>NC_133232.1:17441719-22241719 GCF_040436345.1 Pagrus major | reverse complement strand
GCACTCTGCCTGTGATGACGAAAAGGCAATCTGACAGTCTTTTATCTTACGCTCCTCATTACTCATCAGCAGGAGAGAAACAATTCATATGTTTCACAGCTGCAGCCTGTTGGCAGAAAGAGCAATTCATTTGTGTTACCCCTGGGTTGGATTGCTCAGAACAACAAAATGCAAAATCAAATCCATGTTTTTTCAAACAAAGAGAGACAAGATAGTTGAGTTTGATATTTTAAAGGGTTTTAAGGCTGTGAACACTCTGGTACAGCTGGTTGGAAGAGGCTCTGGAAGATAATATATCCTGGGAAACATGGAAAATGACATTCACTACAGCAGCACTTTATTCTCAATACAAAGCCTGTCATCACTTTTCCTCTCATCAGAGATGCTCCTCAGGTGTATATACAGTTTATGTCTCTGTGTCACAAGCATGACGAACACCAATTACAGATTAGGAGCCACCACAGGACTTCTCTGCTGGCAGAAGAATCCAGGAGGTGCTCGGGAAGTTACATTTTTCACTCTATTCTGTATAATGAGTGTCCTAGTTACATCCCAGAGTCTTCAAATAAGAAATGACATGTGTGAACCGCCATTCCAAAGGACTTTTAATTAAAGCTGCAGAAGGCTGACAAGGAAAAAAACACACTGATTAATAAGAGTTAAAGTTCTATTTCAGGTCTGTTTTTCAGGAAATACATTCGAGCTTAATTGGACCCATACGGCATCAGCCAGCTGGAAATGTTAAATCAAGTCCAATGTTTCAAACAAGACATATGTCATCATCGCTGCCACCCCCCCGACTTCAATTTTTGATGATTTCACCTGGTATGTTACAAGGCTGCCTGACAAGTAGAGCAGACTCTGGACTGTTGTAAAATTTGTAAAATCCTTTTTTCTGCTTCCATTCTAAGCAGAAAACAAGAAACAGTCGCATGAGTCTGATTCATCACAAAACCTTCCTGTGTTTCATTGATTAAATTATCTTATAAGATATTCCTCTGAGGCTGCTCCTGAATGGAGTTGTATCTGTCTCCAGAATGCCTCAGATACTGCCTAAAATGCTGGAATTGGTATTGGCGAGAACACTAGTTTGTGCAACAATCCAATACCACG
The DNA here is from genome assembly GCF_040436345.1 of Pagrus major. Taxonomy (NCBI): domain Eukaryota; kingdom Metazoa; phylum Chordata; class Actinopteri; order Spariformes; family Sparidae; genus Pagrus; species Pagrus major. The sequence continues at coordinate 22,240,606 of NC_133232.1, read as the reverse complement.
TAATTTATTTATTAGTAACGGGACCCTAGCAGCGTCCTGTAGACCTGAAAGCAACTTAACAGATTTTTCACTGCACAAGTAACCAATAGCCATAAATGTCAAGCAACGTGTGTAGTATAAAGCTACAATAATAATGTGTAATGTGTTTATTTTTAAACACACTGTCATCGGACTAGTACTAAGTATCAGCCTATACACAAGTTCACTTGTATCAAGCTATACAAGTTCAGGAACTGGAATCAGTACCAGGAAGGAAAAAAATGGTATTGGTACATCTCCACCCCTGTTTGGAAATACGGCTCATTACCTGACAGTGACAGTATTCACATCACCGTGTGTGTCTTTATTTTCTGGTGGGAATGCGGAGAAGCTGTAGAGGCATTTTTCAAAGAGAGAGGTGTTAGAGTAGATCCCCCTCGAAAGCCTCGATTCTGCTGCTGACAACCAACTAGGACAGCTGGCCTGGGAGCCCGTTGACGTGCCCAGCGGAAGCCTGAATGGCTTCAGGCGCTTGGCATCGCAGCTCCTCTTCCCCAGACAACCCTGCTTGTTTGGGCACCCTCTTCTCCTCCGTCTCCAGCCTGTCTGTCGCTTTACCTTAAGACAATGTGGGATAGCTCCGAGCTTTGTGTTGCTCGTCCTCTACGCTGCAGCTGTCATGTGCCGCCGCACCGCCGCGATTTGTTTCATCATTTTAATTCCTGTCACGGATCTTTTCATGCAGTCAGTTGAATATTTGTGTTTTGGATGATTAGAAAATGATGAGTTGTACCGGCAAGGCCATGTTTATCCTCTTGATGAGGTTTTATTCCATCTAAAGGCTTGGCTCGGTTACATTCTGAGATGTACGTTGAAGGAGAAGCTGGATGGTAATAATGGCTGAGATGATAAAATGGGCTGATGTGGCTGTTTAATTACGTGTAAAGACCGGGTTGAGACCATCAAAGACAACCACACTGCTGTCCCATCATGCACCTCATTTAACAGCGTAACAATGAAAGAATGATAATTGTGCAGAGAAATGAGACCACAGCATTGTCTTCTGTTCCTCTCAAAAGATTATGTATCACCCAAAGCCTCAGCAGCAAACATCATGCATCTTACTGATCTGCAGGTGTGTTGAGATGGCTACAACAGCTTGAGTGCAGTCAGCAATGCATTTTACTGAGCATGAAAATCAATTTCACGTCTCAGCTATTGTGGCAGAGACACTATAGCTTCTTCATGGTCCAACACAGTGTTTAATAAGTGGCTTTTTTGTGCAGAGCAGACCTGCATTAGGCCAGGGTTGCATGAAGAGGAGCATTAGTCGAAGAAATCCTTAGGTTGCCCTACAATAATATGCAGCACAATGTAACACAATTCCCAAAGCTCTTGTCAATATGTGGTTCAGTACAGCGCTGAGTGAAGGGGAGGCTCCTATAAAGATTAGAGCCTGTTTGCATAAAAGAGAATGCTGACAAAAGTGATGATGGACTAGTGCGAGATAGGCGTAACCTCTGAGGGAAAGAGCTGTCCTCAGAGGGCCTTGTCAAACTTAAGGTGGCAGCAGCAGGCACGAGAGGAGTCCAGCAAACAAGCATCAAAGACGAGCAATTGGTATTCAGGATGTAGCGTGTGGCACTTCAATGACAAAGTGCACCCCCAGAGCCTCAACTTTCATTTCTGCATACTTGAGATACAGGTAGTCCTGGCACACAGGATGTTGGGGGAAAGTGGTGATGACCACGAACAAAATAGAAGGGAAGTAAAGTAGAAGGAAAATGTAGTGGTGGGTGTTTGGAGATGGCATTTAGATACACAAGCAGTGGAGCGTACGTGGGAGAGGCCATAATGAAAGCAGCCTGCGACGCCAAAGGAAGAATAAAAATCAGGCTGCAGTTCGGAGGGCAGTGGACAGAGGTCTGGAAATGCTGCATAACTCAGAATCAATACAGATTAAGTGGTTGTTTAGAATGGAGAGGGCAATTTCTTTGACTTTGGACTTTAATCACTTGTCCCATCCCGGACATTTTAATGACATTGTTGGAGACTTCTGGGACTGCACAATCTCCTATTTCTAGATTTACTAATGATTTTACTTAAATACACAAAAGCAAATCCCTCCTGTCTTTCTTCCTGTCGGCTTTCCGTTTGTCTGTTTCAGTACATCGCTGAAGTCTTTAAGGGGTTTTAATTATGCTGGCCAATAAGCAGTTTAACTAGACTGCTAACAGATAACTGCAAGGTAGCTTGTAGGTGTCTTATTGTAAGAGAGCAATACTTGTATCCACTAAGGTAATGGTAAGTGGATGGTAAATGGACTTGTATTTCTATAGTGCTTTTTTCAAAGCGCTTTACAACACTTGTCACATTCACCCATTCACATACACATTCATACACTGATGAGATAGATAGATAGATAGATAGATAGATAGATAGATAGATAGATAGATAGATAGATAGATAGATAGATAGATAGATAGATAGATAGATAGATAGATAGATAGATAGAACAAATGGCATCTGCTCTCAGACATGATCCTCAAACCAATATATAAATACCTCCTACCGTCCTACTGGACTATGCACATACTGTAATAAAGTGGGAACTGTCAAACACGTGATTATAGATTGCATTCCTCATCTCGAACTGAGTAGCCAGCCTATCAGTGTAACTAGCACTGACACAGAGATAGCCTAACTATGACAACAGCATGAGAACACACCCTCCGTTGTAGTCGATCATACATTGCCTACTGTACACATACAAAATCCCTTTCGTCCTGGAGGTGTCCCGTGAATGATCTCTCTTCATCCCAAACACCATTAGCCTTGAGCTTTTGGAGTGAATGTTACACTTACATAATCACATATAAAAAGACTCAACTCTAATGCTAATGCCATTTGTTCTGCTATGGTTAGCTGCACCTGACGTGAAGTCCTCTCTTGCGCCATATGTCGTGTCGTTTCTATTCTATTTTAGAAGTCAGCACAAGGCGTGAAGGCACTACACTGTTTCGCCTGACATGCTTGTCCAAGGGGTTTTTAATAAACCTGTGTAATGGGGGCCTGACTGGGTAAACATGCAACTGTTTGCTAACATATAAACCTAAAAGTTGACAATATGTTCATGGACTGTTTACAGCTTGTTTCTGTTGCCCCCCAAGTGGTCAAAAATCAGTTAATGCCAGTATATAAAAACAGTTATATAAGAAAAATATAACCTCCCTGCGTCCCCACCCCCCCTTTTAAACTCTGTTGGCCCACTATTGAAAAAATACTTGATATAATTGGCTGAAGCTTGTACCAAATTGCCGACCTCTGCTCTGAGGAAACCTACATTTGTATGTGCATGCATAAGTGTGCCTGAGTGGCTGTGCGTTCATATGTGCATGTGATTTGGTGATTCCAAGGCTTCTCCCCAGAAGAAGAATAATAAGCTCCCACCAGTTTTCCTCTGGGGTCCCTCTGACCTTGTCTTGCTGAAGGCATGTCCTGTTCTCTTTCTTCCTCATGTTAGGTCACCAGGCTGGAATAACAGGCCTCAGTTTGTCTTTATGACTCTTAAAAGACAGCAGGAAACTCACTGCTTCAGACAGATTTGCGGGAGGAACACCTACGCAGATGATGTAACTGTGTCGCTTAGGTAGGAGGGCTGGCTGAGATCGACTATTTAGGTACTTCATTATGAATGCAGCAGCAGTATGATTGTTTTAGTATAATTTGAATACACTGAGGAGGAGGATTATGCCGTTTGCAAGTTACCCAACATCAACTCGTGTTACTTTCTACTTTATACAATAGCTATGAAATGTAGACACTCCTTGTTAATTGTCTGGAAGCTCATTTAGAAAGCAGCGATATGTTCTAACAGGCCATTATACAGTGAGAAGGAGAGTTCCATGTACAAAGCTGTATTTATGGCAGTATGTAACTGCTCAACAAATTGTCTGTTCATTGAGGATGGACTTTTCAGTCATTATTGCCTAATTGAATTTTAAATGACCACCCTAGCCCGGAATTAAATAATTATGTTTTAAAGGACACTGGAAAAGACATTGAGTGCTTTGTTCATGTGTGTCTGTGTTTCCTTGAGTATGCATATTTGTGTGCCAGCAGTCAATAATCAAATATCTCTCTTTCCTTGCTGGGCTTTCTCACTGTATCTTGTGTTTTTTTCTCTCTCTCTATCAGAATCTGCATTTAGCATCTCACTGCTGACTTTAGTTGCGGTGGAATCGGCCTATTTAGGTTTTGGTCGCACTCCGTCTCCGCTCTGATATTGATGAATTGACTTCATAAAGCACTGAGGCAGCACACTCTGTCGCCAGTAATCAATGCCCAGATCCATTCTTTTCTCTTCATTTGAGGAGGCGTCTGGAGCTTTCCCACTGCAGAGCAGATGAGCCCCGGGTCTTCGGGGAAATTGTCCTCCAAACTAGTGTCCTTTTCCCTGATGTCTGACACATGCGAATTGAACACATTTAACAAGATTGTCAACAAAAACATCACATACAACTCTGACTGCCCTCATTGTGTTTTGCATTAAAAAAGAATGGCCATTACCCAAACTTCAAAGCTTGTACATCTAAGCAGAGAACATTCATCATGCAGACTTTGTAATCTGTGTTATGTTACTGTCTCATCTCATCCTCACCCTTGGCCTGATGCTCTGTGACAGATGCCTACAAACAAATTGTATATGATTACATAAAGTACTTTGGTTAGGTCAAGGTTAATGCTTTTGTTTATTAATAGAAGTGCATTACAGATGGATAGGCTCTTGCGATGAGTCACTATACTGATCAGTATGTTTTGACGTGCAAAGCTGCTGAGCTCAGTATCCATAAGTGGTTATCTAAGTGTACTTTTTCTTAAAGGAGCTTTACTCTTCCACTTGTATCCTTAGTTGACTGTATGACCTCTTAACAGGACCTAGAACTCACAGTTATTTACAAAATCGATTAACTTGTGCATTATTTTTTCAATTAAAGCAACATTATGTAGAAATTGGTATTTTGCACAATTTGGAGCCCCCCCACAGTTTCTGAGTGCAACGCTGTCATGAATACAAATCCCAGGTCTGCAACAATTTGTCAGACCAACATGACCAACATGATTTTGAAGCTGTTATTTTAAGGCTTAAAAAAAAGTTACATAATGTTGCTTTATGTACATTTAGTATATAAAATGTAGAAAGACATCTTCAAGTTGCTTCTTTGGACCAACACAGTCATCAGTCACAAAAATCATGAGACAAAAAATCCTGGTGAAAACATTTGAGAGGCTGAGAGCAACAAGTACTAAAATGTCCCATTGGACCAAAAGTCTGTTTACGTGATAGCCCGTTATCACAGAAACAAAAGCCCACTGGGCCATTGCCCCAAAAATATACACTACCCTGGAGTTTTTGTTCCCCTAAATATCTTTTTGCATTCAAACATGCAGGAAAGGACAAAGTCAGGTTGCCTTTGCCATCATGGTGACAAATGTGAACACATGAAACAGTTGCAGTTTGGTAAGGTTTAGGCATCAAAACTACTTGGCTAGGTTTAGGAAAAGAAGGCAGAAATAGACAACTTTTAAACTCCCCATTTTCTGTCAGTATTGACTTGAGAATGGTCGGCCATACTGGAACAATGGACCTAATGGCCTGTCGGACAAATGGGCTCTCCAGTCCAATGGGACATTTTTCGGTCTCTTGGGGTCCAGGATTAAGACAGTGGTACATTATACGTGTTAAACGTCAGCATGTTAGCATTGTCTTAGCATGCATGTTGGCATGCTGATAATAACATTTAGCTCCACTTACCACTGTTCCTCACAGAGCTTTTAATGTGGCTGCAGACTCTTGATAAATGACTTAAAACAACTATCTAACTATGAACATTATTGCTGATTATTTTTCTGTCAATCAACTAATGAATTAATTGGCCAATCATTTCAGTTTTCACAACACTGTGTGACTTGTGGCTTTGTGAGGTGAAAAACGCTGCAGGGAAGTGTCTCCAGCAGATGTTGGTATATCAACAGCTTGTCCATATTCCATTCACAAACCGTCTGGTTGACAGTCAATCTTTGGATTGAGCCAGTTCTTGAAATCCATCCAACCCCCTCGTCTCTCTCTGGCCTTTACTAAAAGAAAGTCTTTTTTTTTAATGTGGGATCCAGTCTGCAGCACACACAGAGCCACTCGGGAACTGGCTCATCACTGCTTGGACCGGGATCTGTTCAAAGTGTGAAACGCCTATGCCAAAATAAATCCAGCGGTATTGAATAATTTAATTGATGCTTATTATAGATAGCGCTCAACTCCCACAGATTTTACAGGCTCGCTAAGCCTGACCCCAGGCGCTGGGAAAATGCTCATCTGTGTCACTTTGTGATGGGTTGCCTTGTGTCTGTGTAACCCGCTTTCTTGTTCAGTCCTCTTGCTTCACATGTGCATTACCTCCGAGTCACAGTGGAGATGTTACATTCAGGACAATGTTGTTGAAATGAATGACTGTAATAAGTTCTACAAGTTCAAATTAAGACTGTAAACCAAGGTTAAAATTCACTAACAGAGATTTGTCAAAAACTTTTGCGAATTCCCATATAAATGATGCACAGTTCACTGCTACAAAAGTTTAATTACTGGAGATATTTCTTCATAACAAAGCCTGCAAATGCCAGTATTTCTGCGAAAACCCAATTTGCATGACATTTTTATACTGTACAGGTGATGTGTGATCCTTACTTACACTCAGTGGATTTGAGCCTCAAGCTGCAACATAATGTTGAAAGAGTACTGATGAAGAGAAATGGGTTTTGTAAATTCTTGTACTTCATGATCTTGCGAAAAGTCCACCAGCTTTATTTTCTGGAAGTATTTAAAGATATCACACTGCCACTTTCCAAGATGTCTATAAATACTTCATGATGCCAGTTTAAATGAAGTGATCATTAAGCACAACAATCCCACAAAACCCATTGAACGCACATGATCTTTGTATATTCCTGAACGACTTTTTTCTCTCCCTTTCTTCTCTGCACAGCGGTCCAAAATAGCAGTGTATGAGAAGATGTGGTCATACATGAAATCCGCTGAGCCCTCAGTGTTTGTTAAGACCACACCCGATGGCGTAGCCCGGGTACGAAAGTCAAAGGGCAAGTTCGCCTTTCTCCTCGAGTCCACCATGAACGAGTACATCGAGCAGCGGAAGCCGTGCGACACCATGAAAGTGGGCGGGAACCTCGACTCGAAAGGCTACGGCGTGGCGACGCCCAAAGGCTCAGCATTAAGGTGGGTGGAATAATATAACAATATTCTCCATGTTGTTATAGTATTCCACCTACCCTGATGTACCCTGTTGTCATTGTCTTCTCTTCCTCTTCTTGTTTTTTTTATGGACACAGAGGTAACGGTGGTATGCCTTTCAATGATACAACGGTTAAACAATGATAGTCGATAATGATGTTTTTATATTTGTACAGTATGTATATATATATATATATATGTGTGATAAGAGTTGCTAATTTCTACTAGAAGAATCCAATCCAGATGATAAGGCTAAAGCTAACAATCATTTCATATTTATGTCTCTCTTACTGTTGCTTTTCTCTCTCCTTCGATCTCTCCTTCTGTCCCGTATGTGCTGTCCTACCTGACTGTTGTGTTGTCACTTTTAATTTAACAGTTCAATGGTTTTTCAATTTAGCCTTTAAAAGCTGCGCTGTCACTTGTGACGAATGTTAATTGCATGATGTTTGTTGTTGTTACTTTTCTTCTCAATGACAAGTGTCCCCATCCCGCACACTTCAGTTTCTAAACTACGTAACCCTTCATGCCACCTTTTCCAAGATTTAACACTGTCTTTACCTTATATGAGCCTTTCTTATCTCTCCTTAAATTCTTAAACAATTTGTCCTTTCCTAGACCATTCTGATTAACAGATGTGCATAAGCCCCTGCTTTGACAGTGGTAGTCTCTCTACCATCACCTATCATTATGATGCTTAGTACAATTATTACTTTGCATTAGATTTCTCACGGACCTGTGCATTTTCTTACAAGTTATGTTTTATCGTTTCAAGAAATGCTGTTAACCTGGCAGTTTTAAAACTGAATGAGCAAGGCCTCTTGGACAAATTGAAAAACAAATGGTGGTACGACAAGGGAGAGTGCGGCAGCGGGGGAGGTGACTCCAAGGTCAGCCTCGATGTCACCACAATCGGGTACCATAGTGCAGAGTAATCGGCAAGGCTGTTGCAACTACCCAACCGTAACCAAACCAACTGTCCGCCACAACCAACCTGCTGCTGCCCCACGGCAGATTACCAAATTAACTGCTAGTCTGACCAGGCGCTTTAACAGCTCAGATCAAACTAAGGAGCCTTTGTTTAGCCAACAGAAAAATGATATTTGTGATTATTGAGGCTGATAGATAAGAGTGAAGTTAGACATAGAGTTTTCTCTCCGTATGACAAACTCTACAAAAGGGAGTCTATGAGGTGAATGTGGCTGCCCTGCACTTGTGAAAGGTTGAGCTTTATTTATTTCACTCTTACACATGTGTAGGGCAGATCACTTACTTAGTGTCAGATATTAGGACTTTGTCTAGGAAGCTCTGACAGGTTGAGTAAAAGCAGTCGATGAAGTCACACACATGTGATTCGAGAGGAAGCCTTTAAGTTTGCAAGTGATAGAATATTTCCGATTGAAAAGGCCATAAAACCTCCAGCCTTCCCTCCTGAAGGTGAAGTTTGCTAATCCTGTAAAGTACATGGCTTAGCAGTACTTCGCCGCACAGCTGCTTCACATCCGTGACACTGGCCCAGAACCCATGAGCTCTAAAGCCAACGGATAAATTCTACCTAAAAACTCAAAATGGCTGCCCAGCTGAGGCCGACAGGGAAGCAAGGGGAACAGCGGCGTCTTGAGGGGACTAAGCATTTCAGGCAAACGTGAGAATTCTAATTAAACAAAAGACTTTTTAATGAGTCATCTGATAAACTACCTGTGGTCTGATCCCACTACATGCAGTTCCTACACCCCAACTCATTAATAACCCAGCTGTGACCCTTTTGACCATCAGATCTCTCCCTCTTCTTCTGTGGTTAAATGATGAATGATCCATTATGGAAGCTAATGGTGCAAAGTGTGAAACCCCACTCAGCCATGACATCTTAGCTTAATGTTACGCAGATTATGTGTCATGAAGCATTGTGCTACTTTCACTAGATTAGCTATAAGGCAGTAGCATTATATCCTTCACAACGCAGGTCAATTTACTGACAAATGATGCTGTCAGCTCACATGTGATGATATGGGTCAGGTAATTGGCTAGATCACAGACAAGCTGCAAGGTCCCAGGGACTGCAGATTGTGTTATTACACTCCTAAAGTCATTTGTCATGGATTGGCCAAGACCACAATGAGCAGTTAAATTGCTGGCATTTTTAAAATAGCATCAACACAAGAGGCTGCATGAAGCAGAGATCAAATAATGTCTGACTAAATGCCTGGGGTTCATTTCTCAAAAGGATTTTATGTTCAAAAGTCACCTTTCTTTCAGTGTTTGCTTTGCTAACATTGCTGTGTTCTGTAGTCACTGAGCTCAGGAGGCCTGGCTGTGCTACAAAGAGCTCATGCCAAGGAGACATTTCAAAGCATCTTGTTTCTTGTGCTGTCATCGATCTTTTATCATGCACAGGTATGTACTCTACATCATTTCCTGGCTTGTTTTGGCCGCCCAGGACTCAGTGGCAAGGTCCGATTAGCTGGAATAAAGCTGCCTGGAGCGCTGCGCTCCAAACGGCGCATCGCTTGGCCCTGTCCCGCTCACCGCTCCATGTTCCAACAGACATCAGGAGATGCACATAGCCATGCACACAGCTGCATGCACACACAGTTAACACAGCTCTTTCCTGCCCTCAGGCATAACACAGTGCAGCCTTGATTGAGTTTCAGACACAGAGCATGTTACAGGGTAATTGCATTGTTAATCAATGTCTCTCCGAGCCAAGACAATGGTCTGGTCTTCACAGTCCGTTTCTCCAGATTGGCTATGAGGGATATACAGTGGTGTAATCTTCTCTCAGTGCATTACACATTACGTGGATCCCCTCTGGGGACATTGTTCCTAGGGAGTAGTCAGGTCACTCATTTATCGATGTACTATTATTCTCTTTTACACAAAGAGATTGACCTGAACCACAAATGTTATAGTATGACTACACAATGTGATCTTTAGACCAATTGCTTTTTTTTCTTAAGAACTTTAGTGCAATAGGAGATTATGATCATTTATATTTATGTACAGTATGTTGATGTCAGAATATAACTCCTAGTGTATAGATATACTTGTACATGGCAATTAAAAAGCAAGCGTTGGTGATATTCAGATCGTTTGCTTTAATGTACTACAAGGAACATTTAACTGGTTGTGAAACAGACTCAATTTAATGCTGATGCCTCTATATGACCTACATAAGGAAACGAGACCATCAGCCAGAAGATTTGCTATTTCTGTGTAGTTATTATAGTTATTCTCTGTGCCTGTCACCAGGATGGATTCTGACTTATCCAGGATATATTGAGGGGTTTCACAGTCTGAAGAAAGAAGCTGCTGTGTAGTCTGGTGGTAAAACAAAGTTCACTTTGTTTCCCCATCATCATATTAAACTTACACAGCCACAAATAGATACACTACCTCATCACTATGCATCCTGCTAATCACTGTGTTTTAAAAAGAAGAATAGTATTAGAAATACATTGCTTGCAAAACAAATGCAAGCGCAAGTCAGGTCAAGAACTCTTCAACAGGAGGCAGTGGTGCTCCTATCGCTGTTGTCTACAGGAGCTTTAAGGAAAAGCATCAATATCACACTGAAAACACTCCACCGTCCAGCATTTAAATCCTTACTTAAGTGGAGTAAGGATTAGTAGCACCATTTACTCAAAGTATCAAAAGTAAAAGTACTCATAGTGCAGTAAAATATGATGTTTAATGTTACTACAGCATTAATGTGCATGGTGCATTTTACTGCTGTAGATATTTACAGTTGAGCTATTTTTTTTTACTACTTTACACACTGCTGGCTTGTTTAATCCACAGCAATGCTTCATATTATATATATCTGAGATCATCGTGTTTGTTGCATTGCTGCCCTGTGAGAACCATACATCTCTAAAAAGTCAATTTTTCAGAACAAAAACAGCCTGTTTTCAGCTTTATGACAGTGTTCCAGCTAATCAAAGAGGTTTTTTAAAGGAGACCTATTTTGCCTTTTTGTTTTTTCCCTTCTCTTCAGTGTTTTACATCAGTATGTTCTTATTCATGTAAAAAGTCTTGAAAGTTTAAATAGGTCAAAGCCTGCACCAAAGGAAGCGCCTCGCTCCCACAGAAAACACTACTCCCGAAGTGCCTCGTCAGTAGTTTCACCTTTAATTCTGTGACTTTGTGACATCACACTGCATCACCATGTCACACATTTACATAATGTGTGCCTACCAGCTAGTTTGACACGTAAGCATTGAAGCATGTAAACCTATTCTAGTAGTACCCCAACATAAAATTATGAACCTGAAAATTAGCATAATATTAATATTATTTAGCATAAGAAGAAGGAGCATTTTCTCAATTCAGAAAGAAATACTTCATCCTTCAGTTAAACAGAAAAAAATCCAAATTTGAGATACATGGTTTTCACTGGACAGAACGGATACAGACAATAGCAATCTGTAAAGTAACAAGTAACTAAAGCTGTTGGACAAGTGGAGTAAAAAGTACAATATTTGCCTTTGAAATGAAGTAGATGCATCAAATGTAAATACTCGGCTAAAGTACAAGTATCTTGAATTTGTGTTTCAGCATAGTCATTCATTTCACCGCTGACGGCAGGAAACAGCTGTGTCACACATTAGATTAAGCAGCTACAGGCAAAAAGAGTGGAATTATTCCACTGATACTGCTGAGCCTAGTCATGCAGCTCCTTGCAGTTTGGTTGGGACACACTTCATCTGACAGTAATCTGGCATAATTGGGAGATAAGGTTTTCTTAGTGATATGTCGGGACAGAACATGAAAGAATTAATTAAGCTTTCACTTTTGGGCATAGTTGTTTGGATATGAAATTTGTTGTAATACCTCCAGAATTGATTGTTGTCATGCCGCTGACAGTAGCATTAGCAGTATTAGCCATCAGAGGATTAAGCAGAGGTAGAGTCTATCACCTAGAGTTTTCTGTTTGTTAAGACAGAGCTCCTGTTGGACTGAACTTGTGAAACGCTGGTCAGAAAGCTCCTGTGATCCGTCACATGCCCCCCCAAACTGATGCACCCCGATACTTTTTAAAACTCAAAGACTTGCAGATCGTACTTTGAGTACCTGCTCGTCGCCGTGGTGACAGCGTCTGCCGATTACTCAAAGCGATATGGGTAGGTCCTGGCTTTAGACTAGGGGTTATAAAGGTAATAGGTAGAATGCCTGCTCTCTGTGATGTTGACATAGCCAGGAGCCCTGCTTTATCGCTTTGTAAAGTATGTAGTAGTTTAAAAGTTGAATAACATAAAATAACATAATATAATGTTATTTATGTTATTTCCCACGTGAAGAACTCCTGTAAACCTTGCAGTATTGAAACTCAGTGAACAAGGCATCTTAGACAAGCTGAAAAACAAATGGTGGTACGATAAGGGTGAATGTGGAACCAAGGACTCTGGAAGTAAGGTCAGTCGCTGCAGGTCTTTTGTACTGATTCCAAATTGCATTTTGACGTACTGTTCATATGCAAGACAAGACTTCTCTAACATCTGTAGTATACATTTTGTTTATTTGCTACACATAATTTTTATTTTTCTCTTTTTTTCTCAGTTTTTCTGCCACAGACTGTAACACAGTTGAGACGTGGCTTTAACACAAGGCACCGCTTCCCCAAATCTTTTTTCTTTTGAGACACTTTTTGATGCAATTTAAAATATACAACTCTCTTTTTTGTGAAAGCTGTAATGATAATACTGTGGGGGAAAATTGCTAAAGTGCCTTTCAGACACATTATTTCAATTGAATCACAGCAGTTAACCGTTGTTGATAAATGCTATTTTTGCTCATTTTCACTCTTGACATTCATGATACTTTGACCATTATGCTGCTGTTTCTATTTACCAAACTGTTAATGAAAATTTGATTTATTTGTGTTGTTACTAGTTTGCATCGAGATGTGTCTATTAGATTCTTTGGCCTCCTGTGGTGTGATGAACAAGCAAAGCCTCTTATTGTGATGAGTTACTCAAATACAACTCCTCTAAGCAGCGAGAGCGCCGTAGGGCGTCCTCTAAATCTTGCGGCTGCTCGGAGTTGAGGTTAGAGGCTCTGTTTGCACATTACAAGAAGCTGAGGAATGTAATAAACCCACTATTTAACCCTCTGAGATACATTTAAAGCCTCAGATTACAGGTTAGGGTTGCTAGATAGCTTTATGATATCTCCACGCTCATGGGGTTAAAACTGCAAATAGTAAAACTCTAATGAACAAATTTTTAAGGAATATGTTTGGTAGGTAAGCAGCAGCAAAATGGTTTGATCTTTAGTGTTTTTTTTAATGGAGCTATCATTCATCTACTATGAATTTGACTGTACTGTATGACAATGTTGCCACTATAGTTATACGTACATGTCGCTAAGAGGATAAAAAACAAAAAGACAGGGTTTTCAGAGCTATTGACCTATGCGATACTGACCAGCTTCCTAACATGGTCAAGAGCAGAAGCCATTTTTGCATACATGTAGTGCAGGGAAGGGAGAGCTCTACATTCACCAGCAGATAGAGCATTAAGAGTTGGCTTCTTTCTCCTAAGCGGAGAATGGTTTGACTATGGCAGTCTGAAGTTCCTTACGACTTTGCGACAGCCATGGGAAAATCAGTTCAGTCGAAATTCTAGCCTTAGCACCTCATTACATCTTCAATTTTTTGGTTGCTTGTAGCAGTTAGTTCATATTCTGTCACATTTAGCAGGAGTAGGACAGAGTATGATGATTTACTGAAGCAGTTTTAAGTCTAAGGCAATGTGAGGCTCAGTATGAAGGATGCAGGCTGTATTTTGTTCTGCTTGTCCTTGCTCCACTGCAAAACTCTTAACTATGTTATTCACTTTCCCCCAGGACAAGACAAGTGCTCTCAGCCTAAGCAATGTGGCTGGTGTCTTCTATATTCTGGTTGGAGGGCTGGGGCTGGCCATGATGGTGGCTCTGATAGAGTTCTGTTATAAATCACGGCAAGAAACCAAACGGCTGAAATTGGCCAAGAATGCCCAGAATTTTAAGCCGGCTCCCCCGACCAACACCCAGAACTTTGCCACATACAGAGAAGGCTACAACGTATACGGAACCGAGAGCGTTAAGATCTAGAGGTACGTCGCCTCTCCTCACTGTCCGCACAGTCCCTTGAGCACTGTGTGAAATGAATCATTTAGCTTCCTGTCATATCAGTGAAAGTAAATAATTCATTTGTATGTGTTGCTGTATATAGCTGCTGCTCGTGAAGTAGTTTGTGGTTGTCATGTTTGACACAGCAGAGCACACAAGTCTACTCAAATACAAAACTCTGAGATGTTGTTTGTTCCCTGTAACGTATATCTGCATGGAGAGAGCCTCAGGCTGCATGAAGGCTACAGTACAACACATAGCAAGCTGCCAGATGCACAAACTCTTGTTTTGTGAAGGATCATTGAACCGCTGTATAGAGCTATTTTGCTCTGTTTAAGCACTTAGCGTTTTGTTAAAATGGGTTTCATTCTGTGATTGTAAACTGATTTTTAAAGGGTCGAATTAGGTCCAAAATTACCAACAAAAAGCCTGCATATTTTCTCATAGAAGTTAATTTGTGGTGCTCACAGCATTTAAAAAATACATTTAAAGGTTTACTCCAACCATTTTACACATTAAACTGTGTTTACAGGTCAGAGTACTATTGCATATGTGAAAAAAGTAGAAAAAAGCCTTTTGTGGCTCCAGAGGACGCTGCATGTAATCTGATAAATTGCCTCCAGTGATGTCACTACATTACACACAGGTTGCATTGTGGGTAATGTAGGCTCCAGGTTTTGAAAAGCAGACAACTGGTCTCTCATTGCATCAGACTCATTCATTTAAATGCAAATGATCAAAAGTGATAAAGCAGAACCAGATATATCGGCTTATCTACCCACAATGCAACTCAGCCACTAGCATTCCAGAGCTCCTGTGCTAGTGCTGTTAACACAAACACTCCCCATTGCTCCAAGTTCACAGTCTGGCATACTCAAGTCAGCTAACTGAGCTAGCAAGCTAACGGCAGCTGCAGTTAGTGGTTACTCTGGTGATACGCTGCCCCCTACTCTTTTCAGTTTGAATTCAGAAGGTGGCCAATTCTTACATACTGCACCTTTAATGTGTAAAATTAATGGAGTTACCCTTTAAGGCAGTATTGATAGATTTACTCATTGTTGATGTAAATAATATTGATTAGTGTGGCTTTAAGACTTCAAAAGAATAACTTCTTTCGGGATGATCCACACAACTCACTGTGAACATCTTCCATATGGACTATACATGTGTTCTGTAGACAGACAGACAGACAGACAGACAGTAAGAAAGATCCACTGAAAGCTCACTTTTCCCCTTAAGGCCACTAAAGATAAGTGGGAAAATATCTCTGTGCAGCAGTTCCACAGCATGGAACCAAAACAAAAGGGAGCGTTCCCCGATAAGTACACTGTTAAATAATGTGTTAGTTTTGTATTTGATTGGATTGATTGCATGTGTGTTCTGTTGCTGCTCGTTAAACACAAAGTGTGACAGGTCTGTTTACAGAAGTGCAGCTGTACAACGGAGCAAGACAATTTAAAGGCCCTGAAAACATATTTTCTCAATCAACTTCTCACGTTGAGTGATTGAATCCTACACGAACACGCTACATCGTATTTTCTGCCAAAGTAGCAATGTTGGGATTATTTACAGAGGGATTCCTGTATTTGTTTTTTGTCTGGGTCCATCTCACTGGTTTGAAGTGGGTAGGGCTCAGTTGGAAAAAGGCTGTGTACTAAAATACTAAAGGATGAACTATTTGACCTTTATATTCAGTTCAGTCACAAATATTTGGTGGAATTGGCAAAAAAAAACAATATTTCAAACAAAGTTTTCAGGGTCTTTTAAAAAGGGCAATCAAGTTTAAAAAATATAATTCTATCAGTTTTTTATTCACTTTGACATTTCTAACTCACATATTTCCACCCAACATGAGTCACATGCACAGATTTAAATTTTTCCTGACAATCAAATAAACCCAGACTCTTGCGATGTTTGCCTTTGCTCTGTATGTTGACACAGGTTTAGGAAACATTTCCATTGTCCCTTACAACTGTGACTAAACATCTATGAAAGGACGGGATCACGGGGATTGAGCATCCGAAGCCAAATCCTCTCGGGCGGACACGGCACGATAATCTGCAATGACGACACGACTGGACTGGACTGGTCACGGGAAGAGCCGATGCGGTTCCCTCCTCTCAGTGCCTTATGGAACTCTGAGTCCAATCAATGCAACTCATTCACAATGATATTGCTTTTTGCTTGAAACTCATACAAAACAGAAGAATGGTGCAGTGATTATAAAATGTATATATCTCTATATATATAATTATATAGATATATATAATTAATTTGACATGCTACAATGAATGAGAGAACTAAAGCCATCATTTGCAACCCTAAGCACATTTTGAAGTGCCAGAAAGAGGACGAATCTTCTATGTCTAATTGGTTTCTTGTAATCAATATGATCAGATTACTCTTCATCCTTCTGCTGCCAGATTTTCACTGGTTATATGTGGTCAAATCATTTTATTAGATCTACTCAGTGCACTGTAAGACACTGGTTATTAGACAATAGCTTTTATACTGCTGTAAGTCACTTATAGTGACCTTGTACTTGTTTTAAAAGACAGATTGATCTTATTGGAGCGAAATGCCATTTAGCCCAAAAACAATTACGAGTGTGTTGTTTGTACTCTAAACTCTGGTGCTGCTGCCACTGTCTTCTGAACGTTCGATGGGGCTCATGAAGATGAGATAATGATCTGGTTTGGCTTTTACGCACCGCAGAACCAGGTCATAATTCGCACTTCCACTACTGCCAAGAGTGTGTTTTGTATGACAAAGAGTGTGTAAAGCAAAGTATTCATGCTCGAGTTAAAAAGAAAAAAAAAAAATCTGTTTGTGATTTACAGTTTGTAAAATATCAAAAGGAGCGCTGACTCGCTAATGTTCGTCGCTCCAAACAGTCTTTCCCTGAAGTCTCGAGTCTTCTGTACATGAAAGTAAAACCAAACAAAAAGGGTAATTCAATTGTAGATTAACTGCAATCCAATTAAAGGATAACAGTAATGGCTTTTAAACTGTAGTATTTTGGATTACCTTACCATTTTCTTTAACAATTGCACATTTTACAACGAGCTGTGGTTTGCTTTTCATCTGATTTCCTTTAATGAGCATTACAGTGTTTGGTGACTTCACTTAGTAAATGAAAATATATGAATACAAACGGAAAATAGATTTATACAAGGTTATACCAGGGAGAGTCCTGAAGCTTAGCACATTTCCATATTGCTGTAATAATTTCCTTTCTTTCAAAAAGACTGTGATTCCATAGGATTTAGGACGATAATTATCTAATCACCTGAAACTATGGGCCAATAGTTTTATATATATAAAAAACTGATAATGTGAAGAAAAATAAAGAGTTGTGAAAGATGTGTACATTTAGATAAATGAGAGTTATTTATATTCCACAATGAAAGATTGGCCTCCCTTTTATTTTCTTTTTGGTTCTTTTTTCTAAGAAATTGCATGTGAAATCAGTGATGCTTGACGAGCTCTGCTACTCACAAACTGACCTTAGGTTAACGTTAGAAATCCAGCCCTGGTTTTTTCTTTTGTAAATCGGTTTCACCTTCTTTTTTTGTACACCTCACCCTCTGCAAAAAAAAAAAAAAAACTAAAAGACAAAAGTTGCCAGGCGTAGTAGTGGGTACAAAAGAGCAAGAGATGCATGCATAATTTGCTGAACCTCATTAGTGAGGCGCTGTACAGAGAATTTTAATACATTTTGTAAATAAAAATGTACAGAAAAGGTTGTCGAGTGTCTGTGTTGGTGTCATTTCACAACAATGTTTGAACCTGTTTAATTAAAACACTGTGGATGATTCGGTGGCCTGCGGGGGATAAGAGGAGCACATCTCGACTCTGGTTAAACACACTGCATACTTTTAACTCCAGTGTTGGTAGCCTGAGCAGCCAGCACCCTGCAGACAAATACACACAGAGAGGAGTTTTTCCTGTAACTCTCTAATATTGAGCCGTTCGTCTGTGGAAGTGTGTGTGCATGTTTTGGATCAATAGTAAGCGCCATCTGCCTCACTCTTGCTCTCCTGCCTGGCATCCCTCTGATTGAGGGGCTCCATTGACGGCTTCATCTGGCATGCGATCTTTCTCTCCCTCTGTCTCTCTCTCTCTCTTTATAAGATGCTTTGTGACACAATCAATAATGTATTATTTTAACCACCAACTGCCTGCAAAACATACTACACGCGGATGATGTGCCGCATAGAATTCCAGCAAGTTTTAAGCTTTATATTTCTGGGAGGAAATTTTCATCAGGATTTGCTCGGAGTAAATAGAGCAAAGGGACGGTTAATCATTTAAATCCTGCTTATTCCCACAGTGTAAATTCTCCAATATACAGTAAATCAGCACAATAGATTGCCTAGACAGTCTGTGTCATCTCACTGCTCTCTGGGTCTGCATTGTGTGGTAAAAATGAAATGCCTGCTTCCAGAGATCCAGCCTGCCACAGCTCAAATACAAATCCAACAAACATGGCAAAAGACCAGTATTTTCTCTCTCTCTCTCTCGCTCTCTCTTTCATTTCTGGATGCAGACAGTATGATTCAGGATTATTCACTGCACCAGTCCTGTGGAACAGACTCGGGCTGTATAAAACGCTACTGTACGATCCAAACAACCCATTTCTGACAAAGCATGAAAGGATATTGCTTTTTTGTTCTTCCTTTGCTTCACTGCCTCTCCTTTTTGTGTTTTTTTTTGTCTTTGTTATGCCTGGACTGCTTTCAAACAGGAACAAGACAACGTGGGGGAGTGGTGGTGCGCGAGGATGGCACTGCACTGCAGTACACGGTGCTCCTGAGACGATTCTCTGGAATTAGTTTACTCACCTATCAAAAGGGGCGATAGTTTGTCCTGCAAGCATAGGAGAAAAACACGAGGCAAACAAGCAATTAGGATGAGGCCTTTCATTCAGAAAAGGAACTGTTAATCTAGTCAGAGGATCAGGACAACTAATCATCCCCCGCACACTTCTCGCATGTGTCGAGCCGAGCAGCTACAGGCCGGCCCCTCGTGCTCGGTGTCTCTTCGGGGGCCCGTGGCTGTGAAATTTAATCTGATCTAACATGTTCTTAGTCACTAAAGGGGGGGAAGATGGTTATGTGTGCGTGCATGAGAGAAGAAAAGGGAGCGTGCGTGAGAGAGAAAACTCAAAAGGCACAAGGAGGTCGGATACTTTGATTACAGCCCGAGAAGAAAAAGCTTTCTGGTTCACTAGCTCCCTCACTTTGCGGCGTACTGCAGTCTTTCACACTGTCTCTCTCTTTCTCTCTCTCTTTCTCCAAGGACACAATGAATAAATCAGATTCCAGCTCACTTCTTTCCATTTCCCTCCTTTCTCCACTTTATCTCTTCAGCTGTCTTCGAGTGCACCTGAAGAGACCTGCACTTGACTTTCAAGTTCAGTTGACATTGATCAGCTCCCCAAACATTCAGCTGTGAAGAAAAAAACAGTTCAAAGGCATTTTTGGTGTTACGCATTTATAGCTGTTTGATCTGCTTGTCATGCTTTCATCATCTGCTCTCTTGAGCATCTTTATTACTTCAGCCAAGGAGGTTGTGTTTTCACCCATGCCCGTTTGTTGGTTGGGTGGATTGTCAGCAGGATTACACAAAAACTACCCAACGTATTTCCAACGAAATTTGGATGTAGGATGGGTCTTGGCCCTGAATAGGCCCCATTAACTTTTGATGCAGATCCAAATCTTTAAAGGTGCAATATGTAAGAATTACAGAAAAAAAATCAACAAAAATGTGAAGAATGTCAAAGATGTCTGATTCTAACCAGCAAGGGTTGACATTTGTACCAAAACTGGCATGTCACCACCACATTATATGCTTATTGCTTTTTCACATCAGGAGGTGGAGGGGATGGTGGTTGCGTTTTTACAAGCCAACATGGCTGCCAAATGGCCAACCATATTTCGAGTCACACCCCTGGATATTTTTAAGGATGCCTGGGGATATATTTTCAGCCGTTTTTGTGCCGACTGGTACTTTTTACAGGAAGTTAGACCATCTCCATCTGTGATCGTGGTGAAACTTACTTAGCTGACATTATGGCCTTTTGTTTGTGCGTGATGGGGCACTTTTCAACATCTTTGTTAATTTCTCAGGGAATAAAGTACTGATCTTGATGAAAAATGTCTGGCATATTTAGTTTGCTGGTATATGATAGTGTGATTTCTGTTTTTCTGTGTATTCTGCTCTTGAAAGCACATTTTAACGACTGCAAACACAACAGAGATGTAGAGAGATGACACATGGAGCTCATATTCAGAGCCTTGAGGGCACGACTGGAACAATGAGATATGAAGGAAACAAATATTAGCACAGCAACTCCATTAGCATTCTGCTCTGAGTAAGAGATCTACATGAACCGTGGCCCACAACTCATTCTTTAGCATTACAACGGTGACATGAATGATGCACATTTGCCATGTTTTTTTTAGTCATGTCTCCCGTTTATGCAAAACCCAGCTTCTCCAGACGGTGAGTAATGCAAGTGTGACTCACAGACAGCGTGCAGATAGCGAAGAGGAGATCCTGTTACAGTTTGACTAAACCTGAATGGGCATGGCTCACGATTCGACTTTGAACACAGTGTGATCGCTGGCGATAGATGTGCCAGCATCTGCAGAGACGGCTGTCCTCATGGGAGATTTGTGCACCACAGATTCAGGGCCGAGAGTTAATAGAGAATGAATGCTGCAATATATACAAAACACATACAGCCTGACACCAAAAAAGCCTCAAAGAGAGAGGTCAGATGAGAATCATGAGGGTCGTTTGAGCTGATAGGCTCAAAAAACAGCTTGTCCTGCTTTCTGCTGCTTCATACTGAATGTAAAGCATGTGCACACATGAGCAGTACTTGTGATTAAAATCTATTGTTCTGCAGGTGGATCCCTTCATGGCCTCAGTCTGTCTTTGTCACACATTTTAAAATAAGGTCCCACGTCACAAAGCACGCTGTCTCTCCAATTTCACGAATGTTGCAGTCGATTAAAGAAAAAGTCAATTTTGAGACCCTCTAGCACCATAACATATCGTCAGTGTTGTTTTCATTTTCTTTCAACCTGCCTCAGTCATACCCCAGGTCATGATTTCCTACATTTCTCTCATTTCCATCCCAAAAAAACAGTGAAAGCTGTGCTCAGGGAGGCTTTGTAGAGGATGTTGAACCTCTTGCTCAAAACACAACATATCTTGCGGCTGCATTACATTATTGATCGTTTGGGCTCTGTGGAGAAGTTGGTATCTCCTTCTCTACAACGATCATTTCTCCCAGGAGTACTGAATTCTCTGTCCTTTGATTCTGAAGGAACAGACAGTAAAACCTGCTGGTTAAACATCGCTGTCTCATTAAAGGCTATCGAGGCTGCGCATTGTACTCGCCTACATTTGACACTTATTCTCTACTTCAAAATTAAAAAACACTGGTAACACTAGTATTTACTAGAAGTCCATCCACAGTAAACACACTGATGCAGTTCTAAGTAGATTAGATTTACTAAGTGAGTAACTAGTATATAATTGACTGATAACACATGTAGAATGTGTGTTTTATATTTATTTAATTTGTATTTAATGACATGAAACATTTATTAGCACTCTTAACAGGCACACAACTGTTTCACCATTAAAAATAATTCCTAAATGTGCTTTAAAAGTTCTTAATTTAAGGTCCACTGACTAGATGTCCTCGAGAGCTTTCACCCACATCTGAGTTTGCTCAGCTGTTATTAAGAGTTATAAAGGATTTTTCAAGTGAAGGTGCTAGCTATGCACTCAGGGTTGCAAATTAAATTGCCCTTAGCTGTTCCAACATAAAAAAAAAGGGAACAATACTCTTCTCTGCTCTCTGGCAGCGAGTTTGATGACAAGACTGATACTATTCTCATATCTGCATATTGAATATAAAGCTACTGTCAGCAGCTGGTTAGCTTAGCACAAAGACTACAAACAGGGCAAACAGCTGTCAGGGGGTAATAAAGTCTGCCCTCTAACGCTCACTAATTCAACGTTATATCTTGTTTGTTTAAAGGTCTCATAATGTAGAAAGTTAATTATAAAGCAGTTCTAGGTGCTGCAGTATATTTACACTGAAAGCATCAAAACACTCACACACACAGCCCGTATTCAGAAACTGTGCCTTCAAACGAACCGAGGTAACATTGTGATGTCACAGTTATGCATTTCATATAATAATTACATAATTAAATAACATTATACTTTCATATACATTCCACTGCCTCCAGCCATAGTTGCAAAAACCCTGGCAGAGCTGATGTGGAAACATGGTGGACGGTGCCTGTTCAGGCCTGTGAGAGCTAAACACCAGAGCATTCAGACCAAGGGTAAATAGAGGTGCTGCAACCAGAGATGTATGAGAAAACTAATGTTTTCTTTTGAACACTGAAGCATGGGAAATTTTTTAGTAGACACTTTAAATAAGATATACGCCTGATGTGCTTATTATGGGACCTTTAATCCTTACAAAACCAAAACTAGAAATGATATGTTGATGGTTTTACAGGGGGTTAAAAGAGGGCTCATTTTTTTGTCAAACAACTTTCAGTTTTTGCACATATTCAACAGGACCAGGCTCGCTGTTTGCTTGAAGAAGACAGACACTTTTCCCAAAATGTTTGCGGTGGCTTCTGCATTAAGTCTACCCTGATGGTGCCAAGATCGTAACCAAATAAAGAACCTCTGGGATGAGATGAAGGATCTTCAAAACATAGTTGGAAAAAATCTGCAGTTACTGTATGACAGCCGCAAGTCAGCATGGACCAACATCCCTGTGGAGCGCTTCCTGTATCTTGCTGAATCAATGCTTTGATGACTTTCTCTGCTCTTGAAGTAAAATGAAGTCTTGCGTATCAACAAAAGTGCATATGAGTGAATGTAAGTGATTTATGGCAGCTTTGATTGTTCTTCTATGTAGTTTTTCACTTTCACTAAACATGTGGAGGACAGAGGACCATACTTAAAGGTCTTGCAGAGTTGGATGAAAAAGAAATACAGAAAGTAGCAGGGGTTGAAGTCCTGCAGAGCTTCATTAATACGCCCCATTAGAACCGACAAGTAGCTCAGTGTGACTTCACATCTGGACGTTGCGCCTCTTCCTTATAGCTCAGGGGAGCGGGCTTTTTTACGGTAATAGATTCAGCATACGGCTGGCTGAAACAGTATTCCCTTTGAAACAGAATTCATGTTGACCCAAATATATTGCACAGCTCAGAAGTGGAGTAGCCATCAGTCATCAGCTGCCACCATGCAGCAAGTTGTTTTATTTCTCACAAAAGGAAATTGCTTTGGTAACTGTTTGTTTGGGTCACCGGTCTTCAGCTCAGGCTTTTACAGTCTAATGTGCAGTCCAAACATCATAACAGTTTTTCTATGATGTTATAATTGCTCCCCACAATAACAAAATGGAATATGAGTCAGCTGTGGTCCATCCCTCCAGAAACCACTGATTGGCTTTTGATGAAAGTTCAAGTGTATGTTGTTGCTCAACTGCAGCCTTTTCTAAATCACACTGTTTGTCCTACAGGGGGGCTCTGTGTAATGGATTTTTACTAAACTGTGGGGAATGATAACGCTCTCACATTTTCATAAATAAACAAATCAGCACATAGCGAGGTCACTACATAGTTTGTTGACTCATCCGTGAGTCAAATGCAATAATATCTGCGACTGATCTGGGCCATGTTTCCCAAAAGCGTCTTGAAGCTTAGATGACTGTCACACATAGACTTACAATCATACTGAGATGATCTTAGCCCTGAAGGAGAAGTTTGACATTTTGGAAGATAAGCTTATTTTCTTTCATGTTGCGAGATGAAGCCATTTTAAATGGATAGTGATTTGTGGGGCCAGTAATTCATAATATTTAAAAATGTATCATTGAGGGTTACAGCACACGTCCAAGCAGACTTTTGCTCTCATGAAATGCCGCATTTGTGTTATTCACTCCAAGGTCGATTCTCTGCTGCTTTCGCCTTCAGTTAGATCGCCAATCGCGTTAAAGTGATGTAACACATAGCAACGATGTAGCATTGCACCATTGCACTCTTGGAAAAAGTCCAGAGAATAAAAATAATTATATCAGGCTATATGAGAGGGTGTTTCAGTGAGAGGGTTGAGACCACTCTCATGGAGCCAACAGGCGGTTAGCCTAGCCTAGCCTAGCGTAAAGACCGACACTGAGAGGAAGCGGCTAGATTGGTTACCTCCAAAGTCAAATATGAGCATGTTGAATGTTTGTTTGAGGACATGTTAGGGATTTAATATTTTGGAAAGTCTCAACATTTTAGCCTGGTGGCAATCGGCTAATGTTTTGTGGCTCCCGGTGTGGCCAGCAGGTATCCAGAAAACCGATATCTGGCCCAAGACTTCCCCTTTCATGCTCCAGTCATTGTTTACAGTCCCAGCGTAACAATCTAGCAGCTGTTACCCTTTTTTGAGGGAATTTAGTCATTTTAATGTCAGGGTTCACCTCCCTTTTAATTGTAAGACCCATGTCGCCTCCCCACATGCAAACCGAAGTCTCCCCCAACACCATTCTGCAGGGGCTCCCTCGCTGCATCCCAGGTTAAGTGCTGTTAAAGATGATTGAGATTGTTTTAAAGACATGCAAGCAAGCATTCTTTTTTTTTTTCTTACACCAGAATGAGAATTGGTGCAGCCAGACCTCTCTCCAGGGCTGACACAACTTGAGCTACAAATGCAAACCAGAACACACTTAAAACCAACATTTAGTCTCCTTGCCTGCAGATATCTGTTTATAGAGATTAGGTTAGCTTTTTCCCCTGTTTCCACTGTTTATGCTAAGCTAAATTAGCTCCATATTTAGTGTGAGAGTGGTATGAAGCTTCTTATCAAAGCTTTTTGGCAAATTTCTGGGAAAACACAACGTCCACAGTGCTCCCGCATGTTTAACCAACTTTTCACATTGAACCTTTTCAAAATTACACGAGTAACCCAAGGCAGAAATTACAATTACTCCTGTTTACTGTAACAGTTTGCTTTTGAAATTAGATTACATTTAATAAAATGACACTTTAAGCAATCACTTCAAGTTGTATAAATTACAGTGTCCTTCTTGAGCCCTCTTTTTGAAATTTTCCAATACGGTCCCCGCAGGAGAAAGTATTGATATAGTAATTTAATGAGTTAGTAAAAACTCATTAAATAAACATTAACGTGACAGGAGATCAAAGCACATTTTCACACACTTAGGTAATTTAGACTCCTCTCTCAGTATTCAAGTTGTTGCCAGTCCATTAGAAGCTCAGTGTATCAGAAGCAAAAGGCTCTGTCAGCACCTGACAGTGCATAGAGTCCCATCATCGTTGCAAAATACCAGGCTTTTACTACAACTCCTGCAACAAAGTTGAACAAGCTACAGGCCCAGACACTGCCTGAATAACAAGAATGAGAATTCATTCATTCACATCAGAAGTGAAGTGTGTTTCTGTGAGCGGGCGTGAGAGGAAGAGGATAAGAGTCTCTGGTTATTTGATGTTTCTATTCATAAATGACAGCAGTTACAAGATAATGGCGGCGCTTTTCAAATTTGACAAGCTTCTGAGCAAATAAATAAGTTGTACCGTCTGAAGGTGTGATTGTAAAAAAACAAAACCTGCTTGAGTCAAATGGAAAAGGACGTGCCCATCTCATTACTGCTGGGGGGGAAAAAAGCGTGTGTGTAGAGTAGATGAGCAGCGTAGCCCGTGTCTTTGAACAGGAAGTGATGTTCTTGTCACAGTCGCTCCTCTAGAACCTAATTAGAGCTTTAAAGGCAGAGCGGCTCTTTCTTGTCGTCCAGGTATGTAGTGTGGGTGTACCTCCAAACACCTCCGAGCAATCATCAAAAGTTCAGTCAAAGCTGCAATTTAAATTGCATTTCGACACTCCCTTTAATGACGCACTCTAGGTTACAGTGGATGACATGTGAAGTGCAAATGGCATGCGTGTTTTGCATACAAAGGAGCCGCTTATGAATCTCATGCACAAGCACACACGAAAGAAAAGAAAAGAATTTCTACATGTTTTTAAAATGTGCTACCTTATTCAAATATACTGACACTGCAAGGATGTCACTGATCTTTTAATGAGATATTTTAGCCTCTGCATGAATGTTGATGTTGCCTTATGCAAAAACGCCTTTGCTTTTGAATAAAGAATTAATGAGGTCCTGTTTTATGCCCACATTTTTAGTAAGTCAAAGGTGTTAAGTGGCTTTTAACCCAAAATAGAAGCTTTACAGTGTGAAAGAGGCATAAAGTCAGGTCATGGTAACACCGTACATGCCAGAAAATGTGCAGTTGATTTTCTCTCAGCCTCTGAATTGGTTGAGTTTGTACAGGGACATGGTGTTTTTGCTCTATAAAATGTTTACATCCAAATATTTATGTGTTCCCACGTTGTGCCGCCGACTGACTGGAATAAACAAAAAAAAAAAAAAAACTGCCCTGTTTGAAAAACACAGCCTGTCGTGTGGTCTCAGGCACACATTGTATCCATTGCCCTGGACAATATAATTTCACATCATCTCCAAGGTGAAATCCCTGCCAACATCACGGGAAACCCTGTGAAAGAGGCGGGAGGGTGCGGAGGGCTGAGTCGGGGCTGTGATAGAAACACTGCCTCTTTTAAATTCAGTGGAATTGCTGTTTCAAGTGGAGTCATCAGCATATTTTCAAACTCACTGTCATTTCCTTCATTGACCATAACGGCAAAAACACTTCATCTGCTCCGCCGCTTGACGGCCGCTATTCAACGGGGACCGGCTGAATAGAAGCGCCGAGCCTGCAGGAAGGCTTCGTCCAATCAGAGGACGCGGACAGGCGTACCCAGCCTGAGAGAGAGCCGGAGAGACATTCTTGTTCAGAAATTGCATTACAGGAATACGTGATATAACAATAGGAACGGGTCTGGCTAATGTATTCTCCCTAAATGTCAGAGAGGCATTCTTGGTTACCTCATGCAAAGTTGAGAGTGTAAAGAGTTTTGAAGAAATGAGGATTCGGCTGCTTCATGGGGTAAACTGCCTGCACATTAAAAATACATCCAGCTAACCTTACATACTGTGGACCGAACTGCACTCAGAAGGTGATAATGACGAGAGAGGAAAACTTCAAAGAAAGAATCCTTTAGGACAAATGTTTTACAGTGCCCAATTTATAGGCTTTTTCAATTGTCTGCGCATAACACCCATGTCTTATGTGGAAGGCTATATTTGAGCCATCTCCCTCAGCAATAGCTCAATTTAATAGAACAGTAACGGGATACTAGCCTCCAACACTGTTCAATTTGATTACGCAGTTCATGGGGACTGCGGACTTTGATAAAGGATTGATTTATTTTGCAGGGAGCTTGAAATAATAATCCTCTGCTAAACCTTCATGGCCTCCAGGCTCAAACTTTTAATAACGTTATGAGAGAGATGAGAATAGTGCATCACTCCAGGCCCGGCGCGGCTCCGCTCAGCCGTTCTGTACAATAGGCCCTTCCCGTAGCTGTTGGTGCCTCTGCATGATGGGTTGTTTGTTTTTGTTTGTTGGTAGGCTTCTAAGCCGTCCAGGAATTTGCCCTTGGGTTTATCTTAAAAGTCATATGTGCACTTATATAACCTGTGCCATGAATCAGAGCGGTGTGGTGTGTTTACAGAGACAGTAGTTCTTTGTTAGGGCTACAGAACCCTTATAATGGTGCTGGTGCTTGTTATTAAAAAGCAGGAGGAGAACAAAGAGGTTATAAGCTTCGCGGGCTGCAACCAAATGCAAAATTAAGAAAGGCTGGGATGAGGGCACATAAGGGAGATTGTGAAATAAACAGGCTGAAACTGCCTTGAACTGCCACTGGGGGCTCATAAAAACTGAATGGAGACTGTGCTTTGTGTGAATTATTTAAATCTGGAGGGCAAAGACCACAGATGCTGCATCCTCAATGAGTATTTGTGGAACATCACTGCTGACATGACAAGCAAATTACAGACGTGATCAGCAGAAACCAAGTCAAGTGTGGGTGATTTGAAGGTAAAAAGATGTTTAGATATATAAGTTAAAACTAATATGGTAGTGTATTTTCAGAAATTTTACGTATTTAAGGTATATTCACCAGCTAGTTCCTAACTCTGTCTATCGGCCACTACGTGCTGAGCAGGTAGTGTACAGTGAGTTTTTAGCAACACGTCCTCACACCTAAACGACTGAATAGGTTCTGTGTCGTATGCTCATAGTTTGGTTTGGTTTAGACATTAAAACTACTCGATTAGGTTTAGGAAAACACATTAAAATCACTACATTACTTCCTTAACTTTTCATTACCTATTTTGTTATGTTATGTCGGTGACGTCGTCATGTTAGTAAGCTAAAGGAACTCACCGTTGACTTCTGGGTTCACACTTGACACAAAAAGCAGTCTCCTGAATGAAAGTCCTATGCATGCTAACCCAACGTCCATCCAAGCCCTTCTCCCTTTACAGACTTTTTACTCTTATACTACTTTTCTTCACTCCCTCTAGCCGCTAGACATCGCCACGTAACAACAAATGTAAATATGGGTCGTAATAAGCTGCTTTCATTTTCATTTCCATACATGGTTGTTTTTCTGATTTGGACAGGCTCTTTTTAAGCCTTTTTACAAAATATGGCAGCCTGCTGTAGCCAGAAAACAACTGTATGAGAAGTGAACCAAGACAGTAAAGTTCTGTGTAAAACAATTATTTTCATTGTCATGTCATTTTGTTATTCTAAAAATAGCCACTTTTAACCTGCATTAACAGATTGTTGTCCTCTTGTGCCGGCAGAAACAAGCTGTGAACACAACACTGGCATATTATCAACACGCTAACGACAAGTTAATATGGCGAATGTGTTAGGGAATGTGTTAGCAAACAGTTGCTTATATTCACATCGAGGTCAATAACAGAACAACAAAATGGACTCTCCTTTTTTGCTCTGTTTTGGTCCCTTAAACTGTTAAATGCTCCACAACAGATTTAGCGACCAGCTAGTCGCTGCTGTTCATTTTCAGTGACTATTTAGAGCTTTTTTGCTGAAAGTTACCTGCAGCTTCTGTAAGTGACACTCATGAAAGCAGTGTACCAAAACAATTGTGAGTTGTAACACCAACACAATGAGCTGAGAGATGCTAATGTTTGGATGAGCTGAAGGGAACTGCAGAGTAGGGTGATAATTCTCTGAGGCTCTGTCAGTATGAGCGATCCCTCTCATTACACAGAGCCATTTGATCCGTTGTTAATATAAAAATATTTGTGATTGAATTAACTTCCGCAAGAGAGACTGTCAAATGTAATATGATAACCACAATACAAGAGGCATCGGTGTGCTGATGTTTTCATCTGACCAGTACTGAGCTATGAGATATCATATGTACATACTACCTCCCACATGTCATCATATCATTACATCGGGATGAGATAGGTGTCTGGCCTTAGCCGCTATCATCAGACCAAGATGTTATTATTTCACCAGCCGGCGCCCGTCTCCCACAGCCACAAAAGCTCATTACGATTGATAACTGATAGCATCGCTTAATCATGACTGGACAAAGGCCATGGCCATCCAAACAAGTCCCCCGATTGAATTAATGGTATTCATTAGGCCCCAATGAGAGCCTTTACAGATGCCGCGACCTTATCCTGCCACTTCATCTTCCTGGGGATTGACTGGGGTAAAATACAAGCTGAGGGAGGGAAAGAAAGAGAGAGGAGATTGAGATTATGGGAAGATGAGAGAATGAGCCCCTGGAGAAGAGGAGTGTAAAGTATGAGAGGTGTTCATTTCACTGCAGGTAGATTGACACATTCCCACTCAGGGGAATGGTGCCAGTGCAGATTGTCCCAGAGCAGATTACCATCAGCTTTGCAGTGACTTGGAGCATGCCTGGACTAATGGCCCTCCAATGCCACATTTCATCAAAAGTCTCCTGAAACATATGTGAACGACATTACAGAGAGGGGGGAAATCACCTCTTCCTCATTAATAGGACTAACCTGGGGCGTAATATCTGCTCTGGGACCCAAGACTTTGAGTTAGAGGACATCGTTCAGCTGCTACTTTAAAATCACCACAAGCATGAACGTGCCTGCCTGTACAATATGAATCATTTACAGCCGTGCTCTAACGGCTTGCTAACACACTGCTGTGCTCTCGGACTCCCCCAAGCAATCCTGAACTACTAGCTCAGGAATACACAATGATTTTGACCCCAGAGGTCCATGCAGAGAAGCGATGTTATGTAGTTAAGGCAGCATTGCACACAGTTCGCCCCACTGGGAGGGCTTAGTGTTAGGTCGGGGCTGACTGCACTCTTCTTCTCTCCCGATGGTGCTCTGGACCTGGTTTAGGCTCAGCAGGATAGGACAGACGCACGGCAAGTTCTTCAGTGGTCTTGTCACACATGTGCTTTGTGATCCCGGGAAATGGACTGAGACCTTCTGGGAGCTCAAGGTAAAAGGAAAGACATGTTACTCTGTTGGACAATTCACTCCCAGAAACATGAAATCTAAATAGTTCTACAAAGTCTAATATTTGCATCATAGCGGATTTTCACATTTCACCATTTCTCATATGCATTTCTCAGTTTTGTTACGTATACATGAACTGCACTTTCCACATCATTCAGATGTAGGTGCCACTTACATAAATGTTCCTTACCATGACAATGTAGCTGGGTAATGAGCCGCAATACTCGTGCAATATGTATGTGTAGGCCTGACTTTGTTTACTGCAACATCGCAGATGAGACAAACCTGGTAGTAAATAAGTAATCATGCAAGAAATGTTCATAAAACAAGACTAATCTATTAAAATGAAGGTTGAAACAAATGACGGATCAGTATCAAAGCAATGCATGGATGTGTGGTTCAAGGTTTGCAAATCGAAAGGAATGTAATGTCAAGGTGGATGTCAGCTGAAGAAAGGGAGAGAGTGAGCAAACACACATTCAGCTTCATAGCCCATAACACCCAGGTGAACTGAATCAGCTGACGACTGGTCCACATACTGGTACGTGTCCACGGGGGGCGTCGTTTGACTACTCTACTTAATGTGTCCATCCTAATATGATCGTTGTCAACACTTGGTGGTGGTGACATGTGGCAGACATGTTAAACTATGAATTACTGTTTCTAAAGTGCGATTTAATGTTTTGGCCTTCTGAAAAAGTGTAATGATCCACCCCCACAAAAAAAAAAAATCAAAAAATGAAATGATTCGATTTTAGTCGGATGAGGTTCTGAACAAAGAGAAGGCTTTTGGATCTGACAGGAATGAAGAGGATTGGATTTAAAACATTGATGCCTCTTTATGATCACAGATAGCAGTAAAACAAGTGAGGCAGCGGGGTGAGTAATCATTTATGACCAGCTTCATTAAAAGTCCCGTGGCTCTACACGTAGAGATACAAGCTAGGACCTCCTTAAATGAGTGCAGTGTGTCAGGTTAAAACAGTCCTGCTAAAAACCACCAAAACAACCTACAAACACCCACACACACTTGCTACCATCGCTGGCCACTGCAGAGATACACATGTCTCGTGAGTGAGGGTTAAATTGAATACATCTGCTCTTGCATTGTTGCACATTGTCCCCATGCACTAAACTGGGTTCATCGCACACATTTGAGGACCTGTCGTATATCTTTTATGTCTTGTCTGTCACCCTCTGTTAAAACAGTGTCACTCCGCTGCTGGCTTTGTTTAAATAATAATCCTTTGAAGTGAATACATTTCTTTTTTATTAAGCACTCAATGTTCAGAGCGTCACATATGAGAGCAGACAGGGAGCATGTGTGTTACAAACAAGTGCAAGTCTATTGAGTTTGTAAGTGCTCTGTAAAGAGTTTATATACTTACGAGTTAGGCTCACACTTTAATTTCAAGATTTAATACTTTTTGGGGACAAATTGCCCAACTGTTGTACATTGCAGTCATTCATCATTGTCAGCAGTCGGGTCTGTGCAGACAGCCCAGTTGCCAGAATAAAATATTGGCAGTTTACGTGTCTGCAAACCACAGATACGTTAAATTTGTAAGTGTCATACATACTATATTGACATTTCTAGTCATCATGTCAGCTTGTTCTCACTCGTAACGCCTCAAATACGGAAGTATTCTTTGAGTTTGACGCTGTAGATGCAACATCTTGGAGTGCCCCTATAATGTAGTAGTATAAAGAGTGAGAAAGTTTAAATAAGGGGCTGGTCGGGTTTGTCATTCAGGGCTTTCCCTCTGTTAACCAGTGTTTGTGTCCCTTTTGTGACCAAGATTGTAACGTATGTAAATAACGTAACTTAAGTCATGTACGTAACGTGAGTGATCAGGTACATTATGTGATGTGAGTTAAGTCATTCGTGTAACGAGACTGAATGTAGTTATTTTAACCCAAAGAATGATCTTTTCCTAAACCTACCCAAGATGTTTTTGAGCCTAAACCTCATCCACGACCGTTTCACAACATTAATAACATTTCAAAAGTCATAATCTGTCATACTATGTAAACCTAACTGTTAACTGTCTAACCTTGTATAACTTTGTATATTATGTATTATTACTAACTTGACCGTGGAGTCTTTATTTTGAAAGTCCAACTGGACGTTGCATGTTACGTATTATTGCTAACTCGAGTTCAGAGCCCTTCACGTGTAAAACTGACCCTGGAGGGGAAGGTAGAGCGTCACTGATTGAAGCTTAAAGCCCCCATCCAGTGTATTTTGGCATTTTTATTATATTTCAGATTCTTCTGAGTCCTTTCCTGACCAAGTTTATGGCCCACACTGTTCGTCAAATATTTTTTGACAAATAGCTTAATTTTGTGCTCAAAGTTACAAAATGTAAGCTGATTGACGATCCAGGTTTTTTCACAGCTGGGACTCTGAACTTTTTTGGTTTCAAAACACCACTGAGCAGCTTTCATAGGAATGAACGGAGCTCCGCCTCCAGTGATAAAACATCCTTGGATAGAAGCATCCCAAATTCCTTCCTTATTCACTCGCCACCACCAGATGTTGATAACACCTCATCACTTTGCGTGGCGGAATTTAGCGTTTTCACCCAGATCTTACTTTTAGATCAAAGCTGAGCCGAGCCGACGTGATAAAAACCTGTGTCTACTGCAGAGTCAATTCACCTGGGTCTAAATTCCAAGTTAACAGATCTTAGCAGGTTTAAGTGGGATTTTTGACCAGTGGAAAAGGGGTATTAGACAGGAAGCTATAAGCTAAACATATAGATAAACATATCCGCGGTTTGTAGAAACATACATTGCCAATATTCATTCTGGTGATTGGGTCGGTGCACAGTACTCCCCCTCTTAATACATATAGTTAACTAATGCATGTGTGGTAAACACACCATTTCTTTCATTTTCATCACAGCTCAGTGTGTAATTACACAGAGGGATGGCTATCAGACTAGCACTCATTGTGTAAAGCTTTAGTGGGTCATCTGCAGTGAGACAGAGAAGGAGAGAAAGTCCTGTATAAACCTTTCAGGGTATCACATTTGTAGGCAGCAGCAGGGAGTACGGAAGGGGAAATGAAAAAGTGTGTGAGCGCTGTGGAAGAGCTGCTAAATGTGTTTGTAATTATCCACCGAGTTGACAAAATGCTGTCATTAATAAATAAACATGCTTGGAAAAATTGCAGTCACCTGTGAGTGCCGTATTCTGGCATTTTATAGCTTACGTCTTTTTCCTCGCGCCCATGAAAGTTAATGAGTGAACCTGAAGAGCTCTGAAGTTCACCGGTCAAGCTACTTTTTTTTGCCCTCTTCTTTCTTCTCTCTCCCTTTTTCACCATCCGCCACTGCGACTGGCTGAGACAGCCGCGAATCATCCGTGAGCCTATTAATTAGTCCAATCACTGGCAAACAGGCCTGCGTTATCACTGCTGCACGACAGTCTTTCAGAGCTGAAATTAAACCATGCACACTACTGTTTCAGTGCCAAGGGGAGTAGAGATTTAGCTCCACTGGCTCCGTGCATGGATAAATCACCCGCACTAAGCAGCCTGTAGCACTGCCGTAGCAAAAAGAAAAAAAAGGAGAGGGCAAATAAAATGTGCTGCTGTTTATGACAAAAAGACCATTATATATGATGACAAACTAGTGATGAGCACTTTGGTTCAAAGAGAAACCGCTCGGCAGCTTCAAAAAGAGGGAACGTCTGTCAGAATAGGAGTGGAAAGACAAAAGAAAAGAGTGACTAGGAGAAAAAGAGAGGTGCCAAAAAGAGCTTCAGCAAACCAAGGTCTCCTTTTATTGAAGGAGAAAGATGAATGGCGAAAGATGTGAGATTTAAATGACAGAGAGAATGAAGGACAGCGAGCGGGAAAAGGCAGTGATTGGAAGTGTGTGCATCCATGTGTGTGTGTAAAAGGCATGCAAGTGTACGTGCACAGCTGTGTGCGTGCCCCAATGTTTCTGGCACCGACTTTGGATTGTGGGAGTTTCATGAAACTGTGTTTCCCAGCTTAGGCCCTGTTTACTCCCCTTAAAATGCAGATGTTGGTAATAAATCCTGCGTTTGCTCATTTATTTGGGGGGACTGCACCTTGCTTTATTAAACCCATCTATCACTCACGGCTCCTGAATCAATGGGATGCAGTGGAAAGCAGTGTCAGCACAGAGGCACGCAGGGAGAATACCAGCAGCCTGCATGAGTCGGAGGAGAGAGGAGCACTGAAGCAGGATCAAAGCATCTGTCACACATTGTGGATGCGTGGTGACAGAGGTCAGTTTCTTGAGAGCATTAATATAAAAAAACATACTCATAAGCTACTTTATGGGATCTGTGTGCCATCCACTTCAGTGTAGATGAGAAATGTAGTTCAAGCACTGTACACTAAAGAGGAAGAAGTATCAGGTGCACTATGTAAATACAGACCTAAATGCAGTCAGGTAATTAATTACACTCAATCTGCACTTAGTATTCAGATATGCAGTGTTATCCCGTATGGAGCTCATCTAGGGGAACCAGGGGTGAACTGCTTCAAACCGAGCCCATCTGGAGACTCCCTCCCTGGGATTCACTCTCCTGTGGTAGAGAGGGCCACATCAACCCCTTTTCCACAGCTGCCACATCCACCGCCCAGCCTGCCAGGCCTTGTTAAATAAGTCTGTCTCAGCCTGCGGACTCGAGCAAAAGGAATATGGAAGAGATCTGGCTCAGCAGAGGGAGATGAGAGAGTGAGGAGAGAAGAAAGTTGGAGAGCAAAGTGAGAGTGGGAGGGGATGAATGGGCGGGAGGGAAGATACCAGTCTGCAGTGAGAGGCGAGAGAAAGAGAGTTGCTATGCAAACGGACATCAAAGGCTCAAGATTGGTTCGTACTTTTTAAGTGTTGCTGCTAAACGGCTAACGGAGTGATGCAGCCTCCGCTTCGACTGGAGGGAAACGCTACCTGAGAGGCAGAATTTTCTCAAAGCTGTCAAGAAAGCCTCGCCGCATCATTCATCCTGAGCTGGGACGAGCTGTCAATCGCTTTAGTCTATGTTCAGTAATCTGTCAGTGACTTATGTGTCTGTCTAAATGAGTCTGTCTGTTTATTTATCCACAGAGTGTGGACAGAGACAATGAAGTGTATGCTTTTTCCAGGAAATGAGCACCAATTCCAGCAGACACAGAGCACTGTAAACATTCATTCGGATCATGTTTTTGGTCAACTGAAGAATGTAAGTCCAATATTTACTTATTATTATCGCTTATTTTTTTAAAGGAGATATGCTCATTTTACGGTTCATAATTTTATTTTGAGTTACTACTAGAATAGGTTACAAAACATCAGTTTCCTCATACTGTCCAGTGCTGCAGCCGTCCATTATCTCCTGTCTTTTTAAGGCCCCCCCTCCTGAATATCCAGTCTGCTCTGATTGGTAAGCTCACACACGCCTGAGCCAGCACCGCTAACAACAACAGAGCAGCTGTGCTAATTCGATTCTTACATGCAAAACTAGCTGCCAGGCATAAATTATGCAAATGTGTGACATGGTGATGTAGTGTGATGTCACAAAGTGACAGAATTAAACAGCGGGACTACTGACGAGGCGTTTCAGGAGCAGTGTTTTCTGTGGGAGAGAGGAGCTACTGTTGGTGCGGACCTTTTTAACTTTCAAAATCTTTTATGTGCAGAAGAACTTGAATTAAAATTGAGATTATATTTAATTGAAAGAAGAGCAAAGAACAGCACTGCCGGCTTTTCTTTGGCTTCTCTCTTAACTGGCTTTGGTAAGAGTTTGATTTACCAAACGGCTCCACAGCGCTCACCTACTGTCGTTCTGATCTGATATGGTTCAAGTTAGCCCATGTTAGACGGTGACAGACAGATGGTTCATCAAATCACCTGCCAAGTATTTTTTGGAAGCTCCTGCCCTTTTCCAAGTGGTTTCTAAGTGCAACTTCCCAAATGGTTCTGTATAGCAAACCATCTGGGGCGTCAAGGGAACAACATGTAGTGATTAGGCCCACAGTTGATATGAAAATATTGACTGGTGCAGCTTTAAGTCACAAACCTTGAGTCATTGGCTAACTTTACTAACTTAAGAATTGCTTCCGTCAGATCTTGACTTAATTTGTGTCATTTATAAAAAAAAAAAAAAGATCAATACAAATAAACAAGTTGGTGAAAGCAGGCTGTGCACAACTTGCTTGTGTAATTATTAGGCCAATTGCTTTGAAAGGACTTGGTCTCAGTTATGTAAAAACACTACTAACACAGCTGTAGGAACATGTTCAAATGCCATGTCAAGTCATTTAGTGGTTGGCATTCAGACCTGAAAGATCTGAGTCATGACTGGCGATTTGCCTATGAAGACACAAGACTTCAGCTCCGGCTCTCACACATCCAGTGGTTTAAAAGTGCATACACTGAAGTAGTGTGTTCAAGAGCAATTTTGAGGTACTTGCAGTTTACTTCACTACTTTCATTTTATGCTACTTCATACTTTCAGAGGGAAATATTACAGCTTTAATCCACTACAATTTTTACAGCAATTCAGCACTTGAGCATTTTGTCATTGGGTTATAACTACTTTAAAGTACCCCTTCAGCCTCACTGTGTAGAATGATGTATGTGCAGAGTTTGACACTAGAAGGCCAGACACACATAGACTTTACCTGAGTGTGGCACCCATGTATATTACGGTCTCTGAAGTACATTATTATTATTATTATTATTATTATTATTATTATTATTATTATTAAATTATTATCATCATTATTATTTATTTGCATATTGATATATTCTGGAAATTTTAGTAGTAGGTGTCATTTTAAAGGTGCAATATGTAAGAAATATTGCCACCTCTTCAATTCATGCTCCAAAAAGTAGGGAGCAGTGTATCACCTAAATAACCGCTAACTGTAGCTGCCATTTGCTAGTTAACTCAGCTAGCCGTACGGTAAGCGGTCTGGAATCGGAGCTCGGAGTGGTTTTACAAGGAAGGACAGGCCGCGGCTAGCCGGTTAGCATGATAACTTCAGCCGATATCTCTGCAATACAATAGAAAGAAGTCTTGGACATAGCGTCAACACTCTTATTTCTTCACATTCTGATCATTTTAGTACATTTTTACTACATATTGCAAATAATAAAGATTTTAATATCATGCAAAAACCATGTCAGACACACATTGTTGACAATTTTATACATGCGATCATTTGTATCAGATATTCTGTCAATGCAACTTGTAAACTGTGATTTTGTTGTTCTTTTCTGTACATGTGACATCTATTGCATGTCTGTCTGTCTTGGGAGAGGGATCCCTCCTCTGTGGCTCTTCCTGAGGTTTCTTCCATCTTCTTTTTTTCCCACAACATTGCAAGTTTTTCCTCACTCGAATCGAGGGTATAAGGACAGTAAGAGGATGTCGTTCACTGTACAGATTGTAAAGCCCATTGTGACAAGTGATTGTGATTTTGGGCTATATAAATAAATTGATTTGATTTGATTTGAGGAGGGGATCTTTACAGAGAAGGACTGAATACCTCATACAAGACTGCTCACATCAGAGTCAGGTGCACCTGACCTTTGTTAGCGAGAGGCAGAAAGTGTGGAGAAAACTTGGGAGGGGGAGTAAACAGACGAGTGCATCATCATCTATCAGAGCTAACAGGAAAACTCTAGGGCACGTCGCAGCAGCCTCACACACTCGGTCTGTCTGGGAGGCCTTGTCTGTGTTTATCGAAGGGTCAACACCCTCATGAGATGAGCTCACTGGAAGGTCAATGCACGCATCACTCCTGTGACTCTCATATAATCATCAATCACCATCCTCATTCAGGTCTATTGCTGTATAGTCAGGCAATTATGACAGCCTAATTGCAGGTAATGTCAGTGAAAGCCCAAAGTCAAACAGAGACATGCAACAAACTGAATACTGAATGTAGTCTGAACTCAACATGACAGCTTACAACGTGTTTCCTAATGGCTTTGTACAAGCATTTGGTAAATATTCAAACAAACAAGCCACTGTTATCTTATACTTCCACGTTAAACACTTATTCAGTTGCGTTCCGATACATTCAATAATGACGCTGTGAGTGATGCCGTCGAGTGCCTAAACAAACATTTTGAGAAAAGCGACAAAAGCCCTAATTTCTGGATTTCAAGCACTTCTATTGGGTGCGCCGGTCTTAAGGTGCCATGACGCTCATGCATAAATCATGCAATCATCATCAATGCATATTCAGAGAGGCTGTATCGCTCTGCTTCTCTATGGGAGATTAGAGGGAGCCCGGACGGTGACAAAACCCAGCTGATTGTAATGAGCTTTTTTTGTGGCTTCCTGCGCTGACAAAACAAGCCTAAATTAATCATGATACCACCCTCCTACTGCGGCAAGGAAGCTTTAAGCTTCCATCGCCACTCCCTTTCGTAAATTGGACCCTGAGACAGAAATTTCTATGATGCAGAGTGAATTAGGCTCGAAAAACGCTTTAATTTAAGTCATTCATAGCAAATGGGTGAAAGAATATGTTTTCAATAATTGGCTTGCCTTTATGAAACATGACTCAAATGCTTAGTCTGTTTGTTGCACCATCTGCAGTGAAAGACGTTAGATAAGTGAGAGGGACGAGGGATATACACAGAAGCAGAAATACACACTGAAACCTACAGCTGGCGTCAGAGGAAGCAAAATGTGAGTGTGTGTGAGAGTCGGTGCGTGCGTGCCCTGAAATGTGCAGAAAGAGATGTTATTTTTAGATTTTTTTGCACATCTTTTTTAGCCTGCATTGATTTTCCATCTCCCTCTGACAACTTAAGCTACTTCCATTACTTCAACATAAATGTTGGATTCTCTGCAGATAATTGGAAATTGCACCAAAGTAAATCTCACTTCTCAGGTAGAACTTAGAGTCATCGTTTGAATACTTGTTTGGCACATAATATTTTGTGTATTAAAATGAATGCAGTTACTGTTTGTTATCTCCGTCTTCCTCAGTTACAGCTGCGAGGCTAATTTCTGATCTCACATGCAGTTCACAGTGACAGACTACCACTTGAAATTCTTAGCAATTTTTGAAACAGTTCACAAAGAGGTAGGTGAAAGCAGGTTTTTACATTTCTAACGATGGGTCATCGATTTTGACAGCTGAAATTGTGCCAGCAGATTTTACTGGCTGCAGCTAATAAGCTACTCAAGTTAATGTTAGCTCTACATGATGGTTGAGAATTTTCTCTTGTTGACTTGTTTTTAACACCTGTTTATGGGGTCTTAAATTCCCCATGGTCACATATATGATATCCTGCTAAAACACTGGAGCTAAAGCTACATGCCCCAGACAGTAACCAGCATCCTCACCATTTGATGATCCATGTAGAAGACGCAGAAATAACAAAAAAAAGATTGTCAGTGTATTGTAGTTTTGAGCTAATTAGTTAGTATCAAAAGTAGTAGTGTGTTGGCTGTTCAGCACAGATTATCTGGAAAAGTGTAGTGTTTAATCATCCAGTCTAAGGCTAGCTAGTATACTACTGTTGCCAGAAACTTAAAATCTCACCTCCAGTTCTTGCTGAAGAACACAAAACCCGTGTTGAGCATGTCTCCCCACTCATCCAACCAACCTTTCTGCTTTTGTGTCTTTTTTACTGCAACACATTGCTACAGCAAGTTGTAGCACCACCCTAATCTCCATTTTGTTTACGTATGCTTCCCCATGAGATCACGTGTGAGGGATCACGTGTGAGCCTAGCTTCAGTCCGCTGGGCCATGAAGACAGAGTGCTGAAGCCCCGTCCCCACTGCTGTGTAGAGGGGTGTTTGCTGTTTATTCAAAATTTATTCACTTTGAACGTGTCCAAATTTCACAAAATTCGACACTGCACTTCCTTGGGTCCTCAGCAACAAACCTGCCAAATTTTAAGTAGATGAGACGAACAGTTCTCGAGATATGTGAATTACAGACAGACAGACAGATTCCTTGCTTTGTAGTTAGATAGAGTAAGAAAATTTAGGGTCACACTCTTGATTCATTCTAAAATGACTCTATTTAGAGGGTAAGATAGAGGTTATGCTGTATTGTTCTTGACTGTAAATCTGTTCTGTATTTTCAAGCATTATGTTTCACTTTTAACTTTACTGGAATAAAGGCTTTTAAGATAAGAATGAACCAGTGTATTTGCAAACATAAGGCTAAGGAATATAATTGGCAACACAGTCGATGTGCCAGTTTTTTTTTTTTTTTACTTAAATATAATCGGTAACCCTACAAAATGTTAAAAATGCTCTTGCTCTTAAAAGTAGCACAGGGTTAGGCCACTGCACTAAGCTATTTAGCTGCACATGCTTTAGTTGGATGATAATCCATTGCTTAGCATACATGTTTGCTCATGTTTCTGGTTTCGGTTTAGCTAAGACAAACAAAAAGACACCACCCTCTAAGTTCTTTAGATGCCCAGTAGACTATCTCTTTTAGTACAAGTCCCATTCACACTGCTTCAACATGGAGAAATCCAACGACTGACAAACCTGCCCAATGGTTGCTGAGCTATGACACGACAATCACTGTTCAGGGAAGTGGTCAATTCACCACCATTTGATTTGACGCCAGTTTTGCCCATCTGTGCAACAGCAGGATCTCATCCCAAATAAGCACTGGCTGCCTTTTAGGCTGCCAATAACAGAATTCAAATGCAAACACAACTGAAAACCCTTGACAGTATTTTAATTGCACTATTAAATCCTTCCTAATTGTACTGCAAGCAGACAGTGAGAACTGATAGTTCTACATTTAAAAGCTGCCAGCTGCTTTAAATTTGTAAAGAGTTTCTCTCCGAACATTATCATACAGGTAATGACATTACCTATCAGCTCATCCACCAGCTGAGGGTGTCCTCCTGGTCAGGGATGATGACACTGTGGGGGTTATGATTTGACAGGAGGCCGAGGACACGTCTCATCAGACTCTTTAGTCACACTGAGAAGAGACGCTCACATCCTCTATGTCTAACTGATACTTGCCTCATGATTCCATTACCTGGAGTGCCAGAGGGCCCGTGGGACTGGAGCCATCCACACAGGAAGCCAAGAAGCAAGTGAAGGCAGGGATGAGGTGAAGGCAGGTGCTCAGTGGACGAGTTCAACATGAATATATCAAAAAGGCTTGAATGTCTCCCTCCCTGGCAAACAGATTGCCTGGGCTGGGTAGATTTCATTCCAGCCATATGCCTCAAGGATATACTGGGTCTTCTCATTTTAAGGCTCATCTTCCCATTTTTGCATGTTCAACATTTTGTGATAATGGAGAAACTGGGTCAAACTCGCTCTCACATTCCAGTCACATAACTTCAATGGAGGAGAACTTTTGAGCATTTGCATTGTACTCGGGGTGCTGGAAAGAAGAGAGCGAGTTTTTTTTTAATTCAGCCAGTGAACTTTAGTGACTTCTGTTTTCCAGCGGGATATGGAAGGAGTTAGTGTCTGCCCACTTAAACAACAGCAGTGTGGGAATAGAAGACAGGGAAAACAGTTGAAAGAATTACTTCTGCCCCAAGACTCATTGCCTCAAGGACAGGTTATCGAAGCTGAAATCTCACAGTTGCAACAAAACTTATAGTGCTGTGTTCATCATAGAACAAAA
The DNA here is from genome assembly GCF_040436345.1 of Pagrus major. Taxonomy (NCBI): domain Eukaryota; kingdom Metazoa; phylum Chordata; class Actinopteri; order Spariformes; family Sparidae; genus Pagrus; species Pagrus major. The sequence continues at coordinate 22,198,091 of NC_133232.1, read as the reverse complement.
ATATAAGAAATTTACACATCCTGCAGGTTTAATATGAGAACTGGGATGCCCCAAAGTAATTTACCCAGAATGACCCACCCTCACATGAATAATTTACAAGGGCTATAAAATGGCAAAAAATAATTTTACCTCGCCTTGTACAAACTATCCCAAGAGATGTGACATTACAAAAAAAAATCTTTGGAAACTGCAGCTACCAAAGCAATATAAGCCATAATAAACTTGCTGACCACAGTAAATATGACTCCCATCTCAGCGTACAGTTTAACTGGTTCTGAAAGGGACTGAGCTGAAGACTATACAGGCTGAAGGTTTATCAATGCAGAATCTTATATCATTCTTTAAAGAAGGCTTAACAAATATTTCAGCAGCCGTCGGGGAAATGAGTGCATGTGAGAAAGAGGGAGTAAGAGTGTGAATGGGGTTGGGGGGTGGTGAAAACATGGGCACTGGGACTGAGCCATTCTATGAGTGAAGACTATAGGCAGCTATTTGGACGCCGTCCAGACACCTGGAGCTGTTATCAGGTTGCGGTGAGTGGGGCTTTCAGAGGGCTGTGAATGGGAAGCTGGAGCTCAGCACTAACAGGCATTTCAAGGCTCTTTTTCCTCTGATGATGGTGGCGTTGTAAAGCAGGTCAAGCTGACAGGGCAGCTGCCGGGACCCCTGTGCCCCGCTCCGCTGCGAGGAAATCTGACAGAAGGAGGGAACGACTGGACAGTCTAACCGCCAGGGAAGCTCCTGGAGCCACATTACACACACGCCAGGGAACAGAACAGCATGTTCAGCCAGTGATACATCTGCACATGTGCATATGATGTATACACTGTACAGAGATGTAAACACCTACAGTAAATAGCTGCATGGACGAACATAAAAATTCTCTCTCACATGTCTTTTTGGTGTATAAAGGATAAGTACATGAAACCAGTTGATATGGCATTGAAATTATTGTCATAGAATAAAATGAAAACAGCATTTTCAAACACAAGCTTTTCAGGAACAAAGATTTACATTGTATGATTGGGAATGGTGGAAAAAAAGCACTTGGATCTGTCATGCAAGTCATTTTCCAGTTAATATGAATTCGATGGCAGCTCCAAAACTACAAGGGGCACCATAACCACTTACTGCTGCTCACTATAGGCCTTCTGTTTGCTGTGGCTATCATTGGCTGTCGCATCTAGCTGCTGTTAGCAAGTAGCTCAGTTGTGTGTGGCCTTATTAGCTGATGGAGTCACTGCGGGCAACTGGGCTCCCAGGAAACAAGGCTGGACCCCAGACTGGGATTGACACAGCCTTGGAGACTGACAGGTGCCAGTTTCAAAGCAGGGAATACAACACAGAGGTGAGTTACAGCAACTTTGACCAAGACTATGATTGGACAGGCGAGTACAAGAGAGGCATGTAGATTTTCACATCTTACTAGTTGAGTTTAGTTTAGTTTAGTTTTTAGTTATTTAGTTTATGTCAAGTTTGTAAGTATGACAATGAGTTAACAAAGAGAAACTTGAATTCAGACATGGTACAGCTGTACCAAGAGGAAGTAATTTAATGTTTAAAATGGGTGAGGTGGAGCTAATGTTAACAGTTAATAACTTGTTGGAGCTAAATGTAAAGAGTACAGTATTTTCCCCTGAAATGTAGTGGAGTAGATGTATGAAGTGACATTAAACGCTCATGGTAAGTACAAGTACCTCAAATTATACTAAGTACAGCACTGGAGTATTTGTACTTTTTACCTGATAATTGGTCACGACCTTTTCATGCCCACAAAAATCAAGAAAAACATAATTTATTTTACAACAACAATGATGATGAAAGTGTGGAAATATGAAGTCTTTGCACCAGCAGGCACAATGAAAGCCCGACAGCCATTCATCCTGAGCTGGAGTTCTGGCTGAGTGGAGCGGGAAGGAAAAGCAAAATGAGGAAGAGAAGAAGGAGGAGGTTTTTTTTTTCTCCACTGAACATTAGTCCTCGGCTCTGTCAGTCAGTGCTGAACCAGCCTTTTTGTTTCCTAGCTGATTCCTCTACTATTCCCTCTGAAATGCTAATATGGCAACTTAGTGCGCCAGCGTCAGCCTTTCCCAGCTATCGCCTTGCATGTTTATATCTCCTCTATGAGATCTCTCTGTCTTTCTGTCCCTGTCTCCTCTTCTAGTCTTGCACAAAACAGAGTTTAGTTCCTTATTTAAAATATCTACAAACTTAGGAGAAGGTCAGCGGTCATGTAAATTTTGCATCCTCCAAGACGAGACGAAAAAAAAAACATGCCACATACTATTAAACACTACCCCTCGCCACAATTCGCCAACGCAGTGACCTTTCTTTGTACTGCTCTGAAAAGAACCAATTTCAGGCACCTTTATCCGCTTTGTGTGTGCATGAAAGCTATAATTTCTCAAAACTTCCTTTGACAGTTCCTTCAGTGTACCTGAATCCCCAGGGTGCTCGGCAGAATACAAGAAAGAGCAGCATTTTCAGTCTAAACACACGGTGCCAAATTCTTCCCGATGTAGATGCACGCAGGCTTTTAAATCCCCCGTGACAGACCAGACGTACTGCTCATTCATCCAGGCAAAATGAATGTGATGACAATTAAAAAGGCTTCTGTGAATCAGTCAAAACCGATGTGTGAGGAGTTCAAACGTGGGTGTAATCAAAGAATCGGCTGAATCTAAACCTCAGATCTGTCTTGCAGAGGAACTCTCAAAATTACACTTCACGTTATGATTACAGTGTGCCACGTCTGCACTCTATCGGATCTGCTCTCTGGTTGGCTGAGTCCTTTCCCAGTATCTATTCTAATAAGCGGCAGAGTTAATCGAGAGCATAGACCAACACAGCTTCCCCCTGGGAGCAGCCAGGCAGTGCTGCTGACTGTGGCGCTGACAGCCAGAGAGCATTAAGCACAGGGGTACTGCCGCCCAGTGCAGGCGCTCAGTGAACCATGACGGTGTCATTTCTTTTAATAGGGCTTCTTTCTTTCTCTTTCTCTCATAGTCTGTTTCCCTGTCTCCCTCCGTTTCCCTCTGCCTTAGTTTCTTTCTCCTCTCTTGTATACTGCCAACCGTGAACCCTTCCCAGCCTCCACCTAAACATCCTCATTCCTAGCTCTCACTTCCTTTCTGTCTTTAATCCCAGCCCTCGCCTGCCTATTTAAAATGCAAGACGTGGGGATGCGGTTGTTGCCGAGAACCCCAACGGCGTGTGGGGAACTCTAATTGGTTTGCTTAACCTTCAGAGCACAATGAGCAGGCTGTAATGAAGGCTCATGATTCATGGCCAGGTAATAAAGCTGAAGAGGGCCGTTTACCCAACACCACACACACACACACACACACACACATACCTTGAGACGCTCTGAATAACACACAGCTGCATATGGGATTTAACACAACATCAGGACTGTGTTGTCAGACAGGCGTATGGTCCCTAATAAAGCCCTAAGCTATTCTACTGAGAGACTATTGAAAGGCATTCCTTCTTGGCAAGTAATTTTCATCAAAAACATGCAACCAACATGGCAACCAGGTGCAGGTAATTTCAACGCTGGATGCCAGAAGAGAAAATTATCGAAGTATGTGACAGTTGATGACATAATGTAAATGTTTTCATGTCAGCAGCTCGACCAAAGCTGCACAGGTTGCTCACAGGTTGTGGGCAGCACGCTCTCTCCAAATGTCTATTAAATTTGTTCACACAAAGGCTTTTCAGAGGGGACAGCGTCTACATCTTGCAGCCTGATAAGGCTAAATATGAGAGCTAAAAGAAACTTGTTAGCACCACAGGGCAACGCTTCTCAGAAAGCTGAATTAGCTGCAGTGTGTATTTCGGTGTGAGCGTGTGTGTCTCTGTGTGTTTGTGTTGTGCATGTTTGATGAGGATTTTTAATGAAGCGGCGGACTCCTGGTGGATATTGCTGTGTCAGGGTATAGTCTGCCTTTTAAGGGCTTCTGAATAAGTTATGATATTTGGAGAGATAATGAGATGGAGGGAAGAAGATAGAGGGCGTGAAGGAGCTGAGATCATCAGCAGAAAAGTCTTAACGCAAACTGACAGTTGGGGCTTTGAGGCACTTTTCAAGGTCAAACTGAGATATTCAGAGCAGAAACTTGCACTCTTTCAATGCCCTTTCCACATTTTGAACAAATATATAAACTGACTTAAGGGTGAAAGTAAAACTCCAAGATTTACTTTAATGTAAAAATACACATAAGGTTTTAGGAGATGCTGATTAGTAGTTTTATTTTACTTTGTCCTTCTTATGTGAACATCAAACATATCCCCTAACATTAAAAATGCCTTAAAAAAGTGAAGAAACAACAGTGTTGAAGTTATGTCAATGACGTCTGTGTATTGTGTTGCAGAGATCGCTCCTGAAGTAAGCATGCTAACCAGCGACCCCCCGCCCATCCTGTCTCGTAATACCACTTTGGACCTCAAGATAGTATAGCTGCTATCTGCGTGTTACTGTTTCCAAAATCCCTGTCGCTACGTGAACAAAAACAACCTCCATACTGTATCCCCTGTCTTTAAACTGGTCTCCGTTGGTCTGTGTCTGGTTCCAGTCTGGTTTACAGTCATGTTCACCAGGTGGCTGCTGGGCCCCGTTAAGTTGAGCACCTTTACTCGCGGTGACTCCCCCATGATCTAAGGTCGCAGTCCAGGCAGACTCCAGTCAGCTAACAGGGTCACTAGCTCCACAGGTAATTGAGCTAACTAGCTAAGGGCAACTAGTAGCTACAGCCAAAGAGTATAGCGGGCAGCAGTTAGCGGTTACTGTATGACCTGTGTAGGAGATACACTAATAATAAACACTCGTTAATGGGGCACCACCTCCGTTATTTTGTCTATTTGAATAATCCGGAGGTAATTAATCAAATTCGACTGGACAAGTTTAACTTGTATCAATTCTAATCAATCTCATACATGAAGCAAGTGAATTCTACACATATCCATCGGTTCTCCACATTAAAAACAAACCTGCACAGACAACGACATACGGTTAATATGTTTATTGACTAAATAATTCAGGTTAAATAAATGAAATGGCAATTTAAATGAATAACACAGGTAACAGGAAATGTGAAATAACTAAGTAATGGGTTATTAGTGGAATATTGGCTGATGGTGAGATCATGGGTTAGGTTGAAGCATTTAAAGATTACGGGAGTAATTTTTAATACTAACGAGACCCTAACCGAATTTCTCTTAAGCTAAAAGATATGAATCAGAGCCATAGACACCATCTCATGTATCATGTGTGAATCCAGCTGTTGTGAGTGATGGAGAGCCTACTTTCTCAGCCGAGTTGCGGGCCGCGGCAGCGGATTCCCTCGGGTGATTTGCGACTCTAGCTGGCGGTCCGATGGCCGGGGGTCAGCTCGTCCGGTATCAGTCGGTTGGGCACCTCGGTCCGTTGTCTTAGGAAGAGGGCAGCTGGTCCCGTACCGATCCGGTGCAGATCTTGGCTCAATGCCCAGCGGGATGATACCGCTAGCGAGCGCTGGGGGCTTGTCACAGAGTCTGTCTTTCGTTGGAAACCGCTTGCACGGTCTCGGACACAGCAAGTTGCTGTGTCGTGATGATGATTGTGATAAAGATGTTCTTCTTCGTTTCTTCGAGTGGTTTTCAGGCTCTGACTTTGTAAACTAGATTTAACTTCTTGAATAAAATAACTGAGGACGATACGTTGATCAAGCGGATCTTCCGTTGTTAGTTAATGCAAGATAATCTAAATTAAGTTCACTTCTTCAAAAGCGGGTTACGATACTTAACGGTATAAAACAAATTAAAACAGAACTTCGTTCTGGTACAAACTTAATAAAAGAAGCTAATCAATACTGCGAAAAATATAAAATGAGAAAAATCAACGCGTGAGCACTTCTGATGAGATCGCTGTCTTGGAGCGTGTTTCAAAGTAAAGTAAAGAGCTTCAAAATAAGTTACAAAAGAAAAACTTAAACAAAAATTAAAACTGAACTAAAACAAAAACTTTTAAAAACTAAACAAAAACTCTGAACCGAGAGACGTGATCTCTCCGTTTTATTACTTGCAAATCGAGGCGTGTCTAGGCGGGGCTTACCGGCTTTTATCTCCAAGATTTAGTGGAGGTGTTAAGATTCACAGAAACTCACTGAACTAAACCGTGCTTCACCTTCTCAGTTTCTCACCATGGCTCAATAGATGTACTTTGTCTATCATGACAAGGATTATGACGTGATTAAACATTAATTATACATATTCAGCTTAATACTTGTTAAAACAAAGACATATCAGAGTCATTTACTGGTTATAACCATGACCATATTAAACAGAATATTTCTCGTCCAACTGTATCAGGACTCACCATCAGGAGGTGCTGTGGTTCCACCGAACACAGTACAGATTAAACATTAAAATTTGATTTCAGTCAATCTTAATCGTAGAGAAACGGGAGAAAGATCAGTTTTATGAGCTTCTCTTACTGTTTCTTAATGTGTTAGAAATAAGATTGTGAGATACTGACTTAATGGTTAATTAGACATGGTCTGAAATCTGGAAGAATACAGAGGCCATTTGAATGGAATGTGAGCAGATAAGGTACCAGGCATAAGTCGTAAATTAAAAAAGACAGAGTAACAGCATAGAAAAACACGTCAGAAGGTGTCCGATGTCCACTCTGTGAATGTTTGTGGATCAGAAGTCATAGAGACAGAGAGAGAAATAGGTAGAAAGTGATCAGGCGTGTTACTTAATCTGCAAATGTAAAGACATTGTATTAACACATTCTGAAGACATTCGTTCGTCCTTCCTGGTGAACTGACACAGGTAACTTCATGACCTGTGTGAGGAGGTTCTGGTCAAAGGGAAAAGAGAGTTCAGAAATGGGAGTTTAGTTGTAAATTAATTAAAACTGTCCTCATTTGAAGTCTTTATGGTCCAGGAAACACTATCCTCTCTGCCAGGAGATAAGATGGCACCCCTGTAGCCTGTAAATCGTCTTCATCCAGATGAAAGGGTTAACAAGAAACAACAGGCCTCAATATAATGCAGAGGCGATGGACAGAGGTTCCTACACCTGCTACCTCCATTTGTTTCAAGCGACCTTTGACAGGTGGCCAATCTTTACACTTTGCCCCTTTAAAGCATGTGAGCGTATAACAAGAAGAACAAGTCAGTAAGATATTGTTAGACCAAACAAAAGGGGATGGACAAAGTGCAAGGCCTGCATGACATAATTTTTACTGATGCCCACTTGTATGAGCTAATGACAGTGCAACACCAGCTGACTCCTGTGCTTCCAGCTGAGCATCGAGGCCACATTTCAAATTTACTTTCCTTTCAGTCTGTGTTGCCAAAGACACACTGCAAATCAAAGGAGCACTGATGCTCAGATGCTCAGATGCACTGTGTCATTTAGGTGCAATGAATTATGGTCATTGTGGTTTACTAACAGGCTTTCTCGGGGCTTGGCAGCATTAAATCTTAGTATAGTTTGAAAACGACATCATTGAGAACCTCAGGCTTTATGCGTCACGGCACCTACAATAAATCTGAAACAAAGGTTTACTTCTTTTTTCCAATTTTATTGGATTGTTAATTTATCTGAAAATACATCCTGTGATGCCTACAGTCGTCTATAAATAACCACTGCCTTTGCTTAGTCAGATTTAACAGAATACCAGTTTCCACTTGTCAATGCCAGCAAAGAAAAATGTAGAAGTTGCTTTACCTACAGAGTGTGTGATGGTAGTCGTTTAAATTCATGTTGATTTAAGCCATTAAAATTTAATCTACATTTTAAACCAAAACCTTCAAAAATCTAATTCAATCTGTCTCAAACTTGAAGACAAAGATAACCAGACCTGAAACAACCAGTAAAGCCTATCTCTTGAAGCCTTTTTTCTCCTGTCAAACCAAAATATATTGTCTGAAAATTGCTCCAGTAAAGCATAATCTTTACGCACTGCACTCGAAAGCGTGCTTGGACCCAAAGGTGAGCTTTATGCCTTATTTGAAATGTCCTTGAACATTACTTTATCATTAAGTGGCTGAGAGAAAAGACCTCAAGGATGCAGAGTAAGTGGTTAGTTTAGAAAATGTACATCCTGTTCTGGACCTGCGATAAAGAGCCAAACACAGATGCGTGCAGGCTTTTCTATGGGAAACATCCAGGAATGTCACCCACACAGTAGATGAGGGTTGAGGTTAGGGTTTGACAGCCCCTAGCAATGCTGTGGCTCTGTTCTTGCTATTGTGAACTTCAACTACAAAAGTCAAAGGGAGATGTAGCTGGCCAGTTCTTACAGCCTGATCAATGCGAGGGCTGGAGAGAAAAACAGGCACCTGCAGAGGTGACTGTTGATCTGTCTGTCCTCTCTCTCCACAAAGTACAAGAGGGGATCCTTTAATACTAAAGTCAAAGATTATTTTACAACCTTTTTGCACTCTTAATAGCGTAGTAACATAAATCATGACAGTAGGGCGTTATATCCAAGTGTTGATCACAGAGGAGGTTTTTTATTGATTGGAGACGATGAGATGACTTCAAACTGATGACCTGTTGAAAAAGGTTAATTTCCCATTTGCAACTTTATTTCTGGGCCTTTAACCTACCGTGTCATACCGAAAGCATGCACCTTGCTTCTTCACAGGATGTATTACTCACTCTAAATCATCTGCTCATTGGCTGAGTTGAATTTGTTGAGCCCCAGACTCCATTCATTGACACCACATTTCTTCCCAGACGCTGCAATTTTGAGTTTCTTAGTCATACATATAAACAACACAGGAGGATTGTGGAGATGGTACTTTGATGAGGTTGTGAGGCCAGTGGTTTTGAATTTTTAACTTGATGCTTCTGGAATAACTTGGGATTTTTCCAAGAAAAGTAATATTCTATTTTTAGCCAGTTTCAGCAGTGTGGTGTAGTCAGTCCACCGCCCTCATCCAGCCTGAACGATATCAAAGACTGTTTGATGGATTCTAGACAGACAGTCATGGTCCCCAGAAGATGAATCATACTGACATTGATGATCTCTAGCAAAACCAGCAGGCAACATTTGTGGTTTTGAGTTAAATGTCTTGACAACTTTTGGATGGATTACCATGACATTTGATACAGACATTCATGCAGGCCCCCAGTAACAACGCCATGCTTTGAAGCAAATTTGACATGGTGGCCAAACCCTGTAATTACAACCTCACGTGACGCACACTGGGCTCAAAAAGACATTTCCACATAAGCTTACATTGTGAAAGAAGCAAAGGGTGGACACATTTTTTAGCATCACAACCCACAGAAAATGACTCATTTTACTATCAGAATTTGAACCATACGGTTGGATAATATTTGAAAGTCCAGGCGATTTGTAAATCATTTGGCTTTTTTTTTTGGCTTCATGCACCGCTGAGCAATGACTGTCCCCCCGCCACTGAAGCGCAATCCAGATTCTCCTTAATACATCCATGCATTCATGTCCCCCTTTAGGATACTAACTTTTGTTATCCTTTGACTTTTAATCTAGAAGTAGCTGTTCATGGTGAAACCCCAGATAGCAAAACTGTATCAGACACCTTCATGTAGCCCACATACCGCGTGGAATGATGGCACTTGGGCAGTCCACTCCTGTTTGCCAGATCTGAGCCACAAGCAGGCCATATCAGCCAAGAGAAAACCAAATAAACCAGAACCAACCCAAATCTGGGCCACAGTTTATATATATATAAACTGTGAATATTGTGAAGGGCTGGATCTGTTCCAGACTTGGGCCAGTTCTGGTTTACTGGCAAACAGGAGTGGACCACCCAAGTGCCGTCATTCCACGCAGTATGTGTGCCACATGACCATATCTGGTGTGGGCCAGATCTGATTTAAAACCCACCATATCCCTTATATGATTGCACTCGCAGTTATAAAGCCTAAAGTTATAAATGTCTGGATGAGTCATCTCCTCTTCTTATCTCACTATCTAGTTGACATGATAACTGAGAGAAATAAAGTTATAATATAAACTATAAAAATAAGACCTTAGTTATAAAAACAAAATGAAAAAGCTATTTTATGTGAATCTGATTCACAACCACTGCTTTATTTTTTAACACAGCATGTAAAACAGAGTATAGGATAATATAAGCCCTAGACGGAGAGATTTCTACATAGAAAATATTATATTAACACTAACTGAGAGCCTCTAAAATTATTATGTGGGTGTAGGCCTCAAAACAAGTGACAAAAAACTTGAAGGTGAAACACAGGCCCTCTACAAGAGCTTTGACCAGGAAAAGCTGGTGTTCCCTGCCTTGGCGCTCCGGTAGCCTTTGGTATTTCATCACAGGTAAGCCAGGTTTGTAGACGTGAGAGCGCTGTGTGTAGTTCACTGACACAACATTACATGATGCCTGGGTCGCCTCTTGCTACCTTTTGAAGCCACCAATGTGTGACGGCGCCTGGAGCAGCAGCATTAATACTTGTCTTTGTGTTGAGAGCGTTTGTTGGAAATAGACTCAAAGTAGTGGAGAATTCATGCTTTAAAATGAATTAGTTCATTTCGGGTGATGGAGCTTGTGTCACTCCTGCATGGGCAATTTGATATGTTGGTCTCACGGTGTGCTGCAAACAACTTCTTTGTAAGTTGTTTTCTCTCTCTCTGGTGAACACAACAGCAATTACTTTCGGTGCTTGGCCTTTTCACACCTCCCATTGACATTTTTTTGCACCTGTCCATTCAGCTGTTTAGAGGACGGGGAGATTGTATTGTTTAACTACAGCCATTTCCCAGTGAGATTGCTTGAGTCATTCATCTTGTGGCATACAGGTGAATTCACCCCATAAGGAAGAAAAATATGAACACTGACCCGGGCAAATGGATATTTTTCTTCCCAAGAATGGCTGTGCTGGGGAGCGAGGGCTCTAAGTTGAGAGTAAGAGAGAGATTTAGGTAGACAGGAAAAAAGGATTTGTGACAAAGTGCATGGTCGGCAATATATGGAGTGGACGAAGGTCATTGGGTCCTGACTAGAAAACACTGGCATATGAGAGTGATGGATTATCATGACACGATATCTTTAAGAATCAAGGAGGTGACACTGCAAAATATTGTTCCCCTTAAAACCAGGAGGAAATAAAAGCAAGTAAAACACAGAAGACAGAGAGAAATGAACGAAGAGTGTCACAGAGAGAGGGAGGCTGAAGGGTAGATTACCTCTGGGTTCACCTCAGGTGTGCCTCTTGATCACGCTGTTGGTCTGGCTTAGAGGTTGTGATATGGGGAGTGACTGTTTATTGAAGCTGGCAGAGGTTGTGCTCTCGGAGGTGGCAGCTTCACATGAGCCTCAGATACAAGCAGTGTGGAAAACTTCCAGGGAACGGAGAGGCCATAAACCATCATCCTGGCACATATAAAGGCTCATATAAACGTGCATCTCGCTCATATTTCACCTCTTTATTGGACTAAGCTCCGTGGCACATCCAAGATATACAAGTGTCTACAAGAAGATAGTCTAAATTATCTCTCTATCAGTGTACCTGCTCCGGGTTACTGAGCAATTTGATGCCTAAAACCCCAAAGTGTAAACATTCCTCCGATGATGGAGTTGGCAGCAAAGCATGAAAAGTCTGAGTGGGATAAGGGCTCAAAGTATTCTGATTCGTATCTTATGAATTCTCTCCGGTGACATAGTTTTCACTGTCATATTCTAAAGTTAAACATGACAGAAAGAGCCGGAGAAACTCTCTCAATATATAAGGTTTTAATGAAGCTGAAGATTTGTTTTATCTCTGCGGCTACATTGTTGTATATCATGATTTAACTAACGTTAGCTATTTAATAAACTTTTTAATAAGCTTATATGCTGATTAATTTTTAAAGTGACTTTAATCAATGTTTTTATATAAACCGTGGATCACATGTCCATATGTCAGGGTCACTCACAGTTATGATCCCACACATATTTTACTCAGCTGTAGAAAGCGTTTTAGCTTCTTTCAGCTCAGTGTCTGGGTTTTGGTTCACTCTCACAGCTCTCATATACCGTTTTTTACACCAAAATTAGCACATACATGCAGGCTTTCAACACGGGTAAATCCGCTAAACATTGACAATTGCAATTGACTCCTTTTTCATTAACAGTAGACAAGTTTGCCTTTGCTTTTATAATGGTGTGCCATGTTCGACGTCACGAACAAGATGGAGGCCAGTGACAATGTTACGGTGGTTACTTTTTTCTTCATCTTTAAAAGTTTGATCTGTTGTCATGTTTCCATCATAAATAAATGCCGCTCGGAGCTGGAGCCGATAAATACCCATGACAAGTGCAGAGTCATTTAACCTGGAAATAAATGTTTTGTGGCCAGGCTCGTTTCTGCTGCCCCCAACCTTTAAAGAAGCAATTATTGATGTTTGGCAACTTGGGGGCAGCAGAAACATCCTGTAAACACAACACTGACAAACTATCTCCTCTATCATGCTTCATCAGCTTGTCTGTTTATTGCTAGACAGGTAGCATATTGCAAAAGATGTCAAAATGATTCAGGGGGAACTGAATGACAATTGTCAATGAAGTTGACACACTATGAGAGAGCTGTCAAATTATCACAAAATATTAATTAGCACAGCTACAGTCTTACAGTACACCATTTTATTAGTATAGGATTAGTGACCTGTTGTCATATAAATAAGTCTAATGCTGATGATATTATTTATTCTTTGAGCCCCCTTGTAACCCTACTCTGTAATAAATAACCACATTGGCTGAGCATGAATAATGCGTTTCAATAATAACATTTAAAACATGCGAATACTAATTAATTAATGCTTAATCATTGTTTTAGCATTAATAAGTGAACACTCATGTGTTGCTAAGGATTCTGTTGATATCCATTATGTATCATTGGCACGGTTGTATCCCTCTGGGGTTTCCTCAGTTCTTCACTGTGTCATGTGAGTGTGCTGTATGTCTCTGAGGTCGTCTGCTTTTCATTAATAAACACAATTACAGAGTCATGTCTATGCTGATGGTGCTGCAGTGTAGCCAACAAGGTTACTCACAGAGGAGTACTGCTGAGCTTGAGGCGAGGCAGAAAAATTACAGCTCTTACAGCAAAACATCACTGTTTAATAAACTGCCTGAAAGTGTGAAAACTTGGCACAGGAAAAAAATTCTTTTAGGGACAGGAACTTTTATGAAAGTGAGCAAAAACTTCTAGTACTAAAAGAGAGTTCAAATGTCAAACGTATGCCATTTCACTTTAAACTAGCAGTGTTAGGTACTATCTTGAGATGCAGAAATCCTTACCAATCAAGAGAGGAAGCTAGTTTTCTTGCACAGTTCTTAAAGCTAAAAATGGGTCAAATGACTGCATAATGTGAGATGAAAATACACAGAAAATTAGAACCAGAATCTGCAGTTCCCCTCAACTCTTTAACACATATTTAATGTTTCAAGCAGGCAGCTGTATTCAATAAATAAAAGCCACAGAAACCGACAGTACACCACCTGCCCAGCACCGAACAGCAGCCGGTGAATGTAGTGGAGCGTTTAGCGGCTAAAGAGACAGATATTTCCATCAGGAGTTGGTGGAGACCAAAATAGAACTAAAAGGAAAATAGATATTTGATTTACATTCATCAGGTGACAAAATGATTTTAACTAAATGCTCACACATTAGTGTCCAAAGACACAAACAAATACCCCTTTAAGTACAATTTTGAGGTACTTGTCCTGTTTGGTTAGTTTGTCAGCAGGATTACAAAAAACTACTGAATGGATTTCCACGAAACTTGGATGGAGGATGGGTCTAGGCCCAGAATAGACACCATTAACTTTTGGTGTGAATCTTAATAAAAGGGGCAGATCCAGGAAGAAGGCTTTTTTTCTCATTAATTTCTCAGGGAATAATGCATGGATCTTGATGTCACAAAACAGGTGTATTTAGTTGGCTGGTATCTATAAGTGAGTACAGTTTGATGCAGATCCAAATGAAAATCTGGATCTAGCTGATTTAAAAATGTTTTGAGGGCAGTCTTTTTTTTTCTAGTTGCTCTACGGTAACAAATAGGATATTACCGGATTACGCTTGATTGAGTTAAAAGGAGACTGTTGGGCTTTGGCGGAGGTGATGTGATGCATTGATGTAGCTTAAACTACCCAACAATGTAACAAGAAGTTAGAATCAGGTTCACCTCAACCTGCTACAACATGCTGCTTTAATGCATCACTGCACTGTAAATTGTAAGTCTACTTTACAATAGAAAAGTCTGGAGACCAAAAACCAATCAGAATTACCAAGTAAAGTAAACTATTAAGTTAAGTACAGCCACTTTGTCAGATTTTACATTGCAATAATTATCCTATATATAGGCTGCATACTGTGTATAATCATTCTAAACTCAGTATAATTAATATTTTAACTACTGACCTTTTTTACTTGTGAGTATTTCTTAAACTGTAGTATTATTACTTATCCTTCCACAGTTACTGAATGACTGTGGTTAAGATGGATACAATATAACCACAACATTACAGGTTAAGCTCTTCTTTCCAGGTTAGGTTGTTCTTAGGGTCTTTCCCTCTCTCACCCGAGGTTTCCTGCCTGTATTTATACTGTCCCCATTCAAAAAAAGGCAAAATACCCCCCAAAATAATATGCGAACAAAAACAGTAAATGAAGAAGTGCAACTCTAAAAAGGTATTGTCATCGATTCCCCTGAACATGGCTGCCTTGAGAGAACACACAAAAAACCCTTTGCATGCTAAAAAGGCCACTTAACTGCACCAATTCTGTGTGGAATCAAAAAATCAATTAAGTTTACCCAAAGAGGTCCATACAGCCATCAGCAAATAGATGGAAGCAGAGAGAGAGAGAGTGAGGCCGGGGCACAGTGCAGACGGAAAAGCAGAGAGAGAGGGAGAGCTCTCCCATCCTGATAAGGACTCTTACGACAGACACCCTCAATGAGAGTGAATTAATCATTGTTCGGGGAAATGGGAGACGTGGTCCAATTTACAGGAGATTTATAGGTGGGAAATCAAATGCCACAGTATATCAATTAGCCAAGGTTACACCTCCGCAATTCCACGTGCAGAAACAATGACTCCTGAGAAGGTATTGTATGGAGTGAAGAGGTCTGAAACCATATACTGTAATATGTATTGCTGTTTTTCTAGCAGCTATGAATCACTTTAGCTCATATGATTCCTTATGATGGCAAATGAAAGTCGATTTTAATCAATGGGTGGGTGAGATTTACAGGCGGCACCCTGAGATCCTCATCTTCCACCAGCTTGTTGACTCTCACCCCTCCGTGGTTAAATATAAG
Organism: Pagrus major; assembly: GCF_040436345.1. NCBI lineage: Eukaryota > Metazoa > Chordata > Actinopteri > Spariformes > Sparidae > Pagrus > Pagrus major. The sequence continues at coordinate 22,182,783 of NC_133232.1, read as the reverse complement.
GCTGCCTATTCCTCCTGCAAAACTCCATCATCTGGCAGGGAAAGCCTCTAAATCTTGTTATAAGCTCAGAGAGGATTGAGTGGCACACCATTTATGAATGCTGCATTGATGCCCGGGGGATGTTATAAGAATTATTCCTCCTCTTTTTGGTGCCAAAAAAACAATCACGGCAAAACTGGTTTTAATTGTCACAGGCTTTAAAGCTGTGTTGTCTGAAACAAGACAACAGCGGACACAGAGGTGACTCAGACAGTGGCCTTCACCTCGAGACCTTCTCTTTCTGCAAAGACAAACAAATTACTTAGGAAAAAAAAGATCAAATAAATAGCTCAAAGCAGCAACTCATATATAAACTATCCTAAAAAACTGTTTAAAAAAATGGGTTGAAATCTTAAGAGATGCATGTGCCTAACTATTCCAGTCCTGAATTATCTGCTTCTCAAAGTCATTGTGCCTGCTGCTCGGATGAAAAGCGTGGCAAACGTGCTTAGGCTTAGCCCTCAGTCACAGGCCCTATGAGAGATACTTTGAATGTCTTTCCCTCTTCGATTTCACTATGTTATATTCGAACAATGGAGAAATGATTTCCCCTCGAGAGAAAGAGGGAGAAGGAGGATGCTTCATATGTGATCAATAGTCCACAGAGAAGCTGTGTAAATATATGCATACAGAATAGTTAAATTTCATTACTCACCCAATATGTTTTAAGTTCAAGTTCATCAGGACGCTGACATGCAGTGTTATTGATTTATGGCTTGGCAATGCTGCCCTTCAGTGGCAGCTGACTAGAATCACTTTTTTTTTCTGCAGATGAGCAGGAGGACTGAAACAGATGGCGGTGAGGAGAAATCCACTCTGAGAAAAATAGCAATTCTCATGAGTTCTCTTATAGTAATCAACTTCATGCTGAAAACATTTCATAGTGATGAAACACCCATATTCTGATCTCCAAAAGTCATTCTTCTCCATTACTTTTCCTCCACAATGCCAAGCGAAAACCAACGATTACTCAGTGTCTGTCGGTGCGGGCTCATATTATGAAGGAGTGCACCCCTCTGTAGGTCAAGTGCGTTCAAATGTCAGGTTTTGTCCCAAAGAAATCAAGACAGATGTTTTGTGGCACTTGCCTGAAAACTAATCTAAGCTGGTGATCCATCAAGATCCCCAAGTTTCAGCCCCGCTCAGTGCACTGGTTTCATCATCTCGAGGCTCAAGGACAGAGCGATCCACAGGCTACCTCTGGTTCCTTTCTTCGGAGATCAAAGTGTCTACATCTGAAAGAGAACAAAAGTAAGGTCTGCTTTGGATGTTGGGAGTGTAGAAAACCGCAGTGCCACATTCAATCTCGTTACAGCGTTGTCCTCAGCTGGCTTTTTGGTAACATAAATGTCAAACTATTCCCCGAGTCCGGCTGAGTGACACGTGTTTAGAGTATTTGATGGTGTTGTACACAGAGTGGTGCTGACCTCACTGTGACATTGACTCTCCTCCAGGCCCGCTATCGTACCGTTCAGCCTGACAGGGTCCAGACGCAATTAAACATAATTGTATAATGTGTAGTCTGTTTAAGGATATAATTTGCAATACTTTTCCACTCTTTGATGATATGATGAAATCATCAACCGCTTGTCCTATTTCAATAACAACACTGGGCAATATTTACCAGGGCTTCGAATCAATTCTTCACACAGGACCACCACTCCATGTGCCACCCACAAAACAAAACAAAGTGCCAAACAAAGTACACCAATGAAAAATAGCTTGTAACACAAGCATAAACAATGTGCATTGCCTCAGTGACCAACCCTTCCCATTCACACTCGCGCATAACTGGAAATAAATCACAGAGGAAGGTTAGAAAGGTGTTTTCCTGCCTCAAAGTGCTGAGTAACAATCACACAACAAACATATAGATTCAGATAAAGAGGGGAACAATCTCACATCTTCTCATCCTATCAAGAGGAGCTGCAGCTGCTCGGTTCGTCCTGTAGGTGTCGCTCCACTACTGCACCTGGCGCATCCAGCCGTCCAACCTCTGGCCCGGATTGTCTGGGTTCGTAATTGTCAGCGACCAATCACAGCCGAGGTGGGCGGGTCTCCATTGTTACTACAGATAGTGGAAGGAGTTTGCACCGACCTGCCGCTGCTGCACCTATGAGTCTCCACGTTAATGAGTAGCCGCGGCCCGCGCCAGACAAACGAGACCGATTATGCGGAGATAAAGAGCGTCTGTCCGATAATGGCATGCGGTGGTTCCCCCGCGGAGGACTTCCCGGACAAAGTGATGCCCAGAGCTGCTCCCTGCACGTGCAGCAAGAAGTGCAGGGGACGGAGCGGCAGTGTCGTCTTCCTGGGATTATTCCTGCTGTCGCTGTGTCTCCACGCTGTCACCCTCGTCTGCTATTTGGACCTGCGCTCCGAAGTCAAAAGGGAAATTATCCACCAGAAGCGGGACTCCATGTTGACACTAGCGGGGAGTGACCTGGCTGACCCGGCGGCGGTGCTCTCGCCCGGACACCCGCGACTGGACCCCGGCAGCAGCAGCCGCGGCGGAGAGGGTCATGAGGTAAAAATAGAGAGGAGAAGAAAAAAAAAAAAGAAGAGAGAGAGAAAAAAAAAAAAGCATTGTTTTCATTCCTCACACGGAGGCTGTTCGTGTTCATTCACCTCCGTGCAGTCCTCCTGTTCCCGTATCACGGTGTCAGGTTTTGTGTCTGTGCTCTGTTAAGGCATGTTTCTGGGCAACTTCTTCCACAGTAGCCTGTCACGAAGTTTTGCCAGCTCATTTTCCAGACAAATATGTTTTGAATTAGCGCTCCCGTGTGTGCGTGATTCAGACTCTTCTTGGAGAGGGATGCACTAAAGGTATAAGCTTCATGTCTGTCACCTGGCCAAAGTCTCCCTGCTCAGGTAAACACATCCAGTGGGAGGGCAGGCATACCAGAGGTAGCTATGGTGCAGATGTGTGCCTAAAGAAAACAAGAAACAGCTTATGAAAATTAACCTCAATTTTTTTTTATTTAATATATTTACCACAGTCAAACCACATTTAACCCAATTTGTCTTCCTCCCTAAACAGACTAGAGGTGGATGCTCAAAACTTTAGGCAGCCTGCCCAGCTGGATTCACAGAGGCGGGGGTCAGTCAGTGTGCTGGAGCAGGTGGACGGAAAATTAACTGGATCATCAGCAGGTGCAAAGCCCAAGGGCTGATGTAAATTCATCAGGACTTAGATGGGGCAGTTGGTACTTGGAGCTGAGCCAGCCTCGTCTCACATGTGTTTTCTTTTCTGGCAGCGGGCTGATTGAATGTTCATTGTGTTGTCTGTGGCTTTGGCAACAGCCAACCCTCTCTTCCCCTCCTCCACCACCAGCACCACCACCAAATCACCTCCACACACTCCCTGATTTCATCAGTACAAAGGGGCCGAGTATAGCTCTCTCTGCTGGCTCAATTAGCTCATGTGTCACCAGTTGTGTAACCTTTTATTTCAGAGAAAATGATCCTCTCTGTGTGGGGCATTGGCTGGACACAGGGCCGTCAACTTGATAGCAACACAGAGGAATTCATGTTATTCAGGATGGAGGCATTTATTCCTCTGTAGCAAAGATTATCGAGATCAGTGGCTGCTGTTGGCGTTTGATCTGCAACATGGGGGAAGCTCAGCCTATTCATTTAGTCCTCTGCTAAGCTTATTTTAGTTTGGTTTCCCTGGTTAGAGCCGAGCGAGATGGGCCTGGTATTCAGCCCAGATGGTGACGCTTCATGAGGTGAAAGACTGTGGCCCAGCTGTAAATATTTAACAGCGCTGTGATGCTGTCCTTGCCAGATGTCTGCATTAAACAACTCTGATTACACATCCCACAGTTTACATAGTTGGAGAAACAGGAGCATGTGGCATTTGGACGCCGCGGCCGCACTTGTTTCCTTTGAAGAGTCTTTTTTTTTTGTAGAGCTAAAAATTGTTTATTGCATTTTTCACAGAAGTCCTCATCAAAGGCCCTTCAGCAGCATCAGTTAATCTGATGTGATCGGCAGGTTTACAGACAAGTGTAACATAACATGGAAAGGCCTCATAGAAAGCAGTCACGTATAGGACCGACCATACAGACCTACATCAGGCCGGAAGAACAGAGGTGTCTTCATCATGTAGTATCAGTGTTTAACCTCTGTTCAGGTGAACGTAGTGAGCATTGCAGCTGAGATGTGTTCTGATAAAGTGTTGTGGCTTCTCGTGCGTGTCAGTTTTCAGCCAGGCTGATCGGTGTCGGAACAACCTTGGTAAAACGTGCGCACAATAGAAAATCCAGACACTTTTTTGGCACAATTAGAATGGAAAAGAACTTTTCTTCATTTGATATCTTGGTGTTAAGAAAAAAAAAATTCTGAAAAAAGTGGAAAACAATGTCGACATGAGTTTTAAGTGGAAAATATCTACTTTAAAGTCAGTACTCGTGGAAAAAAACGTAGCTTTTCTTTGCATGAGGCTCAAATTGTAAGTGTTAAAATGCTTAAACACTACTGTGTTCAACCTGGCAGCAAATTATTTTAATCCAGTAACATTAAATGTATTTTTTTCACCCAGTTTTAAGTTTGGTCACATTTTCCCATTTCTGTCTTGCTCTACTTCAGCCACCACTTGTTTTACAGCCTTTCACTGGGGGGAAAAACTCAAGCCTGAAGTCTGAAATTGGTACAATCTATAGACGTATAGATGTCTATAAACACCTGATCTGAAAATTGTGTAAGCTGTAACGCTACTAGTCTCTGATCAGTTTTCAGACTGTCTGTGAACAGAGGAGGGACTGCTTGTAACTGGGGTGGTGGGGTGATGTGAGGCAAAGATAGACAGAGAATTTGATCAAGCTAAAGGTTTAACAATGTAACACAATTTGAATCTGTCAGACTGTCTATAAAAATGAGATTTTAAGTCTTTCCCCAGATGTCTGCGCAGGAATAGAAACAATAATGTTTTGTAGTTTAAACTGACACTTGAAAGGTTTATAGATCTTCAGAGATTTTCCAAGTAATAAATCTCACCGCATTAGGAGAGCATACAATAAAATCATCGGGAAAAGTAGAAACATTTCTGGCACGCACTCAAAAGGTGACATACCACTCAACATCTCACACTTTTTCCAGATCCGTCAGGTTGCTTCTTAACGAGAGCCGGTGATCTGCTCATTATTGAAGTGAACAAACAGTCTTCCTCTTAACAGTCACAGTTGGTATGCCCTTGAGCAAGGCAGTAAATCCCAGCTGTCCAGCAGATCTGTGCAGTTCCCGACAGTAAAAAAGCCCCTCCCAGGTGTGTGTGTACCAAGAGTGTGATGCTGGGCATTACTGAGGAGCAAGTGTCGCCCACACTCAGCCTGACCCTCGTTCACCTGACCTCAGTGTGCAAAATGTAATAAAAAGTCAATTCGTGGAAGAGTTAATTGCGTTAGCTCAGATAGCGTTTTATTCTTGAAAACATTTTTCTTGTAACCATTATATGAAATAATTTTCTCCTCTGATGTATGCCTTCAAAGTCTCACAGAGAACAGATGCTGAAACATCTGGAGCCTAGTTAACGGCTATTAAAAAAGTCAGTTTGATGGGACACAAAGTCCTCGGCAGCATACAAGCTCTGGGCGCTCCAGAGCTCGAGACCAGAGCATGATTAGTGAAAAACAGCAGGATCAACTGCACAGATAGCCTTCATATCAAGAACTGATCAGTGTGGACACAAGTGTCTCAAAAGCACAAGGCGGAGGAGGTCGAAACATCAGAGATGTGAGGCTGCAACCTTTTCCATACTAGACTGAATTGTCTTGACAGACGGATGGCGTGGACGCCCAGTAAAGATTAAGTCCAGAGTCACAAACATCTACCAAAATAATAAATTCTTGAGAAATTCACACAGTGTTCAGATCGAAGTCTCTTTGCCAGCAGTGTTGCAACAATCTGAAGTGTGATTGGCTGCTGACAGGCAACATTTCCCTTAGGTTGAGCTCCACGGCTTTCTTAAATGACAACCTATGGATGCCTTTATTAAATTACCCAAGTTATGGTTTGAAACACATGTCCTTCCAGAGAGCGTTTTGGCTGAGGTTAGGACACTCCTTTCTGTGTGATATTCAAGACGAGAACACGCTGTCATTGTTCTATCCAGAAGTGTGAATCACTGGAGTATTATGAAGCCTCAAATCTCAGCGGCATGCCTGCTGTTAAAGTTAGTTACCGCCTGCATTAACAGTGATGGGCACCCAGTCTGCATCTGGCAACCACGGCCACCAGACCTGAGTTTCACCTCCTCAACCTCACATTCTCAACCGCAATTTAGTGACTAATTGTCAGTGCTCATCCAAGATTTAGAGGCTTTATTGAAGCCAGAATGTCTGTAAATGGTGAACACTCCAGCTGTAGCATCTTTATCTTCATCAGAAGTTCTGAATGTCAGGGAATTTCGGTAGTTTGAGTTCAGAAATGGGTAGAAATACAAGCTGTTGTTATAGCAAGTGTTTATAGGGCAAAAAGAAGTCTTGTGATCACGAAATTACACGTCCCCGGGGTGACTGAATTTTAGTCATATCCTTGCGGAGCAACAGGGAATCGCGTACTCTGCGCTCAACAACACCCCCCCACGCTTTGAAGATTTGAAAGCCCTCTAATTAATAGCATTTTTTCCCTTGTGCTGAAAAAGAATGGTTTACTCAATAGTTGGCACTTGGCATACATACCAACACGTTGTCATCCTGATTTACTGTAACTCTGCGTGCCTTTGAAGGGTATGAAGGCTGTAAATGTTGTAATGAAGCGAAGCGAAATGAAGCAAACAAGGGCGCAAAACTATTTCTCATAGTCATATAACGGTATATCTTTTTTTTTTTTAATTACTTTGTTGCCTGCATCTTGAACAACACCAGCCGCATCAGTCTGGTAGTAGCCTAGCAGATCACTTGTTTGTTTTTTGTCATTCTGCCGGGGCTTAATCTCAGGCCAGAAATTGGCTGTTGACTCATGTTTGGCTGTCAGAACAGACGAAAGTGTAATGCCATATGCCCGAACATACACCCAGAATCCTTTGAGAAGTAAAAGCCCCCTATATGCCAACAGCTGGAGAGGAGATGTGGAGACACCTGCACACCAAATGAACAGCAAACGTCGCTGCTCGCAGAAACATCTGGAGTTGTGTGTGTGTCGATAAACCATTCCAACACATACTCCTCCTCCGTCAGGCTGGAATTCCCGTGCTTATAAGGTCAGACATGGCTGGCAGCTGGTCAGGGAAGTAGACTTTAACTACTTTGAGCTTGCCCAACACAGCCGGCTGAGGGTGTTTGACATGATACAGCTCATCCCTCACCGCAGGGGGTGGGTTCCCACATCTGAGACGAGGTATAGAAGAAACTCAAAACATAACTTTTTCTTGTCTGTCTCCTTATGGTCTTTTCAGTGGCTCTGCTCGAGAAACCACACAAAGAGGCACCGAGAGTTCACACTGCTTTCAAGAGAAGGAGATTTCTCGCCTTCGGGGGGGGTTTAACAACTATGTTTACTTGAGCGTCATGGATAGAGACGTGGAGTACCCAACTGGGATAGACCCCCACATGGAAAAGAAAGGGGTCAAAGTGTCTGTCAGTAAGCTTGTCTGATCCATTCCCAGCAGTGCGAAGAAATGATACATCATTATTTATTATCTTTTGATCCATTGCTAAGGTGCTGCACGTGTCACTGCTTTGGAGATGTCAGTTATCCAAACTCCAAGCAGATGTCCAGCGCAAGCACAAGTTGGCTGGTCGTCTGTCCTCAGCCATCGAGAGCCTTTATCTCGCACTCTTACCATTATTTATGCTGACACTCCAAAGTGGGACCCAAAGCGCTCTCGTGTATAGGCAAAAAAGAAGGCTTTGGGTGGTCTTGTTGTATTTCCAGTGCCAGAGTTTCTTTGTCTATCGAATCCTGGGAACCCTCCAAAGATGTGATCACGAGCTGGCTGCTCTAAATGAAGACGACTTTGAACAATTTTAAACCCCGAATCCTTAGCACGAAACATTTTTCTTGTTGTTATTGTCAGAGCCGGTCACGTCTCGAAGGTGTTACAGTCGGGTCAGCATGTCCTACAGAGTTCATGTGAATGTAGGTCGGCAAAACCCATAAGACAGACATGCGGTTTGTCCCGACACTCACTCGCCCATGGGAACACCCCAACACTGCAGCATAGCGTTTCCTGTTTTTGGGGGATGAGCTCAGAGCAGCTACATCAGATCCTTTTCTTTGGCTCCGTTTTGTTTTTTTGGCTTATTCATGCTACCTCTGAATAGGGCTGGGACCAGGTGCCATATGAATGGGTATTGCTCTCAGATTAACCGCAATTCATGTCCTCCTTTTGTATAAAAAGGTGAATTTTAGAGCAGTCTGTCCAGGTGACTGTCTCAAACGGCAGAGACACAGACAAAAGTGAATTGGGTTACAGGATGGGTTACAGCCCCAATGGGACAGACAATGACTTGGCCGCAAATGAATGCGCTGGCTGACAGTGTCTCACATGTTTTCAAATGCCCCAAGTTGCCTCTGTGCAAACATTATACCCCCAAGAATAGAAAGGCCACTTGTAACATGGGTTTCGCTCTTGTATCGCTCACCTCTTTTGTTTGCTTCACGGAAATCATATGAGGTGATCTTGGCTGGTTTCAATATTCTGACTCTTGACTTTTCTGCTATATTAACTCATTAATGTTTTCTTTTGTTTTTCACCAGGAGAAGTTACTGCACAGAAATAGCGACTTCCACGCCACAGAGGACAGCAGGGGCATAACTCAGCGAGCGAAAAGGAGTCCCGGCAAGCAGCCAGAAACAGGCATGTTCTCATCTTTTACTACTGCTGTGTCTTCTGTCTTAACACCTCGACACAGAAGCTGACACTTTAGCTTTATTGTGTGTATTTTTCAGGCTCAAACTCCAGATTCAGTCCATTTTTTGACAAGAAAAACTCAACAAACCATTGCTCTGCAGTGCACCTGCATCAGTCTATTCTCTGGATATATACTTGGCAGCGGCCTGGTCGACTGTTGAGCAATGGTTTCTGTAACTCATGTTTGTTTGGAGGGGATTCAGTACAGTGTAAATAACAGGCTTTTGGTGGGCTTAAGGCTCTTAAATTTTGAAAACAGTTTGTTAATGGTTTCTCACTTTTTTTTGTGGAATTGATTTTTTACTGCTCTGCGCTCACTTAACAAAGCGGCTCCACCACATCATGTTGCTGAGTTTATAGAGCGAGAGATTAAACGGAATGGGATTGATTATTACTTGGACAGCAAACAAGGACAACAAGGAGTTTGGGAGGGTTTCACCAATTTGAAACAGACAGCAACAGACCGCGTTGATTTCCCCCGTCTCGAAATAATAACAGTTCCCCCGAAATATCTTTTGCATCAGATCTGGACATTAGAAGCCAGCTGTGGTCCAACGGTCAGGTCTGAACTGAACTCAGAAAATAAGATAAAAAAAATTGTAGAACATGCAGTCGTTTTGAGGAATCAAGGGCCAATTTCTGAGAGAGACTTTGATGGCTTTCATTAAGTCCGCCAAATTGATTTATCGTAATCAATAGCTCCGCAGACGGCCACATGGCTGATATGTCTGAATTTGCTTTTGTAGTTTTTGTTTAGAATGTGAGCTATGCAAATAAAAAAAGCGAAGCCTTTGAAGTTTCATGTCTGAGAGCAACAAGTGCAGCATGATCACAAGGCATTCCAACGTCTGTGGCGTGACACTGAATACTTGGGGGGAAGTTTAGTGATTGTGTTTAAATTAGAAGAAAAAACTCACCTTTGAGACTTTCTACATAAATCAGTAAAGTCCCGAGCCTCTAAACACTAATCATTCCCAGGTCTCTCCCCTGCTCTCAGCGCACACAGACAAAGGCTTTTGTAATCTCAGCCTTAGATGTGTGTTTTTGCGTGTGTGCGTGCTGTGTTTGCACGTGTGTGCGTGTGTGTGCGTTCTGGGCACTCCTAACGGGCACCAGATTCCAGATAGGGCTGCTCGTTAAGAGAAATCTCCGCGGATGCATCCAGTCATTTAGCCAGAGGAGAAACACTGGCCATATGTTTGAGGGGGACTCAAACTGTGAGGTTTTAAGGTTAAATGGCCTTTGTAGTTGTAATGACATGGTAAACACAAGAGCAGCGAGACGGCTTTTTGAAAAGGATTCTTCAGCACACACACGCAGATGCACACTAAGTGCATTTTGTCTTTCAAGCGCTGACATCGATGCCCCACCAACATGAATGCACGCACACACACACACACATGGTTATAAAGGGGAGACACACTCACACAAACACATGCACACACACATAGACACACTTTAATCTGCATTCTCCATCTGGGCTTAATTCAAAGAAAAGGATTTTGGCAGGATAAAGTATCTCTCTAATGATCTTCTCCAGTTCCACTGCCTGTGAATGCTTAAGGCACTTGTTCATACAGAGGAGGTGAAACCACACTTACAAATTACTACACTAGAAGATACCACAGACTGACATACCTCCACTCCAGTGTTCAGTGCCGAACATCTGAATCTGTTATTTTAGCCCGTTCAGGATACCTTCGCGGAATGAGCGGGATACTCGAGATGTTATCCGAGATGATAATTGTACGGGAGACCATTTCAAGCTTAATCACACTGTTTTTGTTTCTTACAGAATCGACTGGAAGGGAAAGAGGAAGGAAAGATAAGAAAAAAGGTAATACATAATTCAGCCTCAATTTCAGTTATCCAGGTCATTGATTAAACTCATGCCTACTTTCTGGAAGTATCCTCGAGAGGTCGTCCAGAGTCCAATAACAGTGTTGGCTTAAAGTGAATGACAAGCTTTCAATATTAGATTCTGTCCATCAGGGATGTTACTCCTGCCTCTTGGCTTTACAGCCGGCACAGATGCTGTACATACTATAAAAAGCTTGGAGATAAATTTGTGATTTCAAGCTATATAAATAAAATTGAATCGACTGTCAGAAGATTAACTGCTCAGTTTTTTAGTTTGTCTGCCAACCATTTTGCTTTCTCTGTTCCCAGGGGGGAAAAAACGTTCTGTGCCAGGCCCCCCCGGGCCCCCTGGGCCCCCGGGTCCACAGGGGCCACCGGGTATCCCTGGAATCCCTGGTATTCCAGGAAGCAATGCTGTGGGGCCTGCAGGACCCCCTGGACCCCCTGGGCCACAGGGACCTCCAGGCAGTCAAGGTCCAGCAGGTATAAAACCTAAAATAGTAATGACACGATAACACGCTGAGACAGCCAAGACTCAGGCCGGAGTACTTGGAAACACCACCAGAGTTTAGAGATTTCTTCTTAGATTACAGTATTTTCCTGCATGTAGAGCCGTTCCCACACTCGAAGGGGGCTCAAGTTGACAAAAATCGATGAACTCATTGCCTTCGCAGTGAGAGTTTCTGATGCAGGATGTCAAACATAGTGTGGGATCGCAATGATATATCTTTAAACTATGTCTGTGTTTGTTTTGCTTGAATCATCGACTCTTCTCTGTTCCTCAGCGGTGTTGAAGGCCATTTGATCATGTCTCTCTCTTATTGTTGCAGGGGTTCCAGATAAGACGAAAACAAAGGAATTCCAGGTAGAGTGTGTCACCTATTGGAAATTAAATTTTGTCCCACACAAATTCCCTGATGAAGCAGCTGTTCTGTTGTTTTACTGCGTATCCAGATTGCTCACCACAGATCTTTTTTTTGTTTTACAGCCTGCAGTGGTTCATTTGCAAGGGCAGGAGACAACCATCCAAGTGAGAGAAGGTGGGTCTTCTGTCTGCTCTTACTCGTAGTCGCGCCACTGTGTTTGACACAAAACGATAAACACGCTTAATCCCTGTGTATGTCCTTCATCAGAGACATGAATCTGCAACTTTTCTACTAAACACATCCCTGCCAAGCTGGCGGTTTGCACCAGAATAAATAGAAATACTGTAAACTATCGACATTTGGTTGATTCAAAAACGTTTCAACATGCCACATTTAGCCACTTTATTTGGTCACCTTACGGAAAGGTAACACAATCACCTACAAAACTCAGATTTTGGGGTTTTGAGGGCTAAATGTTGCTACCAATATTTACTATACGATTATAGTAACCCTAACGTAATCCCAAAGTTATTATAGGATTAGTTTAAAGGCTTATGTTACAAGTCAAACCGTGTCAACTCAGGTCAGGAGCAGAAGCCTCACATGCTAGCAGATGCAGGTTATCCTGCATCAATTTGTCAGTATAAATGGAGTGTAAGCATCATTAGCAGGTTTATATTTTCTGTCTGTCCCGAGCTCTGGTTGTAGTTAAACAAAGCTGATGGATGTTTATATTGACCGTTTGCCTCTTGTTTGTTTGTTGTGACATGTTTAGATCTGTCTGAAGGCATCCTTAGGAACTGGAAGATGGTGTCCATCCATCACCGCGTGTTTAAAATGCACTCTCGCTCTGGAGAGCTGGAGGTGCTGCTGGACGGTGTCTACTTCATATATAGTCAGGTAGAAGTGAGTACGGTCCTTGACGTAACTCTTATGATTTACAGTTCAAAGCCAAAGTACTGGCAGTGCTGTAGTTAAGCTTAAAAGCCTGCTTGCTCTGCTTGTCCATAAATGTTTGATTTATTTTATGAGACATATTTCTTTTATCTCTCGCTGTGGCTACAATTGAAAATCTGTAATTTCCATGTTGACTACTTTGATTCTCCAGTGTGGGTTTCAGCTTTAAAATAAGATTTGAAATATCACGTGGACTTTTTATGACTACCCCTCTCAGTCTTCTGTGAATTTTCTTTCCCCTTCCCCACCAGGTGTACTACCTCAACTTCACCGACATTGCCAGCTATGAGGTGATGGTGGACTCCAACCCGTTCCTCCGCTGCACCTGCAGCATCGAAACGGGCCAGCGCAAGTTCAACACCTGCTACACGGCTGGGGTGAGCCTGCTACGCGCCGGCCAGAGGATCTCCATACGTATAGTATATGAGGACACACTCATAAGCATGACCAACCACACCACCTTCCTGGGAAGTGTCAGACTTGGAGAGGCTCCATCTGCTGGACAGAACTGATAACTGCACAACACGGCAGCCCCTCTGCAGAAAGGAGAAGTCGGATCAGTAGCAACCAACTTGTAGCCCCAGTCTTGCCCCTGTTTAAAGGAAACCCTCTGGATTATTAAAGTTGAGGGAGCCCCCTAGTGACTTTGGTTCACTTTCACAGCTCTGTATTAAAAAGGACAATGTGGACTGTTAATGCTTCCCCCTCACATTGATTGTGTGCAAAGAGATCAGCCTTGATGAGCCTCATCGAACAAAAGTTTCTATTTATAGTCACCATTTTGTGTCAACACAGACGGCATCTCTCTTTATAACAAGGAAGGACACTGCGCTGACATATACTTAATAGTTACATATTTTGAAGTGCTGTTGAATGATAATCTTGTATCTCCAAAAACTCCAGCCATTCACAATGTTTCCTTTGCAGCTGTTGGCCTTTTTCAATTAATTTAATTATATTAACAGTTATTAGTAAGTGGTTTAAAGCTCCTTATGCCCCTGGGTCATAAAAGATCATATAAATGTTCAAAGCAACTATAAAGTTATCTATGCAAAGCAAAATCCACTAAAACTGGAGTTATAAGGTATTCACAGAGCGACAGCACTATATATTTTGCGCACATTTGCACTACAGCATCCCTGCAGAATACCAGTGATATGTTTTGTTACAGTGCTATTGTTTAGTTACCGTATGAATGAATCCATGTGGAAAAATGATAGTTGTTTATACGTCTATGTACATATTGTATATAAAATGGGATATACTTTTGTAAATGGAGTTGATTGATGGATTAAAATGTTTCATTTTCTGTCTAAACCCATTTGTCTGTCCTTTGTGTTTGTGGTGCGGGTGGTATTGATTTAAAAGGTTAAAACTTTCTCTTTCAGATTTGGACTCTGCTAGCACAAGTACTGACAAGAAACAAATGATGTTCTCTGAGCGAGGCCTTTTGTCTTTATTAAAACGTGGCTTTTTGCTTTGACTGAATTTCACAAGACGCTGCAAATTTGGCTGTAATCTTCATGCAATCTAAATGAGTTCCATCTTGAGAAGGCAGAGAGGAGATAGTTCCTCATTTAGAAAGTCATTTTGTAACTGAACATGTAGGTTTCCGGGGGTTAACTCATGTGTGACCTCACCCATTTGAGTAACTTGAGGACATACGGTCCGTCTCACTCGTCTCACAATGCTTTATAATGCTTTATTATCACTAACGGCGTTTATGTTTTGTCTTAGTCTTTTCCTGGTGCACAGAGCCAGCGTTTTAGAGAAAGATTTTCGCAAACTCCAAGGGAACATAATTCTACAATTAAATCAGCCACGTTCTGAGGGAGTCAATGGGAAAATGGCCAAGATGTCTAAAACAAGAGAGGTATGTCACTGATTATGTAGGATGGAGTCATCTTGGACAATGTACTACTGAGATTTATGCCATTAGTGAGTGTTCAGATAGCGCTGCAATAATAAATTTTCTCCTAATGCTTTGTTTTCTCTTAGGACATAAAGCCAAGTGCTTTGCAAAACGCTCACAGTTCTGTGAACATATCTTCTAGGAGAGTAAAACGGGAACAGAGCAGCTGCAGAGGTGGGTTTGAGCTGAGAACTGAGAATGTGTCCATTAGTTACGCTTTAATCTGGTAGTGAGACCATAAACAGTACATGCTAAGTTAATAAAATTAAGTATTATGTTTATTTCTCGCTCTTGCCAGGTCCAACATCATTCCTGCAGTTAACAGCTAACACTAACAAACAGCCAGACATAAAAGGTAAAACTAAATTCAAGTCTTTGGCTAAAGCAGCGCACTGTATGTCATTATTTTTAATAAGTGTTTCTTGCCTTCTCCCATAGGAAATATAGCAGTGATCCCTTGGACTGTTTCTGCGCAACAAGGAAATACAATTTCTCAAAAGGAAAACAGAATTGTTGTCCAAGAAGATGGTTATTACTTGGTGTTTGGACAAGTATTGTGTCACTGTAACTCAAGCATGACTAAGTTGCTATTACATCAGATTTGTTCCAACTATTCAGCTAATGTTCTGCTTAATTCACAGGTTTGGTTCGAAAGCCCAGGCACGGTTATGGGTCATGTCATTCGAAGCTGGGGTTCTGCGGAAACAGCAACGACACCAACAGAGCACTTGCGTTGCCTGCAAGAGATGCCTGATGATACTCGACATCATGCAAACACATGCTACACTGCAGGTCAGTGAGGCTCCACAAGAAATACTTTGACACATTTTGAGAAACAGGCTTGTTCGCTTTCACGTCCAAACACCGAGTAATAACCATGTTCTTGGACAACAATTCTGTTTTCCTTTTGAGGACTTGTAGTTCCTGGTTGCGCAGAAACAGTCCAAGGGATCACTGCTATATTTCCTATGGGAGAAGGCAAGAAACACTTACTCAAAATAATGGCTTTAGCCAAAGACTTGAATTTAGTTTTACCTCTTATGTCTGGCTGTTTGTTAGTGTTAGCTGTTAACTGCAGGAATGATGTTGGAGCTGGCAAGAGCGAGAAATAAACATAAAGCTTTAATTGTATTATTAATTTAGCATGTACTGCTTATGGCCTCTCTACCAGATTAAACCCTGACTAATGGACACATTTTCAGTTCTCAGCAATGAGACGCTTCAAAGTCAACCCCACCCAAGTAGTCTGGCACATAACCAACCGTACAACCGCAATTTTTCCTTTTTGTATGAATGAAACAAACATGGGATGTGCTTGTAGGCAAATTTTTGTTTATGCTTTGGATCCAGGTTGGTTAGTCTGTGCGCTAAGCCAAGCGAATCATCCATTGGGCTATAGCCATGTTTACAGTGCAAACATGAGAGAGGTATCAATCTTCTTATGACGTCTCATCGTCATTCTGAAGTTTTCTGCGCTGCTTCGGGCAAGACGAGCCAGACTAGCTGTTTCCTCTCTTTGTGATAAATCAAGATAACCGTGCCATACCAATAATCCACTGGCCCATAATTCATATTCAGTGTTATTTGATTTCCCACCTGTAATTCTCGAAAACCTGCCACTACCCTGCCTTTGATTTACATTTTGTTTCTAACTCTAACCATCTAACCGACCGTCTAATCCTAACCCTGACCAAGCAACTATCAGAGGGGACAATGGGCGGGTATTTTTGGACAATTGAGCTTTTGAAATAATAGACTGCTGGAACAACTGGGGATTCCCAAAGATATCAAGATGATGATGTTTACTGGCATCGATATCCTCATCTAACTCCAGGCAAGAAAGTGTATTTCTGCACAGTTCCTGAAATGTAAAGCTGTACCTTTAATTTTAGCTGCCTCTCCACCAATTTCTCAAAACACCAAATGAGGAAATCTTTTGTGAGAATGGTTCATCCCTGGAGTACAGCTCCAGAAACTATAAAGTCTATAAAGAGCGCTCAATTTGCTCATGGTGGCCTAATTACAGGGCTTCAGACCTGCTCTTTACACTGGTTATTCCGGTGCGCCGAACTATTTCATTTAGGTGCACCCAACAGGAGCCGACATTTTAATTTGATCTCTAAAGACATTATGTAAATGATTGTAAACAGGAATAAAGGTGCAGGCGATGTTTTAAATGCTTGACCAACGCAAATAAATACATCAAACTCAGATAACCCTTATTGGGTTCACTGGTGCACCTAAATCTAATCCAAGTTTTAGGTACTTTAGGTGCCCCACCGCATACAACTGGTGCCCTTTTTATTTGTTTTGCCCCTAAAAACATCCTGAGTCCACCACTGATTGGCTTATAGAAACCATTAATTGACTGATAAAAAGTGTAAACTTAGTGATAATACTATAGTGTTTTCCCCTGTCTTACTGATATACTGGCTACATGTGCAGAACTTGTGGAATTTTTGTGGATTTGCTTTTATTTTTTGTTGTTTTGCGACTAATGAAAATGTTGAGTCGCACTTGACAGATTTTTGGGCGCCTGTGCGAGCAAAACAGTCACAGCCTGGAGCTCTGTATTAGGACAGTTACAGTGACACTATAATTTTACCACCTTGTATCTCCTCTGATGCCTTCTTCTTGTATGTATCCTCTGTCACAGGCATAGTGCAGCTGCATCAGGACGATGAGCTAGAGTTGGTGATACCAGACAGGCCCCTCATGGACACAGTCCTCATCTCCATGGACGCGGACTCAACCTTTTTTGGTGTCATACAGCTGAACTGAAACAAGACAGTATGAAGATGATAACGTTGTTGCAGGATGTAGGCAACTGACACTGAACTGTGTGGGGGGATGCTGATAAAGGGATGTGTCACAGCAGCAGGAAAACTGTCAGGACACATCATTAATCTCGTGAAAATACATCCATGAACTTTTCGCCTCATCTCATCTGTCAGCTCTTTGAGGACAGCTACTTTTAAAATCCTGTAGCTATAAAGCATCAAAGTGTATCTTTCAGGTAGTCCACCTGGGCCTGTCCTGTTGCATTGTTTATGTGTGCTGCCACCGCCTTTCATCAGTCTATTTTAGCATGTCTCTTTATACCTTGCTGGGGGCTTCCCTCCAGCTCCAGCCTCCGCGCTGTCTGTTTATTTGTTCCTCTCGTCTATTTTAGAATGGCTTCCGTTTTCCTGAGACTATGTCAGGAACAAACAAAGGTATAAATTTATATCGCTCGGTAAGTGATTTCCTGGTTGACACGAACTCCTCAACACTGTAAATACTTTCATGTGTCATGATAAGATAAAAGCTCTTGTAAATGCTATTGTAAAAATGAATTCTCAATTGTGCATGTCTGTTCATAACTGATTTTGGAATGTATGCTTCTGTATAATTACTTACGTTAAACTCAGAAATAGGACCATCTTTGTCTTTAAAAAACATTTTCTCCAAATTAAGCGTTCCTTACTCTGATGTTTTTTTTTTAATTAAAAGCGATAAATCATCGACCAAGCCTTTATTGTCTAAATATAGTATCCACAATGCCTATCTGGTGTCTGCAGCTGTTTTCTGTCTCCCCTTTTTTTTATGAAGCATGGCTATAAGAGGGTGTGTGTGAGTGTGTATATGAGCTCTGACAACAGTTAGTGGTACAGCAGCAGGAGCAGCAGCAGAGGGAGGATGGTCGGACATATGTTCTCTCATCTCCTACTGCTCTGGTCACTCAGCCATGACCTCTTTATAACTGGACTGACACATCATGAGCCAAAGGTAGGCTAACAAATCATTTAAATGCTAATTCTTTGTTCTTAAAGTTGCACATTTTACTGGTATGAGATCTTCAAACTGCAAGTGTTGTTTGACTTTGGTTTCCATGGTTCACTCTTTGATTATGATTAATGTTCCTTTCATTTCAAGGAGCAGTCCTGGAACAACCAGAATCTCTCCTCTGTCCCTCTGGATTTGGATGCAAGGCTCAGAAGACTAGACCTGTCCAATAACTTCATCAGACAGTTGCACACACTTGCTTTGCCATACTTGGAGCAGCTGGACCTGAGCTCCAACCAGCTGGATCTCATCTCCGAAGGGGCTTTTGAAAACCTGGCTCGACTTCAGGAGTTGAATTTGTCCAGAAATGTGCTGAACAACAACCTTGGCAGTAACAGCAAAGCCCTCCAATCCATCAGTGGACTTAAGATTTTGGATTTATCAATGAACGGTTTGAGGGATGAGGCAGTGGAACGCTACCTTCAGAACAAATTTTCTCTTGATCAACTTAAGATGACTGGTAATGCATTAACAAGACTTTCATACAGAATGTTTAAGGAGAGTAAACGTTTGAGGTCCATTACTATTGAAGACAATCAGATATCAGTGATAGAAGAGGGGACATTTGAACTATTGAGAGATTTAGAGATGCTAAACCTGGCCAGAAATAACCTGGCACATATCTGTGATTTTAAATTACCTCAAGTCAAATATTTGAATCTCAGCTGGAATTCAGTTGAGTTTTTTGTTACGCAAGAAGACAATCTGTTTTACAGGCTTGAAATTCTTGATCTCAGTCACAACAAACTCCTTTATTTCCCAATTGTTCCGAAAAAGAACCGTTTGAAGTATCTTCACTTGCAGAATAATATGGTTGGTGCCTTAAATTCAGAGGCTGCAATGGTATCAGAGGCCAATGCTCTTTACAGTGAGATTATAAAGGAAAGGATAGTTAGAAAAAACAACCTTCACTCAAACTGGAGGCTGATGCCACTGATTAATATTGACCTGAGCTATAACCACTTCAGGTCTTTTCCACTGGAGACTTTGAGCCTTCTCTCATCTTTAGAAACTCTGAATTTCAGTCACAACTGTCTGCAAAACATCATCTGGAAAGTTAGAAAAGTTAATGCAACAGGATACCGTCGGCAGCTTTTCTTTCCCTCCTTAAAGCACCTCGACATGCAAAGCAACGGACTTGTATATATTTCCCCGCTCTTTCTCAAAGCGCTCACGCAAATAGAAACGTTAAATCTACAAGACAATTCCGTGCAACCTTGTGCCTCTATGGATCATTTGCAGAGCCCTCAATCGACACAGCGGATGAATCCCAACACATCCTGTGTTGTGTTCGGGCAGTTAAGCACTCTTAAACACCTCAATCTTAAAGAAAACAACATCGAAGTGCTTCATCCAAACACATTTCAAAAGAACTCTTTGATTTCTCTGAACCTTGCAAGAAATCCACACATGGTGATGCAAATGGGTGCTTTCGAAGGTGTGCCGAAGACTCTTCAATCTTTGATTATCAGTGAAATAAACATGACCAGCTCAAATTTTTCTTTACCCTGCATGCCGATGTTAACTCAGCTGAACATATCTAACAACCGTCTAGATATGATCCCCAGCAGTTTCAACTGCTCTCCTCTGAGAGAAATCGACATAAGAAATAATCGTTTTGTGTCTCTAAACCATTCTCTGATCCTTGCTTTATCTGAACACCTCAATCTCATATATGTTAGTGGAAATTATTTTAACTGCTGTGACAGTAAATGGCTGACAGCCCTGAATGAGTTGGAGATAGAGCTGCCTGATATCAACGACACTGTATGCTTCACAAGCAACGAAAACGTTGCCATGACGGGATTTCTGAATAAAACTTCAGTGGATTGTTTGTTTCATCCAAAAGCACAGGAAATTCACTTTGGACAAATGATCATAATTGTTTTATTTGTAGCTGTGATATTAACAGTGCTGATCATATTCATCAGGAAGGTGTGTTGCACACAGATGTCATTGATAGTGTAATGCTTAAGATCTGCTGTCAGTCTTTTTCACATGCTTCTATTTATGCAAACAAAATGCACCGGGGAGCAAAGTGTAGTAACTGAAGCATGATTCCTGTTAGATTCAGTACGCATGACCTATTTTACTATAAACAGAAATGGGGCTTCATGGCTGCTTAGAAACTAACAGACTTAAATAAATAAAATGCAATAAAATCTTCATCATCTGACACAGTGATTCTTTTCTCATCTTCATTCAGGCTCTCTCTTATAACTCCCCTGCAAATTACTTGTCTGCAGGACTGTGTGACACGTGCAGCCAAAATGTTGTAACTGAAATTGGCTTTATCGACTCCCAAGCTGTTATGGTTATAGTGCGAGCCAAATTAACTAATCAGGCGGAGAATTTTTGCCCATCCTTCATTGTGAAATGTTTGTTCTTGACAAAAGGTTTAACCTTGGCTCAAATTTTTATGACGTCTGCGAGGCCTTGCACAACATTCCCAGAATTTGGACCGGCCAATGGCAATGGGAGACCCAGCATGAGTTTTTGTACAAACCTATGTATACTTAATGAAATGAGCTTATTTGACAGTGTGTGTATACAAATCCATTTTAATATATGTCTCTATCTCCATCTGCTTGTGTTATAACTTATGCGGCTCTGACCCTGGGAGACTGTTAACAAATACAGTGGTAAATGTGGCAACAGTACGTAATAAACATGCTGTACTAATAACCAGAACATGTTGGCAGTCTTCATTTAACAATATGAAGGGAAGAATTTCAGTTCCTGTGAATTTCTGTTTTCGGTTGAGCAACTTGAATTCCACCGAGTCATAAAATGTTGACTTGGGGAGCTACTATCATTCAGAGGTGGCGAAAGTAAACACATTCTTTACTCAACTAGAAGTACAGATACTAAACATAGAAGTACTGATTCAACTTCTTTATTCAAGTAAAAGAAAATACAGGATCTGATATGTACTCGAAGTATCAAAGTAAAAAGTATCCCTCTGAAGGACATTTCTTATGTCAATTTCTGTGCAAAGCTAACTGAACTTCACATCATATTAATATACTACAAAGACTTTTGAACTTAAAAGTGCAATATGTAAGAATTTTAGTATAAAACATTTAAAAAATAACTAAAATTATTAACAGAGTGTGAAGAAAAAACAGTTCTGACGTTATATATTAATGACACCGAGTAGTCTTGCTAGCTGCATGGCTAATTGAGCTAACAAGCTAACAGTAGCTAAAGTCATGGATGGATAAAGGGAATACAATTTGCAGCAATTAGCAGTTACTCTGGTAATATGCTGCCCCAATGTGTTGGGAGTATAAATTGAAGGTGACCAATTCTTACGTATTGCACCTTTAAAGGTCGAATCTGTAGGATTTGTTGAATCTCATTCCCAGGACATCAAATGCCAACATTTTGGGCTGGTAAAGCACTTGAAGGTTAAAATCCAGTCTTGTGATGTTGGGAAGGTGGCCTCAAATACATTCAAATTAAAGTTATGAACCTGTTTTTAAAATGCAAGGAGTAAAAACTACAGATAAGTGTGAGAGTAAAAGTAAAAAGTTTTCAGAGAAATAAATACTCATGTAAAGGACAGATACCTGAAAATCTACTAGTAGGCCTACACCCACCTCTGCTATTACTGTATTCAATGTGAGGAACATTGTCACTTGAATCTACTATTCTTAAGAAAATAAGCACATAATCATTAAAATTAGATTAAACTAACAAAACATGAACAAACTTTGAATTTTTTTTTACCACACTGCTGATCCACAGTTGATTGTTTGGTGATATGTTGAATAAAATGCATCTGAAATGAGAAGATATCAAAGATTTTATTTCAATGTCAACAAGTAGCTGACGATACACTGGCAAGAAACTCCTGTTGCAGGAGGATATCCTGTTGAGCATTCCTCTCATTGTCTTCTTATTGACACATCCTTCTCCTTTATACTGATGCAAAGTGTCTTTTTGCAATTCTTATGCCCATTAGAAATTTGTCCGCTGCGAAGAGCCAGGGCTGATGCCAGCAATAGCACCAAAAGAGCCAGGAGGACGCCTATCAATCTTGCTCTTGAGCAATATAACTGTAGGAAATGTTGCCCCACCCACAAGATTTAGGTACTAGATCAAGTAGCAGCTTGACAAGTTCAAGCAAAGAGCACTCAAAGAAAAGAACACTGTGTGGGGAGTATTAGGTGTAAAACCATAGGAATGCAAGGAGCAAATTGTACTCATTCTTCTGCTTGGTGATTAATGTTCGATGGCATTTAGACATTAGCAGCAGCTTGTTTGTAAGCACAATAGAGCAAGTAATGGAAGGTTGTATCATTGTCAGGATCTTCCTCTAGGCTAACTGTATTTCCAGTAAAGCCCATGTTTACAAGTACAAGATTAAACTGTGGAAATCTCTCTTAATGAGGATAATTTTATCTTACATCAGTGATATCCGCTTCCTCAAGTCAAGCACAAGTTACTGACGCTGCCATTAAAGTTGCACATATCTTGTTTAAAATCCCGGTGAAATCTGTTTTATCAGTTCTCTCTTGTAAAAACTTGCTATCTCAGCATTCAGCCAAGTTGTTTGTTCTGCTCTCGTTTTCTATTCTCTTTCCTCTGTGTTCCATTTAGAAATATGCTGACCTGGAGTTGCAGTTTTCTAAAACGAATGCATCCGGCTCCTTCTCCCAATACTCTTCTTGGTAGTCTATAAATAGCACTAAAGAAAATACAAAAATTCACCTTGTGATATAATTTACAGTGTCTTGCCAATACATATTTTCTTCTAATTCTCTTAAGTGGATACAAGACATTCAGGACAGAACACATCAGGATCTGACATAACAATAGCTGTATTATGTAAGAGCAAAGTATGAAAATTAATATCAGATTGTACTCCGTATGGGCAGATACTCAATGTCCAAGAAATCAAGAGCGCAAAGTATGATCAGAACAGTCTCTGAGCTCTTTCAGTCTTCTGGTTTAGGGGCCCCTTGTCCATATGGGCCCCTGTGCCTGTAACCAGTGGGCCAGTTCAGTTGTCCCTTCATGACCACGTGGGTGCCTCAGAAAGGAGCTCTCCATAATCTATCGCTGTAGAAAGTGGTCTTAATTACAACCCATTACCAGATTGAATAATCTGTGGTGATTCTGGATTGTTTGCTTTGAGTAATCACGTATTTAGGGAGGCACTGACACTGATAACTGATGATTAGTTGCTACTCATGGCCATTACTGATAAGATAACCGATCATTTAAGTTGTAGTTTATGCACACTTGGGGGCTAAGAAAGGCAAAAATGTTGTGAGCAAATATGGTGGATTTAACATTAGTTGTCTCTGCCATTGGTGGCCTGCAAACAAACTTTAAAGCTGCATACAGCCACCTACTGTAATGGAGTTTGTAAAATTACCATTACACTACTGGTATAAAATAGCTGATAATATACATTTCCCAATATAATTTATAATGATTATGATCATTTATCAGTCATACATCCATTATTTATTCCATCCCAGCAGTGATGATCTGTATCCAGGGGATATAACTGGGTTGTTTCCTTGTGGTCCACACATGTGTTAAAGTCTCCTGGCACACAGTTGTGACAGTCCAGGAACCCACTTCAACAGGAAGAGGTCACCTGTTAAGAGCCTTGTAAAGGTAACTGCTGGATTAGCTAACCCACACGTGAGAAAGTCAGCTATGGTGACAGAGAAGCTGAAGAAAGAGCAGGACACCCACTAACACTGAGGTCACACCACACATTTTCTTCAAATGAGTCAACTATATCGGCTGCAAACACAAAAACGACCTTTTCAACATGGCGGACACTGACTTCTCGTTGTCAACGCTGGAGGAAGACATCAGCAGCTCCAAGAAGGAGAGGAAAGTAAGAATTTCGCACTTTGGTATGGCCCAGGACCAGAAAACTACGGCTGTGGACAAAGAGTGCCATCAAAACTGGCAATAGCCAACAACGTTTACGTTTTATTGAGTTTTTATGAATCGTTCTAGTTAGCTAGCTAAGCCAGACCAACGAAGAAGAAGGTTGCTAGCTAAGCCAAACCAACGAAGAAGACGCTAGCTAGCTAACATTAGCCACAGGGCGCGCCGGCAGAGCCCGGGGCTTCAGCAGCGGCAGCACCGACACAGTCCCGCCCCACAAGACGACCATGACTCCCCCTCAGCAGACTATCCACCGCCAGCCGCTCCCAGACACAATCATCCAGAAAGTGCAGTTAACTTACAAACTGTTTTTGCTGGAAAGTGTCCGAAATACACTTGAACAAGAGCTTCTCAACTTCACCAATAAGGTAATGGTAACGCCAGTTAAAAATCCACACATCTTTGCATTGTTGCTGCTGTCATTAGCTGTAAATTAATGTAGCTAGCTAGCACCACAGGGTGAAATCATTTAATTTGTTCAGCTGAGCAAAGCAAATTGCATGTAATTGTTATCAGAGCTGCAATGAATGCATCTTTTTTTTTTTTCGTTTTATCGTTAACTGTGTGGTCTGTAATATGGCAGAAAGTAGTGAATTCCCTCCTTTTTTGAGCTAGGTTAACCAGCACTAAACCCCAAAGATATTCATTGTGCAATTATTTAAAAAAAAACAAAAAAACACCACATATCTCTTGTGTTGTTTTCCTTAATTTTTTAATTTGAAAGATTTTAAAGTAGAATGGTGTACTTGTACATTCACTAATAACTTCTATCATTAATGATTTGTGTACCAAAATATCATCACATTTTAGAAGCATTAAAATAGTGGATGTTGAGCAAATTATCTAATTAATTATTAAATCACTAGTATAGCTGTGGATTAGTTTTCTAAAAAGCACATTACAAGCCGTTACTTGTATTTTTGTATAACTGAAAAAAATCCTTCCTTCTTTCAATGTGACTTTCAGGCCTATGAAGAGGTTCAAAGTTTCTTCAGTTCATCTTCTCCCACCAGTGTGTTCAGTGACCTTACAAAAGCTTTGGACTCAAAATGTCAAGCAGTTGAAAAGCTCTCTGCTTTATTAAAGGACCTCACGGTCGGTAAGTCAAGAAGTAATCATCCGATTTTAGCTTCTGACGTGATATTGCAGATATTCATGTGTAAGACAAATATACTGTTTGATCTTAGCTCCCACCAGCATTACACAGGTATGGTCTAATGTGTGACGTCGGAAAGATTTTCCTCTCTCTCTCTTTCTGCTTTTCTCATCTTCACAGAGCCTGACATTTACATTGAATATGGAATGAGAACAAACCAACTTCAGCCACTTGGAAACAAAGGGAACCTAATAACAGATGTTCTCAAGTTTGGGCCCATGTTGCAGAACTCGCTGATGGCGAGCTCCATAGCCAAAGCAGTCCAGGTGCTTGGAGCCACACTGCCCCTTCAACAGTTGAAACATTTCCTCATCTCCCAGCCCGCAGCCGTCCAGCAGGATGACATGATATGCAGCATCGCGTCCAGCTGCAACAGCGCCTCTGTGACTACTAGCTCATCTTCTCACTCAAAGGCTGAAGAACAAGAACATGCTGTTGTTTTTGAAGAGGAACGCCCACCAGATACTGTGATTCTTCCACCTGTCATTATTCAGAGTCCTGAGATTAGCGCAGAGAGGCCACCAGTGCTGCTACCTCCCATACAGGCTATATTCCCAGAGATCAGTAACCCTAAACCAATGAAAATAACACCACTAATTAGCTGGGGATGTGAGGATGATGTCCACATGCATTACCAAAAACAAACATCCTCACAGCTGCTTCACTTCCTCAGAGTACAAGCTAAAAACATGGGGGCACTAGAGGTCGCCGTCATGGAGTGGAGCAATAGTACATACACTTCAAGTTCACCACAGTCGATGTCGCCTACCATCAAAACCCAAAGCTGCCAATTCAGACAAGTTGTGACGGATGATCAGATCAACACACATGCTCCAAAAACATTGAGCGCAGACATTGAAAACCAAGCCGCACTGTTCAGAGTAAAAAGAGTGGAATCAAGTGGCTCTCTAACCTACACTTGTGTGATTGCAACAAAGACTGAATTATGGGATATTGGAGACATCTTTACAGAGACTGGACAAGGGGCTTCTGAAACTAACCCCTTGGAAAATGAAGACAAAAGCTGCAATATAGCAGCTCAGGTGGAGAACTCCTGTGTAAACATGCAGTGGGAAACCCAAAATCTGCAGTGCACAGAACCTGAACATGAGGGCGATTCTGCTTGTACAAAATCGCAAGGAATCAACGGTATCACTATTCCCGAGTTCCAGATTAAGAGGTTTGATGAGACTGAAGTTGTGGTGTCACATATTGTCAGCCCAGGCAACTTCTACATCCAACAGGCCGGCTCCATCATGAAGCTGCAGGCAATTGTCACAGAGTAAGTCATTCAGCATGGATTCTAATCTCTTGTCTGCTTTTTCTCAGCTTTTCTAAACCCTCCCTGATCACATTAACAGAACTTAAAGAGCCACTTATCCTTTTTGTTCAATACTGCTTTCTTTGTAGATTCCCCCCACCCACCCTCTTTTTAATAATCCACATGTTTCTGGTTGTCATTATTTTTTCTCATTTGCAGCAGCTGGAAAGCTACGACATCATACGCGGAGCAGAACTGCATTCCAGACATTGGAACCAAAGTAATGGGTTGGTTCCCTAAGCAAGAACAATGGTGCAGGGCTCAGGTGACAAAGATATGTGGAATAAGTGGAGGTGGGTTCAGTTTTGTGTATTGGGATGGTTTTGCAGATGCATACCTCTAGATGGTAGCAGTGTCACTTTGCTTGCATGTAGCCTCTTGGGAATTCCTTACTGATTTTTCTCTTTGCCATGCTCACTGTTTTTTGGATGTCAGATGATAATGCCACTGATGAGGGTGGGAGTGAGACATCCATCAAAGTGGAGGTGAAGAGGCTGGACTACGGTGACACTGCCTGCCTGTCACTGTTAAAAATCAAGGAGATGACCCCAGAAATGGCTGCCCTACCGCTTCAGGCTGTACAGGTCTCACTGGCAAATGTGAGTGGTTCCCTGCTGACAGTGTTAGCTTCATGATTTTACCACTTAAAGCATCTACTCATGAACACGTTAAGATTTCCAGCAAAAGGCGTGCAGATTATCCCTCTGAGGATTTGCATACATGGAAATGGTTAATATACTGTGCTCTGCTGTGAGTGTAGACTCAGTTACAGTATTGGCGTTTTTCCACGTGATTAGTCACAGCCTTATCACTGCTCAGTGATAAAGGAAATGAATTATCTCAGTTCATGGTATTTTGTCTGTTTCCTCCTCCCCCCAAGGTGACGCCTGTGAATGGGAGTGATTGGTCTAAGCAGGCCGTGGGCTGGTTCCAAACTATGGTGCACAACAGGACTCTCTATGCCAGACTTTACCCACAGGGGCCTAACGTTACAGTTGAGCTGTTCTTGGAAAAGGGAAAGCTCGGAGCGATGAGGTACTTCAGAATTAAAAACAGGCAGTAATTTTGAGTTGTTATGTGGAATTAACAGATATGTAAGAATTCATGACATTGTTTCTGTCAGCAAGTGCCCTTTTGATTTATTTTACCAGCTGTCATCATACAGAGTAAATTTGCCTGTATGTTTGTTTGTTTTTTATCCAACTGGCAAAAAAACGTAATTAAATAAGAAATTATCCACTGGCTTTGATGCAGTCGCCTCTCTGTGTGTAGTCATTATTCTGTCGCCTGTCCACAACACTGATTAGTTACATGTGACAAGTAATAGTCTATAAAAACTGAATAATCTGAATCTGCAAAGCAACTGGTAACTAAAGTAAACAAACAAATGTGGTGTAACAAGTACAATATTTCCTGCCAAACTTTCATGGAGTGGACGTATAACGTTGCAGAAAATTAGATATTCAAGTACCTTTTTAATTTTTACTCACGTACAGTACTTAAGTAAATTGTAATTCGTCACATTCCATCGCTTGTTATTCTAGATTTTGACACAAAGATTTTAATTTTTACTGCAGATGTATATCAGTTCCAAATATCAGTTTTTGGCCCACTTGATTAGTAATAATTGGTATTAGCCCTGGCAAAAGATATAGGTAGATCCCTATCAAGGTAGATAAATATAGTGTAGTATTAGTAGTATAGTGACTGAATATATGCTTATAATGTGTAGAGCTGCAATGATAATTTCAGTAATTTTTCAAGCAAGAATGTCAACTTTTTATTGGCTCCAGCTTCATAAATATAAGTTGCTGCTTTTCTTTGTCATTTGTGATCTTAAGTGAAGTGTGTCTGGGTTTTGGACTGTTTGTTGGACAAAAGAAGCAATTTGAAGACATCATTTTGGGCTGTCGGAGATTGTGATGAGCATCTTTCACAATGTTTTGACATTTTATGGACTAAACAATCAATCGTAAAAATGTTCGTCAGATAACTTGATAATGAAAAAGTCATAAGTTGCCTCCCTTATAATGAGTATATATACTGTATGGCTTTAAGTCCAGTCACTGTCCAGTATCATGACTGTACAATGCTATTCTCTTTATTTCAGGAGGGGAGCATCACTGTCTGTGAGACTGACCCAGAACGGACACGCAAAACACAGCAAACTGAGGAATTCTGGTGTCAAGAAAATAAGTAAGTAGAGCTTCAGTTTGGAAAATTGTTTACCCCAAATTGTGCATCTACAGTAGGTGGCAGTGCAGCCTGTTTGTGACCAGAGCAGCAGCCATCTGCATTCAAAATCTTCCTACAGTGCTACCACTCTCATTCTTACTCCAATTGTGTTGTTTTTGTTTTTTTTTGCCTTGTAGGTGCTGTTCAACTTAAAATGAGACAACAGGACTCTGAGTGGGAAAAATACCTCATCTCCTGCTATATTCAGAGCAAGAAGTAGTTCAGAAAGCAGGGAGTGTGAGTAGTTTTGTTGGTGTCATTTTTTTGTCTGCCTTGTCTGACATTCAACCAGAGATTCACTGAGATTGTTTAATTGTTTAACGCTTAATGATTCTTAAATGAGAGATAAGTCATCCACTTTTGATTGAGCATTTGTGTAGATGTGAACATACAGTGGACTGACACACTGACAAGCTGCTGTGATTGGCACTTTGCAGTACAAGGATAAATCAGAGATATTTAAATAAGGAAATAAATGTAAAAGTTTTAAAGTAAAACTGAAGGCATTGACTGGATTAGTACCATTAAGTGAATCAGCTTTCTTGTGTATTTTTATGTTTTATATTGCAGTCAAAGCTATGTCTAGTGAATGAGTGTAACGCTCATGTTTTCTTTAACACAATTGGAACTTTTGTGTCTGTGTTGTCTTGCACTGATAGAAAAGTGTGAAACGAGAATATTTTTATGGCTTTATATGTATGTGTGTATGATGTAGGGGACATGAAGGCCAAATTATGGAGCATGTTGTTTTATTTTGAAAATATTTCATAGACATAGTTTTGTATGTCTGCGTTCTGTAGTTTATACTTTTGTGCACAATTGTCGTGTTTATTCCAGTGATTAGACTGTGCCAGTTCAGTTACATTACCTGCCCATTATCAAGTAATACTTGATTTGTCTGTATGCCACATACGGAAGTTCCATGTTTTTCTATTTTTATGTATAACTTTCTTTGATAATAACTATGAGAGCCATGTTGCCTGAGTTAATATTGAGTTCTTGTACAATGGCAGATCTATTATTTTAAATTTTTTAGCACATATATCTCTGCTTTAGTAATAAAACTGCATTATCTACAGTTGTACGTCCCATGTATCTGTATTGTAGACTATTGTATCTTCCATAGAGAGAATATTAATGAGGTGAAGTTCATTCAAAGAATTACCCGGCCACCCAAACCCTCCCACTACATCTGTCGTAAGTGACGCAGATATGCGTATGCCACAGTGAACTGCTGTAGGTCATCTGATAGCACATGACAAACGACCACATTGTGTTTTCACTTGCATTCAGTTTGTTGCTACTGTAAATTATTGTTTCTACTGTTACAGGGAGGAGTTTGACCAGAACAAACTGTGAAATCTCAGTTCATAATGACGCAGTGTTCCCCCAGGTCCTTGAAGTCCTTTAAAGTTTGTGAATCAATGTCTTGATGTCGGACATGAACCCTTGAAAGTGCATACATTTATGCATTTTCCGCAAGAATATGAATTACAGTTCTTTTGACATTTAAAAAAAAAATTGTTGTCTTTGAGCTTCTGTAAAGCCTGCTAGTTCTCATTATAAAATTTCTGATAGGTATCTCAAACCATTAAGTCTTTTTAGGGAATTGGGCCTGGAAGTCATTAAATTTGATCTTTTGATGAGGTGTGAGAAGCATGATAAAATAAATTATAAAGACACATAATCCTCTGATTTGAAATGATAATTGTGTGGATCGAGTTTTATCTCTCATTATTTAATAGTTTGTCCTAAGCACACTGTGCTTTATAGCAGAGACATAACTGTGAAGTAAGTGTTAACACAAATGACAATTTAAATGCTGTATGATTAACTATGTCACGCGCTCACAAACAGATGTCAAAACAATGAATGAATGAACCAAATTTTATAGAAAAGTAGTTTCGTGGATAATTAGTTCCCTGGTAAAAACATTAGCAGGAGCAGCATCTGGCACACAGCAGTTTAATTAAATTTCACATTCGTGACTACAATATATTTGCCCAATTTACGGTATTAAAGCATTTAAATTTGTGGCATGGTTGCAATACAAAAATCAGCATGAACAAATGAGAGGACTGGTCTTAATTAAATCTTGTGTATAAAGTTAAAACTGGCTACGATTTTCCACTACTTATGTGTTTACATTAGTTGACCAGCTCAAGTATTTGCTGGATGAATCTGCAAACCCAGTTCGTGACTCTGTGCTCTTCAATGACAGTGGCTCAGGTCAAAAGCTTCCTTCACTCGCCTGCCCTGCCAAGCACAATAAATAATGTGGCAGGCTGAGGCCTTTTGTGTCCACACAGATTCCTTCTTTTGCCCGGGGTAGGCGGAAATCGAGGCGTTTGATCTGAATTCTAAAGAGTCTTGTTGCAGCCCAATAAAGGCCGCCATTGTATGTAAATAGTTTATATAAGAGCATATGACTGCTACGGTGCAGGGCAGTGGCTAGTGGCGGAGGAATGATTAGCATTTTCCAAACGCATGGTGTTCTCAATCCAGCCTTTTGGCTTGCTAAAAAACACAATATTTTAATTCATTTCTTCCCGATTTGTACACATTTTTGTGTACCACCACAACTGAAGGTAAAATACATGTTCTATTGTTTAATTCTGTTTTATACTAACACTCAGTGTGCAGTGAGGTCAGACTTTATGTGACTGATGACTGACATGCCCCATTGCCTCGACTTGACAAATATACAATGTTGTTGAAATACTCATGACCCTTTTTATGGTAGAAATATTTGGATGAATCGGCTTTTGTGTAATAGTGTAATATTTTTTCTCAGGCTAATCTGGTCTGTTGCCTTTCGTACAAACAATAGAGGGCTCTCAGTCGTCTTAAAAAAAAATCTCATAATGAGATGGATGTCTTGCTGGTTACTTGGAGAAATGCGTTGGCAGTCTGTCAGTCTGTCACTCTGTCTGCAACTGGGCTGTAGGTCAGTTTGGGAGTACAGTATTAATACGGGGTGAGCCAATCACGTGGCTCGGCGAATGTTTCGCAATTGGTCTCGTCCCGTTGCGTCTTGTGACGGTGCACGACGGTAGGCCATCACCCCTGCTTTTATACGGCCAACGGGCTACTTGGCAATTCTTTTCTGTTGTTCCTTGCTCTGCCAAATCCAGCTTGATGCTCAGGCCACACCTCAAGATGGTCATCTTTGGACCCGGCGCTGCTTACGCCGCTTGCACCGCTGGCTGAGCCTGGTAAACATCTAAAAACTACTGATACAACAGTTAGACTTTTACTAAATTACAAAATCTTGTGGACGACAGTAACGATAAGTTATTTAAACTGATAATCCATTGTTACAAATGTGACTTTTTTTCAGTACAAAAAACTGAATGGTATTTTTAAGAAATTTGGTTATTTTATTTTTCCTTTTGATGTGATTCCCTAACTTTGTATTGTTAAACGTTGATAATATGGTTGATCTCAGGCTAGAGATGTAGCTTCGCCTACATCCTACAACCTTAACTTGACTATACTCTTTATTTTTGCAGACCTGGAGTCGAAAATGAACTGGGGGTCCTTTTATGCCGTGATCAGCGGCGTAAACAGGCACTCTACTGGCATCGGACGCGTTTGGCTGTCTGTCATCTTCATCTTCCGTATCCTGGTCCTGGTGGTTGCTGCTGAGAGTGTTTGGGGAGATGAGAAGTCTGGCTTCACCTGCAACACCCAACAGCCAGGATGCAACAGCGTCTGCTACGACCAGTTCTTCCCCATCTCACACATTCGCCTGTGGGCGCTCCAGCTCATCCTGGTGTCCACCCCCGCCCTGCTGGTGGCCATGCATGTGGCCCACCGGCGCCACATCGACAAGAAGATCCTGAAGAGGGCGGGCCGCAGCAGCCCCAAGGAGCTGGAACACATCAAGAACCAGAAGTTTCAGATCACTGGAGCTCTGTGGTGGACTTACATGATCAGCATCATCTTCAGAATCATCTTCGAGGTGGCTTTTCTCTACATCTTCTACATGATCTATCCTGACTTTAAGATGGTGCGTTTGGTAAAGTGTGACTCGTACCCATGCCCCAACACGGTGGACTGTTTTGTGTCCAGACCGACTGAAAAGACTATATTCACTGTGTTCATGCTGGCAGTGTCTGGGGTATGTGTGCTGCTTAACCTGGCCGAAGTGGTATACCTCATAGGCAGGGCCTGCAAACGGTGCTTGCGAGGTTCTGACGAAGAGTCCAAAGCAGCTTGGATCAGTCAAAGATTGTCTTCTTACAGGCAAAATGAAATCAATCAGCTGATAGCAGACCATTCGCTCAAGTCTAAGTTCACTGTGACCAAAAAGAGCCCGATTGAGAAGGGTGAAAGGTGTTCTGCTTTCTGAGACTGCCCTGCTCCCTTTATACTAATCAACAGTAATCACACTTGATGGAGCATGTTGCTCTTTATTGTCACACGATAAACTGTATGCTTGATCATTGTCGGCATACACATTTAGACCATTTATTTATGTTTCATTCAGTCAATTGCTTATTGAGTCATATTTTATTTTCTTTACCAGTTTTACTGACACAAGTAGATGCTGCTGTTGCAACTTTTCTAAACTATTCGGAGCCAGTCGTGAAGGTTAAAGGACCATAGCAATGTTTTTGCATGTTTGTGCATAAGATTTACATATAGAAATTTATAAATCCTGAAGGAAATTCTTGTGCCAGAGATCTAAAAGCAGTACAGTATTGAGCGGTACTAAAAGGTTGTTGACGTTGACATTGGTGTCAACAGTTTGCCGAAGCTCAAATTGATTTGTTAGATTTTAGCGGCTTAATTTGAATGTGTGAGAAGCAACTTGCCAACTTCCAAAGTTTAATGAGCTGTAGAAACCATCCCTGTGTGCATCAGCCTTCATTCCTTTTTGTGTTGCCTGATAATACAGATCAAATGATCTTATATCCTACAACCCCGATTTCTAAAAAAAAGCTGCAAAGCTGTGTAAAACACAAGTTAAACAGAATGTAATAATTTGCTAATCCTTTGACATAAACTCAATTGAAAACTAAAAATAGACAATATATTTAATGTTTTACCTCATCACCTTCCCAGATTTTTGTAAATATACGCTTATTGTGAATTTATTTTATTTTGAAATCAGGGTTGTGTGTTTGAGGTGTGGCAGGTTGGTGTGCCGGTTAGAAACCATCAAAACTTGATGATCAATGAAAATCATGCCTAACGAGCAAATTTGAAAATAACGAGCTGATTTGAAAAAGATCACATTAACGTTTATGATTTCACATTATAGAGGTTTCTGTGTCGAAACAAATCAAATGCACCAACAAGCAGATGATAGCCACATTTGAGCTGCTTTATCGTGCAACAATAATGTAGCTTTGACACAAAAAGGGATGGTTCAGGGCACCCTGGTAGCTCAGATGGTAGAGTTTGTACAGAGGCTGTGTCGTCGCCAAAGCGGCCCAGAGTTTTGAATTCAAACTGTGGCCCATTGCTGCATGTCATCCCCCTCTCATATCTTTTCCTGTCAGCTCTTTAAACTGTCCTGTTGAATAAAGCCACAAAAGGGCCGAATTTAAAAAAAAAAAAAAAAAAGGACGGTTCACCTATTGAAGAGTGCTCCATGAATTCTTAACAAGTAGATTTATGTAATAGCAAATAAGGGAAACAGGCAGCTGTTCGGATCGCACAAAAACATTAAAAAAAAAAAAATCGGAAGCCTCATAGCATGCTCAAGAGCGCTATAAAATACATACATAATTCCTTGTAAATCTGCCAAAACGTGCTAAAGCACTGGTATGGCCCTTTAGATATACAAAGATTTCCGTAAAAATTAAAATGCTGGATAGAAAGCGAACTTTCTATTTACATCAAAAGTATTGTTCATATGTACCATATTTAATTCCAGTATGAGTCACAACCAGGTAATGGAGGAGAAGCTAATTTATGCGAGTAAAAGCCATTAAATGTCAGTAACAGCCCTTTAAGCCAATAATGGTATGCTTAGATTTTATTAGACACTTTTAGTTATTTGATTTTGTTAAACTTTGTGCAGACAGCTGTAACGATTACGTGACTTGGCAAACTGCTCTGGAAATACAGTTGGTGCTAGAAAACCAAAGAAAGTTTAAAAAATACTGTCCAGATAAGGATAACGTGATTGAAAAATAAAATGTAATAGCATTTTTTCACAGACATGTCTTCACTACCACTATTAATAACATTTGTTATCTTGACACAGTAGTCGGAGCAACTGTGTGACATTTCAGTAAACCTTTCGAAACCTCCAAACATGGACGAACTGGTGCAGATACCACACGATACTCAACGGGTGATTTTGGCAAAATTACAATAATTCGTTTTTACTTGTCACTTGTCTGCTGGGTCACTTTTAGAATATTGCAAATCCCAGTACTGTACATATGTCTTTGGATTTGTATATCTTTGATTTCAATTGTGAATACCGCCTACTGACTTCAATGTAGCTTCTGTTTGAGGTGCTGTTTTCTTTTCCTTTCAGAAAAATGTTTGAGGTTGACCTACTTTTTAACAGAGACCCATCACTGTCTGACTTTTACACTTACTTTCCTTAATATTACCCTTCGTAGCATATTATTCAGTATCTCTGTGGTCCTGAAATACGCTGGTATCTGTTTATACAACTGTTTTATCATACTGTAGTGCATACAAAAACTCTGATGTTGACCTTTATGCCTAAATGTACATATTTGTCAATTGACATCCGGGTAAACAATCCAGTTAATACTGTATATAATATGGGTTGAAACTATATGTGTACATTATGTAATATAAAATAAACTGCCTGATAATTTTAAATCATTGAAGTTATTTAGCAAAACTTTGGTTCTTTTCAGAAAGTTGCACCAAATGGGTAAAATAATTAAACCTTTCTCACAGACTTTCCTCCTTCATGTCGCTGTGATTTGTAACTTGAGGATGCAAATGGCTACTCATCTCCAAATCATGCTCCCCCATGATAGGAGAGCTATATTTAGACCCCAGAAGCACTTGTGGCCAGACAGACTTAGCGGACAACATCATTGGCCAGCTGCCGTGTCACTCACTGTAACAAGAGAGTAGAGGGGCTTTAATAGTTTACATTAGAGAGTGTACCCTGTGCCAAATTTAACCTCACGGGGGGGGAGGGGGGGTTTGTGGGGAGGGCAGGCTGGACATGGTTGAGTGTGTGTCCAGCAGCAGGTTACGTGTGTGTGTGTGTGTGTGTGTGTGTTGTGGTGGTCAGTGGAAGACCCCGGGGCCTGGATCTTGAGCAGTATTTGAAAACAGAAGATAGAGTTGGTGGGTTTGTCGGTGTGGAACAGAGGTTGTGGCGAGCAGGAGTCCACTTTTCCTGTCCATTCAAGGGCATTCCTGGGGGCCCGAAGATCAGCTCTGGACAGAGGCCTGTCAGCAAAGCAGGCGGCCTCATGGACCCTCGGAGACGTGCAGGGCTTCAACACAGGGGATGTATAAGCTGACAAGGTAGGTTTATCGAGGAAATGTGACTTTTTCGTGATCATTTGTGTATTCAAGTACTTTTTAGGAGTTATTTAGCCATAAATCTTAGAGAAGTTACATTCATGTTGTGGTCAAAGGCTGCTGTATGTTTACAGGAGATGCAGGTGTGCACACTCTTAAGAAAACTGATTTATTTTTCTATTAAATTCATCATATTATCTTATGTGCTAGGAGAATACATAGTCTGAGGGTCAGATATTGAGATCCTGCATTTGTTTGAAGTTGCAATCCAGTCTGCAGTTGTAAAACCACGCGAGAAATGTGTTCCTGGTGACTCCCTAAACATCATTTCAGCAGTTATCTCCCTCACAGTGGCATGCCGTGAACTTGCTGTCCTGCTACTGTACAGCCCATCCATCACAAGCAGAATATATTTATAACATAATGTGTTACAGGAACTGACAGTACCCACGTTACTCAACTGTTTGTAATTCGCACTACCACCACGTCTCCCGAGTGTTTGATTTCACCTCGTGTAGATCATGTTGCTGTGACTCGGGGCCACGAAGGCCAGGAGCCGCAGAACCATGACTGGAACCTGCCTTCCCTCCTGTCCGCACTTGCCAAATATATACCCTCCTAAAGTAAATATAATCCTGTCTGCGTCCACGTGGAAACAGCCACTACCTGCTCAGCAGCAGAGTAGCCCAGTTGTACACTCGGTTAGCAGCTCGGCTCCCAAGAGACTCATTTGGTCTGAGCTGTGCTGAACTTGGTAAGATGTCCTCAGAGAATGTGTTGTCTCTAGATTTGTTTTTATGTGAGTCTTTTCATGTATTTGCTTTGTCTCTATATCAAATTGAGAAGCTGTTTTTGACTGTTTTCAGTCCCAGATCTGAGCTCACACAGCCATGGGGGACTGGAACCTGCTGGGAAAGCTTCTAGAAAAAGCCCAGGAGCACTCCACCGTGGTGGGCAAGGTGTGGCTCACTGTCCTCTTTATCTTCCGCATCCTGATCCTGAGCGCCGCCACAGAGAAGGTGTGGGGCGACGAGCAGTCGGGCTTCACCTGTGACACCAAGCAGCCCGGTTGCGAGAATGTCTGCTACGACATCACATTCCCCATCTCCCACGTCCGCTTCTGGGTGCTTCAGATCATCTTTGTGTCCACGCCCACGTTGATCTACCTGGGACACATCCTCCATCTGGTGCGAATGGAGGATAAGCAGAGGGAGAAGGAGAAGGAACATGCACAACATCCAGACAAGCAGGTCCTTATTGGGGATCATAAGCACAAAAAGGCTCTGGTGAGGGACGAGAAGGGACGAGTGCGCCTGCGGGGGGAGCTCTTGCGCACATATGTCTTTAATGTGATCTTTAAGACCCTGTTTGAGGTGGGCTTTATTGTGGCTCAATACCTTTTGTACGGCTTTGAGCTGAAGCCCATGTACACATGTGACAGACCACCCTGCCCCAACGTGGTGAACTGCTACATATCCCGTCCCACAGAGAAAACCATTTTCATCATCTTCATGCTGGGAGTTGCCAGTGTGTCTCTGTTCCTAAACCTTGTAGAGATCTACCACCTGGGCTTCACCAAGTGCAGCCAGGGCCTCACCTTCAGGAGACGTCTACATGGCTCTGGGGTTGTCCCCAAGGAGCCAAGTGAGGCCTCGGTGCCGTTTGCACCAAGCTACGACGATTACTTCCACCAAGTCCAGCCGACCTACCCGCCTGTCCCCGGCTACAACCTCTCCCCTCTGTCTGACGGCACAGACTCGTCCTTCCACCCGTACCACAGCAAGGCGGCCTACAAACAGAATAAAGACAACTTGGCTGTGGAAAGGAGCAGCAGCAAGCCGGAGGAATGTGACCTGAAAGGAAAGACGGGAGCAGGATCAGCCCCTGGGTCACCTACGCAGGCCAGGCCCGGCCGCAGTGCCAAACACAGCAACAACAAGACTAGAATAGACGATCTGAAGATATGAGGAGGTTTATGTTTCTGTGAGGGGTCTTAAATTGCTGTGAGGGGATCGGATGTTGTTTGGAAGCATTCATACATGCTGAACTGACCCCCCCCTCTTTGAGTTGGCACAGATTTGACTCATTCCAGAAAAGCTGCAGTTGTACAGTAATGTGCGAAGACTGATGTGGTTCAGTAATGAACTTAGAGCTCTTCAAGGTGTCCCACAGCTGGGTAGTTGTTCTTCTTTTGAAAAACTTAATTGGGTTTCACATTAGACTGTAGCATTAATGGTTCACCATGTTTTCAGTCAATGTTGATTTGTATCGGTTTGTTTTTTTAATTGATTTGTGTTTCCACTATTCACTTTTGTCACTGAGATTCACAAACAAAAAGTACTGTCTGCTCAGGTTTTACTTTTCCCCCTTTTTTTTTTTTCAATGTGTGTTGAATGTAAATGAACTCAAAACAATGCAACTCCGTGTACAAAGTTGCCTGAACTTTGGGAACAGAATCCAGGGCAGAAACTTTGTTCAGCAGCGGCCTGACCTCATTCGAGGGAAATCAGATAGGGCAAATAGTTAAATTTAACTTCCTTTAACTGTTTTGAGGTCACCATCTAGCATAGTTCACTTGCTTCGACTTAAAGAGTTATGCAATACCTGACAACACGTTGGACTCTGGAAATACTGTACGTAATTCCAGGACGCGCCTCAAAAAGAAATTGCACTGGTCTCAGGAGTTCTCACATTTGTGCTCTCTGTTTTTATCGTGACAGCAAGAAAGTACATAATTATAAGCACATTGATTTGTTTATCCGTGTTTATATCTCTGTTTGTGTCGTTTGTTTTCTGTAAAGCACTTGGTGACAACCATATTTGTAAAACCGCTTGAAATAAATCTGTCTTAAATTTGCAACGCTAGCGGTGCGTTTGTGATCGAGGTCTTTATCGGGAAAAGGGGAACTATTTCACTGGAGAATCATGTTGCAACTCATTTTTATATTTCTGCAACAGATAAATCAAGATCATCTGAGGATTAGAAATGATGACATTCATGATATTCCGTTTCCGTGCACCGAGCCTATTCAATTAACTCCGGCCCAGCAACCATAAATCTGACACAGGCAGTGTTGTTGAATCACCCAAAAGTCGTACTTGAGTAAAAGTAAAGATATCATGTTAAAATATTACTTTGATAAAAGTGGAAGTCACCTATACAAAAATTACTTGAGTAAAAGTCTTGAAGTATCTGATGAACTCAAGAATCAAAAGTAATTTTCTGACAAAAAGTGAACTTAAGTATCAAATACAAAAGTAAATTATACATGTATTAATATGTATGCATACACTGTATACTTTGGATTAATTGATTATCAGCCTGGCCAATCATCTGATCCGATATTCAGCATGTTTTTGATTATTAGAAACAATGTTGTTGTTGTTTTTTATCTGATTGCCTATATCCATCACTGGATATATATGACGATGTAAACAACATATATAGTACATATTTCCACGTATGTCTCACACACACATATAGATGTGATATACATATAAATCACCATATAGCATCATTGCTTTTTTTACTGCATTAATTTGCATTTGTTTAAAATTTGTCATGTCTTAAACAGGCTGCTGAAAATGTTTGGCCCGTCCACGTTCCCTGATGGTAAAAGGTTCTCCTGAAAAGTTTTACATGGAGTTAGGTCAAGTACAAGAACATTTAAAAACAACAACAGATAATAGGGAGAAGAAATGAGCTGGTTGATCAAGATCATTACATCTATCCATGTCCTGAAACACAAAACAAATAAGAAAACAAATAATGGAGAAAAGGAAAAGAAAAAAGCAAGTGTACTAAAGGTTGCATTATTTATACTGACGCTTGGTAAAATCTTACACAACAGCTCTAACGTAGGTCGGTGTAACTCTGCAGCCAACAGATACACTTTGAAACACTGTATCTCTGAAATTAGAATCGGGTGTAATTTGAGTCATTAGTATCTCCACAGAAACATTTCAACAGTTAAAAACTGACGTGCTCGAGCGGGAATAAACAAGTCATGTGTAAAGCCTTTGCTGTCTGCATGTCCCACACATGCACATCTTACTCTTATCCGTGCCAGGAAAGCACAGCACACACATGCAGCCCTGGTATGGAAACCTTAAAATTAATGACATAGCGCGCTCATGACGAGGAAACGCTCTCATACCTTTGGACTGATGTGATTTTCTGTCAGTGCTGGATGCGTCAAGGGAAGAACAAATAGACTTTTAACTTAAAAGTATTAAAAACAAGAGTCAAGTTTCTGAAACTTAAGTTTCTGTAAGTGTGAAGATATGATTGAGTATAGTCTTGGCATACTGTTCTTTCCTCTAGAGTGTTGCAATGCCAGAAACAATAGTCTATGTTTCAGATCTCCCAGACGAAACAGTCAGGAGTATTATTGGTAATGTATAGCTCCATAAATCAGTAAGTGAACCAGAACAGTCTCATTCTAAAAAATGTCACATCTATTTTTCCAAATGAAAATAAAACATGAAGGTTACTCAAAGAGGCGTACATCATCTTAAAATATAATAAAGTGATCATCTGTGAGACGAGGGTTATATGTGTTTTTGAAATGCTGACGGATGAATCGATGTGAGTTATGAGTATAGATGGACATCCAGCACTTTGAAATGAAATCCTTTTAGTGTTAAGGCCAACACTTTAAATTGTAGTCGCATCAGAGAGTCAGCTCATTATAGAAGACAAACAGCGTAGCACATTTTTGAAGTTATAGAGCATGTTACAATAAATTATATGTAGCTACAAAAGCTAATATCAGACTGCCATACCATGCAGAACGTTGTATTTTTAAGGCTTCTAGCTTAATCTGAATCACACAACAAAACTGTGATTTGTTAACATCAGATGACATGAAGCAGTTTTTTTTTTTTTGCCTCATCTTTGATCAGTGGTAGCTTTTGTACTTTGTAGCTCTGTGAAGTGAAGAGTGGTGTTTTCTTTGCAGTTTATTTGAGGGTGAGGGAAAGGGTCTGAACATTGTGTTTCACTTTTTAAAAGGCCCTCTCCAGTGTTATCAGTGTTTTCTTTGGATCCTCTCCGTAACTATGAGAGAAATTGCAACACTCTCCACACAAGATAGAAAAGTAATATAACTGAATTTGTAAAATTAAATTAGCCTTTAAAAACTAAACATGCACATTACAAAGAATTTTAGATGCTGATATGATTGTTATGCTCCCCCCTTTGCGAATGCCCCCCTTCACCTTGTTCTCAGTAATGCGTACTGTATGCAAAATATGCTTTGGCAAATAACATGATTATTCCAGTCATTTTTTTTAATGGCTAATGACAATATCAGCTTAACAATATAAGTGAAAAGTTGAATATTTAATAATGTCCACAGATTACAGAATATCTTAGTATTGCGCATTTCCCTTTGTTTTAATGGCCAGTAATCGAGCTGGCAAGGACTCCACAAGTTTGCCTCATGCGATCCCAGCATGATCTGACTGTGTTCCAAAGAGCTTCTTGTGATGTCATAAAATACTTGGCTTACTCAGTCTGCGAATGCCCCCCATAAATGTTCAGTGTTGTAAAATCATGCTGGGATAACATGATTCATCAGGTTTAACACAAACTTGTGGAGTCCGTCGAGTGCATGTTGCCATTAAAGCAAAAGAGGGACATACTAAATACTAAGTTATTATGACATTGAGGGACATTTTTAAAAGATTCAACTTTTCCCCTTCAATTGTTAAGCTGATATTCATTTGTACTTTTAAAAAAAGTGTTACATTTGAAACAAATGCACAATAAAAGCATCTTAACTATATAACTACCACTCTTTTCTTCAGAATTTCTGTACAGTCCCTAAAAACTTGAGTTTTAATGCCTCTTAGTCATTGTCTAGTGGGTTCTTATGTTGATTAACTTAACCATTAGTGATGAGGAGCCAAATTTTTGAATTCTCAGATACAAAGAGAAGCTAGGAGCGGATGTAAAAAATGCTCTGAAGGGGCCAATAGTCATCCAATTACCTTTCAGTTGAATCAAAACTCTGATGGCGTAATCCAACATCTATATTTATAAATACACGATCTACACTTGAATGCAGCAAAACACCCCCGCAAACAAAGCACAGTGAAATGTAATAAATGTCAGCAATGCTCCAAACGCATTGCTGACTATGAGGGTTAACTAAAGACCTATTTGATTATGTAATAGAGTATTTTTAATTGTAGAGCACGGCAGTGTCAAGACTGAGGATATTTCTACAGATCTTCATAAAAATCTGTATTTACATAACCTTTATTTACTGGGTTTTATGTTTGGGATAAATGAATAATAAATAAGATAAAACAATAATCCCCCAGTGTTCGTGTTTTAGGCCTGTAATTATCTTCTCAGAAGCACCTGAGCAGAGTTTCTTGGGAAATAACAGCACGGACCAACACAA
The DNA here is from genome assembly GCF_040436345.1 of Pagrus major. NCBI lineage: Eukaryota > Metazoa > Chordata > Actinopteri > Spariformes > Sparidae > Pagrus > Pagrus major. The sequence goes on along the minus strand of NC_133232.1, from coordinate 22,139,944 downwards.
TAAAGCGCTGCCTTGGTTATGCTTAATGGTGGATATAATTTTATGTGTCCAGATGAGTTATTCTATCACTTTATTCTTTTTGTACCCTGTGGTGTGTTCACATAATTTTCCACCAGCTGCAGCACGGTACTCTACTGCCCTCTCCCTTCACTTTTACTCAAACACTGCGGAGCTGCTCTCTGAGCGTTGTGTCTGCTCGGCATGCCATCTGCTGGGCAAAGGAAATTCAAATCACAGAGACGCAGAGTCGCTTTTAATTTCCATCTGAGTAGTTATTATGATGTATACTCATATATCTGTCTAATTTGTTAAATTCTGTCATATGTACCCAAGACTGTGTATTTTGGGACAGGCAGGACGAATAATAAAGTCGTCAAGGAGTGTTGTTGTGGTGTTTATTTAATCCCTGACCCAGTGCAGTGTTCTGTGCTCTCCGGCCTGTGTTTTGTTTTTTTCATCACACTGACACTATGCACCCAACCTGCTAATGCGCGATAAATGACAAAGAGCCAGAAGCAAAGCCTGCCCTTGCATCAACTTTGTGTCACCGCGAGTGTAAGCTTATGAAATATCAGCCAGATGAAGGCGAGGCTTGTGATGTTTGCTGACTGAATCAGTCTGATTGCTTGCAGGCCTGTCACCTCATCATCACCAAACACCAGCCTCGTTAAACTCAATACAGACTTGCATAGCTCCAGCACCCAAACTCTGCAGAATACAGTGTGGGAGCTACACTGAGAGAGAGAGGGGCACACAGCACAGAGGAAAATGAACAGAACTCAGCTGCTGACATGGTTTCTGAGGCAGAAAACGTCATTATGGCTTGGCATCTGTCAGTTCTTGTCTTGGCTTCCATGTTGTGTTGTTTATGGGAAGTGGCTGACTGTTTGCTGCCACCAAGTGACAGCTGAGACACTCTGCAGAAGTCAATAAGGTAGCTCATGAGCTGTTATCTCAGCAGACTGGAGAAAAAGCTTGAGTTGCTGTGGCCACATGATTGATTCTTTTCACTATAATCTCAAACAGGCCTGGACCAATCAGGGTAATCAATTTAGAACGTGATCTTTTTTCCGTGCACATCTCAATAAAATGTCTTTAGGTGCATTCAGCTTTGAAAGTGAATGAATCAGGGAATCAATTTTAACAGTCCTCACTACAGAATTGTGTTATTGCATCTCAGGCTTGTCTGATTTGTTGTAGAACACCTTTTTATTGCACTGTCACTGTCTACCTGCCTCATCCAGGTGCATTTTTTTTTGCTAATTTCAGTGTATAATTTCCCAAAAAACAGTAGAGGACACATTATACACTTTTACCAACTATACATATAGACATCCCGTGGATAAAACAGGAGCAGGAAGAAGACAAACCTATAATAGGTGCCCATTTCTTAGTCTGGCTTTTAATTCCGTGACTTTGTGAAATCACACTACATCACCATGTTAAACATTTGCCTATTTTATACCTAGCTGTTAATTTGGCACGTACAAATTGAATTAGCAAAGCTGCTCTGTTGTTGTTAGCTATGCTGGGTCAGGCGTGTGTGAGCTGACCAATCAGAGCAGACTGGGTATTCAGGAGGGGGGGGCCTTAAAGAGACAGGAGCTAAAACAGAGCGTTCCAGGTAGAGGGGGAATACAGAGCTGCAGCACTGGACAGTATGAGGAAACTGATTGTTTTTTGAGCACTAAAGCATGTAAACCTGTTCTAGTAGTAACCCAAAATAAAATTATGAATCTGAAAATGAGCAGAATATGTCTCCTTTAATACAAACAAGCTCTTGCCAGGCAGGTTTTCAAACATAGAACTTGGTATATTGGTTAATAGCAAATACATGTGAAAAAATATTGAACACATGAACAATATGACCACTATTTAAATGAAAGAGCTGTACAATTCTGTGCAAGAATTCAAAGTATGTGTGTGTAAGCTAGAGTTCAAGAGATGTGCGTTAATATTTATATTGTTTTTATCTTATTTCTCTTGCTGCTGGTCTCTGAGAGTCACAAATCATAATGTTGTTGCATGCCTGCCTACAAAAACAACTAAACTGTCTTGTGTCTTTCTGTTGTGACAGTTGAATTTGCCTCTGGGACAAATACTATAACAAATCTGTCTATGACAAAGACAGAAACACAGTGCCTCCACTCACTTACACATCCAGTTTGTTTTCAGCTGATTTTGACTTTGCATGAATAAAACTAAGCTGACATCCTTCAGAAAGAAAGTCTCTAGGTAAATAAATGCATGCACACACACGTTCATCTCGGTGCGCACATTTTGGTTTGGTGTGGCCCACACAACAGATGGTAGGGAAAGTCAAAGCCTCTTGTGTGATACAGCCTGTTAATCACATGCAGACCTCATTTAAAAAGGTTTATCCTAGATTTTATCGCATCTTAAATCTCATTTTATCAAGACACTGATGCATTTTATATGTTGGCGGGCTGAAGCTACACATTTTCAACCCCAAACTTTTTCAATATAAGACAGCTTATTATACTGGTATTATAAATTTACAAAGATAGCATATACAGTAGGACGCCTGAGGATCAACCTGTTTTTGTCTGTATCGTGGACAATATAGTCCACAATCTTAGAAAAAATAAATACCACTGCATCATGAAATAACAAAGATAAAGCCTCTGAAAAGATTTTAGACAACTATAAAGTTTGAATTTTCAAGTTTATTAAAGTAACTCAACATTCTCATCTGCATCACACCAACTTCACATACATCTGTATCCTCAAACCCACCAAACATCTTCCAATACAAAACACTCCTTTAAATACAATTTAATCTTGCAACAATTTCGCTAATTTAAAGATCCAAAAATATCACTGAGCTACACTTCACAAACTCTTAAAAACAGAAAGAAAAACACTTGTTTACGAGGACAAACGGATGAATCTGATTATTTTAGGGACATCACAATGATTTTGATCTGAAATACAGCATGAAAGGCAAGCACACTATGGGGTTATAATGAAGTTAAGAGACATCTTTAAATTGTATGCAGATAAGAACTGAAATTTGAGGACAGATTAATTCATTCACGAGCATGAACTCTCACAGAATGGATGGAGAACGAATCAAATCCTTCATACCCACAAAATTCAGCATGTGTGTGTGTGTGAGCAGCCCAAGATGTTTTCCTACATGACAAACTCTTTACTGTGACGGGACTTATAGCCTTTAGCCAAATGGCAGCTTATAACAAAGCCTCTTAAAAATAGGGGCCGTCCTATGTCAACAAAAGTAACATTTTCAGAGAACAAAAAAGTCGAAATAGCGGGCCTGCTGAGGCTGGTGAAAAAACACACCCAGCAGCCTCCACTCCCCCATGCCAGGGAATAATAAAACAGTTTCCCGCTTTAACCTCGGGTTAAAGCCTAAGAGCAAACCAGATCCCCTAACAGTCTGGTTGGTAGATGGTGCTGAGTTTAGTGCTGGAGCCCATGGTGGGGGGGCTGTGGATCCATGCCCGCGTCTGTCCATCTCCCGCGGTCTTATGAGCCGATAAGGACATGCCTTAATCGTCTTTGCCCTTCCCTTTAGGCGTGCCCTCGTTCCAGGCCACGTAAACAAACAAAGCCAAAACCACATGCACGGCAAGCACTGCGACAATGGCTGCATAGAAGTAGCTGTCAGAGCTTGACATCTTCATCGAACCTGGAAGAGGAGGTGGAGAGGAGTTAACCGTGATCAGAAAATGCATTACACTGCAAAAAAAACCCCAAAAAAACAGGATTGTCTACATCATTTTTTGAAGCTTAAACATCTGCATCGTTCATTCACTTCAATTTAACACTTCAGAACAATAACAGTAGTTTCGGGCAACATGATGATTATCATGAGATGATTAATGTCTTGTCTCACCATTATCGATATCTGCATTAGGTCATTGAGGGCAATTTAATAAACCAATTAGCAGGACAGCTTCATGACAAAATCAGATTTACAGACCAGTAAATGTAATAAAGTACCCGCAATTATTTTTATGTATAGAGTCTTTGCAAAAGAATCCACCACCCACTAAGGCTTCTCCACATTATGTCCTCATTTTACAAATGTCAAATTAAAATGTGTTTCATTGTGGTTGTTTGTGATGGATCAAGACAAAATCATTAAAAGTAATTGTGAGTTATTAAGTTTTGAGTGCACATGTATTCACTGCCTTTGCTGTGAAACCCCTAACTAAAATCTAGTGCAACTATTTGCTTTCAGAAGTCACAGAATTAGATAAATAGCAATAATTAGTCAACATGTTTGCAGTTTAATATAAATATAAATATAAATATAAATACACCAGTTCTGAAGGCCACAGTCTGTTAGAGAACATTACCAAACAAACAGCATCATGACGACCAAGGAGCTCATCAAACAGGGCAGGCGGGGATGAAATTGTGGTGAAGTACAAAGTGGGGTTGGGTTGTACAAAAGGAATAACCCAAGCTCTGAATATCTCAGAGAGCACTGTTAAATCCATCAGTAGAAGATGGAAAGAATACGGCACAACAGCAAAACTACCAAGAGAAAGTCTGCCTGAAGTAAGTGGGTATTTATCAAAGAAGCAACCAAGAGGCTGATGGAAACATCACTTAGCCTAAAAATTCCTAGCAGGGAGTCCCAGCCTTAAGAGTGACTCAGGAAACCTCTTAGAGCAACTCTGAGCGAGGACGAGACAGAAACTTTTATCTCTTTGAGGAGGCGTGGTTAACCCAGTTGCTATGTGAGACACATTCTTTTAAAAGCTGTGATTGGCTGATCAACAACAAAACCCCTGCACGACCTAAACTGAAGCGTTTCATTAACTAATTTCCATTCAGCATTTGGAGAATATTTCTCCTTTTTGTCTTGTCACCATTTTCTCCTCTGTGTAAGAAACTCCTATGGCTCTCAAAAGTCCTCCTCCCTACTTCTGACCGATGTTCACCTTACAAGCTCTTTTAAGAGCTAAGATGCTTTGTGAATAGCTTTTTTCCTTACCAGGATCTATTTTTTATTTTAAGGAAAACTTCTTACAAAACATTATAATTCTAAGAGCTTTCTTAGAGTTTTGTCACTAGGATCAACTCTTAGTACAAGAAAGCTTTATGAATGTGGCCCCTGGCCTGTATGCAAGTGTGTGGAGAAGAAAGCGGTTACTTAAAAAAAAAAAACCATGAGAAGATCCTTTCGGAGTTTGTCACAAGCCATGACGGAGACACAGCAGACATGTTAAAAAGGAGGTCTGGTCAGATGAGACCAGACTTGAACTTTTTGGCCTTGGTGCAGAGAGCTATGTTTTAGCAGAAACCCAACCATGCACATCATCCTGAGCACACCAACCCCACAGTGAAACATGGTGGTGGCAGCATCATGCTGTGGAGATGATTTCATCAGCAGTTCCTGGGAAACTGGTCAAGATGGAGGACAAGATGGATGAAGCTAAAGTGGGGCTGTGCAATATAAAGATAGATTGACGATAGACAAAATAAATTGTTGATTTATTATTGATTCTGTTGTTCTGCTTCTGTGGGAAGGGGAACTGAAGCGGGCAGATTTAAGTAGTTTGTGAATAAACCTCCCTTGTCCCCGCCACAGTAACACCACTTGACTCTTTTAACAGTGTTTTCTATTAACCTTTTTATATTTTGTAGACAGGTTGTAAATACAAGGAACAAAACACTCAAAGCAAGAGTTTATTTGTTGAGTATATGAGAAATCATCTTTTTTCATGTTGTGATTTTATTTAAACTATTAATTGAATCTACAGAAAATGTTTGTGGGAGAAATTTAGGATCATAAGGGATTGTCTGATTCTGCGTCTCATAAAAATGTTTGTGTGTTGATATGGTTACACACTGTACTTCACACTTGGCATGCTTATGTAATCTGGAAGTACAGATGAGACGAGCCTGGAAGAGATTGCTCAGCTTTATACACATTGTATAAAGCTGAGCAAATGTTTGTTACTCTAAGCTTGTGGTGTTGCTGTGTCTATGTATACAAAGATCTTCTCTGTCGACAGATGTCCGTTTGTACCAAACTCATATCGACTTTACTCTTTTCTTCATCAAGTGAAGACCGACCTGAACCACCAGTATTCCACATCAATGTGCTCTATCATAATATGTTTTGTGTGTATATATATATATATATATATATATATATATATATATATATATATATATATATATATATATATATATAAAAATAAAAATGTTTTGGTCATATTGCACAGCCAGGGTGCAAAATCGCCATGGCCAAATGTCTAGTGAATGTTCGAATGTCCCCAGCCCCTCAATAGATTACCTTTGTTTTAGTGCCTGATGAGTGAAGTAAATCTAGGAGCCAACTGCATATTTTACCAGTATTTGGCTGGTGCTGCTGATATGGAGCCCTGCACAAAGCCCTTAGCCAAATACATGGCAATTCTGGAAGAAAACCTGTTTTGAGACTGGAGCGAAGTTTAACCTTCCAGCAGGACAGTGACACTACGCATACGGCCAGAGTTACACTGGAATGGTTTGAGGCAAACAATGTTAATGTCTTACGATGGCTGAGTCAAACAGCACATCACGCATCAATCAAACTGAGAATCAGTGGCAAGCCTCGACTGTTCACAGGCCGTCTCCATCAAGTCTAACCGAGTTTGGGCTAATTTGCCAAGAAAAATGGGCAAATATTTTAGTGTACAGATGTGCAAAGCTGGTACAGACATACCACTAGAGACTTGCTGCTGTAATTGCAGCTAAATTATTGACTTAAAAGGGTGAATACTTCATCCAGCAGATGTTTTTTGTCTTAATTATTGTTGGTGTGCTATGCATGTTGTTTTAATCAAATGGCAAAAAGCCCCCAAAAAATCCATTTTCATTTCCAATTTCAGGTTGTAACACTGCAAATTGTGTAAAAGTCCAAGGGGGCTCAATACTTATGTCAATCCCTGTAATCCCCCTTAGAAGAATCTAAGCATGAAATTACATCTAAATAAAGGCTTTCAAACCTTTATTTGCCAGATGAGTGCCTTGGATTTTTCTCTTTTGAACTTCTGTGTTCGTCACCAAGCAGCACCTTCATCACATTTTGATTGAACTTCCTGAGCGTTCCAGACTTTTTGAACTAACCATGTATACCATGAAAGGATTATTTTCCTCTATCACCTAAACATCAATGCCATCATCAGAAATAAAGTTAGGAATGAAAGCCACTATTTGAGCCATGGGGGGATACATTTCTGTGTATAAATGTATTGATTCTTTAATATTACAAAGATTGTTTGCATCTAGAACTACATAGCCATAGCATTATGTCACTTCTCCTGGGTAAACTCACCATGAAACAACCTTACTCTGAACTTTGTTTATATTTTTGGAATTGTGCATATTTGGATTTTGGAAATGTTTATTTGTTGCTACTACTCTACTCTCATAATCAATTAAGCGTTTCAGTTATTTAGTAAAAAGAAAGAGTTTTTGGGTTTTGGAGTGCCGGTTGGACAAGAGAAGCTATTTGAATACATCACTTTGGTTCAAACAAAGCGAGAGGTTAGACTTCTACTTTGCGATTGATAAGCCACAACCTAAAAATACCATGGCGCACTGCTTTGCAAAAATTAAAAAACCTTTTTCATAAATAGGCTTAGCACCTGCGCAGTTCAACTCAGGGTCTTTATTAGGGTTGGGAATCACAGACTAACTCACAATACAATATGATTCACAATACAATGCCTGTGATATCTTTAGTATCACAATATGAGCGATTCTGTGATAATGGATACAATGCAAGACAATCATCTAATGATATATGACGACATCTGTCTCAATGAAGAATACAAAATACCACTAAAAAGGAAACGTGCAGGAAATATGTATTTATTTGCTGTATTGTGGTGTCGGCTTCAAAGAAGCTGACACTAAGAGATGAAGCACTGACAAAAGTACACAGAGTCTTAACTTAGTGCCTCTTTATCACAAACACTGACTGCAACTTGTCCATGGTCCATGTTTGTCATCATTCCTGTGCCACATATTTTATTAAAAATAAAGATATTTGGCGCCAGTGTATCGATAATCGCATCTGAAGAGGAAGTATTGTGATATATTGCTGTATTGATATTTTGTCCCACCGCCACCCCTAGTCTTCATCAGGGCCTGACAAGCCCATTTATTTAAAGCCTTGGTGACTTGTTATTTTATGACTTAATGATCACAAAGCAAGTGTAAGTATAACCTCTCTCTTTTTTTTGGCTTCATGATATGTCCTTGGATCCAAAGAGGACCTATTTATTGATACCTGCATCTGTGAAGTAACATTTGCTGTTTTTTTTTTAAATGAAATTGGCAAACTGTGATGAGCATTTATCCAAGGGATAAATAAAGTGTAATCTTATCTATCTAGATGCAAAGGGCAGTTGGAGCTCAACACCCCTCTTTCATCCAAGTTTCTGTCATCAGGCTGCGAAGTGCAAACACAAACAAGGTAGTGTTGTGTACCGTACCCTCAAAGACGTACGCCTTCGTGGCGAAGTAGAGGCCAATGGGCAGCGTGACCATGAGGACGGTGAAGAACAGCAGTGTCTTGAGGGCTGAAACCAGGGAGCCTTCGTTCCTGCAGGAGCACAGAAGTCAGTGAGTCAGCAGAGTAGAGACAGCGACCTTACTGTTGAGGAGCAACGCGACTGCTAACATGCAGACTCCTGATGTGGGGATGTCCCTTGGCGGTGATTAATGTGTTCACGCATTACGCCGCACTCAATAAACGCTTTTTATAAACTCTGGCACATGGTAAGCATCAAGGAGCACAGGGAGAACGGGGGTGTCTGAGGCCAGGCATCTCTCCGCAGACAGAAGATAGTGCGTCAAGCTAGCTAGCTAGCTATCTAGCTAGCTAAGGTTAGCTGTTGGTTTAAAGTAGCTGATTTATGTCTCACCCTCTGTAATAAGGCGGCGGTCCGGCTGCGGCGTCTGAAGCTGCTCTGACGGATCCGTCCATTGCTCGGCTGATGGGAGGCGAGATAAAGATATAAAGGGTAAATTGAATCGGTTTAAGTCAGCGTTTCCCCGTCTGTGTTATGTTGTCGCTGCTGAAATCCCCTCTTCCGCATCAGGTCATGGGGTCGTCACATGACAACGTTTGACGCCAATTAGTCTCGCGAGGCTAGACTTTAAGGCGAGAGTGGAAGCCTGGTTCATGTCCTGCAGAAATAAAATGTATTTTTAGACGAAATATGTGCTCTTCGTTGATTTATGTAGGATTATCAACATTCAAGCAATGTGTGTCCTTTGTTTTTAGAGTTTTCTGTCAGGGTCAGTGATAGAGGAAGTGTTCAGATCCTCTGCTCAAGTAAAAGAACAATCAAAATACCCCATTACAAGTAAAGGTGCCGCATTCAAGGTCTTACCTGAGTGCAAGTACATAAGTATTATTATGATCAACATTTATGTATGTATTCAAAAGTACAAACATACACATCAGTTTTGTAGAAGCCTATATATTGTTGGATTAACAACCAACAAACAGGCTATGTGAGAAGTATTTCATTATTGTAAGGAAGGGTAATTTGTACAGCTTAATAAACTTTTGATTATTTTTATTTTATAACAATAGGTTTTGGATGTAAAATCTTAGAGACCTCTATGTTTTGTGTTGCATAGCATGTTTAGCATGCTAACCTGCCAGCCAAAACTCCTGCACTAGCAGTGTAAACACCAACATTTTCCCTGTGCTGTAAGCTAACTAGCTAGCAGCAGCTATAGTTGGCAGCAGTTAGCGGTTGCTCTGCTGCTATCCCTATTTTTTGAGTATGAATTCAACATGTGCCCAATTCTTACATATTGCATCGTGTGTTAATTTAATTCTAACTTCTTCTTATGAAATGGCAAAGAAAAAGAAAAAAAGCTGACATTTTAACACATTATCATAATAAAATTGTTAATAGCAAGGATCTTAAACATTTTTATTTTTAAGCCTTCCCATTCAACTTTAACTGAGGCTTCATAAAGTAACACTTAACGTTCTTTTATACAACTTGATTGTATTAACCAATCTCCATATTTAAGGCTTTTAATTCAATATAAAATATTATTTAGGTGAACATTTGTGAAATGTTATAATAATATACCAATAATGTACGGTTGTCAAATACAGAAATTAAACTCTTGTCATCTGAAGTGAATACACATGTCGCCTTTGTTTTTTAAATAGGCCAAATTAAAAAAAAAAAACATGTGCCAATTAAAATATGTTAGTTGAGCAAACTCAGTACACGCCTACAAGTCCCAAGTGAAAATGACTGTGTGGGTAAAGCAAATGTGTGCAGTGCCTTCAGCCTGTTTTCTTTTTGTCCTGCAAATTTTCCATAGATGTAGGAAGATTGTATTACAATATAACCTCTTTTGTCCAAGGTGACCCACAGTACAATCGAAGTGTCTAAATCAGCATCATAAAATGTCTTCTTTGTCCTTGAGAGATACAATTTGAATCCTCTTTGGGCTATTTATTTAGAATATTTGCTCTCAGGAGCACTTTAGGCTTTTTTATGGATTGATCACTGCCTTTCCTTTTTCACTAAATAAACAATGTAATGGGTAAAAATAGCCACAAAAACAGGCCTGTCATGTTCGGGAAAGCAGATTTTTCAATAAGTTTGAGTCAGGTCGGCCTCTTTCTTTGGTGCAGAAGCACTCTGATATACCAGGGAATGGTCAAATTGGCCCCACATAATGATTTAAGTGTTTAGTTAACTTTGTCAAGTTTTCAGAAAAGCAACCTGAACTCCACAATTTAATATATTAAAATGTGGAGTCACACTGCATATGTGAACATAGTAGTTTAAGCCATTTTTTTTGCTCCAGAGAAAAACTGCATGTAAAATTGCCTTCAGTGATGTCACTCAGTGGCTAAGTTGCATTGTGGGTAATATAGGCAGCACGTTTTGAAAAGGAAGAAGAATGTGTGGAATAATAAAGGGGATATTTCTGGTTCTGCTGCATCGATTCTGATCATTTGTTTCTAAACTGTAATGAGTCCAGCAGTGTAATAGGAGTGCAATGAAGACCAGTGGACTGCTTTTTGATTACATTACCAACAATGCAACATATCCACTGAGTGACATCACTGGAGGCAATTTATCATATTAGATGCAGCTTCCTCTGGAGCCACAAAACTTTAAATTACTTTCTCATATATGAAGTAGCACTCCCCTTAAATGTTTAAAATTGGGGGAGTTACCCTTTAATGATAAGAAGTATATGGCTTTTACAAATTAAATCAGGAGCTGTGTAATGTACGGGCGCATATATAATCATTACCCTTGAACTCAAACACATCATAGAAAGCTTTTTCAACAGTTAATATATAATCCTCCCATTGTCTAAAAAATGTCTTGCTCATCAGTCTCCATTATTTTACGTTCCCATATCTAGGCTGTAACATGATGGATTTAAACATGTGAGTTCATTATTCAAGGATCATTTATTGCAGTTTTAAGTTACATCTTTGGTGATATAACATGACATGACATGACCTCAGTGTCCCTAGCGGCTGTACTTGCACAAATAACATGTGCGGTGTGTGCTCGAACACCCTACCTTCCTGAATAATGTAACACTGTAGACTATTTCATATTAAATTGCACATGTAACAGAGAGCCATTTCGTCCATTTCGTGCCAACTATATACATTTAGTGTCGTGCTCTGACCGTGTTTTCTGGTTGAAGTCTCCCCGGCTGAGTGTCAAGGAGTGGCACTTTCTGCTCCAGTTGGCTTTGTTCTCACCGGTTCCACGCTCAGCAGGTTCCCCCAAAAACACATTTCATTTGAAAGGACTCTCAGAAGGGACCAGCCAGATCCACCAAGAACAATCCAGTGATGTGTGTTCAAAATAATCATTTTGCTTTCTGTGGCAATTTCACTCCCGAGTAGTTACTCCTACAAAAAGCCCCATACGCCAGCTGCTCTGCAGAGGCAGAGGATCGTCATGCTGAATCATTTTAATCTTAAATATGTTGCTGGATGATCCGCCAAGAACAATTGTAAAAAAACATGTTTTTGCCTTTTTTGTTTTGTTGGACGTTGCGCATTGGAGACAGACAGGAAGCACGGGAGAGAGGTTTCTGCACCTTGCTTCACTTACACACAGATAATGTGTTCACGTCTTTTCATTCAACAGAACCACATGTAGACATCATGAGTATAGATGTTAACAAAATATCTGTCAATGTCAAAGTTTTGCAGAGTCATGGTTTATATACAGTATTAGGAATGTTGTTATTATTAACAGGCTTTGGTGCCAAAGCCGTAAACATAACCGTACCTAAAAACAATATATTCAGATTGTGTAATAGGCCACTCATTTTATTTATTTATTTTGTGGTCAAAGCATCCAATTCGATGCTGATTTGAAGGGACTGCGTGTGAATTTTACACTGTTTTATGAAAGATAAAATGCACTTCACCTCCCAATATTTTTCCTCTTACCTGAAGTGCTTTTTATCCATCCAGCTTATTTTGGTGTGAGTTGATGAGTTCTTAAAGTAGCGACCTCAGAGATGTCTCCAAAATATAATGGTGCTTAAAGCCCCCCAAAATACAGCAACGTCTCTTTCTAGAAAGCGTGACACGGTTACTTGAGATAATCCACGGACCTTGTTGTGAGCAGTTTCACGCCATTGATGTTTACTGTCACATGTTACAAAAGAGGAACCAGATGCAGAACTCAGAGAGGCAAGCAGGTCGAAAAACAAAAAGCAAGCTTTCATGAGCTGATGTCTGCACGGGCAAAGGAAAGTCCAAGAAAAAAAAAACTGAAGAGAAATACATAACTGAAAACAAACCAGAAAAAAACATGAGGAACAAATCAGGAACACAGGGAGCATAGGGCAAAGTGTGGATGGAAACAGACAAACCAGCGAAGAGTGAGGGAACAACATGGGCTCACAGTATGTACAAGCTAAACGAATAAGGGGATGAGGTGCCGATGGAGAGACAGTGGAAACAGGGCAGAGCTAACAGGGCTGATGAGGGGGAGTCAGGAGAGAAGCAGAACACTGGGAACACAGGTGAACAGGCAGTGTGAGGACAAGACACAAGCGGATATAACTACAAAATAAAACAGGAAATAACTAACCAAGAACCAAAACTATGACGATTACATCCGTCCCATAACGAGCACAAGCCCTTCGTCCATGAGTAGATGGGCGTGTCTTTCTGCACTGTGATACGGTTGTAGAGTTCAGTTTGTTTGTTTTAAAAATGTATCCAAGTAATTACATCCCTTTCTTCTAACTGTACAGAAAAACAACTGATCATTAGAGGCAGCAATAATTCTAAAATAAACAGCAACCTCTTTTCATAAGCAAGTCATCAGTAATTACGCAGGGTCAAAATTACATCCTCTCCATACACTTGGATATACACAGTGCTTTATTTTCTCTGGATACAGATGCAGAACTAAAAAATAATTAAAATACTTTATTGCATTGAGCTTTGGGAATAAACCATAAACCACAGAGGACGAAGTCGGTACAGAAACAGGACGCACGTGTTCACCCCGTCATGGTGGGATTGTGAATTTTAACAAAACAACCGCCTCTAAAATTGAAGCCTGATAACAGTCGTGTTCTCAACGGAATAACAGTGTAGACCTGGTCAAGAGGTCTTCTATTGCAAGTTCAATATTAGCTTCTCTTTACTCATGGATCTTGACCTCTGACCTCCTGGCAGTTTTTCCCATGGCTGGCTCCTTCTGGGCTCCCCGAGCTATGTCTTCTGCATTCCACGTGTCACCAGCACTGCTTGTCAAACACGAGGCGCCCCCCACTCCACACCTGTTGTTTTGATCGGGCGTCACGGTGTCCTTCGGGAGACATTCAAGGCGGTATGGCAGGGAACTGTTACTGTCAATGAGGTTTCCATTTGAAATCAGAGTAAGCATAAAACAGCACTTTAAAAATAGCCACGCGCTATTTATAGTTCTGTCAGTCGCTGCTAGTCGGTGAGAGGATTCATGTCAACAAGTTTTATGTGCCAGTGTTTTCCTCTTGTACCATGCAGAGGGGGAAAGACAGCATGTACCTCAATGTAAGTACTGCACTTATCCACAATATTAAGGTACTTGTACTTGACTTGAGTATTTCTGTTTAATGATACTTTATACTTCAACTCCATTACATTTCACAGGTGCTATATTTAGGCTATTTAATCCACTGCATCTATTTAACAAATAGGGTTATAACTTTCTTTTCAGATTACATCTTTACATAAAACAAGCAAAATACTCTTGTTAACTTTCTTGCTGAGAGTTGGATGACCAGATATCACCCTCTCGTCTGTATGCTAAATATGGCTAATTTAGCTCATTGCAAAGACTGAAGCCAGCGGTAAATAGCAAGCCTGGCTCTTTCCTGGTAACAAAATACACCTTCTGACACCTCTAAAGGTCATTAATTAACACCGTCAATCTCGTGTATGAAGAGTTATGAGCCAGACTGGCAGAGACTTCAGGAAGTTACTGGTCCCGACCGAGAAATAGTTCAGCATAACCAGTGGCATACTCAGGATGTTTAAGGGGAAGGGGCGAAAAAATAAAAAGGGCACCAGTGGTAAGAAAGTTGTGATACATTTATACCCTAGAGAGCACTTTAACATATTTTATGTACCACAGGGGACGGAGCCAGGCTTGCTGTTTCTCATGCAACTCTCTGCAAGGAAGCAAATAAGCTTATTAAAATGTCGATGCTTTCCCGTGAATGTAAAACTAGAAGTTTCCAGCCCTTTTTGATTGTGACCCAGCGGTGTCCAGTTGTTTCAGATGTCTGTGAGTTAGACAGTTCCACCAAAAAGAGATTTCCCCTCTAATCTTCTCACATGGTTTCATTTAAATAAATATTTAAGTCACAAAAAGATTAAATTATCCAACATTTCATAATTCAAGCCAATATTGGAGAAAATCCCCCCAAACATAATACAAATTTCAATAGAAGAACTGTTTTCTTTTTCTTTCCAGAAATGTTAATCTTCTTACAACCGCCCAGATTAATCTCATGACCCCTGACACCAAGGTTGTGAACCACTGAACTAAACGGCCGAACTGGACATAAAGTATTTAAACAAGCTCCACCTCCAGCAGCTACAGCAAGAGATTGTACTCACTGTATTGTTGCATCAGTATTAACAATTTGATGATATGTTATCTAAAGAAAATATTTTTCACATGTGCTATTTTTCTGTGGAGCAGGTGCTTTTTTAAAAAAAAAAAATACATTTTTGGTGGGGGAGACGAGGAACAGTTGTCAAAGTAACGTCTGTCTTAAAACAAACTGAGTTAACGGTGACGACCGGGTCTTAAGGGTAAATATAAAGTGCACTGGGACGAGTGACAGGTACAACAATGGGAGGTAAATCCAGCAAAAAATAGGAAGCTGGTGTAAGAAACCTATTCTATTTTCTATTTTAGCCTACTTTCCTATTTCTTAACTTGTTTTAATGTTTTGTTTTAATGTATTTTAAATGCTTTTATTGTAATTTTTATGCGCCTGTAAAGCACTTTGAGTTGCCTTGTGTCTGAATTGTGCTATACAAATAAACTTGCCTTGCCTTGCCTTGCCTTATGTGTCCTCTTCTTTCTGATATATACATGATTCATGCCAGCACTTTTCCACTATTGGAATGCAACTAATTATCATTAAAAATTATAATTTTTCATTTTATTACTTTATTTGACAGGGACAGTGTATAATAATAACATTCCTGAAAATATGCCAGCGTTAGCCTGAAAGTCTAATTTTGCTAGTTAGCTAGCTAAAGGCCTCATCAAGCCCCCAGGAAGACTGCTAGGCTTTGAAGACAACTTTCATAGTGGCCAAACAGTGTAATTACATCGTCACGGGATGAACTGGGGCCCAAAAATACTTGTTTTCATAAGCTGACATTGTGAAAGAAGTGGCTGTAACCCCCGCAAAATTACTGGTGACTATCATAAGTTTTCCATTTGGTCCAGTAAAAGTTGAAAAGTCTCAAAGAGCCACAAGTTTAAATTATTTTATCCCCATTCAAGTTAACCAGATGCTAAACCGGAAGTTAGCTTGCTCTGTCGGCGGAAGTCTCTAGTGTGCACCCTTTATGGGTCGCACAACACCGAAGGTCATTTTATAGCCGGGAGGTCAAACTATTTTGGCTTCATGCGCTACTGAGCAGCTGTCATAGGAATGAATGTGGCTCCGCCTCCAACACTGTGTCAAGTTTTAATATAACACCTTTAGGTTTCTAAAATATCGATGAAACTTGATTCAAAGTGTTACAACAGTCCCAGCATCACCAGCCATGTTTTCACCGTATATGACCTAGCTTGACTGCTAGTTTGACACATGTTAACCTTTTCTAACAAAACTTGATTCTAATAATACCTGTTTGGATTCCTAGACATCTGATCTCAAGACAGCATCCAAAAAAGTACATTTGATAGAAAAGTCAAAAACACACTCTGCTGTTAACTTTCTCTGGAAGTTTCAAATGTGGCTCCTTCTTTGTCAACAAGAAGACAATGTAACTGAGCATGTGCTGTGTGTGCACCATCCCATGTTACAACTGTACCTGGTCTCCCCTAAAGTACTTTAAGTACTGCTATACAGCTGACAATAGCCCACCTCTACACTTTTTGAATTCAGTCACTGTCAACATACGAGGAGCATGGGATGATATTGAAGCAAAGGAGAAATAATTCAACATTGACAAATGAATCTATAACCCCTCTTCTGTGTGTCAAGACACTGCCGCAAATAATCTCAATCATCCACATTCCCTGCTCTCATTGGCCTCCTTGGACCCACAACACCTCAAACCTCCTGGTAGTATTGTGACCCACAGCCCATTGGGACATGTAGGAACACATCATATGCATGAGAACACAGGCAGAGCTGAACCCAATGCACAAATCCATTACAAGACTTGCTATTGGGGCAGCAGACCCACTGTGAGACCCCACCGCTGTAAAATGCAGTGATGTGCAAAAGCTGTAGAAATTCCTCTGTGCAGAGGGGAGTTATGTCTGGCTTCATCCAGCGGGCGATAAACCATTATGTCATGCCAGCGCTATATAATGCTTCATTCCTCATCCGTTTTGTAGAACCACATTAGCAGCAGTGGGCTACTGTTGTGGAAATAATCTTTATCTCCCTCAAATGAGAATTTGTTTCTTTGAGGCTTCTCCTACTCAGAAGGAGGGGGAAATAAGCAAGAAAAAACATGGCTGTTGTGGGAGTAGTAGAGTATCATGTCCTGAAACAAATTTAAGTTAATGCCTCGCTCCCTTTGTGCTCGATCCAGTCTGGGAAATAAATTCTGCGGAAGCTGCAAAGAGCACTACAGATCTCAGATATATTTACAAAAAAAATAAGACGAGGATACCTGCCATGTATCTGATATATGACAACAGATATGATATAACTTATGATACTTGTGATTTATCCCTACATGACAGCACATATGGATTTATGGTTTGACTTGGCTGAAGCTCACCTGAGGCACAAAGTAGCAGCCAAAGCGAAAAGAAGGAGCGAATGTTACAGAGAAACCAGAGTGGGACTGTAAACATTTCTCATAAAGAAGAAACAGAGCCACATATGTATCTGGAATTTGCAAAATAAAATCACGACTTATGATGGCTATCATAACATGGATAGATCACGTCGTCCTTGAACATACTGAGAGAAAAATGTCTCCACAAGCTACTGCCCTTCATATTAAATCACAGGCAGAATGACAGACAGTGTGGTGGGTGGATAGACCAGTCATTTCAACTATCCATCCTCGACTCTGTTGTTTTTTTGATTTATCTACCGAGCAATATGAGTTGTGTCACAGTCTTTTCTATTTTTACAAATGGCAACTATTATTTTACAAAGACACTACATATCTTAATCTAGTGTCACGAGTTATCCAACACTTTAATGCTAAACCATGTCTGGGTTTTATACTGTGGATCAGATATTAATGTGTTTAGTTTAGAGTGGATATTTTCAGATGCATGAAAATGTACAGACAGACCTCTAAAGGAAAGGTTTGACATTTGTTTAGATAAGATCAATACAATACGACATCAGCTGCTTAGCATAGCTTAAATTAGCTTAAAGACTGGAAGCACAGGGAGACAGCTAGCTCTTTCCACTTAAGACTCACTAATTAACATTAACACAGTGTAATAATAATCTGATGGTTTTCTGAGGTGTGTGCAATATCTTTCTCTTGGTTTTACTGTAGGCTACCACAACTTATTTTTTGTAATGAGCTCATTAGTGAGTGATCCCGGCTGGCTGTTTCCCCCTCTGTCTCACAAGCCCCCAGGAAGTGTACAAGTCAATTTGACATATTGGCCAAAACACATATTTACAACGCACACTGGCCCGAAAAGACTTTCCCCCATGAGCTTACATTATGAATTAAAGGTCATATTGATAACATTTTTATGTATACAAATCATTTTTAAAAAATTGGCTGATACATTTAAAGAGCTTGTAGAAAAGTGTCGAACAAAAGTGTCTAAATTCCTTGAAAAAACATTATTTTGATTGTGAATCAATAATTTAAAACACTTTGTCGGGTCCAAAATTATTATATATTATTATTTATCTCTGTGTAAGAGTTCTGAGAGTTGGTTCCACCTTCTAACAAGCTTTGTGAGCAACCACTTGAGGTGGCAGATGATTCGAACAACGGCATTGTTGTGACGTGAATGCAATAGAAGGAGGGAGATGAAATGCCACATGTAGTGGCTGAATGTTAATCAATAACACCTTTAAGCTGCTGTAAAACGATGGACAGATGTTTTTGAGCATCACAACCCCCCAAAATGACTTGTTTCACAACCAGAATTTGATCCAGTTGACCTAGTAACATTTGGAAAGTCTCTAAGAAACACACAGTTAAATCATTTTAATCCAGTTCAAGTTAGCGGTGGGCTGAGCCAGAAGTAGCCCACCCACAAAGTCATGTATGCTAAGCTTAGCTATACTATACTAAGTTAATCATCTTTTGGCTGTAGCGTCATACTTCATGTACCGATATATGTGGTACTGATCTTTATATATTACTCTCAGCAGGAAAGCAAAAAAAATATATTTCCAAATATGTGAAACTATTCGATACTTCAGGAGCAGGTGAAAATATTCACATTATTTTGAATTTTTGGGTGAAAAAAGGACACATGGTGAAATGCAAGATGTGCCTGGAGTATAAGTGCTTGTCAGAGAGCCCTGTAAAAGCCTGTTATATTGGTTTTCATTGAAACAGCTGTGCCTAACACTGTATGCCTCTGCCCAGTTTGCTGTCAGATTTTTATTTTATTTTTATTTTGTAGAGCTGTAAATGTTATATTGTGTCTGTCATTCCTATTATTAGGCTGCAGAGTTATCGATTGTGGGCTGTAAAGAAGGCTACAAAATGATGGTAGAGTCAATACATTCAAAGGTACAGTTGGCTGCACGCCGTCCGGACAATAAAACCGATATGTACGAGTCGGAAAGGGGTTTTACCGTAACATTACCCAACACTGTTCAGCAGAGAGCGGGAATAATAAATGAAGGTCAAAAGAGCAGGAAAAAAAGAAAATAAAGAATGGAAGGCGAGGAGGGAGGAGCACGACCATTACTCTGTGACTCTTTGGTGTGGTAGAGTCGACACTGTCATCTTCCCTCGAGCCCCTTTAGCCACTCATCTGTAGCTGACCTTGCACTGGCATGTGGGCTGCTTCTTTCTTCCACATCAGAGACGCTGCCTTGTACGATTGCAAGGAGATTTGAACAGTTTTTGCCGTTTTGCTGCTCTGCAACTTGATGGCACCTGGCTCTATGAAACAGCTTGAGTTTCTGGTACTGATCCAAGATCCATGGTGGATTCAGATTTCTGTTCCAGCATCTTTTATCATCCACTGAGGGTTTCATTTAGTCAGTCGTCTGCAGCCTTTCCAAACTTAGCTGCAGTGAAGCATAACAGAATACAAAAATCAGAAAATGGATCTGAAAGCAAAAACTTAAATTATTCTGATAATATTTATAAATTCTTTGAATTAGACACCAGGAATGTGTAATCTCTTTAATATACCAGTAACAGTGCATCGTATCAAGAATGTGTCACACTGACATCTTGGAGCCTCCCTGTGAGGTTTGTTTGCTGGGTGAAAGTTATGCTGGAAGCCTGTCAGAGCTCATCTCGGCTAGGGTGACATGTGCTCAGGCACACTTGCACTATCACGAAATTACATCTCTGGCTCCTGATGCGTATCATGTCCCTCAGGCATTTAATGAACAAGAACTTGCTTTGTTTGTCATCTGTTGTCCCCCTTTTCAGGATTTTTGCAATTTCAAAATCATCAAGATCTGAAAGGGCATTTGAACCTTTTAGTCTGATACAAACTATAGTTGACACAGTTAAAAGACCGTTTTACAAACAAACCACTCATTTTTTTCCCATTACACACATCAGTGTTCTTTCCTGGTATTTGTTGCTTCTATCTTGAATTAAAACCGGAGCGAAAGCTTCCACAATCTCCCCAGTGTGTTTTATGAGGGCATCATTGCTCGGAAGACAAGCCTGAGGGTAAAACAGCATCATGGTGAATTAATACAGCTTACAGTCCCAGTGAGGAGGAGACTGAGATAATCATACATACTGAGGATGAAATATGGCATGCAAACTTCTGAATAGCTTCAACAGAAGCTGGAATGTGTCTCCAGATTGGCACCTGCCCCAATTTACATAAGATATAGAAAATCCAAACAATACCGTTAAATCCTTGATAATTAAACCAAACATTCAATAAAAAGGTTCTGGATGATTGCATTGAAGGAAAAACAAACAAACCATGAGACTTTTTCATCATTAAAGGAGGCTTATTATGCTTTTTCATTTTTTTTCCTTTCCCTCAGTGTGATATATAGGTTCTTGTTGTCCTCTCTGCCACTGAACACACCGTTCAAAAGTGCTTGAAACGCCTCGTGAGTAGCCCAGCCTTTAATTCTGTGACTTCCTGACATCACACTATGTCGCCATGTCACACATTTCCATATTCTCTGCTTACATTCACGGTAGAAGTGAAGCTAACTGGAAGCTGAAAACACGACAGAGCCGAACGGAGACACGGTGAGCAGGGCCGGCTCAGGTGTGTGTGAGCTGACCAATCAGAGCAGACTGGATACTTGGAAGGGGGGGCCTTAAAGAGACAGGAGCTAAAACAGAGCGTTTCAGACAGAGGGGGAATACAGTGCTGCAGCACTGGACAGTATGAGAAAACTGATGTGTTTTTTGAGCATTAAAGCATGTAAAGCTATTCTAGTAGTAACCCAAAATAAAATTATGAACCTGAAAATGAGCAGAATATGTCTCCTAATGCTGCATTTAAGAGCCAAGAGACACAGCCGGAATAGAAAATACATTTATTTAGTTTCCACTATGTTGCAGACATACTCATAATAGATCTGCGCCAATAGGCAGTGAGTCATTCTCGTGCACATGAACTCATGCTGGGATGTGGCTTGAAAAGTGTAGTCTCCCATCCAGACAATAGGCTATACGGTATGTACTGACTCACTGTATTAAAGAATTTAGGAAAGTAATTCTCAATGCCGTCTACGATTCGTGGTCACAATGCTTTTTGGTGAATACTGACGAGTTGTCTGGATGTTTTTTCCCCCTACCTTGTTAACCTGACATAAATAGAGTGTGCCTTGAGGTCGACACAAAACGAGCACAATGTACCTGTCATACAATTGATCATTTTCAGTGTCTGACATGGCTGAATGGACTGTGATGGCGACAGCGTCCTCTCCAAACATGATTACACCTTTACAAGTGGACAATGATACACGTCATGTGAAAAGGCACAGGGTAAATTAAGTCACACACCCGCAATGAGGCTCCAGAGAAAATTCATCTTAAGTTTCCCAGAGACAACATTGGTTTATACATGAATCTCTGCTACATTATTGTTTGTCACAGCCGGCGAAGGCTTACTCTTCAGCCCCTCCGTGGCGCACCTGGACGTCTCCATGAGGAGCAAACGTGGGATGCAAAGAGCAAGAAGGATCGTCTTGTATTCTTTGCGGAAGTTTTGGTTTAGTAGTCCGTATATGATGGCGTTGAGGCAGCTGTTGAAGTACGCCATAAAGTAGCTTGTGACAAATAGCCACTCAGGTATGTTGGGCGCAACTTTCACAGGATTTATAGCTACAGCCAGGCCTATGAGGTTCAGTGGAGCCCAGCATACTGCAAACAACACAAACACCATGAACATAGTCAGGAAGTTCCTCACGTCACTGGGTTTCAGCTTGGTCCCTTGCTCTGGTTTAACCCGATGTTTCACTTGAATCACCAGCACCCATATCCTCATGTAGCAGAAGGACACCACCAGCAGCGGGATCAGAAAGTGAATAACCACCACTGAGATGGTGTAGTAAGAGCTGACCGTCTGAGCAAAGGTGCAGGAGTAGATGCGTGGATCATACTGCAGCGACCCCACGAAGAAGTTGGGCACTGTGGCAATGGCGGTGAGCAGCCAGGTGAGGCCCAGGTAGCAGCAGGTGTTCCTCAGGCTGTACAGGCGGTCGTAGTGGAGGCTGTGGCAGATGTAGCAGTAGCGGTTGATGGCGATGGCTGTGATGTTGAAGATGGAGCCGATGACGCTGAGGCCCATGATGAAGCCGCTGGCCTGGCAGTGCAGGTCCCCCATGATCCAGTCATTGTGAAAGATGGCTGTCAGGACTAGCGGGTACGGGTACAATGCCACCACCAGGTCTGCTACAGACAAGCTCACCACGAAGATGTTCCCTGGGGACACATGGGAGGTTTAGATGACAGACAAAACATGACCCACACTGGTGTATAATTAAAGAATACAGCACTCCTTTTTCACTCGCTCCTCCGGGTTAAATTCCTTAAAATAAACTGGGTCACTGGAGGTAAGACTTCATAAAAGAGCAGCTTCTTTGTGCCCTCTGTGGCTCACTTTGATGAGGCTTTTACCATGTAGCCTACTCTCCACTGCACTGATGTGGTTCCAGGCACATGCTTTTTGATACAGCACTCCCTGTTGTAAAATGATAACATTTTAGCCATGCTAGTGGCGTAGGTCTGTGACACATGGTGTGACAGATCACAACTTGGTTCTGAATATCTCAACGATTGGACGGATAAAGATTTGGTACAGATGTCTCAAATCTTGTGGAAGGGTTAATAGTCTGAGTGCCAAACCAGGTGAATAGGGCAGGTGTTGGACGATAGAGACAAATATGCATTCCTGGATGGAAGCCATTGCCACTGTGGGCACAAAAATAACTAACTTCAAACTTTCTGCATAATCACTGAAAGAGTTGCTGTTTAACTCATCTTCTTGTAGCTTTGTCCATGAACTTATCAGTCACTGGTCGTATGTCGTAACACAGCAAAATTATACTGATCTTCCCATCAGCCTCAGCTATAGAATGTGTTAAGTGCTAATGAGCAAAAGTTAGCATGCTAACATGATATACTAAAATGGTGAGAATTGTAAGTATTAAACCTCAACATGTAACATGTTAGTATTGTCATAGTGAGCATGTCATAGTGAGCATGCTGAAGTTAGCAGTTAGTGAAAAGTTCCACCGTCCTAAAACCGGAAATGGGTTGGCATTTTTGGACTTCTGGTTCCCTTGTCTTGGATTTATGAATTGGTTTTTGGTTAGATGCCTGAAATAAAGTCCGTGGTTAACACAAGCTTAAGATATTTTCACATTTTGTTCTACGAGAAGTCAGTAGATACCACAGAACACAGACACTTATCTACTCACCAGCCGTCTTTAAAGGTGGACTTTAGTTGCAAACTATTGTAACTTTAACTTTACAACTTGTAGGTTGATCAACTTATAGTAAGGTGTGTATAGTAGTCATACGACTATAGTTGAAGTCATACGACCGCAATTTAGTTTGTAGTAGCCTAGCGTTAGCTATTTACATCGGGCGGTTGCATTTACCTTAGCCACAGAGCTTGTTTTTTGCAATCATCCAAAATCCAAAGAAAACTTTCCATAGGCTTTTGCAACGAAACAGTCATTCAATTCTGAATTTCAAGTTGGAATCTTGGACAAGATCCAGCCCGAGTTTGCCGACATAAATACACCTGACATCTCAGCAATATGGAGCTGCACACAGTGATTACCTTTTCATCCCTTCAGTTTGTAGTTGCCATGTTCATTCATTTAATTTTTGCTTTGTGCCGACTACTTCGGGAGTACCAGAGTACTCAGAACTCCCAACTTGCAATGAATCGCAGCACAACTGTAGCCTGGCAGAGCCGTTAGCTGTCTCTTTATTTATTGCAATGTTTTATTTGGCAAGTACATCCCACAAAAGGCTCAAATCAGTCTGTCTGTTTTTGTTTTAAAGCTTCTTTGCCTCCGGGAACAGACATTCAAACACTTAGTTTAAGTGCATAAAAACCAGGATATGGGCGATTTTAATGTCAGATTACATCCAAACAAGTTCCTGTCCTCCTGAGGTCTGAGCTGATGGTAGTGTGACACTGGATCTCCTCAGAAGACATGAATCATAGAAGATGACGTCTGATATTGTTACAGTGCAGCTGTTCTGGGTGGGGGAGAATAAAGCAATAAATCAAACTGTAATGTTGGGTTAGATAAGAAGAGCGATAACAAGAACATAGAGTGGAGTCACTATGCGAGTGAGGCGGTGTTTCGCAAAAGAAGCATTTGCTTCCCATAAGTTTTGAGTAGATGTTGTGCAATGAAGGGTCTATTGTGTGTGTGAGCTACACATTGTAGTAGACAAGATCTGTGTTGAAGTGGAGATTTTGCCCAAATAAACCCAGTGTTTGCTGCCATTAAAGACAGTTTACCCAGCTTTTAGAGAAAAACTCATTATCACAAAATTAGTAGCGAGTGAACTATGCCGTAAAAAAAACGACACAGCAAAACCAAACCAGTCCGAAGGTGTAACCACATACTGCTTGTCATGACCAACATTTAGCCAGACATTACATCACTGGTTGGAATATAAACATTTATGTTTTCTGTAAATAATCTGTGAAGGATTATATATAATGTGCCTCATTTTAACAACCCTTTGTGTCAGACGTTGGGGTGATTCCAGGGTTGATATAACATAAACCACCTTCTGAAGTTCTCGCTCCCTCAGTCAACAGCTGAAACAACAGCGCTGATTGGCAGATGTGATGGGAGTGGATTTAAAACACATGTTGGCCATCAATCCTCCGCGTTCAAAGCTTGTTATAATCCCTGCACCCCGGGGATAACGCGGTTGCACTGTGTTGTTTAGCAACCAGTCTAATTTTAATGTATTCTTCTGAACTTGAATCACTGGATGTGGTAATAAAAGACAATAACAGAAAACATGCAATGTTATAAAACATTGCAAAACTATGTAAATTTGTTCCCAACTTGGGGACTTTCTGATATTTTTCTGATGTTGGTTTCACATTTTTCCATAGGTATACTCATACGGCACGAGTGCTCTCTCCAGCCTGCTGAGATAAAAATAAAATCATTTGTTCCTCATCCTCGAGTCAGCTCAGTGGGCAAATCTGTCAGATTGTATTTGTGACGCTCACAGTCCTCGCTGTACGCATTTGTCATTGTGCAGAGGTTTGATTCCTCGCTGACATCATGCGGCTCAGTGTTATCATGTGCACCGGCTGGACGGGGCACGCTGCAGCCTTATAGCTCTCTCTGGCTGAACCCTCTTTCCCCCTTTTATTGTCAAGAGGATGAGGTAAGTGCTAAAACACAGCTGAGAGGTTTGCTGTGAAGCGGCCAGATGATTGTCTTTTGTTTTGTTGGCATCCACTATTAAAACACTGGATGAGCCATTACCTCTCACTGTTTAATTAACCGACTTGGCCGGCCTGATGCTCATCACACCCAAACTCAAAACACTCAACATGATTTGTTGTTTTAGTGTACAACAAAGACATTCTCACTCCTGGATACCATAATTGTCGTGCCCGCTGACATCTTTGGGAGCTATTATTAACAACGAGTGTGAGTTGGATAGAGCTTAACCTGAATGCTGATTGGTTGCAGGCCATCTGGGAGCGCTGACTTGAGGCCTTTGAGTTCTCCGACACCGCTGGCTCCGTAATTATCTGATCGTACCGAATACTCTCACAGAACTGTCAACTGTCAAGTGAGAAGTTGCTTCAAATTAACTCGTTCTTGCTTTAAAGTAACTCCCGAGAGCTCGGCGACCACCCCACGAGCTCCCCTCTCTCTTTGTCTGTCACACACAGCTGTTTTTTGGCGAATGAAACATAAATCAAAACAATACAGCAGAGACCTCTCCAGCCATGCATGAGTGAAACAAGATATTTGTCATCAGAATCACCCAGCACACACCAGGCTGCAGCATATCAAAAATATATTAGACAGAAACTGCCTCACACCCGCCCCTCCCGGGATATAAACCCACATATGTATTAAAATAGGCTCTGTGTACAATGTGGGCATATTTATGGCAGATTGCTTTATTCCAGCTGAATAGTTGTGAATGTAGGAAATAAAAAAAGGAGTTATGCCGGAGAAAGAGTGGGTACATAATGAAGATGAAAGTACAGGAGGTGAACAAACTAAAAGACAAAACAAAAGGCTGCCAGCTGATTTTCAATCTGACGACTTGCATGGCTGTGTACAAGTGTGACTCTCGAGGGCTTATGTTCTCCTGTCAAACCCACCGTCTGTATCGCATCACTCTCACTGCTCATACAGGAAACGTGATCCACTACGCTTTGATTCACCCGGCTATATTTATACACCTTTGAAGGAAAGAGACAAATTCATTAAAAAAAATGTGTAGGAGGGCTGGCTGTGCTTGAATCGGGCTGAATGTCAGCAGGGCTTAATACTACAAGTGCATATCCAAAATGAGATTACTTTTGATTTACTCAGCATGTTATCATAAATAAGCAAGAATAACCTTTCGGCAAGGGCATTAAAGCGCTGATGAATTAGTGGTGACTACTTCATGAACAAGGGGCCAGAGAATTTTTTCGAAGAAGTTCAACATTAAGCTGACACAAGCTGCCTTTCGGTGATGCAGCCCGCTACGAGGCCCCCCGCCAAAAACATCATCGTCATCATCAAAGGCCATCCACCAATCAGACTGCCTATGTCTGAAGAAATAAGACTCACAGGCCCTGAGAGAAATCAGACGGTCGGGACACAAGCAGCGGCTGGTGTTTCACTCATTAGGCGCAATCCTGGAAACTGCTACAGTAGAAGGCGTGCTTGGATGTAACGTTAACAATCGCCTTATCTAGGTTTGACTTGGTCTGATATTCCCAATCTGATAAACCTCTGCGCTAGTTAGAAAAGCAAATGTCATCTACAAAGTTGTTGTCGGGAAAAGAAGATATGTTTAATGTAGTGTGCTAAGTGATATTCCCCGTGGATCTGTGCTGTCAATTTAAATCGGCTTCTGCTTTGACTCACTTAGTCCTCTGACTCAATTAACCGCCCCTCTGGACACTCCGGTTTTTAGGTTTTATTCATGACTGTGCAGTGACTGAGGGGATGCCGTGCATGATTTAGCAAGATTTCCGAGTCCATTCTCAACCTGAGAGGTGCAAGCTGCGAACACACGCGCGTGCACACACACACACACGCAGAATCAAGCTCATCCTTTCGTTATTTCCCCCATCTGCTCCCCTTCATCGTTTCTGTGTCCCTCTCTCTCTCTATCACGGGTGCTTTTTTTCAGTTTATTTTTAGTATGGTTAACCCCAGTGGGAAACTCTAGTGTTAACACCCCATTGGCAGTCCTATAGTGCCATGCTCCAGCTCCAGCCTCTGAGGAGTCACTGGATAGATCCTAATACTTCTGTACACTTGAGAGAACCTGCGAAAATGGAACACACGCCACCTATTCCCCTCAAATACCTGAAGATATACATCGCTCAAAGGGTGTACCAGCGTCTACCAAATGTGTGCACGTACATGTGTTGTTAGCGGAGGGATATATGGAGGCAGCGTGTGAGGCGAGTGTGTTGAAGTGAAGCAGAGCGGAAAGTCCTGCTGGCTGCTGTGTGTGAGGAGGCAAACCAGCAGTCTAAATAGTGTGTAACAGGGAGAGGGGATGTGAGTCCACATAAATATATGCCTGAGTGCAGTCTTTACCCACTGTTAATCATAAATCCTCAGTATATCACTCACAAGTCCGTTTGGGAAGCCAGAGGATGTTATTGTATTATACCGCACCTATCAGCCCTTCACAAAACAGCCATCTATCAGATTTTTATGGTATACAGATCATCTACAGCTGTTTGCCATTCTTCAGCTGTGTCTGTGCTTCCCTTCCCGAAAACTCTGTCCAATTAAACATTCATACAAAGTGAGCGAAAACTATAAATAGCTTGTTAGGAGCAGAGAGGAGATTGATGGTAGGCTAACAGCAGTAACAATTTCAGTCACTTAAGGACACACCAACCAAAAAAAAACAACCAAACAGAAAAAGACAGCGGAGATGGAGGCCCAAGGCTTCAAGTGGAGTTTCAGGTTCCTACTCTCACACACTGAGCTGCAGTGATCAGATTATTACTCAGTCCAGTCGCCAGAATAAATATTGGTTGAGTACGTTTCTGCAAAACCACAGATTAGTTAAATCTTCAAGTTTCTTTATGTTGGAACTTCACCTTTTCTTAGGTTGAATTTTGTATTTCTGTCTTGCCACAACACTTTGCTTATGCTCTGACTAAGTTTAGGCACAAATTCCACTTGGTTATGTGTAGGAAGACATCATGGTTTTGCATAAAAGTACTGTTTTGTTGCCACAAACATGGCTGGAGATGGCCTGACTTCCCGTCAAAAATGTAAGCCACAAAAACAGCTGAAAATTCTCCAAGGTCTCCTTAAAAATATCCAGTCGTGTCACCTTTACAAATTCCGAAACGCGGACCAAACTGCGGTCCCCAACTTGGCAGCCTTGTCGTTTGTAACTCCACCACCATCCCTTGGTATGAAAGCCAGGCAATAAACATGTAATTTAAACGTGATATGACACGTCCATGCAGAGACCTTTAGAGGGGCAGGTGCTCAAAGTGAAAAAGGGCCATGGAACTAGAGCTGCAACAAAGAAAATTAAATTGCAACTATTTTGATAATTGATTGTTCGCTTGAGTCTTCTTTCAAACAAAAAATGTGAAACATTTGACTGAAATATGATAAATAAGATACACACAAAACTGTGTTAAATGCAAAGGGAACAAATAATGACACAATAATCTGGCAGCTTCAAATCTGACTTCTAGATTTAGCAAAAGCTGTTTGATATTGCATGCTTTTAGAGTATTGAAAATTGTTCGCCCTTTTTTCTCAAATATAATGCTTTCCTCTATTAAAAGACCAATGAGAAGGGTACAGATAGAACAACGCCTTGGAACACAAAAGTTACTTACCAGCCATTTTAATTTTTGATTAATTGTTGAAGTAATTTTTCAAGCAAATCTGTCAAACATTTGCTTGTTCCAGCTTCTTAAATGGGAGGATTAATTGCTTTTTATGACATCTGTGACAGTAAATAAAGAGTCTCTGGGTTTTGGATTGTTGGCTGAACAAAAGAAGCAACTTGATGACATCACTTTGGGTTCTGAGAAATTGCAATGAGCAGTTTTTCACACATTTTTTTTGACAATTTAAGCCTGAATGATTCATTAATGATGACGGATTGGCACATCTGATGCGAGTGGATTAAAAACAGCACATGTTGGCCATCAATCCTCCGTGTTCAAAGCTTGTTATATAATCCCTGCACCCCAGTGATACATGTTGTTTCACAACTAGTCTAAATTTAAATCTATTCCTTTGAACTTCATTTATTGAATGTGGTCATAAATAAAGCAATAAAAACACACAACATGATAAAACATTACAAAAACTTTGTAAATGTGTTTCTAATGTGGGGACTTTTCTGATATTATTTGAATCTTAAATCAGGCTTGGCACAGATATTCAGAGACAGTTGATTAAACAATAACTAACTAATGAACTAACTACGAACAACTAAAGGTAATCATTAGTTGCAGCCCTAACGCAGACCAACACTGGTGAGGCCTCTTGTGTGACTGGACCAGTCAGTCAGTCCAATTAAGTCTGTAATCAGTGCAGTGTCCGTGGTTGACCAGCATGGTGAGGACTTTTGAACAGGCCATTTACTCCTGCACTCTTGTTTGAGACCAGTCGACTGCGACATTTTTGCAAACTGGATAATCAAATTGTTCTTCGGGCTCCTAAACTTCTTGCCAAACTGCATTTGGCTGTTGCACACGGGAACATGTTGGAAGTGTTATGTAATGTATTTGAAATTGTAATTAAAAGCTCATTATTCCAACCGCTCACTGACCTAATCCCGCTGCCCTATTCAAATGTTCTCATTAGCATCATGTTGTGATTACTGAGTTTAGTCTTTTGCCTCGGCAGAAGGCTTTCCTGACTTTACTTTTATGCACGGCCCTGCTGGGTATAATGATGCTTGATCTTCAGGACTTTTAAGTTCAAAGTAGTTCAACATCAAAAATAGTTTTTGTTCGGTTTTTAGCCTCTGGATAGATTTCTGATAACATGTCTCACTGTTCAGATTTGTTTCCGAAAGACCAAACCACGAGTTTGATCCTACAATTAAAACAATATATGATTTATCATTCGTACGACTGGAGATGAAATATGCATTGTTTTCCGAGACTGCATCTTAAGTGGTATACCCTGTAGGGCGTCGTTACATGTCTATTGCTGAGCCTGTCCTGTGACTGGTCTCTTGATTTATTTTAATGTTTTTTTGTCACTTCCGCAGTTTTCCCATGCCAGACAACAAACAGGCTCTTAGTATCAGGATGTTATAAGTTTTTTATTGAAGGAAATGGAAACCAAGATGCGCAATTTGCAACCCAAGATAAGAATGATAATCGCATTTGTTCAGGGAATGTAAGAAAGATGACTAGGATGGGAGGGGGGAGGTGAACCTTAGGTTTTACTATTTAAAAGAGCGAGACCCTCCCTGGAATTATCGATAATTTCTTTCGGGAAAAAAGTGCAACGTTCCCCCAGCTCATATCTCAAAAATAATATAACTGTTAGATTGGTACAAGAGACATTTATGATATTTTAAAGGAGCACTATGTAGTTTTGGAAAATAAATTTGGAAACTCAGAAAGGTGATATTTACAATATCAATGAGGTAATAAGACAAACTCAGAAATATTTATTTTTTCCATAACTGAATAAACAAGCTGTTCTCAGATGAAAATACTGACACTGTTTGAAGCTAGAAAGGTGGCAGGGTCCGCCACATATAAACAAAGTAAAACAGTTTGTTTATTCAGTCACAAAAACGAAGAAAGTTTGTTTATTTAGTTTGTTTACTCATAAAAATCAATCAATTAACTTTTTATTTTTCTTCCCAAAACCTTCATAGTGCACCTTTAAGACTTGTTTTACATTTGCTAAAATCGTTGAAAGGTTTATCTGTCACAACGCAAGAAGAGTGATACTGCACTGACTCAGTACTCGCTGACCCGCCCCGTCTGTCTCCTGTTGGGGCTTCCCGTTGGGTTGTGATGCTGGGGGTTGATTGCTCACCTCTGAGTCTGTCCTCACAGCTCATTGCTTTATAAATGTGTACAAATTATTATAATGGTTAATGTTATATTCTTATATTCTACTGCGTAAGTTGGTTATCATACTATTATTATATTATCTCCATATTACCTTACTATGTTGGTATTATAATGATATTGCTGTTACATCATATAATTATGATCACCAACATGATGTCTCCTTCTTTCTCTCTGACTCCACACACCAACATGTCTAGGGTCACTAAACACAGACACATATCACTGCCTCTCATACACACATCCAAACACACACACACACACGCACACACACACACACACACACACACACACACACACACACACACACACACACACACCCTGCTTGGCCTGGTCTAATCTCTATGTCCGGACTCTAATCGTATCATCACATGTATGGTTGCAGCTGCTTTGTGTTGCTGTCTGTACATTATGTCTGTCTTATTTGTCTTCTGTGTCACTCTGGTTCTGTCAGACTCTTTCACCAATCATAAAAACATTTTCTGACAATAGCCAGCAAAGAGCTTCTGATCATACTGCAACAAATAAACCGAATGAAAGTGGACTTTTTAAAAACAACACGCTACTGGGAAGAATATCTTCAATCAATCAGAACTAAAGTGTCTTCTGTGCCTCCTAAGTCTGATATACACAGGGAGTTTGCTGCTTACATAGGTGTCATTTACACCGGGGACACTTCCTGAAATGACCAATTTTGTCCCCATGACTTTTTAAAAGCATAATTAGATAATAGAAATGTGCTTAAACATAGTTTTCACTAAGAAATGTTGACTAACAAATAAGATTTCATTCATTTTGATGCATCGTAATGCAATTTCATTCTCGCCGTAATTATCAGGGGTGTAACGATACATCGAATTAACGATTATTGATTCAATATCATCGATGCAGAGTGAAAACATCGATCCGTATCATAATCTTTAGTTATTATAGAGCCTCACACACAAGTCTTCACTCTTAAGTCGTGTTTTTATGTGGGTTAGTGGAGTCAATTTAAAGTAACTATTTTCTTTTATTGCCAAAAGCAGAAAAGAAAGGGGTGACTGCTTCTTCTGTAACTTATTGTGTTAAATGGGCAGATAATGTCAGCTCTCTGGATGAAACCAGCTGTAATTCACAGCAGGAAAAAGATGTTTGTTACAGATATTACTCCCAAAGAAAGCAAGTACAATAAGACGGCTTGAAAAGGAAATCCCTCGATATAGTAATGTATTGTGTTGAAACTAGTGGTTTACACTCCTAGTAATTACACTGACCTCGTACTATTGCCTGAAACTGCATATATTAAAGATTGTTTTTTCATCCAAGCCCTTGTGTCTCCACCGCTTTTCAACACAAAGTGACGCCCTTGGCTACTCAACAGTAGCTACTAGTTAATTATGAGGGGGAAAATAAAACCCTGATGGACGAGGCAGGATCATGCCGGGGGCCTTAAAGTCACGAGGTGGCAGAGACAGAGAAGAAAAGAACTGCCTACTTTACATAATGTTTAACATACATTTCAAAATATTCCTTAATATAAAAATCTAAAAGAAGCTCAGGTCAAAAAATGTATTTCAATGTTTATATAGTCAACGTTTGTTTACTTTTCTTTAAAGTATATGACTAACCCATATCGTATGAATACCAAAATATAAACAGTTAAGCTAAAATATTTACTTCACTAAATTAATGAGTTTAAAAGTTAAAAGTATAGAGGTATTTAAATATCAAAATGTGCGTTTCGCGGGGACCAAAAAATACAGTCCGCCCAGAGAAGTCTGTCCATATAATCCGGCCCTGCTGACAGACGCAGGACTGTTGTCCTCTGTGCACATGAAACTTTGAAACAAATTTTTTTGATGTAATCAAAGCAAGCAAGGAAATATAAAATATAAATCCAGGGTGAGAAAAATAAAGACCCAACGGATCAGACTTCCTTCATCCAAAAGAAAACCAGCAACGCAGTCACACATCCCTGCCCCTGTAATGATTCTCCTACAGTCCCTTAGTTCACAAAAATAATTAAGCGAACAATTTACAGACTCATTTTATTTTGCAGTGTGCTGAATAATGTCATGTACGGCCTCAGTGGCCATCTGAGACGACTCCGGGCTACAGAGAGCGAAGAGGAGGGTTGAATGATGATGGCATATTTGCCAGGAAAAAAAAACTGGCATCAGAGTGACCATTATAAATATCTTATTCACCTTCACACCGCCGCCAGGACGCTTGAAATGTAAGACAACAAAATATGAGGTTGTGTTCAACATAAAACCTGACCAAAAGGACACAGGAGCTATACAATAGCGTGTCTCACCTTGGCTGCTCGTGGGACACTAGAGGGGTCCTGCTATAAGGAAGGGATGTGATTTATCTGAGCTGGAGAATCAAGGATAAAGCCAGATGGGGGGAAGAGAGTGTTATTATTTATGAAGAGATATGAAGGCAGACAGGCAAGGCTGTGGTAGCTCCATCATCACACTGTGGCTTGAGGCTCACATGAAATAGCAGGCTGATTGTCAAACACAGAGGTCACACGCTGCATGTTATATTACATAATTTTAGTCATGAATGAAGAGAGCGGGGCGATGTTTCCTTTTGGCTTTGACCTTCTGTGAATAATCAAAGAATATGATTTCTGAAATAATTCAATTATTTTCATGATTTTTTTTTTTTATCGAATTAAAATAAAACTTTCCCCTGCTTTTATTTGAGTGACTGCTTGTCCCTAATCTAGCCACAATTCACATGTTTTTGATCACCACATTTCTATCATCTATTGACATCTACCGACACTTTGTCGCCTGTTTATCTCTCACCTGGATTCCTCAGCTTTTTGTTCCTGTACACGGACAGGATGACGAGGACATTGCCCAGGATGTCTACCACGATGGTGAAGATCAGCACGCTGGCCAGCGCAGTGGACACTCCAGAGGAAGAAGAAGAAGTAGTAGAAGAAGAAGAAGAAGTGGAAGAAGATGCGCTCAGTCCTCCGTCGCTCTCATTCCGGGACAAACAGTTCGACCCGTTCACATCCCTCACCTCTAAATCCATCTCCCCTCAGGGCGCAGTGGCCATGGTGCCACTACTTCAGTGTTCAGAGAGGAAAAATAATGATTACAGACCGGAAAAATTCAAAATGCACCGACTAGAGGGAGTGTTGAACTTTTTGATAGTCCCTCTCCTCCGCCCGTGGAGCAGCAGGAGCAAGGCGCGAACCACGACATGACCACCGGAGCACTAATAGATGTTTGGCGCGCAGGGAAATACAAGAAGTTAATTTTCAAGGTGATGAAGATGCCAGCAGCTCCTGTTTCAGCGCCGTCCTTATGAGTCACCGCGGCTCTTCGTGCGCGCTGCTCCATTCTGCCAAGAGGGCTCGCTCAGGAAGGCATGTGAGCGCTCTCCTGTGCGTAATGGAAATGCGAGGATGCGAAGCTCACTCACACACGAGGCAACCCAGAGAGACCCGCATTGGCTTTTGAGAGGAACTAATAATAAAGGGACTATATTTATGGTCGAGACTCTCTGCGGACATATCAGAGGAGTGTTTAGCTAAGATTATGAGTGGTTTCGAAACTATAAATCTGTCATATTTGCGTCACGACCCTCTTCTCTTCGTACTTGTCTAATTAAACACCAAGCTGAATGTGGAATCACACCAAGAATGTCGGATCTTAATGAAATGATGAGATTTACAACAGAAGCCGTAAACGACTTGCCATGTTTCTTACTGATCTTCATTAAGACTGAGAGCCTCTCTATTCATTGACATGGAAATGGCGCCTTCACGTGTCCAACAGAGACTTTTACAAACAGTGATGTTTGAGAATTATATTTGAAGAAATGGATTGTGAATTGTGCATCACTGCTGTTACATAAAGCACTTCTGAAATAATACACCAATACTGTGTAAAACATGTTGAACTAAAGATTGGCACTCAGTAGAGAGCATACCTCCACCAATCAAGCCTAATCCAGTATAAAAACAATAAATTAAGTTGAAATCTGCTTTTTTTTTGTTTTTTGGATTCACATCAAATTGTGCTCGCTCATAGATACCCGCCACCTACATATGCCAGATTTTTCATCGAGATCCAGCATTATTCCCTGAAAAAGTAACGAAAATGTTGAAAAACGCCCCATCTTGCGATGTTAAAGAAGGTGAGGCAAATTTTCATGGATCTCCACCAAAAGTTGATGGGGTCTATTCTGGGCTGGGACACATCCTCCATCCAAGCTTCGTGGAAATCCTTTCAGTAGTTTTTGTGTATTCCTGCCGACAAACCAACAAACAAACGGACATGGCGACAACATAATGTCCTTGGCGGAGGTAGTAAGTTAAAAGAAAAAAAGTCCTTCATTCTAAATCCTGCCCTTCAGTTTCTGATCATATTCCTGGAATTATCTGTGCACAAAATGATTCTTGATATGATTGATTAATTTAAAGCAACATTATGTAGAAAAATCACTGTCGTTCATAACAATGTTATGTGTTAAAAACTTGTCGGTTGAAGTAAACATGTATGTGACGCTGTGATCCTACCCTCTCACTGAAGTTACATAGTGCAGAAACAAGTGGTAGAGACACCATTTACCCAATTAA
Source organism: Pagrus major (assembly GCF_040436345.1). Taxonomy (NCBI): domain Eukaryota; kingdom Metazoa; phylum Chordata; class Actinopteri; order Spariformes; family Sparidae; genus Pagrus; species Pagrus major. The sequence continues at coordinate 22,103,710 of NC_133232.1, read as the reverse complement.
AAGGCACTGTACCATCAACATGATTTTGAAGCGGTTATTTTAAGGTTTTAAAAAAGTTACATAATGTTGCTTTTGAGAAAATGAGAAAGAATTCCTGGATCTGTCCCTTTGTCCGCATCCCCACCAAAAGTTAATAGGGTCGATTCTGGGCTGAGGCACATCCTCCATCCAAGTTTCGTGGAAATCTGTTCAGTAGTTTTTGTGTATTCCTGCTGACAAACCAACAAACAAACAAACGGACACGTGTGAAAACATAACCTCCTTGGCGGATGTAATAAGCGAAAAGAATAAAGTCCTTCGTTCTTAAAAAAGGGTGCTTATCAATTGATTGAGCTGTTGCTGAACGTTATGTTGTCAGGGGAGATTGATAGCCTCACTTTGAAGTCATGTTACTGGAATTATGTCTGAAATAGATTGGTTAATCTGCCGTTTTATTTTCACAATTAATCGTTAGTCTGTGAGGAAGCTGGGCTTTCTGGCACGACTTCACTTCCAAGAAGCATAAAGAAGATTAAAAGTCTAAATCAGAATCAGAATCAGAAATACTTTATTATCCCCGAGGCGAAATTGTTTAAAGAGGTCAAAACTCCAGCAACACTTGTAGTATACAGTATGTAATAACTTTATTGTTGTACTAATGCAATATCAAACATGATAGTCCTGTATCAGTCTAAACTTTAAACCACCCATAACTGCTGAACCATAATTTAAACTATAGCCAACCGTTCAGACAACAAAACAGTGCAGATGGAGTCATGATCGCCACTGTGAAAGAATAACAGGTTAATAAAAAGAAAAACAACGTAAAAGTCGAGCAGAAATGAGAAATGGGTTTAGGCGCTGAGCGAGTGGCTCAGAGCGAAGATTTAGTGTGTTTTGGAGGAACAGGCCTCACTGTTAACTGTACAAACACAGATTTATAACTTGATTCACTGATTTGGTTGAAACTGGATCATATTTTATGGAGACAATATTTTCTGTTTTTCCCTCTAAAGTCTTCTGGCGGAGTCTATAAAATGCCAGAAGATGAAGAAACGTCTTCAAATTCTTTCCAAGCCATAGACTCTATCCAATGAGACTGAGCGGTTGCCCAGGTTACCAACTAATACCAAGTATTAGCTGCTCTTTGGTAATTTAATTTGTTACAGATTTGTGCACCGCAGTATAATATCAATGTGTTCTTTATTATTACATAATCTGGTTTCATTATTTTGGTTTATGTTGTGCTCACAGGTACATTTTCCTAAATATAATTATGTTTTTATTTAATTAAATTACAACAAATTAACTGAACAAACAGAAATTCTGATGCAGAGCAAAGTTGGTCACTGTGCAGACTTTAAGTAAGATGACATCTGTGATCTTTGTGATTTGGACCACAAACAGTACAAAACACAAATTAATTCAGTCTACAATTATAGAAGGCCGGAAAATATTACACTTGAGTTGACAGTGGAGGTGACCTGGGAAATGCATTTTACTAAATGAACATAACGTAGCAGAGAGGAGAGGGGGAAAAGAAGACAGAGAACCAGTCTGAGGGCTGATTTTAGTCAGACGTTGACCCGAATTCAAACACACTCACACCCTTTGTTGCATGCTGATGCTCACTACCTTGCGGCTAATGTACTGTAAAGTAATCTGGCTGCTGGGGGCGAAGAAAGACAAACAATCCTGCACTCAAACTCGCGCAAGTAAATGTTTAGGCATGAGGTAATGTTTTAGTTTGTTCACGTTATATTTAGTCTCATTTGCCAGCTTCCTTCCTCACTCTCATGTTGTAGTGACAGGCAACTAAATGAAATTGGATTTGGGTTAGAACAATGTTGGAAACACTGAGGATAATTAATGCACGCAGCTCAACAAAATATATGACTAAGGTCTGGTCGTTCTGGGACAATTTAATGCTGAATTCTTGCGTATTATATCTTCATGTCATCACACAGCTCAGAAAATAAAAGTGTCATTACAGTGACTGTCTGCCGCATGTCTGCATGAAGCCTGCCTGGGATGGGGTTGCTATGGTGATTAATTGGCTTGTTAATCAGCACCCTGCCTGAGCCTCTTGCATGTTGTTTTCACACATAAACAAGATTTCAGACAGAACTGTCAGGAGCCAGTGTGCTGTCATTTTATGCGTTTTATGTTTTCTGTGTTATGTGCTGTCTTCGGCCCTGTTCCCAGTGTTCCCAGTGCTCCCAGTGTTCTTCCCAGCCGATCAGCTCCAACTCTGCTCTGCTGCTTCCCCTACTCATTACCCTCACTTCCTCTGCCTCACTCCATCTGCACCGGATCCCGTCATTAGTTCAGTTTGCATTTAAGTCCAGTTTTGAGTTCAGTCTTTGTTGTGTGTGTTGTGTTTGCCTGGAGCTGCTGTTCTGTTATCCTGTTCCAGTGGTTTATTTTGAAACAAACATTCAACTGATCTGATCAAATAGCACAAAAACATTCATTGTCGTGTGAAATGCTCTTTATTGTTGATACCACAGCTTACAGGGTTTTATGGGTTTTTTTTTTACTTGCCAGTTTACTGTTTGGTTGAGCCTGAGCTGCTCTCTTTAACTTAGCACAAGCAAAAAGACAAAAAACAAAAACATCCTGAATGCTATTTACCCAGCAGCAAACAGATTACAGAAAGCAAACATTATCAAGCATTGAGGACTGAAGACTTGATAGGAGTTACCATAACAGCAGAGTGGATATTGGACTTGTGCATTTAAATGGCAATGAATTTGCAAAAACTGAGTGAACTGCACAGTCAGCGCCTACAAATCTTTATAGTTTTGGGGAGCGAGATCTGACTCTTCCTCTGACGATGAGGTAAAGCATATGTTTTCACATGTGGACTTTAAATAAGCCCAATGACTTTAGCACACATATGAAATCTGTCAGTACATAAAGACATCTGCAGCGGTTCTTTTAGTCGTAAATCTCCGCACATATTGTGATATATTGGAATCTCATTCATGCTACAGAAAGGGCTGAAACTCTAGCAGGATGAAACGGGGGAATTAGACTACTGATGCCTCCTTATTGCAAAATCAAGAACGTGTCTCTTTGAGGCAGAAAAGCTCCAGTAAAGGCTAAATAACATGTGATCGTGATGGACTTTGTGATGTGTCTGGCCTGCAGGAGTTGTTTATTGGATCATAAAATGCTTAAACTGAAGGTCATTTAAAGAGTGAGTAGCAGTTAGCTCGTTTTAGCCTTGACGGATTTTTCATTTTAAACTTTATTTAGTCTAAAACAAGTTTGATTCCTGCTGTTTACAAGAACAGGGAGTGTGTTGATGATGCTGAGCCTTTTCCAAAAAACAGACTGGCATGTCACCTCATTAATTATACATGACTATTTACAAGGAATTATAAAGCGGTGACTTCCTCAAATGATGGAATCTAAATTACACTCTTGACACAACATGTTGTTTAATCAACTTTGTTACGATGAACGTGTTCCTACCTGTCAGTCAGTGAGAGTGAGTCTCGAGTAAACTGATAAAAAGCTGCACAATCACATACGCTGAGAGCTGCAGGGGTACATTTTGCATAACTCAACAAAAAGTTACAAACAAAAGAGCAATGCAGACATAGACAGGCTCGTGATTATAGCAGAGTCCAGTCCAGTCACACTACCAGTGAATGTTACACCCTCGTCGTAAGAGTTGCTAAGTGTAATCTACTTTTTGTGAGTGGTGCCATGTTGTCCCTCAGGGCGTCACACAAACATGAAGCCTTGGCACTCTGCACACTCTGCGACTCGGTCAAACAGGATCTAAGAGCAAAACCCTGTGGGGCAAATATAAACGTTTCTTCTTTTTTTTTTTTACCTGTTCTCTGGCAGCGTTTTGCATCTTCCAAGGCTTACACAGGTGTTTACTGTCTGCACAGGATGAGAACATCTTTGCTCGAGGCAAAACCAACAAATCCAGTGTTTCCACTAACAGTGCCCAGCTTTTACAGAGTGTGATGATAAGCTGATCATTTGAATCAGGTGTGTTAGAGCAGGGAAACATCTGAAACATGCAGGACGATGGGCCCCCAGGAGCAGAGGTGAAAAACACTGGTTTGGGACTATTATTCCCAAATTCACAACATTTAAAAGACAGAAGTTTTCCTCAGTGTGACACATTAGCAAGCATTGAAGATATCAGTGAAACAAAGTTTTACCCATCCACCAACCTGACAACCATGGCCATGCACTGGAAGATCATGGTGCTGTTTCTGGATACTACAGGCACCAATGATTTATGGTTTTGCTGATCTTTTCTCAGAACTTGACTACTTGGGGGCAGCAGATACTGTGCCTGCAGAGGTGCGGGTCAAAAAATAAAAACAATTCTTTCAATATGCACCGTCTGCACCGGAGTCTACTGTCTCCAGGAAATATCCATGCGCTTGCACTCTAGAGTCTTGAGAAAAAGGATCTCACCTTTTCCCATCTACTCTGCTTTCAAAGTGCCAGTAATATGAATGGAAGTGTTACAACCTTTTCCCTCAGGGTTGTCATAGCTGTGTGAGTCCGCTGCTGAGACCGTTCAGTTCTAAAAACCCACATACTCGACCTGACTCGACCCGGCCTCTGCTGATACCAGCTTTTTGTATGCACGCACCCTTGACACTTATGCCGAACTGCAACCTGGTTTCCATAAAACGCTGAGGAGACTCCTCAGAGAGTTTCAGGGCTCGCCAGATTTGTTCACGTGGCGGAGTCAGACCGTTAACTCTGTGCCTGTTCAGATTCCAGGTTAAAAAAAACACACAATATTTTTCTCTGTTGTGATGGTCGCTGTGTCAGCTCAGGCAATTATAGAGCTATAAATTCTTGCCCTGATTTGGTAACTGCACGTTGTTCCGTGACCAATCATAGCGTGCCGTCTTTTACAACATCTGTAATGTCCCCAGGAGGTGCTGGGGTCAATTTCCAGGAACAAGAATGTTGTCAATGGCTGTCTTGTGTTTTTAAAAGCCTCAGGAATTATTATCATTACTTTTTTTGTTTTTTTACCTTATTTTTATATTATTCTATTTTTATCTATCATTCAGTCAGTTTTCTCTCTGCGTGTGACTCTTGAGATGCTGTAACAAGTCAGTCTTATCTTAGACAGTGAGCTTTCACCTTTCCCTTTGTTCCTGCCGCCCTACGTCTGTCTTTACGTACATAACCAAACAATGAAATCTTTTGTTTCATCAATTCAGAGGGTTTGGGTATAGATTCAGACACCTAGTATTACATGTTCTCAGACATGGTATGTGCTGTCTTTCACGATTTCGTTGGATGCTATTTATTATTTTTTGTCACAAGAGCTAACAGTTCAACTTAGTGTCCTATGAAGAATGGCTAAAAGTTAGTTAGTTTAAACAGCAAACAGGCAGCATTAGCATCATGTTTTCTGGTCACCAAAAGTGTTTAAATGCAGCTCCGTTGGGTCTCCACCAACTTCTGAGGAAAACATCTGTCTCTTTATAAATGATAATTAGGGACGTTTCAGCCAAAAGGTGGTGGGAACAAACATTCAAAACAAACTTAAGCCCTGACATACGGACTAACAAGTTCGCAAAAAACAACAAGAAACAAAATCCTTCTCAGTGGAGGCGAAGACACATTAACATCCCATTGAGGTCATCCACCTGATAAATGTTAGCACGTACTTACCTTTCACCCTCTGCAGCCTCATTACAACCGCTGTGTCATATCAGGAAAATGGTAAGTGTAATCAATTACATTAAAAACAGCTGTGTATCATTGAGGTGAGCTTGTTCCAGCGTCCTCATATTGTAAACAGCGGCTCATTGTCATGGCTTTGTGGGACACTAAGGAAAATTGTATTTATATGTATAAAATATAAAACAAATGGATATTAGGTCCATTAAGTAGATGTTCTGTAGCTTTTATCATATCACATGATCTTCATCAGATGAGCTAAATTAATCCAAAACAAAAAAATTATGAAAATATTGCAGACTAACACAAACTACAGCACCTTTTATGCGAAGATTATTGTGTCACTAACAGATTTTTTTTTAAAAATGTCATAAATAAAAACAGCTGAATCATATTTTATGAGGTGGTAGAGCGCTCGAGGAATGTCTTTATATTATCAAACTCAATAAAAACGCAGGGGCTGTCCAAGAACAAGGGTTTATAAAATGTTTGCTTGATCTTTGTCCACCATTTTGCACCCTGTTTTAATCTAATCACGTACTTTTGTTCCTGCTCCACACATGAGTGCCTGAAATTTGTTTTCTCCTCTCAAAGAATTTAAGTGTGATCAGCACTGCTTAATTATTTCACTAAAAAGATTGTCTCTACACTCAAAGGAGGTGTTACATTTACTGATTACAGTGACACATACAACTGATATCAGCCTTTTTTTCTTAAAATCCTGATTTAAAAAACAATAAATTTAACATTGGTGCATATTTTTAGATACACAACGTAAACCTGATTACTTGTTATTAGAAGATCAGGAGTGTGAGTGTGAGGAGGAAAACTTTTTTTATTTTGATTTCATAAAGTGAACCTTCAGAGTTGAAAGCTGAATCAGTCTTATTATGAGACCACACACATTTTAATCACACTTAGTCCACTTTTATTAATCTCTCAATGTGCAAAAACAGAATCTTCATCTCTTTCTTTCCGAACATACAAAAAAAACACTTTTCATTAAGCACGCCACCAAACACACTTACCGTACTTACATTTACTTCTTTCCACTTATCACTACACCTTTGTGTGTGTGCCTTTTCACCACAAGCCTTCAGTACTGTACAGTGAAAATATGGCTAGGATTGTTAGCATAATTACTTGGACACACAATGTGACGAATCTAAGGCACTAGAAGTCATAGACTACGGTCCGCATATTCTGCTGAAGCACACTTAAATCTAGGACGACGAGGGTAAAGACAAAATATTCACAACAGGCTTTTCTGCTCAGCAAATACATGTGACATAAGAGACATCACATGGAAATACAAAACGGGAGCACATGATTAATCTCTTGTCTTAGCCAAAATATAGGAGCACATGTATGCAGTCTTTGTATTAAGATCATCACAGTTCTGCGTATAAAGAGCCTTGTCTTGATTTACCCATATAAAATGTAAATATAGGCACAATTATGTCCGGTTTTGGCTAATCTCCAGTCAAGATCCGTGTCCAACCAAGCCTGAGAAGGGGACACAGGTGGCATCCAGCAGTGGAAGTCACAGCACCTGTTTAAACATCTGGACCATCACGGCCGATATGTTTTGATAACATCTTTGATGGGCCTCCTGCATATCGGACAGCACGCGTTGATCTGTCTCTTCAGCTTCAGGCCGCAGTCGTTGCACAGACACATGTGTCCGCAGGTGTAGATGACAGTGTCCACCTCCTGGTCGAAGCAAATGGTGCATTCTCCGTTTTTTCCAGCAGGGGGCAGCTCCGAGGCGGTGAGAGTGGGAGAGACGGGAGGACTGAGGGGGGAGCTGGGAGCCGTCACTGGAGGAAAGAGGAGAAGACGTGTGAGGGTTCGGGGCATGGATGCACACACATGGATTACTAACCCTCTCAGATCCTCAATACTGATGTTTTATTTTTCTATATTTATTCGTTGTTTGTGATTAGAAGTGTAATATAATCAGGCTGCATTAGTTATTTTCACAACATCTAAAACATCCGAAAACCATCAAAAATGCACAAAACTATTTCTAAGAGCCCAAAGTGATGTCATTAAATGTCTTGTTTTGTTCAACCCACAGTCCCAAATCTAAAAATATTTAATTTGCTAAAATTTAAAAGTGAATAAACATTAAAAAATGTTGGGGTCGGGCTGTAGCTAATCAATTCAGCCGATTAATAAGATCATTATATTCTTGATTGATCTGTCAATTAGTTTTTTAATTGATCGATTTGTTGTTTGCTCTAGAACGTCAGGGTCAGAAAATGGGGGGAAATGTCAATTAGAGTGTCCCAAAGCCCAATATATTGTCCTGTCATATATTACCGTCATAGAGGAGAAAAGAAACCATAAAATATTCAAATTTAATTTCCAAAATAAGACAATTTTGACTTTTTTAAAATCAAATTATTATCAAAAAAATCCCTCAAAGCGATCAAATGATTATCAGAATTTAAATGAATAATAAATTATTTGAAAGGTCCAATTTGTAAGAAACGTTGATTTTGAGTCTCATTCCAAGTTCGTCAAAAACTGACGGTGTGGGATGGAGGTTGACCTGACTACAGTCCCTAAGCGTCAGTATTTGACAAGTTGGGAATGAGACTCAAAGATACTTTCTTAAAAATAGGACCTTTAATAGTTGACAGCTAATTGATTAGTTGCTGCTGCTTTTCATGGAGGTCTTTAACAATGTATAAATGTCATGTAAGAAAAGGAAACAACATTTTTTTCCCATGACTACAGCGCTGTGCGGCAGCATTGCCACACCTCTTAACCATACAAGTCTTCCTGCTGTGACCTTGTGAGGGTTTCTACATGCACTGTAGCATCAGACATGCTGTCAACATGCGGTAACCTACCCAGAGATGATTCAGATGCAGAGGAGGATCTGTTGACACTGAAGGCCAGGTCTGAGTCACTGTCATCTGGACTGCTGCTCTGAGAAGTGCTGGGGGATGTGGAGGGAGGACTGGACTGCAGTGTTCCTGTCACACAGAGATAAATACACATGCACAAACCCAGATAATTAGACTTCATGTAGAGCCTTTTCAGGTGGCATTCAGAGAACAAGTATAACTTAGTTGGTATCTTTTCCATACAATATCCTTGAACTGTTTGAGTGTACACTGAACGGCCCTACGCAGTCAGATTAGATGTGCATATTTGTATCACTTGATTTTCTTTGAGTTTTTTCTCTTTGAGCATAATATTGTTGGATCAGAAACAGTTGCATAAGGGGTCTGAGCTGATGGGAGTTTATGTGGGAGTAGTGGGACCAGGACAGATAGGTCACAGCTCTAAACTGAACAGACACATGCAGACATAAACTACTCAGCAGCATTCCTGTAGTCTGGGAAAAAAAATACATTGCAATGGCTGCCTAGACTCAATAACAAACTGATGGTAATTGAAGAGTACGTGATTTTGGGGCATGTATCAGTTTGATGGTTTGGGAAATACGCTTGTTTACATTCTTGCAGAGAGCTAAATGAGAAGCTTGTTATCACTCCCTTCTCTTCCATTAAATATGAAGCCAGTTAGCTTAGCTTAGCACAAGACTGGAAACAGCCATGTGACAAAATGGATATTTTAAGCCAAAACTTGATGTTCTGCTAAACATTGCCATGTGGTTAGCTGAGCTAACTAGCTATCAGCAGCTATTGTTAGCAGCAGTTAACGGTTAACTTTGATATACCGCCTTGAATTCGAATTCGAAAGGTGGCCATTTCTTACATATTGCACCTTTAACCAACCATCCCTTGAGAATATCATTGACTTCATAAGACTTCATAATAATGTTTTGGTGATATCGCCTCTGTGTCACACTTAGCTTACCCAGTATCCTGAGTCTGTTGACAGCTCCATGCAGGGTGAAAAAGGCCCACAGGACCTGAGAGGAATCCACACAGAGCAGCCGACCACGTCCCACTCCGTTCACCCCGTGGTGCACCTCTCCGCTGGGCAGCAGACTGAAGCTGAGCACGTCTCCAGAGCAAGGCATGGGGAAGCCCCGGTGGACCACCCAATACTCTTTCCGGTCCAGGAGAACCTCTGGGTCAGCCGGCAAGTCCCCGGCTTGTAGACTAGCTGGATCACAGGATGTTAAACCAAACAGCAGCGCCCCAAAGTAGGGCAGGCCCAGGTGGCCGACCTCCACGTACAAAGTCTCACCCACATGCAACGGCCGGTCACTGAACACCAGAGTCCGACTACTGTCCAGAAAGTGGATGCAGGCGGCTGAGCGGTCTGCGGAGAGACTTACATCAGAGCCACGGATCGGGTGAAAGTGCAAGTCATTGTCCAGTGGGGAAGGAAGGCCCCGGACCACCCTGGGGACGCTGAATCCAGTGGAGGCAGATGAGGATGGAGTGGAGGAGGAAGAGGTGGAGGAGCAGCAGGGGATGAGCTGTGTGTAGTTATTGAGCTGGAGGTTGGCCATCTTGGCAGCAGCGGCCTGGTTGTTCTCCAGTTGATTGTTGCTGTAATTGGCCGAGTCGTGGCTACTCTGGGGCAGATAGGCACTCAGACGGGCCGCACTCAGGCAGCTGGATCCCACGCTCTCAGCAAATGTGCTTTCTGTGGCGGAGAATATAGACAAACAATTACATGATTTGGACATAGTATCATATGATCTGTCTCAAGTCAGCTCAGGTCAAATCCTTTGTTCATGCTCATTTTTTTCTTTTTCTGGAGTCTTTTTCTTCTATGATGATGCTCAGCACTGAGGGCTGAAATGCTATCCGCATGAGTTACTGCAGCCTCTGCGTGCTTTTGTTCATATGGGCCCATTATGAGGCTGCGATTCATTTTATTATTGATTAATCTGCTGATTATTTTCTCAGTTTATTGATGTTCAGCTCAATAACCTAAAGCTTAAAGTGATGTCTTTAAAGGGGCTCTTTGTAACAATTTGTAGCAATTTACGTGTATTAATCTTTTTTATCGGCCGTACTGTAAAGTGAGCGTAACAAAATGAGACCTTCCCGTCTTGTCCCAGTTGCCTATACAAGCTTGTGGACGAGTTGTTGTTTAATGCAGCTGGACTGTGGATTTCTCTGTGAAGGACTTGGGTCGGACTTTCAGTGATGTCCAAAGGATGTGAATTTATGCACGTTCCGCTCCGCTAACAGAGAGCAACAGTATCTAGCGTTAGTTTAGAAATGGAGTCCACTAACATAAACTAATGACCGGATTCCAGCACAACACAGAAGATCCACCGAGCCCCTTTAAATGTTTTGTCTTATCCAACAAACAGTCCCAACCCCAAAGACATTCAGTTTACTGTCATGGATGACTAACAGAACTCACAAATATTTGGCATTTTCGCTTGAAAAAGTTTTAAACAATTGATGATTAATCATAGTGGTCGCCACTTAATTTTCTTTTGATCAATGAATTGATTAATTGACTAAGTGTTGCAGCTCTGGCACGTTGGAATCTGTAATAAATTATTTCAATTTTGCACGCAAGACAATAATAAGAAAAATGTTGTCTCTTGAAATGGCATGACATTTCTAGAGATTGTTGCACATATTTTGATTAAATACATATTTACTGTTTATCCACTATTATTGTGATATTAATACTTTTTTTCCTCTTGTGACTGACAGCAAGCTGATTATTAATACAAGATAAAACATGTCTTTCACACAGTAAGCCACTTTTCGCTGTCAAGGTAGAGGATAATACATGACACTCTTTGTAACCACAAGGAGAGTTAGAATAACTGTGCGTTCATGTGGTGTTGAAATAATCGTGAAAAACACCCCGGTGAAGTCGGAAAAGCATGTGACGCTGACATATGGCGGACGAAAGTAAACATTGGGTTGATGGTTGATGAAGTCATGTTTTGCATATCAAGTTTTGGCTCACATGTAATCTGTAATATGCTATTTTAAGTTTTTACCGTTAAACGCTCTAAGCGATAAAATGCAACTTTCTTTTGGCGTCCATGGTGCTCCCACATTCCAACTTCACATACATGACAACATCCCGAATTCAGAAGAACGACTGCCCTACTAGGGACATGGGACCATCTGAGGAGCATCGTGAATGCAGCATAGCCATATATGCTGAGATCCCTTTGTATGCTTCTCTTGCTCTGATGTTTGTTGTGGAGTGAAGTAAACCTTTGAGTGCAAATAAGCAGTTTATTTACCCGCAGTTTATTTAACAGTCACCAGTATATTTACCCCCTATTTCGCTTCCATTCCTCATGAACGTGAGCTCTCTGAACTGCCACGCTTCGTGCACAGTGTTCGTAGTAGAGTTGAATTGCTCGATGTATGAGGGGCTGATATAAACAAGTCTGGCGTTCGTGGCCCCCCTTTGACTTATGATACATTCCTTTATTACTATTTCTAGTGATGCTGGAGCAGTTGAGTGCACTGGCCCCTCACCAAAGCTCCTGGGATCTGCCGCATTGACCAAACATGGCCATAGCTCCTGTCAGACTGAAGATAAACACACCCAGTGAGTACGAGAGGGAACCACTGGGGAGAGCGTGATGGAGGAGGGAGAAAGTGACAAAGCGCGAGAAAGTGACAGTAACAGAGCCTTAAAGGAGAGGCAGGGAGAGCGGTTAGGGATGAATTGAGACCTGTGCTCCAGATCCTGTTTATCTCGGTATGTTATGGTTCTGGTTTTCTAGACACTGGCAGATAGTGGATCATTGAGTCATTGAGCCGGCCCAGACACTTCTACCTACTCCTCCCACTACACTGGCCTCCGCTGCTGTAGAGCTTCATTGCACAGCTGCTCTCTGAACTCTCAGGAAGCTGCTTAAATTAGCTGTGAATGTGTTGACATTATAAAAATAAGTTGGTGAGGTTTCGGGGATGTCAAAGCCATGGTCAAAATTCACGGTCTCCAGTCAGGAAATAGCCATTACTTTATACTTTATTGGATGTATATGTATTCTGGACTGTGTGCAGACTCGTGACCAGCCAGTTGTGAAATGTGTTCCTCTCACTTCCCTTTTGAATATGAGTCAGCTTCTGCTTGCCTCTCTTGGCTGTAATCATAAAAAAAAAAACAATGTAATAAAATGCTTACCAAGCATTGTGACCTCCTGAGTGATGCCATAGATATCTATGATGGCCCAGAGTGGACAGCCGATGCTGAGCCCACAGTGGAAGAGGATTGGCTCTCCATCATTGATGCTGTAGAAAACTCTTCCATGGCGGTCGGCCCAGAATGACAACACGTTGTCCTTCAGGGCCAGCCTCTCGGGTAGAGCTTTGGCCCAGTAGCCAGGCCGTGTCACCAGGTCTGGGCAGGCGTACTTGGGGATGTCTGTGGTGAGCAGTTCGCTGGGGTCCAAACTGGTGAAACCGAAGCGTAGAGCTCCACTCCAGCCAGTGTGCACACCACTCAGGCGTAGGCGCACCTGAAGAAAAGGCATGAATTAAATCTTTGTATCTTTTAGATGTCTAGCTGTTAAAAAGAGAGTTGAAAACAAACCTTCTCGTAGAGGTGGACAGGCCTGTGGCTGAACGTGATGCCGTTACAGAAGCTGTTCTTGCGTGTGGCGCGGCGAAGCTGCCCATCCAGTCTGATGTTCTTGCCTTTGGCGTGGGGGTGAAAGCGGGGTGACTCCACGTTGATGCTGACCGGTGGGGCGGACGTTCTTCTCTCCACACCTGCCCCATTGTTAGGTAGGGTGTAGTACTGCCTGTTGGCCACAGGGCGTGGTTGCAGAGTCGCATCTGTGGACAGAAGAATATCAGACGGACTTCGGTGATTTAGCCTGATCGAACAGTGTGGTATGAGAACAGCAGGGATGCCTTTGTGTGAGGTCAAAACAGTAATGTTAGTGACACCAGCTGTTGGAAAAAGAGGCGTACATATCAGCACACAATAACTTGTCTGCAAGCGGTCCGTGGCAGTTGGTTTAGAGGGCAGAGGCCAGTTATGTAAAGGAGCCCACAGTCTCACACACTTCCTTTCCCACACTGACACTCTGAAGCCTCTCTGCTCCTCTCAACAAGTACATTAAATATACTCTTTTAGCATGTAACCCACATTTACAGTATAAAAAGGCAAACTGTCCCAAATCAGTCTCCCTGCCACATCCGTATGGGACGTTTATATCACAGAAATAAAACGAGGTATATTTAGACAACACCCCTGTGCATATATCACTGAGAAACATAAAAAGGACATCTGGCTAATGTAAAATCAACACATTTGAGCAGTGCTAATATTAGTTGCATCACGGGGAGAGAGAAAACACAACAAAAACGATATAAAAAAAATCCACAGAAAGCCGACAACAGACGCGATAAGTCTTCCTCTTATTTATGGGCTACACACCCTTGGCCTACAGCATAAACAAACCCTGAATAGCCCCTTTCATTCCTCCACAGTTATCTTCAGAAGTGGAGAATGAATCACACAGTGCCGCCTAGTCAGTAAAGAAGTATCCAAATAAAAGGATTAATTTTTGATCTCATCTCCACAGGAGTCAATGTCCTACTTGGGAATGTATTCATGATTATCAAACAACAAATTAGCAAGGATAAGAAACTGAAATTGTTTGGGTTTAATGGTGAATAAAATGAAAGCTGCTGTATAAAAGTGTTTATGGTATAGACTGGCTGAGATCCAATATTCAAAGGGAGGTGGTGTGTCTACTCTCCTCCAGGGCCACAGAGTGATTATATTTCTGTTTAATTCACTGTGAGCTGGTGTAAAGACAATAACTCAGTGAAATGTTCCACAGTACATTTCCTAAATGAGACATTATCACTGATTATATTCTAAACTGTGAAGCAGCAGCAAGAACATCTGTAACATCTCAAATGATGTGCGGGTGCCCCCTTTTCAATTCAGGAATTTAGCTTATGAGGTATTAAAATATACTTTGGTCGGAGTTTATTTAGAAAAACATGTTGAGGGTTAGCCTATAGGTCTGAGGCTCAACCGCCTCGCTGACAGAGCGATGCTCCGGGACTCTACAATGAAGACTGATATAGACACTAGCCATTATTAGATGAAAGGCATAGCACAACAGGTCATACGGAGACAGCGTACTGTCAGTGTTAGCCCCAGTTCGTGCCTCTCGTGTATTAACATTACATTCGAGCCACAGAGCGAAGCATTTGGTTTCATGAAAAGTAAATGCCCAGCAATCACTGAAAATCCCAGAGAGTCATTTATTAATACTTACCTCCTTGAAAAATCTCATAACCATCTGGATCAAAAACATTTGAACCTGCAGCACGAAGAAGAAAGATTTTCAAACTGTTTCCCAACTTTCAGCTTGGGAAACCGTTTTCTAATCCTGATAAGGATGGTAAATTTTGCTTATGTATACAATGTGAACCAAACTTAAATATACCCTGTGCAGATTTTCGCTTCTAGCGGCACTATGGGGGCAGTTTTTATATGAGTGGGTCATCAGTTTTTAATTTGTCTTGCAAACACACATAAAAGAAGTGGATGTAGCCAGCATGACATCACCAATTGGTTTGTAGATTACCGTTATGAAACCTCTGATTCAACATTTTTGCCTTCAGCATCTTGGTTTTTTGGAACAAGACGTGACCATATTTGGACGAGAGGGTTGAGCTCGGGAGGAGTGAGAGGTGGATACCGCTGCTGTGACTGGACCTCACTCCTGGCTTTGCCATGGTAGCAACTTGTCAGTCACTAGCCACGCTCTAAAGCACACCCTGCTTCATCGTCTATCTCACTCTAAATGTGATCATAATTTACAAAATGAACATCATGCTGTATTGAAGAAGACTTGAAACTAGCCATTGAGACCATAAACTCATTAAGAAATTGTTTCCTGAGGTAATCAATCAAGTGAGAAGTAGGGTCATTTTCTCATAGACCTCTATGCAGTCTGACTTCTTTTTGAAACCGGTGGAGTAGCCCCCTGCTGGCCATTAAAACCTATTCAGGTTAAAGGCACTCCTGTGTTGGTTTCACAAACAAGGCAGGTGACAAAAATGAACTCTGCGAGTGTTTTATAAGGAAGAAAATACATTCTACAAGTTTGTTAGACCTCAAGGAAGCAACTTTAAAGACACTTTCTATCTCTATCTTTGTCTATATTGATTGCTTTCTCTTCAAATAAAAAACAACCCTTTAATATTCTCCCTCAGTTGCACAAAAGAACGAGAACTTACGTCATTTCCAGTTTCCTGGATAGGAAAATTACTCATAGCTTTATAAACTGGTTAAACATCTTTTTTATGGTGCAGCGGCGGAAATACCAGATGCTTAAAAGAGTGTTGGGAGATTTTTGGAAATATCTCCAGAACAGTGGTAAGTGTTGTTTAATGACCTTTTAGGGTTCTTCAGAGATTAGCGGGTGTTTAGTTAATGCTAAATTGTACGCCTAACTTGACTCAAAGGTAACTTTAATGCATGCCTGACACGGGCTTTTCGGTCCATGTCATGACTGTATTTTCCTCATCATGAGGCACGGGGGTTGATGCAACTATTTAAACCCTGTATGTGTGTGTTTCTTAAAAGCATCATGTATCATCAAGCAATTATGTGATCTTGTGTTGTCAGTTTTAGCTTGATGCAACCCTAAATCACGAGACCAGCGAAAGGCAGGAGAGAGCTCGAAATGCATGTTCGGATTTAGGACTGTAAAGGGATGAGACAGACTGAAAATACAGTGGGAGAGGTCATGTAAAGAAACAGGCATCACCACATAACCATCTCTGGTCATCTGCCTGAACCAGGATGATCAGAGATGGTTATCATGCACAGCTCAGTCACAGTACGTCTCTGCTCCCACTGAGAAACCATCAGCTAATGGGTATGGTGTCTTTCTCCTAGTGAAAGAGAAAAGCACAAATAAATAAAAATCATAAGACTCCACAAGACGCGCTGACGTGCCAAGAGAAGCTTTTTAAAATGTAAAACTGATTATGCGCATTCGTCAGAGTTATCTTTGGCCACAAGATGATCAGGCTCTTTATTCTCTCATATCTCAAGGCTGTGTGTGTTCATCATAACTCATTCACCGAGCAAAACATGATTCTCTGCGGATTTTGAAGGAATTTCAGCCCCTGCTTCCGAAGCTGAACACCTCACTTGATCCTACAGACCTTGACAACACAGATATCCTATTAATTCTAATGGAAATCATACAGTGCAAGCAATAGGACCCGAGCTGCTCCTGCTCGTCTGTGACTAACTGTTCTCAGTCCAAACCCTGCGTCAGCTGGCTCCGGTGGCAGCAACCACATCATTTAGCCACTGAGTGGGTCTGTTGGGGGCGTGGGAGTGTGACAGACATTAAATCAAAGTGATATGGGGAACTGATTATCAAGTAATGTGCTCGAGGTGTCATGACAAAGTGGTTCGGAAAGTGATCGTCTGAGAGCTTGTGATGACAGCTTTATGCAAAAACATTAAGTGTCTTACAGGAATAATTCACTGGCAATCACTTGAGATTGAAATTTATATAAGACAGCGTTGATACCTCTGATAACTACAGAGTATTACCAGGCCATATAGTTGTATATTTGGGACAGTGTGGTCCTATTTTTTTAGTGTTTGTCCGGCTTCTACTAGATATTAAGACAGTTATTAATGTTTTTCTTATTCTAGTTTATTATTACGCTCTTATTTGATGTTTTATTGTTACTCTATCTATCTATCTATCTATCTATCTATCTATCTATCTATCTATCTATCTATCTATCTCTCTCTCATTCCTGTCTGAAATATATACCAAGTGAGACAAAAGGGGAAACCAGGAGGCAGTAAATGAAGAGAAAACAACGTGCACCACAGTATGGTGGCACTCAAAAAGCAGATACTGATTAAGCCATTTCATGCACAATGCGGTCATTTGGAGTAATTTGGAAATTGGGATGCAATGGAAGAGTAGGGGTTTTATTGCTGAAACAATAATAACTCTCAGACTAAACTCGTGTGATTATTAGGATGATGGGATCTTTGGGAATAGTTGAGCCTTTCTGAAAATATTAATAACTTCAGTTTATGATATGATGATCATCCACTCGTCGTACTGTCGCCCTTCATTCCTCCCCCCACCCTTTGCGTTGAATATAAGGCTACATCACTGATTATAATACTGGGTATAGACAGACAGTGCATTTACAGAGAGGAGCGCTCGTTCGCTCCTCGCTCCCTGGGAATCACGCTCAGCTCCCCCGTGATGAGAAGGAGCGCGTCTCTACGCAAGTGGAGGAATCAGGACTAGCCATGTGTATCTGTGGCTATTGCTGTTTCCACACGCACACACGCACACATACATTACGTTACCTCGTGAATGACACATGAACGGCAAGCCTCACCTATTAAAGGTTTAGGTGTGGTATTCCCCATTATATCCAGAAATTCCTCGCACCGGCGGCTCACAAGTTAATTCCGATTGCAGTGTTTCTCTGTCCATCCGTGTGTCCTCGGTCTGATGGGTATCTGCCTGGAACCAGTTCAATCTGAGGATCGGTGTCTTGAAATCTCCACACTGAAGCATGGACACACGCTCCTCTCCTCTAATGTCAACCCCGAGCCGCTGCGACAGGCAGACACCTCCAACTGGCGCACAGCAGCCCCCTCCTTTCTCTAGTACGGGCTCCCCTCTGCACGACTTTAAAGACACAGTAAGCGAGAGATCCCCCTCCACCCCCCCTCAAGAGCATCACAGAGCCTCTGAATAATTCATTTAATTATTCACTCAAAGCCTCTGATGAAGCCTAATGACTGTGTAGCCTATAGGGCGAGCATGGCGCTTGCAGCTGGGTGTGTGATCCTCAGGAAGGCATGTTTGCCATTTGCACACAGAGGAGGTCAGGGAAGACAAAACTTGTGATTACATTAAAAATGATTGCAAGATCTCTTGAAGGGGTTAAACTGATCTGATCACAGGGGAAAGAGATTCACAAGATTCTTGATCCCCCTCATCACAAGGAGGATGTCAACCCTTCATCAACCACGTATTCCTCTGTTGGACAAACAGATAAGTACTGGACACTTCTGATGAAAGTCCAAGCGCCATATGAGGAAATCCCCTTTTCTCCCACCCTATCCTCTGCCCTCCCACAGCCTTGACTGCTGGGCTTCTCTCAAGCTGTTTCCTGTCTTCTGGACCACAGCGCTCTCTGAGGAGTCATGGCCTGCAGGGTTTGCAGGACCGAGATCATGAGTGAAGGGAGTGCCGGAACAGAGAATCTCCCATAGTGGCGAATTAGACAGGCCTGGAGCTACAACAGCTGTGTGTCATCTATTCTGGACAAAGCCGGCTGCTTAAGAAATTAAAATGTAGATGTCGATGTAACGTTCGAGTTAATTGGAAAACACACGGCAGAACTGAGGGTTTACATTCTTCTTTGTGTACGCTGGTTGACCGTACTGACATGATCCATATTCTGGGTTTTTCGCAGCTGCCAACATGGTCAAACATGAGCTTCAGTTTGAGGAAACAAGTCTCATGGCGTTTGGGTGAAGGCATGCTGCAACTAAATATAACTCAAAGACAAAAGCATTTGTTTCTACCGCCTCAATGCTGTTTGTTTTAGCAGGATATGGTGGCTCCTTATACGAGCCTTGGGTGAATGGTGTTTGGGGTGAAGCGAAGCAGAAGTAAAATCCCCCTCCTCCACAGCCTTAGAAAGAAAGATCTGCTACGGCAAAGGGGATTAACACAGGAAGTGAATATGAGGCTGCGATGGAGTCTGCAATCAAGCTCTCCCTGTAAACACAGCAGAGCTGCAGTAACAAGTGCTGCTTCCCCTGATGCTTGCTCTGCTGCCTGAGTGCAAACTATGGGATGTTAATCAAAGCATAATGATTGCTGGGCTGAATTTATTCCAAAGGAAAGGAACTGTACTTTTCAGCACGATCACTTAAGACTTTGTTGGATGTCTGCAGAAATATTAAACAGCTCACAGAAACGTTAAATGAACGGTTGAACATTTTGGGAAACAAGCTTATTCGACACTAGCCCGCCAAGAACGACGGCATGTATTGTCTCAGTGATCGCCCTGACTTGTTTATGTTCGTGTGACGAAGCCCTCTAGTGGCTGGAAGGAAGTCAGGTGACGGTATTGCAGTGAGACAAAGTCCTAATAAAGAGGAGGTCAGGGTGGATGAGCAAAACATCGGAAAGTAATAACCCTAACCCTAGATTTACATTTAAAGCGTTTCTCTGTGGTATTACAGGTGGTGCTGCTGTCGCAAAGAATGCGTTAGCAACATGGCTACCGTTAGCAACCTGGCTACAGATCAAAGCAAAAAAACAGCCGTAAGAACCACAATTTGACCAAAAAACCCTGATCTTAGTGTTATGAAAAGGCAGAGTAAACTCTTGGTTGTATTAAAGGGGGCAGGTTTTGTTTTCTCACTGATCCCACAGAAAGAAATCAGTTTCGAACCATCCTGAGTCCCGGTGGTTAGGGGAAACTTGCCCATCCATTCACCCTTGTTTAACCTTGGCTTCTATCACTCTCCCACTTCACCTTCTTTGCCTCCTCCATCAGCGAGATTAGTTATTCCAGTTGTTCCACCGTTACCTGGGGATTGTGACCGGGGAAAACAACGCCGCTTCCTGTTTTTGTTGAGCAATGGCAGACATGCTTCCTTTATGCCGTGCTTTGACCTTAATTTTCTTCTATTTTGTGAAAAAAAGAAGGGATTGATGTCGACAGATGATGAAATTGCCAATTGCCTGACTGACATCACACAGGCGATACTGCTCAGATCTCTGGGAACTGAGGTCCAGAAACACACCTGCAATAACAGCTGTTCGCTATAGGTGCCACCAAAGAGAGCAAAATGAAGATTGTTACTTTAACACAACTGCTTTTCGTTTCCGGTTTCCAACCAACAGTCAATGATGTCTTTTTCCTAAAGCGTGACCACGATCGTAATCTTATCTGACGGTAAATCTCTTACTTTAACTTAGTACAGAATAGATTATCATTTCAACCCAAACTATGATCCTCCCTTAATCATGTTGCCTAATGACTTTCAAAGGTGTATGGGATTAAATCAACAAGATATTACATGTTAATTGGTGATCTTGAGAGTCCGTGGTAGCCTTATTTTGTTAGCTTTGGACAGAGCCAAGCTAGCTCTTTCCCCATTTCCAGTCATTGTGCTAAGCTAAGCTAACTGGCTGCTGGCTCTAGCTTCATATACCGAACACACATGAGAGTGGTATTGACCTTCTCTCGGCAAAAAAGTAGCTGAGCCTATCCACAAACGTCAACCTATCCCTTTAGGATTGCTGTTTTTGTTTCTGTCTGCGTTTTTGCTTGCTTGTTATACTGCAGCACGCAGAGATTATCTGATGAAGCTTTCACCCTTGATCGTCTGTATACGTCTCTGAGATGCAGTGACAACTCACTCAATGCTTCCAGATAGTGTGTGGACACTGGAATGTCAAACAAAACACATTAGTTTAGAGTGCGTGTTGGTGGTCCCCTTCATACTCAGCCAAAGCCTAAATTACAACCCGGCATCTCCCTCAGCCCTGACCTCTGGACACTGTTAACACAGATATGTCAGTCTGATTGCTCTGACAGTATGACAGAAGCAAAGACGCCTCTGGAGGTTTGTGAGGGGACTGACAGAAAAAGAGCCAAAATTGTTGGTTTGACCACCCATGTACAAACAGATTTAAGACACAACTTTATTTCAAATCTGGGCTTTACACTTTCCCACTGTAGCGGAGAGCCGTAAATCCAAGCAAGCTTTGGAGATTTCAGTGTGATTAGTTGGTTTGATATGTGAAAATGATCCAGAGTCGTGATTTACACCAACAAATCTGGGTGAAGGACGCAGTCCAGCACACTGTACTGTAAGAAAGCTGCATCTATTTTTATGTGATTGGATGCAAACGGTAATGCTTTGCTCTAAAATGAACCATAATGCATACTGTCCCCCTTTTGGGTATCAAGCATCTGTGATGCGGCGATCTCACGAGGGCCCCTACAGAGAATAGAGTTATTTCCAGAGAAGGAGGGCAGACATGCCTCGTTTGCTCAAGGAAACTTGGCCCACAGCAGTGTGACTGCTGCCATGCAGAGCAGCGCAGTGACTGGTCCTTGGACAGCAAAGTGTTACATTTGCAGTATTTTAATTCTTAAGACTCAAAAGCAGTGTAGAAATGCTGAGCAGATGGCTGTTTGGGAAGGTTTGTATGCGGTGGTCTCAGTATCAGGGGAGGGCTGCTGTCCAAACCCCAGCCACTGATCTAATGGATGAAGTGAGTCATACCCACCTTCAATGCGAACACAACCATCTCCATCAAACACACATGGGCAAGCACAATGAGCCACATTCATACAACAATGTTTTTTCTGGTCACCTCTTGTTCGTGCGCTGTTTTCTACTACAGCGCATTCACATCTGTTCTCAATCTGCGCTCCTGTCTTTTCATTAGGTCAACTCTTAACAGGCCATCAGAGTGAAGCACCTGCTTTTCAAAAACGCAGTAAGAGTTCAACTATTACCGTAGACATTGTATCAGTAAAAAAAATTCCCTCACGATGTAACGTACTGGAGTTTCAAACGTTTTTTTTGTTTTTTTTATTAATCAAAGCAGCAGTGCAGCATTTGCCTTTAATTGGAGCCATTTTAGGGGGAGTTCTTGCCATGTGCTCGGTACCCTCACAGATTGTTCTAATTTCCCAAATCCTCAGATCATGGGACTGAATGCTGTGGCGGTCTTGAGCAGACAAAGTGCATTCATGCTCGGTTTCACTTCTGCAATTTCAGATTTCAGTAAATTAAAAACACCACTGTGAAGTGAATCACTGGCAAGTGGGAAAACAAAGCACTGCCGCTGGTATGAACACTGCACAGTAATGCAGTAAATTGACAATTTGTGTGTAACTTTTTACTCATGTTCACTCTAACATTAATTTTCGTTCTTTCAGTACTTTGGGGGTTTTTTTTGTCAATGTTGCATGTCCCTCTCCTTCTTCTTCGTGTTGTTATGGATCCCACCAGACTATTAACTCACCCAGTAGCTCTGGTTGTTTTGCTCTTGGGGTTCTGATATAATGGTTTATGAGCTGTAGTTTCCCAGGTAAATTCACCGACCTCTTCACCCTCTCTCTCAATCTTCTGCTCCCCTTCTCGGAGTCACTCATACTTCGGAGCCGATCTTCGCTGAAAGTGTGTCCAGGCTTTTTAGGTAGAGCGGACCACAAAAATCTCTGTCAGATTTATTTAGTTCTTTTCGACGGGAAGAAACGTGCCTGGTGGTAACAGTCCGCTTTTCTTGCCTTGTCCCGTCAAAACACTGAATGGATTTAATTAATATAGATCACCTGGTCCATCAAGCTGTCAAGGCTTTCGTCAAACAAAAACGATGGATGCAAGCCAATCAAAAGACAAGTAGGGCGGGTCTTACAAGATGTCCGGTTGGATCCATAATGATGCCTCTTCTACTTCTGTTTTAAACATGACAGCCTTGAAAAGAGGTTCTCATATTAGAGCTAAATGGTACACTAAAATATGGTTCTGAAGACATTTTAAGCAAGAAATAAGATATTAGTGAACAGAAGATTGAATCATATTTGATCAGCATTGCATTGCCAACAGCATTTTACAGTTTGATAAGAGTTTCGTGAGCAGTGGTTGTTCAAATGCCATAATCTTTTTGTTTCCAACTTTATCAAGTGAACGAGCGCATATTTGTTCCGGTCTGAAATGCTGGTGCTCTGGTGCGATATCTAGTGCCAGTACGTCATATATTTAACCTTTAACTCAAGGTCCACTTACTTTTTCTTCAGCTTTCAACCGCATCACATAGTTTTCCTCAGTGGAAAGACTTTACTTGGTTGCCATTTCGGGTTGCTCGGTACCACAGAGCAAACTTCCATCCACTGTCCAAGTGTAACTTGTGAGTGAAAATATTGTCAGTAATAAACTTTATTGCTTTCTGTAACTTTTTATTTTACTTACACCTAAAAAGCTCAAGTGAAGTGAAGATCACAGAAATTGTCTCTCTGCTCATCCTAGTTTGAATGGTTTAACAAAATATTTTTTTATCTTAGAGAAGTCAGTATTCATCTGAAAGCCATACATGACTGGTTGCACCACCATTTGCAATGGACTACCACTTAAAGTAGTGGTAGTCCATTGCAAATGGTGGTGCAACCACTTAATTTTAGGTCTTGTGCTTTGTGAGTTATTGTCCAGATTGTGAGGCTACACAAAATAGGGTCACTAACTCTTCTACTTTTACTAGAGTTTGATTCCCAGGTCATGCAGCTGTCTAATTAGTTTCATTCCTGTTTTATTTGTCTTTTAATTATAAAACCCTAAAGCATGAGCTTTGCAGCATATTGTAGCCATACCATGCTTTTAAAGTGCCAGGAAACTTGTATGTGGTCAACGCACGACAAAAATCCCCAGCAGGAATGGAAGAGTGGCAGATGAGTCCACGTGGCACACGTCCATGTGCCGTGGTGTTAATAGTGGTAATGATAATGGACAGAGATATAGACTGTGATATGAGGAACTTCCTGCTGCTTTTTCCATTAAAGGAGTCTAAATCATGACATTACATAACATGTCATCCCCTGACATTTAATGACCCCCACCACTCTAACACAATGGAAACAGTCAGGCGATGGCATTGAAAAATGTTTTATCCGAGCGCCTTTACTGCGGTTATTGAGCATTTAAAATACAGTAAACTGTCAGTAAATCAATGTTGCACTTTGCTACAAAGAACTAGAATTTTAGTTTGGAACATGAAACAGTGGCACGGCTCCACTAAAATGTTGTTTTAGGCCCCTCTGTCAGTGGGAGACGTGCTAAAAATGGCCTTTCAATGCATTTAACCAGATGCACGGACAGTGTTCTTCCTCCATCTGTTCTATTGTCTTGGTGTTCTCTGGGATGAGGAGCGGATGCACCACCGAAGGAGATGCAGGAAATGCTCTTGGCCCAGAACAACACCGCCAACTTCTTCTAGCCTTTTGCATAGTGCCTCCAAATTCAAGTGCAGCTTAAGACTATGGCAAACTGCAGGAATTTCCTGATGCATAAGCCATCATTTTTCTGTTGTTTTATGACACAGCGCAATAAGTCTTCCTATTTTGCGATCCAGGACGACAAACATTGTTCCACACAAGAAGTCAGTCTCCATTTGGTCGTTTATCTTTCATCTTTTTCAACCGTGACTAAACAGTAGCATGCTTGATGCAGGCTAGTGGAACATTCATGGAGTTATAGTTGTCAGAGGGCTAATCAGGAACAGGAAGGTGTCCATGTCAAGGTCTTTGTCATCTTTAACATGACTCCACACAAACAGTGGCCGGCTCGCTCAAGACGGACTGTCAGACACACTCCAGAAATAGACTCTCTGGTTGAGCATTAAAATTTACAAGGTAAAGCCATATATTTTTAATCACTCTTCGAAAACGGATAAAAATAAAAGTGAGTCTTGTAAAGACGAGAGGTATATAATGCTAAATAGAGAGATGTGTTTAAATATGGAGGGAGTTAAAAGTTGGTGTGTGTTTAACAGTATAAATGTGTGTTTTGTGGGATAATATTATAAAAAGGGATGGATGTTGTTGACCCACAGCGTTTATCCTGCTGCACCGCAGTTGTAAAGCAGTCTTGTGCCATATTCACATTAATCCTGTCACGGGGAGAAAAGCAGTGAATTCTTGTGGTATATGTATTAAAAACAAACCTATAGTTAAGAAGATCCCAATTAAACCTGTTAACATCATTAGAATTTATGGCACAGTTCAAAAGGAAATCGCTTCCCAAGCAATTTAAGGCTTGTCGGGATTTGCCTTCAGGCTCCCAAATTCTAACCTCTAAATTGCTTCACTCTCAAATATTCGGCAGAAAAGAATCCAAGATCTCATTAGAGAAACGCAAGTGGTTATGGGGAACTGCTGAGCAGCCCAGTTTGGGGCTTTTCAGCTACAACTGTTTTAACATTTTAATCAATTTCTTTATGTTGCTCCCCTTTCATGTGTTGATCGTGTAATATAATTTCTCACTCGAGCAGTTTCTTAAAGTTAACGTTCCTGAGAAGTGGGAATGAGCTTTCTGTCCTTACCGTACTGTGAACTGCACTGTAAGGTTGAGAAGTGCCATTTAAATACACACACTGCTAGACACACAGAAGCAATTAAGAAGCAGTAAACACTCAACCAACATACACAATCATTTTTTTTTTTTTTTAGAAAGTATTTCCTCTGTAAAGCTCAAATTACATCTCAAACAATAAAAATAGATGAAATATAAACAAGATGTAAAGCCTCATTTGGTACTTTACCAAAGTCAAATATTAACAGATTTGAATATGTTGCTAGAGGTAACAATGTTTACACACGGCTGGCGCCCGTGGTGATGTAAACCTTGACCACAAAGGGGCTCAGCCACCCAGTGAAGGCCCTGGGGTTATGACACAAAATACTTCTGCTATTATTACCCCGTGCAGTCACTCAGTAAGCTAAAAAAGACATCTAAGCCCACTTTCGACAACAAGCTTGGACAAACTGAGCTCCAGAATAGATTCCAGTGTTTCCACGTAGTGAAAGAACTTCAAGAACAACGGCGAGCAGCTGTCAGATTATATACTGACCATTAGCGCGTGCTCGTTTTGTCTCACAGTCCCAAAGGAAGGGCATATAGGGATAGCAGAGAGCTCCAGGTACTATGTTACATAATAGCATATTTCCTTCCAAACCTCTTTCCATTCCTCTGCAGTTGGTAGCCGGAGACAGTAAGACGGACCTGAACTGCATGTAGGCTGCTACTCCAGCTTTCCTGTCAAATGTTTTTCTACCAGTTGTCCCTTTTTTCTGCAGACACACACAAAAATCAAGCAGCACAGGTCTCCACACGTCAAAGGTCGTGGAAGTTACTTTGTTGTTCTTGTCGATGCAGAATTTATTGGCGTCTAAGCACTCTTCTGACAAAAACAAAGTGTACCTCCCTTTGGTTTCCCTTTATGGCTGATGATAGATGGTTATTATTTTCATTGTATCATCACAGTCTCTGTACTGTAACCATGGCGTACCTCCAAAAACAGATCCCCAGATCAAAAACAAATGAACTTGTGAGCAAACTTAAACAGAGGCAGGAACACAAGGCAGTTTTTGTACTCCACTGGACTGTGCATCACATGAAGGACATATAATTGACACACCGGGGGATAAAAGTCAAGCCTCTCCCACCAGAGCTCCGGGTGCATGAGTCACTCATGTCGACTGTCATAAAAGATTTTCAGGCCAATAGCAGCTCTCTACTTGTAGTGTGATGTTCTTTTGGTGTCAAGGACGATTTCAAGGCCTGCAACTCTCTTTGCTTTAATGACGACGTTGTCTGACTTCATGCGTGTCAACAATCATGCCTTTTAACTTGAACAGGGACGCCACGCTGGGGTTTAATTAGCTGACATGATGTCATTCGTGTTTGTGTTGCTCATCCAAGATCTATTCTCAGGGAAGAGGACTCTCCTCCTACAACGTGTCTTCAGCAAAAGAGAAATTTCAGCACTTCTTTTAAACATTTTTTTAATTTACCTGTTAGCTTAGCCCTACAGTCATGCCAGCACTGCATCCAGGGTGCCTGTGTTGTTTCTTTCCCAGCCGTCATGTCCTTAGCTGCTGTTCTTTTGCCTTTTAGTATCTTTCTTGCACAACTCTTTCAGAACAAAGTGGCAACATGAAGTCAAAGAGAAATTAGTTGTTTCTGCGCTAAGGGTGTTGAACTGAGGCAGGCACCCTGCCTCGCTGCTGACTCAGGTGGGCGTTGGTAATTAGAGAGCAGGTCCTGTTAGTCTTGGTCTCCAGGGAAACAGCTGCCATCCATCCCTGGTTCCCATGGAGCGGCTTGAAGCTGAGGTGTGCGCCGACTTCTAACCACCACTCTGTTCTGGACGGATGCCCTTCACTGAGCACATCAAGACATCTTTCTCTCCTGCTACCTGAGATATCACTTCAGGATCACTGATTACCGTCCCACATTCTGACAGTATGAGAGTGAGACGGAAAGGATGTGTCATTCATTTTCAAATGACACAATGACATATGCATTTCTTTTCTCTAGTCCAAGGATTCAGGTCACATAAAAACGGTCCGTAAAAAGGCTTCTCTTCTTTATTCCCTGATCTTATTAGTGTCACTGATATAAAGATTGATGTTCAAATAGAGGACATTTTCAGAAAAATGAGAGGACAGACGGAGAAAATTAGATGTGTTCCCATCTTATCATTAGATTTCCAGACCATGAATCAGGGAAATGAATGAGGTACATGGAGAATAAGCTCTTCTTCATGACAGGCTTGCCGGCCCCAAGGCTGCAACTGAACCGGGAAGGAGAAACAGATCAGCAGCAAAGGACCAGGCTCCCTCTGTTTTCCCATGATCCAGATCAGCTTGTTTTGGCTGACCCAGTTCAGTTGGAGCCCAACACCAAAATAAACATAATTGTATAGTTTATTAAATAGAAGTTAAGAAACAAATACAATTTTTAAGAATGACTAAATTATTGTTTTCCTTCTACTACCAAGATGAGCCAGAGGAGGCTGATGAGCTTGAGTGATCACACGGCGTCATCTGTTCATTTAAAGTAAAGTCATGTGTTTGACTAAAAACATGCAGAGCTAGAAGGGCACTGTAAGAGCACAGACCTCCACCGAAGCCAATAGTAGACTCCTTTATGAAACTGGTATGTAAATCTGCCAGGATAACCATTATTTATGTCTGGAAATACTGTAAGTCTGGATATATTTACAATTGTTTGGATGTTACTGTTGTACCATTCCTCCCATGAAACCACTGTCCTTGAGAACTCCATAACAAATGTCTTCTGTATAAAGTCTGAGCAACTACATGTGTCGGCTACCCCACAGGATTATTTGAACCGTAGTCGTAGTTGAGCCAATCAGTGTCCTATGAGGAACTAATGGCAGCTAACAGCCTGGTTCAGGTGTGATGACCAGTGAGAGAAGAAAACAACAATGTTGGCTACTGAAGAGGTTAGCATAGCTGCTACAGCATCAGTTACATCAGAACTGGAGAGTTTGTTTGACTGAAGGAAGACCAAAGAACGGCACTGAAGGCTTTTCTCAGTTGAAAAGTTGTTCTCTCAACCGGCCTCAGTGAGAGTTTGATTTATCAACTGGCTCTGCTGGTATTAGCACTGTCCTACTGTTGATCTGATTGGTTGAAGTTAGCCCAACAGATGGTTCATCCAATAACCTGCCAAGTATTTTCTGTTTCTGTTTCTGTGTAACAAATGATCTGGCGCATCAGCTGGACCATCTGCTAGGTTTTAAGATGTATGGCATTTATTCCACCCAGGCCAAATAAATGAAATACTGATATATCCAACACGACAAAAAGGCAAGTTTTCCTTGACTTGAAGTTTGAAATGTGACAACACCAGTGGGCATATCGTATTCTACAGGTTAGAGAGAGGACGGAGAAATAGTCTTCAATGTTTTCTTATCAATAATAGTCGATCCATGCTTGTCCTGTGTTTCAGGAATCCTAAACAGAACCAGTGGTGGAAAAGGGGTATAAGAGAATCCCTGTAGACATGTTTTAATACATTATCTTAAAAAAATTCTGCCTGAAATATTAATTGCTACCTTGCTAGAAATTGTTAAGATTACAAGGGCTTCTTCTCCATCCAGTCTATGACTATGCAAGTTCAATACTGGACCGGGATTGGCTTCCAAACTAACAAAATCATGATCGTACATGTACACGTCATAAATTCAGAGAAATTTTCCCTTCGCTCAGCAGATGAATGTCAAAAAACAGTCCTCAAGATCTGCTCATGCATTATTCGGCGCAGTGAAGCTCAAACACCAAAGCGTTTTACTGAGCAAAACACATTTTTGAGTTGATGCAGACTTTAATCTAAGGCCTTAGATGAGGGCTCTGCTAGTAAGTGACATCAAATATAACTGATAATTCCTGTGCTGCCAGAATCTAGCAAACTTGGAATGTGTTGGATTGGACACTACCCGCTATCTGGAGGCTCACTCCACAGACGGACTGCATACCAGACATCAAAGACAACTGTCGTGGAAGGGCATGAGCCAAAGGGAACTCTGTAAGCTGATCTCATGGCCAGGACACTTTGAGATGTTACAATGTACAGTATGCAGCCAATATGTTCAAACAGGTAAACAACTAGGGACCAGCAACAGGTAGGGATTACAGCTCTGAAATCCTTCATCAATGAGATGAAAGACAAAGCTGTGGGTGCCATAAACACCCTGTTACGTAACCATCGCGTTTGACTTGAAGGGGGGGGAAACATCGGGGTCAATTTCACAGACACTCGGTTCACCTTTAGCACTTTTACACCGCTGAGTGCTTCCGCCCATCTGTGCCCCTTTTCCCGTCCTGCACGTCCCTCCGCTGCCATTGAGTCAAGCACCATCCAAGCCCTTTGTCTTAACCCCTGTCTCTTTCGAACATGAGTCCGTAAGCCTCCATTTATCTTACTCATTATTTTCTTTCCCTCTCCTTACAGCTAATCTCGCCTCCTTCCCATTCCCTGGCCCTCGTCCTCCCTCTCCCTCGCCCTCTTGTCATGACATTGGCCTGTGACACGTGTGGGAAACTTCTGCGGGGCCCCAGCTTCGAACAGGACACTGATATACTGAGAGTGCTGCGTGACGGGGCTATTTCGGGAACTTGTAAATATGAGAACTTCCTTTCCTAAAGTGTAAGTATATCTCAGAAGGATTATTATCAACAAGAAGTAATACAGAGGGAAAAAATGCAGCGCCTCAAGCAGCTACTCTTTCTCTTTGTGTTTCAATCAAGGGTATACGATAAGACCGAGACCACAGCCTTGTTTTTTACCAACTCTTTCAGAAACATGCATCTATGTGATCAAGACAAAAGTGAATGTTGCTCTCACTTTCAAGCAGCCTTCTTCAGCAATTGTTTTTCTCTCTCTTTAATAGCATTTTCAGGTGCTTCCACACATTAGGCCAAGTTTTATGGGGAGCATCCGGCTCACAGTTCTAGGGACGCCCAAACCCTCTGCCCTGTTTGGAAGTGGGGAGACAAGACGTGGAGCAAAACAGGGAAGAAATGTCACTGAACTGGAACTCCAGAGGAGGAAACTGAGATTACAATAAGGGAGATTTGAGGTCCGCCGCCAGCCTTTAAGCCCCAAACAGATCAGGTTAGATCGGATGAGTGACTCTGAGCTGCTATTCTCCACAGTTAATGGAAAATGGAGAGTGATTTCTTGCACTGCCATACCAAATAAAAGACTTGGTTTATAGCCCAGAATACAAAAAAGTTGGAGCAATGTGTCAAACATAAATAAGCAGAATGTGATCATTTGCAAATCGTTTTCTCAAAAGTTGAATCACATTGAATCGTGGTTGGACATTAGGCTAATGTTACTTATGTTGGGAGACACGTCGGAAGGAGGCAGCGAGTGATAAAAATACACTCAGTCATGTTTGTGATGTTTGCCACATTTAATTAGTGATATGTGAAAATAATATTTTTGTTTATTACAAATGCACTGCAGAAGGATTCATGTCTTGTTTTTGTTATGTTTATGTACTGAGGTGGGTCACACAGATACCGGTTTAAAAAGATGCAGCTTTTTATATAATATTATATTTCATACTATAGACTGTTGTTGTCTGATTTTTGTAGGACTTTCAAAATATAAAGAGAGTTTATCGTGAATCGTAAGGCCAGTGAAGATTCACAGCTCTAATGAGGGAATTCGTAGTCAGATAATTCATTTGCACCAATTTTCATAATTGACTAATCAGTCAAAGGCTAAACATTCGCTGATTCCAGCTTCTCAAGTAAGAATGTTCTCCTTTTCTCTGTTTTATATCATTGTAACCTCATTTAAAGGGGTCACCATATCAATATATTAATATATTTAATACTATTATTGTCTTAAATTGGGTGTGACCCAGTGTGTGACTCTGACCAGGGGAACTTACTGGTTGTAGCGTAAAATTTCTGGCACAATAATTTCCTTCAGGATTAATAAAGTTCTATCTCATCTCATCTCATTTTATCTCATCTAATCTTAATAATAATCCCCACATCACTAAGAATGAAACTGCTTTATAGTGAAAATGATCCTCGGCCACAATAGGAAGAAGCCGCCCTGACCTGGTCATAAAATTTACATCATCATTAAAAATGTATGGCAACTGCTTCAACGCTTACAGACAGACAGAGTCTCCATCAGTAAAGATAATTAACAGACGATATATCAGTCCAGTAATTATTACTGATAGAAATAATGATGGGTCTCATTTTCTTTCTCTTTTGTCTCTCTCTCCCTCTCTTTAACAGACATCTGAATAACACACTCTCTCTCTCTCTCTCTCACACACACACACACACACACACACACATGCACACAGTGAAGCAGTCTTGAATAATTAAGACGGTGCTGAATGTTTAACTGCCTCCCCTTGTGCCACCCAAGAGCTTCATCACATGTGAGAGAGATTGCCAAGGTCGTACACACACACATGAAACAGACTGACTTTACTTTACATGCAACTTTAGCAAAGATGTAATCTGAAAACAGCAGATGAAGCAGTCATGATGATGGATCATGTCTGACCTGAAACCCTATACTCTGCTCTCTCTCTCTCTCTCTCTCTCATCCTCCTTGGAAACACTCATTCTGTCTGATGGTATCAGGTCGTCTGCCGACATCATGGCTGAGAAAGTGAGTGCCAAACAACACGAATACAGAGCTCTGAGTCTTCAAAGACTGACCCTGCTGTCTCTTAGCAGACATTACACAACCACACCTGTTGCTTGAGGGAACAAGACATCAGCGCCCAACAGAGTAAACACGTCTTAATCACATTACTGCTTCACAGAATGTGAATTTACATCTGGACAATGGATTCTTAAATGGAAACAGTATTTACTGCTTTATGCAAGTGATCTAATTGAGGGGGAACAATGATGAGATGTATCTTAGCTTGGCTACAATGATCCGGTGAACTCATCCTTTGACTTGCCAAAGTCAGATCATGAGGTCCTGAGCTCTAGCATGGCCCTCCCCCACTTGTGACAGCAATGTAATAAAGTGGCGCCAGCTAGTGGTGCATATTGGTATGTACGAACAGAATGACTTCATTCATACATTTAAAACAGAGCGAGTGAGAGAAAAAAAAATCACTAGAGCTATCAGTACAGATTATGTTAAACTCTTAAATATGTGTTGCTGAAGTGCCCTCGAGCAATAGACCCACTGTGTTACATTGAATATGTTGTTTTGTTGCATGTTGTTGCTGTTATCATACACTGAGAACATGGCATTCAAGAAATAGAAGCGCCGCCTTTTAACCTCCACTCCACTCCTTCTATTGATTTCTAAGTTTGTAATGCCAGAAAAGGAATAGCATAACCTATTTATGAACACAGACAACAATCTGGATGAGCAGATGCATATAAATGGAGCAAAAAGGAAGAAACAGATGGTCCAAAGGTATGAAAACAAATGGAAATTGTTTGCTTTCTTGTCCTCTGGATTACATTGGTATAGTGACTTCCTTTTCTATTCTCACAACCATTTTTGTCTTTTTCCCATCACCCCGCAGGGGTCTGGGAAAGCTATGACATCACCGGTGGCCTCTGTGACCCTCTCCCAGTCGCACAGGGCTTAATACAGCAATGAATGAGCGACAGGCATTTCCTGTCTGCCTAAAACAACAAATAACGAAGTTTAATTAATATCAGATGTGGTGTGACAGCTCAAATACTAGTTCTGGGTCAGAAATTTGAGCAATAAAGTTGGTCTCAACAACTGTACCTGTGGTGGTAGTAATGAGATACCATAAATGAAAAAAAAGGATAATTGTCCTGCCTTTTGCAAAGGGAGGAAGCTGACCACTAGACGTACAATAAAGATTAAAGGTTAAATCTGCATCAACTGCCAGCCTATTAGCCTGTTCATTTTCTCCTAAGTTTAAAGAAAAATGTTAGGAATGTCATTTATTATATGTGAGGTTAAGTGAGGTTAGAACAGGCTTGCCCAAACTTTTTCCCATAGAGGGCAAAAACTGAAACTAAATGGTGGGCCATGCGGCAAAAAAACAAACCTGTTATATTGTATTGTCTTATTAAGGTGCATAATGGCGGGCCTACTAGAATCCCAAATTTCCTTAATTGTCCGACTTCCTGGGCAAAGTAAGTTAAAGTCTTACTCTGCTTGCTGTGATCAGATCATGACAACTATTTATACTCAGGAATCCTACATATTTAAAGAGCATTTTTTACCTCTAAAACATTTAAAAAACATATACATTTGTTTGTCTTTAACAGATTTTTAAATTTTGGATGTTAGAAACATCTGGCGGGCCAAATTTGGCCTCAGAGCCCCACGGTTACTAGAGTAACCATAGAGAAATATTAATGTTACATGCATCTCACTTAAAGCTACAAAATAAGTTTTACTGTGATGTTTCAAGTATCCCTCTGATAGCTACTGTAGCTAGTCTAGTAGATGAGAGCAGGTAGAGTTGTAACATGCGACGGTTGTAACACCTTGAGTTCCTCCAATCAGAAGCAAGCCACAGTGATTTCACTCACTCTGCATTTAGTTTGATGTCTTGCTGACAAAGAAGCCACATTTGAAACTTTGAGAGTAAGTTAGTCTTGTCTACATAAACTAGATTAGCTAGCAAATCTCATTTATGTAGGCCTTTACATATTTCATAAAACCAGGTAAATATATTGTTACAGTAGGTGACACAATAAAGTTTATAATATAGCAAAATGTTTACTTCAGTGTAAACGTTTATTTAATTATTGGTAAAATTGCAAAAACTATTTCTGTTATGTTTCTGATCATATTTAACAGGCTTAAGTAACATGATAGACAGTCACACAAAGAAAACAGTGAAATAAGAGTGTGTCTTACCCTCTGTGCTGCTCTTAAGTTTCTTGTCTTTGTTGGATAGAGGCAGATTGCACAAACCAACAGGGAAACACAGGTTTGACTGGTTATTCCCCATGTTGTTCCCCTTACAAAACTTCTCTATTTGAATAATAAGAAATGAACCTACTTGATAATGTTCAGGCTACTAAAACAAGGTTTACTCTTGTGGTGTAGTCTCTTCTTGATGGTGGTCTGTCGTAGTGTGTGTGAGTTTTCTGAAATTCAGTTATTTTAGTAACAAGAGAAATCCCGCCAGAAATCTGAAGACGTGTAAACATGAGCACATGTCTTTTGTTATCTGTTTATTCTGACCAATAAAATCCAACCTGAGAGGAGCAGGGCGTTGGCACGTGGGGAAGTCGGTGTGTGTGTGTGTGTGTGTGTGTGTGTGTGTGCGTGTGTGTGTGTGTGTGTGTGTGTGTGTGTGTGTGTGTGTGTGTGTGTGTGTGTGTGTTTGTGTGTGTGTGTGTGTGTGCGTGTGGACCGTTAAGTATACACATGCCACTGCAGGAGCAGACTGGTGGCTGTTGTTTCAGCCCACACCGCAGCAGCTTCTATAAAAGGTTAAGTGGGCGTGCATGGTAATCTTCCTGTCCTTGAGAGGTGAGCGCCAACCGGCAGCACTGATGTTTGGTGTCATATTACTTTGATTTACTCAGGATACACTCAGCTCAGCCCATGGTCTTGTACTAACAGACAGGGCTGTAGCCAGGATTTTAGAAATACTGAGGTCATGCCCCCCACTTCCATCCATCCATCTATATATCTATACATCTCTGCACTTCTCTGCATTTAGACAGGACCAATAATCACTTAGGAAATAATATCAGTGCCAGTAAATAGATGAAAACTGGACTCAAAATGTCACCAGAAGAAGGAGATAAGTAACAAATATGGCCAATTTTAACTTAAATGTATTAAACTTATTTAAACGTATCACTTTGCTCAAAGTAACTTACTAACATGGGTAACACTTTATAATAACTGTCACTAATGAATGGTAAATGTATAGTTTATTAGATTGTGTTAAGTAATTTCACTGTTAAGAGACAATGAAATGGTTCATAAAACATTTATTAAGCAGTTGTAAAGGTTCAAAACTAACTGCCATCCAAATAATGTTTATAAATGAACTATACAGTATTTATTAACCATTTAAAGTAAGTAAGTATCAGTAAGTATCATCAACATCAATTGCGACTTTTCAATGAACACTTGCTAATAGTTTATAAAGTATTTCATGGCTTGTAAACACTGATATACTATTAACTAAAGTTTCATTTACTATAAATGTGCCATTTTTTTAGTATACATATAATTGTTGACCTCAGTGTCCTACGGCCCCTGCTAACAGATATAACATGTTACAAAGAGCATATTTGCCTGATTTTTCGAAGGAGTAATAATTTTTTTTTTTTAGATCTAAGCTTGAAAGCAAACTGGAGAAGGGCTTGGCTTTTACCTTACAGATACTGTATTTCAAACAATGCTAAGGAAGTACATGAAATATACCGTGTTAACGGTCTTGTTGCTAAGTTTACAGATGTTGGTAAGTCGTGTCCCTTTTGTAAACAAAGTATAGAAACAATCTCTCACCTTTTTTTGGACTGTGAAATACCCCAAACATTCTGGAGAGCCCTAGAATCTCATTTTTTTGAGCCTACTACTTTTGTCTGCTCTCTTAACCTTAAAGATATTGTTTGTCACTATTATAATCCAGATGATAGCACTCTTGAATATGTGACCAACTTCATCACACTATATGCAAAACATTTTATTCACAAACAGAAATTCTCCAGATCGCTTCCCAAATTTTCACTTTTTCTTTGAGAACTACACTACCTCTGTCCAGTGGTGTCAAAATGTATCTATATATGTACCCATCTGTCTGTCTACTTACTTAATTTTTCTCTATTTAATTTTCATTTGATGTTTTGTCCATATATTTATTTGTATTGCCCTTGTTTGATGTCCTTATTACGGAAGCCCTAAAGGGCCATGCATTCATACATTTTATTTCCTCCGTTTTCCCGTGATAACGAGTTAATTTCATATGTGTTGCGAGATCTGGAGTTATTATCTCGAAATAACAACTGCCGTTTTCCCAAGATAACGGGATAATTTTCTCGAGATCTCGAGATAATGAAACTTTGTTTTCCCGAGATAACGATATAATTAATTCAAGATCTCGTCATTAACTACATAGCTGGTCAGCTATGTAGTTAATGACGACATTAGGCTCACTTAGATTGCGCCGCCGATATAGCTGAAGCCTTGCTAACTGTCTTTTTAGATTATGCACACTAATGTGTATATTATCTGTAATAGCAAGGCATAATGCTATTTCAGCCTGTGTCAGGCCTTGATTGAAAAGATATGTGACGTGGTGATCGATATGCTCCTGCTCCCCTGACATTGCTACACTGAATGATGTTTCCTGCAATGATTTAATATACTACACTATCGTTTTGTTTTCTCAAGATCTCGAGAAAATTATCCTGTTATCTTGGGAAAACGGCAGTTGTTATTTCGAGATAATAACTCCAGATCTCTTGAAAACAAATGAAATTAACTCGTTATCACGGGAAAACAGAGGAAATAAAATGTATGAATGCATGGCCCTTTAGGGCTTCCGTACCTTATGTAGCTTCATTTTTGCATATACTTGTTTCGTATGTGCTACTGTACTGTTCTTTGTAAACTGTTCTCTTTTCAATAAAAAGGTTGTTTTTTTTAAATACAGCTCAGCCCAAATGAAGTAAAATAAAAAAGATTTTAAATATGTTCAAAATTTAAGCTTAAGCTTATTTGAACCCCATTATGTTTCTTTTATTAACTAACCACAATATTACTGATGGAATGTAACTACATTTACTCACGCACTGTACAATTCTGA
This sequence comes from Pagrus major, assembly GCF_040436345.1. Lineage (NCBI taxonomy): Eukaryota > Metazoa > Chordata > Actinopteri > Spariformes > Sparidae > Pagrus > Pagrus major. The sequence goes on along the minus strand of NC_133232.1, from coordinate 22,066,257 downwards.
GGTACTTGTACTATACTTGAGAGGCCTATTTCTATTTTCTGCTACTATATACTTCCACTATACTACATTTTGGAGGCAAATATTGTACTTCTTTACTCCACTACATTTATTTGATTACTTTAGTTACTAGATACTTGGCAGATTACATGCGTCAGAGCCAAACTAGTGCATTATCATATTAATTGATTTTACATTTACAAGTACATTTATTACCAGAAAAATACTTTTTTTTTACAACGTTGCATGATAGACTGTAATTAACAGGTGCCTTTATACAGAAGACATGTTAATGTGTCAGTATGAAAGCACTGTTAAGTATTAAAATGCTTAACAAGTACATAGTATTATCAACAGCATGTGCGTAAGGTATCCAGATTAAACGTATGCTTCCCATTTTGAAGAATAGACACATCAGTAGTTGCCTAAACAATATATATATATATAATTTATTTATTGTGGTGTCTGGTGGTTTAATCAATGGCAATGCATATTTCTTGAGGAATGATTTCATGTTTTGCATTTAAAAGTAACAGGTAACTATAGGACTATATCATTATAAGAGTATATAAATTCCCCAGGAATGTAATGTAGTGGAAGTGAAAGTAAATCTAGATGTTCAAGTGGGGTAAAGTACAATCCTCAGTTAAATTTCCCCTCCTGTTGCATGCTGACTCACTGACACTGTCACAGTTTACTGAGTTATGGTAAATGTTATTAGTAACACTGCCGTTATGTGTCTGCTGTGACAAAGGCGTGAATTGTGAATTTCCCCTTATATAAAGATGTGAACCGATGAAGAAAAGCTTTAAGTGAAAATGAAAAAGAGCAAGAAAAGAGTTACTAATTAACTTATTACTTATTAACTCTTTTCCAGTGTCCCTGTAATCCATGATCCACAACAGCAGAGCCCTCCAACTAATATACCAACAAGCTAGCAGCCATCAGTGTTAATAATAACACATGTGCTTTTTCTGCTCTAACATGTCAAAATGTCAGAGAAAATCGTCTTTTTTCCTCTTTACACTACAATTTAATCTACATAGAATATAACATAATCGGCATTTGAAGCTGGGTTTTTGTCTATTTATTTCCTCCAAACTCAATACATCAGTGTTTCAGTTAAAAAAGTTGATCATTTACTTTCCATATGTCAATGAAAATGGGTTTCTCAAGCTGCCACATTTCCCTAACATCTGAGGTGCAGCCTCTTCATCTGCAGTGTTACTCATTAACAATACCGGTCAACAGTCAACTGTTTGACCAATAGCAGTCTGTCGACTTGTCCAGCTGAGCTCAGCAGTTTTCATCTGTTGCACCCTGGGTATTTGTTGGACTTTAGTTTGAATTTGAATAGCTGATGTATTATTAACTATTAGCTAGTGGTGGAATATAACTAAGTTCATTTACTCAAGTACCATACTTAAAATCCAAGGTGCTTGTATGTTAGCATTTCCATTTTATTCAGCTTTATTCCACCATATCTCAGAGAGAAACATTGTACTTTTTTTATTTTACTATATTTGTCTTGTCTTTAGTTTCTTCTTATATTTCTTATGTTTCATACTCTTTCTGTACAATGAAACCCATGTGTCATTCAAAATTTGGTGATTTTGAGTGTGAATGTTTCTGAAAACTAAAGCTAAAAAAATGTATATAAATCTGGTTTTGAATGTAGGCTTTTTACCTGTACTGTAGTCGAGTATTTTCACACTAACTGTGACATCAGTACTTTAACGTAAGTAAAGGATCTGAGTACTTCTTTCACCGCTGCTATTAGCAGAGGTAGGACGAGGTCAGGTTAATCTGACATCCTCTTGTCCCACTCATGTCTGTGTTTGTCTGTGGGCTGTTGACTTTTCTGCACCCACGCTGATCATTTCACAACCTCTTCCATGTCAACAGAGACTTTGACAATTGGACGACCCCAACTTTATGATCACGTTGGGTGATAAAAATCAATACGAAGCATTGATTGTGTCCTTCAAACTGCACTGCTGTGTTGCTGCCTGAATGAATTGTTTTTTAAATGCTAAAATAAAACTGTTTTATCTGGAGGCTCTACACTCTATTTGTTCCCATTGGAGGTTATATATTTCTTAAAGGTAATGCACAATATGTTCCATAAGATGGCGCTGATACCCAATGAAGTCGGAGGAAGACTTAGTATCAGGGATCCTCTGTAGAGGCTCATCCATATGTGTGATGAGCTCTGCTGAACACAATAATAGTTAACATTTGATCCATTCATCTGAGAGCACTGTCAGGGAATCACTGATACTTCTCTGCACAGCTAAATCATAGAATTACTCGGCTCAGTACTCGGAGTTACATTTCATAAATCATAGATCATTTTCAAAGATCTTCTTTTCTTGTTTTTCGTACAGTTCACTACAGAAAAACCTTCAGCAGCTGTTCAATATGATCATAAAATGAGCAGGCTAACTAGTCAGATGACTGAAGTAAAAATACAAGATGTAGTGCGATTACAAAACATGCACTTTAGAGGATGATTTATACTTCAAAATTTCAAAAAGAAAAACGAGAGGCATCAGTCCACAGGAACATGTGACATACAGATGTGTTGATTTAAAGGAAATATGCAGTGCTGACAATACACACATGTCACACACATTGGGACATCTGTCACATGTGGCTGAACCTGGAGTTTGGTCATCGCTGCTACAACAGGAAGATCATCATCAAGATGGACACATTTCCTCTTAGTAAATGAATCATGCAGGCCCTCTTCTCTTCTTTAGTCAGAAATGTTCTTCTTTTGCTTCACCTGACTCAAATTTTGAAACTTTCTGTCCAACGATCTGCATCAAACATTAAATAAATCTAATAAATAATAAACTTCTGGCAGCTTTTTACATCAGAAGAAACAGCCGCGGTGACATCATCTGACTGGTGATCATTTGTCAGTCATGTGGGATCTGCTGCAGCTTGTAAGGAAGCCTTTGTATCCATGTGGACTGAAAAAGAGTCAGGGCTTGGGGTCAGGATGTCCCATGCTTGCTTTTGCCCATGGCCCTCAGATCTCTGTACTTCTTGTATAACTGCATTACTTAAGCACCTAAAAGGAGAAGACTCCTGTTTTCAACTTGTTTGTCATCATCACTGTCGACAATCTCTACCTGCATCAGAAACATGCAGTTTACGCCTTTGACCAGAGCAGGTTGGAGCAGCTTATAGGTCACAGTTCACTGATAAAACTCTGACAAAGTGACCTTGCTTAATGAGTGCCAGTTCTCTAAATAAAAATCATATTTATGTTCGATGTATGATGGGTGAGCCTCATTTCCAGTGACATAATTGTCAAAACAAAACCAAAAAAGGAAGAAAAACAAACAGCAACGAGGAGACACACTGACAAAGAAGAGGCTGTCCCATGATTGGCCCTTAAACATTGCAATTAATAATAATGATAATTCAAAAAGATAAAATAAAATAAAATAAACACAATTTTGTCCCAGGAGTCGGGTGCACATAAATCAAAAGCAGACTATCCAAGCTCAGACCTAACTCATGAAACATAAAGCAAGAGAGCGAGTCTGATAAAGCCCATCTGACAGATGAAGTCATTCCGACAGATAACCAAAGAACGCTGATGTACAGCCAACATATGACTCTATTTTAATAGTTTTTTGCTGCACATCTGCCCCTGGCCTCTTGTGATTTATGTCTGCTCATATGTATGTTCTTTAGGGTGTGACATCATCTACCCAGAGTGCAGTCAGCGTAGAAGACAGGATGCCAGACATTCCTCGAATACTCCACAGAGGATCTCACTCCAGCTTGTGAACACAACCCTGTACCTCCAGTGAGTGGAAAAATACAGGCTCTGTTCAGACGCAGCATGGTGGATGAGGCTCTGGGGGGATTGATGGGTGTCTTACTCCTGGCTTTCATTCAAATATCTGATGACTTTTCATGTTAGGAGCAATTAAAAGTCTTAACTTCTGCACAACTTGGTTTTTTGATTTAAATTTGAGGTTAGATTTTTTGAGAATTAGTATCCCTGAGGCATAACCTGTAAAAACTCTTAAATCTTACCAAGTAGATTTGTCTAATTTCTAGTCACAATGTCTCATTGCACTTCAAGATATAATATGTAAGATTTCTGCGCTGAAATGTCTGAAAAACGACGAGACCTTTGTTACATATTCAGTTGAGAGTTGTGTGCTTACATTATCTCAAATGTTTCGGACAATGTTCAAACTCAGAGATAACCACGAGTCCACTCACGGTGACAGTTGGTCACCTAAAACTTCAGAGAATCAGAGAGTGAGGAAGACAGAACTAAAACATTACCTCGTCTGTGAACATTTGTGCCTGAGTCACGTCAGATAGATTTTCATCAGCAGTGATGGTTGTTTAATAGTGTATTCACCACCAGCAAAGGATCATTTATTTGTGTTCACCTTACCCAAACAGCCAGATTACTTTACTATACGTTAGCCGTAAGCAACCGAGTAACTGCATGGTGAGGGCATGTGTGTCTGAATTCAGGTCAATCACTGAACTAAGCACTCACTTGAGACTCCATGTGTCCATGTATTGTCCCTGTCAAATAAACAAATAAATTAAGCAAATTTAAGTATAGTTTAAAAGGAATAGCTGAGCCCTCCCCACACAACATTCGACTGTTTTGATACAGACATCCCTCGCTGCGGAAATGACATATTGTGCATTTGATATAAAGCACAATCGCCTAGAAAGTAGCATTTCAGTGGGATATACGTATGTTTTCACTTTACAAGTAGGAAATACCCTGTTTTCCTTTTTTCTAAAATTCGTTTCTGAAGTGGCATTTCTTCCAGTGTAGCGTATCTGGACAGGTGAAACAAACACGATGGCAGTTTATCCATCTTCTGCAGAGATGCCCTGAATGATACAGCGGTGCAACCACTTCAGAGTCGACACAGTTTCTCTTCCACCATCATCTGACATTCCAGACAGGGTTGTGAAACGAAGGGGAGCTGGCGAGGAAAAGCCACTTCACTGCAGCCATACGTAATGTCCTGACATTCCTTCGGCTATACAAGTCTTTGGTTATCATGTCACAGATCTGGCCTTATCTGAGCTCCTGTCACGCAACTGCAGCTCGTCTGGCTTCTTTTTGCAGGGTATCTGGTGGAGCTTTGCTCTGGAATGTCATGAACACAGAAGGTTTGGTTGACGTGTGTCTTTTTTTATCGGCGGTGGCGGAAAAAAGGTTGAAAAATGCATCCCAGTTTATCACGCGAGCCCTTTTCTCTTTCTCTTTACTCCTTTTTATACATGGTACCTGCAGTGACACTGGGTTAATTCATCCATTAGAAGTTTTTGAAGCAGGTTTTGGCTTTAACACATTGGCCTCTTTTACAGGAAAGTTCCACGTTGACTCTGTTAACGACAATGCTCACATGAGATTTGGCATCTGGCACAACAGACTGTGTGCCTGTGTCTGCACTCTGTGTTGATGTAAAGGTTAGAACAAGCCAGTACAACCCTTCAGCCACAGGATGTTACAGAGACCTGTCCGTCACAAACATAATCCTCTTGCAGATTTACTGCAGGTGAGTCGTGACATCAATGTGTGGACTAAATCTTCTCACTCAGGATATTGTGTGTGCTTGTGAGAAGAGGATGTGTGTGTGAGAGAGGCTTAATCCACTTTCAAGGTACGATGAAGTGTGAGAGGTGTAATTACCCAGCATCCTCCTCTAATCATTCACACTTCAGCCTCTATCACGCAGGAATTCAGGTTAAAATCAGTATGGTCTTTGTTGTTTAGTCTCATGTCAGTGTGTTATGTGAAGCGTTAAACGGAGACAATTTGATTTGAAACGTCAGCTGGTGCATTCCTGAACTATGTAATCGATTAGATTACGTAGTCCCACACAGAGGGGGAAAAACAACTTCTGTACTTTCGATTAAAAACAACTTCCCTCCTCAGACATTTGATTAAAGTTTCATTACGCAATTGAATGCAGACGGTTGAAAGTAGACTTTATAAAATCCGTACAATTTTGAGGTACTTTACTTGAGTGTTTTGACGCTACTTTCTATTTCTATTCCACTACATTTCAGAGGGAAATTTTGTACTTTGTACTCCACTATATCTATTTCATGACTTTAGTTACTAGTTACTTTACAGATGAAGATTTTAAAGACCCATAATGAGATCGATATTAATATACAGTGCTTTGATATGCAGAAAGTTTAACCATGCATCAGTATAAAAATGAATAAAATTAGCTCTGCTGCAGCTAGCTACAGCATTAAAATGCACCTTATAAGTATTGATTATATTTTTACTCCAGTAAGATTTTAAATGCAGTACCTATACTTGTAATATAGTGTTTTAAATTGTGGTGTTTGTGTTTTAAGGTGTTTTACAGCAGACCTTTTGTTGTAGCACTTGATGTAACAGGGAGAGCACAGGTGTTAATAACATTCCAATAGTCAGTATGTACCAAAACCCTGAAAGTGAAACATCTAAGAGGAATTCAGCCATGATTCATTTTTTTATACATACATCTCTGATTTGTGCCTCCCTCAGGTCATCTGGGACAGGTTTCCTCAGTGTTTTCCTGGATCAAAACCAAGCAAGGTGATGCAACTATTAGTTTTTATGCTCCCCACCTGTGGAACAAACCTCCTGGATACCTGAGGCGAAACTGTCAGATCATTAGAACCAGAACTAAACACAGCACTTTCAAGTGTGGCTTTCATATCTTCTTTTTAATTTGTGACTATTTATTTGCTTATTCTTTCTTGTTTTTTTTCTTGTCCTTTAAACGCAATTTGGATGGAATAGCAGGTTTATGTGTACTTTAAAGACAAATGTTTACATTTGTAATTGTAAACATTTAAACAAAACTGGCTTGTAATTTAGACGGTGACGATTTTGGTGATTTTTATGGTGATGAAAAGAGACTGAGGGCTGGTTTCCTTGTTCTTGATTTCGTCATCAAGGTGTTGCTGGACCTGTGTGTGCATGTGCTGTGGCTTATCCGTTGGCCTCACCTTCTCAAAACTGTAACGTCATGTCAGGGCTACATATTTCAAAGAGAAGATGATCTGACGTGTGTTGAACCTGCCTTGAAAAAGCCCAAAATTGGTCAAAAATAGAGCTAATAGTGTCGTCATCCTCTCTTCAGACATGTCACTGCCACGACCTAATACTTGATATAGATTTAACAGATAACTGGGCTCCATGGAAACTACACAACCTGGTGTTGGTTTGCTTGAATTCCTTTGTTATCTTATGTTTCTATTACACATTTTTGTTTGATGATAATCAAACAGTGAAGGACAGGCTGTTGTCTTCCTTTTCAGTGATGATAGACAAACGCGTGATTCAAACTGTAAACCTTGTGGCCACAATTATTAACAGTTTCTATAAGAAAGTAAATGAGACAAAATCTCATGATGCAGCACACATGAACACACTGACATAGTGTCGTGACATTGCTATGACAGTTACCATGCAATATTCTACTATATATATAAATCTGTTCCTACGATAAGCATCTACACCGCTATCATCTTTACTGTGACGTAGGGCTGAACCTTGAAATGTGCGTAATCATGTTGTTTTATAATCATATTGTTTTATAATAATGCCAATGATCTTTTATTCTTTTATGTCGCGGTTCTTAGCAGGCTTATACCACCTTTCAAATTACAGAGTGTATGTCAAAGGTTTTAATTAAACGTTTCAGATACGTGTGACAGAAGTCTATTCACGTATTTTAATTTTTTAGAGAAGTGAGAATGTGTCACATATCTGATGTGGAATAGTGCTGAAACTCACACCGTCATCTCCCACATATCTGATCCAAACTGGATGATGTAAAAAGAGAAGGGTGGGATCATGTCTCTTCCTGTCATGGCAGCTGTGTCTGCCACATTATATAACCATTGTTTCCACAGGACTGTGTTAATTAAAATGACTTTGAAGTTGAGTCAGAGCTCAGTTGCTAAATGAAGCGATCCAATTGGCAACATAGTGAAACTGGCAAATGACGTTATGGTCAAGTCTGTCTGCTGATACTGACAAAAAAAAATGATAATAAAGACACAGGAGTAATATCAGTATATCAGAAGCATGATTTTGCTTTGCTTTTTTAACATGAATCAGTAAAAATGACCAGTCTTTTTTCAGGATTGCACCTTGACATTGTCTCACATGCACACTTTAAAAATCACAATGCTTTAATGCTCCTGACCTGGCAATTGACTGAGGGTTGCTTCCCCCTCCAAAGCACCCTCATCAGATCATAAAAGACGCCTAACGACTTTCACACCATAAACACACACACTCCTGCCAGCCTCCCTCCTGACAACAGGGAATCTGAAGACACAAAGGGGGGTGTGCTGGTTGAAGGAGGGGGGAGTCGCACATATGTCACCAAAACTGCAGCTTGTCTGAGGGAGCTGGTGAGGTAATGAATGAGCCTTTCATCACAGAGGCATCGTCACTGGTGAGGTTTTCTTCCAGAGACAAACGTTTGTTTTGCTGTCAGATAAGGAGTGGACGTCAGTTTTACAGAGTGAATTTTGTCATTTGTCAGAATTCACGTATTTAAAGCAAAGCAAAGTTTTCTCCCTCTAAACCTTCAATAAAGGCAGACGGTAGTTTTGTGGTGAAATCCTTGGGGTATCATCATCATCATCACCTCTGGAGGAAGTTTTTTCTCCGTTTTCTCACACCCCACCGAGGGTCATAGCCAATGTTTTGGCTAATTTGCAACCCAAACATATTCTTTTCCCTTTCACGGCCGTCTCAGTCTTCACCTCCCATTGGTGTGTGAGCCGGGGGGACACAAGGCCGGTGCTTGACTGAGCCCTGAATGCTCTTTAGTTGTCACACTTTTCCCAAACGCCTTGCAGCTGCTCCTATTGTGGCCGCAGAGGGAGGGCTCCTTAGCTGATTCTTTGGGCCTCCTGCTGTTGCCCTGGTCTCACATGGGTTCACTGAGAGGGAGTGTGGCCCGAACAATGGCCGACGCCATGACATCATGCCTCTTATGTGGGCAAGATATAAGATTCCGTTGCATGGGACAAAACAAGGAGAGATGTGCACAAAGATGTTTCTGACATGCCGGTAGGTCAGGGTCACCTCAGTTTCATTGAGGAGGACTGTGAATGTTTTTCAGCTTGAGCTCTTTTTAGTCTTCAGAAGCATCAGAATGAACTTTAATTTGTTAAATACATGAGCATATACATGTTTTAGAGCATAATGGGGACGCTTTTTGATAGTATATTAATATTTTCTTTATTTTACACCTTAAATTTAAACTGAATACTTATTGGTTTTATTAGTCTTCTATAATATTTGGTGAAATATATATATTTAGACTGTTAATTGGACAAAACTAGCAATTTGAATGTCAGCTTTGGGTTTTGGGAAATTGTGATGATGACATTTTTCCAATGATAAATCAAAATAATCCACAAATGAATTGATAATGAAAATAATGTTTAGTTGCAGTCCTAGGCTTTTTGTGTTGCTGGGCATGTGCACAGATTGGGTCTAAAAGGAAAGGCAGTGTTGTAAAAGGCACACAATAAAAGTGAATAACAGTAAAGATATTGTGTTAAAATATTAAAAAGTGAAAGTCACCCATACGAATAGTAGTCGAATAAAAGTCTTAAAAATTAAAAGTATTTTGTCAGCAATAAATACTAATAAATAAGTACTTAAGTATGTACTGTATGTACATACTGTATACTAAGGGTCAACCAATTACTGGCGTGGCCGATTATGAGATCTGATAACCAGCATTGTTCTGGATATCGGTACCAGTTTTTTTTTAACTAATGTCAGTTAAACAAAATACATTTAAAATGCTTAAAATATACATTTATTTTAAACTATAGTTGTAAAATAAATGTAGTCGAGTATATTTAACTCCAAAATGTAGTGGAATGAAAGTGTAAAGTAGGAAAAAAGTACTTAAGTACAGTACTTGAGTAAGTACTTAGTTACATTCCATCACTGAGGATAAGATCGGGAGACAGTAAGTTTATGAATTTGCTTTGTGTTTTACACTCAATTAGTACTTTCATAGCCTGAAGATGTTGCTTTAAATGGAAAGACAAATATGTTCCATGTATTAGTCAACTCAAGTTAATGGTCATTATTGATTTAGGAGTGAATAACTAAACATCGACACTAAAGATGTGACAATTATTACCAAACTCAATCTTTGTGGTCTAAAACTAAGTCACCATGCACTAATAGATAAATCTGTCTTATAATCAGATGAAAATAAAAAGAGAAAAACAGCACAAAAGTAAGTACAAAAGTCAAATGAGGTTTATTCAACAGTATAAAAAACAACATTTAAACAAACATATGCAAAAATAGATATGATAAAGAAATATATTACTTTAGTTCAATAAATATGTCAGAACGCAGCAACTGACGACTACGTGTCCCCATTTTTAGCAGTTTTGGGGTTCTGTGGGTCTCAGTGCTGCAGTACACAGTACAGAAACATGAGGTATTTAATGGTCCATTTCCCCAATGTGTCAGGATCGTCAAAGTTTCATGATGTCTTTAAAGGCAGGCATTTAAATTGGCAACCTGGCATTACTGCCACATCTACATCGACAAGAGGGGGATACATTCATTGTTCATCAAATGATGGCGCAAATCCCATGCCATGTCAGGCAATGGTTATATATATATATATATATATATATATATATATATATATATATATATATATATATATATATATATATATATATATATATATATATATATTTATATATTTATACACACATACATATATACACATACATATATACACATACATATTTATATATTGCTTTCTTTAAGCAGTACAGAAAGCAAAATGGGCATTTGGAGAGGATAAGACAACATTCCTGAGCCCTCTCTACTTTGTTTGCTTACAAATGATTGTGATTATCAAAAGCAGTTGCCTTCATGAAAAAAACAAAAAAAAACAAACTCAAAGACTTCCAACTTCCTTTTTCAGCCATTCCCAAATCATCCAGGATTAAAACTGTGGATGACTTTCACATTTAGGAAGTTCAACATGAATACTGCCTGATGGTAGTTATCAAATCTCCCTTTAAAATGATGATCACAGAGTCAAATGAAGTGACTCTAAACATTAGCTCCCATTCTGTCCAGTGATACCAGTATCACCATTAAAATGAATTATAATCGTGTTTTGTGCAGCGCTCTTTGCAGAGGCACTTGTGAGTTCAAGTCCAAACAAAGTCTATGCTCCCCAACACCTTTCTCAGCAGCTGGGAGAGGTGGTGATGGGACTGTGGAGGAATGAGAGCTGACCGGCCGAAGCGTGTACAGGGATGGACACTGGGAAATTGAAGACTGTGCTGCTATTGCCGATGGCCGGACTGCCCGCCTCTGAGGAGCAGGTAGACGTGGCCAGGACCTGTGACTCGAACTGGAGGAGCTGTCCCATGAAGCTGAAGTTAGGGGAGATGATGCTGCGGCGCTGCTTGACAAACTCGAAGGCCTCGTCCAGCTTCACGCGGTTGGTCCGCATGAGGTAGGCAAGGCAAATGGTTGCGGAGCGGGAGATGCCAGCTTGACAGTGCACAAACACACGGCCTCCTTTATTCCTTACTGAGTCTGGGGGGAAAAGAGATGAGAAAGCAACATTAGCACACAGTGGAAGATCAGAAAAGTGTAAGCAAAGAATGGAGGTTAAAAATCTGCCTGTCACAGGAAGGCAAAAACAAAAGTCTTTGTAACACTTTCAACTGCTATTTAAATTCAACAGTGCTCATTAAGACACAGGAACACAGTTAATGGGGGTGCAGGGTGTGAGCTTGTGGGGGTTATTCCCAAAGGAGGCAGCCTGAATGGACAAAGAAGGGGAACAGACCCCTGCTGGGGGTATTGATCTGGGAGGAAGGCCGACAGTGAGCGAGGAGAAATTGCCTTTTGTTCAGCCGGAACAAAGAGTGGCGTGGAGGGAGCTATTCAAGCACAGCCAGCCTACCCCACAGCAAAACTAGTTTGGGGCCGCTGCCTCGCAATTCATTAAAAGGGGGCATCCCTTTTTCTATGCCTGAGAGGTGGCGATGATGTCACCACCATTGTGGTGGAGTGGGGAGCCTGTGTTGAGCCAGCTGGTCTGTTTTGGAGGGAACTTTTTTTAAATTTTAAATCCAGGAGTCAAAGAGTGAAGTGAAGGAAGAGGGGGGTTGGGTGTTTGTGTTGCCTGCCACCAACGGGCTCAGGAGCTAACAGCTGTGACAGGCGCTCACATTTGGCAGTTGAGAGAGCGCCAAGACAGTAAGAAATGGTGGATGTACTCACCGATAAACTCGATCGCCTCGTTGAACCAGGAGCTGATATCGGCTTTGTGGTTGTCCTCGACGGGGATGCTCTTGTAGACGAAGGAATCCTCGAAGTGGTTTGGGCAGTTGGCCGAGACGTTGATTAGAGCGGTGATCCCCAGCATGTCCAGCATGTCTTTTCTTGAAGCATGGTAAGCACTGCCGAGGTACAGGAAGGGAAGGATCTCTACAGGACCGCCCTGAGGAGAAGAAAGTAAACAAAAACAACCACATTCAGTCAACTCCAAAAACAGGAAGTGTGAAACCAACACAACGAGTGGTGTATTCAATCTGATTTCATACAATATAAACACACAAACCTGGTCATATAGAGGGGTGTTGCATGGACTACAGCTTGGGTCTGCACTCTCCGGATGGCTGGAGCTCAGGGGCAAACTGAGCCCTTGTGGAGGGGAGGGTTTGGTACACGTGTCGGGATACTCTGAGGAAAATGCCTCAAAACCGCCTGAAAAAGGAGAAAAAGACAGCTAGGTCAGATCACAGGACAGCACAGAGACACATCCATGTTTAAATATGGTTCTCCAAAAGGGTGACAACTGCTTATGGGGCTATTTTGGATCATTGTTTACACCACCAGCAGCTGGTGTGGTGACAGCTGTAATCCACATTTGTTGTCCCGTTGTTAGGATACAGTGAAACAATCGTGTGCGGCTCTTTTAAACAGTAAATCTCTCTTGGATCTTACCTTTGAGAATGAAAACTCGGACTCCACAGGGGTCGCGACACAGGGCCGTGACAGCAAGCGTCAGGGTCCCGTCTTTCTTCGCCTGGCTTAAGTCCAGACTGCGGTCATCAAGCAACACCACGGACTGGTAGTCCCCGGAGAGGAGCCGGTTCCTGGTGTCCTCGTTGGGGACGATGTGCTCAAGCCCCAGCCCACCCCTGGCTCTCCTGCGCACTATGGTGCTGAAGCGGACGTTGGTGGAGCCCGATATGTGGGACGAGTTGAAGGACAGGAAGGAGCGGCAGTCCAGCACCAGGCAGCCCGGCACGTCGTCCTCCATCATACCGCGGAGGGACGAGCAGTCGATGGTGGGAACCTCCATTATGACCATAGTAGGACGGCGGGAAAGAAATAATAAATCCAAATACATAAAGCGTGTACGGTTGGAAAGCAGAAGTTTAGCTTGTTGTGAAAAAGCTTTCTCCCAAAGTTAGCTACTAAATACTCTTCGAAGCGGCGAGTCCTTTGTTCCGGTTAGCTTGTTTAGAGAAAGAAAAAAAAAACAAGCACACAAACACGGGAAAAAAAAAGTTTTAAGACTATCTAAGTTGGTCCTTTCTTCTTCTCGAGTGTATCCGGTAGTTGCGGTTCTTCTTTAAAAAGTTTAATATATTCAAGTTTACAGTGAGTGGCTTCTGCCTCCGAGCGGTCTGAAGGGTGCTTTTATACGGCTCGTGCTTGTGAATGAGAGGCCGCTGACGTCAGGCGGCCGCCCTCTTGGCTTCCTGCCAACACTGCAGACGTCATCGTTCCCCCTCCCCCCTTCTCCCCCTCCCCCCGCTGACAGGGGCACGCGCACAAGCGGGGACATTTCTGTACGAGCGTACAACACGTACGCGGCCACGCGGCGTCAGGCAGTTTCTCAGTGGGAAGGCTGCTCTTGTTTTTCTTTCGTGATCTACCACGCGTCTGTAACTCACCTGGTGTTTACCAACTTAAAGTGTAAAATGTCTTGTTTTTGTTTACTCGTGGGTTTGTTTACATCCATGCACTTTGTACTTTGCTGCTCGTGAGCCCACAAACTCTTACAACATCAACACATCAAGACAGAGCAGGCATCACGTATCAGTCGAACAGCAGTAAATCCAAAGTGAGGGATCTTGTCAAATGTCAGCAAATAAGGAATTTGCCAAATTTTCCATGATGTTAGTGTTTAATTAGATTTCTATTTTGCCTCTTCAACCTGAGAGTTGACAAATAACAAGATAATAAGTAAATATCTGCCGTGGGGGCCATAAAAGTTTATTCTTTGTTTTTATTAGTCAGAGGTACATAGTGTTCAATGCCCCGAGAGCAAAGGCCAACCATAAAAGTTAATCACTATATAGAAATCTGAAGTCCAGTAAATTTCCACACGGTGAGAAACAAAAACACAGGTTTGCCAGGAAGACGACAGCAGATGGAGATCTCTTGACCTGACAGTTCTGTTTCATTTGTGACCTAATTGAAACAGATGGATGAGGTGTTTTTTTCCCCCCTCCCTGACAGATTAGAGTAGATTTTAAAAAGCAAACATGATTAAAAACACTCTGGGAAACCCTTCCGATTCATTGGTGTAGTTTGCTGACTCAGAGTGGACAACACTTGTGTCTCATAATAAGGAAACAGGATGAGCATTATTGACAGACAACAAGCGTCGCTACACTCATGAGAGGGTGTGTTATAACTGCACGGCAGCAGAGACACGCCAGGGTTGTTTTGTTGTGAAACAACAGTCTTAGCAGACTAAGAAACCGGTTAGAAACCCTAACCCCAACCCTGCGACAATCCCATTTTACTAGTTTCATTTCCAAAGGACAGATTTTGTATCCCACTGCCATAAACATCTTATTTATTTGCAATAGAGTCTGTATTATCTACAATATCATGCTATGTGCTAAGAGTTTTACACTGTATATTGCTTCAAAAGATAAGACTCACATACACTAAGTAGGCCATGACATAATTTTCACTTTACTGTCACCTGAACAAGTGAGGACGTTCAGCCCGGTGAATTCACATCCATTCTGTTTTATTTCAAGCAAAGGGAAAATGGATGTGTTAGCCTATGTGAGAAAAGGAAGAGGGGGAAGGGAGGGGAAGCTTAAAGGACAGAAACTTAACCAATCACTACAGGGTGCAAAAACTGGGAACCTCACACTCCTGTGAGATGAGTCAACTGTGAAGCCCATGCAACAAAGCAGGAATGTTACACACTACGAGTGGAGGAGGGTCAAGCAGACTGTGAAAACAGTCTGTACCCAAACAATTTGTCCTCACTGTAAATGCGTCTTGCTTTCAGTCATGCTGGAAGTGATGGCCTTATGTGCTAGAGGTTAGGAATTAATTAGACACCCCTTTGTTGAGGGGATGAACAAATACTACTTGTACAGATGAAGCAATTGAGTATTTCCAGTAAAAAAAAGTCAGCTTTCCCCCCCTTTTCATTTATTCACAGCAGCTGCCACTGTTTCCTGGTACTGTAGCTGTCCAAAATATTCAACAAACATATTACAAAAAGTTTGTTAGGGCATGACAACCAAATGTGAAAGCAAAACGTGCATGTCTGTAACAAAAAACGTGTGTGTGACAGAATACTGAAATCTGAAAATAGGGACCGCAAGAGTTGTCACTCTGTTTTGGATTCCCATAATTATGGCCCGTGTCCAACCGTAGCTCTCATCCAGAAAGGGAAGTGAAACAGAGGATGTCACAGAGGCATTTCCTGTGGTCTAACCTCGCTGTCACTTGCTGTCATCCCTGCCTGTTTACTGTCATTGTCACTACGGGCAACAGCTGAGCCATCGGTGGGAAAACACAGGGCCTATCCTGACTTGTAGCATCTGAGTTACAGACATGTTATGTGGGTCAAAAATGTTTCATTTCATGCATACATGAGTTTGGTGAGACAAGAAAAGAGAGAAAAAAAACCCACTTGTGTTGCCATGGGAAAAACCTTTAGTGATGGAGTTTGTGGATTTACTTGCATCGAACATGACATATCGCTCCCCTTATAATCCAAAATACATTATGGGAACATTCAGCTTTACTGGAAGAAAAAAAAAAGCCTTTTGTTTATGAGCATTGAGTCTGATGAAAATGTACTTGCCTACCGATCCACTTTTCTGATCTTGTACACTTAACAAAGTACTACAAGCTGTTTCATGGTCACCTTTTTGCATGTAACAAAAAAATCCACATTAATAAATCATATTCAGGCTTTTTATAACAAATTGTGAAGATGTCAGCCCAACAGTGTGTTTGATGTGTTTTGCGCCAACAGCGTCATGAGATGTCACCAGAGGAATTTTAATCAAAACTGGCTTCAAGACAGTTTTTTTTCTCCTAAAGGCAACATGGGTTATTTTGCAAGCCTGATAAAACAAACTATTTTAAATATTTCATCCAACCACAATCATGTAATTTCCTATTTATATTGTTTATTCCTCCAATTTAATTTCCCTGTTTACTCTTACTTTAAGCAGTATAGACACTTAATAAATTATTCATAATACATAGATTAAGGGTATCAACAATATTTCACATGATCACACTTGAAAATGCACACATATTTGCTTTCAACTACATTATGTTGTTGACGTATTAATTAATGACACAATTTTATAGTATAGATATGAGTCGGTGTGACTTTACATTCAGCAGTTTAGCCAATATAATTAAAATGTATATCAACAATATTTAATTTAAGATACAAGATATTTCTCTACACTTTATACTATTTTTAGGATGCTTTTTTTTGACACCAAATGTATTTCCTTTATGTAGGTCTAGATAAAGTTTAAATACATGTAAAACCTTTTTTATTACCATGTTAATCTGCATTACAGACTACCATTACATACCCTATATATAGTAACCGGCAATATCTGGCACAAAGCATCTCTTTTCTTTTTATGACATCAATGTTTTGTTTACATGGCCCCTGAGAAATGAATTTAATACCACTTGAAAATAATACTTCTCATGATTGTTCATAAGTCACACTTTATTTGCAAAAAAAACAACAATTTTATGTAATTCAAATAATTTACTATATAAAATGTTGGATAAACAGTGGATGAGATATATATTTTAGTGAATAAAATAATATAAAACTATTAAAAAAAACAAAAATCATTCCCTTGCTCCTATCATTATTTATCTTTTATCTTATTATGTTTTAAAAGCCATAAAAAAACGACGCTACGCTCTCGGCGGAAGCAGAATCAGAGCAAACCGGAAGTAGCTCTCAGCCAATCGGCTTTTGCAAAGCGTCCTAAGCTGACGTCAGCCCGGTACCGATGAACAACCGGTAGCAGTGAAGAGAGCTGTATGGTTTCCCGTTGTTTGTGGCTTTGTTAGCTTAATAAATCCGTGAAACGTGCAAACATCATGCCTTTCGATGTGAGGAGGTGAGTACGGGGCTTCGTTTCACTTCGGGTCGGATACAGAGGGTCTGTTCGGGGGGAGGGGGAGGGTTCAGTGTGTGAGCTCTGGATGAATTAACGCTGGCAGAGCATCGCATACTAATGAGCGAGGCACAGTTGTAACAGTTTGTTTCACGTCCGGTATGAATGGACCACATTGTGAGGAGGGGAGTAGTGTTAGTTGAGTAGGTGGAGTGAGGGAGTGATGCGCAGGTATGCTCACAAGAGTTTTTGTCCGGGCTGCTGCCTGCGCATGTGCAGGTTTCCACATCCATCCCAGTATTTGCAAAACTCGAACCTCAGACAGGGACACAGTTTACAGTCAACACTGTTTTGTCATACCTGCATGGTTCACTAAACAGATGTGATATCCGGGGCAAGTCTCATTTAGAAATCAAAGCTTTATTATCCTCAGAATAGACAAAAAAGTGTCAAAACATTCAGAATTATTATCCACCAGTACACAGTGTGAAGCAGGTAATGAATATTAAGGAACACACCTGACTACAGGCACTGCAGAGATAGTCAACTAATCTATTGAAACTTGAGCAACAGGCACACAGCTAATAGTCACACCTGCAGAGCTGTGGAAACTGTCAACAGGGCACACCTTAGACAAAATAAAGGACAGGATGTTTGCAGTCAGCTATAGTGGTCACTGCCAGATACTGACAGGTATACAGCCAAACTGCTACTGTTACAATCACATACTCAATCCCTAAATTTGAGCGGAAAGTATTAACTTTCACAAAATTAGAAGAAAATTAAGTAGTATGCAACGTATGATCATTTTAATGACCAATTTGATCAATCGCTACTGATTTTTTTTTTTCCCATCCAAGCAATAATACTCAGAACCGAAGGGGACGTATTCACATATAAGATATTCAGCTTGCAATATCTCAAAGAAAAGCAGCAAACCCTCTCTTTTGAGAAGTTATCTACACTGTTGAATTCTAGTGTATTAGTGTTATTAAAGGAATATAGGACATACTGTTTTCATAAAACTATGATAAAGCGTTTGTTACATTCCTTTAAGTAGGGATCCAGTCCCAGGCAATGATCGGGGGTTGATATTCAGATTGGCGATAAAATAAACTGATTTAAAAATGTGCTATTATCTCCGATGCAGCATCCTGTCACACAGTGTCCCACCCACAGCACTATCTGTTTGGTAACACGTGTTAAATAATAGCCTATAAACAATCAAATAATATGAATCTGCAAAGTAACTGGTAACTAAAGTTATCAAATAAATGTAGTGGAGAGGAAGTATAAAGTAGCAGAAAAAAGGAAATACTCAAGCATCTCAAAATTGTCTTTAAGAACGGTACTAGAGTAAATTGTACCATTCCATCACTGGTTGTACTAAGATTTTCTTTTTTACTGCAAATGAATATCGGTTCCAAATATCAGTTATCGGTCTCCTTGATTTCAAATAACCATAATCAGCATTTAAAAAGCCAGATCGGGCAACCCCTACCTTTAAGGATCATTGTACCTGATGATAATGATAATGATAATAATAATAATAATAACAATAATAATAATAATAATACTGTAATACTGTGGTACTATGGGACCTGGATATCTTTTAAGATCTCACAGTGAAGATCTCATACCATTGCAACCCTAACCTGGTCTAATAATTTAAAATTACAAAGTGTAATCAACAGTTGATTAATTACTTGATAATCAGTTTATAATTTCAGTCATTTATAAAGCGAAGGTTTCAAACATTCTCATGTTCCAGCTTCTCATCTGTGAGGATCTGCAGTTTTATCTGTTTCGTATAATTATAATAAGTACAAATGTAAAACTTTTTGAGTTTTGGGGTGTTGTTTAGACAAAAAAAAGCGAATTGTAGATGTCACCTACGTAACTGATGAAGCTGATCGTCAGTTAAAGCCCAGGATAACACACATGAGTCTTTCCTACAGACCACAGCTGTGTTGAAATGAGAGAATGAATTTACTGACACACAGGATCTGGTGCAACTCTCGTTTGCACTACTACACCTTATGACCTATGTTTGAGGGTTATGTGAGAGCGGCTGTGTCATGCCCTGTTCAGACGCTTCACTGGTGTCCTAATCTTACAAAACCTGCGTTACAACAGATGGAATTAGCTGGATTGACTAACTAACTAGTTGTTTTGAGGTTTCGCTGATTCACACTCAGTAATTATTGGGGGGTTAGTCAGCGGTGTGAGTAACAACACAGGTTACGTAGATTACACCATGCCCTGGTGTTACATGTATTACCAGAATGCCACCTGCAAACCACGTCAGTAATAAGCGTATTTAATATTAAAGGATCTTATTCTTTTACTGATCGTCATCAAATCCTGTGAGAAGACCAAAACCAACATTGTCTTAGTACAGTTCACATTACTTCCTGTCTGTGGCTGAGCAGTGGTTCCCACTAGAAACGTAAAACCATTAACAATCCTCTCGCACGTGTGGAGTTTCATTGTTAAAGGAGGGTTAGTCATTTACTCAAAAAGCTGGGTATTATAGCGGAGTAACACACATTTGGTGTTCTAGGGAATATAAAATCAGGAGAATCGCGTACATATATTGGATACTTGTTGCAATACTTGTAATTGAATCATTTGATTGTTGGTTTTGGACTTTTCATGGGATTTGTTGACAAAAAATAGAAACAGAATATGAGGAAAAGATCATATTATGTATCTGTGTTGGCTTGGCTTCATCAAGACATCATCACGTTCATACAAACGATGAGTGTGGAAAGATTTTGCCTGTTTGGTTCAGTTATATTAAAGGAAGTCAAGTAAAGAAGAACTACTAACTTATTTAATACGATGAATCTATGGATTTGTTCAAGTTACGGTGTGTGTATATATATATGTTTTGATATACATTACCTTAATGGCAAATAAACTGGAATAAGTGTACACAGAATGTACTGGCTTTCTTTGTGGCTTTTCAACAGTCATATAGTTTATAGGTTCTTTCTAATAATAACGGTAACGTCATCCAGAATGACTGAGCAGCAGCTCTTCTGAATTAATGAACAAACAAATAACAGAAAGGCTGTTAAGTTTAACCGGCCACATTATGTCATTTATTGACACACGTAGGCTTGGTTCAGGTTAGGCTGATGATGCAGTGTGTTTGACTTGATCACTTCTGTAAGGAGGCTCAGTGTCAGTAGATGTCAGCTCTCTTAATCTCGACAGTGATGGGTGACTACTGTTTGAGACTTGACGTACAGGCAGATGACTGAACAGAAACCTAAATAAAGAAAGATGTAGGCTGCGGTATATAGTTCGTGATGTGAGGTGACCATGTGTGAAAAGAAGAACCTTGACTGTCCGTAATGTGGGTTTACTTAGCAATACAAGAAAGGGATGAACTAGTGACTCACGGTGACTCATGTGCGAGATACAGTTTTTTTTAGTAAGGGCCCTTTGTTGAAAAGCATCCTTGTGGGATCAACAGAGAGACGGTGGTACAACGTGTACTCTCTAATCACAAAACATCTGAGCCCAGTTCACAGAAGACTGAGCAGTGGGAAGTGACGAGTGAAAATGTATTGACCGTAATTCAGGAAATTACAAACATCACCGAGAGATGAACTCTCAGGCATCAGCGTTAATATTCATGAAGACAAAATGTTCTGAGTGGAGGAAATTAAGCAAGACTGAGATCTCAGTCAACCTGATATTAAATACACTTGAGTGCATCAAAGGTGTGGTAAAAAAATAACAAAATTATATAGAATTAAACAGGCACATTTTATATTATGTACTGAAACTGAACAAAAATCTTTTTGTTTTGTCATGGTAAGGTTTAATTAAAGCGGATTTCAACTTGTGCTCATTTTAAATGATGGGTTCTAATATATTTGAAATGCTGCCTTGCCATCAATTGAGCAAAAGTATGTGGAGCCTGTTGGTCATATATTAAAAACTTATTTTCAAATGGTTTAATTGAAATTACATTTTCATTTTGTCAACATTAACATTAATAAACCTCAATCCTGCCTTTCATTCACCCTAACGTATCTGGTTGCTAACATGTGACAAGATGCAGTTTTACCATGTGAATTTGAATACGTAAGCAAATATTGTATCATATAAATATCAGGGTAGTGCTATGATGCCATAATATTAAATTTGTCCATACCTCCAACCCTTAAGCTCTAGTGTAAGTAAGACCATGTGTCTTGTGTCCAGATATATCCAGAATGTCTACTGTACATCCATCTGAGACTATTTATAGTTCACATGTAGCATCAGATACTGTCTCACGTGAGATTTTGTTCCATCACTCATATTTAAATTTAGCCGCGACAAGCTGCGATGGCTCAAAATACGGATTTGTGATCCTACCGCGAGAAGTGAGGATTTCTGTAACTATTTATACCCTGGTTTCAGACGTAGACTTGACGTAGACTAAACTGTTACACTGTAAAGCTAATAGGGTGGAGTAAGTGATGTTATGTTCTTGTAATGTAGCTTGAGCATTTAAGCATATACTTAAAATGAATATGGTATGACTTTAAATGTACAAATACGTATATTAGGATGTCTTGTTTTTGTGTAATAGAGCAGAACAAGAACTATTAATAAAAGCAATATTCACACATAATGAAAAGTAGAACTCAAAAATAGCTTATGTACTTAAAGCATGTGTACCAGAAACCCAATGTAAATGTGTAACATTTCTAAATGCATTAAAAGATGTGTATATACAAGAATCAGAATTTGAAATAAAATTTCGTTAATTTTTTTGTTGATTCTGAGGGCCCTTACAGACAAAAGAGAAAAAAAAGTGAACTTGGTTTAAGTAAAAAATGTATGAGTTATCCCACTCCTATAAGTCAGCATCTGACCCAGTGACAGGCATTAAGAATAAAGGGCCATCCACACAGAGAGCAGTAACTTTTACAATAATTATAAATAAATCCTTTTTAAGAATAACTCAAGTAGATGGCAGGGCCCACAGCACAACTCCAGACAACAACACTGGCAAAGGATATTGTTGGGATCACTTTTGATGAATGTTAATACGCTGATTAAAAGCCATCTCAATTCACAAGGCGTCAGGTTAATGCTTGTGTAACGTGAAATTAGGCTGCAACAAAAAAACATTATTTTACCTGAGTCATACTGCCAAATGGTGCTAATGGGGTCACTCAAGTTAGTTTCGTCTTTTCTGATGTCTCTTCACCTGGATATTGATGTTGACTCATACAAATGTATGACTAATATTTGTCTTCAAAAGACAACAACTCTCATAGCAGAGTGTTGGATTCTCCCAACTCCTCTCATGTTTGAAGAGTTTCATAACCCAGCCATCCTTTTGGTTTTCTTTTTGTTTCTCGGTTCAACGCACAGTAATGAGCCGTCATTGATATTCATGTTCCTGAGCTGCTGACACAGCTTGAACACGCAGCCTGTGCTTAGGGCTACTGTCGTGTGGGAAAGCTCACATTGTTATTATTATAGATATCCTTATAGCGATCGTTGATGGTGTGGGTGGCCTGTAACTATTTTAATAATGCAGAAACAGCCAATCTTCTCGCTGATGGTCCTCTTTGTTTATGTAGCTCATATTAAGGGATCAGTATTGAATTGAGACAGTTTCATAACCAGTTTAAAGAACCTTGTCGTATTATCACATTTTAGCTTACACATTTGTCGATATATACACATTGTATAGACACATTCTTGTAAACCAGCTCAGTGGTCATAGATCATATTTTTTCTCCACAGGGGAGCATGTAGTGCTTGAACTGAAAGCAACAAACTAGACTTTCAAGATTTTCTCATGGCAGCGGTGTAAATCACTGTGCTCAACCCGTCTGGTGGTCTGAGGAGGTCAGGGCTGTGGCTGGTTGGAGAGGATGTTGAGGAAAGAGACTCTGCACTTTAAAGCTTCACATTCAGGAAGTATGTCACTCTGGAAGTTATTCTGATCCTGATACAGAAACGACCCCACCCTGAGATCCCCGCCCAGCACCTCTCTATGTCGCCTGCCCTACATATCCCGCCAGGCTAGCTATTAGCACACAGTGATCTAATACTAATGGGACATGGGTGCAGGAAGTTAGAGATGGATGTGGATCATAAAGACAGAGATGAGGGAAGCTGGCTGAGGTGTTTAGGATCATCCAGGGATGAAAACAAAGTGAAAGCAGGAGCTGAGGCAAAACAAGGGAAGCAGCAGGGTCCGGGCTGGACAGGAAGCCCTCCCTCCTACTTCCTCACCCGCCCTGCATTGCATCAGCTGTGATCGTTTCACTGGCAGCTCTCGGTGGAAGAAAATGTGAACAGATGTGAGTGTTTTTTGGAAGGAGAGCGAGAGCGAGTGTGAGAGGGAGTGGGTGGGATTTGCGCATTCGCCGATGGAGTTTGGGGTCGAAAACGTTTCACTGCCCAAAAAGGACATGCGCAAGAACCCGTGAACTTAAATAGTCAGCTCCCCAAATAGGCAACAACAGTGTTTCACAAGAGGAGAGTTGATTTTGTCAGGTGGTAATGATCCTCCTCCGCTTCTGATTCACCGATTTACGCACAATCCGTTTGTTATTTCTGAAATTATCCGAGTTGATAAGAAAATGTTAGACGACAATACATCTGCAGTCTGATTCTTTCACACTGAATCCTTCGCTGCTGGTATCATCGTATGTAATCCTACTGTAACTTCCATTTAAACCGCCAAAAAAAAAAATCAAACCATATAATTTGGAGGTGTTCTTGCAGTGTGTCTTGTTTCATTGGTGTGTGTTTTTCTGTTGGCTTTGGGTTTTCTTGTGTACATGTCGTGTGTCAAGAGACCTTTGTTGAGGTCAGGTCAGAATTACAGAGCACACACTCAGAGGAAGAGGTGTAACTCTGTAAAAAGTGTGTGTGTGTGTGTGTTGCGGCTGGCTGTCTGGACCTGTTGTGTGTTATGGCGGTGGTCCAGAGCTAACATTCCACCACTCTTCTGTAATATCGCACAGCCTTATGGGTACAGAATGTGCTTCTTTTCTCAGCACGTAGTGTTTACATTTTCTTTTTTTTTTTTTCTCACTTGCCTTTCTTTTCTCTCTCCTCAGATTCGATATCTACAGGAAAGTGCCAAAAGATCTCACCCAGCCCACATACACAGGAGCTTTCAGTGAGTAGTGCTTCAGCGAGCCAAAACTATGAGCTTTTATTGGTCGGTCTTTGGATTTGAGTATTTTTATTTCAGTTTATGAGTTATTTAGTTAGAGTTTAGAATAGTTTGCAACTAAAGTCAGCCTGTAAAGATGGACTAGTAAGTAGATCAGTCTCCATGTTCGGTGTAATGACTTTCAGTGTCCTGGAAAACCTCTGAAGTTTCATTTAGTTACTTGTTAGCAATCACTGTTTTTTTTTAATTCAACTGCTGGGTATTGTAGAACAAAGCCTGAAAATATGTTAAGCTTGTGTTAACCACAGACTGTATTTAAGGCATTTAACTGAAACCCATTCAAAACCTCACTGACTTCAAGATGAGGGAATTGGAAGTACAAAATGCCAACTTATTTCTGGGATTTAGGTCTCTTACTTACTCTTACGTACTTAGTATTACATCAGCATACATTACATTAGAAGGTAAATGGAAAGTGGTACCAGGCACTGTTTAGGGAGGTGGATGTATTGACGAACAGTTTAGGAAGGGGCGTAATTGACAGCTGTAAATCAAGTAGCTGCCTGTCCCAGCGCAGAGCTGCGTCCTGACCGAGTCATCCAGACGCGAGGCAGTTACATGTTTTAACGCAACTAGTATGGTAAGAATGTTAATGATCATGTTCTTTCATGGCCACAGGCACCTGAGAAGTCATCAGCGGAAATCTGAATGCTTGTCCTGTTAGGTCATGCTGTTTTCCTGCTTGTCATCAGTATGTCATCGGGTAATCAGGGATTGTATTGATTATTCACTGTTTAATGGTGAACAAAAGACCTGATGACACATTTTCGGCTCCTCAGTCATTTTCTGGTGCCGGATTGTCATTTGTCAGCTGATGACACAGGGCAGAGTGAAATGTCATCCCCCGAATCAAACTGATGGCAGATTGGATAAGCAGTGATATCACTGAATAGAGAACAGTTTTAAACAGATTATAAAACACCTTCCTGAATTACAGGGAAGAGAATGAACTTGCTAAACATATACGCACAGTTTCCACCCATGAGGAAATGGATGGAGGTTCTTCCTGTACACAATCAACACCCTTCCTGTCTCCATCCACTGTCTAGGGGTTGAGGGCGTTGGGTTGCTTTGGATGTTAGACGACTGTTATTGCTTCACCCACGGTGGGTCAACTCACATTTTGGCCTGTGTGGTTCAGAGGGAACCAGAAACAGACTCCCCCCTCTTCACAAAAGGCCAAATATTTGACCCTGTCTGCTTTTGTTATTCTGTTTTAGGGCCACATTCCTCTGAGTTCAATTTTTACGGTATTTACTGTGAACCTCTGTTTTAGCCACAGTGGTCTGGGGAGCTGTTCTAGCTCTGGTCGTAATGTTTAAACCTTCTGTTTGACTGTTTTTCTGTCATATTTGTTTGTCCAGCTTGTACTGATAGAAAGTTCTCATTTGTCAGCGCTGTGTGGGGGGAAATGAGCCAAAAATAAATAGCACATCTGATTACCAAAAAGAGAGACCAGTTTCAGATGTCACTGACTGATTCATGGTGTTACTGTATGTACTGTCTTACTGTGGCTTATTTGTGTCACAACTGTGAGGGAAAAAAAAGCTTCCTCTCTGTTAGAATGAAGCAACTTTCGATCCCATTTCATCCCAGTGTGGTCACTAGGAAAGATGAGCTAAAGTTCAAATTGAAATCCACTCATGTGAAGTCTTTGTAAATCATTTGGTTCGTCAGTATTTCCATTGCGGAGTTGTTGAAGTTTAAATCATGGGTTCTTTAATAATTTCCAGTATTGTGACCTTTGAAGCCTGGGAAGAATTACTGTACAAGCCTTTTGATGAACCTGAATTGGTGACCTATGTGTCATAGCGACACTCCCTATTGTGTGTTGGTTAAACATTACCTTATGTAAGTCTCCACTAACCACAGGTTTGATGGCCTGCCAACCACGAGGTCATGTGACTGTGTGATCCTAGGAGACAGTTGCCACGTAAACATGCCTCACCTGCTGAGCGAGAGCTTTCTGACCGCAGCACTCGCCATACTGGATAGACCACAGTTGCGCAGACACAGATCAGTTCCTTCCATTTTTATCTCAGAAGACACCTGACAGTGTTTTATGTGAGCCTCTGGTTGATTAGTTTGACACATGAAATGAAATAGACAAGCTTGGCCTCTTCCCATTTTAGGCTCAGACTTTATTTTGGCTCAAACTGAACAGAAACACTTATTCCTAAAGGTTAATACTCCTAATTTGGTTTCTGTCTCTTTTACTGTAGGCGCCATTTTTGGTCTGGGTGATTGTCAGTGTGCTAGTTTGTCTCAGAAAACCTAAAGTGAGCTGTTTGTAGGACCCACGTAGCATGAGCTCACCTCTCTCAGAGTAATGGCAGCCTGTTCACTGGTATTTAATATGTAATTAGTGTAGGAGGCTCTTTAAAATCCTGTGTAATGGCAGGCTTAACACCATCAGTAAAACAGCTATTTAGAAATCTTTTATGGCGGCTTTGATTTTATTAATGTCAATATCTTAGGTCAGCCATTCCTCAAGGCTGGAAAAGCCATTTGGTTTTCATCATCCCTTGAAATCCTGCTGTAATTTGAGATCAATGTGCTGTACGTAAGATTAATTTGAACTCTTCCTCTCTGCCCACAGTTTCCATTCTCTGCTGTGTCTTCATACTCTTCCTCTTCCTGTCGGAGCTGACGGGATTCATAGCCACTGAAATGTAGGTATCGCAGAATAAACCTGTAATATCCTGTAACACACTAATCAAGAGATCATTCCCTTGTTGCCACACAGGCCGAGGACCTGCTGTCTTAAATATACAAGACTTAATCATGGGTGTCAAAGCACCCGTTATGATGTAGTCGGCTCTGCCCATGTTGTAACCAATGAATGCAGTCAGTTTTCTCACAGGAAATTAGCTTTTTGCATGCGTCAGCCTGTTGGCGATGTGTAATAAGGGATGACTTGGGGAGGACATGACAGGAAGGAAATTACACTGTCAGAGATACACAAATGCTCTTTTCTCGCCATTTGGCAGAAGATGAACCCTCAGCTGTTAAAGGACAAGATGTGTCTTTTTCTTAACTCAAAATAACCCCCCCCCCCCCACCCTTCTCTAACCATTTTTTTCCCTTTTTTCACAGTGTTAATGAACTGTATGTGGATGATCCTGATAAAGACAGTGGTGGGAAGATAGAAGTGAGTTTAAACATCAGTTTGCCAAACTTACACTGTGATTGTGAGTATATACATAATATATACATATACACAACTCTCACTCACTTTCTTTGCATTACACTTCCTGTTTGTATGTTTCACATTGTTTGTGGCCTCCCTTTTATAGCTGCCTTTTTCCCCTTATCAGACAGTATCATACTTTGCCCTATCATTCAGCACGGCTTATTGGTAGAAGATAACAATGCCCTAGATTAAGACTCAACTAGATAATGGTTTGTTTACGCGGATGTGTTGTGGCATGCTCCTAGATATCACCAGATTTTAGCCCAGCCTCTGGCCCGCGTTTGATCTGCCACACGGCCGCGATCCGAGTTTGACACAGAGTTGCCTCTGCTGGCTCGTCGATTGCACTTCAGCGTCAGAGAAAGTGGGCTGGCCCGGCTGAAGCTTGCCAAGACTGAGAGCAGTCACCAGCTATTTGCTCCTCATGACTCTCGGCAGAAGCTATGCCCAGTGACAAATCACACACATGCACACACACCAACCACAGTGGTGAGGCCCGGGCAGCACAGAAAACACACATTCGTTGGGATATCCAAAAATGGCAAAGCTAATAAATGCTTGTGTGAAAAATGAAGCCCAGATTTGTGCGAGAGAGGTTCTGGCATGCGGGCGCGCAGCTGTCGGCCATGTGTTTAGACGAGCTCGCTCATGGCATGCCTAAACAAAGGCCGTTTCCAATTAAAGCTCTTGATGATTGTATGTATGGTGGTTTTGTTTATTTGCAGATTTTTTTTTTTTTTTCTGAGACATGGGGCCCTCTTAAATACCAGCTCAAACACGTTGGTCTAACCACACTGCAGCTGCATGTAATGAGCAGAAATGTTCCTCAGCCGTTCTCCCAGCGAGTTAATATTATACACTGGTGTATTTTTCCAGACCTCCAAACAGGTTGTCATCCATTACAGATTTACTCATTTCATCATGGAAAAGCTGGCATTTCCACCTCTTTTTAAGATTTATCTGCTCTGCCGTGCCGTTCGTCTCCCTCCTCCAACCTTTACGGGTTGCCAGGTCTTGATTTGTGACTTCATGGAAAAGCAGATCCGCGTGTAATAACCTTATAATAATTTTACCCCCGCCCCCACCACCCCTCATCCACTTTACATGAACACACTTCCAGGTCTAAATGTCTTAAAAAGGAGAAATGAGCAGCTCAGACATAACTTATATTTGTGCACTATATTTTGAGATCTGGACAGACGGGAGGAACTTGTCTTGAATGTCAAAGGTCAGACAGTCGGCATTGCGGAGGTTTTTAGCACAGATCCGGCAGACGTTCCTCTCTGCACTGCCGGCCAACACACATCACCTGAAAATAGGCCACTGCCAGTGTGCCAACACACTGCGGCCTGCAGGAGGGGGGTCGGTGAGGCCTAGATGGAAAAACACAGGCAGAGAGAGGGCGACGGGCAGGATAGGTGGTCTGTTTGGACTTGATGTGTGTTTACCCTGTGGGTCACACTCAGACTTCATCTATCAATCATTTCTTGGATCAACTCATTTATTGTTTAGTCTTTCCAAAGTCCAAACAATTTGGAAAAATGCCCGTCGCAAGGTGGTGATGTCTTTATATAACTTGTTTTTTCTAAACAAGTTATGAAACAGTCTTATTCATAATTTTGTGGCTGTGTGAGAACGTTAAGACAAAGATAAAGATCAAGATCGTCCTACATAATAGAGAAAAGCAGCAAATGTTTGGTGTAGAACAATTTTGATCATTAATAAAGAAAAAAAGGGAAAATTCTATGCTTTCTGTTTCTTAAATTTCCGGATTTGCTATCTTTCTGTGTCTTATACCATTGTAAATTGAATGTGTGAACTTTGAATTGTTTATTGCTGTTAATTTACTGTTTTGTGACTTTTTTGGACTAATTGATGAATTAAAAAAGATGAACTGAGAATGTAAAAAATGTCATTTACAGCCCTAGTTTGATATTTTTGCATTAAAATATGATTTAAAAGACGTATTAACCATCAAAATGGTTTCCTTTGTTTGACTAATCGATGAATCATTGAGTCTCATCACTAAGAATAGTTTGGAGAAGTTGAGGAAACTGTACAATACTTTGCATTTTGTTCACTATGTGTCTAAACTCTCTCTCATGTGTCCTTGTTGTCTTTCAGTGGTGGGTTTGGACATCCAGGATGAGATGGGCCGCCATGAGGTCGGTCACATAGACAACTCCATGAAGATTCCCCTCAACCAGGGGGATGGTTGTCGCTTTGAGGGAGAGTTCACCATCAACAAAGTAAGGCCTCACCACACGGCAGAGTGGAGGAGAAAAACAACCCATACAAGCACACACACTGTATGAATGACCTATTTCATGTGGCCTCTTGGAGAGAAGTCCAGTAATTACATCATGATGGATCGGATAGCCTGATAGTTTGTGGGACTAGATGTTGTTTATTTTTCTTGGGCTTCAGTTAAACATAGAGGGTGAACCCCTGCCTGAGACAACCCGCTTCCTTCTCCAGTCTAAATTGAGTTACGTTAAATTGATCGGCTTCGGTTACATCTGACAGCGTACAGGGTTTGTGCAAAGTCTTGAAAGTTTGGAAAATGCTTGATTTTAACTGTTTTCAAGGCTAAGAATATGCTTAACTCAATGCACATTCCTTGAAAAATGCATAATTATCAACATAAGCAGATGTTTCATCGACACAATTACTCATTTAAACCAAAAATCAAACAATCCTGTCATCATATTTATTTGTTGTCTCCTGACATCATGATCAAACATACAATCAATTTAGATGTGATAATGCAAGTTTTAAGAGTCTTCAAATTCTTGGTTTTGGTACCTTGAAAAGTGCTTGAATTTGACTCTTAAACAACTGTACAAACTGTGAGTACAGGCTGGGCCCTGTGGAGCCCTCTTTGTCCCACGACCAACATCCCGTGCGTCAGTCTTTCCAGTTCATTTCAAATGATTAACCCAGCAGTTGTATATTTAACGCTCTTGCTTGTGGAATAATTGGAAATATGTGAAAAGTGTTAAAGGGGTAGATTTCTCTTCCGGAGGCATGGAATATTTAGTTTCCAACCAATTGTGTGCGTATGCAGACTTGGTCATTGGTTAACTAAATGTGCTGCGGGTGCTTGTTATGCTACTGACACAAACTTACCTAGCTCTATCTATGTGTGTGTGTGTGTGTGTGTGTGTGTGTGTGTGTGTGTGTGTGTGTGTGTGTGTGTGTGTGTGTGTGTGTGTGTGTGTGTGTGTGTGTGTGTGTGTGTGTGTGTGTGTGTGTGTGTGTGTGTGTGTGTTCAGGTACCAGGAAACTTCCACGTGTCGACGCACAGCGCTACGGCGCAGCCCCAAAGCCCTGACATGACCCACACCATCCACAAGCTGGTGTTTGGAGAAAAGCTCCAGGTCAGGACACACACTAAAACGCACCCAGACAAAAAATGGACACAGATAAGATCTGAAGTTTCAAAGCGTGAAGCTGATCTCTTGTTTTTGTTTTGTCACGCAGGTACAAAAAGTACAAGGAGCCTTTAACGCGTTAGGAGGGGCTGACCGAATGGCATCTAATCGTACGTATGCACGCTGCGCATGTGTTCACCGTAACCACTGTTTGACGTTTATGTAAGGCAAAGAAATGAGACACCTCTTGGATGGCTAACTGAGTGGAAACATGATTCACACAGCTGACACTGCACCTCAGAGGGAAAGAGTCCAGCCAGTTGCGTCATTAACAAACCTAAATCCATGGTTGGACACTTTTTTATATTGAAATAACTTTGTTTCTCCTGCAGCTCTGGCGTCACATGACTACATACTGAAGATTGTTCCAACAGTGTACGAAGACCTTTCAGGCAAACAGAGGTTCTCCTACCAGTACACGGTAGCCAACAAGGTGCTTCTTCTTTTCCTTTCCTGTGAGATTGTACCTATGTGTCATGTGTTGTTTTTTTGCACTTGTCATGGAAGCAGTGTGACCATCCCGACATATGGCCAGTGTACATGTGTCGCCCTGTTAACTTGTGCGCTCACCTGGAAGTGAAAGCTCACCCCTAGTGACGGGAAACGTTCACCAGATGTCAACAAACCATAAACACGCTTCTTAGAACCGTGTTGACGGACAGTGACTGAGTTTGGAGTAATAACAGTGCCAGCTGATGGTGCAAAGTATTTCATAATCTCCTACCCAAAGCATAAATAAAGGCCTTGCAGAGGCATGCATCAGTGCTTGGAGCTTTATCTCATGTTAAATTAATACTTTTGGTGAATTTAGCCAGATCTTTGCAGAAATGTGAGTTACATAAAGGCACTAACATTGATGTCGTCATATAATAACTAACAACACATTGGAGCCTCCCCTCCTTTCGTCAGTTTTATTCAGCCAAGATTCATTTTCAATGGCTTTTGAGTGACTTATCCGAAACCAATTCAGTAATGACTCATAAACTCCTCGAGAGATAATAATGAATTGTGTGGATTGCTCTAAATTGATTTCTAAACATGATGGGATTAACCGTCTCGGTGTTGATTGAATCGATTTCTCTCACCAGGCGCAGCTCCAAGAAAATTTGTAACGCATTCGTTCTTTCCTTCTCCATCCCACACAGGAATACGTTGCTTACAGCCACACGGGCAGGATCATCCCCGCCATCTGGTTCAGATACGACCTCAGTCCAATCACAGTCAAGTACACAGAGAGGAGACAGCCCTTCTACCGCTTCGTCACAACAGTGAGTGCTTATCATCTGGACTTCAACAGAACAATGAAATCTTAAAATTGTGAAGTGAATGTATTTTAAAGAGACAGATACTTCCCTAAAGTTGAGACCAACACCAAAGCTAAAATGAGAATGAACGCATGCATGACGTAACATCACTTTTGCGCATGTCACATTTTTTTTCTGATTAAATTTGTTGTAAACACCAGACCCTATTAATCCCATCCCATGTAAACAGTTGACCCAAAATGTTCAATCAGAATAAAGAAATATTGTCCATGTAAACATAGCTTGTGTAGTGTTTACAGCTTGTTGTGCTGCTCCCACGTTGCTAGAAAGGTTGATTGTAAAACCTTTCCTTTTCTTTTTGAGTATTATTATTGTGTCATGGTCACACTATGAGCGACAAAGTTACAAAAAAGGCCGAGCGTGAACAGCTAAGTTGTCACTGAGTCACTGCTGAAAGTTGAGTACGCATCAGCTGATTGTATTGTCACGCCCGTCACACAATGACATGTTTGGGTAGTCTGAATACACTGTAAGAAATTGAGCACAATATGTCTGACAAAACTATGGTGGGACATCTACTGTTGATCTTCACTTTTCACCTTTACTTGGATGATTTTAGATGATTTTCTTTTTCTTTATTGGTTCAACAGAATGGGAAATCCGCTTATTTGCGTTCTTTAGAACATTCAAACCTGTTTTTAAATATAAAGCTACAGCCAGCAGTCAGTCTAACTTAGCATAGAGGCTGAAAACGGGGGGAAACCGGTGCCTACCAGCACCTCTAAAGCTATTTAAAATGTTATATTTTGTTTGTTTAATCTTTACAAAAACTATTCCTTTTCCTTCCTGAAATTTCTTTCTCCTTCTCTGCCTCTACTCCCACCTGACCTGAGGAATTTTTGGCTAATCCTGAACCACCTCATCAGGAAAGTTTCCTGCTGACTGATAATGCGGTCAGGATTAAAGTGGCTGCTTGGCTGATGAGCTACACCATTATTTGTCTTCCGTGTTGTTTAGGTTCATTGTGACTTAAGGCACGGGTAGGATATGACTGTGCTTATAGTGTGATTATGAGTCATGGCTTAAGATTGTGAGTCAAGCTGCAGCAGGACACTCTGCTGGATTCCAGCACATTCTGAGGTGTCAGTGTAACGTATTGTTATGATTAAAAGCAGCTGATATTTAGCCGTTTAGAAAAGGAGAAAATACCAAAGCTTTTAAATGTTGACAGTTGACAGTGATTTGTTTTCTGCAGATCTGTGCCATCGTTGGCGGGACGTTCACGGTCGCTGGGATCATCGACTCCTGTATATTCACCGCTTCAGAGGCCTGGAAGAAGATCCAGATAGGAAAAATGTCATGAGGACTGCTCCCCTCCACCCCTCCTCCCAGCTTATTTATAAGTGCAAAACTGCTAGCCTGTTAGCTAAATCCAATCCTCGCTCGAACCAGCTTCCCTTTGGAGATTGTATCACCGTGACCAATGAAGCGGCTCTGGCACTCGATCTAACTACCAGGCTACACGGCTGCGTCTCAGTTACTGAAGGTCCTCTCTGGCTCCGACTGCCCTGCTGACGCGTGGTCGCTGACTATCACATGTCCGCTTCCTGCGTCTTCAGTGACAGGAGAGGAGATGTTACCGTGGAGATAAAGTCTATAAAGTACTTTGTGTCAGGGTTCAAACTATAATGGGTATTTGAAGGCTGCTTCTGACTTTTAAAAAAAAAATGAAGTTTAAAAAAAAAAAAAAGCTGATATTTGTGCTAATATTCAATTTTTTAATTTTTTTTTTTGGTGCTAGCACCACGTCACTTGAATCTCTACATTTATTCAATCATAGGGAAATGTCAAATTACAGAGATAAAGACAACAAGACATAAATCATTAATTTAAAAATGGAGAATTTCAGTCAGGTCTATTGATCCACCAGTGCCAAATAGGGTTGCGACTATAGCTAATATTTTGATCACTTTCTCGATTAATAGATCAGTTGTTTTGTCCATAAAATGTCAGAAAAATGTTGATCCTTGTGTCCCAAAGCCCATAATGATGTCCTCAAATGTCTCATCAGTCCGCAAATCCAAAGATAATCAGTTTACTGTCATAGATGAGTAAAGAAACCAGAAAATATTCACATTTAAGAAGCTAAAGTCAGAGAATTCAGAGATTATTTCTAAAAAAAAAAAAAAAAAATCAATTAAGCGATTATCAAATAGTTGGTGGTTGATTAAATAGCTGACAACAAAGCGATTAATCGACTAATCGTTGTAGCTCTAGTGCCAAAGGGAATGATCATTTGAAGGAACTGTTCTGGTTTATGAAAGCCTGTTCAATGTTGCGTAAACAGAACTGAAATATTTGCACACTGTCCATGAAACTATGACTGCGACTAACAAAGAACCTGCCGATCATTTTTCTGATTAATCGATTAGTTTTGTGGTCCGTGAAATATCAGAAAATGGTCAAAAATATCGGTCAGCGTTTCCTACAGCCCAAGATAACGTCCCTAAATGTCTTGTTTTGTCCGCAACTGACAGATATTTAGTTAACTGTCATCGAGGAGTAAAAAAAAAAGAGGAAATATCCGCATTAAAGAAGCTGAAATAAGAGAATCATAAAAAAGTTACTCAAAATTGATGAATCGGTTATAGGAATAGTTGATAGGTGATTGATTAAATACTTGACAACCGATGGTTAATCGACTAATCGTTGCAGCTCTAGTGCCAAAGGGAATGATTATTTGAAGGAACTGTTCTGGTTTAGACTGGATGTATTTTCACACTGTCCATGAAACTATGTTTTCTATCATGTGACATTATTTTCTCAGCTCTTCCTTTTTTTATCTCCACTATTCAAACTGTGTGCCTTTAGGTTTACTGTCCCACCATACAGGATTAGTTATTCGTTTGTCCATCTGTTTCAGTGACTGCCACTGAATCCATTGTTTTCACATGTTCTCTCATGCATGTTAGAGCTTAAGATGTCTGTGTAGACTCACTTTTTTAGTTCAATACAGCGATCATTGTTTTCCTTTTAGTCCATTTATACCAAAGTCTTCATCAACACTGCTAATTAAAGGTCCTAGCTTTGAGGTTTTTTTCCATTCCGATAGACATCGCAATGAATAGAGTGACTGTTTTTCTAAGAGATAACTTGATTTAGTTTTATTTTTTACATGGTACGTGGCTCTGTTTACTCACTGTGTTTCCATGAAGTTGTAAACTGTAAAGAACATTTTGTTTTGTAAGGAGAAAACTTGTAGGCCAAGATGTTTTTCCTCTTTGGTCATTTTTCTTTTCTTTTCTACTGTTGTATAAAAGACGTCTCTGATCAAGACCAGTGATAATCACCAGCCCTCAGAACTGGTCTTTCTGCTGTTAAGGTCATCTATTTCCTGTTCCGTCTCAAATTACTTTGTAATGCTATGTGCTCCTCGAGTAATGGTACCATAGAAATCACCATTGTACGCTCCATGTGTTCAGGTTGCAGTTCTTTCAACCTGACTTTTATTTTGGATTTAATTCCTCATTTTTAATCTGTTTTTGGATTGCATTGGTTTGCAGATCTCAAAGGGAGGACTCACCTACTACACTTTGGTTTAAACAGTGAAGATTTTATTATATCTTTTGGCCTAAAAAGATGCAAAACATTGATCCATTTCATAAGAAACCCTAATATAGTGAAAGGAGACATATTATGCTTTTTCTTTTTGTTTGGTGTTTTACACAGAAGCTCCTCTCTCCTACAGAAAACACGGCTCCTGAAACACCTCGTTAGTAGTCTTGCCTTTAATTCTGTGACTTTGTGACATCACACTACGTCATCATGTCACACATTTGCCTAATTTACTAAGAGACAGGAGCTAAAACAGAGTGTTTCAAACAGAGGGGGGATACAGTGCTGCAGCACTGGACAGAAAGCTGATCGGTTTTTGAGCACTAAAGCATGTAAACCTATTCTAGTAGTAACCTTAAATACAATTCAGAACCTGAAAATGAGCAGAATATGTCTCCTTTAAGTTATGGAGTCAAAACGGAAGTATAAAAGAAAAGTGCTGCAGGTTTCAAAGCCAAGTATTTCAGTTCAAATGTGTCGACTTAAACCTGTTTTTTAATACCTGAAACTGTCAGTTACCTGCATTTATCCAGGTACCCTCATCAACGCTTTTTCACAGAAACCGAAAATGGATCCTTTGCGCGTCTGACTACATCACATAAAACCAGCTCTAGTGGCTGTAATTGTGTGTGTGTGGACTTTGCACCTACAACGCTGCTCATTTCCCTCAGCTGGCAGCCAGAGTCAACACCCTGCAGGTTGTCATTTGTGATGTGAGCATGTATAGGAGGGTGTTAAGCTGTCACAGCTGTCATCATGCTTACGTCCAGCTCTGATAAGAGGTGCTTAGTGTGACTCACTCTTTTATTCGCCCTACATCCCTCTGTTTACCTCCGTGACTTATTCCTTCTTCACGGTGGTGGTGGTGTATCCAAGCTTCTCTCCGCCTCCACCAAATGACACAGATCCACAAATATCTGCTCATTTCCTTGATTGACCCATTACATGGACCATCAAAGAGTTTGTTTCTTTGTGGACCTGTAATTTATCACAGTATGACAAATGCTAATTTGCTCTTAAGATGTGCTCTGGAATAATGACAGCTCCAGTCTCATATTAATCACAGAGAAAAGAACCAGAAGAAGATAAATTTCTTTATTTCTTCCCGTATGAGTCATAATTTGTACAAATAAAGGAAGAATACTCTGTATATATAAAAGATAAAATTATAAATGTGTGAATAGAAAATACTTAGGGCTTGTTTTTGTCATAATGCTGCCACCCAGTGGCTCATTAGAGGAACTAACAGTTCAGTCCGTGTGTTGAGGCAGCAGCCCGAGAGAGAGGATTTTGAGATGAAGTTGATCTATAACCTGATCTTTAGTAATAAATGAGTAGTAATATGTCAATACTGGGATGTTACTAAAGCCTATACACCTCCCTCCACCTGCGCTGTCCACTTTTTTTTGTTTTCCCTTCTCTCGGGCTGCATCTTTGGCAAGATTACACATTGGAGGAGGCCAGGCAGGGGGAGTCCGGCGAGGAGAAGAAGTCGCAGAAGCCCTCCTCAGACAGGTGTCCGTACTCGTTGTTGTAGAAGGTCTGTCCTGACAGCTGGCTGAAGAAGGTGGGACGGTGCCGGGAGCTGCAGGCGCCACTGCTTCGACCCAGGGAACCATGAGAGGCTGTCAGAGGCTCTGTGCTGCTGCTGCTGCCTATACGACTGGGTACAGAACATACAAA
Organism: Pagrus major; assembly: GCF_040436345.1. Lineage (NCBI taxonomy): Eukaryota > Metazoa > Chordata > Actinopteri > Spariformes > Sparidae > Pagrus > Pagrus major. Next base: position 22,028,385 of record NC_133232.1, on the reverse strand, counting down.
TACAGCTGTCAGCATTACTGTCAAGTACTCAGGCCAAAACAAACAATGAAGCGATTCTACTAATAAGTAAGCCTGATGTAGCTTATTCCTCTGACACAGAGCTCCATTGTTCTCCAAGAACTATAAGAACACATCAGTGAGCCGTACTATTGTGGTGGCTGACATGTTCCTTCGTTACAATAATCATGGGCTCTGTAGTTTATTTTGAGTCCATCCCACACACACCACTGCTGTGAATACGAGAGCAGTGGTTTTCAAACGGGGGTCCAGGGACGATGAGGGGCCCTTTAATGGTTTGTTGGGGGTCCCCAGCTAAAGGAGGAATAAAATACTTTATCGCAATATTTTTTGGAAGTTGGAACAACAAGGAAAAATTGGGGTTGGTTGTTTTAAGTGATTGTAAGTTATAGTAATCCTAATCTTTAAACTGCAAATAAGAAATAATCACAAGACAAAATCCTCTCAGATGTGCATCTGCTGTGGAGTCCTTGACATGGACATATTGGGAACTTTAGTACAAGAGCATCAAATCCACCGCTTACAAATCAAACAGTCCCGAACACCAGGACCATTTCCTCCTGTTTGAGCAACTCTGTCAGACACTACAGTTCCCAGCTGTTCCAGGATATGTTTAGCCCAGTGGGCCCAAGACACACCATAGGACAAGCCAAAATCACTCTGCACTCATTTATTTTTGGTTCTCTGGAAGGTTTTTGAAGGATTTGCCTCTGCATTGGAAAATAAATGCTAACAATGTACCGATATAGTAAATTAAAAAGGTGTTCATTACTTATATAAATGTATATAGCAATAATAATTTATGGTTGTGACGGCACACCTCGACTTTATATTTGTAACTCATTTTTGCAGGTTACGTCTTCAGTAGGAACCAATGGGCTTAAGACTGAGTGCCACAGAAGGCAAAAAGTAGAGGACGGACGGTTTCATGAGATTTTTTTATAATACCAAAAACATCAAACATAGCCTTGTCCTTGAAGTGAAAGAATAAAAACCTTCACCTTCACTCAACAAAAGCTCCACAGGCGTCATAAAGCAGCCAGCAGTAGCCAGAGGTGAGTACAAACCTTCTCAGACATATTTTCGACATCAGTGGTCACGACAAATAAAACATGATCTACATAAATGTGACAATTCGGAGCAGCTGTCATTTGCAGGTTGCCAGTTTCAAATGCTTTTGTCTTGTAAGCTGTTGACAGGTTGTTTACACCACTTTTTTGCGTTCCCCATGATAGAAAACAACAAGCGTACAGCTGGTTTTCTTTTGTTTGCACTCTCTTTCGCTTGTTCATTATTACATAGTTTATGATGGACATCCATGTTTAAGTTTGGGTTTGTTTCCATTTCAGCCCATTTTCTGTTATAACATCTCAGTTCATATGGTTGTTGGTTACTTGTTAGTTTCCCACCTTTGTTGCTACTGGAGATATTTATTTTTTTAACTCCTTTAAAATCATTCAGGATTTTCTACAACACCATATGGCTGTGTAAAATGTAAGATCGAGCAATGCTGCAGATGTTTCACTTAGTCTGACCAGCTTTGATTATTGATGTGAACACTTGGGAGCTGCTCTCACAGGAAAGCTTCCTCCTCCACTCTGCTCTCAGTAGTGTGTGAGTGAGTTGTTAGATAAATAAGTCTCATTCTTTACTTTTAGCGATGACCTTTTTGGCTAAGTTGGCTGTTCAGAGCTTTGCTAAGTAAAATTCTGAAAACTTTGATAAATATGGGCCTTAGGTTCAGATGACTCACACTGTTGCTTACTCCTACTTAGCCATGCATTACACAAGACTCTGCTGATGCTTACTTCCTTTGCAGTTGTACTGTAGTTTCACTGCATACGTGATGTGAAAGAACGACTGTTTTCTCACACTGACTCTGAAACATCTAGAAAAGTAGCCTTTACTAATACATCTGCATGGTGTTGTTTCACAGTGAGACTAAATAGCTGGCTGCTCTCTCTTCTCATCTTTCAGTTTCAGACAGTTGTATTGATCATCAGCTTTTGGTATGATTAACCTTTTTGAGACGGCACCCCTGTGCTGATGTTCGATTCTTTCAAATTCTTCGGAGGCCAGAACCATCCCGCTGTCCGTCTGGTTGTCCTGGGAAGAGACACAGTGGGACATCATGTGAATTAAGTGCCTTTGGCTGACCCTGCTGCTGCTACGTCTGAGTGCAGCGACTATTTTTGGTAATTATCTGAGGGGAAGATTTCCAAAGTCAAATGGCATTCGCAAAATGTCAGCAGCCGATTCACATTTTTCAACGATCAACAGGGAGATGAAGGGCTTACTTGAGGGGCTTTCTGTGGGTGCATCTCCAGGGGCAACTCCTCAAATGTCTTCACTCTGGGCTGGCACATTTTGGAGGGTCCCACGAACACACAGCCGGTGAAGGGCACGCAGTTATAATACCTGGTCAAAAATATAGAAAGGGTTTGTCAGATTAAAACATGATAGTCGACGTACAAATAACAGGAGATAGGAAACGGAGGAGGATCCAGAGCAGGTGGGAATATGGGAACCAGAAGCAGCTTATGTTTGAATTTTTTAAATACTTTTAGTCTTGAAAAAGGTCGACTTCAGGCTGTGGTCTGTGGTTTGAAAGTGATGATAAATGGAGTTATTATCAGCAGAATCATTTTCCCTTTTTATAAAAAAAATGGATTCTCATTAATCAGTTGAAAAAATATTTGAAAATACAGACGTGCCAACACATCTGGGTGATAAAACATGATTCATTCAGAGAGAGCCTGTCTCTCTCAGCCCTCAGCTCTTTGGTTCACACTACGGATATACTTTTTACTGTCAGTTTCAAAACAGGCAAAAAAGAAAATAGCACAGCTGGCAGTGGGCACTCTGTATGCAATCGTCTCAAAACAGACAGAATGGTACATTTGCTGGTGACTATTTTCAGCTGTGGATTTAGTGGTAAATACTAGTGAGTATTTACGGCAGCAGAGCAGCGTGTGTGTGTGTGATCGTCTCAAAATAAACTTCAGTGTGTGCATTCATAGTAATTAAGGAACATGTCACCCAGGGCAAGGGTGTAGTTTACTGATGTATTTTCATGGTAGTGAGGAAAAAAATATATCAAGCCATGGCTACACTGCAATGCAATTCATTGTCGGTGCATGAGATTGCTTACAATAAGAAAAATATCACCAGATAAAATGATTTAAACATGACAGTCTTCCAGGTCCAAGTTTCTTTTCCTTTCACGGGGTCTTGAAGGACGACAGGAGTACTCATAAGTACCTGGCGGGCAGAGTGTTGCAGGCCAGTCTCAGCTCCTCTTCAGATGGAGGCCGTGATGACGCCTGTGAGAAACCATCATCCTCAGAGCTCTGCGAGTGGTTCAGAGGGACGTAGTCCTTCCCGTCCTGAGGGAAATACGACTTAAAATTAAACCCTTTACAAACTAAAATTTGAGAATTTGAGAATTCATGGCTCTCCAGCAGTGAACTCACGGGCAGGCTGTTGTCCTGCAGCAGGTCTCCCAGGATCTGCACCAGGGCCGGGAACGTCGGCCTCCCTTTGGGCTCACCCTGCCAGCAGGCCAGCATGATGCCATATCTACCAGCAGAGGGCAGCACCATCACAACAAAGAAGACATTGTGGTGTTCAGCTACAAGTTTGCTCTTGTATCTTAAATTTAAAAGTCTCTCTAATTTTTGATATTTAAGTGCAGATTAATATTGGCTCTTGCGATTGGCTTGATCAAACAAACACATTCTCAGCTTGTAAATCTTATTTGACTGAAAGATTGTTTATTTAAGAGGCAGATTAGTAAGAAAAAGCCCATTACATTTCAGGGGAGGCTGTCTCTGGCGATCTCATCCTGACGCCGTCTTTCAATCGTTTGCAGAAGTCTTCGTCGATCTGTACTCCTGGGTACGGAGACGCACCTGAGGGTGTACAAACGGAGGATGAGACATTAATAAACATCTCAGGTTAAGTCATTGTTTGGATAACAGTCATGGAGACTTCCTCTGCTTCCAATGGAATACATTTCCAAACTGCTTTTGGCAGGAACAGAGACACTTTTATAAACAGCCGGTCCAACTGTTCCTTTCTTTCGATTTCTATACAAATGCGGCTTCACAAAAGATGAATTGAGTGTGCTGTGATTTTGTCTTTACCCAGTGAAAAGATTTCCCAGAGGAGAACTCCAAAGGACCACACGTCACTCTGGCTGGTGTACACTTTGTCAAAGATGCTCTCCGGAGCCATCCACTTCAAAGGCAGACGAGCCTGCGAGAACCAGACGCGTATTACACCACGGTCACATAAACAGACGTGATACCTATGCCTTTATATGTAATCATTATGTGGGTGATTCCAAAAACCAAACCGAAAAGGGACTTCAGTGTTTCCCCACAGTGAATGGAGATGGATAATAAACGTAAAGCGAGTGTGAGAAAGCCGTACGTTGCCTTTCCTGACGTAGTCGGGGTCTTTGTATATGTCTCTGGCCAGGCCGAAGTCACAGATCTTCACGATGTTGTTCTCCGACAGGAGAATGTTCCGCGCTGCCAGGTCTCTGTGGATACACTGTGGATACACACACGGCCACACATACATCATAACTCAGCCGACAGGTGTGTGTGCATGTGTGTGTTTGTGGACTGTACATGCGGTGCTTTCACCTTGTTTTTTTCTGATGAGTGAATAGCAGAGATGATTTGCAGTAAGTAAAAAGCAAGTTGGCAATTTGAGTTATCTGTTGACTTAAAATCTCTCTCTCTCTCTGTGTGTGTGTGTGTGTGTGTGTGTGTGTGTGTGTGTGTGTGTGTGTGTGTGTGTGTGTGTGTGTGTGTGTGTGTGTGTGTGTGTGTGTGTGTGTGTGTCTGTGCCAGTTTGTAACTGGGACTGGACTTTGTCTTGGCCCGGCTGAGCTCTGTGGAATCGTTGTAGGAGATCCACCATCCTTCACAAAGCTGTCAAGTAAACAAGCCTACAGGATAACGACGGTTTGAGGGAGTCGTTTAAAGCCAAGCCATTGTCACCATTTAAATTTCATTATTCATCCGATTACCAGCGGATTCATACGTGAGATAGACTGTGGCAGTAAGTCGACAATAATGGAAATGTGAAAGCATGTTTTGATGGCAGGTGAGTTGTTCTGCAGTGCTGAAGAACGTGCTCTTCAGATCCACATTTGATTTGACAGTTTATTAAGTGAAAGTTAAATAATCACCAAATGAAATGACTAAATAAAGCAGATTACCCATAGGACATGTGCTGAATGTCATTTTAATTTAAATCTAATTATTATTTTATTATAACTTTGTTATTAAATTTAGTTTTACATTTTAATTTAACCTTTTTTTTAATTTTAAATCTGATATTTCAAATGTTTTATTCTATTTGTAATTTCATGTATTAAATCAAAATTAAATACATTTTAAGCGAACATGTATTCTAATACCTTAATTAATTGCCAATATAATTAAATTTTTAATTTTAACACACTTATTTTTATTTTATTAATCCAGTCCGATCTAATCTAGTTTCTTTTCACACTCCTTTGTATTGTTGACGATTTTACTTCACTGATGCATATTGATCACCTGACACTGGGGACATAGTAAGTAAATAAGTTCAGGAACATCATATCACTCATAGCTACCCTACCTCTTCTCTTAGCACTTCTTTTATTTAAGCAAATGATCTGAATACTTATTTTAACAACTGTAAACATTTATTTGTGTTATTAATTCATTGTTTTTTAATATATACAAAATTATCATTATTTTGATTTCCACCATTTTGGAAAGCAATAAAGCATCTAATGTGGAAAAGGACACCAACGTTGACGCTTGTATGCCATTTTTTTTTCTCCAAAGCTCTTCATCAACTATCCACAGTTTGTTTTGCAGCTGTGAGTGGTGCCGTTTTGGGAATATATTTAATTTTCTCACTTCTCCTGAATAAACACACCACACAGTCAGAACCTGAATAAGATTAGTATGCAGTATGGCATCGTGGCACAGCTCTAGTTTATTGTCACACGATTAATTAATGAGCTCAAAGGCCTGAAAAGCTGAATGATCCAGGCTACAACCTGCTGCCCCTGAGACCGACTTCTGCTGACAATTCAACGCAGCTCAGTCACTAATTGACTGTGTAAAATGTTGACAATTAACCTTTCTGGAGGCCAGGAACTCCATCCCACGAGCCACCTGGAAACTGTAGCAAATGAGGTCTTCTATCGTCAGAGGAGTTTTCCACAGGTCCTCCACTGGAGACAGAAGATGAGGGAAAGGGCAGGCGTGGGAAGAAAAAGAAAAAATGAAACAATTGTAACAAGACAAATAGTTAAATAATTTACTCCTGTGAATTAAATCAGACTCACTTTTCTCCACAACAGGAGTCTGAGCGGGCGTGTTGGATGACGGACTCTGAGGAGTGGTGAGCGTGGAGGAGGACGGAGAAGGTGGGTGACGAGCCCTTTGGTCCATCTGGCCAGCCTCGATCATCCTTCTCACCTGGCTCTGAGTTTTAGGAGAGCGATCCTGCGTGAGGGAAAAAAATTCAGGTCAATATCAAAAAAGAGTTACAAAATACACCGATGTTAAAAAATTGTTTGGAATCGCCTGCCGTCCAAGCTTGATTGAGTACGCTCAGGTGGCTGAGAGGACTACTCAGTATCTTAGAATGGTCTTTCATGCTTTTAGGTTGTAGACAGTTACAACAGTATTCCCCCCTGTGGTGCATCATTGAACTATTGCTCTTACCTACGAATATGATTCTTTCTGTGGGTTGAGCCGCAGACACATTATCACAGCAGGACACACAAATATAAAAGGGTAGAGACTAGTTCAGTGTCTGTAGTGTTTTGGATACCCTGTATGGGAGGAAGAACTCTCTCTTGGCTCGGAGGAAGTTGGACAGATTCCCGTATTTGCAGTATTCCACTACCACCATCAGCGGACCTGATGACACAGACAATTGATTTATCTTGTTATCATAGCAGTACAGTTATAAAACGGCTACAAATCTTTCAGCACACTTCACAATGTTTTGTCTCTCATTGAAATGATTTCTGCCTCTTGTTCAGGAGCCAGTGAGAGCTGCTTTTCCTTTTCTGAAAGCATTTCCTGCCCGAGGTTAGCTCCGAGGCAAATTGCTGCTTTTGTTTAGGGTAAACATTTTCAGATGTTCGCCCCTCAGAAATGTGCTCTGTAGGTCAAATTGATATATGGACATAAAATTAGGGGTGTCACAGAAAAACAGAGGCAGCTGTTTGCTCAAGATGTTGTGTTGAAGCTGCGGGGGGTAGACAAAATAATGTTAACAGCTCCTAGAAAAGGAATTCCACTCAACAGCAGAACTAAAAGAGATCATCTGTGCCCAAACTGCAGGTGTTTGTTTCTGCAAACACTAATGGTCTGCACACATTTATATATCAAATGCCACAGGAAACAGTCTCTAAAATCACGACAACATATTTTTGTTAAGACGAACAATGATCAGATATTGAAACCGATTAACAATTTTTATGGCATGTTACAGTCGGTTAACCAGAACTCATTATGATATGAAAATAAAACATTTTTGAACACACACATATGAAATGTAATACAGTATAAACCCGTCCTCACCGTTTGGTTTAGTGCAGGCTCCTAACAGGTTCACCACATTCAGATGGTGACCGATGTGAATCAGTATCTTCAGCTCCGACATCAAGGCCTTATGCTCACTGGCTGTGGCTCCATCTGAAACAAACACCCATAGAGTGAACATCATGCATGACACACTTCCTATTGTTTACTTTTTGTAAACACATTTCACATTTCACATACATAAAACAAAACCGGTTAGCTTAGTGTAGGGGTGCAAGGGATCACGAAACTCATGGTTCAGATTATATCGCTTTAAAAAAAATAAAAAGATCCATTGTGTGTGTGTGTGTGTGTGTGTGTGCGCTAAAACAACTTCAGATGTGTACATCATGGGCATCTTAGAAAGTTTCCAACAATACTCATATGCAGTACACATACAGAGCGCATACACAACAGTTCTCACCCTTCAGCATCTTGACAGCCACTGTGTCCAAACTGTTGCTCTTGTTGATGCCGTAGATTGAAGCCTCAATTACTTTCCCAAAGGCACCGTGGCCTAAAACCTTCCCTGTGTCAGGAGAAAGCACAGAAACACAACTGAATATCCATGCCCATTGATCTCTGCAGACTTGCTTTTAGTCTCACTGGAATACACAAACAGCTGTGGTTGGGAGCGGTTGCAAGATGTAAATTCATCTGGCATCTATATAGACGAAGGGGAGGAAATAGAATAGAATCTCAATTGCAGGATTTGGAAACATGTCGCCACGAGTCCCTCTCACGGAGCAGATGCTTTTCCTCCGGGCGTTTATCAAAAGCTGTGCTGGGAATGAGCACATATTTAACATTAGCACTTTACTTGGCAGCACTTTGCCCGGCTGGCTGCCGTCCAAACTCATGCCATTAAGGATTCTGGAAATGGAAAACTAATTCAGTTTCATCCATCTATTCACTCTCATCCCCTGCCTATATATTCCTCCCTCCCATTCACTCATTTATTCCACCATCCACCCTTCCTATCCCAATGGCTCACCCAATCGGAGTCTGTCTCTGGAGATCTCCCACTGCGAGGAGTCGTAAGGCAGGTATTCACACTGCTCATCCAGAGGCACCTCCCCCGGGTCCATGATGATTGATAGATAGCCCGTCTTTATGTCTGCCGGGTTAACCTGAAGTTCAGAGAGAGGAAGGGTTGATGTAAGGTGAAGAGGTGCTGAGGTGGATATGGCAAATGAAGTGCTGGAGATGTGGCACAAAAATAAAAGACCAAGCCGAGAAAGAAATGAAATGTGTACTAAACATCTAATCCAGGCTGTGGGGTTCTCCTTTTTCTATTATTACCACACTTAGGAAGAAAAAAGCTGATTTATCACAATAGATGAGTCTAACATGGTTTGCGATCAAGCTGTATGCAAGAGCTTCTTGTCAAAGCTCCTGAAAACTGAAAACTTTCTGTACAAAATTTCTATCCTTTGGCTATTGAAAAGCACATTACAGTTAAAATGACCCTTTTACTGTGGGATGGCTTTCAGGGCCAGCTGCAAACAGCAAAAATGCTAGTGTTGCCTGGGTACTGATGGAGAGACCTCGAATCTCGAAATTGATAAGCCTATAATAATGGCACTGCCAGAATGTATGCATTATAAGAATATGTTCATAACATCTGCAGGCTCTGGTTGTGAATGTACATTTATGGACAGCAGGTACCTTTATTACCTTCACACACAACGGGATCTAATGGTTCTTGACTATTTGTGCCTTTTCTACCCAATTGAAGGAGAAGTTCACGTAAAAATGAAAATCCAGTCATGATATACTCACCCCCATGCCAGCCGCTGTATATTCATATGTAAAAAAATAGTAACATAGGTATTACGGACCTGCTGGTATAAAGTCGGCTAGCTCCTGTAATCTTTGGGGTTTTGTCTATTTTCACCTCTCAGCTCATTAAACTGTCTGCTGCTTTTAAAAGGTTAAAGATGTTGAGAGGAGCTCGCCTGATGTGATTGGCTCATACTGGAGGGCAGCCCAGAGGCCACAAGTGAACAAGGGAGCAAGAGACAAAAAGACAGAGGTACTGTTAAGAGAGAGAAGAGATAAAGATCCATCTCTGCAAATCGAGCCATCTCGAAATTAATTCCAACTCGAACTATGAAACGCTGCTGTGCGGCTGTGTGAGGAGATCTAACATGTGACCAAATGAGGAAAAATAAAAAGCAATTTGAGCCTCATTATACAGATGCTCGTTGTTAGGGGCTAACAGACTAATTGGACTATCAGTTACACTCTCAGCTGGTAAATCACAGGCTCTTTTAAAGATCAAGCATGTTGAGCTCAAACGCCGGCAGCCATGTTGTGAGACAGAGGTCAAAGCGTCTCCGTCACAGTCTGCCAGTTTCTCGCACAAACACGCAGACACACAGAGAAGAGTGACGGCCTCTGACCCGCTTCACGTTGCAGAAGATGAGGATGAGCAAGGCCCAGAAGAACACAGCGATGACTCCGGTCCCGATGAGGATTACAATTTCCACGTTGGCCTTATCACTTGAACCTTAACAGAGAGGAAGAAGAAGAATGAGACACACACACACACACTTTCCTCTCACATTTCATTATTCAATCTTTGATGACATTGCTCCTTACTGCCTGTAGGGGGTGCTGTATCACAAACTATCTTTGTTGCGAGCTCCTTACATTAAATCTGTAAGATACCTCAATGTGCTATAAAGGCCATTTACTCAATCGAGCCATTCATCTTGAGACCACCTCCTGCAACACTCCCATTCAATCATTCATTCTGAACACATGCACCATGCCCCGACAGTCATTGACTTTGATTTGATTGTGGTGAGTTGCACAAAACAGAAGCCCAAAACCTCGAGCTGCAGTGAAAAGCACAAGAGGTGAATGACTAAAATCCAGACCTTCACATTTTGTGTGACAGGCTGAGAGCTCGAGGGCAGCTGTGATTTCAGCCCTGAGTGCACTCGAAAAAAAGCACGTCGGCAGCGGTGGATTCAGGTGTCACTGTGTGTGTGTGTCTGCGCGCATGTGTGTGCATGTGTGTGGCTGTCTCACCGATGACCTGGACGGCGGCTGAGGAGTGGACACACCCGCGCTGGTTGCAGGCGGTGCAGGTGTAAAGCCCGGCGTCCTCCTCTCTGACCCTCTGGATACTCAGCGTGCGGTTTGAATCCTGCAGCTGGACCCCTGCGAGGAGAATAATAAGTGACAAACACACACACGCACACACACACAATTCAACAACATTTCTCAAAATCTCCTCACACCTCTGGAATTCAAACTAAACTAGTCATTTATAATCCTGTCACCCGTGCGGCGACCCGCATGTCCCCGCAGCCTCTCCGACTGAACCCAGAGCATCAGCTGTCACTCAGGCCCATATTGACTGCCCCTCTTCCCACCTCCCGCCCCCTCATCTCCTTCAGATGTTAAGAAGAGAAACGCGCTGAGAGAGCTAATGAGCCATGTCCATCGGCCTGCAGGGTTTTATGTGTGTGTGTGAGTGTGTGTGTGGGTGTATTCTTGTCACTGGTTCTGTTTGATACGTTTTGCTCAATAGTTTGAGTGCGTGGGTGGGCTGGTGGGTGGTTCTGTATCTGTGTCTGTTGGCTTCTAATAGCCGGATTGCCGTTTGTCATGATGGAAAGAGCAACAAAGAAAAACATCAACAAGTGCCTGAAGTTGTCTGAGTAAATATTACCAGAGCTTCCTGTTTCTGCTCTTTTATCTAATGTGAAGTCCTCATAATCTTACTGGAAGACACGAGTCCTGCTAAATTAAGGCCCCGAGGTGAAAACTTCATGAGTAACTGTTGTGCTGTGTGTGAGAGGGTTCAGGTGGCTGCCGGGTCGGCAGGTGGGCGGCTGCGCTGTTGTGTAAACGCATGCATCACCTGTGTAGGTGTATCCACGCACCTGACATTTGGTGGAGAGGCTGGCTGTCTTTGAACCAGTAGAGGCGGGGCAGCGGCCTGCCCTCCACGTCGCACTCCATCCGCAGGGACTCGGTCACATTCACCGTCTGGTTGGTGAGGCTGCGTTTGTAGCGAGGCGCCTCCAGGGCTACACAAAGAGGACAAAAGACGGAGAAGAGGGCAAGAGAAGGAAAGTGGGAAATAGGCATTATGACGCCAGATCATCTCAAGACCTGTAAATGTACATGATATTTACCGAAGGCTCTCGAAGGATTGGAAAAAAAGGACAAAAGTCAAAGAAAACCCATTAAAATGTACATGCATCCTCCAGGCACTGATGCCAGGTTCCAGCGCACAACATGAATGAAGCATGAGTTTGTTTGTGCGTTTCAGCCCTGCAGCGTCTCAGCTCTGTTCTGTTGTTATATATTAAAGCAGCACAAACACCAGGTTCTCTTCTCCATCATGTGTATATCAGTCTGCGTAGGCACTTCCATGAGAGTGTGTGTATTTTTAAGCCTGCAGCATCTCAGCGACCCGTGTATGTTTCCGCTGCCAGGGGTGGAGCTTTTCTCTATAATTAACTCTCTGCGCCGAGCAACGTTTGTATGTCTGTGTCTGGATCTCTTTTAGCCCTCACCTTTGACAGAGATGTATCTGAACAGACACTGTTTCTCCCCGCTGCGCCTGCTTTGAGCCTCACACACATAATGACCCTCATCCTGCAGCCTGATGGAGCCGATGGTGAAGTCCAGGACCCAGCTGTTGGAGGGCTCCTGGAAAGAGAGCTGGCCGTCGAGGGTGTCCGCGTACAGGCGCACGCTCCTGCAGTCCAGCTCCTGGGGCTTGCTGTGCTCGTCTTGCAGGGCCCGAGGGTCGAGGCGGTACCACTGCAGCTGCTCGTAAGTGTAATTGTCAGCGCTGCAGCAGAGGGACACTCTCTCCTGCTCCAGGGGGTTTTCTGAGGGCTGGACGTCCACACTGAACCCCTCAGGGATGGCTTTGAAGACACAGAGACACTGAATAAACAAACTGACCTTAAACAGGACAACACTGCTTCGTACTGTTTTACTTTGTTCATATGTGGCGGACCCTGCCACCTTTCTAGATTCAAACAGTTTTCTGGGGACCTTATTTTCCTCTGAGAACAGCTTGTTTATTAAGTTATGGATAAAATAAATGTTTCTCGGTTTGTTTTATTACCTCATTAATATTGTAAACATTAAAATTCTGAGTTTTAATTTCTTCTCCAAAACTACATAGTGCCCCTTTAAGTTTATAAAAAACTTAAACTGTAAATAGTTATCTTACTGATGTGATTCATTGTTCTGAAGTTCAGTTCTGAGGCTGTTCTGTAAACAGTTTTTTAATAAATAATACCAACCGCAACTTCTAATCAACTCGAATCAGTTTCAGGCTTAAAGGTGCAATATGTAAGAATTGGCTACCTGTCGAATTTATACTCTAAACAAATAGGGGGCAGCATATCACCAGCATAACCCCTAACTGCTGCTGTAGCTACCATATGCTAGTTAGTTCGGTTAGCCGTGCAGCTGGCGTTCCAAACTGGGAGCTCGGGGCAGCGTGAGATTGTTTTCACTGCTAGCACCGGAGGTTTGAGCCGTGACGGGCCAGGGCTAGCTGGTCAGCATACTAAACATGCTTTGCAACACAACATAGACGTCACAACATCGAAACTTTTATTTCTTCACATTATGTTGATAATCGCACTTAATTTTTGAATGTTTTTGACACAAAACTCTATTGCACCTTTATGTTTGCAAATTCATTTAAATTAACTTTTACCATGCAGAGAGTTTTGGTTTTATATTCCCAGCTTGAGATTTCTACTTGCATGCCAATAAAAGAGAAGAGTGGAATTTCTGTGGTGCTCGCTGTTTGGAAAGTGACATTTCAAAAATCTAAAATGACTACTCATTACGCCGGCTAATCCACAGACCAACCAAACTCTTTTCATTAGGATTATTTCTTCAGAGCATTATGAGACGACGTGGCCTTGGGCACAGACATGTAAAAGTATTAGCTTATTATTTGCAATTATTTTGGTCACAAAGAGAGACTGTCTAAATTCTCTCCAAACCCTCCTGACCAGCAGATCCACACTGAAATTCCTTTATATCGACACAAAGTACAATATAAATCAATGAAAATCAGTAAAAACAACTGTGATTCAGGTTCATTTGCAGTCAAACGTGTTTAAATTGTATTTAATCTTAATGTGCACTGTGCAACTACATGAGAGAAAAATGGACAAAAACATTCAAAATCAGATCAGTTTCAAGTTTACAATATGAAAGGATTAAACAAACAAGATCAGGACTAATTCTAACTGAGCCCTGTGGCTTTTCAGTGAAAGCAGCCACTTCAAACAGAAGTTTCTAGTCAGGGCCCCGAAACTTATTCTGCCCCTGCGTGTAATGTGATGTTATTGTAATGGGGTGAAGCTAGAAACTACAGAGACTGTTATCTCTAAACTTTGACAAATTAAACAAAAATGATCTGCATGGCTAAACACTACTGCAGGGGATTTTGGGAAATAAGCTCTTTTAATCACTCTGTGTTTTGTGCTTTTTGTTATTGAATTCAGGGTGCATCCCAGCCCGACATACTTACTGGTTACATAGAAGTAGATCAGCCGCTCATCTTTGCCAGCTTTGTTCTCAGCAGAGCACTTGTACATGACGGAAACACTGGCGTTGCGAATCTGAAGCCTGCTCACTATCTGTGAGGTGAGAAAAGGTTGGCGAGACTTGAATTCATCAGGGGGAGACACACATTTCTTAAAAGGAAGTGCAGTCTGCAATCATGTAATTCTTTTGTGAGCTGACACAAACCAGAGTTTGGGCTGACGGGCCGACAAGAGGCAAAAGTCACTCAGGTGCGAGCGGAAAAACATCAGAGTGCATGTTTCTGCGTTGTTTTACTCTTATGGTAAATGTGCAGACATGTGTATGTGCACATGTGCCCCTCGCATGTGTGTCTGGATGTGTTTATAAGCAGTTCTCACAGGAAGTCTGCAGAGGAAGGCTGATCTAAATATTTCTACTGTGGAAATGGTGCTTGATTGACAAATTTTGTTATGGAGCTCAGAATTTGGGACGCTTACATAAAAACATCACAGATAAGTCCACTTACATAAATGTCTTATTTTTATCAAATTCTGTCATTTTTCTTACAGGAATTGTCATCGCAGATCATATAATCATGTCACAACATTATTCTTTGTTTTCCTCCATGAGAAGGTGTGTTTCTAAATAGAATGAAGGTAACAATCAAAAACGAATGAAATGAACCTTTTCTCGGCCATCCACCACCTCGACTGACGTTTCGATAGCCTCGATTTCATTCACAGCGTCTTCCGAGTTAATGTCCTGCCAGTTCTGACAGTCGGCGATCCTGTCACTCCGGCCCTTCCTGTCTCGTCGGACCCTGGAGTGAAAACACAGACACAGTCATGACATGTCCCCTCATTGACATGCACAGCAGAGAGTGGGCAGTGGGGGAGAACTCAGAAGCTCATCGAACCAGACATCCTGAGGTTTTATGAATGTTTTACCCCCCGTGCTCTGGATTGCATTTCAGATCCAAACATCAGCTCACATCCCAAAGCTTAGGCAATTATGCTAAGTGTCCTGGCAACTAATGGAAAAAATATGGTGTCAATTTCTGTTATGACGATCCATAGTGTGAACATCACAGCAGAACTAATGAAACATGAAATGGGATCTTGTTTTGCATTTTCTCCTGAAGGAGCGCTGCAGTATTCTACCTTAACAGCAGGTAATCAGGGTCAATTCCATTTTACTCTCTTCATGGTGTACATACATACTGTATTTCATAAATAAGTCACACTTACTGTATTCATTTACATATTGTAAATCAGTCATTTGAGAAATTAAATGTCACATTAGACATAAGCCGAACTGGGGAGCTGGAGTCGAGGTTGAGCCCGCAGTCGTGTGTTTCAGAGTGTACTGCCCATAAGATCAGGTTGGTCCATATACACATATTATTACTCAGTTAATTGAGAATTAAATTGTGTGGGTGAAAGAACCTGTTTTGATAACCTCAGAATAATTTATTGTCAGCTAAATTCTGGTCATGACTATTAGTATAAGATGCAACTGCCCTGGTTTTATTGACAAAAAGCCGATAGGATTTTTCAAATTGGATTTCGTATTATTGCAGAAAAAAAGCTCTGTGGCAAACACAAGTTTATCATACTTACACGTCACGCTCAGCAAGATGATCTTCACAAATGAACAGCACTTCTGTGATTTCTAAAGATAAAGTTAGGCTATAAATGAGAGAACACCTTTCATCCCTGCAGGACTCTATTAAATTCTTAGATAAATATAGCATTCAGCCTGATGGATGATGTAACAGAAATAACTCAACACGTGTTTGTGAAGAATTCATTTAGTTTTTTCTGAAGTTAGCTTATTGGTTGTTGTCGGTGTATTGTTAGATTAGACAAGCAGATGTATTTAGCTAATTTATTTGAGTTGAGTTGCAGGATAATGTGACAGATATAATGGTAACACATTAATCAACCTTCGGACACGCTAACGCTACCGTAACGCTACCCATTTCCAATTCATAGTGTCCTCTTCTCATTAACGCTTCATGTTTCAAGATTGGATAGACTCATCATTGTGAACACGTTAGCATTCTGACATTAGCATTAAGCTAAAGCACTGCTGTGCAAATAAGCAGCCTCACAGAGCAGTTAGCATGGCTGTAGAGTCTCAGTCTTTTTATATTCATTTTTCTATTTCATTTAGTTAAATACATAATAAACAAAAATAAAGGGGATAGTATTCTCTACGAGAATTATAGACCTGTGAGGGAGGGTTAAGACCTCATTCTGTAGTAAGATCAAATTTACAGAAAATCTTATTGAACAGTTATTTTAAATAAATCAATGTAATTAAATAATCAGAAACCTTTACAGATTTAGTTAGTGGCAGGTCTTAGGTGGGTTGGGTTCTGCCGATGACCCCAGTATTTCTAAAATTCTGGCTGTACTGCCCTGATCAATAACATGCCTGAGTCAAAGCTTTGCCCTCATAATACAGTTAACTGTTGAGGGACAGTTCAATATTTTGGAAAATACACTGATGCTCTTTCTTGCCCTACATTTACACTTTGCTTTTTGTATGTAATAAAGGCACTGGAAGGATGATTTTTTACTTTTGGACAGAGGTCAGTGATATTTATTCATGCAGTGTGACTAATACAGACACTGTCCTCATTATGTGAGACCATCCACTTTTATAAATAGTAAAAGTCAAGAGAACCTTTTCCAATCCAAATGAGATGAATACAGTGCCATCTTCAGTGACACTTCACTTTTCAATGTATTTGTACAAATGAAGAAAAATAAAGACACTTTTCTTTACCTTCCATATGTCCTTTATTGTTAATTCAATAACATGAGCTGGTTTTTTTTGTGTGTCTATGCGGCTGCATATGACTGATGGTGGAATGGACCCCAAGAAGAATAGCCAAAGCGCTGCCACACTTCACAGGCTGCTGTGACCCAGACAGATTTATTTGTCCTGCACTATACGTATGTTTGACCATCAGATTAAAAAAAGGCAATTCAATTCTTATATATCAGAGAAGGTCAACACAGCCATGCTTCAGTCAGCACCCATGAAATGTCACATTCGACAGAACCTGAACTGGAGAGCTGGAGCTTAAGTTGAGCCTAACCTGCCACTGTTGTGTATTTTTCTGAGTGTGCAGCTTATGAGAACAGGTTGGACAACACGTTCGTACTCGTGTTGCATGTCCACATGGAAAGGTCAAGAAGACAGCAATAACTTTAAAAATTAAGCCTTGGAGGAAGATGAATATCAGAGAGATATTCAGCAGAAGGAAAAGGAAATAACGGAAATGTACTGTAAATGGCTGTCCAGAGGATCCATTACGTTGTGATGTGGGAGTCGGCAGAGATGGAGAGCACAGGGTGATGCCTGGTAATAAGTGTGTGTGTCAGAGTTTATCTGTGCATCTGTGTGTGTATAATATATAGCACCCTGATGGACTCAAACACACTTAGGTGGTTTATGTGCATTTCAGACACATGAATGAGCTGTGTGTGTGCATTACGTGTTTGCCTATGTATGTCAGGCAGTGAGGCTGCTGTGTGCGAGATGAACCATGGCGGACCAGCCGCAGAGTAACAGGCACATTATTACTGCATGGGGGAGGAACAGGTTGGACACTGAACAGACACACTTTTCCTTTCGTCTTCTCTTTCCTCTATTTACGTCTCCTCCACCTTCCCCCTAATCTCCGCTCCTTTCATCCACCTCCATATCTCTTTCTTCATCATCTCCTACCTCTCCTCTTCCCTCAGAGCCAGTGGATAATTTCACACTGACCTCTTCTTCATATTTGGTCCTCACATAACGCTTCACGCTCTGCATCCCACTCCTCTCCTCTGTCCTGTTAGATCAAACCTTATCTTCTCCCACACTGGTTACACAGTTTGGAGGGAAAAAGTCCTGTGTGTGAGTGTGTGTAACTGGGAGAGAAGTTTTTCTTACAGTCTGCTCTGAGTGCTGTTGAGGACACAAGGACCCCAGGCCCTCCACTGCCAGCTGATGTTGGGAGCTGGGAGACCATAGGCGGTGCATGTTAGAGTCTGGCTGCTGCCGCTAGGGTAAGGACTGGACGGATCTGCCACTTCTTTCTCGTGGATCTGTGGGGGAACTGGGGAAAAGAAGCGCCAATAAATGATATTCATAGGTTACGAACCAATCCCAGTATATATACAATGGGCAGAGCAAGGAAACCCTGGGCTATATGCCAGTCAGTAATAGGGCAAATGCAAACAGAGAAAAAATCCCAAACAGCTATGAGAAATGTAAGGTCCTGGAGGTCTAATTTAATTGTCTTTGGACTAAAAGAGTGAATTAAAACCTGACTGAAACACAACTAGACCACTAGAAAACAGAGAGGAAAAGCGTGCTAACACCATCCAAAGGCTGTTACAAAGCTGCAACAATAGTGGCCTTATCATTTTCCTTCTCTAACAGTGTGGTGAAGTTTTTTGTCGAGAAGCGCTTCTTGTGATGATATTGGTGGGGGAAGCTAAAAACACCAGCAGAGCCGACTGGAAACACAATGAGGTGCTGGCTCAGGCCTGTGTGCGCTGACCAATCAGAGCAGACTGGGCTTTTCAGGATGGTAGCCTCAACGAGGACTAAGATAAACTGAAGCAGCAAAATAATGTGTTTTGAGTATGTAAAACTATTCTAGTAGACACCTAAAAATAATACTCTATGTCCCTCCTGGAAACCTAAACCTCTCGAGGTTTGTAGCAGGAATGTTAACTGTTGCACATCCACTGTTTTATACACAAAACATCTGGCTTGATTTCCACTGGGGATAAACAAACCAACAGACTAGTTACCGTTGACGACGAGCGTGATGTTGAGCCTCCTCTCCAGCAAAGCGGCACTATTCTTCAGCAGCACCGTGTAGAGCCCAGAATCCTCCTGACAAACATCTTTTATCTCTAAAGCATGGTTAAGGTGCATCCTCATCCTTTTCATCTTGAACTCGGGGCGCTGATTTATCAGTTTTCCATCTTTATACCTGGACACAACACAAACATTAAAGCACAGCTGCTTCAGCACAGATGCCCTCCAGGTGAGGTGCGCTGCCCCTAAACTAATCTGATGTATGAAGCTAATTATGTTTGTGGAAATCAACCATTATGTTTAATGAATGCACCAGGGAGTCTCATCTTACCATTGGGTTTCAGGTGTGGGGAAGGCAGACACATTTACTTGTAATTTGAAAGACTTCTGGCCAGCAGTTACCTCCACCACTGGTCCATTTCTGTGGTTGAGGCTGATAAATGGCTTTTCTGGAAAGAGAGAGATTCACTCGTTTACATAAAGAAGTTATGTCTTCAAGGCTAGAGATTTCTCAAAGCTTATCAAAATCTGCAAAGAAATTCTTCTGAGTATCAAACACTCGCTCACTGTAGGCTTGAAAGGTGACGCTGACAAGTTTGTGAAAGATGGCTCCTTTCAAAGTCAGCTTAGATTCACAACAGTTGCTGTGGATTCAAACGGTGACCCAGAGTCTTGTCAAAACTTCAATCGAAATATCCACAGAAACTTCTAAAATCACTCCTCTGATGTTTATTCATGCAGCACAATATCTTCGGTTTATTGTTTTGCCAATAATTTGCTAAGTATGCGAGGAGTGCTTTGTGAAGTTCCTGTGGTTTCTTTGCTGCGACTTCTTGGTCACCACTGGAATAACAAACACTGTTCAAGCCTACAGCCCTAAATATTTTATAGATTTATGGTAGAGTATTCCCTTAAAGCAAGGCTATATCATTTTTCAAAAAAGAAATGATTTATCCCTCTTAAGTTTAATTTATAAGCAATAAAATGATCCCCGGCTCAGCTCAGTACCTTCAGGGGTTTCTCCAGTAAAGCCTCTCTTGGTCTGATACGACCAGCAGGACTGGGTTACAGTGGCTAATGTGAGCCACTGGCAGCAAAGTAAAGTTACATTGATATTGCTCGATAATGGACATTACTGAGTTGGCCGGTCACTGTTGCACTGTGCTATTGTTAAACAACAGATTAAGGTTTACCAGTATCCCATAGTTCCCAATGATACAGCCATGCTTTGTATCTAGCTGTGCTAGCTGCATGACTCTAGGGAAATGTCAGTCTATCCGTCAAGGGTCCATCACTGTGGTCCAGACTGTAACATCCCAACAACTACTGGATAGATTGTACATGTATTCAGGGTCCCCTGAGGATAAACTGAGGGGTCTCACGACATGAGGGAAGAAGCTGCTCTGTAGTCTGAAAAAAATGTGGTAGTTTTAAGTGAAAGGTCTCACAAACTCTTGCATGGATTGCCATAAAAGATGTTTGTGTCTCTTATTGTTCATCATGTGGCATCATCATTTTAATTTGTCCAATATCTCTATAGTTAAGATCAATTATCAACACAACTTTTGACATTTCCATCATCCTCAGCTATACTGTGCGTTTATTGCTAATTAGCAAATTCATGCTAGCACGCTAAACTTACACGGTTACCTTGATAAATATCATAGCTGCTTAATATCTTTATGTTAGAATTGTTGTTGTGAGCATGTTAGCATGTTGATGTGAGAGCCGCTAACATGGATGTAGACTCTTGTTATTTGTACAGATAGCTGACACACTCATCTATTCAAGGTGAGGGTGAAGTAGTTAGTGTTTACTGTTTACTGAGCTGGTGCTTACCATAAACTATGACCTGAGTTTGTTGGGTTTGTGTCGTGTCAATGCTGGTGACGTTGCAGCTGTATGGGCCCGTGTCTGTGACGTTGACACTGTGGATGGTCAGGATGCTAACAGCCTCTGTGGCGTGAGACAGAGCTTCACGATAGGGCTTGGTGTCCACCCAGCTGTTCGTCTGGTGAGAAGAAGAGTCTTAAATTCATGTTTTATTCGCTGATGTTGACAACAGTCGACCAACTGGTGCTGCTCCATACCAGTTTGCCAGGGTAGGACCACTGAATGTCCACTCCAGCGTTGAACTCTACCAACGCCGTGCAGTTCAGGGTGAGGGCCTCCCCCACTATCAGCTCGACTGGGTCCTCAGGAAACAGCTTGACATCGTAAACCTGACTTCCTGTCCGGGAAAAAGAAAAGGGGGGGGGTAACAGAGGGAAGGAGACAACGAGAGAGGTCACGGTGACATCGTCAGCAGTTTTTCCTTCCTCACAGGACCAGAGGAAATGACTTTCCTTTTGGACCAGAGGAGCCATCCCACTATAAAGAAGCTGTCTGTCACAGGCCTGCACTATTCCCATTCATGTGTCAAGCTATGAATCAGTGAAGGAAATTAAAGTGGAATACAGTGAAACTTCAATTAAAGATAAGAGCAAGAAAGCTTTGTGTACTGGCCAGCGTCTCTGATAGTGCAATCACTGGAAACGACATGGAGTTTTAAAAAAGTATGCTGGTGATGTCTGTGCAGCAGACAGTGATTGTTTAAACGCTCCATTAGTGCTCAGAGTGAAGGCTCACTCTCAGTTTCTCCTCTGACTGTTGCTGCTGTTACTTTTGGCCCGGCAGCGGTGGGTATGAGTTTCCTTTTGCCCTCTGAAGTGAGAGGTGAGTGATCTCACACAACACAGCCAAGAGCCTCTGGGTCCCTCACAGTTCACTTGCAAAGAGAAGGATCCTCGGCCCGAAATCTCCCCTCTTCGTCTTAGTGTCCTAAAATTCAATTATGCCTTCCCTTCTCTTCCTTTTCTTCCTTTTCTTTTAATTATGATGGCATAATGGCCCATGTGCCTGCATAAATTAGGGAGTTGTTCTCAAGGAAATTGTCACCATTAAGGCATAATTGTCTCAATGATTGCCACGCAGAATTATGGTGACAATGCAGTCTTGCACCACCTTTGATTTTATTGCTGATTTCTCTTTCAACAAGAACAAGAGCTTCAGATATGATTTAATTATTTTCACTTATGTTTTTGTGGCAGCTGAAGTAAAGGTTTGTATGATCCTTTGTGTGAACTGGAACACCAGAGGAGACTGGACCTTTTAGACTAGATGGCACTCCAGAAATCATGACCCGGTTACTCATCCACAGGCCTTGTTGTTACTATTTTCTTTCTGTATCACAGCGCAGGGGAAAGTGTGCAATTACTCACGGACGACATGCAAGCTTACAAAACTACACGCTCAGCCAAGAAAGATGCCATTAAATGTAGTTTTTGGCATTTTGAGCACCACACGCTGAGTGCCATCTAGTTCTATTATATTGGAGAAAGGGCAGACATCTCTATGGCTGTTATCTCCAAAACTCTGCAAAATACCAAAACAATCTCAGGCAAGAGGAAAAATATGTATTTTGATTTGAGGGCAAAAATGTTATGTTTAATCTGAATAGTTTTCAGAGCATATTTTTGTCTGCTGAAAAGCTTTTTGCGCAGACAATTATGTTCCCCATCTGTCTTTCTGCATTACAAACAGGCAGGTGCTGACTACACTCAAAAAAATAGAGGAAATCGATTTCCTCAAAATTATCAAGTAGAGTGCACTAATAATCTTAAACATAAATAGTTGACTTGGTAATTCTGAGGTAATCAGTTTCCTGACTTTTTAAAGTAAAGTCAACTTTTAAAAGATCAAGGGATCAACAGATATTCATCAATAATATTCTAAAAAATATATAATTTCCTCAATCTTGATAACTTCTTATTACACTCAGATGCACGCCGCAGAGTTGGAAGAAGTAGAGCATCAACTCGGGGCGACGGGGTACTACAGTACGGCACTCAGGAAGTGTTTAAAACCAGGCTCAAGTTTTGGCTAAAATTGGCAAAAAAAAGTGTCATCACCAATGATTGCCTTGCATATATTGTCTATACTACTTAGGTGATACTGATGGACTTGTATGTATTGTGTTGCTTTAGGTAGCGTTCTTGTTGTTCCTTTTCTTTCTTTTACCTGCCCAGGGACAACAGATGCAAATAAGCTGCTAGCTAATTGCGGCCATTTTCCTCCAACTCAGCTCAGGACGGGAAACTTGAATGTTGGGATAATGTAGTGCTGCTGCGTTCCAGGTTGCAAGTCATATCGCCTAAATACAGGTACTGTTATCATTAAACAGCTCCCCAATTGATTAGCAACTGAAAAGATGACAAAAATACATATTCGATAAATCGTTAGCTCACGTTAGCATTCAACAACATCCTAGCTAACGTTACTGGCTGATAACATCCAGCGTGTTTCACTTCCTGGTTTAGACAAATGTCTCCAAGATGTGTGTTGACATTTCTGGGTTAATTAACGCCTTTCCTAATCGTATCACATCAAAACAGTATTGTTAGCTAGAATGTGGTTGAGTGCTAACGCTAGCTGTTGTCTAATGGAAGCTAATCTGTTATCAAACCTGTTGTCTGACCTTGAAATGTGGTCCGACGTCCCTCTGGATTAAACTGCCCGTCGTCTTAAAGTTGCTAATCAATCATGAAGCAGTGAAATTTGAGTGTGATGTCAGAGGAAAATGGCCGCCATGTGAATATGGTCTATTGCTTTTAATTGTGTGCTGTCCCTGTGAAATAAACCATGCATTAAAACAATAAAAACTGTCCCTTTAACACAGATATAATGTGTTTATTACCTGTAGTGTGGATCAAGTAGTTGGCAGACTGATACTCTTTTCCCCCCAGCGTGGCGACACACATCACCCCGATGATCATTGGCACGCTGTCTATGATTTGTCTGGGAATGGACCAGCCTCGCTTGTTGTCCCACGTCATCCCGCTCTTCTCCAGAGGCGAGGGATACTGAGACGACAGACATTACAAAAAATAATTACTCGAGCTCAATTCATCAATTAAAGCATGACTTGATGGAGGACTGAGAAATGTGCGGTGAGTACAAACCGTGTGGAGGGTGACGTTCAGATCCGGCACTGTGACCAGACATGGCACTATGACGCTCGTGGAGAAGCGTGTGATTAAAATGGTCTTCAGGTCGTTTCTGTTGGTGAGGAAGGGCTGCTCGGGGTCTGGGGGAAGAGAGAGAGAGAGACTGGATGCTGTTAAAGGATAACCCTGATATCAGCCGGGGTAATAGCAGCCATTACTGTGGTAACTGGGCGAACGGACAGCTAGATACCTCACAGGCCGATAATGACCCCCAAAGACACCCCGTATGTGGAGTTTATCATGATTACATGTAATTCAACAGCTCAGTCTGCCCCCCACAGTAAATAGCATTAATAACTGCTATTACATGTCAGCTGAGAGACAGAAAAAGGGTTTAATCCTCTTCTGAACAGCTGCTACAATTTCACCCCGAGCTTAGTGGAAAATATCTCTACAGTGTTTCTTCCTCAACACCTTGATGTTTCTCTTTTTATTGTGTGTCGCTCACAGCTTCTGTTGCGGGGCGACTTTGGGAGACATCACAGCAGTCGGCCACCAATTTACATTACAGCTGTTATCACTACAAAACCTCATATTCCCGCAGCATGAGCGCACACTATTATAAAAACGCTTATCTCTCAGGCTTTCTTGTCAATACCGGTGACTTTTGTAAGTCCGCCGAAGACGTTGTGCGACTACAACCGGCTTCTTTTCATATTTCTCTTTTTTTTTTTTCCAACAATAAGCCTTCTGTCATTATCATACTTTTATTTCCACAGCACTCCAAAGCTGCGACTTCGAGCTGCTGCAAGGCCAAACAACAGCTCCTGTCAGGAGGCTTATCTGTCTGCCTCGTGGCTGTCTGAATTCACACAGGTGACAGAAATAATATACAATGCCTCACAGTTTAACTTTCTTCACAATAAATCGCTGCAGGTATCACACTGCAATCGCTTTTGGAAGAGGATATGTCCCGCCCGGGGCGAGAAGACGCGGATATGATCCTGGGTATGAGTGTTTATGTATTTTACATGAGCCCCTAGCGTGCAAGCCATCACGTATACATTCATGCATTCGGGTCATACTTCACAGAGTACGTTTGACTGAAATGGTGTTGTGCAGCAGAGACGTCTGTCTGTCTAACTCAATCCACATGCGTCCTGTCTCATCCCCGCCACACGCTGGCTCTAATTCATGGCTTCGATATTCATCTGCTTCTGATCAGCCTCCTGGTTAGATCTGTGGAAACTGTTTTGGCACCTTGTCAGAGGCGATAAACAGGCGTTTCACATGAGTGGACTGGTCAGCAGGATTCCCCTACATGACAATCATCTGTCTCCTCCACTCTCCCTATCCACTCCTCTTTCTACCTCGCACGTGGAGCGAGAGGAGAAGGAGTGAAGAGGCAACCCTGAAGGCCTTGCTCCAAAGGAAGTAGGAGGGATGGCTCTGAATCTTAATGTGGGAGGGAAAACAATTGGTATCAAAAACCCATTTTGTTGTGCAGGTCTTATCAAGATTTGGACAGTCTCATTAGAAGGTGAATTAAAAGAGAGTTGCTGCGATATTTGAAATGACAAATGAAAAACATTTCCTTTCTCTAAATAGATAAGTGAACGGGCTGCCCATTCCTGCCTTTATCAAACACTTTGCATCTCTAATTTCCGAAACATTAATCCTGCCAGCTAGCAGGGTGTTACTGAGGCAAAGTCAACAACTCCCAGTTCTGAAATTGCAGGGGCTGCTTTGATACTAAAGACGTATTCAAACAACGGCTCTGTTTCAGTAGGATGTCTCGTAGGTTTTCTTGTGCACCTCCCAAGGAAAAGAAACTGAAGACTGAAGGCTTCGTGCAGCCAAGTTAAAGAAAGCAGGTCAGGCAGGCAGGAGATGAAACATGCTCTCTCTTTAACAAGTTCAGACAGCAAGAAAAACAAAAAACTGCAAACCCACCTATACATGAAAATAGATATCTAAACAGGAAAGAAAACTAAAGCGTCATAAATACTGCATGACAGCTCAATTTTCTTATATGCGCCACACGCTGACATTAAATGAAACAAGTGAAACACTTTGAATATTTTGTGCTGAGTCAGTGAGGTGAGCGAGTCATTGAGTATTTTCATTTTCAAGTGAGTTTACGTCAGCAGAGTGTGTGTGTGTGGGAAGGTTTGTGGGTTTGTGACTCACCTCTGACGAAGACATAAACGCTGACGGCAGTGGTCCCGACAATGATGGCCTTTACATCCTTGTAATAGCAGCGATAGTAGCCGGTATCCTTGTCACCCTGCGCCGCTTTCAGGACCAGCCTCTTGCAGTACGGCCTGCCAGGCTCACCAGGACACTCGCTGACCAGGGCGACCCTCTGCCCGGGGGCCCCGGTGGCTGGCAGCTGGGCCTGACGGTCGGTTAGCTCCTGTCCCAGCAGAGTCTGATCAGGCCAGGCCCACGCCAGAGTGCGCTGTCCCCTGAGAAGACGTCAGGTCAGAGGATGTGGCACAAAAATGTAGATATGGTTCACATTTTCAAGTCTGTCAGGTGTTTATGACAGCAAACAAAAACTGTTTCAGTGTACATAAAGGCACCTGATTGTTTTAAAGGTGCAATATGTAAGAATTGGCCACTTTCATACTCCAAAGAAACTGGGAGCAACATATCACCACAGAAACTGCTAACTGTTGCCAACTGTAGATGCCCTCTGGTTAGCTAGGTTAGCCGTGCAGTTAGCAGTCCAGACTGGGAGCTCGGAGAGTTTAATGACAGAGGATGGGCCTGGGCTAGCTGGTTAGCAGGCTAACTTCAGCAGGTAGGATGATTTAGGTAATGTTTGTATTTTAAGACGGACTTTCTTTACATTACATTATTTTAAAAAAAATGAATTTAAAGCATTTAGCTATGCACGGTGATCATTAACTGTGAGTTGAGAAGTGTTTGTGTGCATTTGTGTGTGTGTGTGTGTGTGTGTGTGTGTGTGTGTGTGTGTGTGTGTGTGTGTGTGTGTGTGTGTGTGTGTGTGTGTGTGTGAGTGATGCCATGATTTCCTCTGTGCATCCACACATCTCTGTTGGCTTTGTGCTTTGTCACATAAATTCAGTTATGGGTGGACATGTTAACCCGCAGGCATTATGAGCGAGATTGAGTGGAATCATAATGGCTGTCTGTAAACTGATAGCTACGCTTTCACCACCTGCCTCACCACAACAACAAATGCGCACATTTGCAGACAGTGCCAAAAAGTGATGACGGGAAAATAACTGCAGAAATCATAAAGGGCAATGAAAGCACTCTGCTGGTTATTTTCCAACCTCTCTGAATGGCGTCTACCTATCTACAATTGAGAAAATTGCACATTGTGACGACTGAATTGAATGGAATGAAACCGACTTCCTCTGCCAGGGGACTCTCAGCGGTGCGGGCCACGTGAGGTTTGCGTGCAAACAACTAAAACCGCCGTTGGAAAAAGTCCAAAAGTATCACCAGCTTTCCAAAGACAGCATTTTTTTTGCTCCTCACAAACAAATTGGTTGATGGAGCGACATCGGCAGCTGGCAGCACAGCAGAGATTTCACGAGGATAAAGGACGGCAATTATGAGGGAATTCATATCTCACTTTGACTCAGTTAAATCAGGTGTTGGCTGCGTTTTAGAACAAATAAATCTCTGTGTGTCTTACAGGACATGACCTTTTTATGTATTTACATTTTACATTAGAGAGGTGGAGTGATATCTAAGGATAGAGGGTGTTGTCACAGTTGTTTAATAGTAGCGTATCAGTGGTGAAGGAGGTATTCAGCTCTTTTAGATAACCCATTATGACCTAGGGGGCGTTTTAAAAATGCATTTTAAACCTAAGGCGTTGTTTGAAAACACCTCGTACAACCTGAGGGGTTTCTGAAAAACCTAACAGAATTGTGGATGTTCACTAAAACCCTTTGGAGCAGAATTAAAAACCATTTAAGAGCTTCAGACTACGGCTTTAATTGGAAATTATTGCCTTTGCTCTTCAGTTCTTCAGTCACATGGCTTGAAGGTGAAAACATCACCCAAAACACGCTCACGTCGCGACAGGCTCTAAATGGAGGAACACACACACGTTGCATCCAGTCTTAATTGGTTAAAGAATAATTCCAGTTATTTTTTAACCTGGATCCAAATGAACGTATTAAAACACCACAGTCAAACTATAACACAAACAAACTAACCGACTGAGGCAACTCGCATGTTTCTGCGAGGTAAAATGACAAAGGAGTCTGGTGGCTTTAAACAGAGCAATATAATGACTGTTTCTAGTTGAACAAAAGGGATCTTACTCTTTGACTCTTTGACAAGGTCTATCTCTGTAGGAATAGTTTTGTCAGACACTAAGAATAAAAATCCTAGCCAGTTGAGGTGATCTACTGGACCAATAGCAATACTTTTTAATACTTCTACTATCAGTAATAATATGTAAAAATAGGGCCCAGTTTTAAAAAGAACCAGAATGACCCTTTAAATAAAATAGTAATACCACCCCTGTGAAAATACTCTGGAAGGCCCTTTTATTACTGATACATTAAGCAGCATTTTAATGTTTTAGGTGCTTGAGGTGGAGCTAACTGTAATTGGGCTACAACTAATGATTATTTTCATTATCGATTAATCTGATGCTTATTTTCTCTATTCAGTGATTAAATGTTTGGTCTGTAATAAGTCAAGTCAAGCAGGAAAAGACAATTTATAGTAAATGTATAATCTCATATCATGCTAACAATGATAGTATTGATATACTGTATATTGTATCTTTAACAATACACCATATTTTATAAGCTCATCATAGTAGTTTGGATATGAATACACACACGTTGGAGGAAAAAGTTTAATATTCCTCTCAGAACTGCAGTGAAGCATGAAGTTACATGAAATTTGTCAAGTATACAAGTAAACGTGTTCTTTGTACACTTTACTAGAGTACATATACACTCTGCAATGTATTGTGTTGCATAGTGGGATTCCCTGATGGCAGCCTTGGGTCATTATTCCAAAATAATTGATTTCTGGTTTTGCTTTCAGCCGGTATCAAGATTTTACTCACTGAAATAAAAAACAGCAAGTCATGCATAAGTGCACACACGCACACACATGCAAACACACACACACACATACCTGCATGTAATAGTGAGTGTTTCGTGGGCTGGAATCACTAGGTCGTCTTTGGAGCTGTTGAGGATGGGTGGAGTCATAGAAAAGCCAATCACCAGACCTGAGGGAGCGAACAAGGCAACTGCATTAGATTCATGTTACACAGGTCGGTCAGGACCAAGTGGTTTTGACAGAGCCGCGAGTATGCTGTCGAATCTCCGCAACACGTTGGGAATATGAAATCAGACACGACAGCGGCTCAGACAGCACGTTGTTCATTTCTTTCACAAGCTGTAAGGCAGTGTACAGCACTGAGAAACAGCCAGACAGAGAAATCACAGCCTTCTCATCATGAGTCTCGGAGCTCACTGTTTCCTCCCATGAATAGCCACAAAGACCATTTAGCCTTTGATTCATTACTAATGCATTCACTTCACTGGCTGGGGCTTGGTTAATATGGCCGGTCTAGAATGTCATTACCGTCTCAGAGTCCCCTCGGGGTGCTATTAGCGCTTAGTCAGACTCCACACCTACAGTCTATCATGTATAAAAGTGTCACCGTGACTTATGCCCCACCTGGATATCATTAGAGATGAAAACACAGAGAGCGATAACACAGGCAGAGAGGGTGTGTGTGAAGGTGGCAAGGTTTTCTTTGCATTTATGAAAGCAAATGATGTCCATTTTTCACATCAGACTTGGTGTTTGTTTGTATATGATTGTGATACGTGTGCAGTATTTCATGCACTGCATTTTGGCACTTTCCCAGTTGAGCGAACTAACCAGAGAAAATTATTCAAGGACAAACAGAGCAGCAACTTAAACACCTAAAAGCATACCCTGTAATCAATATTCTCTCCTCAGCAGACAAAAGAAAGTATTCGGGGTCAGACAGTGTGAACGTCAGAGAGCAGATACACATCTTTACATCACTGACTAATACAGACCTAGGCACCGGCAGCATTAAAGCCACAAGAGCGATTTCACAATAGTCAGTCATGACCTGCTGCCAATCAAAACCCAGAGCTGTGGACAGCTGCGATTCGTGTACACAAACCTCATTCCTCCAACACATCCTGCTGCCCAGGGAGCACAATAGAGCGAGGTTATTCTTACATAAATATTTTGTTAATCGTGTTTACAGTAAAGGCTGATCCCGATGGAAGGAGACTGATCAGTCTGGCTTCCTTCTAACTCTGAAAACAGCCAGAAACTCAAAAATACCCTTAACCTTGAAGAGAAAATATGCAGTTATTAGAAACTTCTACACTGCAAGATAGAAAGACTTATATCTTATTTTACAGTTTGGCATTTTGGCTGTCACCATCTTGTTTTTTGGAGCCAGAAGTGACCATATGTGGACGAGTGGGTGGAGCTGTGGCAGATATCCTGATTTGATCTGGCTGACAACCCGGCGACACAAGACGGGAGCGACTTGTCAACCACAACGTAGCAACGGCCTGAAGCGTATTCTGCTTCATCGGTTATTTTACTCTAAATGGTAACATCATTTATGAAATGAACATCATGCTGTATTGAAGAAGACTTAAAACTAGCGATTGAGACCATGACCTCATTTGGAAAATGTTTACTGAGGTAATAGATCAAGTGAGAATCAGGATCATTTTCTCATAAGCTTACATAAATTGGACGTCTTTTTGCAACCGGTGGAGTTGCCCCGACTTGTTTAATACACTCTGATCTTATTTGATGTTTTCCAGAAAGACTTTAAGGTCCAGTTTGTAAGATAGTTGAGTCTCATTCCCAACTCATTTGGATTTTGTTTTAGGTTTCCCAACTTGTCATTATTGATCGACACATAAGACTGTACTTTAATCAAAGTAACACAGGCAGATAAATTGCTCAGGTAGATTAAACAAACAGTTGCACATACGTATAATGACCACAGCTCTCCCGAGGCACTAACCCATCAAACGGCCTGTCAAGATCATTGTTTCTCATCTCGTCATATTTTCATGTTTTCATTTAGCTTTTCGAATATTGAAACATGGAAACGCTGACCGTCATGATTCATGATGATCATTCATACTGTATAGTGTGCCTGTGGCTGAAACATGTTTTCCCAGGACAACAATAATTGCATACATGGCGGTTCTTGTCTTCCGTACAATAGAAATGAGATGCCAACCATTTTTTTACACTGTGGCATGACAATACTCAGGGACACTTTTCTCCTGCATATATGAAAAAATGCACAATATTTTCCCAGAAACTTTCAGACATTTGTGAAGTTTGTACAATTAAATGTATATTTTACTATGTTAAGTCAATCTTCTTTAGTTTTATTCAGTTTTCTTAGACATTTTGGGAAATAAACTTATTTACTTTCTTGCCAAGAGTCAGAGGACCAATATCACCAGCAACTAGTTGACTGTATGTATACATATTTAGTATTAATATTCAAATATACAACTTTGCATTTAATGAGATGAACAATCAGTTGGTGGCGAGTCAGCCCACTCCTCACCTTTGCTTGAGGCTACATTTATCCCTGACTGAGCTTCCAGCAGACAAGTTGCATTGTGGGTAATGCACCAGGTTTGGAGAAGGAAGAAGAATGCATGGAATAAAAATGACATTTCTTCCTCTGCTGCATCGATTGTGACACTTTTTTTGTCCGTTGAGTCTGACAGCGTTACAGGACAGCAATGCTAAATTGGTGGAGTGCTCTTTTCACCAGCCGCTGGCACTCGAATATACAGCCGTATTTATCTTTTCATCTATTTCTTGGAAAGAAAGCGAATCAGCCTATTTCCCAAAATATTGAATTATTCCCATGTGCTTTATTATTGCTGGTGTTGACCCTCTCACTTTCTTTTATACTAATAATATATCGATTCACAATTCAAATATCCGTGTTCATCTCTGCTGGGGATCACAGCTGAGACAACGCAGCCACCGAGCACCATCTGTTTTTGTCTTTGCTCGGATATTAAAAGTGATATCATGCTTATTTAAAACCACAATACAACACTTGCACGAATGTGAACAAGGACAGCTGACATCGCCATGCTGACAGAAAACAAACATGTTTAGGGGATGACGTGAGAAGTGGTGGCAGTTCATGAATCACTCCCAGCTTGGCTCCCAGCAGGGTATTCCTTCCCTACTCTTTCAGAGATGTTTAACTCTGCCCCCGAGGACACACAAAGTTTTCCTAACATATTGTCTCAGCTCAGATGTGACCCTGCCACCAGCTTCAGTCCCATCACCACCCCTCTGCAGCACAACACAGCTTTGTCCACTCTTCCTCACACCTGAACTGCTGTAAATCCAAACAGCGGGCGGTGTCTGTGAAACATACACAGGGGCCAACAGGGGCCCACCTCAAGGCCTGCGGACAAGGGGAAAGTGTGAAAGGAAATTCCTGTCAGGACAGGTCACATCTTCACTATTTTCGGAACAGCAAATTTCCTTCACACACACTCCGGGAGGGAAACAAGAGAGATGAACCTTGAAGGATAGCAGAAAGAAGAGTGCTGGACCTCCCACATCTTTCCAGATTTCAGTCCCTGCTGTGTGCACTATAGACAGCAGATCTTTATGTTTTCATCCAGCTATAGATGAAGTAAACAAATCAAAGCCTGACAGCCTGTATCAGACAGTATTTGAAAGACTTAAAAGAAAAGTGTGAGATATTCATTATTTTATGTTGACAACATTAAAAGCTGCATTGGATTAAAGCTCTTTAGTTCTTCACAGCGACACAGAGCTTTTTAAGCTTCTTTCAGCGCATTGTTTTGTTTTTTCTTGCACAGCTTCACTGTTTTGGTTCAATCTCACAGCTCTCAATAGTTTTCAGTGATAGAGGTTCTGGTAAACGAGACAGTTAGCGACTAGCTGGTGACCACAGTGGAGCATTTTGCCTCAAAATGAAGCCAAAAAGACAGCAAATTTCTAGAGTTGAAAAATCTGGATTCAGACAAAAACGTGTCAAAGGGTTAGATTTTTTGAGTTTTTGGAGATATTTTCTCGTTTAGACTACTCTGCTCGTGTTCAGGGATACTCTTTGAATCTTTGGTGTTGAGGAGCTAGATTCAACATCGCTCCCGGTGTTGCTTCATCTTTAGCTAACGGTACAGCTTTGTCGTAGAGCCCAGCAGTCTTCATTTGGACTTCATTGTGACCTTTGAGGCAGGTGAAAGTGTTATTTTACTTTTTAAAATACACGTTAGCTAAGCTGCGAGGGATTATTTTAGTCAGTGGAATGTATTTGTGTTAACCCTAACCCTTGTCAGCTAGCTGCTTAAGTTAACGTTCGCCCCAAACCTGTTGAGCGTGCTGGACGTAAACTCCAGGAATTTAATGTAAGCAGGACTCTTCATTACTTATGTTCCTGTGTGTGTATGTACGGTAGTTAATGTTAAAGAGTTCAGTTTTATTTCCTGAATCCTGTCTTGAATCCTTGTTAAAGCATCATAAAGTTGATTTGAACTGAATAACCAATACTTGAACCAATACTTAAGAATGCTCGATGTATTTTTGTTGCATGAATGGACATGCATCTGTAAATAAATGCTAATGGTGCTCGGTATTTTCTGGATGTATAAAGGCGATAGTTTGCTTACAACTTTACAAGGTGACGGTAGGTCAATGTCATGTTTACAGCTTGTTGTTCCCCCGAGTGAGAACAGAAATAAGACGAAAGGAGGACAGACAAATGAATGCCTCAGGCTCACCAGAAAAGCAATAGCACTAGTCATTTGTTGAAACTCTTACAATAACTATCATTTCTTCTGACCTCAACCTATCGAGGCTATGTGTGAATAATGAGTGTTGCTCTGACGGGTCAAGGTAGAAGGGTGGGCATACAAATTCTGAGACGAGTCACCGTGCAATCGTTACCGAACCTTCACTACGTGATTTGAATTGCCTGAACTTAAAGTAAACAATTTAACAATTTGTATCAGTTTACATGCATTAATCACTTTTTTAATGGCCACATATGAGCGGATTGTATCGTCACGTCAAAAATGAGACCTCCCCCGTCCCACTCGGTTGTCTATACAAGCCTGTGGATGATCTGTTTAAGTTAGAACGGTATCCAGTTTAACGTGTAGTGACGTGGGTGAAATGATTTTCCTTCCTGAGTGACTGATGAGCCAAATCCCAGCTGAGTCTGAATGATGGATGCTTCCCTCACAATCAGCTGAGCGATCACACACTGACAGACAGGATGCAAATTGTAAATCTTTTGGAAATGTCATGACTGACTGGCATGCCCCAAGAGACGAGACATCAAGATGCTGGAGGTGTATTTGGGAAAGAAACCTGAAGAGGATGTGTTTACTAGAAGGGAAGGATTTCAGTACAGCAGGAGCGTCTCACACCGGAGGGCAAAGAAGACATCACACCCACAAGGAGTGGAGCTCAAAGCTTTTTAAAGTAAAGCAAAACATTTAACAGATCATTCAAGCTGATACGATTCATGACAAACAAGCTGTTGTGCTGCGAGCTCAGCACTTCTGACACAATCTATTTCTAGGAAGAGTTTGAGCCACAAGTCTTTGGATCTCTTATATATCACTTTCATCCTAAGTGGCTCCCTCATAACTGCTGAAGGAGGTGGTGCAAAGTCATAACTTAACGTGTGCTCGGTAACACGTGGCTGCGGGCCAAAACAGCCACCGACTTCTCTGCTGTTTTGACACTTCAGATTGATGGGAGGCAGGCAGGAGGCATTTCTGCACCTCGCTGTAGGTAACTGCTGCAGGACCTGCTAGCTCTGTCCGCCTATGATGAAAATGTATTCACAATGTTTCCAAACTGTGAGGCAGCAGATACAGAAAGCCTGTGTGCCTATCAGCTACGTTTAGGGATTGAAAAAACATAAATCCCATTAGTATTTGTTTGCATTCTGTCAAATATAATTAAAAACACACATTGCTCCAATGTACAGCTATGTGGGGCGAACGCCAAAGAAAACCAAACACATCAATTCATACAAGTTCACGGCTGATAGCATATCTTGTCGTGATAATAAATGCATTTCCCTAGCGCGACCTTTCCTGCCGCGTTTCGTGACAGATGTTATGACTCTTATCACTCCGTCGGCTCATTCATCTTACTATGCATTAAACAGTGAAGTTAAAATAATATTGTACAAGCCTTGTTCCTCAACAGCATTTTCAGCTGGAGGACAGTCAGCAGTCAACAGTTGTGTAGGTGGACAGTGAGTAAGTGGAGCTGCAGCTGTGAACTCTGGTTTAAGGAGACTGTGTTATCCTTCAGTACACGAGGTTGCAGCTTCAATAAGAAAACGACAGACTCAACAGTGTCTGAGGCAAATTAAACAAAACGTCTCGACAGTTTCTATTAACTTGACATGATTGCTGAACCTTTTTGAGTGAATACTTTTATGTTTTTATTTTTTCAACCTTCCACAAAGTTTCCATTAATTTCTGCGAGATATGAAAATAAATCAGCAAGTAAACTTTTGAATCATGCTTGAATTGTAACGAGCTATCAGTGAAGATTGATTTGAAAAGTGCACTGTATTAATTCATAACAACGTAATGTGAATATCAATGCAGAGTTGATCTATTGTCGTAGATTTCATATCGCCTGCGAGTTAAATGTGCAATGCGTGAGAATTATCCACCCGTCAGAGGTCTTTGGCTGTAGCTGCTGTTAGCTAGTTAGCGCAGTTAGCCGTGCAGCTAAGCGGCCCTACTAGCTGACTGGCTCGAGAGAAACAGCTGGATTGGAACCAGACAGCCAACGCACGTTTGGCAAGACGTTTTTAGTGAATTTTATTTTGTTTCTATTTGAATTGAGTGTGTTTTACGATGAGTAAATGAGGCAGTTTAGCTTGTTTTTGTTTGGTAAACATGAATTCAGACGGTGTATGGTTGTGTTGTTCTGTTTGGTAGTGTGTAAGAATATTACCTTTCCTGACATTTTGTGACTTTATTTAGTTTATTTATAAGAGTTTGCGAAATGTTGCTAACTCTAGCTCGCATACATCTCCCAGCTGAAACTACAGCGGGAATCAGACTGTCCGAAGAGGTATTACTGGACAGGACAGGCCAGAGCTAGCTGGTTAGCATGCTAACTTCAGCAGACAAAAATAGTCTTTGACACGTCAAAAACTGTACAAAAAAACTATATTTGAAAAATATTAAAATTGTACATTTATAGAGTGAGATAATCATTCTTTTTTTTAAATGAACAATTTTTTGTTTTTAAAATTAAAACACAAAAGTATGATATGCAAAATGTTTAGCAGTAACGTAAATTAAAAGCTATTATTTGAAAAATCAGATAAATCACTCTCATGGCCCAGAAATTAAATCAATTTTGCTCAATTTTCTGAAGCAAACAACATCTAACAAATCAACAGTCATCTATTCAGAGTGATTGCTTGGCCTGAAAACACAAATGGACGGTGATTGGCTGGCTGTCAACCACCTTACAAAACAAGGGGTAGTGAGCCAAAAAAATATTTGAGCTCGGTTCCCCTCTTTTCCCATGCATTCCAGCTGGTGGTGCAAAGATAAGCAGCAGCTCTGGGTGATTAGCTTCAACTAACAAAAAGCAAGCATCACATTTTAAGCTACAAAGATAAAACTCAGTGTTTCCAAAGTTGATTTACTCCTTCTCTTATCATAGGATTACACAGGGCATAAACACACACGTTTAGATGTATAAAATCCTCCAGACAGATAAAACACCCCATTAACAGTCCTTGACAGAAAAGCAATAATTGTTGCCAGTTCTCCAGGTTTCCAACACTTTAAGGGACTCCATTGACTTTATAAATTGTGTGATTCGGCTAATTGGGGTCTCAAT
Source organism: Pagrus major (assembly GCF_040436345.1). NCBI lineage: Eukaryota > Metazoa > Chordata > Actinopteri > Spariformes > Sparidae > Pagrus > Pagrus major. The sequence goes on along the minus strand of NC_133232.1, from coordinate 21,991,487 downwards.
ATTTCTGATCACTGGGGATTTTCAAAATTATTTACCATTATTTACTGACCATTTAAAAAATTACTGACCATTTAAAAAAAAAAAAGGAGCTTTTCATTGGCAGTCATCTTGTGTTAGACAAACAGCTCATTTAACAAGTCCTTGTAAAAACTTGACACAGCTCTTGCGAAATGTGATTTCTCTGAAAGTCCATTCTAACTGTGGGAGTAATGTGTACACCCTGCACCAGCTCCAGCTGAGTCTGCTGGGCAAACATGAAGGTCTGAGTGACGTTTGTTTAAATTAGCAATGAAAGAGGAGAAATGACAAGTGCAAATGTAATGCATAAAAGGATGAAAACCGTTTGGTCCGTCTTGCGCTCAGACATGCCAACCATGTGACAGCAATCATATAGAGATGGCTTTACTACACATGGATTCACACAGCTGGTGTTTCTGTCTCCTCTGCTGCATGCCTCTGTCATGATGGAAGTGCCAGATGTCCTTATATGTGAGCTGAGTGCCAGAAGTCAGAATATTTCAAGGACAATTGTGCCTGTTCGCTCACGATGTGCATTAGGCTTCACTTTGATGCGTCAGCCTCACATACCTGGTTGACAGGGAGGAAAGATGTGCCACTGGCTACTTGTCAATTGAAATGTTCAAAGAGCACACCAGAGGAAGATTAAAAGTAGCTCTTTATGTAGGTCTGACGGTGCAGAGAGCTGCTGCATCTAAGATTTTGCCAACCATGTGAAGCAGGCCAAGTGTTTGAACATGTATACCACAATGTCTCCCTTTTGTCCCAGCCAGGGGACAGGCACCACAGTTAAAGGAACAATTTTGAATTTTGATGTGCTTATTTTTACCATGCAGACGTAAAAGTGATATCAGTCTTCTTGTCTAACTCTTGGAGAGAAAACTGGTTAGTGTATTTCCCAATGAAATTAACAATTTCTTCAAGGAACCGCAGCCTTCTCTTTCAAAAATGCAGTAGATTCACACAAATCAAACCCTTTTTACACAGAGATCGACCCTGACTGAGCCAAACAATGGTGGCATAATGCAGCCACAGTGTGTGATGTTAGATAGCATGTCGGCGTTCCAGGGGTGTAAATACAGACAGTGCAGGCAGTGCAGTTACACTGGGGCCCTTGGGGGCGAGGGGGTGGGCCCTCCGACAATGTGTCTGGCAGAGAACAAGGCCTGGTGAGTGATTCAGATCGGCACCTGGGAAATACACCTGTCCTCAAGGAGACACCCACGATATATATTATCAACAGTGCCATTTGCTATATACGCCCTCGAAAAGGCAAAGCCATCTCAGTCATTAATGTTTGTTTGTTTTTTTGTGAAATAGTTCACAGAAATCCCCAACAGAAGCACACCTTTATTCCATAAAACATAGAAATCTATGTATAAACTCTAAAAACTACTCAATCAAATAAATCATTTCTTATTAATGCACTAGTACCCATCACAAGAGCTTGCACTGGGGCCCGTCGTAACTACCTTACACAACTTCACCCTCACATCAGCCCTGTTCCCACTGTCTCTACACCTCAGCCCCTCGTTAGTTTACTTTGTATCTAAGCCTGTGTTGTTCCCTCACTCTTTGGTGGTTCGTCTGTTCTCGTCCTCACATCAGTCCTTTGTCTCCTGTGTGCCCTGTGCCTTTTACCCCGCTCCTCGTGTCTTCTCGATTTGTACCTGTTACATGTCGGTTGTCATCATCCTCTGTTTGGAGGGTGAGGAGTTCCCGGACCTCCTTGTCACCTCATTTCGCAGACATCTTTGGTTGCTGTTTGCGAACTGCTGCTTGCGGATTGCCCATATAATATGTCGTCAAAATGTCACACTGTCCCATCCTGAAGGCTCACTCTTTCTACACAGACGTCAATTCATTGCTGTTACTACCTTTGCTGGCTGTTCAGAGGTGAAGCAACAATGCCTAAATACAGAACGGCAAGGTGGAATAAACAAATAAACAAAGCCACTTCTCAGATGACTTGCTTTCTGCCCCCACTGATGACTTTGAGTGTGTGTGCGCAGTGTATGAATTTTTTAAATGATGCTACTCCAGCGTGCCTTTATCTTTCTCTGTAAACGATAATCATGATGTAATTAACATTTTCTACTAAAAGTAGCTGTGCAGAGTTATAGACCCAACGACTGTCTCTATTCAAACATACGATGTGCTTGTTTTGTGAAGAGTTATGGCAAAATTAACTGTAGAACTGCTCAAGAGGGAGTACTGCAGTATACACAGTAGATCTTTGGCGGATTGAAATGTCTCTGCATGTGGTGCCTCTATCTTATCCTCTGCTGAGCTTTCTTCATGGCTCAGACTGGTGGTTTTGTCACAGTCAGGGAATACTGAAACTGGACTGCCCGGCCTATAGAGGACACCTGCTGACTAAAGATAAATCATACACACAGACACACTCACACAGAGAAAGACGCCTAGCTGCCATAAGACACTAAGCCAGTTAAAAATGTAAAGCTTCTTTGACAAGCAGACAGATACAAGGCAGGCAGGAGTCAAGCGCATCAAAGGTACACATGGAGACGAGAGCCTCTCTCTCCAAGGGTACGACACAGGGCACATTAAAGCTTGTGTGAAAGGCGGCACAATGTTCATTGCGAGCAAATTTCCTGTTTTCTTTATCATGTTCACGCTTCTCCCACTTCCCTTTTTCATGGACGGTGGAAGAGATGTTGCCTTTAGTCTTTCCTCGCTCCTCTGTAGTTTTGTCTCTGATCAGTCACATGACAGGAACGGGAAAAAAAGGAACCTTGTGTAAACAAATAAAGCTTTTCTCAGAGTCTCGGTTTGGAGCAAAGGATGCGACGTGGGAGTCCTTCATAAAGACAGACCGGTTTTCACAGATATAGTCATTCTAATTAGGTGCATTTGCTGTTGCTTTGTGGTTATAAATGCTAGGGAAGATTTTTTCCATATTTCCCTCAATTCACTAGAAAGGGTTTAAAGAGACTTGAATGAGACAGCAAATGTATTAACTGGAACGGAATTGCCATGTTTTTCTACAGGTCTTTGGGGGGTAAAGACAAACATGTAGGTGACAGCACAGCCACAGTTATTTCAGTGACACAGTATCTGGCAAAGGGCCAAGGCTAAGGCACTCTGAAATAGCGTTGTATGTCCGGCGAGGAACGGGAGGCCATGCAGGCCATGGAGCAGACCTGCTCTCTGGATGTGGAGTCAGCCAGCCTCAGGCTACAACATACCCCCTCTCTCTCTCTGTCTCTCTCTCTTCTCCCTGAAAGAAATAAAGTCCACTTCCTCTGTCATCTGGACACAAGGCCGGGCCAAAGCCAGGCGACAGTCTGACTGGCAGCCCTGCTTTGATTTCATTGTTACTACGGAGGAGGATGACATCCACTACGTCCCTGTCCTCTCCACTAGTCGGGGGGAGTTAGGCCTTTCCAACATCCTGCCAGAGGAGGGGTGTGAAATTAAGGATGCGGCGACAAGCCATCTGGGCCAGCTTCCTATGTTTCAAACCTCTGTCCCTGACTAAATCTTCCTGTACCTGCCTCACAGGCACACCGGACAACTCAAGCGCTTCCTCTGTGGTGATCCACTTTTTGCATGTCATCGTTTTTATCACTGAGAAATGGCTTCCCCTGCTGAGAAGGGAACCATGCACATTCTGGCAAATGCTTTGTCCCGGCTCCTGGCGCTGACATTACTGTTGGGAAACATCGTAGCCTGCTGTGACGGCGTGCACGCTCCTAAAACTCGTGCTGCGACTGTTCAGACGCCAAACTTTGAGGAGCCCCATTACTGTGCTTGTTACCTAATTCCAGGAGATTCAGGCCATAAACAAGTCTCTGCTGCCGTGTCAGATGTCCCAGTGAGCTAAATCACTGGGGCAGCTTAACATGCCGTAGAAAACAAGGGCAAAGTAGGGAGTACCGGGTCAACAATTATGGTGCTGAATGCCTAAAGGGAGGGAAGCCGGCAATTTCCTCAGGCTTTGCCAATGGACTCTTTCCCATGAACCTCAAGCGACCTCTAATGACAAAGCAAGAGGTACGAGTGACCAATGAATCGCTGCACGGACTCCCAAGTCACAACAGCTGCCGGTGACTGAGTAGCAATTTGAACGTAATAGCGTCGGTGGCTCTTGTATAACTGATAAGAGGTCTAAATGATGCTTGTTTCTAAGCGACGCTAGCACTTTGGAGGGATATAATATCCGTCTGACAGCCACTGAACACCAGGATCCAGTTTCTGCCTTCAGAACATGTGTGAAGTGACCGACCAATAAAGGCAATAGAGGCCACAAAGAAACGTGTGCCAATACAGCTTACAATAAATGTTTTTTCATTGGTCGTTACAGGTGCTGAATTTCATGTAATTAGCCTCCTCTAGCATGTCAAGAGGATTTGTGAAGTCAACACCGCGGGAGGTATTTGTAGCTGTGAATTCAAAAGCTCTAATTATTTAACGGAACAGACAAATGTGCAGCAGCACTCAATAAATAACAGCTGTGTCACAATTTATTTCATCTTCCTGGTTAAAGCACTCGCCACATGATTGTACACACTCTCACCTCTTCATGGGTGAGTTAATTCACTCATCGGGCTATAGCTCAAGAGCTCATTGAGCGTTACATCACTAAAATGAATCCCTGACTGTCTTTGTGCTGTACCGTCAGCATTATGAAACTCAGGCCTGTGTGAGCATGATGGAAAGGACAGAGAAATCAATAGGTCAGCCTTCCTCTGCATGGAGATTATTCCAAGTGTGGGAGAGCGTTTTTAAGTGCGCTAAGAAAAATTTGAATTGCTGGAGCAAAACGGGAGCCTGCTGTGGCTGACATTTCATTTGCACAGTGGGGACCCAGAGAATGACCGTAAGGCAGGTCAGACTTCGACAATGCCACTATTGATTCGGAAAGTTATTAAGAACCTAATGAGTGGGCAGTAATTGTACAAACACCTAATTGTTCTTTTTCTGTGGAAGGTCAAGCAGTAAGAAGACCTTTTAGAGACCAACAACAGGACTAAAGCTACCGCTAAGTTTATATTCTATATTACATTTATATATTACATATGTTGCGCTGTGCAGTGCAGTAATTAAGCGTGAAGGGTTTGAACTTCTCTCTTTGGCTCTCGCTTGTCATTCATCTCACAAGTTCTTCTATCATTCGTCTTCCTTCGTCTTTGCCACGGAGGTAATATTTTAACTTGTGTCCGTGTGTTTGTTAGTTGGTTGTTTGGTTTGTTTAGACTACACAAAAACTACTTAACAGATTTTCACAAAATTTGGATGGATGATGGGTCTCAGCTCAGAATAGACCCGTTAACTTTTGGTGTGGATCCAGATAAATACAGGGATTTTTTTTCACTTTCTCCAACATTATGAAATAGGGTGTTTTTGTCGATGTCTCAGGGAATATTGCATGAATCTTTATGAAAAAAATAAATGTGTTGAAGGTTGTGAAGGCGATTCTGGACAAAGATAGTTGGTTGTTGAGTCATAGTTCGAGGTCGTTAAATACCAACACATTGGGTTAGATTTACGGGCCGAATACCAACTTCAACATCAGTATTTGATGACCTGGGAATGAGACTCAGCAATCAAATATGTTTTTCTCCAGAATCGCCTTCCCTACCTTTAAGGTGGCTGATATCTATGAATTTGTACAATTTTACATGGATCTTTGATCTGGTGAGCTTAAATTATGGTGAGGCAGTTAATTTAGAGTGATACAGCTATTGAGTTTAAGGCTTCATTGAATTAAAGGGGACTGCTGGGCTGAGTGCCATTCTTGTTATGATAGTTGATCGTCGAGTCACATTCGAGTCACTGGGAATGAGACTAAACAATCAACTATCGTCCTCCAGAACAGCTCATTGCACCTTTAAAGTTTTGCAGGTAATTAGTCTCAAACCAAATTATTGGAGAGATTTTGACCTGGATTTAGTGCTAGATTAAAAGTTAAGGTATCACCAAAATTATTACAATTGATGCTGAGAGGAACATGAATGTCTCTATTAAATTTAATGACAAGCTGTCCAATAGTTATTGAGATATTTCAGTGTTGACTAAAGTAGCAGCCAACAACATTGCCATCCCGAGCTTCATGCAGTCAGCATTGCTAAAGACTGGGCACAGAAAACAAGGATGAAAACAAAATTGCCACAGATGGTTTTCATCAACTATCTTGCACCAACTTAGACACATATTTGGCTCTTGCTGCAGATTCCTGGTGTTGAAAGAGCTTATCTCTCAGCCCTAGTCATATTTGGGGTGTTGGTGCCTCAGCATGATGAGAAAGTGAGTGACGAGACGTACAAATGCCCGAGGGGCCCTGCTACGCCATGCCAGTGATGAGTGAAGCACCGGACTCCCTATTTATTTGGACTTTACTGCAGATCTTCCCACATGGAGCAGCAGCAGCATTCCTCTCTCATCCGAGCTGCCTTCCAGCTGATAGTACAAGATATTCAAAGACAGACACCGAGGGTCCACTCCTCGGGGTCCTGAGGTTGAATCCTGAGATCAGCCGCTGAGCATAAGGGGATATTGTTGGCTAAAACAACTCGACCTCTATAAGTGGACGACTAGAATAATACCCAGAGTTGAGAGTCAGATTTCTGGGATGATCTGATCATGCGGAGGTATGCGTACAGAAAACACTCAGCTAAAAGCAATATCAACACTATGCACCCAAGACACAGAGCAAGCCAAAGATCATTCGGCTCAGCTCAGTTTTGGAGAAGAAAAATGATTCACTGCCTTCAAATGTGGCTTCTACTGGGGAGGTTTTCAATAGGCAATTATGCTTACACAAAAAAAAAAAAGGAAATGTATCAATCACTGATTCTTAATTCATTTCATTTGCATCCTATTCCAGGAAAGTTGCACCACAAATATTTTTAAATGCAACAGAATTTCTGTCAGAAATGTTTTAGATCTAACATAATTCAAGCCAGAGACGGAGCGCGACAGGAAGATGGTAGGAAATGGCTCAGGGTGGAAAACTTGGAGCTCCATAAATGCAGCTGCTGTGTAAATTGTACCCTCTCCCCCTAAATGACATTGACTTCTGGGCTGGCAGGTCTACAATCCACTCTCCCTCAATCTTCCCCCGCGATCATAATAATGCGAAGAAGCCAGCGGTCTCGTCATGCTTGCGTCAGACTCCGACTCAGAAGTGTCTTTTTAATGTCAGACATTTGTTTGACCCTTGAGAAACCCCTTCAGACAGATCTGAGCTATTCACGATAAAGAATTTAAAATATGAGCTGTGAGCTGTCAGAACAAGACTTTTTAAAAGTGCCTAATTTATTCAATGAGAGATTTTTAAAGTTAGAACACGGACAAAGGGCAAATTGCTGCGTTCAAGGTCCATCATTTCTATCTCAGAGTTGTGACGTGCTCTGCAAAAAGTAGACTGAAAATATGCGTCAAAACTATGTTCAACCCTCCTTATTATTATTAAAAGAAAAACATTTAATGATAATACATTTTTAAAGCTCATTACAATCTGAACTGGTGGGCGAAAGGCTGCAAAACTGAGCTAGAACATGGGCCTCGTTCCCTCACATGTCCACCTTAATGTGGCACTCAGTCTCCCAGGAACATACTGCGAGGCTGTAATTGAAAAATGTGCATCTCTGGTTCCTTCTGCCTCCAGGAGATACTGAGATATTGTGCCTCTACTGAGAAAGATGGGCTCCCTGTTTTGCCGAACTAACAGGGCTGCAAATAAGTCTTTTAACAGATAACACCAGACATGTTTTTCTAATAGGCACACCAGGTATGTGCGATGACAGAAATGTCAGGCTGAGCGTCACAATGCCAAGATACACATTGTGAATTTAATTGGGAAGTGTTATTTGAGTTTTTCTCTTTGTTTCGAGCACTGTAAAAGTTTGGACAGAGCCTTTAGAGAACACACAGCCAGGTGAAAAGAGCACGCATTTGTCGCACATTAGAAAATCAGTGCAGTGATTCCCCTGAAAATGGATTCTGTGGTGCCATTGATCCTCATTCCTCTCTGAAAAATCACTCTGTATCTGTTCCTGCAGATGTATGTGACCCACCCAGCACAGCTCAGTGATATTTATGAAAGGAGCGAGAGTCATCCCACCACCGCGGAGTCATGATTCGGATAAACCATATGGCGGCTGCCCCTCGCAAAAGTATTCCCTGTTCTTTATGAACAGCTGTTCAACAGCAATCAGCGATGAACAAGCCAAATGTACACATTCAGTGAGAAAAACTGCAAACAGATAACACGGACAATCAGAAGGCCCTGTTCAAGTGTCTGGTATGAAACTGTGCAGTGAAAACAACATGCTTTAGATTTATTAGTCTCACTTCTACAAGTCGATTTAGACTGGACGCGAGCGACATTCTGTCACCTTTTGCTCGCCTTACAAAAATAAGATTACATAAATTAGATGATTTGAAGGGATCTCACCCCCCCCCCCCCCATCCCCTCCTCCTCCTCCCTCCCTCCCTCCACATGTCAGTCCAGTCCAGATCAGTCAGCTCTCCTCCCACTATGTGACCTACATACATACATACATGCAAGGTGATGTGCCACTCAAACTTAACAGAAAACGACTCTTTTTACTGTAGCATCACCAATTAACAGCTGCATCTTCATCAAACACAACAACAGCATGCCTCCCCCTAGTGCCTATCTGCATGTAGACTTGGAGACTCCCACTGGGTTCCTTATTAATCCAGTCCCACATTTGGAGGCAAAAAGAGAAACTTTCAATCATGTTTAGTGATGAAAGGTGCGCTTATAGCTCTACTCATGAATACTGAGGTGATTCAAAGTGACGCAAAGCAGGTTAACGAGTGAGTATTTCATGTTTTTGACTGGATATGATGCGTCAGCTTTGGAATAAAGTAAAATCCAGCTCCATGTGCAATTAAAAGAACAGAAAGTATACAGAAAACTACAGGATACACTCCGGATCGACCTGGCTTCAGTTCAACGTGAATAAAACTGTCTAGACATATAACCCAAATCAACATCGGATCAATTATTTACTGGACGTCAGTGCAAACACTCCGCTCGACCTTTCCCTTCACCCAAAAAGTTGTGCGCTCCAAACTTTCACGCTCACTGCAGAAGTCTCCTCACTCACCTGAGGCATACGCTATTCCAATCCAAGTCCGACAGAAAAACGTGAAATCTGTCTTCATCTCCAGATCTCCGGTCCAGAAAGTGCAGAAGCCTGATCGGTGTTCCCTTTCAAAAATAAAAAAGTGAGTTTTAACGCGCGTGGAGACAGTGGAGAGGCGCTTTGGATGAATGTCCGATGGGGGAAGAAAAAAAAAAAAAAAAACTCAGGTGAACCTCGACCAATCGATGATGTTGATGATCTGCACCCAGCACACAGAGGACACAGAGACGGAAAGCTGAGGGGAGAGCAGAGAGACAAAACACGTCTTTTTTGTCTAAAGGACGCACAAGGCACTGAATGGGATTTACAATGATTTCCTTTTTCCTTTGCTCGTGACTGGAGCGCATGCACACCCATCCATCCATCCAGTTCATAAAACAAGCTGAATTGGAGGGGTGTGTGTCGGTGGGTGTGGGGTGAATGTGTGTGTGTGTGAGAGAGAGAGTGAGTGAGGGGGGTCTGCTAACATCCATGACAAATTTCCTTCCTGCAAGACCCCATGCGTTTCATCCTCTGCGCTAAACACCCAGTAATGACATTATAGAGGATAATAAAGTAGTGCCATCTCATTCTATATCATTATGGGACACCATAAAGTACAATAAGAAAACTTTAAAGGATAAATTCACCCAAAAAGTGAACATTTTAGTCATTCTCTGCTCACCCTCATGCTGATGGAAAGCCAGGCAAAGTTTGTTTAGTCAATAAAACATTTCTGGAGCTTCACGGCAAAACAATGTTGCCGCATTCTCCCAAACAACTGAAGTAGATGAGGACTAAAAAAACAACCAAAAACAAACATAGAATTGTTCCATTCAGCTCATTCGGCATAAGAAGAGTCTCCAGCTGCCCAGAGATCCCGGATTGATTTGAAGAGAAGTCATTTACACCTTCAATGGGAAGTTGAGTTTTCAGACGGGTTGCATGCTAACGTTTTTAGCTTAGCAGCTGCAGCGAAGATTTCTGCCTTAAAAAAGGGTATAAATAATGTCTTTTCAAGTCAATCTGGGATTTTTGGATTGTATAATGCCGGACGATCTGTCTCTACTTCATTTACACCCTTTTTAAAGCTGAAATCTTCACTGTGGCTGCTAAGCTAAAAGCATTAGCATGCACACCATCTGAGGTGAATGCATGAACTCAGCCACTCGTTGAGGGTGTAAATAAAGTCTGTTCGATTCAATTTGGGATCTCGGGCTTCTGGTGATGCCGGACAAGCTGTATGGAGATGTTTTATGTTTTTTTCCCAGTGTTTTTTACACCTAAAAAACAAGTCCCCATGTACTTCAGTTGTTTATGAGAATGCTGCAAAGCTGTTTTGCTGTGAAGCTCCAGAAATGTTTTGTGGACTACAAAATTTAACTCGACTTTACATTGGCATGGAGGTGAATCGACAATGACATAATTATTTTTTTTTGGGTGAACTTACCCTTTAAACCAGGGCTGCCCAAAGAGGTGCCCTTGGGCCACAGTTGGCGCGACATAAGGTTAAATTTTCCCAGTTGTTTCAAGCTAAGCACAATTTTAAAATAGATTTAAAATAAATATAATAATGTTTATGCTGTTTTCTTTTGTGAGGTAAAATGCCCTTTAATCATGTAGGAGGACTGACTATTTATTATCTTTACATAATCTGACCACAGCGGGCAGAGTGACACTTTGCAAAGGAAGTCAGTCAATTAAGGGAAATTGGAATCCTTTTAAATTTTTTACAATACAATACAATAGGTGTTTGCTTTTGGACCGTGTCCCACCATTAAGTTTCAGTTTTGGTCCCTGAGTGAAAAAGTTTAGGCACCCCTGCTTCAAACTCTGTGAGGAGAGATTTCATGCTGTGGTGTAGCTGCTGCGGATTTCCATTTGTTTCTTGAGTACCAAACTGTTTGATATTGATTTGAATTTCATGGATTGTTTTCAAGGCATTTAAATCCCCTCATGACATCCAAAAAGCACAGCAGGTAATCCTAATGCCATCAGAAAGCCATCAGAAAGCCACCACGGGAATACAGCAGAGTTACAAAACAAGTGAAGTGAACACATACCACAGTGAGGTAGACACAGCCTCAGGAGGAATATTAGAAGAGAACTACTTGATATTTCCCTCTTTGGTCAGCTGTGTTTAATCCACCAAACAATATATCTGGTCTCTCAATGCAATTTTATCTGCTCAGGTCAAAAGTCTTCCATTCATTTGAGGTAGAAAGAGTTATCTTCTGTGCTTATGAACACAAATCCTTGCAGATGTTCAACAAACCAAAGCTGAGCAGAGGTGCCCTGGGAGAAGCTCACTATTAAAAGTCTGCAATAACTCTTCCATGGGGTCAGATGTAGCGATGCCTCCAGTGAAACTAAAGTGCACAGATTTCTTCCAGCCTGGTCCAAGTCCTGTTAACCCCGTCCGCCCACGCAATCCATCCACCAGGAGTCCACCGAGGTGGGAATGAAAATCATGTACTAAGAGCACAACACGCCCGTAGTGAGCCGTTATCTGCCCGGTTTTATTTTACAGGGAGGGATTTTGAAAATTGAAAACCCATGTACCATACACACTCTGATATAAAAAGTCAGAGGGTACAAGAGATGTGCACTTGGATGATTGAGCACACAAACACACGCACAGATTGTCTGATTCAGAGGAATAGAAGAAGCAGCCTGGCCATTCAAAGCCAGAATAATCAATCCCAGGCAGGTCTGCTTTACAGCACCATGCAATGTTCTGTAAAATCAATAGCATGCCATATATGTACTTGGAAACCCATTATTACAATAATAATACTAGCTGACTCAAGACTACTTCCTAGCAGTTGAGCAGCAGTCCAACAATCAGCCAACAGCAGCTGTAGATTAAATATATATGAGGGAAAATTCTCAATCTGATTATGTTATTTTCAATTATTCCTGAGCCAGAGAGAGCCCGACATCAGGAGTGTGTGGAATAACAGAGTCAAAGGAGCACTGAGTGTTATTGTGGGCATGTGTTCCACCCCAGATCCCTTACGGCGAGCCACCTCTCTGACCTTAAAACACAATGTTGTGATTGAATGGTTGTAATTAAAATGTTCTCCTGGTTTCAGCCCCACAGCGCCGTGGGCTTCAGAGGAAAATAAACACACTAAATCGTGTCGATGGTCTAACAAAGCCACGTCCAGGGAGTTACCAAATCTCATTACGAATACAAAACAGATAATGTCGTAAACCCATGAAAACACTTGAGTGGCCAATAAAATAATAAACTTGTACACATAAGTGTTAAGATGAACCATTCAGACAACAGCGATAACAAACAACGAGCCCTCATGCAGGACAGCATGATCGCCTCTGCTGCGTCAGATGAAAAGGTTTTGGTTCATAATCCTGCTGGCTCCTGAGAGACAGCTGAGGATTCAAGGACCCGTCCTTGAAGTGCCAGCACTCCGTCCGGCCCATCCTCAGGTCAGGAAACACATTACTGATCCGCAGCTACTATCATAGGAAGGATGTGGAGCACGCATGCGACCCTGCTCACTCCCTCACTGAAGCTCGTGCCCATGGGCCTGTGCACAACGCTGCGCTCTGCCAAGCTACTTTGAAGTAGCTGTCACTGTTTTTTTTTTGTGTTTTTTTTGGGGGGGGGGATTGTGTGTTTTTGTTGGTTTGTTTTGATTGAGGTTGCCAAAATCTCTTTTTGGTTCTAGGTCAAGTTCACTATCAGTCATCAGTTATGGCAAGCTAAAAGATCCACTATATTAACCAGCTAACTGCCAACTTTGTCCGCTCTTTGTGGCTGGGCAGGCGGTTTATTAGAGCTTTATTTGCTGGAAACAGTTCATCAGAGCGGTAAAGGTGAACCAAAGCATTAAAGTTACACAACATTAAACAAAAACAATAAGCTAAAAGACACTGAAATGCACTATGAAGCTCAGGGGAACTGCAGAGTCAGGAGATAATTCTCTGCAGGTCCATTGAGTCATTCGCCATGACTACTACATTATAATGAGTCAGACCAAACTTGACCTTCATTTTGATCTCAACAACACACCTGTAAAGTTTCACGACTGCATCTTGCATGGTTTTGATTGTATTTTTTGTAATTCATGTTTTTATTGTTATTGTCTCTGGTGTATGACAGTAAAACAATTCACTTTATGAGACAAACCTTGTTACTTACCACGTACATAGCATCAGTAGTTAATCTCACCCATCTTTGAACACAGCTGTCATTTTTTTTTCTCATATACACACAAAAAAAAGGTGTTGTTGGGAACACATTTTGCCATGATGACACACACAGACTCACAAACTGAAAACATTATCAGCCGATGCTGCCGTAGCTGGTAATTACAGCATATGTAATTGTGTATCACTTTTCAACCAAGGGGCAGAATAGTTTTACAGAGACGACAAGAGTCCATAAAGCCACATAAAGGCTCTCCCAGAATACAGTAGACGCTCTTCAATTCAGGAAATTTAGTTGATTCTAATTTGCATTTATAGGCCAAAATCAGTGACTAGTGTGTCGTAACTGTATCGTAAACACACTCATTCCATGTAGTCACTGTGCAGGAAAAACATGTCTCCCCCCCGGTGCAGTTCATTGTGCCACCTTTCCAATGTGCAGAGGAGGCAGCAGCATCCTGCTTCAGCATGCCCCCGAGGCCCGCCAAGCGGCCCAGAGGCATCCCCACTGTCACTCTGTTTATCTGACCTTTCACCTGGCGAGAGGAAACAGGACGTCAGTGCTCTTGTGTGTTTGTAAAGATAACCCGAGAGCCCGCCCGTTCTCGCTCTCTTTAAGTGTCAGAGATGGCTCGTGCATTCATAACTGTTCATAGCTGTGCGTTCTGCTTTGATGATGCTTAATAACATCCTTGATTATTTCAAGTGAGGTCATGGGAGAGCGCACAGTCACAGCTGCAGAAAAGGATCAAAGAAGTTTTGTGTAAGAGAAAAAGTGATTTGGTGTTTTATTTGCAGCAGCAGGTTTAACAATAACTGCTCCTCATCAGGAAAAGATCGAACATGTAAATGACATGCAATGACAGACTATACTGCAAAGAACCAAATCTTGAATGATAAAAAAAAACATAATGAGTGTAAATTATATGACATAAGTGTTTAAATTGAGGCACATGTAATGTATATAAATGAATGTTTCACTTGAAAAAACATGAAGAACCTTTTAGTCGAATATAAAATCTCACAGTAAAGTGCACAGTTCCTACATATTGAACCCAATGGTGATTTAAAAAAAAAAAACCTTTAACAAGTGAGCCTAAGGACAGTCTGACTTGATCAGAGATAATAATTCAGATTATCATGTGAAATATTAATTATCTCATCTACAGTATCTAAGAAGAACCAGCATCTTTAAATGTAATTCATTGCATCTTAGCTTCACTTTATTCAACCCAAAATGGTTGAATATTTGTTTTTAATGGGATTTCTCCAGCAAAATGATTCAGTCTCTTCGGGACAATTACAGCACAATGGGATTTTCAAATGGCGCATAGGGCAATTTTCAAGGCATTTCAACATTTCAAGGCTTTTGATGCTCATTTCAGAAAATAGAAGCATCTGGTAATACCCGATCATTAGAGCATGGGAAATGAGACGAGTCTGAAATGTTCAACTCGTGATCGACTGATAACAGTCATTGGTCAATAAGTTAATGGACAGCTGTTACATACTGAAAAGCTTTTATAGATTGATTCCGCATTAGCCCGACAGGCCCACAGCAGGGTAGTGGAGGAGTTTGATGGGCTGAGGGGTCCGTGTACTTTGTGGCCATTCGATTTCCGTTTTGAAGTCGAAAAACAGAAAAGTTGACTGCCTCAAGCTAGCGGTTGGAGTAGCAATACTCAGTGCTAGCCAAAGATCTAGGGAGAGGAGCGATACTCCCAACAGGCTAGGTAGCAATACCCAAGTCTTTTAAGCATTAGCCCACGGAGTAGCAATACTCCCAAAGGCTAACGTTGACACAAACTACACGGAGCAACATGACTGTTTCCCCGTAGTTAAGAGAGAAAAGTAGAAATATTTTTCCCAAACTTGCACCTGATGGTTTGAGTGTGCGACTTCATCCTAACCCAGCTTTTATTACTAAAGTGGTGGGTCCCTGCATTCCTATAGAGCTGAAAGCTTTCAACTCTACGCCATTTACTTCTGCAGAGCAAGAACGGCTACACACCTTGTGTCCGGTCCGGGCGATATATGTGGACAGGACAACACATTTCAGAAGATCTGATAAGATGATTGTGTCCTGGGCTAAACCTCATAAGGGAAGACCAATCTCAAAACAGAGACTGTCCCAATGGATAGTGGGGGCCATTGCACTTGCTTACACTAGTGGAGGCTCACAACCTCCAGCAGGTCCGCGTGCACCCAGGTCCCACTTGCGACGCCCAGGTCCCACTTGGGTTTGGAGCCCATTTCTACCTCCCAGTAGTGTCGGCCAGGGGGCAGCCAGGATGTTGACGCACTGCAGGAAACGCTTGTTGTGGTCCGTATATGGGACCAGAGCGTCACATTCAACTGCCACAGTTTTGTCCCCGGAGACGTGGACGCTCGGGTGAGCTGTGTCAGTATCGAACGTTAATGGGGAAGGACCTTTGGGGTGAAACAATTTAATGAATCATATCAGTGATAATGTTTTTTTGGAATAAGATTCAACTGAGCGTCACATTTTGAATAGAAAATATATCCTATCAGTGGGACAATGGTGTCATTACTGTCACTCTCTCACCACTTCAATAGCTTATTAAAATAATTAGATAATTTTGCTGTAATTGCTCTCATTGTTGTGGCAGAACCAGTTTCCAGCTCAAGTCTTATTGTGTCCAGTGAAGCACATTAGAGGAACAATTACCTGGCTTCAAGGACTTGAACATCTTTCTCCATGTGCTGTACTGTAATGGGGCCAAGAATTTGTTGCTGAAGGTGTTTGTATCAAACTCTGGGGCAGTATCCACCAGCACGCACGGTTGGTCGAAACAAAGCAAACATAGACTTTAGGATCATTTAATCTCAGCACAAATAACCTAAATGGAAATGTAAATGGAGAAACTAAATTACCACCTGACATATGAGGTGCCAAAATGCCAAAAGCAATCAATCATTCATAACACTGAAATGAACTGAATTTACCTCAGCTGTGGGAGCTAGAGAAGGAAATGAAAGAAAAAATCACATTAACAACTGCTCGTTTCAAACTTCACAAGTCAAATAAGATGAAGCTCTTAGTTTTATTTAAAATTCAGATGTGATCCACAAATACAAAGCTTGACAGCCTCCTTGTATGGAGGACTAAACCTGCCAAAATCATAAAGAAAGTAAATGGCTCAATAAATAAATATGCCATTAAATGCACAAAAATAATATTGCAGACATTAATTAATCTATATAATGTGACATAAAGGATTTTAATTGAATTTTAATTTGACTTTAATTTCCCTCTGTATTTATTTATCTTTGTTTTAACTTTAGACTTAATTTTACAATTTATTTATTAATGTATTCATTTTTAAAAGTCTTTGATTTTTTTTTTGCATTTTTATTTCTGTGTTTACTTCTGTAGTATTTTCCATTTGCAATTCCGCCCTATCCATTTCCACAAACATATTTACTTCTGTATTTCTTTTAACGTTTCTCTATTTCATAATTTTTCGTCATGTTTTGTCATTCAGAGCCAATCAAAGCACTGTAGGGTGGGACTGGGCGAAAACAAAACCATGAGAGGGATCACTGAGGGCATATTTTATGGGGGAAATAAATGACCCATGATACACTTTGATTAAGAGCCTCCGCATTTTCATAAGAAAGCAGAAATTGATAAAGAAATGTAGGAATAAATACGTTTGTGGTAAAATGCAAAGAACAGAAATAAATAAATAAGTACATGTAATGGCATGTCAATTTATTTATTGAGACAATTATTAATTTTTCTTATAGATTTTTGATTTTGGCAGTTTCACTCCTCGATAACTTTGAGTGGAGATCTCACCTCAGTCGGTACGGTGCTCTCAGTGTTGGCACTAGCCTGCCGTAGCATTCTGATATTGTCCTTGAGCTCCTTCACGGCCAGCTCAACGGCCTCCAGGTGGTGCTGAACTTTCTCCAGCTCCTCCTCCTGCTCTGTCCTCAGCTGCTCCAGCACGCAGGTCTCCTCCTCCTGCAAGATCTGATGGTGAGCTCGGAGTTCCCCTTTGACACGAGTCTGCAGATCTGCTCCGATTTTCTGCCACAGGGAGAAATGATGCTATGATGGAACACGTAGAGGACATATTGTAACATCTTGCTTTCTTTTTGCTTACATTTTTAAGTAACCAGATGGAAACAGTAAAGAGTTAGCTAAGCAAACTAAGCAACTTGTACAATTAAAGCTCTTGATAACTTCTGCAAAGTACATATCTCCAGAGACACAAATAAGTGGTAAAGAAGCTACAATTCATACACATCAAAGAGTTTTGTGCCAAACAACTACAGACCGTTTAAGCAGCAAAGGATTTCCTGTTGATCATCTCAGCACAGCATGCACAACTAAACTCAAACAATTATCATCCATCTGTCACACACACACATTAGATGTGTTTTTGTTTCTGTTTCCTCTGCCTGTGCAGTTTGTCGTATGCTATAATGGATTCTTGTCAATTAGCGTTTAAGCAACTTCAAGCAAAATTGTTTGGTTTAATGCATCAGTCGGGCAAAATATCATCGTCATGTAAAAATGAGACCGTTCGTAGGAGGAAGGATTTGCTGAGCATAGTTGACACACAATTAAGTCAGAGGTTAGAAAAGCATTTTCGCATCCAAGCACAAGACCATTATGTTTTACATATCACATAGCACAAACTGTCACTTACCACATTTGCAAACACCACTCAACATGCACAGTGACATACTGCAAACAGCCATTAGGGAGGGACATGTGCATTTTTATTTGCTGAGTGCTGCCATTCCTCGAGTTTCCCCACAGCAGTGTACCTTTATGGTCTCCATCTTGTCTTTGTCTCTGCCAATGCTGTTGATGAAGTCCTCCTTCCTCAGGCGATGGCTCTCCAACGTCTCTCTCAGTTGTTTCTGTTCAGCAATATGCAAATCAAATCAGATTGGGAACAGAAACAAGCGACACAAAGAGAGACTGTGCAGAGGATCAAGAAATTCAAAAGCAACTGTTACAGAGTGAGCAGGAAAATAGTCTCTAATCTCTTTTTGCTGAGCCTGATGCTTTTGTGGATAGTGTAGTGTTGACGGCGTGATAAGGAAGTACTTTCTGTTAATGAATTCAACTGCTGTGTTTTATTGAAAGATGTTTCTGATATTTTGAAACACCACCTTTTATCTAGTACGACAACAGCACAATAAAAACAGCATTTAAGAAATAGTTAAACATTTTGGTGGGTACACTTTGTCACTTTCCTGAAGTCTTGTGATGATCATAAGGTTGGCAGTCATGCAGTTGAGACCACAGGAAGTGGCGGCACCTACTCAAGAAAGACTAGTACACATACACCCCATACATATTCCTGCCACTTGTTGCGCTTACACTCAAGTTTTTGTACAAATTAAACAATCACGATATCACGTGTTTATCAGTGAGTTCAGCTGGTGGATTTTATTGCCTTTGGACACAGCCAGGCCAGCTGGTTCCCCCTGTTCCCAGTCTTTATGCTAAGCTAAGCTAAACACTTGCTGGCTTTTGGCTTATATCAACTGGACAGAGTGTTATCGATCTAACTTTCTGGATAGTCAATAAACCTATTTTCTAAAAGGTTCAACTATTAACCATCAACCATTAAGTTGAATAAACACCTTCCTGACACAGTATGTGTAGGATCATAGTATGTAGGATTTATTAAAGGAATGTTGGATTGGATTATATTCAAATGTACAGACCATTTTCTTATTCTGGTTCCCCTGCTGTGGTTAAGTCATATATCCAGTCATACAAGGTTATATAAAAGGGAGTGGAGAGTGAACTTTGTCCTGAGCAATTCATGCGAGACACGTTCAGGGTGGAACTACAGTGAAATAAACACAGATGTGTACTGAAACATAGAACATAATTGTGTTCAACTTATATAACTCAATTATACAGAGGGCTCATTTTTAATCGATTGGTTTACTTTGGAACATAAGATTATTTGTATAAGATTGCCAAACACTTAATAACGCTTTCCAGATGACAACTGTAAAGGCATGGAAGGCAGCCAGCAGGATCACGGTTCGACATAAAGCAGAGGCGTAAACTCACCTCTAGGTTCTTGATGTAAATGTCCGAGGTTGTGGCCCTGACCTTCTCCACGATGACTGTCACGTAGTAGTCTTTTTGGAACTGCTTGGAGCTGGACTCCTTGCGACACTGAGGGCAGGTTACAGGGCCCTTAGTCCCCCTCCAGTACCTTATAATGCAGGGTTTACAGAAGTGGTGCATACAGACCAACATGACAGGCTCCCTGAACAGATCGCAGCATGTGGCACATGTCAGATCCTCTCTCAGGCTGCCTTTGGAGGATGAAGCAACAACAGCAGCAGCGGCCATGATGGGGGTACTTTCCTCTCCAAAGTCCATCCATACTGAGGAAGTGAAAACAAAGGCCTGGAGGTAGAAAGAGACAGGCCCCCGGTTGCTGGAGGCAAAATCTTTCTCAAAAAATCTCAGAAATGGGTGTGCTGGGATGGGTGTGCTGTCAATTTCCATTTAAGCAGGACAAGGCGTCGGGCTAGGAGAGACGAGAAGGCCACTGCCTCTGTTTGGGAGTTAGGAAAGGATATGCCTTCCCGAGCCGTCCTGAAAATGCCAATAAAGGGGTCAGGAGTGATTTCCTTTCCACACATGTATGAGAATGTCCTGAAGATGGAAGACCAGAATGACCCCAGTACTGGGCATGACCAAAACATATGGAAATATGTGGCAGGGGTTTGATGGCATCTCACACATGTCAGGTCGACGTCTGGGTACAACTTGGCTAGTCTACTTCTACAGAGGTGTAAATGGTGAAAGACTTTAAACTGCAGCAGGCTGTGGCGTATACAGATAGAGGATGAGTGTACCGATGTAATAGCAAAGCGCCAGGCCCTATCAGACATCTCTCCCTCAAATTCCTCCTCCCATGAAGCTTTTAAGTGGTCGAATGAGGGTTTTCCCATGTCTTGAATGATGTCATATAGTCTAGATATTTGTCCCTTTACATTTGGATGCATGTCCAGGGATTTCTTCAATACGACCCGATGGCATGAGGGATGGGAAAGAGGGGAAATTTTGACCCGTGGAATCTCGAATATGGAGGTATCTGAAAAAGTGTGACGGAGGGATGTTGTGCGTTCTTACTAAATGCTCAAAGGGGGCAAAAACATCATTATGAAATAGATTTCCTATAGATTTCAAACCCACCCAAGATCAGACACGAAAAGCTGAGTCTATGAGTGAAGGAGGAAACATTCGGGTTGTTTGTGTAATAATGTTTGCTTAGAGGAAGAGGAGCGCACACTAAGGCAACTGGAGACACTGGTTGACACAAGAGCGCTACCATTAGGGCCCACATAGGAACATCCCCCGTTTTAAATGTTGATACCCAGTAAATCATTTTGTGAATATTTGCTGTCCAATAATAATACAGAAAATTAGGTAAGGCCAGACCTCCATCTCTCTTCTGCCATTCCAGGTAGGCTTTGCATATTCGAGGGATAGTTTTGCTCCAGATATAAATAGAAATTGTTTTATCCAAATCTTAAAAAAATGATTTTGGGATGAAGATAGGAACTGTTTGGAAGAGGTATACAAATCTGGGCATGATGATCATTTTAATAGGGTTGATCCTGCCTGCCAAAGACTGCAAATTTGACCAGTGTCCCAGATCTTGCTTGGCTTTCTCTAGGGCTTTTGTGAAGATAGATTTAAGTAGGTCCTTGTACTCACGGGTCACCCCCAGATATGTGAAAGAGTCACAAACCTTACCTTAAAATGGTAGGAATCATAATGTAAATAGAGAGCTGCCTGATTAATTGGAAAAAGTAAACTCTTTGTCAGGTTAATTTTATATCCTGAGACGTTGCTGAAGTTTGAGATAACATCTAGAGCGCTGGGAATAGAAGTATGAGGCGCTGAAATAAAAAGTAATAGGTCATCCGCATAGAGAGACAGCTTATTTAGCTGCTCTCCCTGCAGATCCAGAGGAGCAAAGTCAGTTTTCTGCCTCTAACGTAACCCTAACCCTAGATCGTGAGAAAACATGCTCCTAAACACTTTCTGGAGGAACAATTTTGGCCCTGACACTTGGTCAAATTTCACCTCTATCAGCTAGCTTACGATTTGTACTGTCATTGAAACGTCTGGTCAGATGTTTTTGTTTGATTGTACCCTCCCACTAAAGCCTGAGACTGTTTAGCTAGCCTACAGCAGCCACGAAACAGCCAGTTTACGCAACATAAAGCAAAACAAATATTAGACTTTAACAAAGCGATTATGATAAAACTTTGCCAACTGCTTCAGAGTCCTTCCAACTGCTCTCTGCTCCCTCCGTTGCTGCTGTTTGGGAACAAGATGTACACTTGTTGCTACTTCAATGTGACATCTTACTGCGGGCTCCCATGGATCATTGCTCTCTTCTGTTCGCTATCTCCTTATATCTGTACTTCTTTAAAATTAAAATCTTTTTTACATTTTGATGGGGTTTTTTTTGCTAATTATCTTCTGTGGCCTGTCCTCTTCCACCACTTGGCGATGCCCTGGCCTGCTCAGTCATCCTCCTGGATCCACAGTCTTCACATATAATTCATATAATTTAATTGTATCAGATATTCTGTCAATGCAATTTGTAAAATGTGATTTTGTTGTTTTGTTCTGTACATGCGACATCTTTTACATAACTGCCCGCTATACTGCTGTGATATCATGTGTGTTTATGTCAGTGAAGTCAGGCTTGGTGGATTTTGCTGGAGTTTTCGACTTGGAATTCTGACTGGGATGACCATTCCATTGCATTTTTCTGTGTCGGAGATTGTTTTTTCCCAAAAAATTTGTAGTCTCAATACCTTCAGGGTAATTTTATTTCATACTTTGAAAAAAGGTCCCCATAGAACTGTTATCACATTATTGTACATTAACTGGTACATGTCAATCAAGTGCAACTGGAATTACATAATGTCTCACACTACACAACTTTATGTCTTGTAATTGGGAATCTTGCAGTATGCACACGACAAAACTGATCAGCGTAAGGGTCACACATCACAAGGTTAGGATTGGTAAGAATACGGGGCAGTGAGGATTGTTTTTGCACTGAAAACAAGCTTTTGTGTGTATTCTGATAGAAACTGTAGGCTGTTATTGTGCCAGCTCAAGTGGATACAAATGGATGCTTAATAAGACTGGGTTAAGAGAGCACCTGCGGATGACAGCAGAGGAGAGAGGGAGAAAGGAGAGGAGTGTCTGCTCTCCTTGGCTGTAGCTCGTTCCTCGCTCCCCGACTCCTCGGCAACTCAACCAGATATTTAGCCTGCTAGATCCCCAGCGGGCGTCTGCAACATGTCGGCAAGGCCCTGGGTCGTGTCTTTAAATAGTTCACATCCCACATATGTTGCAGGATGAAGTTGGCTCCAATCAAGTGCTGTTCACAGGGTATGGCATGGTGTTGCAAAATGGAACGTTTCCTCCACCATGCTGTCAGGCGGCGTCAAGCACTCTTCCATCATCTTTTTGTTTGTTCTGTGTCTCACAAATGTTCAAAGTTAGAATTATCTGTCCATCACACTTTTTCCTATTTGACCTCTGTCAAATGTCTGTTATTGGCCAGTCTCAGATATGGCTTGTTCTTTGCTACTCTGCCTAGAGGGCCGGTATCCTGGAGTCACCTCTTCCCTGTTGACACTGAAACTGATGTTTTGCGGGTAGGCTAACATTTCATGAAGCTGCCAGTTGAGGACATGTGAGGCGACTGTTTCTCAAACTTGAGCCTCTGATTAACTTGTCCTCAGTTGTGCTCCGGGGCCTTCCACTTGTCTTCCTGTTTTGGTTAGAGCCAGTTTGTGCTGTTCTTTGAAGGGAGTAGTAGACACCGTTGTATGAGATCTTCAGTTTCTTGGCAGTTTCTTTTTCTGGACATTTTGAGACTAAAATCAGACACACAATTGCTGATGCTCCAGATACTAGCCTTAGGAAGGCCAACTTTATTGCTTCTTTAATCAGTAAAACACTTTTTAGCTTTGCTAACACAATAGCACAAGGGATTCCTAATGATCAATTAACTGTTTAACAAGACAAACTTGGATTAACCAACACAATGTGTCATTGGACCACCGAAGTGACAATTGCTGAAAATGGTCCCTCGTACACCTGTGTAGATATTCCATTAATAATCAGCTATTTCCAGCTAAAATAGTCATTTATAGAATGTATTTTAGATATATTAGAATATATTAGAATATTTATTAGAATGTATTTTTGAGCAATTTGCTGTTATTTTAAAGGTGCAGGACTTATAGCTGCACTGCTAACTGAACTAAATAGCTAATGGTAGCTACAGTTAGCAGCAGTTAGTGGTTATTCTGGTGATATGCTGCCCCCTGTTTGTGTTGAGATTGAATTCAACAAGATGCCAATTCTTTATTGCACCTTTAATTGAAAAAAGGACATTTCTAAGTGAGCCCAAACTTTTGAGTGGCAGTGTGACACATCTGAGATACAGGCTCAGGCCCAGATCAGTTTTGCTGTCTCAGACACGTTGGTCTCAGAATGAAAGAAAAGTACACCATGGGGTGTAATCTCAGCATCCCACACAGTTGTTTAGCCTAGGAATCCAATTTGTTGACTTCACAGACTGTCCATCCTTTTAAAACAATAATTTGAATCACTGAAGAATTTAAGGCTGTCCACTTGTAAAGTTTAACCTATGGGAGAAAAGGAGGAGGCATGGAAGGGATTTCTAACTTTGTATTACCTCCACTCTCACATTCATTCATTCACACAGCCTGCACAGAAAGAAAGACAGAGACAGGATGAATAGTAATGTATGCACCACTGTGAGTGAGTGTTGTGCGACGCGAGGAAGCTACAGTCTCTGATCATGTCATCAGATCAGTGGCACCACTGCTCTCAGAGGACCTTGACAGAAACAGCAATCAGATGGAGAGCAGTGGTGCATAAATACAGCATGCCCGGCCATATGGAGGGGAGTCCAACATTACTCACTAATTAGGGAGCATGTAGATTGACATGAGCACATGTACAGTATGAAGCTGTAAAGACCTGCAGTAAAACCAGTGGTTTAACTTAAAATAACACAGAGTACAAAAATCCTTGTCACAACCCACAGTGTAAAAGCTTACCAGTTTTCAGAACCTGCTGTAGATAAGCAAGTTTGTAGCAAGGACAGACATCCTTTATCAGTATTGCATTCAGGCCAGACTGGGAGAACTGTCAACCTTGACTGCAGTGTGACCTGGCGCACATGGAGGCAGGTGGGTGGCGCTCATAATTGAAAGAATAAATTGAGGCAGAGAGGCAGCCTGCCCCGATCAATAAGGGTAATCTCTGTGGCTGAGTCAATCAGTGCACCAATTATTGCATTGTCAAATAACGTCCAGCCAAGACGATCCAGGAATCTCATATAACATTGCTCCCAGAACGATAAATCTGAGCCGGGATGGTGAAAGGCATCTGCTAATAGCTCCAGGGAAACTCAGAAAACAAGGCTCAAGGGAGACATTATCACTTGTTCAGTTATCAAAACATTCTCTAAATGGTTTTGGACATAGCTAAAGCTCATTTGTTTATGTCTAATTTTAAGTGACAGCCTGTTTCTGGTACTTCCTTATAGCAACATTTTGTAACTTGTTTACCTTAAAATAACAGCTTCAAAATCATGTTGATGGTACAGTGTCTTGTAATAGAGTGAATGGTGTCTCTGTCTCAGCCACTCCGCTCCCCTATCACTTGTTTCTGCGAAATTGCACAAAATGCTGATTCTACATAATGTTGCTTTAAATTGTCAGATGAGGTGTACTCATTGCAAACAGAGTCATGGGGGCTGCGAGTACATGTAAATTGTTTGAGTATGCTTAGTAGTAAGTTTAGAGGAGTGGTTCCCAAATGGTGTGCCATGAGGCAAGGCTGGGTGTGCCTTGGGGATTTGTACAACCATAGATTATTATTGAAATATACAACTGTACAACCTTCCTGCTGGTCAGTTGTAATAAATACCATCACATAAATCCTTCAGGTTGTTGTTCCTAAATGTCCCAGTCTGTGTTTACTATGAGACAAAATAGAGATGAGTAATATTGGGTTGTCTTTCTGCTAAAAATAAGATTGTTTTGAATTAGAAGATACAAAGTCCAACGTGTTTCCTCCTAAACAGTTGGTTAGGAGAGTTTGAACAGTTAAACAAAACCAAAGTAGCATACCCAGAGGGTCCTCGAAACAAAGGCTCACTAGCCAACCAAGTCGTATCACTATCTGACTTTTCTCAGCCCTAGTCTTCAGACAGATACTTGTGGTGGGTGCTTATGCACTGATTCCAAATGCTCCCAAGCCATTGTCTTCAGCCACGTTCTCCGCCGCACTAAGTGAAAACAATGAACTGGTTGGTCTCCTGTTAAGATCAATCCCTTCAGCCTACAAAGGGGATGCCTGGCCCATACCAACTGAAGGGCCATAGTTGCATGCACCAGTATTTACCATAGATGAACAAATGGGTTTGCAAACAAAATTGGGGACAAATGCTGCCCCCTTACATCATCCACCAGTACACAAAAGGAACCAAAATAACCAGTTTAAAACACATAAAGAAACCTTGCGAGATACTCCCCCAAATCGTATTCATAATGCAAAACAACAGCATCTCTTTACTGTGTACTGATGCATAAACTCAGTTTAGTAATAATCTACAAGGGTTACGAATGTACCAAATAACACTTAACTATTTACACACTAACGCTGGACTTAACCTTTCTTTAACCTTTTATTCCATCAAATTGAGCCAAATTAGACCAAATCTAAAGCAAATCTAAATAAACACAACCAAACTAAAACCCTGCTGGCTGGGAGCACGAGATACAGAGAGGAGGAGGGAGCTCTCCAGCCCTCTTATAGCAGGTGCAATAATCAGAGGAAGTTACTTAAGGTGCGGCTCATTCACCTGACACGCCTGCCGCTCTGCCTTAATACAGGAACAGGTAAGAACACAAGGCACCACACAAACAGAGTGGGAGGGGTCATCACAGTAGGGATGGAACGAACCGAGATGAGTTGAAGTATTGTTTGATTTAAAGAAGGAGAAAATAAGATAAAGAAACAGCTTTCATTGATGTCTTCATTGATGTCTGCACCCTCCCCCAACCCACCACACGTTTTTTTCCTTTTCCTATATAGAACATGTATGTAGTGTGTATGTGTCATGCATGTTTGTATGTGATTTATGTTCAGTCTGCACAATAAACTGTTGGAAAAAAGAAATGTACAACTATACAACAAGTAATGAATTAGTTTTTAAATTTACTATATCAGTCCTTTGTAAGCATGTATTTCATAAAACAGAGGAAAATGGTATACCATCCTTTAAAAATCCTCCAGGGAACCAAAAACAAACAAACTGATTAGATAACACGTTATAGAAGCTATTTTTGCACGGATAGGAATACAGGTGTTGCTTTTTGGTGGACCTTGGACACAAAAAGTTTGAAAAAGTTTCACTTTGCTCAAAATCTGCCTTGAGAAATGTCCTTCTCACGAACCTGTCTCAGCTTTGTTACAATATATGAAGGACAACAGCTCCAGGCACAATATAACAGCATTCTTTCATATTGCACGAGAACTGACATCATTCAGGTGAATGACACAGTCAGAATAATAAAACATGATTGAAATTCCCAACCAAACTCTACTCAAATGTAACATCATTCAATGGGGTGTTTCTTTCTAGTGTTCTGGCACCCTGCATGTTTTTGTCTCCAGCTTAAACTAAAAATAACAACCAATTCACCAAGAACTTTATTCTATTTATGGGAGTCATGGGAGCTCACAGAAATGAGCTGTGAGAGATATGTGGGTCTTTATTGTCGTCCCAGGGAATCAAATCTGACAGCGCTTTCATGCAGGTGACTAACAATGGCTTGTTGCACAACAATGTGAAGTTTCCTTCAAATGTTGTTGGTTTGATTGCTGAAATTGGATCACATGTGACAGAGATGTCAGCCTCACATAAAGCAATATATGAGGATTTGCTTTACAATCCTGTATTGATCCAAAGTTCATGCTGGAGTTGTGCACATGAGTAGGGAGGGGGAAACAACAGGCTTGAAAGTGAAAAGCCTGCCTGGAAATGCAGCGAATAATAAAGATAAAGACCAAACTAAATGTCATAAACTCTGACGCACTGTGGCTCTGCCTTGGCACTTTAAATGACAATCTGTGGTGTTTAATTGAATTAATTTTAATGTGTAATGACACAGCCTCAGCTTCTAATGTGATCCACAGAGCGCACTCCCTCCTCAGATCTCCAGTGACAGTCCCTGGCGCTGATGTGGACGCTCACACTGAATCCTGTAGACCTGCCTCGGGAACGCACAGTCGAGCCACAAGATGCGCACCGGGCGCTACAGCTTGGGAGGAGCTTCGGGTTTTTTCCCCCTTTCACGCCACTTTCGGGTGAAGACTCACTTGCAAAAGGAGATATAAGGGAAAAGGTGAGTGCATTCATATATGGATTGCGTTTATGTAAACTTTAACGGTTACTGCGAGGCTGTTCTGGTGACACAAATGTATCCCTGAGGTGAGGGATGTTAAATTCTCTCTTCTGTTGTGACTGCGTAACTTGTAGCTGCTGAAACTCTCAGCTGTATGTGCGTAATTTGGATGTGAGAGGAACATTTGAAAAGGAGGATGCGCAAGTGTCCAAATTGCGGAGCACACGAGACTGTAAGTGTTTTGCACCTGTCTTCTTTGAATAAGAGCTCACTTGGTGATATGTGAATGCGCACTCTTCAGTAAGTTAAACGAATGGCGACAAATTACGCACGAGCGAAGCATCAATGCAAGTGGAATTGGGAATTAGGTGTCTCAACATAATTTGACAGCAGTGTGCACAGTTAAGAGAATCCGGCTGTATTGTGGCTTTTTTTTGCTCCAGAAGGTGTATGTTCACACATCCCTCAGTGAAGCGCTGAAGCTCGCCTCAAGTCAAGGATTACCATCGCTGATCAGAAAAGGGTGATTTTGACAAATTATTGATGCTTTGTGAAGTGCACATGTCGCCCTCAGTCTGCCTGATGAATCCCTAACGCGTCCCCCTGTGTGGCTGTCTGCTCTGGTGACAGTCAGAGGGTACAGCCAAGGCTGTGCATGCCTTTTGGTTTATGGGCAGTGCCACACTGGAGTTGTCATGACCACAATTTCAGCAGTCCCTGTAGATTCAGTGTTATCCTGCAAGTCATTTCATGACTCACTATATGTCTTGATTTAGGGCTAGGCAGTATATCATGTATCGTTATCAAGGCATGAGACTAAATAGTCTTAGATTTTGGAAATTGTTATATTGTGATACGTCATAGTGTTGTCTGCATTACAGTAGAGTGATGTGATTCTTCTATTTGTACTAATACTTGTCATTACCCACTCAGTCACTATATCCACATTACTGGTGATTATTTTTCAAAAATCTCATTGTGAAAGTACCAATAGTCATCCCTGCAGTACTGTCGCAATATCAATATTGAGGTATTGGGTCAAAAATATTGTGACATTTGATTTTGTCCCTTGCCCTAGAATTTATGAAGTGCTTCTGGGGAGCTTTCAATAACTCGAGATATAGCCTAAAAATATTGTGTTGTTATTGTAAGGTCTTATCACCCAGCCCTACAAAATACTTTCCTCTCCTATAGGCCTCACACCTGATATTTTATTATGATAAAGCAGGTCTAGTGCCATATTAATACTATGAAAGTGTCAGTACACTCAATCCAGTGAGATTATAGAGTTGTCACGGACATTAAACGCCATCACACCAAACACAGAGGCTCATCTACTCACTAGCCCCGCTTTACAGGCAGACTTTACTTACATAGTGTATATTTACTGTGTAGTAAGATACTTGGCGGTGTGTCGTTTAAGTCATGCGTCCACAATGAAGTCTGTTTATAGCCTAAAAATAGCTTTTTACTTCTCGAGATTTAATTTGCGCTTTGAAAATCACAGAAGTGGTCATCTGTGAAGATTATCTTGATGAACAAAACGTGTAGGTATTATAAACTTGTGTTTGCCACAGAGTTTATTTTCAGCAAGAATACAACCAGGGCGATGCTAACTTCCGGGTTAGCCTAGCCGTCACTACACCACTCTATTCAGAAACTGTGCCTGCAAACAAGCCGTCAGGACTTCCATAAGGTTGTGATGTCACAACCGTACAGTCACCGTGAGAAAACAGCAGCAGAGCTGAGGTAGAAAGACAGTGTGTGATGCCTGCACAGGCCTGTGAGAGCTGACCAATCAGAGCAGACTGAGCTCTTTTGGAGAGGTCCGGCCTGAAAAAGACAGGAGCTAAAATGGAGCATTCAGACAGAGGGTGAATAGAGGTGCTGTGGCAGTGGACAGTTTGAGAAAACTGATGATTTATTCGAGAGTCAGAAAGACGTAAACGTTTTCTAGTAGACACCCACAATAAAAATATGAGCCTGTAAATTAGCATATTATGGGAGCTTTAAATCTGTCAATCAATAGGATTCATGTAGCATAAAGAAAAACATCTATGCTGCAAAATAACATTTACTCCATAATCTCTACAGTTAAATATTTAATTGTAAATAAAACAATGAAAAAAGAAAAAGGCATCAGTGAACGATAGTCTGTGCAGTGGTCTGTCAAATAAAGAGGCTGCAGGATCCCCAGAGCAACCAAAGAGTGTCTGTCACCACAGAGATGACCTCTCACTAAATGGTGTCCTGCTCGTCTCAGTAATTCCAAACAGAAAACACGAGTGTCAGCCACCATTCAGCCACGAGCACACCAAGAAGTGTACTCAAAAATGAAATCCTTTGAAATAAGAGTATTTGTTGAAAGCCTCTGACTGACTGTAATATCCCTTAATGTTATTGTGCATTAATCTGTTTAATGAATACGCAGAGACTTAGCAGTTACTTAATAGTCAAACACTGACTTAGTTATATATATATTTATACATGCCGTAATAAAGATGTTCTTTTTTCATTATCAGCAGGAGCTCTCAGGCTTTCAGGTAAATTGACGGGCCTTTCAAGACAAAAGATACACAACGTATACTGAAGAGAGAGGATTTTTTTGTGCAATGTGTCCATCTTTCAGCCAGGATTTATGCATGCCACGCAATATTCCCTTTTATGAGATGCAGACTGTGTATGTGAGCACTGTGTGGCTCTAATGATGTGGCTTTGAACTGGCTGACTCCCCCTGATCACACGGCTTCCTCCATCATTTTCTTTTAGCCTTTATAATGGCACAGGTGTTCGTGTCACTCGGAAAAACTGCACCCCGGAACCCTGAAAACTCACACGACGCAATTTCACCGTAGTTGGCAATGAGGACTGGTTTTTTTGTGTCATGTACAAAAGAGAGCTGATTTTCTACTGATTATCATCCGTTACTGAAATGTGTTTTTTTGTTTTCTTATCGTTTCAGAACAGCCACTTACTCAACGCAATCATGGGTAATTGTACTAATGAGTGGGGTTGCATTCATTAGAGAATTATCTTATCTTCTAAATTGCATTGTTTCATTCCCTCAAGTTAAATACCAAAAGTCTTTAATAACAGCATTACATTCAGAACTACAATTTCCACGTGATGTGTAGAGATTATCGATTCATTTTCAGAAGGTTGGCTTTTGCAGTTCATTCTATGCACTGAAGAAAAAAGACCTTGAGGATAAATGGCATGTTTTGAAGTCCATCTAAATATGTTGTTAAGGGAAGGTCTATCATTCTTTTCTTGGAGTGACAGGAGGTATTTTCTGTTTTATTGCACAAAGAGAAAGAGAGAATGGATCAGAAGGTGTCCAAGAGGTCAAAGTACTCGCCCACATCCAAAGAGACCCAGGGGTCAATTCCCAGAAGCGGGACAATTAGCTTTTGTTCAGGCGTTCAAGCAAAAACTAGGGGCAATCTTCGGTGGCTGGAAGCCGGTGAGGGATCATGCACTTGTCACTGCATCGGAAACTCATACTGGTACACCTGCACAGATGTAGTGACATGAAATGCAAACGTTGGGAATTGTAAACTGGAGATAATAGCCTCCTCCAGCCCACTTACCTACCTTTGTTTCTTTTCATAGCTTGTTGGAAAAACTTTTCTGCCCGACTTGTGTCAGGAAATGATTTCTTTTATGTCTTTTCTCTCCCCAGGTGTCGGAAGAGACTAGATTTAGCATCTTCCGCTAAAATGAGTCCGCCAGACACACCCAACAGCACTGCCGAAGGGGAGGGTAGTGAAACCAACCTGTCTAATGACAGCATGGGTTTATACCCGCCTAGTTTCCACACTGACATCACCAAGCACCTTGGAGTCCAGATCACCCTGATCACAGCTTACTCTCTCATCATTCTGCTGGGGCTGCTGGGGAACTCTCTTGTCATCTACATGATTATTCGCTACAGAAACATGCGGACAGTGACCAACTTCTTCATAGCTAACCTGGCCCTGGCAGACCTGCTGGTGGACACTCTCTGCCTGCCCTTCACTCTGGTTTACACTCTGCTAGATGAGTGGAAGTTTGGCGCTGTGTTGTGCCACATGGTGCCCTTTGCTCAGGCCCTGAGTGTGCATGTATCCATCCTGACCCTGACTGTCATCGCTCTGGAGCGTTACCGCTGCATCGTCTTCCACCTCGGCCGGCGCCTCACGTGGCATTCCAGCTTCCTCATCATGGCAGTCACCTGGACTATGTCTGCCGTCCTGGCAGCTCCCCTGGCCATCTTCAGAGAGTACCGCTATGAGGAGATCCCCTCCATCAACCTGCGTATCGCTGTATGCTCTGAGAGCTGGCCCCACGGGACGAGCTGGGATGGAGTCATCTACAGCCTGTCAATGCTACTCCTACAGTACATTATCCCTTTAGCCATCATCAGTTACGCTTACATCTGCATCTGGGTCAAACTGAAGAATCACATCAGCCCGTCCAGCCGGAACGACAGCATCAACCGCCGCAAAAAGACCACCAAGATGTTGGCACTGGTGGTGGTGGTGTTTGCTATTTGCTGGCTGCCGTTCCATGTGATCCAGCTGGCGAGTGATCTGGACTTGGCGCTCAGGCTGAAGGAGTACAAACTGATATACACAGTGTTCCACATCGTGGCTATGTGCTCGACTTTTACCAACCCTCTCCTGTACGGCTGGATGAATAAAAACTACAGGAACGGCTTCCTCATGGTGTTTCGTTGCGAGGACAAGCCGGATTCTTTCCACGCTGAGGGCTCGTTCAGGACACGCTCCACAAGAGGGCTGTCTCTGAATGGCCGTAATGGCGGGCACCCTCCGACTGCTGTATGAGATGAACAGATTTTTTTTAAAAAGCCTGTAGAATATGACTGAACACACGGACGCACTTCTGGTTTGTGGTGCTTGTGGTTCAAAAGTAGCCTTGTGACTTGAATGGTATGAGTATCTATGTCATTGGAGAGGGCTCAAAGCCTTGCATGCTAATTGCTTTATGTAAGGCTCTTCTTTCCTTTGTGAACGGTACTAGTGAATATACATTTGTCCGACCTGTTCAAATATGTGTTAAAGATGTTTACTGAGGTGTTAATTAACTCTGTACTATGTATAATGTGTTTCTTGTGAATGCAGAACCCTTGTTGGTAAGTTATGTCCGAATTAATAATGCACTCCACTGCATACATCTGAGGCTGTTAATGTGTTCATACTCACCGAAGGGAGGATTACTGTGACTGTGAGAACAAGTTTAATTTGTTGCTCTTGTTTTTCAATTTGTTGGCTGTTTAAAACGTTTGGAGTATCCTCGCAATCCTCGTCCAAGGAAGCCAGAGGAGGCTATCGCCGATTTTCCGTCCAACCAGGAAGTTAATTGTGTTCACCTGGCAACCAGCTGGTCCAGATTAGACGGACCAGCAGGCCTCTGTGCCTAATGGAACTGGATTGGAAATCACTGAACTGTGTGAATAGAGAGCAACAAGTTTTTGATGTCTTCATTACAGAATGTGTGCAGCTACTTTGAGGACATGTAAAAAAAAAAATTTTAAAAAAAATTAAAAAAAAGGGGGGGGGGGGGATTTGGAAGAAGGCGAAACATGCAATTCTTCACTGAGCTGCTAAAGTGTCCTTTGTTTGAGGAGCATTAATCAACCACAGGCCCTCACAGGGACATATATTGAGCCCCCAGTTTATTAGACCATCAGGAGAAGTTATGTTTTGTCCCTCGGTGTCAGACAAACTGACCCTTGGCTTGGATAAAGCTCAGATAAGTGGGTTGAAGTGAGGTAGGAGGAAGCAAACATATATCAAATCCTGTCTGGGTGAAAAACTGAAAATAGTGGCATGTTACAAAATATATTCAGCACTGACACTAAATGTAGACTACTCAAAACCTTTGGGAGTAGCAGTCCATGCCGTGCGCCATGTACCCTCCATATGCATAATGCAGGAAAAGATGAACTTTGACTCCCAGAACCTGACAGCTTGAAAATCCATCTATAGATGGGGAGATGGTCGACATAAAGGGAAATAAAAGCAATGCATTTACTTGTTTGTATTAAACCGGGGTTAATCAAAGTCCTACACTAAGGCTTTCAGACTTCATTTTGAACAAAAAAAAACAAAACCTGTGGGTCCAAATACCATCCAATAAAGCATTTAATGAGCAAGTGGCCTACGCAGTGTGATTCATTTATTTTACAGCTGGAGGAAATACGTATTAGGTTTGTGTTACTGCCTCTTGACACCCACATAACCGATTTCCTGGCAAATGCCTATATTCCTTTATGTACTGTAGATTATTTTAGGAGCTCTAAGCTGTTATCAGGGCTACAGCAGACTAACGCTGAGCTTAGCCCCATGGCATAAGACCCATTGGACGTAATGTGTGAAGATTTTGCTGCAGACTAGAGTTGTATGCAGGGATGATTTCAGTATGCTCAAACGATTATTCATCTGTACTCCACTATAGTGATGCTAAAGGGGATATATACGGTACCTCAAGGTCGGCTTTACCATATAAATGTTTTCCTTTCTTTCTTTCTTTTTTTTTTTACCATTGAGTTGAAGACAGATTGTACGTTTACTTGGCTTAGCTCCTCTGTGAGCCATAGAGATGCCATTTTTAGGTGTTTTGACAACATTTTGCAACATTTGACCCATACATTTCTTATCAAAATTCACTCAGCTAAGAATTCAAGGGCAAAAACAGATAGATAACATTCTTAAAATGATAAAGCAAGGGCAGTCTGCTTGAGTGCACAATAATATAAACACGATTTAGGAAAATTACAAAAGAATTTGAGATATCTTAACACAACAACCCCAGTGTGATTGGTATTCACCTGGAGTGCACAAAAAAGGATGTTTTAGGACAATAAATGATTTTTTAAATAATATTAATAATAATTATAATTATCATTAACAATAATAATAATAACAATAATAATAATACGTTAAACAAAGATGAGTTAAACAAAAATCACTATGTCGCATTTTGCAGTCACCTGCTGCCCTCTAGTGTTCAGAGTGGATATCGCACTTGCGCCACCTACCGGATATGACGTCGCTGTTTGACCTTCTCTCAGTCCGAGTCACGTTTGACATGTTTCATAGGTGTCCACCCGGAGAAGTTCATCCCGACAGGACTGTACAATGCAAATACTCATCTGTTGAATGTTGTCGCTATACAGGTAAGTGTCCGCGCGTCTGAAATGAGCTCATCATTTCGCGTATTGAATGTCGGTCAAAGATAACTGGGTCACACGCGGCCGTTCATTCACAGGGTTCGGCTCATGCTAGGCTAGCTCATGCTATCGAGGAAGCTAGCTAGGGAGTGCGGACGTGACAAATGTGACAGGAGCGTTATTTCTCATGTTAGCCCCTCAGTGTTTGAATATTACTGTGTGTGTGTGTGTCATAATGTTAGCTAAACAGCCTGTTATTAGCCATACTTGAACAGTCAGCGTGGTACCTTTGAGGTAACTATACGCCTTTATGTTTTTATCTGATTGACAGCTGTCACGTAGCGGTTATGCTAGCTGGAAAGTTCAGGAAATGTGTGTCTCTGTGAACGATATTGTCACGAACCTGCCGTAGCACATAGCGGTCACTGTCACACTCGGGTCGTGTAGTATCACTTGAGGCTAGTTACATAACCACAGCAAATTAAACACGTTTTGTTTGTTCCGTCTCCGCAGGCTGTTGTCGGAGTAAACGCTCGCAACAATGGTGAAGTATTTCTGCTGCGCAGGTTTGCTGAAAAGCAGCTGGGACCAAGTTTGTATTGCTTTCTGGCAACGATATCCCAACCCCTACAGGTGAGGCCAGAGTGGAGGAAGTCTGGATACAGTTTCATCTGTGACCCTGCATGAGCTTTATCCAAATTAGACTGCATAAATAGTCTCATCATTTGTATACTGAGAGGGTTAAACAGTGGTGGCAGTATTGACATAATACACAATTGTTTTACTTCTACTATTTAGCAGCTAGTACATTTTGTTGCTGATACTTCATTACTTTTGTTACTGATACATGGTTTTTGTAGGATTTTTACCTGTGATGGAGCACTTGCATAAAACAACCTTGATGCTGAACAAGTTAGCACTTTGTGTAGCACATAAATACATCACAATGTGATAATTTGCTAATTCTTCACAAGTAGTCAATTGAAAACACGACAGAAACAATATACTTTAATGTTTTACATCCTAAACTTCATGACTTTTGTAAATATATGTTTATTCTAATTAATTGATTATCAAAATTGTTGGAGATTTGTTTTCTGTTAATGTGATTAATTCAGCCAGAGCTGAAACTAACTAACATTTGGTCGTTCACAAGCAAAGTAACACTTTGCAAAACCATTCTCCAGACAACAGTCATGTGTTACATAACATAAATCGACAGGCAAAGTTTTAATAAACTATCAATCTTTTGTCATTTTGTAAGCGAAAGTGCAGAAAATATTCACGTCCGAGCCTCTCAGCAGATAATATGATCGTTTTCTTATTGATGTACTGAAATAGTCAAACCGATATTAAATAGTTATTTTATTATCTTTAATTTTTACCAGACAAAAAACTTTTAAACACATTTGAATAAGTCAATTTGGGATGGGGAGTTTTCGATTTTTAGACCAAATGGTTAATTGATTATTGAAGAAAGTAATTGTCTGTTTAATCAATAGTGAAAATACTCATTAGTTGTACCTCTCATAAATTTTGATAATTGATTAATTGGTTTGTTATCAAGCAAAAAGTGGCTTATTAAGTTTCTTGTATATTCGTTTTGTTTTGTTCAATTGGAAATTCAAAACAGTCAGTGTGACAATGTCACTTTGAGTTTTGGGAATGTGTCACAGGCATTTCTTCCTATTTTCTGACATTTTGTTGACTAATCAGTGTTATTTAATCGA
The DNA here is from genome assembly GCF_040436345.1 of Pagrus major. NCBI lineage: Eukaryota > Metazoa > Chordata > Actinopteri > Spariformes > Sparidae > Pagrus > Pagrus major. Next base: position 21,954,765 of record NC_133232.1, on the reverse strand, counting down.
AGAAAATAATTGACAGAAGTAGGGTTGCAAACGTATGAGATTTTCTCTTTCTCAGGAAATGTACGGTATTATAGTTTATGGTTTTACACAATTGTTATTATTATAATCACATACAGTGACCTCTAAAGTAATACAAACTGATGGGTTATTTTGGTAGAACAAGTGCTGTATTATAGCATCACAAAATATTATGTCCTGGCAGACATGAACCTTAATTAAACTTGAAATATATGAATTTTTGAATCGCACTTTCATGGTAAAATGTAATACCGTAGATAAACAAATGTTCACGGTATGACAACTGTCAATTTTCATAACATTGGAAACCCTAGAATTGATACACAGTTGCAGTACCTATACAGGAGTACTTATGAACATAATCATTAGTTGTAGCCCTGCACAGTTTTTCCAAAGCTTTTTTATTCTTTTCCCACAGTAACCACGTTTTGACTGAGGACATCATTTTCCGGGAGGTTACTCCAACCAACTGCCTCATTTCCAGACGTCTGTTGACCAAAACTAGCCGATCGCCTCGCTGGATGGAGCGGTACCTTCCAAAGCACATGGCCAGCTCAGCATACATCATCGAGGACTCTATAGTGGACCCTCAGAAAAGGACCATGACCACACTCACATGGAACATCAGCCACGCTCGCCTCATGGTACAGCAGCGTTTGTTTCCACAGGCTCTCAGTGTTTCACAAAGTATTGACAGGGCCTCACGATGCTTTTGTTTGTTGTCTTCTCTCGGTCGCAGTCTGTGGAAGAGCGGTGCGAGTACCAAATTAACCCCGAGAACAGCAGCTGGACGGAGATAAAGAGAGAAGCTTGGATTTCTTCCAATGTCTACGGACTCACTCGAGCTATTCAGGTCAGTAGAGTAAAGTGGAGCGCCACAGTACATAACAGGGAAAGTGGTGTGTGGCGTCTGAGAGGGAGACTCACCCACCTATCTGTCATTCTGTAATTGGAAACATAAAACGCGGTGTTAAGATGCAGCAGCTGAACAGCCGCTGCTGTCTGCCAAAACTTCAGCTGCTGAATGATTTATGACAGAATCTGAGTGGTCTTGTATGTCGGTAAAGATGTGATGATGTGACTTGTAGGTTGTTGACACATTGTTCATTAAGTGTTTTATTATATATTGGTTGACTTTATGTCTGCTCTTTCCAGGAATTTGGTCTTGCAAGGTTCAAGACCAGTGTTACAAAGACCATGAAGGGCTTTGAATATGTGCTGGCCAAAATGCAAGGTAAACTGTCAATAATGATAACATCAATAATTTGTAATGCATTAAATGCTGGAACTAATTGAATATACTAGGGTTCATACAAAGTGTTTAAAGGCTGAATATGTACCGTTAAGGTTTCAAAGTTGAAAAATGCTTGATTTTCAACATAATCTGGTGTTTGATCTCAGCAATAGATCATTTAACCTAACATCTTTGAATATTCAAAATGAAACTATTCCATCCTCATATTTGTTGTCTCCTGCAGATAAAATTAGCTGTAACTAAATAATCATGATCAAAACATACAGTCAATGGTAATTTGAACAGCTGGTAAAATAAAGTGACAATGACATTGATTATTGGACAAAGGGATTCTGTAAACTTTTTCACAAATGAATTTATAGTAAATTTAGATGTGATCATAGAGGCTTCAAAGTCTGGACATTTTTGGATTTAGGTTCCTTGAAAGTGCTTGAATTTTACTCTTAAGCTGTACCCTGTTATACAAACACTTCTACTTCTCTGACTTCTTGTAGGTGAAACTCCATCAAGAACCTTAGCAGAAACTGCTACAGAGCGAGCGAGAGAGACGGCACTGGCAGCTAAAGAGAAGGCTAAAGACCTCGCCTCACAAGCCCAAAAGAAACAATATGTGTGAAGCACATATTATAGATCATTGGTTCTTTTGCCAGTGACACTGGGACAGATTTAACTGTCCCCCTGCACCCCCCCCATGGTTCAGCTGGGGTAAGACGAACTGATCCCGGTAATGGGTAGACACCTCTGTGAGGAAGCATCCAACTGAAATGGTGGGTGGACCATAAAGGGCCTGAGCTGGGTTCATGAGCCTGTTTCAGCCTCCCTGTGTGTGTCATGCTGAATATATTGTACCTTTGACACCAGATCATCTCAGACCTTTTTACCGCATATAGAGATCTTATAAAATAATATGGCTGAATATGGCTCCAGGTGCCATAAAGTGATAATAGCACTTTGTCAACCCTGACACTGTTACTCAGACCTTTGCTCAACCTCTGTGCCCATCAACAATGTTTGCTTTTTACTCTGTTCCTTTTGAGTATGTCATGTTGTTTTGTAATTGCTTTGTATTATTAACAGCTTCTTGTCCAAGAGCTAAGATTAGCATAGCGCAGAATATCTGATTAATGCAAATCCATGTGTATGATTTACTTCAGTTGTATGTTTTGTCGCTATCAAGATGTCTCTTAGTTCAGTTCACCCGACCACACCTTAATCATCCTACCAAGACTGATTGCTTCAAGTTGAAGTTCATTGACTGAAGAAGAAGGGTCCATATTGTTGACAGTCATAGCTTGATAAGAAACGTAGCACTCTTGATATTGTGGTAAGATCTGGTTGCAATTGTTATCAGTATCTCCACCTAGATTTAAGATGTGTGTACAAAGGCAAAAGTGATGCCTTGTCTTGTACATTCAGCTTAAACGCACACAACCCCAGAATCTATGTGCTCTTACTGTATCAATCAAAAATCAACTTGTCAATAAATGGACAGTTTGTTTGTAACCGTCATGCTGTGATCTTATGTGAACAATAAGGGGTATCTCTTCCTGTAATCCCACACAAGGAGTTATAGGACAAATTTGAGGGGTTGTTTGATGATTTAAAGACATTTCTGCAACATGAAATTATGTTTAATTTTAAGACTCCTTTTTTTTCTTGTCAATTACTACAACCTCTAAAAACTAAAAGAAAAATGTATATTTTATTTTATTTTTAAGTAAAAGTAGCACCACACTATCGGAATACTGTTAAAAGTAAAAGTCTTGTATTGAAAATGGTACTTCAGTACATCAAGTATAATCAGGAAAATGCACTTAAAATGAAAGAACGTGGTGCCCTTTACTACAATATATAATAAGACAACACAATATTGCATCATCAGATTATTACTCCTGCACTGAAGGTGCACTGTGTAACAGTTTTACAGGCCTATAAACAGACAGAGCTCCTGATAAACAGAGTAGCAGTTTGCAAGAACTAACATGAGTGTTAGATACACAGTACTTCTAAAGTCTTAACATTAGCGCTTGAATTTTTAATATAAAGGATTATATAACCAAAAAACTTACATAATGCCCCTTTAATATGAAAGTAAGACTTGCTGTTGAAGTTTGTTGAGGTGACGCTAATATTGAGCTATTTTATATACAACAGTAACTAATTATTTTTTTCATTATGGATTAATCTACTGATTATTTTCTTAATTGTTTATTTTGTAAAAAAAATGTGAAAAAAGTGAGAAATGCTGTCAGAAATAGTCTTTGTCCAAGTAATACTTAAAATGTTATTATTAAAAATAAATTAAACTAATTTCAATAATAGAAAAGTGCCAAATCTTCAAGTTTGTGAAGCTTGAACCATGAAATATTTTTATATGACAACTGTCTTGATCATTCAAAATGGTTGCAAATTAATTTTTTGTCAATGTATTAATCAACTAATGTTTTCATCAGTACTTGTGTAAACCTTTGGGTAGTTCAGTCAATAACAAAAGTGCTTTGTGTGTTTTGTAAAGTAAATAGAAATCAAAGCTGTAAGATAATGTAATTGAGTAAATAACACAATATATAAAGTGGCATGAGAAGAGAATATTCACGCAAATGTGCCTCATATTTGTTCGTAAGTACAGTACTTGAGTAAAAATACTTACCACCAACGGTGACTGGTGAAAAAAATGTTGGTTTCATCATTATAATTCATTAGTAAAACAATCGGAGACAGCACATAAATATAGAAAATATTTATTTAATTAAAAAAAAAGCTTACACCAGTAAAAAAAAAAAAAAAATGCTACATAATATTACTGGGCGGAGAGACAGATGAATGCATACATAACATTAAAAGATAATAAGGCATCTTGCATATACAAAAGTGAAGGAGGAAAAAAAAAAAAGCACCTTCAGTTATTAAATATATAGCAATGAATATGATACATACTTGTAATACAGCATAAGTATCATTACAAGTGGACATTACCTGCCTGATTGGTGAATTTGCCGCATGCATATTTAACATTTATACTGACGAATGCTGAAGCAATGAAGTGTACAGTCGTGGTAAAGAACACTTCTAAGAAACATTAGCAGTGAATTGAACTGTAACTGTCATTAGACCTCTCTCCATACGCTCTCGCTAATACAGGTATCAAAACTGTTGCACCTGATTACAGACTGAATTGTGCACCAACAGACCAAACGAACATTTGGCACAGTGAACTTAACTGCCAGATAGAAATGTGCAAAAATGACTAGTTAATGTCTGTTTTCATTCTGATATACCCACAATCTTTTTGAGACAAAACAAGAAGTGCAATGTGTGGATGTTTTGTGCAACAGAAGGAAAAGATAACAATACATGACTGAACTTGAACATAATAATGGAACAATAATACAAAAAGATAGCACGGATTAATGTTTAAGTGCATGCTACACATGACATAATTGGAATATGAACTTAGTGCTAAAGAAAAGCTGTATGGGAAACTAAACCAAATCTGATTTAAGGCAGAATTCAGTACAGACATACTGTAGTAAAGAATAAGTTAAGAGTTTTGAACAAAAAGCCCTTATTTGGATTTTAAAAGAACGATTAGCACAGTTTGAATCAGTGGAAATTACAGACTCCTCATGGCTTTGGAAAAAAAAAAAAACACCATTTACGATTGATGCAAGAAAACATGTATGCGTAACGTTACATCCATCCCAGCCCAGTGATTTTAACTGCTATTCAGTGCAAATGAACACAGCTCATTCATATAATCGTTTAGCTTGTAGTCTGTTTTGAAAAGAGAATGTCAAAAGTTACTCCTCCTGTATAAAGAAATGTGTTCAGTTGTACAGTAACATCATCCTCCATTCGCTTGTCTTTTGGAATGTTTGCTCCCCTTCCTCCTCCTCCTCCTCCTCCTCCTCCTGCACCTGGCGACATTAAACGAGTGACCGTCGGTTTGACTCCCGTCATAGCCAGGCTTTGTCCATGCTGGAGTAACAGTGGTCTGCACCAGTGTGTGTAATGCTCAGTCCGTCAGAGTCCAGACAGTCAAACACGATGCTCTCCACATCGACCTCCACGTCCTCTGTAAGGGGACACAGCACAGATCCATCCATTAGCAGAGGGAAATATGACGACACGCACGCTGAACTTACAAAATTACTTAATCCTTACTTAATTTAAGGATTGAATGACTATACCCTTGACCATCAGTCCATTTCATTCATTGCTTTTTGTTTTGTTTTGTTTTTTAGGATATTTTAACATTTTCCTCACATTCCGATGTCTTAACATTATTTAGTTTTAAAAGTTCATTGCTCTTTGAAAGGGTGTACTTGCAATGTTAAGCTGTTGTCATTAAATCAGCACATACCCCCACACGTGTTACTTTATCTTGATATGCTCAATTACGTGTTTGTTTGTCTGTTTAGTTAGTTTGCTTTAGTATTATCAATATATATGATACATATGTCAAGTGTTTCTTTCTTTTTTGTTTGTTTTTTTACCCCTTTCCTCTGCTTGCTGGATTGTTTTCACATTTTAAATAGTTTGTGTACTCTCTTGCATGCATGTGCTTCTAATGGAGATCCTTAATTAAACACAAACATATATTATTAATTACTCCGTAGAATAAAAATGTTGCAAAAAATGTTAGGGACGGGGGTTTTCTGGCTAAACGTTCTGTCCACAAAAAGTTGTTATTGTGACAGGCCGAACTATTTTGCAGAACTCTTCAGAAGTGTGAAACAGCTCATTTTCACTTTTGATGTGATCGTGCTGAAAATCACTCATTTGGACGGCAAAGTTTTGTAAGATGATAACAAAATATAATATTGTCACAATGAGATTCCTTTAAAGACTGATTAACTGTAATATCGACTCATTAGCGAGCTACGAATCGTTCTACTCAGTAAATATCTGCAAACATTAGTAAAAAGTAGACATCATAAACTCATTAGGAGACACTGAGAATCTTAACGATGAAGTTCCTTTTTTTGGTTCCAGTTCCCATTAAGACCAGAGTTAGGATGGTTTCTACGTGCCTGAATCTAAAATATTGAAACAAAAGCTGTGAACACACTTTTAGCATCGAAGCAAGGAGACGTACCTCTGTCGGAGTCGGACCTCTCGGAGGACATGGTCGAGCCCTGGCTGTCGTTCCTCATCCTCTCCGAGCCCCTCTGCAGCTGCTCCAGCCGAACCCTCAGCTCTCTCTGCTCCCAGCGCAGACGGCCCTTCATCTGCTCTGCACGCTCATCCTGCTCCTGCAGCTTCTGGAAGGCGAAAGCACAGAAACTTAACCTGAGACACAGCCGAGCAACTGTCAGCAAACGCACCATTAAAAAAGGACAGGAACATGGCTTCTCATCGAAGAGAAGAAGATGCTCCTCTGAACACTGTGTCCTCACCCAGAACTTGTAGCAGTCCAATGATATGAGAGTGTTGTGTGTACCTTTATGTGGAGCTGGGCCCGTCTCAGCAGGTTGAGGGTGGTGTTCCTCATCGAGTCAGATGACAGAGGGACTTGCTTCTTGAGCTGCTCCAGGCAGTGTCTCAGCTGAGCTCGTCTGCAAAGCACAAGCAACACCGGTTAATCCACGCGGGGGGGAAACAGGGCGTTTACTCGATCACTATGATCCACCATAGAAAGTGTATTTTTCTATGATACACGCAACTATAACGAAATATGAAGTACCTGTTTTTCTCCAGCTCGTTGTGGACCGACCTGCAGTTAAGAGAAAGAGACAGCTTGTTTAGCTCTGACGTACATGCAGGACAGTAACTGCTCTCAACAATGGCAGCCTGTGAGGTGCTTTATCAGAACTGAAAGTCTCCACACAACCACACCCTCCTGTCAGTTAGCGGTTGTGTAATGTATTCACCTATTGCCCCCTGCAGATATCTTCTTGTTCTTCTGTTTGCTCCTCTTGTCAGAGTGATCTGGGCTGAGGGGTTGGACTGAAGCATATCCATGTTCTGCCTCTGTGCAGGGAAAATACATCACAGCTGTGTTACAAAACAGTTTGAAATTCAATGGCATGCGAGTGCTAAATGTAAGGTTTTCTTATTGTTAACATAAGTGAGCACCTGTGCTACGGATCTACTGCCACATCCCCCCTAAGCTGTAAGAGGAGGAGGACAAAAATAACCCTGCTGCTGTCACCGGCATCATCAGCTGGACGCTCCTGTGTTTGGGTTTTGGCGCCATCACACACTCCCTGCTCACCATTATAAAACACTACTCTGCAGCCTCTCGAGCAGAAATGCACAAAACAAAGCCCGCGGTGTGCACAAACGTGAGTGTAACTCGTAGCGTTGCTTTTCTCTGCCTCCCTCTCATTCACAGCGCTGAGCGCTCTGCGTCGCTCGGCTTCATTTTCAAACCGGAGCAGATTGGCGCCATCGAGTACAAAGATGAGACCGATATGTAGGTCACTGAGTCAAACCCGAAAGCTCGCCTGAAACAAACCTTCCAGCAGGAATCTCGATGGTTTCTCGAGCGTTTACAGCGTATCGTGCCCCTGTGCGGTGTCCTGCACGCATACCGACTGTCGCTTCATTGTGCATTTTGTTGTTTTAACAATAACCAACTTCCTCCCCTGAAGACTGACAGTTGTCACAAAACACTCACCTCGCTCTCTTCTCTCCAGAAACTCAGCGGCCCGGAGCAGCACCTGGATGTTGCAAACGTGTCCTTCCATTATTGTTTTTTTTTTGTTTTGTTTGTTAAACAAATAAATAAAACAACCACGGGTAAACAAACCTACTGCGGTGCAAGCGTCAGTAACGTTAGCCTAAAGTAGATGAGGCTGTCTGTGCTACGTCCCCAGTCCACAGGACCTGAAACACTGGCGCTGCCTTCAAGGGATCCACGTAAGCTCGGACATTTGAAAGTTATGTCATAAGTACGATCCGACTCGCACTTGGTTTGTTGGATATACTGACAAAAAGGACCATGTAAAGTGTTGGCCTCTTTTGGTTTAGCGCAATTAAAAAAAAACGCAACTAAAAAGGGTGACATATTCCCAAAAAATTCCCCTGGATTTAATTTACCGCGGGTGCATATTGCAATATTGAATAGCTAACTATTTGTGTAAAACTATAACAATGATGAATTTAAATTACACGTTTTAAATAAACATAACGTCATACACATTTTTGATGCAAACATTATGTCAAGGGAAGATCCACCCTTATGGTTATTGTGCATTTAGCCATGATTCCTATACTTCCGACAGCAGTGAAGGCATCAGCACCCAACGTAAAACGTCATTGTCAAACCATGGTCAAGCCCCCATCCCCTCTCCTCTCACAGCACCTTTATTTTTCAAACAGCTGCGAATATTTCTTAACATTCACATTGGCATTATGTATATTTTCCCCTTGTTTTATGAAAACATAAAACCACACGTTGTATAAAACAGTAATGTGTCAGCTAATTATGGAAAGTTGTATTGTTACATATTTGTTATTATTACACTTATCTTTTATTTATATTTATATTTATATCTTTTATTAAAAAACACACATCTTTACCTAATTTCGAGCCCACTTGGATTATTTTCTTTCGATAGCAATGTCTTTTTTTTTTTTTTTACATTATAGACTGTAGTTTCAGTAGACTGCATACAGAAAGCATAATATGGCCACATTACAGATATAAACGCAATCTCGCGAGCATAACATAATAATGCTCAGTCAGTAAATATCCTCTCTGAAACAGTCGTTTGAATCGCTGGACTGAAGCCTGTTTAATTGTCTTTTCATACGGAGAAGAAAGTGGGAGGAGATGTCTGCCCTTACTAAACATGGCGCCGCCTTGCTTCACTGTCTGTATCGGGTTTCAGTTGTACTCTCCATGCGGGAGTGAAGTCGCTCTGCCAGCAGTATCTTTAACCTATGAACTCCTGAGTGTGCCAGTCCTCCGCCATATTGACTGTTGTCTTGACTGGAGGAGATAGAGAACATTTTGAGGTCCGACAAGAAACGAAAGTGTGCTCTCAAAATAATCGAAACTGGTGCAAACTTGGCCAAAGCGTATTATAAACACCGCTGTGATGGCAAGGAAGAAAAGCAAGCAGCAAGGAGTCGCCCAGAAGGAGCTTGTGCCTGGACAGCAGACCGTACCGAAGAGCCCAGTCTCTCCCGGCGATGCAGCTGGCGGTGGCGGCGGAGATGCTGGGCTGGATAGGCTGGCCACTACCAGGGCGAACCAGGTAGGTTAGCTAGCAGCGAGCCAATCGCTGTTTTTAAAATAGGCTAGCTAGCCTCCGAGCTAGCACCTCTCTGCTAATCCAAGCATCCTCCATTGTGCTTTTATTTTTTTGTGGCTGGATCCTGCAGAGGGTGAAGTTGTATGCATCCGCCGACTGATTGGAAGCTATATTTATCTTTATGTAGTAGTCGTAAATGCAGAGCTCTCACGTCGTTTGATATGTAAATAAATAAATAATGCGCTCAACTTCGCGAGCAGCAGAGGCGGCTTTTTAGACAGTGTGTGCTACTAGCATTGCAGCCCACCTCCCCTGCCGGACAGGTGACATTGTGCCTCGGACAGGTCGTCCCATTTCCAGCGTTTACAACTCTTCATCCGCCCAGCTAGCTAACCTTAGCCAGTGAGGCTAGCCGGGCTATCATCTCCAGCTAGCGTGCTGCAAACGTGCTTACTGCCTACACTTGAACCCAGCTACAGGAACCACTCAGCCAGCAGCGGCTAACCAGCTACTAGCTAATTAGCTAGCTAGTTAGCTGAAAGAGAGAACGGGTTCATAATTAGGGTAGCTGACTCCCAAACATGGTTCGAGTTGTTTATTTGACTTATCATGCTACTTATATTTTTTGCCGTGCCACACTCTTCTGTCGGAGTGTGACAGGAGCCAAGGAAAAAAAGTTTGAATGCATGTAGTTTTCAGCCAGTGATGCCTAACGTTAGCTAAGTCGGAGTTAGTATCGTTACAAGTCGAGGGTAACCGCTGTACAGCTGCACTGTGTAGCATTATAGCCAGCTAACCTTACATCTGACCTCTGAGCCTTACTACCCACCTGACTGCCGCTTGGATTGAGTTATTACATTTTATACCACATGTGCAAATGCCCGTCTCACAACTAGAGATACAGTAGTTATTTAATTTTTATTTTTGGGGGGGAAGAATTGTGTTGTGCTTCTGTAATTGTGCAAACATGGTTATCTCTAAAATGTTACATCTATCATAGACTGATGCAGTATTCAGAAAATACTGACAGCTACACAAAATACTATCTATCTATCTATCTTGTGAACACCATCCGACTACACTGCAGTAAACTTTAATTTGTGAAGGTTATAGTGTCCAATTTTAGTTTTGTTGTTTTCTTTTGTAGAAAGTTACAGACTTAACTGGAAGTTGTTTTGCATCAATTTTGCATTAGTCTGCATTTGTTTGGTCTACCTAATAAACTGGCGCCCAGGTGTATATGCACACACACGTGTTTATTAGTATGTAAATCATATGTTTAGTTCATCCGATGTGATTTAATCCAATTTTCTCCTAGCGTTTTAACATAATGATTTGTCACAGATCACAGTTTGACTTGTAATCAGAGCCTAACACGTGACCTCTTCGTCCTCTCCTTCTCTACCTAGCCTATGCACACCTGCTGCCTCCTGTGCCACCGTGAATTTAAGGACTGGGGAGCGAGCTCCGTAAACGGACTCCCTGGGGGCCACGGGACCAAGCTGGCTGATGCCGTCCCTGCGCTCTCCCAGGCCTTATTGCGGGAGGCGCCGGGGCGTAAGCTTGCTGACGCGGTGCCCTCGCTGTCTCAGTCCCTGCTGGGAGAGGTGCCTCTGTGGATCTGTCAGAGCTGCTGCAAGAGTGTGGAAGAGGAGGAGAGGCGGAGCACCCAGGAGCAGCCGACGCCGGTAAATAAAAGTGGACTGATTTGGGTCATATGTCTGGATCCTTTTCACCACATCTTTTTACTACTTCTTAGTTAAACTGTGTTGGTTTGTGCTGACTGAGGTAATCTCATCACTATTCATCATACAAGGCATTGCGTTTGCATGGGCGTACTTACTAAATAAATCTTACTGTCACCCTGGATTTCGCAAGTTCTGTTCTCTTTAGAAGTAACTTAGTTTGTTATTGTGACTCTGGCAAATGCAAGGCTACAGCAGCTATTACCTTTGCTTTCTTGGTTGTTTTTACATAAATGCTTTACATGGAATGCAAATTTCTAAGATTTTCTGTATAATCAGACTGGAGACCTGACTGTAGATGAACATGGTCTGTACAAAGTGTTGATATTTGGCTTTAGCTTGCAGATGTTAAAAATAGTAAAAAAGCAACAGAGTAGCAGTGATTTATTTTTAGCTTACGGTCTCTGTTTACTTGAGATTGATTGATCATTTTTAGATGTTTTTGCTTGTCGGGTCACACACACTTTAACAAGCTGATATTGGTAGATACTTGATACCACTTGTGCCAAAATGTAGGTCTGTGTAGACAGTCCTGTGAGTAACCTGTTGTTTTTTTGTTTTTGTTTTGTGTTTTTTAATTCAGGTACCATTGTCACACTCTTCCTCCTGCAAGTCCCAGAGCTGTGGGAACGGTTACCCGGAGCAAAGTACTGTGGATTGGGACCCGAGTTCCTTTCTGTCAGCCCACAAACTGTCAGGTCTCTGGAACTCTGCCCACACCAACGGAGGGGAACACTGCAACCACAACACTTCTTCACACTCGCAACAAGGTCTGTCGTCAGAGGGCAAAAGAGAGCTGCAGCAAACATTTAATGGCACTGACAGTAATCACTTAAAACATCACAAACCTAAATTTCAGGCTGGGTTGTGAGTTTAAGTTGTGTGAAATGGGCACAAATTGGGTTTGAATCTGAGCTTGACGGCTGGCTTGTGAGGCTTACTGGCTTACTTACTTAGCAATAAAAGTGTGATACATTTTTAGCCACTTTGTTCAGGCGTTACTCTGCGATGGTTTAGAAGAACAAAGAGTCATCTTGTAAAAGCTTACAATGCTCTACTTTTTGAGGTCCTTAGAGCTCAGCATTATTAAAGGTGGAATCATGTTTTAAGATAAGCTTGTTGTCAAAACCACCAAGTGCTCTCAGATGGTGGTGATAAGTGTAAAAATAACAGAATTTCAAATGAAGGTGATTTAAGTAAATCAGAGAATATGACTTGGGCATCATTTATAAAATATCAAGCCCTGTGGTCGCAGTTGTCTGCCTAAACATCTAGAAATATTCTGGCAAAATGTACATGGACTAGGTTCAGTTAGTGCATCATACTGATCAAATAATGGGCGACTACAGACTGATTCATGAGACTTGTAAGTATGCACTGTGTAGCATGCGTGGACTTGCAGCTTTTAAATATAATGAAGATTCAAACATTGGCCATTATGAGCGTGTCGTAGGGGTGGTGAAAAGTAATAATCTCTCATGCATTGTGATTCTTCCTTGAATTATTTAGAATTAATACACATCTCCTTAGCGTTTCATGGAGAATAAAAATATTACGCACTTAATTGTACGGTACATTGTGTTTTAATACTTTAAAATGTGAATAATGCCCGACAATAACAAGAAACAAGAAGCCGCTACAAAGTGCTTCATGTAAAACTTCACTTTAATGCAAAAAAGACGCTCAACCTTGAGGACAAGGTCCTTTAGAATTTAATGTTAAATGATTATTGATGTATTGAAAAAAACGTATTGGTGTTCGTTGCAAGTTTTATCACAGGATGCTCAAAGATTTGCTCAAATTTGCAAATAATTGAACCAAGATACAAAAACATTACCCATACCCAACAATTAATAAAGAAAATGGGAACACACACTCAAACTGAGACGGACAGTTGTATATAAAATAGGAAGCACAGCATTTCAGACTCCTATGCCCTTTGCTTTTTTCTGTTTTCTTCCTGTTTCTCGGCTCTCATCAAACCACTTTGCAGAGTTTACCTGGTGCATAGCTATGGTAGTATTTCTAGTTTAGCAAATGGCTGATGTTGCCAGATTGCATTTAAAGTAGGGTAAGTGAAAGTAGTGGCATGTCTGCTCAGTGAGTGCAGCTGTATGTGCCCTTTTGTACTTAAATACATTTGTAAGGTTTTTGGATGATTGCTGGTGAACAATTATGTTTCTCAACTACAAGAAATATCAAACAAATATACATTTTTTAAGTTGGGTGAGAACTGAGCTGAGCTCATGTACTTTATTATCAGTCATAGCATGAAGTCGCAGTGACTTGTATCAACTTCTACTGACAGGTATGGATGATTGCCAGTAAGAGATATGATCACTTTTTTTAAACAACAGAAATGAGTATGTTAAAGGATTTAAAATGTTGGGGTACAACTTTCTCATTTTTATTTTGGTGATCAAAGAATGACTTTATCCTTCAGGGCTACAGTGTTTTGCAATGCTGGTTTCTTTCTCATAGCAATGAGACTTTGGACAGTTACACATGCCTAAACACGCCTCCAAATAGCGTAACAAAAGGGTATTACATTGTGTAGTTCTGCTAAGAACCAAGCTTTAGTGTTGGACAGCATGACTCTAATCAAACGGGGTATTTCCCTTCATCGTAACAGTTGTCATCCATCACTTCCTTTCAAATTCATCAAACATATTTTCCATGTCCAGGTATAACAGCAGGGTCAGCCTGTCATGAGAAAAGAGGTCTTCATGAAGCGCCTGGGAAATCTGCTAAAACATCGGGGACCAAAGTCTGTCCCTACAGTCACCCGTCATCCCAGAATTCCAGTGGATCTTCTGCTGGGAACCCCCTGTCTACCTCAGCAGACCTTTGTAAGACCACTCCCAAGCACTTCAAGACCATGTGCCGTCGACCAACGCCACCAGGTAATGTTTAATGATTAACTGTTCCAGCTCTGTGCGAGCCAGAACACAAACCGATGCACCGTGTAAAGAGATGACTCATGGTTTGTGATCCACAAGTCATTTGCATTCATGTTTTTTTTTTTTCCAGGTGAAGCCTTCCACCCCAGTGACCACCATCAACACACAGATTTGTCAGTACCCCCCAACAGTCCCACTGGCCTTTCTTCCCAGCATTCCTCACTCCTGCCCCCAAAGCCGAACTCTGGGCAGCACAGTCATGTAACCTCCTCGTCTGGCACAGGTGTGGCAGCCCACGCTCCCTTCTCCCCGCTGGTACCAAACCTCCACGGCCCTACAGCCAAACTCAACTCTCCCAGTCCAGACAGCCCAACATCTGTCCACAAGCCCAGCCCGTGCAAAAACTCCCACATTCCTGCTGTGAACACACAACACAGCAAACTGGGCACATCTATCATGGGCTGCAACCACCCTTGTAATGGACACAGTGCCGGAACGGTGGCTACTTCAAATGTAGGCCATCTGACAGCGGGGGCCTGCAGGTTAGTGTTAACATCTCAACGTTGCTTTTATTGAATATTTTGAATGGAGAAACTGCTTTCTAGCTACAAAGTAATCTGATGGGCTAAAGTAAAGTCTTTCTTGTTTGTAGGGACCAGGCATGTAAGGGGCACAAAATGACGAATGGAACGTTGTGCCACCCTTCGTCTGAGCTGGAGGAGGGGGAGGATGAAGACAGCAGCTCTGAGAGGAGCTCCTGTGCCTCCTCGTCCACCAACCAGAAGGACGGGAAGTACTGCGACTGCTGCTACTGCGAGTTCTTTGGACACAATGCGGTACTTGAAACTTTTTGTTGCTGTCATCGTTATAAAGAGTAATTAGGTGTTCCCTTTGCTATGGTGTACTTGTTTAACATTTATAAATAGGTGACATAATAAAGATATTGTAAAATATTGTATGGTTACAGCCTCCAGCTGCACCAACAAGCAGAAACTACGCTGAGATCCGAGAGAAGCTCCGCTCACGTCTGACCCGGCGTAAAGAGGAGCTGCCTCAGCGTCAAGATTCAGAACTGACGGTGGCTGGTGCAATCGACAACCGGGATGTAGATGAGCTGCTAGACTTCATAAACAGTTCTGAGCCAAAACCTGTCAACAGTGCCAAGGCTGCCAAAAGGGCACGACACAAACAAAAGAAGAAGGTGGGCTTTTTTTGTTCTCCATTCATTTCCATTGAATATTGCAGGGCTGCCCGGAGGGGCGCCTGCTGGCCAAAATTGGAAGTCAGTCAATTAAGGGAACTCTGGATCCCAGTAACATTTTGCATCTTAACAATACAATACAATAGGCATTTGCTTTTGGCTCGTGGCCCTAGAAGGGAAAAGGTTTGGCGAGCCCTTATCTGTAGACACATGCACCAGTGCAATACTTGTGTTTTGTTACAAATGAGTGGTTTCTGCCACTAATGAAAACTACTTTATAGAGAGGTAATTGCATAATGTAAACCCATTGAATGGCTTTGCTGAAAATACAGACTGTAATTATCAAAAAAGGGGTTTGATGTCATGAAAATCTTAAAGATCATAGCTTGAAATCAGGAACTAACTAATTGAAGAATACATAAACAAGATTATGAATCTGACCAGAATTAACGCCACATTTGAGTAATTTTGATATTCAATGCTACAGATACAGTTTGGTCAATATCCAAAAAGTTATCTCAATAACTATCTCGGTAGCTGTTCACACTGTCAAGCCTGTACCATTTCTGTTTCAGGAAAAAGCTCAGCAGGGCAACATGGGTGCTGCAGGCAGTGACCCCCACTCCGATCCATCTGAGCCTGTCGACGAGCCCATCCCTGATGGTTCAGAAGCCAGTCGGTTGCTTGACTGGCCTCAGCTGGAGCTTGAGCGCGTCAACAGTTTCCTCACCAGTCGGCTCGAAGAGATAAAGAACACCATCAAAGACTCAATCCGGGCCTCATTTAGCATGTACGACCTCAATCTGGATGTCAATGACTTCCCAAAGAAGGCAGCCACGTTGGAGGGCAACCACTTACTGTCCCATCTCAATGGTTCCTCTGACCTGCAGCAGATAGACCTTGACCTGGCCCCTCTTTCACTGGGATCCTTTAAAAACCACCTTGATCTGGTTAACGGATGGGAGGACACAACCACTGTGTCGTCCCCTAATACCACCACAGCATCAGGGGTCCCTGCTGGGTCCAAGGACATCCAGCGGTTGCACACTACCCCCAGTCTCTCGAAGCTCATAAGGGTTCGGTCCCCAGAAAGATGCACTTCCACTGGATCTGACAGTTTGCCACAGGTGCCAGCGCAAGCTACTGCTAAATCGAAGGAGGACGCCCCCGATCCCAAGAACACAACGGTTGGGAACGGTGGTGCAAAGTCAAAGAAGAATAAAAAGCAGCAGCAAAGACAGGAGCAATCTGTGTCGGAGCAAAACTCCAACAAATCAACCAAAGCTGCCTCCGGGAATGAAATACAGAAAACCAATGAGTCTAAAGAAATGGCTTCTAATGGCTCAAAGGCTGGGAACAAGCAGCCCCAGCACTGTGCGGAAAACCAGAGAAATGGGCCTAAGAAAGCGGAGGAGGGTAGACCATCCAAACATTCAACAAATGGAGCAAACGGTGGCCTCTCGAATGCACAAAGGGGGAAAGGTGACGCGGAGACACGAGGAGGTCGGACTGAGCAGGATTCGGAAAGCAGAGCTCACCCCGCCATCTCAGCAAATGGGCAACAACACCAGCAATCCAAGGGGAAAAATAAGAAGAACAAGAACAAGGGTGAAAAATCCAGCAGTGCTATCGGTACAATAAACTATCATTAGCGATGTATATGCCAAATTCTGTGTTTCTTAGTCTGTAATGTTTTTAGCTAATGTTTTCATCTTTATTGTTTTTCCCCAGATGATGTATTTCTCCCTAAAGACGTGGATCCAACAGAAATGGATGAGATTGATCGGGAAGTGGAATACTTTAAAAGGTAGTTTTAAAAAAGCCTGTATGAAGATAAACTAAACTGTCCCATTGACTAATGGCATCACTAAAACTTGGCATTCCTTCTCTCCTCCTCCTCTTGTTTGTCTGTCTTTGTTCTCTCCAGGTTTTGTCTGGATTCTGCAAAACAAACGCGCCAGAAGGTAGCAGTGAATTGGTCCAACTTCAGCCTCAAAAAGGTTCCTTCCAATGCAGCTCAATAACTTGGATGAGTGCCAGCGAAAAAACTCCACACCACAAACTCTTTCAGTAGAGCCCTATTTGGCCTGAGGCCTTCTCTCATTCCCTGTTTTCTTCTCTTCCTTACTAAGCCAAGGGACCCTGGTTCAAATTCATACTCTCCATTCAAAAGACTGAAACATAACTTGTGGCTGACAGGCCAGGGATCATTCTCAAGGCCAGCTCTACCCTTTGCTATTATTGCAATGTTCACTAAATGAGAGGTGCAAAAATGGAAAAAAAAAGTCTGTTGAATCCACTGCATCCATGTGCTTACGTATGTAGTATGTAAACAATTACCTTACATGAAATAAATGTTTTTTATCACAAATCTGAGACATTTTAACGTTGTTAAACTTCTGAATTCCAATCGGTTCAATTTGGTGCTCATCGTACATGACATTTTGCATTGCTAGTTTCTCACCCACGACACCAGTCTCACTAGACACTAGAGACCGTTTGTCTTCTGCTGTACAACCTTCAACAAGGACCACAAGATGACATTTTGACCTGATTTTACAGAAAAACACTTGTACCCTCCTCTTGTGCACGGAGCAATGGTGGCAACAATTGCATTGATTTTTACTCACAAGCAGACTGCAGTGCATTTGGTGATTGTGATACTTCTCCATTGGAATACTTTTATTTATTTTTGATCACCAAATTATTTAGCAGTCGATGAGAAAA
This sequence comes from Pagrus major, assembly GCF_040436345.1. Classification (NCBI taxonomy): domain Eukaryota; kingdom Metazoa; phylum Chordata; class Actinopteri; order Spariformes; family Sparidae; genus Pagrus; species Pagrus major. Next base: position 21,936,715 of record NC_133232.1, on the reverse strand, counting down.
AACTGAAAACACTTGAGCTACCTGCTACACTGTTGCCTTTTTGTATGAGATCATGAAATTATGTTAAAAAACACATGAATGTTTGACAGTTTTCAGTGCACCGACGACGCTAATAGAACCTTGTAGGAAAATATCAATTTACCGTGTTTAACACTTGGCTCACAGAATGCTTTTAAAAAATATACAAATCCAATTAAGTACCATGCAGATACGTTCCCATGCATGACGTGTAGAACAGAAAAATCTAAATACTGTTCCCCAGTCCTGTGTCGGGCAAAGTTAAATGTGTCAGTTGCTTCAATGTCAATCCTCCCTTGGTGTTAATCTTAAACAATTCTCTCTTTTATAGTGATATCCAATATACACTCTGCCATCTGTAGTAGAAAGTCTTTTTACCACAGTTTTCTCACTCCTAAACTGTTATTTTAACTCCTATATCCCAGCAGTGACGGTCACACCAGTGTGCATTGTTCATTTTAATGTTGGAACCATCACACATTGTTTGACGCATTTAATTTCAATGCTTGTACATACTGAGTGATTATTTTGGGCCCTTTTGAGCCTTTGTCATGCGTTTCTGGGGATTTTCTGTGTGTGAGATATATTTTCATCCATACTACTCTTTTCCCTGTACTGTGATCTTGGTGGCACCTTGTGCCTCAGCTAGCCTGTCTGAAGTCCAAGTCTTGATAATCTTTCAATGAGAAATATCACTGAAGAGCTGATACCTATGGGACGAGAGCTTGAGATTGACACCAGTAACCATGTTTTTAGCTGATGGCTTTCATTGAGATGGTTAATTTCTTTCTTGAATCTGTGCTGAGATTTTGTTTTCATATAACATCTCTGATGCTTTCCAGGTTATATACAATTAGAGAAGATTATCTTAATGTTTCGAATGTAGATTTATACTATATCAATAATAGCCAAGTGTATGTTGGCTTTTCTTTTTTTAAAATTCACTTTTGATACTGTGAAAAATCTTTCGTTCAGAAAGATTAAAACAATACAGTTTTGACAAAAATAAAGTGTGGTGTTTGCTTTCTACGTTTATCTTTTTAGTTTGGTTCCCATGAAACATCCTTTGCACGGTCTGACTGAGTCGCTTTGCAATGATTGGACGCTGCGCCTCGATGAGGTTTGACCCTTCCAGCAGCCCGTACAGTATCACAGCTCCCTGTGTTATGTGGTGTAAACATGTGGATTAGCTACATTTATTGAGTTGTTTGTCGGGTATTTGGTCGGTAATTCTGTGGCTTTAGTACGTCGAGAACGTCACTTTATTAAAAAATAAAATGGAGACCGAAAATCGACCCAAAAAGGTAAGTTAAGCGTATTCTGTCGTTCACGTTATGAGGAGGTTGCACTAGCTAACACTAGCTAAAGTTAGCCAGCTAGCTAGCTAAGCTTTTAAGTGTCCTTCATCACTCTCTGTCGTTAATAAACAGTATTGTAAGCGTGGGCACAGATCTATAGATAACGTGAAACTCAAGTGTTTGAATAATATGCGAATTGCAACTACATTTGTATGAATGTGTAAACTGCTAAAGCTACACAAACGACTAGCCCAAATGCTACGACATCCACGGTCAATACGTATCTGTGACGTTTTTCACAGCACAAAAGTTACAGGTGATCTCAGAAATATTGACCTGCAATTGTGTCAGACTTAGAATAACACTTGAAACAGTTTTCAGTTCATTAATTACATTCTTAAGTTGAAAACAACAGCTAAAAAAGGCACAATTGCTGTGCTCCATCAATATCAGCTAGGATGATGTTTCTAATTGACGCTAGTGTAAAGCAGCGAGGCTTAAACAACTGTCACTGCACACTGCAAAGTTTACACTGAAACAGCCCTTTTATAGGAGTGTATATCCTACATATGATGTTGATATAAGCTAAGATGTGTGTCAGAATCTGTTTTTGTACCTGCTGTTTTTTTTCCTGCATGGTATAATATGCATACATTTCTCTTAAGGACTTGCAATGGATGTGTTTGAAGGCCATTCTGGCTGAATGTGGGGTGTTACCTCTGTAGAAGGGAAAACAAAAGGTAACACTACTGATAAAGATGCAATGTGCTTGTACAGAGATCCCATGGGGAGGATGACAGATCTGGCTCAGAAGGATCGGAGGATGATGATTATGTTCCGTATGTTCCAGTCAAAATAAGAAAACAGCAAATGGTAAGTTACTGTCTGCTGGCATCTTTGACACTTAAGAAATTAGTAAGGATGCACCATTCAGATCCAGTGGTTCGGTATAGGGGTCAAGACCTTATCAAGCAGATCAGAGATGATGGCCAGACGGGACCTTTCTCCATTGTATACTTTCTTCGTCAGTGTCACAGCAAAGCCTGCCCTCATCATGTTACCTTGCATACAAATAATCTCAGTAAGTTCGACGCAGTCAGATATGTAGATTTTAAAATTTGGAACAAAATGGTGCTGGTATAGGACTGTGAACCTATATTGAATCAGAAGCAGGAGAGGAAGTGTGGATGGTGCATTCCTAATTAAGGGTATAGAGCGATCTAACATTGTAAAAGTTGTATCATTTTGAAAATTATGTTTTGGTTTCCCAAAATATAACCACATATTCAATTTTAATGCTTTTTTTTAACGTGTACCTCGCAGCTACAAAAGATGTTACGTCTGCGAGGAAAGGCGGTCGACGAGGAGCAGAAAGACAGTGGGGAGGAGCAGAGGGATGAGGATGAAGGTCTTGGTCCACGATCCAATGTCAGTCTCCTCGACCAGCATCAGCACCTTAAGGAAAAAGCAGAAGGTATCGAGTTCATACACAACCTACTCTGGATTATGATTGTTGCCCCTTCAATTCTTTTCACCCTACATCTCACTTGACATATTATTATCACACTACTCATTAAACATAATGGTTCTCTGAAGTCTCACCTGTGTTGTGTTTTTGTATTTACAGCCCGTAAGGAGTCCGCTAAGGAGAAACAGCTGAAGGAGGAAGAGAAGATTCTTGAGAGCGTTGCAGAGGGCAGAGGTAAAATTCAAATTCCTGTGAAGCCATGTTGACGTCTCAATCAGATTTATTCTGATCAACATCTAGATGTTTAAACGTTTGCAAAACTAATTCTCTCTCTCGTCTGTCAGCTCTGATGTCTGTGAAGGAAATGGCCAAAGGTATCATATATGACGATCCCATAAAAACAAGGTAAGTCCGGCATCAGTGAAAAACTAAAGCAACTTTTTTTTTTTTTTTAATGTTTGATTTAACCTGAATGTTCTTCATAGCTGGAAAGCTCCACGCTACATCCTGAACATGCCGGACACCCGACATGAGCGCGTCAGGAAAAAGTTCCACATCCTGGTTGATGGAGACGGCATCCCTCCTCCAATCAAAAGCTTCAGGGAGATGAAGTTTCCACCAGGTTACAATGCACTCCGTCTCCAGCACGTGAACAACACACTGTCCGCCTGTACGGAGAATTTGGTGCAACATGATTAACAACTGGCAAATAATCTGTTTGTTTTTGCAGCAATTCTAAAAGGTTTGAAAAAGAAGGGCATTGTGCATCCCACACCGATTCAAATTCAAGGAATCCCTACAGTGTAAGTACAGTAAATGGGCATACACTTTTAAAATGGATTGTAGAATGTATAACGTATGTTAAGTAAATATAAACCGTTCATGAATTGACAGTGTTTGTCTGTAGTCTGTCAGGTCGAGACATGATTGGAATAGCCTTCACCGGTTCTGGAAAGACATTGGTCTTCACTCTGCCCATCATCATGTTCTCCCTGGAGCAGGAGAAGAGGCTGCCTTTCTTTAAGAGGGAGGGACCGTATGGACTCATAATCTGTCCCTCAGTAAGACATACAAGACAAAACTATTTAATCGATGAGACAGCTTGCATTGTAATGGGTGACTTTAGGAGTCTCCCTCCAAACTTTTGAATAAGTTTTAAAACTGTGCATGACCACCAAAGGCACAAACAACTATACTGTTTCCACTCTAAACAGATGGCGTTGACTCTGAGCAAGCTTGCCTTTTCGCAACTAAGCATATCTGATTTTTAATACTCTCCCCTTTGCTCCAGCGAGAGTTGGCGAGGCAGACTCACGGCATCATCGAGTACTACTGCAAGCTGCTGGAGGAGGAGGGAGCGCCTCAGCTGCGCTCTGCCCTCTGCATCGGAGGAATGTCTGTCAAGGAGCAGATGGAGGTAGTAAAACAGTAAGTATGAGTGAAGAGTTGAGTGAAAAACAATCTGCTTCTGTCTATTATCCAGAATTTCAGTATGAACGAGTGTTGAGCCAAAAATGCACAATTCAGCTACAATAAATCGTTTAGAGGGCAAGAAAATAGACGTACATGAAAAGCTTAAGACAAAATGCATTACGAACATTAATATAGTATTTTGAAAATATAAGCAGTAAATGTTTTTTTAGGGTCATTTTCCATCTGAATCTGTATCTCCTTTTGGTTATAGTGGCGTCCACATGATGGTCGCAACCCCCGGCAGACTGATGGACTTGCTGCAGAAGAAGATGGTGAGTCTGGACATCTGCCGCTACTTGGCTTTGGATGAGGCTGATAGGATGATTGACATGGGCTTTGAAGAAGACATCAGAACCATCTTCTCCTATTTCAAGGTGAGACCATCTTTGATACACTCAAAGATGGACATAAATTTCTTATATTTTAGCTGGTTGAACACAGTCGCCACTTCATTTTAATTTACAAACTTGAAAGCTATTGTGGCATTTCTACTAAATTTGTCCTTGAAATCTGCTGGTCAATACATTTCAAGCAGAACTAGGCCATGCAGATGCTGACAAACTCTTACTTGTACAACTGTAGCACTACTAAAAGTTGTTTTTTATACAGTCCTGATGCTTTATGAGGCAGCATATTTCATCATCATCATCTAAGTACTCCCAAACATAGTTGGCCGGTAAGTCCATCTTCCAGCTGGTGGACTTTTTATTTTCAGTTCAATAATTTGTTATTTCTGTGTCCAGGGACAAAGGCAAACCCTGCTTTTCAGTGCCACTATGCCAAAGAAGATCCAGAACTTTGCCAAGAGTGCTCTGGTCAAACCCATCACTATCAACGTGGGCAGGGCCGGCGCTGCCAGCTTGGACGTCATCCAGGTATGTTTATTTTTTCACAATTTACAAAGCCACTGATGCAAAAAATTATGTGAAATGAAAATGATAATAAGTATCTTGCGTGTATGTGTGCGCACGTGTGCAGGAAGTGGAATATGTCAAAGAAGAGGCCAAGATGGTGTACCTGCTCGAGTGCCTCCAGAAAACACCACCTCCTGTCAGTACCTTTACATGACATTGACATATACCAAACAACCATAACTCAAACATGTCAGATGTTACAAAATATTATATTTTCATATTGACAGGTGCTCATATTTGCTGAAAAGAAGGCTGATGTAGATGCCATTCATGAGTATCTGCTGCTTAAAGGAGTCGAGGCGGTGGCAATCCATGGAGGAAAAGGTTTGCAAAACCTCTCTTCTAATCATTACAACACACAGCAATCAGTGGGTAGTTATAGTGCATGAAGATTTTAAGTGTGTATGGAGGAATGTCAAACCCAGTGCTCAAAGCCCCTTTACGTCCACAGCCTTACTGTTCAGCATCCCTGTAGTTGCTCATCATTACCACCAGATGTCACCCTGGTTGCAAATGTCACCACTTCTGCTTCATAGTTGCACCACATTTCCATGGAAGACGCCACAGACACTTTCGTCATGTTTCCATTCGTCATTGTCTTGCAAAAGATTGTTTTTGTAACATTTGTTGTGGGTTTTTCAGACCAGGAAGAAAGAACAAAAGCCATCGAGGCGTTCAAAGAAGGAAAGAAAGATGTCTTAGTAGCCACAGACGTTGCCTCCAAGGGTCTTGATTTCCCAGCTATACAGCATGTAGTGAATTATGACATGCCTGAGGAGATAGAGAACTATGGTAAGAGGGTATAACATGTATCCAGTACTGCTAGAACATCTTTTAACACGTTTTTTTTTTTGTCAAAATTTTGTCTAAATGTGATTTCAAATTTAGTTAGTTCAGCAGCTTAGGTTTCAGTACCTGGTGTGACCATCTTGAGCAATAACTTCAACCAAAGGTTTTCTGTTACTGTTGATAAGTCCCACACATCGCCTTGGAGGAATTTTGGCCCCTTCCTGAATATAAAACTGCTTACACTTGATGTTGGTGAGCTCCCTTTCATGATCTGTGGGTTTCAGGCCTTCCCATTTCTATAAAGGTCTGGAAGGAACTTGATTCCTAAATGTTAATTTATGGTCACATTTCTGCAGAAGTACAGAAAGTTCTGAAGGGTTTAAAAACTCTCTAGCAGCACTGTTAAATACAGCCTGGCCTTCTTAAAGTTTGTCATCAAATCACCTCAAATTGCTCAAAGGTTTGGTTCTTAAAATTGTCGTATTTCAGTCCACAGAATTGGAAGAACTGGTCGATCAGGCAAGACTGGTATTGCCACTACGTTCATCAATAAAGGCTGTGGTAAGGAAAAATACTAACCGAGACAAAAATCTAATACATTTACTCAATAATAGTGGTTTTCAGAATACTTGCAGGTATATAAGTTAACGGTGAGCGTCTGTCTTTTCCCGTAGATGAGTCAGTACTGATGGATCTTAAAGCCCTGCTAGTTGAAGCCAAACAGAAGGTTCCTCCGGTCCTCCAGGTGCTCCAGACGGGAGACGAGACAATGCTGGACATTGGAGGTGAGTTCACACTTACAGGTTACTCTGTGATAACTTTGTGTTTCCTTTACAAATGTTCTTCTAACATAATCATCTTATCTGAGATTAACAGAGCCGAGTGTGGAGTGTTTGTAAATTGTTTCTAACATACGTGATTCTTGTGTTTTCACAGGAGAGAGGGGCTGTACATTTTGTGGTGGTCTGGGTCATCGTATCACGGACTGTCCAAAGTTGGAGGCCATGCAGACGAAGCAGGTCACCAACATCGGGCGGAAAGACTACCTGGCTCATAGTTCAATGGACTTCTAAACATGTACATGTGTCGTGTCACTGACCAAAGGAAGTGTATTTTTATCATCAGCTAAAATAGCCTTGAGGTCTGTCAGAGGAAATTGATTGCTTTTTTTTACCTTTTATGGCCCAGCTCTGTCATACCTCTGTACGTGTAGCCTTTGTAACATACATTTTTGATACTCTAATTGTAAATAAAACCTCTATACCTGCTGTGATCTCCTATTCTCTTCCTTGCAAAGTTTGAAGGTGTGATGCTGGTTATGTGTGTTGGGGAAGTTGCTGAAACAAGCAGAAGAATGCAAAGGGAAGTTTTACTCCAAAAAAAACAGCAACTCACAACCTAGTTGTCTTTTGCAACAGTTGATCAGAGATATCCTGACTTTAAGCCCTGTCAGACTTACACAAGTTCACATCAGAATTATAGCTGCCGGTGACAGGAAACTTTAGTGAGATAGTAAACCTTATTTTAGCAACCTGGGTAGGTACATCTTGACCACAGTGACATAGGGTGTGCTACAGCGAAGGATTTACAGACACAGCTTACAAGCATGGATGTCGTCTTCAAGGAAGGGATGCTGTACCTTCAGGGGGTCAAGTTTGGAATAGTAAGTTTTATAGAAACAAATTGAATGTACTTTAAAAAGGAAATAATGTGGCTGGTTTTATGTTTTTGGAGTCAGTATGGTAACTGAACAGCTTGTTTGTCAGAAAGATTACAGTGTTTTGCTCTTCAACTCCTTGAATGAGCACATGCTTGGCAATACAAATGTTTTCCAGAGATTCTAAATCTTAATATGAAGCATTTAACATCCAAAGTAATTTCATGCAAAGACACGACTAAAACCTTTGAGTAAAAGCTAATGCGAATGTTTAGTCCGCTGATACTTGTGTTGTCAGAAAGTGTTTTTCTCAGTATTTGTGACAGCTGTCACAGCTGCGCTCTCAGTTTTTGCAGAATTTAAGAAACCACATAATTCAAGAACTCTTGTGGTTTGAGCGATCAACCTTGCTATTTTAAAATGTTCCTTAAGATATTACGAGGGGTTGGTAAATATGCAAAATAATGTAAGTAAGCAAACCTTAAAGTTTCTTGGATTTGAATTGGCCATACACTGCATGAATACATGTATAGGTTTACTGGCTCGCTTTAAATTCCAGAGAAAAATGACACTTCTGTAAAATAGAGTGACACTATAGTTCAGGTTAATGTGGAGATGATTCAGTTTGACCACATGTGGATTTAGCCAGAAATGGTCTCATTAACATTACCACAATCATTTTCAGCTTCCAGAAATGAAGAAATAAATTATATTTTGGATCAATATTAGTTTGTGAAAATGCCTCCAGTGTGGGTTTTACTGCCCCCTCACAAACTGTAAATGTAGCTGCAAATGGGCAAAGGGATAGTTTCTGCAACATTCTGGCTCTTAAAGGAACATCAGGAACATTTTATGCAGAATTCAAGCAGTAGCAGTATGACAGTAATGCACAGGAGACCATATTTACTCAAAAAAACACAAAACGACAGTTTAAAATCTTAATCAGATTAATAAACTTTGTATTTGGTACATTTTAAACAAAGATATGAAACACATGCTTCAGAGCAGACGTGAAATTAACAGAAAACAAGTTGAAATGTTAAAAACAACAGACAAGATAAAAAAATAGGGGTGGTGATTATAAACTGAAATAATAGTAAAGAAGAAACAATGAGCCGATGAAGCATAAAGCAAATGATCCTGTAGGTAAAGGGAAGCTAGACAAGAATATTTACTCATTGTGTGTTTATAAAACAGTTGTGTACACACTTAAATCTACAGGGAGGCTGTTCTCAAGCCGGAGGGTGAATGATCTTTGTAATAATCAAGATGTGCATGAACAAAAGTGTGAATGTTTCCTGTGAGAGAAATGGTGTGACCTAAAATTACCCCTTGGTTGTTAACCAGAGATGTAGTGTTGGGAGAGAAGGCAGTCAAACAGATAGACAGTTTAGGCCATCCAATCACTGATTGTTAAAATTCAGGATTGTTGGCAAGACTCAGCTCATCATGTGAAGCAGAAACGTAGAGTGGTGAGTCATCTGTATAACAATAGAAACAGATGCCACGCTTGCTAATGTCATAACATAATAGAAGATCTAAACCAGTCAAGAACAGTGCCAGAGAGCCCACTTAATAACGGTCACTTCTTCCATTTGCCCCTGCTGTCGTCTACAACAGAGATCATGGCGGAAAATGTGGGCAGTGCTTTTTAAACCCAGCTACACAGGAGTTGGGCGTTTGGAGCTCTGCACCTTACTTGACAACAATGCCGTCACAGACCAGAAGAAGATGGGTCGGCAGAAAACACCAGAGAGGAAAGTGGTGCGTCTGACTGACTGCCTCAGTGCCGTTCCTGCTCCAAAGGAGTCCTGCCCTCCTGGGTGCACAGCTTTCTATATAAACACCATCCAGTGCAACTACACCCTGGCCTCCACAGCCAGCCAGGACTGGCTGAGTGCCCTCTGTGCCCTAGCCTTCCAGGTATCACACATCTCTCCTTTTGACCAGTGCAACTGTCCTCTTTTCTGTTTTACTGTTATCATTTGGGAAAGGTGGGAATAAACCTTACCCACAATCAGAGATAGATAGCACAATGAGGAAGTTAATACAGTATCTGTAACTTCTGTCACCTTACTTCTCTAATTCTTGTGCTTGCACAAGCTGTGTACTTTCTTGCATCTTACCTCTTAAAGGCTATAAAACAGCGATAAGAGCTTAGTGTACAGTCCTTGTAATGTTTACCTTGCCACTGTGTTTACAGAAGGATCCTGGAGAATCAGACAAAGGGGGTTTCGAGAGAGGAAATGACTTGACAATGGAGGACAATGAACTTTACTCGTCTTGGAAAACAGGTAATGTTCGTCAGTCTGCAGACCACAGCTGATCAATCAGAAAAAAATGTCTTCCCTCCTACCAAGTGGTTAACTTAAAAGTCAAATTTGTAAGATAGTTGATAATCGAGTCTCATTCACAACACGTCAAATACCGACGCTTTAGGTTGGTGGTCAGCCCGACCTACCAACGCAAAGCCTTGGTATAAGTTGGGAATGAGACTCAACAATTAACTATCTTACAAAGGTCAGTGGGAGGGAGGATGGTCTGATATTTTTGGCCCAGATTGTTTAATTCTTGTCCCTTATTTATATTCAGACTTCCTTTGCAGTACAGTTTATAGTAACATAAATGGCGTGTGCACTTCGTTTGGCAGGATTTTTTTGCAAGAGAAGGGTTAAAGGTGAATATGTACGAATTTTGGTCAAAAACATTCAAAAATAAACTAAAATGATCAACAGAATATGAAAAAATAACAGTTATGGTGTTATGTTGTTTAAGTATTATGTTGAAGAGATATCCACTGAAGTTAGCATGCTAACCGGCTAGCTCTGGCCTTTCCCGGTCAAAAGCGTGCTAGCAGTGTAAGCACCAACACTCCCCCGGTACTCCAAACTCACTGTCTGGGCTTCTAGCTGCATTGCTAACTGAGCTAACTAGCTAATGGCAGCTACAGTTAGCAGCAGTTACTCTGGTGATGTTCTTCCCACCTTTTGTTTAAGTATTGACAGGTGGCCAATTCTTACATATTGAGTCAAAACCTACTATATGTCTGGACCATGTAGGGTCAGTGGTTAGTTGCGTCAATAATATGAATTCATTGATATTAAATGCTGATCTGTGATGTTCTGAAATAATATCACATGACATGGTTGGGCTACATTTGAGTAAAAACAAAAGTTATAAACGTGGTTGCACAAGCGATATTTTCCACTGATATCTTAAGACGTTTGATTAGAAGTACTAATTCTAAATATAGCTCTTCTAATTAACTCCCCATGCTCTTCATTCACTTCTATCTGCAGGATTTCTCTTGCTTTTCTGACTCACTCTGTAATGAGTGTTTTGTCAGTGATTGTTATCTGGGATGCTTTCACTGCCTCCTGTCTCTCTGCACATAGAGCTGTTTTCTCTCTGTGCTGTTACAGAGCACAACCATCGTCTCTGCTCCTCACACCAGTAGGTTTTATGTTGATGTTTCAGTTCCATTCCCTCACAGTGAATATCAGATATTGTTCTTGTCTCTGTGGCAACCAAGGGCATTTGAGTTTTGACTGGTTATTGATTTCTCACGAAGCTGGTGTATTTGTGCTTGTGTACAGACCCAGGGCAGCATGGGCCGCATCCTGCTTCACCCTTAGCCCATTAGCGATAGTCTTAGAGGGCAAAGTGTGTACCAAGTAGAACATTAGTTATGTACTATAACTCCAGATGACATGAGCACTCTGAGCAGTGGGCTCTACTTCTCCCTTAAAGCCCAAACAGGCAACTTTTCAAATTCCTCTGTTGAAGCGTTTCCCTGTGTGATTACCTTTACATCATGGCTACTGTTAACTGACTCTCTGGCAAAGTAAAACACCTGGTTGAAATAATAAGTCTGCAGATTTTTTTTTCACTGGCACTTTCCATTGAGTGAATGCTCGTCCTTCTTTGTCTCCTCCATCAGCAGGTTCTTTTTCTTTCGCAGTGTAAAGTTTCCATAGTTATTCCAGTTTTCATGTAATTGGTCCTTTGTTTTTGCGGGAAAAAATAAGCCCAATGCGCAGGCCGAATAGTGTGGTGAAAGCAAGGTTTATAGGGAACCAATCCATATGCGTGTCGTGTCATTTCTTTCACTGTCATTACATTGTGCAATCAGTATTTACTTCAGAATGATCAGTTAAAGCAGAAAAAGTTGTCTATCTCCAGTTTACAGTAGCTGAGGAAAGGGAGCATTTGACCAGTCTCAGCTCATCTTATTCACAAGGTGAGACCAAGGTGGGGCCTCCCTAGACTAAAAGTCTTTAATGCTGCGCGAGTGAGTGATGAACTCACCAGTGATAGCCTCAGAGGGCTTTGCCTATACTCATAGCATCTGGAGTTATGGTGCGTAACTAACGTTTGTAACAACTTAAGAGCAACAACACTTGACCCACCGATGGTGTAACTTCATCACTCCCTTAGTGAGTCAGACATTGATATTTACACAGCTGCCTCTTGCCACACTGTGGTCCAGCCAAAAATGAAGCTTATTCCCCCCTCAACCAATAATGTTCATACAGTACTTGAAAGAAAAGTAAGACTGGGTAGGAAAAATGAGAGGTCAGACAATCACACGTTTTAAACAAATCCGTAGAAAATGATGCTGTTGCTAAAGGACAGTACACAAATTATTAGTGGATGAGAAGGGTTGAGAAAAAAGGGGAAGCATCTGATGTGTTTTGTGCTGAAGCAGGGTTTAATACAGCAATGAGCGATTTTTACTTACATTACACGATGTGGATAATCTGGCCGGTTGGCTTTTTCTTAAATTGTTAGATTGTCTGGTTTTTGCCCCATCAAAGTAAATTGTAGTGACGCTGCAGCGCTCTCATATCAGCAAATAACCTGTTGAGTAGAGTGTTGTCATAACCATGAATACTCAAATTAGACTCAGGTTGTAAGAAACTCAAATTATCATTTAATGAGGTTGTAAGACTAATTTGGTGAATGCATTACAATAAAAGGAAACAGACCAAGAAAAAGCAAGCCGTGAGGTTTGGATGTCATCAGAAATTCAAGACTTCAGCAGAAAGCTAGAGTATGTGTGAGCAGTAGCTATAGCCACTAATTTATTCAAACATGAACGCCAGAATGTATTAGTGTCAGCAAGCTCTGGCTTAAACAAATTTATTTCTTTTTATTTCCTAATGGATTACACTTTTCCTGAAAAATCCAGGCAGCCCAGTCACATGGGGAGATTAGTAGAGTGCAAGCGACTTTTAAATCAGCATTTTTCTGTGTGAAAATGTATTTGGTGTACAGTTATTCCCTTTGCTGATGCATTGCTGCTCAGACCTAGAAAAATGAATACTTTCATGTGTAGTGACGCTGCACTAACCACAGCGTGCTGTGATTTTTAAAGGCAAATATTTTCATGTCTGCTCATCTTTAGATCCACTCCCTCCTCCAAACCAGTACCAAGTGACTGTCCAGAGCACTGAGGCATCCAGGAGGTGCCGGCTGTCTGGAGAGTATCTGGTCTGGCCAGAAAAACAGGCTCTGACACTGCTGGCCATCAAGACTGGCTACACCATCTATCGATGGCCATACATACTCTTACGCAAATTTGGACAGGTTGAGGTAAGGATGTTCTTATATTCCCCCCAAATCGGACGCAAACATGTATTCAAACTGCATCACCATAGTTGTGATAAACCTGAAATTCAGCCTACATCATTTAGATATCTTTAAAGGAATAGGTTTGGCTTTTGGAAAATAGGTTTATTGGCTTTCTTGCTGAGACTTACATGAGAAGATTGATACCACACTTGATACCTACCAATGGCAACAGCCATTAGCTGGTTAGCTTAGCCTAGCATAAAGACAGAAAACAGGGAAACAGCTAGCCTGGCTCTGTCCAAAGGCAACTAAATCTGCCCACCAGCACCTCTACAGCTAACCAGTTAACGCGTTACATCTTGTTTGTTTATGGCACATCAGAACCAAACTGTAAAAGCGACATGGGTTTTTTTTACAGTTTTACGTTCAACAGAACAATGCTAGCTATTGTCCCCTGTTTTACAGTCTTGTAGTAAGCTAAGCTAATGGGCGGGTGGCTCCAACTACATACAATACAGACATAAAAGTGGTGCATTTCTTTGGTTTTTGTACAGATGAAACAAAAAAGATACAGCATGCTATATTAGCAAGCTTTAGCAGTGCTGGCTTGTTGAATTGTGTTACTTTTGGGCACAGCCAAACTAGCTGTTTTCCTGTTATCAGTCTTCATGTCGGCCTAGTCTTCCCCTTGCACATCTTCATGTTAGCTTTCAAAATCCCTGTCTCTACATAAAACAAAAACCTCAGAGCTAGCAACCTACATGCTAACAATATCAACTTACTGTGACCCTAACTCAGTTGCGAATGCTAGAATGTAAACAAGCTATCAGTTGTTATTTTTCCTTTATAGGGATTTGTTGCTGCTTCCTGGGCGTTTTATGCCACTCAAAACAATTGTGATTGGTTTGAAAGGAGACCTGTTATGCTTTTTCATTTATTTTCCTTTCCTTTAGTATTTTATACAGGTTCTTGTGCATGTAAAAGATCTTGAAAGTTAAAAAGTCCACCAACAGCACCAACAGAAGCTCCTCTCTCCCACAGAAAACACTGCTCCTGAAACACCTCGTCAGTAGTCTAGCCTTTACCTCTGTGACTTTGTGACATTACACCACATCACCATGTCACACATTTGCCAAACTTATGCCCAGCGGCTAGTTTGGCACGTGAGGATTGATTTAGCACAGCTGCTGTTGTTGTTGTTGCTGTGCTGGCTCTGGCATGTGTGAGCTGACCAATCAGAGGAGGCATTCAGGAGGGGGGGGGGGCTTAAAGAGACAGGAGCTAAAACAGAACGTTTCAGACAGAAGGGGAATACAGAGCTGCAGCACTGGACAGTAAGAGGAAACTGATGAGTTTTTTGAGCACTAAAGCATGTAAACCTAACCCAAAATAAATTTTTGAACCTGAAAATGAGCATAATATGTCTCCTTTAAAGAAATACAAACAAGAGCGTTGTTTCCCCTAGAGCAGGTGCTGGCACAGCAGTGTGGCCATGCTACACTATTCTTAATTCTAAGCCAAGAAATACAGACAAGAAAGTGGTATCTATCTTCCCATCTGCCTCTTAGCAAGAAAGTGAATTTCCCTCTAAGATGTGGATGTGATTGCAGGGTGGATTCAGCATTGAAGCAGGCCGACGCTGTGACTCAGGAGAAGGAGTGTTCATCTTCCTGTCCAGGCATGGTCCGCAGATCTTTCAGACACTATTAAATCAGTGCTCTGTGAAGAAAAGTTCATCCATCCAGCCCCTCAGCGTCCAGAGATCAGTCATTGCCCTGCCGCCTGTTAACCTCCCAACCACAAGCAACCAGCCCACCGTTCCTCCTGTCTGTAATCCTGCATATGTTTCTGTGAACACAGACCACGAGTCTGCCTGCCACTACTCTACTATTAATGACATCTCTCCACTAAACCTAAAGCAACCATCTCTTGTAAAACCATATCTCTCTAACAGCAAGGAGGCTGTGGGAGAGGAAGAAGAGGATGAGAGGTATCACTCCCTGGAGAGCCTTTATTCCAATGTACAGAGAGCCACACCTCCTATTACTAGAAAAGATCAGTTCAAACCCAACACAGACACAGAGTGCATCTATGCTGATGTGAAAATACGTGATTCTACCTTAAATCCCCATTTGCAGCACTCCTCATCATCGCCCATCCTATATAGTTGTGTTGTTCCCCAGCCTCCTCCCTGCCCATTTCCTCAATCCGTTCCCCTCACCCAACCCAGGGCCCGGTACCAGCGTCAGCCCCCTGCGAATAACTACATCCAGCCAGGGTACAATGCACAGGCACAGGCAGTGGATGACATGAAAGAGATGGAGGAGGCCATCAGCTCCTCATGCCATACTCCCCCCTCCGAGGCCCCTGGCAGTTTTAAACACAGGCTGGCAGAAATCATTTCCAAGGACCTGGCAAAGTTCCAGCCACCTTCTCCCTCCGGAGCGGGCAGCCTCACATTTTCTCAGTAGGCTATTAGTTAACAGACAGACTAGAAGGAGCAATTTTAACCGTGATAGACTGTCATAAAGCTTAATTAGTTTCTTTATTTCTTTGAAATCCCTCAGCAGGGAACATTAGGCATCAGATCTTGGCTTGCAGATGTTTGTATGCTTATCTGCAGTGGTGGAATGTAACTAAGTAAATTTACTAAAGTGCGATTTTGAGGTACTTTACTTGAGTATTTCCATTTTGTGTTACTTTATACTTGTACTCCAGCACATCCCAGAGGCAAATAATATACTTTTTGGTGTACAACAGTTATTTTGACAGTTTTAACTACTTTGCAGAGTCCGATTATTAAAACAAAATATAATCAACCAATATATGATGATGTATTTTTCATGGATTAAGCTACCCAGCAGTCGCAAAAGTAGTTAAAATTAGCCCGCGTCTACCAGCTGTAACTTTAGTGATGCTTCCACATGAGTGCATCAGTGACTGAAATCCAATAATGTAATATATTCTGAAATGGGCCATTCCTTTTTCACTTTTACTTTTGGTACTTTCAGTATATTTTGATGCTAATAATGTTGTCCTTTTACTTAACATTTTTTTTGTCATAACCTACTCAGCCTCATGCTGATGGAAAGTTGGGTGAAGTGTCGTAGTTCACAAATCATTTCTGGAGCTGCACAGCAAAACAGTGTTGCAGCATTCTGCTAAACAACTGAAGTAGATGGGGACTTGATGGGGACAAGTCTCTGGAGATCCCTTATTGATTTGAAAAGACAATATCTACACCCTTGACATGTGGTTGAGCTCATGCACCGACTTACGAAGCTTTGCAGCTACAGTGATGATTTCAATTTCAAACGGGTGTAAATAACTTCTTTTCAAAACAATGTCATAATATTTGGACTTCCAGAGACTTGGTTTATGCTTGATGACCTGTTTGGAGCCATTTTATGTTTATTTTCAGTTGATTTTGTACATTTTAGGAGTTGGAGTTTAGGAGAATGCTACTATGCTGTTTTGCTGTGAAGCTCCAGACATTTTTTGTGGACTGTGAAACTTCTACTGACTTTCTATCGGCATGAGCGAGAGAAGATAATGGCTGAATTTTATTTTTTTGCCGAACTTATCCTTTAAAGGTCCAATTTGTAGGAAACATGATCAAATACTGACACTTTTGGGTTGTAGGTCAGGTCGGCCACCATCCAAAAGCGCCAGTATTTGACGAGTTGGGAATTCTTACAAATTGGATCTTTAAGAAAAAGTCTGAATGCAGCAATTTTACTTGTAACAGAGTATTTCGTTACATTTTTATTACTACCTTCACTTCACTAAATGTGCTTTTTCTTTAAAGTTTTTAAAAGTACTTCTTCCACTACTGTCTGTGGTATCTGTATATGTGTGTCTATGTATCTGGATGTTCCTCACTGTTAGAGAATATGTCCTGCAGTATAGTAAGCTGAATGCACACCTGGCTGCTTCATTATAAATATCTTTGTTACATTCAATGAGATACACACATATTTGGAGTTGCTTCTTCCAGTTTATGTTTTTGCTTCTAAATTATTGTGCGAATTATTAAGTGAATAAAGAGGGTTTTGTCACATGTATATCAAATGTTTACTGTGTGTAAACACCAGGAACCAGTGTTGTTTTTTGGTCTGATACTGCATTTTGGAAATGGATGCTTCAGTCCGCTTCACATGTTGGAAATATCGCCATACAAATGAAATATAGCAACAAAAACACTTCTACCGCACACTCATGTTTCAAGTATTTTTTATTGTAAAACAATCCTCATAAAATAGCTATACATAAATATCAAAATAATTGTTTTTAATTTAGACAAATGTCACTAATGACACTGAAAATGTCTTTAGTGATGGTTCAGGCCATAAAGTGCATTAAGAAAAGGCCTCTGAGAGTTCATCATGGCCTCGTGGAAGACAAAAGTTCAACATCTCAGACTTGTGAGAATTACCTGCTTTTTTTCCATTTGGCAGTGCATCTTCTAAGCTAAATGACAGGACAACTCTAACAGATCTACAGGGAGGAGAAGTCAGTGTCTCTCTGTCACTGTCTTCCACTCTGACTTTCCTCTAAGTCACTGTAGTGCGATGACTCTCCATCACTGCTGCTGGATGAAGTCGACTTATTTGACCCCAGGTCAGATGGAGAGCCGAGTATTATGAGGTGGCCCACGGAGGCGCATTGGTCCCGCTGTTCCCCGGTCAGCTGGTTCGGGGGCTGCAGGGAGTGAATCAGATTCCTCCGGGCGGTCTTGTCAGCCGAGCTTGGACTCCTGCACTCCGGGCGAACCACACCTGACAGCAGCTCCGACAGCTCAGTGATGTAAATCTGCGCCATTTGGAGGGTGTCATACTTGGACAGCTTCCTCTCGTTTTCCAGGGAGGGGATGACGCTCCTCAGCTCGTCAAACGCTTTGTTCAGGCCGTGCATCCTCCTCCTCTCCCTGGCGTTGGCTGCGACGCGCCTGTGTCTCTGGGGGCCGAAGTGGCTCGTCGTGCCTCCCTCCGATGCCTTGTCAGAGTCCGTCTCTGTGGAAGCGGACACGCAGTCAGGAAGTTCACTCATGGGCACAAGTTTCTCCAGAGAGATGTCTGCGTCCCTCCTGGAGAAGGCGTGGAGAGAGCTTGAAGAAATCCATGTCTTGGAGTTGATGTGGGCCAGGTTGCGCTGATGCTGCAGAAGGCTGAAGTCCTCCGGGTACTCCGGCCAGCTTGAAAGCTCTGCTTTTGCAGTCATCACTGTAATGTCCTGATGTGGTGGTGGTGCACGGCAGGGAGAGGTCACAGGGAAGACTCTGGCTGATGCCCTCGTCTCTGGAGCGGTTTGCGCTGCGCCAGCACTTTATACAGTCACCTTGGTGTCACTCCCAGCAGCTCTGACAGCCCTGCAGCCTCAGGAGGCAGCAGCCAATCGCACCGTCCCCTCTGACCCTGTCAAGGAACAATTAGACAAAGCTCGACTTTTTTTTCCTCCCATTGTGCATTGTAACTCAATCACGACACTGTTATTATCCTCACACAGAGGGGAGCGCACAGTATTAATCATTAAGGAGCGTGGCTTTTGGGAGATTTGATCTAATGAACTTGTTTAGCCATTCAGTTCAAACCATTAAAGTTTTCCAGAAATAAATAAAGTAACAAGTGCGCATGCCAAAACTGTTGGACAAGGTGTGATTGCAGTCTGGACTTCTTAAACAAACTGACCTTAATCATTTCAGGTCAGTTTGTTTATTTATCATTCAGCTCAATTTCATACTGTTTTACTTTGTTTATATGTGGCGGACCCTGCCACCTCTGTAGTTTCAACCAGTGTTCTAGGGGACCTTATTTTCCTTTGAGAACAGCTTGTTTGTGGAAAAACATTTTTGTATTATTACCTCATTAATATTGTCAGGATTGAATTTCTTCTTTTCCAGTTTTCCAGAAGTAAATAAGGTAAAAAGTGTGCATGCTTAAATTGTTCAAATATGACTGTAGTCTGGACTTTTCAGAGAGTTTTCTGTTGTTTTTCCCCGATTTATGATTTATGATTTATGATTTTATAGGTATTCTAAAAGTTAAATTAAAAAGTTAAGTTCATCAGATAGTGTGACAGTTTGGTTTGTTGTGCAGTTAAAAACAGACTTTCACAGATCATCATCATCATCATCACCCGTGGTTTGTTCCATGGAAAAAGACTTTGGACATCTTTCTCATGAGCAAAGGAACTGGCTCCTTAATTGGCTCTGACCCTTGAGGGATCTGTTCCCAAACAAACAGTAAAATGTGGACAATCTTTCGCGGAGTATTTGCAGAAGAATAATAAAACGAACAGGTGGAAGGCAAGGCGGAGACACACCTGTCTATAGCAGGGCCATGATAACCGATAAGTTGTCTGAGGGCGATTTATGAATCATTTATTATGCATAATTTGCCTTCTTCTTCTTCTTCTTCTTCTTCTTCTTCTTCTTCTTCTTCTTCATCATCATCATCATATAACCATCATAAAAGGATTTTGTCTCCTAGGTGACACCAAATCAAGCCCGATAAATTAATTTGGATTGGTCACGTGGCCCCTGTGCCTATCAGCTGTTGTCCCCTGGCACCTCACACGAGCTACACACCTCTGTGTGTCACAAACCCAGTGTCACCCACGTCTCCCATATGCTGCGCGCAGCGACAACTCAGCTCCCCCCCCCCCCCCCCCCCCGGACACTCACTGCTCCGACACAACACAAGAGCTAATCACTCATCAGGTCATCCATTACAGCAGAGGAACCACTTGAGCAGCAGAAGCGGCAGCGGCGGCAGACCTGTCCGGTGGGAGATCAGAGATGTTGTGATGATGGGGACTTGGATAGATTTGGCATTCAGCGTCCCCCCCCTTCCCTCTCTCGCTCTGAGACAGTCGGGGTCGAGCTCTGGTAGAGAAAATCACCGTGACCTGCCTCTCCGCCAGCAGTCTAATGAGGCCTGGTCTTTAGTTGAATAAATCGGCACGCTCTCCGTCCCGGGGTGTCCATTCACTTTTTTGGACTACATGAATATTTCATTCCTTTAGCTCCACCGCCAGAGCAACAGCCTGTAAACCTGCGCACAGCCTTTCAAAACGCAGGCCACACTTCCCATCTGGTGCGGGGCGGGTGCGGGGGGAGTGACAGCGGAGGCCGAGGAGGTGTGAGGAACATTTCTGAGGTCAGTTTTAGTGACCTTCTGCAAGAGACAGACAGAGAGACAAGAGGGAGACTGATGTGTCCCACCAGGCAGGCAGGGAGGGGGAGACAACATGGCTGTCAACGAGGCGAGTTATGGCAACTTTCAGAGCAGGTCCGAGCTTCAGTTGGGGCCCTTATATGTAAAATTCTCCTCCTACTTTGCCCACAAGTTAAAGAGTTAGCTGTAACAGGCTGCTTTCATTATTTACTTCAGTGGAAGTAGAATACCACAATGCAAAAATCTGAATCTGCAAAGTCACTAAAAGTAAAGTATCTTTTAGTTCTCAAATAAATCTAGAAGAATAACAAGTGTTTCCCTCAGAAATGTACTTGAGCAAAAGTAAAGATATCCTGTTAAAGTATTACTGCTGGTAAAAGTGAAAGTCACCCATGAAGTTTGAGTAAAAATGTATAAAAAGTCATTTCTGGCATTAAATTTACTTAAGTATCAAAAGGTAAAAGCAAATTACGTATATTTACATGTGTAATTGTACCAGTGTTGTAAAAAGTACCCATATAATCATACTCGAGTACAGAGGCAGACTCAGGATGTTTGAAAAAAATAAAAAGGGCACCAGCGTGCAGAAAGTTGTGATGCATTTATAGTTAAGAGAGGGAACTACACCATCTATTGTCCACTGGAAGGGCACCCTAGAGGGCACTTTATCATGTTTTATCTACCAAAGGGGCAAAGTGCTTGAGTAAAAGTAATCATGGTAAAATATTACTTTGGTAAAAGTGAAAGTGCCCCATATGAATAGTACTTATTGTGAAGTATCTGATATTAAATTTACTGAAGTTTCAAAAGTACAAATAGAAAAATAAATTATACATATATTTACATGCATGTATATACGGTAAACTATGGGTTGAACAGATATCGACTTAGTCGATTATTAGATCACTCATCAGGTTTATTTATTTATTTAAAATCTGATTGCCGATAAAGTTATATTGAAATGTGTTTCTTTGGCTCATGCAATCAGCAAAGAAACTAGTAACTAAAGTTATCAAATAAATGCAGTGGGATGGAAGTAAAAAGTAGCAGAAAATGGAAAAGCTCCAAGTCAAAAGATTCAAACCAATGATCAACTGCAGGTAGATCACGTACAGAAAATGCACTATGTGTCTGGTGACCTGTTCAGATTGTGTTTTCCTAGAAACAGACACCTGTAAACATGAAGTCATCAGCAAGATACCAGCTGTTTTATTAACATGTAACCAAATGTATTTGTTTCAAATGTAGTCCCCTTCTTATTTCAACAGAACATATGGCAGTGACATCACCACCTGCCACGGCCAAAATAACAACCAGCTCCACTATTAGCTTTAATTTCTTGCTGCTACTCGTCCTTCAGGTGCTTGTGAGTATTTCTGGTCAAACCCAGAACCCAGCAAAAATTGAACATGGACAGATTTCTGGGTTTTACCTACCCAGATATGTCCTGGGCTCTCTGTCCAACTACTATTCACTCTCTGCCCGGGCTCCTGGCCTCTCTCTCAGATACAAGTAGACGGTAAACATGGCTGACTGTAGCAGAATGTAAAAATTTGACCCAATTTGCTCACAGCGAGGACCCGTTTGTTCTTTGCCTTTAAGTGCAACTCGTAAACTCTTATTTACAGCTGTTCAAAGTACATGTAAGTCAGGACTAAACACGGTGCAGTAGCTTTTGTAGTTGTTACACAGATATTTATATGCTTTAGTAACGGAGACTGACAGGCAGGCCATACTGTCGAATACAACGGCACTTAATGCAAAAACAACAAACTATCTGGATAGTAGATGGCACAAAATGCCTGAACAACATCACCACTCAGTTTATAGCCTATAATGGTTTCACAATTTGTTAGCAACTTGGCAACCACAGCTGCCAGATGACGCTGGTGATGGAACCTGGCAACAGTCCCAACACTTTATCCCAACTATTCAAACCCTGAACCAGTCGACCACAGCAGCACCCACTTGTGTCAACACGTGCTCTATCAAGGATGCTATTTACTCCAGGTAGTGTGTTTTTTTTTATCAGGGATTGGTCGTGTTTTTCCTTTACTCCTGGACTGATAATGGAGAGAGTGAGAGCCCTTCGGATAACAATACATTGTCTCATCGTTCTAATTTCTAGTAAATGAAGCAGACCTAATAGTGAAATTAAAGCAGTCCTCATTTCACTGGGGACGCTTTAAAACCTCCTCAATTATCCCTGGGGAACCAGTGAGGAACTGTGGCCCAGAGCAATCTATAATTAATTCAATGCTATTTCTGAGGCTTTTACTTTGAAGCATTGTGTCTCTGTTTCATTGTCCACCTGTTCAAGACATGAGAACACCTTATAAGTGCTGCGTTACATCAAAAAAAAAAACCCACGCTGGCTTGAGAAGTTAGTCATTTTGCAGGGATGTAATTTTGTTATAATTATCTAATTAACTCTCTGGGGAATAAATGATAATTTTGTCACTAATTAAAGGGGAAATTGGACGTTTCTCAAAAGAACTGCTCAAATTAAACCCAAGTAACTTCTCATTTATTATTAATTTATTCTTCGTGAGTTATAGCCTGACTTGTTTAAAGGGGCACTGTGTGGTTTTGTAGAAGAAACTCAGAATTTTAATATTTACAATATTAATGAGGTAATAATGCAAACTCAGAAACATGTATTTCTTCCATAACTGAATAAACAAGCTGTTCTCAGAGGAAAATAAGAACACTGTCTGAAGCTAGAAAGGTGGCAGGGTCCGCCACATATAAACAAAGTAAAACAGTGTGAAGCTGTGTTGTCCTTGAAAACAAAGAGAGTTTGTTTATTTAGTTTGTTTAGGCATAAACAAAATCATCTTTCTTCCCCCAAACTACATACTGCACCTTTAAAAGCTCACCTAACATGCTAACACGCTGATGCATTAACTCTAGGAGTTAACTAGAATGAATTAATTGGAAGTATACTGATAGATCTCATAATCATTATAACATTCATTAATCAGGATTACATTGTTATTTACAGGAACATTTCCTGGAATCATTTGGAAGTTGTGGACCCATAAAGCGTTACTAAAATGGTAATAGATTTTATTATACAGTCACAGCTCCATAAATAAATACATGAATGAATAAAACTGTAATAATCACAAAACAATGTGGCTTTTAGTGTGAATATTAATATTACCTGAATACATACACAATCATTTCCATTTAATTGTTTAACTATACTTACTATAATTTTCTTTTTTCACCTTTGATATTGGTGATATGTGGTTATTACAATACTTTTATCACGTATAATAGTGATATGTGGTTATTACAATACTTTTATCACGTATAATTAGTATACCAACAGGTGTACATGAGCTGAACTCCACAGTTTCCTGCCTCACCATCCTCTCGCAGGTCTATACAGTGAGCCCCTCCTGTCTCTCTTGTGTTTTTAATTAAAGACTCCTTAATTTCGCAACAATAGAGCGTCTCCATTTTTGTCTTCACTTCCACACAATCATTCACAGAGAACAGTGAAGCTCTTGATGTCGGGAGCGGTCTCCTCTGTAATTATCGTCACTCACCCGAAGATACCGGAGGTGCTTCTACTGAGCAAAGAGAGACGCAAATTCAGACGCAAATTAGGACAATTAGCGGCCTCATTAATTTGGGAAAAGGGAAGTAATATTCTAGTTAAAGTAACGGTTCATTAAGTCAATGCTATCTGTGGTAGAGGGCTAATTGATGAACTCTGAGAGGAGGGCGAGAATAAGAGGAGATGACTTCTTGGTGGGACTGTGCTGACTACAGCGTCGGACACGGTCATTCACAGCCACCGTGTGCTGTAAACACACCCTGTCTTTACACTGCAAAGTAGTCTCGCGATGCCTTAGAAATCTCGTCTCTGCAGGGTGCCGTTTCTATAGACCCGCAGGGGTCCGCAGTGTGCTCAGCATGACGGGGGTCACAAAGCAGCTCTTCAAAGTCAGAGCCGCACCACTGATCACAGGCGGCACCCGTACCTTCAGTGGGACACGTGTCAGACAGAAACAGCTGCTTTGTTAAGCACGCTACCAGATAATGTAATCTGATTACTCACATATTTAGTCTGTTAAGGCTTTAAAATAGCCCACATGGTAACACGACCTTGGATAAAACCTTTACTGCTTTACAAACTATCCAGTAATGGATTGTAACTAAGTACATTTACTCAAGTACTGAACATAAGTAGCTACAATTTTGAGATCCTTGTACTTGACTGGAGTATTTCCATTTCCTGCCACATTTTTTAGGCAACTATTGTGCTTTTTACTCCACTACATTTATTTGATAACTTTAGTTACTAGTTACTTTGCTGATTACAAGCTGCATCAGAGCCAAAGTGGCACATTTTAATTCAGTTTATTTAGTTGGAAATCAGATTTTAAAAAAACAGAACAAAACACTGATTCTTGTAATCAGAAACATGCTGAATACGACCCACAGTATACAATATACACATACATGTAAATATATGTATACTTTACTTTTACTGGTATAAAATACTTAATATTTAAGGATACTCAGTTTTATTTTTTAATTTTTTATTTGCAGTCTTGGTGTTGGAAAATGACCCTTAAATGAACCTTTAAGTACATTTATTGCCAGAGAATTACTTTTGATACTCGAGCACATTAAGTATCAGAGACTTGGTGACTTTTACTGGAGTAGTATTCGTAAAAGTGACTTTCACTTTTACCAAAGTAAAATTTAACACGATACCTTTTCTTTTACTGAAGTATGACTTTTGGGGACTTTTTACAACACTATCCAATAGTTAACTTTCTTGATGAAAAAAATCTCTTTTTTTTCACCTGGAAGAACTTGAGGTGTGACTTCACAATACTTATACAGTCTGTAGCACACTGGGCCTACTGGGACTAGATTTTCCGAGGTAGATTTAAGCAGTGGTTAAGAACTATTTACTTAAGTACTGTACTTAAGTACAACTTTGAGGTACTTGCAATTTTATACACATCTATACCTCTAACTCACTACATTTCTGTATTTACCTGACAGCCACAACTTCTTGTTAATTTGCAGAATAACATTTTTTATTATCAAAGTATATTATCTGCTTCTAAAATAAAGCCTAATTATGTGTTGCAGATTAAATTGCCCTGACCATTTCATTGTCAATTAATTCTGTCGATTGTTGTCTCTGTTAATTGATTAGTTGTTTGGTATAAAATGAAAATGAGGAGAATGGTGACAAATGTTGATCAGTGTGTCCTAAAGCTGAAGGTGATGTCCTCAAATGTTTTGTTTTGTCTACAACCGAAAATTAAATCCAGCTCAGTGTCGTACAGGAGTGAAGAAACTGTTCATATTCACATTTAAGAAGCTGGAATCAGACAATATTGACTTTTATCCTCAAAATTACTCAAACCACTTAATGGGGTATCACAATAATAGACAATATTTTTAATAGTCGACAAAATATTTGATTAATCCTTGCAGCTCTAATGTATGATAGTATTACCTCTGAATGGGGCCATTCTGCTGCCTAATGAGTACTTTTACTTACGATGCTTAGGATAAATTATGCTGATGACACTTCTACTGAGGACTTTTACTTGTAACAGAGTGAATGTAAACTGTGATATTGTTACTTTAAAGAAATGAATAACTCTTCCCGCACTGGTTACAGGGCACATTAGTGTCCCTTTGCACATGCTTTTTTTTCTATTCTTCTCAGGATAAAATGAGTTTACTCATCAGTGCTGTAGTCATACAGCAAACTTTGTGCCTGTTTAAGTGCTTAATCAATCGTAAAAGAGGGTTGTAGTAATGTGCCATGTGTGGCTTTTCCTTCATGTATGACAGGCTAGAAATGCAGTTTCAAGTGAGCACTTTTCTTTGTACCAGCGCACCATATGGCAGATAGGAGAACGTGGAGTGGGCTGTACAGACTCCGTCCATCAAAAGAAGAAGAAAGGCCTCCAGACACGTGAGCGTCAGGGACTCTGAGAGCTGTCAGTGGTGGATAAACACTTGCAATGTGTCACGGATGCTCAGGCTTTTGTGCTTGTAACAACGTCTTTACGTGTTTTGATGCACAGATGAGCACATTACTAAAAATATCTACAGTGCAGATCCATTTTTATCATGAGGGACTGTAGTTACCAAAGCGCACAGCACTACAGCCCTTATGGAAAGTGTTGATTTGCTTCATACATGTGAAAAAGATAATCATCAAGATAAAATCATATACACCTCGGAACCAGAAAATAGAGACCTTGATATGCTTTGTTGCAACTAAATAAGACAGCCCTGTAATAAACCTTTGTGAAAACTCCTTTCTATTTGTTGTTCACACTGCGTCTGGTTATTAAAGCTGCGCCGGACTGGATGAAATCTTGTTCAATACAACATAAATGCCAGTTTCAATCAGTTCCACAGACACAGAAGAAATAAACACTTCACATTTTAAGTCTGGTATGATTTATTGTATTCTTTTGCTTGTCCAGATGTTTATGTTTATCTGGTAACTCATGAACTTTCAGTGGTGACTAGAATAACCTTGGTGATCACTGATGTGTCTGCTGCTTGTTGGTATTTTATGGTGTTTTAAAAAAAAAATCCAATTAGTACTGGTTGCTGACATGACCAGCTAAAAACTGGGATCCTTAGGTAAACAGTAAAGTAGTGGCACATCTTGTATGTAAATAATATGTGCTACTACACTCTGAAATGGGACATTGGACTTCCTCACAAGCAGACCCCAGACAGTTCAGATTGGCAGTCACACCTCCTCTACTTTAACATCCCAGCCCCTCCTGTTCACACTGTACACTCACGACCGCACGCCCAGACATCAGGAGAACTCTATTGTAAGTACGCGGACAACACCGCCATCATCAATGAGAGTTCATATCGAAAGTAAGTCAACAATCTTGCAGAGTGGCGCACAGAGAACAATCTACTGCTCAACGTCAGCAAAACCAAGGAGCTGATTTGATTTTTAGTGAAAAGGAGGAAAAGACACACACCCCTATGTCATTGAGAAGCTGTCATGGCCATCACACATTACAAACCTGGTAAAAAGAAGAAAAAAATGATGTGTGATGTGTCCTGACTGGACACATCACACACTGGGATATTTGGTGCAGGGCTCAGGACAGGAAGGCTCTGCAGCGGCCAGAACATCATTGGTACAGAGCACCAGTGATATTAGAATTAGTGAATATCATTATTATTATCTTTTCACCCTGCTGCAATAAAAAAAAAGAAGATACAAGGGTATCTGCTGCCGTACAGCCAGGCTACAGAGGAGTTTCTCTCCTCAAGCTGTGAGACTCCTGAACTCATCCTCCATACGCCACCATATATCATAGTTGTTTTTGTTTCTCTCGTGTAGCATAAAGGGACTTAAACTCGGTCACTCAACAAATTAACCTTGAACCATTAACATTTAAATATAATATGAATATTAAGAATTTAAGGCACTTAAATTAAAATATCATGTCATTTCACCAGATACCAGCAGATGGAGACAACACAACATACTTGCCACAGTCATGACAGTGTTAACAAAATCAAATATTAAGACTTATTTTATTTTGTAATCAAACAGAAAATGACACATATATAAATGCCGGCACACAGTCCAACCAACTTAATGATCATTTAAGGGCTGTTGGGGTTATTTATCACCTGTCTGCCAGACATAAATCCTGCATGAGATAGACGGTTGTCTGAGAAGGGGATCTCTCTCGAGGCTTCAGCGATGGTCAGCAATCAGAAAGCTATTTACTGTGAGGATAAAGATGTGTATCTTATCATAATAAGGCCTTGCTCAGTTCACTGGGGATTACATCCCTCATGATATGGGCCACGACAAGATGTGATCATATCCTCAGCACAGCCGCTGATACTCCTGCAAAAAAAGAGAGAAGATAGTCCAAAAAACTCCCTTTTGTGTGTAACGCACAAATGTCACACCAGTCATTTTAATTTTCACTGATGAAATAAACCTTGATAAGAAAGCACTACTTCAGCCTTCAGTGTCACACAGCTGTCAGTAGAGAGCAGTAGTGCTCTGTTTGTGGCCGAGCTTCGTTCAGAGCAGCATGTGGCTGTTAGTCAGTTAAGATGAGCAACACTTTGTCCACTGACCTCTTTGACCTTGCGGACTGAATTAAACGTGCTGCACAAAGCCAGAGCTGTTATGAAGTTATGTGGTGGACATCGGCGAATCACGCCAGGCTGCTTTCAATAAGTGATCCTTTGAGAAGTGCGTGACCTTCAATGTCTTAAGTGCCTGTGAAGTCAGTGAACTGCCTTGGAAACGATTGGTGGACTCCTCACGTCTTTGTCGTATCATCCTCTCTGACTTGATCTCTGCCCCCTGTCTTTTATACGCAGAGAAAACTTTTCCCACATTTAACAGTCTGACAAGGCAGTGGGATGACGGAGGGAGGAAAGCGTAATATTTAGAAGAAAAAAAAAAAGATTGATAATCATGTCTGTCATGATCACGGTCAGAGGGTTAGCTCAACAAGATTATTTCATTAGACCAATAGTGACAGCCACAACCAACTTCAATTATAATCGTGCGATCCCTGTAATTTGGCAGTAAAGATTGTTCATCAACCTTCAGTATGGATTTTCTATGGTCGATTAATGTAATTGGATTGAGAATGGCTGATGTCTCAGTCTGATCTGACACATGAGCTGATGTCAGATTTTCCCAGCAACAGGCTTTATCCTTGAGATTTTGCGGCTCTGTTTCATGGCCGCCTGAGATGGATTCGAGTGTTTGTATTCAAATTCGAGCAAAGTGATAGAGAAAGAGCCTTGAGCGTTTTCCGAGGTGACAATGAGGCAGCATGTCCAGCTCTACGAGGGGCCATGTATAAATAACCTTCATCATGAAAAGAGCAATTTTCTGCACCTGCCTGCTAATTATTCCCATGCTGCTGTTTTGGATTGGTGAGATCTCTCCTTTTTAAAGCACTAACTTCAGATGAAGGTGGGTGTGATATAAGGAGAGAGAAATGGAGGGAGGGGTGAGACTGCTGATGGCGAACGGCATCTTAAACTGAGCGGAGCTGATTCGCTGTTATAATCCCTTCAGTGTGATTTCCATCTGTAATGTGGGCTGGTAGGGGTGCCAAAGGATTAGTAAAGGTAGTCACGGCCCCTTCATGGCACTTCCTGTCCATCCCTGCTGCCCTCTTCCTGGTCATCCTGCACTTTGAAGAAGATGAAATGTTGATGTCATAAATCTTAGGATTTATCCGGGACGTATAGTCGCGAGCCTGGAGGCTAAACTGAATGGAAATCATTAACACTTTGTCCTTCGTTGTGATCTTAAGTCTGCAAAGTGCAAGTGAGGGTGCCGTCGGTGAGTTTGAAGAAGTGAACAGAGATGGATGAGACCAGCGAGGCAAAGGTGAGAGGTGAGAAAGAGGGGGGAGACTGGTGGGAGCTGGATTGTGTAGTCAAAGGGAGGTGGAGGCTGTTGTATTGGATGAGAGATGTAAAGGATGTGTTATTCCTGTGATAGCTCCATCATTTGCACACACGAACAACTCTCCCAATAGTTTGAATCGCAGCCCGATAGCAGTTGTGAATCAAATCATTTTCCTGCGCGGTACACACTGTGCTTTCACTCCGCTCTAACCATAAAGTAATTTTTTTTATTCATCCTCAAAAGAGACTTTCTGTGTCAGAGTCCCGCTGCGTTCACATCCGTGGTAGATAACACGGCAAATCGTGTTTGTATGATTTATTCAGTTGGAGATAGACGCTAAACTGACAGACGGGCAACACTGGTGTTAAGTGCTGACCAACATGCCTGAGCTTGCTGACAGAAAACAAACTGGATCTTTTTATTTGCTCTCTGCTCTCCATGGTCGAAAACTAATCAGATGTTGATAATTTAGCAGAATCAGTGCACGCTGCACACGCACGCTATTTCTTTTGTGCAAATACTACATCAACTAGTCCAGTTAAAGCTGCTGTACGCATTATTTTCCTATTAAAATAAGTGTTAAATAGCTCTATATTCCAACAGCAATCACTGTTATAGAGTGTTTGGTCAGCAACCCATACTCCTCCTGCTCCTGCTCATGCACTAAAAGAAAAAATCATTTTAAATAATATTTTTTCTGGTATCCCTGCACAATTTATCCAATCAGGACAGAGAACTCCATAAAGATGTGTTCCTCTCCACTCGTGAACATGCAGAGATCAGGATCCTCCTGTTTACCAGCAATGGTGGACCAGCAAAGGGTAAGCTACCAATTCCTCCTGGTGACAGCTTATGCTACCAAACAGACCAAAGGGAAGAAAAATGCCTGAAGAGAAGAAAGAGGCAGAGAGAGTATGGTGACATAAAGAGGACGGAGGGGATTTCTAACTGCAAAAAGGACAGGAAGTTGGCTAAAACAACGACGATGCTTATAGCAGCTTTAACTATTTTAGCTTGGCTCTTTAAAACAACAGTTCAACATTATGGGAAATACACTTTAGGGTAAGGCTAACCCTAACCCTGGAGGCAGCAGGGTAAACCCGGAAACACAGGAAACAGTTTGACTTTGTCTGAAGGTTAAACCTTAAAACCACATTTGGGATCAAACAAATCAGATGGAGATATATGTGTGTTTATTATTGAGCTTTATTAGCCTTGTGATAGAGCCATGCTAACTGTTTCCCCCTTTTTCCAGTCTTTATGCTAAGCTAACTGGCTGCTGGCTGTAGCTTCATATTTAGCGCACAGATGCAATAGTTGTATTGATCCATTGAGGGAAGCAAACAAGAGCGTTTTCCCCCAAATTTTGGACTGTTCCAGTGCCGATGAAGCTTTCATCGATATTGTGTGTGTGTATCACAGAGATGGCAAAAGTGAGCGATACACACATTCTTTACTCGAGCAGAAGTATAGACACTTGTGTGAATAAGACTCTTACTAAACGTCTGTTCTCCCCATTCGACTCTCCCTCTCTGTCTGTTTCTACCTACATAACCGTCTACGTTGAAATCAGGCTAGTGATGTTGGGAAGGCGGCGTGCAATGACGCAAAACAAAAATAATCAATATTTCCCCTCAAATGTACGGAAGCCCTAAAGGGCCATGCATTCATACATTTTATTTCCTCCGTTTTCCCGTGATAACGAGTTCATTTCATATGTGTTTCGAGATCTCGAGTTATTATCTCGAAATAACAACTGCCGTTTTCCCGAGATAACGGGATAATTTTCTTGAGATCTCGAGATAACGAAACTTTGTTTTCACGAGATAGAGATATAATTAATTCGAGATCTCGTCATTAACGACATGATGTTAATGACGACATCAGGCTCACTTAGATTGCGCCGCCGATATAGCTGAAGCCTTGCTAACTGTCTTTTTAGATTATGCACACTAATGTGTATATTATCTGTAATAGCAAGGCATAATGCTATTTCAGCCTGTGTCAGGCCTTGATTGAAAAGATATGTGACGTGGTGATCGATATGCTCCTGCTCCCCTGACATTGCTACACTGAATGATGTTTCCTGCAATGATTTAATATACTACACTGTCGTTTTGTTTTCTCAAGATCTCGAGAAAATTATCCCGTTATCTCGGGAAAAAAACGGCAGTTGTTATTTCGAGATAATAACTCGAGATCTCGAGAAAACAAATGAAATTAACTCGTTATCACGGGAAAACAGAGGAAATAAAATGTATGAATGCATGGCCCTTTAGGGCTTCCGTACAAATGCATTCAAACTAAAATGAAATAAATGTGTTAAAATGTAGGGAGTGAGAGTAAAAAGTTGTCAAGTTGTCAATAAATACTCAAGTAAAGTAGAGATACCTGAAAAATCTGCTCAAGTGTAGCCATCAGGGCACTATTTGGTCCTGGAGACGCCTGTAGCAGGAGTTACAGAAGCAGTTTTGAGTACTTAGTGCCAGGTGTTTATGTCGGTCTCATTGGTCTGAACGTCAAAATGTTGCAGGCGTTGCGGCTGGTGTTCCCATCTCAAGATAGTCACTAGTTTTCATAGAACCTCCCGGCAGACATTTTGAAATGAAATCAGAATTTTAGATTAAAAAATCAGTTTAACTGTAACAGTGCAAATGCAAACATGAAGGCTTTTACAGTCTCACTTTTCCGTTTGTTGTTGGGTTTGACTGCGATCCCATGAGGCAGACTGTTAGGGCTTTTTTATTACTTTACAGCCTAAACACATCATATTATGACTTTTTATTGTCCCCACAGTGGGAAAATAGATTTTGCATCCTATCGTTTAATGTTCAGCACAAAAAAAGGACTGGGCCAAGCCTGTCGCCCACATTAAGGATCACACGCTACGCAGACACACACACAACAAAGTGCAGAACATGACAAAAAACCTCAAACAAGAAACAATACTGCTGATGTAAAAAGTGGCTGAGGATATCTTCAGGGCACCAGTAAACCAGGAGGGTAGAAACACAGACTGAAATCATGGCTCTTTTGTTGCTTTGGGCAAGGCTTGTTTTCCCTCACACTCACTCACTCATTCTCACATACTCCTCATCTCCCACACATGCTCCGACACATCTACAATGAAGCCTCTATGATCAAAAACAAGTGAATTCTGCCTGACAGTAAATTTTGGCTTCACTTTGACAGCCATTGTAGGGCTTTAAGCTCATCCAGGGGTGAGGGGCATCCCTGCAAAGAATAAAGGATGGTTATTAAAGAAAAAGACCAGGGAGGTGTTGCCGAAAGGAGGCGGGGTGCCCAACATGCCTGGCATCGCAAGGTCAGGAGCAATGCCCTCTGGCTGGAAGTGCTGTGAGGAATGGCAATGTCAGTCAGAAACCTCCCTCACCCCCTTGGACCTGTCAATTTGCCAGCGATAATTAATCTCTCTCTGGTTAAATATAAAGATTGTAAATCACAGCATGATCCTGCACCATTAGGGGGCCTTCATCTGTCAGCTACAGACCTTGGCTAATGGCCCTTTGTAAGCAGAGCACTAGCTGAGGCAGCACACTAGCCACCTACTGGTGCTGCTCATCATTTGTTTCTCACAGAGTCTTCCCGCCTTCAACCCGCAGAAATGAGGGACAATCAAGCCGCAGGAATGAAGACAGCAGTTTTAGACTACCAAAATTATCCACTTCAAAACCCGCTTCCTGACTTTACACTTACTCCTGCTCTGTATCATGTGTTAGTGCGGCATACATTATAAGATGTTTAAATGTTGGTTTTAATAATGGATAATTCATTAATGGCTTATAGAGGTTTACACTCAGTAACATTTTCTGACCTAATGGCTCACTATAAAATCAGAAAATCATGATTTCTTATTCTTGACATCTGCCAATGTGTTAACACAAAATGATTTTGCCGACAACCCGTGGTCGTACTTATATGTGGCTAATTAAATACATAAAAACCAGGAACAAAAAAGGTAATAACCAACGATAAAGCAATTAGTCACAACTTATAAACTTCAACAATAATATAAATACCAGTGTAAGCAATATGTAAATAATAATTCATGGAGTAATGTTGATAAAACTCAACTCTGGAACACCCCAAAACAATATAGTGGAATTATTCCCCTTAAAAAAAATAAAATAATACCATTTATAGACATTTCGGTACTAGACCTTCATCAGGCAAAACTTTTGTTTAAAACAGAAGCCATCTTAAACAGCAGGAAGTGGCCGCAAAATCCCCACATTAAATCTAGATAAATAACAAACATCAACTTCCTAACTGAGAGTAACCATCGCACATAATTACATGAAACTAGAGAAGCAAAACACATTGTAGCAACAATGTACACAACATAGTACACATAACTAGATACATTCTTGTGTATCGCTTAAATTCCCAAAAGCTAAATTGCAGTATACAGCAAGAAAAGTGAAGAACAACAACAAAACAGATGAATATGGAACTTCATAATAAAATACAAAACAGCAAAGAACAATAGTCTTTTTTTTCCTCCACCCTATTTCATAAATAAATAAATTGATATATGCAAGCCACCTCAAAAACCAAAACCAAACACAACACAAATACACAAACCGAGGACAATTTGACTGAGATTACAGATAAAAAGTTATAAATATTTAATTAGGAGATCATGTGTCACCAGGGAGTGGAAATGGTTTCTGCCATCTCTTGACAAGGTTCAGACTCCTGTTCATTAGCCTACCTTGAACATTTAAAGTCCTTTTTAAACTAAATGAAATGCCTCTTGTTTATGTATTCTGTGATGAAGTTCTCTTCATCTAAGCCATTTTTTTCTATAAAGCCCCTGCAGGGCTGAGGCTGCACTTTCCATCATTATGAGTCCTATAAAGTCCTTTAGCCAGTGATTCAAACAAAAACTATTTAATTTCCTTATCTCAAGGTCCAATTACTTTCTAATGTGGTCAGTAATTGAATACAAAAGACATCTTTCTAAAAACCTCAGAAATGTAATCAAGGAATCCTTGACAAGGTAACTATAATGTATTTACACATTTTTTCAAATGTAATCTAGGCTGAGATTACTAAGATTACTTTTATTTTGTAGATTGCCTTATTTTATTCTCTGTCTTATTTACACAGTTAGCATAATGATGTTGATGATAACTTTATATACATATACTTATATATTGACTTCTCTTACTTAAGTCATATCAGGAACTACTTAATGTCATGCACCTTGCCTGTATTGTTAGGGATGGTTAAGATTGGTGGAGTGATATGAAAGATTGTGACGTATCACCTGTGTTCGGACGTCCTACTGAAGAAGTGGACATTAAACTGACAGAGTTACACATAAGTTGTCCCCGTGCTTTTGCATTCATATCTGCATGTTGGTTATGTAACCAGGTTGAAATGTACTTTAATTTTATCTTTTGAAATCTCACCAAAACCCTGATTTTATTTTGAAAGGAACCATTTTATTTGGTTTCACCTTTATTTTGTAGTTTGGTCTGCAGAGACGTTAAATCAGTACTGTCTCTTTAAGAGTTCGTCGTCTGCTTGACCCGCGAACTGCTCCGCTCTCAGTCGGTGATGACCCCACTGAGAGCAGGTATGTGTTCATTTCTCTCGTCATGTTTACATTTTGTTTTGGGTTGAAAGGTATTAAAAACGTAATAATATACATGTATGGATGATAAATGAAGAGTGTGAACGGTTGTGGTGTGTGTTGCTAGGTGAATTTCGCAGCTATGCCATTGTAAAACTACTGCAGGCACAAGTGTTTATTTTTCGTTGTTTTCTTCATGTGTGTGTATGTGTGTGCTGCTAACAGGGGCCTGCTGTGAGCTAGCTCAAGACCGCATGTCACAGATGCACTTTCATTTGATTCTCATACAGGTATGGATACTGATGTATTTCACTGTTTACTGGTTTCATTTTTCCATTGACTTGGTTGATTGTTGGTTGAATTTATGTTCATGTACAGATACAACTCAACAAGGAACATTTTAATATATTTTTTTATTTCATTTTATTTCAGTATTTTATTAAATATAATTGTGAACTTTATAGTTAGCTCAGTCGGTGATGACCCCACTGAGAGCAGGGGCCTGCTGTGAGCTAGCTCAAGACCGCATGTCACAGATGTACTTTCATTTGATTCTCATACAGATGCCACCATTGCCTGTTGAATAAATGTCCGGTGGATCAGCAGCCTGAGTCCTGTGTCCATCTTTCCCTCACCCCCAAGAACACAACGCAGGATAGAAACAACACACACAAGAAACAAGTTAACGGATGTGCATAGGCCAGAGACAAGACACACCCGTTACAGTTAGCTATAAGCAGACACGCAGACAAACATATACGACTCGCTCATTTTGTGCAACAGTTCATCTGCATCTATCTGGATGACATTAAACACAACGATCGATAAAGCGGCGGCTCTGACTCCACGCAGTTTGGTGACTATCACACACTGAGGTTTGCAGAATTAACGGGGCCGCTAATACATAACCTCTGATTGGTTGTTGCATTAAAATAGAACATCTCAAGCTGCTCCACAGGCTGTTCATGATCAGCATTGACGGATAATGAGTATAAAATATATTCAATGAGCAGAGTAACGTGTGTGTGTGTGTGTCCTTCACATTAACGCACCTCTCTGAGCATCCTTGCTATTCCATTCAGGCCAACGGCAGTCAGATTCAATAACAGCGAGCATACAGTTGAGGCTTTAATTACTTGAACACAGCCCTGTGACCCACTTCATGGTAATCATTATATCACTTTCTGCAGAGCACCTTTAAAAAAAAAAAAAAAAAAAAACTTCCCTCACATCCCTTTGGACTCAGCATTACATCAACCATAATAAAGTTGTTTGTTTGTGTGCTTGTAGGGGGTAAACTCTGCAATAGTCTTTGAACGAGCTGTTAGCACTGTGCACTGTTGTGCTTGTTAAATGCTTTGTTGGAAGTTTGACACTCAGCTTCTCGGGCTGCACTCAACGCTGCCGACGGTATCCTTAAGTCATGAGGCTGTTTCATGCTGGGCCCCCATGGGTGAGGGAAGGATGACAGGATAGCAGAAGAGGCAAACAACAAATGTGGGCACACACACACACACACACACACACACACACATACAGAGTCACCTTTAAAGTGTATGAGAGCTCCCTGATGCCAGTGCTGCCATACTGCATGACTAATGCAGCCCGCGAGTCACTGTTTCTCCTCGCCGAGTCCCCAAGAGCTGAATTAATTGGCTGTCATCATGGTAGCTCTCATTCTCGTGCGCATATGTACGCACACACACATGCACGGAATGATCAAGATTTAAATAAACCGAGACAACATGGCATTTAAGTGACAGGCACCCATAAACACTTTGTGCAACGTTCAATGGAGGACTCTTACTTTGGGAATCACCTCCCTGACATGCACGTAACAACTATCAAGTTAATGTCACTCGATGGATATGTTTACATGAAATAGTTTGCACTGTTAATTCATCTTACCCCACAATATTCCCCAAATTGAAGGCAGTGCAGTCTTATTGCTGCTGGGATCATGTTCAGGGGCTTTTTTTATAATGCATGTGAGTTGTGCTCAGGTCTAGGAAGCAGATGCTTTTCAGGAAGATGTTTGTTGTGGTTAAATGTTACTATTTCAATATTCAACCAAGAGCTGACGTTCCTATTGGGAGGTGGAGGGGATAGTGGTGGTATAACGCGAGAAGGCTGCCAAGCCAGTGACTGTAATTCGAGACTGCGTTTCAACATTTGTAAGCTTGGCACCACTAAATATAAGTCTCCATCTCCAGCCATGTCAGTGTTTTTTAGATACTGAAAGTGTAACATTAAAAAAAAAAGGTTCAACGTATCTGTGGATTGCTGGAACGTACATTTATTCTGGCAGTTGGGTTGAAGTGCTTGTACACAGCGCTGGATGTAACAACTTACATTTTCTCCTGTTACTGTAACAGAGTGTTCGTGAAAATAATTCATTTAAAGCTGCTGTAAGCATTATTTTCTCTAAAATGAATGTTAAATACTTAAGTGTTAAATAGCTTTGTATTCTGACAGTAATCACTGTTACGGAGCGTTTGGTCAGTAACCCATGTCTCTCCTCCCCCTGCCCATGCAGTAAAACAGAAAGGACATTTTCTGGTATCCCTGCCCACTTTTTCCAATCAGGACAGCAAATGCCATAAAGAGGCGGTCCTGTCTGCTCAGGGAAGCCGCAGAGAGCAGGATCCTCCTGTATACTGGCAATGCTGGAGCAGGGAACGCTACCAATTCAAGCGCTCCCAGTGACGACGTGTACATCCAAGCAGGCCAAGCGATGAAAAACACATGAAGAAAAGTAAAAGGCAAAGAGAGCTGCCTCGAATAAAAGAAAGGAGTCGTGCAAGTGTGGTGACGTGGAGAGGAGGGACTAACACATTGGTCCACGATCGTCAGCTCCACTGCTGGCCTTGCAGTCACAGCATTAACAAGCTTAAATAAGCTACCTTTTATTTTGTATTTGTGCCGATTCATTAACATGTGTCGTGTCAATATTGAGTATTATTTAGATGTATCTGCCGTGTTTTTGCAGCTGTTTTCCAGCAGCCTGAGACTTGAAATAAATGGAAGATATGAAATCGGATATGAAATTTCCGATATCTTAGACTCTAAAGTCACAACTCCCAAAATGTTTAAATATCTTTAACATTTCTGCATGTGTATACTCTGATATGAGACGTCACTATCCCATAACTTGAATATTAAACACATTTTACTCAGTTTACTCATAAAGGGAATGTGGTCTAGAAATATATAGATGATATGATAAACATTTTCAGTATAGCCCTTTTTACATACAGCACAATAAATAGATAACCTTTTAAAGACACTTTCATTTGAACAGCTTTGCATTGCAATTGTACGGCACTTAAAAAACAAAGAGCTCCGTCTCCTCTCCTATTTGCCTGTGCTTTGAACCATAAACAACATTTGTGCGTCTCAACAGTTTGCTCAGACTGAAAGAATAATGAAGTGTCATTCCGACCCTCTGCCTTTGCATAATACTGTCTGAGTAGTCATGCAGCATAATATCCGTCTGTCTGAAAAGTGATTCTTTTTAAAGGATTTCACTTTTGTTCTGAGCACTGATCATCACTTTAATACGGGAGCAGCAGAAAAAAACCCCGTTACCAGACAGTGACAGTGATGTGTTGTGATCAGTACATTATTTCAGACGGAGAGCGCTTTACCTTTTAATGACCTCAGAAGTGTTTTACTCACGTATGAGCAGAGGTGAGCGCACATGTGCGAAGGAGGGAGGGTTTGCTCTGCCTCTCTCTTTGTCCTCAGAGCTTTCCCTCTCCGTAAGACTCCAGATGTTGTCGTCCAGTCATTTGGGATGAGACTGAGCATTCAGGTGTGAGAGAGACACACGACAACAGGATTTGAATGAAAACAAAGCTCTGCCATGTGTTGTTACATGCTCATGCGTTTACAGCCTTTTAGAGAGTTATCAGCAAAGTCGTGCGTAGGCTTTGTACAATCAGCGTCTGCTGCCTGACAAGCTGCAGGAGCTTAAGTGTGACTTATAGTGACATGTTGAATACAGTTTTAAATATTGTTTGCTGGCCAGTGGCTACCATTAAAATCATTTGAAACACTAAAGTGCACACGGAGGTTGTCAGGAGCTATAAAAAAAACTGATTTAGGGTAATTTCCATTCAGGAAATTGCAATGTCCTCTCTCAGCAAAAACTTGCCGACTGAGTTTTAACTAAAAGAAATCAATAAAACTAAATAAAAAAAGTACTTGGAGGATGGCCTTTTAGTTTATAGTTGTAAATCACAGGTTGGCCAATACGCATGAGAAGAACGTAGAAAGAAATAGATTCAGATAGGAAAAGTGACTTCTGATAAACAAGACTAAGGCCTTGTCCACATGTATACAAATATTTTTCTAAACAGACAATTTCCCACTTGTTTAAAGAAAAGTAAAAAAAAATCTCACGAGAACACAAAAACGATTTGAAACAGTCGAACATGCAGGTGGCGATAAAGTGTCAATGATTGAAAAATTGGCACTTTAGAAGGATTTTCTTTTAATTTCATAACATGTGGACGAGAGGCCAAAACGCAGCAGAAGATGCTGATTTTACAAAAACATCTGTGTCGACTAGGCCTCAGTGACGCTGCACTTTGGCACAGTGCTGCTTTGAGTTAAATACAAATGGCAGCCTGCTAACATACTTACGATGACAATGTCAACATGCTGATGTTACTCAGATATTGCAGGTAACACTGAAGTGAAAACAATACGCCCCGAGGATGTCAGCAAATGAATGATCTGCCCTACTCTGAGGATTGAGGCATGAGGATTGATAATTGGTTGGATTAGGGTAAGAATATCAAGGTAAAGCTTTATTTATGGTCACACAAGATGCCCTGTCCGAGGCCTCTGTAGTGTTGCACGTACAATGTTGCATGTACAGTATATGCCAAAGCGGCATTCGGTACCAAGGGCATACAAACCGAAGTCAGCTAGTGTTAACGGACTTTATTATCGTACAGGGCTACACCTGCTGCTCTGGAGCTTGTCGTTGCTGAGGAAGAATTTATTTGCATTAAAACAACAAAGGCGACACAAGAGGAGATTGTTCTGTCCGTTCCTTACATGCACTCTTTACATAATATACTATAGTGCTTTTAACATTTTCAGATCTTTCTGCAGCTTTGAAATAGTGTTAATCACCACATGCCACCTATATATCTATATATACATATATATAGCCTCTTTCTCTGTCTCCCCATTTCCTCTCACTCTTCACCTGTTCTATCAAATAATGCCATGAAAAGCCTATTATTATTATTATTAAAACACATTATTAAAATATATCAAAATCTCTTAATATAATGGAAATCTGATGTATTATTTGCCTCAAAAAAGACAAGTGACCTTGGGATGTTTATTTTGTTTGTGAAATGAGTCACACACATGCAAGCACTGTAAATACAAAACCCTGGATCTACCCTTTTTTGTCCAGAGATGGAGAAAGTGATTTTTAAAAATGTTCCTGTTCTATTGCCTGCTTACTTTCTAACAAGAAGTAAAAGAGAAGACGTGATATAAGGACACCAAAACAATGAACTAGAGAGAGTGGAGGTAAAGAGAATACCAACAAACAAGGCATTCGCTTACTTACACCAACTGTAAATTGTTGTCCATCATGTTTGATGAACTGGAACACCCAGCTCCACCAGGGTCGGTGTTCTCACCACGTTGAAATGAAAAGCACAGTGCACACCTCGTTACAAAAACTCAAAGGTGCCTAACAAAGCGCCGTGACAGGGCCTACGCACTCGACATGTTAGGGTCGATGACATTATGACAAGCATAAACTACGCTTTAGAGGCAGTGCCTCAATTATGGCAGTGAAGGGCAGGTCATGCTTTCACTGTCCTCAGAAAAGAAATATCACAGAGAGGACATACAGTAAATGTGTGGAAAAAATGTCATGGTAATAAATCTAATACATGAGATATTTCAGTCTGGACAAAAGCGACATGACATCCTTGAGCTACGTAGCTAGCATGAGATCTGCTTCTAGAGTTTTCTTTCAGGGTGAAAGTATTTTTCCTGTGTTTTCACATTGTCACACAGGTATGAAAGAGGTGTACTTTACTGAAGTTTTCTTGGTAGCTAGGTAACACCTCAGACATGTTGCCTTGGTACGGTTCTTTATAAGGAAAGAGTTTCGCCACTTTACTGCACATTTCCCATAAGTCATGTCAAGTTCTGTTTTGTTTACCTCTCTCACATACATTAACTGTATAGTTACCAAGCAACGTTTACTCTGCTTTAGGGGGCACTGACGACTCTGGAGCCAGGGACCTTGGAGCCGTCATGACGGGATGAGCGTACTGTCGCAACAGATGTGACTCCAGCTAACCTTCAGTAACAAGCTGGCAGCTGGAGCGCACCCAGCTCCGAGTGGCAGGGATCAAACTGACAACACTGGTAATTGGGTGGCCTCTTTACCTCTTGGCCAACTCACCACTTCTCCAGAGTCCAAATGCACTAATCCACTTATTCCTCATCATGATCCTGGGAGCATTTGACACCACTTGAGTGGAATCTAATCATAAAACATAATCTTGTTATGGTGGTAGGTGACAAATGTAAATCCTTCTAATGTGCCTCACAAACAAGGAAAACCATCACTCTCCTCTCTATTCTTCTGACCTAGCAGAAGATCCAAGGTGCTGCGCAGATGAGGATGATGTATCGTTATGTCTTTTAGTTGTGAGAGGCAGAGAAATATTATCACATTAACACTTGATTTCCATTTTCCATGAATAATTTCTTTTCTGTTCCATTTTCGGGAGCATACTTCATCCTTCAGCACAACTGAGAAAAACTATATCATATCAGTGATGCTGCTTTACACTAAATTATGATTTACTGTTGAGATGAAACATGAAACATGCCTGAGACATGCCCTTTGGAAATATTCTTACAGCAGTCCACTGTAATCACACAGCCTGACAAGCAGCTATTTCCATTCTATTATCAGCCACAACACAGCCATCCAAAGTGTCTGCAGGATGAGCCTTAATATTTGTTTATTTTTCTGCCATATGTGCGGAGACAACCCTGCCATGTGAAAATCATTGTACTTGTTATTCACAGGGTGTTATGATGTGCCATTTGACAACAGATTCCAAGAAATTATTAAGAAAAGAATTAATTCCTTGAGAAAAAAAAACAGCCGATGGGTGGGCGATAATGGCACCTTTCTATTGACGGAGCTTCCACACAGATCAAAACTTAATGGGCTTCATAATTAATAGTGATGACTCCTCTCCCCTCTGCTTAGCCTTTGTTGGGGCGAAACAAAATGAAAGGTTGACATTTCTCAGATTACTTGCGATTGATCTTGCCCATCCTACTGTGAGCACCAAATGAGAAAGGCTAACTAGCTTTGTCTTTGAACCTGTGGACATCCACAGGCTTTGCCATTCAGGAAAGACCGAGCTAGCAAGAAAACATCTCATTAAATGTGTGTGTTCTCGGCCACAGAGCATGCCAGACATGGTTACTGTTAGGCTTGTTCTTGTCACAAAAATAGTTGTGAAACACTTATTGCTTGTTTCAGTTTAATGTATTGCTCCCTCAGCGCAGTAACTACTCTCCTGTTACCCTCACAAAATTGGCAGTGAAGGAGCACTCTTGGAGTGATTTGGTTTGCGCTTCCATAAAATTGAGGAACTTGTTAAGAAACAGTTTAAAAAAAACAATTGTTTAAATCAATGCAGAAAAAAGGCCAAACTATCCTGACTTGAAAAGTATAATCCATAAGATTTACATGAAATCAAAGCCCATTGTTGATTCTGGTCTGCATTTTAACTTACTCTCTATATGGTATTCATCATGGCATTCATATTTAGCATCATTGTTAGTGGCAGGGTCGCCTTTTCCAGGCTTTAAATTTCCACGAGGGATTCACGAGAAGTGATGCATGTATGTAATGCAGTTATATGTAATCCTGTTTTATTTTCTGTCATTGATATCAGCCTCACTCGTCACTTTTCTAGCATAGCATGGTGTGCTCTGCAGCGGGTGATCCAAACTGCCTGGTACATCGTTGATACTCGGGGTGACGGGATATACTGATATTGACAATAACCATGATTTAAAAAGATGAAATATTGAAAATAATACATCGTCTCTCATATAATTTCCATTTCTTTCCCTTTGCTGTTGCTTTGTCATTGAAGATGGTGGTTATGCACCTGAATGCCGGTTGCCCCCCGCCATAAAATTGAAGTGTAATTTTTCTTTGTGCACGCTTTTGTACAGTTATGGTTACAGACTCTCTCTCCACCTCCTTGCACTTGTATTTTGAGCATAATTCAGTTGCCAAAAAACATAAAAACGAGACACGTAATAAACAAAATGTTGTGAAAATCTGATACCCTGACAGCCCAAGTTGGTTGGGGTGAGATGTCTCCACAGAGCAACGAAGGATACTAAGAGACACCCACCCAAGCCACAGCCTGTTCACCCTGCTGCTTTCCTCAGGCTGTGAGGATCCTGAATTCATCCTCCACACTCCACCTGTTGATGATTTATTATTCATCAGTATTTATATTTGTTTTTGTGAGTACAGTAAAAGGACCACAACTATCATTTCGTGGCACGATCCTGCATTTATATTGTTAATTTAAAACATTTCCTACTGCTGCCAGCATTAAAAGCATTAATGTGGTACCACAAGGGGTGTTTTTATTGGGAAGCTGTCAATGGAAATATAACATATTTGTCACCATGGTTACCACTGACAGCGATCATTCATCTACAAGACAAGACGTTGTCATCCTCGGCAATTTTTTTTACACAAACTGTGCTATCTATTCAATTTTTTGTGTAAAGTCAGTGGAGTGCTCCTTTAAAACAATCAAGTTGCCCTTAAAGGGATCTCAGTCGATTTTACACATCAAAGTGTGTTTACAGGGCAGGTAGCACTGTGAAAAAAGCCTTTTGTTGCTCCAGATGGAGTCTGATAAATGTCTTGAAGTGATGTCCTTGGAGTCCCTGTCAGATGAGGCTCAAAGCTCTCAAGTCTGAAAATGA
The DNA here is from genome assembly GCF_040436345.1 of Pagrus major. Taxonomy (NCBI): domain Eukaryota; kingdom Metazoa; phylum Chordata; class Actinopteri; order Spariformes; family Sparidae; genus Pagrus; species Pagrus major. The sequence continues at coordinate 21,892,290 of NC_133232.1, read as the reverse complement.
AAAAAGTGAGATTACTGGACATCTATGGCACAGTTGTCATTGCTGCTCTGGGTGACTCAACGTTACAATAGCATAGCAAGCCTGAATCACCAACATAACTGTCGGTAGACACGTTGCTTTGTGGGTAATGTAAGCACTAGGTTTTAACAAGGTGGGAAAACGTTTGGAATTAAAATGATGATATCTTGTATGAACTGGTGGACTCAGCTGCCGTTCCGGTCATAGTTAATAGGTCCAAGTGTGATTTAATACAGAGGGGCGTAGTTATAGTAACATAGTAATAAATCTTAATCCTGACCAGGGTTTGTAACTACTTTGCAATAAATGTAAACTTTCTGTGCACTGGTGCCCACTGCATACCGATGGTGCCCTTTTGATTTTTTGTTTTGCCCCTGCCCCTCAAACATCTGAGTCCACCACTACTTGCATGTGTGTTAAAACTTGCTACTCGTGCTACTCTTAACATGTTTCCCATCCATTCCCTTCATTAACTCAAAAAGTTTGAAATATGTCCCCTCATTTTGGGTAACTTCCTGTGTGGATAATGATGGAAACAGGTGCGAAATACAGTTCTTAAATAATTGAAACATATGTGGCAAGCGTTGCACTGTGTAATCACACAAGTGCTCTTTGGTGAGGGGATGAAACATTCACTGTTAACCGGGAGACGTGAGCCAAGGGAAGCATCTTGCCAAGACACAGCGACAAGATTAAAAAGCCTCTATTAAATGGCTCATTCAAACATCTAACCAACATGTTTGAGCTGCTGGCCTTCATCCAGCCAAAGAACTAGGCCACCAGCCTGGACAGTGTTGGTTAATTCAGCTCAAGTCTAAATGTAGTGCCTTTTTAAAATTGGTAACTGTGGTGTTATTACTGACATCAACATAGTAATTTATTACAGCTCGTTGCTAGATATAGAAACAGGCAGCCCCTTTATTTGCTTTCTTCTGCTTTTTTGTCGAAAACTTAATTCTCTGTGCAGCTGTCCAACTTCTAACGACACAGATTTGCCCACTAGCCTTCCAAACAGTGGTGGACCGTCCTGTTATTTACCCCCACAGTGTATTAAAATGCCGAGCAAGGAAATCATAATGAGTTTTTGAATCACGGCTTCCTGACCAAAAGTGGGAGGCTGCAACTGCAATTTCCATTTTCATTTTCAGACACTCAGAGAAATGCCTCCTCTGCTCGACGCTAATATGCAATGTCTCCTTTTCTTGTCTGTTCATCTATGATATTGTTTTACAGTAATTAGACTTTACGCTTGAGCGATTCCCTGTTTTAATTAAATGCAACTCAAACTGGGCAAGTGTGCCAAAAGTGCATTTTTAAGGGATGAGGATTACTGCAGGAATAAAATAGGTATTGATTTGTCTGGGAGTGCTGGAGACGACTCTCCTGGTTATCCATCTGAGGTGGCTTCTGACCCCAGCGATGACAAGGTGAGAACCTGCGCTGCAAACAACAAGGAGCTGCATGTTGGACGTCTTTGTAGTCCTGGAATTTGTGTTTTCCACGCACAGCGCTGTTTCCCCTCTTGTCTCTTTAGATGCTACTCTTAAGAAAATTGCTCACATATGAAAATAGCACGCCATTCTTTTGTTCCCGCAATAAAAGATGTAACAGCTGCTTCTCAGGGAGTGAATTCTAAATGAGGCCTGGCATTGGCCTCCGCTGTCAGATCCCACAATGACCTCTACTTCTCCTGCTTCCTACCCTCTTCTCCCTCTCCCTTCTTCCCTCTGTCACCCTCCACCTCTCTCCTCCGTCTCCCTCTACTCCTTAAGACAAGCCCCTCTCGCAGGGCGTGTTGACAGGGCTTTTTCACACTGGTGCAACCAGAGGAAAGCTGATGTGTCCCTGGCCGCGCAGAAGCATCACGGCATGTGATGGCACCTCAGCCACTGCTCTTAGCAGAATGCACAGGAGTGCCTGAAGTGGAAAGAAAATAAAGAAGAGCGAGGAGGCTCCTCAAAGAATTCCTGAACAATTATTGCTGCAGTGCTGATGAGTCGTGATGTGTTTGTGTCACAGCACTGGGGAGAGGACGAAGGTCCTTAGTGTGTCAGTGGTCCCACTCCTGATTGCCGCTGTCAGTCCTGATTGCCACAGATCAGCACAGAGTCACACCAGGGGAACGTGGCAGAGCCCGAGTCCCAAACATGCAAGCACCTGAACCTTTGCAGCCAGGGCAAATTCAAAGGCAACCCTCCTGCTGCATAAATGATTCATCCTCTGTAAAAAAAAAAAAAAAAACTGTGATTGTCGGAGGAAGATGGGAAATTGTGTTTGCGAGGTTTATCAGCATGCGGCCAACAGGAGGATATGATTATTGAATGACTGCATCATACATTTCTGAACATACAATGTGAAACAGGGAGATATGGAGCGAGGGAGGGGAGGCGGCGGAGTAGAACAGGGGAGATGTGACAGAATCAGGGGATGTGTGAAAAGGGAGGAAACCAGGCTGCAAAGAAGATATTTAGGCCACACTGGGCTTTTTTTTTTAATCGCTTGCACAATATGCAGCGTGTCTGCTACCTTGGATGTCCAGCTGCTGCCGTTCTCCAGGGTAGCGCGACTACAATGAAATTATGCTGCGACTCCTTATGCAGAACATGCTATTATTCTCCCAAAGCAACAATCTGATCATTCAGCCTCCCTAACGAGCAGCCTCACAAATCCCCCAGTCTTTGTAGTATTTTCCTGGATTTTGCTGCAAATTGGGCTGAGGGATTGAATCAGCTTAACCTCTCACCAGTAATCATAGGTGATTATAAGCACTTGGACATCCTGTTATTTAGAATTACAGAGAGGGGGTGGCCGGCTGGGTGGTAATTACTCTGCAGATGGTTACCTGACTTATATGGCAGAATTTTTGTCCCGCTCAATAGGTAAAAGGGTTCAGCTGGACCGCAATAAAAAGAAATCAGCGGGCTTATTTACAGCAACCGGGCTCCATTTTTATATTAATAACACAATAGCAAAATCAATAGAAGCTCTTTTCCTTTGGAAGATATATTTTATTGGAAGCACTCATCCAACTAGGCTCCAGCATTACTTTTTCCTAGTTCCAACCAAGCAGATGGATTTTCTAAAAATTTCAGCAAACAGACCATCTTTGTTTCCTTGACAACGCATCTAAACAAGGAATGGTCTCCCAGACAACAGCTCTGAAAGTACCGCAAATATCTCAGAGTGTGTGTGAGCGAAGAGGTGAGAGAGAAAAAGAGGGTGAGCTTGTAATGTGCACGGCATTTTTTCCCTGCATGTGTTGATTGATCTATTGACTGCACAGTATATAACACATACAGTCAGTGGAGATGCAATAGGATAATAAGATTCCCTGTTTTTTGTCAAGGCTCCGCTCGCTTCCACGAGGAATGCCAGAGCATGCCAGCTGGATCCTTTTCATCACCAAAACAATACTCTCTGTGTGAAACAAATAGTATTTTTTGCTAGGGTTGGACTGGAATATGCTACCCTCGCTGAGAATCCTTGTCCACATCTCAGATCCGCTCCCGGGCTCACAGGGCCAGCAATTCATCCCCTCGTCTGTTATTGACCCATCCCTGCTCCTACAGATGACTGCATCAGCCGACCGGGTCTCTTTGTTTTGCAGCAAATTTCCCCCTGTCTCCCCCCTGCCCTCTCGACTGTATTAGTAGTTATTACAAAGGAGTGTTACTATGGCTGACTCAGTGGGAAAGAAAAGCTATTAAAGGCCCGATTGTGAGCGTTGTTTGCATTGAGGCATCATCATTCCTCTTGGCAGACTCATGTGTGAGGCTATGAAGCCATCTGCCAGACAGAGAGGTCAATATGGAGGGTGAATGCTTTTGCACGTTCATTTAAAGGATAGGAGACGTAGACGGATCAAGCTCTTAGTGGCCTCTGAGCATTACCGCTTCATTTCCTGAAGCATTAAAAAAAACAACATAAGGTATGGATGGAGATAATCAAACAGGGGCACAGGGATTTTCACATCATTGAGGAAAGCGTTTCCTTTGCCAACAGAATTCATTTTATTGATTTATTCATTCAGCAGGAAATAACTGTATTCTTTATTAAGACACAATAAATACATCCCAGGAACAAACGAGGATCCTTGCACTCCCAGCAGAGTACAGACTAGAGGAAGCTGAACCTCTGTCACTCTGCCTTCCTGTAGAGTTTCCTCTGTCAGTATGGATTAGGGAGTAGTGAGCTGGAAAACTTCAGAAACAGAGCAACACCTCCCAACTCTGCAGCCATGCATATAACAGATCGCCTGAAAGTTATTTTCGATATCAGTAATACATATTTAATGACAGCCGAGGTGTGCAATGATATGAGTGAACTGAGTAGGCATTACTTCAGCCGCATTTATTGACCTTTCGCGTAGGTTCATGAGATGAATCTTACAGATTGGTGAAAGTAATGAAAGGTAGAAGTAGCTATATCATAACAATATGCTTTTTGAAAGTAAAAGTCCCAGATTAGTGGAGAAAAAAGTACAGCATTCAGAAATATTTTTGAAAAAATAATCTCGTAACTAGAGACCATCTGGCAGTGGGATCACATCAGCCTGTCAACATGTTCACGTTCTGACCCATGGCTACTCACTAGACTAGTGATTAGCCTACTACACCCTCACATGAGACCACACCCATATTTGCGCTCGGCCTTCAGTTTAATCTCAACCACACACCTGGTGTCACGGTGTCTTACACTGTTGTGACGCTATCACAGAGACACAGACGGACATATTTACACCTGGCAAAGTACTCAAAACTGCTACTGCTACATCCCGAATTAAACAAATCAGAGGCTCAATGAACAAATGAATATGCCATTATATTCACCAAATTAACACTGAAAATAAATGTAGGTGTTAATTAATTTATAAAATGTGACATACATTGATATTTCTGCCTCTGTATTTATTTATCTTTGTATTGATTTGACTATTCATCGACGTGCCCATTAAGTTTTCTATTGTAATTATGTTTAACAGACAGACAGTCAAACAGACAAACAGACAAGGTGAAAATGACACAAGCTGCACTAGAGTGAATGGGAATGATTGGAACTGGGTTACAGTGATGTGCTACTTAAAACAAATGTGGGCCAATGGCCCCTTCACTACTTCCTACCTCGCTAGTTCCGGCACTCTTGCTTGGACAGACGGACTTATAAACATCTGGCAAGATACCTTAAATCTGCTTCTGTGTTAGTTCCTGCTGGAAAAGGTGTCTCAAGAAGCACATTTTGCCAGAGTGACACTCACAAGGTGAAAACATTACCAGCCAACACTGTCACAGCTGGTAGAAATACTTGAGTGAAGTGCCAGAATTGCACCACTGACTGCGCTGGGTCTGAAAAGTGAAACCAATGCATTACCTTAAACCTGCATTCTTTCTAATGGCCAGAAGGGGGCAACTCCACTGGTTTCAAAAAGAAGTCTGATTGAATATAAGCTCATGAGAAAATGACTCTACTTCTCAGTTGATTTCTTACTTCAGTAAACAGTTTCCAGGTGTGATTAGGATATTGTCCTTACCTTCACACTCTCGTCCAAAAACCAAGATGGCGACTGCTGTAATTCCAAACTTTGAGGCTCAAAACAGTATACCACAAAACAATGGGTGACAGCACAGTGTGAAAGTTAACTTCAAATCAGTATATTTTTCATGTGACAAGATTTTCAAAAGCCTGAGCCCCCCCTGAGTTTTTAAATTAAACACCTTCAAGAGACCCACTGGTTTTGGTTCTTTTTAGTGTTTAAATAATTTGCATACTAAAATAAAAAATAAAAAATGAAATCCCTGGCAGTGTGTGTAATGTCACTGTGAGCAGACACTTCAGTTGCTAATCCCCCTGTTTTACTGTAAAGATGCTGCATCATCTGAGATTAGTGAGTCAGCTGCTGAGCAGAAACCTCCTCGGTGGAAACAACATAATTTACATGATCCTTTGTCATAATGTTTTCTTGTCTGCTTGCGTGAATTTGATTTAAAGACAACACACAGTAGTAACTCAGTAGCGTTTGGCAGCCAGGTGACAATTGATTTTTCTTCTTTGAGTTCACCACCAAGGAGAGTTGTCAAAAATGGTGCCAGCTCACAACTTTAGTACCGAGTGAAGAAAACACAACTTTGACAGAAATGTTAAAGTGAGAGATTGTTGACTATGTTAGGGTGCAAGTAGTATCAAGTATCTGCTGGTTAATTAAAGGTTAAGTAAACAGAACTAAACGGGAATAAAAAACAGGAAGAAAAAAAGTGTTTTTTCAATTTGTAGATAATGAGATAAAACATGGAGTATCCTTTATATATAACATTTATTGTTAGCTTGTGCAACCAAGAGCAGACTCCATTGTGAACCAGCATCAATCCCAGTGGAACCACCTCACTGCGGGGAACCAACCAAGAAACACAGGTGAGAACCTGGTGAAACTAGATGTTTCATAAAGTTTTTATTCATAAGTTTGGAGCCAATCCCCCACTGAGCGTAATGAATTATCAATGCTACACTCTCAGGCACTGCCAGCATTCCCTATATTCAATATGGCAGAAGACGTTCGATTGTGGAAGCCGCACTACGGCAGACACTCTGGCTGGCTGCATCCAGTAAATATTCATATGGCCGTACAGGTGGTAATCTGAGCAGAGGAATATCTGTGACCACTACATCTGTCAGTTCAGTTTGCGGTGCATCTGGCCCGTGTTGTACCGAAGCCAGCTTCTCGAATAAAGACAGACTTTTTGCCTCCCCAGCTCCCACCCTCTGTTCTACACACAACACTTCCTGTCAGCGGTGCCAAGCAGCCCAAATTAAATCAGGCTTAAATAAGATATATCTCCATCTCTGTATGCGAGGATAGACTGATCCTCGCAGCAGCGCTCTGACATTTCTCTCAGGCCGACGGGACGCCTCTGAAGGATTACCTCAGTGGGAGTGGGCTGCATTAGCTAGCCCATGACGACTCACTCTATTGATAGCCGTGGCAGGTACACCTCAGCAAGGAGCCCTTGTGCGGCCTGTGGAGAGAAGTGAAATGAGTATAAATTGTGGGTGTCAATTCCAAAGGGGAAAGCTGGTCATCTGTAAAAGAAAAGATGTATGAGCACATAAGGGTGGGTAATTCCACTCCTCTGCTGCGAGAGGACACGGAGAAGATGACATTCCCTCCTCTGGCCTGTGACGGGACTTCTGACTTTCTTCTGGTCTTCTTTTCTCCCGCTTCCTTGTTCTTATTTGCTCCCTCAATTTTAATTCACACTAGCAAATAGCCGGACTTTATCCCCAGACAGTCAGACGGATGCACACACACACACACACGCTCCTATTGATTTGCATTCTGATGTGAGTGCCGCCGAGGCATTGTTTCTCCGTGTTGGAAAGTGAAGGGAGCGATGACCCAACTATCAATCAAGAGTAAGACAAAAAGCAACACCTTCTTCCTCAACAGGCATGCACGCTATTTGTCTGGCGCCGCATCGCATCCTCAAGGTCGCATCAAGCTGACAGCTGTGCCAAAGCAAATGTTGAACACCTTTTGATGCAGCCTTTACAAATTTGTTTAATGAGGAATTGATTTTCACTCCTCTCCTCCCTTTTTTTTTTTTCCAGGGGGAACGAGGCAGGCTGTCCCTCAGGCCTGGTAACAGCAGGCGGTTCAGCTCCACAGGAGCAACAATCAGACAGAGAAGAAGAACAGGCAGTAAGAAGCAGCTCACTGGGCGGAATGACTCACAGACAGGGCCATTCAGACGCACACGATGATGGCTGCTGCCTGCCTCTTTCACAACCGCACCAGGCTGCTGGGCTCGAATGGATAGACTCCTCCGATGCTAATGTGTTGTAGCCTAATGTTGTGGAAACAGATGGAGCTCAGTCATCGAGGTTGAATGAAACAGTAGACAGAGAGGTGGAAAACATGCTCCGGAGTGTGAGTGATCTCATCAGAACATCAGAGGGATCAAATACATCAGATCGGCTGCTTTTAAGTTCGGCCGCCTGGACGGAGGAAATATGAATAAAACATGGGGGACGTCTGAAGTAACATGGCTGCCAACCAAATGGGAGGTTTGGAATTTCTAAGCAAAACATTTATTCATGATCAGCCCGGTGAATACAAAATATTGTTTAAAGGAGGAGAGTGGCTCTGACAGGAATAGTGAAATACAATTGATGGATCACAGCAGTATTGATTGCTTAAACACAGGGATTTATCTGCCATTGACTGAAATGCATATAAATCATCATCATCATTTCTATTCTGTACACTCACAGCCAATGAGGGGAAAAATGCCAACCCCCGAGGACGTCATCTTGGCAAAAGAATGTGTTTGGCCTTCATGCCCTTTCATAATAACTCACAAAAGATGGTCAAGTCTTTCTAAATGGGTTAATGAAATCTCAGACTTTACCCTGCTGAGGAAGAGGCTATTGATCCCGCTGTGGGGAGGAAATCCTATATCACATTGCCAGTTCAGATTAATCATCGGAAGCGCTGGTATGACATTGCTTTGCATAATGGAAGCGATCACACCCTCTCAGGGAGAAGTTTGGAATAACAATCAGCGAAGGATTACTCAAAGTCAGGAAACAAGCGCAACACATATAAATGGAAACGTGTTAACCGGTCACTCCGAAGTAGAGAAATCTAATCAAATGATCTCAAAAGTTTCTCGCCTCTATTTCATCTCACTTTTTGTCTGGTGAATAATAGGCAAATCTGTGTCAATGGTGGCTGGAATAATATGTTCCAGCGGATGCAGCGAGTAGCCTGATTATTTTCATTCTGAGAAAATTACCCTTTTTTTTTTCTCTAGGCGACAAACATCTTTGCACGACCTGGGTCATCCAGTAAATCAACGGCTTGCGACACTCATGCCTGAAATTTTTCCAGCATATTGCCTCCACTAAAAGAAAAAGAAAAGTAATTTTTGTTTCATGAGGAAGTGTCCCTGAACCGTCGTGATTGACACGTCTTCAGACGCAAACAACTCGAGGTGCGGATCTGTCAGCACTGATCCACGCTAAGCCCCGGCAGAATAAGATTGGAATTGCAGCAACTAGAAGTCCAGCCGGGTTGGATGTCTTCACTGTGACATTGTAGACTATGACAGGTTCCTGTTCTTCCACAGACAGGGGAGAATTTATGGAAATGGAAGCAGAGTGTTGAGACGGATGGGAGATGATCATTGTCTGTCCCATGCAGCAATCAGGTGAAACCCTGCAGGGCTGAATTTAAAGCAAATGTGCCCTATAAATCTCCAGGTTTCCCTGAGCCGCCTAATGAAAACTAATAGACAGAGTGTGAAAGGAGCCATCCATCCTGCTAGTTTCCTCCGCCCAATAACGGGTTACTCTTTGGGTTACTGTTGGTGTAGAGGTGAAGCTTTAAAGTGTTTACATGCGAGTTTCTCTCGCAGGGGGAGAAGCCATGTTAAAAGTAAACAATCTCAAAACAAGGCTTCTTTAACTATTAACATCACCTAATTGTAGACATAGATCACAGCTTGTGTTAAATGTTACTATCTATTGAACATATTGGACAGCCTGAGGAGAAGGAAATGATGCTGTTTAACTGTCGAGCACGCTGCAGTCTTATTAAATACAGATGTCATTGTTTTTCATGCATCCTAAGCAGGGAAACCAGAAAAACAATTTCACCAGGAATTGGAAAATGTATTTCCATACATATGTCCGTGTAAGCGTCTACATGTATGTTGGATGTTTATGTGTGCTCCTTTGCACTCAATAATAACATTTTATTTCAGAGAGCCAGGACCGGGTCCCATCCCACAGGGAAAGAGGCGGAGAGAGAGCCCGCAGCCGGCAGGATAGGCACCACCGCGGAGACGTTCCCAAATAGAATATGACTTTGATTTCTCACCTCATTTCACTCTCAGCTGTCAGATAGGTTTCTGCTCAGATGACATCTCCTTCACAACGATGCGCAAAAATGTGGAACGGTTCGGAAATGAGGCAGCTGCTGCCCTACATGCCAGGCAGTCTCCGTGACATCATCACCTCCGCCTCTCTCCTGTGACTCAACGACACTGACAACAATTACAACCACGAAACTTAAGCCGCAGCAGTGCAAATGATGCACTGCACCTGTCTAACGCCCCCCCACACCCCCCCACTGTTCCCCACCTCTGCATCTTCGTGTGCCTCTTCGTGTCCCCGTGAGCGGCCGTGACCCATTTATCTCTCATGTATCAGCATCTTGGTTCGTCTTGTGCAGACATGTTGATGCACTGCCATCTTCTCCTCAGAGGCTCACACAGGAGCTCCATTAGCGCTGCGGCAGCTTCTCTGAAAAAAGGGACTGTTGACGTCAAAAGTGAAAACATCACATTGGCAGGTGTAGCTATAAACTGAATCTTCAAATTTCAACTGAAGAGTTAAGTTTTCCTTTAAGGGTTGAGAACATTCCCCTAATACGTTAACAAATAAATAAATAAATAATTCTAGTTGATTAATGATTTAAAACCAATTTGAAAACGAATAAAAAGTGGAGAGACACGGCCAAAATAAGTATTGCTGTGAAGGTATTGTTCACCCATTAATAAATACATATTGATGTGACTGAAAATGACTTATAACTTCAAGTGCCTTATGGATGCCCTAGCAATGGTTCCCAAACTTTTACCAACATGTTACAGAAGGAAAACAAAAACAAGAAACATGTCATCTTTACAGTGAAAGCATGGACAGTGCAGTAAGCTTCCTCTCTGAATCTTTACCGTCGCTCATCGCTTTCAACAGACTTTCTCCTCCCTGCAGAAAAACGGCTACTCCCCGTAAAAACAAACTAAATGCTGTAACATTTTCTTCGCAAGAAATACAGTACAACGTTGTACCGGTGGAGCTGAGGGCGAGATATTCCTTGTCATATTTTCTTGCCTTTTGGTAGTTGTCACTTGTCATGTGGATTCATTGTCTGGAGTCTTGTCACAAACTTGTCCATGCTTTGTTAGCAGTGCAGGACCATGTGTCATTGATTTGGCCCCGCCATGCCCCCCCTGTTGTGACTCCAGGGCCCCCCAGGGGTCACCCAGGGGTCGTGCCCCCCACTTTGGGAACCATTGACCTATACACCTCCTCAACATCTCTTGCAGTAAGGACTCATGGTGTGCTATAACAGTACATGCAGCATCAATAGTTATCACTGTATATACTATGTGTATCATCAGGGATGGAAGGAACTAATTACAACTACTCAGATTAGTTTTGGAGAAACCCTTTTGATTGAACGCCTGCTACTGATAATGTATTAAACATCAACGGTTAAAAAGTAACTAATACTCTGAATTCTTTGTACTTTTACTTCAGTATCATTTTAATACCAGTAATTTTACTTGTAACTGAGTAATATTTCAGTAATGTAACTGTACTCACACTTGAGTACAGATTGTAAGTAACCCTATCCACCACTGTGTATCGCAGCATGTTAAGTATATTTATGCATCAGTGATAATGGATGCTTCATCACTATGTTGCATTGTTAGAGCTAAGTAAAGAGTAATGCATTTTCATCTGTAATGTTTTATGACCGTTGATACAGTGGATCAGAAAGCATTATGACTGCATTATAAATAGCTAGGAATTTCCCCACAATGCACTATAGAGTAGCAAGTGTTACCATAGATACTTCCCAATTACTAATAATACATCAAGTCTGCAGTTATACATGCTAATAAGTCATTAATGAAAGGCCTGGTGAAGACTGAGCGCTAAACCTATTTATTAAAGATATATACAATTCTTTGTTTACCTAGTGTGCCTTGGATATTTTGGTTTATGACTTATTGATCACAAAGCAAAGTACAAGTCTAACCTCTGGTCTCTGGTTTTATGCAATGCCAGTGGATCCAAAGAACACCTGTTCTTTGATACCTGCATTCATGAGGGAGCACGCCAAAGCCAATTTGGCATTTGCCCTTTTCATTACTGCAGGTTTTTAATAATCTGTCATGGCCATGTCATTTCAGTTTCACTTTATTAGTGTTCTGTGCGTTTTTCTAGTGGGTAGTAGTAGTTTTTTGTGGTTTCTTTTGCCCTTTCCTCCAGTGTTCTGTTTTCCCTCCTGTTTTCTCGTGCTCATCACCAGCCTGATTTTACCTCCACAGCTGTCTTGTATCTGTTTAATTAGCCCAGCCCTGCTACCTGTGTTCCTCCCATTGAACCTAAAAAAAAAGGAAGGGTCATTAAATCACAGAATCTTGCTTTGGGGCCCGATTGTGGTGGCAGCTGTATTGAAGTCAATGGGAGTTGCGGGGAGAAACACGTTAAAACCCAACATATATATACGTCTCAGGACTTCTGATGAAGAAATGCCTCCTTGGTTCCAATCATTACCCTCACCTGTGTTTCTCCACCTCCCTCCACCTGCACCTCATCCCCTGGTGTATTTAAGTCCAGTCTTTTGTTTGGTCATTGTCGATTCAGCTGCGGAGTTTTCCGTGACCCTGCTGTTGATTATCCCTGAGCCTGTCTTTGTATTTCCCTGATGTGTCTTTGTGTTTGCCTGTTCCTTGCGTTGCCGTGACCAAGGATAAAACCTCATCCATTGCACTCCCTGCCTGCAGTCTCGTGCATTTGGGTCCACCTTCTATGCTTCAGTGTGACAATAATCAATTTTGCATCAGTAGTTCCTGTCTAGTCAAAGGGAGCTTTCACAAGCCAAATGTTTTTCTTATTAACGGCAAACAAATCATACTGTAAGTAAACGATTCATTAACTTTAATACATATATTAATTACGACTTATAAACCGTTTATTAAAGGTGTCTTATTAGAAATTAGTATCTGCATGCTACTCATTTATTCATCAAACGTGTGAAATGTCCCTTTGTTCTGCAGATAACATTTCCATGTCGAGCGACTGTAATAAGGAGCACAGGATGTTCAACCTCCCATGTGTTATAGGTGTATAATTCACATCAAAATGTGTTTACAGTGTCTCAGATGGTGTCAGCTGAAGGAGTCCCTGGTGGAAAATGATGAAAAACAATAGCAACAAATGGCTATTTCCAACTAAGCCCGAACCTCCTGCGCAGTCAGACCACATACAATAAATAAGATATGTGTCTCGTTCTGAAACTCTATCCTGTCACCGCTCTGCAACACGTTCTCATCCTGAATCCCATGGGGGTTGAACAGGATTTGGAAATATAACCCAAGTCAGTGGCAGGCTGACCGGTGCACAGGATAAACTAGATCAAACTGCAGTAGCTGGACATAGATTTTTTATTTTTTTTTGGCCATCAGGGACAGCTCTGCAACAGTGTCTACAAGAGCTAGTGAGAACATATCTGACTCATATCTGTGATCGGCTGGCTCGGTCTGTGTAAGGGACACCAGTAAACTGCCTCTGTCCTTGTGAGGGATTATTAGGGAAACGGAGACACTGAAACAATCTGCCTGTGGTTGCCGGACCAGGTCATTTTCAAACCTGTTAGCGGTCGCCCCTGCGGTGTCGTGAGGCTCACATACCACCTGCTTGGCTTGTATTCTGACCAGATCTGCTCCACTTGGCGACGAATACTCTCTCAATGAGACAGCTGGGTACTGGTAACTACTCTCCAATGTTTCATCAACAGGGATTCATGTGTTATTCATTCGCCTGGGCTGCTGGCCGGTGGCCATGTAATGAATGTTGATCACTGCAGTTGTATGCTGGATTGAGATTTTTGCCCTGGTAAATTCTGCTGTTCATTATTCCTCAGACATCCCTAAGCGAGGCACTGGAGCCGCAGTTTAAACCATATGAATAACCTAATCAAGTAGACATCCTCAGGAACTATAGCTGGCTTATAATCAAATTATAATCAAATTCGCGTGGAGTTTAAAAAGCATCATAAAACTCTACTCAATAATTCAAAAAGCAAATATGATATTACCAGGACTTGTTTATAAATTCGCCAGCCTGCCACCCATCAGTGCACACTTTTTGCCCCAAAGGAACTCTGACTGGTCCTTCAGCTGCAGCAGTCAGAGAGGGCTTGCAGCCACAATATTAAAAAGGGAAAGCCACTTGCTGGTTCTGCAATATAAGTGTAAATATGGGCACCTTAGAACAGCTGGGTTATGAATAATGGAAGCAGGTTGCCCTTGGTATTCATGGGAGGGGGAACATTCTGCCACTCAAAAACAGAAAGTGAAAGTTCACAACCTCACGCTGTACTTCTCTTTTCTCACCGCCTATTTGCACACACGGCCGTCAGACGCCGGTCAGAAGTGAGACAGCAGCAGGGACGCTGCCCGGCGCTGCAGGCCTTTGGTCGAAGTCTGTTCCGTCTCTTTTTTTCCCTGAAGAGATGCATCTAAAATGCTTCAGGAGAGAGGCATCTCTTGCAGTTTGTGACACTAAATACACAGATGACGGGCTGCCTTTGGAGGCGAGCGTCGAGAATAGAAAGAGAGGTCAGGCGCTGCAGGGTGTGGGACAATGCAGAGGGGTCGTTTTTATAATGACGCTGCTGATCATGTGAAAAAAACAAAAGCCACAGCGATCAAACTCTAGAAGGAAAAATATGTTTGTTTCATACTCGTGGGTCTTAAAGCCTTTTAAATCGTCCGCATTGATTTTTTCTCCCATTAACTGATTACTGTCTCAATTCTGAATTACTGCGCTGCTGAGTGGGCTGCCTCAGCCAGCGGGGTCAGCTGTCTCATTATCCAGTAGTTAGTGAGACCGGGCTGAAGCGTTAAGACAGGATGAGTATGGATGGCTTCTGCTGGTGACAGTGGTCATTCAGAGTTTACTGCTGAGACCTTTAACTTCAGAAGTTCAACAGTGGAACAGTGAAAGTATGCTGTATCAACATGTCTTGGTTTAATGTATGTATCCAAAGCTCATCTACTGCTGAAAAGCATAGATAGTCATTGACTTGGTAAGTATAAAGTCAATATAATTGGGGGGAAAAAAATCACCTCAGATACTTTCAGTGCTGCATATCTAAAGAGTTGTAGTTTACTGTAGTAGTGCACCCACTTCTATTGAGCTCTCCTCATTTACTTCTGCTTCTACAGTCACCTCTGACACTAAAAAGGTGCCAGAATAAGGTAATTTATTTTCCACCATGAGCTGGTGAGGAATGCAATAACTATCAACTATCGACTCATTCAAGGCTCCGGCTCAAAACTTACTTTGACATGTTTGTGTTTCAGCCCTACTGATCCAAACTCAGCTGCTTGTTTACTGTGTTTCTCTATGCTTTTAATATTTCTTGTATTGATCTTTGATTCTCTGTGATTTTGGCTTTGTGCAGCAGTTTGTGCTTTATATATAGAATAATTTTTATTTTAACACTCAGATATTTAACAAACACTGTCAATAGTTCTTGTTTGTTTGACCAGTATTGAGTTTTACAGGACGGATTTGTTGTTGAAATTAAGTGTTGACACTGTATCTTTATACAAGCTTGAAAATGACTTGGCTGCAAGCTGTAAAATGTTTTTATATGGATTAAATGCACAATATTATCACATTGAAGTTAAATTCAAATTTTTTTTTCACGCTGATTTCCACACCACTTTTACAGTTTCACTTATTTTCACTCAAAGACATCACCCTATACAGGAGAGAGGAGCAGTGTGAACTAAAGCCCTGGATTTCACCTCTCAGGCTAAATGCAGTCAGCTGTAACTTATTGGAAGTGGTTGTTGGAGCCATCTGAGAGCTTGAGAGGAAGACTGAAAAGATTATTCAGGGCAAAGAAAAAGCACAGAATTGAACCTTTTCTGTATGTTTTGGTTAAAAAAAGATCTCAAATGTTTTCATTTAGAATTAAAATTCCCCTTAAAGGTGCACTTTGTAACTTTTTAAGTAACAATTACAGCTATATAATCTCCTATTATTGGACTTCTATGGGCAATGTGCTGTTTTAGTCTCATAACTCAGAATCCAAGAATGTTGTGCTCTGATGTTTATAAATACAGAGGTAAACACTTGGCTTTAAAGTGCATCTAAAATGTATCAAGAGCTTTGTCTTTGCTTGTTTATGGACCTGTAAAAAAAAGTTGCGTAGTGCACCTTTAAAAGAACTGAAAATCAATCAAAGGTATTTGGTATTTCTTGGTGCGAGCTATTTTTTTTAGCACATTTATAACTAATTATGTTTATAAAAAGTGATGGGGATAAAATTGGTCTGTTTAAAAAGTGATGTCATCAGCATCCCCAGTGTAAATGACACCTACGTATGGAGGTAAAGGTGCTCTTTGCAGTAAGGACAGAAATAGTCCTTCAGGAATGCAGCAAATTGTTGTGTTGTTATACAACATCTTTTGTATTATATTTATTATATAAAGCACACTATCCAATACCATCATAATAACCTTCACCATTGCCCTGATTTATTGTTATATTATCACATCTATCTAAACAGAATGTCAGTGTGTTTGTGTGAGTTTGTGCAAGAATCAACTGAGCTGGAAGGAAGCAGACAAAAATGTCTCATTTCTCTCGGGGCAGAAAACCTGAACCAAACACAATGTTCAAACAAACTTCTGCAATTTTAATGTTCATTGATCTCTTAATAAAGACGGTCTCATCAACTAAGACAAACTGAGACATAATTTTAGTCCAATTACTCCTTGAATGTCATGGTGCTTTGTCTCCTCCACAGGCAGATAAATCGCCTTTTTTCCACGCAATGATCCATAAAAACTAAAACTTGCCTTAAAGCAGCAAAAAGAAGTTCCATATGTATTTTGCATTTGCGGGTGCTGCGTGGCTCTGACTGCTAATATGATTTGTAAGAAGAGCATGAGATGTAACATCCCATTGCGGCTGACACATTTGAATACAGTCAAGCGATTAACAGAGAAATCATGCATGAGTGGGCTTGCTTACCAATCTGCTCTGTGTATTAGCCGAAACATCCATATATTAAAGCTTGCTGAGCCTAATGAACATCCCGCTCTTATTGATGATCCCATTGTTGTGCAGAGGAATTTACATAATCGCTACTTTACTTAGATTAAATTTCCCTCCATTAAAAAACATACCTCTTCACACAGAATGTACTAGTATTGCCTCATATGGACGTTTGTATTTTGAAAAGAGTTATAAACAGACTTTTTAAAAAAAGAAAAAAAACAAATTGCGCACAGTAGAGTACAAAGTCTGTTTTTTTCCCTCACCACTTTCTGCTCCCCGTGTCGCATCATCATTATATCTCACAATATTTTCTGCTGAGACAGGAACTTGCAGAGAGTGTTTTTATGTTCTGGGGAGTGGGGGAGGCTGAGGGGGAGGACGAGGATGAGGAAGGAAGCCGAGAGATAATAGTTTGAAGGCTGTGTCAGTGGTAGGCAGGCTTCAGAAAACATCAGGGCAGCAATCGGAGATAAAAACAGGTATACCACCCTATCATGTCCTCAGAGCAACTGTGCTTTGATATGTTCTAAAATATCCACTGATGTGTCTGACGGCGCTTCTCTCACCCCGTAATGACAGTGTGTGATGCTCTGTGAATGTTAAAGTAGAGTAGGTGTAGATCACAATCTGTGGATTCTATCAGATTCAGGAGTTAATTTAAATATAATGATTTAATTGAGATTATAATGTCTTGAAACACAGAAATACAGATAATGAAAGTATAAGCTCCAGGTTTCTGCATATCTTACCTAAGAAAAAACTGCTTTCTTTTGTCAAATTAAAGATGTTTTCTTCATTTGCTCGTGGTTCGCCTATTTTTTATTATGAGTGGGTTTTCCTTGTTTTTTTTTATGCAAGTGTGCTGGACTGTCAGGGCCACCGTGCTGCACCCTAAAGAAAAAATGTTCAACATGTTTAATATGATTCATTTGTAATTGTAAACAAGATGGCAAATGTTATCCAATAATAGCAACAGTCGCTGACTCTCGCTGAGGTGAAAATGGAAGAGATGGGAGGTTATATAAAATGTGTCAAACACTGTTTATGATCTGATGGAAAGCTCCTGAGCAGATCCTACGTGTGAAACAAAACAATGACATTTTGCTGCGTGTTAATCTTTCTGATTTTACCGTCAGTGAACTCATTTCAGCTCTTCCAGTGTTCAGACAGGCGGGCACATCATTATAAAACCATACATGCTCTGGCCACCCACAACACACACACACACACACACACACACACAAACACACACACGCAGGATGCATTATGTACACATACACACAAATAATGGCAAAATTCCGAGCACAGCTGAATGGAGACCCATTTGCCAATTTTTGATTAATTCGTTTGTCCGTTTACTCAAACGCATGAGGAATTCAATTAATTTCATAAAGTGGAACAATAATGGGCCTAATCAAAATAAATGAATCCACAAAACCACATCATTGCTATTTATTACAAAAACACATTTCTCCAATTTGGTATGATGCTTTCCAATATCCATGGGCTGACCTGTTATTCCCAGTTAATTAAAAGACATACCCAGTTATGCTCAACTTAGCCCTTCACTTGGCTCAGACATCTCACACCCAGAGCTCCTCTTACAGCAAGTTAAACAGGCATGACACCTGTCTGGCGGCACCTATACGCCTTACCTCAGATGGCTTACAGTGGAGAGTCTGACAAGTTATGTTCAGGTTCATTAAGCTGTTTAAGTCTTTATCAAAAGCAGATGTGAAAAGGACTTCACAAAGACATAAAAACACCAGGAGAAAAAACAGACTAATGAAGAAACAGCGACAAGGCATGAAGAGACAGAAATATGCTACAGTTATCATAATAACCCAGCTTCGAGAACGCCCTCAAGAAAACCTGAGGAGGAGAAAATCAGTGAAGGAATAACGTTGCCATAATACAGAAAAAATGCCCGTTTAGCATTATGAGTGACTTATGTGATAGTCATACAGTGATTACAGTAACTAACTGTAATGTTGCTACGGTAACGTATGGTAAACCAACTTTAACTACATTTTACTGTACTCTACTTATTTATTCAAAAAATTGTATGACATGTCTCCACCAATGTTTGAAATGAACAGTTTTGTAGTAGTATGCACGAAAAAATGTTAAATATATGACTTTTCTCTCCATCAGCAAACTGGCTGCTGCTGAAATTTAAACCCATGACCTGATATGCACAGTGCACTGTAAATTTAGGCTCAGCAACACCCCACAACATATGCAGGAGACCTGCTTTTGCTCATTAGAAAATAGACTTGCTCAGCATATACTGTAAATTCACAATGTAATACATTAGGTGGATTGTTTAGTGAGCTAGCTAGAGTAGCCTAAGGTCTGCAAACATAGATCATTGGATCGTATTTGCCTGATTTTATGGTACATAATGAGATAAAAGCACAATGCTGCTTGCTAAAGAACATCAACTACCTTTTTCATATGCTCACCCTGTTACATTGATCTAAAATGTGGAACACCATTGAAAAAAAGGTTTTTTTCATGTGAGATTTAATGTCCCCACCACTTTTCAGCACAAAGTGACGTCCTTGCTAATTTGGAAATGGAAATTCACAGTGGAAGTTCTTAGACCATTCAGATCGTTTACTTACAAGTAGAAATAACACAATTTAAAAAGAAAAATCTACATTTGACAAAGTCCTGCAATTAAAATAAAACTGAAGTAATAGTATAGACATAGTAGAAAAATTTCCATAGGGTATGAAAAATAAAAGTACTCATTAAGATGCATTAATGTGCAAGCAGCGGTTCACAGTTATGTTGTGGGCAGTCAAAGTGGAGTTGATGTTAATAACTCTATCTAACAATGCATCATGTGTCGAAGGTTTTGAAAATTTGAATCTGCAAAGTCAGGGGCTGTACAAAAATTAGTTTGAGTTTGACTCAGACTTGAGGGACTGAGAGATTATGAGTCGAGGAAAGTCTTATTTTTCTCTCACTATTTTCGATGTCAGCCTTGGTTTAAGAAATGTTGTAAGACTCATCACGTGATGAGTTTATTTATGACAAACAGCTATCTGAAATCACTCATATTATATATATTACATATTATTTTCGATCTGATGTATATATTTTATTAAAACAATGTAAGAGTACGATTAAACCTGGGTACAAAACTTAAACATTTTATGCTTTGCACTTTTTACATATCAACGCTGTAAAAACTCTAGTACTCTATATTCTGTCTCAAGTCTGTCTGCAGATGGTTTTGCATTTTGTTTTAGGTCACACTACTAATGCTCTGGAGGACTGTGCTTAAAAACAAAAACCTCAGTAACTCCAAAAATTCTTACTGGTAACTACAGCTGTCAAATAAATGTTGTCAAGTCCAACATTTCCATCTTAAATGTAGTTAAGTATAATTGCAGCATTAAATGGAGATACTAATTAAGTAAAGTACATGTGTACCTCAAACTTGTACTTGCACTTAGCTAAATTAGAAAAAAATATGTTGAGCAGTCCAAGTCAGAAAGAGATTGCTTTGGTTTTATTGTGTTTTTATTCTAAGTGATAATGCATCATACAGTTATAGTATATTATCATTATCATTATTAATATGAAGTGTGTTAGTTGGTGCCTGATGTGTTGAATCCAGACAGTAGCAGCTCCTGCAGCCCTGCTCCACGCACAGTTACAGACAGACATCGACTTGTTTTGCCATCTCCTTTCCTGTGCTATAGACCCGCTGAGACTTGTGCCATAAGTAACCTATACAGTGCAGCATGTCAACTCACGAGTGACTGCCACAAATATCAGACGATCCGGATGAGACACTTTATCACATTTCATTGCTTTTCAAACGTTTTCCAAGACAAGGACAATGTGATTTATTATTTATACTCCCAAAGCCATCCTATCCTTCTCTGCCAATGGTCCGGCTAAAAATAAACAATTCATTTAGGACTTCTAAGCACAGATAATGGATGCTTTGTACATTATGCACTAGACATAATGAGTACTCTGAAGTACAGTAACGCACAAAACTAACTCTTACATATTCATATCGATTGAGAGCCGTTGATCTACTGAGTGCTGCAGGGGGGTTATATTTTTTTAAGCTTAACTAGAAGTTAGTATCACCGCGGTTCCCTCAACAGAAAACGCTGATGAGATTCTTTGATTGGATTTTGAATTATTGAAGAAAATAAACTCTGGCAAACAAAAGCTTACCTGAATACAGGATACTTTCACGTTTTGTTCAGCCAGACCTTCACAAATGAACTCCATTTTTGTCATTTTTGAACATAAATGCATGCACCAGAAGTAAAAAGTTAACGTCAGGCAACAAACAGACTAAGTCTCAGTTGCATGACTTCAACGTCACCACCACTAAGCTTCGTACTCATTACACTATACACACTTTACTGGAAATTGATATACAGGTTGAAAGTTTGAGTTAGAATAGCTTGCGAGTAAAGTCTGCCTTTACAGGTGGACTAGTGACAGTGTTGCCGGATGTATGCGTATTTGTAAGATAATTTGGCCTTCTGTACGATCACGAGATGATGCTTATATTAGTATTTGGTTTTAATCCACACCGTGTCGCTTTAATTAATTTCCTGACATGATCAGTATAGCAAAATAAGGCCCCTACAATAATTCTGTGAAGCCAATCATGCCTGGTTTAGGCTATGATGAACGAATGATGGTTCACCATTTCCCTTCTGCCAACACTGATTAATGAGTGTCTGATGTGGTTTAATGTCCCCAACAGCCTCTCTTGCATGAGGTAAAATGCACATTTCTTGCGAAAAACCTCCTTTTTTTCCACAGTTTGATACAAAAAAAGCAAGATCAAACAAGAGTTTAGTCGCATTATCTCTGGGATCAGAACTGTGTGTGTTTTCTGTGCCTTAATTTAAAGCAATTACATTCTCCGAAGGCAGCGGGAGTCTGGGTTACAGGACAAGGTTACCTTGCCTGGCTGCTTATCATGGAGAAAGTGGCCTGCTAGGACAAAGCAATTCAGAATTTTATTATCATTCAAATTAGAACATATAGAGGGGCTTCTATCCGATTGGTGAAATAATGGGAGTCATTTATCTAGGTCTCAGCGACCTTTCATTTCCCATTCATGTCTTATTAGTGGAGCATACATCATCATCCTGCCATAATTAAAAAGAGAAAATCAAATTGATTGTGGAAAAAAAAAGGGGTGCATGCAGGTAGAGATTGAATAGAGCTGTGTGTTCTTTGTACCGTAGTTTGTGGCCTTTTCTCTGTTGATTTTCTTTTGCAATTTGACTTCTTGGTCACACAGAAGCCCAGGAGGGACACTAACCAGACGTCATAGGTGTTTATCAGCTCTGGGCTAGCCACTGCCATAATCAGAACAAAAGCATATTACAGGCCTAGTGATTAATGCACCGTGAGACTGAAGGAAAGGTTTCTCACGCATATTAGTCTTCATAATGGATTTATGAAAAGCAAAATGAAAGTAGCATGGGCGGATGACAGAGATAGGACAGGATTTATAATGTAAAACTGTTTGTGTTTGCTGTTTGAGCTCTTGTTTACGAAGCCACGCAGTACTGGGAGAAACGATGTTGGTAAATAACAAATGATAGACAGTATTTTGAATTGAGATGGGTGGTTAGGTGGAACGGGATGTCAAAATCAGAGTTTTAGTCAGCGGAGATGAAGAGACATAAGACACCAGTGAGATGACTCATCAAAACCTAAACAAACTGAATATGGAAGGATGTTGTTATCACTCCAATCATGTTTACAAGCGTCCACTATGCATTCAGCATCAACAAATTCAGATAGGAACTGAAAGGAAAGTAGTTAACTACTCATCACACTGCAGCTCAATGAGCATAACTCAATAGTGTCTCCTCTCCTCTCGATGTGAAGCTTTCAATTCACCAGGGGTCCACATTGGAGAAGATAAATGGGGTGAGAGTTACCCTCAAAGTGGCCCTAATGAGAAATCTGTGGGAGATGCTCATATTTTATCTGCAAAATAGAACAAAACAATTCTCCCCAAAGCCCTCTTAAATGCTAATTGAATAGTAATGCAATGCCTCAGGCATCTTGTTGTCAGCTCATTTGGGCAGTGATTTGTCTCAATCCGTCATAGGATTCTCACTTTTGGCACGCTCTCAATGAACTGCTCAATGTGCCATTGAAATTCAATTTCATAAATCCCTGTGCTGTACAACAGCCTCTTTGCCAGGCCGGCTCGACACTTTATATCAACCCAATTCCTCTTTTGCAGGGAGATTTGTTACTTGAAAACACAAACTTTGTGGAATCACTCTTCCTCTCTGTTTCATCTATTTCTCTATCTCAGAAGCACTAACCTGGACAGATGTCCTGCAGCTTTGTGATTCAAGTAACTTCACAGTTAAAACATATTTAATTGCCATTCTTTGTCATGTGAAAATGGATTCCCCAAGAAACATAACAAAGTCTTATCTCACTGCCGCACTAATAAAAATGATGGATAACATGGGAGCCTGAGATGACTGGAGACAATTGGATTTCACCCACATTATGTAATTCAAACGCTGCTTGGAGAACAAGCTGGAGTCTCAGGTTCCTCCTTGACTCCTCTCCACCCAGCAGGGTTATGAAGAGGCCACAACCGAAACCTACTGTGACAGAAACAGACACTGCTCAAACACCATAGCTGTGTGCTACGACCTAGCGGTTTATAATACTTATCTGCTGTACTCTAATGAAGAAATGTGACAAAACGACCATCAAGCATTAAAAAATGTACTAAATTCTTAAAGGTGCATCTAATCAGTATTTTCATATTACCAATAGATCATATAACTAAATGTATGTTAAATTGTTCTTGTAGTGATGAACAAACAAAGAATTAGAGCGCAATTGTGCAGCTCCTCTCAGCTGTAGTTTTTATTCTTGTTGTTTTGACAGCCTTACTCTGAGCTTTAATCTCATAGCTCTCATCAACGCTATTTCCAAATGCAGCTAATTTAAACATATAGCCTACTATGTAATGTCGTAAAGTATCCCTTTTACTGAATAACATTGGCAATGTTGACATTTGCTAGCTAGTGTTAGCAACGTGTGAATACGTGCAACAAACTGGCAGCCACTTCAGAGGGCAGATGATTCGAACAACAACGGTGTTTTGATGTCAACGCAGTAGTAGGGGGGAGATATAGTGCCACATTTAGTGTCTGAATGTTATCAGTAACACCTATAAGGTGTGTACGTACTAGGGCTGTCAGTCGATTAGAATATTTAATATATTACATACATCTGCTCTAAATGTACCTTAAAGGGATATTTTTCAAGTTTTTAATACTCTTATCAACATGGGAGGGGAGAAATATGCTTATGCACATTTATGTTTATTATTATTGCAACAATCCAAAACACTGACAAATACTGTCCAGAATATTCTCCAGGAAAACCTCCAAGGTACTGCATGTTCAAAAAATATGCTGAAACCATAACATGGCAAACTCAAGTCAGACAAGCAACAACAGATGGGCATACTGACCTGAATGTAACATTCCTTAGTAATACTAACACAATGTAGTGTCCAACTTTACGTCTGTAAAGGTAAACTAAACAATGTTAATCAGCCTGCAGGCTGTAGCCATACATTTAGCTATCACTGTTGAAAGTTTGTCACATGTAGAGTTGTTCAGGTGTCTCTGTTGCAAACAATTGGTATTTGAGACTGAACATACTCTGGTGGTAACGCAGTTCACATCGACAGTAAATGCAAATAACTTTGTTCTGTCGAGAGAACCATCTGGCAGGGCTTTGAAGCTGAACTTGCCATTCAAAAGACCCTTTTCTTTATTTATTTCTGCTCAAGGAGGTTTGTTTGTTTGTTTGTTTCTGCTTGCCATCCACAATGTTATGAGGGTCATAACATGCGTGCGTTAATCGCGCGTCAAAAAGATTTACAGCATTAAGAGGAATTAGCGTTAACGTGTAATTATCGCATCAACTTTGACAGCCTTAGTACGTATACTATCCCTCATGTTTAATGATCAAACCATGAGAAATCTGTCACACTATGTCACACTTTGTATTTAGTTTTCATTGTTTTGACTGAGAAATCCTGAGCAACAGAAATTACATATTGTGCATTTAAACTATGGGCGGGCAATGCCACAAAATTTAGTTTCAATTCGATACCAAGTAATACAAGCTCTTGAGGAATCACCTTGTTGAACTACCAAAATAATTAGGTCTATAGCCTATGATAGGACACTACATGTAGCCATATAGGAATCCTACACCTTTCACAGTTACACTAAAAGGTTAATATATTCAACCATTTTAATGTTTCAGGTACATTATTTTTGTCATTTTCATCAACTTAATTCATTTACATAACAAGTTTCAATGGGTTGAACACATCATTCCTCCTCCCTTCTTCTCTGCTGCAGCTCCTTGTTCTCTTTCTCGTGTTTTAATGTGTTTAAATAAGTTTGTGGTGTTGCCACAGCAGTGAACAGCTTTCCTACACACATCACAGTTGGCAACGTTTTCATTTACAGCTGTGAAGTAGCTCCAAACGACGCTCCTCTTGCGTTCAGCAATCACTGCTAGATGTCGAATTAAACTAGTGGTCACCGGGGCGGGGAGCTTTTTGGACAGCTCTACTTGTTGATGAAATATAAATACGTGAGCACAACGTAGAAAAAGTGAAAGTGAAACTGATCCGTTTGTATCGATCCAACTGACGCTTGGATCAATCTTCAAAAAGGAGTATTGCTAGTATCGATATTTTGGGATCAGTCCGCCCATCCCTAATTTAAACAGTGGCGATTCTGAGGTCTGTTGGGCTCCAAGGAAAAAATTCCCTGGGGGCCCTCCAGCCAGTGTTCATCATCACTATGTTATAAATAATCTTACACACAAAACACATCTTACACCAAAAAGATAAACCCAGCAGCAGCTGACGGGTGACTAGCTGGTGGTCACAGAGTAGCTTTTGGCAGCTAAAGGGGCAGATATTTCCCTCAGAAGTTGGTGGAGAACAAATCAGAGCTAAAAGACGAGTGAATATTCTTCTTTGCCAACATGTCCGCCATTTCAACTTCATAGTAAGACATCAGTGCTGTGTTTTTAGCTGCTTGCAGCAACAAATATAAATGCTATTTTTTTTTAATGACTAAAACAAGTATTTTAGCCCTGAGTGATTTGTTGAATAGTAATAGTGAAAGAGTGATGTCAATGAAGATGTGCATGAAGGTGAAGGTACTCGTAACAACCACACTGTTTAGACCACTTAAGTACCTGGCTTGTTTTCAAAGCAGGAAGTGCCAGATCTGAAAAAATGCTGTCCAACTTACTGCTGGTTGGTACGAATCAGAGAAACAAAAGCACTGACACCAACTTTACTACTACTGTAGATCCCATTATAAGTATTTAGTAGTCAATAAGTGTCTTCTTTAACCATCATGATTAATATTCTGTTCAATGTTGACACATGCTGCAATTGTTTTGCATAAGAAACAAAAGCTGTGTTTGTCATCTAAAAGCATCTCTGAATATCTTTTACTTACTGATAAAATATGTACCGTCTCTGGTGAGCACAGCATGTCAGCTTTCATTTGCAAGCTTCCCCGCCACCCCCTCGTCCCTTTTAAATTCATTTGCCACCTCTGAAGTTCAGCTTCAGTCCAGCAGTCCCTCTCAGTGTGGGGTGACAGAGCAGGTTAATTGCTGAATTTTGATTGTCACGCCGTGACAGATGAATGTGGAGGAGAAAGTATGGCGTTAACAGATAGATAACAGATTGCTATCTCTCGCTCGCAGCAGTCTGCTGTGGCATAATGGTGTCAGAGTGAAGAAATTTTAATCACAGAGGTATGTAATGACATAAATCTACATATCATGGATGAGTAAAAATAATAGATGAACTCCCTCCAGCTGAACAAATACTCTGCATGTACTGTATATGTCAATGAACTGCATCATCCTCGTCTCATGATGTTAAATTTAAACCAGCTCCCATATCCCTGAGCTAGTGGGATTTAAAGCGCCCACTCCAGAATATGACTCAGATTTGAAAAAAAATAAAAAAAGACAATATCACACTGTATGTTGCCATACAGAATGTGACCTTCAGAACTTTTAAGGTTCAAGAAATATTGAAGACATGCCTCTGTTATATGGCTACCCACTATTTAACTGAGTATTTTTCCTTCTAAAAGTATCAGGACTATTTTTGTTACAGCTTTAAGAAGAGTTTCAAGTGCAACCTTGATTTCTTACTGCAGCTACGGCTGTCACGACAATTGATTTTGTTGCAGACTGTCCAGTTTCTAAGAGTTGCTGCTGCCTTAACCACCAAATCATCCAACTTTTAAATGTAAAACCCTCTTTTCTTCTGTTTTCTGTTTATTGGTGATGCATTTTCACATGCTTTAAGCATCTCCATGACACAATTTGTACCATATGGTGATCGGCTAATGCACACCACTTAAGATAATTGCATTTGTTTTCGATGCAGATCAGATTAATTGACCTTGCAAGATGGATCTTCCTCGCAGGGTACCTGTCAGTCGCTGTGCGACACAACCATCTTCTAGGTTTGTCTGGATTGTTGCTGGTTGACAACACTAAGGAAAGGAATATTATACCAAATCATCGCAGGATTAGACATTATTTTTCGTTGTTGCCAATGCCTAAGCCCTGTCTAAGCCCTCGTTATGTTTAATGGTGTGAGTTATTGCCTGCCCTGAGCATTGTAACTTACAGGACGCAGAGCATAGAACATTTATAGACACTTCAGTCCCTATAAGGCTGAGGCCTGCTCCTGCAGTAAGCAGGGGATAAAAGAGTAGCAATATTCCTCATTGAGTTGCTGCTCTGTGATACCTGAATTTTAAAATTCTCACCTCAGAAGGAGATGATTTATAATTTATGTCCTTTATCGCATTGTTTTTTGCTAGCAGTCTTTTTTTTTTTTTTCCCAGCATGCAGTGTTTATAGAGAGTAGTCTGGAAGGATCCACTGAAGTGAAGTGGATGGGTCGTATTAGGGGTCAACCCATTATCCCTACTAATGTGCTGTGAGATTGGTAGCTAATTGATATTGCATGCTAATTGATATTAGCACTGGGCACATTAACAGCCCTGGGCTTTACATACTGTCCACACAGATACAACTAAGAGAAGCTGTGGGCTGAGACTCATTTAGTTCAATCTTCCTTCCTCGCCACGGTTATGTCTTGGTGATTTACATTTGATATTCTGATATTCGAGAGCACGACACTTAACCAGAAAATCTTTACCTGCAGAGAGACGAGGAGATGCTGTTAGCCTGGCAACAGGGAGAACCTGAGCAGGGGAGAGAGCAGCACTTCAACCAGCAGGGCAAAGACAAAAACAGATTCCTGTGAAGTAAAATGGACTGTGAGTGTCGTTATTACAAATTATAAACGCATGATATATTAAGGAAATAATTATTTGAAGTGGAAATCATTGCTCAGTCTGTGCAATCTAAAACAATCTCTCCAGGTAGAAAAGTTTTGGCTTGTGTGAACAAGATGTAAAGGTGTGAACAAGAACGTTAATGATGGCTCCGGTCCCTTAGGTGTCCAGGGAATGAAGCCATCATTAATGTGAGAAATTCCACCTGTGCTTTTCCTGCATAGACAAGTCAAAATATGTGCTGTGAAAAGGACAGAGGCTAGATTTTTACTAGCTTTTTACATGAGTTTAACACCAGAAGCTGAAGACACCTCTGCACATGTAAAAAAAAACAGGTCGTGTACTGTTTCTGGAGACGAGCTAACAAAGAAGTACGCCGGCAGAACCTTGTTTTACTGTTTATATTTGTGCACTCTCATTATTAGCTTGTCAGGCTCGTGTAAAATACTTTTAATTGAGCTTCCGAGATGTCATGGTTGGACCAGCACGGTGTGGATAATAAAATTATGAATGCTGAATCCCATTGTGCGGCTTCAGTTTGGGGGTTCTGGTATTGTAATCTCTGTTACGCTGTCATGACTTACCAGAGTCATCGTTAATGTTAGTAACACCTGCGCTACCCCTCCTATGGCAAGTCAAAATGTCTGCCGTCTGAGTCCAAAAAGATCAGTCAACTTGAGACATTTTTAGCCTACTGACTATTTGCTCATTCCAGCTCCATCAAAGGGGCCTTTAAACAATTCCAGTCTCCACATGTCACTTCTATATTTAAAGGTGTTATGGATGATTCAGCCACTAAATGTGGCATTGCATCCCCCCACCTTCCACTGCTTTCTCTGCCCCACAGTTTGTGGCACTACAGTACCTAACATTGCTAATGCTAGCTAGCCAGGGCAGTACAGTATGCTGGGGGCATTTTGCAGAACTCAGCCATTCTTCAGACTACCGACACAGATGCCATATGTGATACAAACGGCGTTACACTCACAAACCTTGTTAGAAGTTGGAACCATATGTTATGTAATGTTTTTAAGGAGAAGAGATACTTTTATTCTGCACCTTTTCTACAAGCTCCGTAAAAATGTTATTCATACGACCTTCAACGTGTAGAGATAGAGAACAAGACATTGCAATTTAAGAAACACCGAGCCAATGGTTGTGAGGTATTTACTTAACTAACTGCACACAGCTCTCAAGAAGTCCCGTCTTTCGCTTACAAACCGAATGTAGGCGAAGCTATCCGTGGCCAGCTAGCAGCTAAGAAGACAAAACATGCACCCACCATCGTCAATGCACTTCTGAATCGTACCTACTGATATCTTACAGGTCTAGAACGATCATGTCGTTTTAACTCGACAAAGTGTTACCATTAAGATAGAAGCCAGAAGTCGATGTCAGTACAGGTAACGTCTAAGCTGTAAATCTATCAGCACCACTTTTACATAACCGCAGACTCTTAAAAAGTAATAACACTAATGCATCTCTACACGTTACTGCCCAACACTGAATATGTTCACTTCAAACAATACAGCGGAAATGATTCATCTTTAATCAGTGACTCAGTTCTTATTCATGCTTTTGTCAGTTTCACCTTGCTGGTTATCAGCTTTCAAAACTCCTGTGAGTTTAAACTTGTAACTTGAAAGAACGTCTTAATTATGCTCACTGGCGTACTTCCCAGCATGCAGTGCATTTGAATTAACTCTCCGGAATCTTTTCCCTCTTATCTTTCTTGGCAAAGTCACAGGATGAAGACGTGTTCTGTGTGTTTGCTGAGTAAATCATTGATCCATTTCTGATGAAAATTAAAATTAGAGTAACATGATCAAATTAGTGTCCTCTTCTGGCCTATGTGACCTTGCGAGCTGATATGAAATTATTTCCTTTACTGCAAACTCCTTCAACTGCCACTGAAATGTGTGTCCTCAGGCCTCAGTGTGAAGGTAGTTACCGTTCTTTTAGGTAATGTGTCTGAGAGTAAAATATGTATAATCTTGTTTTAAAAGTTAGTTTCAACTATCCTCTTTGTTTGTACTACAGAGTGTTGTAGTGGTAGTTTGTAAACTGTATCCGGAGGAACTGGAGTGTTGTTCTGTGTGTCTAGAGTGAATTACTTTGTATACAGAAGAAACCCTGCAGTTGTTTCCACCTTATTTTGGCTCATTTGGGCACATACGACCAAGAAAGCAATTGTACTCTGCTGTGAGGCAAAACAATTGGACCTTTTGTTTTGGCCATTGTTCATATTCAGATTCAAGCTATTTCACCAAAGTGGTACCACTTATACAGTGTGTGTATTTGGACAATGGCCATGCCTTCTTAAGCGTTCTCCAAATATGCATATGCAAAGAACAGCTGTTTTGCATGTGGCCACTTGATAAAAGAAGGAAAATTCCACGTTTTCAATCTTGCTGACAAAACTTCCAAATTCCTCACACTATACTTACATTATTGTCACTGTGAAATTTGTGAACACAAATAAGGCTTTTAAAGAGTTCAGTCTTCATCCAGCTACCCAAAGCAGTCATTTGGAGATTGAAAAAAAGCCTCTAAAATATATTTCATCCATATTCTCCATTGCATGGGTTCAGTTTGCAGGATGATGACATATTGACGTATCATTTTCATACACACCACTGCTTTGTTTACAGTGGGTTGTGAGCAAAGACAGGATTTCAGGAATACTGAGGTCCTGATTTGCCCTCAACTTCCAGTTTTGACCAAACAAAAGAGAAAAAGTTTGGATTTTTCATTGTTGAGTCGTCAGTAAACTGGTAAATTGTATTTAACGTTCCAGCGTAGCAAAATTGGTCTGGCACAGTGACACACCACACTGCCCACTTATACTTACTGCGATGAATTATGGGCCACAGCTGGTTCAGATCTGGAAGTGAGAACACGCTTGCCTCTGACATACTAATATCTCAGCCAACTGTATGACTATCTCTGGCCTTATTTTAGCCGAGAACCCAGGCCTAAGTCAAGGGCACCTGTGTTCTGGCTATCATGAACACCTCTGCACCGTAATTAATTGCCTTATTTGAGCCAAATGTGAGCGGGCTGTGTGAGCACTTTTGCTATGCGGGTTGTTTTAGGATAAATTTGGCTTTGATGATCCCCTGACTTTTCCTCTAGCACCATCAATTCAAAATTCCAAGTTGCCCAATACTTTAGCAAATACCTGCAAAACTAATGTTATTCCCGTCAGCTTCAGCTGTAGTTTCTTTGTGTTAATTAGCAAATGTTAGCATGCTAATATACTAAACTAAGATGTTGAACATGCTGAACGTTATCCCTGCTTAACATCAGCATCAGCGTAAAGAGCATGATAGCATGTCAACTTTAGCATTTAGCCTAAAGCAGCTATGTGCATCTAGTTAATTTAATTCTTCACACTGCCAGGAATACAAAAAAAATTAAAAATCAAGTGGACAATTACTGAAAATGTTATTTTATCAATAGCTTTTAAATTTGTCAAAAATTAAAGCTGCTGTAAGTGTTGTCGTCATTTTGTCTGATTTCCTGTCCCGTTAGCAGTTAGCGATCCCCTCCTTCTTCTCTACGTCAGCACACTTGCACGACTCCTGTCTTATTTTGCGGCAGCTCTCTCTGCCTCTCACTTTTCCTGAAGCATTTTTCTTCGCTTTGCGTGTTTGGTGGTATAAGCCTTCACCAGGAGCACTGGAGTTGGTTAGCCTCTTCCACCGTTGTTGGTGGTGCACAGGAGGATTCTGCTTTCTGCAAGATCAAGAGCAAACAGGATCGAAGTAGTTGGGAATATCAGACAATTTATTTTCTCTTTTACTGCATGAGCGGGGGGGAGGACAGACATGGGCTACTAACCAAACACTCTATAACAGTGATTACTGTCGGAACAGTAGATGGATGGATGGATGGATGGATGGATAAATAGATAGATAGATAGATAGATAGATAGATAGATAGATAGATAGATAGATAGATAGATAGATAGATAGATAGTTAGATAGATAGATAGATAGATAGATAGATAGATAGATAGATAGACAGACACACAGATAGAGGTGGTGTATTTATGATGGGATGTGTTGTTCTGAGCACAGCTAACACACTCTATGTGGGCCACGCGCCCCGCAGCCTCTCTGTTTGCCATGAGTGTTATGAGACGAGATGCTGCACATGACATGCCGCTACCTCAGTTTCCATGGATACTACCACCTGATTAGACAATGAAGTCATGCACGTGCCCTCTGGATTGTGACAGCGAGATGAGCCGGATGACATCTCTGCAAGAACCTGTACTACTCGGAAAACAACAACAACAACAACAACAACAGCAAGGAGAAAAGCAACTCGTCGGTAACATGTAATCGCCTGTTATCCCTTTTAATTCTCTCCGCCACTCAGTGATCCACAGAGATGTTGACTTTCTTTCTCTCTTTTTTGGGCTCCCGCTTTGGTTCACCATCAAATGTTTGACAATCTAGAGATGTAATCGACTTTTCCCCCTCTGTCTTTATTCCCTATTTAAATCCTTTATTCGCTTTTCACATTCACTGGCTCCATTCCCTATTCCCTCTGCTCAGCATGCATGAAGTGGACAGCACAGGGGAGCCCAGAGATCCATAATCCCCCTACAGGAGAGAAGTGGATGGCTTAAATGATTTAAATCTTGTCAATGAGCACCTTCTCTGATTTGAAATGAGAAATTTGAAGGCCTGTTGGAATAAGTCCAAAACAGGGCCACACTCTCCAGCATCAGCATTCCCCTCAATCGATGGTCATTGACTGCAGCAAGTAGGTGCTTAATCATTTTTAATTAGAGATAATCAGACATCTTGTCCATTCTAGTTACAAGAGGGCAAAATCGAGGTCTGCGAGGATCAAAGTTCTCAATTTGACATTCTGACTCCAATTTCATTAATTTGACAATCCAAGATTTTCCCCCTGTACTGAGCTGTAAAGTCAGCATTGACAAACTCTACATCATTACCCCTTGAAAGGAACAAGTGGGATGTGTTCACACCATCATGTTGGTGTCAGTGTTTGGAAGCGGATTTATTGTGTGACAACAACAGTGACAAAGCTGAAAATAACAGAGCGAAACTGAGAGTGAAGTGTTGCAGTCTCAATGCTCAGTTGAGTCTGTGCTGGGCGTGGCAGCGCAGTCTCTCTCGCTGGTGGTATCTCTTAGTAATGAGGCCCTGTGAAGCCATGGCTCTCACCCCTCACTGGGCCCTCATACATCATTAATGTTCCCACATCATAGTCCTGATAATTACCGGGGACGTGAATGTCACCTCAGTCGCGCCTCCTCAACAGAGGATGACAGCACAAGGTCTGTGGTCTGCCAGACGTGCAGTGAGTGCATTCCTGGCTCGCACGCACACACAGACACCGTGAGCCTCTTCGCACACTCGCAAACATACTGGTTTTACCCAAAGTGAACCATATGTGTCCTCTTATTATACTCACAACACATGGGATGCTTGACTCCTTTGGCTTTGTTCCAGCAGACTACTCAACAACTTTTCCTCATGGACGCTTAGAAGTATCTGAGTGTCAAAACAAAAAGGCTTGTAAAGGGGGAAAAAGGGATTTCTTAGAGGGTTAGTTCACTCGAATTACAAAATAACATATTTTTTTAACTTACCCATGGTGGTATCTTGGACAGTTTTGGTGTTGTTTGCTCTGATTTTGGGAGAGAGGTGAATAAAGCTCAAGCCCAGTTTCTCAGTCTTTCCGTATTGGATGATTCTGCACCTCCGTCACCGATTTATGTCCAGTGCCGATGCTGGACTTTAGCTATTTTATTAACAATATCCATGATACTTCCTTTAAAGTTAATCTGTGGAACTTTTGTGTTGTTTGTTCATGTTAGCAGACTCCATTTCTAGACTAACGTTATTTACTCTTGCTCTCTGTTAGCGGAGCGGAGAGAGGCACTGAGACGAAGCATTCGAGAACATGCATAAAGTCACATCCCGTTGACTGTTGCAGTCCAGCAGCGTGAATCAACTTTAAAAAATCGTCCACAGTTTTGTATAGGCAACCAAGAGAGACGGGGAAGGTGTCATTTTTCACGTCACGTTAAAATCTACTGATATGGCCAATAAAAGTGATTAATACATGTAAATTGCTTAGAGCACCTTTAACCCTGATCATACCATGGTTGCGGTGCCTAGATACTGTACACATATTTTTGTCATTGGACATAAAAACTTTGTCATTGAACGTCATCTAGGGTTTTTTCAGAATCTTACAATATCAACATTTTGTCAATATAATTAAGAATGAGTAAAATCCAACACCTTTCTTGGTAACACTTTATATTAAGGTCCTTGTAATAAGTTTAATAAGAGGCATAAAAACATTTATAAGACTATGTTGTTAGAGTAATTTGTTGGTTTATTAAGATCAATACATACTTAATTACGCACCTATTAACAGTTTACATAGTCTTAATGTTAATACGCATCTTTTAAGGACCTTCAACTAAGACTTAATACAAGGATCTTAATATAAAGCATTGCCCAATTATTTCCGGAAAATGGCAGTGGGCAGTTCTCATTGGAACTATTTCTTTGGTAGAAAGTTTTCAAGGTCCCTCTGTGAGGTCAGTGGTTATCTACAAGAACGGGGACATTATTTCTGGGAAAACAAACGCAGCTTTTTAAATTCTATAAATAAATAAATATTCATTTAATGGCATAAACTTTACAAACAGAACTCTGTTCCCCTACACTGTGATACGGTGGCGCCAGGAGCCTCAGAGGCAGATATCTAAAGCCTGAACACAAAACCACAACTGTCTGCATTACTTGGCACCAGTGTGGGTGAGTAAAACATTATCTTCCTCTGTAATTATTTAAGGTTCCTAACTTTGTAAATCACATTAAATCAAAAGCAGATAATTGCAAAGTTTTACAGACAGAACTTTTCATTTTGCAGAGTGAGTTATCCTGTAGGCTCCACTGAAAGCAGGTAGACTTAGGCAACGTTACACACAAGAACAGGTGTTGGAATTAAAAAAAGAAATTGCGTGCAAAACATTAAATTCTGCTAATTAAATGGCCAATTCATGTTGAAACATTTAAAACCTCCAACATGTTTCGACATCAGGGAGTGAGACTTCTCATTCTTGCTGTCAAATTACCCGTGCGACTGAACAGATGTTTGCACCTACCTCAATTCTTCAACGCCTTTATTTCTCTGCCTCTATCTCCCCATCTCCCTCGCTGATACAGACACGTGCACACAAACTCACTACCCCCACCCCCCAAATGCAGGCGCGTGGGTTTCGCCGGAACCCTCATTTGGCCAATTACTCTGACCTTCCAAATTGCAGAGACCATCCAAAAGCCTCTTACAGTGAATGTAACATCCCCTCCTTCCCTGCTCTCTGGAGAGATATTCAGCATGCTCCTCCAACCCCACTGATAGGACAGTTTAGCTTTAAATGAGCCTGTTTTGCCTCAACACATTTCTTCCCGCATATCTTCCAGTGCTGTGGGTTTTATTGATCGCTGTCCTCCCAGGGGTGTTGGTGCCTGAACCGGGGCACTCAGCAGCAGCTGGTTGGGCTGCTGATGGTTGTTAGCCCCGCTGGCTGCTCTGTTCTGGGCTTTGAGTGGTGCCAGGCTCAGCAGTTACCCTGCTCCCCTACAGCCCTGTCTGAGGACGCTTGTTAGGAAGCTGCCTAAAATAGAGGAGAAATATCTCCAGTCTCACTGCACCACTTCCCTCTCCACATGCCTGGCTGAGTTAGCCGGCTGTCTGGCGCAGGGTTACCTGGTACCTAGAGCGTAGGGCTTACGTAGCTGCGTGTGTGCCTGTGTGTGTGTGTTAAATTGGGGCTCATCTCAGGCTCATCCTAAAACAAGGCTTGGTTGTGTTGTTTACCTACACATGTTTTGATTTGAGGCAGCCTACTGGGATTTCCCTCAGGATGGGCGACCACGAGGGAGCTGAAGGGGAAGTCAGGGCACACACTTTGCCTCTCTGCCTCGCCGCCACAACAAATCCTTGCCGGTTAGAAGACTCTGCACTCATGCATTGATCGTTTTTTTCTGTTTTTTTTTTTTGTTTTTTTAATGGATAATAGTCAGCATAGTTTTTGTTTATTTTAATTCACCCTGTGCTCTTAGTTTGCTAATTCAGGCTGGCCATTTTCATCCAGCACGTCTTGTTATCCTCGCTGCAAATGTTCCACTGCATCACTGATAACGATGTGTTTAAAATGCTATTGCAGTCAGTTGACAGGTAACTTAAATGCTGATCAAAACTAATTGTTAGGACAGATTGCAGTTTTAAACTGGTTTAAATTAGTAAACTAATTAAATTGGTAGATTTAATTGCATCATGGGTCCCTTCCAGCCGTTTGCCTCATTAAACTACAGCTATCATTATGTTGGCCAGTACAATAATGGTTTCCCAATACAGTAGTTATAGTGGCTTTTCATAGCGCCACAGACCCTCTTCCACTAATACCTGGAAACTGTTTGGAGGTGATGCTCTTGGCAACAATGAGGCCAGGTGGTGCGAATCAGTACACACCAACATCCAGCCAATCGATGTTCATATTACCACCTGGATATACACACTGACATATCGGCTATCAGACAGCAGGCAGTCAATATATTTTCAATTCAGATTGCTCAGTTAAGTGTCAAATACTTCATGGTACCTCTGCATTTCACCCTGCTTTATCACACTTCTGAGAGAGTCATTTTCAACCAATCATGCCTGATTCACGTCGAGTGGCTTCTTGATAAAAGCAAGTCAAAGTGTTGTTACTGTTTACATGTATTATCCAGATCTTGCTTGCAAAATTTACCTTCTCTAAGTGCTCATCCACCTTTTCAAAGAGCAGCTGCCACATCATCTGTGTGCTGACAAAGTGTTGGCAGGCAGTGATCATATAAATACCACATGGTGAGATAGGAGTGATAAAGTTAACTGTACAGGAAGTGGAATGCAAAATAATGACACTTAGTCATTTGGTAAATTACTGCTTTTATTGGCCTCCGTGAGTTATTTATAGATGGAAATTGAACATGACTGGAAGAAAAAAAAATTTTAAATTCTGCTTTAATCTTTAATGCTAAAACAGCCCAAACCAATTCACCATTTCTTGTTGATTTAAA
Organism: Pagrus major; assembly: GCF_040436345.1. Classification (NCBI taxonomy): domain Eukaryota; kingdom Metazoa; phylum Chordata; class Actinopteri; order Spariformes; family Sparidae; genus Pagrus; species Pagrus major. The sequence goes on along the minus strand of NC_133232.1, from coordinate 21,854,867 downwards.
GCCTGTGCCAACATTGACTTTATTTGCATATATTCCAAATATGAGCTCATATACTCAGGGTCTGCTCTTAGGTAGAAGATCTGTACTCCTCGAATAAATATAATACTAAATATTTCCATGGAAACTGAGCTTGGTCTCAAGGGGAAAAAATGGTATTTGTGTTAAAGTGCATTGACAGTAACACGGCTGTCAAATGAGGCTTTTATCGTGTATAGGAGATAATATTGGATGCTGTGCAGTGTGTATATTAACCAGATAAACTAGTATCTACAACCAAGCATTGGCTGTGAGTTCAGTTTAAAGATTGCACATTAATTCTGGACATCCTTAGATTATCTGTAATTACTGTAAAAAAAAAAAAAAATGTATTCATACTCTCACACGTTTTCATGTTGGAGCAATAATGACATTTCAAGTGCACGTTTGAGGTTCTCAACATCAACATGTGTGAAAATCTTGGCTGAAAATGTGTTATAGCAGCTATTAATTCATCATGAGAATAAATCAGAGAGGGTGAGCCAGAATAGAAGCATGTGTAGTTTGTACATGGACAAGATGGTGGTAAAGAAATTAATTGATGTAGGATTATGAGTTTTCTTGGCTTCACTGTCTGGGGGTATTTTCTACAAATTCAATTGTTATAACCTTTTGCTGCTACAGGGCTGTGATGTGATCACCCTAAAGCGCAACTGTGTGTGTCATGATACACATTTAAACCTACTGGTAACCATCCAGAACACTAGAGGCAAGTGGTTTCTGGTGTTGCTGCCAAAAAGTTTGAAAAAAATAAATAAATAAGAAAACACTCAGATAGATTTCTGTTATTCTTCTCTGGGAGGGTTGGGGAATATTTTAATAACCACATCAGTACTTGAGCATTCGTTCGGCACAGTAGGAGGGCGTTGGTTTCTGTCTCAGGTGTGCAGAAGGTGGAGTTCTGTGTAAAGCTGAGCAAGATGGGGTAAAAAGCTGCATCCCTATTCCATATTTGTATACATTATGTCTTTTAATGCTTGTAGTAGACTGTGAAATAAATTCACATTCGTGCTCCATACTGACAACGAATCAAACTGTAACTATGGGGCTTTGGAGTACCAGGACACTTCAATATACTGAGTGTTTCAGCCAGAATAGCACTGACAATTCAAAAGTTCAATAGTGATAGCAAAATTGCTTTCCAAAGATTTAGGACTTTCTTTTTGGTTTTCCATCATCTTCCTTGAACTGTCATTGCCATCTTTCACAACACGTCAAAGGGTAAGTTCACCCAAAATTGGAAAATTCAGTCATTTTCTACTCACCCCTGTGCTGATGGAAAGGTGTTGTAGTTCAAGTTTTGTAGACCACAAAACATATCTGGACTTTCACATCAAAACAATGTTGCAGCATTTCCTTAATAACTGAAGTAGACAGAACCTTCACACCAGAATCCAGGGTTCACATCCAGTCTGTTGTTAGGACTAGGCAACAAAACCGCTTTGTTAAGGTCAGGAAATTATATTTTTTTCAAAGTTACCAAAAGAGGACCCAAATGCAGAGCATGGAGGCTGTAAAAAAAAAAAAAAAAGCTTTAATGATGGCTGATGTCCAAAGTCCAAACTACACAATTCAAGCAATAAAAGGCTGGCAACAAAGGAATGATTAATTAATACAATACAGGTGTAGACTGAAAAAGACTAAGACAGGAAATGGAAAGTAAAATGTGACACACATGGATATAATCTACAAAATAAAACAACTAACAAGGAAACAACTAAACAAAAACCCAAACATGACAATTTTCAGTTGAAACAGTCACAAAGTTTAATCTACTGGATTCACTTTGGTGAAGGGTAGGGAAAGATTGAGATTTTGATCATATGTTAGTAAAAAAATCAGTTTATGTGATACTGGGTTGCGTATCACTGTACAGATGGTTTCAAATGGAAAACACATCACTTGCAATGGCTCTAAAGTGAAGAGACTTTACTGACGCTGTCAGCCTGACAGGCAGTGAGTCAATAACCAGAGCAAAGAGGCTAAATAAGGGCACACAGACGGCAAGTTTAACCATGTAAAAGGGAATTCTTACTATGTGATCTGTGAAGGTTAAAGAGTCACAGCTATGTATCTGGATCCTAAGGATTATTCAATATCCAGATATGACTAACCATGTTATGAAGTCTCAATGACAGCAGGTTCAAATAATTAATTACCTGATATGCCACTAGCATCTATAGCCAAGCCAGCTCCAAACCCATTTCCCATTTTACTGGTCATGAAACAGTGAACAATCATGAACTCTTCCCGAGGGCAGAACCAGAATGTGTTTGACTGTAATATTCACAGACAGCTCAGCGACTAATTCGATATACAGGACATCATCTAATGTACAGCACATCATCCTCACTCTAACACTTACAGACGGAAAGCCAATACATCAGCCACAGTTTTGTGTTAGGCATGAGGATAAAGCTTTATTTTTCCAAATATAACAGTAGTTCTCACGTAGCATACATGCCAATTAAGCTAAACACGCAACAAAGTGACCCAAAGGTCCTATATAATTGCATAATCTTCAGTCTGTGCTGAAATTTGGAGGCAGGTTAATGCACCAGAGCTGTGAAGAAGGAATTAATGCAGGTTTTTTATTTATAGGAGTCTTCTCGTCTTTGGGTTAAAATATGATCTACCGTTAAAGTTTATGGCTCATGGAAATGCTTGAGAAATGGTAGTGAAAATAATCATGTGCTACATACTGGATCCTTTTGTTATTAACTGGAAACAAATCATCGCTTTAAAAATGTAACATATATTATAGTTCTGAATCTTGGCTGCATTTCTGTGCTGAGATAAACCGTTTCTTATCCAATTCTGGTTAAAATGCCTCTTTGTTTCCGGCAGTATCTGATAAAAAATTAAAGAAGGCTATTCATATTGACTCATTGATGAGTGACCTACATTAAAAATAAAAGAAGTCAGGTAATTCAGGTAAAAGAACGTGTAAATTAGCAGGCAGTGGCATCTGGAGGACGATTTCCCTCCTCGGTCTCTCAGCTCGTGTGAACAACTGCAACGGAAGTTCTCACCTTAATACTCTGTCTTCTCAGTTGAAAGGGGGAAAAAAATCTATTCGGTCCTTATGGGATGAGCTATTTTCAAAAGAACGCCATCACATCTGTCATATTCAGTTTTCATGAGGGCCGGCTTGAGCTGGTTTATAAACTGCAATGAAGCAGCAGCATGAGAGGAGACTGATGCACCTCTCCATCACCACTCCACCCGCTCCCAAAAAGGAGCAAAATTAATTAAAATCTGGATGAGACAAAGGCTCAGGACATAAAAGGCTGCTGTTAGCATTTTTCTAGCCCATTGATTCCTTGTTACTACTGCACATTATGGCCCCCTGAACCCTCATAAATCAATTCATACCCTATTGTCCTTTTTAGAAGGCTCTCCTCACTGTTGGCTTTAACATGGCCGGGGTGACAATAATCTATTGTTTCAGTTTAAAGCTCAGTGCTGCACCTCAGACCCGTGGTCACAGAGGCCAGCAGGATGTATGTGCTGCCTGCAGGGAGCATTGGGTATACTGAGCATTGGCCGACACACAGGGGTTGAGCTCTGCAACATAGGGAATCCATCTTTGTCTTTGTGAGGGGTACACATACTGTAAACTTAGCACACGCTGCTGAACTTGAGCTATTTCCGACGTCTAAATGGATGACAACAAACAGGTGAGAGGGAGAAATTCAGCCTCAGATAAATGCATTAAACTGTAAATAAAAAGTGATTCTCTACTCTGTGCTTTCTGGAGTGCGGATCGAAATTGAAAACTGTTTAACAGAAACATTTAAATGCATCATTTCTCTGTCCGCTGCACTTTTTGTTTTTCACGATTGTAGCTTTAAATGTCCCCCGAGGACTCTATTCGGTTGGATTATAATTTCTTTTTGCAATTTGGTTTATCAGAAGGTTGGAAATGAAACTCACGTGCCAAACATACAAAGCTGGTTATACAAATATTATATTAGAGTTATTAAAAAATGAACTGAACAAAGTCTGGCAGTCGAGGAGGTAAAAACTGCTTGGTTTCAAGAAATAAGCTGGAAAAAATTCGATAAAGTTTTGACTAAATTTGCTAAAGTGCAAAAGGTTTTCGCTACTTTTCTCTACTTTTTTCTTTCACTACTGTTCGAAGCTTTGTGTGTAACACTGCACACAATATGAATTACTAACATTGATATTTTATTATACATTTAAAGGGATTTAGGGTCATGTCCACGTGTGAGAATCCATCTAATCCATCTAAATTGCAAATACATTTCTGTCATTGCAGCCTTCACTACCAGTCTGCTTGTGTGTGGGTATTGATTGCCCATATCAGAAAGTTTAGTGTAGTTCAGAGCCCAGGAGGGATGGCTGTGTTACACACTGTGACTAGAGAGGTGGACGTGGGAGAAAAAACTAAGAAAAGAAAACAGAAAGCTTTTCTCTGAGCAGAATTGTTTACAGTTGGATAATAATCGGATTCCAGATCGATTCCAACTGGTCGGTGGACTGGCATTAAGTAGACCAGTGAAGCAGCTAGTTAGACACAAGAGCTTTTCTTCAGATCTTTATACTGTACAACACGAGCTGACACACCAGACACACACAGTACATGTCTGTTTTATGCTCAAACATACAGCACATGTGTTTTTTTCTCTGATGGCTGCCTCATGATCATTATTCATATTTGTTTCATATATTAAAATTCAGTAACACTAGATTAGGGTTCACATATTAAAAATAAACTAGTCACTAATTAGCATGCATATCAGTTGCATAATAGCTCTCGATTAGTCATTATGAAGCACTTATTAATGCCTTATTCTGAATGACCATATTCTACAACTATTAGGCCATTAGCAAAGAGTTTTCTCTCAATAACCTCCTAATTAACGTTTAACGATAGTATGTAAGGAAGTTGTTGATGAACTGTGCTTTGTTCAGTATACGCCTTTTAAAGTGGGTTGCACAAGAAGAACAAGAACAGTCATTCTCCCATATAACACTTTATAAAGTCTACTCTTGCATATCAAATAACTTTAAATTAAAGGTCATCTTTGTCAGAAAGTTGACTTTTGAGTTTCATTCCCAACTTGTCAAATACTGACAATGTGAGATAGCAACCAACCCGACTGACAATCCCAAAGCATTACTATTTGACGAGGTGGGAATGAGATACAGAAATCAACTTTTCTTACAAGGTGGACCTTTAAGTCTCTCGAACTCAGAATATGTTCCCCATTCTAAAGTGAAGCCAATACTGAGCAAAGCCTAATAAGATTGTAATTAACACAAAACAACTTCCTCAATGACCAGTAATTAGCATGCTAATAAGAGCCTGTAAACGAAAGGACCACATACGGCTCAAATTAAACCAGCATATCAGGACCCATATTTATGCTTGTTGTTAGGTGGCAACTTCTAGCGGCTGAAGTAACTACTACAGCTGCAAAGGAGGAAGTGAGGAGAAGTAGTATAAAGAGCGAAAAGTCTGACTAAATAAACAAGACCACTGTTCGTGTCCAATGTCAGTCGCTGTAACTTACTAACCCAGCGAAGTTACGTCACATGCATAACGTAGTGTAAGTTACTTCGGTGACATAGGTTCATTTGTAACCAGTAGAGGCAGCGGACACACACGCAGCCACACTGGTTGTGAAGCTGCAGCTGTCATTGCCATTGATGTTGAGCAGTTAACACCAATGACAGATTGAACAGTTTGTGGGATGTGTGTTGAGTGCCCGTGTTTCTCTTGCTGTCACTTATTTGCCTGTTTATAAGGTATCTTACACCAGGCTAACTTATGTAGCACAAAAGAACAGCTGTGCAATAATTCCTAGTTGTTGACTGAATTGTACTGTGATGCTGTCCACCCTATTTGTATCAGTACAATTAGACTCAAAAAAGTTTATAATAAATTCATAAATAAAAAAGGTTTTATAAAAAAAAAGGACTGTATCAGCTCATAAACTGGTAAGTAAATGTATATTATTGTTAATGTTTCATTTGTGCTCTTTTTGTTGTAATTTTCATGATTGGCCTTTGTCTTAATCCTTAATAAATACTCTAGCTTCTGCATGAGGCCTGTTTTAGATGCCGTGGGTTGATTTTCCTCCTGTCCTCCAAGTGAACCCAAACCACGATGTGTTCCTAAACCTAACCAAGTCGTTTCCTTGCCTAAATCTAACCAAACTGTGACCGTATGATAAAGGTCCGGTGCATGTGTCGCTGTTACGCAGCAACAGCCATGTCTTTCTGGGGACAGAATAGACTACACAGTATGTCATTTTGGGAGATGCCAATAATCGCCCTATTTAGTCGGTCAGGCATGAGGATGGGTTGGCTGATAAGCAACGAGTAAATGGTTAATATGTGTGTCCTAATCCAAAATGTGACCCAAATTCTGAGGAAGAGAGAAAATAGATTTATAAAGCACTCTAAACCCAACCGGTTGATCAAAAACAAGCCTGACAGACCAGTAACAGACATGTTGTGCGCCGAATGCTGTGTATTTTCAGGCAGGCAGGAGGGCTAGACCAAATTTCAGACCACCAACCCGAAGCAATTGCGCTCTGGAAGCAGTCGGGAGCCTCTCTGGTCTGATTTGCATGCTGATTCCTCATCTGTTCGCCAAATTTGAACATAATAACTCTTTGATCAATCAGTCAGCAGCCATAATCTCATTTGGAGGGTGGTAAGTGTCCTCCTGCACCAAAAACATTTTTGCAACCTTTTTCCTTTATTACTGTGCTCGTAATTGCAGCTAAAATAGGTAGTTTTAAAGCTCTATCACTCACTCTTTTTCTATTCACAAGTTACAATCTAAAATGCAGAGCCAAGTGACAGACCAACTCAGTGACATTCAGAACTTTGAAAAATAAGAACCTTTTGCCTCGAAATGAGCACTTAATTGAGCTCTTGTTCAAAAAGCTCCATTCATCTTCAAAGTGCACCTGTGAGAGAACTAGCTTTTCCATTTTACTTCCGTTCACATGCTGTGTGGTTCGATCTCTTGACGACAGTAATATCTAGTCGACGCTTTGACTTGCAAAGGTGTGAGGGCCTGGAGACATTGGTGTGGGAAGGTGCCGCAGAGTGCTGAGAGGTCACTCTGGGCCAACTGTGGCCTGACAAGAGCCTGCAGGCACAGCTGTAAGCACTCCTCTAAATGTCATCCTGGCTTGACCATGCACCCCATCAAACTCCATCACTGAACACTGTGCCTGTAACTGACATGTGATGTTGCCCTTTTTTGCCTTACAGCAACATATATAGTTATTATCCATACAGGCGGACTTTCACTTGTTCCGTGTTTTTCTACATCTACAGCTGTCACATATCTATTGACAATATTTCTTCCTTCTGGCCCATTCTGTTGCTTGTTGTGTAGTTTTGGTTTTTTTTTATTGCAAACCAAACTTGGATACAGTGATGTCACATATTTCCAGTGCAGCTGCAGTGGGCATTCAAAGGTTACTTTTTTGTTTTAAATTGGTTTCTGAATCTGAATCGATATCTAGTTTTGACGTCACTCTCCAAACAAAAGGCTGACAGTATATACTCGTCTGTTCTGTTCCGACACATTCTCGCTTCCAACTTGTCAAGTACATCAGCTTGGTCGGTGACCTTAAGCTTCAAAGTATGACGCTCTACCTATCCCTCCAGATCAAAATAAAGCCTACTGACAAACACTTCACATATCATGACATATTATGACTTTCGGGCTGTTATTAACATCAAACGGTTTAGTAAGTTAGTAAACTACTTGGTTAGGTTTAGGAAGAGATTACACTTTTAATTAGATTAACTATGTTCGGTCTCACATCAGGTTATGTTAGTGAAGTAAATCCATCACTCAGCTCAGCTGCTTACTTGAGGAATAAACTCACTTTGGCTCTAGAGCCGTGTACTGGCGGGAGGAGAGCTCAGAGAACATTTTCTATCTTCTGGGATTGAAACGTGGATTTATCTTCACTCCTGTTTATCAGCCTGACTGCAGAGGCGTCCTCCATTGTTACTTTGAAATAAAATTACAGCAGATTTATTAAGTGATGAAGAAGTCATCACTCCATGTTCCCTAAAAGGTCCAGAATTTTGTTCAGTTTTATGGTCATACTGTACCTTGGAGGCCCTAATAGTAATATAATATGTACCCATCTAGACCCCCAGTGTTTACATATACTGTATGTACTGGTACATAATGTGTTAATTATAAGTCCAGAGTAGTTGTGCTGTATGTTGGAGGCTGTAATCTAAAGCATTAACATTGTCACATATTTTCTGTACCGCTTTCAATGGTTTGCTTATTATCTTTTCATATCTGGACTTTAGAGATGTGTATTTTTTACTCTTAAGAACAGCCTTTTATCTACAGTCACCAATTTATATTTCTGGGAGAAATCAATAATGGAAATTTTAATTCCATCAGTAGCCACACAGGTCAGAATGTACTGAAGCCACCGCTTCCATCTGCGGCTTTTGCTATTTGTGCAACATGCAGGGCGCAGCATCATAGCTTTATTCTCCCTGCGCATACTTCCCTTGAGTGGACAAATTACTGTTATATACAAAGCTACTTCTATTCCCCTCTCAGCTGCACATACAGCGGAGACAACCTTATCCACTGAGGGCTGTCATAAAGCATTCTGGGAAATGTACTGAGGTAGAAGTACGTGGAGATGATGCTGATGGCATGTTGAGGGAGAGGAGGTCAACATAAAGTAAATTGTAACACTAAATAACTGCTGGAGAGCAGGAAACATTACAGATTCATAATGTCCAACGTCGTGAGAGGAGCACGGGGTCCTCTGCAGATGAGATTGCCACCTATAGGACACAGCTCTAACTATGACATACTGTAGCGTAAGGCCAGTGTGACATACTAAATGGACCACAAGGTATGCAGACCTTCTGAGGTAATGATGCTTCACTCTGTGTCTATATGGTTGATTTAGTGCTGATGGTGCACAATAAAGCAAATAGCCATAAATTACTTTCCTCAGCAGCCATGACCACCTGTTGTTGCAATAACAATGGTCGTGGTTGTCACATGTCTGAAGATCATGGTCTCGACTCACACGCTATACACTCAAACTCAGATGATTTTTCTTTTCCTTCCTGTCAACAGATGTCTAATAACAAGAGAAAGAGTAGAAAACCACTCTAGTGACCCCTCAAGGCTGCACTGTATTTAATGCCACAATATAAATGTGTTTGATGCAATGAATAGATTGGTAAAAAACAGTCAGACCTCTTGGCCCACGAATATACTGTATATTTGTCCAAAATGGAAAAGGTTCATCTCTGCAGAGTACAAAATTTATTTAATGGCAGTATGTCCTTCAGAGTTATGTGTCTTTTCTTGTATACTCAATTTAGTACAGTTTCGTGATCTACTTGTATTTTATTTTAGTATCTTAGTACTTCTGTTCCCCTATATTTCCCATGAAATACTGTACTTTTCCCCTCTCCTCTCCCCTCTGCAACATTACATCATGAAGTAAATCGCCGTCAATCGCTGCTGCAGTTAGGTTGATACACAGAAGTATAGATAAATCCACTTTTAATCCCAAAAGTGTAGAAAGTAACCTCTGTGCTCTCGTCCTGTTAGTAAACAAGTCTGGATCAGAGCAGAATCAAGTGTGCCTTAAAGTGTTTATTCCTCCAGAGGGACCGGCTCTGCACCCGACTCTCTTCTCCAGAGTTGCCTGGCTCCGAACAGCCGAGAAGCGGCTCTGCCAACCTGCTCCACCCGGCCCTGTCAAAAAACTTCCTTTGTTTTGTTTCAATAGAGAAATCCCTAGTGGCAGAAATTGCATTTTGTATAAAACGTCTAAATACTTCTTTCATCAATCATGATTCACTCGCTGTTTCTTGACAAGCTGGCCAGTTGCTCATGTATTATTCCAAACATCAAAACCCTTCAGCCCTGCTACAAAACTGTTCACATATTAGTGAGTACAGGACAGTGAGAGTTTACTCCTTTGCTTTAATGTATGATGGTCCATTATGATACAGAAGTGCACGGGCTCCATTCTCGTTTCATCAGTCATTGCTGAACTCTTAGTGCACTGAGAAAATGATGCTCCAATTCATAACAGCAGTGGGGGTGTTATTTTTAATTATCAAGAGAGCTGCCATCTGGTAAAGGATTATGACTGCCATTACACCTGTGAGGGATTTATTTATGTGTGAAAGGTCAAACAAACATTGGCACAAAAAGTCAGTTTTTCTTTTACTGTAAGTACAAAGAAGAACAAAAGAAATTACATTTGTTCTTACTTGAAGTACCATAATTGTTATTGGTTTTATCATAATGTAGTAGCCTTCATATATCACATTATATTTGAAACTGAGCTGAAGGTGGGTGCATTTTTAATTTTTACCACTTTAATGTACATTAAACACTGTGGATATTCGATTTGAATTACATTCCGCAGTAATGTAGGTCCCATTTTAGCAATACCCTCCACTCATTTCCTTGATATTGATTTCACAGTGATTTATATCATAAGGGCGTTGGTGTGTTTTGTCATTTGCATTACTTCTTTAAAAAAAAAAAAAAAAAAAATCACTACATGTCCATCTGAATGCATGCTCTCCCTGCTGTTGTCACCACGGTGCAGATGTTTCATGTAAAAGCAATTTTTATTTCAGGCATCCTAGGAGTCGAGCTAATTTAACCAGCTGGAGAGAAAGAGCCAGCATAAGGAAAGGACATAAGGTTAAGCTGATAACGCGCTTGCAATAGGACCGAGCTGTCATCCGTGGCTCCTCCACTGTTGTTCTTTTGTTCGTTTGTTTTAAACTTTACTCGTCTGCCTTTTTCATACCCAATTTCCATGCTCTGCGGTGCTGTCGGTGCTGGTCACTGATCAGGGCGAGGCTAAGATCACCGTGGCCAAGGGCACGTCCGCCCGCCTGTGACTCCACTGTCAGCACTAATGCATTCAGGGCAGAGCTACATGCTTTTTCAGGTGTGTCGCAGGCTGCAGCGTCAGCAGATTGTAATCAAATCCAATCTGGTATTAAAAGACGATCTTGACACTTGACTCCATCAAAAGAAAACAGGGAAAGTTGGTGTGTATAATGTGATTGTAGACAAGTCCTCAGTGATCTTCCTGCCTCTGGTCACCTTATAAAACTTAATATGGACTGCACGCTAGATTCAACCTTTGTGAATGGAGTCAATAATAATCCTTAGCTGCACCACAGCGCAGTGAGCATGCTCTGTGTGACGCTTGGTTGAGTGTGAATAAAATACAACACATACATAACATCACCATCGTCTTTGAACAATATGAATGCATGTCTATCTCCGGGGGGGGGACCTGTCTTATATTATAGACCTGCCACATCGACTTCTCACTTAAAAAGCACTTTGAGAAGACTCCGTCACGCAGGTGAACGCGAAACTGACCTTAAATCTCACTCACTGCTCAGCGAGGAAGTGTTAAGCATTCATCTGCGCTCTCATTCATGTATTCATTCAGATGCACAGTGTCACCTTAAAGGGAGAAACTGAATTCAGAGGAAAATCAATATGATAAACTGCTACTTGTTTTGTCCCTAAATTGTTTCAGTTTGGAAATCGATACAGGAGCCAGAGCCATTCATCACCGTTTGAGAGAAGTGGGCGCCCCGCGGGAAAATATTAGGGCCTCCGTGTGGAGCAGGAAAAAAAAAAAAGGAAAATGCGATGGGTGTTAGTGTGAGGTGGGTGAAAAGGGAGGTAAGCTCATGGCTGGCAGGGAGAGGAATAAGGAATAAAGACAAAGAGAATAAATACAGCAAGGATGAAAAAAGAGTGGGAAGAGGAGAATTGGAAGACGCTTCTGTATCTCCATCCTCCCCCTCTCTTTCTCTCAGAAGGATGGATGATGTGCAGGGGTTTATCAGACTCTGACAGACACAATAAAAAATAACCTTCCCAGTGTGGGGCCTGCTCAAATTAATACAGTGCAGCAGGCGACGTCTGAGCCGGGTCATTAGGGGCCGCTGACAGCGTCATTAAGACAATGGGCAGATTATAGCGGTTACATGTGACAAACTGCCGACGTGGACTCGGCCATGTTTCGGTTGACCTTTGGTGAGGATCATCATGACTCTGTAAATCAGGATGGAAGGTATAAAAAGAGGAGGACACTGTGAATGGTTATAATGACAACAGCGCACCATTGTCATGGCTTATTATGGCTTAATGCTGTTCTCTAAATATGTGGAGAATAATTCAGCACGCCAGAATCCACTTAAAATGTTGTTTGTCTGTTTCTGTTTAGTAAATAACATTGTGAATCAAGTTAAGTAGTAAGATTGCCATTTAAAACCTATAAAAATGTCTCCATCTTAAACATTCATTTCACATTTGAATCTATTACAGGTTGTGGATGCTTCAGTGTGGCAAAGTTAAGCCTCCGATGGTTAAGAGAAGTAAGTTGATTCAGGGAAACTGTGTTGTGAATTTAAATCAACTGTTAGTAAATGAGTACAACTGTTGTACGTGGCGTGACCTTTTGTTTTGGGCTTAATTAGGGGAACTTTTGACAGCTAAGCCCAGTCGTATTACTTACACAGCATAAATGTTTTGCTTGCTGTTTTTGCTCATCATCCACTTCAAATTTAGTTGGGTATCATTATGCATCCATTTTGGGTATCATTATGCATCCATTTTGCACCCAACATATATATATATATATATATATATATATATATATATATATATATATATATATATATATATATATATATATATATATATATATATGTATATATTTCTGCACTAACAAACTGTTTAAGTTCAAGAAAGTACATTTAATTGCCATGAAACAAGGCATCTCATTCTTTGGAGAAGTGATATTCATGCTCGGAGGAACTTAATTAGATGCTGTGGTGCAATCTAATTGTGTTTACACCTTCACAGGTCAAAATTCAACACTAGATCTGGCATGAAATCCAATACATTGCAGGAAAAAAACATCAAAAACTGATACATGTTCTGCCTCTGGACTTGAATTTACACAGAACGTAGAAAACAACTGTTTTCTTTGCTGTGCATTTGAGGTAAACACATTAAAATCCAGTGGAAAGTGAAGATCTTTACTGGTTTTACCAATTCAATCCACTTCAGTCAAGACAGGGAGATTCAGATGTAGACAGGCCCTGCGTTAAAGTAATACAAACCTCCAGTCTGAGAGGCCAGGTGAAATCTAAACACTAGAAGTATTAGTCATTAAATGCACCGCAGCGTTTGTACACAAAGCGTAACAGGTGAGCAGAAGGACAGAGAGGAGGGAAATTACTTTGCAACCAGCGTTTTCTTTTTTTTTTTTCATTTTCTGTTTAGAAAAGAGATGTGCAACAGTACAATCAGCCATGAAATTAGAGTTCTAGTACACCATTTGTTTCAAAATGTAAGAATATCAGTCCTCCAGTATGTTGGTTCAGGTAACATCAAAGTGTCACAGCACAAATAGCTGTAGAAACTGATAAACAGTGACAGTAAAATGAGATTGGGACAACAAGCAAGTGATCACTTAATTTGGAAGACTACAAAACCAGGGCAGTAGCTACCATGGAGGCAACGCGTCCTCACTGAATATAGTGGGAGGATTGCTAGTGACTCCCTAAACAACATATAGGACCATTGGGGAGTACTGGCAACAGGTGTAGTAGACCTTTGTTGTCATGTGCCTACAATGTAAGGTCACTAACTTTAGCTATTTTATGTACTTAACCTTAGTTAATGTTGACTTGGTTTCATACAGGACTTGAAAAGCATCACCTGACTGCTTTGCTTCTGTCATAATTAACACACAAGCAATAACACACATAAAAAACAAGATTGTTTTTTGGGGTAAATTCTCCTGTTTTTAGACTAAAAAGCAGCTCTGTGAGGCTGTATTTAAAGCTGCAATCCATTGCAAGTTAGAAGTCAACATTTCCGAGTCTGTATCCCCAACTCCCCATCCTAATGCATCCCAGTGCATTTGCTTGGGAAAACATGGACGCCCGCTGCAAACAGATGTTCGTATTGCGAGTGTGTGAAAGTTCACACACTCGCAATACGAACATCTGAACAAGCAACTACAGCAGCTGATTTAACAGACAGGACATTTAAAAAGAGACAGGGGAAGTAGGCTCGTGTCATGCTTGCAAAGATTTCTATCAAACATAAATCATCTGGATGGAAATGAAAATGGCGACTCCAAAGTTGTTACAACATGTTATGCATAAAGTAAAAAGTGATGAAAAGATAAAGGGTTACCATTCACTATGTGCAGCGCTCTACTGCTGTGATGTCATATGAGTTTATGTCGCTGAAGTCTGGTTTTGTGGATCTAGCCCGAGTTTCCGACTTGGATGACCATTCCATTGCACTTCTCCGTGTCGGGAGTTATGTATTTTCTGACTTCTGAGTGCAATAGATTGCGGCATGCTCACATGCTCACAACGACAATGTTAACATGATGTAAATATTGGTATTTATTGTAAGTGTCTGACCAATTACAGTTTTGAGGGTTTGTTCCCAATTTCATGACATTCCATCCGAAAGTTAAGACATTTGACTAAAACGCCAAAAATATCCACTTCATGGTGGTGCTAGGGAAAGTCGGATCACCAAAGTCATATTGATATATCACCTGGGGAGCATGAATAAAATATCTGATTGTCAGAGTTTTTATCTTAATCTGCTTTCTGTCCTATCAAGGTCATGATAGTGTAGGTGTTGGGTGTTGGGTTTGCGTGAAACACTGACAATGCAATACAAAATACTGCAAAGGGAAAAACCGTCTAGTCTTTCTCCCCCAGTGTCACTGTGTCAGATTCTCTCTGATTCAGGCATTCAGCGTTTTGTTCTGTACATCTGTCACTGCTGCTTTGTCTGACAGGTTGAACAGCAGCGATAAATAAAACACCGAGGTGGGATGTTCACCCTGCTGTAAAGTACTGATCACGGAGTTGCATTGCATCACTTTGGAGTGAGCGCAAACATGATTTCTCATCACCCCTCTTCATTGATTTCTCCGCAGTGAGTGTGAGTACAAAACCTGTTTTGTATGTATGTGGTCTAAAAGATTCAGAAGCACATGAGAGTTTCGGATGACACCTATTCAACAAATATCAATCAAAAAAGTGATATTTTATGATGACATGTTTTAGTAATCCGGCGCTGCTCGATGAAATATTGAAAGCAGAGGTATGTTGGTGTTGACTTTGATCACTGTCAGCCTTGCCTGTCTTCTGCTGCTCCCCGCCTCTGTCAGACTAGATCAAAGCACACAGCAACATATGTTACAGGCCAGAGTTTCCCCCAGAACTCACATTCGCCTTGTTCTGCTTATCTACAACAATGATGACTCCTTAAAATTCAGGGTGCTGCCTGGACTTCATTAATTTATTTATTAGCCTGCCTCATGCTGCGTGTCACTCTGAAGAGGAGCCACCGGTGCGCTCATGTTGACACTGGGACACGAGCTCCGATTTGTGACACTAGTCAATGGACCAACACAGACGAGGGATTCCACGCAGGCAAATTAAGCCATGCATTGTGAGGCAAGCTGTTCGCACAGAGCTGTTTTGTCAGAGCGCGAGTCAGACAGGAGGATTTAAATGACACCGGCACCGCACAAATAAGTCTTTGAACATAAAATAGCTCTCAGTTTATATTTGTGGGAGAAAAAGCCTTTCAAACAGGTTTTAGACATTTCTCTGCAAGTCTGACAAATAACTAAAAAGGCCTTCCGCTCTAAAAATTTATGTTTTGAAACCAGTAAAAATAGATTTACTGATGTTTGCGTTGGGATTAAAGATAAAGCCAACAGATGTATTGTTGTGCAATAAATGTCAACAGCTCCTGTGTTGCCTGTGCAAAAAGCACAACTGTTGTGTACAGGGACAGAGCTGGATTTTAGAAATACTGAGGTCTTGAACCTGAGATCTGCCCCCACACACCAGAGAGTTGCTTTCCTTTTTCGGTGCAATGTGAAATAGAAACGGTGGCACATACTTAACACAGACCCAAGACACAGCAGAAGCACAGAGCACACACAGTAGTATAAAAACAGAGTTATTAAATAAGTAAAGGTGTGGAGTATTGTGTGTATGTGGGAAAAATCATTTGGAATGGATGTGTGCGCATATTTGATGTTGTGATATAGGGAACAGAAATGTATGGGTATGTTTGGGGAAGACGTACACTGGTCATACACTGGACTTTAATCCTGTTTGTGATCAGAGTGAGTCAAGAGCGATTTGTTTTGAAATTAGGCAAAGTAAGTAAGTTAACATGACTGATGTACTTTACATCCCTAACCCTAAGTATGATCTTTTGCTAAACCGAACACAGTAGTTTTGTCACGTAAACCAAACCAAACCGCGACCATTAGTAACGTAATGTAATAGCACTCAAAAATTCATATTATGCCCTGAAATGTGATGTGTTTATCAGCAAGTTTTATATTGAAAGTCTGAGCAGATGTTGCATATAACATATAATTGCTAACTCGACTGCGGAGCACTTCGCACGCAAAACTGACGCTAGAGGGACAAGTAGAGTCACAGTTTGAGGCTTAAGGCCACTGACCAAGCTGCTTTGACGAGGTTGGAGTTCGAATGTGCTGCTCTAGGAAAGGCAACGTCAGCTTGTCAACTGGTGAGTTAATTCCAAACTTTTCAGGGTCCTCAAATTAAGAATGTTCAATTTTAAAAAAACAAATAGAATTTTTCTGCCATGTGGAACATCTAGCTAGCTCTTAGGTAATACATTGTTATTTACTGTGCTTGATTATGGTGATACTGTAATTATACTGTACGTGCCTCTCCATCCACCTCAAAGCCTCGTCGCTCCGTGTGTGATACATCCTTCACTCACCAAAGCATCTTCATGAAAAGGTGTGGTGGTGGTCCACTTTAAGCAACAGAAAGGAGTTGCACTGTACATTATTCATCCATGAGGCTCGACTGGCTAACTACCTCTGTCCTCTGTGCATATCTAAACACAGTAATTACTTCATCAAGTCAGGGGGCATTTTATTTTATAATACTGTTACTTGTGGAAAAGTTTTAAGATTAAATTAAATTAAATTAAGTCTCTAAGAGATCTTGATCTAAGTGAGTCATCTTGTTTAAAGGTCCTATTTACAAGAAAAGTTGATTTTTGAGTCTCATTACCAAGTCGTCAAATACTGATGAGATGGCAGCAGACTCAAAAATCAACATTTCTTACAAATAGGACCTTTAAATTAAAGGTTTCATAAAAGCAGTGAACCAAAGAAATATTGAAATCTTCACACAACACGTGCATCATATAACTGCAACAAAGTGATGTACAAGTGTCATGTGTCAACATGATATCACAACTCATTGCATTGCTCATTGACTTGGATGTTCTCTACTATTGATGCTGCAAAGACGCGTAATGGCCAGTGTCTCAGCCAAGTGCCTCAGCGTGTCCGGAGTCTGCGAAGTGATTGAGAGGAACAAAGGTCCCGGGAGACGGAGCTCTAAGTAAGAGCGATTCTCTCTGCTCGCTCAAAGTATGGACCACCATCCCGGTGACCTTCTGATAGCGTGTGGATGAAATTGGATGATTTCTTGCTGGGGCTGAAGAGGAGTGACAGGTGGCTGTGCTCCCAAGCCTGAAGGAGAGTCGGTCGGCTCAATCCACTCCCTGACTGCTACCATCCACCCTTGAGCCCCCTTCCTCCGCTGTGATCAGGAAACATCTCACAACATCATCACTTATTTATGGCCAGATATGAAGAAGTATTTCAATCCCACCAGACATTTGTGAAGTTTCAATATATGCATGCTCTAATTTGCAAGCGTGATTTAATAAAAATGCAATCATATGTGCCATGTGAACTCAAGAAAGTTCTTCATTTAAATCTAAGTGACACTGATGCTGCACTTCCAGGCATTATGTTTATTTATGTGTTTATTTCTTTTTGGTAATTACACGGCATGTCTGTTCCTGTAAAGCTTCTGAAATATGAGCAGTTTTACTTGCTCATATTGGGCTCAAAGAGATTAACTTTTGACTTTAAGGGAAGCTCTAACAGGTTGCAATGCACAAAGTCTTCCACAGTGTAGTCATGAGCAAGAAAAGCAAAGAACTGAGACTCTAATCTATGATGACATGCTGATATACAGCTTGGAGCTGCTTCATTGGCCATGAATTGGAGACTGACTTTGTGTTCTCATACAATGTTTGCCTGAAGTTTCACATCCAAGTGAGTTTTATATTGATAGCGCTATAACTTTGAAAGCGGAAAATGTGCCCTGTTCCCAGGAAAATAATTCTGAAAACTGTCCCCGGCATGTTTTCCATCATTTCGAGCCCACGTCTATGGAAACATCGGGGACACACAGGGGCGTGTATTAAGATGAATGCACAAACAGCCACACACAAGCATAAACATACACACACAGTCTCAGCTGTGACTCTCATTTTTTCCAGCCAGACAGAGCAGGCGTGCACGTCTGACTCTGCATCCAGGTTGCCGTGGCTTCTCCAGACCTCTGGGAGATTCGGCGAGCGAGGAGGAAAACACACCGCATGCAAAATGTCTCGACACAATCATCCTACCAGGTCAGACGAGGCTGTTAACATACACATAAGCATTCTTCCTCTGCTGTGTGCTAATATTGTTCAAATGAGTCCTTGAGCTTTGCATTTCTTCAAAGAAACATGCATGAGAAGAACAATGGATTCACCTCTCTCCTCTGTCATCTTTGTTCTTAATTTGCACAGCATTGTGGGTGCAAACCAGCTCACATCAGTGTTCTATTCACAGACAAAATAAAAAAATGCTGAAATAATTAATGAATAAAAACCCTCAGGGAGGGATTTTAAATCTACATAATATCAAACCGTAGCTTTTATTTTTTTAATAACAAGGCGTATTGGGTTCTGTGATGTATTTCTTGCATGCCTAATTACTGAGATGTGAATTATCTTTCGTCCTTTGCAATTTAGTAAATAAATCCCGAGGGAGCTCATTTGAAGCAGGAAATAGGCCATATTTCTAAGTGGAGAAAACCACCATGTGAACCAAGTTCCATAGGGGAAATATGTAACCAAATCAGTCATGTAATGGAGGAAATCAAAGCACCACACAACCTTGTTTACTCAGCTCGCAATTTTTGGTCAGACAGGCAGATAACCAGGAAACAACTCCACCGCTTGTCTTCAAAACACAGCAGTTTTGTTAAGAGCAGCAGAATAACAGCGCAGTCCTTAGAAGATTTCGATGTAGGTAAGGGAGTTGCATGTTCGGGAGAAGCAAGCGAAGACAGAGAATGTGAGGGTGAGAGAGATTCACGAAAAGACAGAGGGGAGACGGTGGGGGAGAGTCCAAACAGAGCACACCTATAGGTGGGTTATTCTGGGTTCTTCTGAGCATGCAATGGGCAGCCCTGCAGGTACCGCTCTCCCGGGCTGAGACCACTCCAGACAGACTGCAGTAATTTACATTGACAAAGCTGTCAGAGGAGAGGTGGCCTCCCGCATGGTGATGGATGCCGACCTGGGAGGAAGATGAGAAAGAGAGAGAAAAGGAGCGGAGAAGAGGAGAGGACTCAGGAAATGAGCAAGGAGTAAAGGCAGCTATCTGATTTTGTGTGTGTGTGTGTAGTATTTGAATAATTCTGAGCATACACAGTAATAAGACAGTGAGTTATACAATAAGAGGATTTTCACTTTGTACAGGAGATAAAAAGCACTCCTGTACAAGTCCAGATCTTCTATACCCGTGTATCTCCAACGGCTATCGATGGAAAGCTCCCTGGCACTTACACCCTTACAGCAAGATGCAATATGAGACACACCAGGTCGTATCAATATTTCATGCCTCTGTCTGTCTTTCACATGGGGGTTAGTGGAATAACAAAATAAAGTAACAGTAGGAGAGGAAGGAAGCGGATAACTTCTTACCCTCCCTGCTTTTCCATTCAAACTTCCTGTGGAAAGATGTGCTGACGCTGCACCTCTCGGGGCAGGTGCTGTGCGGTGTCAGGGGCCCCCGGTGAGCAGCTCCTCGCTCCTGTCACCTCTACTAACACCGGCCCTCGTCAGCAGGGGCCGGCGCCAGCGCTGCAGCCTCCCACTCCTCCTGTCACCTGTCCTCACACAGGCCAAGGTGACTTTGTTCCCTCCTGATGGAAAAATGACAGCTGCTGCAGCGACAACATCCGAAGGAGTCAGGGAACGACCAGTTGGCTTCTCTCTCTCTGTGTGTGTGTCCTTTTCTCTCATTCTTTATGTCTCTTGTGCCCTCCCTCCCTCCCTCTTTATCATTCTGTAACTATTTTGCAAATGCTCTGTACATCAGGTGCACACGAATGAATTTGCTTGTTTAGTTTTTTGTGCAGCATTTTGTGCAGCACAGTGGTCTGCTTTGCAAAGTACATGTCCAGTGTGACCTTCTTATGTTTTATGTTTTTTTGGTTTTATGATGGCAACCTCTGAAGTGACTGCATTAACCAATCAAAATACTGTTGGTTCCCTTGTGGAAAAAACTTTGTATGTTAATGATTAGTTAACTTAAAGTTAACTTTGCTGTGTTGGAACAACTCATTTTGTACTAGGTGTATTTACACAGAACACCAGTAGCATCCTCCCGGTTCAAACTCCTGTTTTTCTTTGATCCATCCATCAATAAAAAAATATCAATGATAAATAGAAACGCTAAGTGTGTCTGGACATATATGGTATATATAAATTAACAGGCTCTCAAAGACTCTCTTTCAGTCCAGATCAAATTTAAATCCCCATTTTGTCCCTTCTAAAACCTCCTTCAGTAGTCGTAGCTAGATTGTTGTGTTGTCACTGCTGGGTTGATGCGTACAATGTGGATCCCTTTCAATAGATCTCAGCTCTTGGACACAGGGATTTATACTCTGGCAGAATTTGTATCCCGCAATTACTTTCATGCAATGAATGGCTATTACAGACCATTAGATACATTAATTTCGCCTGCGTCCCTCTTCATATTTGCATTAGACCGCTTCTTTAAAATCTCCAAGAATGCCAGAGGGGATTTCCCTCAAGGGTTGAGCGCTGAATTATCTTACTTGACATGCTAGCTCTGAATTAGGCACGATACTGGCTTGGGAATCTGTGGAGTAAATAGTGAGATTTTCATGTTTAGGGTGATAGTGTTGAAAATGTTTCATTTGAATTACAGATGGCTCTGGGAGCATTGTGGCATGACTGAAGTGAGAGTAATTGGTGAAATGTAGATGACACACAATGCTGCGCGCATTAGTGCTGCAACACATCCCGAAATTGGAGCTGCTTATTTCATTTTTGAATGCTCTTACTCTTGTTGTTTTCGTAGCAGACTGATTTGTCTGCTCTTCTCCTGTTGCACTGTAGATTGCGTCCCGAGCTTTTGAGCAGCTCGTATGAAAAATGTCTGCTGTCAACACAGTGTGTCTCCTGGACAATGGTAGCTGAAATCCTGTTTTGAGCTTCTTCTTTTTTAATGGGTAGCAAGGACTAAAACCTGATGAAATGGAACAGCTGTGTTGAGCGCGCGCACACACACAAAGGAAGGATAGAGAAAAAGAGACTGTGGTGAAAGACAGAAAAGATTTCCGTGTTTTCCATTCCCTTGAGCACTGGTAGGATGTTGTGTTGGGGATTCACGCTGTGATAAAAGGGGAGAAACGAGATATCAAACTATGCTGTCCACCTGCTGTCTCCCCTAGCATTTATCATTAGATGAACCTGTCATATAGGCCTTGCTTCGGTCAATTATTGCCATCATCCATTTCCAGCATGAGACACTATACGGTGAGTGGCCATCTGCTGCGATATAGCTGGAATTATGGGTCAGACCAGCGGTTTTGCTCTCTTGAGAAGTGCCTTGGTCATAGCGTGAGACTAACTTTTTAAGTTTCCAACTCAGAAATAGGACATGAAGGACTGCAGCCTGGACTCTTTGAAAATCATTTAGACTTTTATGTAAAGTTTAACTCACACGTCAGTCCAAACGGCTCCGTTCAGTTCTGTCGGAGTGGCTGGGGAATTTATTTGGACAACGCCACCATCCTCTCACACACTCCTATATGATGTACCGCTGTGTGAGAGATATCTCTAACAGCCTCATGTTGACTCATTTAGCATCTGGCGCTGCTCGTCGCTACGCTCCATGCATGCTGGTGTGTGCTGTATAGCCGGGGCTGCAAGTTGTCCATATTCCCACCTCATTTTCAAGATCTTTCACACCATGGCTGGTGATGACATCATCATTCATGCGTGTGCCGGAAAGTAAACATCTGGTAAGTGCTCCAAGAAGTGAAAGAGACTTGAAGATGTGATTTCACAGATCTCATTTTCTCTATTTCTATGATTTTCTTTTGGTCTGACCTATGTTTTTTTTTTCACTTCGGGGGCAATAATATAAGAGTGCTTGCTGTAAGATACCCATTATGCTCAACTGTATCATTTTCTATTTGGTACACAGTGCAGCATTTGAGCCACCAGCTGTGAGAGAGACATTACAGCCACACCTCTCTTTTTAACATCTCCTTGTGTTGGTCTGTTGTGTGTCCAAAGACAACGTTCAAAAGATATTTTTTCTCCAAACAATACTTTGCAATTAGTTGTATTTGCTATGCTCACAAAGCTCTCTCCAAGGACTTACTCTCTTTTAAAATGGGTGTCTCTCTACGATAACCCCTCTAAAAAAAATTAATTAGTTTTGGATAACAAACAGCTTTTCTTTCCTTTTTTCTGTTAATGATGTAAGAGTTGTTCAGACTCGGCTATTCTCTGATTTTGAAACTGTAAATTAGAGCATAAGGCCTGTGAAGATTAAACACCAATTCATCTGCCTTGAATTGTTCATCTTCATTGTAACATAATGGTTATTCTTATAGGTTGCTGTTCATTGCGGCTTTATCATTTATTATGTTCATTATTCCCGAGGACTGATAAGAGCATTTCCTTCATTTTTCCCTTTTCTGTCTCATCTGTGGGTTTAAAACCCGCAGCTAGAAAATCAAGCATTCCTTTGTTCGCTGTTCATTTGGACGGCTGACTTTGCTGGCTCGTCCCTCTAAGCGGTGATATTGTGGAAGCAGCTCATGGCAAGCATCCTCGGAAAAAGATATCCTGCTCCGCTTAGCAGGTTCATGAATACTGAACGCCGTTGTAAAGATCAAACAGAGTGAACGTGGTGTTCTGGCGTGCGTGCTGGAGAGGAGCGTAGTTGACACTTTGACACTCGCAGTTGTGTCTTTATTACTATGCGGTGATGGTCGGGGCAAATGTTTATTGAAATGAAAATCTGCCATGGGCTATTTACAGTCGTTAGACATTTTGTAATAGTTATGTTCACATTTACATTTTGATGTGAAAGCAAACTCCTTTATTTAATCTGTCTGCATTGTGAATGTGCTACTATTAGAAGAGTCTGGCCGACTGTTCTGCTTGTTTTTTTGGCATCCTTTAAAATATTATTCTGGACCAGACTCCTGAGTCACTCCGTCTCGGTTTCCTCTGAGTTTTGAAAAACTTCCAGCAGATAAATCCTTATTCCACAGTTTCTGCTCCCTTCTGGCGTGCTGGATTCAGTAGTCCGAGCCTCCTTTAGAGGGAGCACTGTGGCTGTCATATTTCTCCTTTATAAAAATGAGCTCTTTGAAGCAAACAAGAGCTGCAAGGGACGCTTGCACCTGTCTGCTGCACTGTCTCGCCTCTCCTTGTCCTTCATCTTTGTTTAGAATCCTTGGGTCTGTTTTGGGTAAATGAGGTTCATGACCCTGGCTTTCTGCATCACCAAGCTCTCACATCGTTTCCTCATGGTCGAGGGGCACTCAGATGGAAAGCACTCTCAGCAGACGGTTTAGTAATTACACACTGGAAACCAATCAGCCTGAACACTGCTTCTTAATTAGCAGAACAAAACAATAGTGCATGGATTGGAGGACCCTGGAGGTCACACGCTCCCCCCTCAGGTATCCCACCGAGGTGCACTTTAAAGCGCCTCAATCTTCACCTCTCAAATGCATCTCAGCAGGTAAAAAAAAGTGGCCATGTGTACCTGCGAAGGCGCCAGATCACATTGGATGTGGCAGAGACATGCTTCAAAGGTGCGACTGCCTGATAGCCAGAATGGATGTGCATTCGTGCCTTTACGAGTAAAAGAGACGAGAGGTCACCTAATCCATTCTAATCAGGGCTACAGCGGCAACACACATGGTATTCATTAGTAAACAAGACGAAGAGTGGCTCCACGACAAACAACTCGGCCATAATTAGCATGTAGAGGATCTTGCGGTGAACAAAGCCTGTGATAAGGGTCAGGACAAACTATCCGTGTGTTTAATTCTTGCAATCGAAGCTCTTCACATCAGAGTACACCGGCTCTGAATCCATACACTTTGATAAATGGTTCAACTATAAATGGACTCCCAGCATTTCTCTTGCACATTTGATATTTACAGACGCATTCATAATGTCTCGTAATGGACGATGTACGATTGCAATAATTCATCCTGTAACTCTACCCAGTCTAAATTACTACCAAGAGAAGACTGCTTCAAATTTCCTGCATGCGAAGATCTTAGATGTCCTCAAGCTCTTCATGAAGCGCCTCGAAAATGACAGTAAAAGCATTTCAGTTAAAGAAAACCAGAAATATGTAGATTATTACAAGCACAGGAGTGAGCGTGTAACGGAATTTGCGGAGCTGCAGCCGCTGATGTCTGACATGCTGCCAGGGAGCTTTTTCTATTCTCCCCTATTAACAGTTAGGTAGAGCAGGCTGGTAATAGTTTTTTCATGTCTATTAATGTCTCTCTCCAGAGCCAGCAGTTACATGCTGTGTCATTAAAGGTCAGAGCAAATTGGATCTTCAAATGAAGACAGCGTGGAAAAAAGCAGGACTTTTTAATAGCTTGCGTAAGGCTGCCAATAAATGCTCTGATTATTATTAATGATTTTTCCCTGTATTGATTTGGCCCTGTCTTGGGTGATCTCCCATAGTCAGACTAGAAATATGTAGAATTCTGCAGCAGCCAGGGACAATCTGTGTACGTTTCTTCATTGTGTTGTTAATGAATCTGTAGCGGTACTACTGGCTTGCATTGTTTTTATCTAGGCGAGTAAGGAAAAAGTTACATGCATAGTTATAGAATACAAAACTAGTTCATATCTGGAAAAAGAAATGCAGAGCAACAGAGGGGAAGAAAGGACACAGAGGGAGGAACGACTGTATGTTCCTCAACTCCTGGAGGACAGTAAATACTTTATTTTATGCTTCTTAATATTAACCACATGCACACGCTGAGAAGATACGATCTGATCTACATGTGGATTAATATTAATTATATGAAGTATGACTGAGTTTTTTTTCTTTCTTTCAGCTTAAACAGTATACATTATTTGCAGAGGCCTAGATAGAGCTGGCTGAAAATTATTGGGGAAGGAGAGTCAATCTTAGATTCCGTATATTCTGGACCATCTTGACTTGGTTGATAACCAAAAGGGTTACTAAAATAGTGTAATCTAATTACAAACAGGCCAGTATTATATGAAATGTATATGCCTCAAATAACGCATAAAGGGAACACTCATTAACATCATGACTGCATTAACACAGCCCCTGCTATCATGCTGCTACACAACAGCAGAGCACATTTGTTCAGCCGTGAGTTATAAAGCACAACGTTGTCATGGTGAATGTAACATCCACAGATAACTGTGGATGTTACATTAAAAGGACCATATAACTCAAATCACACTCATATCAGATAAGACTCTGACTCTTAACATAGCCACCATAAATACCATCAGAGCAGTCTAACTGCAAACATCGTCAGCTAGTGTGCTAAGCTTGCAATTTACGTCTTCCCAACAATGAACTTAACGTATATTAACAAGCATTTTGTGTTCTCGCTTACTTATCATCCGAGGCGCACACAGTTCAGCACACAACACAGATCTCTGGCAACTCAGGCATGGCATTAACAGCTACTTGCTAGCATACTGAGTCATACTAAGCACTAATGAATTGGAATTAAATGGGGTGGTGGCACTATGGGGCGGGGCTTTTACATCTTCAGTCTGCGAGTCAACCATACAACCTCAACATCTGAGGGATCATGGCAAAAGATGTGTGTATGTCGTTATATTATCGTCATCTGCCCCAAAATTTGAGTAGTGGTCGGGCTCTAGCTGATGGAGATGACAATCAGTAAAATTAGAAAAGATCTTCATGTGTTGGTGTTTCTCATGATGTGACTCATTAGCTGGTTGGAAAAAAAGATTAAGCCCTAAAAAAGAGACAGGATTGTTCACTGCACATGGAAAAAATGCATCACATGACCTGTGTGCACGAAAGCCATTATTTGAGACTATTTCCTCTTTTTTATTATTATGATTAAGGTTGTGCAAGCACTGAGCTATTTGAGTATCTGTCTGTGTATCATCCAATGAAAAAATGTCCCCTCAGGATGAAGGAAAACCCTCATTGGGTAGCTGATTTTATTCATATAAGGTTATATAAAAATGTGGTTCTCCTCTTCACCTTTGAAATATTGATATGAAGCTCAATCTTCCTCGTAAAAACAGAGATTTTGAATCCCAATTCCTGGTAAAATAAAGGTTAAGTACAAATAAATTAAAATGTGAGGCTGTTCTGTAAATAGTTTTCAAATTCAAATGTAATTAATTAATAGTTTTCTGATAAATTATTAATACAGCAACCTCTAATCAACTCGTATCAACTCATACCCGACCTTTATGGATACATTTAAGATAATGGTGTCCTCGCTCGTGATTATTTTTTAATTAATCTATTGAGCTGAGGCTGGAATATACATTTATAGTGAGTAAAACGTGAAAGACGCAAAAGTCAGACTACCCTGAACCAAAACAAACAAACAAACAAACAAACAAACATAACCCTGCCCCTTCTTCCTTCTTCACTGTAATAACTTTCATACAGTCCCTAGCACCAAATTGTTCAAACAAAACATTATAAAATACATGTATTTGTATTATTACTGTAAAACAAAGTAAGAGTTGAACCAGTAAAATGCACTACAGTAATTGGTCAGAGGGGTTTTATTCGCCCTTTTCCCCAGCTGCTGGGCTGTCATCACTTCACTAGGTGCTGGAGAGTCCAATACTTGGTAATGCTCTCAGCACCTTTAAGGACAACAAGACAGGCGCACCTTCCCCCCTCCCCATCATTTCTCTGCCATATCGACTGCCAAGTTGATATTTCAGTTTCTGTTATGTGACATTTGGCTGACTGAACAGAGGTGTCGGGGACAGCCATCACCGGGAGAGGAGGCGGAGCGGGTGGAGGGAGGAAAGAAAAGATAGAAGGAGCAGAAAACAGAGGAGGAGGGGTGTTGAAAGAGACACGGGGAGAGAACTAACAGACAGAGAGTGAGCTGAGGCAAAGGAGGGAAGGAAGGCAAGAGACAGAGAACTGTCATATCCACCCTTATCACAGCGGTCTGCAGTTTTCCAAATGTCTCTTTTCAAGCGGCGCCGGAGTGTGCATATTAACTGAAATGGTGTGTCTTTGTCCGGGCTCCTGCTAGGCCATTCACATCCTGCACACTCTCCGCAGGCGAACTCCGCCACGCCACCACACACCCAACCAAGCCCTGAAGTCTCACCAGCACTACAAATAGACGTTTCCTTGGTTTTGAACCAAATGATTTCTTTTTTTATTCTTTCCAGGGAGCTGTGCTGTGGGAAATGTTGCCATGATTTTTGAAAAAGAAGTGAGAAGAATCACTAATAAAAGCAGACACAGTGTGAATCTTGAAAACTGAAAGTGTAGTTCCCCAGATCCTGCAGAGTTTTATTTATTTTTTTATTTATCAAAGATATAATATGTAACATTTACACAATTAAATGTGCAAAAAGAGCTAGACCTTTGTTATGTATTTTGTTGACTGTTTGAGGTAACGATGCGTTTCATTTGGTAGCCTGTTGCTATAACTTCCAGGAGAGAGACACAGAATGAGAAAGAAAGTCGCAGAACGTGACCAAACATAACGTGAATAAAAGTTTAAAGCATTAGAAACATAGATAGAATTTTATCTGCAATGGTGGCTGTTTAACAGCAACTCCCATAATCCCACACTACTTCACGACATCACCAAGCTACATCTTTTGTTTTGTTTTGAATAATTACATATTGTTCAATTAAATAGAAAGGTTGCAAGATACTCTCATTGGATAAACTGTCCAGATGTATCATCCCCTGCCTAGATTAAGTAGCTCTTCTGAAAGCTGTTATGCAATGATAACCTTGAAATCCAGCTCACTGAGAGCTCAATCGGTGGATGTAATACTGTAGGTACGTGAGGCACATAAAACCTGGCATCAGATAAATAAGCGTAGCCACATAACCAGGTGAATTTTTAATGAAATCTCCACATAAGATACGTGTTGGCGTCTGCAGGCAGACACACTGGATCATGAGTGTTCATGTACTACATGCTTGACAGATGTGAGCGCACCTCAGGTGTTTTCAGGATGATCGTATGATCAGTTTCAAGTTGAAGTTTCAAGTTTATTTCATTCATGCATCACTTTAAAAGCATACAGCTTCACAAAAAGAGACACATGTATTTACACACAGGCTTAAAGAAGCATGTGTGCATAGTAAAGTGAGATTAGAATAGAAGCAGATTTTATCAGGCAAGCATAAAAACATGTAGGTATATAGCAAATGTTAAAGCAATACAATTTAATTATTAATTAAATCACAACTGCAATTAAAACATAATATTAAACCCAATGAGTCTGATAAAGTAAAAGAAAGTTTAATACAATGAATACAATAAAAGCCGGAGAATAAAAGTGTATCTTGAGGTGCATCTTAAAAGCATCAACAGCCTCAGTCTAATTGCCTCTGGTAGGCTATCCCAGAGCCGAGGACGCTACAGAAAAAGTTCTGTCCTCACCCTTTTTGTTTTCCTTCAGATGGGGTACAGCCAACATGCCACAGTGGGAGGATCTAAGGGGTCTGGTGGTGCTGTAAGGGGTGAGAAGCTCAGAGATATATGTTAAGGAAGGATTATGAAATTGATCCTGAAACGAACTGGGAACTAGTGTACAGATGGTGGAGTAGTGGTGATGTGGTGTCGTTTCTTGGACCTTGTTAATAACCGGGCTGCAGCGTTTTGGACTAGCAGTAAACGAGAAATGGTAGCCTGAGTAAAGGGAGTTACAATTGACCCTTCCTAAGTCGTTTGGTCCAATAACAGTTCAGCAAGCTTAACACCCGGATGAACCTTGGTCAACTTTTTTCCAATTACTATTAAACTTGTATGATGTGCTCAGTTTGTCTATGTAGTAAAAGAAAAGCAAGTTAACAAGATGGTTTAGAAATGTTGCTGGGGGACATCTAAGAGCGACACTCAACACCCTGAAAACAAAGACACATTTTGATTGGATAAGTCTGTGTTGTAGACCTCACCATCAGAATCATCTCCAAAGACAACTTGTTTGTTCAAAGGTAACATTGCGATGTACAGTCATATCATATTGAAGCCGCGATCTTCGCGGGCACATCACGCTAGCTAGCTGACATGTAATGGTCAGCGCCATGGTCTGTAGCCAGGAATATATACATAGAGTGCTTCATTTATCCCAAGAAAGGGTAAAGAGGACATACCCAGCAGTGCAGGACAGATGTTGACATCAATCTTGTCATCCTTGGCCTCTATGAAAAGTTTGTGTGGCTTCTCTTGTTTTCCTTCAGCCAGAATGGCTTGGCCTTAATGCGCTTCGTTTGGCCGTGTTCATAAAACTTAACATTGTGAATATATCCTTGCATCACATACTGTAGTTCTTGCTGTCAACTTCTCAACGTCTTTAACACCCATGTTCTTAGCATGTGGTCTGATCAAGGTTGTGGACAGTAACAGTGGTATGATGAGAAGAGCTGAGGAGTAGTAGCTCTGTCTTATCCTTGTTTAGCTAATAGATGTTATGAGCCAACCAGTCTTTAATATCTTGGAGACAGTTTTGTAGTTCAGTTACATCAGCCTGATTTTGAGAATTAAGGGGGAGGTAGTCCTGGGTATCGTCTGCGTAGCAGTGAAAAGAGACTCTACGAGTTTGGATAATTCTTCCAAATGGGAGCATGTAAAAACAGAAAAGAGGTGGGCCTCAACCTGAACCTTGCGGAAACTCACGTGAAATCTATGCAGATGTGGACGACAAGCTGCCGACAGAAACAGCGAAGCATTTGTTTGTAATGTAGGAGCGAAAATAATCAAGGGCAGCCCCAGGGATGTCAACCCAGCGTGACAAGAGATAAAGGAGAATTGTCTGGTCGACAATGTCTATTTAGACGAATAAAAACAGACCACTGCAGCACAGAGGTCATTTGTCACTGAGGGATGCTCCTGTGTTCTGTTGTTTACAGAATCTTGACTGGAATTTTTCAGGAATATTATTTTGGTTTAAAAATGCCATGCTTCAAACAAGATGGGACTGCACCTGTGGCTAGAGGACTGTTAAAATTGGTCAATAAGCTAGTTCCAACTGCTTCAAATGACAGTCAAAGGAGCTTTGTTGGAATTATATCAAGCTGGCAGCTAGTGGGTTTCATACCTGCAATTACGCATCCAAGCTGAGGTAATGAGACTCGACAAAATGTATAACAAGCAGGAGGCTCCTCAATAACCAGTGAGAAGTTTTTGATAGGGTGAGAAATATTTATACCTGATGCTGCCAGTTTTGGATAGAAAAAAAATCTTTAAACTGGTGACAGCTAATTGGGGAGGAGTTTAGAGTGAAGCAAGCAGACAGGTTAACTTCGCAGTTTATGGTGCTAAATGTGATCCTGGACGTATGACTGCTCATGGTGATGATATCCGAGAGGTATTTTGCTTTTGGTATTCATCTAGAAACGCCTTATATATTTCATATGACACATGTTGGCTGTCTTTTATCCACTTTCACTCTCTGCTTTTTGGCAGTCCCCTGATGTCTAGAATAGAGAGACAGGACTTGTGAAAGCAGTCTATTAGTTCATCAGAGTGAAAACGGGTAGAGAAGGATTTAATAACACTGTGGGCTGTGGAGTCGGTGCTATTGGCACTGGAAGACAGGCTGGGTGTATGAGAATTGATTGGGAGCGGGTTGGAGCAGGCAGTTTTGGTAGGGGTAGAAATTACACTAAGTTAAAAGAGTCAATAAGATGCATAAAAAATAAGTAGCCAGTGTATTAGCAGGACAGCAGACGTGAATAATGAAAACACGTAAAATGAACAGCATATCATATCCTGACATGACCACAGATAGCGGAGCTCAGGAAATTTTCTGACAAAGACGTTCTGATTTAATTAGTATGAGTTGAATGTGTTGAATCCCAGTCTGGGAATTGTCTTTATCAAAGAAACACCACGAGACATGTAAGACACACAACACCAAACAGAAAGAGGCCAGAAACAGATCAAACAACATATACTGTACATGTACAGCCAGCCATATTTATTTTATTTCATTGTACTGGGAACAAATGACACTTTAAACCTCTCTGTAGACATTATTGGAAGAATAAACCCAATTTCTGAAACAGATGAAACTGATCGAAGTAGTCTGGTTTCTAACTGATTGTTGTATTGTGCAGGACATATAACAGATACAGATTCAAGATTATACCCAATACATGTAACCGTTGTCTACATAATGTTTCCAGTTTACTGTCGCAAATTGGGTTGATGTGAGTGAATAAGTACAAGGCCAAAGCATGCTGTCGCTGATATGAAAAGGTCAGTTTTGTAAAGAGCCTCAATTGTGCTCTGTTATGAATAGGGATGCAAAATATATCTCTTAAGTATTATCCCAATCATGAAAACATAGGCAATGAGTAGAGCCAATAATACATTACTAAAGACTTAAATTGATTTAACAAGTGCAGGATGTACACACCTGTAAATGTGGTTTGCAGTCTGCCAATAAATGAGAAGAAGAACAACACTGTTGTTGCGCTCATGGCATCAAACTGCTGCACCTGAGCCAAATATGTCGTTCCCTGTGTGGACATTTTTTTTACAGTTTCAGTAGAAGACAACATGATTGCAATTTACAATAAATGTTCCTCGAGAGCTCCAAGACTTGGGAGAAAGTCGACAGGTTTTAACACAACACATTTTATGAGAGCAATGGAATATTAAATCATCCATCTTTGCTCACAACATCCCAGTCTTTCTTACCCTCAGGTGTGCATATACTACAGTCCAGGAATTTCATTTTTAAAATACAGAAATGTGAAACTATCATCTATCACAGTTGTGCTTTTTGTCATTTTTGGATAATTTTCACAAAGAAAGTGAGACTACTGGTTGTTTCAGTCATGGACTCAGTTGATACAGTCAAATTAAGGCGGCAGGGTTTTGTGGTCTAATAAGAAGGTGGAAGACATTAGTAAAGTATTTTAACTCAAGTACAGAACCCAAAATAAAATATAAAAAATATAGCTCCTGACAGGATGTTCAGCTACTCTTGTCTCTAATGAAAAGGGTATGGCTTCCATCTTGTGTAATCACTTCATTAAAATGTTGAACTTTCCAAGTTTAACTCAAATTTAAAGTAAGGCCACAAATATGAAAAAGAGACAGACTTTTTTGTTTTTTCAGAAAGTGCAGTGTTTCAAAGACGAAACCAAACTAGCTGAGGAATAATGTATTTTCACTTTTGATGGTTGAAAACATTTAACATCAAATTTTGAGACTCCACTATGCAGTGTCGGGATCCTCGTTAGAGTGTCTGTGCATGCTGTGTTTCCTCTGCAAGCTCCTGCACCAACCCTGTCATAGTTACACAAGATAAATTCATGGTGTGTAACTCACAGGGATACAGCAAACTGAACTCACTAATTATACTGGTTTTAGGCAGTTGGCGGCCAGCAGTGATTTTCAGGTGGTGCATCTACCACTTTGGTCCTGGCTGTAATTTCTCAACAACTATTGGATGGATTGACATGAAATTTGGGACAGTCATTAATGGTCTCCACAGGGATAGATTTCGTTCCTTTGGTGAATCCCGTTTTTTTTCCTCTGGTGAGGTTTTAAAGTGATATGTCTTGACAACTATTGGATAGACTCAGTATATTTGGTACAGGTGTTCCCAGTGGATGGATTGTAATATATTTTTTCTGATCCCATGAATTTTTGTCGAGTGGCATCATCACATAAACTGACACACCAGTTGGTTCGTTATTCAGAACCATTATCAGAAGTCGTCCTAAGAAACTGTTTTGAAAGTGGCAGGCACTTTCAAAGAATACCTGGCAGCTGTGTGGCCTTCAGTGCTGTTCTTTACTATTCTCTTCAATGAATTATACTCTCCAGTTCTGATAAAGCTGATGCTACAGCAGCTACGCTAACCTCTTGAGGAGCAGCCATCATTGTTTTCAAACAAACAGTCGCTTCTCTTGCTGGTCTCCACACCTAAACTATGCCTAAAGCTGCCAGTAGTTCCTGCGTTGTTCTTGGTGACATTCAGCGCTCTAGATCTAAATGAGGAACCAGTTTGCGATGCCAGGGGTCAGGATGCCCAGGCCCCTGACTTCACCTGCCACACATTGTACACAACCCTATTGCCTGTCCCTGCAGATAGTGGCCAACAGGGTTGTCTGAGGTCTGAGGCCAT
Source organism: Pagrus major (assembly GCF_040436345.1). Classification (NCBI taxonomy): domain Eukaryota; kingdom Metazoa; phylum Chordata; class Actinopteri; order Spariformes; family Sparidae; genus Pagrus; species Pagrus major. The sequence continues at coordinate 21,821,194 of NC_133232.1, read as the reverse complement.
GCTTCGCTGCCACAAAATGGTAGATTGCCCCCCCCTCCGAGTTGGGGCTGAGCTCATGCCCCAAGCAAAGGAAATTAAATATCTCAGGATCTTGTTCACTAGTGACAGGAAAATGGAGTGTGAAATGGACAGGCACCCTAAGGAGTTTCCTCCATAGCCTTAGAGATGCGGTGAGGAGCTCAGACATCCAAAGGGAGCTCTGAATAGAGCCGCTGCTCCTTCGCGTCGAAAGAAACGAGCTGAGGTGGTTGATTAAGCGTCTGATCAGGATGTCTCCTTGGCACGTCCCTTTGGAGGATTTTCAGGCGCGACCAACTGGGAGGGGACCCCAAGGTTAAGCCAGAATTCACTAGAGGGATTCTCATCTGGCTTGGGAACAATTCAGGATTCCCTAGGAGGAGCTGGAAAGCGATGCTGGGGAGAAGGATGTCTGCTGCCACCACGACCCAACCCTTGATAAGGAGAAGAAAATGGATGGACGGATGGAAGGACGAAAATAAAGGCTTGTGATCTGGCAGGGAAAACATCACATGTTTTGACCTGGTAAAATCCTGAAAAACAAAAATAGAACAAAGATAGCAAGAGGCAGGCCTTGCACAGTGACACCTTTAATATTAAATTATTAGGCCTACACCGGACTTCGTGTCAATTAAAGTTGGCTGACCTACCAACCCAAAGCATCAGTATTTGATGAGTTGGGAATGAGACTCAAAAATCAACGTCCTTATAAAAAGGAGCTTTAACACCACACAAGGGAGCTCTTTCTTTCATGCTGCATTAAAATTCTTTCAACAAAAGGTTGTGTAAACACCATCCAATCACAGCTTTGATGGTCCCACTTGTTAATTTGGCCTCTCTGACACTTTGCACTGTGAAGGGATTCACTTGCCTGAACTTGTTGTTTCTTTGTGAGGCTGTTGTTGAGAGTTGGAGCAACTAAACTCTATGAGCCGAAGATCCAAATCAATAAACCGAAAGCTGTGGAGTGGTGCAGTATTGCTGATCTATGACCCTCGAACTAGTATTATTAGCGACTAGCCAACGATAAGATCATTTGTGTACAACTGAAACATAAATAAACAAAAGGTGCTGCTCATAAAGCACTTTACAGTAGCTGTATTGGTCTTAAAAGAGATTTTTTATTTACAGTCCAGTGAGAATAGTTCAGGAGTTGACCTGAGGATGGATTTATCCTACTTTGAGATTCTGTGTGAAGGCAGTGCTCTCAGACTGCACACAAGAATTTGATCAATCTGTTTGATTTACAGTACTAGGCAACACACTGCACGTGCAGTATGACTCTTTTACTGCATGTAGGCATGTGGGTTTTCCACAGGTGACGATAAACTCACACTCAGCACAAAGGAGGAATCCCACTGTAGTTGACCACATCGAGCCCTTACAGCCCAGAGAGCTTGCCAGCCGACCAGTGATTGACTAAAGGGTGGACAAATGCCAAACGCCTCTTTAATTGTTTATATCATGCAACAAGATCTGCCATGAAATCAACTCATCTTACAGTAATGTCACGGGGTTAGCACATTGTATTATTCACTCTGTTTACAGTACACGTGTTTAAAAAATCATGAATGTTTTGGTTCAGGCGTGATCGCTGTAAAGATGCATGACAGAGATAAAGAGAGTGGGCGAATGGGAAAGTGAAACCAAGCTGAAACTTAATTTGGTCCTGGGTTCATTGTGTTTATTCAATTATACAACAGAAGCAGACACTCAGGTAAAGCACGTGACAGAAACTTTCACCGGTGAGACTGGCTCAATCTCCGAGGCTTCACTAAGATGTAAAACGCTGTCCTACATGGTGGCAAAGACAATTTGCCAGGTCTTGAATTTATTCAGTTATAAATCCAAGTACATCCAAATAATCTATCAAGCAACATTGTTTTGTCATCTCCATCATAATCTCTGTGACATTGGCAGTCCTCTTCAGACCATCTCTCTTTGTTTTTCTCCTTTGTTTTTTTTTCAGTTGTGTTACCGAGTTGCATAAATTGTGGGGCATTTTTACATTCTTTTGATGCTCAGATAAACATTGTTACGGCCCTGTCCAACATGTGTGGCTGTGTTGGTGTGAGAGTGGCAATTAATTGGAGTCTATTTTTGACTGGCTGGAGTCGTGGGTTCAGCCTTGGGAGTGCATGCTGTTGATTGGTCTCAACTTAACATTTAAAATACCTGTGTTTCCATCAGACCGACAGCAGCACAGAAGGCTGGTTCTGTCCTCGAACTCTAAAGCCCTTCTGTTTAGCTGTACATTGTGTAAATAGCATTGAAGCTGTAGGAGCTGCTGTTTTCTTTTGCACTATTTTCTCCAGTTCTGCTGTATCTTGGGGCTGGGTTATGTTTGGTAAATGTGCTTTTGTTTGTTCGATTCAGGGTTAGTCGGCACTTTGTGAGGAGATAGATTCATTTGTTTGTTGTTTTGGCCTCTGTTCACCCTGAATTATATTGCTTTAGTTAATTCCACCTTTTGTATTTATGAATTGTTTCTCTTTTATTGAGATTCAGTGTTCAGCTGGAAATAATCTGTTCACTTTCATGTTGTAACAAACATGGATCATCTTTAAAGGTGCAATATGTAAGAATTGGTCACCTGTCAAATTCAATTCACCGAAATAACTGTTAACTGCTGCTAACTGTAGCTGCCGTCAGCTATTCAACTCAGTTACGAGGGCCAGTTTGACAATAGCAAATACATTACTGAGGTGATTCACAGCGGGTCCGACAAACACTGACTCTGGGGACGACGGAGACGGCAGGGAAGATGGCGGGTTCAGGCAGGGAAAGGAGAGGGGTGAAGCAGGAGAGGAGTAAGAGGGAGGTACAGTGTCGGCATCATCATCAACACCCACCTCCGGAGGCCTGAGCTATACTATTGTTGCTAGGGGTGGACAGTGGTATTACAGCACAGGGGCTAGCTGGTTAGTGTGCTAATTTCAGTAGATATCTCAGCAAATGTCTCTCTATTTCTATATTTCCTTACATTCTGTTGAGAATTTTAACTCATTTTTGAATGTTTAAAGTAAAATTCTTATATATTGCACTTCATGAAGTAACCTGAGTCTTCCTTTCGACAGCAACTTCAAGGTTTAAGGTGATTCGTTCATACAACATGGAGTCACGTAACGAAATTAAAGTTTGAAAACTCCTTCATGCTACACAAACATATGTAACCAGCAGCTACTGATGATAATGTGGCTGTCTATATGTCTATAAACACTCCATCCACTTTGAGCACCAAGTATCAATGACGTAAACACGTAAAAACGGAGTCCACCTCTCGTCCCGCTGTCAGCTCCATGTCTGCCCGCATGATCCAGGATGTCGTGGTGGAGTCAGGTCTCTGTAAAGATGTCCTGATGATCCTGTTGCTTGGCCAGCCAGAGTTTCATTTGTCTATTTAATTTTTCTGCGACCGGACATTAGCCAGGAGCTACTTTGAGTCCAAACTGGATTAGCATCAAGCTCCTATTCTGGATCTCTACCCTCTCCACCCTTGGGCGGTCCAGCTGGTCGTGCTGGATGGTTGAAAGATGCCATGGACAATGATCGTCTTAAAGTCTGCCGCTCGTAATCTAAAACCAGTGCATTCTTCTACATTTCTGTCAGCAATAAGGCTAATCACAAAAGTTAAAAAACAAAAATGCATTGCAATTTGAAATAGCTAGCACCCGCAGCATCTGCATGCACCGCTGTTGCCATTACTGTCATCTAAAATAAGAGCGATTAAAGCTTACCATCACTTTTTGTAAACGCGCTTATAGTTGGTGGCTAGCGAACTGTAATATGCAAACTATACACAAAAAAGCAAAACAAGTAAAAGTTTGGAAGTTTTTGGTCTCACATGAGGCTGTAGTCCACTTAAACTGATGGAAGTTAAATGGGCTTAAATGAGAACAGGATTTCATGTGTCAAAGTGTCAAAACAACTGTAACCTCTCATTTTAATGCAGTATAAAGCCATGTTCAGACAGACAACAGCAATATGTGAAAATATGCAGCCTGCTCATTTATTTCAACTAGGCCACAGTGTTGACACAAGTCACTGTACAGTGCTCCAACTAAAGAACTCAGTGTTGTCCTGCAAAAAGGTAACACAGCTCAACTTTTGCCAAAACAAAATGCGATCTAAGGCTGAATATTGTATCTTCTACACCCTCTTAAAGGCTGTCAACCTTTGCCAGAAGTAAAGTTTAAATAATCCAAATTTGCCAAAACCTTGAGTGTGTGAAACACACTGAATATATGGATAAGCAGCAGATAAGCGGATTATGCTTCAGGAGTTGTTTGAGAAGTTTCCTCAGATATTTTGACCACTGTGAAATCTGTTAAATATTAGACCATATCATAATCAGCATAAATTCAGCAGTTGGCTATAAACATAACTGAACTCATGTCAAGTTGGATGTAGGTTTTTACATCCAGAGAGTATTTACAGATTACTCTGATTGTAATGTTAAAAAATACTTTTGAAGAATTGAATTTACTGTTGAAGTTTTTGTATTGTAAGTGCACACCCTGGTCCTGGAGGTGAGCACACTTCAGGAGTTTGTCTCTCTGTCAGCTCTTCTTACACACCGCCATGGCAGAGGGGTCCTCTGTGACCCTCTTTGTCATCACCTGACACCTGACTCCACTCGCCCGTTGTCTGTCTGTCGTTCCAGCAGGTTCTGTGCGACAGATTAGCATGATCAAGGTCAGTCTGAGTGCACTGACCTGAGTGAGTCGCCGCAAAGGTGAGTGGATGCACCTGCTGGCCCCCCTGCAGATTGATTTAATTAAGGATATGGCCGCACATTTGTTGCTGGTGGTATTATGAAGCCTGAAGGGAAGGCCAGCAGGAGAGGGGAAAGGAGAAGAGAAGCCACACGTAATCAAAAGGAGAGTGCAGGGGAATTGATGAATGAGCTTTTAATCTGCATAGAAATAGCTGGGTTACGAAATTGAGCTGTGGTCTTCACGGCCCGGCCTGATGTATGAGAGCGCTGTGGGATCCTTGTGTAACACACACACACACTTTTTATTAGAGTATGTTTGTCCTTCCAACGCTGACCTTATTCCCGGCCTTAATTAAAGGCGCTCTTAATGACTTCCCTCTCTTACCAAAGCTTTGCTGACTTGTTGGTGCGTGCACATGCGTGTGTGCATACAAGAGAGTGCATCTCTGTCCACTCACCAAATATTGTACATACTATATGCATGCACGCAGGAGACGGTAATATTTAATGTGTACATAACAACATGATGAGATGTGTGTGTGTGTGTGTTGCCTCATGTGTGAAAACCCCAGCCACACACTAGCTTGTTTTACACCCTTATTTCATTAACCTGCATGTGTGTAATTGCATTGCAGATGAGTTAAGGCTGCTGAAGTCACTGTGGAGACTCTTTATACGAACCACCATAACCATCTGATTAAAAGGAGGTACGCAAAGCTGGGAGTAGCAGGGCAGAGGGAGGCTACTTAATGAGATTTTTAACCCACTAATTCAATAGTCAAAAGTAAACAGTAAGGAGCTGGGGAGTGGAAAAAAACGCTGGGGGCAAAGCCAGCTAGCATGGGAGCGCGCACACAATCACTCTTACATTAGGTATGTGCCATTATATTGCAGAGCCAAACCAAGTGAGGATTAGTGCAAACACGTTTCATTTCTTTCTGTTCCTCACAGGCCCCTCCTTTCCTTCCCACCTTGCTTTAATCCATCAACCTGAAGACAAATCCTTTTGAACATTCAAAGCAAGAGCCGGGAAGGCTGCAACATGATCAATTACAGACTCTCAGCTGCTGTCTCAGTCTACTACGTCATGCAAACATTGGTGCAAACACACATTCATTTTGTTGATGTTTCTTCGCTCATTTTCTCCTGCTGTCTCCTTTCAAATCATGCCCACTTCTTTTTTAGTGTCGATAATGCTGCACCTCTTAGGATGCATTTGTACAAACAGCTTTCACCTGCTTGGTCTGCCAGTGCCATACTTGTGGTGTTTCTCAAGGAAAGAAAAATCACACCACAGATTTAAAGTTTACCTTGGTTTTCAGAAAACTGAGCCCAATCATTTGTTTCTAACCAGCCAAAGACAGAGCAATAATCACTTGCAATGTGCCTGTCACGATGGTGTACCTGTATAAAAGGTGCTGATATATTGATTCGTCCCTTCTCGCCTCGCTCCCTAACAAACACTTGGACTCGTTGCACGTTCTCTCATTATGCTATCTTGGTGAAGGCGGGGGATGCAGAGGGTTCAGGGCTCCAGAGTTAATTCCTCTGCTATGTTACCACAGCCAGACGTTTTTTTTTTTTTTCTCGCATTGTTTCTCTGTGGCCTACATAATGGCCAGTGTTCTGTTGAAAAGGATCCTGAGGGGAGACTCTAATAACCCAGATAGATAGGGCTGCTACATTTCTATCTCAAGGCACTTTGTCTTTGCCTGCCAGCGCCCAGGTGCCTTACTCATAGCATTCACAGCGCTTCCTCTGCCATGTAAATAGTATCTATCACCTGGAGAACAGGTTGAAGCATGGAGTGGGAGGGGGGCGGGGGGAAGCGGGGCCGCTGAAAGGCTTGAAAAGGGCCAGACTTTTGTCAGATTGCGCATAAAGATTGCACTTACCTGCTTTGTCAAATGTTAGCTGGTGTGATTTTTCATGTTTTGCATTAAGCAGCGTGAAGATGATTTTTAAAGGGTGTGCATGTGTGAGTGTGTCAGAGTGTGTCTGAGCTCAAATGTCACACTCATTGTGAAATATCATTTTGATAAAAAAAATGGCTTGGTGTTGTCAATGGATGTACTCACGCTGGTGAAATGGACCATGAAATGCATTAGGCCTCTGTCGCTCGCCACACTGGTCAGCCATTACATCCTTTATTTTCTCAAGAAGGAAAACAGCTTACGAGATACATCCAATATCTGCCGCCACATGTCATCTTGTCCGACCACAACTGCAACCACAAATAATAAACACCAACAACAGAAAAATAAGCAAAAAATAATACAATAGAGCTCCCTGGGAATGCATTGCTTATTTCATGGCATTCATGGGATTTTTGCCATACATGAGGATTTTTTGAATGAAATGAAAATGAATCATCAAAAATAAAATTTCTTGCAATTTTCTGGCAGTATTCATCCAAAACTGTTAGATTATGTAACACTTTGAAACAGCTGTTCACCTTCAAAGTACATTATCTGCATGTGGCAGCTTGGTCTCATTCCCCGGTCGTTTTGTCACATCCCTCATGTTTCATACAGACGTAGGAGGTGCCCTTTAGTGTCTGTATTAGATGTACCAGGCTTTAAAGTAACTTAAATGTAAACCTATATGAGACGTTCGGAGCAACTGCGCTGCCTGATGTCAACAGGGGGGGCAGAGGTCAGGGTTTAGTGGTGGGTCACACACAGGACCTTCACCCAGGAGACTGGGGTTTGTGTCCCGAGTGAAACCAAATGTCAACGATGGTTTCCGAAACCTGAGCAAGAACACGTCAACCATTCAGAATAAATCGATCCTGTCTTTCAGCATATCTTCTTACCAGCTTAACGTCCAAGTCCACATTTTTACAATGCCGATCTGAGGTTTTTAGTACGTGCGGTGGCAGGGAAGAAATATCCATCGCAGACGTTAATTTCAGTGTTTTTTTTAATTTGGTAGTATGAGGTTTGGGAGAATTGTTCTTGAACATTAAGTTGTGAAGTCACCTTCATCTCCATTCTGTTTAATGCCGCTCTATTGCTCTGATTTGCTTTGCATATCTGATTACTTGTTGACCAGTGCAGATGGGTTGCGTGTATTGATTTTGTTTCATTCACCAAATATAAGACCCATACTGCTAATCTGTAAACTGCAACATAAAGTATTTAAGAAACAACTGCAGGTGACAAGGTGATCCAGTTATGGCATTTTAAGGTCTGACTCATGGAAGGTGCATTAATGAGACAGGGTTAATAAGACAAGGAGGATAAGCATTTTTTGTTAAGATATTTGTCAGTATACGAATGCACACAAACAGAAAATCAAAGGAACTTGTGTCTGTAAACCGGACCAGATTTTAGCTAGAATTCCTGAAAAAAAGCAAGTTATGATAGATAAGTATCCAAAATTGTAATACAAATAGATGAACTGCCACTGACGTTAAGGATATTTGTTAATAAGGTGGCATCAAGTCCTGTGTGCAAACCCTGAATTTGGGAAATGCATTTAGCTGTTGTGCTGCACACACTGAAACAACCCAACACGCATTAAAACGTAACACAATTATAGTTCAATAAAACCACGAGTACAAATTACTTCTCTCCTTTTGTTGTTTGTTTGCCTCTTGTTAATCACGTTTGTGTGTATTTATTCTGTTTTGTCTTGACGTCACTGACAATGAGGGCATGTCCTTCACGATTCTTCAATATTAAAATGAAGCTCGAGTGAAAAGGAAAAAAAGATTGTTCATATATAGCGCCTAAATCTAAATCTAATTCTTTGACTGTCCCTGTCATTTCGTTTGACACGAGAGAAGTTCCCAGTTTGATGAGCTGCTGCTTTTTCTGGTCCCATCCAATTTTAACCTCCCATTAAAGAAATGTAACTGTACCTCAGCTATCACTGTATGGCCAGAGATGAGATGGGTTTGAGCGGCAATCTGTCGAGGAGGTCTCTGGTGTACAATTATGACAAGAGCACGGGGCCTCTGCTGCTTTGGCAGATGATAGAAGGTGACCTGATTAACCTGCAAATTGACATTAAGCATCAAGAGTCTGCCTTGGCATGCCACCTAATATGATCACGGGGTTAATTAAACACTTAACACATGAAATTGAATGTAGAACCCGTGTAATAGGATGTTGACCAGGAGGAGGGACAAATAATTCCTCACAAAGAGAAAGCAGAGCATCACAATCATTAGGTGAGATTGATATTCAGATTAAATCTTATATCTAACTCCACCCTGAAAGGCAACATGTGTTCAATGTAGTAAATACATTTAAGCTGGTTTTTAAGGCATCCCTCAGCCATTATTGAACAGACGCTGGTTTCTTTTCTGTTACTTTGGTGTGAGCAATAGTTGAAAATGATGAAACTCTGGGGGCTTTGTCTGGCCTGGCATGACGGATGACTCTGCCTTGAAAATAGGGCATTGTCCCCCACTATCATTTATTATGAGTGTTGGCCAGGTTTGATGGAGGGAGCCAGGCAGTTGGGAGCGTAGATCATTCATCCAGAATGAGGGGCTGTGCCGGCCAGGCGGAGATCTGCTCTTTCGCCAACAGCAGAGGAGCTCCTGCAAAACTTGACTCGCATACACAGTGACGATCATCCTGGCGAACTGTGAGGAACCAACAGTCATGCTGTGGACCAAAATAAGTTGCGTCATCTCTGAAATCAGTTTTAAATACAAATCCAAGCTCACTAGGGGCTGCATTTGCATTGAATTGAGTGTTTTGTCGAAAAATGTGTCAGCCAGCGTAGCATAATGTCACACCTCCAAAGAACGGGCAACCCAAAGCTGTTACCACAAACTGTTGATTTTTGAATAGACGCTTGTGTGCCATTTGCTTCAAATTGTGTGCAAATCTGCGAGCTAGAGCTTGGATTTATAGTTAGGTACACAGATCTGCCAAGGGGATGTGTTAGCTGACTGATTGAGTGAAATAGGGCAAGGTACTCTGTCTCAGATGTCACTCGAGGGTACATTCTGCTAATGTTTCCAGCTGTCTATCTCTTAACATATCTCAGCGGAAGAATGGGACTCAGTTGGAGCAATTGCTCCCTACCTATCATCAATCAGGGTTTTCCACAGCTGACACTGGCCACATATTCGCAAATATATATACAAATAATCTCCGGCAGGTCTCTGTAAAGTCTCTCAACCACACGAGCAAACAAAAAAGAAAACCAGCCATGAAGTACCTTTATAGCTCATGCCAGTGTTGAGGTACACAGCGAGGGGGGGGGGTGAATCTATTTTTTTTAGGTTCAGACGGTTTGCCATCTGCAGTGCACCTTAATATTTTATTAGGCTGCATGTTTAATGCACAAATCTTGAAATCTGAGCATTGCTGTCAGTAAAACAATAACCTAGCCATTTGTGATTACATGGAGCCACTCTGCTGCCAGAACAATGCAGAAACGTTCCTTTTCAGATAACCTGCTGAGGGAGCAGAAAAACCCTGGCAAGCTACAGTAACTTCAGAAAGCTCTTTGAGTCTGGTTACAAACAAATAACCGGTAATGACGGATCGGCTGAGCGAGGCAGCCAATTAACCATCATTAACGCAATCAAAGTGCTCGCAGAAAATAGCTATAATGATAACTGTGTGAGTTCTGCAAGTTTACATGAAAGTCTATGATTGTGCACATGTGAACATGCACAGGTGTGTGTGTGTGTGTGTGTGTGTGTGTGTGTGTGTGTGTGTGTGTGTGTGTGTGATGGGAGGGCACTCAGGGTTGCCTAACACCTTTTTATAATAAATCCCTTTATATGCACAGTCTAACACATTGCCTCTTATTGACATGCATCTCCCAGCCAAACGAGCTTGTTTACTTCACTTCAGCGACAGTGTAGTAAGCACTTTGTTACTGGGCAGTGTGGTGATGGATAGCCACAGTGACGGACATTTATTAGCATGGTTTTCAGATAGGCCCATGAGTGCTGCTCTTGACAGAAATAATCCTTGTCAATAGAGAAGATGCTGCCCTCTTTGTGCCAGCACCGCCACACTGCACTCAAACATCTCCCCGACCTTAAAGTCTGCAGCGAGCGAGCGGAGACAGTTTGACTCACGCACTTCTACTCCGGCACAAACACAAAATGCTGCTGGATTGTATCATTTCATTGATGAGGCTGTCATCAACAGAGAACAACACATTCATTATTTCAACAAAACATGGGCAGACAACTGAGATGAGAACAAAGTTGTCAAAATAAGACATGAGAAGCATTTTAAAATCAATTTTCAATCAAATTATATGTAGATAGGTGATTTTTCATACTTTGTTGGGATACTTTTTTTACAGGGGTTTACTGTACCCACTATGCAACTGTTAATGGGATTCTTTAAAGCAACATTATGTAACTATGTAATTTGATGGTACAGTGTCTTGTAACAGGGTGAATGGTGTCTCTGTCTCAGCCACTCCGCCCCCCCTATCACTTGTTTCTGCACTATGTAACTTCAGTGAGAGGGTAGAATCACAGCACGTTTACTTCAACATACAAGTTTTCAATGCATAACATTGTTATGATGTAATGTACATAATTTTGCACCTACATCGTGACAAGAGCTGTACACAGGCTGGAGGACTCACAAGCATGACTCAGGATCACACAGTAAATATCAGAATGTCCTTTAATACTCAACTGGGGTCAATAAACAGGTAGGCAGTCAGATAAGGCAAACAATCCAAAAAGGCAAGGCAAAAAGGGCACAAGCAAAGATCAAAAACCAGCGACACTACACTGGGAATGAATGCTGAGACGCTCACCACCAGGGACAACGATGGACTGGCACAGGGAACAGGACTAAGGTCCTGTCCACACGTACCCAAAGAAGGGTATTTCTTAAATTTTAAACTTTTTCTATGTGTTTTGTCCTTACGTACATACATAGACAGCGTTCAAGGTCCCTGAAAATTGTGCTTTTGTAAAGAAGAATTCAGATATTAAGAGACTTTTTGCAAAAATAAAAATATCTGTCTTCGCGTGGGCATCAAATCGCACAGGATCGTCGCTTTAATTATACAAAGTATTCCAATAAAAATTTAAGTTCAGTCCATATATACCTGTCAAATATAATAAAGCCCTGTAAATTATTTCTCCATGTTAAATAATACAGATATAACATATATATTAAATAATTAATAACATGCAAGTCTGTACTTTTTAAATCAAGCTGCTTCACTTCATCGTTAGTTATCTGCAGAATTATTCTCTCCTTTTTTTTAACAACAATCACATTATTTCATCTGTCGAGCTCTAGAGAAATTTTGATGATAACCCTGCACACGCTTTTAGGAGAATAACAAACGCAGATAAGGTCGTTTTCATTGTTGTATTATCTCAAAGTTTTGTTCTTATGCAAAAATTAGCTTCAGTTGTTTTTTTTAAACGAATCAAGTGGGTGAGTTAGATATTACACAGTGCCTATCAGCTCAAAGGAAACATTTATTCATCAGATGATTCTACTTCACATATGTCCTCGCTCGAAAAAGTGAAGCCAACTTTCATTATCACAATTTCCCTCAGAGTCCCTTGAATCTAAGAGGGGAAAAAAAGTGTCATGCAAGTGTAAAATGCCTGAGAGAAGAGACTCTCATTGTCAGATTGCAGCTTTATTTCAGGCCCGGCCTGGAAGGGCTCTCTGATTAGATGAACGGAGGGTCACATAATATGCATTTCATAGCTGTGAGCCGTCGTGGTTGAATGACTGGCATGTATCTGTTCATAAAAATCCCATCTACTATTTAACTGTCAGCTCCCAGTGTTTCATGTTACATTGATCATCAGCCCTTTCCCTGGCTGAATACATTAGTTCATCCACTAGATTCAAAGCACTGATGGAATCAATTCATCCGGTAATGAGAGTTTTAAAATAATAACCTCATTTCATTCTGCCGTACCTCATGTGTTTTTTAATATAAATATTGACAATGCTTGGCTAAATGAATAGAAAATATGGTAAACATTTCTCAAACACCCTCTTGGACTGCCAGTGCCACTCATAGACTAATTAGTCTTCTTCCAGACCAACTTTAGGGTTTGGCGCATGAGAGCTCAGAGGAGCAGCAGCCGGAAACAGCCGGGCAAGACTGCCGCTGGGCTTGTGGGGAGGCACACACTGAAAGCTCATTGTTAAAAAGTAATTATCTTCTCATATAAACCCAAAGTGTGAGGAGAGTGTATAATATGGGACACAAATGCTTAAATTCAAGACTTTTTGCGAAAAACAGCCTAATAATAAGGTACATTTGCAACAAACTGAGTCGCTAATTTCATGTGTGGCATTAGGGACTGGAGGGAAGAAAACCTGTGCAGCACTAAAGGTCAAAGTGCAATTAAAATTAATTTACCTTGACAAAAAGTAATTTAGACATTAGGTTGATAAATGAGTGCTGACTGATTAAGGTAATTAACTAGATATGTTAATTTTCAGTTATCTTTGGGTTGGTTTAAGGAATCAATGATTCCCCTGAGCGATGCTGCGGGCTGTGACTGCCAATCTAGATGTCCAGAGACCTTGTGTAACCAAAGGCGCCACGCCGCCATTAGAATAGAAATGTACCACATTAAATTACATATGCCTTAGCCTTTGCAACCTCGAGTATTGGCCAAGGATTTCAACAGACTGCTAACAACACCATTAAAGATGAGGGGTTATCCTCAGGGCCTCATACACCAGATTATTAAGGTGCTTCTAAAACTGGGTAGTAACCATATTTTTTTCTTTCACATAACATTTTTAAGGGACCAATCAAACAATGCAGGATAATGATCGTCTCAGGTTGACAGGGCATCCCTTCACACATTGTGTGTTCGCTCCAAGACCTTATTTTTCAAATTTAGTGGTGATTAAATGACTGCACCTGTACTAGTAGTATTACATATTAACAAGAAGGATATTCTAACTGATTGCAGATGAGTACGACTCAGCAATGAAGTGTGCAGTATGTATTTTATCCCATAATATCTGCCATTTTATAAGTGTTAACTTGAGTGAAACTAGCTGGGAGAGAGGCTAATAAAGCACTGAGACAGCCTGCGGGGCAGCTTCAGGAGCGATGGGAGTCCATTATAAAGCCTCTGCAGAGCTCTAACAGGTAACACTGCAAGCCATATGTCAGGTGCTACTGAATCAAAATTTTTGTCTGGATGCCCTAATTATAAAATTTCTCCTGGTGCAAGGGCCACATGCCATTGCCATGGTGTTGCTATGGATGCAAGAACACGGCAGTGCTATGCTTAGCTCCCATCTGCCATACAGGAGCGTGAAAAGTCAAGCACCTGCAGCGCATGACTGACATTTCAGCATGATGCACTAAAGCCACAGACTAAAGTCGCAATGACCAGTAGCCTAATAAAGAATCTATGACACAAGTCTGGACACAGAGCTGCTGAAATCCTCAAATCCCAATCTATTGGATTTTTTATCTGCTGTGGATCAGGCCCAACCCCATCATTTTGAAACTCCATCCTTCCTGCCTGCTCAGAATGTTTGAGGACTGTGATTGATTGTATTTGATGGAGTGTGTGCTAAAAGCAACCTTGTGCGTGCATAACCACTTGGATTCTTTGAGCAAAGAGATCCAAGGACAACTTAACTTCACAATCCCCGATGAAAGCAAGAAAAGAAATACAAACAATGCGCCACTCCTTTATCACTTTATGGATTTCTGTCTCTTCAGGTGTAATCCAATCTGCATGGATGTTCCCTGAACTCTTCTTTCATCTCACTGAGAGACTTTAAAAGGGAAGGATGGAGGACTGATAGAATCAAACATGACTGGCAAGTGAAATAGTGAAACCTTCTTTAATAGGCAGATAGATTGCTTTTAGATTTGTTTTAGTTTTGATGCCCATCAGTTCGAAGAATTCGTCGTTCACTAAGCTCCGTCTACAAATATTTGTCTCATCATGCGTGACATTTATTCATCTGCTCAGGGGCAAAATGACAGGAAAGGGATCTGGTAATTGTGTTAAATATGTTGTATAATGAGAGAGAGGGAGAAACTTTAAGTTATTCTAGCCGGAGGTTAGTGTTGCAAGGACGTGGAAGGTATGACTGTTCACAACACCAACACAAACACCCAAACATATCAGCAAAATTATATAAGAAATACAATATAAGAATTGTATTCACTGTGTGACATAATGTATATGACTAGGCTGATGCTTATTTTGCTTGGCATTCCACAGGAGAAGAGGCAAGGCACATTTGAAGAATTAATACAACTACAGGTACTTCACATAATGTGATGCCAGTCAATGTCAGTCACTGAGTCCAACACTTGGGTCTAGACTGAACCAGCAACTAGGCCTTTTGAGTGAATAGCCTTGAAATTTTGTACAAACATTGATGGTCCCCAGAGGACTAGTCCTACAGTGATTCCATGAGTTTTCCTCTTGTGCCACCAGCAGGTCAAAGCTTTCACTTTCAACATTATATCTCAAAAACTGGAGACAGTCCCCTTAGTCTCATCTGTGGCATATGGAGTTCTAGACTGACGTTTCTGATCAGTTCTGGGATCAGTCAGAGGCTAAGCTGAACAAAAACACACAAACACACACACACACACACACACACGGTCAGTGCGTCCATTTCTAACTAGCTAGCCTACAGCTAACGTTTGTTCAGAGCAAATAAATACAGTCTGCAGAAACAGTCCAGCCGTCAAATTTGTGTGAATGGGGCATGGTCAACATTCACCTTGCTCCCTGTTTCAACATTGTAACATTGGATAACATGTGTAAAAACTGTTGCTGCAATATGTTTATGTTAAACATACAATATGTCACTTGTGCCGCAATCAAAACACCCCGAGTGACATCACATTCTGCTCCGATCTGAAGCCATTCAACAATGGGAGGGGAGCTCAGAGATTACTTTATAACTTTTGCAACAAAAAAGTGGTATATTTTTCACTCCTGTTTATCAACCTGACTGCAGCAGTGATCTGTGGAACTGGAAAACATAGGAGGGAGAAAAGACAGAGAACCGGAGTCTCTGGTGAGTGCTGAATTCACTGAGAATATACGTGAATTTAAACACAAAGACACCCTCACTCTTGGTGTGTGCAGTTGCTCGCTAAAGTTAGCTTACCACTAGTACACAGTAAAGTAATCCTTGTGTTTGGGGCGGATAAACACAGCACGTGTAACGCAAATACGCATAAATGATCCAGTGGTCAAACATGCTGTGGTGAACATACAGCCGCCATTGTTGGTTAAAATATATCTGATGTCACTCAAATGTTCACAGTTGAGGAACCGTTGTAAAGTCTTAATCGAGTTAACTTTAATCTTGTTCGCCAACTTCCCAAATTCTGCAAGTAGCGGCCGGCAACCAAAAGGAAGGCACTGTTCCCCTGACTAAACTTTTGGATTTCTGTGGGTTGGAACATTGTTGGAGACATGTGGGATAATGTAAGTACACAACTCAACAAAATATAGAACAAAGGTCAAGTCAAGTTTGAGACATTTTAATGTAGAACTCCTACGTATTTTATCTTTAATACAAACTTTCAGCACAGCTTCTGTTTATACTCCTAAAATACCAATAATGCTACAAGTATATGCTAATGTATATGACAGATCCCCTGGTACTCTAAAACCCTCAAACAATCCTTTTCATGTATTGCACAATAAAGTAGATGTAGTTAATTAACGATGTAGATTAAATTCCACCTCTGATAAATAATTTGTTGCAACGATGTTATTACACAGCTCCTCTCCACCACTACTTCACATCAGGCTTTGAAGCATGCAGCCCCACAGAGCTTGTTTTAATCTTATTTGGTATTTGAAATGAACAGATCGATGCAGCTGCCCTCATTGAGAGATACTGTATCTCAACATGTTCAAGAGCATCCTTATCTCAGCGTGCCTCTCAGGCACCAAAGCCCACAGTTACAATCTGAGTTCGAATGTTAACATGCACACCTACGCAGGTCTAAAACTTCGACGCTTACAAATCCTGAAAAGGAAGTGAAATTATCTCAGTGCCCAGGGTGCACACACAGACGGAGCAGGGGAACAAATGCACTGCTCTCCTGTGCTTTGTGCAGATAACAGAGCAGGCCCACATTATCTAAAATGCACAGCACTCTGATAAGATTTCAATGTGATTACTTCCTATCAGTCACTCATGATCAGCTGTTTGGACTGTCCAGGCAAACAAACCGCGTATCATAATCATTTCTGAACCCGCTGGCTCCTCACGACATCGTACATTTAGCAGAACAACTTACTGCTTTATGGGCAATGAAATTACTGCTGTTGCATCAGTTATGTTGACTTGCTTGGCGAGCAAAGACACTTGCACCTTTATAATACAGCACTTATTCAGCTGAGTAGATTAATTTACACATGGATTCCTGCGAAGAAATGCTGAATGGTGAAAAAAAAAACAGATTTAATACAGAATGCGGTGGTTCCCTTGCAGAGGTGCAGTTGCAACTTTCGTTCAATCAATAATACTGTAAAGGGGATTAAAACATTGATGAAAACAAGTACATTGTTAAATGTAAATGGCTTCATGCGAGGCCAAAAGTTCACATATACGTGTGCTGCATTTCTATAAGCAATCTTATTCAGAAGCACATTATCATTTGACCCAATTGGAGTGTTTTTCTGACCTACTTATCAGGCTGATCCTCCAGGGGTTGGCCTTTTTGCACTTGTTAAGTGTGTACAATGGCATACTCCTTTGATGTGCAAGTATCGATTGTACTGATACAAGACTCTCGGCTGACCTATAGCATATTGATTGGAGAAAGCTGTCTGCGTTCTGCTTCGTCTCCAAGTTGTAAAAAACTAATTTTGCAATGAGCCCGCAGAATAAACCTGATGCTAAGAGATGCTTATGGAAAATAATCTGTGAATGGAGACATTAAATGTCAGATATGACCAGAATGTTTACAATCTGAAAAGACGCTCATCTGTTATTTTCGGTGTAGCAGACTGTTTTTTTTTCCCCCCAGTTTGAAGGCTGCTATTGCCATTCCTGACAGGGTTTACAGTGATATGCTGGATTTAAACCTGCCTGCTCATTCAAAGGTCATTAGGTCGTTGCACATCAGCAGGTAATGGAGTTGACAGGGTTCATCTGAGATGTGTTCTTGCAGCCCGAGGGGCCCCGAGTGAGCCCGCATCATCTGCAACCAGCAGCCAAAAACATCCTCACAGCTCGATGGTTTGGCGATAAGTAGGACGACCACTGGGTGAAATTGTTTATGCACACGAGGAAGAATGATGTGGGTGTGGGCATGCTGTTTGCCAAAATTCAGCGTCAGATTACAAAACTTCTAAAAACGGCTGTGGGAAAGCTAATGTGACAAAATGATCTGATTCTGAGATGCTGGCACTTTGAAGCACTGTTAACCCGTTAGAACATGATTTGATGTGGGAAAAATGTGTGCAAACTGCTTTAGGAATGACTAAGCTGAGTCTTATTATTTAAATATGAACTGTCCTCAAAAAATCAGTTACACTATTATGTTTAAAAAAAATAAAGAAAAAAAGATTCAAGCAGACTGGCTGCACTTTCAAGTGCATGGAGCGCAGTGGGGAGTGGGCATTCAGGGTTCAAATTAGAACCTGATGAGAGATTATAATGATGCTGCTCCATGGTTCAGTCCACATCCAGAGGGGCCAAATATCCAATTAAAACAGTCTATCACTCTCTCTCTCTCTTTCTGTGTCTGTCTCTCTGCCGTTCTCTCGTTCAGTGAGGTAATTACTGGGAACCCTGCATGTAAATTCAATTCAAGATAATACCTCTGGAGAAACGGCTCACAACAACCCACCAAATGTCATCCCTGCTGTATAATTGTCGTTTTACCTGATGTAATCCATCATACGGCACGTTTGATATCACAAATACCACCTTTAACTTTACACTACACCGTATGGCCATTCAGGGACATGATGGTGTTTAATCACAGGTAATTCCAATTTTTGTTGCGCTCCATTAACTCAGCTCAAACAGCGATTATAATGTGATGTTAATTGCTACCGCATCCACCATTAACAAAAGCGTGTACGTAATTCATGACAAGAAAGGTTGCCGTATCAAAACAAGGCCGGATCTGCGGCTGACAGGCGGGAAAGGGCAGCTGAGCTAAGCTGATTGGTGGTACAATAAGAGTGAGAGCTATACTTTATTTCTTGACCTTTTGCGGCTCGCTTTCGCGCCCTCTCTCCTCTCTGTCAGTATCACTGATCAGCTGCACAGCTGTGTACAGGCCGGGTCCCACAGCCGGTCCAAATGATCTCAACGCACAATCTGTCTCTATAATATTCCCAACCCCACGCCCTGCCTTTTCATCTTCACACTGAGATAATGCATTGGATGTGGCAGGGCAGCAAAGCAGTGGACACTTCCTGTCATGAATATACTGTAGCTGTTACTGTATGTGCTGCAGTAGCACAACAGGGAGGGCAGATTTGCACTATATGCAGTGTTTTGCTGGCTTATAATTGTGGTCAGGTACTGTATGCCACATGTTTCAATATTCATCGAGATCAATGTGGTTGGGTTGGCTCTCACATTGTCTTAAACGTGTGAATCTTGAATGAGTAATTGGTTTCAGTCATTCTTTATGAGCAGCAGTCACGTGTTATTTGTCTTCACATTAATCATTCTACTCCTTTGGCTCACTCTGGCAAAACAGCATCTCTGTTTAATTGAATGACCTGAAATAACCACACTCATTGGTGGGGTTAAGATCATTTTAACCCATGTTTTACACACTATAATTATACTTGACATGGTTTTGTTTGATGATTAGTCTGCAGGACTGCAGCAAAATTTGAAATTAAATTGCCAAGCCTTCCGCTTTAATGAGGCACTGTGCCTTCAAGTTGTATGAGACTATCTCCAAGCAGATTTACTTCTGAGGTGAAAGAAACCTTAAAAAAGAAACGCGGCTGGACGGAAAGCTGAAAGTCTGTTTATTCCGATTTCAGAATGGCACAAAACCACCTGCTGAAAGTCAATTAACATAACCCTGACAGAGACCAACACAACACAGAGATACAAACAGCAAATTTAAATTTAGGGAACCTGCAGGCATTCAGATAAAGCTTGTGTCAGAAGCTGCACAATTTACCTGCAAATAGAAAAAAAAGTATGGATACAGACATCCATGTGAGGCTTTTTTTACTTTAGGTAAAGGAGAAGCTGATCTTTATTCCAAATAATTTGAAATCTGACTTTGAGTGAATAACTACAGTAATACATACCTCCAAAACTTTCTGTATATTGTGTGTTGTGGGAGGAAAATAGAAAAAAGTATCTTGTGTTGATAAAATCCCTCACCAAAAAATAAACATCACTGTCAATTTGTCAAATATTTCAGTGTCTGATGATAATCAAGCTCTCATTTCTCTATCAACATCTTAACCTTGCAGTTTAAGCCATTCACTATCTCCCTTACAGCTAACACCTATAATGGCTGCCATCACAGCATTCGTGCTGTGAAAGAGACAAGGCTCTTTGACTGTATCACACTTAAATGGCTAGCTGGACAGCAGAATAGGCTACCTTTCAAGTCTTGATTGCAGCCGAACGCTCCTCTCTGTGTTTTCATTGTGTGCAGCCACTGTTATAACACCAGAGTGCAGGTAATAGGGAGCCATTGTGTCCTTGGGAGGTCATTTCAGCTCCAGTGGAAATGGATTTTAGTGTTTGCCGCAGCCCTCATTCGAGTGTGGGCATCAAGTGGCTCCAGAAATTAGCAGATATTTGGGATTTTATCTCTCCTCCCTGACCAGGAAACTGACCTGTGTGCCAGGTAGATAAACAGGTCAGTCCTGATTTACACTTCTGACCGACCTCTTTCTATCTTCATAACCCTGGTCGGTTCAGAACGCTGCCTCTAGGACCAGATGATCAAACCACATGGGCTAATTGAGTCATACCATGTAGAAAAAAACCCAGCTATAGTCAAATAACATTATCCTGTCGTGCAGTCAGCCAAATGTACTCAGGGCATTTTTTATTCTCTTTAAAATATGTGAATAAAGGATTTTGATTTAAGAACCCCCAAACCCTCTTGTCAAAAAAGCTAAAGATTCAACACTCTCTAAACAAATTACGATGTCTTGCTGTACACTTGCAGTTTAAGGGAAAGGCAAACAGTACTGTACATCTGGGCAGTGATGGTAACATCCTCTGGCTGGTTTTCTGTTTATATAAAAAGGAGCGATACTTTGTAGTCACTGTAAAATGACCCTTATACTTAAATGAGGCACATTCTAGAAAGGTCACAAAATCATAGGAGCATGGGCTGGCGGGGCTGAATATCCACTTTGACAAGCGTTGCTGTCCCATGGGTAACACTTCATGGCATGATAAAGTAACTAAGCAGATTTGCTGTGCGCCTGACTGTCCTGTCCAGCAGACTGTGTGAAAAGCCTGTATGTGACATGTGCTCCCTGTTGGGGCCAAGAGGGAAGGATGTGGATTCACCATGAATTCATGTTAGCGTGCATGATCAGTGTCGGGAAACAGAGCCGAGATCATATAGCTGCTGCCGCTGATTGCTCTGTTTCACTTGGTGCTGTTCATCATGAAGGCATGATGGGCTGAGGTGTTAAGCATTACAGCCATACAAACACCAACAAGCTGACACACATCACACTTCACCCTGAACCTATAGACTGACTGAACCTGTTAAATCTGTAATGCAGCTGTAGTGTGAAAGCCTTGAATCTCCTCTCAGTGATTTTCTATTTTGTCAGTTGACGTGAAGGTGAGGGATTTCTCTGACCTCTTGCATTAATAAAAAAAAAGACATTTCAAAACTTAAATGAAAAATACATTGTGTAACTCAAAGGTTGTTTTTCTTAGTATAGAGTAAATTTGGACATTTGTAGATACAAGGTTTATAGCCAATTCTAGTAATGCATCATTGTAATGAACCTAATTTCTGTTGATTATCCACATGGTTGTGATTTACATTTCTATTATCATTGTATTGCTGCTACCCAGGGTGTAGATTTAGTTTCAGAGGTGCAGGGGGGCATTAAAGTCAGCTTATTTAACCATAAAATGAAAACTCTGAAACTATATGATTCTACATTGTCCCAAATCAACATATAGATTAAATTTTTTTTACTCGGAAATATGCAGAGGAGCTTGCTGTAATTTCAGCCCTGACTAGTTTCTGCATGTCTTTCTTTCAGGCTGAATATGGCCCCAACAATCTCCAAACTCTCCACAGGGTTAGGGCAGTATTACAGCAACACCTCCTTGTACCTAAACGACTGAATGGGTACCACTTGGTTAGGTTAAGCCAAGAAAACTACTTTGTTAGGTTTAGGCACTAAAGCTACTTGTTTGGGTTAAGCCAAGAAAACTACTTTGTTAGGTTTAGATAAGAAAACTACGTGGTTAGGTTTAGATAAGAAAACTACGTGGTTAGGTTTAGATAAGAAAACTACGTGGTTAGGTTTGGGCAAGAACACTACATGGTTAGGTTAAACAGGAAACCAGCTTGGCCAAGTTTAGGAGAGACAACTTCTCGGTGAGGTTTAGGCACTATAACTACTTGGATAGGTTCAGGTGATTGTGGTTTGCCTTAAAACTGCAACTGTGGTTCTGGAGGATGGTACTGCGACTCAAGATGTGTGGACGTGTATCACGTGGGCTGAGAGGCAAAACCCAGGGCCAAAAATCAACTAAAGTTTATCAAGATGCTTATTGGCATTTTTATCAATTTAGAGCTTCTCTCATCAGCCAAACAGCAAGAGGTCACCACTTAGAGAAAAAAGGAAGAGTGTCATTTCCTCAGGGGAAAATACATTCTTTGGTAGCAACACATTTCTTCAGCTTTCTCTCCGTTTTGTCTGCTGTCTCCCATTCTCCTCTGCATCTCTTTCAATTAACCCCACAAAAATCATTATGCACCTGTTGTAACTGAGGAATAAATAAGGCAATTTTCATCCTGATTAGATAAATTACACGATAATAGTTTGTCAAAATTGTACTGCTTCATCAGCATCACACCAAACTTACAGTGAAAAAATGCATTTCAAGTTACTGTATTAGAAACCTGCCACTGAAGGTCAAACAGTGCAAAAGCTTCAGAGCACAAGGTTAAAGTGAAGTGTCTTAGCAGCTTTTTGCGCCTTTTTTGCTGTGAAGAAACCCTCAGTGCCTGAAAACACAATATAGACACTTTAAATGTTGAGACCCGACCTGAAGGGTAATGCTGATGTTATCCGGGTTTGGCTGCGCTCTGTGGAAAAAGAAGGTGACTAAAGTGGTGGAAGAGCAGCAGCAGCAGCAGCAGCAACTGTGCGAGGAGAAGAAGTGACCTGAACTTTAACAGGATGGAGCCAATTCCCTGAGGAGTAAACATTCAGTAAAAGCTGAGCAGCCCATATCTGTGGAGTAAATGGGCAGTAGAGTGGAGCATGTTCTTCCCTAACAGGGCCAAGGTACACTGCCAGGGGATCTGAACTGGTAATACCCTTTTACTGTTGCTTGTGCACCAGCAACTTTTTTTGCCAGGAAATAAGGCCACGACTCCGGTAGGGGTATCCATTATCAAGATTAAAAAAATGTGACTGTAACATTATATTAATATGAGGATAGAGAAAGTACTTGAGCTCTGGCAACTAGGTCCAGTGATATTACCAAGGAGTACATGTGAAATTGGACTGAAGTAATCTCAAATCCACCCCATATCACGTGTGTGTTGCAGCTGGAGGCGTCTCTCATATAAGTCATGCAGAGTCGGCGTTATAGCCTCTTTCAGATGTGTTACAAGTTTTCTCCACTGAAGCTAAAATAAACTTTTTATGGAGCAACTTGATTCAATATTAAACACTTTTCTTAGGTGTACGCTGGGGAGCTTCCGTACAGTTGCTGTAGTTGCTATCAAACACATGTTTGAGTTAGTTCCCGGTCTTAATTCTTCTAAAGAGTGTGAATATAAAGCTATACACCTCCTGATAATTGCAATCCTCTCAGGGAGGCTGAGGGCAGCCATCTGTGAATGGGATAAAGAAATAATGGCATGGTTAAGAGCTGCTTGGGGGAACCAAACCCATTTATTTGTGTGAAGTGCCGTATTTTGAAAGCCAGAAATGAATCGGGGACCTCTCTTATGCATGCGTCTATTTGACAGTCTGTTAACAAGATGAAGCAATTGAAATGTTTTGTTTAAAATAGCAGTTCATCTGTTCCGGCGGGTTAAATATAGTCGGTGGCAGCGTCGGGATTTGAAGCTCTGTGTGTGTGTGTAATGATGAGACTGTCCACAGTGGCAGGGCGCAGGATGCGGGGGTGTCTCTCTGTTTTGGAGCAGGAGCATTTCCACCTGCCTTCTACGTGACACTCTGACAGCACCAATCCCACCTTATCTGTCCTCTCTTTCTCTGCCTCTCCTCCCCCCCCCCTCTCACCTCCAGTTTTTTTTCTTCTCCACACACCTTCCCTCTCCATCATCCCCTGTCCGCGCCCAGTTTCAAAACCCCGCTGTGATAAGCGCACTGAATTAAAATGATTTCTTTTTAATTACTTTCCATAGTAAGTACAATCCGAAGCGCATGCATTATATATGTATGTTTCACTCCACTCCGTGTGAGGATTAAACCGTTGCGGGTGAACCTTGCCTGAGGGTGAAATACACAAATGCAATTAAATTCATTTCAGTGTGAAAAAAAAAAAAAAAACTTTTTTTTTCTCTCACAGTAGACAGTTTTGGAGAAAGAACAAAAAAAAAAGAAAACAATCCTGTCCTCTATGAGAATGTGAAGTTTATTATTCCTCAAATAATGAGTAGGCAAACACTCTTCGCTTTAATTAGGGTGAAGCTTGTTTTGTACCTGTGCTTACAAGAGTCCTAAAAGGGATATAAGCCAGCTGAGGCTAGCTATATACTGTGATTGCTCTGCAGTTACCGCAGCAGCATATGGAAACATTTGGCCATCTTGTTTCATATTTCATTTTATGACAAATTAGCATGCAGGTCGTTTTCTCTGTTTCCTCCGAGGAACGAGCCAACTGTGGTGCTTAACAAGAATTACCTGTACGGCTTACAGTGCTCACTACGCACCGAGCTCAAACTGTGTGCTGAATTTCTGTTGCTAAATTACATGTCCTTTATATCCTTAGAGCGCAGATCAATAATTTTGCTTCAGCTGTCAAGAGAGTCGCAGACAAATAGACAAGAAAGTAAATGGAACAGAGCTCAATTACAGCAGGCAGATCTTATGTCTGCTGAGAGGTCAGTGAGCTCACCTACACACACCTGCCACTCAGAGTCTACGCTGCCTCGCCGGGGCTCGAGCTGCACATCAAAGGCTCTCTACTTGAACTTGAAACTTGAATTGCCCATCCTCAACCCGAGAGACATTTGTGTCTTTCAAAAAACCTGAAGGGAGGAGAGTCGATCCACACATGGGGACCCTGATGACCCACAAGGCATAACATGAATTTACCCTCCCTCCACTGTCATGCTCTGTTTAGAGAGCAAAGACACAAAGAGACCCTGATGTGTATGGATTTTCTTTTAACGGTAATAAGACTGTCAGGGGGGCTGTACAGCTTGCGTGAGGATCTGGAGCTACAGACAGCAGTAATTGAAACTGACAGCGGGTTGAGCACAATGACTCTGTGGATAACAACAATCATAACCCCCATAATCATCACAGCAGCACTGCATGCACACAAAGTTCTTAGGTAAACAAAATTACCCAGCTGACGCCAACCATCTTATTTCCCAATCCTCACTGATTGTCAGAGCTTTCCTGGCGTGAGGCCCCTGAGCCATGGTGTCATCTTGAGGCACCCAGAAGCTCCATGCCAAGGGGGGCATTGCATGTTTTGGTGCCCCTTTATCTCCAAACCCCTCTGACTAGCAGTGCCACTCAGGTATCGTTGTGTTGAGAGAGGCATACTCTGTGGTGCAGCCGAGAGAAACGGCTTCGTTCAATAATAGAAAATTGCAGAATGAATTTCAGTAAACATTGTTTGGTTGTCTTTCCAGTCAGAGATGATAGACGACGCAGCTCCAATCTAGAGGCCTCATGTCAAAATAGGTGACATGAATTAGCATGTATTAAAGA
Source organism: Pagrus major (assembly GCF_040436345.1). Lineage (NCBI taxonomy): Eukaryota > Metazoa > Chordata > Actinopteri > Spariformes > Sparidae > Pagrus > Pagrus major. The sequence continues at coordinate 21,795,395 of NC_133232.1, read as the reverse complement.
CATTTAAAGTAAGTATAGTTACTATGTTTGCTATAGGACATTTGTTGTAGCTGCGTACGTTCAAATGAATTCTAGGCAATACTCACTTTGAATTTTGATCTATTATTGGAATTATTATTCTGTTTACTTTTTTGTTTGATTTCTTCCCTTTTTTGACAATAAAAATTCATCACCTCGGAATTATTATTTTCTGTCTGCAATCTGGCTGCTTTTGAAGTAGTTTGAGGTCTTATTTTTAATGGGTTTTGTAGAACAGGTGGAACTTTCTTATTCTGAAAACTAATTTTCCAGTTGGAATTACACGGCTGTATCTGCTTAGGCTTTGTAAAAATCAATTATTTTGATGAAAAAAACAAAACAGTTTACTCTAACATTGTTTAAATACACAAACTTAATGCATTACCGAAAGGAGCTTTTTGGCAAAGTTAACAGCACTAGCAAGGAGAACAACTCTGTTATGAAATGTCTCTGCGGTTCTTTTTGCCCCCAAGTTTACCTCTACGTCTTTCAGGAGACAATCTGGATCAATAACTGTCAGTGTCTATGATAGTGACTATCATTGTGTACATCAGCTGCAGAGCACAAGCTACTAACCCAGGTAGTAGCGCAACCAAACCACACAGAAGTTGTTACATTACAGTTAAGTTCAGTTTTCAATTTGTCTCATCATAATGCTGAGCTTATGTTCTGGTTAGGTTTAGGCACAAAAACCAACTGGTTAGGGTTAGAGAAAAATAATGTTTCAGCCAAAAAGAAAATAAACAACACAACACAAACACAGCAGGAGATGGTCCGACTTCCCTTCAGAAAATATCTGCTAATTTAAGCCACACTGGTAGCTTGAGGTCTCCTTAAAAATATCCAGTGGTGTCACGCTTATAACTGTTGAAACACTGTGGCGTCTTGTCAAAAATATCCAGTGCAAAAAGCAGACTCACGCTGCAGTCACTGGCACGGCATTTGGCTTTGTCGGCTGTAACTCCACCACCATCCCCTCCATCTCCTATGAAAAGTGTGAAAGTCTGGCGATAAATGTTAATGTGATATGACACATTCTGGATACATGTCAGTATCGTACGTAGCCTATAACACACGCACATTTGAGTGTATCTTTGGTTCGCAGAAATGTTCACTGCTCAGTTTTTTCCTTGTGACTGGGCTGAGCACCACAGTAGAGTTCAGCATCAGATCACTGAAATGTTCAGCAATTAGCATCTAGAAAACTTCATTCCTTTAAGTTAAGTTTGGAAGTCATGAAGCAATTTCAATAACTTGAGTCACTATTAATAATTAGATTAATAGGTTAATCAACATTAGCAAGATAGCTGTCTTTTCAATCATTTCAAACAGGATCAAAAATGACTGCACATTTGTAGCCTGTCATTTATAATGCTTTTGATGAAATCGTCAAGTATGAGATTTGAAACCTTAAAACTGAGCAACATTTCACGATCCTTCAGAGCCTCGAGACAGTAAAGAGGCAGAACTTGATGTTTGTTTTGTGAGCACTTTGAGCATTGATTGGTTCTTTGCAGGTGGATCTTTATAGAACATGATTTAGCACCTTTTCTTGTGTCTTTTTTCACATATTTTAGGTCATTAAATCATAAACGTCTTAATACAGCTTCACAAAAGGTAATTACTCTTATATGAATTGGATTTTTAATATGCAACATCATGTGGTTACACACATTTTAGAAATTATAGTTGTTACATCTTGGTTAGTTTAAAGCAAGTGCAGAAGCATTTATAATGAGGAGTCTTTTCACACTGAATGAATTCATGTGAGAGATGTACTGTGCAAAGGAGTCGGGCATGCCTGCCTACCATTATGTGAAATATACAAACAGCGCTTTTAAGAAGAAAACAATCTTTTTTCCATATTTCACTTTCAATTAATTTCTCGTTTTCATGAAGTCAAAACCTAATTACATGTGAGTCAGAGCAAACATCTGTCCTCATCATTTTCAATAAGAGCAAGCTGTCAGGCATGTAATCAGAAAATCATGTGCTGTCAGTCATATTCCATTACAGTCAATGTAGCTCAATTTTTGTCAAGATGTGGGTTTTTGAACATTCGATGCTCATTTCCTTGTGTCAGCAGACGGAAAAACTTCCTGACTTCTGTGTCTGGTATCGACAGCTGTTAATTTATTTGCAGAAATGGCAAGACAAGATACAAATCAGAGATGCATATTTTTTTCATCTCTGATTTTGATTCCTATCCAGTCATATTACAAGTCTACACATTTCCGTTTTTCTAAAAATCCACAAGAAACTGTTGATGTTTGACTAGCAGTGCTAGCGTTCAGCAGGAAACAAAGTTAGTGGCCTCACAGCTTGGTGCTGACACATGAAAGAGGTGGTGAAGTGTTATTATGGCTTGAGTGTACTCAGAGGAACGCAATGGATGGCCACTCTAGGGTCAACTCTGTTCCCTCCACCCCCGGGGGAGAAATCTCCAGCTGAAGTATCACATGCTTTGATACTGGGATGGTTGTAGAGCTTCTGCCGCATGCAGCAAAAACATGGAGGACGGAGCGTACAGACAAACAGCTTTGCACAAGCATTAACAAAAAATTGTTATATGTGCATGTGCGTCCGCATTATATTTTTAAAGGTGCATTATGTAGTTTTGGGGAAGAAATTTTAGATTTTTTTTTCCGAAGAGAAAGATCTTCTTTGACTAATTTTTTTATGCCTTAACAAACTGAATAAACAAACTGACCTTAAAGGACAACACAACGTCATACTGTTTTACTTTGTTTATATATGTGGCGGACACTGCCACCTTTCTAGCTTCAAACAGTGTTCTGGGGACCTTATTTTCCTCTGAGAACAAGCTTGTTTTGTTTTTTCTGAGTTTGTATCATTACCTCACTAATATCAGAATATAAATTCTGAGTTTGAAAAATACATACCCTTTAAAGTGTGAATTATTTTACATGATCAAGACATTATTCTGCTTGTTTTATAAAATAAAACACGTGTATGAATGCCTAACAGCCTAACAAACATCAATATTCAACAAAACTATTAATATTCAACAAAGCGGCATGCATTTAATCCACATGTGTATGCAGATGAAGTCAAATTTAATAGTAATGTAGCAGTTTTCAAGTTTCCAGTGTCAGTGAAGTTGACTGCAAGGCAAAAATCAAGCCAGTAAGTAATCCCAGGTTATTCTCTGTGGTTGACGATAGTCTTCAAGCCCCCGAACAGCCCCCCTCCAGTTCTCTCTGGCTCTCATTAGCCGGAGCAGGGGTGAAGACAAATGGTGAGAAATGAAATGGATATGCTTTAAAGTCTCCGTAATGGGTTCATGCAATGCCATGAACACAGCTAATTAAGGTCAGGGGAGTTCTCATCACAGGCAGTCCTACGGTTGTGTATGTTTTTATCAAGGGCATTTATTATGCAGCTCTGACGAGGGTTGGACTGCCTTGCTTCACCAGAGTGAGGAAAATGGTATCGGCCCCCCGCATGCCGGGAATAATTATCTTCTACCAACAGTATGACCAGGCTTTCCTGTGCCAGCTAAACAGCAACAAAATATCTTTATTGTAAACTATATTTTCTACTGTTACAGTTTTTCACGCAAATCAGAGCATGGACGAGACTGCAGATTAAAATGAATAGAAGGGATTGTCCCCAGATAACCTGTGAGCTCATCTGTAATGTGTCTTTGTACAGACAAAGTCTTTGGCTGTGATTAGTTTAACAAACGGTCATTTAGGAAGATGCTTAATAGTTCCGATGACAAACGGCTCACACAAACATTAGGCCGCCCATCTATAATGTCTGACTGCCTTAATAATGGATGGAGTAGACTGTAAGACTTCTGAGATTACTGCAGAGGCTGTTAAAATTTGGACTCATCTTAACCTCGCCATCGTTGGATAAACGTTCCAAAAGTTTGCAGTGAAAACAGGAGAGGTTAATGTCGGTGCTATAGATGCTGCAGTTATTCACTTGCCTTTAATTATTTGAAACGAGTAAGAATAAACACTTGCTGACAGCACAGTAACAACATTGAACTGTACCTCTTTAAAAGTTGCAGTTAATGGTAGTGGTGTGTCCAGATGAAATGCAGCGAGTAAATCATTTGCACTTAATTTGCACATAAACTATAATAATTTTACATTTAAGCCAAAGTTAAAATTGGTAAGTACTTTGCTGCAGGTCAGATGTACTAAATGTTTTGGCATCCAATCACAAATCTTTGTAAGTGGTGATTTTAATACAGTATAGTGTAGTCTGTTGTCTTCTCTATTTTAAAGACTCTTAACAGGATGTTTTTTGTTGTTGTTGTTGAGCTAAATAGGCACGTTTTGTTTACTATTTACATTATTCAGTCTACCCATATCTGAGCTGGTGTAAGCAATGATGTGCACAGTTGGAGCCTTATAGCCTTTTATCTTTGTAAACAGACAAAATTAGTACTGCAACAACAAAGCACGTTGAGTTAACTCTTAAAGGAATGGTTTAAAATTTGGAAAATATGCTTATTCGCTTCCTTGGTGAGAGATGCTAAGATCAATACCACTCTGCATGGGTATGTCTGTATGCATACATATGTAGCTGGAGCCAGCAGTCAATTAGCTTTAGCATTCAGATTGAGATAATATCTCCGGCAACTTTGTTGTACTGGTTAACTTGTACTGATTAGATTTGTTCTCTGAGATTACCAGAGTTTGGCTCCTTGTTGTTTCCTGACCCGCAATATATATTTTTCAAGCTTTGGAGAAGTGCGGGCTGCTATTATTTCATTCAGGTATTTTCAACGTCCAGCTCATTCGAATGACAATGCTATCAACCATCTCAAGATAAAACCACATCGGGCATCTACAGTGAACAAACAATCAAACAAATAAGTGGACGAGCAAGCGCTCACAAAGTTGATGTTTCAGAATCCAGTAGATCCATTACAGTTAGATATTTAGTCCAACACAAAGTATTAATTGCATAAAAGGCGACATAATAGCAATGAACTGTGATTGCGTGTGCTTATCTTCAAAAATTCCTTTCATTCTGCTCCAAAATGCCATTATTCATCCATACAGGAATCGTAAAATGGCAGCCATTTGATTGACACCCCATTTGATGGATAGAAACATATTCCCGCCCTGGAGCCTACAACAGCCAATGAGTGATCACGTAGACAAGAGACCCACTCTCTGTTCCCTCCCCTCTCTCCTGAGCCACTCACACACCAGCCACCAGGGACTGACGCATCATGTAGTGAATGACATTTCAATTTTAGTGTCGACAAAGTTAGTGTAATTAAGGTAATAAATAACTATAACGAGTTTAATGCTCATGTGCTAAGTGTTCATTTTCATTAATATTGTTATCAAATTTGAACTTGGACCATTTTGTTTTTCAGCTACATGGGGCAGTTTAAGGTCATTGTGGCTTGTTTAAATGCCAGATACACTAACAGATCTTCTGTTTTGAAAAAGACTGTAATCTTTCAAAATAGCTCAAACCATGACTGTAGTCCACATGAGTTCAACAGCAGCTTTGAATTAACCTTGGGTTGGACTGGGGTAGGCGTTTTAGTATAATTTACATACATTTCAGGAATGGTAAGTGATGCTGGTTGAGTAGATTTTGTTGATTTTGTGAAGAGCCATGCTAGCTGTTTTCCCTGTCTTTATGCTAAGCTAAGGTAACTAGCAGACACGAGAGTGGTATCAATCTGATATTCTGCAAGAAAGCAACAAGGCACATTTTCCTAATCATTCAAAAACATCTTTATTACACTGTCACTGTCACTGACACAGGACAGAGATTAAAGGGGAGGCTACTGAGCAGGATGGGAGTCTGTGTTTTATCATATTAGCTTGTCCTCTTAATCATTTGATGGATTCTTGTGATAAGACACAAACATTAGAAACAGATAATCATACATCATACACTCCCTCTAGATTTGGTCTAAAACTTCACTTCTATTATTACACTTGTCAGTTCAACAAACTGATTATCACAGATATAATTTCTTTTGCTATCTTGTAGCTTTCAGTCTCCTGGTGATACGTATCAGAGAGACTTATTTCCATGTTCACAATCAAGGCTCCTATTACTGTCTAATCTCACGCTCTAAGAAGCAAAGCTAGATGAAGATCTGGGAGATTTTCACTTCCAGACTGTTTTCAAATTAACCATTAAGATCTGCGTCTTCGGTAATCCTTTGAATGTCATTCACTTCTGATTTTTAACGCTATTCTGTGCTCAGGGGGAGCGCAGCAGGAACGTCTGGGCTCTGTGCTTTAGCTCATTTTGAGTCAGTCATGTGCACTAGTTTTAATAAGGAAAAACACAGTCTGCACACATACATCAGGCAGTATGGTAGCAGGGGTACAGTGGATTCACATGCCAGGAAGTAGCTTAGTGCTTTTCTAACTGAAGTTAACCGAGTCAACCCATGAATTAAATATTTTTCTTATCCGTCCTCTTGGTTGCAACAACACTCTGCTGCCACAGCACTTTAAAACCTCACTTTTTGTTGAAAAGGCAAAGTTCTTAAAGTCAGCACACATTCATTCACTCAAAGCAAATACAATTTGTCTTCAAAAGGGATTTGAATTCATCTGACAAGTATCCATTGATCCAAGGGTTATTTTTTAAGAATGAAGCTGTCGTTGGCTCACATGCTGCTGCTGCCTTTTTCATCTTTGTGAAAAAGAAGTCCGGTCTATTATTCAGTATCTTGAGCAGCTCATTTCATTATCTCCTGCCTAAAACATCTGTCTAGCATGTAGATTCAACATGTTTACTCATTGTACGGAACAAAACCCACTATTTTATATGTGAATTCTTACTTATTGATGATAGAGAAGCCTGCTGAAGATTTTGATCAGATTAATACATTTGTAGTTGTTATTGTTGCTTATTAATAATTCATTCATTAACCGACTAATTTGTCTGATTTTTGTCTGATACAGAGAGCAACACGACTGCGTTTCAACATTTGTAAGTATGACTCCTCTAGAAAGACCTTGGACAATTTCCAGACATGTCTGTGGTGACAAAAAATTATATTTGAAGCCAAAACATGATTTGAAGCCATACCCCAAATTTGTCGTCAGTTTGTTGCCAGTGGAGCGATGAAATCAAATGAAGTTTGATCATAAATACTATTGTGTCATGGGGTCTGGGCTTCAGCTTGTGCACAGAGTTGCACATGTTTGCAATATTGAATGATATAATAGGATAAATGGGAGTTCAGTTTGTGACTCGTGCTTCAACAGAACCTACTGTGCTTTGAAGCCTTTGTGGCAATAAAAAGATGAACAGACAGGGTGTAAATCAGTTCGTGGAAATGCACTGGCATCCAGCAGTTCAAGATTAAGTGGATGGAGGGCTGCCCACAGATAATGCCAAAATAAACTTTATTCTAACAGCATATGGTAGGAAATAGCCAAGAGGAACGGACCAGGAGAGTAAACAAAAGATAAGAAATGAGCACAAATCCACCTTACAATCATTTCTAACTACAGTGAGGCTGTAAATAAACATCAATGTAAGGCTGTAGCCAACAGCATTGATTTGCAACACTGATCTGGACCAATTGAAATCAGTCAATACCAAAGTAAGCAAATTAAGGCATTTCTTTTTATTGAAATACTGGTGAAGACTGCTTTAAAAAGTTTTCCTCCAAAAGATATTGCTTACTATTAATATAAAAAGAGACTCAGAACAGACAAAGTGACTGGATTGTTTTCTGGGCATCATTACTCATGTTTCGATTTTCCAAAACCAGCTGTGTCACGATAAATAATCAAGAATATACAAGTGGTTATGGAGACTGGACTACAGCATAACATTAGTCTAATTTCTAGAGACCTTGGAGAGTTAATTTCAAATGCAACATTCGTGTGAGTAAGGTCTCACAGGAATCATGTGAATAGATGATCAGATCCACTCCAAGTATACCAAAGGTACTGTCTTGATTCATAACGTGCGTGAATTTCAAATATCGTAATAAACTCGTCAGTTGTCTTTGCCAATTCACATCTACTACCCCAGACCGCATCGCTAATAATGTTTCAAAGTAAATGACTACAGAACAGGATGGATTTGTGTTAATGATCCTCGTATGCAAATGACCCCATTCACATCTTTGCATCTCGTCTCTATGTTCTTCTTGGGCACACCCAATGCTCATCAGCAGCAATGACCATGAGACTTCCCACAGTGAGGAAAAATCTGGGCATGTTTAGGAACTCCACTGTCGGTGTTGAAAGGTATCCTACCAGGGGGTCTTTCTAATTAAACTGGTGCCCAAACCAAGGCTGTGGGAGACGGTGCATCTGCTATGCAAAGTGGCTAGAAATCCTCCAGCTGCCCAACTGAAAAACTTTTCATCTGGCCTTCATCGAAGGAGGAGGAGGTTTGGGGAAATGCCTTTATTTTTCATAATCCGCACCACCCCCCCACCCTCTCTCCCACCTTATCCATATTTCATGAAGAGCTCTGGAGGTATGAAATTGTCTGAAACTAATCCACTACTGGATATTTAGTCCCAGATTAAAATCACTCGCTTCACTGCCTCATAATTCTGCTCCTATTGATTGCCTCAGTCCAAATATAAGTCAAGGATGTACAGAACATTTTTTCCCGGGACTTTCTGCAATTGTATTAGTGCGGCTGGTCTGCATGGAATCCATGCAAATGGTGCCAACCAGAGTGAGGTTTTGTCAGGCTTTTGCACTTACTCAGCACTACGCGTGGCTTGATTAGGCTCATGTTTATATTGAGACGTGTTCTACTTGTTGTAACCCCCCTGATTGCACAAAAGCTACATCTGCACACCAAAGAATGATTTGAATAGAATTCAAAACAGCCCAGCGGATGATCGACATAAACAGCTAGAGAGTTTTCACTTTAAACATTGCAAGGGAGTAATATGGCATGTTAGAGACACCCAAGGGCAGATCGATTCATTGTTGCCTGAGGTGAAACTGTAGTTATTTTAGCTGCCTGTCAACAATGCAAAATAACCCAAAGGGCTTCAGATCCTACATGAATCATGAAAAACATTTAATAATGCACACGTAATGATATAGTGTAGAGTTTAAATATGATATATGCACACAACGCTGTACCTACAGTGTTATAGTTTAAAATCTATAAATCCTCCATGCCGTGTGTCGCTGTCTTTTGGTCCAATTGTCACATCAGGTGGCAAATTCAATACAAGCTGACAGAAGTGCCAAAGCCTGTTATCAACACACAAAGATGTGCAAAGATGAGAAGAAAATACCAGAGTTGTTGTCACAAATAATAATAAAAAATAACTGTACAAGTCAGTGGCAAGTTTTCTTTGATGGATAAGGATAGCAAAAATCTGTATTTTTGTTATTGTTAAGAAATCCCTTTAAAAGGCCACAATCCCAAAAGTGTCCATCTCTATACTTTCTGACTTCTCTGCCCTGTCTGCAGTGAACCCAGTCACCACGACAATGTAATGTTACGTGACAATGGCAATGTATGTTTCTGCAATGCACACATATGTTGAAACTTGAAGGTCCTATTGATAACATTTATTTACAACATTTTAAGTAGACAAATCATTTAAAAAAATAATAATACATTTACAGAGCTTGTAGAAAGGCGCAGAATAAAAGTATCTTTTCCTTAAAAAACACTGTTATGATTGTGAATTGATATTCTTTTACATTTTAGTCATGTCCAAAATGATTGTTTTGTTTATGTCATGTAAAAAATTTAACAGTTGGTTCTAACAAAGTTTGTGAGCCAATAGTGTAACACCACTGATATCACGTCATCTGCATGAGCGTACTGTACTGCCCCAACGCTAGCTAGGTAGCATTAGCAACGTCAGCAATGTTAGCTAGTACAACGAACACTTGGGGGGGTGATTCAGACACGACATGAATGCAATGGAAGTGGGGAGATGATCACATATGTTTAACAGTGGCTGAATATTATCAATAACACCTTTAACATTTCGTTATGTTGCAACATGACATTTCTTTAGGTTAGAAAATGTCCAATTCTTCTTCTGCTTTGGTTTAGACACAAAAAACACTTTGTTAGGGTTCGGAAACGATATCGATATTCGACAACAATATCTAGTTTGACACGTCACAACGTTTCTTGAAAAATAACAATAATAATAATAAGAAGAAGAATTTGTGGTGTTTCCCACTCACAAATGTTGAAACACCGACTTGGCCATCTTCTAGCCTCCTGACATGAACGTCTTGTGATAAACATGTAATGTGAACTTGATATGACACGTATTGTAGAAATGTCAATGCGGTGCACATGAAACGTACAAACTTGAGCATAATCCGTAGTTTGATGAAACATGAACCGCCAACATTTTATTCAGTTTCATCAGCCCCAAGCCCTACAAGGATCACAAATATATAGTAGCAGCAGAGTAGAAGTAGTTTTTCTTTGTTGTCAGCAACATAGAATGCATCATGACGTGTTCGCATGTTAGCTTAACTGTTCACCTCATAGCTGACTGACACCTGAACATGGTATCATCTTGGTTACAAAAGGTTTCAGTTAACCATAGACATGACTGGACCATTGCTGGGAAAAAAATGACAAGGGAGAAATGTGGGTCAGTACCATGTCAAAGATATGCAAACAGCTTTCCAATAGCTTGAACTTGGCTCACTGGCAATCATTTGCTTGTTGAAACCATTTTCATTTCATTGTGCATTTTGATAATAGATTAGATAATTTACAGCAAAACTCTTATTATGGTGTGAAAGTGCCTGGACTGTGATGCACACAGGTGTGAATAATATGAAAACTAGAGGTATTATTCAAGTCATAGTCTAACCTTCACTCCCCCTGAATGCTGCTGTTGTTGACAAATCATTGAGAAAAACCTCTCTTTCAATTTTTTAACGGTTTCATGTTGTTTGAGCTCAGCTGGTTGGAGAAACAACAGGAGGGTCTAGTCAAGGAAAGCTGCGGGGGTGGGGGGCCCCTTCGGATTTGCATTGGTGCTGTTATCCTGCAGGGCACTCTCCAGCACACCATCCCTGAGACTCAATCATCACAAAGCTAAAGATGGAGACGTGTTGATTCATGCCTGCCAGAAAATCACAGCCCAACTATTCAGTGCCAAAAGCTACACATGCATGGCAGGTGAGAAACTGAATGAAACTCCGAAAATCTGCAGGAGAAAGAGAGGGTGAGGGAGTAATAAGCACCACTGAGTCACTGTTCGTTTTTCAAAATGATGTCCGAGGGAAGAAATCCACAAGAAGTTTGAAATAAAAAGAAATGTTCACCAGAACAAGAGTTGAACTGAGCATGGTTTATAAAAACTAGACCAATATGTGGCTTGATTCACTCAGTAAGCCTTGGAATAATCATTCAAAAACCACATGTCATAAATAAAATATTAGAAATTCTGGCTGACATTTACTTGAAGCAACAGAGTGCGCTCAATTTACTGTAAGATACAAGCTGGAATTAAAGTTTTGCAACAACAACAACCAGCAGCTTATCTTTGTCTACAAGGGAAAAGTGAAGCACTTCCATGTGCACTTGATTAATTATGGAAATAAGTATTTGTTTGTTTTCTCTGACTCTTTGGTGCAATAATCTGGCTGCAAATTGATTTTCAGCAGGCGCTAGCTAGAGTATCATGTCTGGTAGAGTACAAGCCCTCTTGTCTCCAAAGATTATTCCATCTATGAAGAGTCTGGCAAGTAAACAAAGGAACAGGTGGTTGGCTGCAAAAGAGGAAAAGGCATAATACCACGTCCACAGTACATGGATCCGTGTCTGTTTGTTGTTCTGAGCTTCCAAGCTCTAAAGTCTCTGACTGTGAGCAACGGCCTAATGACAGTGTTCAGTCATCTCCTCAAGTTCAAAAACATCCAGAAGCTTTGACAATAGTGCTGTTACTGTGGTCATAAATATTTTTTTATGTTCCTGTTTGTTTCCCTGTAGTAGTCGTTTTCATGGTCACTCTGCAGCTGCACATCTAAAGGCATCTTTTACAAAGCACCCAACCAAAAAAACTTGAAGGAATAATTCAATATTTTGGGAAATACAGTTACTGTCTTTCTTGCCTAGAGCCAGATGAAAAGATCGATTCCACTCTCACTTCTGCCTTTTAAAGCTTAGCTTAGCCTGAATACTGGAGTCAGGACTATCAAAGCAAAACTTTACACTTTTCACACTTTGGCTTTTGTTTCAGTTAATCAAATGTAATTTGACCTTTGGTACCTTTGTAGCATCTGTTAGCTCATCATTTTGCAATGAGCTAACCCTCGCTGTATTGGTTCACTCTCATCGCTCTCATTGCCCTGGTTATGGCCAAAGCAGGTAACTGAAAAAATGTTGCTTCCTCATGCCTCAGCCCAGTAGCCTATAGCAAAATTAGCAAATAAGCCTTAAACAGAAGAGGAAGTTATCCTTTCAAACATGTGTGTGAAAAGGTCTAATTGAACCTAAATCATGTTTTCCTAAATGTAACCAAGTATTTTTGTCACCTAAACCTAGCCAAGAACTTTTGTTGTCTAAACCTAGCCAAGTACCTTTGTTGTCTAAACCTAACCAAGTACTTTTGTTGTCTAAACCTAACCAAGTTCTTTTGTTGTCTAAACCTAGCCAAGTACTTTTGTTGTCTAAACCTAACCAAGTACTTTTGTTGTCTAAACCTAGCCAAGTACTTTTGTTGCCTAAACCTAGCCAAGTACGTTTGTTGCCTAAACCTAGCCAAGTACTTTTGTTGTCTGAACCGAGCCAAGTACTTTTGTTGCCTAAACCTAACCAAGTAATTTTGTTGTCTAAACCTAGCCAAGTACTTTGTTGTCTGAACCTAATCAAGTACTTTTGTCACCTAAACCTAACCAAGTATGTTTGTTGTCTAAACCTCGCCTTGATCAAAGTATTTAAGTTCCCTAAACATAACCAAACAGTGGCAGAAAACTGAAAAAAAAAAATATTATAATTACATAGTACAATGATATGTTCCAAACAGCATACAAACCCCAGTACAAGTATAAGGAACAGTCTTATAACCCACTCAACCACAATGGCTTGCTCTGGCTGTGTATTTCATCACTGCTTTGTAAGCTGAAATTGTGGTCCTGCAGCAATATTGCCCTGCAAGCACCAACTCGGATTTCTAGTTGAAAACTGCGTCCGAACATCTAAGGCGTTTTTTCACTTTCTTTTGAACCGGCTTAAATGCGGTTACAAGTTCAATCTGTGAAAAAAAAGACACATTTTTGTCCTCATTTTGATCATTTGTTAAGGTGTAGGTTGAAAGAGAGACATTTTTGTCCTCATTTTGATCATTTGTTAAGGTGTAGGTTGAAAGAGAGACAATATTGATTAGTTTGAAGGTATTTCTCCAAAGTCATATTTCACTGATACACAGAGACATAATTGCATTGCATTTATTGTTGAATATAAAATGTCATAAATATGGAATTATAAAGGCTGTGAGCTTCTAACAAGAAGCTTCCAGGTCATCGTGATGGGAGCTGTTTTATACATTTTTGTAAAATAAGTTATTGTGCTCAAGGCTGTAAAGTACATTGCAAGTACTTAGGCGTGACATCTCTGACTACTCCAAACTTGGACTTGTGGAGTGAGCTGCAGAAGCTGAATAAATAATTATGAGCTGACATGGGGCAGCTATAGCTTAGGAGGTTGAGTGGCTGTTTGCTAATGAGAAGGTTGGTGGTTTGAACTCTGTCACCTACAGGAATTTAAGTTGTTGCAGACTTACATTAGATATTTTTTAATCCTCTGTGATGGGAAAACAATACCCCAACACTCATTTTGGAGCCTGAGTAAGAAACCACATTCAATTTTCTCAGTTGAAAGCCAGCATTATCTCAATGTGAATGTTATGTCAACTTCTTCAAATAGTCACTGAAAAAAAAGAAAAATTTAAATAAGTTTGGGATGCCTTTTCACTGATGAACATAGCTGTTTTTGAAACATCTTTTCAGTGGAAAAATACTCACTAGAAAATTATGATGTTCTAGGAACAACAACAACACAGCAATATCAGATACACAGAGTGAATATTGGGCTTAAATATGTGACTTCAAATGAATGCTCCATATCTGCTGTTTGTGTAAATAGGTTACTGCTTGCCAACAAGTGAAGATAATGTCAGTTTTGTGTTCACAGCTAGTTTCCCACTGCCCCCAAGGAGGCATATGCTGCTTATTTTCAGGGAATATTATTATTTTGGGTTACTGTTAAAATAGGTGTACATGCTTTAATGCTCAAAAAACATTGCTCCCCCCGCTAGAAAGTCTCACTAGAAAGTATCCGCTACACTAAATGGAAAGGAACCTTCATTAATTGTCATTAATTAAACCTGTGTTTACCTTCATGTCAATATAGCTGCAGTGAAAAAGGTCTATCTGAAGAAAAGGGGAAAAAATAATAACAGGTCTCCTTTAAAATGTAATTTGATAACACCAAAAATAACACATGACGCAGAGATTTTAAAGCTACCCTGTTTTGATATCCATACTTCACACTGCACTTCAGTCATGAGGAAAGCGGGCAAGGATCTACTTACTGTAGATAATTACTCTGAGTGTGCTGCTGCTGTTATGATGATACTTAAGCACACAACAACTGTCACGACAGAAACATATCTCGCTTCTGCTATTGGGTCAGGTTTGTGGATCAAGCATTTATGTAACTCACAGCAAAACACATCAGAGCCAAAACCCATCTTGTTTGCTGGCAAGCTTCTTCACTTTATGCTCATCCATTGCAAATATAAAGCACAGCAGACTAGATTAGCCAGAGTTACAGAGTGTATTTCTTGGCTGTGCTGGTGAAGTCATTTAACAATGACCAGACCCAAATAATATAGGATCCAAGCTGCTGCAGCACACAACAATGAATTCAAATAGGAGGGCCAATAACTTGCTGTATGTTCTTGTTGATTCCCTGAAGAGGAATGTTTTTAATGAGTACCCAAGTGATGACTCCCAGTCCCAAGTACAGGGATCCTGGATTTTTTTTTGAGGCCAATCATTTTACCTTCATATTGGAAATTCCCCAGCCGACCATGACTCTTCCTGAACCTGTACTTCGCTGAAAACATTACACTTCCCCTGCCACCGGATTTCAGCGGGGGGAAACTCATCTGAATTTGAAAAACTGCGCCTTGTGAGAAGAGAATTCCCAGGTGTGGTGAGCCTGCCCTGGAATTCAGATTTATCAGCTTCTACTGCGAATACAACCTGTATCAAAGAGGGAGCGGGGATCATTTGCCAAATAGTGAGAAGATGAGACAATTCCATGGAGCTGTAACATGCCTCTAAAGGCTCCTGAAATGAAAAAGAGAAGACGAAACAAGGTCAAAAATCTCTCAGGAAGATCGCTTTAGCCTTCAAAGCAGACCTGACAGTGTTTGTTGGTAAAATTCCGTTTTATTCGTTAAGTACTTCAATAATACAGCAAAACATAGAGAAGTGTTCATTCACTATGCCACAGTTTCATTTCTTTTTGCATACTGACAGCCAAGTTAAATACACATTGTAGAAGAACGTTGTAGAAACGTCTCTAGATGCTTAAAATGATGCATGCCCAGGGAAACTAACTGAGACAGGACATATG
Organism: Pagrus major; assembly: GCF_040436345.1. NCBI lineage: Eukaryota > Metazoa > Chordata > Actinopteri > Spariformes > Sparidae > Pagrus > Pagrus major. Next base: position 21,779,789 of record NC_133232.1, on the reverse strand, counting down.
AGGAGTTAAGTTGAAGGTATCTTTAAAGGTCATCCTCTTACTGTATGACTTATTTTGCCTCAGGGTTTTGTGAGTTAGTTTCAGAAAGGATATTTCAGGTTATTTTCAACCTGAACCTGTTCCTATTTTTTGCCAAGTGTTTTGTGCATAAGGGAATACCCTGATGGAAGCAGTATAAAAATCTAAATCTATGTATAAATAATATGTATAATAAATCCTAATGAGTTTGACTGGAAACACGTGAAACGTTTCAGGCTAAGGCAACAGAATCCTTTTCCTCGTCTGTGCAGCAACATAAACAAGGACAAGCGTGAGGAACAGTTAAAGTCACAGCAGTGTAGAGCACTGTAGTGTGAAAGCTTTTGCGTTGAAAGGACACTTTCAGTGCTTTTTGTGTTCTGCTCTTGGTCGTGCTGGGCCCTGTGGATGTGTATGAGCTGTGAGAGCAGCTCTGCCGGCAAACTGGAGGTATGTAAAGCTCAGCAGTTTGGTAATTATGACACTGTTGTGATGGTGAGAATCAGGAGGGAAAAACCCAAGGACAAAATCAACAATTCCTCTCTAGATTTTTAAGTTTGAGCACCAAAAGCCCTTCCTCATTTGCCTGATTTTGTGTCGCAATGTCTGCCTCTCATCTCCACTTTCTTAGGCTCCTCTAGTCTTTACTTATCCACCAGATGCACTCACACTTTTCTCCTTCCAATGCAGATCCCTCCACTCCTTTCTGCCCTCCTTCCCCTCACCTGAGCTTTACCGCCCATCTCCCTACCTGCACTAGTGTTATGTTATGTTTTCACGATAAAGGAACGTCTAGCCTCCATATAAGACCTTGAAAAATATTGATATTTGATACTATTTTCAATACCACAGGGAACAAATTACCCTGCAAAAAGACTGAAGTAAACATTAAAACTCGTACTATTTTAACATGAGTTTTTTTCTCTGTTGTCAGAATAAGTCGTGGCAAAGTATGTTTCTGCAAAACCACAGATAAGCTAAAACTTAACATTTCTTTATGGTGAAACTTTACGTTTCTTCAGGTTCAATCTTAAATTTCCCTCTTGTCACAACACTGTGCTCATGCTCCAGTTAGGGTGAGGAAAACATAATATTTTGGCTTAAAATGCATGTTTTGGTTGCCACAAATGCAGCTGGAGATGTCCCCTGCTCTCCTTAAAAACATCTAGTTTTGTTGCCATAAACATGTCTGTAAATTGACCCAATATCTCCTTAAAAAATATCCAGCAGTCTCACGTTTACAAATGTTGAAACTCAGACTTGAACCGCGGTCGGTTGTTTGGCAGCCTTGTTGCCTGTAATTCCACCACTGTGCCATAACTGTGTCATAACATTTTATCCTGGCGACTCATTTCAACCAGTAAGTTGCAAACAAGAGACAGCTTAGCTTAAGTCTTTAGGAGTTGTAGCGTTCACCTATTGATGATGCTAGTATTAATGATAAGTATAGTACAACACTGACTCATTCCCTCATCAGCTACTTTCCATATATACCAGTCCAGCCTCTTAGTTCTTCTGTCAGACCCTCCCTGCTGCAATGTTTTTTTCTTGCCTTGTGTGTTTTTGCTTTCGAGCTTCTGTGACCTGAACCTGAATGTGAGCCTGGACTTGTACCTGCCTCTCTGCCCCTTGCCTGCACCTTTTTTATCAATAAATCAATGGGGGTTTTTTTTTCTCCTGTGTGTAACGGAGTGAAAAAAAAAAATCCTGTAATTCTTTTTTCATGTGTCTAGTTGAGTGAATTATTTTTCATGTGTCCAGTCGAGTGAAATTTTTTCCATAGAATCTCTTTTGACTGTCTGCACTCAGGTCCTTCCCCTGTTGCCTCACCATTGTGACATTTGGATTTCTTGTTTTCTTGTTTGCCAACTGGCCTAGATGATAATCAGCGATGGACTGGAAACTTTACTTAACATTCAACCACCAACCAACCACATTTAAATCAATCTCAACCGGTTAACATATTATCATTTTTGTCAGTTTATTACATTTTTCACAGCAGGAATAATGATAAGATGAAGAGATAGAGAGGCAATAACTCATCAGGCTGTCAGCACAGGTTGTGGGTTTCCATTATGAGTGCATTGGACGTGCAGCTCTTCCCCTAGGCCAGTTGTCAGACACAAGCCCACACTGTTTGTGTGATGTTTGAGTCCATCCAGGTTGGCCAGCCCGTCGAAAACAGATCACAGGATGTTCTGGAATCTTTCAGAAGGTCCAGACAGCCGGTCCAACCCTGGATGACACAATGTCAGGCTGAAATATCACTAGTGCAGCTACAATGGCAGAAACATTCAACTATAGGACATCAAAAGTCAGATTTTTTGTCTGATGTCTGAGCTGAAAATGGCTGCAGTAAGACCCCTGTTAGCCCAGAGTTTTGAACTTTCAATCTTAGCTTAGGGCTTACTGAAATCTACTCTAGAGCACAGTGTCTATATTTGTGGGTTCGCTATAAAATGAGAATCTCTCTAATGTAAGCTGGTGATCCTGTGAAACAAAAGCGATGGTTTGTATGAATGTTTGTTGTCCAAATAAACCTCAACAATTCATGTCATGCCCGGTGTTAACCCTGAACTGTGATCTTCAGACGTGAATCTGTAACCTTCAGTTTAATATAAGCCCTGGGTTAACTCACGGCTTTCTGGAGCCAAAGTTCAGTTCAGCCCAGGGCTCAGAGATCTAAGAGTCAAAAGCCTCAGAGATCAATCTAAGACACATTTGAGCTTTCTGAGATTTTACTATGGGTTTGTTGGTTATCTGTCACACTTAAACAAGAATTCAAATAATAGTGTACCACGAGCGGCATCTGTGCCTCGAGCAAAATTATTAGTTCTCAACTGCATACACACAAAAACTTGAACTATGCACGCAAGTCAGAAAACTTAAACCTCGTGTATCAAAAACAAAACGCTACGCTGCTAAACTCTCAGCACAATTCACCTGTTTTACTCATATAGACATTCTAAATCATATTTTTGTGAAAATCTAAACACAAATCTTGAAAACACTGGCCTTCAAAATGCCACAGTTATGGACAAAAAATAATATAAACTTAATGTTACAATAAAAAAGGGGGAAAAAGACAACAATTTGTATATGGTTGAATATGTAGCATGGCCTTATGAAGCCAAAAGCATTTTGATGGTAGTGTTTAAACTGATCACACCAGTGTTTAAATGATGCTCTCTAAGTGATGTTCATGTGATAGCTGTGTGTGTTGTTTTGGTGAACATGGTTTTTAGCGCAACGTTTCACTTTGCGATGTGTGGAGTTTTGACAAAATGGCTACACTGATTATTAGTTTTGTGTTTAGGGTTTTGAGAAATTGAGCTGTAGGTCTAGGAAGTTTGCGTAAACAATTGGGAAAAACTGCAATGTCTGAAATGCTCCCTCTTCAGGAAACATCAAAACAGGATATTTCATGAATCTATGCGAGCAAACAATAAAATACGAGATCCATGATAATACCTTCATTGTGCAGAGACGAGCCTGGGTTGCATTCTGGACCAGGTCAGACTGTGGACAGCTCCTGTGCTGAAATGAGGTCTAATAAACCTACAAGATGAAATCCAATCTGAATGATATAACAGCTTTATCCAAATAAAACCATACCAGACCTCCTGATATCAAACACAGACTTAATTCTGCAGCGTTATTTCACAATAGATAGAACTGCAACAATACTACAGTCTACTAACTTCTACAGTTAATAAAATGGAGCGACCTGGTATTGTCAAACAAGGGTGATACAAACACATGCTTTACTCTTCATTCTTAATTCTAACTTTACTTTTCACTTTCCAGAAGGACACGATGTCTTATTTTTAATACTGGCTTTGACTGTAGCCTGCATGGCTTAACATTGGACCTGATGAATCGATCACGGAGATCATGTCTGATCCCTCCACATCTGTCAGTGTTATTGCGATGGCTATATATCGGAGCCGGGCAGCTGCCAGGATGGCTGAAGCTTCGATGTCAAGAAAGAATAAAAATCAACCAAACACTGTTGTAAATTGAGCTCATTTGAAAATAAATCAAAAGAATATTCAGTCAAACTAAAGTAATACTGCAGCTGGAAATCTTATTTAGCAGCAAAATTGCCATATCTTCACTTATCCTGTGGAAATGCCTATTTCAGATTGTATCATCAATAGTCTAGGTGTAACAATGGCATAATAAGGACTGCAATTAGTCATTAGAATCGATACTGAACTTTAGTTTTATTTAGACTTTCTACCGGATTAGGCTTGTTTAGAATATAAAAAATGAAATAATTTACATAAAAGAGAAAATGTGCACCTACCTTTGATTGATGAAATCCAGTGGCATACTCAGGATGTTTAAGGGGCAGCAGCAAAATAGAAACAGCACCACATGTATGCGGGGAGTAACAGTGTGCAGAAAGCTGTGATGTATTTGAAGTGAAGAGAGGGTACTGGAAGGGCACCCTGGAGGGCACTTCATAACGTTTTACCTACTCTAGGGGCATCCAAGAGGGCACTTGCGCAGCGTTTTTTCGAAAGTGGGGCACCAGGGGGAGCAATCGCCTTCATCACAAACTGTATGATATATATCATATTATGATCAACAGGTTAGACGTATTGTCTCAGGCTATTTAAAAACTACAAAAGGAAAACACCAACAGTTTATTAGCAAATACAAAAACTGTACTAAGACACAATATCAGTGAAGGTATTTTGGGGTTTGGGCAGTGTTGCACATCTGCTTTAATCACACTTCACATCCCGTTTACAGTTACTTACTACTTCTTGGTCTGAAACATAAACCAATGCTGTCAAAAGAGAAACCGTGTTAAATTTCAACATACTGTGTGTCAAAATGTTAGCAAAGTTGATGTCTTATCTTATTTAGCAAAATGTGAAACAGTGATGTTTTCACACCGAAAATAATCTAACCTCAACCAGCAATATACTGCAGGTCATAAACATCAGCTTAACAAGATAGTTGCTTAGTGCCACATGCTGTAAGTCATGCTCAAACTCCTCCAGTCAGTGCAGTAATACAGTATTTAAATGAGCTGCTGTGTGATGTATGACAGGTGCTAAAACAGAATTATCCTATTATACACAGTGTGGCACTGTTATTCCTGCGTGGTTTGGGGTTAACAGGGTTAATGCAGGACGTGGTGGCTTGTGTCCTGAAGGGAAAATGAGTTTTCCTGGTGAAATATTGCACAGAAAGCTGAGAAGATCAAGCAGCAAGCAAGTAATCAGGATATTTATGGTAAAGTTGTCTCACTCACGATGAGTCAAACAAATCCTTCAATGTGAGGCATCATATTGTGAATTCTAAAAGGTAGTTTACCTCAGGGAACTTTCAGTGAGGTGTGCACAAGCGGCTGATGGATGCCTGCCTTTACTGATGGCCTTAAAAAGCTAACCTGGGTTTGTCCTAATGGCACCACGGTCTGATGAATACATATCCAGTAATAGAATGTGTGTGTATGACTGTGTGCGTATGTGTGTGTGAGATCACATGGCTCATGAGAAATCCTCCATAGGGATAGGTTCCAGCAGATTGGGCTGCCGTTAGGGAAAGCGCCACCACATCCAAGAATTCAGTTCTGAGCCTCGATTTCCTCTCTGGGCTCGCCGGGTGTTTGTTTTTCCTAAACATTGTTTACTTTCTGGGGTGTGTGTGTGTGCACATTTGTGTTTATATTAGTTTTTTATAGATCTGACACTAAAACTGGGAGCCTGGCAGTAATAAAAATTAAATCCCAGTCGGCCTCCATTCCATGAAAAATAGATTATCCTCAGAGTGGGTAACTGACAAGGCTTGTGTCAGGTATTTTTATTTCAGGTAATGTTTCCAATGACACAACTGACAGTGCCTTCTATAAACAGTATGAGCACCAAAACCAATATGACTGCATGTAGTAATTAATACAATTCACCAGCACACTATTTCTACCATGTGCAGGATAGAAATAGAAAATAAATAAAGTTGAGGTCAGAGGGCCATTTGAGGTTATTTATGTATGCAGCTGCCGAGTAAGTAAGTCATGCCCGGCTCTGTTTATTCATTTTTTTAAATATTTGTTTTTCAAAGAGTAGCCTCCCTTCCTGCACTTAATGCGACTTTCTTCTTTGGCCTCATCAGCAAATATGAAAAAAAATCAGCCCCGCTGGGTATGAAGTAGGTCAAACTGTTAGTAGTTAATTTGGGCTTGGCTCAGACGGGCTTGAAACAGCACTTATTTTTCTGTTCACTTAACTCCCTCTCTCTGGATAATAGATGATGCTGTCCAAAGCCCTTAATCTTATAACTTTGCAAAATGCCAAACTTATATATTTTTTTCCAAAAATACATAATTTCATGCTCTCGGTTAATACGAAGAGCAGTTATTTGGGCTGTGTTGTATGATAAAAGCACTTTATTCTGTGTGTCATTAACTCACTATGGTGTAATCTGGGTGTGTCAGACAGTGTTGTCACTGTCATTACATATGCATTGTCGACGTTGTTCCTAACCCGCCCTGCTGTGTGTGCAGCACTTGTCAATCACTTGTCATGGTATTTCATACTCAATATCCAATCGTCTGTACCACAAGGATACTTCACTATCTCCTTTTCTGACACTCTACCAGCTTCATTCAGTACGTGGAATTTGGAATGCAGGATAAGGCAGAGTAAGACGCTGGCCCTTGATGACTGATGTTAAGTGACAAGTTAAATAGGTTTTTTAAAAGCTTACAACCATCCAACCCACACTCATGCTGTTGACCTCTCTGCCACCCTCACTAATAAGTACACCTGCAAAGGACGAAGTGATGAGAGGTAGTAAAAAGAGTGAACAGTCTGTTTATGGAGGAGGCACTACTAAGGTAGTGAAGTTATGTCACATGCATAACATAATGTAAGTTATTTAGGTAACGTAGGTACGTTTGTAATGGAAGTTATAGAAGTAATGTAGTGATTTTAACCAAAACCACAACGTTTTCCTACCCCTGACCAAGTACTTTTCTTGCCTAAACCTAACCAAACTGCGACTGTACATTATAGGTCTGTTATGTGTGCCACTGTTACGCTGCAACATGTTGTTTGGGAACGGTGATGTATGTTGCTTGTGGGAGATGCTGACAATCGACCTATATTGTTTCGGAATGAGGATGCGTTGCGAAAGAGGGATAATTGCAATTGATTCTGTCATGATAAACAAAAAACATCATCTGTTATAATGCATGTGTCTGTCAAAGTCAGAATACACAAATTGCAGTGCATTTTTAAAGATTTTCTCTTCGTGCTCCAGCAGGAAATTCAACACATCTCAATCAATAACATTTTTGCATGTATTTTGTGTTGAACATGTCAAATGAAAATGAAAATAGGTTAACATGTTAATATACAACATGTCCTCAAATGCCCTTTAGTTAAAACTTCAAGGTTCTAATTTATGCCACCACCCAACAGTTTACACGTTTACTATAGCTGTAATTTTAACAAATTTGATAAGTTGCATTATGTTATCTGTACTCCTGCAAACAGTTGTTTTCTAGCAGGATTGGGCTGCACATTTAAGCATCTTATATACATCTTGGATGACAACACAACGCTGAGTTTACTTTTCTTTTTTTTTTTATCAGCACATAAGACTCCAACGTTATCTACTTGGGTTGAAGAAGGAACTCTAATTAAATGTGTTACATGATATATAGTTGTAAAGGTAATTACAGCTATTTGGTACAGCTCAGTAAAATTAATTTGACTTCAGAGCAAAGATTACTTGCTTTCTAAATACAATTTTAATTGGACATTCATCCAGATCCTACTGGATATTTCAGTCATTCACAGAACAGTCTGAAAATGCATGAACTAATATAGCTCATGTTTTGTCGCCCAGTTCACTGCAGACTGAATTTAGTTTATGATTACCATAAAAAAAAAAACAGAAATCATTATAACAAAAACAATGTATTTTCTGCAAAACACATTTCTTGATAAAATATGAAAAATAGACTCAGTGTGAGTCAGAAAAAACAGATGATAAATAATGTCAGTGCTTGAGATGAACCTGAGGCTATATGAAGAAAAATAATGCAATTTAAATATCTTAACAGACACTCACAGTCACTTTACTACCGTCAGTGGGTGACTGACAGTTTTTGTAACACTATTTGGATTGTCAAACATTGCTATTTTGCATCAAATGAGAGATTTAACCAAACCTCACTCAGAAATTCGATGGTTTTTTTTGGACAGATGTAACCATAAGCCTGAATGTAGACAACCCTGTTTTTGAGTGACATTTATCAGACTTTGGTCATTATAATAATTATATAGCTTTGAAATAAGAATTCACTTTGAACAATTCCATTAAAATTAAAATTCAACATTTTATTTATTTTTGTCCTTACTGTATGTTAATACGAAAGGAGAGCAAACCACAATACAGTATGTGTTCATCAGTTAATAGACAAACATTGCACACACAGGCTATGTTTTCATACAGTATGCAGACAAACCATTGCACTACATAGTGTTTTTTAGTATCACCCATATGAATCATGGTCATATGCAGCATGCACAATAAAGTTTGAAACAGCTCTAAAATCTGTCAGTTACATTAAAGTCTGAACAGTACTGATGTGATTTATGACATCCCAAGTTAATGCAGGCAACAGGAATGCCACACAGATGGGCTGTAACTTCCGCTCTAAGTGGCATATATTGGTTTTAATAGACTGAGAACTGTCTCTAACGCTTCAATACTTTGATTTAGAGCCTTTTACTGCACCAGGTCTCAGGTGTTACTTTGCTCACAGTCAACATCACTGGTGTTGCATTAGACATTTACTTCTTTTTTTACTGGGACATCAAGGATGATGTGTAAAAACAGCCGTATACTAGATATTGATCTGGTGAAGGTGAAGTGGTGAAGTGTGCTCTCTTCTTATTTTCTACACTAGAACATCCTGCGTGTATTACTGTTATCATGCTGATACCATGGCTACATACCAATTGAAAAATAGGAACCAGTGAGTTAACGGATAGCATAGCGTGACATGTAAAAACTGTATTGTTGCTATGGTTACCGGCAGTTTGATATTGGTTGCATATTGATGACCAGAAATATGTGTCATGTTCTAGCATATCAGCAACCAATCAGCAATCAGAGAGGAGTACTTTCTGTCGTCATGCTATATTAAATGATAAGAAAGAATTACAGTGTTGATTCTATTGTAGCGTATGTTTTGATGCCGTAGGTTGTGGGGTTTATTGTAATACAGTATATTTAAGCTGGGGTTGGTGAGATTGAAGAAACCAGTAAAAGCAAGCTTAGTATCCAACCTAAACAATCCCACCTCCTCCCGTCAGAGCCACTCCTCAAAAACACATGGACGTGCACTGACTGACTATAACGCCTGCCCCGTGTTAGCGGCTAGTTCGCTAACTTCAACATGATCTCTTAATAATAATAGATACATCAACAGACAACTCTGTTAAATGCCGAATCATGTAGACATTATTATTATTATTAGAGGCCTCTAAAAGCCCCAGTTACAGGATTTGTTTTCTTTTATTTGTCAAAGCATTAGATTAATTGATTTTTGTCTGGATGTTAAGAGATTTCCTACAAATATAAACTGCCTTTTAACAGGCAGAAACCTCGGAGCAGAACCGGACTGAATGGTGGGCGGCCATCTGCCTTGACCACTTGGGTTGCTTCTAGAATAACTGACCAACCTTGGCTAAAAGTGTGTCTCTAACATTTTGTCAACCTTGATCAAAGAGAAATTAAAAAAAAAAAAAAAAATACAAATACAAATATTAGGGTTATAGGTTTTATTAATTGTTAGTAAATTGTTTACTAATGCTTTATAAATCCATTATTAGGCATTAAGAAGAGCAGCTTTTGCGTTGCCAGGTTGTGCAAAATCTTCTGTGCTGTTGATTCACTAATGAATAAAACATATTTAATAATAATGATGAAGATGATAATAATAATAATAATAACAATAATAATAATGAATATAATCCTAATTAAGTAATCAGTAAAGGGCAATCAATCACTGGATCCACAGCTGTGTGTTCAAAATAATGATTATAATATATGAATTAATAAAAGTTTAATATGCCAAACACTGTGTATTAATAAATATTTAAAATGTTGTTATAGCTGCTGACATTCCACTCCATTACAGTGTGTTATAAAACACTTATTGCATGGGTTCTCTCACAACACTGCACTGTAGTGTTGTCCTTAAAAACACCCACACGGACACATACACAAAAAAGTCTTTGTCTAGACCGTGTTTGCTAGTACACAGTATAAAATACCACTGTAACTTCTGTACTGATATGCCATCCCCTCTCATAAATCCCCTGGCCCTATAAAGGGGTGCAGAGCAGAGGCATGAGGGTGAAAAATGAACTCCATCAGGAAGCTGGATAAAATTTCTCTGACACACACAACCTTGGTCCAGTAAGAATATCTCTGTATCCTGCTGACATGTGATCTTCTGAATCTATTCGGGACAGCTTGTCTCACTGAACTCTAAACAAGTCCTTTCAAGCTGCATCATTCATCAATTTCAGCCCTGTTTGTGGGCTACAGATGATACCCCACAAGCTCAATAGCTGCCAGACATTTAACAATATGTCACACGGGCATTCTCTCAGACAGCCCACACTTAAGGCTTTTACTAATCCAACGCTTCAGGTGTTGACAACATGAAACGCTTAAGGCGTCGAGCAAAGCTGATCACATACTATTGTTATGATGACAGCACTTAATCAAAATCTATCGTAGGTGAGCTTTGTAGGATCGTCATTACCATTCCTGGGTAGTGAGTCAACCGGCAAAGGCGAACATTTTTCTTTCTTTTTTTTTTTTTTTTAAGCTAAATCTGTCTTTGTTTGTGATGATGGTACAGTACCGCCAAAGCACTTTCTGCTGATGGAGAGGTTCAGCAGATAAATGATGAAAGGGATTTTCTGAGAACCGCTGTTATGGCTCTTTGAACTATTTTTACTGCCTTATTTTCCATGATTGCTGGGAGGTCCGACTCTTCTAAGACAACCTCGCTGCGAATGCTTATGAAAATTGTGAGGCTTGTTTACTTTTAGATGTCGATGTATTTTGGGTTAAATTAGGGTTGAATTAGTTGTCCCACAGTTTTCCTGATTTTGTGCTGTAAACCATATTTACTTTGAAATGCATACGAGATTAATCAGATAAGGGCAGCATGAGGCAGCATGTGGAACAATCATTTGTTTTGTTCAGGATGTTTTCTTACCTTTGGAATTAATACAAAGTACATTTATTATGCATTTGAATGAGAAATAATACTTTTATTCAATAATCATACATTAACTGTGATGCATCTGTTACTGCTGATGAAGTAAGAGACTGTTTATTCTGATTGAATTCTGATTATTTTATTCTAAAATTATTTCAGAACTATCAATGATAACCATGATAGTGCAACAGAAATTAAATGGATTCCTCGGAGCCTAGAGCAAATGTGTTTGGTCATTACATTGTCCTTTGATATTATGTTCATAAAATAGCATTGCGTTTACTTTCTTGTTGTTTGGGGTCCCACAGATCAACTCAGAACAATTATGATAATAATAATAATTGTCAATAATCAACTATTTTTCTCCCAATGTGTTTTTAATTTTTCCTTTCTAACCTTATTCCACCCAACCCAATATTAAACAATATATTAGCATTGAAAGTGATAACCTGTTCCTTTGCACATGTGATGCAAATACAAAGACGACCATATCAATATAATAGTAATAATATCATTATTACACAAATAAATAAAATATTTCAATTTCAATAATAATGTATATTGCATATGTATTTGTGTATTTTGTTTAGTTTAAGTTAGTCTCTGACAAAGAGCCGAATGATATCTTACTTAGTGGTGTTCCCTTTGTTTGGTGTCATCCACTGTGATAAACAAAATATTGTAAAAACTACAATTAGAGAATTGCAAATACTTAGTAACACTTTCTATGAAACCTATGTGTATAATGCATTATAAGACATTATGAACATACCTATAATGCGTTGTAATGCACCTATAGCAGTGTTATTATCATAGTTATACGCACTCATGAGTATTCATAATTATTTATAACAATAATCATAACTCATAATCACATCAATGTCTATAATGAATTACAAACATTAAGTGTATGTTAGTTACTGTTAAAAAAAACTACAGTTTACAGCATTTTGTGCATTGATTTAATCTTTTTGTTTTTTCAATTTACTTCAAGCAAACAATGACCAATTATACTACAGTGACCTATAACCAGCTTGTAATGTATAACATCTATAACACAGGGATTTAATTACTTTACTTCGACCACCCAATGATAGTTGCATGATAACTGACTGAAAATTGACTGTCAACACCAATCACTGATATAAAGCTTATGTGAAGTCATTATTTGTAACAGTTCTTTGAGGTCTGTGACATCCCAGATGGAACGGAAGGGTATAAGGGCCAGGGGTGAGAACATTTTTTAAAAAATAACATTTTTTAGAAAAAGTTCTAAATACAATTTTGTGAATAAAGTCAATGTTGACATTTCAAGATTAAAGTTGACCTTTTGAAACTACATCGAACAGCATATATGACTCGACAAAATGCCTTGTGAAGATGAATTGGTGAAACTGTACTTCAGAATCGACCTTAGTAACAAAGAAATTATATCTCTTTTAGCTCATACACTCTGCCTAGTTGACAGTATTTGGACTTTGAACAGATTGTGCTGAAAACTGCGTCTGTGCAGACGGAAAAACCACACAAGCTTTGCAGAGGTGGCCGCACGAAATTGTATTTCAACTTCATTCTCGACATTTCAATTTTTTTCTCAACATTTCAACTTGCAACACCAATCACTGATATAAAGTCATTATATTTAACTATTTTTTGAGGTCTGTGACATCCCAGATGGAACAGAAGAGTCTAAGGGCCAGGGGTGAGAAAAATATGATTCTTTTTACATTTTTTACAAAAAAGCCTAAATACAATTTTGTGAATAAAGTCAAAATGTCGAGAAGAAACTTGACATTTCAAGATTAAAGTCGACCTTTTGAAACTACATCGAACAGCACATATGAATCGACCTTAGTAACAAAGAAATTATTTCTCTTTTAGCTCATAAACTCGGCGTAGTTGTCAGTATTAGGACTTTGAAGAGATTGTGCCGAAAACTGCATCTGTGGAGACGGAAAAACCACACAAGCTTTGCAGAGGTGCCCGCACAGAATTGTATTTCAACTTTATTTTCGGCATTTTGACCTTTTTCCCAACATTTCGACTTTTTTCTTGAAGTGCATGATAATAATTAAAAAAAAACCTCCTCCTCTCATTTTTTTCACCCCTGGCCCTAATACTGTTCCATAAGATGGAAATAATGTGTCACGTTCTGTTACAAGTTCAATCTCATGCTTCCAATTAATTTTCATGAAATTGGGGAAAAACATTAATGAAGTGATTAATATATTTTCGGCATGTTTTTGAGCTGTTAGACAGGCACACAAACAGTTGGTATGTCAAGGGTTTTGTTTTTAGCAACATTTATAAATGTTCTATTCCACGTCTAATTGCACTCACCAGCAAGAAGAAAACAACAAAGACAGGAATAAAAAATAAAAATAAAAAACTCTCTTATTTCATTTACAGCCCAAATGTAATTCATTTTAAACACTTTGTCTATGGAGTATCATGCTGTATGAGGGTGTGTTAGAGATCAGAAATGTATCCCTCATCAAACTGAAGAATGTGCTTTAGAAATGGTTTGATCTACTACAGTGACACACTCGGGACTCAAAGGTTCAACAACAGGAGAGACTGAGCCCAAACGGAGGCTCGAGTATTTCCTTTAATGAGTGCTGCCTGTGACATCCATGCCTATTGACCTGGACCATGTGGTTAAGCTCTTCAGCTGAGGTCAGTGTTTCCAATTTCCATTAATATTCTAATATGCTGTATTGAGTTTAAGAGTTGTGAGTGCTGTATTCAGTTCATGACAGCTCGGATAAAGTCAGTATCTCAGTATGAAATCCACCAATGTCACTAATAAGTGGGATGTGAAGCATTTTCAACTGTAGATTTTATGTGATCTCTGTGACCCTTCAGTCATGATACTGAGAAGTATTCAATTCATGTTTTCAGTCATCGAAATACAACTTAACTAAAGAATGCATTTGTGTGTGTCTGTCTATAACAGAAGAAGCAGAAGAAGTCAGGAAAGCTGTCTTCTACCCTTCACATTCAAGGCTGCATTTCTTTGAATTTGTTTTATGAAATGCATCTGTAGTTGTTTTATGAAATGCAAGTTAATAGTTCCTGTAAAACTTGCCACATAGGGGGAAAAAAGTCATATGGCCTTGAGAACATCCTTGTCTGTTTTGTTTTTTTTCTCACACCATATGACATGAAAACATGTGGGTCGTGGGAAAAGAGGAAATGGGGATAATTTTATGAAAGAGATCAAATGACTCTTATCTTTACCCTGCAGAGAACTAATCTTACAAAAAATATGAACTTTTAATTCTGTGCTGGTACGAGCACTACAATGCCTCAGTTAAAATGTAAGTACAGTGTAAGTAATTTTCTTGACTCAAGTAAAGAAATAAAGCAAAAATGTAAAGCTCCTGTTGGTGAGATAGTAGTACTGATGCTTTGGAAAGCTGGGAATGAGGCTCAAAAATCAACTGGAGCTTTAATAGTCCAGCGCACAGGCTTTTATTTGCTGTTATTTAAAGGGCAATTCTGGTATATTTTTTCAAACCTGTGCCCTATTTTTCATATTTTGTGCTCTAAATTACTATTAAAAAGTTTGGGAATAATTGCTAATTAAAATGCTTTAAAACGGCGTGTTTATGTAATAAAAGTATTTGGTTAGGTTTAGGAAAAAAACATGGTTTGGTTTTAAACAAGTATAGGTAATTCCTTAACTTAACTATGTTATTAAGTTAAAATAACTTACTGTTGACTTTTGGTTTCACACAGGACACAAACATCCTTCAACTGGGTGAAATTACTGTTTGTTGACCCATGAATCAACCCAGTCCTCCTCCCTTTGCTAGATTTGACGCTCTACCCCTGACTTCCTTTGTGACTTCCTTTGTTTAACCTGAGACAGCCTTTATATTGCTAGTAGTTCAAAGCCACCAGACTCCATTGAGAAAACAGTAATTCATTCAACATTAGTTCAGATCTGAACAAATCCTTTGTCTACCGGATCGATCTACTTGACCGATTCCAAAACTTTTGTCCCTATTTGTCATTTAGACGTCAAAAGAATGTAGAATTATGGCCCAGAGTTTTAAATACCATAATTACCCTTTAAGTGCTTCAATTACACGACCTTCGTCATATAATAGACAATATTTTGGCTCCTCCAACACTTTCTTTAGTTGAAAATATGACCTCGTGTTTTCTCTGTGGGGTATTTTTTTCAGCTGGTGAGGTTATTTGCTGTAAATGTCACCTGGGACGCTGAGTGACAAAATAATGACAACCTTTTTTTTTTAAGGCAGAGCAATTTCCCAGAATTGAATGAGGAGGATGTGTGCAGAGTGAACAATATGTGCACTCGCCTCCCGATTGGTCTCTGTCAATACCATTCTGACATCTCTCCAAGAATGTGTTCAGACAAATAGATTGGACGTCTCACAAACAGAGGCTGAGAGGCAAAATAAGGATTTAAACACATACATGCGTCAAGCACTGGCCCCTGTTTATTTTGAAACTCTCTTTGGATAAATGCAATCAGAGAAAAATGGATCACATTAAGGCAATGTCAAAATATGTTGAACCGGGTTTCCAAGAAATGCATTTCTGCTGGAATATACTGTAATTGCAGCATAAATCTAACTGAGACCTGGCTCATACCTGCACATTTAGAAAATATTAGTTAATTAAAGTGTCATTGAACCGGGTGGGTTGTGTGACAGAAAAATCCATTCATTCCATTAACACGGTAACTGTATCTATTTGCATGTCAAATGTCAAAGACAGTATTGAGTTGTGACGTGACAAATACATGTCTCATTTATTGTTGTCATGTGACACTTTTAGCCATGTAAAGCGGATCGTTTGAGTCACTGAAGGTTATTACTTTTGAATTTGAACGAATTACACATTATCAGTCCATCTGTTTTCAGCTATTTGCACCATATTTTTAATGTGTTACTTTTAGAAGTGTAATCTTTCATGTCTTTTATAAGTGAAAATCATTCCCTGGTATTTTTTTAGGGCTGAACATGGAGGCAGGTGTGTTTTTGTACATCTCTGGTGTTAATTAAATGGTTCACTGGATTTGAAAATGAATTAAAGTTTCAGTGACTGCCTGGATTTGTAAAAAAAAAAAAAAAAAAAAATGTGTGTGAACATAGAAAACATTACCAGATATTTTTTTTTTAACTTATAAGCAGTCTTAAGATTTTTTTCTGTAAAAACCAACATAATTTCAGTTCACAGTAAGTCATTATGTAAAGACATTAAACCTTAGCAGTCTGCTCCAAGGAAGGTTATTTAAATTTGCATTACAGTAAATTATTGTGCTACATTAGTAATGAACAGTGGTAGAAGTATTCATATCCTTTGCTTCAGAAAAAGTAGCAACAACACTTTATATATGTATAGCATAGGTTAATTATTATCACTGATGCATTAAGCAGCATTTTAATCTTAATGTTGCCGCTAATTTAAACTACTTTACATGCAGTTGGGTAGTTCATGTAAAACAATACAGCATATTAAATGATTAGTTGATAAAGAGAAAATTATTAAGCAACTTAATATGATTGATTTATTGTTTTTGAAAAGCCAACCAGTCCCTGATGGCAGCTTCTCTGCTGTAATGATCTGCTGCTTCCCTGTTTTATATCATTGTTAACTGTTTAAGAGAAGACATCTGTGGATGTCACTTAGGAGTCTAGTTTACTACTTCTGGTATTCATTATTATTTTCTGATGTTTATTAGACCAAATGTTTTTCCTAGCTTTCAGAAGGCCCATCCACGGGGTATCCAGCTTTGAAATGATGCAAGTATATATATTTTTACACATTTTGCTCTTTGTATAGGCTGTTTTTCCAACTAAGTGTTTGTTTTTGGTTATATTAATGCACAAAGTTAGTGTTAATAAGAGCTATAATGAGTTTATGCTTCTGTTACTCTCAGGTAGGGGTAATCTTAGGTCACAAAATGGCTTTTTTTTTTTTTTTTGGCGGTGTCTGGATATTTCCTTAGAAAAAAATGTGTTAAGTGTTCATTTTCAGTGATATTGTTATCAAATTTGAACTTGGTCCATGTACGGCTGTGTCATGTGGGCTTATTGTGATTGCTGATTATTGTGTTTTCCAGCTAATAGAGGCAATTAAATGTCTTCTACAGGCTTATTTTTTGCATTAAAAAATTCAGGCGAGAAAAAAAAAGATAAATATTTTAGTGTGTTCAAACTCCTAGAGATCAATGCCAGAAGAGCTTACAGAGAAAAGAGTCAGACTGGTTCAACAACAGCTTTGAATTAGCTTCTGGCTAGACAGGGATAACACTTTCAGGAAGGTTAAAAAAACAATCATGAGTTGAAGCACAAACTCTACTACTTTACTCTACTCAACTTTCTATATAAAATATAATATTTAAAGTAACAAGCAGTTGTAACTGCAATGTAGTGGAATAGAAGTATAAAGTAGTATAAAATGAAACTATACAAAATTGTATAGTACAGTGGAGTCACTGTATTTTGTCAGTTTCCATTGCTGGTAATGGCAGACACTCTTTTTATAATAAACAGTATATAATGGTTGCTGATTGAATGGCAGAAATGGGGAAAATGTAAAGGATATTAGGAATAAAGAACAATTGAAAGGTATTGTGTGCAGTGGCTCTGAATGTCAAAACACAACAAAACGTTACAGAAAACACAACATTTCAGAAATCATTCTGGAAGTATTTTAATGAACACAGAAAATAATTAGTGTGCAGGATTTCAAAGTTAAACTCTTTGTCATACAGGCGTGTTTTTTTTTTTTTTTTTATTAAATTGAATTTTTTAGGTTTAAATTCCAGGTAATTTCCTGGAGCGGATACATGGCATTTTGAAATGAAGCTCCTCAAATGTTAAGTGTGGCTATGTGACCTGCTGTATGTTACTCCCACACTGTCAGATCCAGCAGCGGTACAGTGTAGATGAGGTTCTCCTATCACAGTCTCAGAGCAGCTCTGGGAAGAACTGACATAAAAGCAGGCAGTCATAAAACATTCAACATCATTCAAAGTCTCCTCTCCCATGCACGCTTAGACAATGTGACATTCAAAACAACAAGAGAATGTCGGTCCAGGAAGCACATTTCAGGAAACCTCTTTTTTTTAGAATAATGAAATGCAGAGGGGGGAGGAGAGAAAACCTGTGAGAAAATATGGTTCAGTTTGACACTTTTTACTGTCATTCATTTTCTGGTGAAGAGGTATATCAAATGTTTCTGAGTTAGTTCCAATAACGTCATAATATTATTCTTTGTCAGGCATACAGGAGTTTGAGTTAAAAGTATGAATGTTTTAAAACTGAATCTTTTCTGAGCAAATCACACCTCATTTAGAAGTGATTAGATACCTATGGCTACCTTTAAGATACGTTTCTTAACATTTATATCCAAATAAACAAGATGTACTCCTGCCTGCATGCAAATGTGTCATTCACTGAGTTCATTTCTCTTCTTTATTTTATTGTTTTATGGAGTCTTTAAAATCTAAGCACCCCTTTTTCTTCCTTCCCACCCATTAGAGCACACAGCTGTGAGGCCATTCTGTGGGAAAAAAAAAAATCAGGTTACCATGTGTTGAACTGTTTAAGCGCTAAGCAGTGGGTTTGATGAATTACAAGTCAGTTAGTCCATTTTGCTGACAGAATGCAAATTTATTTATGACCCTGAGACTGAGAGAAAATGAAATCATCATATATTTCCAAACACTCATGCAGTGTTTTAGATTAGGGGGAATCTATTTGGGATGGAAACACATTCTATGAATAAATTGTTTGAATTCCCTTCTCGACACAACTCATGGAGCACTGCACTCTAACATCACGCGCGTTTCTTTCAACAACATGCTCTTGAACTTGCGAAGAATGTGAAGAATCTGCACGAATGAGGAAATCTTAATTTAAGGGTGCGAAGTCAGGACACACTTTCTTCCTCCAAGTCAGGAGAGTTGTACTTTGAATCAAACACACCAAATCAAGTTTAATTTTTAGAGTGTCTGCTTTTGATTTATAGTCATGAAATAAAATGCGGCCCATTTCATATGATTTGCTGGTTATCCCATTTTACATTTTCATCAAATCACATTCTCGGGCCATATCTGTAAAATTGAGAAATCGTCAGAGCTGAAGTGGTGGGATATTGGAAGTTCAGCTTCATCAGCAGTCTGTGCTGCTGAAATGAGAGACCTTCAGTGGGCTCCTTCATCCCCCTCCCCACTGCCCTCCCTCCCCTTAACTTTCTTCCTCTCTGTTTTTTAAACCCTCCATCTCTCACTCTCATTTGGTTTTGCTCTTCACTCAACTGCACAAGATGGGGGGAGATCACACCGAGGCTATTTTATCTCTTGTGTGACATTATTTAATTAAACAACGTCACAGCTATGCAAAGCATTTCCAGATCATAATGTTTTTTTTACGAGTGTGTTGAGACCGATGGATACAATAACCTGGAATAAAAGCCAATGTGTATTACTAATGTAATGATGATGATGGCTTTTATAGTACTTTAAGATAATATGTGCCTCCACATCTGTATCATGAATGCTGAGTGAGGCATATATATATACATATATATATATATATATATATATATATATATATATATATATATATATATATATATATTTCACAGAGAGTGGAGGATGTGGGTCCCTTATCTATTATAATCTATAATAGAGAGTGAAGGACCCACTGGAGATGCTATAATGTTAAAGTAATACATACTCTTCCAGCTTTAAATGGGATTGTTAAGCTCCTAATTAATTTTCCTAACCCCATATCAATAATATTTAATTAAATTGATACACTATTGATCATCATACAGCCATTCTGCATGGTAATTAATGGCTAAAATGCTGTGGCATGCAAATCTGAACCTCAATTTCATTCTCATTGGACTGCATCCTCATAAGTGGTTTGCAATGTAATATGCAATCCGCTGATGGCTTATTAAGATCTTTACAGTCATTTAATCTGAGACTGTGGTCAATTATATCTCTCTGGAGTAGCATTGCAGTTTAATTTGATATAAACAAAACAATAGGCTGTGAAGCTGTGGTCATGATGGAAGTTGATACACCCACTCCCTCTCTCTTTCTCTCTGCCTCTGTCTCTATCCACAAGTTTGTGCTGGAATGCAGACAGTCTGAGGCTGCACTGCATCCTCCTCCAGGGACCTTCTGTGTTGTTTGTAAACAATAAATAATATTAATTTCATGCTGGACACCTTCGCTGGATCGATGCTCATCGACCAGGCGAATCAGTTGTCTTTATAGGCTGCATATGTCGAGGGTGTAATTGCACAGTTTATGGAAGGACCAGGCCACACGAACACCATAACAATCTGTAACATACAAATGAGCCTCATGTTTTCTTAATCGGTCACTGAGTCTGGTCTCTTTGGATCATAGCTGCCGTGAATAATTCAGGATGATACAAGACAAAATGCCTTGGTTCTGTCTTGGTTTGGTGATTGATTGCGGGAGAACACGCCGCTTCAAGTCTCAGGATATTGTAACTCAAGCCAGCTGACGGAGAGAAAATTAATTACAACATCACAAATCGATGAACAAGTGAATGTGTCAACTCCCCAAAGAGCTGTGATTGCTCATTGTAGTCTGATTGAGGGTGCAGGAGGGTGGGGGCAGGGTGCTGGACCCAGAGGAATTAGGGGGAAGACAAGGTTGTGCCCTGCTTTGACTCAGCAAACACAGCACAGCAAGAAAACACACTCTGATGATTCCTTTACAAACAGCTGAAGCTAAACTCGCTGCCTTTAAGAGGGAAATTATAACTGACTATGCATTTCTGTACACATATTCTCAGATCCTCATTTGAAATGCATGTAGCTCTGGTGCTTTTTCAGAAGCTGTGACTGGAGGAGACCAGCTTGCACTGCCTGATAGGACACAGAGCAGATTAGCAGAATGAGAGAGATCATTACGAACAACCTCACAAGTGACCAAGGCTGAGTCATTCTCTTGCATTTGGCTGCTGTGCGTCTGCTTTGCTTACACATCAGCACAGAGCCTGTTAGGATTTGATCGTAAAGTCTATAGCTGCGGGGCTCTGCATGTATACGCGTGTGCGTGCATGTGTCTGTGCTGTCATTGTGACTGTGACTTTGACCTTTCGCAAGGGATGCTGGATGGAGAGAAGGCGTAATGAGTTTGTATAATAGCTGAGCTCTATCTGAGGAATCATCCATCTACATGAGCCCCATAATTAGCTGGTAAGACAGTGGTCCAGTTCCCACTTATTATTCTGCTGACTACAATGAGGGAGTGGAGAAATAGATAAACAAAGACACAACCCCCCTTCTCCTCAGAAGTGTATTAATAATCTGCTGTCGATTCTGGCAGTGTTGTAAAAGGCATGGCTGAATAGTCTGAAAATCACTCCACTGACACCCCCAGAAAATAAGGAAAAGCTATCTGCAACATAAGTCACATCCTGGTCTGAGTTTGCTGACAGGTGAACCCTCTCATGGGAGCGCTAATCCTCATGCTTCTTCATCTGTGTTTGTCCGTCACTGACGTGCTGCAGCAGACAGGCACCAAACCCCCAAGACAAAGCAGAGGCATATTTAACTGGAACTCAATGACATGCAGATGTGATCTGTGTGAATTTGTATGCAAAGCACCGATCTGATTCCTATCATACAGGACTGAATGTCATATCCATCATTTTCATGTGAGGCAGAAGATATGAAAAGCATCGCATGGTAGAGACACGGATGAAATAATTTCCATTCTGTCGAGCATTGCCAGTATGTGGTTAGTTATGCTTATTCAAGATATGTAAATGTTTGCCCAAGAAAAAGGATATAACAGCAGGGTGCGCGCTGAGGACGCTCCATTCCCAGTGAGCACGCAGGATCCGCTCCTGGTTTTGCTGCTCCGGCTCATCGCAGCCTCTACCTTCCCTGACTCTCAACACTCCAGCATTGCTGTGCAAGCAGATGTTCCTGCTCTGGTGCCAATTCTTACAATTTTCGCATTTGGAGAAGGTGTTCTTTCGCGGGAAGGCTGCAAAGTGACAGGAAACAACAGAAAACTGCCTCCCTCCTCTGCCCGGTGAGAGAGAGAGGGAGAGTTGTGAGCGGATAGCGGCTTTTTTTTATTTTTTATTTTATATATATATATATATATTTATATGTGTGTGTGTGCGCGCGCGTGTGTGTGTGTGGACAAATACAGCATCAGTCAACCCGCGGCTGGCTGGCTGGCTGGCGAGCAAGGGAGCAGTTTATTTACCACCACCACACCTGTGATGCGTTGTTCTGAGCAACGAGGACGCACGACCGGGATACTGATGGCCACGGTACGGCGGGAGGATATGTGTTGAGGAGAGAAAACAACCACAAAAAAAAAAAAAAAAAGGACTTGGGCGTTGTGAAAAAAGGCGTTTAGTGCTACAGAGGACACTCTCCGGACCGTAAGAAGCCCAGTGTGCCAGCATCTCTTCTCCGCTCCCGTGTCTTTTCCCCGAAACTTAGCTGATAAAGACCCACGAAGATGCCCTCACTTCTGGGCCCCTTTGTCCGCTGTGGGTTCGGCGCTACGCTCCTTGTGCTCTGGCTCGTCCTCGCTGGCTTCACCTGCACTGGTGAGTTTGAGCTGCCTCTTGTCATGTGTGCTTTGTGTTAACGAAGCTGTTAATTAATGTGTGTGTATGGGGGAAAAAAGTGCGTACTAAAAGGCTACAAGTGAGAAGTTGCTTCGCTAGCGGGTTTTTTTTTTTTTATTTCATCTCACCGACATGTCGCCGCGGCTGACGGAGCACGTTGTTGGGGTTTATTGTTCCGGCACTAACTACTCGTCAATTAGCCTGCGCCTTCAAGGTTACGTGCGAGGCTCTTCTGTAGACTCTGGCGTGTCCACCAAGGTTAAAACTTGAGGAAAATGTCAGCTACCATCGTCCAGCTGTCTTCTGCCGCTGGTGTATTAAGATTTAGGCAGCGGCGGTGTGCAGCATGTGTTTCATCCCCACCGCCGTGAAGGGAAGTTGGGGGGCTACACCTGCACTTTAAGAGGTGTTTGAACAGACGGGCCCGTGGACAATTAAACAAAAAAAAAACAAAAACGCAGTGCTCTGTATCTTCTTTCCACACTGTCACATAAACAACCTTTTATTGCATTTTTTTTTTCTGCGAGTCTAATTCCAATATAAGAAGATATCACCCCCGCTAATCATTCTGTTATTAAATCTTTTGAGCTATGTGACCGGGCGAGCAGTATATCCAGAGTCGGTGCGAGCAGGATCATTCAGCTCCACGTTTCTCCCCGACCAGGACTCATTCCTGCTGCATTTGCAGTATATGGTGACAGCTTTACGGAGTTGGTGGACGACCTACTCGCACTGATGAGTTACATTTTATGATGCAGCCCCTTCTTGGCCAGACACTCCCGATTGCATGCAAATGTGCTGTGATGTACAAAACAATCACACAGCAGTGGAAGATAAGTTTCCCTCAGCTGCTAAGGTGGCCAGAAAGCACATTCAGACTGGAGTTGTTACTTCACACATCACATATCCTCATCATGATGGGGTTAACAATAATACAGCTTAGTTTCTATGCCACCATGACAGAGTGCTGGCCGTTGACCCTTAATATACCAGGTCACTGTGGAGCACAGGCAGGCCAGTCATATCAGATTCAATCAATGCAATCAATTACCCTTTTGCCCATAATGCACCACTTCACAGTTCAGCCTTTTCACTATTTTTGTACACTTTACTCATCCTGCCTGATGCTAAAATATCACCCTCACAATGCCACACAGCTGGAAGCAGCTGGTGAGGATCCAAAACGCGAGAGTTTCACACATCATTTGCCTCTCGTCGCTCTCGTTTCCGAACTGTTAACCTTGCTTTGGACGGAAGGCAAACATGTTAAAGTTGGTGTAATTGTGTCTCTTGCTCCAGGACACTGAGATGATGAATTAAGAGGGCTTTTCTCTTGCATTAATTAGTGTATAATTATGAATATATTAGGATTAAATAAACAGTCATGCTCCAGGGACGTCATATATCAAGCTAAGTAAGTAGCAGTGCGGTGGTATTTACAAGTCATTTTGTGATGCATGTTGAATCTGATGTATTTGGTTTGGGCTGCTGGTGTACAGTATATGGGTGACGTGGTGGTTGGGTGCGAATGCCTCACAGCAAGAAGTTGCTCGCTGCCTCTGTTCTGTGTGGAGGTTGCATGTTTTTCCTGTCATTACGTCAATTTAAGACTCCCACAGGTGCAATAATGTCTGTGTCTTTGTTCGCTCTGTGATAGACAGGAGCTCTGTCCAGGGTGTTTCCCTGCCTCTCACTCAGTGCATGCTGGGAAAGGCTCCCAGCCCTTCTGTGACCCTGACTAGCAATGAGCCAGTTCATAAAATAATTGAGTACAGGGATATAGGTAAAGTCACTTTTATCCTATATCTAGGCAGACCCCGCTCTCTGTTTCACTGTCACTTTCTATCATATATCAGGTCAGTACAAGCATCCTCATAAGCTCCCATCACAGCTTACAGGCTACTTTTATAGGACAGAGTGAGTTCCAGAAATGGATCGGAAAGGTAATTTGGTAGCCAATTCTTTCTACATCAGGGCTGGGACAGTCTCAGCTGAGATCAGTCAGCGAGCTATCCTCTGTAGAGAGGCAAGGCGCTGACTCGGCATTCGTCCGTATCAAAAGCCGACTTGTCTTTTTTGCAGGGAAACATAACTCAGTCAGTAATAAAGGTAGGCCTGTCAATCTAGATTTGAGCTAGCCGAGCACTTTCCCTTTCACTGTGTTGTGAGTGATCTGACGGGCCGGACAGAGGGGGTAGGTACGCTTTCAGCCTCAGGAACAAAGAACTGTACTGCTTTGCCTTTGTATGCGTGTGCGCGCCACTTGATGTTTTCAGGATGCAAGGCGTGTGTGTGTTTGTGCATGTGTGATGGAGAGGGTGTTTCCACAAGGATTTGCATACATGCATTTCTGCTGTGTGTGTGTTAGCTGTTGTGTCTGCAGATTATTCCAACTCCTGTTGTTTCTGTTGTTACTATTTATCTAAACTTTCCTGTTAGTCTGTTGCCCGTTGTTAGTCCCTTGTTACTTCCTCAAGAAAAAGACCAGCAAAACCCAGCTATCCATGCAGAAAGAATAAAAATCCTGGATTTTTCTTTGTTTTTCCCTTTGCCCAATGAGAGCGTTGCCAAGCAATTGTTGTCTGGTTCAGCGAGGGAGCATGGGATTTGGTATCAGGCACCTTCCTACTCGTGTGAACAGTCACCTCAGAGCAATTTCCACGGGGTGTAGACCTTGTGATGATGCAAGGAGATGGCCATTAAATGACAACAAGCTGAAATCTGTTGCGTAATACAGTAATTTGCCCAGTCCCATTTCTTGGTACAGTAATATAAGGCTTTTTTTTTTTTTTTTTTTGCCAGGCGTCTCTCTCATCATTCTAATGTGAATCATCCCAGAGTCGTCTTTCTCGCAGCCAGTTTTGTCTCTCCTCATTGACTCACTAAAGAATGCGATAAGGAGGGCGAAAGCTGAAATTAACATAATTTATTGGGGTAAATTGCCTTCTGGTCAGAGGAATTTAAAACCACTTCATTTCTGTCCCATAGCTAATGCATGGCAAATGATCGGCATGTATTTGCAGGGATATGGTCTTTTACAGAGAAGTGATAATTTACTACCAGAAAGAGTTTTTGTTCCCTCTAGTCATGGGAGATGAATTCAAATGACACAGACAACGGGAAGAGTTGTGCACTAGGGGAGGGAAATATTATATAAAGTTATTTATTTTGTCGACTGCTGATACTCACCCAGTAAATTAGCGTGATGTACAAATGCAGAATATATCATGCAAGGAGGTACATACACTTTAATTAAAATGATTTCACTCCTCAGGAGTACAAATGCTTGTTATGTATTGTATGCTACTTCCTGAATTTGAATTGGACAGCATCACAGTGAAAGAGACTTGGAATTACTTATTTGATAGACAGAGCTGATCAAATGTATTACATTTTTTAAATTCACTTTCCCTCAATTTGTCTAAAAAAAAAAAAAAGGTTGCAGACAAACTGAATCCTCCTCCTGTCCACATCTTGTAAAATGTAATTTCTTCAGGTAGAGTTACTGTGATTAATGGAGGCAGAGATAATAGTTCAGCATGAATGAATAAAAGGTAAATAGTGCATGTCAACACAGGTCAGCTTTAAACAATGGAGGAGCACGCGCCATTTGGTGACAAATGCCCAGGCACCTTATCTTTCAGAAGGCTATGTCCCTGTGCTTATCATTTGCAAATGGCAATCTTAAGGAGTACTGGAAGGACACAGGCGTTGCCGAGGACACACGGAGGATGAACCTTGCAGAGGGGAGGAGTTGGGTGTTATTTTCTGCAGTCTGTGCAGAGGCCTAGCGAAGGCACTACATCTCTGTCAAACTCTGCCCTTTTGTTTCAATTACCCCATTTCTATGATTCAGGTCTATGTGAGAGCGCTTAGGGGTTGGAGTTGGGCTGTTTCCTTCATGGTACGTGGTGCAACGTAGTCACTATGTGTGCTTTTCTATCTAGGTAGCATAAAATTGACCTTTCGCCTCTGATGTGGGATGAGATTACCCTATGTTGGGAACCTAGTCTCGCATTGCCAGACCTACCTCCACCGTGATGTGTCAGTGCTGAAGAAGGTCTGGCTGCACCCATTGAGGCTTGTTTGTATTTCTTTAAACCAATCACAACTGTCTTTGGGCTGGGCAATGCCCAGGATGCAGCGACGGTGCCCCTGCAAAACAGTGTCAGGGTGAACTTGTTTTGGTGGAATATTTAAACGTGGGGTGGCGAGCCCCGCCATTAGAATGGCTAAATCAATTCAAGAGAAGAAAAAGAAACGGCTGCTTGCTTGTTCAGGTTGTACTGTTATCGACCACGTTAGGGTGAGGGTAACTTGCTGTAGGTTGCTGTATTTGTTTCCTGTTGTGGCAAGGATTTTGAAAATGGTAACACGCATCCTGCAATTGGCAACCTGAAATAGCCAGCCAATGGCATGCTTATACCCGCAGTTTACATCCAGTGAGTCAGATCAGTGGGAACCAAGACCATAATTCATAGAAGGCCACAGTGTCTGACATTGTATTAGCAATTGACAGATTGCCCTCAATCTCTACTGTTGTGTATCTGTGCTGCCAACCATCATGTGCCAACACTCAGCCTCATATATCCAAGGGCCACCAATGAGAAGTCAGAATGAGCTTGTTGAGCTGAGTACTGAGTCTTTTCCTGGAGGGTCTAATCGAATGTTCTTTTTCCTCGGTCATTGTCTTTTTCTCTCTCTCACACTCTCTCACAGAGAGAGAGAGAACATGCATTGCTGACCTTGAACCCCGGATGCCACTGTGTTCTCTTGCTTGGAAAAAATTTCACCTCAGCAAAGAACAGTGGGACGTGTCAAGGTTGATGTTTCGCAAGTCAATCACAAGAGAAGATAGAGCTGCCAAAAGGCACTTTGCTGTAGATTTTTCCCTCAGAATCTCTTGGCCACGATTTCGCCAATTGTTGTTGACCAGGAAACGGATATGGTGGACAGTTTTGGTGTGTGCTAGTCTTAGATAACATGTGTGTGAAAAGGCTTTCTTTGTTTGTAATGTTTGTTTTTAGTATACATGATGTGCTGTCTGGCTGCTCACTTTGTACAGTGAGAGTAGTGATGTGTTAGGAGATGTTTCCAGATCCATCCTGTTCTCCAAGTGATCAATACTCTTCTCCAAATGGTTAATTGGCCATCAGTCACTGTCAGAGGAAGCGCTTAGAAACCCAGAGGTGTCTTGGTGCAGCTCATAATAAGAGACTGTCCAGTCCTCTGGGTCCTCTTCTGGCCTTTACTTCAGGCCAGGTGGTGGCTGGGGGAAAGCGGATCTGAATGCAATATGGAGAGCCATAGATTAATAGTACCTTAGTAAGGCCGCCAGGGAGCGATGTGAAAGCCACTTCCACTTCATCATATAGTGAGTGAACTGGAAGGAAAGTCTGCAGAGTATGCGGTGGGAAAGGAACTTTGAGATAGTGTGAAGGGCATTCGATGTGAACTGGCATTTGGCAGATAACATCAGTTTAATGTCATTGTGTATCACCATGTGCATTTGTGTCATGTAAGTATACACTTCAACACTTTATTGTGATATGAAAAGTCCCATATTGTAGAAAGAGATACTTCCATGTCTTTTTTGGTTAGAAAGCAGGTTTAGGTGCTATATATAGATGCTGTGAAAGTATCAAAATGCTCAATCCACAGAGAAATGCATACAGCCCACATTCAGAAATTGTGCCTTTTTAAACGAGGCGTCAAAAACTTCCATAAGGTTGTGATGTCACAACTATACAGTCACCATCCTCAGCCATGCCCCCAGCAAAAACACCGGCAGACCTATTGCGAAAACAATGTGGGCGGTGCCTGCTCAGGCCTGTCAGAGCTGACCAATGAGAGCAGACTGGACTTTTCGGGAGGTTGGCTTTAAAGAGACAGGTGCAAAAACACACCCCTCAGATGACGCTGAATAGAAGTGCTGCAGCAATGGATAGTAAGATACAAAATAATGTAAACATTTTCAAGTAGTACACAGCCAAATGTAAGAACCTTATGAGCTTGACATGGACCCTTTCTTTAAAATAAAATAAAATCATCTCATTCTAATTTTAACAACGCTGTTTTTCAGCCGCTTATAGTCAGAAGTTACGAGATAATGACTCTTTTGTCTGCTACTTCAACCTTGAAGAGAAAACACACCTCCAACCAAACGTATGGCTCATTGTTATGCTTAGCCCTGTTTAGTATGGCATGTAAAAGATATAATTAGAAATCACCTGAGGCTACCCAGACAGCCCTGCTGGCGCTTGATTGGCAAGGGTATCTGAGAAAGGTCTGGCTCAGCCTGAGCCAGAATTTGTCATCTTGAAGTGATTTTGTTGACAAGACAGGAGGCACAGTGACCTTTTGTAATTATGTGTATGTGTCCAGGCAGTGATGCCTTAGGCAAGCAATTCAACTGAGTCAACAGAGCAGTGACTCTGTGCACATTCAAGCCCAGACAGCATGTTTTGTGATGTAAGGTTAGAATATGCTGGGTTGAGCGGCAAACTTGTTAATAATTCAGTATTGATACAACATTACTGATGTCATTTGTGTCACCTTTTGCTTTCTGGATATGTAAAGAAAAAAACTGAAAGATCATGTCAGCTCAGATGGCTTTTTTTTTTTTTGTCGTCTTCCTTTTCCTCTTGTACCTGAAATCATCACTGGAAATCCTTCTGATGTTGTGCGACGGAAGTTGATACCCACAA
The DNA here is from genome assembly GCF_040436345.1 of Pagrus major. Classification (NCBI taxonomy): domain Eukaryota; kingdom Metazoa; phylum Chordata; class Actinopteri; order Spariformes; family Sparidae; genus Pagrus; species Pagrus major. The sequence continues at coordinate 21,750,168 of NC_133232.1, read as the reverse complement.
AAAATAAACCATTTATCATCCACCCTAAATGTGTAGCAGCAAGGGAACGGCCTCTCTGATCTATGTAGGTCCCCGTGTTATTGTTTTTCCCAAACAAACCATTTCCTGATGTGAAATGAGGTCTGAACATTACTGATTCAAAGCTTAAAACTAAGCAGCAGATTTTCTTGGCAAGGCCATCAGGAACACTGTGCTCACAGAAAACACATTCAGGCCCTTACTCCAGTAGAATTAATCATGACAACACGGATACCATTGAGGCTAGACACTCCCTTTTTTGTGCAGCACACCTTGCACTTGATTATGGCTTTTATGGATTTAAACGTCCACTGACAATGCATTCATTTTGAATCAAAGCGTGTTGTCTACCTGCACTTTCTAGTCGACGGTGCTTGAATTTCAAAAGATGAGCAAAGAGCAGCTCTGCTCTGGCATTGTTGTTGTTAATTGTCTACTGATTTACACTCCTGTGAGGCAGAATTAATATAGAAGGTTTAGTCATGTTAGAGAAATTAATGCTCATAATTTGAAGTAATCAGTTTCAGGAGGAATGGAACTTATTTTAGTCCTAGATGTCTATTAGACTATTTTGGCAACAGTGATTTACACTATAACCTCAATAAGTTGTCATCATTGAATACACATTGCTGCTATTTTTACAACAAAATTAGCCCTTATATGTAGATTTTTTTAAACGCGGGTTGTTTTTTCTAGTGTGTCACATTCCCTGTCACAAATGTGCAGGAAAATAGGGGACAGTATGAAGCAGCAGATCATATACCTCATCATTGCTCGATCAAGATGTTTAAAGTTGTTTTTAATAGAGCCTGACTGATATATTGGTTGGCATATATGTTGTTGATTTCAGCCGATATCAAAAGTTATTGTTTTTAAAGAACACAGTGCAGAAAACAATGTTTTGGGTGATTAATAATTATTACATTTCTAGTGAAGATTATTTTTTCAGTTCACTTGTGTCATTTTAGACAATACAGTTAATTGTTACACTTTAACATATCCTGCCTTCATTACAAATTGTGTTCAATCAAGTGTGATGACTACATTTGAGGGATCACTGCTAAAAATGTGTGTATATCGGTCAATATATTAATACTGGAAGTCTTTACTCCGTAATTATCGGCATCGGCTCCAAAAACTGCATATCGGTTGGGCTCTAGCTTTTAAAAAGTCTTTGTCAATAACAATCAGAATTTTTTTCTGGAGCTGATGATGGAACTAGCTAAAGAGTGACCCATCTCGCTTCCTTCTTATGTCTGTGGCACATGCCTATGCTCATACTGATCAGGCAGCTGGCATGGATCAGGTGCTGACATGAATACCAGTGGCAGTGTAACGGTGTTTACGTAGTCTCTTTTAAACTCAACACCAACTGAACAATGTTCGGCCGCTGCCTGAGCAGAGATGGATGGAAAAATATTTACATGTCAATGTCCTTAATCTCAACAAGTGGGCTAAAAAATCCCTGTGTCCACCTGAATGTCATGTTTCAATCACCACTGCTCAGACCTGGAGCTGAAAAAACACCTGTTGGCCTCTGCAGAGTCATTTGAATGAATGCCAATTTGTACCCTCACATTGAAGACAAAAGCCAGATGTTAGTGGGTGTTGGTGGTTTTTTGTCCAATGTGAAAGAGTAAAAGAAAACCAAGAAGTTGGTGGAGGAGGACCTGGCAATGATTGTCTGGCCAATTAAGAGTAATTTAAAGCAGCTCTTCTACCATACAACTCTGAAAAACATGTAAAATTCTCTTCCTCCATATGGTTTTCTGTGGACTAAGTTTGTTGAAGTATTACACTACTTTAAGCACTATTTATTATACCATTAGATACCCCATATTGGATTTGTTCAGTCAAACGTTGGCAGGCAACTAGATCCAATATGCACCATTCTGTTGGAGAGAACATCTTGCCATAATCCACTTTAAAAACTGACAGTGGTGAATGTTTAATCAAGCCTACGGGTGTAACTTGTGAAGCTGAAACTGTTGAAATGAAAAATTTGTTGGAATTAAACACTGCTCTAATTGCTTGTAAGCCCAGTTTTCCTGTGGCTACCTGTGATTATGTGATGCTGTAGCAATGTAGCAACATTTCCTGACAAATCAACAGTGGGTTTCCTAACCAAACAGATGAGAGGAGCTTACTTGTTTATATGCAAAAAGAAAATTAACTACACGAAAATTAACCAAACCTGCAGGCTAGTTCAGGCAGCCCACTGGAGTACACAATACAACACATGGGAGGTTTATACACTTGTCTTAACAGTATATTTGTTCATGCACAGTAAGTGTTACTATATATTTTTTCCCCTGTCAGTTCAAGGGTGGTCTTTGGCACTGGATGTGAATATTTAATAATTTTCTGTGTGTAAATTCCAACATGCAGGCTTGTAGCTGTCAGCATACAGGCGGCTCTTGTGCTCATAGCAGCTACAAAGCATTGCTCATTAGGAAAGACACTCACATGGTCATGCAAACTTTGTGTCTCATTTATTTTGAATTAAACAGCTCGAGTCATGTACACAGTATGTTGATATACCTTTCATTAGTGCACAACAGGTCTGGGCTTAAGTCCACTGGGTGCACTCAATTGACGGATAAAAACTGACATCAGCATGAAGTTTGGTGTGGGTGGATAGAAGAAGATATATTGCAGTTCTTGTTAGTGTTCAAACCTCCTGTGTCATAAAGACAGTATGATGTCACCATACCGCAGTGCCTCCGCTACGGCCTAACAGATGCTACTTTAGCTTAATTGGACACTGAATCATGTGTATTTGCTTGTGTACTGTTTATAGACTTGAAAGTGCTTTTACAGATTATTGATTGTAATTTTGCTGTTGCATCTTTTGGGAGTTGGCAATGTTCAACTCATTCAGTAAAAAACAAAGCTTGGTTCAGATTGGTCATTTTAATTAATTTGCCTCGCATGCAGTAGGGGCAGGCGGACATCTGGTGACCAATAAACAAGAATGCAAGGAGTTATTTGCTAGATTCGGCTGTCGTTTAATGAATGTGAGTTGGTGTTCAATTTCAAGCAGTGATTGAATGGACGCTGGCCTCTGACCGAGCCCGGTTCATACGATATTGTTAACAGCTCCTCTAATGACTTCATCCATCCTTTATTTCTGAGTCGCTGTGGCAAATTTCTACTCCCAATTCAGAACATCCCATCACTCATAAGCCGAAGACAATATGGAGGATTATTCATCTCAATTATTCCAGTTTTGACAATCTAATTGGAGCTAAAAAGTCAATTTGGGATGTACCAGGTATGACTGAGTTTGACTGACAAATAATGAGTGAGGATTATTTTTTTAATTCAAGGGCTCATGGATCACGGAAAAAGTCGGATAACTAGACTGATATTAGCTTAATATCAGACATTTCTGATGTTGGCATCTGCACATGCCTTGATCAAGTCCTGTGGGGTGATGGGATCACAGATGCATCCCAAGAGTGGTCACAAATGTCGCGTTTAATCATGAATACTGAGCAGCACTATAAGTCACACTGGATAAGAGTGTCAGCCCAATGTTGTAAATATAATTGTGATGACACTAGCCAATGGAGTTTAAACAGTGAGCTGGAGGAAACCATGTCTGGCTGTTTTCCTCTATAGCTGTTTTGATTGGTGTCAAGATATGAAATCTGTGCTCCTTGATGTTGGTGACGTGATGTCAAGCGTCAGCAGGATGCTGTAGTGTTTATCACATGCAACTACTACATGAGACTCTGTCGTTGCATATAAAATGCAGATGTGAGGACGTATCTAACTGACAGACAGTTTGGTTTAGGGCTGCGGAATATATAGTTTCAGCATCAACATTGCAATGTGCACATGAGCAATAGTCACAAATTAACTCATTTCATGCTCCAACTTCTTTGCTGCGTGATACAAAAGGAAAAACTGCAGTGTCTGATATTACATATTTTTGTGTGATTTAATGGCTCTGGGATAGATGGCTGTTCTGATAACAATTAGTCTTGATGAATTTATCTAACAAAGCTGGGCCTGTCTGATGAAATGCACGCCCTCAAAATCACCACAATTATTCTTGAATGATTTAATTTCCAAATAGGGCCACTCAAATTATCTGGTGAAAATTCCTGTATTTTTTTATATCGTAATATATATCGCCAAAAACCAACATGGTACAATGGTTTTTTTCCATTATCATGCAGCCCTACTTTGGATTTCAGAGTTTCAGTTTCAAAGTTCTTCTGTTGTGTCCTCAGCTGCTCTGTAATCAAATGGGAAACGTCAGCCTTGTTCTGTATATAGTCAGAAACCACAAGCTATCCTTACCAAACTCCTTATCTTTACTGGAGTATATTTATCAGACAGACTCACTCTTACACAATTGGCAGAACTCATGAAACACCAGATGTTGACTTTAATATAACTTTGTGTTCTCTTTTAATTTGATTTTAAACTCCTTGTCTTGTCGTTTATCATTATTGTATATAGTTTATCGGAGTCCCTGTTTGACTCTCGCAGAAACTTTTGGTGGCATGCTCCTCTGGTCCCGCCTTCATGGCACCAGGGGGCTCCACTGGGCTAGACTGATGTGGTGCAGCATGGGGAGGGAGGGAGGACCAGGTCCCCTTAATCTCTACCAGACATGACAACTTTATAAAGGCACATTAATCCACTATGAGCAGGCTCTCTCTGGAGGGTTTGGAGGCGTTTTCTTTTTTGAGTGGAAAGCAATGTCCGACTTACATTGGGGCTGCACCCTCCTTAGGGTCTGAGGGAGGTGATCCCTCTTCTTATTTCTTTATTAGTGTCTAATGAGGAACTTTAAGAGGGAAACTAATAAATAACAAGGCAAGAGGAAATAGTTAATGAGGAAGGGTAGAAAGGGAGTGTTTTTTTCCTCTTCACTTCGTTATTTAGGTTGATTCTAACAGGCCAACCTAGAATCACCCCATCTCCACCCACGTGTAACTGTTGCTGCGCCTCGCTTAATTTACCTCCAGAGCCTCACCTCTTTTTACCTTTTAATTTTGCTCATATCAACACATCCACACAAACAGAACTCCTACTCTTACCTGTAATTAACAGACATTACTGTATATCGGCCTCAGTATTACATAGACTATTCTCCACATCTCTGACTGTTCACATTTACATTTTAAAGAAGACATATTATGCTCATTTTTAGGTTCATAATTTTATTATGGGTTACTACTAGAATAGGTTTACATGCTTTAGTGCTCAAAACCAGCATCGGTTTTCTCATAATGGCCAGTGCTGCAGTACTGTATTCTCCCTCTGTCTGAAACGCTCTTTTTTAGCTCCTGTCTCTTTAAGGCCCCCCTCCCGAAAAGCTCAGTCTGCTCTGATTGGTCAGCTCACACACACCTGAACCAGCAACGCTCTCTTTGTATGTCTCTTCGTATCTATATCATTACCTTCAGTGCATGTCTTTCCAGTCAATTTACGCACAGCAGCAACACACACGCAGACATCGATGAGGAGCAAAACAGACTTCGTATAACAGTAAAGTATTTGGTTGGCTAGAAGTGAGGCTTGACGTTCAGTTTCCCTTGACTGTCTCACAATATTACAACATTAGTCCAACATTGCCCCAGACTGGGACTAGCCACATTAGCCGAGCAACATGCTAACACCTGATTCATCAGGCTGACCTACATAATAGATGTTTTCGTAATAAGATGGTTTTCCAGTTAATGTGAGAACATTCATCATTTCCATCAAAAATTAAGTTAAAATTAATCCACTTGCATTCAAAAAGGCTCGGATGTGAGGAGATGAAGACTTTTGTGCTGATGGTATGTGCTTAGCTTTGTACTGGCCCTCGTTTTGTGAAAAACGTCCTGTGGCTTCATGATTACAAAAATCTGAAATGCTGTGGTCGCTCGTTAAGCATGTGCTGGTCTGTGCAGTCAACTACAGAGCAGCTGTGCTTCATTTTTACGTGCCAAGCTAGCCGCTAGGCAGAAATGTGTGACATGTTGACGTAGTGTGATGTCAAGTAGTCACGGAATTAAAGCCGAGGTGTTTCAGGCACTTGAGAGGTTGTTGTTGTCTTGCGGAGAGAGGAGCTCCTGTTGGCGCGGACTTTGGGCTTTTTTAACTTTCAAGACCTTTTACATGCATAAAAACCTATATAACACACTGAGGGAAAGGAAAAAAAGCATGATAGGTCTACCTTAAACAGCTGTTTTTGATGCCCTCATTATATGTTTAACCCACGCCTGTACTCTTTTTTTATTTCACAGTTATTTACACAATCTGTCCTTTAATGCCTGTACTTTTGTGTACAAGGTCTACTATGTGTTAGACACCGAGTAACCTTTTCAATTGTTCTGCTTTCTGTTCCTCAGTTGAAGTGTTATGAATCATCTTATTTGCTATCTTTCACAAGTTCTCAGAGCCAGACTTCAGACCACGTCCCTGAATCACCCCCCGTAATGCCTGATGGAAGTGCCACTGTGAGACAGTACATACTTAGCTATTTAAAGTCATATTTCTGGTTTTCAAATTACCCGACTGAAAACTTAGACAGATTGGTTTCAGGCTGAATCATCACAGAGCCAAATGCAATTTGGCTTATTTTCTAATTTCTTGGTCTGCAACATACACTGCATATGGCTTTGCTCTGCCATTTTCACTAAAGTAATAATGATTAAATAATAACTTTCCTGGCTGAGTCAGATTGTTGTTGAAAATGTCATTGTTAAACTTTTTTTCCTCCTAATATTTTTTTGATGTATTTTCCTGCAGAAGTGTTACACTGTTACATCTTAACTTTTTACACAAAAGAGCAGAGTAATCATTTTAAGAAGATCATTTGCTACACAAGAAATTATTTTATCTTTGTGCGCTCTGCTACAGAAGTCTTCAAGTCCCTGTCCAGATTTTAAAGAGAGGATTTGTCCTAGTCGTGTTCTAAGGATCAAGATAAAATTGTGGAACAAACCAGTCCCGTGTATTAAAAAAGACTTCCTTACTTGGATAATACTTCTAAGATCTCAAAAAGGCGCTTTTCTCATTTTGACTCTGCAGCCTTCAGCTTTCCTTTTATCAAGCTTGTCTTACCTTTCAGATTAATAAACGGCGTACCTTTAGCTCTCGTCACTCATTAGAGGAGGCGAGGAGCTGACAGTAGATCATTTGGAAATATGATTTTTGTCTACTCCTCTATGTCAGCTTTATCCCTGTAAAACTACAACTCAGACTTCAAATAGCCAGTAAAACAAATTTCCAGCATTGAGCTAAGTAGTAGTCTTTGGTTGAGATTCATGCATCAAATTTTTTCCTGACATAAACTCGAGCGTTATCTGTGCCCATCCTTTGTAACAGGCTGCCATTTTGTGTTAAGCCAGCACTGATGCATAGAGCCTCCACAGCCTGGTGGAAATTGCCAGAGCCTAAAGCAAACAGCAGGGCCCAAGGTCCCACAAGTGTGAAGCAGCCAAGTAAACCCATTAACTGCCTATAGAGTGGTTTGTGGTGTTGTCTCCACACGACGTTATCCACAAATGAACCACAAGCTGATTTACTGTTTGTTTTGGCTATGTTAAATAACCACAGGAGAGTGAAGGCAATGCTTCACTCAGAGCTGGAGAGGAAATAAAATAAGTTAACATGATTTTAAAGATATAATATGTAACATTTCCACATTAAAATGTTGAACAAATGACTGCACCTTTGGTTTTATATTTTGTTGAGTTGTGTACTTAGATTATCCCAAAAGTTTCCAACAATGTTCAACCCCAGAGAAATCTGCAATTTTACTCGAGGTGATTTTACGAAAGGTTTCATTCGGTTGCCTGTCGCTTCGGGGAAACACAGGAAACAATAGAGGGAAGAAGGTACTAAACACTTTAACAGTACCTCACCCGTGAATAGTTTTGCCTGAGTCATGTCAGATACATTTTTCATTGGCAAAGTTGTTGTTTAATAATGAAGACAACAACTCCACACTACTTCACAATTTCATCAAAGTACTCATTTGTTTTAATTGTTTTGATTGACAGACCCCTTGAACCAAAAATTACATTGTGTGTTTAACATTGGTAATAGTTGTTTGGAAAAGTTGGACGCTGCAGTTGTACTTAATTTAAGTGTAAAAAATGTGTTGTGTATTATACAATAATGCTGGTAAATCACAGCATAAGCATTTCACTGGGAAGATGTAATTTGACAAGTCTGCAGCATTTCATTTTGGGGCACTGAGGCATGATACTTTCTTGCTCTGAATTCTTCCATCCCCTCTCAACATATGATGCCCAACTGTACAAATTATTTGAATCGCCAGAAGGTGTTTGATTTATGCTGAGTCTAAGTTATCAGCTCCAAACAGGCCATGTAGCTCCTCTCTTATCATCCCACCCAGCCGCTTGCAGAATTTCTGCATGTTTTTGAGCTCAGCCCTAAATGTGATGACAATAGTCATGAACAGAACACAAAGACAAAAACTGCCACTTGCAGCAAAACGAGAGCCTCCCCCTCTTCGCCTAATTTTTTGTGTCGGATTCTCCTGCACTATGTCTGACAAGAAGGCCTGGCAGCTTTACGCAGTGGCACAACTCAGGCTGTCGTGGGTGCTGCCCACCCCGACCCCTGTCACACAATTAGCTTTCTGCTTCTCAGATAGCTAGAACAAAGGTGAACTTGGGGAGCCGAGGCTGTGTTCAGTCAGAGCGGAGGGGTGTGTGTGACACTCTGATGACTCCGGGGCACTTTCTTGACCAGAGGAGTCGTTGGCTGTCACTAAACATCACTGTCTCCCTCCCCACTAATGGCATCTCCAGATTGTGCTATGAGGAACAAAGGCTGGTTGTATGAGATACTGAGGAAAAAATAGAGCGACCCCATTTGGGCTGCAGGCTGCGGTTTGTGACAGTGGCTGCAGACCTATAGAAGTGTCATGACAGATATGAACCAAGGAACAATTATAGGGTGATGTGCTTGAAGCTAAGCTGGCGGTTCCTTCAACAATGAGGAGAAAAAAAGTGTCGAATGAATAGCGCACACGACACATGCTTGCACACACAGGCACACACATACAGACTGTATATTCACATGCCTGTAACCGTGTTTTTCAATGTGTTAACATTGAGCAGTGATAAGGGGGAGTCAAATGTTAGTGTGTTTGGCTTAACCTTTTCTGTGTTGTTTTATTCACAAGGTTAAACTCGGGCAGGTTAACAAAACAAAACCGTATGCAGAATAACAACAAAATTAAATGTTATGAGGAGCAATTTGTAATTTTCCTTTGGCTACGGAAATAAATAAATTCAATTTAATGAACTGAATATTTTTCCTGATGATCGCTTGCTTCTGAATTAATTTTTATTATGTGCGAATTTGCATTATCCTTCCACTAATCAATGTAATGGCATTTTTTGTTGTTCTGCCATCAGAAAAATATGAGTTAAACAGCAGGAGTTTCTTGAGTTGATCTTCATTCAATCTTAGCTGCTGTCACAGAGACACTTGGAGGCAAATGAAATATGTTTAACAACAGATAGCGTGGATTCTGGTGTGGGCACTAAACACTTTAAGATGGTGATGAAGCATAACGGCATTAAGTACATTTTTAAACTACGGTTGCTAAATTTGAATCCTTTAACTAAAATTGTAATCAAAACCAGCTTTTTGTTAGCTCGGTGGTCCCCTGGCTTTTTGCTAACAATCCTAATACTAAGACTTGTCACTGGCTGATGGATCCAAAGCTAAGGGGATTAAAAGACAAGCTTGTTTGCCAAAATTGTTTCATTACTGTTCATTCTTATTATTATAAACACCACATATAGCCCCAAACTAACAGGAGAGCAGTGATTGACAGCAAAGCACCGTTTCAGCTGTCAGTCTCGGCAGGAAGTAGTCAAACTCGGTGTTCTACTGCCTTTGGTAAAGTATCACTGTTTTTGTCCAAGGTTGACTCATAAAACAAAAAGCACTCTCTGGTGTAGTTCCTCTTTGATAAAAGGCATTTTTCAGTTATTTTTTATTTTGAATGATAATGTTGTTTATTCCACATTTTTAATTCAAGTCTTGTGGGAATATTGTGTGCAAAGTCAGAATGTTGAGTGTGCCATGTTTCTGCAAAGCATTGCAGGAGTACAACGCTTGGCATCAGCGTTGTCACACTAAATCTCCGTCTCCATGACACTCAGAGTCAAAACACGAGCCTGGAAAAGCAAGCCCTCCCAGTGTCAGGAAATAGTTCTCTTTTCCAGGCTGGAGCTGCTAATGATTCTGACAGAAAAAAAGTTATTTAATTATATCTCATCAAGAAAAAGCATTGCAGATATTTAAAACGGCAAGATTTGACCTGTTTTTCTCTTTTGCTTCAAAGGGAGAGTCATATTATCCCTTCACCCTCCCCTGTTTCTGAGGTCACAGCACGTATGCCGGTCCATGTGTCTAAGTTTCCCTACGGAAGCTGCAGAGTCCCGCAGGTTTAGCTGTAATACCCTGGTTAATTCCTCTGCATGTCGGGTTATTGCTGTCAAAGCTCCTGTGTCAGTTTATCCTCAATTCTGGCTTATTCTTTCATTTTTACTGATTGCTTCATTGCTCTCTGTTACTGCGAGTGCCCCACCCATCACACACACACACACACACGCACAACACAGATATACACACAAACAGATGCATACATGAGTGTCTACTGTATGTTTTTTATCACGTATGTAACTGTACTCATGGTCATTCTTAGCACTCATCAATCATGTCTTTGTGTGCGATCAGTCTCTGAGGAAAGACAAAAAAAAGTCCTAATTTCTCTCAGTATTTGTCGGTTCAAAGTTGTGCTCATGGTATGTTTATAGAAGCAGGATTGTTCACAGTCCCCACCCACACATTTTGTTATTCACCATGAACAGTTGGTGGCACAGCGGTAGAAATTGAGGTTTCTGAGTTAAGATTTTCACCCCAGTTGGCAGAGTTTGTCATGGAGTTTGTGGGTTTAAATAGCAACTGTTGCTCAGTTAACTGTCTCTTTCTGTCATGTGAGGAATGAAAATCCATTTTAATCAAAGTAGTTTATACTGAAGACATTTAGGATAGGCCAAATGTTTCTTTAAAAATGTTAATAACTTATCGGTTAAAAGTTATGCTACATATGAAGTTATACAGTTTATATAACGTGTCTACTTAAGTATAACTATACATGGTGCAGCAATGTCATGTGGTCTTTACAAATTGTATAGAAATAATTTTCTTTTGGGTAACTATTAGAATGGCTTTACATGCTTTAATGCTCAAAAAACACATACTTTTTATCATACTGTCCAGTGCTGCAGCACTGTATTCCCCCTCCATCTGAAGTGTTTTATCTCCTGTCTCTTTAAGGCCCCCCTCCAGAAAACCCAGTCTGCTCTTATTGGTTAGCTTGCAAACACCTGAGCAGTTGTGCTAAATCAATTCATACGTGCCAAACTAGCCACTGGGCATGAATGAATGCAAATATGTGACACAATGATGGACCTTTTGACATTCACAAGAACCTATATTAAACACTGAAGGATAGGGAGAAAAAAACCAAAGCATAATAGGTCTTCTTTATAAACAACTTAGCCTTTGTTTTATATTTTGTTGAGTTGGATACTTACATTACCCCAAATGTTTTCAACAATGTTCAAACACGGAAAAATCAGCGACTCAAATCAAGGTAACGGTGCATTTGATTTAGCCGTTGTTACCTCCAGGAAAACACCAGATGATATGTGAACGAGTGAAGAAGGAAGTCTGCAAATGTGATTAAACATAACATGAATAAATATTTACATTACCTCATCTGTAAACGTTTATCCCCGAGTCACGGCAGGTAGATTTTCAGTAATGGTGGTTGTTTAACAATGAAGACAACAACTCCCATGATCCCACGCTACTGTTTTCTTTTGTCTTTAGATTGAGAGGCCATTAGTGGCAGAAATGACATACTCTACCTTTTTAAAAGAATCTAAGTATTTCATCTTTATTGGTTACAATTAGAACAAAAATAATTAAAGTGCCATTTATAACAGTGCAGTGGTTATTTACACAAGCAGCCCCTCTATAAATGCCACCCGATGATAACAGAAAGGAGCAGACATGACATGATATGACTTCATTAAATAAACCCTTGACCCCTGAGATGCTGGGTTGATCTATTTCCTCGAAGTGCCTTTACTTCACCAGAGAATGAGATCCCACGCAGAGATTGTGGCTGTGCTATCTCCCCATCTTTAATTTAGAAATGCAGGAGGACTGCACATGGGGTAAGATGGTTATCCACTCTCACTGTCTGTCTTGTCACTTCATGCATGTTCGCTCCGCAAAAGCCTCCTTTGGGACACATAACTGGCTGTGTTGGAGCACTTTAAAATAGTTTTCTTTGTCTGTCCATTCCCTAATGAGCACTCATAGTGGTGATGATGTCAGAGATAATTTCAAAAGATTTCCATGAGGATTCTTCTGAGGCCTCTGAGACCAGACATCGGAGGGCTAGCTAACCAAGAGAGCAGTTCCAGGATTGTAACAAGAATTCAGTGCTTTTTTGTTGTATTTTCCTCAGAGGGCTGCATGTTTGCATTGCAGCAAAGCGGTGTACACACAGGGCCAGCCAGGAGCAGCTCCCCTGTAGCTGCATCTTGATCAAGGACAGTTCTGCAGGGGTGTTGGTAGATCAAAGCAGAGATGGTCTGTGTAACCACAAGGCCTCCCCTGCCTCCAGAATTCTGTAGGTGGATAAGGGGGGAGAGGTGCTCCTCACTCCAGATGACAGTGAACGTTAACTTGAACAGACTAAAAATGCCATTGGTCACAGCACAAAGGCATTTCACGACACAGCTGACATTTGCTCGAAGATCCCTTTTTAATTGGAAAAGCACACACTGTACCCATTATCTTATCCAGACTGTTAAATTACTACTTTTGCTAATTAATGTCTAAAATCTTGTGCGTCTGGCTCTGCAGAAGGCTCGGTCTGTAGCTAAAGTTGATCCAAGGTCTGCCTGTCATGATGGAGCACTGACGATGGTGTCTCCAGGGGTTTTATCTTTGCTCTTCACAGTTGCCTTCCAAACAATTGAAAGGCAGAGAAAACAGTGCAATTTGTCTAAAAGGAAGCGACTCCGATCGATAGAATTTTCATTACAGTTATGTTTTCATACTGCAGCAGAGGCAGGGTGCGGAGCTCTGATGAATGATACATTAATGTTCCCGTCCCCTCTCCCTCCTGTGTCAGTCCTCGGCTCCTGAGCCCTGTCACTGCAATGATGCGGGAGCACTGGGATGAGTTTACGCGCAGGGACCTGATTCTCCTCAATGCCACGTCCCCAGTCAACAGCTGTCAGTTTTGTCATTGTAGATTTCAGGCGGTGTGGTGGCTTTGCAGAGGGGTGGATACCAGAAGGCATGATCTTTGAGAGCTGCACTTTATTGAATTATCCCTAACTCTGTAGTCCCACTTTGAGAGGTGGAGTTAAGCAGCTTACCTGTGGCCCTGAAAAATACGTGACTGCAGTGTTCATAGTCATGCACGGAATCAGATTTCCCCTCTGACAATATAAGTATTCGTATTCATCATGCACTTTTGCAAGCTACAATTACTACATTGTCAGAAGTGTGCCTACAATCCTGTCCACATAATTTTGTGTACTTTTTATCTGGGCCCTGTTTTTCTGAGTTCGGCCAAGCCCCTCAGTTCCAGCCTGACCGATAATTGATTTTGGGGGCTGACACTGATATTTGGAATTGAAAAAAATCAGATATTGATATATCCGCTGATATACACAGATTTTTTTTTTTTTTTTTCAATGATTCTTCAAATGTAGTTTTCAGGCACTTTTACAGTTTAACAATGTAGAATCTTTTTTCTACATTATGATCTACAGTATAAAACAAAAAGTATTAATATCGGCACACATTGAACAACATATACACTGAAACTGATAGAGACAATATTGGCCAACCAATATATCGGTCGAGCACTAGTCCCCAACCTTTCTGTCTTGTGTCTTTAAAGTGAAGCAATGTTTATGTGACTGCTTGTCATTGGTTTAATGTAATTGTGTTATGAAACTGGTTTTATTTTGATATTTTATAGCAGCATGAGATGGTAAAAATCATCCTGTATTTCGCAAAAAAAAATATAATAAGTGAAGACATCCATGAGCCATTTTGTGCAGCATAATTTGTATGTGCCTGCTTTCATCTTAATACTCCCACGACTAGGGTTGCAACAAACAATTATTTTCATAATTGGTTAATCTGCCGATTATTTTCACAATCAAATCATTAATCATTTAGTCAAGAAAATGACATTTTAAGACACTGTAATTACAGTTTCCTAGAGGCCAAAGTGACATCTTCAAATTGCTTCTTTTGACGACCAACAGTCCAAATCCCAAAGACTCTTCATTTACTGTCATAAATGACAAAGACAAGCAGCAAATGCTCACATTTAAGAGGCTGGAACCAGCAAATGTTTGCAGTTTATATTAAATGACTGAAATTATTAATTGATTTGTCAAATTAGTTGGCAATTAAGTTTCTTTTGATTGACTCATTGAATCTACAAATGGTTGCAGCTCTACTTGCAGCTGCTGAGATTTTAACTGTTTTGCGAGGATTTTGTTTCGTGACAACGACAACCTGCACAAAGCAAGTTCCAAAAACAGAAATTTTAAGTTTGCTGGAGAAGAACTTGACTGTCCTTCAGAGTCAAGACCTTCACTGTGAGCCAACATTAAATAAGAGACAGACCTCGCTAATGCTCTTGTGGCTGAATTGGAGTAAATCCCTTCAGCTAGGTTCTAAGATATATTGATATCATTTTGGAAGGATATGTTCAACAAACACACATGGCTGTAATGTCCACACACTTTTGGCCATTTAATACTTGAGTGACAGGCCCTGGCATGCTGGGTCCCCTCTCATCACCTACATCAATTCGCTAACTACTACATCATCACATCCACATTAGCAGGCACAGTCTCCGTCACAGCAGACAGGTTTTAAAATGAGACACCGGAGAGGACACTGTGGTAACTCACACACCACACAGGAAATGCTGATCAGCACCCATGACAGCAAAAGGTGTAGGTGTAAACCGCGACAGCCCAGTCTCTGAATCCAATAAACCTCCCCGTGATACAGCTGTGACAGGTCAGCCAGATAATGCAACACAGAGGGCAAAACAAATTGGGCTTACTCACACAAGGCATCCATTGCTCATTATGCCCTTAGCAATCACAAAACAAATGACCGCAGGCCTTACAGGTGCAACCGATTTCACTTTCTTGGCATGTAGTCATTTACATTATCATCATTTATCACCAGTGGTGTGGCAGCCTAATATATTGCCTAGTGTTTGGTTTGTGTTCTACGTATGCACGTCGCAAAACAAGAGGAAATTGCACTCTCACATCTCAGTTTATGGACCACCACACAGGTTTTGTTGCTGTCAATGTTAGCAAGCAGCAGCGGTGACAAATTGTCCAGCTTAGAGTTTGCAGTTTCTTCCTCCTGCTCTTTGCTGCTCTGCGTCTGTGCACCACTTGTGTTTTAGGTTAACTGTAATTTATTATTTTTTTTCTGAAGCTGTATGTGTTTAACTATTCAGCCAGTGATTAACGATCAAGCTTTGAACTCCTAATTTTCTGACTTGCGCTCATAAAAAATTGTAGTGGGCTAATTAGGTTGTATTTAAACCTTTTTTGACCACTGACATGCTTATAATAATGCATTTATGTCTGTGGATTGTCTCAGTGCTGATCTAATGAAGTAGTGGAATCAGTGTCTCATTGACTAACACCACTAAAACTAGTGAGTTGAACCATGGAGACAATAGAGAGAAAAATCTTTAAATTACACAGCGTGCAAAAAATGCCAGGGACTTTAGGAAATGATGTAGGCTGCGTTCCGAATAGCACAGTTTTTAATTTTTAGTGTGTACAGCAACTGCCCTTATAAAGTATGTAATGTAGCAAACAGTACGCATTCAATTTGGACAAACTGCTTTTTTTTTTTTTTGCTCAAACATCCATTGCAGTCCATAGTGCGAAATTTTAAATAAAAAGAAAAACTATGCGATTTGGAACCTAGCCGAGGACAATTGAGGACTGAAACTGCCAAAACCAAAAACAAAGAAAGACATTAAAAATAAATGGCATTAATTAGTTTATAAAATGTGACATAAATTCATATTTCTGCTTAAATTGGCCTCTATGTTTATTTACTCTTGTATTAATTCAACTATTTATTTACTTTCCCATTTAATTTTGTATTCTATATATTAATTTATCCATATTTCAATTTATTGATTTTTTTTTTTTTTTTTTTTTTTTTTTTTTACTTATTTCTGCCTTTGCATTTTTTGCCCACATTAATTTTCAATTAAATTTTTGATGCACTTAACGGCATTTTAATGTATTTATTGAGCCAGTTCTTTTATTTCTCCTTATTGGTTTCTGAAAGAGAAGTTTGGACCCACTGAGCTTCTTTCTATGTTACTCTTTACATTATCATCAACATGCGTTTATGGTAAAATTCTTGGATTGGATTAATTGTATTAATTAAGGGGTGAAATCAAAATACAAATTACTAAAAGATTAACTAAACCCCAACAAAATGCTTTAAAAGAGGAAAAATATATTTTAGGGGAAATACAGCTGCTGTTTTCAACCAGACAAACACAAACACAAAAATAATCAAGTGCCACGTTTACAAGGTCAAAGAAAAGGACCTTGAGAGTTTTGAATCCTGGAGTTTAAGTCTACTGCCCATCATCATCTTGTTATTTTAAACTAGAAGACCTAAATTTAGGCAGAGTGGGTGACTCAGTCAGGGCGAAGCTGAGCTACAAACAACAGCCACAGCCAAGTGTGATTACCTGAGTGAACTGCCAAACAGGCAAACACCCCAGAATATAGATGGGTTTCCCAGCAATCATGCCAATTTGTGGTCTTGTAACTCTGGATCAGATTATTTCTCTTAGCACCTGCAAGAACTCACTCATGGAGTAATATGGAGTTTGAATTGTTGCTGCTTTTGGCTGCAATTTCTCACTTGAATTCCTGTGTCATGTTGGCGAGAGCAATCAGTCATCTATCAACCTGTCATGATGTGGAAAAGCGAGTGTGTCCCATACAGATTTATATCCAAAAAATTGTAATTCTGTTGTTTTCCAGCAAGTTGTACTAATGTTGATGCCTAATATCTCTGAAGGTACGTGATTATGACTAGAGCCGCAAACAACTAGTCGTTCATCACAAATTAAACTGACTGCTATTTTGATAATGATTTAAGCATTAACACCATATTTTCCACCAAAAATGATAAACATTCCAGATTTCAAGCTTCTCAAGTGTGGATTTGATGCATTTCTTTGTCTCTCTGTGTGGTAGCAGTGATTCCCATCGAAGAGGAGTGTACTTGTGGCGAGGAGAGGGGGTATTTGACAACACCTGAGAATGTGACTCAGTGTGCGATTGACAGTAGACGGGAGGGGAAGAACAAAGGCGGATTAATCAATCGCAGTTGGCCTCAGTCTCTCGGACGGATAAATAAACATAAGTATGAAATCCTAAAATTGGTCGCCAAATTTACTTGGGCGGCTTTTAAAAAGTAAAGTATATGTGTAGGAAACGCTGGGTAGTAAACTGAATATCTTTGGGTTTTGGACTGTGTTTTGGACATAACGACTATCTGAGTAAGCAAAAAAGTAACCGAGCAGATTCAACAGTAGTGTCGTGTCATTCTTGAATGACTATTCTAAGGCAGCGAGGGCGTCTTATTATTTTGATGCAGTGAAACTACACAGTCACCACTAGTTAAACATCTGCTGACAGGAGTGGATGGTACCAGATAAAGAGGCAATTTACTCTATATTACATTTTTTGCATGATACTTAGACAAAAGTGGTTCCTCCGAGGCAATCAGTTACCCCTTACATCTCATATTTCCTCGTGCCAATAACCCAACCCAGCACTCATTTTCAGTGATTGATCAAAAAGCGTTGTGATCCACCATTGTCTTCTGGATGGTATCCTGCTCTGATGGCTTGAAGCTTCTAAGTGATAGACAGTTCTGTTGCAGCAATCTTTCATTTCTCCCTTCGTCTAAAGACAGGGGAAGCAGTAAGCTGATGGAAACACACTTTTTTTCATTACTGTCTCACGGTGCAGTTTCTCTGCCTCGGCTCATTGCTGGTAGGACATGAACCCAACTCCTACGAGATCTGAGTCGTTTCGTTGATAAGCTCTCACAGGTTTTGTCCTTTCCTTGACATTATTTGTCAAATAGTTTGATGAATCCAGAAACTTTTACAATTCCTTTTTTGTTTCTCACCACTTACCTCATAAAGCACTGCAACTGAAGGTATTTCAAACAAGTTTCCCTCTCTTTACCTCTACAACATACCCTGGAAGTGCTCCTGATAAATTCTGAAAGCAACCATTTCCTGCTGTGGAGGAGATTACACCCAAAGTACAGTATGCTAACATTTAATCTATGATGATTTATGATTTGTAGTTATTATTTTTCATTGAAGTCTGGTTTTCTTATCGTGGTCGTTCTAAGAAAGAATTTGGCTCTTGTTTTTTTGTGATAAGCCTAACTTCTGCATTACCTTTTTTTTTTTTATTGCCCTCATCAGTTATTTATTTACCTTTTTATTTTGGTGGCTCAAGTTGTCCTCGCTGGAGTTAAATGGCAATAAGAGGCATAACCACATCTACAAGGATCCGGAACATAACTCATTTTCAGAAGGGCTACAGGGTTTATTTTGCTTTTCCACCGCGATCTTATCACTGACTCTATGACTGTTTTCTCTTTTGACCTTATTTGAATTCGAAGATAAGCATCCCTCCAGCAAAATTGGACCAAATTAGTCTTTTATCTGGTGTGTTTTAAGGGAATGCTTTGTCACCATGCCTGTCTGCTGAATGCAGGCTCGCACAATGTAGATGTGCTCAGCTGCTGGCTTGTGTGATTTGCCCAAATTCGTTTTAGTGGACGTCAATGCTTATTCAGGTCACACAAGTGAACTGACCTCTGTCTGAGTGCCCTTTAATGCTTTATCAGATCCAACAGAAGAACACCAACCAGTCTGTTTGTTTGAAAGTGATTCCAGCACATTACAATGTGAAAACAAACAGTAGGATTTGTTGAGAAGTGTGTGAAAGACTTTGTTCACTCCGGCATTACATTATCTCATTTATCCAAATCTGTAAGGAATTAGTTTTTTTCCTTGACTTCATAAAATATTCAGAAGCCTGAAATGTATTGAAATTATGAGCTGATGCTCAGTAGGAACGACTTACAGTACATTTCATTTAAATTCTCTTAGATACACAAATAGGGAGTTTCAGAGCAATTATGCACATAATCAGAATGTGTTTTGTCATCGCCATGTCTCATTAACAGAGTTGTGATCAGTTTACTTCAGATTAGATTAGTTCATGAGGTTCATTTCCCTTAATTTAAGACAAAAAAAGTCTATCCAGTTTCTCATAAAACGAATGGCAATAATCAATATGACATGTTTAAAATTTAAAGTTATTACTTTTCACAAGAGCAGAAAGGATGAGTCGATTGATCGATTAGTCAACAGATCATCATCAAATTACGAGTACAAATTAATTTGTATTTACAAATTACAAATCGTCAGAAAATAACAGCCATTTTAATCATTAATTAAGTCATTTTTCAAGCAGAAACATCAAATATTTGTCAAGATTTGGGTTTCTACTAGTTGTATCATTATAAATGTAATAACTTAGGGTTTAAGTCTGTTGGTTGAAAAAAAAATACCCTGTATTTCTGGTTTCAGGAAAGTGTGTGATAATCATTTTTCGCTATATTCTGATTTTTTAAATGATAGGAGTTGGCGATTTATCACGGCATATGTAATTTTAAGAAATGGTTTAAAATAACCATTACACTCTAACCATACTTAATCACAGTTGATTATTTTCTCTTTTTTTGGAACTTCTATACAAACACAAAACAACTGCTTCACTTGAGACAACACTTAAAAACAGAAGGTCTCATCCTCGGTTGGTCGGGATGCTTCCTGCTCTGCCTTTTACAATTTCACTCTACTCCATGTTTTCTTGCCACTCTCATCTTCTGTGGTGGTTGTCAAACTAGCCTACGGATGAATTACAAGCGATCTTGCTGCCCACATCACATTACTTTTGTCAGGCAGCTGGATTCGTGTAATATCACGCCAGAATTCAGCCCTCATTTGCTCCATAACGGTCCCCAAATATATAGCTGAGACATTAACTCATAACTCCTGCTGTGGGGACGGTGCTGCCAAATCCCTACCAGTGGACACATTTCTATTATCACATGGTATGTACTGTCATATCGTCCAGCCCTAATTGATCAATTAACTAAAAGAATAGCGGGGGATGAACTCTGTTTCCACCCAGTGTGAGTCACTTGTCACTATCTCCAGTTTCAACAATTGTAAAGTGTTACATAATGGTTTTAACACGAGATTAGTAGATTTATTTTTTCTTTTACAGACATTTTGAAGTTTAAATCGAATATGAAATCACTCCACTGGCAACAGGCCGCCGACGCTGATGGGAGACGAGCGCGAGGCGAGCCGCCACCTTGTGTCGAGCACTTTCCGAGTTATCTGGTGCTGAGGCATGGAATGAGCAGATAAAACAATTCTAAAGGGGAAATGATTCTGTCCGTAATCAGATTTATTTACGCAGCCCACTGAGGAAGATTGATGTCTTATCTGTGGCTGAGGATTTCAATTCTCTATGCTACGACGCAGATAAACAATCAGTCTGCCGTCTCCAGAGCTTTTTAATTGTCTGACTGTGTGTGTATGTGTGAGTGCACGCGTGCATGTGCAGGCATGTGTGCCTATTAGCATGTTTTGTCTATCAGCATGTTTTTGACAACTGGGACAGTGATGTTTCAGAATAAAGTCACTGTCTCTCTTTCCCCAGCTTCTTGCACGACTATTTTTCATGGCTGTTAAATGCCAGACATATGCTCTTACATCTTTGTGACGAGCAATTGGAAAGTGGAGCTCAAGCAGAGATCAAACCACCGCTGTTGCTCCTGTCTAGCTGGGAGACATGTTTTCTCCTTTCTCGTGAGTGTGAAAGGAGTGCGCCACCATTTTGACTGAGGAGGCTGTCGAAATCCATGTTGTACTTTTTTTCTCAGCATAATTTTCATTCACTGTCTTGAGCTTGTGTGCCTCTTTGGTTGGAGCAAAATGTTAAAATGTTTTTCCTATACAGAGATTAAGTGATCAGCTAATATGGTTTGTCCGTGAACAACAGTGGAGTACAGTATATCTGTTCACCAAGGGACAAAGAACTCATTACTTGCACTGTGGCCTATTATTCATGTGGCACATTATGTTAATGACTTACTGTGCCAAGGATATAGACTATTTTAGTGTTTTTAGCTTGTGTAGTTATGTGGTGTATTGATACTGAAGTTCAGGGTAGTTTCCATGGTAGCCACTATATTTGATGGCAGTGGTGGCAGACTGTTGAATTGGGATTTACTATGTTGTATTGGGAATTAGGAGGGGGAAGCTCTCCTCATCTTAAAATAGGCCAGTCAAGGAAGAGAAGAGGTGTGAAAGCAGAAACTTGGCATCACCTCCACAGACTGTTGCTCAGAAGCTAACAAATTGCACCAATATTTTTTCCCTTCTCTTACTCAAAGCAACAATGTTGACGGACAGCTCTCACATTTTTCCAGGAATAAAAGATTTTGTGACTTATTATCAAGTCGAATTGTTATTCCTGAGGAATAAACTACAACAGAGTGGTGTGCGAGATCTGAGAAAGATTGCTTCCCCCTCCTCCTCCCGACTTAGACAGCTCGTCTTATTATCTCCTGAAATGGCAAGGTTACAGTACCTACAGGTGCAGAGGAAGGTGAGTGTGTTAGCGTTTTATCTTTAAACCAGTCAAGCTTAACAGAAAAGCGCAGCCACTGAAGTCGCATCAGACTCTGCGAGGAATAAACATTCTCCTATGTACAAGTTTTGCAATTCAGCGGAGCTACTTAGATGAGGAAATGAGAGAATGTTGAAATATATTAGGTGTGTTTAATGGACCTGGAAAAAATACTGGGAAAAACAACCTTGGTTACCTCTGGCATTAATATAAAATTTATGAGAAGGATTTAGGCCGATCTCCTGTAGAGCCTTGAGAAGACGTTGCTTTGTCAGTCAGCACACGTTTAGCATAAATCTCTCACTTCTCCTTTTTCTGCAGCCACCTCCAATCTCCGAACATTCAGTCTCTCCTGCTGTTGTAGTACGGTTGGATTGTCTCCATTTTCTTTTCTGTTTAGGTTTATAGAAGTATTAGGTCTTCTTTTTTTTTATGTCAATGTGTTTGAGCACTGTTAGAATCCTGCTTTACTACCCTAATTAAGCTGCAACTAATAATTATTTTTATTATTGATTATTCTGGAGATTATTTTCAGGATAAATCAATGAATCCTTTTAAAATGTCAATCACAATTTCCCAAACCCCAGTGTGACATCTTCAAATTGCCTCTTTTGTCAGACGAACAGCAAATCTTCTCATTTAAGAAGCTTGAAACACCAAATGTTTGACATTTTTGCCTGAAAAATGACTAAAATGATTAATCAATTATCAAAATAGTTGGCAATTAATTTTCTAATGACTAAAGGACTGGTCGTTTCAACTCTGTGTGTGATTATTATCTATTTACAAAAACACCAATATCATATAGATGTGTTCATTTACACCCCTAGTAAGTGCTGGTATTATATTAATTCTTGTGTTACTTTCTTCCTCAGCCACTTATTATTAATGACCTGTCAGAAATTGGACTTATTGATTGTGCCCCATTTGCATTCATATGAAAGCTGTAATGAATTGAGCCATTTTACTTAGTACAATAGTTGGGCTATCTGCCGGTTAATAGGGGGGACCTTTTTACAGGTGAGGCGACTGTCGTCTGTCTTACTGTGATTCATGAATTTTGTGAATGGCCTCTAATGAGCAGCATATTTCAATCAGCTTAAGGATCGGAAGCAGGGCCCCCCGCTCCTCCTGCTGCTTTTTTTATGTTAATGGAAATTTTCAAGCAAATGGTGTGGTACATTTCCTTTTTTTCAACAAAGTTCACATAACTGCTTTTTTAACTATCAAAGAAGTTTTTTTCAGTATGATAACCAGTAGAGACCTCTTAGACTTAAGGCTAGAGGGTGACATGTGCTGCTGATTTTCATAACTATAATTTACTGTACAAGAAATATAAGTAAAATATCTAATAAAACACATTAAGCTATACGTTATGAGCAACATCAGAGCTTCATGGTTCAGACATTCATTTGTAACATGATCAGATATTCCTGTTTATTCTGTCTTAACAAGAGACGATTGATGACATGCATCATCAATGACGCACAATTCCACCAGAGAATCTGCCAATTAAATCAGTAGAATAGCACCATACTGCACTGCAGAAATGTATTGATTTATTGATTCATCTTGTGTCTGCTGGTTATGCAAGTACTTGAAAGGAGAAATCAGAGAGGCAGGAGTGATTATTTTTAATAGAAAACTATGTAGCCACACTAATGAGTTCAGTGTGCCATTTTAAAATGTATTCTGAACTGTGTATATACATCAGACAACGTTTTTACCTCATCATAAATAGCCCATCCTGCTCACTTTATCGCCACTAGTTCATATTATCTATAGCACAAAATGGCTGCTGTCTGAGGCTTTGTTTGCACACTGCCTGCGCTGTATGTAATTGCACTCAATAGGTAGTAAATCCAGCCTCGTAAATCACAGACCGCGGGTATGAATATGATCTAGCTCGGCCTCTGTGCACAAACATTTACCCAGGTCTTGTGGACCATGATGCCTCCGTCCCACAGAGACAAACCGGAGATCAGGACCCTCTGTGGGGTTGCTCTGAGCTGCTGGAACTGGTTCAAGGTTTTGAGCTTAAAGCTATTATTAGAACCAGGTACGCTCTGTGCATTTACTTTTACATGGACTCTCAAATGACCACTCACACCCACTAATCCCAGGGTTTAACTAAAATGTGTTTATTATCAGACAGGCTGATACTAATGGGAGGAAACATCCAAACAGTAATTTGTGTACAATATTATAAAAAAGTGATTAACCAATTGAAGTGGAGCCTGATTCAGTCTCAAGGCTGTCACCTCTGAGCTGGCTCAACAGCAATTTAACTTTGCATAAGTTTATTGTTATTTAACTGAATCAATATGCATGCATTGCTAACACCATCTCGTAATGTTTACCATCTCCAATAATGCTTTTAATCTAATTAGACAAATTGCGATCAGTCAGTCGGAGAAAGCGAATAGCATAAAACAGAAGTAAAGTTAATTGCTTCAGAATAAAGCCATGTCTGTTAATTAACCTCTTAATGAAGGCAGCCATGTCGGAGTTGAAGGAGATACGTGTCAAGAGCAAATCATCAGGTTGGGAACAAAAATGAAAAAAACAAACTGATTTGATATCACAGGCTTGTGGATATTAAAAGCATTCAGCCACTTCTTCGTAGCTCTGCAGTTCATTCTAATATCAAGCAAGCATCCAAAAGATGCAGCCATGATTAATTTACATCTATTAGAAATGGAAATAAACAACAAACACCAAGCAAGAGTGTTTCTTCTGCAATGAGGAATGCTTTCTTAATGCGTCCTAATGCACATAGGTCAACCGCGTAAAAGAAAATATCATAAATCAAAATTGCCACCATATATCTTATATTCAGGCCCTCGGGTAAATGCTGTGCATCATAATCTCCTCATAGCTGCACTCTCGCCTGAAGGATGTTGCCTCTAGAAGTCATATCGCCCTGTTTATAGAATTCACCTCAGGATTTACAGCTCCTGATAACTGTCCACTCCCCTGGTTTGTAGCAAATGACATTTACTGTTTATTCAAGATGATTGCTGATGTAGTGCATACAGGAGCGGACACAATGACATGAAAAAGTACAAATATACACAAGTGTCGGGCTGCAATGAATTATTATTTTCATTGTTGATTATTCTGATCTGATCTTAAAGCCCAAGGTAATGTCTGATTGGGCAACACTTTAAAGACTTTCAGTTTACCACCACATAAGAACCAAAGAAAAGAAGCCATTGCTCACAATTGAAAAGCTGGAATCAGGGATCGAAATGTATAATATTTTCTTGCTCAATTGTTCAGAGTGCAGTTTTTGCACACCTTAAGAATGAAGGCCTTTGCCATGTTTACTTGAAAATTTACTTTAATGATTAATCAATTTTAAAATAGTTGTTGATTATTTATCTGTTTATCCACTTATTGATTAATGGGTTCTGTCTTTACAAACAAGATGCTTCCTATTTTGTCCAACTGGTGGCCATCTTAATTTGGCCTAAATTCTATGCAAGAGCACTATACATACATGCTAGGGGTGTCTCAATTTTCCAAATCCACAATTAGAATTAATTTTCAATTTCACATTTTTCAGCACTGTAGCTATGTTATTGGTAGACTTAGACTTAGGGATGTGTGTCGTGGATGCTGCATATGAATTCAGTTGTCAAAATTGAAGGCTTACTTTCGATCATTTCTCAATTTAAAATTGAAATCATGACGCCCTTGATACATACTATATATACTACATTATACACTGCTTCTGTGAGTGGCTCCACAAATTGCGTTGATAAAATTAAATGAACTGATTACAATCAGCCATGTTGCTGTTATAGATGCTGGTGTAATTGATCCTATAGTCTTTACATCTATGTACAGATGTTGTCATGGACAGATGCTACTGACTGATAGACTGGATGACTGAAAGCATAATGATGTCCTCAGATCTTATTGAAGCTGATCGTATGGCTGACTTGAAATCCCTTCAAAGCCAGCAGGTGAATATTCATGCCGTCTTGATTTTTCTGTGGAACCTCCATGAATTCCCAAGAGAAAGATCAACGCAGTTCTTCAAAAGGTTAAACTTGGTTGCACAGCTCCAACCTGCCCAGTATTTTATCAAAAAGTGCATGAACATAATAGATTGAGTCTGGCCCTGGAGGGGAAAAGCAAGTGGGACCTTTCTGTGTTATTAAAAAAGTAATTTCTATAATTCACAACTCTCTGGAGGTGAAAGATCGACTTTTTTCTCCCTGCAAATTTCATGAAAGAGCAGTCAGAAAAGACAAAACCATTGTCAGCCCATGAAGTAACCATCTGTTCAGTCCAGTAGCTGTGTTGTTGGAATGTAGGCGATGGAAATACAACACATTAAGCAGGGAGAATCCCTCTCAAGGCTGTTTCAGTGATGGCGCTGCTCAGTGTACACCTGTTTGTTGAGGATTTGAGGAAAATTGTTTCTGGATTTATATGATTTTCTAACAATGCGTCATAATAGAGAGGCAAAGTCCTGTCCCTTCTGGTGTGCCCCATAGGACCTTATTTTGGAGAGAAACAGAGTAGTAAATGGTTAGAATGACATTTTTTTTTTCATCCCATTTGATTTTACCATGAATTAGTACACATATGAAGTTTGAAAATGTAAAAGATTATTTTGCAAGTCAAGTCAAAATATAATTTAGTTTTGTGTCAAACCGCTCAGCATATGTCACCAACACCAACACCTTGGCTATCACCTTGGTACAGAAAAAGTTGGAAAGATGTTGAAAATCAAAACCATATTGGCCATATCGACAGCTGCAGTTATGCAAAAGGAGAGTTTTGTGAGCTAGCTAATATACGTTCATTGGTTTTGTGGAGCATTAAATGAGGCAAGAAAAGGAAATTAGATATTTTGATAATCTACTAATGGTTTCAGTCACTCTTCAAGCAAAAAAATTCAAACATTTGCTGGTCCCAGCTTCTTAAATGTAAGAATTTGTTGCTTATCTTTTGCATTTTTATCGTAAATGAAGACTCTTAGGGTTTAAGAATGAAAAGGCTCTAGTTGAAGACAGCACTTTGTGCTCTGGGCAAATTTTTTGAAATTTTTTCGACTTAACAATTAATTAATTGTGAAAAAACTGATGAATTGATAATAACATAAATGTGAGTTGTAGCTTTGTTAAAAACTATTTTGCAGTAAAAGTGCAAGTGAAACTCACCTAATGAGGACTCCATATTTTTTTCCCTATTGCTTTTATGACAGGAAATCTACCCAAATCTAGCAAAGATGAACATTAACAAATTACGTGAGGTTGATGACAAAGAAAAACATGGTGATGCAGGTATGGTGACCAGGGTGGTGGATCATCTACTTTATGTAATCGACAAAACAATATGTGTCATATCCTATTATTCTGTTTTGGTTTCTTGAGATACAAACATCACACTTTTCCATTTCCATTTCTTTACAAAGTATCCTGTTTACACTGTAGTGTGTTGCACATAAAAGCCTCATACCGAGGTCAGCTTCAAATGTTTGAAAGAAAGCAAAGTTTTGAGAAGCTATTTATGAACTGTGTTCCTCCCACATGAATATCCCGCAGAGTTCTGTCACAGGCAGATTAAAGACATTGATTCACAATGGAGGAGAAGGGTAAAAATAAATGCATCACATAATATTAAGTCAGGGGTGGCGCAAGAATCACTGAGCAAGAGCATATTTGCTTTGTTCATCACATCTAGTTACACTCAATGGGCCCAATCTGTCCCCTACAGATGGCTTGAGCAGAGGTTTGCCCGGGTGAATGGGTGCACAGGGCAGGTGGATTCAATCAAGCCATCTAATGGAATGTAAATCTAAAAGGCACCAGGACCCAGGGATCACATCCCGCGTTTAGTCATGCCCTTCGCATGGTGGCTAAGTGCAGGTGCACGTCGGATGACACCCCGGCGACACGGGGGGAGGGAACGATCATCTGCATGCAGAACCGAACGATCAAGCCAGGGAAACTAGACAGAGACCAGATCATAGACGGGATCATTCAAAGCTTGTGTGAGCTGGTGCATGGAAAAAAAACAACCTTTACTACTTCAGTGTACTGCCTCTGCAAAGTGTGGGTTCCTCGTTATTGTTCTTTGGAGGTGAAATGTAATTATCCTCTCTTTGGCATGGAGGCTTTAAGTGATACAGAGGTGGAAGTAAGCCAGCTCGATGTGGATCAGGCACACCAGCCCCAAGGAGGCCTTTGCCGACTTCTGCCTTTATGTGCTACTGAATATTCCTGCCCACTTCAATACCCCAGGGTTGTATCTGTTTATCCTGCACTGCTGATAGCACAGCATCTGAGACACGGAGTCAAAGACAGAATGGATGCCTCTCTGATGTTGAAACGTCTTCACTGAAATGTCTACATTTAAGGTGGTGTATCTGTGGCACGGAGCACCTAATGTGGCATGGATGGAGCGCTTAGCTGCATAGCTAAGCACACACATCAAGTGGGGTAAGAGGCGGAAGCTGAGCCCTCAAGACATTTACAAGATAAATATTACATTCTAGACAAGAACTCTGCATTCCTGAGACGTAGGCGGCACAGAATGTTTTCGTAGTGGCATTTCTGTCAGAAGAATGCCGGGATCGTTATGCATCTCCACAACCACGCTGACACGAGTTGTCCTGTTTCTGGGAGAGGGTGATTTGCTTTATGGGAGATCTTTAGTTATGACTACATCTCAGCCACAATGAAGTGATGGAAGGACATTGTTACCCAACGCCATGTGTCTATGGATTTTTTTCTCCCAGTTGCGCTCTGCTGCAAGCTACTTTACTGTGCATACGTTTTCACTTGTCCAGTACTACACAATGAAGCTATGCTGTTTTGGATATTGTTTCTACTTGATACTGTATTTGGCATACTTAATCACCTTTTCACTAATAGATTTATTTATAGATTATCTGTAAATATTAACCACTTATTTGTCGTGCTTTAACAATATTTAAAAGTGAATGTGTGATAAAGTGATGCTGTAGTAGTAGTCTAGCCATAAAGCTATTGGCTTACTGATTCTATATGTTGTGAAATTAAATTGAATTCTGGTGATTGCAATGAATCTCCAGTAAGCCATTTCAATGATGACTAATATATTTTGTTATGCTTATTCCACCAAACTATATATTTAAATATATAATTCTCTACTGTCCGATCGTCAGAATACTTGACAGGATTTAATTAACAAATCCAAACTACAAAACTGTTGGAACAAATACCTCTACGCACAAAACAACACAGTCCTCGTTTGAGTTCTGTTAAAAGAGAAATCTATAAATAGGAGACACTGGTTGCTGAGAGTAGAAACCTGTTGTCATGTGCGATGGTTCCTCTCACAAAATTATTAAAAAGAAAACTCCTTAAAAAATAACATTACATTACCACACTTCAAGTTATGATTGATCACTTGCATATTGTTGTCTGGAGCTTCCAGAGAACATAAAATGACTACATCCAGTGCTTCTTTTTCACAACGAAATGGCACTTATGAGCGTTTCTTCACTGCCAGAGTGCATCTGAAGGTCAGTACCAGGTTAAGTCCTGAAACTGACTGCGTAAAACAAGAGTCATTAATTATTTACTAGTATTAGATGCTTTTTTGATAAATGAGATGCTGAGTTCACACATTACAGCTGCAAACTCAGTGAAGACCGCAGAGCCAGTAGTTAGTAGTTTTGAGCTGTCGTCTTTTTAAAATGAAAAGATAAACTTTTTCTGGTCTGATCTCTCTCAACATAGCTGTACGTCCTTTTAAAATGCAAAGTAATGCATGTTGCTATCCTGCCTTTTAAGCCTGGAGTTGGCAGAAATGAGCATCATGTCTCTTCATTTACATCCTGTCTGAGAAACTAATGACACACCAGCTCGTCTACTGGTCAAAAACTTCCTTTAAAGTTTTTAGGACATGAAGGATTATGAGGAATATCAGGAGCAGACAGTCTTTGTTGTGGCTCGGGCAACACTCTCCCTCTGATTCATTTATTTTAAGTGTGCTGTCGCTCCCTACTATATGTCAATTAACTGGAGTGTCCGCAACCGACCTTGGCCAACATCCAGCTTCTTTAGCGGCCCAGGCTGAGCTGGAACGAGGCCAGCCTACTGTGCTTGTTGTCCATCCAGAACCAGGCACAGCGTCAGGTAGGCCATTCAGTCCCAGTGCACAGTCTGAGAGCCAGCAGGACACCGACAGCCTATGCTAATGTCCATATGTTCACAATTGCACTCAGCTCTGCTCTCCGCTGGACGCAGAGCTGCTTTTCAGTCATATGTCATTCAGTAGTCATCAAAGCTTACCAATTGGGACTGTGACAATCCCCTGCAGGATATTTAGGCCTGTCCTTACAGGGTATTTAGACTCATGTTCTTGAAACTTAGAGCATATCTTGACATTTACTGTACAAATGGTCACTGACTCTCTTTTAATATGTTTTTTGTTCCACTCACCAAACCCCATTGTTACTTCTTCTTGTCCCAGCCTCATCACCCCCCCCAGTCGTCACTCATGAGGCTAATTTTAGAAAAGTTAATTGCATGTGCGTAGTAGTCTATGTTAAATGAATTCTGAGGACTCAGAAAAAGATAATGAGGTCCAATAAAACGTGGTGGGTAATTGGCAGTTTATTCACTGTGCCATGAAAAAGCATGGATAGCTAAAGGATGAATGTCTTGTCCCACAGCCGATTAACATTTACTTCCGATGTTGCATGTTTGTGATACTATTCTAAAAGTAGGATTCTGCGACAAAATGTAAAATGTGACTGTTTCTTTTAAAAAATGTCCTACATGTACTTTGATTGCTCTTTGGATGATTGCTGAGCTATTATGATATGATACATCTGAGTGTTGCTTGGTGCAAGTTATTTAACTCAATGCCTCTTTTGCTGCCTCTTGGTCTTTATACAACTTTGATGCAGATGCAATTTATGATTTGCCAGTTCCTGGCTCAATGATTTTGGAGAGCCAACAAGCCAGGGCGTGCTTGGAAATGTAGAAAAGTGTGTTTTTGATAAAGTATTACGTCTAATTACTCATAAAAGCTATTCAGTTATCGTAAAGCTTGTGAATGTGATCCGTTTCTTCTACTCCTGTGGGTGTGTGCAAGCAAGATCATATATGTGAAGCCTGCCACAGGTTGGATATTGGTGAATAGCCCTCAAAGGGAATCTCATTTCTTGAGGAATGAAACACATTCCTCTGCACACATATGGTTCTTCCTCCCAGTGGCCCAATCAGAGGCCTGCACATTCAATCAGCTTCACCATGTTTGTTTCTGGGCTTGAATCACAGGACCACATACTCAATTCAAGCTTTTTCCCTCTGCACTTGCCTAGGTTGTAAACTGGTGTCCATAAAGATCACAAACACACCCACGCAGTGCCCATCCTCAGGTGATAAAATGCCTATCATTGATCTCCATCGCAGTGTAACTTGGTGCCCATTGGAGCTGATCCCTCACTGTTATTCTTACAGCAGCAGCCATATGGTTAGCACTTAGTGCCACCTGCCTCTGGCGCTAACCAGGGGAGATGGGGAATATGATGCCGGAGGGTGGAAGAGGGATTGGCAGGTTCGGCTGCCATGAGAGCAGGAAATCACAAAGTCTCCACACTGACTTAATGGACTTCCTCCGGTTGGCTGTGAAAGGACGGATGGCGTAGCACTTGAGGGCTTGGGCTGCCTTTCAGCAGCAGAACTCGGGTCCGCAGCAACATTAGCAGGGTTATGTTATTCTCTGTGCTTCTGTGTTTCTGCTGCACACTACTATTATTTAGTGTACCTTTGGCTCTCATTTACTATCCCATCTTTGCCCCTGGCCCTGTGAAAAGCAAACAATTATAATACTCTTAAAGTACTGTATAAACACAGAGCACTTAAAAATGAATCATACTTATTTGCACTGCAGCTTCTTAGCATACTATTATTTCTACCAAAGTGCCATCTGGTATAAAAGTCATCTCCTGTCTTGGCATATTAGATTTTCACTTAGCGCAGGTGTATTGTTATTTCTTGTTTTTAAAAAAAGTCAAAACAGGATTTTTATCTTAAAACACATCAGTTAGCAGTAGATGTGTTGAAAATGTTTCTCCTCTGCTTTTATTATGTAATCAGATAAGCTGCAGTATAGAGGCATATGCTTTCATATCTTTAAATGATCCTATTGTTTGTTTGTCTTCTTTAAAGAAGATAAATCTTGCTGTCTGGGTGTGAATTAACTGCAGAATAGGAATATATTAACCATCAAGAATCCACACTCTATGTCCTATTCTGTGCGCTTTCATTATCAGATGAGGTTATCCTTACAATAGCACTCCCTCTCTTCGTGTACTCACTGTATAAGAGCTGGAGTTTGACCCCCTGCTACAGCGTTGCATCCTGAAATGTGAGTTAAATCAATACTGAAGCAGCAGGCTGTCCGTCAAAAGACAATATCACTTCTGATGCATGAGTGTGTGTCAACTCCTCCATTGGTTATCAGCATCACACTGGCAAATCGCATGTGAAAAGACCATTCAGAACGTCAAGGCACTAACGTCACTACAGTCACATTGTGTCATTAAAGCAGATATTGCTGGACAATCTCTCTTTGATTCAGTTTGAATGATATAAACCAACATCTAATAGGCATCTCTGGAATCTCATGGCCGCAGATGTGCGTTACACAGGACAATGCTCAATAGTCTGCAGCAGTAATGAGCAGAGACTCCTGGCCTCCTAATTGCTTGCTAGGCCTCTGCATGGCTCATCAGAGAGGGGCTTAATTGGCCATCACTACCCAGGCAAGCATGAGGCTAAGGCTAGCCCTGTTCCTGCCTGCTCGCTTTTTACTGAGATGCTTGCAGAATAAGTAAGCAGCTCCATTCATTCTGCATTGCTGCCACTAATGAACACAGTTTAGCCCGAAGGTCTTGATCATTGTGTCGCACTCCATCTTGGTCTTACTGTGTTTGGTGTGTTTGTAACCGCAGTTTGCTGGTGTTGTTCCAGTGTTTGGTCTTTTTTTTTTCTTACTGTTAAGCATCAACGTAATGAAGTGCTTCCCGGTTTTGGTATTGGGGTCTTCAGTGCAAAGCTGACTCGCTGGGAGATAAGTGTCTTCAGCTGCTGGCAATCAATTTATTTGCCCTCTAATGTTGAATACGTGTGTGGAATGAATAGTGAAAGACGTGGAAAGATGAAGGAGGGAAGGGGAGATGAAATTGCCAACTATGTGCATTCCTGTTCCCTCTGAGAAATGATCCTTTCAGGGGGACTACACAACTCTTCATGGACCATTACACTATCCTGAAAAATACAATCACACATTGACACTGAGGAGGTTTTGGAGCCTATTTCAATAGACACGCAGTTAATGCTAAAACATCAACAAAGAAATGACATGATTTTTTCATTTCCACACTTGAGCAATTATGCATTGTTATTGGGTTTTTTTTTTTTTTACCCTGTCCTGGTAAGCCGGATATTATATCCTGTGATAGAATTTCTGCTTACATGGAATTATTTTCTGTCCATTTCACCCTCCGTACAGGTATGTTTAAGTGTCGTTTTTGAGGTGAAAGAATTTCCTGAATCTGTCCTTGGAAAAGTTGCCACAACCGTGAAAGAAAAAAGACACCCACCCATAATGCAGTATTGATTGGTGCTTAAATCAGTTTGATAACAGCTTTGTCAAATCAGCTCTTTTAACAATCAGATTAGAGCTTTTAGTACAATCGATCGGGGAGGGATTTCAAATCTACAAGATGACAGTTACAGAGGAGCACATAGCTAGAGCCTGGCCACCCATGAAAAGGATCTAAGCCTGCATCCACTGTTCACAATCACTTTTCTTATACAGGGCTGCTCCAATACAGAAAGACAATCTGAAAGCAATTGCTGGAACAGAAGGAATATAGCGAGGAATGATAACCAGCCGTGTGACCTAAACCTCTGCACAGCAATCGCTGCTCGGGTAACAAACCCAAAGCTTCTTTACAGTACATCACACAGATGTGGCAGCCTCATCTGCACATATCACAAGGTAAAAGTGACATTTTTTCACTCTGCGCTCCTGGACAATAGAGGACATGCAACAGAGATCAACTCGTCAGTTCACCGTGTGCCTCCCAGAACAATACCACGATATTGATTCTTGCAGCTCAATTTGAATTAATGTCATGCGGTGTCACATCCGGATGAGACAAATGCCACCTGAAATGCCACATACAGTAAATAAGGACAACCCCACAGCGGCCAAATCGTTAAAATAAAACACTCCACTGAGGTTACTACTATTTATACTTAAAGCACAAGGTGTTATGCTGTTGCATCCATTATTTCAGTGCGCTGGTTTAGCGTGCTTCTGGGATAAATTAAAAAGTGGCTTTATGAGTCACAGCATCAGTTTGGCGAAATGGAGCTAGAGAATGGAGGTATTCACTGGTAATTGCCGGTATTCTCTATATTCGATGTTGAAAGGTACTCTCTTGAGCTGTAATTCTGGTTGCCAAGTCAGCGAGAGGCGACTGTGAGACTGCGCTAGCTCCTCTCTAGGGCTTCTTAATTGGCTTTGTTATTGCAGACCTGTGCAGGGTGAAGGCAGCGCGAGAGAATCTGGGCTTTGCTATATAAGATACAGAGCTTTCGACTGTGACCCTCCTCCCAGGGGCAGAGTGTTCACAGCTGCTCTCTCTGGAGAAGGTGACCTGGCTTTGGATCCCTCCCTGTGCTTCTCCCAGCGGACCACCCCCCCACCATCACCACCACCACCCATTCTCTCTCTCCCGCCCCTCTCATTCACTCCTCTCCTCACAGAGGTCATTTTCTCCACCATCGTGGAGTTTTCTCCTACCCCCCTTCCTTTTTCTCCGCACCCATCCGCTTGGCCCAGCGGGGAGTCGCTAATTCTCTCCGCTCTGCAAATTTCCACACTTTTCCGGCGTGGGATGCCAACACCTCTTCAGTGCCTCACTCTGGCATCACCACCCCTCCTACCAACACAGACACTCATGCATATAAGACACAATTCTCCACACCGACTCGACCCCACACTCGCTGGGCTTTTAGAAGTGAGAGAACAGGGGTGGCATACGTGACAGTCATAACAGAATAGCCGTGTATTGTTTTCGGTTGCTTCCACCGAGGCATTTGACATATTTACTAACAGCGATGTTCACTGAGCAATTCTTCTGCTGACCAGACTTTTCAAAAGCTTGAGAATAAATGACTTCACTGGCAATAGCAGCGAGCTCTTAGTGAATGATGAGGGAACATTGTGTGCGTGTGTGTGTGTGTGTGCGTGTGTGCGTACCGTTTGAGTGTCAAAGATGGAGAAAGCACAAAGCAGGTGGTTTACTATGTACAAGAACATTGCAATCAATTCCCTATTGTAAGTTCTTGACCCATTTTCTGTTACAGCTTATTATCATTAGTGGCCATCAAGCTTTCATTTCACTGTGTGTACCACTGCTTTGTGTATGACACATACCGCATATGCAGGCATGAAAAAACAAACCACACAAGATACATTTTTAATACAACTTCGCAATGACATGGGCTTCTAAAGAGCTTTCAAGTAGACATTAGTGTACATGTGACTTGATTATGCAGCTTAGTCTATTTATTACTAGGAAACTGCTTTTGAGCTGTCACAGCTCAGGCTGTCTCGCTGCTTGTAAACACAGCTTTGGAGTCCATTTGTGGAATTAAAGTTGCAAATGAGTGTTCGAAGAACAGACCAATGGAGGGGTGTCAGGAACGAGATAGTCATTTCACCGCATATTAATGCTTCTCGTCAGAAGTATTAAGAGATTGTGATGTCTTGTTCAGAGTTGAAGGCACCCTGCATGATATAGTTAATTTCCAAAAGATTAGAGGTACAGAAGTGCTAAATTATTCTCTACAGATAAACGGCCTTCTTTTTAAAGGATATAGTTAACAAAGGATGCTAAATACATATGTAAAATGAGAACATGAACTCACCATAAACCCATGAATCCATGTTTTTACATTTCTGTAGATGGATTAAAGGTCTTATGTTGAAGAAAGGTTTCCATTTCTTGTTTTATTTATAAAGCAGCTCTAGGTGATATATAAATAGTGTGACAATATCATGATGCTCAATCCCTAGAGAAATGCACACAGCCAGATATTTAGAAAAACGGACTTCTGTTAAGTTGTGATGTCACAGTGACACAGTCAGGATCCTCAGCCATGTCGCAAGCGTGGCTGTGGTTAAGACAACACCAGCAGAGCTTATGCAGACATGGTGGGTGGTGCCTGCTCAGGCCTGTGAGAGCTGACTAATCAGAGCAGACAGGGCTTAGGCTGGGAGGGGGGCCTTAAAGAGACAGGTTCTCAGCCAGAGGGTGAATAGAGGTGCTGCAGCAATTGACAGTATGAGAAAAAATTGTTTTATTTTGGGTGTCTACTAGAAACAGCACAACAGCATCTAAGTTTATTTACTTCTGGAGGAGGTTGGGCTATGTGGGCACTGCAGCCGTGCATGCATCAACTCGCCTTTGGAGAGGAGAGCTAAATAAGCAGCTGGTATGGTGTATCGATACTACAAAATATGAGTATTGAATCACTTTCAAAAATTCAAAATCGATGTGCATCAATATATCCCTATTTTTGACATATACAGTGTATATCAAATGGGCTAGCTTTAGAGGTGCTTTTAAACAGATTTTTGAACTTTGGACAGTGCCAGTGCTAAGCACAGATTTTGCTAAAACTCCAAATAAATCAGTTAAGTGGTAGAAAAGATTTTGGTTCAACTTCAACTGCACCAAAAATAAAACCTCTGATCACTAGTTCATTATGATTTGTAATGAACTAGTGATCAGAGGCTTTTCTGATCACTAGTTCCAGTGTTATAAGCTGTAATTAGAGTACATGCTGGTGACAATAAACTCAGAATGATGGGCACTGAGAATATGGCTGCAAATGGATGTCAGCATTGATATGCTGCCTCCAGTGAATGCTACTGATGTGCATCAACAGTCACATCTGCAGAGTCTGAATACAGCTAGATTTTGGCTGGAAACTGCTGAATGTTTGGCTTCTCAGCAGTTTAGGGCTCTTGTTCCACGCTGATAAAGAATCAGCACTCATTTTATGCAGTCTGAGTCATTTGGTGGAGTTTTGGTACAAGCTGGTATGGTTACTAAATATGACACCCTGTTAAATGGGCAAAGACATTTAGTGAATTGTTCATGCTTTTTGTTTGCTATTCGAATGTTACAATCCATGAAATATCAAAGTATTCAGTGGATCTAATTCCTAAAACGTACTCTGTTCATTTTTACATCTCCTGTGTGTGTTCTGTATAACATTTCAAAAAAATCCTTTTGTAATTAGGTTCCTGTGCTAGAGTTCCCTTTTTGTTCTCCATTTCTACAGTGGCTTCCTTCTACCACACCAGTGAAGCCAACCGCAGAGGTGAAAGCAATCATCTGAAAAGCACTCAGTGAGGCCAGTGACTTGATCATGTTTCAGCCAGGACACATTCATTACGAATGCAGCATAAGTCTTCTTTAATGAGCTGGAAAATGGCAAGCAATCAAATCTCTGTAACGTATGGAAAGAGATGCTAAGGTAGGACTGATTAGCTGAGTATAGGACAAGAGGGTGGTGGGGTGGGGGGATTGTTCTGGTAGAGGAGGACACTAGTTTAAGGCCTTGAACCTTCTGGCTTGTGTTAAGCATGACCTCA
Source organism: Pagrus major (assembly GCF_040436345.1). Lineage (NCBI taxonomy): Eukaryota > Metazoa > Chordata > Actinopteri > Spariformes > Sparidae > Pagrus > Pagrus major. Next base: position 21,712,537 of record NC_133232.1, on the reverse strand, counting down.
CATTAACACATCATAATTCACTTTCACTCCGTCTCTGGAACAAGAGAAGCTCTCCCATCAGACGTGCGTACGACGAACAATAGGCCTGTTGAATAGTCTGCAGAATCACACCAAAAATTCCTTTAAATTTCTTGAGCAGTGCTCCGAGCAGTTATTGAATGCAACACTCTTACCCAGAGAATAGCCTTTGTGCCTGGTGTGTTGTATGAGGTCGATATTTAGAGCAGGCCGGCCTAAAAATCAATATCCACTGTCACCAGAAGAATGAAACGTCTTTACTGAATATGCCAAATAGAGCAGGGACAGATAACAATTTGAGTCCAATTTTTGCGTTAAGCGGACTCATCAGTGTGATTGGTGTAAGGGTTTTTGTACTTGACTTCTTAAAAAGAGACATGGTGCTGTGTGTGGTTTCGTGTGTGTGTGTGTGTGTGTGAAGTTTCAGTGCATTTGATTAAAAAAAGGGTTAAGATTAAAGAATAAAGGCAAGATCCCTCAACACAAATCTCATCAAAAAATGAAAAAACAACAAATTAGTGCATGTTATGAATCTAATTTTGGATCAAATTAATTATACAATCAGAGCCTAAGCATTTAATTTCTGTCAAAACTGAACTGTGGCCTTAAAGCTGCTATAAGAGATATATTTTTAAAATATATTTATACATATTTTAAAATAAATGTTAAATAGCTCTATATTCAAACAGCAATCACTGTAATAGAGGGTTTGGTCAGTAACCCATGTCTCTTCTCCTGCTCATGCAGTAAAAGAGAAAATACGTGAATACACAAGGAGAAGGATCCTCTTTCTTACCGGCATTGGTGGAACAGGCTAAGCTACCAATTCCAGCACTCCCAGTGAAGGCTTAAACTACCAAACACGTGAAGAGAATAAGATGCTTGAAGAAAAGAAAGGGGTCATGTAAATGTGGTGACAGAAAGAGGAAGATTGCTAACTGCAAAATGGACAGGAAGTTAGCTAAAACAACAACTAAAACAACCCTTACAGCAGCTTTAAAGTTGCATTCTGTGTAGTCCTGGACGATGTGATCTTAAAATAATATTGTGATATTTTTTAGGCTACATCACAATATTACTACTACACAATATTTATCTCTATTTTGATATCGCCTTCATAAATGCTAGGACTAGGTGACAAAATCAAATATCACAATATTTTTGACATCAAAAGTCAACGTTGCAACAAGATTGTAGAGATTAGAGATGTTCCGATACCAATTTTTCCTTCCCGATACCAATTCTGAGCTGTGGGTATCGGCTGATACCGAGTACCGATCCAATTTTTCTTCTTTTAACTGTAGCTGTATATACTACTAACCCTGTATGGATGTGATATGATTGATATCATTGTTGTATGGCCTGGCTCAGGTAAAACTTTGCAGAGAATGATTGCCATACAACATTCTCATATTGTCTATTTTGACAGTCAGTCATAATCGAAAAAGAACAAAGTAAGAAATCTAGGAACAATTAACAATTCCTTTAAAACTGTTAAAGTGCAGCCACTTTTTCAATAGAAGAGTTAAAAAAAAACAGTAGTGCAGCAGCAACTTCAATAAATCTAGGAATAAATATTTTCCTTAAAACTCACTCACAGAACTTGTTTGCTTGCAACACTTTGAAGGGCAAATGTTGACGGCGATACTGTGTCAACCCAGTGTGCAGACTCGGCAAAAACAATGGGACACACATTGGAGGACAGTTGTAAAGCTGATGTCCTGCACGTCTTTCGGCCTACATGAAATGTGTTCCCTCATTGTCTGATAACGTTTGGGGAGAGCAGTTTCATCGTGCTCTTTTGCGTGATGCGTCTTCAAATTGAAAATTGGCAACAGTCATGCCAGCCCCGGAAATTACAGCCTTGCATACTGAACATGTCGTCATTTTACTGGTGGGGTTATCCCGAGTAAAATATTGCCAAATAGCTGACATGTTGCTAGCTCCGTCTGACTCCTCCACCACATGATTTAGAAACAGGACCCTGCTACTCCCCTGTTCACTCCGTTAGCTCTGCTTAATGTTACACACCGGAAATCAACTATTTCTTCGCCGCTCTAAAAACAGTAGTTGCCAGGGGCAGCACAGCACATCTTCTTGTGTTGGCTTTTAAAGCAGGGAAGAAGAATTGATTTCCAGTGTGTAAAGGATCAGTGCACAAGCACAGAACAACTTTAGTAGAGATTACTATTGGTACTTTTTAAATAATAATTTTAATAAATAATCATCAGTAATGAGGATATGATGCCTAAGTGGGTCAGGGAAAGTATTAGAACTAGTAGAACAGTCTAGTAAGTTCAGAATATTCCATCACTTTACTGTAATTATGTCTTTATCTTTTATATAACCCAGAAAGCAAAATTGTTGTGCAAAATCTGGGCCACGGTTCATTGTGTTCTGGTGGGCTGGATCTGGATCAGTTCTTCTTTGTTCAGTTCGCTCTTGGCTGACATGTGGCCATGGTATGGCCTGCCTTTGGCTCAGACATGGCAAACAGGAGTGGACCGCCTAAGTGCTATCATTCCACGCGGTATGTGGGCCGGATGAACATGACTGGTACAATTTTGATATCTGGGAACAATATCTATAATCTAAGACTATATCATGTATATAGTCTCATATCATGATAACCACATAATATTGATGTAACGCCCAGCCTAAATTCCGCGGTGCTGCCTAGATCTTTGTTTAAAGTTATATTGTTTCATCTCAAATAAAGAGCAATTAGCAAGAGGTAAAGTAAAATTTAAAGTGGTGTCTTGTTGACACAAACACTTGAGGTACAAGTGATTCAACTTTGTCTTGCAGCTGTACTCGTCGTACACGACACCACCCTCGTCATGAATAATCAAGGGACTTTTTACATGGGGTTTGGTAATCCACTCAAATGAGAAATTAAATATTCCATTTTCTTTGAGAGAATCTCCTGCATATATTTGTTGTGCAGAAAGTAAATTGGTGTGCATATCAGCTCCCAGCTGTGTTGTTGTCCATGTCTGTGGAGAGAAATCACAGCAGGAGACCCCATCAACATCATGGTACTAATTTGATTTATGGCTTGGGTGTATGCTAATGCATTGTTTGAAGGCGGTGTACTTCTCACCAAAAAGACTAAAAATGCTGAAAGAATAAATTTACTTTGCATTTTGAAACCAACTCAGCATGATTAAGTGTTTTTAGTTCTATTTGAAATGCACTACATAAACACTGTACCCACTCTAACATCATCATCAGACAGCATCAAAACACGTTTTATTTTCCGCAGACAGTAGGTATGACCATTGTAGCCCGCTGTAATCACGTCTGTTGGGGAAAAGGTTAGTATGCAGAACATGTGAAGACTGATTGCATTGTTATGCAGTGAAGCACATTAGCCAACCTTTGGCTTCCCTTCAGAAGCTATTCATATCCCTGTTTTGATTCTTAAATTCATGTCATGGTTTTGTTTTTTCCACAAAGCTGAGGCCATTTACCCTCAATAAGATAAAATTCTTCCTACGGCTGATGCCACACAGAAAGCTGTGATGCCTCAAGGCACCTCTACATCACATCATTTTGTCAATCCAAATACATAGATGATTCTTTCTCCAGTACTGCTGTTGTTGCCTAACATTTATATTTCTTGCAGTCATTTATCTTCAGAGATCTTACTGTTCAACATTTTTAGGTTGACCAAATTTTCCTCCAAAGCTAGAGTGTTGGTGCACAAGCGGCATTTGAACACCGAAAGTAATCAATAATGTGTCAACTAAAGTGCGTTCGGGCAGTTAAATAATTGTGGTTTTTTTGCATTAACTTGTTATTTTTCAGTCGTTTTCTTCATAAAAGTCAAGATCAAAGTTCTGGGTCTTGTGTTTTTAATGATACATGGTTTTAATGTACAGTCAGAGCAGAGCAGAGGAGCCAGTCTTTTGAACTTTAAAAGAACTAATTATCCTTTTCTCTGACTCTACCCAGTCATTGTTCTTAATAAGCTATAGTGTGCAGAGCAGCTTTGTTGGCTCTCATATTGTTGCTAAAACAAACATCGAATTATTTGTTGCTTCTCTATGGATCATTAGTGAGTATAAAGTATAATATGATGTAAAGTACGAAGACGTCGGTGCAATTGAATTAGTCAGAATCTCATCTCCTGCACATACTGACCTTTTTTATAGGTTATCCAAAAGAGGAAAGGAATTACTTTTGTCCTACTTTTAGTTCCTGTACAAGATGAATCTCAAGTCTTTTTTGAACATGTCTATAAATAGGGGTGCATTGATTAGTTTAGCCTGATTTAAACTCAAAGTTTAAACAGAATAAACATGACAATGTTTTAGTACTGCCATCATTTTTCAGACCAGTTACTCATCAGCAGCGGGGCATTTACAGTACAAACTTCTAGAAGGCTTCGTGCTTGTGGAACTAAGAACTCAAGTGAATTTCAATGAACTATCTTGAATATTTTAAAGACAGCTACTAACCTTGGCATGCAGTAGTTCGGGTAATCGGGGATATATCTCTGTGATATCATTTCCTGTCACATGGTCTTCTTGCATGATATTAAAGGATTTTTCTTTTTCTTTTTTCCCTTTCCGTCAGTGTTTTATGTTCTTGTGCATGTAAAAGCAACAGAAGCTCCTCTCTCCCACAGAAAACACTTTCTTGAACTAAGCTATTTTGGGTCCATGAATTTAAGCATATTTAGCCTCTAAATCCTTGAAAAGTCCCTAAACCTGATGTTTAAGAAGAACACATATCGTCCACCAAATTATATGTATAAAAAATGAAAAATGATAGACTAGGGCCTCAAAAGATGAATGCAAGGACAAATAGCTTTCATTTTAAATTTTAACGGTTTTAACTTAAATAAAACAATATTGACACACAACAATTAAGGTTACTGTGCCACACTGCCATTTTATCAGCTGTTCACAGTTCCTCAGAGAAAATGAAGGAGGCAGTGTTACATCCTGTACTGTAACTAGGAATGGCATCTTACCATTGTTACTTGCTCACTTGTTTTCCCTTTTAATCAAAACAGTCTGACATTTAAATGATGGTACATGTCATAGATTGTATCACAGGAGGAGTTGATGTGAAGTATACAGAAGGCTAGTTGTTGAGCATTTTATTTTGGTGGTTTGACTGTGTAGCGTGGAAAGATTGCAACATGAAAGCGCAATCCTTCTGAGTGATCATGCCAATACAAAGGTGCTTTCAGTTCTGGCCTGTCGATAGCGTCGTGCTCGGCTCAAAGATAAGTTCCTTCGTGATGGAGCAGCGTGCTCTGTGCTCCTCCGCTCGCTGGGCGGTGGGGCTGTTTCAGGACAGAGTCGGTGAGTAATACCGCATGCTGGCTCTCATTGCAACCGATTACTTATCTATTGATTGAAGCCAGCGTTGTGCAGATGGATGCCTTTGGAGTGTGACAAGTGCTTTAACAACCCCCGGAACCTAATGCTCCTTAACGTCACTCTGGGTCCATGTTAAATAATGTCCCATCTCTAAGTCACCACGGTCAATCCCAGCGACGGAAAAAGGGATCCATCTTGATTGGTTGTCTTCAGGCCAAAAGATCTATGGCCGCAATTACATGTAGCCACTCCTCGCTGCAGCTGGCGAGATGTAATAAATAGCATTAAGGACTGTGAAAATCCTTTAAATACACTTTCCCCCCCTTCTCTTCTGCTGCTTGACAGTTAGAAAGAGCAATGAATTCCCAGCGATCGTTGGAAGCGGCCTGTGAGAAGCAGAACGCCGTTTCTACTGCTTATCACTTTCACTTAAGCTGCTCGGGAGATTCAGTCACACATGCACTCAGATGTGTACACACACCCACACACACCCCATAACACGGTGCCAGCCTTTTTATTGTTCATACCAGGCAGGGAATAAACCACAGTGCAGTGCAGCAGTGGGCTCTTTGTCCTGTTGACGGCTTCTTTCACATGAAAATATACCTCAAGACAGCCGAGTGCTTTAGTTACTGATGTACTCCTGAGTTTGGACATTTGAACCGAATGTTTCCTTCGCCTTCCTCCTGTCAGGTTCTGGCACAGGTCCATCACAGCTCCCTAACAAGTAGCCGTAGGCCAGCCAAGTCAATCAGTTGTATAATCTCTAAATGTTAAAGGCTGACACAGCCGGATGAATGATTCAGATGAGTCACAACCCATCTAAAACGTCATTCTTAATATGTTTTTTTGAAGTTGTAAAGCAGCCTGAAGTGCACTGTGAAACCCAACATTTTTTTGTAACCTCAAGCCTTTACTGATGGTTGCAAAGTTTGCATCAACTGAGCTTTTATCGGATTTGTTTTTTTAAGATTTCGGCTGAATTTCAAACATAATCATCAAAGGTTGGACTACCCTGCTGCATGCGGTTTTCATGTGTTGTCTGAGCAAACACATCATATCTTACAGCTCTAAGTCAACCTTTTTTATCACTATGCTTTACATAGATGAAAACATACCTGGTGATAAAGCAGAAGCCGAAACCCTCATGTTTCACATGAGGAATCGGCACCCGTTATCATCTTGGATATTTTAGCCTCAAAAAACATTTCCATACCAAGGGCATCCGCACGCTGAACAAGGAGGGTTTTTTTTTTTTTGCCTTAATCTTTATCTCCTGCTGTCAGCAGAGCCACAGCCAAACACCTTATTCTCAACTCTATAGCTCCTGTCACTGCTTAATGTGTTTTCCTCACTAATGTTTAAAATTTGACATCTGACAAAAAAAGAAATGTTTTGATTAATTGCAGTTGCTGACACCAAATGATTTTGTTATTTTGAATGCGCACGTAACTTCAGAACAGGTAAAGGTTGTTCTGCCAGAAACACGTTTTTTTTCCTCACCAAACTGCACTTGACAAACTGTCATTGTGTTTAAATAATTGTTTCGCGCAGTGCAAGCCAGTTTATTTCCCAATGAAGATGTCATATCAGTTGCTGTGGGAAACAAGCAGCGAATACAATGTTGAGGCGATTTTACTGAATTGGATTGGAGCCGTTGGCCCTTTTTATTAAATTTTCTAATTCAAGCATTGTTAATTTTCCAACAATTCTTACAGGGATTCAAAGAAGTAGGATATTTTTTAATCAAACATCAAAGCAGCTAATTTTCATAGAGCAACCCTTCGGCGTCAAACCCACAATAGGATTTCTGTGTTGGTTCAGGATGTTATTGCTTTCCTGTTTCTTTTTTATTTTTGGCAAGATTACAATTTCTTTCAAACTCCTTCTCACACAATTTTGCTCACTCGAGGGTGCTTTCCATTTGCACTTTACTAAAGTGAAGGAACAAGCTCCCTCTGAGAGTGACTGGTCTTCACTTAACCACAAGCTTGAAAATAGCTGGACACCGTGGCCTGTCTATAAAAGAATACAGTGATAACTGAATATCCTGCTGAACTAGACCATTTGCCATCTCCGCTCTCTCATTTACCATAGATTCGCCTTGATGATTTCCTGCTGAAAATCAATGATTCACTCACTTTCAGAATAGCGGCTCCTCTGAGGGTGTTGGCTAGGTTCTCCCGGTGGCAATGATTTCAATCAAGAGGCGTGTGAATTCTCGGGCCTCTCACAATAGAATGGAACAGTCTGTAATAAATTGGACAAATAAGTCATTTCTGTGTAGAAGATGGATTTAAATGGATTCATGTCGCGACCTCTCTGCACACATGCATTCCCAGACTCACGCTGCATGCACACGCATGTACAAACACCATACATTCACGTATATTTACTCTCTGGCTCTGCAGGTGCAATCACCAGCAACATTTTCCTTTCTGTTTACAGTCTGTATTAACTCAGAATATCCAAGAGGCCGAGGCTCTCCGCATCGCAGTAAGGTGGTGGTAGGATACTAAAGGCTATTCTCACATACATACAGGGACTTAACAGTGTTGACCTTTATCAACTCAGGTTTTGCATTTGCAATACTTGCAGCTTATATCGTCAGAAAGGGAGAAATGAAAGGAGGGAGGGTAGCAGCAGCAAGAAAACCAGCAACCTTTAGAGACTGTAGGAGAAGGTGGGCTGTGTAAGAGCTGCTGTGAATCTGCCAAAGATGGTGAAGGCTTTTCTGCAATGATGTGTGCCATTTTGCTTGAAATGATTCATCCCAGAAGACAAGTAATCTCATTCTTGTTTACCAAATGTTGTTATTGCTGAAATGATATCAGATAATTTCATTATCAAAAGATACGACCAAAAGTTGAATGAGTTCTTTTTTTGGTTAGACCTCAGATTGCTGTTCTGGTATTTAAATCTGTTCATTATCGTTTGATTTCTAATTTTTTTGACTGTTATAAGCCCACACAATATTTAAAAGTCTCTGCAAAACACCTTCTTACAACATGTCAGCATGACCCATGTGTCACAAACCATTGGTATTGTTTTCAAGTCAGTAGTCTGACATGTTTGTCTAAAGGGCAAATTTGAACAATTAATTTGACAGCTAAAGGATGACATGTAAATTGTGCTTTAATCTGGTAAAACCACTGCAAAGTGCTGGCAATTTTAATCCCATTCAATGAAGAATGTGCTCTGGTCTTCACTTAACCAACAACATGTCCTGTATGCTTTAGCCTTGATGTGTCTTGATTGGTCCGTTGCTTGCCCCCCGCTGAGATGCCAGAAATCTTACAATATGACTTCCAATGATATGTGAATGCAGGCAAGGATTAGCAGTGCAAGTGAACTGCTGAATAGCCTTACTATAAGAACAAAAGGCAAACTGGACATCATGCTGCGTTATAGGCAAAATGGGAGCTGCCCATGACTCCAATTTTTACCAGATAGGTCATGCAGTCTTAACAGTGGATCTAAGTCTGTAGTCCTTGGCTGTGCAGAAATCATGTTGCAGGCCTGGGTTTTCTTATTAATGGGGGACTCGCTGCTCCTAGCCAGGTGGAAGCGGAGCAGTAATAAATGCGGCCCAATATATCATCCGCAGCACATTACAAGGGAGCTGGGGGTGATTATTCATGCCGGCAGGGGCATGAACAGACCTTTCAGGGGTTCATGGGCTCAAACTTTGAAAAGGGCGTCTCCCTCATCTTTCTCAACAGGGTAGGTAGAGTTTCCCTGTGTACTTATCTCGTAATGAACGTGGTAAAATCCACACAATCAGAATTGGATAATAGGAAAATATGCAGGGTTTTTTTCGAGCTGATTGTTTGATGGGACTGGATTGGTTTTCGCATGGATTTATCAAGATCCTTTGTTTTCACGCACTTACTGTAATCACCATTGAATACTTTAACCTTAATCATCAGTGTCAAACACAGCAGCATGTAATTTGTAGTGTTTACGTTGCATTGTTAACTCTTTAGACTGCGATCCTGAGACTTCCTATTAAGCCTCACTGAATCTTAAATCCTCGAATTAGCTTCTCAGACGGGTGTAATCAAGACTGCAATTAGCGTACTTGCAGTGAATCAACTTTTTCCCCCAACAGCCACAGTCTTGGACTCAATTAAAGCCGGCACTTCCACAGTCATTTAGTCGGGGGCCGGAAAATGATGGCATTGTGAGCGGCGGGACACGGGGAGAAGGTAGATGGGGCGTTATGTTTGGAGCAGCCTGTGTTTACTGTCTGTTTGTGGCTATCAGGGCACACACAGAGACAGATGAGGCACAACAGCTGGCCCTAATGCGTGTTGGGTAGGATCAGCCCGGCCCAGTCACAGCACATCAATAGACCCATACGTTAGCTGACAGGGAGAGCACTAAACTGTGCTCGTCTAGCAGGTGTCATGGGCTCGGCCCCAGCACAGGTGATAGAAAAATAGGCAATCTGTCTTTCTACTGGAGGTGTATGAGGAGGGGGGAGTTGGGTTGCCACCGGACATCAGATCTCTGATCCTTCACAAAAAACAAAAAAACAAAAGGGTTGTTTTACACAATGACAAACATTCATAACGTTGACCAGCAGTACTTCCCCTCAAATAACTGCTGGGACCAGCTGAGTGGTTGTTCAACCTCACTGTCAGACTGGTTGTGTCACCAATGACCAGTCCTCGTGTTACAGATATTAGGGCTGTAAGGAATAGATTGAAACTTTGAAGCGTCATTCATTACATTGACATTTAAATTCTAATGCTCAATGCTACAGTTTTGTTTTGTTTTTGTTTTTTTTGTATGTCAATCATTTTGTTCAAAGTCAGGGTTTCTGCACAGCTGCACATTTGGGCTACACTATTAGTATTATACTATTAAGGGCTGATTAATTGATGACTTGTTCAGTTGATATTATAGAAATTGACAATTCCCTTATTTTGTCTAACCAACAGTCCAAAACCCAAAGAGTTAGTAACAAATCCTGACATTAAAGAAGCTTGAACCAACAAATGTTTGACATTTTTGCTTTCAAAGTGACTGAAATTATTATTTGATTATCAAAATAGTTGTCAATTAATTTTCTTTTGATCGACTAATGGAGTAATTGACTTATCGTTGCAGCTGCAATACTATGTGTAGAATTACCCAGTGTTGGTTGTTTCCTACTCATGTAATAAAACATTTTCAATACATCCAGAATGTCATAAAGCCCTCAAAAAGTATTAAATGAGAGAGAGCTGCAATAATTTCCAAAATTCGAGACATGTTTTTATCTAAAAAATATTTTTGCATTGTGGTAGAAAAAGTGATTGTTCTCCCACTTGTCGCATGCAAAACGAGGCACGCACTTTTATAAAGCGGATGGTCTAGCAGCAATCTAACTATCTATGTTCCTAAACAGAGGTTTAAACCTAGACATCTTTTTTAGGGTGATGGTGTCATAAAATATGATGACAGACATTCATTCAAAAACCTCGATAGAAGCTGCAAATGTACAAACAATATGCCACTCTTTACAGCCCTAACATATATAATTATTTCTTGTACTGTATATTAGATTGATAAATGAACAGTTTCAGTCCTCTAGTCTTGCTAATATATTTAGTTTTATGTAACCATTTAGGTTTGAAACATCTACTACTTGTAAATGACCTTGCATATTATCACACACCGTGACAGGCTATAATTTAATCAAAATGGAACAAAGAAGAATTTTGTTGTAAGCACTGTACCGAGTGTTGGATGTATTTTGAAAGCTCCATAATACTGGAAAATTACAAGTGTCACTGACTTGTAATTTGTTCAAGATAAAGCAAAACTTGGAAGGAAGGAGGAAATTAATCATTAACATTTAGATTTTTATAAAACTGACAGACATATGATTGCTTCCTCTTGTTGTTCAGCTACAGGTTAATAGTGTCATATTTAATTGTCAAAATTAGTAGTTCAGTAATAATGATATTAAAACCACAGTATGCATACTAACTCTCTTGCCATTTACCCTTGAAACTAAATGTATGCAGCTCAGACAGGATAATAACCACATTACATTTATTACAAATGTAGATTTAATTACAGAACTAAAGCAGCAAATTATCAAACAGATAATACGACACTATTTTTTCTTTTACTGTTGACGGTTTCATCATTAAATTTGGAGGAGGAAAAAACTGTCTTCGGTGGTAAAATCTGAGAACAGTGAAAATAATCAGCTTTTATCAGCTGCAACACAGTGACAAGTGCTTTAACAATTCAGTCATTTGTCCAGAGGATCTTTGAAATCGTGAAACTAACATGACAGTGCTGTCTGTGAAACATAATTCTGTCTGAAATGTCTTTATTTTGCACTTTGTTGTTTGTCGCCCCTCCCTTCCTTTGTATTAAACCACTGTGGTGGCTTATATTCAGCGAAAAAGACTCTTTTTTTTATGTAGATCATATAAGACTGAAAATCCTTTTATTCCCTCTGCACAATAAACGCAGGTTTTGTCTTGATCTCATAAGTTAGCTTCACAGGTAAAAAAAAAAAAAAGTACTGATAGTGACACACAACACACAATACATCACTCCACATCTCTACATATAATTCCCAGATGTACGTGATAAGGCTTATTACATGAAATCATATCAAGGTAATCTGGTTGTACTTGTTGCAGAATTTCCTAATCTGATGTGCTGAGTCTAATGTTTTGAGTAAATGTGTTTTTCAACATTTTCTACCACAAGCTTTTGAGAAAACCATCAAGACAGTTGTGTTTTTTTTATTTCAAGCTGTCTCTGGTCTCAGCTGCATTAACCACATAATGATGATGAGAATTTGCCAAAAGCAAATGCTGTTCACTGTATCGGATCACTTTAGAGAGATGATTGATGAGTACCAGTCCACTCTCTGATAGCTTCTAAAGAGACTAGATGCCACCTACTGTTCAGTACCACCCCCAAAACAAAGAGTTAGAGCTGCTCCTTGTAGTTACTGTGCAGACACCTGAGTGACACATGTAATGGATTAAAACATTTCTACAATGTACCTACTTGTTGTTTAAAGCAACATTATATAACTTTTCTACTTTAACATAAAGGCTTCAAAATCATGTTGATGGTTCAGTGTCTTGTAAAAGGGTAATCCTCCTCTGTCTCAGCCACTCCGCCCCCCTATCACTTGTTTCTGCACTATATAACTTCAGTGAGGGTAGGATCACAGCATCACATGCATACATGTTTACTTCAACATACAAGTTTTAAACACATAACACTGTTATGATGTAATGAGTTTTGTTTGAATCTCAGAATCACAAAATGCCAATTTCTACATAATGTTGCTGTAAAGATCCCAAATGCCAAATTGAGCACCGCCCGTTCAGCACCAGCATGTTAGGCCAACACAAACCGGCATGTCGGCCACACCTCCCCCGCTTCCTTCACCTTCCTGACATCTAGTGAGGCTGAATGTTGTATGTTGGACTGATAAGATGTTGCTGGTTTCCCTTCTTTTGTTATAGTAAGATAAAACAAGTATAAACAAGAAATAGTACAAGATAAAAAAAAATAACAACTGTTACTTTTTATTAATTTATTGGTTGGTATTGTGTCCATTGTCTGATATCTGTTGCAGACCAAATTCCTATATAGGACGGTTGTGAAAAAATAGCAATGAAATCTTTAGTTTTGTCTAAAGTGCCGTTATTTGATCTAAGCGAAAATAAACAACTGTATTTCTGTTCTTAAACTGGTTGCAACGTGATGAAATTAACATTGATCCTATTTAACACTGTGCAGTGGGACATATTTCACACATTCTTAGACTTTTCCTTAATTTGCCTAAAAGCCATTCAGTAATTTTGTTGATGAGATGAGGCTGCTTTCTTCTGTGAATAATGTCAAAGGGGAATTAAAGAAATGCCCTCTTGACAATTTAACTAAGAGATCTACAATTTGACTGCAGGCTTGATAACAGTTAATTGAAATTATCAAGATTAAGTGCAGCTCTACTTTACATTTAGTAACAGTGTTTGCCAGAGTGCAGGGGTGTGTATATATGATAATACTTTGCATGGATGTTGTTGCATATTTTTATTGTTCATGTGTTTCTTGTCCTAAATCCTGCCTTTGCTCTGCTCCACTGACAAAGATTGGCGGTGGTCCACCCACATTTCCTCTAATGTGTGTGTAGGCGATCACCTGGGAGCCAAACCATGTGCTGCTCTGTCGGAGGAAGCAGCCCATTATTTAGACATAAATCATCTTAAAGTCAAATAAGGCCTGTCATGCTAAATTTAATACAACTAACATTTCCCCTTTTCAAATTCAGCATTGCCATTTAAACCAAATTCACCAGGTTGTTCCTTTGTCAGAGTCGTCAGCTGCCTTGCATTTCAAAGCAGTTCCCAAAAAAAAAAGAGCTTGAATGCCACTTTCATTATCCAAATTATATTCAAATGCCCTGAGTGTGCCTATAGTTTGAGACTTCCTGGTAAGTTTTCCGTCAAACAAGAAAAGCCCTGACTGCAGTAAGTCACTGAAGTCTCTTTTCTATACAGCATACAAGAAAGAACAAGGTGACGTGCTGACTCAATGTATAAAAAGTGTTCCTTTTTAATTTGGATAATGATGTTTCTGTGCCTTTTTAAAGCACTTTCCAACATTCTTCACACCTTTTATACACGTTGGTTGACAGCCCTGATGAGATGTCTCCTCCAGACTCATAGCTTGAAATGTGTTGGTATATTTTCATGGAGCAAAGTGCCTCTTTTCAGATATTTATTGCCAGTCACCTAATGCTTTGCTATTGTTCATGCACATTATTGGGTAGGATGTGGAAGCCATTTCTGTCTCTGTAATGTAGAGCGTGGCCATCAGACTCTTTATGGATTTGGGAAGGCAGGGAGGAGGAAAAACCTGGACTAGCTATTGTTGCCATTGTTGAGAGAACTCGAGAGAAAATTCTACTCTGCTCAACATGTACATTATAATAACAAAGCAAACATGCTGAATTTGTCCTTAGAGTGTTTTCTTCTTTTTTTTTTAAGTCTTAACAATACACAGATGACAGATTGAAAGGCACAAGTCTCTATGAGGATCTGAAGGACAGCTTGAAGAATTTGTGTATTGTGCATAAGGCTGTAACCCCTCTGCAGATGTGAGTGAGGAGAAAAAAGGAGCTGACCATTGTGTAGATAAATTAAATTTTCCTTGTGCGTCATATGAGACCACTGCAGCTTGGCCTCTTTGTTGCAACTGCACTGAAGACTTTGTTGTACTGACTGTCACTTAAAAACATTTACAGAGTAGAGCTGCTAATCATTCAGATGAAGACACATGTGTTATGTTTTTCTTTTCTTCATGCATCAAAGTTACCTCCGTTACACTGGTGTATTTGTAGTTACTCCATTTCTACAAAACTTAAATGTTATGACATCCTGCCATTTTTAGCATACCACACAGCGAATGAATTTCAGTTTCAGCCCAAAACAGCCAAGGTCAGCATGATGACTTCTTAAATGTCATTGAAGTTTTCCACAAAACTGAAAAATTAAGTTTTAAACCGCTTCAGTAGGGTCACAAAAGGCAAAAATATGGAGTACACTTAATCTATCACTTATTTTACAACCATTTTTCACAGAACGTTATGCAGAAAAAGATGCTTGGGATGATTTATATTTATAAAATTCACAGTAAAATTTACTGTTCCATTATATACATTTGGTAACCATTTGAGGTGTAATTGCAAAAATTTTTATTTATTTGTGTATTCTGTGTTGATAAGAATATCAGTTGATAAATCCATATCGGCATCGGACCCAAAAATCCAGTATTGGTTGGGCTCTAACTTACATATCAATTAATATACATTGTAAAGTTCTAGTGTGTGGGATTTAGTAGCATTTAGTAGTGAGGTTGCAAAATTGCAGCCAAGTGAACACATCTTACCCTCTCCAACAGTGGCCACTAAAAATGTGAAAAAACGCGAAAGACACTCTCTAGAGCCGGTATTTTGTTTGTCCACTCTGGGCTACTGTAGAAACATGGTGGTGCAACATGGCTGACTCCGCTGAAGAGGACCCACTCCCTATTTTGTCATCAAATGCTCATTCTAAGGTAACAAAACCACAACGGTTATTAGTGTCAGGTTGTTTATAAACTAAAAAAGGATAATTATGAATCTGCCTTTTCTGCAAATAGATCCCCAAAAAACTTCCTGAATCCTACACACTGGCCTTTTTTTAAAGGGATTCCTAAAATTATCAAATAAAATTAGATGAGAGTGCAGAGTAGAAGATAAGAAGAGAGATCGGAGACTCCTGTACAATGATAGCAGCTCTCTTGTTATCAGACGGTGCATGTCTTCAGCCCTTATTTGCACCGAGGTCTTATTGGCAGCGTAGCGGCGCTGTCCCACCTCATCACATCACCTGTCAGAAGATCATCAGTTGCCATAACGGCCCAGGAGGAGGAACCCCATGTGCTGCTTATCTGCCTCACAGACACACTGGCTCTCGTTCCCATGTGAGGAGAAAAGTAACTAAACATATTACTCAAGTACTGCTGTGGTCAACATGTACTTGCATTTTGCACTGCAAATGTAATCATTGGTTACTTTGCAGATTAATACTAACACTGCATATATTAAATATGGAAAAATGCATAAAATATGATGAATTGTTAGAGTTTAAAGTACCCTGCATTAAATAAAGTAGTTGCCCGAGCACCATCTGGACCAGCTACAGTATTAAGATGCTTCTTACATGTTATATCATTCATTCCTTCTAAAATAGATCCATGTGTGTACTTTTATTTATTTTATACCTTTTTATTAAGCAGTATCGTATTGTGGTGCTGCTAGTTTCACTAAAGTAAAGGGCTTCAAGGATAAGTGGGGCTGTCCTGAATACTATTTTTGCGAATGGGTGAAATAGGTGAGGCATCTCCTCACTGAGACAAACGCATCACGAGGTCAGGATCTAATGTTAATGAATGTTCTGTGAAGTAAAGCAGCTGTCCTGATAAATCGTAAGCATGATCAAAGCAGTCTAAAAGAATATTTACTTCAGAAGCTAAAAGTTGAAGTCTGTTCTGGAATTGTTCAAGAAAACACTCATACTTCAATACAACATACAATAAAGAACTCACCTAAAAAGCTTTTGCTGCTCAATTTAATTCAAACGGCAGTATAGCCTACAGGGATCAGTAGAGGTTGAGTGAAATTTTCATGCAGGTCTCTGAATCGGAGAAAATAATTCATTTGGGTGAGTGGCAGGTGCATAATTGATGCATAGCCTACATCTAGATACAGATTAACTTCAGATTGAACCCACCTCAGCTTCATGTTTGCATTTGTGCACGTGGAAACTTTTCTGTGCGCTCATATCACGTGCACGCACATGGTTGTTAAGTGGGTCTGTTTTGAGACTAATTAACACCATAGCTCCATTTCTCGCTCTTTATCAGTCTCTTGCCTCTTTTTCGGTGCAGACGACGCAACATCTCCCACGTCTTGAATAAAACAAAGCATTGGAATGCTGATTTGGACATTGATTATTTCTGCTATTGTCCTTTATTCCAAAGCCTGATATACTGCCGCTTGCTCCTCTGTGCTACAGAGCTCTATTGTCATCAAATAAATATTAAAACACATCAGTGAGTCCCACGGTAACATGTTCCTTCCTTACCATGAACATGGGTACTGTATTTTTAGAGTAAATCCCACATACACTGTCCCGGGGCCAATACTCACAAGCTCATCAATTCTGTATTAATCCACAGCTGAAAATAGTTCCTAACAAATGCACTATTTATTCCTGTTAGAATCATGCTAGCTTCTAACTACAGTACCCAGCTGTTTTAAGGAGATTATTTAGCATTTTTAGAAAATCAGTTGGAGCAAATGCCCTTACCACAGAATTTTTTTGGGGAATTGTTGACAATAGCCAAATTATAGAATATCGCCAGTCTTATCCTTCCACCACTGGGAAATAAACAATTTATCTGGACTAAATTCAATTGCTCCTCTTGGTAATCACATTTCCTCATTGTCTTTAATTCCCCTCCAGATTTTCTGCTTTAAACCAGTATAATTTCCCCGCCGAGTATCTCTTAAAGGGAAATTGATAGGGTAAAATAATGCATTTATTTTCTAAGACGGTGTTCGGTTTTGTTCCGTCACAGGTGATGCGGAATTACATTGTGTAGGCATCAGCATTCAGAGCCTAAAGTAGCTTAAAGCCTGTAACATTACGTCTGATCTGCAGGGTTAAGACAGAACAAGCACTGTGCTCAAGTGCGGTAGCAGCTCTTCCTCTTCCCTCTTTTATACCAGCTTCAATGTTGTTAAAGCAAAAGAAATTAGACTGTCTGGGAGAAAAACAAGCAGCACCATGAGCTCCATTTTCAGGAAGAGGTTATTGTACTTGGAGCTCTCGGCGAGCAGCTGATCTTCATGTCCTTGTACCTTCTTTTTTTAAACCTTCAGTGCAGTTTATTTCATTTTCACCTCACTGACATCCACAGTGACTTCACATTGACCTGCGTCATTTTAGTCATTAATTTATTGATGCAGAAGGTTGTACTGTATGTTCTAAAGGTACTGTTTAATTTTCATCACTCTTAATTCACATGACTAGGTGAGGAGTCATGTACATATTACAGGAGTGATTACTGATGCAGCGAGAGAGGCCAAGTAACATGAGTCATCCTCAACTGAGGAGCCTATAAGCTGTTGAACCAGCTGCCATCAGTGGGATTTTGACGGGACGTTATCCGGATCAGGGTTGTTTTTGTATTAGCTGGTGTGAATGTCACATGTGGCTGCTGTCACACTCTCAGAGCTTAATTTTATACACAGTGAGTGCTTCATATGTGACTTATCTTCCTTAAATTAGTAAAGAAAACTCGGATTGTGTTTTTGAAGGTCAATTTACCTGACCTACCCTGTGGTGTAGAAGGTGTATTTTGAGTGAAGAATGATGTGCTTCGTTGAAAATCTTCGCTTTGGTTGATTTGGTAATGTCAGAAGGAATGGAAGGAGCTGAAATAAAAACAAATAATACAAAAATTGAGAGAATAATCCGTTCAGGTTGAAATGACTTCCCTTCCTCTGCTCGCTGCTCCTGCCTTCGACTGATACTCTAAACACACGTGGAGTTCAGATGTGCTTTGGTTTGCTTTGGAGGGAAAGTCATATCAGATAACCAGCTCTGTCTGTTATTTCCAGACAGGTTCACACTTATCTACATAATTCCCAGTTATATTTCTCTTTCAGGTCTGGAGCCTCTGGATCTGAGTCTTTGCCGCTTTGTGGACATGTGACATTGTGGTAAACGCGTTTGTCTTTTGAAAATGCTGCTGCCACATGTCTGCATTTTGTCATGGTTGCAGCAATCATTATTCTCGTCATATTCATGCTGTTAGTCTCTGGAATATGGAAGATGTAGAAAATGAAAGATGCTACTACGCATGACTTCACATATGTATTTGTATCTTCATGGCTCATTAAGTGAGCAAAAACAATTTTTTGCCACGCTGGAGGTGTGGTTCAAAGGATGGTGGTGTCTGTGAGTTGGCTGGTCCTGACAAAAATATCTGCTTTTGCATGGTTTGTCAAAAATTCTGTATTCATGGTCTCCAGAGAGGGAATCATAGTGTGTTTTCCTCTGTGCTGTCATTGGTTCAAAATGTGGTTAGCAAAAGACCAAAATGGGTCCCCCTTGTTAGCTAGTCCTCTCCATCTCCCCGAGATCACTGATAGGTGGACCGCTGTCCAGATCAGGACTCAGACGCTACCATATCCGGACGCGCACCTCATAAATTAAGCGTTTCAATTTAAACCATTGCAGCTTTTCTTGCCTTTATTGGACTTGCGCCCAGTAAAAGGTAACAGACCAATTACACACTTTGTAAATCACTCATGTGATGCTACTAAATCAAATCTGTGTATTGTGTTAAGCGTTGTGATTCAAGTCAGACATATCTGTACACACACACACACACACAGACGAGAGACGAGGAAAAAAAGACAACCAAAACAGAGCGCTAATCAAGAATGGAATCTTAAATGTTTATTCTTCCCATGGGCAGTTCAAAATTAGTATGACTCATATCTGTATCCATAACAGTTTATTAAAAGCGGCAATGTGAAGCACCACCACTAAACAAAGCTCAGTGTGTTTTGAGCAAACATGAATCCGAACTGAGGGCACAGGAAACAAAATATTTCATGTGGCACTTATCATAATGCCAGTTAGACCTTTCCTTGTTACATCTTCGTCTCTGTCGGGTGGGGTCCCCCATGTTAAAACTTGACAAGTGGTTCAACTTGCCGGCCATATTTTTTTCACAATACAAGCCAAACCATCACAATCAGTTCACAGTGTGTTCTGTGTGAATTTAGACCTGTATTATTGTGTTTGTCCTTATCCAGATAGACATTAGCAGCACGTGTTAATGCACGATATAAATTGGGTCTCAATCTTGTTTCAAAAAGGTGCTTTAAAATTCTCACCCTTATCTTTACACTATACTGTTAGTGAGCACATTGGCATAGTGTGTCACCGCTACAGAAAGTGCTGGTGGCTTGTTAAATTGGAAAGTTGGTGCCGGCATTTTGTTACAGTAATTAGAGTTGAACAGGTGATGCTTTATCTCAGGCTTGTTATGGATCATATCTTCGTGTTGTGTTCTAATTCTCTGTCTGATGCTGAGGAGCCTCCATGCTCCGTCACACTAATTAGATGGAGCAAGTCATCTCCCATTTCTTTCTACCTGGATCTTTACGGGGAGGAGAGTAGATGATGAGACGACAAGGAGTTGGAGGAGGAGGAAAAGAGAGGAATTGGCAGGCTGACGCGGTTGACAAGTGTCGCAGGGGGCCTCGCGTTTACAGTGGTTTGTGTCAAAATCTTTTGGAACAGACTGAAGAACTTTTAAGAGACGACTGCCGATATCAGCAGATAAACACTCTCTCTTCGCTGGTTAGTCGCTGTGCCAAAATGAGCCTGTTTGTTTGGACGGTCCCAAAACTTGTAGTGTATTTTCTTTGTGGACGTTTGCCATACTGTGCACTGCACAGTTGGCTGAAAAAGAAACCGTTTTATCTAATTGTAAAGCTCTCAAAGTAACAATGTGTGTATGAAAAATGGGATATGGAGTGAGTTTCATTTCAGCTCTGAATTGCAATTTGTAGTGTTTTGTTCAGTTTTAGCGGCATCATAAACAATAAAGATTACCAGCGATACTGACATTCCATTATTTTAAGGTTTATGGCTCTTGATCATTATGGCAGTCTGCCTCACTTGCTGTGGTTCGAATTGTTCCATAGTTGTAAAATGCAGTGTGTGAAACCTTCCATTTTAGCTGCAGGCATATCCGGTAATTAAAGGATTAACTTGGTAATCTAAATTGTCTCTTGTCTTTCTCTTCCTCACATTATTTCCTAACATCCATTTCAAAGATTTAAGAATGCCTCCTTTTCCTCTCCGTCTGCGTTTTTCTGCTCCTTCCCATGCCTGCTCTGGTTTCTGTAATCAACTTGCTTCTGGATAACCTCGTTTCCGGCTAAGCGTAAGGGGACGACAAATCCGCGAGCGTGTGCGTGCCTGGGATGGCAAAGTGCGTCTCTGCCCCTCCTGACAGCTCAGGATGTCTTCAGTTCGTTTGAGGATTGCATGTAGTTATTAAGTCAAAATGTGTATAAACCTCTGTGACTCTTTCAGAAAACATTATGCAGCAAACCGCCAAACAGGTGAAGCTTTGAAAAATGCGAGACATTCAAATCTGAGTTGTGCTCCAACAAGGCATTTTAGAATCTAGCTCTAAAATGAGTTGCATTTATCAAGTGTTTCTCGCATCTGCAGATGCTGTGCTCTGTGAATAACTCAGAATATTCTGTAGCCTCTTGAGATGTATATGTATTCATGTTTAAAGACTTGTGTACAAGGATCTGTTTTTTTGTTTTGTTTTACCAGCTAAATATTTGCTTTGTTGAAGTGACCTTATATACTGAGGGTACTGAACATTAAATAGCTCAAGTAAGCTTTACAAAGCTGAAATGTTATGCAAGTTTTCTAAATGATTTCTCCTCTGCCTAATACTCTGTTTTGAAGACCAGAAAATATTTTTAGACACAAACACTCAAAGAGGAACACATTTCTAACTAATAATGCAACCCGATCTTTTGCCATGCTTTGGATTTGAATTATGTATTTTCAGTTTAAACTAAGCTCTTCATCTCTTGAGGAGATGCGACTTAATATGGGGCAATATCAAAAGTTTATTTTTCAGAAGCAGCTAAACGCTCTCATACTTAATTTGGAATGCCATAAAATTCTTAATGAAAGGGGACGTCATGTGTAACTTGAGTAAAATAAGTAAGTGTGGTCAATGCAGGATTCAGAGTTTATTGGTGAGTCTGCCAGTGATTAAAGCACTGCTAAAGAGAGGCTGATTCAGCCACGAAGCTGGAAACATCTGTAAGTGAATGGGGACAAAGCATCAGCTGTGGCACTTGAGTGATGAATATGAATATTCCATCCAATCTGGAGACTCTTAGTCCACAGTGTGAAGGATGCTTCTAAGAATAGGAACATTGTTTAAAACCACAGGTCTGAACAGTTTAAATAAGAAAGATAAATGTGTCTACTTCTAGCACTCATGCCATTATGTACACACATTCAGGCTCCCAGCTGTTGATCTTCTTAAACATCACTTTTAGCCATTTATTCATACACATTGGGCACAAACATGCTCTTCTGCACTGACAAATATATTCACACACATGCAGCCTGTCACTTAACACACAGTTCTCAAAATGTGAGCTCGTTTTCATTGACAGGGAACTTAAAATGGTCTCAAAGGTTTTCAAGGCGGCTGTGCCTCCTAAGAAGCCTTGAAATTCAAGTGAAGGTGTTGGGGAGCGTCAGCCGGGGTAGCAAAGGTACACGCCACAAAATTGCTTCCCTGCTTGGACCCCCCTGCTGAGGTGTTGCTTCAAATACTGTAGATGACAGGAAAAAAATAATAAATAAAAGTCAACAAACCAGAATAAGCAGATGTGTAAGCTCCTGTTCAAAGGTGTTAGTTGTGTAAATATGATGCACGGCAACACTATTAATGAGCCTAACAGCTCCAACTCTTCTTTTGTTGGCAAATTGTTTATCGACATAACTCAAAAAAAAAAGGCAGCATTTAATCAAAGTGCTGCCTGTTTGAGTAGAGATGATTTATGTCGGCAGCTTTTGATGGCAGTGCTGTGACCTGAGATCCAGGAGAGCGTCTATCATGGAAATATTCTCATCAAGGAACAGTGTAGGCTGCTGGTGTTAGCATGCTGAATTAATATATGTGCACAGATGTACAGCGCTGCATCAATGTACGTGCTTAGCAGCCAATTTTCGTTTCATTTAAATAGGAGAAGATTGTCATATCGTCACATGTGGCATGTGTGAGACTGATTTACTTATTCACCCCCGTCCTCCCAGTCCCCTCCTCTCCTTCTGTCCTTCATTCCCTGATTTCTTTTTTTTCCCTCTCTGCATCTTTCAGCAGTGATGCAAACGCGATGTGATTAAGTTTGGGTTGCCATGGGTGCCATCTCTCCCACATGTTTATTTAATGTATGTGAGTCAGATCTATACAAGTGTATTTTCACTGCCAGTGATTGATTGTTTTCCAGACCGACCTTAATGACCAGGCGCATTGTATGGTATCTGAATTTGTTGGTGTTTTTGTGTATTCCTGCAATTTTGATTGCATGCATAATTCTGCGTCTCAGATTGATCGAGGGAACGCTGTTTTTGCATGCTTGCGGCCAATAATTTGCCTGCGTGCACATTTTGCACGTTTTTTTTTTTTTGTGTGCATTTGCTGTGTTTGCTCCATGAATGTGCGTACAGTATGCAGGAGTGAGTGTGACAGAGAATGAGTGTGTGTGGTTGAAGGAGTGCTTGTTGAGGCATGGTTGTCTCGCTGAAAAATGTATCCTGAAACGCAGACATGTGGAGGAGTAAATATTTGTCATCTGGGGACAAACATACATCAGTCAGCCGTGCTCCAGATTATAGATGATGGTGGCTTTTTTTCTTGCTCATCCCATTTCTGCTTCTCTCCCCGTGTTTGATCACTCCCAATGTTAATGTTGTCAGAGGAGTGTTTCTAACGGGAACAATGTTCCTGTGCCCAGAGCCTTAATGTAAATACATTACATTTAGAGTGATTACCAAATAAAGATACTCGGTGGTATAAAAGCCACTTAAGAAGACTCAAGCACTCTGAAGCAAAACATCAACCAACAAAGTGATAGTGACATATTTGATCTTGGATTTGTTGTTAATGGAAGCTAAACATGAAATGGTTTAATATTCTGGATAGTAATTTTAATTGAATTAATTTCAGAGGACATTGTAAGGCGCTGATGGTGTCATAAAACACTTGTTATAGCTGCTGTTCATCACTGTGATGTAAATTATGCCCAGTGATTGCTCAATGATGCTTTCCTTTGGGGACATGACGTTATAAAAAGAAAAAAAAAAAATTTGTAATTGGCTCCAAAGGGCACACGATGTGTTGGTGCCATGAGGGAGGAACACAAAAGAGGGGTTATTTTCTCTCAAGCTATGGCTTTTCTCCCCGCTGACATGCTCACACTGCGGTGCGTTCAGCAATTCTGCTCTCCAAGTAGATAATAAGGAGTGAAATTAAAAAAATAAATGCTTGTTTTACAAACGGCGATAACACAAGTCGACAGTACGTGGAGGAGGAGTGGTGAGGATGAGTTTGAGCATTTCAAAATAAGACTTGAGGTCTGTATGCATGCAAAAAACATACCTGCTCCTGGAAAGCGATACTGTACGTGACATCAAAGTAAAAATCATTATGAAATATTGAAGGATGGTAAGAAAAGACGTGTACAAAGCTGCAACACTTGTGAAAATCTAATCCTGCGTGCTTTTTTAAAATGCAGTGGGTTGTGCCTATATAGTTACCGTTACCGGAACATAACTTTTTCTGATTTATTTTTATTTTTGAGAGTGACTGCCCGCATCTTAACCACCTCATCATCTTCTCCTCTTGTGCTCAGTCCCTGACTTTGCAGCTGATGTGGTCAGCTGGCCAGATGAGACTTGGGGTCTGTGCACAGCTGGAAATCTGCCCTGGACATCACGGCTCAGCACACTGACACCTGGTGCCCCCTTGTTTGTTTGTGTGTGTGTGTGTGTGTGTGTGTGTGTGTGTGTGTGTGTGTGTGTGTGTGTGTGTGTGTGTGTGTGTGTGTGTGTGTGTGTGTGTTTCAGGTCAATTGAATCATCTCTGGAGAATAGCAGCTGCAGACAAATATCATGTCACGACCTCTGATGTGTTTTTGTCTTTTTAAAAATGGTACAAGAATAAAACAGTGATTGTGGATTGTTATGAAAATGTTGAGCGGTGCAGGAATGCACACAGTTACGTAACAGTTAGTGGGCATTAGCAACACATCCAGCATGATGCATCAATTAAATCATCTTCATTGGCTGAATGATCAGCAAGGGAGACATTTAGTGTCCTGTGTTTGTTGTTCGCGTGTGCGTGTACTAAATGATCTGGCAATGGACTCAGATGCATTTGACCAACTAATGGCAGCTTTAGCCAATTACATTCCGTGGAATCTAATGCAGTGCAGCTTATATTGCTGCTGTATGTCTATTTGATTTGTGCATTGACCTGCAAGAAGTCTGTTAAGTGGCTGATACTCTCTGTGTGTGATTGCACGTGTGTGTGTGCACGTTGACTTTGAAGTACATTGTGTCGTGACAATAATCTAAGCCAATTTACTACGCATCAGCCCTCCATTATGGGTTTGATATAAAGCGGTGCGTGACTAGAATGCCCTCCCATAAAATGACAATTTACTTCTCTAAAGAAATTACGTGTTTAACCTCATTAACCTAAAGTGCATGTACTAAAACGGAAGACCAACCCCCACCCACACACAACGGCGCGCGCACACACAAACACAAATTGGAAACATCATCAAAAGTTGAGAGTTCATGTTGAATGTGACCCCTGCAAATGAGAAGCCAGCGGCGAGCTAACAACATCAGGAGCTCATCAGGCTCGCGACTCGTCAGCGTCTCAGGCGGCTTTGGTTTCCCTCTCAGTTTCAACATCATCTGTCCTCTATGAGATGATTAACCTGGCAGGTGTGAGGTGAGTCTCGCCCACTGTTTTAGCGAGCTGTCGTCTTCAGTCAGCGGGGAGTACAGAGGGTCAGCCCGGCCGGCTAATGGCCGCGGTCACAAAGCTGGAAGCCGGCCCATTAGAAGAAGCCGCCATCATTAGGACCAACACACTTTCAAACAACCTGACCTGCTGGTCCCACGCTGTTTATTAGCAAAGTTTTGGCTCTGCGTTAGAGCAATTATACTCACTATTCATGATGAACTGTGGCCTTTCCTTCACACCATGAGAAACACACACTCACATACATAGTAAATAATGTCGGCCGGTTGTGTCGTCCTGAATAGGGAGCTGCCATTATTAATGACAGCTTCTCTCCTCTACTAATGTGTTTCAACAAGAAAATGTGTTTGGAAAATGGGAGAAAAAGGCGAAGTGTCAGCAAGTGATCTATGTCGTTCATTGGACACAGAACATTTAGTTTTCATTAAGAGTTAAACATGTACACGAAACATTAATGGGGTTCAGCAGCAGCGGCGGCGGCATGCTTCACTGTATCTCATCCTGATAAATTAGCAACTCAGCACACAGGGGTAAAAGAAAAACAGGAGGAGAAAGAGAGGCATTAATATAATGTGTAGTGGGGGAGGAACTGACAGATAATGTCTTTATCCCACGATTGGTGTTTATGACGCAACGTAATATTACCGCTGACCCGGGCATGAGCGAGCTGCGAGGATGAACGAAGGCAGGCTGAGGGAGGAGAGGAGAGGAAAGGTCAGTGCGAGTGTTGCCGTTTCATTATGAGAGATGTGGACTCCCATCCCCTCCTGCTGCACAGGGAGTGATGGAGAAGGTTGTTAATGCCCGGTCTGTCAGCCATATTGGATTCAGGGCAGTAAATTAATATTACACTCCTTTTTAAAGGGGTTTTATTTTGGGATTTACTGGTCTCCCCTGAGTGTCGGTGGTGTAAAGAGGTTATTTCCCTCTCTTCCACTCTGTTCAGTGTCCTCTCGCTATCTCTCGCACAAGCCTAATATGTTTAGAGAGAGAGAAACTGTGTACGCTGAGGAAGGATGTGTGCGCTGTAGGCTCCATTGTGTCATTCAGCGTTTGTGTAAAGCATTTTTCAGCCAGTGAGCAAGTTTGCTGTAAATCGTAGCATTGTCCCCCTGAAGGACAGCTCTTGTATTTCTAAACCGTGGAGATGCATCTTCCCTCCTCCTCCTCCACATCCTCCTATATGTCATAAGGTTGTAGAGAAATAAAACGGCATCCACAGTATATAGGAAGTGATTTCAAGTTAACTGGCTGTCTAGCTGTCAGTCATCTCTAACCTCTCTGCCTCTCGCCCCGTCTTGCTTAATGTGAGTAGAGTTAGAGTCCTGGTTGAAGAGCCGTATAACACAGTGTGAAGTGGCCTAGTCGCTGAGACGGGATTTATGGCCGCCAGTCCATCAGCGGTGATGTTAAAGGGCTGTGATTAAGAGCTGGAGTAAAGACATGGACTCCACTACCCCCTCCGACCCAACCAAGAGCTCACAAGGCCTAGCTCCGTCACTGCCAGCTCTCTTCCATACAGCCATGTCTCTTTCTGTCTGTCTATATCCGTCTTCTTCTGCCTCTTTCTAATGCATATGTATGAGTCGCGATTCACCAAGGACACCGAATCTCTGCATTAGATATTTGCTGCATTTTCATGACAACCTGAAAACTTAAAAGCGTTTTCTCTTTCTCATTTGACCCTCTAAAATCTCTGCTTCTTTTATCCTGCAAAGGCTCCGAGCACGTCGCCACAGCAACACTTCCTGCCGCCTTCTCGGACCTGTTACCTCACTTCCTGGTGGAGCCGGAGGACGAGTACATCGTGAAGAACAAGCCGGTGATGCTGATGTGCCGCTCCACTCCAGCCACGCAGATCTACTTCAAGTGCAACGGCGAGTGGGTTCACCAGGACGACCACTTGATTGAACGGACTGTTGACCCAGCCACAGGTACAAACAAACAGTTTCCCATCAAGGATTAATCTATTGGTTGTCTAAATCAATTTCCAACTACTTTGATAATCAATTAATGTGTTTAAGTCATTTTTTTAAGAAAAATTGTCAAAATTCTCTGATTCTAGCTTCTTAAATGTGAATATTTCTGTCTTCACTCCTCAATGGCAGTAAAGTTGTGGACAAAACAAGACTGCTAAGGGAATTCATCATCATCATTTAGGGCTTTTGCAAACACTGATTGAAATTTTTCACCATTTTCTTACTTTTTAAAGAACAAACAAAAAGCGATAATCAACAAACTGATCAACAGACAGTCAATCAACATAATAAATGTTACTTGCAGCCCTGTTTTCCATCTAAATCACAAATTTTATTTTCAATTTTAACCCAAATTGAGCTCCTTTTTGGCACTCTTTCAGCTGAGATGAGCATCACTTTTGGCTGCCATTAGTTGCGGATGTGACATGAACAACTCCATAGATACATTATGTAAAGTGTTTGCGTGCTGAAACTAAGGTTTGCAATTTGCCAGTGATTACTGTGCTCCATCAGGCTCTTGGCTCATCATCCAGCCTATTTAGCCTGCCAGTCTCATAATAAGCACATTGGTTTCAGTCTCAGAAAATCTTCTCGATCACCTTGGAGACCTGTTTGTTTTTCTCTCTGTTGTGCTTCAACCCCCGCCTCCGCCATCAGTGTCATAAACATGTATGACACTGATGTGTGATTCAGCAGCGACGGGTGAATTCAAACCACCCATTCACAGCCTGACAGCTGATTAGGAATGAGACCCATGGAAATGACAGGTTTTTCTGGGGAGTGGGAACACACACACATGCACAGAAGCACGCTCAGATTTGTAGCCATAATGGACACAACAACTGATAACTGCCCAAAAAATACAAACACACTCATCAGTGTCTGCAGACTAGACATAGAAACACAAAGGGACAGTGTTTAAAGGAAAAGTTTATCAATTCATATGCACACTTTCCCTCTTTATTTTAAAAGAAGAGCTCTGTGTACAAACATTTTATCCATCTGGTCTTCAGGGTTTAGAATTAACATACAGCAGCTCGCCAAATGTAGGCATAAATTGTCTAAAAAATGTCATGGGGGTGACTAACGATTCAACCTGACACTTTGTTAGGGGAGGATTTCTGATTTAGTGTGCGAGTGAACGCAAATAGTCTCCCATACTGAGGCTCTGATTGATGTGGCTGTATTTCCGTAGAGTCAAGTTTGTGCTTGTGGAAGAAGAATTTGCAGACAATCATGTCATGTCACGGCCTTGCTGTCACTCACACAGTCACAGTCAAGTTTCGTTATTTGGTTTGTTTAACCTTGTGTATGAGGCACAGTCCTGAATGATGTCATTTTGGAAGCAGGCTCCTGTGGATAATGGCAATAAAACAGTGTGAAACATTAATTGTAGCTCCTGCTTTGAGGAGAGAAAATGAAGACACAAGGGAGCACTTGTGGATTTGGATTATTAAGAAAAGATTGTCAGTGAGTCAATACCGATAAAATTCAATCAATTCCCAACGCTATTTTTTTTTTCTTGTAACAGTTCAACTCTCCGTTTCTCACAGTCGTTGGTGGAAGTGATACAAATTCAAAGCACTGCCAATATCAACATTCCTTTGTGGTGAGAAAAGGCGTTTAGGTAGTGAAACTGCTCCAAATCTATGAGCAACGAGTATATTTAAAGCCTTGGTGAGCAAACTAATACCTCTGCTGTATTACAGTCAGTGTGCTGACATGCACCTGAGTCACCAGGTTGCAGTCAGGTTTCTCCACTACGCTGGTATCTTAAATGTCATGTAAACAAGAAACCTTGTTCCTGTAATCGGGGTCACAGATTAGAGACACCTGGTTTCTCCAGGTGGATTTCTCTGCCATGAACACTGGGAAACCTGTTTCCTAATCAGCTTTTTCCAAGTATGCATGTGCATGACAAAAGACTGTCGACAGTGTGACAACAGAGCAGCAGGATGAAAAGACAGATCATTTCACAGAGAGCATATTTAATACGAAACTAAAGAAGCATCTAGAAGTCTAAATAAGTTTTGTTTTCACTGCTTGTTTTCTTTTGACCACCTATAAACAATATATATCTATTTCTTTTAACTTTTTCCTTTTTTCCAACAGAACAGAGCTACAAATACACTCAACAAAAACTACCATATTTGAAATTCAGATATAAAGCTCCACTGTCTGCCTGTCCCTCTCACTGCATGGCCAGTAAATAAACTAAATTATAGAGGTTCAATGTACATAATTTAAGGTTCCGAAAATGTATTTGTCCCAGTAAAACACACAGTTGCACAAAGAAATGAAAGTTGTAGTCCCTGCAGACTACACACATGGAACATAGGAGATTAAATTTAGAATATGATAGGATGACATATAAAATGAAAAATTTAAATTAAAGTTATTTACAGGCATACAGTATATACACATAAACATATACACCCAGGAAACTATTCCGTAGTGCATTTTCTTAAACTTGCATCTGGGGAAATGTAAACAAAAGTTGCAAGTTAAGACAGTGATGATTATATAGTTCATTCTCACAATCATCCAAAGTTCGACATCTAGTAACACTTCCCATCAACCTTGGCTGTGTTTGTGTTGGAAGACGTTTGGTGTGCAGAGTCCATCTCCCCTCGTCCTGCCGGAGTCCTGCATCCTGTCCTCACTATAGTCCATGTAAATTCGATTAACACAGATTCTATGCTACACACGTTATTTCTGCTCGCAGTGGGAGACGCTGCAGAGTCGGCTGCTCCACTTTGATACGGTGAAAATGAATTGCGTTTTGTCAACAGCAACTTCTGTCAAGAACACGATGTGCCCCATAAACTGCGACTGGGTTTATGAGAACATCACATTACCAATGCAACGGTGCTCTGCCAACATTTAACGATGATGGACCATTTGCCATGTGGTTATTAGCCGTTATAGTCAGCATTTATTTGTCCATGAAACAAATCTGTGGCGACGGGGTGCTGCGGACCCCTGCAGCAGTGGATGGGCTGCGTCTTTAGAAACCCTGTGAAGTTCCAAGGCCTCGTCGCAGCTCCTCCACATCGCTCTGTGTTGCAGCTGCCTTTGATGATGAATGTGTCATGTGTGGTGCTGTGCAGTGAAGGACACGTGGCTATCCAGAGGTATGGCTGCTCAGTAGTACCCACATCGATCTCTCAAACACTTGTGCTGTTTAATGTCAGCACTGCCCAGAGGAGTTTACTGATGGCTCCCTCTAATCCCCCCTTTCCTGCAAGAAACATGTGAGGCGCATACATCCAACTGTGGTAAAGCTGTGTGTGTATTTGTGTGCATGTGTGTGCAGTACAGGCTTGTCAGGCCGTCCTCTCACCCTGGTCGTCACAGTCACACCGGACTCTAAACTCGTACCTGTTGCCAAGCAACTAGGACTTCTGTCACACCAGGAGCTGCCCGTTATCAACATCATGCCTTGAGGAGGCAGGACTGAGGAGTTTGGAGACAGACCCAAGTTGACAAAAATTGATTGACAATTTATACCCAGTGTAACAGTGAAAAATCACCTTCTCAAAATAGCCTATTTCTCTAAAAGAAACTTTCCTACCTGACTCAGAGTGGTTGTTTTTTTTTCCCCCATGCTTCACACTGAGCAGAATCCACGCTGGTTTCCCTCCATTAACAAAGACAGCGATGACAATACTATGCACCCATGTGATCAGCCAAGAGCCGTCAAACAGCCCCTGAGATTACAGCCTTAGTTTCATTGGCTGACGTGTTCGGACTGATTGGGATTCTCGTCAAGGATCCTTGTTCCTTTGTTATGTAAATGAAAGTGGAGCTGTGGGTAGAGTTAATGCTCTTAATTCTAACAATAAAAAAACGGAAATGGCATGTAGGCACATCAGAGTCCAGAGTCACTGCTGGAGATGGCGTTCACATTTATTCTGCTGTTCTCTGTTCAACATGATGATCTTTGTGTTCGATGGATGGAGAGGCCCCTCAACACTGAAGCACACGTACATTTTGATGAGGCACAAAGACGCCTGACATCTCATCTCACAATATATTATTGTTGTCTGATAGCCACATAGTAAACATTTTTTAGAACTGAGCTACTGGTTTGCCTCTGCATGTGTGAGTTATTTTTTTCATTAACAAAGTAAAGCTATGTTCTGTGTCTATGTGCTTTTGAAAAGGTTTCACAAACCCTGGAGCTGCAGGATTTTCTCGACCTGTAATGTTGCTTGTTAATCACCAATTAACGTGTCAGGGAAAAAATAAAGGTTAAGAAGCATTTATTTATTTTTAACATTTGAAGGATGGAGGAAACGTAAATGTGATTTAGAAAATGATGAATAAGTTTTACAAACAAACTTAAATCGAACCATAAATATAACTAAGACCAAAACAAAACAACAAGATCAACAATCAACAATCAACAAGATTCTAATATACCCCAAAACATCAGCAGCCTGGAGACGGAGCATCCGCTCTCTGCAGCAATGATTTGAATCCACAAAGAAGTCGAATTTAGCAATTTTAGATCTACAGTGCTTCAGAAGGTTTGAGGCAGAGGTAGCAGCAGAGAATCACTTCAAGATGCTTACAGTATCAAAGATGAAGATGAATCACAGTCGTTGCATGGAGCAGGAACAGGTACATACAATATAAATTTGTCTAGCATATAGTTTTATACTGAGCTTTACTGTGGGTATATTGGATTTGTTTGTGTAATGTTGCAAATCACTAAGCAGGCAACATTTTGGACTTTAAATTGTATTATTTTTGCATCAATGTACCTTGATTTGTTAGGAATTTAATGTACTAGATAAACCAAAAATATATAGAAATGTTTTGTTTTCCAGAAATATTATGACACCATAGCACACATCCATAAAATAACATGATAGACAATAAACAAACCACTCCCAGCTATTAAGTAATATTAACAAGATTAGTTCATCAGTATTTAAAGCAGCACAGTACAATATGATTTTTTTTCCCTGCTCACAATCCTTGAAGTAATTGTACTAATGATTTTTATTTTTTTTAAAATGCCTCGTCTGTTGAAAGTCAAACCAGACTGCCTCTTTGTGAATGCACGTCTGATCACCAACGCACTTGAAGCAACCTTTCGTCTGCAGCTGTGATATCTGCGCCGCAAATGTCGAGGGATTCCCACCGTCCTAATGACTTCTGTTCATGTTTTCATTAATAAAGGATATCAAATGGGGAAAGCATACCCGATCAAAGGGAGTGGAAGCCGTGATCGATAATCCCTTCACCATCATGTGGCAGAACCAAGTTGAAACGTTATCAGAAATGTGGCTGCTCTCAGAGTGGAGCTGGTCTGGCCGAGCACCGCGGAGGCAATATTCAGCAAACCCCATCCATGTTCACTCCCTGCAGACCCACACACACGTCAAAGTAACTGCAAGGCTTTAAATTAAAAAAGTGACCCAGGTCTGAAGTGCAGACATGTTTCAGTCAGACGGCTCAGTGGTCGAAGCTCAGGAGGTAGAAAACATGACATGTGGATAACCATCTACAGCAGACGTGACCTCTGGCCTCATCAGACAGGTCTGTTTATTGAAACTGATTCAGAGTAGGAAAGACAAAAGCGCTCCAGCTGTAGTGCAGTTACAGTTACTGACACCCTTCTGTATTCTGCGAGTGCTGTGGACCCCTTCACACTAGAGGTGTGAATCTTAACTGGCCTCACGATTCGATTCGATTGCGATTCAGCTGTCAACGATTCGAATACAAAACGATTCTTGATGCATCTCAACGGATCTCAGTGTATGGCATCCTCAATGGTCTATATTACTGCACATGGCTACTTTTTCATCATTTAAATTCCCCTTTTATTCAGAAAGTCCTTCCAATAATCAGACTATAGCAGTCTACAAAATAAAAGCAACATTACAAAAACAAAACATTTGTCCATCTGCAGTGCCTTACACGTTTGTTGTAATCTACAATACTGTTTTCACATGGCAGCTTTAAGAAATGGCATTTATTGACTCTGCTGCACACACCCCTCTCTGATTTGGATGGCAAAGTTGATGGCGCTTATTTATGGCTGCAGACGTTAGCTTCAGGTGAAAATGGCTAACGTGATCAGTAGTTATTGTGAGGCAGAAGTCACACTCAGCGTGGGTCTCATCCAGTTCGTGCTTCCCAGCAAGGAAAATAAAATCTGACATGCGCCCCGAGATGTCCATTTGAAATTTTTTTACATTTTTTTTATTACTCGCAGAAGATCTCTGCCTCGCTCCGCCCACAGTTCAAAGCATGGGAGCAACATCGCAATGCAACTTTATTGTCCAGCTGAGGCCGGACCATCAACATTCAGCATAAGCGGCAGACTCTCGATTATTTTCTGTCTCTACGTCGATGTAGAATCTTCCACGTTTGTATGGCGATGCGCCTATAATCGAGAAATTTGCACACCTTTACTTCACACACATACACATCAAGATACGTACACACACACATAGACAAAGGGCCACTTGTGTCGAAAGCTCCTTTGAACATGGAAAAGGAAAGAGATGTCACGATTTGTCCTTCCTCTCCTGGTATCAATGTCCGATATCGATCCATCCTCGAGTCTATTGGTTCTCATTACCTGTCCTCAGTAACTTATCTCAATTGTTATGGCTGTGACTGCCTCCAAAGCCCCGGCCGGCTCGGTGTCTCTCCCAGGTCATTCTTTATAGAACCGGAGAAACGGAGACGTCTGGTGAGTCCTAATAAAGACACATCCCCACCGAACAAATCAATGCTGACAGTGTGTTTGCATAGATTAGGAGATTCTCCCGCACTATGATTTCTCATCAGACACATGATGAGGAGAAGGGCGATTGGCATTTGCGAGGAGGATTGTTGTATGGGGCCAGGCTGATTTGATTGTGTTTGCATTTCATCTGCCAGCATTGATGGAAACGATTTTGATCCACGCGTCGCATTGTCACCTCTGCAGCAAACCCTCTCAGGTGGAAAATACATGCATTTCACATTCCTATTTCAATAAACCACCGCAACTTCCTCATAAAGATGCGTGGGGAGATTATATTTTCTTTGCTGATTGAACCGGATGTCGACAAGACGTCTGCAATGAAAACGGAGGAGGAAATAATCAGATGCTTTGATTTGCCTTGATGAAAGTGAATTTTTCAGACTTTACAGTGGAATCATACACACCATATTAATAAACTCTTTAATATTTCTTTTTTATGTAACTCCACATATCATTTCACACCTCTTTAAGAGAAGTTGACCTGCAGGTTTATCAGTATCAGCTCCTGTCCTCTGTCAATCCTTTTTGAAGTCTAAATAAAACGTATGACGTAGTCTGTAAATCTTTTAAAACCATCTATCACTTTCTGAATATAACTAATAATGTGTTATGGCACCACAGGGCTAACCCCTGTGTCTCCAAACCAGCGAGGATTCATTTGTATAAAATATGTATTTTCTGATTGACTAGATCCTGGATTGTAATGTGATGACATATTTAATTTCTGATCTAAGGGGGAGATAAGCTTGGCTTAGCTGAAATGATCTGTAACCTTTATTTTAATACCTCAATACTTATCCCTGGTATTAAAGCAGCCAATCACCTCTCTCGCATCATCCTCCACCCCATCTCTCTGCTCTGCCGCTGTATTACACATTTTTTTCCCTCTTCTCTCAGTCCTGTATAGGTCAGCAACATGGATGCAGATAAATACCTTTTTACCTTCACAGGAGACTTACAGGTGCTCCCTTAACATGAATGACATTTAGAAAAATGTGAAGGCAGCAAGCTGCTCGCTGTCATTTTGTTGTCGTCAAAATTCAGTTGAATTCAGGATAGAGTCTTCCTAATGGCGCTGGGGCCACACCGGAGTGATTAAACATGATCTTTAATGGAATATTGAGAAACAGTCCTGTTGCAATTTAAGTAAAACCTGATAGGTCCGTGAGCTGGGATCTAATGAACAGAAGGAAATAAGAGAATCAGGGGGGGAAGAGGACAATATAGTCCTAAATGAACTAAATGGCCTTGTACCACCTGCTAAGCATCGATCAGTAGCCAAGGGGACTAATTGATAATGCATTATTAGCTGCTTCCCCATAATGGGACTTGTATTTCATTCTGTCCTTGATGGCGGGACAGAGAGGGAAGGATTTGGCGATGAAGCACCAAAAAACAGATGGCAAGGTGAATTGTTCCCGTGACACATCTGCCAGCACGTTCTATTAGGCCTCTCAGGCAGGTCAGCACAGTGCGCGTGTGTGTGTGTGTGTGTGTGTGTGTGTGTGTGTGTGTGTGTGTGTGTGTGTGTGTGTGTGTGTGTGTGTGTGTGTGTGTGTGTGTGTGTGTGTGTGTGTGTGTGTGTGTGTGTGTGTGTGTGTGAGAGACAGACCTTCTCAAAGCAAAGCAACACACCTCGGAGTAAGAAGGGAGTCAAAGTGGATTTAATTGAAGCTTGTGTTTGTCTGGCCTTGAGACAACTGCAAGTGTGTTTTGGAGCACTGGGAGTAAAGTGAGGCAGGCAGAATTAAAAACGAACCAGCTGTGCTGATTGATCTCGCCGATAGACTCGACAAAGGCCACACTCCTAGTTTCTCCCGCTTTGTGTGCGTCAAATTTTTATTTGGAAATTTGGAGTACGTAGGATCTGTTCCTTTGAAGTTGGTCTTGACATGCAGGAATTATGAATTTTAAAATTAACTGCAATTAGTAGAACAAAAGTGAATGATAATTACCATTTGTCAAACAACAACGCTGGCTTTCCAATCTCCCACGCGCACAGCCTTTGTCCTCCCACCAAAACATATCCCGCGTCAGCCGCGCGCTTTGCTTTTTCCAAAGTAATTTCATATTTGTCAGCCTCACAAAAGCTGTGCCCTTGCTGTATGTTGGATTGTATTCAGCAGTCTCAGTGGTTCTTTCTTTCAAGACAGTTAAAGTTATTTATTTACCTCAGCTGGTAAAGACAGACATGTTATCAATACAGTCCTTCAAGCCTGCATTTGTCGTTAGTGTGTGCAGGACATGCCATGGTGTGTGTAACAAAAGCTTATAAGAGTCTGTGTGATCATGTTGAAGTCATTTTAAAATTATAATAAATCGCTCCTTCTTTTCTGCCACATTTTGGCTTTGCAGGAGGAATGATAAATTTTCTCAATACTCAAGTGAAATGCATTTTCAAGTCCATTTCCACAGGCTCACAGTAGCCTGTGTACCTTAGTAGAAAGCAGCTCAGTCCTCAGAGCTACATGGAAATGTTTGCTCGGATCGGTCAAACCGCAGTTCTTAGCTTTCCGTGCCCTAACCGAGACATCTGAATAAAATGTAGTCTGTATGCTGCAATGAAATGCAGCACATGCATTACCCAGGCCACTTGTGCTGCCCTTGTGCTGAGCAAATAGAGGCCAAAGTTGCAAATGTGCTTGGATTCTACAATGCGCCTCAAAATGTGCCATTTTATCACGGTGGGGATTCAGAATGGAGCAGGGAAGAGCCGGTAAACTTCCTGCCTTGCCTTGCTATTTTGATTCTTGCCAATGAACTTTGATATTTTTCTCATTTTACATTTTCTGCTGTAATATAATTTTATCTTTCAACATACCTCCACCTTCCTTAGAAATGAGAGACGCGAGTGTTCTGCTGACAGACGGAGACAGAGTGGGAGTTTGCCGTGTCAATCAACACCTGCTCTGCTCAAATTCGTTTAAAAATAGTGGAGCTGGGAGGTGTAGTGAGGGAGCTGACAGCTAAATAGTCCATGGAGATTTTTGATAGGCAGAGGAACTCGGTGGCTGACAGTTAATGCTTTGTGTGTTTGGCCCCAAGGAGACTTTCAGTATAGGTATTTTACACACTCCTGGAACAAACATCAACTCACTGCTCTCCTCCTTTTAAACCAGAAGCTGCAGGGTGTCCTGGGTATGGGATAGTGGTGGCACAGTGAAAGGACTCTTTTATGTAGTGAGGGAAGAAGAATAGCTCCAATCTCCTCATGAAGTGCTGTGTAAAGTATGAAAAGAGCATTTTCTCTGGAAGCGCCACAAATAAGAGGTAAGTCGCAGCTGGGATGCTGCTTTTATATCTAACGGCATCTAAATCTGTTGTCAAAACTGTACATTCAGAATTTTTATCACTTTCTATGAGGAACACATCTATAATGTGTTATGGGGGCATTCATAGTGAATTATAATGAATTTATAATGCTTTATGACTACAATCATAAACACACATAATACTCTCTGAATTACTGAAACATTATAGAGGTGTCTGATAATGAATTATAACTTAAGTGCCTTTTGTATGCTCTTGACTTTGTAAACTAGAGTTTTACTGATGGGGCTTATAATACATTATGACTACCTATACTCACCTCAAGCATCCACTGTAAGGGCTCATAGTATGCTATAATATGCTATAAGTCTGTGCATTTTATCGCTGTACGTGTTTAAGTGAAGTACATGTTGATGCATCTATAACAATGGTGGTAAGTGAAGTGTAATGCATGTAAAAGAAACTATGTTGTAACATCAGTGAGTATTATGTGCAATGTTTCCCACAGGATTTCTAGAGACTATGGGTAGACCTCAGAACCTCTAGGGGGTCTGGAGGAAACTTTTTAAACACATTTTAAAGTTAATTGCATCAATCTGCTGCACTTTGAGAGAAACATTAAGTGGCTATTTCATAAATAACATGAATGTGCCATGGCACCCTGGTGGGCTGTGAAGGTACTGCAGGTAGGCTGCAAGAGGTAATTTACATTAAATAAATTAAAAGATTATAATGTTCCATTTTTTTTAATTTAGTTCGAAATTCCGATTAAATATTTA
The DNA here is from genome assembly GCF_040436345.1 of Pagrus major. Taxonomy (NCBI): domain Eukaryota; kingdom Metazoa; phylum Chordata; class Actinopteri; order Spariformes; family Sparidae; genus Pagrus; species Pagrus major. The sequence goes on along the minus strand of NC_133232.1, from coordinate 21,674,184 downwards.
TGATTTGAATATTTACATTAGAATCAGGAATGAGAAGTAATAAAACAAGGTAGTCAAATTACGAGTTATACTTCATTTATCTTTTTTTTTCCAATGTTGTACTGAAGTCTGTTTCCCATTGATATGTGCAACCTGCTAACCTCAAGCTGCACCCAGTAGTGGAGAATAAAGTCAGTATGGCATTGCAGAAAAGCACAATTCTAACTGATGGGCAACATAATTCTATTAGGGAACAGACTTCGACATCTTAAGTCACATCAAAGATGGGAACAGAGTTGTAATTAAAAGTTTGGGTGGGCCCCAGAAGATTTCCGATTTCAAATTGGGCCACATAATGATTAAGTGCAATTAGCAGAACAAAAGTGGATGATAATTACCATTTGTCAAACAACAACGCTGGCTTTCCAATCTCCCGCGCGCACAGCCTTTGTCCTCCCACCAAAACATATCCCGCGTCAGGTTGCACTATGATATACACCTTTGGCTATACAACACAAGCCCATAGGCTATAGTCAATAGTCACTATCAATCCATTACTTGCCATCTTGCTGATAACTAAATCTTGACTGAGAGACTAAAATCATGTCTTGTTTTAAAACTATGTCCCTCTGAGAGGAGCACTGTGCTGCCTCTATGTTGTCTTGACTGGTCCAGGATGCTGCTGGAAAGCACAAGTTTCGTTTGTGTATACGCATATGAATGCATGTTCACACACATCATGGTTATTTGCAGTTCATAAACAATGTTGTCCATTAATGTTGTTATCAAACGTAGATCAAAGAATACATTGCCCAGAAATGTCGCAGGACAGACACACAGACTTTGGAGAAATGCACTGCAAGCTAGTACATCAACTTAACGTTAATGTTATTGGAGACCACAAATTTACCTGATAGCTGTCTTTCTCATGGTGTTTTTTTAAAGTTGTAAACATTGACTCCCGCTTTGATATGAGATAGTGTAACTCGCAGGACCGCAGTATGTGTGTGGAGGTCCGCCACGCTCTAGCTAACTAATGGGAAACATTAATGTAAGACACCAAAATACAGAGAATTACATGTAAGATTTGTTTTCTTTAGGAACAGAACCTTGGGGTATAAAACCTGTATGACATATTCAAAGTAAGAATCAGATGGGAGGAAAACTCGCTGTTTTCATCATCTCCTTGTGAAAATAAAGCTATTGTGTATTTTAAGTAAACTTCTAGTTTTGAAGTAGTCAAGAGCATCCATAAGGCACTTCGTCAAAGTCACATCTATAATGTTTTATGACAGGTGATATAGTGCATCAGAAAGCAGTATATGTGTTAACGAGTGTCATCATAAAGCATTATGACTGCATAGCAGTTCACTCTGACTGCCCCCATTACAATCTATAGATGTGGTCTTTATAGAAATTTCTCAGTCTCAAGTAAACACATGGTGGATTGACTGTGTATGAAGCCTGCTGGACTTCAGGTCAGGTGACTGACTGAGTGAAAAACAAGCAGGAAAATGGGTTCTGCCTCGTTTTCCAGGGAATAAAAACCCAAATCAATTATCAGCATGCTTCCTGCCCACATGCAACACTTTCAGTGTCGTGTGGTCAAATGCGTCGACCACAAACACACAACAAAGAAAATGCAGAGGCGACACCGCACGTGTTTGAGGAAACCTCTTTCATCGGAGCGGATGTTCAATGAGGCGTGCTGACAACAACAAGAGCAGCAGTCCTGGTCTCGGGCCATCAGGACGCAATCTTGAGGGTTTTATGCGATTCGATTAAATAATTCATTCATTCACGTTGTTTTAGACTCAGAGTTTGTTTTCTGGAGATGTTTGTTGTTTTATTCTCTTTTTTTTCTGTCTCAAGAGATCTTAAAGCAACATGTAAATAAAGAGCAGTCAAAGGGCAGAGATTACCAGCTACTTGCCATGAAACTTCTGGACCTGTAAAATGAAACTGTGTTTAGAAAACAAGTCTCGGCCCGTTGTTGGTGGCAACTGAGTCTTTTACTTGTGTTATAATCACCCTCCCTCTTAGCTTGTTTGTGTTGATTTATTGAGTAACTTTCAAGAAAAATGCCTATTCTTGATTGGGTACAGCTTCTCAAATGTGAGGATTTGCTACTTTTTTATATGTAAGTACACTTAATATCGTAAGATTAGTAATTACATTTTTCACCTTGGGCTCTAGGAAATTGTGATTAACATTTTTAACCATCATTTTTAAGGCCATTTTGTTATCATTATTATATATCATATATACATAAAGACTTAATTTATTGATCAATTAATCAAGAAAAGAATTGTCAGATTAATTTGGAATTGATAAATGCAGTGGAAATGATTTGCAACTCTTTTTGTGATCATATCTTTTGTCTTGTATAATCATATTCTGAAATCATCACATAAGTTTGTTTTTCTCAGTTTATAATCTCTACTGCGTCTGTGTCCTGTGTCCACTTTCTCAATTTTCTCCATCTCAGGTTATTTATAAAGTCCACAGTTCTCTGTGTTGCATCTGCTGTATCAATAATGAATACAGTCACATCTGAACAAAGACATGAATATTTAATCTCAATCCGTGTTCAGTCTGCAGCACTTCATCCCCTCATGCGTCACATTGTAGTTGATTCTGGACTCAACAAGACAGTCCACATTGGAATGAGAACCACATAGACTCAACATCATGTGACCACAGGTGCAAGTGGGGGATTTAAACAGATCATGGACTGAGACTGTGAACATATTCCAGGTATTATTCTTTTAAGATCGAACCATTCTTCAATTTCTATCAGAAGATACTGCTTTATTTTATTTGATGTGAAGCAACCCAGTATGCCATTTCAGCTGCTGTTGTCTGCTGGAGAACCACTTGTTAGTCATGGTGCAAGGGTAGTAGGTTAGACTTGAGATCATTACTTTATTGACATAAACTATTCTGAGGTTTCTCGAGAAACCAGCCTGGTTTTGACTTTTCTTTGTCGGCCTTGGTTAATGGCCTATTTTCCTTATTACTTGTAAAGCAGGAAGGCTGCGAAGCAAAGTGCAAAAACAACTGCAATTTTTTAGCAAAGGCAAAAACTTGAGTTTGAAGTGTTACTGAAAGGGGTACTTGCTAAAATATTCTATTGCAAGAAATCTGAATGTTATAACTTCATGTTCACTAGAGCGATTTTTCTTACCTAGCACAAGGTGTTTAGATTTATACAAATATAAAGGAGTCATTAGAAGGTATTTTTGGGTTTATTAGTTCAAATAGAAACAGAAAAGGAGAGTTGTAAATTGGCAGTTTGTTGACGTGATACCAGATTGTTTAAGATAAATGCCAGTTTTAGTCATCTATACAACATGCTAATGGAGAGCTAATTATTGCCAATTAAAACGTTCCTACTTATCCAAACATTTTGTTCATCTAGTCGAAATATGAGCCATTATCCATAAATAGTGTGTGTTATTATTAGAGTGAATGTGAATTTCAGTATGTCACAGCACATATTTTGTCTACAAAACTGTGTTGAGTTAAGTAGAAAGACTTTCACAGCCTGTATGTTCCCCCAGGCTGTTTACTGAATGCTGTTTGTTGTTGCACTGAATATTTACATTCGCCCACACACCTTCATTGGATTAACCAAAAAACCTCTGCCTCTAACTTGGACAACACTGCCGGCCAAAGGCCCAAGAGGCACCAACCAATCATGAGTAGGGAGGGGAAAGCCCTAATGCAATTTGTATGGCACGGAGCACTCGGCAACCAGATGGGAGCCAAGCTGACTTACCTGAAGCAGTTTTCCTTATTTACTTCTGCGCTCAAGGCCATGACAGACAAGGGGGAGAGAAACATGTTAGCCTGAGCAAATTATCAGGGCTTTCATGTGTGGGTAACGTTCTATCAGATCCTCCCACTCGGCAGAATGTAATGGAAGCAGAGGCAAAGTGCTCAGGGCCTTCACCTCCGACGTGTTCTCATCCGAGGTAGGACAAGGTGTGTGTGGGAGATAAAGGAGCAGGTCCCAGTCACTCCCAGCCTGAAGACTGTGGCACATAGTACATTCTGCTCTTGCCAATCATCGGGGTCAGGATATTGGATGGAGAGTAATTACAACGAGGGCACTTTGGTAAGGGCACTGTGGTAAATCACAGAACTGCCACTGTGTGTGTGTTAGTGAGCGTGTTTGCGTGTGGCTGCTATTAAGGAAAGGTTAGGCAAACTAATTATGGAGGAACAGTGTAAATAGAAAAATCCATTGCTTTGAATTAATGTCCGTTTGATGTAATCAGTTGTGGCTTTCCTATGGTGTCTGGCGACCGGATGTTAATGTAAAAAACATAAATGAAAACTTTATTTTATTGTCTGGCTTGTGATGTGTGCGCTAACACGCGGAAGAGCTATTCTGAAGTTTTGTTCATCGATTCATTATCACGTTCCAAACGTGTGAACACAGCACCTGTGCAACTAAAAACACTATTTGAGCATCATTTATGTGTACTGTGCGGCGCATTGTTATGAATTCCTGTGCGCACTTAGCACGGTGTTGTGTGAGTGATAAATATGGCAGTGAAATTTCTTGCAGAGTGAAGATCTCACTCTTCTGAGGTATGCAGAGTGTGTTTGTCATTATTTATTATAATTACTGAACTCATACGATTTCACTCAAAATTGTATCGAACTGTTAACCTAGTTTGGTAGAGTATAATTTTGAGTTGTGATATCTTGTTTACCATAACCTGATTAACTTATCTCTAGCAGTCTGTTGAAGTGTGTAAGGCCTCGGGTGCACTGCGGCTTTCAGAACCACACCCTTTCAGGCGGCTTCCCTCCAGGAGGTTAGCAGCAGAAAAATTGCTGCCAAATCAGAAGATGCATCTCTGAATCTCCTGTCTATAACTGAGATAATCTGTTATCTTTCTTTTTTTTTTTTTAGTTCCAGACTCTCAAAAAAGTGTGTTGACTTAAGTATATTTCTTTATTAAAAACACAAAGAAATATATATAAAAAAAGTACTGCTAGCAGAACGCTAGCAGTATGGACCGTTGCAATAGATAAACATATGTCAATATGATAAAACTAACATCACTCCATTGCAAACTTGTCGAAATTATCATATCTATAATGACCCTTTTTTATATACTGGACATTTAATTCCAATAAAAATCTTGGCCATTAACTGCTTCACTCTGATCACTGGGGACGGTGCAACTTCTGCCAAAAGTATGTTTCCAGCTTGATTAGCCCATACTCATCTGAATCAGTTTGAACAAGGAACAGCAAAGCAAATATCCAGTACAGATAACAAACTACACTATGTTAAGTCAGCAAGATTCTCCTCTATAAAAAAAACTGTGTTCTTGGCTCATTCTGCTGGAAGGGCTGCATATGCATATGTCTGATTCTTAAAATCAGAATAAATCTTTAGAAAGTCAAGACGTGGAACTGGGTTGTTTTTCAGCTATTGTTGTCGTAAAAACTGGAACAACAAGGGTTTGAACAGGAAGATTTCAATGTCCTGGACAAATGGAAGAAATTCCAGTCAAATATTATGTGTTTATAAAGGTCAGCGATTCTGGAAAAAGACAGTTAATTGCTGTGTTGTCATCTTTTTAAAACAATTCATGGAGACATCCTCATGACCTGCTTAGTTTCAGAAAATAATAATAATACCAAACATAACAACCAAAGAGAATGAAATATGTGGGACATTTTTTTCCAAAGAAAAAGGGTGTTTATCAGATAACAGAAACCCTGATAGAAATCTTCAGTTTTTTTTGTGTTTGAATACAGGTCAGCAATAATTTGTAGAAAAATACTAGCATCCTAAAACCTACTGGGATAAAAGATTCCACCACACAGTTGAGCAAGTCTGATCTAGTTCTTAAAAACTTGAACTGCAGATAGTGAATTTTATTTAAAACAATCCTCTCGGCTTTAAAGAGATTCTAAATTTAAATGTGTGTACCATATGGTACCATTTGGTTGAGGCTCGCAATGACAAAAATCCTTTTTTCTGGGTGGGACCATTAAAAAGAAAAAAGAGACCTGCACTTCCAGCTAGTAACCAAAGCAGAATTTCAAAACAGGCGTCTTAGTCCATGACTTTCATTAGTGTTTCTTCTGTCCTGCACTATTTACTCTTCTCACTCCACCGTCGAGGCTCCACCTGAGTCTCCTTGGAGTGGCATTGGACTGAACCTATCCGGATTGATTGGAGCGCTACCTGCTCGCCTGTTTGTCAGCCATGAATAATCTGTAACGACATCCAGAGCATCAGCCGGGGCCTTGCAGCGTGCATTCATTGTGGAAAATGGACAGCTCAATCAAAAGAAGCTCTTGAAAAGCTGGTCATAACCGGAGGCAGAGCCTTGACCCAGAACGCTGTCCCACTGACTCGAGTCGCAACCTCACCAACATCCCTGAATGGGAGGCCTGACTACTGAATTCCCAGTGAACTCTGGGCTTCTGTTTGCCTCCCCCCTCCCTCTGCTGATCCCATCTCTCTTGCTGTTTAATAGAGCCATGCTTCACTCAGAAGGCCACGTTATCCTTGTTTGGAGACAGACGCTTATGGCGCCACCTGCCATTCTCCGCTCTCCACGTCAGGGAGCGTGGGCCACCCATCACTGCCCTGCTTTACATGGTAATGAAAGTCTGGAGACTTAATGATAAAGCAGTTATGCCCTTGACTCTGTGACCAGGGGTTAACTTTATTTTTATTTATTATTTACAGATGGAAATAATGTACAGGCTGTTACCTCCCTGTCTTATTTCAGAAGGTTGTTTAGCTCCAAAATTGTCTTTTGATGGCCTGGCTTGGTGTCAGGATTTCTTTCATGTAGAAGAGGTAAAGTAATTGGTCTGAGGAAGAGTGTATTGTGGGTTCCTTGAAAAGAAGGACACTCGTGGTGTTGGTGATGACACTGATGCCATCCGGTATAAAGAAAAACCGCAGGAGGAAATGAAACACTTAAAAGATGGTTTTGACTGGTTGCCAAGATGTGCAGACGGAGCGTTCTTAAAAGCGTTCATCTGTGATGTCTCCCCTCAACCATTGTGAACTCTCTCCCTTGAAATGGTGCAATCCCCTGATGTAGAGTCACCCAACTCTAATCCTCCTATATCCACTGATGAATCCCAGCCTCACACACAGTGGGGATGCCGCCTAATTGAATTTCCTTGGTTTCAATGAACACACACTCAGGACCTGCAAGTTCCAGTCCTTGCCTTTGATAAGCAAATGACCCCTATGGAATTGAGGTCACAGCCTGCGAAAACAAGAGTGAGGGAGAGAAAAATAAAGTCCCGCACTCAGACAAGCCCAATATCGACTCACCCGGGATTGAGTCCAATGATGTTTGCCCTGTGCGTGTTGAGCCCCTGTTGGCTCAGGGGGGAATTCATCCCACACACACAAACACACACAAACATGTCTTTGCTCTTGTCTCGCGGTGTGACGTTGTGCCTTTCTATGAAGTGTCTGAATGGGGTGCATGTGTGAATAATCTTGCCTTTGCCACAGATTAGAGCAAAGCAGAGTGTATTAAATAGAAATAGCTAAAGTAATAGCTTGTATTGTACTTCACTGCCTACAGCTCCATCATACCACAGTAAGGTCACTTGATTCTTGAACTCAGCCACTCTGCATCTCGTCCAGTCCTTTTTTTCATTCCTTCCGTTTCATGTATTTAAACTCAGGAAGTCTCGAGGCAAAACAGCGTGTTTGCTTTCGCGTTTGCGCAGAACTGTGACGGATGAGCCGGCCGAGATGAACTTAACTTGTGGGTGGGGGAGTCGTGTTGCCGAGGATGGGGAACAATGCAGGCAGCTTTTTGTGACCTTGTCCACAGGGAACAAAGAGGATTAGGTAAGTGCATTAATAATGCTGCAGGGTACATAGCCTAACTTTGTTCACAGTGCATAAAAGAAGAAGTTTACATAACTTTTTTTTAAGGATGTCAGTGCACCACACTCCCACACACACCTCTGAAACCAAGGACGTACACTAGAGCAGTATGTTTTTTTCCACTAGTCTGAACTGGTCCACGACAAACATGTTCCTGACCCACAGTTTGACGTAAGTTTATCAAATAAATAAACTGAACCAAAGTAATGAGTCACTTCCCTGGTGGCAGGCAAACAAGACAAACCAGGTTACGTTAAAGAACTTCACTATAATTTTAACACCACTTTACTTTATGACAGAGTGAACATAGATTTATATAGTTAGTGTATTCTAAGTATAGGGTCACTATATTGTTACTATAGAAATATTATAGCATTACTGTAACTTTTATAGCTTATATAGGCAGTGATAATAAAACCATAAATTCTGATTATTTTAGCCTCAGAGATGCTTAAGAACTTAAGTTGTTTACGAACAATGAAGTGTAAGTAAAGAAAATAAATCATAAGTAAATGAATCAAACTTTTGCCTGAACTGTCCTGAACTGTGATGTCCGGCACAAACATTGCACTGACACGGCTGTAAGGCTTTTCTATCAGGGGCGTCTCACCAAACTGATCAAACTGTTTAAACTGGGCAGTGCTGATAAACTATGAACCAAGACACTGGCTATTTATTATTTTAATGCTTTCAGAAATATATTTATGTGTACTTCTGGCTACAATAGGGCAAGATTGTGAACCGTTCGCTGCTATATTGTTTCTGTATCGTGAAAACAGAGGCTGAAAAAACTCTGATCAAACTGTGAAAGAAGGCAGGGCTGATCAAATATGAACCACAACCCTGTTCATTGTCTATCTCTTGCCTAAAATGTTTTCATAAACATATTTCAGTGTACTGTTTAGCTGTACGTATGATATTGTTGGTTACTAGCACCACCCAACTCGCAGTACATCACACATCAGAGGGAGTGTTTATTGGTCCGGTGCGGCACAGTGCCTTGTGGTTGTGGTAGGTTTTCTACTTTTTGTTCAAACAGGAACAGCACAGTCCTTTTCTCTGTTTTTTCTGGTCATGTAGCTCCAATTTTAAAAAATATTTATGTCGTTCTACTGCATGGACAGCCAAAGGCCATTTTTCCAGCGGCAGAGTTCTTATTGAAGTGAAAGCAGCAAGTAAACAAGTAAATCATGCAGAAGGGCACATTTCAGAATAATGCATATCATATTGTTGGATTGTAATTATTCTTGCATTAATGTTCATCACTTGTTGAATCTGGTAAAGGTTAAGCTCATTTCAACTATTTAGCAAACCGTTTGGTAGTATATGAATTTACCCCCGAGATAACTCTTAACCAGCTTGTCTTAACTTAGATTATTTCTTGAAGTATAGGAGATAAAAGCAGAAAATGTCAAAATTGTACTTAACTATAACACTTGAGTAAATGTACTTACTGCCATCTGGTATCAACATGTCAAAAAACATTTATTGCAAGTTCATCAACCCTTGTCAGACAAGGAATTTGAGCGTCAAGTGGTATTTAACGACCAAAAGACAGGAGCTGACTTTAATGATATCATCGGTATGACTGTATTTTAATGATAAGATGTGTGTTTGTCCTTGTGTAAGTCTGCACACTCTTGTCTATTTTCCAGTCCCTCTTCATTCCAGAGTAATCTTACAAAGCTTGGAATGTGTGTATTTTGCAAATATTATGGGTAAGTACATCCGCGTAAGTTGCCTCATTGCACTCCAATAAAAATAAACTCGCCAGCGTTCCAGCTGTAAGCCCAGGATTCATTCAGTGTCAATCACATAATCACCCCTTAAAATTCACAGTAATTTCACTGAGGTTTGGGATATGAGCTCATTTAAAAATGGGCTGCAGATCAAACCAAAGGCTGGGGGAATCGTGTCATGTTTTAATTATCGTTTAACAGTAATGTTAAGTGCACGCTCAGTAACTTGCAGGGAAGGAAGTGTAAATTTCTTCTTTCTCTCTTTAATTCCCAGCACCTTGGAGGCAGCTGAGCACACTATTATAAATCGATACTGATATAATTGAGTCATAAGTGTGTCAGTAGCCTGTTTCCAGAAAGGCACAGCTTTCCATGAATCAATAGTGTGGTTGTTGTATCAGTCATCTTTGAGTGATGCTCATGAAGTTTTGTTTTACTCACCGCAGTCCCAGTGGAATAGACTTTGGAAAAACAATAGTAAATAGTGGTTGGTCCAATCATTATTAACTACTATAAAATTACTGTCCTATTTGTTCCCAAAGTGATGAGATTATTTTGTCCTACTTATTAATTGGAGTGAAATTGGACAGAGTGACTCACAGCGGTGTTACTGGAAGGTGTCAGACACAGAAAGCAGGTAATTATGGAGACAGGAAGAGATAAGGAAACAGAATGCAATTACCCCGGCAAGCAGAGCTTCAAATTGCTCCTCTTTGGATTTCTCACCTCAGGTTGCCATTGTTCATGCTTTGCATCTCCATACTGATCTTTATTCCTCTCACCCTCCAGCTCAAAGAAGAAGGAAGGTTTGCATTAATCAAACAAATTTCTACTGTAAGTAGAGCCATACAGGGCACCGACACGGCTTATTTCAAATGTATGTATTCAAATCTATTTTTTCATATCATTTTCAGCAAGTAAACTGCTGTGAGCTCAGTCTGAATCAGGGCCATCAAATGTTTTCAAGGCTGTTTCTCAGAATTTAGTTTCATTTAGCCTTCAGGTTTAGGGGCATGCTTCGCATTGATTTTTCCCTCTCTTTGTCCTCCACACTGAGACTGTACTATTGTTGCATACTTGAGTCCATATATAGCAAGCATTGCCCCTTTTTTTCAAGGTGAAATATATGACATTCCCTGCTATTACACTGTAGCTATCACAGTGGAGCACCTGCATTTCACTCCAATAGAAATACGGCTGTCGTTCACTCAATAAAGTTGGAAATAAAAGAAAGTGGCTTCTGATCACACATTGCTCACAGACACAGATCAAACTGTAAAATTAGGCAGTGCTGATCAAATACTATTGTCTCTACTAAATGTTTTCAGAGCCACATTTTAGTGTACTGTTTAGTTGTGTTATTAGAGAGTTTCTCACCAGACAGCCATTTGTGTTTTGCTTCAAAATGGAGCTCACCAAACTCGGATCAAACAGTACAATTAGGCAGGTTTGATCAAATATGGATCAGGATTCTGTTACTACATGACCTAATTCTATAATCCTCTTGCATCCTCATGCGTCTTGTAACCACCTACACCCAGTGAAATATTCAAACCAAATACTTCAAATACAAAAATGATCACGGGCCGAGCATATTTAAAGATTATCTACCGTATCATGAGGTCATCAATATTATGCTTCAGCTTTTTGTTTTTCAATAGTACTGCATGGAAGTTAATGGCCGGGTTATTAATGATTTAACAGGAATTTAAAAATTGCATGCGCGGCTGACTTTATCTGCAGTGGTACCTGGACAAACTATTACAGTGTAAGAGCCGCAAAGGGTTTTTTTTTTGTGTGTGTTTGTTATTGTAGTTATATAAATGTAATTTCTCATGCTGTTAGATTACTGTTTGACCATGCCATCAGGTGCGTTCAGTAATCCGGGAGCAAACAGTTTTTTGCCACAGTGAAAATGTTGTTTTTGGAAGGCTAAACACCAACAAATATGGACTGAAGCAAAACATTTCGTTAAGTAAAAACATGTTGTGGATTTTGGAAATGATTACTGCATGTTTCAGACCATTTGGCTGTAATTTGAGAAAGTTTCTTACCAGGCCGTGGTCAGCAGTGGTATGCCAGTTTAAGGTATACTATGGTTTGAAAATTGACGGTTATTGGACCACGTAAATCTGCTTAGCTACAGTATGGAGTCCTGCCTTATTAGCGTCATTAATAATATACATATTTCAAGTTTGTATCAATATTGATTTCTGTCAGGGAAATTTCTGTTTTCATTCCTTTAGGGGGCGTTATAACTAACTAATTATACTTAATTATACTATAACTATAATTTTGTAATAAGTGATATTTATCATACTGTGAAAATCTCATACAGTTGCAACCCTGCACAAGGCCAGAGAAGCTCAGATCACAACACACACAGATTACTCCACTATGACCTTAGCAAGTATAGCTGTTTGCTGCTATATTAACGCAATATTATGTAGAAATTGCTTAATTTTCAATATCTCATATATTTAAACTTTAAGTAAGATTGCAGATGAATTACACATAATAACCAGCGTACACATATAAAACAATAAAAAACACAATAAAATAATTCCCCCTACCAAATCCCTCCCTATGGTACGAGATATAAACGGCTCATTGCTGCATGTGCTGTAAATAAAAGTGCAGATGTAACCAAGTCTTGTTTCCTCTCACTGCTGTGGCTGACTTAGTTTTAAATATACAAAATGTAACAGCAAGAACATGCATTGTCCTTGTTTTGCATATGTAGAGATTTTGAGTGTTGTTTCTGTTGTTTCTTTTAAAGGGAAAGCCAAATACAGCCATGCTGCTGATTTGATGGGGGAAAGAGGGTTTCTCCTGCTCCATTTGTTCATTCTCCGTAGTGCCCTTTAGCCATTTGTTTTAGCTTTTAGGTGCTCTCTCAGTCTGTGCCTTGCACTGCTTGCACACACACGCTGAAACTGAGAAAGAGACAGTTGGTAAATAAGAGTGAAATCCTCAAGCCAGCCTTCTATTCAAGAATGAATCCAACTTTTTGTCATTTTTTGGCAGAGTTATTAACGCCAACATGACCATACAAATATCACCTTTTCTACTTTTTGAATTAGCTGGAAGTGTAGCTTGAACACGGGTTGTTGGTAAAATCCTGCATGCAGCAAAGGGTTATGTTGACGCTCAGAGTGGTGCCTCAGGGATGGATTCGCTGCACATGTACTCACATTTACTGTGATCGCACATAGCGAAATCTACCGTATTTAGACGCTAATACACGGGGGGCGGGGTCTGCCAGTGACCCTCACAGCTAGTTATCACCGTGTGGCCACTGGCTATGGAGCCACTCTGCTTTCCTCTCCGACAGCCTGTGTCACCGCCGGGCCACCGTGCACTCACACAAGTCTGTACACATCTGTGCACAGTTTGCCTCAAATTGTTTATGACAATTCTCCATTTTTGGTTAATGAATACTTTATAACAGTGCAAGTGCTTTACGTAATTGTTGTACAGGTCTGATGGCCTGATAGGTGCCACTTAGTCAAGCTTCCGTCTGGGGCTGAAAATGATCATTGCAGACGGATCAAGTGTGTGAGGGGAGTGCGAGAGTGTCACAAAGTGCTTTTATGTAAATGGCAGATGAAGAGCGTCACTCCGTCGAGACATAAATATACAGCGCCTTATGCGCTACTCCGTCAGTCTCTGGGATGTGTCCTCTGTGACTGTCAAATGTTCTGTGTTTATATGAAAGGTTCAACACCTCTCTGTCTCCTGAAGACCCCGGAGAGAAAAGATGAGATGGAGAGGGTTAGAAGCTGAAGACATGAAAACATGGCAATCTCTTCATCAGAGTGAAGAGAAAGTAGGACACATGGGCAGGGATCAAGGTTGTAGCTCAATATATAAAAAAACATCTCTGGATTACAGGTCGCCAAGTAAAAGGTCAAAGAAAATGAAATGAAAGAGTTGTGAGATATCAAAAAAGGCAGGTCTCTGACAACACGATATTGTTTGGACGGTTTAGCAGAATGATATTTTCTGCTGTCGATTATTGCTTTGTTAGAGACGGGTTGTCTTTACTTTCTTCTTGAAAAGAAATAAAGTGGATTTCTGGTGTTTTACAGCAGCATCACATATATAAACACTGTTGTGGAATTGCTCTATAGATTGCGAACTCTTCCCGCCCTTCTGGATTTAATAATAGAGAAATGGGTCGTGCTGAGAGTATTTGTTTGTAGAGTGTTTGTTTAGCGCTTCCTTTTTCCTTCCCAACTGTTGCCGTTTTAACGCCCTCCAAATTACACCAAGGATAGCTGTGAGGCTCTCTTCTCATTTTCCTCAGTTAACAAGCACTCTGTTTATATATGATTATGCTTCTCTGCTTGTTTATTTTGCCCAGCTTTTTTAAAATTACTTTGCCGGTTTAGTTCAAGGTACAAAATGCACTTAAGGATTCAGTTGAGCTCATTTGTTTTCCTTCTGTGGAGAAATATTTACGGTCATTTCATTCTTCGCCTGCCGTCAGACGAGCTGATGGGGATTGAACGTGCACTCACTCTACTCACCATTATGATGTTTTTTAGGTTTTTTTCTGTTTTTTCTTTGCAGCGCTGCCAATCATGCAGGTGACGATTGAAATCACCAGACAGCAGGTGGAGAAGATCTTCGGTCTCGATGAGTACTGGTGTCAGTGTGTCGCCTGGAGCACTACGGGAACCCAGAAGAGCCAAAAAGCGTACATCAGGATTGCTTGTGAGTGTAAAACAAACTCTCTCCAACAAGGTGTTTACATATCACGTCAGTTTATAGTTAGAGGATGTTGGCAAGATATTTTCACTTTGAGTAGTTGAGGACTTGTAACTTTCATTTAGAAATTAGCCCAGAGCCGATTATGATCTGATGCTTCAGTGTTTTACTGTGATTACAACTTAGTTAAATCCCCCTTCTGCAATTCACTCATAGAAGAAAATATTTGACCCTGGTAGGGAGAAACAGAGGAATGCGTCTGCTTGAAAGCAGCCTTAAAAAAAGAAATGGAACACGAAATATGAGTATTCATGACAATATTTTTCACTGGATACAGTATATCAGCAATGATCCCTATGAAAGTAACTGGAATAAAAACAGATTTGAAATTTATTGCTGAGCAGCAATCATAAATCTGTCTGGGGAACACAGACACATCCCTCGCCTCAGCCTCAAAAGCTTTATTAGAAGAAGCCATTTTACATTTGAGTATTTTAAAGCATTCTGCCTATTAATTCCCACATAAATATGCATTATTCCAGACAGAGCTGAACGCAGCGCTGTCTCCAAACCACCAGACGTTTTGAAAACACACATTCATTATCTAGACTTGTTTGAAAGCTCAACAAAGTCAGTTAGATGTGAGATAAGGGCACGCATGCTTCATTAAGAATGTGTGTGTGCATGCACCGGTTCACATGATATTCACATGCACACACACAGAAACACTCACATACATTTAAGCCTTACAGGACTGTTATATCTTAAGTCACCTCCAGTCCCGTTGTATCGACTTTAATTAAATTGAATGTCGTGAAACTTTCTGCCTGTCGTAACGTTCCTCTCAGTATGATTGGTCAGGACAGGCTTAACATCTGTTTAAAGGAATTCACCGGCGGCTCACAGCCGCACCCTGACCCCTTGCAAAACAATAAGACATTGCTACGCTCTGAGTCAAAGCCCGGGGTGAACACATCAAATTTGCACCAGCCCGCCAGCTATCAAGAACATGTCTCGCTCAAATAGGCCTTTACCTGTGTAATTCACAGCCTGGGTTTATGGACAAATATATAGCAGGACTTGGTGCAACAGTAAGAGTACTCAATGAGACGTAATGTGAAGCCCCATGCAGTCAGCCAGGCTTGCTGGAGCTCTTGTCCAGGCGCCTCGGGGCTTTGTTTTCGTGTGGCTGCTCCAAGCCCTCATACAGATGGAAGCTGGAGGCTGGCGGATGCTGGAGAGCGGAGAGTGGGTGGGAGGGGAGGAGTGAGGGGTAATGCAATTGCTTTTGCTTGATGCGGGGCCCCTCTGGCAGCAGACAAGCATCTCTGAACCAGCCAGGCAGCCTGTAATAAGCAACATGGTTGGTGCCACCGATCCCCGTGTGGCTTAGGGGCCAACTGGAGTGCAGCATGCTCAGAGAAGCCACGGATGGACATTTCAAGAGTGGAAATTTTAGAAAACATCACCAAGTTTTTGTGGTTGGAAGTATTTCACTGAAACCTCCAAAGCTTTTACAAGTATTCTAATTGGTTGTGCTTCTCTTTATCCGTTTTTTTCCCTCAGACCTGAGAAAGAACTTTGAGGAGGAGCCGCAGGGTAAAGAGGTGGCATTGGACGAGGAAGTGTTACTGCGCTGCCATCCCCCTGAGGGAGTGCCACAAGCCGAGGTGAGATACAGATACAGAAGATATTTATAGGTCCACATCTCGCATCCATTTACCCTTTCCTCACCAGGAGGACAAAGAGCAAAAAGTAGCTCAGGATGAGCTCCCCGGCGTCTCTCCCCGCTCCACCAGGGAACAGACGGATAAATTACACCTCTAATTATTCCCCATTATTGATTTATTATCTCTCTTACATCTCTGAGAAGCCGTATATCACATCGTCTCGTCACATCACTCAGGATAGGCTTGGAGGCTTCACTCCGCGTTTGGCATCTCTAAAGGCCTATCCATAATTAATGGGTCTATTTGCCTCACTCGCTCCCCATCTCATTCTCTATCTCTCTGCCATCTCTCCATGTACTGTGTCTCTCATACACTCTTGTTCTGCACAACTCTCTCTCGCCCTCCCTTCATGTCTCTCGGCGGTGCATGTCTGTGTTTAGAGGACCAGACTGGGGCCAGCTGTTTCACCTCGTCTGCTGCACCCTCCCGGTCCCAGATAGGCACTAACTGCTCTAATAACAACACAAGAGGAGGTTAGGCCAGCCACTCAGACAGCCCAGAGACCAGGAGCAGCGGCTAGCCAATCGCAGCTCAACAGTGTAGGGGACGGTTTGCAGAGAAATAGGAAGGGAAGGTGCCAACTGCAGTTCAACAGAAAAGAACATCAGAGCAGAAGTCACCACGGGGAGAAAACAGGGATAGCATACAAGAGGAAGAAAGCCCAATTATTTGCGGCATCGAAACTGGCAGTAATACCGACAACAATGCTGCCGTACCGTAGCTACTCTGGAGACGGCGCAAGGTCAAGTGAGAGCACGAAAACAAGCGAGCCAATCTGAGAGTACACCAAAAAAGGAATAACATCAGTTTTGGCTTCTGCAAGAGGGCACAGAAACTACACAAATCGTGATCGGTTTCACTCAGAGACCGCACATAGCTACAGAGATCTCTAGCAGATACACAATAAAAGCTGCACTCCCCACACAAAGGGAATAAATAGTCAAATCAGTAGGGCATATAGATAAATTAATTCCATTTCAGTGCCATACCAATCTACATTTGTTCTTCTTTTTGTCTGTTTGATTGCATCAAAACCAGATGTACCTCTCTGTTTTTTCCTGTCTAATCCACAGCAGGGGGGGGGGTGTATTCTCTAATCAGCTGCAGTGAATTTTGACCACTGAAACATATTTTCAGGTGGAGTGGCAGAGAAACGAGGATGTTGTCAACCCAGCGAGCGACCCCAATTTTTTCATCACGACTGACCACAATCTAGTCATCAAAAAAGCCCGGCTGGCCGACACGGGCAACTACACATGTGTGGCTAAAAACATCGTCGCTCGCCGCAAGAGCACCTCTGCCACGGTCCTGGTCTATGGTAGGTGACGACTTCTTTCAACAGGTGTCAAAGGAGGCTCGGAGGCTAATAAGCGGTCTGGGCTCCCAGCTTCAGAATATAAAACCAGCTCAGATGAGTCATGTTTTGCTTGCATGTGGCATCTGTTATCCCACATTTCCACATTAATCTCTGCATGTTCTCTTGCATGGAAGGTACCCAGGCGCACTTCTTCTATATTACACTCAGATTCTGCTCTGTAGTTTTAGTAATAACAGTATGCAGCGTTATGCATGTGTGACATATGGTGACGACTTGCGTAAGTCAGCTCTTTTTTTCAGCAAGCAATTAATTTCACTATCATAAATAACGGCACAAAGAGATAGTAGTGTGTCTGCACATTAATTAGCACAACTTAAAATGTTACTGGCAGCCATTCGGCCAAGAGCTGGCAGTCTCCGATCTCGGGGCTGCCATCCTCCTTCTCTGTAGTGGATCCAATATGAGAAGAGAAATTGAATTAAGAGCAAACTGTAAATAATGACTTGGCTTGATATGCAGACTGATCTTTATTAAAATGCAGAGAAACAGCATATTTTCTATCACAGGGTTTCTGGGGTACTGGCACTGCTCAGGTTCTGCATACGTTATAGCCCGACTTCGCTCTCAGCTACAGGGTACATGCAAACATGAAATTGAAATCATGTGGGACTGCATGGAAGCAGCTTTATGTATATAAGAGTATAATCTGGCACAGTGTCTGTCACAGGCTGTTTTTGTTGAGGCTGCCAGCAGATGTGTGCTGTTAAGTCAGAAGAGTTATTGTGTGTTATCTAACATGACATAACATAGGAAAACACAACATATGCCACAAATATACAGCACTATGTATCATTAAAGGTTTTTTTTACAGTGTATTTATTAGACTAGATTTAAAAGAAATATCTGGTTATTTTTATGCAGGTAATTAACTTGAAATACACGTATGCATATCCCTTGTGAAATCAGAGCGTCAATTATTTGATCAAAATGTAATATCTCAGGCCGTTCTCATTTTCAGCTTGTAGCTACTTGAATATCAATTTCCATTTAAGATTGTAGTTGCTCTGCCCTCGCAGCTAACAGAAGCTCTCAAAGGAATCTCAGTGGATTTCAGGGTGTAGGATGAACTGAACTTGAGAAAATATGAGCATAGTGTGAAACATGAGGGACACTGATGGATGGCTTTAGAGCCTTAATGTATAGGAATAAATATTCTCTTTACCATATCCAAAAATACAAGCATAGATTACACAGATAAACTAGAGTGAGAAAATGTATCGAAAATGTATTTGGCTTTGTTCCATTTATAAATGTAATAATCAAATTAATATTTATATCTATATAACACTAAAAACAGACTAGAGTATTTTAGATCTTTGACAAAACACTTCAACACACTTTTTCTTCTTCAGCTAATTTTGTAATTCAACAGACTTCGACTGTGCATACCCTGAAGGACGTTCAAACTTAAACGCTGTTGATAATTGAGGCATGTGCACTTTCATGGTGAACGGTTTCAAATGAAATGTGTTCATTTGGAGCATGCACTCAAAACACACAATCATACACTCCTCAGAGCCTCCAGCATAAAAATGAAAAAGCACAATTATTCTTACTGCTGATTATAATTGATTAGCTTGTTGTTGAAATGACTGTGGAGGCAAACGCATTCACACTCTTATTGTTCGCCTTTCTTGTATTGTCAAGCAATTGTTTTCACTCTCAGACCCCACAAATTGTAAACAAATTGCTGGGGCGCTTGCTTGACAATTTTATTTCTTCCCATCGGTCTATGTGCTTGACAAATGTATAACCATTGCTATCTGTATCAACGGAGGTTAAATTACTGTAGAAGTGCTCTTGTTTTAAAAAAGACCTGTTACTGCTGTTCACTTGTGTCGCTCTGTAGAAGAAAAGAATAATTCAGTTACCTGAGAGCATCGCAGTCCACCATGCTAGCTGATTTAGCTAGCTGTAGCAAGTCATAATAAGTGCTACTTTTCAAAGCAGGTTCAACAGGGGGCCAGAGATGCATTTTAACAAGGCCTGGCTGGTGTGACTGCACTCTGTGCTAAGAGGTAATCAGGGGCCGAGTTGCCTGGCAATTTACCTCGCCGCGGCGAGCAATCAATCGCATAGAGAGGGCAAGGAAATGATTCAGCCACGACAAGCACAGGAGAGAGTTAGGGGGAAATTAGGAAGGGAGTATGTACAGAGAAGGAACGCCAGCACTGTTCAAGTCAATAAATCAGGAATCTCTGTATCTTTGTAAGCTGAGGCAAACACAGGATGTACAGGAAGGAGCTGATTAGAATGAAACCAGCGTGATTTGATGTAATCACCTGCCATGATCGAGTGATATAGCAACAGTTATGTGCCAATAGACGAGTAAGGTTCGGAACATGGGCGGTAATAGGAATACAATGTTCAGAGTTTCCAAAGTGCCTGAACTTTCATTTCGAAATATAAAAGAGGAAGAAATTATAGAGTGTTGTTCTCTACAATTCAGAGAACACTTAGAGTTTGAAGAATGACATGCGATGGTGTGAAATCAGTGATGGACATGTGAAGGGTATAATCTGAATTACTGGAACAGCCATGATAAATGTATTTCTCAGCAGTATGCTGGCATTTCCAAGGAGTAGGCGTTGTTTTCTTATGTATTTATGACCATGAGCATTCAGCTTTAAATGGTGTTTCTTTACAGCGATTATATTCTGACTGTATTATGAGTTTTTTGTATGTTGTCATACGTTACTTTTGGAGGCATATCTAAAATGTCCACTAGTCACTTTGCAGCACCTTCCTCAGAGATAAGGTCAAAGATGGCAAGCTGTCATGTTATTTTCTGCTCCCTGTTGAAGCCATTTTGTTTTCACTGCAGTTGGCTGTAACTCCAACTCGGACACAGGAAGCAGCCCGCCTTTGCTCTTCCATTAGCTCACCTTGCAGTGCTGAACCAAAGAGTGTAACAGCAGTCACAATTATTCTAGCGCAACACACCTCTTTTTCCTTAGTGCATGTCGGGTAATCCTGGCTGCTCTGTCCCTTCATCCATCCCTCCCTTCCTCCCTCCCCCTCCCTCCCCCCTCCATCCCCACCGGCGCTGGTCTGACAGTCAACGGCGGCTGGTCCACGTGGACCACCTGGTCGTCCTGCAGTGCCGTGTGTGGGCGTGGCTGGCAGAAGAGGAGTCGGAGCTGCACCAACCCCACACCACTGAATGGAGGCACATCCTGTGAGGGGCAGAACGTCCAGAAAAGTGCCTGCGTGGCCACCTGTCCAGGTAACTCCCAGGCAACCCTGTTTGTCCTGTGGCGCTTGGCTTCCTGTGGCTTCCTTTTTGCATTTTTTTGCATCCAGAAGTCATCAATTCATCTTTATTTTGGCTGCTTTTTTGTACCAGCACCCAGGTCTTTCTTAGATGTCAGTGCTTCTGTTGTCTCCTGCAATTAGACCGCTTACACAGCAATGTCAGAGCCTATTAGTCTTCACAGTGAGGCCTCATCCTGAAGGTGATTTATTATTATCACTCTTTGTTCACATATCTCTTTATCTCCTGTGCTCTACACAGACCCTGCCTTTATTTCAGAGACCTGTCTGCTTTAAGAGACACGGTCTCAGCCATGGCATTGTGTCAGACCAGCTAGTACATTTGTTATTGTTTGCTGCTCAAGCTATGTAGTAAATATGGGCAATAAAAAGCTGAATTATGGCAGCCTGCGTGTCGTGTTTACGTGTGAGGAGTTGAGGGCGTTTCATTTGCCTGCCCCGTTCTCCCCCGTGAGAGAGCGTCCTGGCTGATACCGAGGAACACATATCGATCCCTCTTAGCCTGAGATGGAAGTCAAGCTGCTTCATTTGCAGTCCCACATTAGCCCCCTGACAGAGGGAGAGATAGCAAGGGAGAGAGAGCAGGATGGGGGAAAAGGAGGTGTAAGGTGAAAGCAGGGATATAGACAGGTGGAATCAGATACAGTGTAAGGGAGGCAGGAACAAAGCCCAGAGAGAGAGAAGAGGGAAACTGAGAAAGAGGTAGCGAAAGCCCGAGTGCGTACGAGAGCTGGCCGTTTGGCTGCCAGCAGATCTGTCCGAGGACATAAAGCAGGGCCTCTGCAGCCATGCTGACCGCAGGAGAAATCTCCCACGCTCGGTAAATAGCAGAGAGGGAAATCCAACACCTCTGGCAGTGGCAGCTTCTCCCTGCCTAAAACAGAGGTTATCTTCCTCAGTGAATCAGGGTGTTGCGTTACACATCTCCCATGTAAAGACATCACTAGATGTCAAGCATGAGTGTAAGTAACATGGCCCGCCGGAATACATCAGGAGTGGAAGACAAAGGGAACACAGAAACGCTCCTTCAGGACACTATCTGGACGGATTTGGAATTATTAGCGCCGGAGCAACGAGTAATGGAATTAGAGGAGGTGTCCAGGGATGCTTGACATTCCCCCATAGCAAAGCAGGATACTGACCTCCATGAGCTTAAAGAGATTAATGTCAGTCCAAGCTGCTATTGTTAGACCAAACCCCGCCCTCCTCTCTCTTTCTCCTGCCCCACAAGGAGAAAGTGTGTAATTTCAACTCTCGGGGTGCAGTGACAGAAATTGCATTGTGCCCTGTGAACACGGTTTGCAGAGACTTTTGAAGTGAAAGAACTCTTTCTTTTTTCTCTTGATGAGAGACGCTACAGCGACGTGACCCCGCTCACACCTCTATCAGTCCTGTTGTTTGGCGACAGAGAGGAGTCTCTGCCTTCTTTTCTAAATCTTTACCTGTCTCAGACAGAACACCGGCGGCACAGACAGTCACAGCTGTCGGACCCCTGAGAGGGTCCCCCTCAAGGCCAAAGTTCACCACGCTAGAGCCGGGGGATGATGGGCTGTTGTTTCCAATCACAAGTGGCAGCACGGCTCTGTTGTGTACTCACAGACACACCTCTAAAGTCCCCCAAGATGAACTGACTGTTCCCATCATTCGTCACCCAGCACGCACACACACACACACACACACACACACAGCCAAGCAGAGACAACTCCCAAGTACACCTGAATCCTTACCTTAATACATCAAATACATGATTAACGCATGTATGAATCATCAGCCTGAATAAATGAATAGACGCTCTCATACAAGAGTCACGTTCAGCAAGGTGGAACAGATGAGGCCAGCCTAGCAGAGAGCGACCTCACATACTGGATAACAACTTTAATTATCACTGTGCTCATAGCCTTCGCAGGTCTAATCCACTTGACGCACAGTAGATGGTGATTTCAGCTCATTTCTGAAGAAAGAGACTTGAGAAGAGTGAATTACATGGGGAGCTGTAACGCTGCAGATAGACATCGTGTTATTTATTTAGACGCAGCTGACATTTGGATTCAGAAGTAGTCTTCTTTATTTTTAAGTCAGCCTTGAGAGGCATTTCTCCTCTACAGTGCCTTTTGTGTTGGAGCCGCATGTTAAAAATTGCATGATTTTAATGCTGGTCTTGTTTCAAGAGTTCATTAATTATCCAGACTAAGATTCTTTGTTGATTATTAGCTCTCTTGTGCATTTAACTCACAGCATTAGATCTTTGAAATGGATAACAGAAAAATACATTTTATTTATTTTTTTGGTTTTTTTGTAATTTGCAGTTGTTTTTGTTTTGTCTAAAACACATCGATGGCTTCACAGATTCTCCCTTTGGGGAGAAAGAGATGCTGTCAACTGAATGAATATTCGCTGGAAACAAATCAATATAAATTTTGAATCAACAACATGCAAAGGCTGTAATTTGTCTCTGCATTGCCCGGCTAAGTCTATTTATGTTGTTTTTTTTGTTGAAATGCCGATGGCCATGTGTTGTTCCACATTTAAAGAGTAACATGGTTCCTTCAGAGCCACAGAAGCATATTTTCATACACATATTCATACGGACGTCCACCATCTACAATAACCTGTTCAGTACCAAAACTCTTTTGGTTGTCTTTTCACAGTACCTCCTGTGTCTAAACGTGAGCTCCCGCCTCTCATCTGGAATGTGTGAAGCCGAAGAGGCTCATCTGTATTTTTGTCTAAGACTCCAAAGTGTTTAATGAGAGTTGGCGGAGGCCTGTGTGGCAGATCAGATGGGCTCCATGCTGGGAGAGACACAGGGAGCTGTGGAGGAGGAGGAGGAGGAGGAGGAGGAGGCTGAGGCTAAAGCCTGAGGCTCAGAGCAGAGCAGATCAACACTTGAGACAGCCAGTAGCCAAACTATGCAAAAGCTTATCTCCATTTCTCTTTCCTCTCGCTGCCTTCTCACTTTTCCCTTTGTGTCCATCTCATCATATCCTGCCGAAGTATCCCACATAAATCTGCAGTCCATCCCTCACCCTTTCATTGACTCTGCCCCTGCACCGACTTGTAGTCTGAGCCAACGGTCATGGCAAAATGTCAGCTCAAGCCAATGTTTCTGACAAAGATGCACAAGCTGAGCCAACAGCAAATATCTAGTCCCCGGTTTTGGAAGTGACACCTGGCCCACAAACATGAACGGGACTGTTGCCGATGTGTTGGAGAACAGCAAACAACCTGAAGAGATTTCTAACTTGTGTGAATTATTTAAATATTGTACTGATCCCTCAGGCTTGCCAGGGGAGTCATGAGAATTCTACTCAATGAAAAATAAACAGACTCGGGGCTGGTGTGTTTGTGCATGCGTACTTGTGAGCGTGTTTGCGTACGTACGTGCTGTACACATGCAAGTTAGCACCCATATGTCTGCTGTCTGCACTGCAGGCAACTGTCTAATTCTACTTGGGTAGGAAGCGTTTGCGTCTCTGGATATTATCAGAGAGACACCATATTTTATCTGAGGAATAAATAAAGGCTATGGCTAATAAATGTGACAGAAAAACACATTAGTTCAGTCAGAAAAGACGGTGGCCATCTGGTGACAGCTTTGCATCAGCGCTGTTTTTAATCATTCTGTGCCATTCGTTTTGGCTCGTCCTCTTCATATGTCATTCTGTCTCATTTTGGTTTGTTCTAGTTAACATAAGGGAGTAAACTTCTGTTATCAGTTGCTTACTATATCACAACCACTGACAAAAAAAAAATCTGATTTTGAACTAAAAACGTGTCAGAAATAGAGAAAAAGGTTTGGTTATTAATCTCTGTTGCATCACCCACTTCTGTGGCTAAGCTATCAGCCCCCTGCCATGGCTCTGTGGTTTTCCGCGCCTTGTTTTTTACCTTAGCTTTGAACACTGGCATTGGGGGTGGTTACTGTGCACACATGTGTGTCGACAGGACAGTGGGAGCAGAGGGGCGACCTGCTGGTCTCAGTGGTACTCGTCTACCTCCTCGTGTTCCCCTCAAGGACAAGGAGACCATGGGTGTCCATTATCTTGGACCATGCTCGTCAGCAGCCATTGTCATTTTGAGCAGCAAAGCCTCAAACAGGCCCTCCTACCGACCTGTTAGGAATGGTCGGGCTCCTTTCCCTTCTCCCTTTGACAACATGTCCAAATGGGGGCTTGCCACTGGGCTATTGTATTACTGTCCCTCCTCAGAGACCTGCCTGACCTGACACCTGTGGTGTTGTTTGATTGAAAATCAGCTGTGGTTCCTTTCGCAGTAGCGCTAACAATCTCTTTCTGGGGATTTGATAAGGAAAACTGAGGCTGCGGATGATAATTTCCTTATGTGGGTTCAGAGAAAGGAAAAAGGATGAGGTTTGGTTCTGATTTCAGCCTTGAATCTGAAAAAAAGCAAATCAAGGAAAGCGTCAATTTTCTTTACTTCACTGCATTTATTGTAACCACTTTCCACTTCCTCTTATGCTGTCCAAACATTTCTCTGGTCCCTCTCTTGCTCCTGAAATATTTGCAACATGTGCTCAGAATCAGGCAGGCCATCAAGAACTGTTTATGCATCTCCATCTTTCTTTGATTTTTCCTCAGGTCGCAGCACTCGTGTCTCATCCACATTCGTGTGAGCAGCCCCCTGTTTTCCACTCCAATCCGCGTGTTTGAAAATGTTATTTGCATGGCCATTAGTCTTGCTTTGTGGTGGAAAAGAGAAGTAGAATTTCATCACCTCATCAGGGCAGATGTTGATCTCATCTCTTTATTTCACAGTGGTGTGGATAAACTGAGGGGCGACATAATATATTCATTAGGATGTAATTCGCTATTCAATCATTCTCATTCCCAGCCTGGATAATCAGCCCACTGGCCCACGGATGGGTCCACTCAATGCCAAACAAGGACAATTATCTGATTGGTTCTGCTCTCTCTGCCAAATGGATCTGACTGCAAAGAGGCCCGAGCTGTGTCAGCATCCCACCACACACACACACACAAAAGCAGTCTCAAATTCTCTAGCAATCATTTGAGGACACGCAGGGACAAACATGTAGATTTGTGTGAGAGCAGGGTCTAATTCACACACCTGTGCCTCTGGCCTAATACGCTCACAGCGACTTTAAGCTCCTTTTCCAATTGGGAACTCACTCCAAAACCAAATAACATCATTACTTGGTGGAGTTACGCAATAATAGGTATCCCACCCTGAGTAACATCTCACTTATGTTTTATTAACCAAAGCCAGCGACCAGCAGCCAGTCAGCCCCGCTCTACTGGGGTCATGCCCCCTACACTCTTTATTGCTAGGATTAATGAGCACTAAGGTTTCCTTGCCCTTAGGTCAGTCACGAGGAGGGTTACTGCTACTGCTATCCTAGAGAGGTGTGTGTGTGTGCGTGTGCGTGTGTGCGTGCGTGTGTGTGCGCGCGCGTGTGTGTGTGTGCGTGTGCATGCGTGTAGCTCTGGTGATTCTTGTCTGGTCCCCTTCACCCTTACATTTGGGAGAGAGAAAGAGCGAGACGGTGGCGTTTTTCTCCCATGAGAGCTCATTACTGCTCTTTTTCCCATTAGCCCTATGGTAACCTTCCCCAGGCCGGGCTCTGTGTCACTGTCAATATCACTCCAAGCCACTGCCCCATCCCCGGCCACAGTGCCAAATTACCCCCACCATTGCAAAATGCCCTAGCCTGTCTGCGTGTGGTAAAGCTGCTGATATTTCTTACAGCGGGGGCCCTCTCAGAACTATTACCAGCCCATTTCCATTTGTTTCATTTTGTCCACACTGATGGCGGCGTGTGTTTGAAGTTACGGTAGACAGAAATAGGCTGCAGGTGTAATGTACAGTAATGTTCGAAGTAATACCACCTGTACTGAGCCTCGCATTCAAATACACTGCAGCTAATGCTCATGTTGCTATAGTAACGGCTTGTTTTGACAGAGATATTAAACCAAGCCAAATTTGTTGTCCTCTAACAAATGTTCATTTTGTAGGCAATTATTTTCAAGAACATATTTGTATTGTTGGTTAGAGTCCACGTTGGTACATAAAAGCAATCTTATGTTTCCATTTCAACAACATTATAGCAACATAAAGAACATACAATTGTAATTTTTGTGGCTTTTTTTGTGGATTTTATATACATCAATGGGTGAAGTAGCTAAAGGGAAGACTCGTGTTAGAAAAGGAGAGTATAAACCAAGAGAGGAAAAGAGAAAATCCTATAAAACAAATACCACTGTTACAGGATTAACATTGTCGCTCATTCATCCCACACCTTCACTCTTCACACCTTCAGTTTTAAGGTAAACTTTTAACCAAAGAGATATTTGCATTGGACGTTTGACACTAGACTAGAGGGCCAATTTCCCAGGGGTGAAATCTGTCTCCCTGTACAGATTTAGTTGTTGACAGCTGGGTCTACCAGGCCACAGCACCATCGTACCATTGGGGTTTAGCTTAGTTGCATCTGATTTCCATGTTGGAAATAAACAAAGAAAGCAGAATAGAGACAATATGGCTTTGCTCAGCAGTTTTACACGCTTTGGTTTCCCTGTGCATCTGCTGGATTTGAGTGTGTGTGCAAGTGGATTTGCATGTCTTTATAATGCTTTCCCTACCAGGTTTCCATTTTAGAGCGAGTAGATTTGCACAGGATGGCAACAGAGTCTTCTACCAGTTGTTCTCATCTCACACGCAAATACACCACTGCTTTTACTGCTTTTACACTGCTGTTGCATCTGAACATTTCACACTGTTGAGAGTTGTAGCTTGTTTTATTGAAACTGTTTCGGCATGTTTTCCAATCAATACCCTTTCCCCTGAACTAAAACATAAGTGTTTGAAGTTTTTTGCTGCTATTTGTGTGTCTGTGCTAACCCATGTTGTTCTTTTTTATCATGTGTGTGTGTCTCTGCAGTGGATGGAGGCTGGAGCGAGTGGAGCAAGTGGTCAGCGTGTGGTGCAGACTGTTCGATGTGGAGGAGCAGGGAGTGCACCCAGCCCTCACCTGGCACTGGGGGAAAAGACTGCCAGGGGCTCGACCTCCAGTCCCTCAACTGCACCAGCGAGCAGTGCCCACAGAGTGAGTGCACTCCCACCCACATACTGCAGACCAGACTGTCAGCTGCTCAGCTCAGTGTAACAATAGAAAAGATGCAGTAGTAGAAGAAGTACAAGATATTTTTAACCATTTTTCAACCACTTTTCTGGAACAGGAGCAGTGGAATGCAGTTTAGTTATGTTTGTTCATCAGAACTGAACTGATGAGTAGAAACTGTACATTTTAAAATCAATGAATTTGCTCAAAACAACATTTGAGAGATGTAGTTAGAAAAAAGTAGATCTCAAAACAATACATGGAGAACAGGTATACAGGAGTAACATTAATTGTTAGCCCCTACACCAAGCCTTGTTGAGAAGGTGGGGAGGGAAAGGCTTTTTCCTTCATGCTCTTTGCTTTGGGAAGAGGGGCGAGTCCTTCTCCTCTTTTTATCAGATCAAATAAACATTTTATATCTCCTTATGGCATCGGCTTCCTGTGATAAATGTTGAGTATTTCTTAGAAAAGGTTCATAAAGGAAAGATGTCCATCCCATAGGACACTTACTGACTCTGCGGACCATTACTGGCTCGTCCTCACCTGCTTGACCTTTTAAAACAATCGGTTCTAATAAACACTGGTGTGTCGCTCGCCGCTAAGATATAATATACAGTCTTTTCACCTGTGTCGGTGCTGTGATGCTCTCTGACCTCTCAACAGAGCTGAGAATTAAACCATCTCTCTTCTGATTAAAACACAACCTGACAGATAAAGTGCTGTGGGTCAACTTGGGCAGGTGTGCACATTTGCTGTGATTGTTCTCTACGTGCATTTTTGTTTTATGTTGTGCGTTTATGCATATACAAAAGCCAATGTTTTGTGCAAAGATGCCAGCACTGTGCCGCCACTCCCCATGTGTCATTAATAGGGCATGTGCGTACTGTCAGGATTAGAAACTGTGAAGCTCGAACAGCAGCTGAGTGGAAAGTGGCACCACAGGGTCCACTGCTGACCAGATGGACGTGAAGAGGGGGCTCTGTCATTCCCTACAGATATCAAAGACAGAAAGATATTGCAGCTTCTCACCCAGAAATGATGAGTCTCAGGGTGGTGTCCCAAAGAGGGAACGTACAACGCACTCTTTGGCTGCTCTGTGTGGTAAACACTGAGTTTAAATAAAGATTATGTTGACATGAGGCAGTGAATTAATAAACTGAATTATGTATCTTGCTCTCACTGACGTGATCAGATGGACCGATGCATAGCGAGCTGGGGGGGGGGGGGGGGGTTGGTGGTGGATAGGGATTCTGTGTGCGAATGTTGCATCGTGCATGGGTGTTAGCATTATGTATGACTGAGTGTCTGTCAGCGTGTGCGTGCATGTGTGTGTGTCAACCGCTAGCTGAGTTTGGCTGATGCAGTGAACCAGGGAGCTCAGTCGGCCCATCATCAAAGGTCAGCAGCTCCTCCCCAGAGAGGCAAGATATATACACAAAGATGCCAGTCATTGTTCCACACACACACGCAGCGTCGCTCAGTATTTACACTGACAGTGCAGAGCGGAGCGCTGGCCTCTGAAGAATGCCTGTCCCAATCTGTTCCCAGCAGATGTGTTTCCATAGACAACGGCTGTGTGAAGTATTATAATAAGCAAAATAGCAAGATGGTTTTGGCTTGTCAGCAACTCCAATACTTCAACCATGTCTGCAGGCTATTAGCTGAGATGGAAAACTTCCCCCTGAAACAAAAGACACCCTTCTCTTCTCCAGTGTAATCGAACAATGCCACTGCAGACTGAGCTGTAGTAACTCCACTACATAAGATGTCCTCACCAACACGTCTAATCTCCCTCATTAAGCCAGATACTGTATGGCACACGTTAGCTGAGGTTATTGTTTTGGGTATTGCATATATGAGAGTCAATGCTTTGTGTTGCAGAACCAAAATAAACAGATCTGACCCGGGCGGGATCATTTTCATAAAGCAAACAAGCGAAGCCCAAGATGGAGCTACGCAAAAATTTGTGCAGGGAAATAATAAATGTGCTGGCAGTGTGCCAGAGCCAAAATGGCAGGCAGGTGTTAGAGGGCACGAAAATGATAGTGGGGGGAAATATAATGCTGCTCATATTCTCAGGCGCAGGAAATTAGGACAACATAAAAACAATTATTTGGCTTAATGTGTGTAATGAAGGTAATGAAGTAAATTTGCTGCAGCATCCCGTTTTGGGGGATGATTGTGCAAAGACCATCAAACTATTAATCTGTCTATAATCAGTCTTTTAGAATCAGGGGGCTAATTTGGTGGCCGACATTATTCGTCACGGCTGTTTTGTCAGAGCAGAGGGTCACAGGCTGCATGAAAAATGGCTGAACATTTATTTTGGCTCATATTTCACGTGGGCCTGCTGAGGGATGGGACGACTGTATTGTGGAGATAGTAATGGTCACGTTCACTTTGAGAGTTTTAGTAGCCATATTTCCCTGACCTTAAGAACTCCTGTGTTATTCATCTTCGGGCGGGTGACTGGGATTGGCCATGGGATGAAATATATTCTTCGGTCTCTTGATAAATGCCCCGGGGAGGAGGCGCAAGAGGCTGCAAAGCTTTATTTATCAATGCAGGAGAGAGAAAGGAACAGGTAGAGAGAGTTGAGGACTATCAGGTGCAGACATTGTGCTGACTGCCAATGCGGCGAGAGTCCAAACTTCAACAGGATCCCGGTACGTTGCCTCAGAGGTAGATGAATTATAAGTCCATACTGGCCCATCTCGAGTCAGAAACTTGATCCCTAACCAGCCAGCCCTGGAGCGAGTCTGAGGAGCTGAGCTGAAAGCTTCAGGAGAGGGGAACAAACAGAGATTGGCCCGGGGTCAACGCTGAAAACAGCTCATCACATCCACAGATTATCCGCAGGCGGGTGTCAATCACGAAGAGAGGTCACACACAAAGGGAATCAAAAGTTCCTCGCCAGCAATTACGTCAAGTGGAAATGAACGATGGAGTGACGGCCGTGTAGAGGAAAGGAGAGGTGAAATGAAAGAGTGTGTAGAGAGAGGGCGTGCTAGAGGGGGACTAAACTAAAACCCATCCAATTATAAAACCTGATTAGCTATGTCAATTAAAGTGTGATGGATGTCCTTTCAATTATTGGCTGGCATCATGAAAATCAATGAGCGGGGGCCAAGAGGAGCTGCGAGGAGTTGCTGGTCAGGGTTGTAGCGAGCATCGGGATCGTTTCTCTGTGACACCTGGTGGGTCAGATAAAACTTCACTCGCCGATGCTCCGATAAGCCACCAGAGATTACAGACAGAATAGAGGGAGGAAGAGGGAGAGTCGTCTGATTGACTGACTTTATTGTCTGGGTGCAAGAATGGTGTGTGCAGAGATACTGGATCTTTGCATCTGAGGCTGGCCCCGGTGCCTTTGGTTTGCCCTCAGAAAGTAAACAGCAACCGGCCAATCTGAGGCTATGTTTATCCAATCAGCAGAACCCAGTAGGCCTGTCTCCTTGCTGACGGGTGTTGTTTTGTCTTTAGTCAGACTGCACATCTCTCTGTAGACTACAGCGTTGGAAGTCCAAAATATCACCGCCTCGTCTGGCCTTTGACTCACCAAGACAATTGGATTGAGGAACTTTAATGAGAGTTCAGCCATAGTCTCTCTCCTCCCTTTTTTGGAACTCTTTGTGAAAGGTGGAAGGTTTAGCCAGGCTGCTTACAGTTAAGCACCTCTATGCTTCCCTGAGGGGAGAGACAGAGTCAGAGGAGAGAAGCATAGGCAGGTAAATGGACAGGATGTGAGGTGGAAGATGGAGGTATGTATCCTATAAGACTCTTCATGCTCTGTGTGTGTTCTGTG
Organism: Pagrus major; assembly: GCF_040436345.1. NCBI lineage: Eukaryota > Metazoa > Chordata > Actinopteri > Spariformes > Sparidae > Pagrus > Pagrus major. The sequence continues at coordinate 21,642,568 of NC_133232.1, read as the reverse complement.
CAGATGTGCAAGAACAAAACACACGATCTCGTGTTTATCTCCAGCCAGTCATTCACAATTGATTACATGTCAAGAGATCTCTGGCATTACAGCGGCTCGCCATAGAGCTTGGCTGCATATAATCCTGCTACTTAAGGTATCAGATTGTACTGAGATAATCACCCATGAAATAGATTCTGGCATTTCTCTTAAAGACTTGGGTATGTCAGACGGCTTTGTCCAAAGAAATGGATTTTTCGAGGCAAAAGGAGAAGGCAAGGACAAACGGATGAAAAGAGATGAATAGAGATGAGAGTGAGACACAGACAGAGAGAGATGGTTCTTCTTTGTCCATTTTCTCTTCTTTTTTTTAACCAAACTTGACTGTTTGCACTCCTCCTAATTCAATTGTGGAATTCTCATGTCACAGATTTACTAACACCAATTAAAACTTGTCAAATCTGCGTGTTTCCAACATTGAGAGCAGTTCCTGTCGAGCGGCAGGATGTCACAGTGGTGGAAAAACACTGAGACAGTCTGGAGATATTCATCAAAATATATCCTATCTAATGTAAATCAGGTTGAAACCTTCTGGCCATGTTATTGCTGCTCATTGCCCAAAATGCAAATCGCACGTTCTGTCAGTCACAGGCACATGCTGTTTCGCAATTCCTGTTCTTTCGTCCCTCTAAAATTCAAACCTTCATTGTTGTATGTTTGCTCTTCTCTTCCTGCGTCTGTCCTCCTCCTTTTGTTGTCAACTCAACACTCGCTCGCCTGCAGCACTTTAACCTTTGCCGCTGTTCTCCATCCCTCAAAGCTGTGCTGTTCAACGCGTCCCCTCCTCGACTGTGTTCGGTTGACAGCGCTACGCCCCCGTGGCTCCCTGGGACAATGGCCCTCCACAAAGGCCCCAGGAGCATCCTCCACCTCCGCCACCAAATTCCCCTAGCCTTGGGAGACAGCCGTAGCAAATCCCATTCTCCTCCAAAACACACACACACACACACAATGCATGCACACAAATGCACACACACACTGATGTTTGTCTGGGCTTAGCTGTCATCTTCATACTGTACTTTTGGGAGAAAGACGCTTTCATGCTTGAGAGAGAGAGAGAGACATTCAATAAGAGGTGCTAGAATTTCATAAGCAAATCCTTCATTTTTCCACTCACTCTCTTGGGGGTGTTGTGTGCTTAGAGACAGAGAGAAAAAGACAGGGGAGGGAAAGGTGTTGTGTGCTTGGAGACAGAGAGAAAAAGACAAGGGAGAGAAAGAACATGCTAGCACAAGATATATTTATCCTGTGCCGAATTGAAGCAAGGTAACGCTGAAAACCTGCTGCAGAAACTGTTTCTTTCTCCTTGATTGTCTGCAGGTTGACATTGAAGCTTCTGCCTTTATAAAAATACCTAAAAATTAAGAAGACTGTCAAACATTTGCTAATGCTGCCTGTGGATCAGTCAGGGACGAAGTCAAGCAGCATTTGATTCCAAGCAAGGAATGTGTGACTGATTTCATGCTATTAAACTGATCCTCAAGTGAGACCTTAACATGGAACATAATAAAAGATTTCTCAGCAGCACATGTCAGTAGTGTCATTCAACACTTGAGGTTTTCAGTCACGATTAATCTTTTTTCTGTTTCCTCCCCTTGCAGCCGTGAGCGGGGCCGAGGACGTGGCGCTCTACGTAGGCATGGTGGCGGTGGCTCTGTGTCTGACTCTGCTGCTCATCGTGGTCGTCCTGGTCTACCGGCGTAAGAAGGAGGGCCTGGATGCGGATGTTGCGGACTCCTCCATCCTCACCACTGGCTTTCAGCCCATGGGCATCAAGCCCAGCAAGCCAGGTGTGTGGGCACCACGGCCGCGCAGGCCTCCCCCCCACAGCAGTAGGACACTGTTCTTTGTTCTACCCTCCTCTGTGCGTCCGTCGGTCCGTCGTCTGCCCACTGTGACAGTGCAGCACTCATCTACATGTACCACTGATCCTGTGTTTGTTTGCGGTTGTGGAGGTGGTGTGAGTGTGTTTACAGTGGTTTGTAGTCTAAGCAAGATGTATTATGTTGTGTGTTTGTGTGTGTGTGCGGTGCACGAGCTGTTTATTTGCCTGCCTGACACATTATGTTTCGCCACCACCTCATTGTCAGGAAATGTACCCACTCTGTTTACTGCCTGTGTGGAGCCTCTGAGGTTTACCAGCGAGTAATAGAAATACAACTGTCTGAGTTGGATGGAGATGGGGAACTGGGTTGCAGTGCCTGTGATTCACCGTGGAGAAAAAAAAAAATCCTTTTTACATTCTGGGTGCTAAGCTGCATCTGAGTTCTGTTTGGAATTGATTGTGTGGTTGCTAAAGAGACAGACAGACAGAGATCGACAGAGAGAGAGAGAGGGGAGGGAAATAGACTGGCTTTGGGTGGAATTTGTGTTTGTGTATTGTCAAGAGTGTGTGCGTGTGAGTCTTCTGTTTCCTGCACCATGTGTCTTTTCCTGTTTGTTTCAGTTTTTCTGTGTGGTGACAGCTTCAGAGAGTGTGAGGTCTGTCTCTGTGATGTATGAACCACCCCGCCTGCCACTCATGATGATTCACACATTTGCTTTTGTCTGTTTTCTTTTTTTATTATTATTGTTCAAACAGAGAATTCCCATTTGCTCACCATCCAGCCTGATCTAACCACCACCACCACCAGTTACCAAGGCACCCTACGCTCTCGCCATGACGCCACTGGGAAGTTTTCAATGACCAACGGGCCTCTGCTGGACCCGCTTCCCAACGGCTCACACACGCTGCACAACGGCAAGCTTAACTCGGACCCCGCTGAGTTTGTGAGCAGGCTGTCTACTCAGAGCTACTTTAAAACGCTGCCCCGCGACGTAGCTAACACCTCCTATGGGACCTTCAACTTCCTGGGAGGGAGGCTGACGATCCCCAGCACAGGTGGGTTCTTTGTTTATGCTCATATAGGTTTAATAAAGTGTGCTTTCTGCCTGTAATTCAGTTCAGTATGTTTGGGACAGTAAACATAAAGACAGAGAACTCATCCATTAGATAGTTTTGGTGATGTCATTCTGCATTATAGTCGACCATTAACTGTATAGAAGTTAGAGACAGAGCTTCTGGCTTTGAAAAGTGAAGCCGGTGCTGAAGTGCCTTAAAAGCTGCATTCTTTCTAATGGCCAGCAGGGGGCGGCTCCACTGGTTTCCAAAATATGTCCGCTTGTATGTAAGCTTATGAGAAAGTGACCCTACTTCTGACCTGATATATTACCTCAGTAAACAGCATGATGTTAATTTTTTAAGTTACCCATGTAGAGTAAAATAGGTGATGAAGCAGCGAGATGCTTTAGGGCGTGGCTTCCGTGTGATTGACAAGTCGCTACAAGGGCGTGACCTCAGGTTTTCAGTTAGATCCAATTAAGATATCCTCCCTAACTCCACCCTCTCATCCAAATATGGTCATTTCTGGCTCCAACAAACCAAGATGGCTTTAAAACAGTAGTCCACAAATCAGTGGGTGACGTCAGAGTGGGTTTACACTTGCTGTGAACCCATGTGGGGAAATCAAATGAGCATCATGCAGCACAATACCACACTTTATGTGTAACATGCTACACAAAGGGCTCACGGAGAAATAATAGATTGTGAGTATTGAATGTTGTATATGATAATTCGACAAATAATAACATAACAGAAGCATTTTACTGTAATATTGTTGAAGTTGTTACTGCTTAGTCACTAAAATGCAGAAATTTGTGATTGCTTACATGTGCAGGAAAAGGTTAAAACATATGTTTAACACACTAGGACATTAAAGGATAAATTCACCCAAAAATGAAAATGATCATTGTCAATATCTACTCACCTCCATGCCGATGGAAATTCAGGTGAAGTTTCGTAGTCCACAACACATTTTTGGAGTTTCACAGCAACACAGAGTTGCAGTATTATCCTGAACAACTGAAGTAGATGGGGACTTGTTATAAGGCATAAAAAAGCAAAAAACAAGGAAAAACAAAAAATGGCCCCCTGCAGCTCACCCACTGTAATCCAAGACTCCAGAAGCCCCAAGATCCCAAATTGATTTGAAAATACTTTATTTAAACCCTCTTAGAGGCAGAATTCTTCAGTGGAGCTGCTAAGCTTAAAGCATTAGCGCGCCCCGATCTGAAGTGGGTGCATGTGATCGACTGTGCGTCAATTTGGGATCTCAGGGGCCCCAGAGACTTGGATTACACCGAACAAGCTGTATGGAGTTTGTTTTTATTTCGGTTGTTTTTTTATATATTTTTTTAAAAATCCTCCATCTACATCAGTTGTTCAGGAGAATGCTGCAACGCTATTTTGCTTAATAGTTTAGCTTCTGAATCACACATCAACCATCAAGACGAGATCCTTCTGTTCCTCTTACCTGTCCAATCTTTTATGAAATACAATGTCTGTTTACCACTTTAAATTAATACATTATTTTTCTTTTGCAAGCTCTTTGTGACAGCAGAGAAAACAATAAAACACATAAGGTGAAGTAAATTGCAGCATTAATTGTTTTCAGTCCATGCAGCGCTAATGAAGCTGGATGAAAGTCCCCAAAACTGTCCAATCAATTAGTTACCTGCCTATTGACAAGTCTTTGTGTTTACGTCCTTCCCTTCTCTTAAGATGAGAAGGAAAGGAACCTGAGTGGTGCAGTAAAAGCAGGTATTGTTTTTGAAGGGACAGCGAGATTTCAGTAATCCTCAGTAGGATGTTCTGTTTACTGCCAGACTTCAAACAAGAAAAGTTCCATCTCAACAATGTAACATCTGCTTCAAAATGTAGAAATACGGTGGGAACAAATCAGTTTTTATTTATAACAAACATTTCATATATTGTCATTGCTTTTACATAAAAAAGAACATTTACAGAAACTTTATTACATCTGCTTTAATGAGACGATGCTTCCGACTGGACATTAACAAGGAGGATTTATCAGTAACAGATGAGTCCCATAAACGTCTCCCTGTCTCACTGAAACCGACCCAGACCGCTCAGCCTTTAAATCTCATGCATGTGGGTTTACTAATAGTCTTGTACCCGGATAACAAAAGTGATTCAGTGCTTCATACAAAACAGCTTAGTGCACAGGCTGTATTTCTCTGTGTGATACAAATGAGTTTACAGTTATAAGGAATCATTTTAGCTAGGTGTTTAAAATGGATTATGTGGGAAGGGCTCACTTGTTTATCCAAACATTGAATCTTACAAAATAAGGTGTTTGGCTTAACAGTGACATCTACAAGAACGTAAAGTGTAAGGATGGGACAATTAAAAATAAAATCAAGAGTGTGCACCAAATACATTTTAGTCTGAAAAATTCCTGGAACAAAAACAGAGAACAAATTATTCCAATTAGGCCACCTCGCTTGTGACAGAGCTGGTCGAATTTGTAGCCGATGTCCACAAGCGTCAGCTCTGTGCTGTGAGCGTGGACAGAGGAATAGAGATAGTCCATTAAAGATTAGTCTGATAAAAGATATAAAAAGCCCAACATCATTAGTCTCCTATTTTGCTTCACCCTCTTCACATTAGCTGAGTACAGAGCTTATATAATTATACTGGAAGACAGTGTTTTCACTTGGCTCACTGTAGGCTGTCCAGATTAGCTGATCACAGTGCCAGTACGTCAGGACAAAAGGTCTTTTTTTCTGTTTTTCTTCCCATCTTTCTCTCCTCCACTCTCTTGCCGATATTTTATGCATGGATTAACTCAAAGCCATGTCGACTATACCACGCATTGGCACCGTTTTCTCATTGGGACACACACACATGCAAAAAAAAACAAACCTCAGCACTTGCATGCATCCACTCAGAGGAGATATACTGTCATTTAGCGCAGTTTCCAAGCGGGCACAGAAGAAGAAGACAGAAGACGGTTTATAGAGTCAGACAAGGCTGTGAGCATTCAGGCACCTTCGCCTTATTCAGACAGATGTTTTCATGGTGAACAATCCAGAGGCTGTCACACAGTCACTGTTTGTACCACATTTTAAATAGGATTCTAAGTGGATGATTTTTGGCACGAGAATCGCAACACAAATGCCACAACACTCCAACTACCTCAATAGCTCTCTCTATTCTCCAAGGTACATTCCCCCACTCTCCTGGGGAAGTGCAATTTTTCCGGGAGTAGTCTGTTCCATAGTCTCAATTATCTACTTTGTGGCAGACGGAGGACATTTAAACTGTGACGCGGCGTGCGTCTTTGTCTCAGCTAATTGTTGACCGTGGGGACGCGTGCCGCCTCGGCTGGCGGTGCAGAGATTTGCATCTACTGTACCTGGCGGAGGCTGCCTCTGACCTTCAGAATAGATTTGCTTTTTGTTTTTGCAGCCATACAGTTTTGTAGAGTGGGCCGGCTCCCTTTTGTGAGATGACAAAAGCGTTGTTCAGTCAGAACAAATGAGCCTGTCCCCCTCTTCCTCACCACCTCTCCCATTCTCTCTCCCTTTGTTGTTATTTGCATTAGGAATCAGTCTGCTCATTCCTCCCGAGGCCATCCCCAGAGGAAAGATCTATGAGATTTATCTCACTGTTCAGAGGAAGGAAGATTTAAGGTGGGTCTCTTTAACACTGCCTAACTGGCAGTCTTCCCTGGATGCCACTAGGCTGTTTGTTTTGATGCTCCACTGTTCCATTAGGAAAGGCTTAAGAGTCTGTGCCAGTACTGTGGAGGAGGGATGTAAATAAATAGGGTTGCCTTTTACCAGGATGTGCACTATTTAAGTTAAATGTATTGTTCGAAAAACACTTTATCTGGCTTGCTGCATTCAGTCTCAGAAGACACAGTGATTGTAGCCTGCTGTGATCGTGTTACTCAGTCATCACAACTTGCTCCAGCTAGTCAGTGAGTCCAACAGGCTTTCATTATTCTCTGTTACAGCTCCTACATAATTTGACGAGGTGATGGTATCATATCCTGCTTACAAGAGACCAGTAAATTCTCGCCAATAACTTGGAGAGTAAAAGCACTTCATCTCGACTCATTCCCTCTCTCCCTGGTGTAGGTTACCCCTGGCTGGCTGCCAGACCCTGCTCAGCCCCGTGGTGAGTTGTGGCCCTCCGGGGGTGGTCCTGAGCCGGCCAGTTATCCTCAGCATGGACCACTGCTCTGATGCATGCCTCGACAACTGGGCCGTCCGCCTCAAGAAGCAGAACTATGAGGGCGCTTGGGAGGTGAGACGGCACTATAACACACTACAACAGCACAAATCCTCCATAGAAGACAAAGTCGCCACTCACTGAATTTGTTACTGAGCTCACTGAGAGCTTCCCGAAAAAAGTACAAAGTTACTCAGCAGAGACTTGAAGCTCGCTCTGGAAAGCACTCAGTGCTGTATAGCGGAGGTAGTTCTGGCCCAGCACTCATCCACTCCATAGGGTTTAAATTATATTGACCATCAGGTGTTTTCTCATTGGGCTGGAACAAAAGCCTGGAAGCGCCGGCTCTCTCCAACTCGAGAGTTGCTAGGCAACATGCGTCTCAAAACAGAAATTCTCTAAGCAAATTACTGATCCTCAAAGTACTCTTCTGAGTGCTCCTTGACCATTTTTGACCGCTGCTTCCAATTACAGAGCTCCCTCCCCGTTTTTCTATCCATGAAATTTGAAAGTAACCAGAACTGCCAGACTCCAATAGGATAGAGTTGGGAAGAACGTCTGCTGTCTACACACACACACACACACACACACACACACACACGCACTCTCTCTCCTGCAAACAAACGCGGTTCGAGGCAGAATACCCATCTCAACAATCCAGAGAGATTGGAAAGGGTGCTGGTGGGCTTCGGAGTGTTAGTAGGTCTTCTTTCATGTTCGATATTGTGCATAAATTATTCAGCCTCCCCGTGTGTGGCGGCGGTGGGGTGTCTGTGGGATGGATTGGCCTGTCTGAGGCAGAGGTTAGACCAGCACTTTTAATCATCGGCCGGACCAAATATAGCCCAACAGCCTGACTGCGTGGCCACCAAAGGAAAAAGGAGCCAGGTGGACAAGAGTGGAAACATCCAGAGAGAGAGTGAGAAGAGAGGGAAAAATAAAAGAGAGGAGACAGAGAGGGGAAAGGCAAAGTGGACAAGCACGTAATGTAGATGTAGAGGAGCGATTAGAAACAGTGGGAGATTGGAAATACGGCTCAGGAAATAAGAGAAAGCCTTAAAGAGATGGTGAAAGTGGACATGCAGCAGGAGTAAGAGAAATGAATTGCCTGTAGAGTGAGCGCTCAGTGGTGTAATTGAGCCACCTCACTCTCTGCTCCACTCCGAAGAAATATTAAGATGATGAAAAAGTGAGACTCCATTGTGGTCGCATAGCAAATGAATTGTGTCAATACTAATTCTATTGATGTAGATGGTGTCTGGTTGAATCGATCCTAGAGGGGCTCGCTGGGCATTTGGCAGGCAGTATGCTCTCTTCAGCTTGATTGGCTAATGAGAAGAGTCAGTCAACTGGCATGATGGGATTTTAGAGAAAATGTTGTCACCTTGGGTCCAATTTGTCCCCATCAAATTAGCCCCGAGAGCAGTGGAATTATCCCATAAAACTATCCTGCACCGTGATGGGATGGGATATTTTGCGGAAGTGCGTCGTCTTTATTAGAAATGCCGTTGTGATGCAGCGCTTCATCTCTGCAACAAAACAAGCAAAAATCCAATATTTAAATCTTTTGTGTTTTTTTTCTCCTGCGCAAATTAAAGCACCAATTAATTCTTGTACTGCCTGTTAGTGTTTTTTTTTAACACCCCTCACCATCAGGCAACCGTGTTGTTTTGCAGATAAATTGGCAAGCTGTTTTCACCTTTCTTAACAAATCTCAGAGGCTGAAGGAAATTCCGGAAATCCCAATAATCTGATATTTACTGCACCTCCACAGCCTTTTCTTCCTCCAGAACCATCTATTCTTGCCAGGAATCTATTCGAGTCTCCTTTCATGTCAATTGAGCACCTCGTTCATGCATTATTAAGTAAATTGATGTTGTCCTATAGAAAGTGTGTCTTTGTATGAGGGACTGTGTGTCTTTATGTCACTATGGAGCAAGTGTGCTGTAGTACAAAGGGATTTTGAAGCAAGAACAAAGTATTCCTTTTTTCCCCCGATTTTAAATCTCATACTTATGTAACATTACCTTTAAAGAACTCAAGCTTAAAGGGTAACTCCACCTATTTTACACATTAAAGTGTGTTTACAGGTCATGGGGAGACCACTTCTGCATACGTGAAAAAAGTACTATAAAGACTTTCATGGCTCTGGAGAAAGCTGCATATAATCTGATAAATTGCCTCCGGTGTAGGTGGCATTGTGGGTGATGTAGGCACCAACTTTTGAAAATGAAGAATAATGCACAAAATGAAAAAGGCAATATATTTGTTTCTGTTGTATCGATTTTGACAATTTTTGTGTCCATGAGACCAGTGGACTTTTTGCTATTCAAAACCTGGTGCCTACATTACCCACAATGTAAGTTAGCCACTGAGTTACATCACTGGAGGCAATTTAGATCACATGCAGCTTCGTCTGGAGCCACCAGCGGCTTTATACTACTTTTTCACATATGCAGTTGTACTCCCCAAGACCTGTAAACACACTTTAATGTGGAAAATTGGTGGAGTTACCCTTTAAATGATAGTTTGTCACACTGCAGGAGAGGCAGTTTGCTTCTGTGCCAAACAACCCTTTTACAAACACACACCTACACATACAGACACCAGGCACCCAGGCAAACACATTACCCTTCCCTCCTACACAAATTGGGTTCTTGACCTTCCGTTCACACCTTGTTTTTTTCCCCCCCGTCTCCTCCAGGATGTCCTGCTGATGGGGGAGGAGCTGGTGTCGGAGCCCTATTACTGCCAGCTCGAGGCTGAGACGTGCCGGCTCTTCTCTGAGCAGCTGGGCACCCTCGCCCTGGTGGGAGAGTCCCTGCACATGGGCGCTGCCAAGCGCCTGAGGCTGGTGCTCTTCTCGGACGCGTACTGCTCCACGCTGGAGTACAACATCAGGGTGTACTGCATGGACGACACACAGGACGTCTTTAAGGTAAAGTGTGACAGATGCAGGCCTGCCTGTTTTTCTGTTTAGAGTGCAGTTTCTCAGCTGGAGATTGCATGGATGGAGCAGTTTTGCATCATCTGAGTGATAGGTGGACTATTATGAGTAATAACATTGTCTGTCACATTGGAAGGTTGGTAGAAATCAGTGCATGCAGGAGTTAGGCGTGGCCATGGTAAATTGAACAATATTGCAGGCTTGATTACACCATGTGCAGTTCAAGTGTGTGTGATTTGTTGAGTTTCTCCACCTGAGACTATAGAACCAATGCATATGCCCAGGTTAATACAGTCTGTGTGAGTGTGTTTTTGTGTGTATGCTTACAGAAATTCATTCTTCTCATGCCGTCGGTGGTTCTGCTTGACTGCTGTGGGCCGAGAAGTTTCCCATTACTTTGTACAACAGCATATTTCGCTTCTTTTTTTTGCTCTCCACATGGACAGAGTATAATCAAGCACTAATGCCTTCCTCCCTCCCTCGAGGACTGCCTCTGAGTAGCCTGTTAAGATTTCATTTGCATGGTTAATTAGTAAATTAAAAGGAGAGCCTGCCCCAATCTTTTCCCAGCAACCCCCATGCTCTCTCTCTCTCTCTCTGTCTGTCTCTCTCTCTCTCTCCCTCTCCTTCTTTCTCCGCACCTCTCTTTCTCTCTCCAAGCTGTTCCTCCTTGTCTGACACCACCCACAGCCACAAGTGCCTCTTCCCACTCGAGTCCACTTTTGCCGGCTGTAATGGCTGACCTCCTCGTTCAGGGGTTTCGCCGCCGGCAGAATCTATGGATGGCTGCGGGACATAAACAATGGAAGTCAGCAGGGGGCTCAGGATGAAATTAGCACTCTCCCATTCAGGGAGCGGTAGATGAGATGAGAGCCGTGCACAGGCTCTAGCTGTGGGGTGGGAATTACTGAAAACTCTCCTCGCTTGCATCTGTCTTTTTGTGGGTCAATTCTACCCCTGCTGCTATCTTTCTCTATTTCTGACAGCTATTGCATGATAGCAGGCGTGCTCAGGGAAATTGCTGGCTGACATTAGACTGCGGTCTAATGTAGAAATAAGTGGAAAATGTAGAATATAGGAGCTGATGCAGCTCTGTTTTTTGTTTACCTGCTATCAAAGCAGTTGTAATGATAGGGTTCTCTTTATATATTCAGATCATCGGGTGACCCAGCGTTGTTTTGCTGCAGTGTGACTGTTGAAATGACCTTGTACGTCCTGTGTTGGAGGCAGGAAGGCTGCTGGTGCACAGAAAACCTCTTTCTCTCTGCCTCTCCCTCTGGCTAGCTCTTGTTCTGCTATTCTCCCGCTCTCTTAGCCAGGAAAAGGACATCTGAGCTTGTTGACTCCGGCACTTGTGCTGCCATACTCTGCGGCTCCCTTGACGCCCTTGAGTGCATTAGCTCCCCGTCTCTCACACAACCTGGTCCTGTGGTAAGCCACGGCGTCTCCGGGGTTTTGTAGTTTTTAGTGAGTGATTTAGAATGTGGCCCACACTGTTTAGTAATCTCGACTTCACACTGCTCTTGGTGCCATTATGGAGGGAGCAGTTCATTTAGCAAGTACATTAACCACTTTGAGTGGAGATTAAACTTCCCTGGAGAGGTTCAGCCTAATCACTAATCACTATCTTTAAAATGCACCATTTATGATTAGACTTTCACTATGGCTACCATTAGATTTAATTGTAGTTCGTAACAGTGGTGGAGTAGCAGTAGGTGGTACGACGGAGTGGCACAGCAGCGTTTTTTCATGTTTGTGTTGACGTACAGTACTCGCTTCAGCACATCTGAATTTTATGACAGCATTTGCAGCCTGCTAAGGCACTGCACCTCATTTTTCAGACAAGAAGTCAACTTTTCATGCATTAAACAGGCTGTACTTTTGATGGGAGATGAAAAAAAAAAAGAAAAGAAAAGGCATTTCTCTGCCTTTTTCTGTCGGCTGTTCACTGGCAGGAAGAACTGCAGAAACCAGAAGCAATGCTGAGGTTTTCTCCCCAGTCCCCTCGCTTGCTGTCAGTCTGCTCTGACAAGCCTCCATCAGCGAGAATGACTCGCACACACACACTCGCAAACATGTGCGCATGCTACACTGCACGCTGTACCATGCAATCTCTTATCTACCAATTACAGCAGATTAGAACCAATGTTATTGTCTTTGATCCTAAGTGTGCGGGGGCTCTGGGGAAACAGTGACATTTCCGTCTGATGCTTGCCGTATGTTAGCAGGGCTCTGCCGGGACCAATTAAGTTAATATTTAATGTGTGTCCCACTCTTGATGGGCCCAGCCAAGGCTGGCACAGCAGCAGAGGAGACATGATCGGCGTTTGGTAGCGCCCTGACTGTGCACTCGGTTGTTCCCAGCTAGACCTGTGGGAGAGCATCAGTGATGTTCTGCCATCCCACAACTGATTGAAACACCTGCAGTGAACCAAACCTCCGACTCAGTACAGAGATAGACCTAACAGCAGCATCTAATTAAACTGGAAGGGTGCCCACAAAGGTGTCTTTATAGTATCAGAATATGCTGCAGCTATTTTTTGTATATTTAGCTGTGATATTCAGAATCTGTCAGCTTTCTGTATGAAGGACAAATTGTTGCTCAGTGTGTTTTCCTCTGAGCATAACCCACGTTTGAAAAGTAGAACAATGACAAAATATCCTGGTGTTTATTGATAACTAAATGTTCTTCCTTTACACCCACATCTGTGCGCTGTAAGGCCGGTGTTTTTGTATAGTTTAAAAAAACAACAACATGTAGAATGATTTATAAACCGCCCACTTCTTGTCACATTTATTGAAGCACAAGTCAGTTTTTCTGTTGGTGTGGTAGACTTTTTGAGGGATCACCATAAATTACTAATACAATAGCTGGCTGTAATTTCTCTGCCGATTGATCGTTTTGATACTTTTACAGCAGTCATAGCATGAAGACTTGCTCTATAATCAAGACATGGAAATTTCACTTTCTACAATAAGGGACCTTGAATGTATGCTTATAATGCGCAACACAAAAATGAAAAGCGGTTCTCCCAAATTTTGTTGTAAATGACATTCCCATCTGCCTAATTAGCAAATGTTAGCATGCTAGCCTGCTAAACTAAGCTGATTGACACTGCAATCATTATATCTGATTTACATCATTATGTTGGCATTGTCATTGTGAGGTTTCAGCATGTTAGCATTTCGCTCAAAGCACTGCTGTACCTAAGTTTAGCCTCACAGAGCTGCTAGCATGACTATAGCCTCTTTGATCATCATCACAGTGAGTTTAAGTGACATTTAACAGCCATAAAATGTCCCCAATCCTACACCTGGGCTCAAATGGTAAGAAGTTAACTCCCTTTGTACTCGTAGTATTGTATTTCAGACTAAATAATTCATGCTTTCATCAATATTCATGTAATGAAGCTAATACTTTCCGCTTTTGGTCTATTGATTGTAAAAATGTATGTTCCGGTGTTAAACGGGTGTTTAATTGATGTCTAACTGGCTAAATAGCAGCTCCTGGATTCTTTTATACGGTCTTTGACCTCAAGCTATTATTCTTCATTTGCGTTTAAAAGGACTCATAAACTGTTTATGTGCTCCTTTCACTATGACTTTCGCTCCTGAGCAGCAGGCTACAGTTGACTAGAAACTTTTCGCTTTTATGTATCAGAGGAGAGAAAACCAGCATGTACAGACTGTAAATACAAACAGTTTTTCTGATCCCCCCATCAGAATAGTTACTGGCAAGGAATTTATAGGGGGAAAAAGAAGAGCACAGCCCAGTAATTGCTGGCATTAAGTTAAAGAAGACAGTCAGCTTTATCACTGAGCCCAGCTGAGAAATTGTTTCCATATTATATTTCTGTGTTCCTATGTGCTGTTTTTTCCCGTCCTGCTCTGTGATTTATCAGGCCGAATGTGCATCTTTTCCCTAGCAAACACAGTCCCCATTTATAACTGAGCAGACAAGTCCCTTCTATTTGTAGTTATTAATCAGAGTTGACTGTAGCGGGCACGGCCACTGGAGCTCAGACTGATAGACTCTCAGTCAGAGAGGAAAAGCCTGTCACATCCTGCTGACATTACACAGATTTATGGAGCCCACATAGCCAGGCTACTCTCTATAAACAAATGCATTTGCCTGAAAAGAGTCGCTCTGAAAATGGATCATCGCTATGAATGCACATTTTTAAACACATGAGGACACAGCATTGCTAAGAGTGGAGGGGTGAGGACGAGTTTATGAGCATATTAAAGCCTGTGCATCTCTCCATGCTTCGGATGACATGTAGCTTGACTAATTAACTGATCAAACGCTAGTTATAATCCCCATCAGAGCTAGTTAAGTTAATCAGTTTATTACACACCAAGCCAGAACAATAAAAGACCACATGTAGTAGCTTGACCTTGCTGTGAGGGAAGCAGAATATTTTTAATCTGCAGCTTTGAACCAGACCGGTTCTATGTAGGCCTCTGTTAATGCTTTGATTTGTTTAGACTGTTTCTTTCCTGGGTCCGACGGCGCTGCTGTTGTTGTTGCAAGAGGCGAGTTTGGTGCAGCCACTAACCTCTTTCTGTCAGCACCAGCCCGCAGAGATTAGCTGTATGAGTGTCTCTTGTTTCCCAGTGGAGCCCCGGCCCCAGTCCATCACAGTCCCAGCTCTGGTCCAAGCCAGGAGGATGAGGGGTGGGAGACGAGTGAGGGTGGGAAAAAAGGGGGTTGAAGTCATAGAAAACTGTGGCCATGATTGCAGTAATCCTGTTATCTCTCTTGCTAAAGCTGGCCACTCTAGTGACCTGGAGACACAAATGTTAAGCTGCCTCTGTCTCTCTTCTCTCTTGCTCCTGCTCTTTTCACTCCTTCCCTGCTCTATCTCACTCTCTTTAGCCAGCCTCATTGAATGTCAGGGGGTGGTCTTGGCTCCGGCCGACTCTAAATTCACAGTCTTCACACACACCACAGGCTATCTCGAATTCCGTCAGAACAAAAGGGGTTTTTCTCCTGCAGCACTTGAACTTCTCGCCCATCTCATGCATCTTAATGCTTCCACAGTTGTCTGGGGTCAGGGTGTCCAGGAGAAACAGCTCTTCTTATCTACACTTGAATGGAAACGCAATTTAGCTCCAAGTTGATGATTAATATGTGATTTGATAAACTAATCCGAAACCTTGCATTGTTTTCCCCCAGAAAGAGTAAATAATACGGTCAAATTTAGCTTCTCATCCATTAGCTCGCTCACACCGTCATTTGTTAACAGGATAATGGGGCGTAAAGAGGGCCATTATTCTCTCAGTCCAGAACATATGCTGAAACCCTGCACAAAAACACACTAACACACACACCCACAGACACGACACACAAGCGAGACGGTGTCATTTGAAAGCGAGGACACGTGCACACTGTTGTGTATTTCCCCGTCAGGTAGCAGGAGTGCCATGTCCTAGACCCTGTTTGATCGTAATCCTGCCGTGTCAGCCTTGAACCTGACAAACTGCTAGACAGGCCAGTTAGTATTCATTCTAGAAGCTATATGTTGATAATAAGATAATTGGCATTCTGCGCTCTCTCTTGCTAGCAGGCCTATAGATTTGCTGCTATAGGTCAAAGACGCGATCAAAGTCCACAAGCCTCAATTTGCAATGCTAATAACCCCCAACACATAATTGTGCTCAAGAACTGTGGTAAATGAACCTCTTTGGAAGCCCTCTTAATGTGACTTTTTGTCTGTGTAAGAGACATAATAGCGGAGGGCTTTTAATTCTGCAGAGAATGCGCTGCCCCCTGTTATTAACTCATTAGACCTCGACGCTTTGATTCAGAGCCATTGTCTGACCTTCCCACTCCCAGTAAGTGGGCTGGGTAACATCACAAGGCTCCGGCGTGGCAGCACAGTGAGGAAAACACTGCATCCAGCCACATACAGTCAGATCACTGTACATCTTTAATGCTCTGTGGCGTTTGTGTGAGAGGGATAAACCAATACACATGCAGGAATGGAGATGGCTAATCACGGGGGGGGGCATAATATTCATGTTAACAAGAAGATAAGCACTAAGCAAACACGGAAATTAGCAATGCGCTGAGCAAACATTGAAATTCAATTCTCAAGCTCAACCCAAAAGTGCTCATTCAGTAAATCAGAGAGCACATCAAATATCAAAAGCAGGTAGAGATTCCAAATGGATAATTAACAGCTTCCTTTCCATTATAATTGGAATCAGTCGAGCCGTTTGTGGAAAAGGGGGCAGAAAATTGAATCAGTGTTGTGCAGATAGAAATTACTGCCATTCTCCACCTTAATTAGATGTCTTTGCTGAAATCAGACCATGGGCAACTATGCTGGCATGCAGCACCCAACATATGGCCACCATCTATACACACATCTCCCTCCTGGAGCCGTTGTCTTCGAGATGTCTGCTAGACTACGAGGTGTATTCCCGCTGCCTGTTTTTCCCTCTGCTGCCATCATGTTTCCCTCCTCGCACAGATTAAAAAAACATATCTTATTTCCAAGGTCTTTCCTCTTTGCTAATTTCAGAGGTCTGTCTTTTCTCTGTTGTAATATGCCGCTCTGATTGGAGTGCGAGGTAGCACATGTGAACGCCCGCTAAAGTATTGGATTCTTAGAGACTCGCTCAGCACAAAGCATCCAGCTCAAAACCAATTGATAGATCAGAGGAAAGAGCGGCAGATATTTTCATCCCATTCCAGATGGTCATTTGGATGGCAACAAATGGTCCACTGAGCAAGTCCCACAGAGATTAAAATATTAAGCATGCATTTACAAATCTCTCCTGGCACAAAAACAAAAATGAAATTAAGGAGATTCGCCATGCGAGAACAATGAGCAGTTGACTAATGGCTCGTTCGCTTACTTCATCACAGCCCAGGTAGCTAGTAGGCCGGGATGGCTGCGGCATTTGCATGCTAATGCGGTTGCTGGTAGCTGAGCGCGCTCACACTGAGGCAGGGATCAACCTTGTGGTGACATTAAAGCAGCGCTGTGGAAACAAGTCGGTCCAGCCCGCTGCGGCCACATGCGGGGACATTATCTTCCTGTCCTAAGATGTACTGTGCCCCTGCCTTGTGTGTGTGTGTGTGTGTGTGTGTGTGTGTGTGTGTGTGTGTGTGTGTGTGT
Organism: Pagrus major; assembly: GCF_040436345.1. Taxonomy (NCBI): domain Eukaryota; kingdom Metazoa; phylum Chordata; class Actinopteri; order Spariformes; family Sparidae; genus Pagrus; species Pagrus major. The sequence continues at coordinate 21,625,374 of NC_133232.1, read as the reverse complement.
GTGTGTGTGTGTGTGTGTGTGTGTGTGTGTGTGTGTGTGTGTGTGTGTGTGTGTGTGTGTGACCAAGCAAGTGTGTTTATGTGTGTGTCCTTCTGTATGAGTCAGATTTTCTTATGTTCCCACAATGATCTTTTGTATTTCTTTTAATTTGCGTGTTTGTACGTTTACTGTACAGTTTGGAAAAGGAAATTGTATACAAAGCGTAAAGGAAACCTGCACAGTTCTGGATTGTTTTGTGACTCTGATGTTAAATGTGTTTCCTCTTGCTTTCTTTCATCAGGAGGTGATGCAGATGGAGCGGCAGCTCGGGGGTCGGCTGATTGACGAGCCCCACGTCCTGCTTTTCAAAGACAGCTACCACAACCTGCGTCTGTCCATCCATGACATGCCCCAGGCGCACTGGAGGAGCAAGCTGCTAGCCGGCTACCAGGTGCGTTGGGCGGCCCCCCCGGGCTGCAGGGGCAGGGAGTCACTCCGGATCAGGGCGGTAGCACTGAGATGTAATACAAGTGCCGGGGTGAATCTGTCAAATTTGTGTACTGGCGGTTCGAGGGCTTTCTATTGTGTTTGTGTGGACGCTCAATTTAAAAACCGGCGTTGGCTCTGGTTATTTTAAATTAGCCATCGAGAGAAATTAAAGAAGAATGGAGTAAAGCGATGTTACTAATCAAAAGTTCCTCAGGAGCAACTTTTTATTGTTAATGAGGGTTCATGGTCCAGTCGTCTCTCTGGAAAGTTGTTTTAATTTTAGTTACTTCAGAGTTTTAATTAAGTATGTTTTGGTATTGCTTCAGTTGATCACTTTAAAGATTCACACAAAGGAGTGTTTCTCAGTCTATTACCGCAGGACTCCGCTGTCCAATAACCTTTCCGTTCTTGGCACTGTTTGCAACTTTAAGTCATTTGTTGGAGTCCAGGGGACCTTTGTAGGTGTATGTGCACGTACATGTAGTTGTATACGTGTGCATATGGGAGCTTGGGTTGTGTGCACTAACCCAGAGCTGCAAGCTGATTGATTACCCTGGCTGCCGCTCTCTCAAAGGGAGCTCCAATGAAATATAGAGCAGTATGTAAATATCTGGACCTTCTTGGAAGCTCTCCACCACCACCACTGCACTCCCCACACCTGCGTGGCCCACTGCACTGCAGCCCGGCAACAGAGACATGAGGGCTGTTCAAAGAGGAAGAGAAAATGTTCTGGCTGTAACTATGTAAGCACTGAGCACCAGGTCCCCAAAGAGAACACACGGGCTGTGCCAAGCAAGCAGCGGCAGCAACAATGCACCCAGAACAGAGGCTTATTCCTCTGGACTGTGCCTGTTCATTTGGAAGTGTTATTCCCCTCTCAGCAGTGCGGTCAAAAAAGGCCTTTAGTCTCCCAGGGGCCCCCGGGAAGACTTTTGTGCATTTCACCCGGTCCACCCTCCACCCCCCCGCCATCTGTCAGCCTGGGTAACAGTGCCACCGTTTGGTTGGCAGCATGTACTGCAGCCCCACTTCACACTCAAGTTCTTGTCAGCTGTTGAACCCAGGGTGAAGTGAGGAGTTAGTATGCCCTGTTTTTTTTTGTTTTTTTTCCAGTTACCTCTCTGCTTCTCGTGGGATATGCAAATGAGGCATGAATATGGAGCAACAGAGAGGAAGATGTAGAAATTGTCAGTCTTGAATAAATTCAAGCAAACACTCCCAGGTAGCTGTTTGCCAGACAGAAGCTGGGGCTGCACAGTGGTTCTACTCAAAGCTAATAAGCATACATGTATGTCTCTATGTACCATGATGTGTTTCAGATTCACAGCAGAGCTGTGACGTTTCTGCATCATTTGCAGCTCAGTACATACCTGCAAAGAGAGGCTGAAACATAAATGGATGAATTAAAAATGTTTTGGTTGTGTCATCTCTTAAAATATTATGTTCGATTGCCTCTGTGATCATCTCAGACAGCCTGACAAGCTATTAAGGCCCTTTAAAGGCACCGTTTGTCACATTATCACCCTTTAACTTACCTGATTGTTGTCAGTCTGCCGCCTCAGATATATTTAGCAACAGCTAAAGATGACAGCTTATGCCAGTGTAATTAATGATGATCTCGGTGTGTTCGAGGCAGGCGGTCCTGTTACGGCGTGTTTCAGACATGCAGGTTCCTTCTGTGCCGCTGCGTCACGGCTTGTGCGTGCTCTTTTTTTTTTTCTGCAGGAGATCCCGTTCTACCACATCTGGAATGGTTCCCAGCGGTACCTGCACTGCACGTTCACTCTGGAGCGGCTCAGCCTCAGCACCTGTGAGCTCACCTGCCAGCTGTGCGTGTGGCAGGTGGAGGGGGAGGGACAGAGCTTTGGCCTCGACTTTAACATTGCCAAGGTATTGCTCAGCTCCGAGCCAGTAATCACCATTATTCAGCATTTTTATACATCATAAAGTAACTGTTTTGTGCTGTGCTGAGAATTTTTTTTTTATTCCTACCAGGACACCAGAGCTGTTGACTCTGAGTTCCTGCTAATGGACAGTAACGCCACAGCTCTGGCAGGGCCCAGCGCGTTTCAGATCCCGTACCTCATCAGGCAGAAGATCTGCAGCAGCCTGGACGCCCCCTGTCCCAACGGAGCCGACTGGAGAATGCTAGCACAAAGACTTAAACTTGAGAGGTAAATACCAAGTGTACAATACCATAATACCTTATCTGATCACTGATCGTTGCCGCTGTAACAGGAAGCTCTTACAAAGAGAGTCAGTAGAGCCTCATTTATCCAAACCCCTCATGAACAGCAGCAGTACTTGAATGCAAATTGGTTTATATAAAGAACAATCAGTCACACTGATTGTGAAGTGTCAGACTAATGTTAGGTTAACATGCAACTGTGAAATTGTACTTGTAAAATCAGTGTTAAGTCAAGTGTTTCCCCCAAAGTTTAGGTAAACAAGGTTCTGCCTTCAGCAAACTAATCCCTTCTTTGACACAGCTAACATCATAGGATTAATGTGAACTTGATGGATACAGCTATCACTTGTGTAAGAAAACACAACCCCCCTCTTCCTGTTTTTTTTCCTCAGGAACAGGTAAGCAGCTTAAAGTCTGCAGCTAAACTTGTACCTGCTACATTCCGCTTAACAGTTGTAATTGGAAAGGCAGCGAGCGAGCTGCCCATCAGCGGCAGAAAAAGACGGAGTTGTTTTGGATCAGCGCCGAGCTCGCAGAGTGACTGTACTTTATCACGCGAGCACCTGTAACAGAGGGGAGCCAGGCATTGATCCCTTATCCTCCAATTTAATTTCTCCCTCGTAATGAAATCAAATAGGTACACTTAATTTGTCCAATCAACTTTATTTACCCCAATTAATCACAAATTGAATTGATGCACTACAGGTTTAACTAGCAATGTTTCGCTCAACATAATCAATTCTCATTTGGGCCTCAGGAAGGAACAACTGCTCCGTTGTTTGATCTGTCCTTAACAACATGTTTTCCTGAACGGCACCAGGCTCCTTGGCATTCTGTCATGCTGTTATTTCTGTGTTTGTTTCTGTGTGTGTAAAGTGTTCAGACCGAGCAGAACGGGACCAATCAATAAAACTTAAAATGCCAAGAACCTTTTTATTTGATCGTTCTCTCCTAAGACTGTGTGAACGGCTGCGTCTGAGCCATACAAGATAAGCTCGTGTTTCACACAGCGAGGTGAGTAAGCGGGGCTGACACGTCGGACGCTAAGCTCTGTCTTTTTTTAATCTGAATAATGACACAGAGGTTTGTTCTCAGACAATTTTTGTGTCCACCACTTCGCTTTGTTGTGCTCTCCCGACGCAGAGGGGAGGCTGTGTGAGCTATAAAATCCAATTGACTCAATATAGCAGAGTGACACTGTGTTCTCAGTGCTTGTGTACTGCCACAGCAGCCACGTTTATAACCATCACAGAACGCTTCACTGGGCAGACAGAAGATACGGGGACGTAACGTCCTCCGTCTGACCTTTCTCAAGGTGAAAAGGACTTTTGAGCTTCCTGTCTCCTGGCACAAAAACCACACGCACAACACAATCCCTCTTTTTGAATGTCGTGTGTGCTCTACATAACAGTTAAGACCCCAGACATTTAGAGAACAGAAAAAGGCCATTAAATCAAACAAGCGTGTTCGGGTACAGCGGGGATCAGGTCCCACTCAACATCAAATATACAGCTGGCCGGGGCCACTGCTTTGTTGTCATTGATTGGGTTTGATCGTAAAGGTTCTGCTCCTAAAATGGAAAAGGTCACTTCCGACTTAACTGTGAAAGTCCATATAGGATTTACTATATGTGGGATTTAGGGCCAATTTCTACATCAAATAAAGGGAGAATGAGGCTTATGCTGTTAAGCTTCAAATGAAAATTGCCAGAGATTGTGTGTTTGATGGCAGTTTCAAGAGCGACACCATGTTCTTACACCTTTTATCATTTTTTTACTTAATGCTCCAACACAGCATATCTGGATGTAGCAATATAACACAATAAATTTGACATTGACGGAGTTACAAGGAAGCAGCAGCACAATAAAAATCCGGCTGAAAAGCTTTCCCTTTGACTCTGTTGGTGTACAGCAAATGAGAGAGTGTCTGTTTTGATGTGTGCACACGGCTTGATTTAATAAAAATGTCTCACTGTCCCTTCACTGTTATCTCTGTGCTTCCCTCTCTGCAGACACATGAGTTTCTTTGCATCCAAAGCGAGCCCAACCTCTGTGATCCTGGACCTGTGGGAGGCACAGCATTTCCACAGCGGCAACATCAACCAGCTGGCCACGGTCATGGCCGACATCGGCAAACAGGAAGCCATGATATTCCTGGTCTCTGATGGCGAGTGCTAACCCAGAAAACGGGGGAGAGACTGGTGCAGAGGAAAAGTACAGAACACAACAACAACAACACACACAAAAAAAAACAACAACAATAACTGGAGCAGGAATCGAAGAGCAGAGCTGCCCCCAATGTCCCTCTTCTTCACTTCAGAAGATAGTAAATGGTTTATGTTTCCCATCGAACACAGTAAAAATCAGACCAAATGAGGGAAAAGGGAAGCGTGTTGGGAAATGTGTCCATGAACTGAGTAAAGAAAATACCCTTTATTTTCCATCAAAGATTGAAGTTAGTCCACACCATGGCTCTACTTTAAAGATTAATTCATGCCTTTTATATAAATAGCCCATTTATGGCTAATAAGGAGCAATATGCAAACGTAATGCTATGACTAATGGCCGATATTTGAAATTCAACGAATCATATAAAAAAATTATTTACATCTTAAATAAAACGGGATGTGACAGAAGGTGCCAGTCATTTCAGGTTCAAGAGAACAGGCGACATATGCAAATGGCCGGTTTGTTATGACATCATCTCCGACACTGAGCACACGTTCAACAAGGTCATCAGGGTCTGCGAGCGTCCACTCCCGTCCACCCCCAAACCTAGTGACACTCCTCACATGTTCGTCTCATATGTTTCCGTTTCCTACAACACACACACACACACATAGACGGCTTGTAGCACATCCTGGACTTGCAGGTTTTTAAAATAGATTGTATGTCAGAGGCCCAAAACACCCCGTCTCATCTTGTTTGTGTGTGTTTTTCTTAGTCCAGCCGGTATCACTACTGTGAATGTAACATCTTGACATCTTGATTCAGCGAGACGCTTCGCAGCTTTCCTGCTTCTAAATCGATATATGTGGAGTTTGGGTGCTTTGAAGTTTTTCGAGGGAGGAGTGAGTAATATCTTCACTAAAAGTCATATTACAGAAGCCATTTCTATGGAAAGCCTGTGATTTTGATTGGTTTATTTCACGTCTCGCATTAGCCCAATCACTCATCTCGGGGGTTTTTCTGTTTTCCACAGCTAATGAAGGAGCCATAGGGCCGAAAGGCGTTCCAGCTGCACACATGTGAACATTGAATGTCGTCAAAACTTATTTCTAAAATGACATTTTTCCTCCCAATTACCTTAATTCTGTAACAGAGAGGAAGTTAAACATAAAAGCACGGCCAAAAGGGTTATTATCCCATATGAATAATGCAGAGCACTTTCCCACAGAAGATCTGACAACAAATTCTTTTACTCATGTTGAAAGGGTAGCTGCGCTGCTTTGTTTTTATAATTCATAAAGCAATGTTGGTGGGAATTCTATATTTGCTGTGTGGCAAACAGTATTTCCACATCAGAGAAACGCCTGTCTCTCAGAGAAAGTTAAAGAGTGGCTTATACATAATGTCACGCCTCTGCTCACAAAAGATGCTTTGAAAGGGTTTTTTTATGTTTTTATTTCTGGCCAGGACGGCAAAAATGATCCAGCAAATTCATGCAACAAATCACAAACTGCAACTACGCACTTGCTTATCATATTTTGCTACTTTGCATTAATTTACACAGTTTTTAATATTAATGGATGTGTCAGGTCAGGCAACATGAAATACACAGTATCTTTAAAGTCCAGTGGTTCAGTAATTATTCTTTAGGAAAAAGTGAGCAATCCCAAACTAGCCATAGTTCTCTCTCCGTCTGCCTCAGGGTTGCATGTGAAGTTGTCTGTTAACGTTGCAAAGAGAGCCCCCCTTTCATTCAAACAGCTAGCACCGTCCCATCCTACCAGCTCCCGTGGCTTCAACCTTTAACACGAACAGGAGCCTTTTTTATGATTGTCAGATATTTGGAATGTACATTTATGTTTCCTTGTAGTGGGGGAAAAGTTTGTCTCTCTTTTTGTTTCTTTAAGTCTTAGAAGTGACTTTGTATTTGTGAGGCATCTCGGCACACCTTTTTCATCCTACGAAACACGCCTCCTCTTAACCCAAACAAGTTTCTACAATCCCCCCGATCCATTTGATGTAGAGATGCCCTGAAATCAAAATTTGACCCTTTTTTTATTCAATTTAAGAAAACGGATCGAGCCCCTTTTCGAACAAATCGGCGATATCACCTTAAATAAATCTTTTCATGTTGAAGTGGATCATCGTCACATGTAATATGTAAATACTTTTTCTATACCAGCCGTGTGCTGTCACTTTGCATATTGTATATCAGCAGAATTGGTAACCAAAGTTTTATGATTATCATTTGAGGCCACTACATCCTCATATTGTATCCATTCAATATTGTTTGAGCGTTGTTTTACTTGCAGCTAGTATAGAACAAGTCAGAGTTGCTGTCACTTCTACTGCGGACTTCAAGTCCAAATCGTTTCTTTATCCCATGTCCTCGCTTTTGTCTTTGAGGCAAGTTTAATGCTGTCTGTTTGAGCGGTAACATGTGTCGGTTTATTTTATCACTTTGTAAAGAAATGTAAATTATATTTTAATATGAAGCCAAAAAAAGACACTTAACTGGCGCAGCATTTGTCAAGTCTAAACCGTGACGTGTTTGCCTATATACTGTTCTTTGGCGATCTAGCAGTGACGACTTTTTGCAGTGTTAAGGGTTTAGAGACTGTTTTACAGGAAGTTTCTATACATATTTTGTTCGTCCTTACTCTGCATATGTCTACCTGATTATTTCTCTAACTGTAAGCATTTAAACACGAGGTGGAAACGGTCACTAACGCTTAGTGAGTCACTACACTGGGACTGCGTGGAGGCTAAGTGGAGAAAGAGGACATCAGTTCTTCGAGCCAGTGTTAACGCAGCATGTTTTTCGATGAGCCATGGCAGTTGTACAGTCAGACTGTGTGTGAGAAACTCTATCACCCCCGTCATTGTCTCGGATGTGTTGTCTAAGCACATTTCAGTAATGTAATTCACCAGCCGCCAGGATGTTGAGCATCTATCTTCATATCTAACTTGTCCAACAAATCTAACAAATCTGCAATTACTGTGTGTGTGTGTGATAAATACAGTTCCCTTCATGATGTGATCTGGGCCTGATAGTTGTGTGAAAGACAGTCAATGACATAAATGCTTCGTTCAAGGGTTTATAAGTTTGACCCCTAGTTACGGGGGCAAAATTGTTACATTCACATCTGTACTTTCTGTGTCACTCATTGCTATTCAGTGTCAAGGACGTCAGTGTGAGTGTGTGTGTGTGTCTGTCCGTGTGAGAGAATGAGTGAGACTGGGTGTGTGCATACCTCCCCGTCACTCTGACTGAACTGTTTTCTTTTTGAACTATGAACAATAGACTTCTGTACTTGTGAATGGTTTTTCTATTTAGTTCCTTGATTCAATGTTCCTTGCCTTTCTGCAAGTCAAAAATGCTGTATTTATTACATGCCACAGCGCTTATGCAATTGTATAATCCTTTTTTTGTTTTGTTCGGTTTTTTTAACCTCTTGTGTTCCTTATCGTCAATGTAAATTGTTGTCAAAACTTTTGTGGCAATGGAAAAACTTCTGCTAAGGGAGATTTTCTGTACTTTTTTGGACAATGATATGGATTTGTGGGTAGAATTTTGGAAATTCGTTTCTAAGTGCTTTCAAGTATTTACTTGGCCTTATGTATATATATATCTATGACATTTCAGAAAGGTATGTATAGTAATTCAACCTGAAATTGTTGTAAATAAATTATATATTGTTAAATGAAGGACTGGATCTTTTTACTTGATAATTAAATTGTGTTGCTCATCAATTCATTTTAAAAGGGACTACCAAATGTTACAAGTCAAGCTTTAAAAAGTATTAAGTTTAAAAGAATAGTTTTATATTTTGGAAAATACAAGTAATCACTTTTTTGGTGTCAACACAGTGAGCATAGCATAAAGACCAAAAGCTAGTGTGTCAAACTGCTAGCTGGCTCTTGTGTAACAATTTGATGCAATTCAAACGTATTAATCGCTTTCTTATTGGTCATATGTGAGCGGGATGTGACGTGAAAATTAAACGATTGGCTAAGTTGTTTAATGACTGTGGGAGGACTGTGGATTTCTTAGTGAAGGACTTCTTCAGTTGACTGAATGCACGTTTCTTGAGTGCCTCGTCTCAGTGCTTCTCTCCACTCCGCTACGGTAGCTGATGTTAGTTTAAAGATGGAGCCTGCTAACATAAACTACAGCTGGCTTCTAGCATAAAACACAGTTTCACAGAGACCCTTTAAAGTAAAAATAAATAATTAAATAAAAATAGCACCTTTAAAGCTCACTAAATAGCTCATCATATCTTATTTGGTAGTTTAATTTGTAGATGCAGAGGCCTATAAATGACAATTTGTGATTCTGGAGGTAGTTACTGAGAGCAACTATCTCTTGATGAACAACAGTTTAAATTCCACCCAGCACAACTATGCAGCATCTCTGCTGGTTGCCTGGCAACATCACATTGACAAAAAGGTAAAATATTGAATGAATTGTCTTTGTATGGTTTTCAACTGAGCAAAATATCTTGTTCATGTTTTTTTGGAATTGGGGTTGCACTCCTTCCCATACCAGTTAGTAGATACTTTTAGTCTCAGGATGATGACCGTGAAAACATGGTGTCGACGAGAACAATTTAACATCGCTTACATGAAACATGAGTAAAATAACAATTAAGATGACTTTCATGATTTAAATGGAAATTGCGAAACTATTCATTTCTACATCCAGAACAGGGATTTACTCAGGTCTTTGTTGCAGCAGCTGTTTGTGTAAAGCTTGATTTTTAGTAGTTATTGCACTAACAACAAAATCTTAGAAAGCCCATTATCCTGTTGTTGGGGAGCAGGTGTTGGTGAGAACAGAGACAACAAAAACAGTCAAGAGAAAATCTTACAGATGGGTTCACCTCAGAAACACTTCAGCCCAGTGATCCACCGCGGCGCATGGCATTACAGATTAATTTTATTTGAAACATCCAGCAGCTATAAAAAAAAACAACACTTACAGGCCCATTCTGAAGCAATATAAATACATATTCAACCATGGCTTGAAAGTACTCGAAGGAACAATCACAACATCTTAGAAACGCGAGGGACAAAATCATCGTATGAGATTTTTCTGACATTAAAATGACCAATGAATTAATTTTTCAAAGCTTTGACGTGCGAAACATTTAAAAACAATAATTGCACTCTGTCACCCACATCTGTGACTATTAAAAAATCAATTAAGAATTATTACATGACTCCAAATTACAGTTATTAACTGCAGTGTGTGCTCTGACATGCCGGAGTCAAAGTGGTAAGTAAGCAGTTAGTGCTTCTGTTGAGAGGTGCAGGGGTCCGGTCAGGCAGAAATGGGACACCCCCCTTTCTGCTTGACTGGACCCCCATTAAGTTAACAGGCACTGCAGTGAGAGTCGGTGAGTGGGCCGGGGTCCTGAATGGGGCCACCACTTCTCTACACTTAGTGCAGGAGTGGTGGCAGATCATTAATGCAATATGTGAGATTATTAGGGGCTAAGTGACTCCTCCAAGTTGGAAGACACTGACTTGATCTCACTTCAGACTGAACGAGGAGGAGATTAGTAGAGTGGTGAGAATTTAGTCACTAACGGCTACAGTTAGATCTAGATGATGAACGGCAGCTGCAGCTTAACTGTCCAATCTATAAATGACTTGTAAGTCAACAAGTTAGTGATGGCATGAAATAATTCCTTGACTACTTCCAGTTATACAACACAGCATTTGGTTTTACAGACAGTAACATTTGAACTGTTCTAACAGCACAGTGGAGTAACAGTACATGAAGCTAAGGCTAAAGGAACAGTTTGCTCTAAAATCAAAAACACATTTTATCTCTCATCTGTAGTGCTCTTTATCCATCTAGATTGTTTTGGTGTGAGTTGCGGAGTTTTGCAGATGCTGACTGATGGAACAAGATAATCCAGACATTTTGCTAACACTTTAAAGTAGGAACCATTTTCTTTTCGTATCACCACGCAGAAGAAAGCGTGCATCTACTCAAGGTCAAGAGGCTTGTGCTCTTGACAACTAGCCTCTCATCCATGTGAAGATGTACACTTCCTTCTGCATGGTGACACGGAAAGAAAATGGTCCCTACATGAAGCTGCTCACAGTAATGATTATATACTACATGATTTTGATAAAAGGTTTCTACCATCAACCCAATGCTTATTTTCATCCTCCATGTTTCAGCCTCATATGGCGTCAACTCAGAAACTCATGTACCAAAATTTTCTCAGACTTTCCAAGTTGTTGAGAGGGCACTGACATGTACTCCTCCAGTAGAAGATACATTTTTCTGATAATTCCGAAGCACTGCAAGGTTTGTGGATTATCTTGAGTAACCAGGTCGTGATTTCTGGAAAGAAACACTGCTGTTGACTTTTCCAAATGTATTATTTTGACACCGTCAGCCCCACAAACCAAGTCGTATTATATTCAAAAGAAGGCAGACATCTCCAAAACTCTGCAACTCACACCAAAACAATCTGGATGGATAAAAAGCACGACAGGTGAGAGCGAAAACATGTATGTTGATTTTGGGGGTGAACTGTTCCTTTAGGCCTCAAACATGAAAACAAAGTCTGCAGGATAGACAAAAGACAGAGTTTTAACTATGTGTGTGGTTGGCAAAGACAAGATGTAAAATGTGAACGAGTGTGCCGGAGGGCGGAGTGGGGTAAAGAGAGGGAGAGAGAGAGAAGCGCAACTTTCCTCTGAAGATGAAGCTCGCTCGCTCGCTCACACAGGAGCAAAGGCATGGCCTTTGCACAGAGGCTTATCCTTCTTGGAGTAGAAAGTCTTCCCCTCCAGGTTGATTTGGCAGAGCTTTAAAGATGAAAGGAGACAGACACAGAGGCAGTCAGATTTGGGAAACCAGGCCAGAGTTGATATCGCACCAATGTGAATTTACACAGTTTTCTACTGGCCAGAGCAGGCACGTGTTATTTACTCAACTGCATTTACTTTCAGTTTTCTTCACATAGTGCAAAGGGAGATGGAGAGAGTGATAGACTGCAGGTGACAGGGTGAAAGAGACAGAGGGGGGAAAACTCGAGGTCCAAAGATTGAGGCAGATTTTTCAGGTGGCATTGTGCTGGGACAGCCAGAAGAGACGGGGCAGAGAGAGCCCCACGGGGAGCTGTATCAATCAAAATGACTTACAGCACAGACGAAGCACGTATCGTGCCAGCTGTAGCCCAAGGCCTCCAGAAACCGATCGCCGGCATCAATCTTAAAGTCACAGCCGTGGCATTTGGTGCCAAACATCTTCTCATAGTCTGCAGAGAGAGAAAGGTGATGAGAGGAGAGGTGGTGGGCGGTAGAGATACGTGAGATAACCGTCAGAATAACAACAAAATGAACTCCGAAGCGCTTTTATCAGCTTCGAGATAGGGTCAAGCATCCTCCATGGCCTCCACATCACCATATGTAAACATCACTTTACCTTTATAGGATGTTCTGGAGCCGTGAGTGTGAAATAGGTTTCCACCTCTTTCATCTTTTAAAGTAGTGGAGGCTTTTACTCCTGAATAGAAGTAATATCCCACCACACACACACACACACTTAAGGACTTGAATGACAGCAATAAAGATGTATGAAGCGGTTTTGAAGCCAAACGTTGGCTCACATTTGATACCTTGCCGTTTGCGTTATTTTGTCCAGCCACTGTACATTAGTGCCTTTCCAGAGTGCGAGGGACGGATTAGGATGAGGGGAAATTGCTCCAGATACTTAACTGGATTTGCCAGTCTCTTTCATCACAGTGACTCTGGGGAAAGTGTCAGGTTATAATGCTGCTTCTCGAGAGTGAGTGGGTGAGAGCCGCACAATCCCTGAAAGATGCTGAGGCAGCACAATGTTTATCAGAGCTAAAGGCATTATTCAGAGTATGAGTGCTCAGGTTGTGGCTTCGCCTCTGATAAAGCAGCGATCCACGTCAGAAGCCTCGGCAGCAAGAGAGAAACACGCTGCCCCGCTAAATCATTTACAGCATAATAGAAGAGCGTACACCATTCATAAAATCCAATAGAGAAATGTATGAAGTAAACTGGAGCTAAATAGATTACAGCAGATGAAAACATCACACTCTATGATTGACTGTGGTACGCAGGAAGAGATTCATGAAGTGCCAAAGCCCACAGCAATAATACAACAATGCAATGTTTTACAAATAGCTTGATGAAAAAAATCTGAAAATGATTCAAGCAAAACTGGAGAGGGGACGCCCCGCAGTGAGCTATTTCTCCCCAAAAGAAACAACTTTATCATAAAATGCACTCAGCAAGACCTCTGAATCACACAGTTCGGGCTGCGCTTCGCTGTTTTTGCACCGCAGCTTCTGTTGCGTACCCTGAACTGCACTGTACTTAGCTATGGCATCCATTTGAAGTAAGAAGATTTCACATCTTTGAGCACATAAGCTCGATCATGATGTCAGCTCCCCCTCTGTTCGTGCAGCCCAGTGCAGATTTACGATAAACGAGTCAGACTTGATCTGTGTGTAAAGTTACAGGGGGTCTTACATGGGCTGAGATGCTCTCCCTTGGCACTGGATCTAATCAAGCTGCACACTGAGGATTTTCAGCATACTTTTTTCTTTTGCCAGTGTTTCATATTTTCTGCTTAGGCATTACTTTTAAATACTGCCTGCCTTTACCTCAGGTTTAGGGATGCATTTTCTATCGAGACGAGGGTTTTCTGAGGATGTCCCCGTCGCCAGCCGAGAGCGTCTTTCTTCAATTCTTCTCCTAGAAACCACATTAATATGATGTTTCCCTTTGTTTCCAGCAGAGGATTTTTCACCATGGAGACTCCTTCATCTCTTTTATGAAGCCTCAATAATGTGTGGCGGGAGACGTTGTGTTATTATCTAACGAAAGAAAGACTGACAAACTAAACCTTCACAAAAGGTTATTAATTACTGTTACAATAACCTGACGGAACGACGAAAAAGCTGTATTTCTTCAGAATCCTTTCTATCAATTCTGTGATGATTTTAAACTGTTAAAAAAAGAACGTTTATCTTGAGAATGGTCAAGTTGGGGAGTATAATGTGTGTTGACTGCAACAGTTTTACCTTTCTCACAGTAGGGTTCGCCCTCCTCCATGTAAAAGGCTTGGTTCCTGATGGGAGTCTTGCAGGCTGCACACTTGAAACACTGAACATGGTAGGTCATCTTCAGGGCATGCATGATTTCCTGATAAAAGGGACAGAAAAGTAAAAATACTTTTTATTTTTTTATTTTCTGGTTGGCTGGTGTTGCTGTTTTAAAGAGAAAGCACAGAACTCCAGAAGCCGGACTCAAGCGTAAAATGTGTCTCCTTCCATGTTGGTGGTTTGACACGAGCTCTCACCCCTGTGATCTTCTTTTTGCACTTGTTGCAGTTTGGAGCGTATCTATTATCGTGGCACTTGGTGCAGTAGACGGACCCTCTCTCCTCGAAGAAGCCGCCCTCATCCAGGACCGCCTTACACTGCGAACACGTAAACTCCTCCGGGTGCCAAGAGCGTCCCAGCGCCACCAGATACCGACCCCTGGAACACACACACACACGCACACACGCTTTAACAGCACATCAGAGGCATTAGTAAAACCTGCTACATACTTTTCCACTTTGACAGGGAAAACAGGAACAGCTCCAATAGAAACAGCTGCTCTGTAGCTTTGAAATGTGGACAAAGACTTCAGATGTTTTTTGGTTCTTGAAACTTTGTTCCTTCACTTGTTGAAAAACAGCTCATCTGCTTGCAGTAGTGACCAGAATAAGAACTAAGGTTTCTCTGTTATCTCTGAAATGTGTGAAATGAGATTTAAATTATTTCAAAGTCAGCATTATGCTCGTCTCCACTGATAACAAGATGTCTCCAAACTGTGTTAATTATGCTGACTGCAGACATTCAGTCTGTCATCGTGAGTATTAAGTGTCCTAAATGATGTGTCACTTCTCTAACAGCACTTTGAAAAGGTACAAACACTGGGAGTATTCCACTCTGCTAAAATGAATTAGACTGTCACCACAGATGTGGCAGTGGCGTCTCACCTTATGATTTTGTTGCAGGCGCCACATACAGGGGTCCTCCCACTGTCCTCAGGTGCCTGCTGCGCTGCCTGTAGAATGGAGCTGCGGTTCTCCATAGGCGTCGGCTGGGCCGGCTGCTGATGCTGGGTCACGACGGTGCTGGTTTTGTCTGGACGAAAGCGGTCAGCGAAATTAGGGTCGGTGACCCACGGCGGACGCTTGGGACCACCTGAACTGCCTGCTGCCGCAGCTGCGGTCTTGGATTCTGGGCCAAAATAAAAAAAACAGGGTGATTTGTTTTTGGAATTACATCATTAGAAAAACTTGGCTGTGACTTTGAATAATTTCACAACAGGAGGGGGACACTTTTATGTAATATACACGCTCCCACCAGATGTAAATTGTGACAGGTTTGCGTGTCACGTTGTTGCGGCTGTTGCTCATGTATTGACACTTAATAAGAATCTATTAGCACAACCTCGACTGGATGCTTCTGGGCTTCTTTTTACGCATCAGCAGGAGCAGAAACTCACCATCTGGTTTATCTGCTGCCTGGGCCTTGGCAGGTGAGGGAGTTGGCTCAAGGCTGTGGGGAGAAAATGACTAATTAGAAAAGGTACACACACACACACACACACCTCTGTAACCATGGATACTGCTTAGTGAACGTCATGTGTGGATATCAGCAGCCATGGTTGTGTCCATGACGTTATGCCACAGATTACCCTCTGTGTGAATGATCACAAGCATCATTAATATTAATCAGCATCAACAGGCAGCATGAGTTTCTCACCTGTTGTGGAACAGAAGCTGCTTTAGTGTCAGAGATTCAGGTGAATGTTCAAGAAAATACACTCCGATAGAATTTGAAATGAACTGAGGGACATGTTTCAACATAACAAGCGTTTATGAGACGAAGTCAATCATGTAATTCAAATGATCAATGCTGAACAATTGATACCAAGGTGTTTATTTATAAAGACTTTTTAGCTCTGAAACAGAAAAACATCTCAGACAAAATTGAGCCAAAAGAGATGATGGCTCTAGTTTTCACATGGTTTTTGTCATACACGTTTCTTTTATATGAAACCTTGAAATGTGTCGGAACTAAAGAGGTAACTGGGTCTTTTAACTTCTATTATTGTTAGTCATGTTATGCTACCGATTGGTGAATGATTGGTTAAGTATTTGGTAAAGATATGGGCTGCAACCAACAGTAACTGTCATTATTGATTAATCTGCCATTTCTTTTCACAATAAACCGTCATCTTGAAAAATGTTCATCTACTGTCATAAATGACAAAGAAAAAAAGGTTGTAACTAATTTTCTTTCAATTTATTGATTGACTAATCACTGCAGCTCTACATCAGAATGGGAGCAATAAGAGACCCGAACATCTCAGATTGATAGACATCACTCACAGGAAAAGTTAGAGAATGAGAAACTCGTTACGCTGTCAGATTTGGATGCAGAGGAGTTTAGCTTCCAGCCTGCATGTGCAGAAATGTTGAAATAAAGAGTTGTTTCTACATTTCAAAGTTCTGTTACCCGCAGCAAGCGTCACTATATTCAGAAAATCTTCAAACCATGACTGAAACGGAAAAACAACTTCTGAGCCAAGGAGACGAGCTCTGGAGACGTCTTATCTTGGGAAAAAAAATATATACCACCGCCTGAGGCATCTATCGTGTTTACATCATCAACTGTGGCATCTACAATACACTAATGAAAGATGATGAAATCATTTCTCATTTGCAAAGAAAAAGAGGAAAATGTGAAATAAATTACCCTGCAACAACCTTGTTCTGCAGCATCGCCTGCATCAGGTGAAGTCTGCCTATCAATTAAAGTCCTTATGTAGCCAAACAACTAAAACACAAGAAGTTAGAGAGGCAGCAGTAACTGACTTACGCTGGGAGCTATCGAGCAAGAAGAAGAATAAAAACAGTCTATTTTTCAGCATACTCTGAATAATAAAGGACATTAAATCCCCTTGCAATAGCAAGAAGATGGCTTGCAGGGGTGGTAACAGAGAGGAAGTTAAATCTTTCTAAATTAAAGGAAGGTAAGATACCCCCCCGCCCTCTGTACCAGGAGATTTTTTGGAAAGAAATTATGTCAAAACAGAGTGAAAGGAGGAGAGGCTGGCGGCCGGGTCAAACAAAGGACAGAACAAACCCGTTTCACCCTGTCTGACATACAGACCCTGGGTCAGCTGCCATCGACCCCACACTGGTTAGGCTGCCGTCTGAGATCCCACCTAACAACTCCCAAAAAAAGCATCCTGCTGCCCTACACGACGCCGGGGCAGTGGCACCGGCTTCTCACACAACTTTGAGGTGTTTGTTTGGCTGCAGCTCACTCTGGTGAAGGTTGCGGGTGCAAATTGGAGTACATCCTCTCAGCGGCTTATTCCCAGCTGGAGCAGCCTGGATCATGTTTTTGACATTTTCACTGCTTTCAACATCCTCCTCCCCCATCTGCTCAGTGAGCGGCTCAGTGTGATGCAGGTGCACAATTCCTGCATCACAGACAGACTGTGCAGACAGGAGGGCTTTTTCTGCCTTCAGTGTAGAGTTTTGGACATGCTGCAGAGCAGCACCCCATGGAACATTTCCTTGACATTTCCTGTTCACTCTATACACCTTGTTTTGTTATTTTTTAGGCTTCCTCTCCTCTGGGAAGCATCGACCTAAGCAAAGGGGAAATGGATGAGTTTGATGGCAGCTCAACATCCGGCTGGAAAAAAAAGCAGGTTTTGATTTTACAAGGAGCAAGAAGCCAGTGACATATGTCACCCTCCACAGTGAGGAGGTGAAAGTGTTGCAGCTCTGCAAGAAACTGAATGCAACAACTGACAAAATGTCAAACAATGGTAGCACACCTCAGAGAGGGCAGAGAGAAGCACTGCTGTTTTTTTTTGTTTTTTTAGTGTATGCACCAAGCTCTTTCTGTCATCCCTAAACCTTACTAATTACAAAGGCAACTAATGTCAAGAAAACTACAGTTTTGCAATTAATGTATAGCTGCTGCAGTTGTTTATTTCTGTCTTTGTTACATGTTAAAGTAACATTTCATGCCTTTCACATAAACTATAACACATTCTTTGATTACCACCATATTGTTGTTGTTATCTGCTTACATGTCCCCACATGAGCTGGATGGTTGACATCAAGTGTGTGAAGAGGCTGTTTGGATACGCTTGTTGGAACAGACCAGACTTCCCCTAGTTTGGCCTAGTTTAGTTTCAGTCACTTTATACAGTTACTTTTTCAACAATTGTGGATTTAGTAGCCTAATTAAATGGCGACTGTGAATATTGCCAGTGATGAAAGTATAGCCTAGTTATTTCTTTTAATTGCAACAATTAGTTTGTTTCCTGCTGCATTTGAATGCAGTATTTCTTCAAACAATGTACAGCAGACATTGACCCCTTCTCATTTACATTTTTCTATCACAAACTTTCAGGTAATATCACTTTGTAACCAACAATTATCCAACATTTCTCTCCTGGGCCCCTTAAAAAGGAACAGTTCACCATCTATGCTCCTGATACTGATGGAGAGCTGGGTGAAGTTTAATAGTTGACTAAAATGGCTGCATACAGCTCATCCAGTGTAATGCAAGTCTCCAGAAGCCCTGAGATCCGAGCTCATACACTTTAGACAGGAAGCACACTAACACTTTAGCTTAGCAGCTACAGTGAAGATTTGGGAATCAATTTGAGATCTGGGGACTTCCAGCGACTTGGATTATGGTTTGTCTGTTTAATTGATCTATCTTATCTTATCTTATCTATCTTATCTCTCTATCTTCATCAGTTGTGTAGGAGAATGCTGCAACGCTGTTTTGCTCCTGAAATATTTTGTGGACTACGAAACTTCACCCGACATCTCATCATGGGGCATGGGGGTGAGAAGATAATGAGTACACTTTCATTTTTGGGTGAACTTATCCTTTAAAAAGGCAAAAGCACATTTTGTGCCTTGTCCATGCACAATGTTTTTTTAATCCTTTCTGGTTGTATTTTTCCCAGAACACATTATTTCCTTTTATGCTAATTCTAGATAATACTCTGTGCATAATCATTAGATCACTTTCATTTTTTTAAGTCGTGTGTACAACTTGCTTTTAGATCTTGTCTCTGTAGAGGCCACTGAACTGCAGCAATTACTCAGCTGAACTCTAAATATGAAAATGTTGGTCTTTTTTATTAGGTTTTAAATACTCTTGGATATTTTTATTTCAGGCAAGTGCGACAAACTACAGGCTGCATTTCTTCACTGTGCACTTCTGCACTTTATGACTGTGTGTATTACTTCATGTGTGTATTCCCATTTGTTGTTATCACGACTGACTGCACAACAATTTTCTCTCCGAGGCAATAAAAGTAAACTTGAACCCTGATGTTTCAGAAGAGCCTCCATTAATTCAGAACTGCATAAATGCAGAGGGAACCCCTGCTTCTACATAACTGTTCTTGCTCAGTGCACCAAGTGACTAAAGACATTGTTTCAACTCAGCTAAAGAATGAGAAGTAGGAGAAATAAGAGGTGGACATCAGGAGATGTATCCCTTTAAGCTTAAATGACAAGTAAACAAGAAGAAGAGAAACACAGGAGAAAAGGACAGAGAAGCGGAAGTTGCTTTTTTTCAGACGTTTTATATTTTTGATGACAGCAGAAAAAAACAAAAGTACAGATTTATCTTCCTTTTCTTTCTTAATGGTTGGAGAAGCCTACGAGATGAGGGGATCAGAAATGAGAACTCTAAAAAGGATGAAGAACTCAGTAAATGGAAACAGGCAGAGAGAGACAGACAGACAGAGATCAAAGGAGAGTCTGAACTTCACAATCAAAGAAGAAGAAGGAACAGAAAGGCGCTTCCCACTGCGGAGGACCCCCTTCCCACCTTCCCACCAGTTTACTCTTAGTAACGCAGTGTGAAATGGAAAACAGGGCTACACACACAGTGGTCCACATTGTTGTCAACAATCATCAAGTCAGAGATTCAGAGGGAGATCTTACACTTAGGCTCAGTATGCAAGGTTCCACTTTGTGCTTTGTCATCTAGGCTATGTTTCTTCTATTTTTGGTTTGCTTTTCTTTTTTTTTCCCCAAACTTCTTTTTCACCCCATCTTGCAATCCGTAAAGGTGAATTTGTTAACTGCCATTGGACGGTCAGCTATCTTCGTCGTCTTTGTCACGTAGTCGTTGCGGTGTGGCTTTCGCTAGCAGGCTCTGGCTGGGCTCTGCGTCCCGTGGCGTCTAGGATGTCGCTCAGGATTTGATATTGAGGGCGCGAGCAGACCTGTCGTGGTGCCAATCCCTCAGACGGGCATAGCGGGGACTCTGAA
Organism: Pagrus major; assembly: GCF_040436345.1. Classification (NCBI taxonomy): domain Eukaryota; kingdom Metazoa; phylum Chordata; class Actinopteri; order Spariformes; family Sparidae; genus Pagrus; species Pagrus major. The sequence goes on along the minus strand of NC_133232.1, from coordinate 21,605,165 downwards.
TCTCAGTGAGGAACTTTTCCCTGACGGCAAGCAACAGAGATATGAAAGAGAGATAGAGAGGAAGGAAATAGATTGTGGAGCAGAGAGTAAATAAAAAAAAGAGAGCAAGAGAGAATAAAGTGGGGTGAAGAGCAAAGAAAGGTGAAAAAGTAGCAGAGAAAAAAAGCAGTGAAGCAGTAAAGACAGAAAAGGATATGATAAGGTATGACGGTAAATATTAAACTTAACTTGAAGGAAAAGTTTGGGAGAATATAAACTTTCTTCCCAAGAGTTAGATGAGAAGATTGACTTGCAGATCAGTCTGGTTAAATATGAAGTTACGGCCAGCACCTAATTAGCTTAGCTTAGCACAAAGACTGGAAACAGAGGGAAACAGCTAGCCTCGCTCTGTCCAAAAGGTAACAATCCACCTATCAGCACATCTAAAGCTTACTATTTAACAAGGTATATCTTGATTACTTTACCATACAAAATCCAGAGAGTAAAATTAACACTTTTTGGTTTCGAGGGGGGTAATGTCTTTGCTGGTTGCCTGGCAACCTCACAGGAATGACAAGAAACGAAAAGGTAATGCACACGGCTGAGAAATAGTCAGCTTTCGACAGTCGAAATTTGTTCCTTTTGGACAGAGCGAGGTGAACTGTATCCATTTTTAATGCTAAGCTAAGCTAACCAGCTGCTAGTTTATAAGCAGAGACATGAGAAGGCTTTGGATCTTCCCAACTACCTCAGTGCAAAAAAGAAAAAAAAGTGTATTTCCCTGACATTAAACTGCTCCTCAAATAGAAAATCACACCATGAAGCAGGTTCTTGGTCTAATAGTACAAAAGGATGTTTAGATCACATCACGCATGTTAGTGTTAAAAGCAGCAAAAAATGTACTTTATTTTTATATATACATATATATATATAAAATCGCCAAACTGCAGCTTCCACACACGTGCCCAAACACAGTCACTTGTGACTTGTAAGGTTCACATGATCAAATCAATGACACTCAGGTTTTTACCTGGACCTCTTCATGGTTTCATCGTCTGGGTCCTGCACTGAGAGATCCAGGAGAGACACACATCAGCATGCCTTTCTCATACACATCTACTGTTCTTACAAATAGTCAGCTGATCAAATACCAACCCAAACACGAAAAGAAACAGTATAGATTATAATAAATGGTGCTCTGTTGTAATAAATAACATATAGATGTTCAGTCAGACTGGTTACAGTGCAGACAAAATAGGTGTCAATGAAGACAGCAGCCACCTGACAGTTGAAGCTGTCCACAGCTGAAAAATGGACACCTCTATTATCCAGCTTTCCTTTGTCACTCACTCTGCTATGATCAGATCACATCAGATCATCCGTTCACTGGCAGGCCTTCACCTACACTTGTCTAACCCCAAACCCATCACTCTCTGCTGTCTGACTCCACCGAGTCTGCCAAGCCTGGTCCCCGACTTACTGAAGTCGGTGCCTGTGAGCTGGGCCAGGATGCGGAAGGAGCGGGACTGGGTGGTGCCGGTGCGGGGCTGCCAGTCCTCAGTGTCCTGGATCAGCCTCTTCTTGCTGCGGTCGTTGGGGATAAAGCAGGGCAGGTTCTCCACCCTGAGGCCGTGCCTGCACACACACCCAGCAGCAGCACACGGCAGGCGCAGGTTAACAAAACCCCACCTAGGGACTACCCACTCACACCAACCCAGCTAATCAGGTGACCTTGAAAATAGAGGACATCCTGAACAGATCATGCAACGCTTAATGCTCTGCAGCATGGTCATGCAGTAAGCCGGCTAATGGATACCCATTACTAAGATTTCTCATGGGTACACTGAAGACTCTCGTAAATGGACACCACCACATTAGAGATTGTATTTATAACTGTCATTAGAGTCAATGGGAGAAAAGCTGTCAGGCTATAGTACCTGGAAACATTTTACTGCATATTAAAGCTTCTAATTTGATCAACAACGTAAGCAGCACAAAGAATGTTTTTCACTTTAGGCATATTGTTGTTATTGAGGCATGCATTTATTAAAAATCAAGTAGAGAATGAAAGATGAATGGTAACAATAAACTGGCATCTTTGTTTTGTAAACGCAATCTCTGAATCTACCCGTGAGCATCAGCTCCTCTCAGCTGTCGTGTTAATCTAAGACGACAAACCAGACTGCATGCAGCTGCCCCTTACTTGGCGTGTTGGTATATATCATCATAGTAAGTTGCTTCACCCCTGTAGAATACACCAAAGAACAAATGAAGACAGTTTGTATGAAATTTACAGACAAAGGATAGAGGAGAAATCAATAAATACTGAGAGATTTTGATGAGTGAAAAGCTTTTAGACATTATGATGTCCTGACTATAACTGAAAATTGCCCAGTATAAAGAATGAGATGATAAATGGTTCTGTTTGACTCAGGAATTACAAGGACATAGTTGAATGGATTGTAATAGAGCAGTGGATGCAAGATAAACCTGAGGGTCACGAGATGGTCAACAGGATAGAAAGCAGAAAATTGATTTATTAATTTAATTCTTTTATAAATTATTGGATAATAAAAAGTTATTCACAGACAAAAATAAAGAAAGGTGAACGGTCACAACCTGTAAAACCAGTTAAAATGGTTGGAAACCACTTTAATAAAGGACGGAAATTATTGAGTGTGAATGACAAAAGCAAATATTATTTTGTTCTGGACTGTGAATGAAAAAAAGAGAAATATACTAACTTGTCAAGAGTTTCCATCTGCAGCGTTAAAGGAAAAGAGGGAAAAACAGAAAATGAGAGAAAGAGGTCAGAGTTTAACTCTGATTTAAACAAAGAAAAACCATAACATGTCAATATATGACAGGTTGTGAACAACAGTGCAGGATGCAGAAAACATGCAAGAAGTGACACGAGACATGCTGTCATCGTCACCAGGCTCTGTGAGAGAAAGACGGCACTGTTCGTCTGTCACATCATCTATTGTTACCCTGACCCATAATGACTCAGTCCACTTGGCACAAACCCTTTGCCCGACGCTCCTTTCATCCGTGAGCATAAATGCTTTCAGATTTATGTGAATGGCCGAAGCATTTGCCAAAAACACAAAACAAAATAACCATTGACTAATTTGCCTTCACAGTTAGTCTAATTTATTGTGTGCTCCGATACCTCGAAAACAACTATAAATGCCACAGCAGTGACACATCATGATGTCAGAGTAAGATCTGTGCAAACAACAACCACACAAAACCTGTTTCAACACGACAGGCATTAGACATATGCTGTTTTCTGTCTGTAGAAATCCAACAATGTGTTCATCAAAAGTGGGCTGACAGTTATTATTAGGCTCCAGTCTTCTCAAAGATGTCCTCAGAAATGTGTTTCGGCCATCTGCAGAGAAACTTCACAACCATGTGCACCCTCCCTAGAGTAAGGCTGCTTAAATAATCCAACGCCAGGCCAGTAAAAGCTGAGTGAGAACGCAGAACAATTTATGAGCGAGGCTAAATACAGCAACAGACCACAGCTCACCAATGGCTGCAATCGGGCCACTACCATGACCCAAATTACAGGAACCAGACTGGCCTCTGCTTGAAGGCCACTTCATGCCATACTGCCACTTCCAGGATCATTTAAAATGCAATTTTGATCCGTTCCTGGAATTCTTGTAAAATCTGAAAACTGAGCAGAGACTTATTTAATGTAATTATACCAGAGAGACTTTTGTCAGGGGGGCATTAACTTTGTTTTAATACACAGCCGAGATCATAGCAGCTTTGAAACCAAGTTTTGTTTTTTTGTTCAATAGTTTTCAACCAAAAGATCAGAAGCTAAACGGAGTTAAGTTCTCAAGGAGAAACTTAAGATTAACTTTTTCAATACAACAGATACAATTTTTTTTAGTCTCCATCATAAAACATCATTTTAACTTGTGGCCCATGAAATAAATACTTCATCCATAAAATGTGTTGGTTAAAAAAAAAAAAAAAAAGAGTAAAAAAAATGCACCATGATCAAGACTTTCCAGCATCTGATGTGACAGATAGCTGGCTGTATGGCCCTATAATTTCTGCTGTGTGGTAAATGGGGAATCATGTTTAAAAATAAAATTCCAAATGTTTCTAGTGACATCACTCCAAAATTCAATTATACAGAGATGTAATTACTGGGTTGATGTTTGACCAATGTACTGATGTTTTATAGAGAGAAAGTGACAAGCAAAAAAGCTTCTAAAAGCTGGGATGTACAATTTAGTCCAAAGTTTGGTGAGTAAGAGAGAGAGAGAGTAAGTACCACAGTATTTTCATGGATGTTAAAATGCATTCTGCCATTTCTTTCCAGCATACAACTGACTGGAGATGGAACATACAAGTAATAATTAGTTGTCAATAACCATCTGTGGAAATGGCATCTCAGCCTTAAAAGGTTTTGACACAAATATGTCGAAATAATTGTGTGCATGACTACATTTAAAAATCTTCCTTTTTAGTATTTGTCTATCTCTATCTCAGACACACACATCCACACACATAGTGAGGATGAGGGGAACACGTTTTAGAAGGCCATAAAACTGTGACTGATTATTTACAGATCCTTCACTAATCTCTCTAAAGCCTTTTTTATCATCTGATAAATTCCACTGTAGAGGTCTTTCAGCTGGAGAAGGCCAGCTTCAATTGTCAGCTAGATGTACCCTGCAATGTTAACAAAGAGTAGATCATTTGGGTCTGTTTGGACAAAAGGCTGACAACCTCCTTTCATGAGAAAATTACTCAGTGGTCAGAGTCAGGACACAATATAATCGCAGCTTACTACTGCTGGTGTGTTTAGCAATAGAACAGGTTTATACAAAACTCACCATGTTTGTCATCATTTCTGTTGAATTATTAACAGGCCATGGAGTATTTAGACGATCTCAGCAGTGAGTCACAGTACTGATGATGAACATTTGTTCATAGTTTCTGGGATGTTTTACCTAAAATCTGTGACGTTATTTTGGCACAATACTGAAGTAAATTCTTACCACAATGCAGTTTGAAAACCCCAAATGAGAATAATGAGACATTAAAATCACCACTAAAACCACATTAGTCACATTGTGCTTCCAAAGGCAATGGTGTTTATTTATCCACCTACCCATTCTGTGGCTGCTGCATGCTGGCACGGCCCTGTGAGCGTGGAGTGTTAAGCTTAGGTGAATAGGCCACAGGTTTGATAACAGGTCCTGAGTTGGCACTACCACCAGCTGCTGTAAATGGCCTCGCCATCTTGTTAATTGTCGTGCTGGGGGCAAAGGAGTACTTTGGCGGAACAGAAGCCAGAGCGAGTGAGTCCTACGAGGGCGTGGGAGAGGGAGACAATGCAGCACAGTGCACAACATGCAGTTAGACATTTCTGACACACGGTAAAAGTTCCATCTGCTGTTGCACAATCCCGAGTTGTATGTTAAGAACGCCTCCAGTAAAGCTCAATATTTTCTCACAGAAAATGATAACTCCAGGCTGCAGGAGCAGCTCTGTCAAAGCCTGTCAGCTTTTCTCTGCACAAGGAAGAAGTGCTTAAGAAGTGTGAACACAGCCATTTTATTTGTGTTGGCAGTCTGCCACAGACTGGCCAAAGTAATCTGCTACTGCTGGTAAAATGAAAATGCTCCAAGTGAGAAATTGTCATATTTGACAGACATGTCTCACTAATGAGATTTCTCACTGAGCATAATGCAGGGACTACAAAAGAACACCTACTACAATGAAACACTAACTTTGTGAAAGTAGTATGTTCCTCGTTTGATTTAAAACAGCCGGCAGCACAAAGCAGTTCACGACACCATTGTACTATTTAAGCTGTAATCAGTTGAGCAAGTAGCTCTCAAGGGGTTCGAGAGTGAAACTAAATGCATCAGTGTTACTGTGGTATCAGGGATTGTGCAAGGCATCACAAAATGAACCGCGGGAAAAATTCCAAAAGCAATATTCACAGCACTCCATCCAGCAAACAACTCATTTAGCGACTCACTGATGCTTTGCTAATGCACAGTGCATGGACTCTGTGAGAGCTTGACGGGTGACTCAGGTGAATCAGATGAATTTAAACACAAAGTGACATAACACACCGTTGAGGCCAATTGTGGGCAACGATTAAAAGGAAGTTTCAAATTCAATCAGTGTCACTGTGGACCAGTAGAAGACCATGCCAAAGCATACAAGTGTTCACGCAGGGTGAGCTCAACGTTTCAGGAAAATGTACTCTTACCTTCTGGTCTCCAACTGCTTTGAAAGCTCTGTGAAAAGAAAAGATGGGCACAGTTATTAGTACATCTTATACTCTTACAAATTTAAGTTACAATACTGAGCAATGACATTTTTAAACGACAGTCGAAGGAAATGTTGTGTTTGAATATTTATTCAAACTGAAGAAAAAGTTTTTTACAAATTATTATGCTGAATATTGTAATATTATTCTGAAACAAAACTACACAATGATGTTTGCTTGTAATTTGAACTGGCAATAGAGAATTTTTTTGCTTCTACTTATCATTCTAAAGTAAATACTGATCGCACACTGCAATGGCCGTGGAAAATGACTTAATTGGCATATATAGATGGTTCTCTATAAACCTTGCTTTCACTGCCTGCCCACAAGGCTTGATGTTTCCAACAAAAATGCAGGCAGCATTTTGGCCAAAGGAAGCAAGTCTGCTACCAAAACAGGAAGAGGCATTGTTTTCCCAGGTTACTATCCCCAGGTAACGGTAAAACAACTGGAATAACTGTGGAAACTCTACAGCGTAAAAAAAACAAAAAAAAACAGCCAGCAGCTGATGGAGGAGGCAAAGAGGAAGAGTGGTAGAAAGCTAGGTAAAACTTATAGGTAAAGCTTTAAATTACAATGACAAAATCTATAATAAATAAGTCCGATTACACCGATACCCATTTTTCTCGAGGTGAAATATCAACCTCATATTGTACAAAAGAGGACTAATGGCTGAAATCACACATAACATTGTAAGAGATGTCTTACTGTTGTAGTTTTGGCCATTTCCCCCATTGGTTAAGACAACATCTACTTAGAGGCTTAAATAGACAGTTGAAGAAATAAAAGAACAGAAAAGAGTGCACTCAAAATATCTACTAAAATGCATCATTAAACATAAGAACACATGTACAACTGAACCAAGAAGCAGCCCTGCCAATTCTACTGTTGGATTCAGGTTGTTTACAACTGACAGTTTAGTGATAACCTTTGTTTTCATATCTAAACATGTGGTTTGGATAATTGGGTTGAACTGAACTTGTTTGCTCACATTGCTTGTGTTTGCAATGCCCCAAGGACTTCACTGTAATTCCGTCTCAAGCACCCTTATAACCATATCTCAACAATTAAGCTCATCAGTGAAGATGCTCCAGGCGAAAGAGACAATAGGAGAAAAGAAGCAGGTCGTATAAACGCTGAAGTTTTCTCTGTGGGGCCATTGTAAACACCAAAACCTCACGGCTTCTCACAAAATCTTTAACTGTTTCTAGCAGATTCACCCACCCAGCTAAGAATACTACGAGTGCCACAGTGCTGTACACTTCTTAACTCTAATCCGGGATTCACATTACGCATTTGCTGGCTGGAGTGATGCAGCAGACGGTTCATTAAAATTTCTTTTCACATTAAACATGGAGGAACCCAGCTTTACATTGCTGCCAGCTACTGAAAAAAAAGCAAAACATAAACCATGCGCTGACCAATGTTTGCATGATACACAAAGCTACGAACAACAGTGAGCCAGCTCTGCAGTCGCCCTCATTGTTTCAGTCTCACACACACGAAAACAATGGCCAGCACTTCCTGTGACATTGAGGAATGAATAACTCTCATGTTACTGTCTGCTCAACCACTGATAGAGCGATGTTAAAGACAGGATGACGACAGGGCTGTATAGATACAGAAGGAGGAGTGAGAGGAAGGCATACTGACTTGTCTGTGCTTGTCACACTTCTGGGAAGACAAATCAATGTGACGTTCATAGCGCTTCAGCTCGTCTTAACCCACAATTTGATGAGTCACACTTAAAAAGAGGGATATATAAGGAATGTGTATGACAGCTGCTGTGTACTGTATTTATTTTGGCAGGCCCAAACGAACCAATGTGGGGATGATTAAGTCACAGTTCCATGGAATCAGTTTGCTTGTTTGACCCGTGCTGAAACCGAATATGTACGCTCTGAGATCATTTCCTGCCTCATCTCATGGGTCACTTCATTTAGCTGATGCATGCTTGGCTCTCAGGCTGATGTTAGATAAAGTGAGAAATTTCACCACACACACAAAAAAAAAAAAAAATCCCTTGATACTGCAATCAGCTTTGAACACACCACCGACGTACTCCAACAACAGCCCTCTGACAGTAAGCCTTGAAATGTGTAGTGTGTCCCCATAAATGCAACACAATCCCCTCGCTTTGAAGCCCAAAATCTATTGCCCATATATTTTTGATTCCACTCCCTATAAAAATGCTCTGGATAAAGCCTAACCCTTACCATAAAAAAAGACAGGAGATGATCATTGGTGTTGAACAAAATGAGACACTAAACCAAACAATGGACCATATCTCATCACCGTGCGGCTGTCCTCCTCTCTTGACATAAAAGAAACCGTGGATGGCAGCCAAGATGCGAATGAATCAAACTGACAATAGTTCCTCTCCGAGAAGTGTTTCAGGGAAAACAAACATTTGCTTGTCTTACAATATAATAACAATAGGAGAGATGAAGAAAGGAGACTGGGGATTCATGGGTGAAAGAAAAGAGTGGAAGAATGTAAAATATTTACAATAGCAGGACTCCACAAGGAGATGATAAACACAGGAGGCAAACTACAGATAGGAGGAAAAGTACTGTTGATGTTAAATAAACATGCTGGCTTATTACAGGTCTATCAAAACATCACACCACTCCCTCGGAGATAAATGTAGAGGAAGAAAACCATTCTTCTTCCATTAGAACGACTAATGACCTTTGTTTTAAAATGGACAGTTATAACATTTCTGTTTTAAACAAAATTTCAAACACAATGTCACAGTCAAATTCTCAAACCATTGGACTGGGATAAAACAATGAACCCCAACCAGAGGTACTTGTACCCCAGGGTGTACCTCTGAAGTTGTCAGGGGATACATGGAAAGATTGAGCCGTAGCTTGGCTATTATTATTTTTTAAAACCACAAATTATAATTTGATTTGAAAATATATGACCATGATGTCACTTTTCTTAATTATTTCCCCCTCACCTCCAACAAGAATCTCACTGACTCTATTCAAATTATTGTTTTCTTTTCCTTTCTCACTCTGAAACACCAGCCCATGAATCCACTGTTCTCTCTCCCTCCCACTCCTTTAAAGGCATTTAGTAGGTCGAAGCGTAGCGTGACCTCTTTCTGCAGCAAAAAAAAACTACGCAGCATCAGCAATGTGTCTCGTTGGTTGTATGGAAAAACAGGGATCGCAGCTCTTTGCTAGTAAAAAGCCTGATCTTTTATATTATCTCCCTGGCATCTTACTCCCCACCTCAACGAAAAAAAAAAGAAAAATCAGCCTTTGATCCCCTCAAGTTTAACATCTCTGTACTCTGCTCTACCTCCACCCACCCATCATCTTATTCTTCCGCTCTCTCATCTCCTGCCTTTGAGTGTTTTTTCCTCACCTTCTCTCTCAGTATTGATGCCAGTAACGCTATTATCTGTTGTGTTCAACATTTGTTTTGTATTAGGGCTGCAACTAACACAAACATTAACAGAATAAATTAATATGCCTATTATTTTCTTGAATAATCCCTTTGCTTTATAAAATGTCATTACAATTTTCCACATTTCCCAAGATGATGCCCTTAAATGTCTTGCTTTGTCCAAAACCCAAATATATTCAATTTACTATGATGTATGACAAATAAGAGCATAAAATCCTGACATTTAAGAACCGGCTAATGGTTGGCAGGGACATGTGAACTCGTAGGACCCGCTGGATTCAGTGATCTGTACAGAGACATTTATTCTGTATGAATTTGAGAGAAGCCAGGCATATGTTGAACAAAATGCAGTAAATATCCTCCATGACCTCTAAATCAGTTCAAGTATTAGTTTATGTTCTGGCTATTTTCCTCTGGAAAGTGTATTATGTTTCTGTTCTGGACAGTCAAAGCTGACCTGTGGCTGTTCTGACTCTCAACAAACTAAGTGAACAAAGACGATTTGTCAGAACTTAACAGCTGAGTCTCTTGGCAGGCAACAACAACATGAATTAGATGTGAAACTAGCCAGCTGTGATCACAAACTCTTTACCTCCGAGTATCCGGAAAAAATCAAAATGAGTCCCATGACTGCAGCAAGCCTCATCTTTATTACTTAACGAGTCTGTACCTTCTCATTTTCTAGAGGCTTTAAGCTCTTAAATAGTTTTCATCCATCTTTTTTTGGGGGGGAGGGAAATTTTTCTTATAATTAAGCTCCTGATGAAACATTTTGGCTTGTTCTCTACAGAGATACTTTATCAGACAGGAATTTCTGGCAGGAGTTATAGGAGCAGGTATGAGTGCTGCCTGTATGAAGGTTATCCAGCGCTAATTAAAATAACTCAAGCAAATTTAGAGACATTGATTTTACTGGCTCACACTTAACAACAAAGTGTTTTAATCTGAAGAGAGAGTTTCTCTAATTTCATTATAAAGCTGAGCCTGATTGTAAGGTACCCGTGGCTCCTCTGAAAATGGTTTATTTCGACTGAACAAAGGCCAGTGTATCCGCCTGACAGCATTTGGCATGCAAACCCGCTGCTAAAGTGCAGACTTCTCACCCCTGCTCCGGCTTCTTTACGGTGATAAGGAGAGAAAGTGACAAAACTATTAATAACTATTAATAAATTATACTGTTCAGAGGTGTTCTGCCTGCATTTACACTTGAATCAACATCAAAATACACAAATTGGATGGTAATAATGTTGAATTTTGGAGATCAACTACATCCTTGGAATATTTGCTTTGTACAAGGTTTAGGTTTGTGCAAAATTTGAAATGGGTCTGACTCATTACCACCAAGTTATAGACATTTAAATCCATCGTGTTGCTGTTAAACTACCTATGAGCAAAATGTCTTCATACTTTTACAAGATCACTCTGGGTTGATATGTGCACCTGTCTTAGGAATGTGGTTGCAGTTTGTTTCAACTAGGCCATGCCAGCAAGACTTTGGCAAACATTTGTAGGAAAACAGCAGGAGATAAAAGAAAAACCCAAAAATAGACCATCTAAATATGCTAAGCATGGTACCAATTCTGCGAAGGAATTTGTGGAATGAGTAATAAAACGGCAATGTGCAAAAATGTGACATCTGTGTAGGTGGAATTGGGTGCACCTTTGGATCAGGAATCCAGGAAAACAATTTTGTGACAAAAAAAGCCTCACAGTTTAGGATTGATAAGCAAAAGCATGAAATGTGTTATAAATTACCATATGGTAGTGCTGTCTGTACCAAAACAGAAATAGTTATTTTTTGGCTCAGGGACTAATTTTACACCAAAATCTACTGAAATCTGTTCAGTAGTTTTTAAAATATCCTGCGAACTGCTGTAATAGACAAACAGAAATAAAAACCTCACCAGCAGAAATACTGAATTTCTTGAGGCATTAACTAGTGAGGCTATGACTTAAGAGCAAAATGAAATTCAAGCCTGAGTTTTACCCTAAAATTAATGTAAGCCTTATGGGAAATGAAATACTGGAATGTGTGTGACGATAACTTCAGTATGTGTTTTGCAACTATCTGTCATATAGAGGCAAATTTCAAGGACATTAAGGTATTTTATCTCTCTGAGCAATGAAGGAGGAGATGTGTTTTGTGGTGATTTATGCCGCTGTGTTTGACCAAGATAAAACGGAGGGTGAGTGATCATGCAGCGTTTTTGTTGCATCATGCATAGCCAGATGACTTACTTGCTGAGGGTAAGGGAGAGGGAGTCTGTTGCTGCTCTGATCTTGTTTTGTGCCTCCACATGGGTCATGTCCTCTGCATTAGTGTCATCAATGGACACCACCCAGTCTCCCACTCCGACACCGGCCTGAGCTGCCTTTCCGCCTGGGGTGAGCTGGGGAAAGGAAAAAACAGGGACAGAAAGCAGACAGAAGTTAGACGTGCATTAGAAGACAAGAGGTGACAGTTATGTGGATGAAAACATGAGGGGCAGGACCTGGGGCACCAATAGTTACAGATGGATTATTGGACAACAGGCACCTGGGCACAGACATGTAAAACAACCTCCACCCCTCCTTTTTAGGAGCACACCCAGATTGAAAGAGACTTCTAAACTTAAGATAATGCATATATGCAGGTTGTTTAAACGTGGGTCAACCCACTAAAAATAGGCGAAGGACTCCTTGCAGGTGAGTCTGCCTTTCTGTTTTTTTTTTCCTTGTGTGTCACATTCATCATCACGAATGCACCGGGAAAAACAGGGAACAGTAGAAGCAGCAGATCATATACCACATCAGACTACATCCAGATGACACTTCTTTCTCATCTCTGTTGAAAGTTGCACGTGTGTAGTACCAACAGGCAAAGACAAAAGCCAGATGTTAGTAGGCTTTGTGGAGTCTTTGTCCCATGTGAAAGGGGTATATTTGTGATAGCGCTGTGTCCTTTTGTAGTTGTTTTATGTGTGTTTGTGGTTCTTTTGTGTCTCTTTGTGGTTGTTTTGTGTCTCTTAGTAGCCAAATGATTAAAAGTCATTTCAAATAGACGCTCTGACTGAGAGGCCCCGGGACCCTTTAGGCCCCTGGGCTTGTGCCAGTAGGTCTGTTCAGTATTCCTTCCATGACAATAGTAACTGCATAATCACACAGCTAATGATTGTGTAATTGGTCAAATACACGACTACTACGAACTTAAAGATTCTTCAATATTTTCATTGATCTTATTCTTTTAAGGATGGTATGAAATGAAAAAACTAAAATTACAAAACACAATGTACATCTTGAAAACTTTGTGTGCTTTTGACTTTTTTTGTCATCCTAGTCGGCAGGTCGGGTCTGAAAAAAAAAAAAGGGAAATCTAAACGCACAAAGTTGACTTTGCTGAAATGTCTGTTAACAGCACTTAATCATCAGCTCAGGGAGTCTGAGTGTCTGGCTCTGACAAGCCGGCCGAGATATTTCACTCAACACTATCAAGAGCAGGCATTATAGGTCATCGTGATGTCATCAGTCATCAGCATATGATTTACTGCAGATGTGACTTCAGACTATGAAAGGAACTCCTGAAAGCTGCCGACTGAGACCATGTGTTACAAATAGTCACATCATTTACTGGAACTAACCCATCTGGCTTTTTCCATCTGCACAGGTAAGTCATTGGCAAAAAAATGACATCATCCTCCTGGGGCTGTCATGCAGACTGCAGACATATTGAGTCAGAGCAAAGGGCTGGAGTCTTGTTACAAACAGGAAGAAGATGAAACAGTCTATATAAGTAGTAATGTTTTTCTATATGCACACAGACTGCACTGTCTGCTGTGTATATAACTAGTTCTAGAAGACATGCAGAGATGCCATCTCGTGTTTAGTGAGGGATTAGTCAGCTTGCTCATGCAGCTTAATGAAACTCGAGACTTGTGTCAAATTCTCAGATAACTGGAGTACAAAGTGTTCAGCATCAGATAAGTGAGCAAGTGCCAGGATTTCTGGCAAAAAACCTATTAGGATTACTCTCTGATGTCATGGATCCCTGCAAATGTTAGCTCATCAAAAGCTCAGAGGACTCAGCAGTTCAATCAATAGTTTTCTGCCATGTTCAGCTAAGCTATCACACTTGCCGCTTTGATTCTGCACATTAAACATAAACACCCGCGTGAGCAGGGAGGTAATATGCTCTGTAAACTGATGACAGCTCAGGCTGAAAAAAGTACTCAGCACCCCCTCACAAAGACAACGAAGTTAAAGGCTGCCTTGAATCAAAACATGAAATAGCTAAAAATAGGAAGAGATGCATTCCTTAGATGCAATCCAAGCTACAGTTATCTTACAGCCAAGTTAAAACATCACTTTAATTGGCTTTGATTTGCACTCACTGGAGGCAATTAGAGGGGTTAAAGAAGAAATATTTTCTCCAGTTTGGAAAGAACTTAAAAGTGTGAAGATCTTACACTGGGGAAAAACCACTATGACATGGACACAAGTGACAGACTCTGAAAGGGGGCACAGCCCGGAATAAAGCCACTGAGGTTCACTGCACAATCCCCAAACCCCTTTTTACTGCTACACTTATGGTAAACTTGAGCACCTTGTCATTATACCAAAATGAGATAAAGATCTTGATAGCATTAAACAACATTTCCCATGAGCCTTAGAAACAGAAGCGCTGTTAATTTAAACTTTAATTTAATTAAAACGGTGTTAGAGTGTAGTCAGTACAGAAATAGATGCAATCTAGCCTAGAACATGAGCAGAAAGGCACATCAATGTGTGTCACCTATTCAGAGAGGATAAAAGATTTTTATGAGAAATACTTTGAGTAATGAAAACTAATGCAAGCTAATCCTGATATGGGGATGCCCAAGCTATTTTTGATTTAAAAAGAAATACAGACAGGTGACCAACTAACTTCAAAACTAACTAAATATAGTGCTGCAGGAAGGACTCCTAAATCTGGAAATAAGTTAGCATTTTTGCACTTCAAGTCAATGGACATTTGAATGGTTTTATTTTTTGGCGTTAGCTTTCTAAAATATGGTCTGTAGTTAACACAAGCTTCAGAGATTTTCACATGTTGTTCTGCTACATATACCATGTCAGTGAATCCTTCAGAATTTTGAAGATTAAAAAAGGTGCAACATTTAACTTTAATTTTAGTTCACAATATTCAAGAAATTATCAACAGAATGTGAAGAAAGCCTAGCCTAGCTAGCCTCGGCCCGTCACAGTCCAAGGTTCTTGTGGTAGCGGTGTAAGCACAGTCACTCCCGCACTACTTCGAACTCCCAGTCCGGGTTGCTGGCTGCAAGGTTAACTAAGCTAACTACCTAATGGCAGCTTAAGTTAACAGTTACTCTGGTGATGTGCTGCCTCCCATTGGTTTGGAGTATGAACACACAAGGTGGCAAATTCTTACCTACTGCACCTTTAACATGTCTGAAAAAGCCAGTTGCTGACAAGTGGCTAAATGACACCAGAGAGGATATTTAACGTCATCATGAAACTCATCTACTCGGTAGTCTGCCTGGAGAGCCTGTGTCATACTCACGCTTTTGCAAACTACTCTTCCAACTTGTAGATTTATAGTAAAGTGTAGTAGGAAGTTTAGTAGTGGTGACATTAAACTCATGTGATCTTGGTGTAGTTCATTTATAGCCGAAAGTGAGCTTTTATTTCTGACAATTGCATTCACGTTTCAAAACTAAAAGTGGTGTTCATTTGTGGAGATCAGACAAAACATGCAAACATCATAAACATTTCTTTGTCACAGATCTTATTTTCTACAATAATCCCTAAACCAAATGGGATAAAATCTGTTGGCTTTTTGCCGAGGGAACCAGGACGACGCTAACCTCCAGGTTAGCCTACAAAAATGTTTTGCAGCACTCTATTCAGATAACTGTGAATAAAAGGAAAGAGGGGACAGACGCGTTTCAGTACAGAGCACTAAGGGTTGTTTGATGAGTTTGAAAATGATTAAAAGTCACCAGATCTAAAACCAGCTGAACCCCCCACGGGGGATTATGGAACAATGTGTTAGACAGCGCTCTCACACCTCCATCATCAAAACAATAAAATGAGTGAATATCTTTTTGGTGTTCGAGAGTTTGAGTGATGTTCACTTCCAGCAGAGTTTTAGAAAAGAAGCTCTGAAGCTGATCTGGAGGCTTGTGGTGGCACAAGAAATTTTATGATGATTTTGCCTTCAATGCCTCACCAGTCAGTCTGGACTATAAAATTACAAACCCTCCTTAAAGATTTAACCTATAGTGCTGACCTCTAAATGAAAGATGAGATAAAAAGAAAGAGAAATGAATATATGAAGCTGTAAAGATTGCATATGTCTGTGCATGTGTGTCTGAGTGAGTTGAGTTAGTGATGGACACAGACACCTGTGCTCCTGGCTCAGGTTCAGAGTGCAGCTGCTCCCTCACTTGAGACGGCAGCAGTTAAAGTTGCTGCGCTCAGACCTTTGGTTGGTAGGGGGCGGTCGGAAACCCAACACCCCCCCAGCAGTTTGTCAATACGCCGAAGGACAGTGGAAAATACGTTCCTGAATGCAACACACCTCACCGTACCTCACAACAACCATAGAGCTAACCTGATGCTGCTGCGTGATGTATGATAACATCATGCAGCAGCCATACCACGGTCAGTTCCTCTGACACACTCTATAAACAAGAAGCAGGCTCACCTTAAAATGATTTTGTGCAAATAGGATGAACTCACTTCACATTAATGCCATGATGTTTGTGCAACTAAAATAGATTATTCACGACTGCAGGGTTAGCCCAACAGTTAGTAGCCTTTTTCAAGGCTTTCTGGCAGAGCACAGCAGCGGAGCTGTTTTGGTATGCTATCAAATTTCAAAGCATTAGTCAACCTTTCAAAATGCAACGTCTTGAATTCACCTTTGAAGCTCTTTCCTTGACTGACCCTGCAGGTGAGCGAAGGCCTCACCGTCGCTCCAGGCGGACTACTCTTGTTTTTGGTTAAACTAATAATGCAGTAAAATGTATCTGCAGCTGTGGATATACAGGCCATGTAACTCTGCACCAGCTCACTTTTATTCTTTCCACGGCTATTTGGGGGCCGAGAGACAGTCTGTCCTTACATCACTCACACAGTGAGCACAGCTGATGCAAAGCCATAAATATCCCTCTGAGAAATGGAAAACCCAACCTCCAAGTATGTGGTTCCCCCCGTAATGACTGCAGTGGAACACCTAGCACTAACTCACCTTAAAACACTGCTGCACTGATCACAACATAACACATTCACATTGAGCTAGCCACACAAGAAATGCCCCTTGCGGGCAATCTATCAGTAAGCACTGAATTATTAATTCCCCCCTCTAACAAGGCCTCTTTTCCCTCGGTTTGTGTGTGTGGTTGTGTGTATATGAGAGAGACAGAGAGAGAGAGAGAGAGGGAGAGTGTTTAAGAGTATACAAGTGATAATGCAACAGATGGTCTACAAGTCAGACAGAGACACACGCAGAGAAACAGGAATATAAGACTTGATGACACATCCAGCTGTGGTGGTGCACAGACATTCACAAATCTCCCCACCTATTATTGGCTTGACATCATCTGCCATTTCCTCAGAACGTTTGATTTCAGCGGTGTGGCATGTGTTTGTCGATAGAAACCAGATGGTGCTCAGGAGGCTCGGTTATGGTATCATAATGTTTATGGAATGGCAATGTCACGAGATCTGGGGCAGATATATTGAGAAACTCCTCAGAGGAGTTTTAGGGCAGACTGGGGTGACTCAATTGTAGCAGCAGTGAATCGGTGTTACGACGACATCGTGCTTCCTAAATTTTATGCTTTTCCAGTTCAGACAGGATGTCGGGGCAGACGTGGAGAGAAAGATATAATTTTACATAAGCAGACCTCCGTCTTCTCAAGGTCATGGAAGCTTACAGAAATTCAAGGAAAAACGTGGGCTGGATGGAAAGGGGTAAAGACACAGAGGGCTGTTTTTGGAGGCTGTATCAAACTACTCAACTGACTCTCAAGATTTCCAGAGGTCAGCTTTCATGGGAGGAGATGCTGGTGTGGTCTACTGGACGTTTAACCCATGTTTGACCCATTAATATGAGAGGGCTGTCAGGTGATAATCCTTCACTATTCACAGAGACTTGAGACAACAACTGCAGTTCCAGAGACATTACTGCAAGACATGAGTATTACATAGTTAAGTTTCAGTTTTTATGGTCTAGTTAAGTTGTTGGTTAAAAGGGACACTGATTGTAGTCACAGAATAGTTGGAAGCTTTGTTCATAACACTGACATTCAAATGCTAAATCAATATTATTATCGATATTATTTAGATAAAGATAAAGATTAGCTCCACTACAGTCATTTATTTTACAGGAGGTGGCTGCGTAGGGTTGTCTCCGACCCCTGTGAGCCGAACATTTCCAATTACTCCAGAGTGTTTTAAATTCCAGAAGTCAAAAATGTTTTTGTTTTTTTTAAATATTCTGCTTCAATACATATATGACGCTGTTTAACGTTTCAAACACAAGTATGTACATGTATGCACAAGAATGTATATTTGTGCTGATGAAACTGCTAATTCAAATTGAAGATTTTGGGTTTTTTTTAGGTTGATCACATGACAACAGATATTTGAGACATCATTCAAAAATCTCGATAGAAGCTTTGAACGTAAAACAAACAAACAAGACATTTGGTGCAGATCTTCCTACTCAATCTGTGAAAACATTTGCATAATGTCTCCTGTGGCTTTGGAGGAGCTCTGAGAATAACCAGACAATAATAACCCTGATGATGTCATCTGATGATGTCATCAGGGTTATCTTAACTTGGGTTTAGATATTGCAAATTTATAAGAGAAATCCTGCATGTCAAACTGGAGGTTTGAAATCTAAAAGACGTAGGGAATGGCTGTACTGCATGACGTTATCGAGATGCATTGGGGGAAATGTAGGATCCAGTGTTTCTGTAGCTTGATGCAGGCAAACAAGATCCAAAACTTCCTGAGAGTGCAATAGTAAAATCCCCTGAGTGTCCATTTAAATACCACTTGAATGCCAATAACATTTAAAGTCTGAACTCTAATAGAAATGTCAGTGCAGCAGCGGCAAGCTGCATCCAACCTATGTTCTTTCCAGGCTGGGAGGAGGGTCAAGAAGCCAGGTCTATTGACACATGCAGCTGTGCCCAGTGTCACAGAGTCAGTCTGAAACGGATATAATGACATTTCAGTAAAACAGAGAGAGGGGTTCTCTTTCTCATTATTTTTCTTTTTCCTTTGTTTTTCATTCGTCAGGCGGTGAAAGGTCAAGAGAACTCTGTGCTGATTTCACTGGCTAGAAGTTTTTAACACGGACACTAGAAAGAAAAAGAAAAATGAGATGTTGCTATCAAAAAGAGTCAACTAAAAGTTATGTACATATTTTTTTAGATGATAAATGGGTGTGTTCATATCATGCTAAGGTCAAACTGTTATTTTTCCTTTCTCAGTGACTTAACAGTTTGTCTTGGCCCGGTCTGCTTTCCTCTGATCTCACTGTTAAAGTATTCCAGCGAGATTGGGGGAGTTCATCTTATGCGCGATGTTAAAGTGAGTGTGGAGGACATATTAGATACAGAGAGGAGACAAGAGGATTGTCTGTTGGCAGCGACAGGGTGGATACCAGAAAAATCCCAGGAATGCTGAGAAAGCATAGCTTTCCTGGCTTGCAGACAGAGGAGGAAGGAAACAAGAGCATTCATGGAGCAGGGAAACCTATATAGCAACTCACACACACACACACACGAGGTAACAAGCCACAGACCCACAACTTTCCAAATCAATACAAAGATGATCAGAATCCCTACTGAAAGAGCAACAAATACAGGGTAAATGATTGAATATGAAGTTATTGGTGATGGCACAATCTGCCACGGTGAAATCAACTCAAATGAACTAAATAAATAAATCCTGTCCAGACAACACTAATTGTCACCTACTCTTTACAAAAAACACTTAAAAGCATCGATCTTTCAGGCGTTATCACCGTCAATCTCTTTGCCTCACAGCATTTTACTGAGGCTTTTGTCCTGTCACTCCACATGTTCTTCATTGTGTAATCGCTTTTCACTGACTGTCTGAGCCGAGATACTTATCTCTCCGGCTACAAGCCAGTAAAGAAAGACCACCCACTAAATTCATCCAACGTAAGCCCACTGAGGGCAGGCCTGATGTTTTCTTCCCGTTACCAAGGAAGACTGTATATCATTGAGGTTTACACCCCCTTGTTGGGTTGTTTTCAACCTCTGCGACTGTGTGATTCACTGTCCGGCCTTTTATGACAACGGCGAGGAGAGCCAGCAGTCCCAGAGAGGTAAAGAGAGGAAACCTGTCAGATCTTTATATCTCCGGGACCCTGAGGCCCAGCTGACTCCAAGAAGAGATTTTAGCCACTTTTCAGTCATTAGGGTCTTGTCTACATGTATACAAATCTTTTCTCAAACAGATATTTTTACCCCTTCCTTTAGAGAAAAATCTGTCCACATGACCACTGTTTGACAAAATATCTCCATACACACAAGAACAAAAAAACAATTCCAAACAAACAAACAAACAACAGCAGTCTGGGCCAGCAGTTAGCGATAAAGTCTACATCAATGATACGTCAAATACCAGAGGAGAACATTCTGAGTGGGGTGAGGCAATATATCAAAATTATATCGTCCCAGATTTTGGATATCGTTATATCATAATTTAACATAAGTGTTGTCTTTTCCTGGTTTTAAAGTCTGCATTACGATAAAGTGATGTAATTGTCTGAACTTACCAGACTGTTCTACTGTTCTACTTGTTCTAATACTTGTCTTTACACACTTAGTCATTACATCCACATTATTGCTAATTATTTATGTCAATATTTTGGACCAGTAGTCAACCCCACAATATAGATGCAATATCAATATCAAGGTTTTTGTTCACAAATATCGTGATATTTGATTTTGTAACCCATTTATGGAGTGCTTTTGGGGAGATTTCAACATATCAAGATATATATTACCTATTGCGATATTATTTTAAGGCCATAACGCCAAGCCCTAATTCTCAAGTTTTTTCCATTAGCAGAAGTAACTTAAAAAACACAAACAATAATAGCTCATTTTTATTTATATTCATTATTATTAATTGATTTAACACCTTTCTAGCACAAAGCCTAGCAGTGCTAACAAGACATAAACAAACCAGTAGTCTGCCAGTTATTCTTGTTGTGAGGCACATGCTCATCTTACAAAACAACAATGAGCAAGTTGAGGTGATGACGTCATCATTTCCCACAAGTCTGCACTTCCGAAGGCATTTTCAAAAATGTATTTTAGTGAACTAAAACTTTGTTTGCGTGTGGACGGAAGGCCAAAATGTACAGGAGATCATTCATCTATAATAATATCCAGGCATGTAGACAAGACAGAGGGCTCTGATCTTAGCAGTTTTTGCCTAGACTAACACAATGTATAGAGAGACTGGCAGGGAGGAAAGACTTTGCATCACAGACAATGAAAGCCATTTTTCTGTCAGCCAGGAAAATAATCAACATGTGTAATGTACCTGGATTGCAGAAAAACTGGCCTCATGCTCTGGCTGATTAGTCAAGATCACTCAACTACAACTACAGACGCACCCACTGACATTCACCCAACAGCGTGCCTTGCCCGTCTAGACTGAAACCAAAAATCCCTTTTTTGTTTCGGCTAATTTGTCAAATACGGTTTTAGCATGTCTTTGGTCTTTTATGGGTAGGAGAAAATGTTTCTTGTCATAAATCCAAGGGGAACATTGTGTTTCTGACTCCCAGAGAACAGAGCAGATACAAGACATGTACTGACAAGGCTGGTGATAACTGTTGCCCTCACTACAGGATTACGTCAGCCTGACACACACACCTCAACGCTACTTACAACACACTGCATACTCAGTGCATTATTTGTTTGCAGCTGTTCATCTTAATGTTTTATCACAACTCTACTTCTTGTCAACTTAAAGAAACCAAGAATCAAAAGTGTTTGAAAGACTACTGTATGTGGGGTAACCTTGTGAAGCTCAGGCCTGACCCATATAATTACTTATTAACTCCTAATTATCTCTAAAATGGGAAACTGCACATTTTGAACAGAATTAACGATGTAATAAATGCAAATCCCGTCTAACATTTATAGATCAGCACAGCCTCTAAGGTAGCAGTCTAACAAAGTCAATGGGGAATGAGTGTGTGAAAGAATACTAGATCTGTGCGTGCCGTAGCTGGCAGCAATGTTGGAATGATTTTACTTGTACGCATGCGTGTGGCTGCATGGGAGAGTCTGTGTGTTTGTCAGGCAAAGCAGCACTGCACTGCACTTATAAGGCCTGGAAAGTGGTTGCTGCTCTCTTGAATAGCGACAGCAGTTTATAGAGTATTTGAAAATTCATCCAGTGAAGAGTTAGTGACCTAACATGGAGAGTTAAAAGCACTGCGACGCAAAAGGCAGCATGTCCTTGTGGCTAATTAATGCTAATAATGAAAAGACAATGGATGGATGAGGGTTGGTACATGCCATAAAAAATGTGACTGATATGAAAATGAAGGTGTAAAGATTAAGACTAGTGAACACCAACAGACTCTTGTAAATAGGTCAAGGGTTTTTACATAGAGGCTTGGAGGAACTTTACAGGACGATCCTCCAAACACCTCAGTGATCACAGATGCAGAGAACTACAAAAGCTGTCTCCAATAACAAACAGTTTCTTACCCTTGACACGGTGAGGGGCATGCTGAAGTCCTTGCCACCCTGCAGCCTGAAGCCCCAAGGCGCCGGGCCGCTGAGGTTTACCGAGTATACGTTCATAGCCTTGGGGAGAAAAAAAGCAGGAAATCATTCAAGGAAGTCCAGAAAAGGTTTTTTCGATCTGCTTCATCCAAGCAGCCGAGCTGCTGGAGGTCTGCAGTCGTTTCCTACACAGACACACATGTTCCATATAGAAACGGACAGAAGAGTTGTTTTCTTTAAAAGTATATTATATTACATGTTTTAAAAAGTTCTGTTTTAGGGAAAACCATGTATCATTAATAAATTAACTTACAAGACGATAAAATACCAAAGGCTGCCACTGGCACACAACATTCCTACAGGCGTCGCATCAGTTTGAGATTTTCACGGTACGATAACCATCACAGAAAATATCATGGTTTCATGGCATCGCGGTATAAAGTACTAAACAATTAATATTATCAATATCAGTTTTCAGAAATGAAACAGAAGGGTTTTTTTTGTTAAACAACGCGTTATTATATGTATTCAATACCATAGATAAACTCATTCCTACATGAGAAAAAAGCTGTCGATTCCTTGAGGCCAAATTCAGAGTGTAACAAAGTACACTACAATGCAAATGAGTACCACAAAAAACATCAGCAGCATAAATATACAATCAACAAGAACAGCAGTGGCATTCTTTCAGTCAATCTTTCTTTCAGAGCGAGTAAAGTCGACTCACTGTATTCAGTTAATAATTCAATCATTGACACGAACTATAACCGAAACACTGGCCCACAACATTCAACTTTCCTTGAGATTTTTTTCACCAAACTAATTACTGACACTTGATGGCAAGTCACCAAATAACCAGGTATTTTTAAGAACCAAAGGTAACTTGAGACGAAGGCCTATGTCACTAGCTCTTGCTTGCGAGTTACAGCTGTACCACTGACCTCTGTACCTGCACCCCTACCAGAGCCCCTCCTCCCAGAGCCCACCAGGTGTCATCGCAATTAATGACGCACAGCTATGGCTACCCAGGATGCCCCCAAGCAAACCTACCTTGTCCTCAAGGGCCGGCCGATAGCCCAAACCTGGGTGAAAGCTAGAAAGTCAGTGCGCTAGGGCAAGCAGATTCTCTCTCTGTTGGCAAACCCTACCCCCCGACACTGTGTGTGTGTGTGTGTGTGACACAGGCGAGCCCCAGCCTCTCCTCACTCCTCAGAGGCTATATAAGGAATGTAAAACTACACCAAACTATTTCAGCCCAACACCCACATGAGTCACAGCCAGAGGGAGAGAGGGGGGTAGAGGAGGACGGAGAGAGGTAACGTCAACGACCCTTATATTCTGGTAAAAGCCTGCTACGTAAAAGTCAACTGATTTTTCTTTTTTTGTTGTTTTTTTTAAGTGTAGTTGAGAGGCGGCAGAGAGCCACAGCTGAAGTCAAGCTTATGGAATCCTACATTCCTCCTGAAGGGCACAGGACAAGCAAACCTAGCAATTATATTTTAAAGCAACAGAGGAGCTCTCATGTAAAGTAAAAGCTGAAACAGAGACAGTATCACACCAGAGCATCCCAAATAATCCCACAAATAAAACCTGCAGCGCTGCCACTTTAATGCAAATCCTTATGGGAGTTTTTAATTTGTCTGTTTGTCTGCTGGCTCCAGATCACATAAACAATCTCAATTAACAAAACTTGGATTAGTTTGCTGCCACTTTTTCTCATATCAAAACCACCCGGGAGCAAAGAAAATCAATTACGAGGCAGACTGATTGAGACAATAAATGGAAAAGAGTCATAACAGCAACAGGTAATGGGGGTTAGATTTGACTTGTGATAGCAGCACACTGCAAATTATTAAATTGTGTGGGGGGTTTTTTTTTGCAATAACACAGTGGATGCATTTCATTTAATGAAATACCACCCAGGCCAGTGAAGAAATCCTCAACCTGAGACAATAAACATGTTAGTAATGTCTGTGGCTCTCATTCAAGTGACGTTGTTCCTGTTTATGGTATGGCTATTTATACTCGCCTATGGTGTCACTAATATTTCTATAGCAACTTGTGCCATCTTCAAACACACTGAATTACACGCTTTTTGCCTTTTTGGCTAACAGGCTACGCAATTACGAGCTTACGTGGCTTACTTTTAATTGATTTAAGTGTGCAAAGACAATCATTTGCAACGTGTAATTGAAGGCTCCGCTGGTTAAAAACCCACTGCAGTGCAATAAACCCCCCAACATTTACAGCAGAAGTAGCAGGAAGAGACACGAAAGCACTTAACAAAAGTAGTGTGCAAGAGCTACGAGTCCGCAGCTAGCCAAAAAACCATAAACTTGCACAATGAAGGAGCACAACACAAGCCCGTACAGAGAGAGAGCTACAGCACGACAAGAGTTCAGGAAAAGTTACAACACACGCGAAGACAACTCGTCCAGGTGGAGAAGTTTACCTCTTGTCCCTCCTGTCCGCCAGACATCACGACTCAGTCTTGTGGATTCACAACAACAACAACACAAATTGTCAGTCAGTCGGTAAGCAGGGCTAACTTTTCGGACTTCCTTGAAGCGGACGTCAGGAAGCCACCGTGGATCCCCTTTGGTGAGCAGAGGATCATTCCCTCAATTTCTTTTTAGCAGGACTCGACTCAAACGTCAGAAGTCACATGGGGGCTGATCCGGCTGTACACCAGCAGAGAGGCCGGGCTCAGCCGTGACACCACCGTGACTTTAATCACAACCTGATGAAGGCTTTTTTTTTGTTTTTGAGCAACTCTCAACAGTGGTGGTAAAAGTAAAAGTACTGCAACCTGTGTTAAGTAAATGTATGAAAGTGTATACTATATTCAGTGATGTACTTAAAGGTGCACTATGTAGTTTTGGGGAAGAAATTTAAATCATAAGAAAAATATATCTTCATTGACTGATTGTTTTCATGACTAAATAAACAAACTCTCTTTATTTCCATGGGTTAGGGTCCCACTGAGTAAACCTTAAAGGAGCACTATGTAGTTTTGGAGGAGAAAATCAAACTCAGAATTTTAATATTAACAGTATTAATGAGGTAATAATGCAAACTGGAAAAAAATAAAATAATCCATAACTGAATAAACAAGCTGTTAATAAGACAATAAGGTCCCCAGAAAACTGTTTGAAGCTAGAAAGGTGGCAGGGTCCGCCACATATAAACAAAGTAAAACAGTATGAAATTGTGTTTTGTCCTTTAAAGTCAGTTTGTTTATTCAGTTTACTCAGTCATGAAAACAAAGAGAGGTTGTTTATTTAGTTTGTTTAGAAATAAAAAATCAGTCAGTTTTTCTTCTGATTAAAATGTATTCTCCCAAACTACACAGTGCTAGTTTTACTTTGTTTATATGTGGCGGACCCTGCCACCTTTCTGATTTCAAACAGTGTACATTCATCATATAGAATAATCTTTAAGGTTGACAAGTTGTAAAAAAACAAACAAAAAAAAAAACATTTGGCTAGTGTGACTTACTTAACAAGGGGCCTTTCTACATGAGTATATTTCCTTTTGGTACCAAGGTTTTGCTGATAAGTTACATGGTACAATTTCACTGTTTTTACTTTCATTTGTAGCAGAGTTTTTTTTTATTTACACTGTTATTGCTATACTCATATTTAGTTAAAGGATCTGAATACTTCTTCAATACCGTTGACCAATAGATATATGTATGTATTTACTGCACTGCTTGCCCTCTTTTTTTCTAACACATTGAAACTGTGCTTTAATTTCAATGACAAAGTTGGCATATAGGTTATGTGTGTTATGTCTTTCTGCTCTATCAAAAAATAACAGGGAAATGATATCTATTTCAAGCAAATGTTTATTTTTTTAACAATGGCCTGCGTTGCATTTTGTGTATGAAATGTGCTTCATATTATTATTATTATTATTATTATTATTATTATTATTATTAAGATAAAGTAACAGCAGATGACACTGTAGTGTGACCCCAGATCAAATGCATCTGAGGCCTACTGAGTGCAGACATGCAGCAGATGGGCAGCAGATGGAGACAAACAGCCACAAAAGGGGACTGGTACCCTCAGGGTGCTGCCCTGCTCCATCATCACAGTGGCTGAACAAGTGAAGAAATCATGAATCATCAGTGAGGGCCTTAAGTGAAGCTTAGGTTGTTTATTAACGTTACATCACGGGTCATTTTTTTTGTTGCCTTGTCGCTCACTGTGGCCCACTCGGAACAGCTGACATCCGAGTGAAATATCCGAGTTGTTTAATATCAGCGTTGTTGAGCCGGTGGCCTCATTTTGATGCTGTAACATTAGCTAGCTGAACCTACCAAGCTCAGTTAAACTTGTAAACACTTTTGTGAAAGATGGCTGACAACGGAGCACACCCGACCGAAGAGGACCCAGCTGCTGCTTTCCTGGCCCAACAGGAGAGTGAGATAGCGGGGATAGAGAACGACGGCGAAGGCTTTGGGGCGCTGGAAGGAGCGGACGAGCAGCAGTCGTCTGAGCCGGAGCCGGTCAACTACGGCAAGTTTGTCACTGAGCTAGCTAATGTTAGCAACGAGCTAACTAAAGCTAGCTAATGTGCGCACCGGTACTTGGACTGGGCTGGTAGGAGTTAGCGAACGATAAACCACATCCCTATATGTTAGGAGCATCACTAGCTGATACAGTCATGAAGTCAATTTATGAAGGCTTATTCACTCATTTAGTTTTTTAATAATGTAATGTTAGCTTCACAGCGTAGCTAGCTGGCTGACGGTGGTGCGTTTGTTTGCACACCGACAACGTAGCTTCGTTAGTAGACGTTAATAACAGTTCATCCTGCAGTGCTAACGATAGAGATGTCAAACCAAGTAGCATTTAATGACTTATTAAGACCAAAGCAAGCAAATATAAGTTAGTAGAGTTATATAGCAGTCATTGAGCTAAATGGTAGTTGTTAACAGTAGACACTTCCACCGGATAAACCTGTCCTGCTAACTGACAACATCAGTGGCCCAACAGGTGCAGCTGCATTTCTGACATCTGCAGCGTTTAGTTAGCTTAATAACAAAGCGACACTATGGAAGAGGCAAACACAAGTTCACCCAGGTGAGGAGGAAGGATAGCTGACTGGAAAACTCCAAGAAGCCTTTTTGTTTTGTTTTTTTACATTAAACTTTGTTTTCTCTTAACAATGTTAGACGCTTTCGGAGAGGAGCCAGCTACGATGAATGGGGACATGTTCCAGGTGAGCCTCTATGGCCTGTCACTTATAGCATATTTAATATATTTAAGGAGTATATCTGTTTGAGTTTTATGCTGAACATCATCAAATCATTTCGTGTGCTTAATCTCTATGTTTGTATTGGCAATCATGAATGTCATGATCTAATGTCTGTACCCTCTACCCAGTGTTTTGATCAAACAGCTGTTTATAATGCAGTAAATACTTTATTGTCCTCTAAAAGGAGTCCAATGGCCCAACAGACAACTATGCAGCCATCGCCCAGGTGGATATTCAGAGGCAAGAGCCGGAGAGTTTACGCAAGTGGAGGGAGGAGCAGAAGACACGCCTTGAAGCTTTAGGTGAGCAAAGATGTCCTCAGCTGGGGAATGAATCACTCTGTGTGATGCACTTCCTACTCTGCAGCTGCGATGAGTCACTGTGATTTTGTCATTTTGTGATGCATCTTTTATGGTTAACCTTTTAAGACGAATGATGTGGCACTTCTAATTTCGTCACGCGTAGACCTAATAATATATCAGTTCTTTTCTTCTACCTTTTCCCTCGTCGGTGTCTGCTGTTGCACCCTGACAAGACTCAGCATCCAAGGCAGCAGAGGCTGAGTGGAGAGAGAAAGCCAAAAAGGAGCTGGAGGACTGGCATGTACACCAGAGCGAGCAGATGGAGAAGAACAAGGCCAACAACAGGTTAGGGTCTGACATGTCCCCTGTTAACATGGTTGATCATCGTGATGTGACAGATGCTATGATCACTACACTGAACTCATTGTATTCAGATGTTGTATTTTTTCTCAGTATTCAATATTTAACTTTTACAACGTTACTTGCAGATTTTTTCTAAACTGAATGTTTTATGAGAGATGTTGAAAGTCATAGCATTTGTGTTGGACTTACTATACCAACGGATCAAATATTAGAGCATAAATAGTGTTGCGTATCAAATTTGTTTATTGCTTATAAAAGCAATACTCCTTAAAGATTGTAATTTTAGCTTGGTGAAAGTCAGCGTCGTATGTGTGCTCACAAAAATATCGCAGCCTTTCCTTTTCTTGACCGAGCTAACCCGTTCTTCTCTCACACTTTCCAACAGACTCTGTCCAAGTCTGGCACGGTATCACTTTGCATCTGTGGCTCTAGTTTTTGGGCAGTTTTCTTCCTCTGTGTCTGTGAAAGCACTGAGAGACAATCCTCTAATGAGATGTTAGTCTACAGCTGCGTGTCCACGGAGAATGCCTGGAAAACAAAACAGGAAGCTGGCTAGCTAGGAGGAATGCAAACAGCAGAGAGCAAATGTCACAGTTTTTCTCATCCACACTGCAGCCTAGCACCAAAACAAGCGTGTTTATTGGCATCAGTGGCACAGAAAGTTTGCACTCAGACCAGTTTAAAAAAACTTTTACTAACGCCTCATTAGAGCTGTTTCTCAGTCGCTTATGTAATGCTTTTGATGCAGGCCCTAACATTTCTCTGCTTGTTGTTTGACACTGTTCTCCTTTCTCCTTCTTTTTCCTGCTTTCTTGGCCTTGCCTGCGTACTAGGATTGCTGACAAGGCTTTCTACAAACAGCCCAACTCTGATGTTATAGGCTTTGTGTAGGTTTAGAATTCTTACGCTTTTTAATGTTGTATGAACTACCCCATGAGTTACCACTAGTTGATTTTCAGCTGATGCATGCCAACACTATTTTGTTTTTGAAGGCCTAATTTGGTATTTCCTGCATTTTTATTTGATTGTCCCCCAAAGGTTGTAATAAATATATAAACAGGTCTCCAACAAAGTGTATGATTGGTATGAAGAAATGCATGTAGTTGTTGTGTATCTTATGCACAGGTGCTATTCATAATGTTTATTGAACTTTGTGGTTGAGCATCATTTTCTGGTCAGGCGGGTTTGCTGTCTAATATTGCAGCTCATTCATTCATGTCTTTCTCTGGTCTCCCTCCCACCTGTAGAGCATCAGAGGAGGCCTTCCTGGCAGAGACCGATGGCGACAGCCCAGGAACTGAATGGGAGAGGGTAGCCCGCCTCTGTGACTTCAATCCGAAAACCAACAAACAGGCAAAGGATGTTTCTCGAATGCGCTCTGTCCTCATCTCCCTCAAACAGACGCCCCTCGTTCGCTAGAGAAGGTCGCACGGAGAATATTGCCTATTCAGTTTTAACCTCACATTGCATCTTTAAGAGTTTTTATGCCCTTTTCCATAAAATTCCTGGTATGTTTATAACCTTTGGAAACTTCCTTGATGCCTATTATTATATTGAATTAATATACTTTATCCCGCTCTCTTGTGAGAAGATGAAGGACTACTCTATTGTTACGACATCCTTGAGAAGGTCAGTTTTATCACTGCTATACGCAAGAAAATATTGTTACTGTAAGTTAAACATTTTCCTTCCCCTTTAACTTTTAAATTGTTACTAGGTCATCTTTACTGCATGCCTCTGCCAATATTTTGAATGCACAATTTATAGTTGTTTTATAAATTTGCATTTTGGTCGATGTCAAACACTTACTTATTAAGCACTGTTGCATATTAGATTGTAACCACTTATGCCTCTCACCAGTGTAGATTTATGAACACAGTCTTTGTTCACATTTGATGTATGATATCCCTAATCACCATATTTAACGTAGCGATCATATTTTTCTCTTTCAAATGCCTAAGCTTGTGGCCTTTTTGATGTAGCTCTTACTTGAGTATTCAGCCAGATGGATTTCCTCTTCAATTAGGCTTGATTTCAGCAAAAAAATAAAAATAAAAATCACAACCAAAGATCTCTGCTATCATCTAAATTTTCGCACGATTAACGGCTTGTGCCATTTTTCTCATTTCACTGATTTTTCTCAGCAGACGTTTTAATGCGCCATTTCTTTTGTGTTACACCAATATGTTTTGGATTTTTTAAACAACAATCAGTAAGGTGTCAATTTCAACAGCAATGTCTGCACATTGTTTCACATGTTGCCTATTTGGACATTATGAATACTGAAAAAAGTGAATGTTAAAAGGGAACTGGAAAATAGAAACAGTGGAGTGTGATCACCTGAAGCAGTTTGTCCTCGTCCATCAAAATGCCCTGGAGATAATCACTTAAAGGTGCAATATATAAGAATTAGCCACTTGTTGAATTCATACCATTCAAACAAATAGGGGGCCGGATATCAGCAGAGGAACCGCTAACTGCTGCTAACTGTAAGCTGCTGTTAGCTAGTAAGATCAGTTAGCTGTGCAGCTAGCAGTAATATTATCTGATTCTGCCCAGAGCATGGGGGAAGTCTTGATGTTATTCAAGGTACAAAGTGGCTACAAGCTAGCTGATAGCATGCTGTCTTCAATAGATGCCCTACCTCTGCAACACAATACACAGACATCTTTGACATAACTTCAAAACTGATATTTCACATTTTGTTGATAATTTTGGTAAACTTTTTAATGTCTTAAGCTAAAATCCTTACATATGGCACCTTTAAATCCCAGTTTGTCCAGTTCATATGTGAGGAGAACATTTTATGTGACCCAGTACCAACATCCACCCTTGCATACACTCGGACGCACATTGCTGAAGGCTGTGCTACTGTGAAATTGTACGAGGGATTTACCCACGTTAGCATTTAAGTGTTGGTTTCCAGGTGCACAGGAGCATGCTCTGTATTCTGTCTACCCATCCAGACGTAAACACTGAAAGGTTTCTGAATATCTTTGCTCTGGCAAGAATTGTCCAAGAGGCCATTTTTCAGTGACCTACAACACGGTGTGTGTACAAAAGGCCAAAACACCATGTAGATGTTGACAGGGCCTGTACAGGCATGATTTTAATTTGTTTTCATGAGAGTCGCACTGTATTTGCCACCGGAATGCCTCTGCATAAGTAAAACAATTTCACAAAGTGCTGTCACATTCTCAATACAACATTTGGAGCCCTCCTACTCAAGGATTTTTACATGAAATTGAAAGTCTGTTGAGTGGAGGGGGAAAATGAGACTGAGCCTGTGTTTTGTTTAAAAGCTTCTACCTATTTAGATCCGCTCACCCTGGCCGTTAATAAAAACTATGTTCACGATTAATTTCCTCACTGATTTTTTTTTTTTAAAATGACTGTTAAATAAAGGTTGTAGAAGGAGTAGGCGTCCCCCCGAAAACAGTTGTGAGTGTGATTCTTTGTCTCAAGTACACACAAGACACTAGGTTCAACTTAAAATTTATATCAGAAAACATTCAGGTGTTATGTGGATCATTTCAGTGACAACGCATGGGAACATTTGAAATGTGAGCCACAGGAAAAACAAGGAACATATCATTTATATTCATCAGCATTTTGCTTCAATAGTATTGTAGCACAAAACGAGTCAAATACAGCTTGTCTACTTGGTGTGATAAGGAGCTGATTCTACTTTGTTGTTGCAAAATATACCACCGTGAGCCATTAAGTTTTTAAACAACAATAAATAGTGATGGCCTTAACAGAGGTATCTAAACAATGTAGAGTACATAATACATTATTCAGTTCCTTCAGACACAGCAGTCCGCTTCCAAGTCAGATCTGGTCTGACGCAGAGTACAGGGAGCGGTCCGTCTTCATTGCTTGGGTTTCAGAGCTGTGGTAAAAACCCCAAAAATAATGGCACAAACAGTAAAGCCCTGAGCGAAGATACGCCCCCTCATCAGCAGCTGGGACTGTCTGGTTTTCCCTTGATGGAAGGCACGGAGACCGTACATCAGCGCTCCTGCTGTTCCCAAACAACCTGGAGGACACAAAGAAAATCAGAACTTCGTAACAGGGTCTAACAGAACATTGCTCAGGGAACAGGTCAGGTTGACTGTAATGAAAAAAACAAGGCAGTGTGTACAGACTGAAGCTGCAATGATTAATCGCTGAGTTTTTAAATATTACACTAATCGCAAACTATTTGGTAATCAATTAATCTGTTAAGTAATTTTTTAAGGAAACAAATTCTCTCGTCTGTGCTTCTCTTGTGAATATTTTCTGGTTTCTTTACTCCTCTATAGACAGTAAACTGAAGATCTTTGGGCTGTGGGCAAAACAAGACTTTAGATGATGTCATTGGTAAACACACTGATCAACATTTTTCACCATTGTCTGATATTTTATTGACCAAACAACTAATTGATTAATTGAGAAATAAATAACTAACTAAATAATTGTTAGTTGCAGCCCTGGTTCAAACACTGATGGGCTATCAAGGTCACAGTTATTAAACAACAAAAAATAAATACCACAAAGAAGGTGTAGCATTAATGACACCCTTATTCAAACATTAAAGGGTGAGTTCACCCAAATCAGAGGGGGGAAAGTCTAATTTACCCCAGTCATGCAAATAGGTTTGTTAATCTCTGGTGAGATTTTTGAGATATCAGCTGCTGCCACCAATCACACAGTATATTACAATACAATGGACTGTTTGTGAAGCTCAAAGAACAAAAATAAAAGTACCATTGAGAAACACAACATGTCCATCTATCCACAGACCTCACTGTCAGCAGTTTTGAGACTATTTACAAATACTGCAGTCCCAAACTGTACATATAAACTAAGTGGGAATTTCACCTCCAATTTGTAAAAGGGTTGCAGCTCAATCACAGAGATGGATATCTCTCAATAATCCATTAAAGAGAGGAAATGTTTGGTGTTTGTGATTTGGGTTACTTGAACCATGACAACACTTTACCAAGGGCACAGTAGCCCCACGGTGTCTAAAATCAAAACAGTGTCAAACTCACATCAACTATCTCGACCCAGCTTTTGTTGGCAGTGTTCAACACAAGCTGTTCATTAGGTTAGCTAACATTACTTTCTCTTTGAGTTAAGCTTACTTGGTTACCATTTCCTAACACCTTACACACAGTTGAGCTTTAGATGCTAAAGCAGAATTACATATCAGTGTTTTGACCACTCTGTCCAATAAAAGACAAACTGTCCTGCCTCTGTCCTCCACTTGTGTAACTTGGCTGATTCCTGCTTGTGTAACTCACCTAAAGGGACGAATGGGTTCTCCTTGGTCTTTCTCAGGAACTTTTCTTTGAAGGTTTCATCTTTGACCCTCGGCAAAGGGTCGAAGCCTTCAATAACCGGCGGCTGAGAGAAGTCAAACGGCACAGGTGCAGGAGACGTTTTCGGTGTTTGCTCCGCTGGTGCTGTCGCAGCCGCCATGCTTACCTTGGACTGTAGAGCCAGTGAGGAAACAAGGAACTACACTTCCGGTTGCACTTTGCCCCGGACTTCACAATAAAAGTCCTGTTTTTTGTTTTTTTTTAAACATCCGTAATGAATGAATGTTATTGTGCCTCCTCCTGGCGTCTAGCACCTGATGTGTATGCATTGTGCATATGATACACACCAAGAGGAATTAAATAAATGTCAGGCTTCATTCAAGTGCAGTGCGCTATACATGAACAATATGGCTGCACATTAATGAAACAGCATGGGGATTTAACAATTGCAAAGTCCCATAGAAAACTTAAATATGGCATGAGAAACAAATGTTTTCCAGCTGCTGAAGTGTTTTATTTGATTTAAATTATGGTAAATCGAGAGAAATCAGTGCTAAAATGTGTAATAATTAACTGGGGCCTACAGGCTCAGACAAGCATTGTCAGACTATCTAAATGATATGGTCCTAGAAAATAATCAATCTTTGGCACTCCAATCTATGACATCCAAAAGCAGATTAGGTTTGATCATGACCACTTAACCCTGTCAAAAATGTTGAATAAAAATGTAATGTTTGCTAGTCTTTCTACTTTTAATAAGATCCCCACTATCACCACTGAGTGGCAGTATTGAGGAGAGTTCAGTGTTGCAGCCATCATCGACTCCGATAGGTGGTGATGATGTATTTTGGGTTGGAAAACAGTATTTTTGCCTCTGATGGCACAATAAATGATTGCATTTACAGTTCATTTTCTATACTGCATATACTCATATTTGATACATATATATATATATGAATGTATGTATGTATATTTAATACATCAGCCCCATTAGCTTTCCAACTTGTTTGTAGGTCAGATTCAAATAACAGATGCACCCTGTATAAGTATCATTGGGAATGACAGTGAACCCTTCCGGCTAGCTCAAGTCTCAGCTAAAATAGTTAAGAAAAGAAAAAAAGAAACTAAACATTCATACTGTGATTTACAAAAAAAGAAATCTTAAAAATCTTCTTTACAACCATTAAGGCAGGTTTTTAAGACTCCAGCTGTGAAGAGGACGAAAGAAAGAAATGATGCCCAAAAAGGCTTTCAAAAATGACATATTTTCATTAGTTGAAAAGTATGCCATGTCTTGATGCCTGTTGAAGTCAACCATGAAAATAAGTCAATAATAATATAATAACATAATAATGATTCATAAAACAGCACACAAATACTTTTCAATCTTTTTATTGAATATTAAGGTAAATATTTCACATTAATACAGGCTACATAAAGTAGAGCCACTATACGACATGAAATTTACTCTCATTTTAACCCTTTTTAGTATGTAAACAATTATACATGTATTTACCACTCTAAAAGGTTCTGATTTCTCTTTCTCTTTAGGTAATCATCATCTAGTTCTGGGCCAAGTTTAAATAGCTACTTCATGTTGAGCCCCCTGCAGCCCAAGAACGGTGTATGTGGGTTTAAGTCAAAATCGCTAAACTACGCAGAGAATGGATCCTGTTAAACAGGTGATCGCGCATGTTTGTTTGCATCAATCGAGACACTGATTACAGCTCTCGCCCCAATTTCCTCTTTCCTCGTTTGAGATAGGCACATCAAAGAATGGTGTCAAGAGAACTTCCAATTCTTCAACCTCCGCTCTGCACTCTCAGGTCTCTACTAAAGTTTACATGTTGAACGTTTTTCTTTTTTCGTTTGTCTTATTCGGTCATGTTCGTCAGTTGGTATTTCATGTTTGCGCTGTGGGTCATGCTGTGTGCGTTTGATTGCTGTGGACGCTGTCTAGTTGACGTGGTTCAGGTGCACATTGCCCACATGAGGTGCCCAGGTACCAGGCCACACCTGAGGGGAAAGAGGATCAATAAAGGACAGATGTTAGGACAGATGTAGTCAAATATTATTTCAGACTATTGTCTGAGATACAAGCCTGACTGCTGACCTCCAACCAGCACAATAGAGGGCATTACCTGCTGTTGTGGGTCAGAGTTATCTGCATTGTTTGGGACCACTTTGATGATGGGGCTCCATGCAGGGTCACCAGCGTGCAAACCATTGTACATTGGTCCCCCTGGCCCCTCTGCCATAGGAGGATGAGGGGGCAGCATGGTGCCTCCATACATTGACATAGGCATCCCCTAAACACACAATAACAGATGATTGTTTAAACATGTACATAAGAGGAAGAGGGGTTAAATTATATACGGAGCTGTGGCTTTGTGTTACCTTTGGGAAGTCCATGTAACTGTTGGGCAAATGCTGAGGCTGGTGGTAGTTGTTAGCAGGGTTAGCGATGCCCGTGTCATCCTGCTCCATGGGCTGGTGCTGAGAGAAGGCCGACTGCTCCGCCTGCAGCTGAGGGTGCATCATGTGGCTGCTCATCAGGGGCTGGGACCAACCAGACATGGCCTCTGTACCAAGACACACAGGGGGATTAGCAATTTTCAATGATTATCAGCAACTGAGATTTGTCTTAATTCTAACAAACACAAAAAGGAAAACAAAATTCGCTCTCACCCGAAGCACTGCCGACACCGAATGACCAAATGCCTCCCTGTCCAACAGATGCCGTGTAGCTGGTAGTGAGCAGAGGTGGGTTGACAGAACCCGTCTGCCTGATCCTGGCCAGCCGCTCTGTGCCGATGGGTGGAGGAACCTTCCGGTCCTGCTGCGAGGAGCTGCCTGGCTTAGGCTGGGGTGGAGGGGCCACAGCTGAGGTGGAGAGGGCTGAGGATGACACCGTGGAGGGAGGCGGGACAGGAGATTCACCTGGCGGTGGAGAAGAGGAGGAAATTGTTAGGGGACAGATGAGATTCACACATCTGAAGGTCATAAAACATTAATTTTCACAGTGCCTTAAAGATGCAAACTAATGAACAAAATCAAAAACAGAAAACAAGTAAAAATGACATTCAAGGATCTATAGAGGGTTACAGACAAAACAAGCCAACACATAAAAAGATCAGTACAGAATTACATTTTTAAGTCTAAATAGATAATTCCAGGCTGAAAAATCAATGAAAAAACAAGCGTGAGCCTCGCACCTGATGTGGATGCGCTCCATGGGTGAGGGGAAAAGTGCTGTCTGCTGAAGGAAGGTGTGCCGACCGCTGTATGACCGTGCAGATAGACAGGGCTGCCAGAGATACTGGTGGCATAGCTGGTCAATGCTGTGAGTGCAGACAACGAAAGAGACAACAGCTCATTATTGAGCACACGAGTAAGCAAACTCTACCTTAAAACTTCAGGGTCAAATGCCTCATTGTCAAGACAGTTTGTATTGTGCTACCTTTCTCACATGACTATGATTTCATTATATTTGGTTGCATATATACTGCTACTACCCCCATTTTTGTGCTGATTTTTAGTAAGGTTCCTCTCTAAAGCAGATAATTTATCTCAGAGGAAATATGCTTATATGATCTTGTATAAACTAAATTGAAAGCTGTCATACCAATAGGGCTGTTGACCATCCTCTGTGAGGCAGAGCGGTAGCCAGGGGCTTTTGAGCTGTCCGGAGGAGGTGGGGGTATCATATTCTCAATCTGGCCCATGTTCATGTAGGCTGGTGGGGCTGAGTACGACTGCTCTGGAGGTGATCGAGCTGGCAGATGACATGCACCCCACACCTGATTGTTTCCAACCTGCAAGGCAAGCAGAATAGATAACAAAATTTTAATTATTGGGTGTGAATGATTTTGGAACCATGACATTGTACCGTTTACTTTAATCATTTGTA
The DNA here is from genome assembly GCF_040436345.1 of Pagrus major. Classification (NCBI taxonomy): domain Eukaryota; kingdom Metazoa; phylum Chordata; class Actinopteri; order Spariformes; family Sparidae; genus Pagrus; species Pagrus major. The sequence goes on along the minus strand of NC_133232.1, from coordinate 21,567,528 downwards.
ATTCTGTTCAACTATTTAACTTCACTCGTTGCCATTTAAAATCACTGCAAAAGCACAGCCAAAATATAACAAGATGTCTGTCTAATATTTGAATTTAAAATGTTCTTTAAACTCACCTGGCTGTTGTTATCAAAGATGCTGCTGAAGTTAAAGAGACCTGCAGGACCGAAGTTAGGGGGTATCTGCTGAGGCTTGCCTGCATTGGCCACATGCTGCATCTGGGAACCGTTCATCATCCCCAGGTTAGCAGAGACCTGAAGGGAGCCTTGAGCCTGGGCTTGAGCTTGGCTCTGGGCTTGTGGAGGCAAACTTGTGGGCTGGGACGTATGGTTTTGGGTCTGTTTCGGGGGCTCTTGCTGAGCATTGAAGGGCACAAACACAGACTGTTGTTGTTGCTGCTGCTGCTGCTGTTGCGTCTGCTGTTGTTGTTGCTGCTGCTGCTCAGAAAGGGAATAGTAAGGCCCTGGTGGCTGCATACGATGGGAGACTCTAGGCGCGGGGGCTGAGAAGTGGGGTACAGTGTTGTTTGGGTGTGCAACATTGTGTGAGAGGACAGGAGGAGGTGCCGAGGGGAGGTGGGAGCTGTGCTGGGGGTTGAGGAGGGGTGGTGGAGCCTCTGAGGATGGTACAGAGGAGGGAGGAGGAGGTAACTGCTGTCGAGGCTCTGGTTTGGGAGGTAAAGCCATGGCGGGGGCAGTGAAACCCACAGAGTTGATGCTCTCACTGACAGAAACAGGCTGGTTCTCTACTGATAGAGAGGGCTTGTCTTTTCCAGGGGGGGCAACGACACTGGGCTCTGTTTTAGCTGGGGGTTGGATGGGGGGCTGCGAGATAGGTCCGACTGACTGCTGAGGGGCGTTCGCGGTGGCTGTAGTGGAACTGTGATGTGCAGGGGAACCTGTGCCTCGTACTGCATTGCTGCCACTAGTAGCAGTGGCAGTAACAGACACAGTGGTGACACCAGCAGGTTTGGGGTCGGGGGCAAAGAGCTGTTTTCTGACAGAGGAAGGAGTGGGGACGCTTGGCTGGGGGTTGTATGGAGTAGGGTTCGGGGTATGAGGCGAGCCTGCGGTTGTAGACGTGTTAGGAGCGATGGTGGTGGTGTTGGTGGTCGTGACTGAGGCTCCTGAGCTGGCTGTGCTGCTGTGTTCACTGTGGGTGGCGTTGGGTCTGGCCTGGCCTCCAGTGCTGTTGGTTCCTCCGTTGTGTTTTGGGGAGCTGTTAGCACTGCCGGGACTCACAGGACGCACAGGGAAGGGCCCCCAGGTGCTGGCAGCAGGAGAGAAGGTGCCACCAAACTGGGCCATAGGTAGACGAGGGTGCCTGATCTGGTGCATGGTCTGAGCAGCCAGTAGAGCCAGCTGAGGGTGGGCGTACGCCAGGGGCAGAGACACAGGGAAAGGCTGTCTGACATTTGATGACAGCCCCTTCCCGATCTTCCCCCCAGCCTGAGAGGAGGATGAAGGCGAGGATGAAGAGGGCTGGAACGAGACGCCTGTGGGAGTGACCAACGAGCTCAGGGCTTTTGGCCCAGTGGTTGAACCGCTGGTGGCCCCTGTGGTGCTGGGGAAGGAGGCTGAGGTTGTTTTAGAGCCTGGGGCTCTGATGTGATTTCGGGGGATCAGATCTTCGAGCTCTTTGGCTGGGTCTTGGATTAGAGCATTGATCAGCTGGACTGCATACCTTGTAGACTCCGTGCCTCCTCTGAAACAACAAAATGCACTTCATTCAAACTAAGTACTTGTGGTAAAAAGTATACCAAATCAAAAGTGATCACATTAACATAATTCACTATGATTAAGTTTTATGACAGACCAGGGCACAATCAAACAAGGGCTTTGTACTAGCAATAGCAAACGTGCAGGTTGACAGTTTTTACTATAATAATTAATTAGGGATGCTTCAATTGTGAAAATCAAGACCGATATCAATGCTGATATGTATGCTTTTTGTTGTTTATTGCCCCATTTGTGCCAGGTAAAACAAGAATCTTCATTATGAAAAATAACTAAAACTGTAATTCAGCGCTTCATTACACTATCTTTGAAAGAGGACACATTTGCCCATATAAATTTGTGAAACAACCTTTATATAATCTTATTTCACATTTTAAAAAATTATCTTTTTTTTATGTAACTGCTTCAGGAGCCCTGTTAGACTACTGCAATTACTTACACATTGCAATGATTTTTTCAGTTCTTATAAAACCTCACAAACTGATGGCAGGGATATCACAAATCATGCAAAATTAGTTAATGTGAAAACAGATAAACATCGGCCACTGTCATCGATGAATATCATCTTATTTGCCGGTGGACCAATAGCAGTCAACAAGCCAAATATCAGCTGAGACCGATGTTCTGCCAATAAATCAGTGCATTCATAACAATATTGGTAGACCAAGATGCATCACATCCATTAGGGCTGCAGGCCATTGGTTAATCAAGTGTGAGTGAAATACATCATCTAGAAGGGGCTTACGTGCTTAATGCATCTAACCAACTGTTACACTCCAACTGCATTTCTGTTTGCTGTCCGCCAGAGGGCATTATTTTTACCTTATGGTGATCATCCTCTCCCCGTTCTTGTCCTTCTGTTTGTCTACGTCAATGTGAGCTCCCGTCACGTCCTGGATGGCTGTGATGTTGCAGCCTCCTCTGCCCATGATCCGAGACACGACAGAGGCTGGCACAGACAGCTTCTTTGATCTTCAAAAGGAAGCAGTGACATTTCATTATTCATCTGTCTATTCTGGCAGATGGGAACTGTGGATTATAATTCACATCAACTGACATCCACAAATAAAAACAAGTTTGGTGCCGAATAAAAAAAAAAAAAAAAACATCTTTCTTTTACAAATCATGCACATAAAGTAAAACTTTAAAACCCTGTGAGAGGTTGCAATGTAAACAAACAACATAAAATAACCACTAACCTTCTGACCACCTCCTTCCAACCTTCTTCTCTCTTCTGGCCTCTCTTGGGGCTCGTGAGGCTGAGTTTACTGTTGGGTGAGGTGATGGGAAGAGCCATGGTCTTGAATGGAGAGGGTAAGGAGTTGGAGGTGGAGTCGATCATGTCCGGAGCTCTGTGACAGAACGGGCAAAGCTCAAATTTAGGGCTGCATCTAAATTATTTTCATATCGACTATTCTGCTGTTTACTTTCACAATTAATTGATTAATTGGTTGGTTATGAAGATATGATCTGTTTTGAAATAAGCTAGAAGTTTTAGGAAAAATACATGTCAACATACTTAACAAAAGTGCCCAAAGAAAAAATGTTCTCACTAGATAGCCAACTAGTGTGTAAGATGATGAACTTGCTCTGCTCCAACAGGGACTCACTTTTGCGTTGGTTTTGAGATGGAGACTGTGACCTTGTTGTCCAACTTGCCGTCACTCTGCGGCTGAGGACAGTGTCTCTTCTCTGGGCCGCGCAGGAGGACCTGGGACTGAGGCACTCCTGAGGAGGGGGCTGAGGAAGAGGAGGAGGAAGAGGAGGAGGAGGAGGAGGCGGATGAGGTGAGGTCAGGGAGGTAGTTGAGCTCCTGACTCTTGCCCCCGCTGCTGCTGCTCTCACTGGCACAGTCGGTGCTATCCAAGGGGTCAGAATCGCTGTTGCCACCTGTCACTCCCCCACCCCCACCCCGTGGCTCACCATGGATCTTGTTCTTGTCAGCCTTGTGCTGTGCTAGTGCAACCTAGGGGGAGGACATATACACAGGCACTTTGAGTCAAATTAACTTATCAAACAAAGACAAACTATACCATTGATAAAAGCTGTAGTGCTCACCTGCGGATCCTGTAATATGATGGGTTCGTTGGGCGAGGAGTCCTTGGTCTTGTTCTTTTTGTTCTTACGATTGGTGCTCGGGGTAGTGGCCACACTTGCTCGCTTCTTACCAAAAGCTGTAGTGAAAGTGGTGGAGGTGGCAGATATACCAATGGTGGTGGTGGTAGTTGCACTTGGAGGCTCAATAGGAACATCTGTTTCTATGGGGAGGAAAATACAGGAACAGTTACAGACCACTTAATTCTAGTAGAACAGAGTAGTAAATATAAGACAACTCTAGGAACTTAAGGAAAAGTCATAGAAAGTTACCATCAGCTGAATCCTCCTTCTGCTCCTGCATCTCAGAGAAATCCTCCTTGGTTTTCTGCCCCTCCTCTTCCTCCTGCTTCCTCTTCTGCTCCTCCTTCTTCTTCTTGCGTTTCTCCTTGCGTTTCTCACGTTTAGCAGCCAGGGCCTGCTTCTTGCTCTCCTCCCGGGACTGTCACACACAACACAGAGTCATTTTAAATACATGTTTGTCGAAAAGTGGTTGCTGGATTAACAAGCTTTCTTTCTGTATAGCGACTGTAAGGCCTGCATACACCATCAGACAAAAAAAAAAAAAATACATCTTTTATAAATACGGAGGTTCCTTTCTTACATTTTTGGAATCAAGGCCTGATTAAATTACTTCTTAAATTTGACGTTTTCCCAAATAAGACTGTACTCCCAATGTTCCTTTTTTCCCCCCTTTTTGTTCTCAATTGATATATATGCATATATATATATGTATTTATGGATACGTGTAATGTGTGTATGTAAATAAGCTATTTATTTTCATTACTTTTTTTTAATCATTTTGTCAGCTATAATTGTTTTTTATTTACACCGATGGCTCCCGACTTGAAACAATATTGAAAAAATATGTTCCATGTTTAAAATCAATAAAGATATGGAATACAAAAATAAACGTGTGTCCTTATCCAGTATATTCAAAATATGATAACTTCCCAAAACACAGACACAGGATGTGACTTTACCTTCTCCAAGTCTAGCTCCTTGAGAAGAATGCTCGCATTCTTGTTGGCCTCGGCTGCCTGCTGGTCTTTGGCTTTGACAATGGTCTCCATGCACTGGTGGCACTTCTTCAACAGCTCCTGCAGCAACAACAACAACAACAACAACAGGAAAACAGCTGGAGTTAGAGCTCTGCTAACATCAACATCAGTTCTGCCAGTTCTGACTAGTGACTGAAAAGGAGAGCAACACCTACCTTGTCAGCGATGGTCGCGATATATCTCATGCACTCGATATCTGATGGGAATTGGTTGACCTCCTTCACAAGATACTGCACCACCTTCACATGACCCTAAAATTTTAGGCAGAATGGTTAGAAACCAGAGGCTCGCCAAAGAGACGCCTGTCGCACTGACAATCATGGTTCTGATAGTCTGAAGTCTGCACCTTCCGAAAAGCAGCCATGAGTGGGGTAATCTTGCGGTTGTCGGCTGCATCCACATCAGCACTGGCATGCACTAAGAGCTGCACCACGTCAAAATGACCGCCGTTTGCCGCCAGCCAGAGAGGAGTGTTCCCTTTCTTGTTTCGTACATCGATATGGGCACCCCTGCAAAAACAGAAAGGAGTCAACGGACTCATCTATGGTCGATACCTGATTTTAAAGTTAATGTGTTTTTTATACTTTATACTACTTCACCAGCATTCTACATAATGTGAAAAAAGCACACTTTGTGCATCAACAATGAAACCAACCCAGCATCAGCATCTCACCTCAACCAGCATGAAAATTATAACCTTCAACACAGCCCTAACAGCTAATTCACTCAACAGCTGAAGTGACTGAGGATTAGCTCATTATAAGAAAACCAGAACATGGTTCAGTACAGGAACACCCACGAGCACTCACCTGTTGATAAGCAGCTCACAAAACTTGTAGTGGCCTTTGTCTGCAGCAATGGTGAGGGCAGTGTCTCTGGATGAGGGCACAGGTGGAGCATTGACATCGGCACCTTTGTCCAGCAGCACTCGGCCCACCTCTGCATAACCTCCTGAGGCTGCCTCCATGAGAGGAGTAAGGCCGGTCTGCACAAAGTCAGAATATTCACAAATTAATTCATCAAATCTGGAAACTGGAATCCGATGTGTGTTTGGTATATGTGATCCAGACGCTCACCTTAGCACGATGCTCTACGTTGGCCTTGCGATCGAGCAGCAGACTGACGACCTCAGCCCGCCCCTGGAAGCACGCAAGGGTGAGAGCTGTGTTTCTGTTGGTCTCGATCTGGGCGTTGATGTCCGAGCCCATGTCTAGCAACAGCTTCACAGCCGGGACGTGACCATTCATAGCTGCCAGCATCAGAGGAGAGATTCCAAGCTTGCTGCCAGTCCTGGTGAAAAAAATGTATTGTTTAGAGAACTGTTGAGTATTTGTCTTGGTTTCAGTTATCATAATTTTACTGCAATTCAGTAACTTAACACGTATTATCAACTCAAGCACTGATTGGCAGTGATGGACATATGCGATGTGCTAATTTTCAGCCCTTTTCTGGAGTGATGCTATGACACCTGTAAAGATCCTTACGTTGGTGCGTAAATAGTTTTCCATGCATTTCTGTTAAAGTAGCTCTCAAACATTGTTTAGTCACCACTGAGTTTGAAGAGAGACTGAAGTAAAAGATATTTTAAAAAGTAACCAAGGTAACATTGTTGGTGGCCTCCATGCTGCTTTCTACTGTTTGCTGTTTTCCCTGGCATTCATGATGTTGCACACAAAAAGGAACACACTTATCTTTGCCAGTCATACCCACAATAAAAAACCCATATATGAGCAAAAGTGGTATTACTGTATCCTCATTCCTTATTTATAAACAGAGGTAATCATGTGATCATGGTTTTACTTTTGGGTGTGGCTACAAACATTTAATGGAGATTTCTGGCACCTTCTGATTTAAAAAACTTAAGTGTCTCCATAGTACGTCCTCATTCACTTTCAGGAACTAATAAATGTCACAATCAGATTAACGAAATACTAAACCTAACATTGGAAGACATGTTTCACTCCTTCCAAGGGGCCAAAGTGATACTAAGGTTCCTAGCGCTCACCTGGAGTTTATTTCAGCCCCAGCATTGAGGAGTATCTTGATGATGTTGACGTAACCCCCAGAAGCAGCCAGGCTAAGAGGCGTGTAGTCGGAAACATTGCGGTGTTCCTTATTGGCTCCCCGAAGCAGCAGCAGCTCAACCACCTGACCGGCACAAGTGATGATTACACAGCATAGTAAAACGATGAAAATCATGAGCAGGAATGTCAATATTGTGAAGGTAAACTGAAAGACAATGTGTTTACCTCCTGACGTCCCCCAGAGCAGGCCAGGGAGAGGGGCGTGTCTTTGGTTCTCTCTGACTGAGCCTCAATGTCACCCCCTTTGTCCAGGAGCACCTCAACCACTCCTACGTGGCCAGCAGTGGCAGCAAGGATCAGAGGAGTAAAGCCTGTGGAGAAAAGAGGGAATATAAGGGTTACTTAATATATGAAACATCTATTATCAACTCATTTCATATCTCACTAATGTTTAGAAGTTGTACCTTTTTTGTCCCGGTGCTCAATGTTGGCTCCCCGTGCAATAAGGACAGACACAAGCTCCTCATGTCCTCCTGCACAGGCCAGCGTCAGCGCTGTGTCATGGTTACTCTCCGTCTGTGAAGAGAACAAAAAGTAACTAACTTTGTACAGACATGTCTTTTTTTGAGAATTATGTCATGTAAAACTGGCCCTGTGTCTTACATGTGCATCTATGTCGACAGAAGGGTAGAGGGGCAGGACCGAAGGGGGCGAAGCGATGTTTGCGGGCATCTGTGTTGGTGGCTGGGACAGGGGTGTGGGTGAGGTTGTAGTGTTCAGCATGGGCACGCGGCTGCTCACAGCTGCAGGAGAAAAAAAAAATTTAGTTATTTGATATATAAAAATAGTTATTTGAACATACACGAGGGATTGAGCAGACACTTGCACCCAATGAGAGTCAATGCACTTACCTGCCATGATGTCATCCAGCGTGTCTGTGAGCGTCTGTGCAGGTGTAGCTACCATGAGCCCATCTGGGGCCTGCTGAGGTATCATTCCTGGGCCTAACCCAGCCAACTGTTGACCCTGCTGCTGTTGGCCCAGCATCTGCTGCCCTACCAGTACCCTCTGCAGCTCTGGGCTGGTGCTTCCCGGGTAGTCTGCAGGGTTGTAGTCGGGCAGGGGTTGGATGGGGACGAAGGCAGCCTGAAGAGGCGGAGGAGGAGGCTGGGGCTGGGCCTGTGGCGAAGGGGGCAGAGGAGGCTGCTGTGGCCCATCCCTGTAGAGGATTGTGCCCACCTGAGGAAGCTTGGGGTAATCGTCCTCTTCTCCATCCCCATCTTCCTCCGAACCCTCCTCTTCATCATCATCTTCCTCCTCCTGAAAAAGTATAAACACCTTAAATCTCTGCGGTCAGTAAACAGTGTAAGGAGTCACAATAATATAAAATTAAAACAGCCTCACCTCTTCCCCTTCCTCTCCTGGCTGTTCCTCTTGCTCCCCATCCTTGATGGCCTCTTCGTCCGTGTCGGAGCCAGTGTGTACTAGGGCACCTGGTGTGGCGGGAAGAGGCCCCGAAGCAGCCGTCGTACTTCCAGGCCCCGGGCCTGGGCCCTGGCTTTGTCCTGGCTCCTGCTCCTCTTTTAAACCCTTCGCCTCCATATACTCTTTGGTGAACTGTTGCTGCGTTTTCAGCTGCAGCTGGCGCTCCACCTTCTGCAGCTCCTTCAAGATTTTCTTCTTCTTCTGCACCTAAGTGGACAACGGCCACATCCTTATTTGACTAACTTCTGATACGCCGCTACGCATGTTAAATAACATTTAAGAGTGGATTTGCTTGTAAGGTCATGTCTATCTTTCTTAAATCTTGAGAAGATTCAAGTTGAGATCAGATCTTAAATGAATGACTTATTATACCTGCTCCTCTCTGCTTTTCTTCAGCTCCTCAATCTTGTCTTTGGTGAGCGGCTCCCCCTGAATGAGCTCTAGTGACTGAAGCTGGGCCTTCTCGATAGCGCTGATTCTCTGGCCAAGCTCATTGAGCTTTCCCTCCGTCTCCTCCACAATGCACTCGAGAGGCTGGCACAAGTGGAAGGGCGGCAGGGGCTCTGCTTCAGGCCCTCGGCCCACTGAGCTGGGGACACCGGGCTGGAGGGCTGCCTGTCTCTGTTTGGACACGCCTGGATTTAAACAAAAGAGATTGAAGATTAGGATGAGTTAACAACAGAATACTACAAAATTAGGAAGACAAGAGCTCAAATGCTAGATAAAGTCTTCAACTTTGTAGCACTGATTACCTTTGCTGGAGACGGGTGGGGGTGTGGCGATGTTTGACGGGGCACGGTCAGGCTCCTGAGGGGGCACTACCATGGCGAGAGCTTGGAATGGGACGCGAGGAACCTGTAACGACAGAGTACATGTTAGTTTCAAGCAATCAAAAACAACTATTAGACCTGCCTGAACATTACAAGGTGTGATTTATTGCTGCATTTACCTGAGAGGCATCTTGCGAGGGGGGAGTGAGCTGGGAGAGGTCGGGGGCTGGGACAGATAGGATGTTGTTGGGATAGTCCAACAGGTAGGAAACCACATTGGTGTGGCCACCCTTAGCAGCTTCTATCAACATGGTTGAACCATCCTACAAAGAAAAAACAAACATGGTTTCAATGATGTGTTATTATTTAACATATATGGAAAAACATAAATATTCTAACTGGTCTTAAACTTTAACCAGAGTGTGTGCATTACTTTGAGTCTGTGTGTAGGATCCGCGCCATGTGCCAGCAGCAGCTCCACCACAGCCAGATGTCCTCCAGCACAGGCCAGAGACACCACTGTGTGATCATTGTTGGCAGTAGCTCTGTTCACATTAGCACCTGGACAAGAGAAGAAGAAACACATGAACTCAAAGTGTATGAGATATGTCACGTATTTCCTCTCATGCTTTAAAAAAAGGGACTATATTTAACATGGTTATTCTGAACAAAGAGTCAAACTCGCACCTTTGCTGATAAGGAACTGCACTGTACAGAGATGTCCTGCCCTCGCTGCCTTCATCAAGGGCGTCCGCCCCCCTTCAGACTCGTGCTCCTGGAGGACAAAGTTGAAAATGTGTTTGTTGAATCTTAGTGCGGTGCAGAAGTTAAATAAAAGAGTTCCAAGCTATATATGACCAGAAAAATATGACTCAACAATAATGCTGCTCTGGTTCTACAAGCTAAAAACCCTGCTTCACACAACAGACTGTGTTCAGTTCGATCGATTAACATTTGCACACAAAGACTGTTTTCTAAACCTATGTAAAACAAAGGGCCGATCATTGGTGACAAAGGGCATTTAAGATCATGGCGTACCAAGTTGGCTCCAGCCTGCAGCAGCACATCGGCAACATCAGTGTGTCCATTCTCGCACGCATATGTCAACGCTGTGTCACCTGTTGCTGTTGTGGCGTGAACATTTGCCCCTGAATAACAGAGATTAGGATTGTAAGCACAGAGGTATAACTGGACATTTTAAATGCAACAAAGCTTAGCTAAGCCTTCTCTCCTCTGGCTCACCTGCAGCCAGTAGGTATTTGACCAACTCCAGATGGCCTTCCTGTGCAGCCTCCATTAGAGGTGTGGAGCAGCCCAACTCAATGTCGGCGCCTGCCTTGATGAGGAAGTCAGCCACTTCTAAGAAACCTCCGCAGCATGCTAGAGTCAAAGCTGTCTCCTGGGTCTCCTCTGTCTGGGCATTGATGTTAGCACCTGGACAACAGTACAAGAATGCTTAGTGATGAGTAACTGTCTCGCCTTCTAAAGTGCAAAACATGCATCATTTATTAACTTAAAATCCCTAAACCATGATCGTATATTTTCACAGATTACACCAAGCATGGCTTAACAAATCCAGACAAGTGTGCACTTTTCACTGGAGTGGCACTTGGCATAAAACTTTGATTTCTCAGATGCAGGAGCAATGCTTGCTTACCTTGAGCCAGCAGCAGTGCTACCATCTCCTCATGGCCTTCTCTAGCTGCTTCCATCAGAGGGGTGTAGCCCTCATCATTGACCTAGACACAAACGGAAGCATCAGCAGGTAAGAAGCCATAGGGGCAAGTATGACTCACTGCAAGAGTATTCTGTGGTGTAGAAATCAGCTAGTCTATTGTGTCTGTGTGTCTCAAGACACACAGACACAATAGGACAGAAAATGTCAAACCTCACTACCAACTGAGTGCATTTTTTTTTCTTTATTAAGCTTTAAATAACAGCAGTGAAATATGGACAGATAATTTGTTTTATCTTGCATTTTTTGAGAGACAAACAGTGTAGTTGGTCTCATAAATGTCATTTAAATGTCAACAACAAATGTAATTCCCATTTTGGAAACATGTTCTTATCTAATCTCTAATTTCCATCTACATTTTAAGATTTGGGCTAGTAAAGTACTGATTCAAAAAGTGAAGGCCATTCTCTACAGAATTTGTGAAATTCATACCTATCCTACAGCTACAGCATAATTTGTATATATAGAGAAAGCTCCAAAATGGGAATTGCACTTGCTTCTTCTTAAACTTGTGTTAATATTAAAGTGTCTGTCTATTTACACACACCTCCTCTAAGTTGGCTCCTCTCTCTATGAGCAAGGCTGCCAGCTCCACGTGTCCTCCACAGGCTGCGAGGGTAAGGGGCGACTCGAAGGAATCTGCTGGCATGTTGACCTGCGCGCCGCTGTCCAACAGCAGCCGTGCCACCTCCACATGGCCGTCCTGGGACAGCGAGACACACAGAGAATGCAGAGATAAGCACCTGAATAAATATGTGGGAACACGAGTCCGAGAACCTTGAGGTGCTTAAAATATTCACTTTAAAACAATGTGCTATAATTTAATTTCCGCTTAAGAAATCAATATTTTATTTTCATATTTTTTTCTTACTGAAATTCTGTAACAGTGTCATCATTATGTCCATAAAAGATTGTGGAAAGACAATCAACATCATGTTATTTCTTTCCCAACATTATTTATCTTGAATATTTATAATATATGCCAGTTTTTAGAGTGGTCTCGGTGACATAGTTGAATTTAACAGCTATGCTTTCTGAAATATGTAACTTTCCCCCCACTTTTGTGTACAAGGACATGACTGTGTATTATGCTGAGAGCTCTGCCAAAATGCTTGATCGTGGACACCACAGGTGTACAGCTGTTGTGCTGCCACACAGCACACTGTCACAGTTAATGTAATTAATTCGCTTAGAGAAACTCTTACTTTGAAATGGTTTTAAAGTTGAATAGTAATCTAACAGGGATACAAAGGTAGTCTATAGATATATAATGTAAAAAAATAAATAAAAAAAAACTGAGCCATGAGAAATGAATGAAATTCTGGAATGATATTATATATTATATAGATATAAAAATTGTAAGAAGTGCTTGTAACTGTAAGAAACTCGCTTTTTTCCCCCAACTAAATTTTACAAAAAATTAATACGAAAGTACACAAATAATACGAAACAAGCTGCGAGTGGGAGTGTAACCCAAAATGAACCCTGAGAAGAAAATATTTAGGTTTGGGTCAGATGCTCACCATGCACGCCTCCATCAGTGCTGTGTGCATCTCATCTGTTTTATGTTCCTGGTCTGCTCCAGCCTCCAACAGAAAACGCACCATATCCAGGTGACCTGCAGAAAACAAATAATTAATTTTCTAAACCCTTTCTGACTGTTAAAGTATGAGTAACGAGCATGTTAACGACAAAGAACTTAAATAAGTTACTCAACAGGACAGCGTCAATACTTGAAGTCTGACCTTTATAGCAGGCGAGTGTGAGAGCGCTCTCCTTGAACTCATTGGAGTGTGTGTTGATTCCGGCGCCATACTCCAAAAGTACCCTGGCCACCTCTACGTGGCCAGCACTGGCCGCCTCCATTAGAGGTGTGTGTCCGTTCTCGTTGTGGTCCTCAATGTTAGCACCCTCTTTCAGCAGCACCTTCACCACATCGACGAAGCCACCGGCACACGCGTACGTCAGAGCTGTGTTGCCTGGATGACAGACTAGAGGTTAATCTGACTGTAAAACACAGGGAAGAGTAAAATAATCAGAACGTTAAAGAAATGAGTAGGGGTTTTACCTGTGGAGGACTGTGCGTTTACGTCTGCCCCGTGGACCAGAAGCAATTTGACAATGTCCACATAACCTCCGCTGGCAGCAGCCATAAGTGGCGTTATGTCTCCCTTGATGCCCCGGTCCTCTACATTGGCGTGCATGGCCAACAAAACCTAAAGATGGAAGATGCAAATAATAAGGTTTGTGTGCATGGAGGCTTGTCAACAACAATTAATTAATTATACATCATGATTCTATCTTTGCTTATCACATCCCACTCTAACCTTCCTTTCACATACCTGTGCAAGTTCATAGTAGCCGGCCGAGCAGGCGAGGCACAGCAGGCTCTCCCCTTCTTCTGTGTGTTCGTTGACGCTCCGTCCCTCATCCAGCAATTTGCGCACAGCGTTGACATCCCCGTCTGAGCACGCCTCTGCTAAACTACGGCTGAAAATAACCAGACTGCTACAATTACTGCCACTGTGACAGGTGAGCACACATACGCCTCACAATTACGCAATCGCTTCCAACGAGCAACATGCACACACACGCAAACGTACTGTATGGGCAACTCAGATGTGACAGAAAAGAGAAGCATTACATAATTAAATGTATTAACTTGTTGATAACTGTATGAAACTGTACAAGATAAACTGGCATGTGCCAGTGTCAGTATGGGCGAGATACATACTTGTCGGCTTGGCCGGCGTTGAGTGTGTTTTCAGCTCTCATGCGGGTCAGGGCTGCTGCAGCTTCGTCCAGGGCACAACTCACAGATGACGTCAGTCGCCGTAGCACCTCGGGGTCTGCAAAAGCTTTACCATCGGCAGTGGACAGTTTACCGATGCCTGCCGAACACCAAAAGGCGAGAGGTGCATAGGGCAAGGCAAACCACAGGGGAGCACAACCACACCAGACCAGATGAAGAAGCAAGTCCAGTCCAGCCAATCCAAATCCAGGGTTAGTAGCAGCATACACAAAGAGGAAAAAGGGGGAAAAAAACAGAACAAAAAAACAAAAATCACACACAGAAAACACACACAAGCATTTGTTAATATGGCTTAATATCTTTTTTCACTACTTTCAGTACACCATCTACGATTCTTCATTCCTAAAATTTTACCAATGACTGTGTCATACGGTACACAACAATGTCTGCTGGGCTATGATAGGGATGTCCTGTTAACAGATCTGTGACCAGAACTAGAATGACTACAATGAGGGAGGTAATGTTAGCTGTATATGCTAGTAGACATTGCTTCAAGCTGTTAATGGTGGAAAAGGAAAAGGTCTCATCCTGTGTGAATTATAGATGGGTAAGAGGCAGTGAATGTGAGAGAAACAGAACCTGGAGACAGTGGTCAGTGAGAAAGAAAAGCACAGCTGGGAGAAAAACAAAATCTCATATGAGACAAGAATGTGTTTGTCTACGTGTGTTTGTCATGATAGAGGAGAAAAGCCAAAGAGGGGAACAAGAGGGAAAAGAGCAAATATGCGGAAATATGCGGATTTACCGCCACGGGGATGTATACCGGCACTAACCAGTGAAGTCGCACTTTACATATTTGTCTGTCCAGACTAATTCAATATACGTAGTGAAGACTCTGACGAATGTCATGAAAATGTTTTTTTTGCTGAAATGAAAGTTATCACAATATCGATGTGTATGATTCCAGTGAATAACTTCCAGTAAAAAACACACTGTCTTCACATAGGGGCTATTTTTATAGGAGTGCAGAGGACTGATAGCTTTGTCACATATTGTAACGACAATCACCTGAAGCTCAATATCAGCTAAACCAATGAGCTTGTTTTGGACTACTGCTGTGTGTCCATTAGTGTGTACGTTCATTGAGGAAAAACAGCAAACTTTCAAATTCTTTGTATGTTGTCACACGTTTAGCCAGTCACGCGGATTCTGATAGAAGCTACAAACTCTAAAACGTAGGTACTTTAAACACTTTGGCAGGACAGAAGATTGCTACAATCACCACGGTTTCAAGGTGGGCGCCCAAAATTGAGTGTCACCAGTTCAGTATCCGACCAAATGTGAAATTTGGTCACAATCTCCCCTCCTCTGTGCCTGAGTCATGATCTTGAATAATGGCCAGAAAAGTGTTTTTGCAGAACATTATGATGTCACATTGACCTTTGACCCCTTTGGACGCAACATGTTATCGCTTCATCATTTTATCCTATTAAGACATTTGTGTGAAATTTTTGGGTTATGGCCAAAAACATGTTTTAAGGTAACAGTGACCTTTGACCACCAAAATCTAATCAGTTCATTCTTGAGTCCAAGTGGATGTTCATGCCAAATTTGATGAAAATCCCTTCAGGTGTTTCTGAGACATTGTGTTCACTGATGTTGCAGCAGTGGAGGCATAAAAACAACTTTTACTAATGACCTACATTAAAAGATCTCTTTCAGAAGACAGAACAAGGACCATTTCCCAACCAATGAAACAATTCAAGTGTCTGGGCTGAGTGTGGAGGCTTAGGGTTTAAAGATATGTGTACAAATGAAGCAAGAAGGAGAGAGAGAAGGAAAAAGTGTCGGCTTTGAACTTTTCAGCCTCAGCCTCAACCCATCCATTAGCCAGACAGAAGTGAGCTCCAGTCCTTGTGGTCCTCCTGTGTTTGCACCACTAGGCCTGAGACTCGAGCTAAACTTAGTACAGCTCTCAGGAGGGATTTTGCAATGGTCCCCCAAGACAGAAAGAAACAAGAGGCCAAGGAAGTTGATCATTAATGTTTTACTGTATCGTGTTTATCTCTGAGAATGCAAGTTCACTGAACCAAAACAGACTGAACACACATCTGGGTTAGACGCACTGTAAGTAACTCAGAAGAAAACAAAAGAAGCCAGCTGATGATTTTTCCTAACCCTCTTTTGGAAGACCTATTTGTACATGTCTAACACAATAGCCATGTCTACAGCTGTGAACACTGTATTTTACATATTTTAAACAAACACAGACTCACCTATTTAGGTTTAACTCTCAAAATGGACACTGAGCTCTCACTGGGGTTAAGGCTGTGACTTGGAGCACTCGAAGATATTTTGGTTTCAACTGAAACAAGTTACTGGCTAGCCACTGAACTGCCTACACCCACTGTACCACCAACACAGTATGCAATCTGAATAAACATTTTTATCCAAGTCGCTAATTAAAATTTCAGCCAGTGTTTGTTTGAGAAGAGCCAACGCAAAATTGCAAGCAAGTCAACATTTAACCTCATTGAATTTCGGAACGAAAGCAGTTGCCGTCTGTTATTTTAACATTAACGGATCAACTTCTGAATCTGTAAACCAACTTTCAGGTGTAGCCAATAGCCCACAAGGCAGGAATAAAGATAATTTGTATGTTTTTCTGTGAAATTTTTAACAGCATGCTAGCACAGCATACTAGCACCAAGGCTTTGATGCTTTTGAAATAGCCACATACAAGTGTCCTTAACCCCTGAAACCTGCCTTGGGCTTTTAAAGCACAGCACAAATGTGTTTGGATCCATGGAATCCAATCCAAATCCAAGATGAAAGGGATGTTAAGCATGTTTACCCATAAGCACCTGTTCCTGCACCGCTCCCCCGAAAACTCTGACATGTTTACACAGACAACACAATCTTCTAACTACTAAAATAAAGTGTCAGGGCAGGTGTATGTACCAAATGCTTGTTCAGAACACACAACTGGCATTCACACTACTCTGGCACCTGATAAGAAATTGACATACAAGTCGCATCACGATTAACACGAAAAACCAGATTAAGTCGGTTGTTGTATTCATATTACCTAATGTATGATCATTATATTTCTGATATTCATGGTACTATCCACAAAGATGTGCATTAGACTACAGCAGATTTTTTTCTACAGCAGCGAGCTGTTATTTGTAACACCACTTAGCCCTCAGTTCACATGATGACCTTTCTTACAAATGCAAAAAATTAAACAACAAATTAAACAAGACTATGATGCATAACACATTAATTGAAGCATAATTCATGTCTGTAAAATTGGTTAATGATAACTCTAATGCCAAAACTATTTGTCTGAGATAAAGCTTTCAATAGATGTACCCGACAGCTTATAAAATACAGAAAGTTCATATGTAGGCAGCTTCTGGTGTTTTATACGGGACTTAGTCGGAATATGGGAAGTCCACAAGCCCTGTTTACCTTGTGTTTTGTTGCCAGTAAAGGAAACACATAACCTTACTAAAGACAAGAAATGCCTCTCAGTGACTTTTACTGCTCACAACCAGATAATGAATTGGCCACTATTTAGCTGCTGTACAGGCTTTACAGTTTAGCTATAGTTCAGAGCCATAGATCTTAAAAATGCTACCTAGTGTTGAATGAAATGTGCATTAGTCAACTTGAGAACTCTCATTCCGATAAATTATTTTTGTCCACTACTCTTGAGGCCATTTATTACTCAATTATTTTTGTTTATTCTTTTGTGTTTATTACATTTCATTTTGTTTAAGTGTTTTCTTATCCCTTAAACTGTTGTTTATTCTTTTGTGTTTATTACATTTCATTTTGTTTAAGTGTTTTCTTATCCCTTAAACTGTTGTTTAAATGTTGCTTAATGCATCTGTATCCACCCAAGTACAGTACTTTGAAGTGTTCAAGTTTACAAGGTCTGATATAAATAAACCTGCCCTGCATTGTAAATTCAAGTGTCTCTGCTGCATGGTGTCTGGTCACTGTGCCCTGAGAGGAGCCATTTAAAAGATGAGAATACTGACACTTGTTTGGGAGAATTAATTTAAGTGTGATTGGTGTGCTAACTTATGGTTTGACAGAAGAGCCACCTGCCAAAATACAACAAAAAATAGGACTTAAATATTTTCTTACTAATTATCATACCCAGTTTTGTTTACATTCAATGATACTTCCTAAAATGCATCGTTTTAACCCTTGCTGCCTTATAAACATATCCAATGTATTTCATAATGTTGTCATAACTGTATTGTTTCTAATAGTCTTCCTCTCCTTAAAAAGGCACATAGCTACCTTTTGCAGTGCAATGAACAGCTGTTGATAATTTCTGCCACTTTCTGCAGTCAGCAGAAATGTGTATCACGTCGCCCTCATTCAAGGCGTGTACCTTGCATGTAAACTGTGATGGAAGTAGGACTGTGATTATTAAATCACACTGTACACCTGTCCAAATGCTGCAGAAAGCAACATGACCACAGAATTGTCACAAATGTTAATAAAATTACTACTGAGGCTTGCAATATTGACTATCTGCTGACACCAAATCTGACCCGATCTGTACATTCCCCTACATCACACAGCTGCACATTGCACACTCAGACCTAGATTCAAACTAAAAAAGACAATTCGATTGAGAAAGTGTCTAACACTATCTATACATAGTAAAATATAGGAAGCATCACACCTTTATTTTAATGGTTTCCTGTAATATTTTGTATAAGGACCCCGCTATACATTGTTTTTACAGATCTGCAAAGTAAAGAGTGGCACTCAAATTTTGGCCTCGAAACTCGAGCCAACCACTCTTGATCCCCCCCTCCCCCAGAAAAAAATGCTTAAGTTCAGAAACTGTTAGTATGAAGCAGGACAATGTCACATTTTTTGTTATTTGGCTCTGTACTCCAGCGCAAAGGTTTGTAAAAGAAACAATGAGGTTAAAGTGACATAAATCAGCTTTAATTTGAAGGTGTTCGCTTAAGAATTGCAATGTGGGGGAATTGTAGCCATTCTCATACATAGTCCCCCAATTTAGGGGGCTTAGTATGTTTTGGAAACAATAAAATAAGCTCAAACTACACCACCTTATTATACAAATTGAGGTGATGGTTTTGACAGGCCTGATACTTGGCTACTTTGTTCATGCAAATAATAAAGAGAGGCTGTTCAAATTTTCCTGCCACAACCATCACAATCTATACTCCTCTCTCCGCTAATACTACACAAAAATTCTATAGAATACTTTACAAATCAATATCAGGATACATTAAAGGTATTATAATGCAAGCTGTAACAGATCTTAAGCAAACGGATACTGTAAGCTGCCACCTCTTCTGTTCCAACTAGTCAGGGAGAAAGGGGAATAGAACGAGATTAGCCATTAGCCGTTCAACATGGGCTCTCTGCATGCTGTGGAGGCTCAAGCGTGTTGCAGCGTTAATCTGCCCGGTAATGTTCATAAGCCCAAACGAGGCCAGGACACCCAGCCCTAATGAATTAATCTACACAGACCTTCTTACACCTCGATTACAAGTTCTAATCAAACTAATTTATCAAAACCACTTTAAAACTATGTGCTGAAATGACACTTTGCAGAACCGGCAGGTTCTCTTTATTGTAGTTTCAGCCACAGGACTTATATAAGCTAAGACTTCAACTTTTGTAGGGATTTAGAAGGGAAGGGGGGAAACTGAGGCAGAAAGACGTGGTTTTACTTATTCAAAGTTGCCATATGTTAAAGCACCAATTAAGACTGGTTAGAGCAAAATAGGTGTGGCCAATGAAGTAGTAGTCAACTAGAAATGAACATCTGTCAGGTCTTAAGCTGAATTAAGTTCAGCGGAAGCAGTCGTACCTGCAGCTTCCAGTAGAGCTTCGAGTCGGGCCTGTGTCTCTGGATCAACTGTCCTCAAATCTACTCCATCTGTGGCGCTGGACAAAAGCAACTCTGACGCTGTCTTCATGATGGGGTTATCAAGGTCCTCCTGGTCCAAAATGAACGACTCCACCTTGAAGTAACAGAGAGGAGGGTAAAATAGGAAGAATGTATTTCACATCAAGTCTTGACCAGTCTTTGTTAAATAGCACAAACAGAATAACAGAAAGTGTGACAATATTTGCATTATGTTTCTAAATAAATCATCAATATATTAATACCACATTTCCATTTTTCTGTGTAGAAGTGGCCCAGCACACACAAACAAACCACCTATAAAAAGACTAGGCATGCTGCCCTTGTTTATTTACGGTTTCTTTCAACGGAGGGAAAACAAAAAGGAGCGCAGGGATAAGAGAGTCAAAGCACAGGAAGTGCTACGGCCAGGAATTAAAACCCCTGCACACATGGAGAGATTCAGCTGAGAGTCAGCTGCCCAAGTACAGCACCACAGTCTCATACCTGAGCTTTTGCCCTGTCGGCTATCAAGTATTACAGTGTGTATTACAAACATTTTATTATTCCAAAAATCCCCAAGTGAGTCAACATAATGAACAAATGTACTATGATAACAATGCTTTATTTCCTTCTAAGTGTAGCTGCACTGTCAATTACTGTTTTTGTCAATGTTACAAAAACCCCCATCAATATTTTTTGCCATATAAATTACAGCTATACACACGATACTGAAGACTAGAGTTTAGAGATTACAAATTAATAATGACATGTTTTTCATCTGATTACAATTAAGAATAGCAGCCTGTTTTAGTCCTCTCCTTGTAAACATTACCAAGGTAAACAATATTAAACATATTACAAACAAAATATTGATATAAACAAACACAACCTACCCTTAAATAGATTATCTGACTTGTTTATATTTAGTGAGTTTAAGAGTAACAGCTGACTGTCCTGTTTTTGACATTTTAGTGGTGGAACTTGTTAATGTTTGAATTGCACACTGTATCTTCAAATTAACTTCAAAGTTGTACCACAGATAGTTGTGGAGATTCCTCATGACATATTATCAGATCCTTCTCCTTAGATTAAATCGTCTTCTGGAAAAAAGTTTTTTGGTTTGCATCTAGATTTGACCCCTATTTACAAAACATCAATATATCACAGACACCAATGACGGATTCATACAATTCCATGCAAGTGATTAA
Organism: Pagrus major; assembly: GCF_040436345.1. Classification (NCBI taxonomy): domain Eukaryota; kingdom Metazoa; phylum Chordata; class Actinopteri; order Spariformes; family Sparidae; genus Pagrus; species Pagrus major. The sequence goes on along the minus strand of NC_133232.1, from coordinate 21,546,749 downwards.
ACTGTTCCAAACATTGTTCTTCATGACATTTTAAGTCAATCATTAATCTTGTGTAGTAGGTCAGGAATAAACATTAGCTATACTGAGAATGACAAATATGACAATATCATATGACACACAGCTAACTTGGGAAAACAGTCTACCTTGAAGGTGAGATTTTGAAATAATTAAAAAGATTTAGAAGAAATCGCAAATTATTGTCATTCAAAATATGCCAAACAACCTTTGACAAAAACTGGGAAAGTAACAATCTCTGTGTCCATCCATAAGCTGCAGCAGGCTTTCAGGGCCTGGCTCAGTGTTGGGAGAGTGTCAGCATTCAGCAATGTGGAGGAATTCAGCTATACGATAGGAACACAGAGCACAACAACCCATGGGGGCTGTAGTTCTACGAGGGCCTTTATAACCAACAATGGGCATCAGTCTTCACTATTAATGAACTACAGTTGCCAGAGTGTTGGTATCCAGAGAGCTGGAAAGGCCTCGAATGGCATCTGCTTAATCCTGGGGCTCAGATTTTAGCTACTGCCCAGAGCAGTGAGTTCTCTGCTGGAGTAAAAACACAACAACAAACGCACCCTTTCAGACTTCTATAGTAGGCTGAGTGAAGGGAGAAACATGACACGGAGGCCGTACATCTGCAATTTGATTCAATTAAACTGCCTCGAGATGCAATTGTCAAACTTGATATTTTCTTCCACTGCTACTACACAGCTGATGCTCAGACAGAAATGGCTAGGCTATATTGACACTGGTATCAGCTGACAGCCATACTTGTTTAACTGGCATGGCTGTAGTATGTTTCAGACAGATAGCCCTCTGGTCAGATATTAGTGAAGTATAATAGAGACAGCTCAACAGGTATTGTGCATTGCTCCGCAGCGCCAGTTCTCTCCACACCCATAACTCCTTGATGACAGTGTTTCTTACAGTAAATACTGCATCACCTTTTGGAGAACTATGAATATTACCATGAAAATGTCATTGAACTAAGACCTTTAATAGGTTTGTGAAAATCATGTATTAGCCATGTAGCAGTCTGACATGTTCCAGCCTGTGTCTGCTGCAGTCAAAGGATATGTTTAACTCAATTACATGACAATAGTATAACTGACAGCTCACATTAGACAAGACATGCAGTAAAAATACGGTTTGGTTATGACATGACATTTACCGAGTCTATTAACTTTTTGATTATTGAGTTAAAATCCCCTAACAGCTGGTTCTGTCACACTGTTATCTAAGAAGGTAGTTTTGGGTGGCGTATCATATTCGTGTCGTGGAGACAAATATTTGCTTTAACCCATACACCGATCTGAGCCGATACAAAACATGTCTAAAGCGTGTTTAGTTGAGGTGGAGATGCCATCACACCTGTCCCCGTGTGAGCCTGCCAGCACATGGAAAGTTGGACACCTCTCAACATGAACTCTAGCTGTTCTCAATTGTGACAACGCAAATGAAGTTGACACAGTGGTGGTGGCTATTTGACCGACAGAGACGAAGGATGTTAAAAAAAAAAAAACAAAAAAAAAACCCCAACTAGCTTATTTGTCAACACCGACTGTCGAAAATTCGAGTAGTTCCGCGAGGAAAAGCATAATCTAAACGTATCGAAAAGTTAGCCGAGAGGCGATCGGAGTTAATTTACATGATTTGGAAAAGTGACGTAATTGCACCACAACTACGAAATGGCAGATAGTTAGATGGCCGTTTACGTCCGTGGGTTTACGGGCATCTTCCATTTGCTGTGGCTGGAAAGCTGTTGGAAGAGCTGCAAACTTGTGATGGGTGTTGCGAGACGACAGCACCGAACGAGGCCGTCTACGCTTCCACCCGAACTAGGCCGTGGTCACAGCCTGCGCTGCATAAATAAAACATTTCAGCCTCTTAGCGTGAACAACTGCTTGTGTCTCACCAAACAGTATCGACATCACAACACTCCATAGGCATCTGGACTGACAAGAGGTGTTATTCGCTTAAAGTGCTGGTTTATTTTACGTAATTTCAGCGGCCTGGGAGGGGGTGGTTGCCAACTGTGTGCTAACTCGCTAGCTAGCAGGCAGCTCGCGCTAGGAGAGGAATGTTGCCTAGCACTCTGGTTAGGCTTAGCTAACTAGCTTAGCTTAGCGTAGCTACCTCTGAAACCTCGTCTTCGTCGCTGCCGGATCCTGGACCTGAGGAGAGGACGGCCGCGGCCGCTAGTTTGAAATCCAGTCTTTCTGCTGCAGGGCCGCCTGGTTCGCCGTACAAACGTACTTTCTTTCCACCTACACCGATACCAATGCCCCCTAGTCCGACTCCTCCTGGTGTCGCTCCTACCCCCATCCCTGCCACTGGGGAGCGAGGAGTCACCGAGTCAATCTCGTCCTCGAAGCCGTCCGTCAGCATTGCCGTCCCGGCTACTGCATCCTGCATACTTATGTTCACAATACGTGTGTTAACGAGCTAGCTGTTTACTTAAACGTCCGTTCAGGCTCCTTCTTTTAGGATATTTGCGTGTTTTACTTCAGGGAATCCAGAAACTCTCCCGAAGCGAGGGTTGAGGAGGATCTCTTTCCCCCAGCCATTAACTTTCTAACAACCTAACCCGATACGCACTGTTTCTCAGAAAGACCACCCCTGTAGGGAATCCTGATAATCCTATTGGCGGAGCTGGAAAAAGCTCGGTTTTCAATTGGTCAAAATTAATGCTTGTCAAACGCGAGACCGCAGCGTCATGTTAGGTTTACCAATATCACGAGGCTGTAGAACGAACGTCAAGACATGACATGGTAGGCCAACTTAACTGGTAGCTAGCTTTACTAGTTCATGTAAACTCTTATTGGGTAATATCATTAAAGGAGGGACTACAGGCAAAATATTCTGGTCCCTTCTGTAAATGTCAACCACACATTTAAGGTGATTTTAAATGAGAAAAAATATCAGTGTAAAACTGAACCTCACAAATTATGAATGATGCAATTTATTACTTTAATGTGTTAGTGATCACAATTTATGATTAGAATAAGGCTAGAAGAAATAAAGGGACATGTTTCAGGGTAATTATTGTGAGACAAAAGACACACACACTGAGAAAAACAAGAAAAAAACAAGTTGAGCACTTTATCATAATCACACTTTTTTATTTAAAATGAACTGCTTACATGTGTACATAATGTTTTGCTGTAAATAAGTAACACACAATCCTATGAAATAATTCAACCTATTCAGTAGGCCTAGGTAATAGAGACAAAAAAAACATAGGTTTCACCAGTGACTTCACTCACAGTAATCAATAACTTCATTATCAAACCACTGAGGCATAAACATTTCTTTGAAGTGGCCCCCTGGTGCAAAATTTAAAGTAATCACGAATTTAAAAGTCTTAATAGGGACTCCAGTGAATATTTCTTTCGAACTTTACAGCACTGCCACTGACTTCAGCCATCTGTCCATCATGACCTAAGTCAACCAATTGGTCTTTAGTTAAAACTGCTGTCTTTTATTTATTTATCCTGTAAGCAAATAATGTCTGTGCTGAAAGAGGTGTATTACACTGATAGAACACTTCTTTGGTTGAACCCCGGTGAGTGTGTCTCCAAACAGTCTGTGGTGTCATTGTAAATATGTCTAGTTTACTTCTAGGATATGGGTGATGCATTTTAATATCAATATGCAATTAAAGTTTGTGAGACTTAAAGCACATAAGAGATGGCTACAACTTTTTGCGAGACATTTAGCAAAATGACACATAATTTGAGCTTCTTTATAGTTATTATGTGTGACCATCCATGTTCTTTTTTAGCATCGCATGCTTCATATTCATAAATCTAGGCTACAGGCATTGAAAGATTTATTTGGATCTTTAATTTAAGTAATAAGTAGCAATATCACATTAAAAAATTCTCCCAAACATACTCAGAAAAGTAAACATGTATTATCTAAAATACATTAAGGAATCAAAAGTAAATATACTAAATAATGTTAATGATTAATTAATAATGACCAAGCAGTATGTTAATGTTGCAGGTGATTCAGTCTAACAATATCCTCTTTCATACTTTAATACACATGGACGTATCATATTTTATGATGCTATGCAAAGTAACTAGTAAGCCATTCAGAAAAAGTGCAAAAAAAGTATATATAAATCACAAAATGAAAGTCTCAAAGCTCAAGTCAAGTAAAAGCTCTTCAAAATGATACTTAATTACATTACATGAGTTAATGCTAAATAAATTATTTTCTGGAACTATCCTTTATTAGTGTTCTGCCATTGACCACTAAATAGCCTCTCTAAAGTAGCAGCAAGTACCTTTTTAAAAGTAATTTATGAACTTGTTAAAGGAAGGTAAAGTTATCCTGCCCAAGTACATACTTCAACAAGTGTCCTACACTTGGCTCACCTTTAAGACCCTCAAGCTACCACAACACCAACATCTTGGTTTGGCTTGTTATTCAAGATTTGCCTGCTGCTTCAGCCCAAATCCTAAACTAGGAACCTGTCAGTCACAGCCAAAGGCTTACTGTGGTTGATTCTGGTTTCGACAATGGACCGAGATAAGCTTCTACTTTCTAGGTTTGGCTACAGTTACACATATTCACCATCACAAAAACTCAAAAATCTATTGTGGTTTGCCTTTGGTCCAGTTGTCTTATAATGTGTCCACTGTCAGTGTCACAACTGTCATATTTTGAGTTGGCTCTGATACACATGGGCGCTTTTTGGCCTTATTGTGAAACGTGGCCTATGAAGTACATGTATTCTACCCCAGAAGAAGCTGAAAAGCTTTACAGGTTAGTTGGTGAGAACTGTAAACAGGGTTACTTGGATTTGTAGCCAGGAGATGCCGCCCGGTCAGCCAGGGCCTATGGCGGAAACGTCATCACATTTGGGCGTGGACGCAGGCCAGTCGGAGGCGATTGGTTATTCAACCGGGACTGCCAGGTTTGTATGAAAACCTACACTTTCCCCCAATTTTAACTTATTACATGAGATTTAGCAAACTTGGGTTTCTTCGATCTGATTAAATTTAAAACATGGAAATATACTGGTTATTGAATAAAAAGGTGTTTAAATTGTTTGGTCATGTTGAATAAAGTGATCGTGTTTCATACGCGAGTGAAGTGCGTCGGTTTGAACTTCCTGAAAGGGGGGTGCTTGCTGAGCTCTGGCAACCCAGTGCAAGGCTTTCAGCTGCATCACGCAGGTCTGGTCATACAAACTCCGGCGTGTTGTATCTATAAATCAGGAATCAGGTAAATTCACAAATGCAGCTTTCATTTAATTTGTCTTAGCAAAACTCAAAGTCGTGTTTTCGTACTTTAATACCACTGTGTAGCCGCTGGTATCCATACAAGATTTTGTATAATATTACCGTAAGTTAGCGAATGCTAGCGTGAGAGCTAGCTAACTGTTAACGCTAGCTAGTAACATGGCGTCGGCTAAGAGGGCCGCTTTTGTTCTTGTGTCGGGGTGCGGTGGTGAACGTGCTAAGGGCCACGCACCTTGATGAAAGTAAAAGAGGTCCATAATTACTAATTTATTAGTTGACTTGTGTGAACGCTCAAGATTTAACGAAAAGCTCCAACACCAGGAATATTGTCGAATTAAAGTACCGTTGCGATGCTGCACACTAGTGTCGCTCACGTTAGCTAGCTGAGCACCACTCCGGGTTCGCGCTTTTTGTCAAGTGGTCGCATTTTGTTGGGAAGAGCTGGGAATAGGCTAATTGTGATAATTGCTTGCGACTTCTGTTTAGACAACAATGTTATTTTATAGCAGGGGAAACCCACAACACTTGGGGTATGTATTTTGCACATAACGTTACCGGTTTGTAATATTTAACCGCCTCAAGATGGCGCTGCCAACTTACTCACAAAGACGCCTGTGCTCATTCAAACCCTTGGGGACATCTTCAGCCTGAAAGATTTATAACTTAAGCCGTAGTGATGTGAAGGAAATAAATAATTGCGAATACATTCTACACATGTAGGTTAGTTTCCCCCCGCTGGGATGAAAATTACAGTGCTCTGGGATTTACTAGCTCAAGGATGTGAGAGACTGTGGAAACTTGTCTGTAGAGAGCAAGTGCTTGTGAGGTCATACAGAGGTGTATTAAAATGGAGGATATGAACGTAAACGAGAAGAATCTTGCAGAAACTTGTTTTTGATCCAGATAAAACCATGAAACAAGATTGTAATCATACTGCTCATCTCTACTAACACTAGTGATCTCTGATCTGACTGCATTAGAAAGACTGCATAGTACTAAATTAAACTGCTTTCTTTCCTCCAGGGATTGTAACCAGTCATGGCTGATGAGGGATATGTTGTTCGCATCAGGGGTCTCCCGTGGTCCTGCTCAGCAGATGAAGTACAGAGGTTTTTCTCAGGTAGGCATTCGTATACTATTTTTGTTGAAAAATACATCAGCAGGTAAAGAAACCTAAATGATTTGTTAATACATTTCCAATGCAGATTGCAAAATTGTCAACAATGGAAGTGGCATCCACTTCACCTACACAAGAGAAGGGCGTCCCAGTGGAGAAGCATTTGTCGAGTTGGAGACAGAGGAAGACCTAAAGATTGCAGTGAAGAAGGACAGAGAAACAATGGGTCACAGATATGTAGAGGGTGTGTAAAATTGCTTGCTCATAATCACTCCTTGGAACAATCTCAACATGGAGCAGTGATAACTGATTATTATGTCCTGTGATTTAGTTTTTAAGTCCAACAATGTCGAGATGGACTGGGTCATGAAGCACACTGGTCCAAACTGTCCAGAAACAGCAGGAGATGGGCTCGTCCGGCTACGAGGCCTTCCATTTGGCTGCAGCAAGGAGGAGATAGTACAGTTTTTCTCAGGTAAGAATAAGCCTTGCTGTGTCGTTACTTGTAAAACTTCCATTAATGTAATGTTGGTGATAAAAGGGATTTGTTTTTGTTGTTTGTTTTTTGTTTTTTTCATCTTCCTTTTCTTGTTTCCTTTCTCTTGTGGACACCTAACAGTTCTTGCATCTGATTTTACGAAGAAGTCAATATCCCACTGGAAAATGATTATTGTATATTGTGTATTTCTATATAATAGAAAAATAAAATTATTAATGATTTTTGATCGGTGGTTAGTGAGGAAATTACACCAGAAAAGGAAGCTAGTCATAATTTTTAAATGGAGTAATTATTTGCGAACTTTGTTTAGTTTTAATTGCAGGGATCTGTTATACCAACACCCTTTTCCCATCTTTGCCCATGATATCCACCTAAGTCCATTTTCATAATTTTTTTTCCTTTTAATTGAATGTGATATTTTACTTTTATTTTTGAATTTTTAAGTTGTCTGTGCCTACTGGTAATTAACTAATGATGGAATGGGTCTCACTCATCACTGACTGGACAGTCTTACCCCAGTGCCATTGTTTCTTTTCCCCATTTCCTCGCACTCCTGTCTTTTTCCTACATTTTCTTAGATACACTGTATGCCAAGTGTTAGCTTAGTTCCTAATGGGCGAGCAGTAATTTAACTCATGTCACCCACCAGGATCTTGTTCTCTCTTCATCAACACACCAATACTAGCCTGATGTCCCGAACAGTGCCCTTTTTCCATATTCTTCCTCTATCCTCTCATTTCTATTTTATCCCCAGAATACAATAAATGTGAGTCGTTTAAATGGCCAGTCACTGGTTAAAAAAACTGAACTGGTATGTGTGATGATGTATAGAGTTTTCCATAAGTTTTCTATCTCTCTCTTTAGAGAAAGTTCTCTCTGTGATTGGGCATGTGATTTAATATGTCCCCTGCTGGGGTTATCTGTCCTTGGGTTGAAGGGTTGGAAATCGTGCCAAATGGGATAACATTGCCGGTGGACATCCAGGGGAGGAGTACGGGGGAGGCCTTCGTGCAGTTTGCTTCACAGGATATAGCTGAAAAGGCTCTAAAGAAACACAAGGAAAGAATAGGGCACAGGTGGGGATGGTTGGTTGGTTGGCTGGATAAGTTGCTTTTCTTATGGTGTGCACCCTCAACATCTGATCCAAATGGACACTGTATTAATCTTGGCTAATTCAAGCATATTTGTAATTCACCACAAACACATACACAAATTTCTACGTTGAATCCAAATATGACACACATTCACAATCTTCAATGGGAAGAGTCACAAAATCACTGAATTAGAGTACATGCTTAATGTTGAGAACAAATGGTGTCTAAACATCAGTTTAGGTTGATAAATGGTAAGGAGTTCCCTGGTGGTAAAATCAGAGGGCCACTGTACACATGGATCTGGAGCCCACTGTCACAGGTAACGCTATAGTGGGTTGCAAAAGGGCTGGAGCCCTCTCTGTCCCTCTAAAACCAGCACAATGGCTGTCATGGCAAGGACACAGGATGCTCTATTGAATCAGATAATTCACTTCAGGTAACCATAAGAAAAGTGTAATCATCAATAAGGCCCTTATCAATTTGGACAGCTTCATTTTTACAACTCAGTTAATTAGTACTTTTTATCTATTTCATTAAAAACTAGCATTAAGTAGTCAAAGATATTACTACCTATGGACTACACCATGACAGCATCTGCATAGCCCAGTTTCACCAGTATTGAGCAAATGCAGCCTTTGCCTTGACCATTCCCCATGTGCTCACTGTGGTATGTCTATGCTCTTAGGTACATTGAGATCTTCAAGAGTAGCCGCGCTGAGGTGCGGACCCATTACGAACCACAGCGGAAGCCCATGGGCATGCAGAGACCTGGCCCCTATGACCGGCCCTCGGGTGGTCGTGGCTACAACATGATGGGTCGAGGCGGATCTTATGACAGAATGCGTCGCGGAGGCTATGGAGGAGGTGAGTGTCAAGTTTAATTCAGATTAAGTGATATTAATCTGTGCGTTTGTTTGTTTTTAAATTACCCTCTCGCTGTCCCTTCATGCTTACACTTATAGAAATAATAACAGTAAGATCCTTGTGAGACCATGTGTTTATCGTTTATGTATATTCAGGTGTATCAGATGGACGGTATGGAGATGGCGGCTCTTCATTCCAGAGTACAACAGGCCACTGTGTCCACATGAGGGGCCTGCCATACAGAGCCACAGAGACAGACATATACAATGTAAGTCAGAGGGACAACTTAAGAAAAGCCGAACAAATTTGCTCGCTGACATCCTTTCTACTACTGTACACACTGCAGATGTTGAGGTTGCACAAAACATGTGTGTGACTTTGTCCTTGTTTTCATTTCTTAGTTCTTCTCGCCATTGAATCCAGTGCGGGTCCATATTGAGATCGGCCCAGATGGCAGGGTAACCGGGGAGGCAGATGTAGAGTTTGCAACACATGAGGATGCCGTGGCAGCCATGTCTAAAGACAAAGCCAACATGCGTGAGTTTAACATAAGTGATTTACCACTTCCACCCCGCATATAGATGTTCATAATTCTCATGAGATGTTCCCTCCCTCTCTCTATCCCTCAGAGCACCGCTATGTGGAGCTGTTTTTGAACTCAACAGCAGGTGGCAGTAACGGAGCCTACGGCGGTCAGATGATGGGTGGCATGGGTGAGTATCAGTAATGGGGTGACTAGTGGCATCTGTTGTTTGGATGGAAACAAGTACAAAATCCCTGCGGCGTTGATGTTTGGCCCCTTTCTCTGATAAGCGAGGGCATCTCAAAATGTATCAGCCAACAACGTCTATGCAATAAATATGATGTTTTAAAGTCCTGAACCTGACGTAGTGCCTTTTTACTTTTCCACAGGGAACCAGTCGTCTTACAGCGGTGGACAGCTGAGCTCGGGGTACTCGGGTGGATACAGCAGCCAGGGCAACATGGGTGGCTACAGTGACTATAGTGAGTGTCAGCTCTGTTGTAATAGGTTTCTTCTTCATTCATCCTAAACTACACCTTTTTTATATCGGCTGTAAAGTATAGAAATGCAGTCTTTCTGTGTGTGATTCCTTGAACTCCACGGTCCTATAGTGTGTATTCTCTCTCTTGTTAGGTAACCAGGGCGGCATGGGAAGCAGTTACTACGGCGGCGGTGGAGGAGGAGGAAGCAGAGGCTCTATGAATGGACTGGGTGGGGGATGGGGAATGTAGATTTCTTTTTTTCCCTTAATTTGATGTTTTTTTAATGCAGCATTTTGCTGGAAGGACTGGAAACATGAGTCTCACCTAGTAAACATTAGGGTAGGGTCAGGTGAGGTTTTGGAAATACTGAGGGGTAGGGTTTGTATTTTGTTTTTTTTAAAGTGAATGATCTTCAGAGAGAAGTGAGATCTGGCGTCACAAGAAGTGTCAGAGAAGCGCTGTTTGTCGTCCCCATTCCTCACCTGTTTGACACGTCACAGAAACCATGCTTTAAACTTTCATTACCAGGACGTGTGTTGTCTTTCTGTTATTGTTCTCCAAGCACCTGGCTGCTCCTCAAACTTGACTCATCCTGTGCTGGTGGTTGTAACATTCATTTCAATGTCTGAGTGCATGAACAAAAGAATCAGAAAATGTCTATCTTCTGATGTTAAGACCTTGTTTCATCTTTTACATAGTGTCTAGCCTTTTTATTTCCAGTTTAAATGTTAATCTAAATTTGAGGTTTCTCATGGTCAGAGCATGTTTCGTTTTCTTAAAGTGTCACAGGGCGGTTTCTCTAGATGAATTTCAAATCTGCTGACATGAAGGTTTCTACTGCTTCAAATGCTATTTGTATTTCCTGTGCACAAAGTGAATAAACAGTCTGGAATATCTAATTGAAACAAGCATTGCAAAAAGGGAGGCTTTATTCATTTATCAAATATCTAGATAAAAAATGTTTGGTCACCATTCCCAAATTAAGAAAATGGCTTTGTAGCAGTTAACACAATCCACAAAAACCCTGTTCGTATAATACATTCTAAAATAGTTAGATTTTTGTTAACATTCTACAGTCATTTACACAATATGTTTACATGTATCCAGCAGTGGGGCCATAGTTGTAAGTATTGTTACAGAATAGATCCATGAAAGGTTGAACAATATCAAAGTGAAGTACAAGTGAACTCTGAATTAGCTTGGTCCATCTGTTATCACCATGTAGGTTTAAATTTTGCAACATAATTAATGTTGCTCCAAGAACTTTCTGCAATCGACCAAAAACAACCAGGGAGACCAGGGTTTGTATCCACCATTGAACTAATTGTAATATGGACTTAGTGTTTGTAGGCTCAGTAGAATTATTGTCAGGGTTCTTGCACGGTGTAGGATTCAGTGGCATCTAGCAGTGATATACCCCTCATCTCATTCTCCCTTACAGTGGCTGCTAAAACTGCAACTGCAAAAGGCCCTCTCTAGTCAGTGTTTGGTTTGTCAATTCAGAGCTGCAGTGGAAACATGCTGGACTCCATGCAAGGATAGAAAAAGCTCATTCTCAGGCAACGTAAACATGATTCTTAGTTTCAGGTGATTATACACTAAGGAAAACATAATTCTGAATAATATCTACCCATAGATCCCCGAAATCCTTCACACCGGACTGTTATATTTTCAGCTTTCTGTTGCAGTTTGGCTAAGTTTATGCAACAAAAAACCTGGTCAGTTTTGGGGGAATAAATCATGGTGTGATTTGAAATAACACCTTTCACAATGTTAACCACATGTTAGGCTAACTTCTCCCATGTGGATATTTTCCCTGTTACAAATCTTTGATGTCACAAAACGTGATCGGTCAGTTGCAGTAATGGTCCTGGAGCAATATTGATTATGATGTAGGAACAACACAAACACGGTGACATCAGATCATGCAAACCAGCTACACAAATGATCAACAACAGCTGAAACCCAACATGAACTGTGGTAGGACCTGAACAAAATATACATCCATGGTTTGATTAGAATAATTACTCACCCTGAAATTCTCAGTTTATCAAGTGTCCAAAGAAATTTTGATCACATAAATATACTACACTCTATCAACCTCTATGCAAAGTCAAGTCTCCTTAACATACAGTCTGCATATTAGCTCATCCCATCAGTGTTAAAAGGTGGCCCCTTATTTAATACAGATGAACTAATGCTCCTGAATTTCAGGTAATAGTGGAAATGGAACACCAAATCACATTTCCATAAGATTTGATGACATTTTTCTGTCGACATAAGTAGTAACATGGTAGTTAAAATCATAGTGGATGAGTATGTGCAGTGTTAGAAAGCTCTTTGTAAAAACTTGAAGGTGTCGTGTCAGGAAGTCGTGGAGGAGCTTCTCTGCAGCAGGAGGGAGTGGCACATGTCGCACACCCGCACAGGCCGAGGGTACGAGGGTAAGGCCAGCTCGTTACTTGAACAACTGTTGCAGTAGATGTCTCCACAGTTTCTACAGTGGTGCTGCAACACAAACGCCGACAGCTTATTAACATAAGCTGTGAAGATACAATTTATAGAAATAAAAATTAAATGCAATAAACAGGAGCCTACCTTTCTGCGTGCAATAGAGAACTCCTTCAGGCATTGTTTGCAACTAGTGGCCTCATCATCCTTCAGCCAGGCGTGGCCCTGTCGGGAGAAACGAACGTACAACAGATCCTTTTTTAGTATTTTTTTCAAATTTTACATCATCAGTCATTCGCCATTCTTAACTCCTTCGCATTTTACCTTCAGAGCTTTGTTGACCTCCTTGAAGTCCTCCATCTTGAGTTTAGACCTTTGAGAAAGATTAAGGCAACACAAAAACCTTTAGGACATGAAATTGTACCCAGTAATACCAAAAAGATAACATCTATAGTACTGACTGGCTGAGATGAAGTCCCATCTCCTGTAGAGCCTGTTCCTGCTGCTCACATCTCTGCTGCAACTGCTGCTTCTCCTGCTTCAACTCCTGCAGCTCCTGCACCAACAATTAACAGGGAACAAGCACCATGACATCACAATACTGTACAGGTGCAATTACATGAATAATTTTGATATATTTACGGAAATATTGGAACACGAACCACTAAACTCCTGAAACAGTATTGGGATTTACCCCAGAGTTTAAATCACCCTGACAGCTGTCATAAAGAAGCACTCTTTAAGTTTTTATTTGCCTGTGTCTGGTAGTTATACATAACTCACTTCTGCAAATCAAATTGCACAGCACAGAATGACTTCAAATCATTTCAAAAGAAGAATGCACTTCCAGAGCTTACTGACTGCAACCCTGGTGTGTGTGTGTGTGTGTGTGTGTGTGTCACTGACCGTGTTCAGGCCCTGCAGTTGTTGCAGCTGTGTGCGGAGCTCGATGCTGTTGTCTTGTTCCCGCTGCAGAGACTTCTGCAGGCTTTGTCTCTCTTCCCTCTCAGTGCGCAGCTCGTTCTCCAAACCCAGCCTGAGGAGAGAAGAAACATGATAATTATTACAGACAATTTAAGTTTCTATGTGCGTAGGACATGTTGTAAATATTAGTTAAAATAAGAACTGTTACTTAAAATCAGATATATAATATATCCTACTAATATTAAAATTTGAATAGCTTTCTTTTTTAGATGCTGACATCAAATTAGTACTGACCGTATCGATTCTGATATAGATTTCTCAATTTATAGATATTTTATAGTGTAAATATTTGATCTTTGGTACACTTTGCTGTTATTGATGAGACCCAAGTGTCCAACTGTGATTGTCTTAACCTCAGTGTATCCAGGTCAGTAAGTTGTTTCTGCAAAGCATCCACTTTTCCCTCCAGCTCCATCTTCATATCTTTATCAGACTGGTCACTTTCTTTGCGCTCTCGCTCTGAGTTCTGTAGTCTGTGACGCACAAAAAAATAAAACAAGAAGAAGCATATTAATGTTAAGAAATACTGTATCATATTGACACACAGAAACATGCGCAACACATACCTCTCCTCTAGCTCCATCATGACTTTCTCCATTTCATCCATCTTCTGCTCCAGCTGCACAGCCTTCGCCTGCTTTTTCTCTGCTTCACGTTCCGAGTCCTGAAGGGCCACATAGGCTGTGTTAATGCGCCTTCTGTCTGAGTGGGCGTTCAAGAGGAAGAAAGGGTGTATTCAGGTGTGTCTACCTGAGCTTTGTGGAACATCTGCAGGTTAAGAGTCTTGACTTGGTCGAGCTGGAGTCGTAGGGCTGCCAGTGTGTCCTGTTTCTCATGCGTGTCCTTCTCCAGCAGCTTCATGGCCACCTCCATCTCCTGCTTCAGGCCCACCTGGAGCTCCAGCTCACGCTCCAGCTCCTGATATCATGCATTGCAAACATACAAAAGGCTTGAGTCAAAATCCGCTCATGCTTCTGTCTAACTTTGTGCCAACAATGGAGTATGAAGACTAATTTACTTCTTCACACTAATTCTGCTACTCAATCCTGTTGATACCTCACCTGGCGAATTCGCTTTTCCTCTTTGTATTGCGTCCAAACAACATTGTACATCTCATCCAGGCCCTGTCGAGTCTGTTTGTATGTCTCCAGCTCCACCTGACTGTCCTGTAGGGCTGCCTGGAAACACAAAAGTCATACAGTTTTTTTTTTGTTTTGTTATTTAGATTAGGAGTGGTTTAATTGCTGTTACTTGTAAATGCTTTCTGACCTCTTCCTTTTTCTGGCTGGACTGCAAAATTGAGTCATTCTCCTGTCTCAGCTGTTCCTGTTCCTCCCGCAGAGAATTGATTCTGTCTGTTGCTGCTGTCAGCTGAGGAAAAAAAAACCAAACACACACACTCATCAGTCAGCCGAAACACACCTAACGCACACGGATGCCATGTTGACTTTAGAGCGGAACGCCTTCCATTTAGATAGTTGACTGGAATAATAAAACAATGTCACACCGTCCTAGTACAAGCACAGTCACACAACAGTTCACACAGTGTGCCTGACCTCCTCTACAAGTTTGCTGTTGGTCTTCTCTAGAGAGTCCATCTTAGCCTGAAGGTCGGTGACGGTGCCACTGAGGTGGCGATTCAACTCCTCAATGTAGTGCTTCTGATCCAATATGGCTGTCATCTTGGAATCACTGACAAGAGAATAAAACAGGTAGGTTTTTTTTTCAATATGGCAGGTTATGGCGAGGACAGGGGATGTCCTTCACTGTACAGATTGTAAAGCCCACTGTGGCAATGAGATTGTGATTATTGGGATTAACAATAAATTTGATTTGTTTCGATTTGATGAGGGGTTACTAAAATACTAACTTACTAAAATAACTACAATAAGAACATAGAGCAGTTTAAACATGATGAAAAGCAGTCTAGCGCGTACTCACTCTTTTGGAGTCTCACTGTTAGCAGGGTCTTTCAGATAAAGGGAGAAGTCAATGACTCCCACCTACAAGAGGAAGAGAAAATGATCACTATGTATCCCGATTGACTCGTTTCTCATGAAGACAATAAGGTGCGACTATTCTGATGTGACCGGTCAGCACTCACCTGGGAATCAAGATCCTCCCCTTTAATACAGAGGTTAGCGTCAATTACATTGAGGCCCACCAGCAGGCCCCCCATCACGGCCCCCTCCTCCTCCATCATCAGTGCTCCAAAGTCATAAAACTCACTAGAGAGAGACAGACAGAGAGAGGATTGAAGAAGGGTACAAAGACAAAAAAAGAATACATTGCACATGTGAAAAATTAATTAATTGGATCATGGGAGTTGTTGTCTTTGATGTTAATCGACCACCATTCGCCGATGAAGATCTATCTGACGTGACTCAGGCAGATATATTCACAGCGAGGTAATGTATTAAAGTTTTATTCACATTGCGTTTAGTTCCACTCAACTTCCTTCCTCACTCACTGATTCTCTCCTGGAAGTTATGGCAACAGGCAACCAAATGAAATGCACCATTAACTTTGATAAAATTATGGCTTTCTCTGAAACATTTAAGATAATGTGAGTACACAACTCAACAAAATATGTAACACAGGTCTATTTTAAAGTCCACATAGCTTAATTGTTACTAACCTCAGGAGATCTTTGCGTTCCAGCAAAGCTTTCAGATAGTCGGCTACTGTCTTCTGCATGAGCGCTAAATGCAGCCAAGCCCGTGCTCTTCCCAAACCAGTCCTGAAAAGAGAATAAAAGAAAAAAAAACAGATGTCAAATGAATGTTCGGCATATCTTACATTATACATTTACTGGAAAATGTTTTTAGTATAGCATACTTAATGCCGGGCAGATCTCTGGCACTTGTGGCAATGTTGACAGACTCTGGACACAACTTCTCAACCAGTTCCAGAGGTCCCCATATGGACTTGTTCTGACCAATGAAGGTTTTCTTAGCTGAAAAAAGAAAACCAAGTAATTACTGTTAGTACTGGTTCTGACATGGGATCACTTTTAAGCAATACAATGAACTTGAGTCTCATCCTCAGTTTGTCAAATACTGAGGTTCTGAGTTTGTGGCTCAGGTCCATCGCCGACCCAAAGTGTCAGTATTTGACGACCTGGGGACGAAACTTAGCAATCTATCTTTCTCCAGAAAGTTAATTTGTTGCTATATACAAAGTCTGCTCAAAAGGACAGCATCATGGACTGTCTCACCTTTCAGCCCATGTTTGAGGCAATGCTCCAGGACAACAAAGAACTGCTGCAGGGGAGGGTACTCCGAGTCCAGCGTCCTGCCCAGACTCATGGAGGACTGGATCAATACTTTGATGCTCAGCTTCATCATGCTGAGGAGGTTGGATCGCTCTATTGACATGGGATCTTTGGGGGGCAGAACTGTACAGAATGTAAGGCAAAGAAAAAGCATTGAAATAAGATTAGTCAAGCGTAAGCAGGCCTGGGGAACATATCATGAAAGCTTATGTCGATTCAATGCAGATTCAACAGTAGATATAAACACTCAAAGAGAACAGTGAGGCCTTGTGCACGAACATCAACCCGTAAAATCAAGGTTTTACTCTTGAAGTCATGTGTAATGACAGCTGACAAGAAGCTAGGGGAAGTAGTTAGTGAGATGGACTTGAGGTGGCTGCAGTATTTTACAACTTAAATCAAATGAAGGGTGTAAGTTTCAGTGTCAAAGGTTAAGAGTTGTCACAGCCTACCTGGAAGCTTTTTTGAGGTGCTGTTGAGATCATTTTCAGGCTCCCTTTCCGCCGGGGAGCTCGCAGCGGACCCCTGCGAGGGGTTCCTCGGGGCAGCAGCGTAGCTCACCCCGCTGCTAATCGTCTCCGTGGCCTTCCGAGCCAGAGACAGGAGCGGAGCCGACCAGCTGTTCTCTGCCGCCGCCTGAGCAGTCTTCTCCGGCCGCTCCGGCCCGTCGCTGCCGCCGGACTCACTGTCGGTGGCGGGTTCTGAAACTTCAGGCTCGTCTCGCTGCAGTTCTGCTTCGCCATCCTCAACAGCTGTGTTTACTTCCCCTGCTTCGTCGGCCATGTTTGTCCCCCCTCCCCACCGCCCCGCGGATTCACGTGACCACACCGGAGCAATCACGCGCGCTGTGAGAACTTTATTCTTCTTCGTTGGATTTATTGAAGGTCACAGCGCCACCTACTGGAGACAGACATATCTCTGCTAAGACTGTTTCTTTTAACTAAATTATTATATATTTCTTCCCCAAGAAGACTTTCTAATGTAATGTTGTGTTTTGCTGTCTTCCGATAAGTTTATTTGCAGCCCTTCTTTGGTTAACTGCTTAATATAAGTTGAAAAAGAAAGAGTTGATGCACTTTTACCTAATCTTGACTCTAAACTCGGCACTTTTATCTCAGAAGGCATTACGACATGTCAAGCTGGCAAAAGTACAGGTGTAAATAATTGAATTAATGATAAGTGAATTCCTATTGTACCTACTGTGACAATTAAATGTTTTTAGGTGCAATCAGAGCAGCTATGGTGTAGTTCCTTTGTCTACCACGTGGTGGCGCAGTCAAGCTGCACATTATTTGCCCGTGGAAACTCTCATAAGATGCTTTTATTATTTCTAGGCCTTGAGAAATTAACCAGTTTGTTTTAGTCCTTGAAGTTATATATTTTTCTGTATTATTGGTTGTGTTAGCCTACCATTGTCCAATATCACTGTAATTATTTTACTTTAGATTTGTGTGAGTGATGCTTTGCACTATATATATATGTATATGTATATATATATATATATATATATATATATATGTACATATATTTGTGTGTGTGTGTGTGTGTGTGTGTGTGTGTGTGTGTGTGTGTGTGTGTGTCCATGCTTAAGCCACCAGACTCATCTGGATTATACAATACTGAATCCCTTGAGCCACAGTGTAGACTGCGAAGCTTAGAGAATGGGCAAGGACATGTAAAAAGGCGCGCATTTTACTACTACTATTAAGCATTTATTTATCGTATTAGTTATTCTTGGCTATATCTCTTTGTATTGTATTTTGTTTCTGACAACCTTAGTTTTTGTGTTTTATGTCTATCTATCTATCTATCTATCTATCTATCTATCTATCTATCTATCTATCTATCTATCTATCTATCTATCTAATCAAAGTGGGTCTCCAGGGGGTCCCCAGCACAAGTGGAATAATTGATTTTCACTTTAATTGGATCCATAAGTAACACAGAGATATAATGTATTAGATTTTGGCCATCTTTTTCATTGTTGGTAATACTTTTAAAGGGGCACTATGTAGTTTTGGAGAAGAATTTGAATATTATCGATAATAATGAGGTAATAATACAAAGGCAGACATATTTATATATATAGATATATTTAAAATAAGGTCCCCACAACACTGTTTGAAGCTAGAAAAGTGGCAAGGTCCGCCAAATATAAAAAACAGTATGGAATTTTGTTGTCCTTTAATGTCAGTTTGTTCATTCAGTTTATTCAGTCATGAAAACAAAGAGAGTTTGTTTATTTAGTTTGCTTCGGCATAAATAATTTTTAAAAAGTCAATGAAGATCTTTTCTCTTCTGATTAAAATCTTTAAGAAGAAGATGGGAGTAACAGTACTTCCACTGAAAACTTCCATTGAATGTACTACATGTAGGCAAAGAGTAAAAGTAGGCACATCTACTAAAATATTAACACCTGAGTAAATCCCTAGTGTCCCTGTGTACTGTAGCTGCATCACCAAAGTGATTAACAATCCATCAGTGCAGCCTATTGCTATGTGTTCAGCCCCACACTGTGCTGAGTGCGGCACAGTGCGGTGTCAGTGCAGTGAGCGGCAGCAGCGGGCTGGAGGCGTGGTGAAGCTCTGAGGAGCGCCATAAATACCGCCGTGCCTCTGTCCGGACGCTCTCTCACTGCGCTCCGCTCACACTCAAACATCTGATCCCTCTGAAGGCGCACCAAGAGGTCGCAAACAAGCGGAATTAATCCACAGAAAAACTTCGACAAAAAAAAGGGAAAAAAATAAAAAATAAAAAAAGAGAGAAAGAAAGAAGCGAAGGAATATTTAGCACCGGGACAAGAGGAAGGAATACAACTTTTTGATCCTCGTTTAATATTTTCAACTTTTTCTCTAAAAAGAAACCACTGGGAGTTGTGCCATCATGAGGATCTTCGGTGTTGTCCTCCTGCTTCTTCACGCCTTGGGTGAGTTTCATGCGCCCTCGTGTGCCCGTTTGTCCATTGAGTGAATCATTTTTGGACATTTCTGTGTCTACCTGTGCCACACTGTCTCCTCTGTCTTGGCTGTCTTCACCACTCAAGCATGGCCGGGCTCATAACACGTCTTGTAAACTTCATAACCTTTAAGGCAACGGTTTTCACGATGCCAGGCTATTCAGGAGCTAATGGGGTCATCTCTCTATTTTAGAGCATGCTTTATGTAACTGGATACATTTATTTTTAACTCATATTCTTGCCTGACATTAGCTAACTGTCTGTCCATGCATGTGTGTGTGTGTGTATGAGACACAGAAAGTATATGCCAACTTTGTTTGTCCCACACCCTACTATATTCCCCCTGCAGTCCCTCTGAGGGACGCTTTCTAGTTCTAGTTTTGGCTCAGGTTCCACTCTGCCAAAGTGCTCTGAAGCAAGGCAGTGATGGCTACCAACCCTTAAAGACCGTGCCCTGTATCTGAGCTTGTACATTTCCTAACAGGGATTGCACAGAAAGCCAAAAAACTCCTGTCTGGAGCCTCTTCCTGCACAACATGTTTCAACTTGCCCTCAGAGGTCCGGCCCACCTTGGCACACTAACCTGTGTTCACTGATTGTCCCCTAGAGGAAGACTTTCTGAGTTTTTTTTTTTTTTTTTTTTTAGAGGTCTATTCTAACATTTTAAACACTTTTCTGTCTCCTCCAGTGGTGTCCAGAATGGCGAGCGGCGCTGCAGTCGACAGGTATGAAAGCGACCGGCAGCGGCACAGAGCTGTTTTCAAGTTTTTGGACACGACCAAAGACAATAGGGCAGAGGAGGAGAGCAGGAGCATCACGGCGACAACGGCCGAGTACAGCCAGGAAGGCGCGGATGAGGATGAGTACTATGATGAGTACTACGAAGACGAGTACGAAGATGGCATGTCTGGAGACTATGAAATGGAACTGCCACAAGGTAAGGATCTCAGATGTGGCTTTTGTCTCACATTTCTCCACCCTGTTTTATCTTCTTAACAAAGACGGTTAAATGTGATTGTTTTTTTGTTCTTTAGTTGCCATGTCGAGCAAACCCAAAGACCCGTCCGCCATCTTGGAGGCTGAAAGCACTGAAGGAAAGAGAAGGAGAGGAAAGGGGAGAAAGAGGGGGAAAGGCAAGGGGAAGAAGAGGAACCCCTGCCTGAGGAAGTACAAGGATTTCTGCATTCACGGCACCTGTCAGTACCTGAGGGACCTCCACGCCCCATCCTGTGTGTAAGTATGAGCTCTGCATCTACCTGCACGTGACCTCACGCCACTGAATTATTAATGTGTAATTAACCGACTCCCCTTTTGTTCCGTGTGCAGGTGCCACCCAAGTTACTCAGGAGAAAGGTGTCAGTTCTTCACGCTGCCTTTGGAGAAGCCTCAGGAGGGCTACAACCGGACCACAGCTCTGGCCGTGGTGGCCGTGGTGCTGTCGTCCGTCTGCCTCGTCATCATAGGCCTTCTATTATTGCTCAGGTAAGGAAGGAAATGACTCATAGATTCACCCACAAACACACACCGACAACCATACACACACACAGAGATAAAGGGCTTAACTAGAAGCGTAGAAAATAGTCTGAACAAGCTCCTTTTGTTTTGTTTATTGCAGGTTTCACAAGCGGGGAGCGTATGATGTAGAGAATGAGGAGAAGGTCAAACTAGGGTTAGCGTCCAACCACTGAAGAGACAAAGAGAGAGGTGAGTAGTGAGGAGCAGGGCGACAGACACATACACTGACAAACATCTGCATTTTTTTCTCCTGTTTTTCAGATGAAATAAGGTTTTACTCATTTCCTCTTGTCTTTGTTTCGTGATAGGCAACGATGCGGAAATTCTACCTCAAAATAGAAAAAGAGAAGTGAACCGCGAAGGGAGGTCCTGGAGGAATCGTACATGAAGAAGGGAACAGAGGTTGTTGTCTAGCCTGACCCTCTGCTTAGACGTTCAGATAACACAAACGAACGGGCAGCTGAACATATTCCTGAAGGCCTCAGAAGAAGACGGCCCGCCTGAAACTGGAATACTAACGGTTCAGAGGATGGACTGGAGGTGTGACGAGCAACAGGTGATAAATTAGCGCGAAGGAAGAAGAAGAAGAAGAAGAAGAAGAGGGAACGTGTCTAGACTCTGTGCTGCTTCCTGACTGTGTGAAAAGAGGTCGTTTGAGACTGAACTGAACAAAATTTTTAACAACGAGAGCTCAACCTGGAATTTTTGTTTTCTTCTCAACAGACAGCATTTTGTATTTTCCTGCACAAGTCCATCTTTTTTTTGTTTTGTTTTGTGTACAGTAAAACGGTATATTTATAATTTTAATTTATTTATTTAAGCTAACTGTATTTATAGAGATTTTAACCACCTTCAGCAAGTTTTTAAAATAATGATGTTACAGTTGTTTTTATATTCCTTATCGGACAATATGATATTTATTTATGAAACGGAAAAGCAAACGATGCAGAAGCTCCTTGAGATATTATTATATGAAATGCATAAACATCTGATTTCTGGCTTTCATTTTTTTTTGGCACTTGGTAGATGATCAATAGCACTGTGATTAATAAATTGATCATTGATAAGACTCTTCAGGGTGGTTTCATTGACAGCAATGCTTTTCAGTTACACACATTCACACCTGGAGGCTGCCCAGTACAACCAGTGGGATCTGTCAGCCACTGTAGAAGCTGGGGGGCGGTTCAGGGCCTTGCTCAAAGGCACATCAGCAGTGGTGATGAGGTAGGGGCAAGCACTGCTCTTTGACCTCTACGGGCCACATAAGGCGTAGTTCTGTGCCTCAGTGTCAGTGTCTGTCATTAGGACACATTGCACTGTCTATTGATTAAAGGCAACGTAAAAACTGTGCACTCCATATTGTTAAGAAACTTTTAAAAGGGAAGTCAAATATCGAATGCACTGTAGATGAATCTGGTATGAATATGTTGTTGGAACTCAGATTCATGTTCAGCTGCAAGCAAAAAGAAATGTGAATTTAAGTGATCCACCCTTTCAAATCCTGTCCTGCAGTTTTGAAGTGATTTTTATTTATGTGATTTTTTTTTTCAGAGCAAAATAAAAAAAACAAAACAGAAACTTTGTCTCGTTTAACTTCTTTACGTCAACGTGCTGTCCTCTCAAGTTTACTTCACGTAAAAATCAGGAAACCCATTACCTCAGAACTGCCAAGTAAAATAGACAATTGAATTTAAGTTGTATGAGCTACAAAGGTTTAGCAGCTTAACTTATTGGTCTACTTGGTAATTTTAAGGTAATCGGTTTCCTCGCTTTTTCAAAGTAAATCACTTTGTCAGATTTTACAGAGTAGGAGTCTCAGATCAGACCAGTTAAGTAAGGTCAGGTTTATTTTTGTTCTTTGGTTCACTTCCTGAGTCCGGTCGACACATTAATGTGATATTTTTGAACAGCCCGTCTGGATAATGATAACACCAGTGTGTTCTTTTGGCCCATTCAGGAGCTGTAATTATAGTAAACATAATATTTTTATTTCCCCTGTCTCTGACGTGTGGGCCACCGCTTTAACCAAAGCACCTGTATCCTGGCCATTAGTGCTATTATGTTCAGAGCTCAAAAGGCAAATATTTTTAGTCAGAGCTGTGTAGATATGAGGAGAATAGTTTATTATGTTTAAATCTGGTTATCTGGATTGAACAAATGTTTGTGTTTTAAATCAACATGTTTGTCTTTGGACCAAAGAAAACATTATCAGTTTCACGCGTTGACGACAGCATCGTCATCTTGTCATAATGAGTGCGGTGAGGACTCACTCACCGCCGTGTGTACGTACTGAGCCACGGGGGCCAGATGTGCGGCGCACAGGCCAGAGAACACCTGATAATAAGCCGCAACACATCACGCCACAGCACCGCACACCATTACTCACACAGCCCAACAGATGTCACGTTCAAAGATACACACACCAAGCCCAACATCTGAGACCTCAACCAGCCCCTAAGGCTGCAGAGTTCAGAGAGACCACATACAGCAAATACTAGCAGGATGCAACAATGCTGTCATGTATGCCGCACGCAAGTTTAATGGGGGTAAGAGAAGTCAAAAAACCCAGCTGGACTCAAAGGCAGGCAGAGACCCAGCCAAATGTTAGTCACCCCTTGAAGTCACCTCCTACACGGATGTTGTTACACCGACACTGTGTGAGTGAGTGTGTGTGTGTGTGTGGGAATGTGGTAGGGCAATGCCGTGGTGCTCAGTCTGTGTGGGTTACAGGGGTTAACCGAACCATTACAAGCAAAAATCCACAGCAAAACATGAGTGTTTACATGTTTGCTATGGGCTCATTTTCAACATGTTTGTGGGTTTGATTCCCAAACTTTCTATATATACTAAATACACAAGATACTGTTGGGCTCACTGTAGTTGAAGACAGATGTTCAGCTGAAGGGTGTGGTACCTGATTCAGGAACTCCTCATACCATGTTGAGTAACTGAACAACAGCACTTCAGCATTTAACTTTCTCAACACATATTTGTATCTGCTCAGTCTGTGATTTTTGTAGATTAACTCACAGCATGGCAAATGTGTGGAGTCGAATTCTAGATACTTTGTCGATGAAGGGGCCATTTGAGGCAAGCATCGCCCCAAGCATCCCTAACCCTTTCCCTGAAGTTTACATCGTGAAAGCAGTGGCTGTACAATGATGGATAATATTTATTGAGTGTTGAAACCCCTGCTAAATGATTTGTTTCACTATCACAATTTGATCAATTCGGTCTGATAACATTTGGAAAGTCAAGAGTAAGTAGAAGGCTAAACCAGAAGCCTGTTGCTCGGCTGCCTCCAGCACTATATCTAGATCACATTATATGTTCGTGGCACTGTCAGAGATTTTGGTGTGTTATGCCGATAGCAGCTAGCTTAGCCTCAAGGTTCTAGCCTCAAGCAGGGATGGGAGTTTATTTATGAGGGTTTATTTGAAAAAGACTGGTTGTCTCAAAGCTGAAAACAGACTGGTTTTTATATTATGAAATGTCGATATTTTACAGATATCTGGTGACAGGGGGACAGCGACAATATGCTGACGACTATGGTTTCTAAGTTATAAATAAATACAGCTCATTTTAAATTCTGTGCCACACGATTTCACATGTTGCATGTGTGAATGTGTACACTATTTGCAAAAGCACACATGTGTGCGTGTGTTTGCATGTGTGACAGGGGCTAGTCATTTACAGTAGTGGAGCCACCTAATCCCGGCCTCTCAATGTCAAGTAGCAGAGCACACAGAAATAGTGCCGTGCAGTCATGCTCACATAGCTGCTATTCCCGGGGCTGATGGCCACCAAAGAGCCAGAATGCTGAGAGAGAAGGGAGTTCGCTGCGTTCTGTTTCTCAGTGGCCTGGTGGACCACAGCCAGGAAATAACGTCCGGCATGGTGGTGGCCCATCATCAGGCACCAGCGCCTGCTGCACCACTCCTGAATTTTCCTTGTAGGGTCACAGTATGAATCTCTGCATGGTGCTTGTCCTCGACTTCTGAGGGTTCTTGAATGTTCCTAGAGAGACTCAGGGAGGATATTTCCACAGCTCAGAAGGCATTTCCTTTCAGGTTGGCCAAAATTCTGTAGAAGTGGCAGAATTCATTGTGTGGGAATTGACGGTGTACCAAGATCGCTATTGTCTTTGATACATTTTTGGCAGGAGTTGTTTACTTCAAGGCGTGCTCACTGAAACTCATTTTAGGTGCTTTTGTCTGTGACATAAAATACTTTAAGACTTGGACTCTAGACTTTGAAAAAAAACAGATTTTTTGGGGGGTAATAACATTTCAAAGATATAATTTTTAGGAAATAAAGTGAACATTTTCTGTCTGATGGAATAACCGACTTCATCTCTTTTCAGTAGAATCACTTACTTTGCTCGTTATAGATGCTGAATCATTGTAGCATATGGGTGTGCTGATGATGAAGTATTAGTAGACACCTAATATTTCTTTGGAAAGCTTTCATGGCAAGATCTTAATCCATTTACAAAGCAAGCCACTCTGTAGTCTTGACACATTGACAAATACACTTAAGTAATCAGATGCTGTAGTGGTTGCATTGGATTGAATCAGAGTGTGGAGTTTGTTGTGAAAGGTGCTTCCTGCCCTGCTGAGGAGCAACAATGGGTAGTTTCCACTCTGATATGGAAGTGCGCACGCCAGCAGTTGGAAATATAATCATTCTCTGACCGGATATCATCAACAGGAACACATTAATACCTGATGTTAATGAGTGTGTCAGTTATAGATGTTAAACTGTACAATTTCCCTCTTAGGGCAAAATAAAATGTGTTTGCATCATGCGATCCCCACCAGCCCAGCCTCAGCGTGCCACTCAGGCCTGATTGATGAGGTGATAACAGCGGCACTGCCATTGTCGCATGACAAAAAGAGTCTGCGGTGGATCAGTGTGTTAAACATGGTCTATATCGTCCTGTTTACATGGTGAGGACAGCCAGAGGGGAGGAGGGCGGGGAGGATGACAGGAATGAAGAGAAGGAGTGAGGGATAAGGTCGACACAGTAACATGAGACGGAGAGCGAGAGATGAAGAGAGAATAAAGGAGAATGGGTCAAGGTGAGAACTTCTACTTGGAGGGTGCTGACTTGTCTTCACGTGGGTGTGGATAAAAAAGATTAAGGAGTTAGAGGAGCGGCGTCACTGCCCATCATAGCTCTCACTCTTCCTTCTCCGGTCTTTAACTTTGATTCACCCTTCAGTTCCTGTGAGCTACCGTCTTGATTCTTTATTCCTGTCCTCCTTACATCCCTATCTCCTCCTCCACTTCCTCATCCTTTTCCTGTCTCCTTTTTCTTCCTCCTCCTTATAGCCATAAAACTGAAGAGTGCTCAGAGGCAGTTAATGCAAAGGCAGCCACATAGGTCCCTGCGGCCTACAAAAGGCAAAAATATTTTGTGATGAAAGCTCATTTTTCATTAATTTAGAGGATATTTATTTGCAGACCAACACCCCTCATTAGTTAGATTAAAAGACTGGTCATTCTTGAGTCATGCCCTCCACTACTTCATCAAGCTTAGCTTTTTCTCTTAACCTCAAACATTTTATTTTTGTTTTACCACTGCACCAAAAGCTACAAGGGAAATAAAATGTTGCTGCTAAGTAACACCACACTGTAACACTGTACATGTGGTACTTTTTTTGTAGCATAAAGGTATTACAACTTCCATATTGTTGTGCAAACATACATACATCATACGTATTTGTTGAATGACAAATAAATGAATCTTGAACCTTGAGTCAAAACACTTCCCCTAAAGTTGACACATTAAATCTTATTTGTTTAACTTTGGAGTGAGCCAGACTTGCTGTTTCTTTATAGATCCAGGTTTTATGCTAAGCTAAGCTAAGCTAATGAACTCCCGACTCTAGCACCGTAAAGCACACAATAAAGTGTTATTGATCTCCTCTTCTAAGTCTTAGCAAAAACGCTACTATTACTTTCAACTTGCAATGTGGAAGAATTGGCCACACATGCTTTTGAATGATTTCAACCGAAAATCTATCTACATATTGCACCTTTAAAGTTACAGTAAATTCCTGAAGATTTAACATTTGACAATGTCTGTGGTTGCTGACTGTCACAGCGTTTTAATGATGCAGGAATTCACTTCAAAATGGCAAATGATAAAAATCCAAATAAAGAAGACAGACAGTGTTTAGATTTAATATTGTCTACCGTTTCACGTCTTGTATGTGCATTCACTGTAATTTGCTTCTGTGTGGGTGAGTAATTTGAATCCTGTGCTGTCAAGGCAGGCTCTGCCAGTGACAAAAACAATGTAAATACACTAAATGCCCATTGCTGAAAATATTCTAGCTGTATCACAAATGCTGTTTCATACCTCAATGCTAAGATTTGATTAAAAAATGGTCAGGTTCACTCTTTGTTTATAGGAAATTAAGTTGAGTCTGCCTCTGCTCCTCACTGCTGCTTTATATGTTAGCAGTGTTGAAAAGCAGCTCAGCTTAGTCCAATTGCGTCTGATGCCAGCAGGAGTTGGGCAGGGATACCAGCAGATTCCCCTCTGCTGATGTCACCCTGCTGGACAGACACTTGTTATGTATCATGGTCACACTATTAAATTCTCACTGAGGTCTATTTAGGCCCCAAGGAGGCTGATGGTGGCATCGCATTACTTACTGGGTAAGAGGAGAAGAGAGAGATTAGAGACAGAGAGCGACTGGGGTTGGGTTAAGAGGCGAGTGGAGAGAAAGCAAGGGAAGAAACTGGATGTAATTGAGCGACCATTCCCCTAATTACCATCAACACGACCACACACACACACACACATACATAAACCTAAAAAAATGAACTAACAACAGCATGCCGGCAAACAGACAGGAAGACGGGATGACTGCATGCTTGACTCATCTGTTTTCTTTACCCCTTAGAGTATGCCCTGCAGTTCTCTGAAATGAAAAAAAAACCTCCTCCCATATCCGCCCGTGTGTGTGTGTGTGTGTGTGGAAGTAGGGACTAATGGTGGTTTTAGAGGATCAACCCAACGCGTGCTGGCCAGTTGAGCTGGCTGACACCACAGCTTATGACAAAGGAGAGGCGGACGGATGTCAGAGCAGACGGCAGCAGGCTCTCGTTACCGCAAGGAGTGGGCTCAAGGCATTCTTCTTCACTGTGTTTCCTTTGTGGTCGGCTGCTGTTGAAACTGAATGAACACCTCACCCCCCTCGCCCCCCCACCACCAATACACACCCCCAAGGCAAACACTTTAAGCAATCTTTATTGTTTCAGTTTGATGTTGGAAGGATTGTTTTGAAAGAGTGGAGGGATTTCCCATGTGGAAAAATACCCTGATGTGCCTGATGTGAAAGATATGAGTATTTGACAGACGCAATACAGAAACGGTCCTTCTGTCACTCCGAAGAGAGATCCAGCAACACTGCCGCAATGAAGGGCCGCCATCATGCCAGCTTCTTTTGTACACTGAACCAAACAATCAGTGGAGAATTTAAGAATGCAAGCAGGCGTGATGGTCCTGACATGTTACACAACAGCGTCGGCGTCTAGTTTGCCGTGTAACATGCGCAAAATTGCTTTCTAAACAAAACCAATGTGGGGTTTACTGAGTGCTTTGCTTTTGCTAGCTGTTGACATTCCGTGACCGCAAGCAATTTGCTGTGTATCGAATGCAGCATGATGCAAACAATGGCAGATTCGTGCAAGCAATGTGTTTGTGCAATAAGACGTACTGGGGGAGAAATTAAAGAAAAGCAGAAAGCACTTCAATGTTCAAACAGCTTCCGACTATTGCTGGCTGTTGGGTGTGTTGTTCTTAAAATGAGCTGTGATCTTAAGTCGATGGCACAGATAGTAAGATAAGATGTGCCTACGTAGGCGGGTTCACAATGCGCAACACTCTGTTTTAATGATTAGAGAGGCTGCTTTCAGTCATTTTAAATGTTTCCATTTGTACAGTAAGGTCACTGCAGCAAATATCGTTGCACATTTAAGCAGCAAAACTAAAAGCTGTAGTTATAAACTTGACAGGACAGAGGAAACTCTCCAGGGGAAACAAAATCAAACTTTTAGCTTCTGAAATAAATATTTTTTTAGACAGGTCTTATGGAGCTCAGGATTTATCAGGAGGACGGCTGCTTCACTCTAAATAGTTTTACTGTAGGCTACAAATCTGAACTGTGTGTGAGCTTTTTATGTGTATAAGAACAGAGAACATTTATTAACATTAGATCCTGAACGTTCCTGTCAGGAGATTTAAATAATCAGTGAAGTTTAGCAGCTCGGACGTAATGCGCATACTGGCTGTCTTAATAATGGAGAGAGTCACTTTCTTCGTTTCTGCTTCTAAGAGGATCACTGCAGCTAATGTAAATGATATTTTCCTCCTTAAAGATGTATTCCACCTGCATCCCACCGCTTTAAATCAGAATCATCATTTTTATGACCTGTCCTACCTGTTCCCCTCATCTGGGAACCATGACCGTCTGTCGCAAAATGTATGCCAATCTATTCAATGGTTGTTGAGATACCTCAGTCTAGACCAAAGCGGGGGACCAACGGAGCCACGCTGCTAGTGTTTGAATATGTTAGACTGTCTTTATGTATTGCCCTTTGATAGACTGGCAAGGTGTTCAGGGTGTTACCCTGCCTTCTGCTCAATGTATGATGGAACACCCATAATCAAGGACTGGAAAATTTAAAGCAAATAAAGGAATGATTTTCCCTCTTTTGAATTTCTTCATTCATCTGCCTTCATCCCTCTGACTCCCCAACAAATTTACATCCCACCCCGTGAGGCCGCCTAAGCAGCCCACAGGCTATTAGTGGGGTCCGTGACCTCAGTGAGACTTTCCCCTCTGCTGCTCTCATCTGTCCATCCACCCACTGTTACACTCTGTGTGTTCCCTCTCTCCTGCCACAGCCTCGAGACAGTGTGGGAGCTGTTCAGAGAGCAGGAATGCAGAGGGAGCGCTCAGAGCTCAGCTGCTGGAGGAGAGAAGAGGGAGGAGAGGAAGGCAGGAGAGGGGGATTTTTCCTTGGATGAGGTCATGGATGATGGCTTCTCTCACAGCGAGAGCTGAGCTCGTGGCAGACGCGCCCCTGACCTCCCTCTGCCAGCACACACACACATATACACACACACGCGCGCACACACACACACGCACACAGAGGGAGAAAGGGCTGAACCCATGGAAGCACTTGGTTGGCAGAGAGATGACATCTAGTTTTCATCTCTGCCCATTACACCACAGCTAATCTCCCAGTCCAGATTGCTCCGTCTTTATCAACACACCACACACGACCACCAGCTTTGCACATGGCCGTAGAGTCAGGCCCCAACGGGCCACTTTAGGGGAGTCAGCCATGTGAAAAGCCTTGCTAAAATTTCCCCCATTACTAGTTGAGAGATTGAGTGATTAGTAACACGCTACGATTAGCGTGCTCAGCACACACATGCACCGACACAGCTGATTCAACAGCAATATTGTCTCATCTTGAGGAGTGATCTGATTCTGTGTAACTGATTGGGTGAGGAGGAGGTCCCGGTTAGTAGCAACTGTCGAGACGGCAGGATGATGGTGGTTATTATTGTGATTACTCAGCCCGTTTTCCTCCCCATGTGTGAGTCACGGAGACCGACGCTCTGAGGCTTTGTGCCTCAGTGTGAAAAATATCACTCCTTCCCCAAGCCCCCTTCCCCAGCGTGGATTTCGGGAATTTGACATAACACCAAAGCTTTGTCGGGGGACAATAGGGCCCCCATCTGAATGTGACACATCCCTGTGGGAGCAGTTGTTTTTATACATCCTCTGATCCTCTCCCTGTGAACTGGATTAGTTGGAGTCACTCTTACAACCCAGCCCAAACTGTCACAGGCGCAGTGTGTTGAGCACTTGGAAGGTTGACTACGGTATAACTGAGCACTACATTTGACACTAGTGTCAAAAATCTAAGAGCCATGACACATCAAGCTAACAGTGGACTGTGAGGTGTTTGGCTGTAGTTGAGTGTTTGTTTTTGCACTGTGTTTGGCACTCTTCCCTTGTCTGTTATCGACTGAAGTTTGGACATCTGCAGCCAAAGGTGTTCTCCAGGTGAAAACTCAAGACCTGCTGTGTTCATTTCCTATGTGATGCAAATGAATCATATCTCAGGGCATTGTGGACACACTTTTTAAGTGTTTTTATCACATATGTCTTGTGCTATACGTCACCTATACACCAGTATGTGCCCAACAATGCAAAAAGTCGTTTTGTAGGTTCTTAAATGTATTTTAGAGTTCATATTTTTTATGAAAACAATTAGGCATAAGGTTTACCATCTTCACCGACTTAGTTTATCATACTAGCATGTTAACATGTTCTAATTAGTGCTTAACACAAAGTAGAGCCAAGTTGTATATTTTATACATTGTTTATTTGTTCCAATTGGCTAATATGGGCTAGATAGAGCAACAATTTAGAGCAACAAGTTTTCTATCAGGCATATTCTCAATTGGTTTTACAAGACAATTCACAGATTAACAATGGCATGACAATGGTTGGGTATGTTCTCTGTCTTTCTGTTTGTTTTTTATTCTTTATCCCAAATACAGACCACTGACCAGTTATTTCCTGCCTCACATCTTCTGTTGAAGTGCAACTTTAACAGAAGATGTGCGGCGGAGAGGCATCAGAGGGCAACACAAAGCATTTGATAGGTCAGCCTTTGTTGCGTCGGTTCTTTGAGGTTGGCTTGTTCGTCAGTGAAATTTAACCCTTGAAATCTCTCTGAGGGTTGTGTGTCAGTTGTTCAGCAAGGTTTAAATGAATACTTTCTTTTACAAAGGCTGTGAAACCGATTGGTGTCTGTGGGATTGTTTGAGATAACTAGAACAGATAGGGGCATTCAGGTTTTCCTTGAAACCACGCAGATTGTGTTTGTTTATTTTGCTATTTTTGTATCTGACTTTCTGAACTGTCAACGCTGGAATTCAATCGCAGTCGTCCCCACCTGTTTTCATGTTCTCTTTATCTCTCTCTCTCTTAGCTGCCGCCCCATAAGGCCTCAGTTCTCTTTTCTAAGACAGTGGTGTGATTGTTCGAGACTGCAGGTGCGTTTGCAGCTGTGGGAGTTCCTCCACGCTAATAACAGACTCCTCACTGACATCTTCATTGTCACTGAATTCCCGTCCCTCCTCAAACACTCCCTCTATATCTCTGTATTGTTTTTTCTTTATGACCTAACATTCAGGTCAGGAGCTGCTGAGCGATTATATCTCAGCGCTTTGGGAGCCTGAGAAGGAAATGATTTTGGTAAACCACGCAGCCGCACTGTGACCGACCACAACATCCTCCTGCTTCTGTGCTCATTAACAGCACCTTTTTCCTCTCTCTTCCTCTTCCGACCTACGTCCCTCCCAGTGGGGTATCACCTCGCCCCCTCGTCCACCAACAGAGACCCCACATCAAAGTGACTACATGGCCTGCCAGGAAGTTACATCACCACACCACAAGTCTTTGTTTGAGAGGCTTGGATCACTGAGGACTCACTTCATTGCCTGCTGGGCTCCAGTGGTTGTTGTGAAGTGAGTAGGTACTGGCTACTGTCCAGGACTGACATTCCTTGTCACTCCTGTGTGTGAGTGTGTATGTAGGATCTCATTATAGCACCTTATATAGAGAAAACAGCCCGGGTAAACCAGCGGTAGAGCATCCGCTGAACTTAGTAATGATGGATGGTTTTTTTTCGGCCTAATATGACCACTGAATCGAACACCATTCTCGAGAGTCAATACCAGTCTTTGCCGTCCATCTCTATAGTTACTGAAAGCGATGCCAAGCAGGGAAAACAACATCATAAAAGAAAATTGCTGTTGCGTTTTACAGTCATTATTGGATTCTATAGCTGGGTGGGTGGAAGTAATTGAATGCACATGTTTCTCTTTGTGTGACTGAAAGAAATGTTTTGTGCGCTCATGTGTCACAGTAGGATTACAGTAGACAGTTACGATGAGGTTAGAGCTTTCCTGGTCAAGGTTAGTCAGCCGTCTTTGGGAGCCCCAATAGTGTCTGTCTCTTATCATTTTCTATTTGTGAAACCTTGGAGGTTATGTTTTCTTTGTCCCACTTTTTTGCCTTCATCATTTTCCTTCATCATTATCTCAGCATAGGACTCAGAGCAGCAACATTTCCCTAAATACAACACATTGCAGAGCAGACTTAGACAGATATTATTTTTAAGACGTGTTATATCTTTTTATCGACTCCAGAGTCAGTGAAGAATAATTTTTATGTGACCATTTAAATGTATTTAAAGCTGTGCCAATCAATATTTTTAGATAAGCAATGGATCAAATGACAATATCCACCAGCTACGGGCTTACTGGACCTTCATCGCCACGTGGTTAAAGGAGCAATTTGTAAGACAAACATCTGAGATCATGTCAAAGATGTAATTTGTATTGTGTTGCAGCCAGAGATGTCTGTTGAAGTTAGCATGCTAACCAGCTAGCCCTGGCCTGTCTCATAATACCACTTTGTACCCACAAGAGGCGATTGTCCGATAGCCCCTGTAGTTTCAGCTGGCAGATAAATTTTAATCAAAAGAGAAAGATCTTCACTAACTGATTTTTTTATGCCTGAACATGACCTGAAAGGACAACACAATTTCATGCTGTTTTACTTTGTTTATATTTGGCGGACCCTGCCACCTTTCTAGCTTCAAACAGTGTTCTGGGGACCTTATTTTCCTCTGAGAACAGCTTGTTTATTCAGTTATGGAAAGAAAAAAAATTCTCAGTTTGTATTATTACCTCATTAATATTGTAAACATTGAAATTTTGAGTTTGAATTTCTTCTCCAAAACTACATAGTGCGCCTTTAAAAGCAATATTCATGATCCAAAAGTAAACAAAAGCATACGTAGCTCACAAAAATCCGAACACCAGTTTGGAACCTGCGTCTCTTTAAAGTTGATTGACAGGTCTAACACAGGGGTTAGCACCAGACAACAATTGAACTAAGTCTTATGATGCTGTTCAAAGTTTGTTAAAGCCAGTATTGTTTAGAAATTATTAATGTGAGCCTGCATAAAATATGTAGTCAAAAATGATTGAGTCTTTACAGTAAACACCCTACGAATGATCTTTAACTCACAACCTCTAGTACGGCTTGGCCTTAAAGCCGCCACAGGAATTTTATTTTTGTTTTTCTGACATTTATCTCACCCCTCCCTCACACTCGCCCTGCACATTTTTCCTTTTTGCCCTCTCTGACAGTTTTCCATTCTCTTATCTCGATATCAAGTTTGCTTCACAGCTGGTAAAAATAACCTTTCTGTCAAGACCATTGTGTCTATTTATGTCACAGTAAACACTGCTGCACTGTTGTCTCACTTGCCCGTTCCAATTGGTGAAAATATATATATTTGCTTCTTCTTCCTGGTTCTTTCTTAACACTGTTGTAATCTAAACCCTACATATTGTTGTCTATAGTCTGTCAGTGGGGCTACACGTGCATGTGTGTGTTTATTGTGTGAACGGGTGGATCCTCAGGCCAGGGGAGATACGCTGTCTGCACTTGGACAGGCTCTTCCTCTTGGCTGATTACTGCACAGTCATAAGCACCACAGACGGAAACACAGACAGGCACACAGCCACCAACACACACACACACACACACACACACACACACACACTGACGACACACTGCTGACCTTACACACCCAAGAAAAAGGCCGGTCTTGCATCAACACAAAGATTGTTCTTTGTTTTCCTTTCTTCTTTTCCAGTACCCTGTTCCTTACCAACATAGCTGCGTTTTCTTCCATGTCTGTCTGTCTGTAGTGCTATTTCAAGAGGCTTTCTTTGGAGGTGGGTGTTAGTATCCTAAAGTAACTGCAAACACACTAAGAATACCAAATTATAAATGACCTAAAAATAAACAAAAGAGGGAACTGGGGGAAGAAGAGGATGTGGAGGGATAGAAACTAATGTCTGAACATTTAGTTTGTGTTTACGCCTTAGTGTCACAGCTGTCGTCTGCCTTTATATTTCCAGAAACACACACACAAACAGGCACACACAGTGTGCTAAATCCTGACTAAATGCTTTTGCACAATTTAGTCAGAAGTTGCTGACAAAATGTTAGAAACCTTTTGCATGACAACGGATTGGTTACTCATG
The DNA here is from genome assembly GCF_040436345.1 of Pagrus major. Classification (NCBI taxonomy): domain Eukaryota; kingdom Metazoa; phylum Chordata; class Actinopteri; order Spariformes; family Sparidae; genus Pagrus; species Pagrus major. Next base: position 21,511,565 of record NC_133232.1, on the reverse strand, counting down.
TTCTTATTCATTTTCAATCATGATTTGTGGCTTTTCTCTGGAAGTCGAAACTGTTGTAGAGGTAGATAGACAATGACTTTTTGCTGACGCTCAGCTGATCCAGGTTCTTTCACACGCTGCTCTACAGCTATACAGCTTTTCCAGTGTATAACTCAGGATGTCACAACTGTGTCACTCAATCTGTGGTAATAGTGAGGCTCTTTCTTCATCGTTGTTCAGTGTTTTCATCACCGGAGTTCAATGGCAACAAAAACATACTTTACAGCTAACGTGTAAAATCTGAGCTTTCCAATTTTTCCCCCACCCCTTGTTTTAGAGTGCCCTCGAAATCTCCCTCTATGATTTTGGGCAACACTTTAAGACCCTCATACATCATCAGTTGTTGTCAGTGGTGTTTATGTACACAGATGTGACTGGAAATTTCCAAAATGTTGTCTTCAGCTGTAGTGATTTCTCTTGCATTATCGTGGCGATCCTGAATTTATCACAATGCATTTTCCAACTTATCTGATGGAGACAGAAAAGCATGGATGCTCGCATTTCATTCACAACTTCACGCTATAAATCAAATGAAAAAGAGCACGGCTTCATTACCTGGCCCCTGGCAGTGCTTTATGGGCTAACGTTAGCAACCCATGCTCCTACCCTATTGATATTAGAGGAGCAGTACCAACAGCATCAACTTTGCTGCTGGACCTAAGTTACATTTCGGGTGTCATACTGTATGACATTAAAGACGGAGATGAAACATTGTATCAATTAGCAATAACAATGTACTGCAAACATGCGTGCCCACATGCAAACCAATCATGTCATTGGAAACTGATGTTTCTCAAGATTTGAATGCCTGTGTGTGTCTATGGCTGTGGAAACTGCGCAGCTGTCTGTCAATTATGATTTGCTTGTAGTCCAATGATCAACCCCCGGACCAGTAACTTCCTCTTCCACCTCCTTCAAGAACACTTCAGCAGTCAGATAACCCCAGTATTTATTCAGGCCAGGGGCCAGCTACTATAAAAGTTTTCTTTTTTCACACAGCCTTACTCAGTCATACACAATATTCGTAGTGAACAGTGTGCAGAGGAGAAGGCAGGGAGTAATTTAAGAGCTCTAAGTGCAGATTGTGCTACTTTAATTTTGAACCTGTCCCAGAATGGATACGCATGCTATACTTTTGGAAACATGGAGATGGAAAGGCTTTACATAATATTGGCCAGAGCTCAGACCCTCAGTGATTAGAGACTGAGAGAAAGTGGTTGGCTGTCCAGTTGTTACTATTGTTGTTGGCAGAGCAGATGTAGGGAAAAAGTCATTACTGCTAGTTGCTGGTTAATCAGTTGCTACTTATTGTCCCTGAAGCCCTGTTTGTTGCAGTTTGTGGGCTTTACTGGGTCACAAAAAGTCCAGTGTCGTCTGCATGTAACACTTTTTGTTTTTCCCCTTTGGTATCATGAGATCACAATGTGACCAAAAGCCGTTTTGTAAATATTCAGACATGCACTGATTATGCATCCTGGTGTGATGAGATGATAAAGTGAAAGACACGTGGTGGTCAGTACATTCTCACCACATGACACACCAGTTACTGTATCACGCATACATGGGACATCATTACTCCTCAGCATAGTCTGCAATGCTAGTTTGAACCTACTGGAGACTAATTTCACAAAAAGGTTTCTCAGTTTGGTCCTTCGTCAGTCCTCAAACGATAATTGGGATCCTGAGTCACTGTACAGACAGAACACAAACACACATGCTCACACACCTGCAGTCACACTGTAAAAACACATTAAAGTCACTGATTGAATGTGTCACAGACTTTTTATTCTTCAGAAAAAATGACAGATGGGAACGTAGGAGGTAATACGAACCACTTCCTTACTTCATTTGAACCATTGTGGTTACATTCGTATCATTACTTCCCTCGTACAATGACGACACACACTCCAAATGTGGTTTTCTCTTTAATACACTTGTGTGAATGCCTCAGTCAGAAAGTCCCAGCGCCCCATTAGACACCTACAGTATGCCACAGCACCTTTTTCTCACTCTTTCTCCCTCCTTCTATGAACTCTGTTGTGTCCGTGTGGGCGCACCATCTGTGTCACGCTGCTGTGCCGCCACATTCCTCTCTGACCAGTTCCTGACTCAAATGAGTACCGACAAGGGAGAAGGAACAGAGCGAGGGCCGAAACTTGCAGAAATGACAAACGAAGAGACGTCAAGAGAGGGTGGCCCGTGTGAGATCACTGCTGCTGTGATGCCATGGAAATGCTGGTGGCTGCAACGCAGGCCCTGCATGATCATTTTGAGCTAAAAACGTTTTTTTTAAAAAACACAACATGGCTGGAGTACAATTTAAGAGGATATGGCCTCATTAGCTCCCCGTACAGCAGTGGATCTTCAGTCTACACTCCCTAAACACAAAGAAGCTGAAATAACAGTGTTTGAAGTGAGGAAGTGTGATTGTTGTGAGGATAAAAGTGGAGAGGGAGGGGGTTTTCAACCAGCGTTTTGTCCGACGCCTCATCCAAGAAATCTTTGTGTGTTTTACTGCAGAACTCTTGACCTTCAAGTGAATAAATGGAAAACATAAGCACTGCCTGGACATTTGAAGGCAGGCACAATACACACAGACGTACACACAATGCCACAATGGGGAGCCGTTGGCATGGTGGTAACACTTTCCCACAGTCCCCTTGGGTACGGGCACCAGCAGTGGGTAGCTTCTATTTCAGTTTTACGCCCGTATTTTCACACCTACAGTAGGATTTAAAACACTTCCTGGTTGTTTTTGGCATTCTTAGTCACAAAGCAAAAAAAGGCGTCTCATTTCTAAAAGCTTTAAGAGCTGAGCTTCCTGTTAGAGAGAGGTTTCTTTATGAGCTTTTGCTTTGTTTCTCTGGAATGTGTGTAAAAATCCCACGAGGCCTTTACTATATGCTAAAGTATGCTCCTACCTCAGCTATTGCTGGCATGCCAAGCATTACTAAGCAGCATTACTATGAAACATGATGTTAGGAGACGGCCAGGCACCAGGGCTTTTAAACCTGATATATGTTATGCAGTAATTGTACATGTGCTCTGAGATAGGATCGTTTCAAAGAAAGTCTAAAGTTTAATGGAAGCTTTTAAGCTTTGTCGTCATATAACTGATGTTGCTATCTGTTTCATCACTTTAGTTTTATCACTTTATTTTGATAGTTTACAGCTCACCTTTAATAGTGTATAAGTGGAGATATGACTGTTAACAAGCCTGTATTTTATTGACTGAGCTTTCTGTAATTCATGTCTTCTACTTTAAGAATAATTCAAAGTTCACTGAATGCAATTAATATGAGTAGGCTGTTGTTCAGGCTACCAAGGTTAGAGTAATGGTTGGATTAAGGATAAAGTCACAGTATGTTTAGGGACATACATTCACACAGTTAACTACGAGTTAAAGGTTGGGGTCTGGTATAAAGGAAAGCTATGCTTTATTACAAGTATCTGATATCCCATGTACTTAAACATCAAAAGTAATTATCTGGCAATAAATGTACTTAAGTATCAAAAGTACAAGTAAAAGTAAATTATAGATATATTTACTGGGTTGACCAATTTTCCGCCTGGCTGATCCAATATTAAGTTTTGTTTTATCAGAATCAGTGTCAATGTGCTCCTTTGGCTCTGATGCTTACACTTTCTACAAAGTAACTAATAACTGAAGTTATCAAATACATGTAGTGAAGTAAAATGTACAATAGTATAAAGTGGAAGTATGAAGAGGCAGAACATTTTAATATTTAAGTAAATACCTGTATAGTAACTGAAAATTATACTTAAAGAAGTATTTCACTGTTGGAAAGATGGCCCTTGCATTAAACTGGGCTGTCTATACAGTAGAAATACACCACTATTTTTTAAATTGGTGCTACACAACCAGAATGCACTGTGCCACACTGAACCGAGTTGTAATAAAAAGTGGTTTTCCTTTAAGTTTGGTCTCTGTTGAGCACCAACAATGAACCGAGATAACAAAGTGTCTTTGATTTCAAATAGCACCTCTAGGTAGGATTTATAGCTCGCAATGATTTATCCTTTCAGTGGGGTGAACAACACACACATGCACTCTGGCACACAGTGTTTCAGTTCAAATACAGGTTGTGACAGGAAAATACCGGAATGTGATGAATGAGGCGTGGAGGGAAGGGAAAAGTGTGCTAAGTGTAGCCCGCGGCCACCTTCTTCTACCTGTGTACAGCTAAGACCTGAAGGAGACATCATTTACACAAGCAGGACTGACTCATACAGAAGATACTGTTTTACACAGCTGCTTTCCTGTCCTCTCTCTCCCAGTGTGAGGCCTTCTGAGCCGGCCGTAGTAACCTGAGTAAACATGTGACGAGGCAGCAGCACTCAGGTAACTTCAAAGCTCCTTTTCCAACAAACATATCGTGTTTCTCTCCTGGAATGTTCCACTGGCACAGCTTTCAGTCCGAGGCCGTGCTTAATCGCTTTTGTTTGACATAAAAGAGAACCAGCAATGAATCCTTTCATCACACTTAACACTCCTGTGTGTTCTGGGCGGCAAAGACCAGGTGGAGAACTTGTTGTGGTCATGTTGGCTTTTACTGATGTTTGATCTCACACTGGAGCACCTGGTGAATGCTGAACAAGAACCACGAACAAGATGTGCACATGCATTTACCATGACAAAGCACGGAGCACTCCTGTGTCTTTGAAGAGGAGGGAATATTTTAGAAGCTTACAGCATTCCTCTAAATACTTAGCAGAACACGCCATGGATTATCTAAATTGTTTCCATAACAAGTGTTTGCCTCAGGCCTTGAGAATGCACGTTAGGTATGTTAGACACTTGCATAAACCACATCACTGAAACTATCGGGGGCACCTGGTGAACTTAAGACAGGGTTCCTGGTTCAACTAGTGACTAAGTGTCATTGCATCACATCAGTAAAAGGGATGTGATGCAATGCAGTGACAATTGAGAAAGTGACATGTCACAATCCAGGGAAATATTACATTGGTGTGATACACGGGCAGGGAAGGGATGGTAGAGCAAGCACCCAGGATAGTCAAATTATCACAACCATGTATGTTTGGTATGTTGTACTAGTGTAAGTTTGAGGATGAGGAGGACACCTCATACATGTTGCTTGTGAGGTTGGTCTTCTGTTGTGTATAGAGATTATATTCCCATTTGAACCTTTTTAAAAAAGATAACAAATCGTCATCGTTCCTCCACATGGAAACCTTTTGTGGATAATTAAATAAAATCTATAGCTTTATGTTGTGACTGTAAGTCTTATACATGCCTACTTTGTTGAATTGAAATTATGTTTTCCATCAGTTTAGCCTGACAAATGGCTCTAAATACCACAATACCCATAAACCAGGCCTGCCCAAAGTAGGGCCTGCAGGCCAAGGTCACCAGATATAACAAAACAACAACAACAAAAAACTACAAATCGATTTTTAAAAAAAGAGAAAAAGCTGTTTAATAGGTCAAAATGCTCTTTAAATATGTAGGAAGCCAAATCATATTTTTCATAATATTAGCATGGCAGGCAGAATGACACTTTGCACACGAAGAGTCAATTAAGGAAAAATTTGGATTCTTGTCCCATTTTGCATTTCTTAAAGGGGCACTACGTAGTTTTGGAGAAGAAATTCAAACTCAGAATTTTAATATTTACAATATTAAAGAGTTAAAATACAAACTCTCACTTATTTTCCATAACTGAAAAAACAAGCTGTTCTCAGAGGAAAATAAGGTCCCCAGAACACTGTTTGTAGCTAGAAAGGTGGCAGGGTCTGCCACATATGAACAGTAGAGTAGTAAACAGTAGAGTTTGTTTATTTAGTTTGTTATGGCATAAAAAAATCAGTCAATGAAGATCTTTATCTTCTGATTAAAATGTCTTCCCCAAAACTACAGAGTGCACCTTTAATAATACAATACAGTACAAGAGGTGTACCCACCATTAAGTTTGGGCACCCCTGTCGTAAGCAGAAGAATTTGAAGCAGAGCTGAAACAAATTAAGAATACTGTAAAAAGTTACACCTTCTCCACCAGAGTCACTGCATTCATCTAAAACTGTCCCATAATAACTGATGTCAGCTATAAAAGTCTAATCTGTAGCTTCCACTTGATAAACTCATTACAGAAATGTGAAAAACAAAGTTAAGCAGCACTCTTAGCTGACTTCTCAACTCACATTTTCTTATACACACAAGCTTGGACCTTTTGGACATTTTGTTATTCAGTTCCTCATCTTTTGTGATGATGATTCAACTGGGAGAGTTTCATTCCCATCCTTGTTTTGGAAGCGCTCCAACTATCGGTCAGCTATCATTGTCTGTGCAGAAAAGGAGCCTTTTAGACTTTAACCGTGAAACCCTGTTGAATGTGAGGCTGTAAATTCCTTTCATTTTTTATCAGAGAGCGGAGGCCACATGAAAGCAAATACACAACATAATCTGGTACACATGTAGCTACATCATACCTTTAATCAGCGTTGTGAATGGTACATTTTCATATGGACAATCTCTAAACTGGTCTGGTCTCTAACGACTGGTAGCCGAATAGATTTTATCTCCATGTGTCTGTCAGTTTACAGTTAAGGGTTGGGTTAAGCCGAGCAGGATGACCCAGTGATTCAGGTAGTGTGAATGGATTCAGACACACCTACAGGAAGCACCGCTGGCCATGCCTGTGTCACCACCGGTAGTTCTGACTTACAGAACTCCAAATTAGGGCGGCTGCTGTTACACATGTTTTAAATAGGAAAATGTTTAAAAAAACAGCTGTGGTATGACAAATTAAAGCTTTTTTTCATGCCAATTAACGATATACAGTGGTGTACTCATGGTGACATCAGCTCAGTGTGACAGAGATCTGATACTGTTAGGTTGTCAGCTTTCTGTTTCTCCTCGCTTTCCTGTAAATTATTCCTGAGGCAGACTTCGGCAAATATTTACAGTCGACCTGTGGCCTACCTGGAAAAGTACAGAGGGTCATTTACAAGAAAATAGTGACAGACCTGACAGAGTGGAAAGGAGGACAGAGGCAAATGGACAAAAAAGAGGAAGTAAGACAGGAAATAAAAGTGAAATGGGAAGGTGGTAGTTGTTTTTGCCTTTCTTCACAAATGCATTTGTAAATCGCTGCCCTCCCTGTGGTTTCACTTCTTGGGAAGGGTGATGAAACTGTCAAAGTCCAGCCATTATGAAATAAGCCCAGTAACCAAAAAGAAACGCTGATCTATGTAACATTGTCCTGTGGCAGCCGCCCTGGGTACGTGCTGGGCTTGTGACCTTACACCATTTTGCTGTTGCGTTGTTTAAAATTCAGAGAACTGATGGCATCATCAGGATTAGCTCACCCTGCAGTTTCTGCCCCTGTAAGTTCAGGAGAAACCATAACTTACCCCACCTTCAGTTAAAGGGAAAGTTCAGCCCTAGAGTTGCTGAGTTTTGGAGATATCGGCCGTCGGGATGCCTTCTCTATTCACAATGCAGCCATTTTCCTATGATGAAGCTCAAATGCTGGGATAGTGTTAATGCTGCTGTGTTCCAGGTTGCAACTTGTATAAACATTACAATCATTTTGCTGTTTCATGATCGATCAACAACTGAAAAGGTGATGGACAGTGAAAATCTGGAGGAACATCGGGCTGTATTTCAAGGCGAAACAATAGATTTAATAACCCATTAGCCAACATTAGCATTCAACCACTTCCTCGTTTCACTTCTGGGTTTAAATAAATGTGTCCGAGATGTGTGTGTTGATATTTCAGAATTAGTTTACATCTTTCCTAGAGTGTATACATGTAAACATGTATCAGACTGCAGCATTAGCTAAGAAGTGTAGATGCACGCTTCCTCCTGTGCTGTGATACGATGTATTTTAGTAGAAAGAAAATAGTTCCTGGATGACACTGCTCACAACAAGGTCTGTGGATTATCTTGAGTAACTGGATCATGATTTCTGGAAAGAGACATTGCTCTTAAGTGATTTTTTGGCCCTTTGAGCACCACAAGCCAAGTGCCATCTCGTTCCATTATATTCAGAAGAATTTAGATATCTCTACGGCTGATATCTCCAAAACAATCAAGATGGATAAACTGCACTACAGATAAGAAGTAAAATGTGTTTTTAGGGATGAGCTGTCGCCTTAATGTTGAATAGAACCAGTATCAGGACAAGATGACTTTTTTTTATCCTGTCATCCTTTTTAGGATGACGTGCTTTGAAGAAAGAAATCACTGATACCCTTGTGTCTTACTCACTCACCTCTGATCCGTCTGAAAGGCAGACAGTCATAATAAGATCAGAATCTCAGTAGTCACTGTCTCTCTAATGCTCTCGAGCTTCTGCGTGCACACACACACACACACACACACACACACACACACAAGCACACACACAAATCCACATAAACATGGAACAAGGCTAATACACTCCTTGCCTTTTATCCAGCTCTCCTCTGGAGCCTATGTAACTGGAGCCGGCTGTCCGGCCTTTCTCACAGAATGGAGAATGTCACAACGATAGATCTCCATTCCACAGACTCTCCTGACCTTCACACAATGCTGCTTTTGAAGGACTAAATGTCTCTGCACACAAGCCAAGCAGTTACTGTGTGTTCGTGTGTGTGTAGTATGAGAGGGGGAATCCCTGAGACAAATAGTGTATTTTACAAGCCCAGCAATTGAATGGTGCATTTTGCCAACATAAGCGTACTCTCCAGGCTCTGCAGACTACTTTTTTTGGATAATGTGGTTTCTTTTACCCTTTCACAAGCTGCCATAAAATGGATATATGGAATAAAAGTGTGTTGATTCGGAGAAAAAAAAGGGAGAGAAAAACCATTTGTCACGAGTAAGTCTGCCCGGTCTGTCTGTCTGCCTGGGATTCCTTGACTGAGTGATGCCTCCCATGATGAAAAGCCCGGTTTATTTTTCTATCATGGACCACACTCGCATCCTGCTGCAGGGAGGGAATATTCCGGCGTCTCAGCTGCGCCTCATGGATTATGTGAAATATGCAGAGGATGTGTGGGAGACAGACATATTCTGCTTGACGTGAACAATACTGGAAATAAAACCAATCCAAGCAGACAGACAGTCTGATGACTTCACTGACACGCAGGAGATTAACTCTGTGATGAATCAAGGGAGGCCAGTTCACACACATCTCAGATAATATCATCACTTTTATGTGTCCCTTTATGGGTCTGACATTTTAGATATTGGGACAACATTTTTTTTGTCAAACAGCAATATTACACAGTATGCTTTTCACAGTGCCAGTGTTATCACAAGTCCACACCCATCAGAGCCACTTTTACAGTTTTTAACACCTGCGGCAGCTCTCAAACAGACCGGTTCTATGTGACATCACTTTACAGCCATGCTAGCAGCTCTGTGAGGCTGTTCTGCACCTGTGCTTTAAGCTAAATGCTAATGTAAGCATGCTAACATGTGCACAATTACAATGCTAATTGGCTGATTTTTAGCATTCATGATAGTTTGTTTCCGACTGACTGACTGTACTTAAGCTCCACGTTCCTTTGAGCTTTATGTCCATTCAGTATGCTAACATGATATAATAACAATGCTAGCATTTTTTGAGATTGAACTGAGCCACGTGATCACTAAAGTTATTTCAATTCATGACTATTTGGACCAAATTTATTAGTAATCGATCCAATATTTGTCAAAATATCTCACTGAAAACCACACATCTTATGTTTGTGCTAGAGGAAGTCATTAGGATTCACCTTCTGGGGACCATGAATGTCTGCTAATAATTAAAGGTGATCCATAGTTGTTGAGATATTTCTGTCTGGACCAAAGAGGGGGAGTAATAAAAACAGTCAGAAAGCGTCATTGATGTACAGTTAGACTGCTTAAAAAGTCTTCATTAATCATATTCGTTGCCGTAATATCTCTTGAGAAACAATGTTCTTCAGATTGCTGATAAGACTGTTGAGGAAATAAGATGTTCCTGTCGGGCAAAGGTGTGCGGTGAGGTGTTGACATCGGTGCTCTGCCTGGACATGTATGTGAGCACAACCTGTCATGACATCACACTGAGTGATTACCCCTCTCACGACTCAGGAATGCAGCGCAGGCTTCCCCCGTCTTCCAAGAGTCTCTGTCGTGGTACTTTTCCAAAGCACAGCTGGAAGCCAATACAGGAGGCATAATAACAGGATTCGCAATCACAATAAACTTTTTATACAACACTTTGCTTGGTGATAACTACGTAGACTTTTACTCTTCGCCTCCTGTGTCTCCCTTTCCCTGCAGTTTTGTTTCTTGAGCGGGTGACACCACTAACACCACACAAACACACACGTCACAGACTACAGCTATCAACACATGCACGATTTACAGCACCTACGCATCTGAGCCGCTGTTTGTGTCGTCCCTGCTCATTGCCCAGAGGTCATAAAACACAGTGGGGCAGCTGTGGCTCAAGTTTATTGCCAGGAAGACGATCTTGGCTTTTTATGTCACATTCACTGTTTTTTACCCGTGTGCATCTAAAAAAAAACCCAACAGTGCAGTTGAGCAACCAGCAGCTTGAAAATATGATGAACACACAGTAGGTGTTGTTGTAAGTGGGTGCACTGAGTGAAAAGGTGATGGTGGGGGAACCAAACATAGTATATAGTATACTTGGTGTGCATAATCAGCATTCCCCCCACCCTACTCTGTATTTAGCAGCCGCCCCCCCCTCCATAACAAGGATCTACAGACCATCATGACCTCACCATCCAGGAGGCTCGTGCATTCACATGGTCAGGGGACAGCGGGTAGCACTGGTGTTAATTTACATGATGTCATTAAACTAGACACATACACACACTTATCACAGCCTAGACTTGACCCCAACATCACCACGAGCACCCCGCACTGTGTTTAAAGTGTCCTTAGAAGTGCAATGTGCATGCAGCGGGGAAAGGATGCTTTTCTGACTTTCATGATTCAAAGACTCGGCATGCAATGACACCTTTTTTCAGCACTGATCAGAATAAAAACTTAACTTGGGGTCATTGTTAATCAGTAGCTGGATGGGAGTGTGTATATGGGTGTGTGTTATTAATACCCCAGAGGCAGTCAGTTAGGGGGATTTGAGAGGCTTCTTGGGTGTCAGTGTTTTTGAGCTCACAGACAAATATCCCTACATGGCGGGTTTATTCTCCACTCCAATGTGCTAACGACTTGGCCCCAAGTTGGAAATGCCAACCCATGAGACCCTGTGCTGCAGTGCATCGGTGCAACCTATACGATCTGCTGCCTGAGAGAGCACACATGCATGTCGGGATGCAAACAGGGTGCTGGATGCAAGGCAAACTTGTGACCGGGTTCGACACAGGTTTGCTTTGAATGCGATTCAAATCCCCTGAGAGCCTGAGAAAATCTGTGTGGGATGGATGACAACCACTGTCATCTACCTCAACAATGCTTATTGTGGTAAACAAGGTACTTAAGCCCCAACTGCCCCGCTGGGACTGTTCAGTGGTCAGCAGCAGAAGACTGTGGTTGCACTGGACAGCCCCGATAAATGAACTTAAACAAAGAGCAGGTATGCACAGTCAGCTTTTCTGGACTGAATAAAGGTATATATATTTACCTTTCCCTGTGTTGCGTTTGTTTAACACTATCTGCATTAGTTTTCAAGAAACACAAATGATGCAAATGAACAAAAGATAAAATACAATGAAAATTAAATCAACAAATTATTTGTATATCTATGTAGCAATTTATAGCGATATCAACTATATAAATATATGTATATATACTTTTATATATATACATGACTTTTTTATTGCCCATATGTGAGCAGATTGTAACATGACGTAAAAAATTAAACATTCCCTGTCTCTTGTTGCCGAAACAAGCCTGTGGAACGATTTGTTTAAGTTGTTTAATACTACTGGACTTTGTTTTGTTTTCTTTGTGAAGGACTCAGGTTCGATTCTCTGCAACAGTCCAAAGGATGTGACTCTATGTATGTTTTCGAGTGCTTTGTCTCAGTGCCTCTCTCCGCTTCGCAAACGTTTGTTTAGAAAGTGTTTATGTACATGTATATGTGTATATATATATATGTATATATATACTGTATATAACATATATATTGGTTTCGTATTATATTGTAGTTGTTCTTTTTTACTTGGCATTTCCTTATTCCACTTTTATGTTCTGTACTTTTTGCAAAATGTAGTCAAATAAAATATAAAACACTATGGCAATGTATACAAAAAACGTTTACACATGGGATTCATCATGCATACTTGGAATGTCTGCACACACTCATGCTTTAGGTCAAACACATAATGTAGGAGCCCTCTGTCCTGGGAAGTGACACAGCATGTCTGTATGTCTGTCAGTCACTCTCTGACCTTGCGCCTGTCTGTCTGTCTGCTTTAACACTATCTGTCATTGCAGGCTGTGTTCCAGCGTATCTGTCTGGCCGTCTATTTGCAGTATCAGACAGTCTATCCCGTTTGTATTCGACAGTTGATGTGTTATTTTGTCCGAGTGTCTGAGTGATGTCATTCAGGTGCAGTGTGCCAGGGCAGAAAGCCCAGGTGTCACCATCAGCTTGTTTTTCCTGTCACTGGACACCTTCCAGTCTGGATCCTCTGGGGATGCATGTACATGTGCATGCAAAAAACACACAGTTTGAGCACGAGTACAGTATGCACTTGGTGAAAGGATGCAGATATTGAATGCTGCGCTGTAGGTCCAATTGTACAGCGTGACCTGTGGCACTGTTGTGGTCAAATTGTGAGGTGTTTTAAATAGACAAACCCTGGGATTGGACTGTGGTGACTGATGGGCCACACTTTCCCTTCCTCGCTCTCTGCCTGTCTGTGCTTTTGCGCTTCGATGATGGATGCCCAGCCCTCTGTAAATATAGCCCTGCCCCAGCTAGTTAGCATGGTTGGCATGATCCAGGCCGGTGGTCATAAGCTAAATATATATCCAAAATAAATACTTCCAGATTCAATTCTCAACTGTTGTTTAGACAGGCGGTAGCGTACATCTCACGTAGAAAAAAAGTTAGAAAACCATTTTGTAATGAAGCAAAGACCAGAGTTTAAACATTGCAGAATCAAATGGCTTTGAAAACCAGAGAGTTAAACATTTTTAGAGACCAATGGAGGAAAACAGTGTGGTTGTGCAACTGTCTACAGAAGCTGTGCCCAGTGCAGTGGTGACTGTGGTTGCGAGTCACTGCTGTGGTAACAAGTCATTGCCATGGTTTCCATCCAAACTCTGATTTTGTGTTCAAATGCACTGATACTGTGGAATGGATGCTGTGGGTGGAGAAGCGGAGACAGCCAGCCAGCGGTGACCACAATACGTGACGCAAGTAGAGAGGCTATGATGTTAGTGCGGCACTCAAGAGTTCAGTCAGGTGAATGGCGGTGATCGACCACACCTGCCTCCTAAAGTGGATACAGACAGAGGAACAATGGCACTTCCCACAGGTACCCGGACGAAACTGATGCCTTATCAGATCAAGCAGGCATCAATGTACACATTCACACTGTGCCACCACCAAATCTGTGAGCTGTTGTCTGAAAATAGGCCACAGAGGTATTCAAAAGGGAAAAAACATTTTGATCAGGCAGAGCAGGACAACAGACTCTTTGAGAAAGTGTTCAGAAGAAGCTTATCAGAGTGCTGCCACCGTGACCGCGCTGGTAGGATGGAATCTGGCTGTGTGAGAGTTTCCATTCTCTGCACAACAATAGACGGCCTTCTCCGCCTGCTTTCACCCTGCTGACTCGAAACGCTACAATCACCCGAACATGTCTCTGTTTTTCTCTCTCCTCTGCTGCTTTGACTTATATCCTACATCGTCACCTATGAAGACAAAAACATGAGAAACTAATGACATGCCAAGACTAATAACTAATATCAGTTTCCTAACCATTGATTGTAGTGGACACCTACACTCACCTGGCAGCAAACATTCCCTGTGTGATATAGCTCATTACTACGAACTAATTCTATGTTGTGGAGTTTTCAAACAAAAAGTAGATAAAACATCTAGAGAGACAAATTTTTAAAAATATGTTAAATTCTACATCCGTGTTTACTAGTTAGGAATCTTCCTCTTCACTTATTTTCTTGGCACATTGCTACACTGCTTCTTCTTGTGTGTTTTACTGCTGCCAACTTTCAATCAGTGCAGTAGCGTGAAACAGGTGTTAGGAATGCATCACCTGGAAGCTCCTGCATGTGTGACCTCGCACACGTGCATGATACAGAAGACATGGTGGACCACACGTACAAACATTGCTCTGCAGCGCTTCTAGTGGTCAAAAAGCACAAAGAATATCTTTAAAGTGACTACCCTTTGGACAAAAGCAGTACAATCTTTTGTAAAGATCTTTGCTTGATGAAGATTTTATATGTGATATATGTGATTGTTTTTTTTCGCTGATGGTCTCGTTTGCAGTTACAGGTCATTTGTGATCATCAGAGGAATCATGAGACTGTTTCACAAACACTTAAAAGTTCCTCGTAGTCACTAAACTTGTAAAATTATCCAACATGCAGACTACTGTCACCAAATGTTTTGGTGTGCTTCTAGAATGTATTGAGAAACAGACACACAGGAGCTCCTCACATCCTCAACTAGAAAGTTTTCTGCTTAACGTATCATTAAGTAGATGTCTATTGCACAAGCTAATGCCTATAGATTTACAACACCATTGTTATCACTTTACAATACAGTCTGCCACTGGGCACGAAATCTTCCTGCAAAAGGAAGGTTAACCGGCGATCCATTCAGGTTGGCAGACTGGCACCAGTTCTGTATCCTGTGTTGTTGTTATTTGCGACTGTGAGGAAAACGGACATGATTCAGTTCTCTTTGAAACAGCGGCGCGAACAATGACACCACTGGGAATTGCTTGAAGGTTCGAAAAGTTGCCCCTCAAATTAAAAGATAGACACAAATTTTATGGCGACGCCAGTGCAACAAATCTGGTGACGGCTCAGTACAACAATAAAAAAAACAATACTGAATTGATGTCTAAACTGCATTATTCAAAACATAGATTCACATGTGGTATACTAATTGACGCATTAGCACATTAAAAATGAGGGAATAGTTTATCTTTAATGTACAGTATAGTGTCATTAAAACAAAACAAAACAAAAACTTAGTAGCACAGATGTTACTAATAACATTAACAATGACTCTGTTCTATTGAAGTGCCACAGTAAGACATGACAGTGTGACAGTGAGGCAGTGATTCGTTTTATTATTCACACCTGGGCTTTTCCAACTCTGACATGTCCAACAATTTCTGTAAGAAGGGCCTATTGTTTGCCACTCAGCTATCATCATCATGCATTTTTATCCTGCAGTACACACGAACCCGCATAACATTTTCCAAAACATACCTTTTTGGTGTCTGATTGTGTTTGTTTTTCTTTGGTTGGTATTGTTTTTCATGTCTCTGTCATATGCTCAGCCTTAGCAGTGCCGCTTAGTGCTGAAGGGAAGGTATGACAGAGACCTCATTAATCTGTTATCACACTGTACCTCCACCCATCAACACACCATAACAAACTGGACATGAGGCTGACTTCAAACACTGATATGAGATGTTTTGCATTCTCCCTCTCGTGGTTTCTGTGGAAATTCTAATCTCGAACAGGAGATTATGTTTGACTAAAACATCAACAAACTGTGTTTTTATTTACTTAACAATGCGAGTGTGTTGCACGCTGTCTGAAAAAAAAAAAAGCACCCTGGCTCAGGGATGGAAAAACTTACACGTTACACCTATCTGATACATACCACAAACCCTCTGGGACAAAGACCTGTATGACAAATTATCCAGTCAACAAAACTATTAAGTGGAGTTTCCTGCACGTACGCTATTGTTTGTTTGCCACTGTTCCTGCCAGTCTTGTCTTGTTGTTGCCATGGTTTCTCTGATCACTGGGATCAGACCGGTTATTAGATCCAATCCAAAGGGATCACTCCTGTAATTCTTGTGCAATAGTCACTCAAAATTGGAATGCAGAAAATCAGGTCAGTATAAGTCGTGATTGATGTGGTGGGAGGTAATGGCACCACACAGATCTTATTAAATCTAATGTGTACTTCCTTAAAGCTGTACAATCAATATGCTAATATTAACAATGGATCCAATGACTATGAAAGGTTTAGCGTGAAGGGATGAACCCACTGAACTAATACAGTGCATTTAGTAGAGTGCAGATCTCCACCAGGTGTGTCTTGGGGCATGTGGGTGGGGAACAGGGAGTGCAGGGCAGGCTCTGTGTCCAAATGTCAATTTCAAAGTGACAATAGCATCAAAAGAATCCGCCCACAATTTGATATGAGCGCGAGAAGAAAGAAGATTCAAAACTGTAGCAGCTGTTGATCACTTGCGGCCCGTACAGGCCGGAAAAGTCAGCAGTCAATGGCAGTATAAAACAGAGCAGTCAGTAAAATAGGTTTCACTCACTGCAAACATGAGTCAAGTAGTATACACATATGCGTGGTGCTTATAAGTATCATTGAACTCTGCAGTTCCCCTACCTGTATGCAGTGTTTTAGTGTCTTTCAGCTTGTTGTTATGGTTTTAAGGGCCCACAACTTTTCCATTGTGGTTCAGTCTCATTGATCACATAATAGCTATTATCATTTCAAACTGCAGCAAAAAGATCTTTTTGCATTACCTGCTCAGCACTAATGACAACGTTAGCAACTTCCAGATGAACATAGTCAAAATCTATTAGTTGAAACGCAAGACTCAGGAGTCTGAGGAGACAAAAACAGCTAAAAGAGGAGTGAATGTTGGACGCAATATTGGCCAGGTGGACACAAACACATCTCCAATTGAATACCAATGTGTTTGTTGGATTTGTTAGTACCGTATGCAAGTGTCTCCTTACATGTTCATCTTAAAATGTGGCCAAAAATCATTTGCTGGGAAGGAAAATAAATAAAGGAGCATGATATCACTCTCAGTAAACTTATAAGGAAAGCAGGTATGACTACTGAATGTATCTTTAACTGAATGATCCCAGAATTGGAAAAGTTTATATTTAAATTCGTAGTTTTTTTTTCAGCAATGGGTTCATTCTTTCCAAAATATCTTCGAATGGATCCACCAGTCCATTTCCCCATTTTTCTATGGGACAACTGTGGTCGAGCTGAGAGCCAAGAAATGTAGCTGATGTGATGAAACAAAGTGTCAAACACGTCTCCTCCTGCTAATGAAAATCCCAGAATCAGTCTCCGGCTGTCCACGTATACACTAATGCAGAGCCCCTGTAAGTATGGAAGATTATAAAAAAAAGGATTAAGGACTATTTGACCACTTTATTCACATGTCCTGTTATTGAACACTGGTAAATTCATTATCTTGATGTAATTTGCTGATTGTTTTAAGTCAGTCGCTTTTTTCTTATATGTGAACATTTCTATGTTGTTTGTTTTAAGTTGTTGTTCTCTCTCTCTGAATCTCAGTGGGAATATTCCTGGTAAAATACAGGTTGAATAAAATAAATCATGATTATAAAGTAGTGTAATGACTGGTGTGTGCTGGTTGTGTTCACCCTGTTTATATTTAGAACTGAGATGTCACAAAATAGGCTATTGGAGAGGCTTTCATGTGGGCGAAGGCACTAGAAACAGGTCATATCATATTTCTTATTAAGTAGATCAACAATCAGGTTTGAAAGGGCCTTCTAATATGTGTGTTATTTTTTATTTTAAAAAAATGTAGGTGGGGCGACAGTAAAATTAGGTTTAGACTGGAGAGGTGAGTACTGCTACCTGTTAACTTTGACCTACTTAATTTATGAACTCAGTGAATATTAAACTTGATGAACCGTACAAAGTCCAAGCATGATGTCCACCTTTCCTTGTCTGGCATATCGTCACTTTCTATTGCTGCCGCTTGAAACCACCTCTCTATCAGCTGATATCGACCTGGTGACGCTGCATAGTTGCCTACGTACTGATGTGCTGCACGTTTGAGATTCCACACACTCTACTTGAAGCTAAAGCCACTGATAGATATTCTTAAGTGAGAGAAGGGAAACACAAACATTACTGTTTCCTCAGAAGACTGATGAATTACTGTTATTAGTTCAGCTATAATGTCTAATAGATGTATAATTAAGTTTCTGATGTCTTCGGTCTATGAGGCCAGGGCTAGCCTCGTATGACTCATCACTTTACCTCATGCTCGCGGAATCCAGTGACCCATACACACCACCTCATGACGGCCCTGACCACTAAACGAGACCAAAGGCTGATTCCCAGGAGATTCCCTCACGTTAATATGTGCCAGGCCTCTCTGCAGTGGGCCCACGTCGCTGTCCAACTCAATATGTAGGGCTCTAAGAAACAGTGTGACTAGTGAATAGCTGAAATGGCATGGTATCAATAAGAGTTTTAGACATGTCATCAGCTCTGAGTGATTCAGGATGGAGGCAGCGAAGAGCCTCCCACTGTCAATAACTCATCTCTCTCTCTCACCAGCCACTTACACACACATGCACTCAGTCTTTCTCTCTCTCTTCTCATTCCTTCCATTCCTCATTGATCTGACATCCAGGTCCTGGGAGGAAGAGGAGGAGGAGGAGGAGGAGGAAGAAGGACGGGTAAAGTGATCAGGCTATGACATCATTTTTTGACTACCTCATCCTCACTTGAACTGGATAATACAAGTGTGTTTATGTCTATGGTGTGTGTGTGGATAGACTCATAGCATAAGTAACAATTTCCTGCCTAGACATGAGGGGTCCTGGGACACTGAAGGGACCAGACTAGTCTAGACAAATGGTTTCCACTATAAATGAAAACATCTCCCTTTGCAGTCCATTATAATGTGGCTGTTTCAGCTCATATAACAGTAATCTGAGTTAAGAGAGTCTCTATGTGATGAAGCATAAGACCAAAATCAATTATTAGAGACAATTATTGTAGTTACTGTACAAGTGAGTCATGTAGAGCTTTATAATTTCTGGTTGGTGAAAATCATTACAGTAGTTTGGGCTGAAGCGATCACAGGAGATGACGTGAAATCTCCACAGTCAGACAGGTAGGCACACCACCTGGTGGAGAGAGGGAGGTCTGTATGACACACAGGGGCACACACGCAAGCGGAGGACTTGCAACACAGTGTCATTATTATGCTTCGTCGTTGCTAGCCAACAATTCGAATGCCGGAAGGCACGGTTTCAGGTGTTCACCGGCGTCTCACACAGCCCTCCTTTCTCTTATCTCAGCTCTTCTTGCTTCACTCACCACCTGTCACAGTCAGCACACGCTCACACGGCCCGCCCACTTCCTCCTGGAGGAAAGCCTTTTATGGGCATTAACCTGAGCATACAGGTGAGGCACCCCTTGAGATAACCTGCCAGTTGTGCTTGCTGCCTCTTGTTAAATGACATTGCCTTCTCACTTTTTATGGCCCGTCAATAAAGCCAAAGTTTGTCTTGTGTGACACATGGTAGTGTCAGGCAATAAATGTTCCCAATGAGCTGGTGTTGCTGGTAGACATCAAATAAGGAGAGGAAACATGTACACTCACAACTATGATGCAATCTTTTATTACGAGATTTGGCACATCATCAGGGTTACAGTCAGCAATCATTTGGTTGAATAGAAGTGTATAATGTAGGTGACAGTAATGTTAGGACCCCTTCCATGGGCCAAAAGAAAAATCTAAGGGGTTGCAAGATGCTTGGTGGCTTAGGAGAAACATCTACATCCACAACTGTTTGTCATTAAGGATTGCCTTCTGAACCAGAAGAAAGAGGCCGACGTGTTCATGAGGAGGGCATTGAACACGTGTAACTAAGGCAACGGTCATAAGTGACAAGAAAGGTGGCTGCCAAGTTTATCAGTTAAAAAGTATTTATTGCACAGCAACAGCGTGTCACAACAAAACACCAGCAATAATTAAACTGAACCCAATCCTACTACTTCCATCAATCCTTACTACAACGTCCTCCCCTGGATTGTCATCGGAATGCAATATTTAACTAAAGTTTACTGCCACGATCCTATATTGTCACAGCCTGGCTAACGATTAGAGACACACCTTAGTAACACACACTAATCTAAACGTCCTGGCACACCTACTACAAAACCACTTCCAGACAAACACACACACACTTCCACACACCTTGGGTCTGTCCCAGCAGAGTTATGTAACTTTTATAATTAAACCAAGAACCTGATCACATCTGATGTATAAGAACGTTTCTGCACCGTTTTTTTTTTGTTTTTGGATAATCCAGCAAAGTGTGGCTTTTCATTCAAAGAGCCAAAGCCTGAAATCAAGCTCCTAGGACCCTCATGATTGATTGATTGATTGATGACAGATACGATTGCTATAATAATATAGCCTCTTCCTAACAATCATTCAACATTAATCAGCATTTTCCAGACACGTCCTCTCCATTATGTGTGACTATATTGAATTCCAGTCGTATATACACACAAAACAGACACCATGACATCATTCGGAGAGCTCTTTCCACTGTGTCTGTTATTGTTATGGTTCTGTGGCTACTTTACCCCACATCGTGAGGATACACACACACACACACTCAGTGTAGGAGTCCCATCATCCATGCCGCACCCAGGAGTGAGTGGGTGAGTTTGACTCCAAAGCCACGTTTGATGTGGACCCACTGGGGGGCTGATTGGTCAGTGGAAAAGTCCTCTCTACATTGTCCTTCTGGTATCAGGAATGTAGAAAAGTGTGGGTGGCATGGGCCTGGCAGCTGGATAAGAAGCCGAGTTTTAAGTGATGATAAGTAAGTTGTTTGGAATAAAATGTGCAATCTGCTTCCTGACATTTTCCAGTGAGTTTCCTCTCTGCTTGTGCGGCCTAATTAGATGTCAATAGTTTATAAAAGTTAAATTCTAACTAACGGTGACTGTATTGTCGACTCAGAGAGATATAAAGGAACACTTTGTGTGTCAGTCCGTCTGTCCATGACTGTGTCTGTGTGTGTGTGATATATCGATCAAAGGGAGGAAACCAGGTCATGAGGTGGATGTCTGGTCCATGTCAGACATTGATATTAGTAACCACTGTCTGGCTGGAAAGATTTATTTGTAGAGGTCAATCTTAGCCGAGGAAGGCCACCAACATTTTTGAGATCCAACTGATTTAACACACCTGTCCTGTACATTCTTCTTGGTTTGACAAGTAGTATTCAATATTGTCACAGGTTTTATGTCTTTATGAGTTGTAAGCAGTCCCACCTATGAGAAATCTTCCCCTTTCAGCATCTGATAATTTGATTGAAATAATTGTAAGCAACCAGAGAAGGTAAAACTATCCAGTATCTCACATGAAAAAATCAGAATCAAAGAAAAGTCTGAAATTATACATAAACTAAATTATGTAGGAGAATAACTTCTTTTCCTAATAGTGCTGGTAAAGTAGGTTTCCAGTGCTGAAAATGACCCACCTACAGGCACGACACATTTTCCCAGGTGCTGTCAGTGTAATATCCCCTCCAGATGTGAAGCAACACGTGTTCCTTATGGGCTCTGAGTTGCGTCTTTGAGATGAAACAAGTGTTTTGTTCAATCAGGCACGTGCACACACACACACAGACACACTAAAGCCCCTCAGCTACTGGTCAGACCTCTCATTAGTTTTACTGCCATCCACATCAAAGAAAGGGGAGACCAATTTTGTCCCTTTGGACTAACAAATTAGGGTCTGGTTTCAGTTAACAGGCTCAGGTTTTGATTAGGAAATAATTTAACTGTTTTACTATGACTGGCTTTTCTCACGGAAGGTTTGCAGATTTAGAAGTTCCTTCAGGATGGGACTTCCTGTGCCACTCTGGTGGTCTGTGGCACCCTCCAGTGGACACAGTTGTACAGTGGCTGCTACAAATTTATATCAGCCTACAGGGGACACCTCTTTATACTGAATACTGAATCAGTGCTGTCTGTCTTACAAAAATCGCAGTGTGTTTATAACCTGCGGTGAGTTCATGTGACCTAATGACTCCAAATCAATACCGAAACCACTGGTTGATAAATCAGTAATATAAATTCAAGTTCATTTTTGCACACTGTTCACTGTGGCAGTGCCCTCTAAAGGCACAAGAAAAAGAGCTGAGGAGTGCAGCTAAAAAAAGTGATTTGTTGCTTGTTTGGTGGAAATATGTAGCTATAACTTCTTCTTACACACTTTGTCACCAAAACCTCTTTAATATAGTTGCAAATGGAAGTCAGATTGTTTAATGCATTGTTAAAACTAACATTGCTGGCTTTTTAATATTGTATATATGTATAAACTTGTTGTACTGATATAGTGTGCTAACCCCAAGAAGTGGGTCTAGTCTGTGCACATGCATTGCATTGTTTTTCTGAAAACAACACAATCTCTGTGCCAACTTAAAACTAATATGATTGTATTTAACACCATCATCACATCTGGCTGGTAAATAACTGCTGAGATAGTGACCTATAGAAAGGATCGGTAGAAAAATAGATGAAGGCATGACAAAGAGCAATACATATGTGACAAATTTTTATTGGCATTGTTGTTTCAGACATCATGTGCGCAAACTCACTTATCCAATATTAGAGAAACACAATAATAAAATAAAATATGAGGTTCTTTTAAAACAGTATTTTCAAGTTTTTTGGAGATGTTTGTTGTTACACACACACACATCAGTATATCAGTAAACGTATTGATTTATAGTGACTGTGCCTGTCCTGTTACTTGTGGACTAACAGTATGATGTCATTTACCCTGCATCAAAAATACAATACAAACATTTTAATAGATTATTTTAGATTTAGGTAATACTCATAAGAATACAAAAACAAAAAAAGGCTCACGCTTTTGTGTTTTCAACTATTAACTCAAGAATCAAATATCTAGTTCTATTAAAGCAGCAGAACAAGCAGCAGCAGCAGCAAATAAACAACAACCAAAGAAATGCTGTCTTCAGTTGCAATGTGAAAACTCAAATAACATTACAGACTAACATTAGACACCCCTTTATACACTGTGTATTTAAAACCCAACAGGCTCCAGAAAGGCGGCCTCTATCCTCTATTTCAGGACCTTTTCCCCCCTGTTGGGGGTAGGTTGGGGGGATGTTTGTGGTAATAGTCTGGTGGGGTGGGATTGGGGCTCGCATTCATCCCTGTAGGGACATAATACATACTCTCCAGGTAGCTCTGGTCCAATGGTGGATGGTTCAGGGGTTCTGGCTTAGATGCCTGACCAGAGGGACTCCTGTAGCTGACACCAGGCCCGCTTGGGTGCATTGTTGGTGCGGCAGAGGCCTCAGGATATCTGGGTGGCTGGGGCTGAGCCTGGGGATGGGCTGGGGGAGGAGGAGGAGCTGCATAGGGCATGTACTGCGCAGCAGGGGCATACATGTTGGGGTTGTGGAGAGATGGGTAGGGGGCTGCTGAAGGAGGATACAGGCCTGAATGTGACATTGCCTGCTGCGGGATGAGCACCTCCACATATTGGCCAGTCTCTGGGTCAAACAACATTTTCCTCAGTGGCTGCACAGGCACTTCAATATAAAAATACTTCCCTGTCTCAGGATCCAAGAGCACTCTGCGAGGTGTCTGTCCATAGCTACTTTCTGAGTACAAACTGGAGCCGTCACCCCCATATTCAGAGCCATAGGAAGGCCCCAGGCTTTGAGGGCCACACAGGTACTGGGGATCCATAGGAGGAAGACCAGGAGAGTGGCTGTGGCCAGAATCGCTGTAAGGAGCCCCAGCCATGCCTGGTGGCTGTTGCTGTGGGGATCTGTGGATGGGGGGTCGTCGGGAGTCAATATGCTGAGGTGGCTGCAGTGGGCGGTCAGCAGGGCAGGCCTGCATGAATGAGGGGTGGGGAGGGCAGGGAGGGGGCTGGTGGGGAGCGCAGGGAGGGGGCTGGTGGAGAGGCTGGTACATGGCTGGTGGCTGACTTGGACCAAGAGGACTTGATTTGGGAGAGCCAGGCTGGTAGCTCATCTGCTGAGGGTCAGGTCTGCACTGGTGGGGACGGAGAGGTGGCTGAGCCACTGGGTAGGGTAGTGCCTGGCCTGGAGAGTGTGAAGGGGCAGGAGGGGTGAGGGTATGGGGGCTGCGGTGATGATGAGGAGGAGTGATACCAGGGTGGGAAGGGCAGCCAGCTGTGCAGGAGCAGGGAGGAGGGCGGGAAGAGGGTTGATAGCGATTTGATCTCCTGGTGGTCAGATCTGGGAGCATGAGGGGACTGAAGCTCTCTCTTTCATCATAGCTTGGGGGGTCATCTGAGGCATAAAAACGCAGATCATCTGTCCTCTGGGAGCGCTCGCTGGAGAATGATCTGCGGTATGGCTGCTGTGTGTATCCTGGCACTTGTGTTGTGGAAACAGCAGTGGGTTGTTTTATATTGTTTGAAGTTACTGGCATAGCTTGTTCATGAGGGTATGCCATCCTGGGATGTTGTGGTTGGCTGTCTGGTTCTGTAACAGCTGGCTGGCTTGGCTGGTTGGGTCCAGCTGAGGGTGGACCATGGACTTGGTTTGCCTTTGGGTCAGAAAATGGATCTGGAACTGAGGTTAAACCTGGGCCAGTGGCTGAAGTTGGTGCTGTAGCTAAGGTTGTGGGCCTCTGCATATGACTAGAGCTCTGAGGTAAGACCTCTGGCTGTGGCTGTTGAGCTCTGTCATGAGATGGCTCTGTCTCTGATGGTGCTGTCGACTGGTTTGACAGATTGGAGATGGTAGTTGCTGTTGTTTTGCAAGGTGGAGGTTTAAGGCTGGATACTGCAGATACAGCTAGTTTTCTTGTATAGTTTGATGTCGATGTTGACTCATTTGAGATCTTTCTATAGATTGTCGGTGAGGACACTACAATTGTTTGAGGCCTCTCCTCACCTTGTTGTTTTACAGTTGATGTCATTGCTGAAGGTCTCTGAGCTTCATTTGGCATTGCTCCTAAATCTGCAGGTTTAAATTTGCAGCTTGGTTTTGGAGGCACAGCTGGCTTTTGAGAATTCTTAGCTATAGATTTAACTTCAATGGTTTGAGGCCTGTTGTTTCCTGTAGAGTTTGTGGGCATATCTTGTTTCTGTATTTCTTTAGACAGCGACTTAACCTCAATCGGCTGTGGTCTGAATCTCCTTATTGCAGGGGACCTTGGGGGGAAAGTTGGATCTAGTCTTTTTACTGCTTCAAAATCTCCTACTTCTTTCTTTTTGGTCGGAGGTGGTGTTTGCTCCAGTGTATTCCTTAGTGGAGAGGCACTTTTTTGCCTTGCTGTGTCTTTTACGGGAGGCTTATTGCTAACCCCTCCTTCTTCTCTGCTGGTCTTTGGAAGGGTGTCTTTGTTGTCAGACACTGCTGAGGGGCTAGATGTGGTGGATGAGGAGGAGAATGTCCGTTCTCTATGAGACTCAATCCGACCTTCATCTGAAGGAGCGGTGGTCTGAAGAGGGATCTCCAGGCAGTTCACATGTTTACGGGGAACTCCTTTACCTCCAGCTGCATTCTGGTTGTCACCCACCACTGCTCCAATGTCAGCCTGATAGCCTTTCTCCTTTAATAACATGGAAACTGAGTGGCCACTGCTCCCTTGGGTACTGCCAGGGGTAGTTGGCCCTGGTGAAGGTGAAGCAGCTGGAACATGAGGTTGAGCGGGAATAACTTCCTGAGTTGCAGATGTCTTGGTATTGCTGGATCCATCCCTTATTAACACTACAGCAGTTGACACCTCTCTTTCCTTACTGGGCAGTTTGGGGAGGCTTCCAAGCATAGGAGGTTTTCTGTCTGTTCTGACCACTACAGGTTTGTCCTCATTGTCTGGCACTTTCTGCATTTCTGTCACCGTCTCTTGTGTTTCTGTTGCTATATTTAGATCTTGTTGACATGATTTGGCAACTGTGTCCCCTGTTGTGTAATTCTGCAAGGACTGTGATTCTCTGCTCAACTCTGTGACATGCTTCAATGAAGCCAGCGGTTTGTCACCAAGGTTCTCTGAGTCTTTTGTGCTGGACAGCATCTTATTTTTGTCTTCTTTCCAGCAAACAGCTTTGTATTCTATTTGCATTGGCTGTGGACGAGATGCAGGATTTCCTTTGCTCTGAAGAGGTGGAGACATAGTTAGCATATTTGAGTCATTTGCCTCCTCTTTTTGTGCCTCTTTCCTCTCCACCCTGGACTCCTCTTCCCTCTCTTCTCTCCTCTCCTCCCTCCTTATCTCTTGCCTAATCTCCCTCTCCTCTTCTGCTATGACCTCTTCCCTCTTCTCCTCTTTTATTTCTTCCCTCCTTTCCTCATTTAAATGTTCCCTCCTTTCCTCATTTAAATTTTCCATCCTTTCCTCATTGACATTTGATGTCATTACAGCACTAGTTGCCTTGAAGGACAGATTATATGTATTTTTTACAAGTCGCCTCACGTCCCTAACTTTGTGAATGGGGACTTTGACTTGATTATTACCATTTCCTTCCTCTTCCTCTGTTTTCTCATCTACACCGGTCTCTTCCCTTTCCCCCTTTTCTCTGTAAGACAAGTCTGGCGAAGTAGCCAAAGGTTTGTTTTCTGCCTCAGGTGTGAGACACACGTTCAGGGAGGCTTTCTTTTTCTCCACAGCTTTGAGTGTAATCTCCTGTGTTTTTGATGTGTAGGCACCCTTGTCACTCTGCTTCAGTTGTTTATGGTCCTCTGTGTTTTCACATTCCTGGTCTCTATTTGTCGCCCTGGCCTGTATGCTGCTGGCTCCGGTGGCAGAAGGAGCGCCTGTGTTCCCAGCAGTGGCATTTGCTGAGTCACCAACCTCCCATGTTTTACTGTCATCTGCTCGTTGTACTCCACTTGACTGTTTACTATCAAATGGCAATTTCAATTCTGATCTCATCTCAGATCTTAATGAAGTTGCATTCCTGCTTTGAGAATCAGCCTCTTCACTCTCAGTCTGTGAAAAATTAACACTTCTACTGCTGCTGGATGAACTTGGCCTGTTACTGGATCTCAGGCCAAAGCTTTTTGTTGGCTTGGCTTCATCCTTTGCACTTGGTTCTCCTCTCATAGAAACACCTTCAGATGAAAGACTATAATCTGACTGAAGACTGGAACTTAGATTATATGCGTCAGGTTTTGGGGACTCTGTAAGTGGTGCTACTGCACTCTCTGTTGGCGGACTGTTTTCCTCAAAAGTGGGGCTCACTTCTTCTGCGGCCTGCTCATCAGGTTGTTTATCAACACTTTGCATTTTCTTGGACAACACACTCTTGATTAGACAAGTGGCCATCTTGGTTTTAGTGCATGTTTCATCCAAAGAAGCAGATTTCTGGAGTTTGGATTTTCTTTCATGTTGCTGATTGGGCTCAGGGCTGCGCTCACATGTGTAGCATTCTTGCATTGCTACTGGTGTACTGTGTTGTCTCACATACGTCTCTCTCGAGTGACCCTCAAGAGAGGGGCTTTCCATCATCACTGGTAACCCGGGACTACTATTTTCGCTGCTCTCATCCTGTTTACCTTCAGCATGATCCTTTCTCTTCAGCTGGATCTGTCTCTTTGGCACTCCTCTTCTCGCCTTCCTGGAGTCCTCTCTTTCCACGGCCACATCTACGCACTCAAAGCTGCCTAACTCATAGCGCCTTGATGGATCTAGGCCATCTGAGTAGTATGCAGATGGTTGCTGGAAGGAGAGTTCATCATTGTCCAGCTTTGGAGCAGAACCCTTGAAGTCAGCGTAGGCTAGCCAGGCGGCGTTGACCCCAGCTGGGCTCTCCTGGGTAGATGGTTGAGAGATGTTGGTAGATGAACGGTGGCTTGAGTTGTACATATCAAGGTAATCTACTTCAGGGCTTGATAGGCTACGGAAAGCCGAGTCTGTGAACCACTTCACCTCATTGTCTGCCTCATCAAGCTCACTTCCCATGCTGGAGCTGGAACTCCGGCAGGACCTGTTTACAGCCACGCGTCCAGGTGAACTGTTCTTGTTGTGGGGTGCAGGAGGTTGAAGCCGTCTGCCAGAACCACCACCCCTGGTGTCTTGTTGGGAAGCAAATCTGAGCAGACTCTGTTGTTGCTGTAGCTGTCTGGTCGCAAGCAAGCTCTCTGAACAGGAATGCACTGTTGGCAGTCCCTGACGGGTCTCTCTGCTTGTGGGAGCTGCTCTGCGACACACAGGCCCTTTTCTATTCCTGGCATTGAATGACAGCTCAACCTGTTCCCCTCTGTAACTGGCGTCCCCCTGCCACCCCTTCCCCTTTTCAGGAAGCTGCTCCTCCCTCTTTCTCTCTCTCTCCATCTCTCTATCCATTTCTCTATTCATTTGCCTCTCCCTACCTACCACCCTTTCCTCCTCCAGCTGCATTTCCCTCTCCATCTCCAATTGCGTTCCTAGCCTGACCCATTGGGCCTGGCTATTATTGTCAACCGGGGCGACATTGGGGCTTTCCCTATTTGTCACTCCTTTCTTTAAATTACCACTCGGTGACGATGCTACAACCCGAGTGGGGCTATGGCTTCTGTTCTGCCAGTGTCTGTATGGCTTCTCAGGGGCTAAGATGTGGACAGGTGTAAACCTGGTGAGAGGCGGAGAGGGAGTCCGCCTTCTGTTTGCATGGTGGGCCATGTCCTCTGTAAACCTCTCTCTGTTTTCACGTCTAAGAGTGTTTGACAGCTGTCTGCTGGTGTGCTCACGTGTACAAGTGGATTTTAATGAGCTGCTGCTTTCAGGAGCCCGGGAGTAGTTAGTGAATTGAGGCTGTGGGTTTTCTGGTCTCTGCACAGGTGATTTAGATGAGGCCCTCTGGACAAGAGAAATGCTTGGACTTGTGTCCTTGGAGACAAGAGGATTAGGTGAAGGAGGTTTTAATTCAATGGCAGAATTATTATTATTATCAGTGTTTTCTTTCTGATAAAAGGTGGGGCTAATGGCTTGTTTTTCTTCAGGGGAAGACACTACGCTTGAGTTATCCTGAAGGTTTACTTCCTTTGGTGGTGTTTCTCTCTCTGTGCTTTGTTGTTTCAATGAACTGTCTACGTTTTCCTCAGCTAAGAAAGGTGAAATAGACAAAGATGAATCAACCACCACCACTGGTGACCTGCTATTGATTTCAGTTACAACTGATTTGTCTCCCCTGTCTAATTCAAATGAGGGTGACACACGCTCTTTTGCCAAATGTGTTTCTGTAATATCACCTGAATCCCCCACAACTTCAGGTGTATTTCGAAGAGGAGGAGTAGGCTGTATATACTGAGGGCTGTACTCTGGGCAGAGGTTTACTGGTGAACACTGAGGAGACCTTAGCTCAGGAGATGGGGCAACAGGTGATGCAAGGTTACTTCTGAACTGAGGTGAGGGACTTCGATATTTGTCGGATAATGGGGATTGATATCTTGGCTCAGGTGATGGAGTGTGATGCTTTGGCTGAGGTGAAGGTGTTTGGTACCTGGGCTGATGTGACACAGTTATTTCAGGCTGCAGGACGGAGGTCGGGAAGACTAATATATGAGGGGAGTCTCGTGGTGTACCAGTGGAGCAGCTCCGTAAACTGTCCTTGCTTGGGGTAGCGCTTCTTGCATCAGGGGACACAAGTGGCCTATCAGGCACCGGGGAGGAGAGACGAGAGAGCTCAGGAAATGGTGGACTGTCCCTGTCCTCCGGCTGAACAACAGAGTAAGAAATCCCTGTGATATGAGGGGATGAAGTGAGGCTTCTTGATATGGCAGAGTCAAAGCGAGGCTCTAAGAGAGGAGAGGCTGACTCCGCTTCAGAAGGCCGCTCCCTCCTACTGACCTCAGGTGAGGATGCTGTAATCCTGATTTCAGGCGAGGGAGCAGTATATCTGTGCTGAATGGGAGAGCAGTCGCTTGTAACTTCAGGTGATGGAGATAAACTATAACTTGCCACAGGTGAAGACACTTTGGTCTCGACTTCAGGTGAAATAGGTCTTATTTTATGTGAGGGGCCAGGAGAGGGAGTTCTTGTCCCAGCTGTAACTGGAGAAGCAGCACTGAGTAGGCTCGGTGAGGGAGCTGTGCGACTTAATTCAGATAACACACTGCTACTGTCCAGCTCAGGAGATGTTGCTATTGAAACGACAGGTGATGGAGGTGTGTATCGTGGGGCCGGTGTAGACCCAGCACTGACAGGTTCAACTGATAACCTTGCACCCTGGCTCTCTGGAGTAGTTGTCGTGTCTCTTTCTGCAGTGGACAGATCTGAAATCAGCTCAGGGGTGCGGGTAGAGTCTTGTATATCAGGTGTGGAGCCTCTGCTAAAGAGATCAGGAAGGGAGACCCTCCCTCTGAGCTCTGGAAAAGGAGATGATGCTTGAGTATCAGGGGAGTAGGGCCTATTCTTCAGCTCAGGGGTAACCAGTGTTTCTCTTGACTGGGATGATAACTCTGCACTACTGGATGAAGGTAAGGGAGATGAAAGGATGGCTCTAGATTCTGTAAAATCTGAAGAAATATCCTTTGATGTTGGCTGAGGTGAAGGACTGTTCCTTGGCTCAGGTGAGACTTGTGCAACCCTGGACTCAGGTAAAGATTGAGTGTTCACTGATTCAGAAGAGGACGAGCTCACACAGTTCCTCGGCTCAGGGGAGGGACTTGGAGTTAAAGACTGGTGTGAGGGGCTGTTGTGTCTATTTATGAAAGTAGGAGTGATTCTCCTTTGATCAGCTTCTGAATGTTCCAGTTTAGTGTTAGGTGGTGATGGGGAATATCTTTTTTCAACTGAGGAAGAAGATAAGGATGACACTGTTCTCTCTGGAGTCAGGGTAAAGGGGCTTTTATGTCCAGGAGACGGGGTCCTTTGACAAGTTTTAAAGACTTCAGATGACGGGCTAGCTGTACTAAGCTGAGGTACAGGTGATCTGCTTTTTGGTTCTAAATTTGGGCGGCTGTCCCCAGAAACATCTGGCTGCCCTGAGCTCAGTCCCTCGCCCTCTGGCTGCCTCCTCTCTGAAGACCTGCTCTGCAACGGGGGGCTGTAAAGCCTTTCTCTTGAATCTTCAAATCCCTCCTCTCCTTCACTGGAGCCCGGTGCAGTATGGTAAGAGCCTGAGGAGTCGTTCGGGTCATCCACAAGGGGTGATGCAGCAGCTGTCCCGTCCACCTCCCTCTGGGAACGGACAAAAGCCCCTACAGCAGGGCTGCTTGAGAGCGCAGATGATTCACAGTCGTCTCCAAAAATATCACACAGGCAGGTAGTCTCAGAAATTGCACTGCGCTGACTAGGGACGTTGATGATGTCAAAGATTTCAACGTGGTTGGGGGTGCCGTCACGATGGCACAGGGAAAAGGTGCGGGGCGCACTGCGCAGAAAGGAGTAGCTATCCCCCTGGAGAGTCCAGCTGTCCATCGCTCGTCCACAAGCTCCAAATTCTCACTGCGGCCACTCCAGTCTGCTCCTCTAGTCTGCTCTGGGCTCTGTTCCTGGACTGGAAATGAGATATGGTCACCTGGAGGGTGTGCAGCTCATTCATTTATATCACCAGTAACACTGATGAATATCACTCTGCAAAGCTTATTAATAGCAAACATAGAGGCTAGAGCATTGTGCATTCTTCCTGTTTTGTTAGCTTGCCAACAGCAAATGTTTCTTTTAACCCTTAAATGTTCTGAGAATACTATACACAGATAAATCTCCAAAAGGGGTTCGGATCATAAATATACCTCTGTCACTGTGCCTTAAAAAGCAGTAGCAAGCAAATCCACTCAATACAATATACAAATATTCACTTTAAGCTGACAAAAAATATTCAGTGGACACAAGGAATTTAGTATATCTCTACATGTGCATAAAAAATGAAAAATGAAATTTCAGTTTGTATGGAAAGTGACAATATTTACATTATCTTTGCCATATACATGCCCTTTATCTAAACTTTCTATATTGCCTTGATGTAGGACTGACTACAGAAAGAGAGCTTGCTCCACGTGCAAAGACAGAGAGAGAATGAATTGATACTGTACCTTTGGCCAATGATGAGGCTTTCCCAAGGGCACTGAGTTCCTGAGTTCCTGTGTTGCAATATCTGCCCCCCACCCAGCGAACTGTCGCTCAAAACCAAACCGAATCCAGGACTGAGCCGCTCCGCACAGCTCAGTCTGGCAGTGCCACACTGGCTAGACAACTTCAGAATGCAAAAGACATTGCCATGCCTCAGACTTGAACAAAAAAAGCAAAGAGGGGCATCTTGCTCAGACCCGTTACATCCTCTAATGCGCCCATCTCTATTACTGCCCCTCCCTTCTGAGCTGGCTTCTGGGAAACTGCTTACTGAGTCCAACCTGAATCTTTTTTCTTCTCCAGGCTGGGGTTTGGTTGGACATTGGCTTTCCTGTGTGAGCTGGGCTAGGGTGTAGCGCAGGGGGCGGGTGGGTTTATAGTTAGCAGCAGGTGCTGATCCAGCCAGGATGGATGAGTGCGCCTGGAATCTGACACTTACAGCCAGCTCAGTCACAGGGCTCCTCTATATATAGACCCATACTATCAGGGCCAGATAGCCTTAGCTTTAGCTGTTTGCCTGGGTGGGAAAGAAAGGAATAATAGAGAGCTTGAAGTAAGCCAAAGCATTGTCCCCCTTACTGCTTGATGGGTAAGATGGGAGGTAGTTACACTCACCATTAAGGGTGAGTAAATGTATGCTTGCGTGCGTGTATGTGTTTGTGTATGTCAGAATGCTAAGGTGTAGCTGGGGTACAACAGGTCAAAGGTGGACACAGACCACCCAACTCTGACAGGTCACATGCAAAACTCCTGTGCACTGCGTCCTAGTTAGCATCACTTGCATAACATCTGTGAGGTGCTATCACATGTTCTAAGTCACGTTTTTTCTCTTAATGTCAAGATATTTCATTTTCCAGGACCAGCACAGCCAATGGAAGATGATCAGTTTCAAATTCATGTTTAAGCTTGGCTGTCATACGGCGACACATGACAAACCTTTGATCGAAACTGTAAAAAAACCAAAGGGATCATGTCATTAAACTGTACTATCACTTCTACAATCTCAGCACCCTCTAAATCAAATTAAGGCTGTCTGGGCATGTTTGATGGCAGTGAGTTCGATAAGCCCTCTGTCCCTAACCTAATACCTCATGAGATTACCATTCATTCTCAGCTATTAAGTCATTCAGGGCAAGCTAATGGAAAATCTGTGATTGCAGCCCTGACAGAGCGTTGCATAATGCAGGGAGGGTATATTATATTTGTCGTATCAAAGTGTTGAGAGATGGCTTTCAACACTGAAAAGTCAACAATCTGTTATATGTATGGCATCATACATATGTAATTTGGCCCCTTTTTCTGACTGAAGTGTCATACATTTGTAGTGTGGCAAGCCAAAATGGGAACCGTGTCCTTGACCTTGTGCAATATGACTATACACAGAGCTATAAGCAGACAGGTATCTTTTATTACACCATTAATTCTGCATAAACTAATTATTGTTTATAGAGTAGTGATTATAGACTCCAGATCCCCTTTCAAAGCTATCCTGTAAATGATTTCATATTTCACTGGAGGCTCTAATGGCATGACAAACATGAAGCATCATCCCTCTAAATTTTAAGCAGGCTGTAAGGAGAGGATGTATGATACGATTGTAACTCATACAGTATACTGGCATACATGTGAAATATGGTAAGTTTTAGTTTTATTTATAAGTTTTAAAGGTTGTAAAGGACAACATGCATGCATGTGTAAATGCCTGTGTGTGTGCTGGGTGTGAGATAGGGTTCAGTTAGTGTATAGAAGTGCTGATAAATTTGAACCTCTGTGGTTATGGCAGCACAGTAGTCTGGAGGAGGACTCAGGGGGAAAGAATGCTGAGCACCTCAGCAATGGGGAGCTTTAGCCTACATCACTGATAGATTAGTCACACGAGCCTGCTTAAGTCTACAGACCTCACCCACCCTCACTCTCAGCAATGCAACACACCGATAGGCCACACATAAACAATATGCTGCGTGGGTATCTATATGTGGACAAACATATGATAAACTTCCAAAACAGGGGGGCGCGGCAGAGAGGCTGATGTTCAGTGTCCACTTGTTGAGCAAATGTCAAACGCTGTCAGCCACAGCACTTTCTTATGTGTGACGATAAATAAACATGACTTACTTTTTAAAGTTAATTATGGCTACTTTTTCTGCCTGCGCTCTATCTGTGGGATATGATGATAAACGGGGGTCAAGTCTCATGATCAGTTATTCAAGTGAGAGTAAACAGTCAGAATATAAACATAGGATCACATTTCAAATCCGTCTCTTTTGAACTGACCTAGTTGCTCTTTAAGAATGTGATTACTGTGCATGGCCGAGCTCTATACAGGCCACATTTCTAATTAGTTTAGTTTATTATATTAGTTTACTTTTTTGGTAATCAGTGATGGACAATTTTGAAGCACTCGTCCTCTACATGAATATTGCTACTCTATACTTTCAGAGGGAAATGTACTTTTTACTCCAGTACATAGATTTAGTAGCTGCACTTACTGGTTACCTTGTGTTTAAAAAAAATATGATGCATTGCCACAGATGTACTGTATCTCAGTAAAGTCAGAGGCGGTGGTACTCAGGCTTTCTGAGTGGCAGGGGTGAAATATAAGTGCCACCAGCACACAGAAACAAAACATTTACAAACCTTGGTTAAAATATAACTCCACCAAATTTTACACTGCGTTCACGGGTATTGGGGTGTACTACTGCATATGTGGGAAAAAAGCAGCATAAAGCCTATTGTGGCTCCAGAGGAAGCTGCATATAATCTGATAAAATAATAATAATAATAATAATAATAATAATAATAATGAGCTGTTTCAGGAACTCAATCACGACAAGGCTCATGCTTTTACACAGGGCTTTTTTTTTCACTTTTCTTGGGACGAAAATGCAATAACAGAAAATTTGGACAACAGGGGAAATGAGAAAAAGAAGATGGAACTAGGTAAACAAACAAAACTCCTAATAATTTGCAAATAGCTTAAAATGCAATGCACTGCATGCGTTGTTGCACACAGTGAACCAAGGATACAATGGAACAAACAAGGCTTTCCCAAAATAATCACACTAACCTCTGTGCAGACCAAACCCGTCATTCTCACAGTTCATGAGTAGCATCGCAGGGCGTGTAGGAGATGGCGGCACCCTGGACATGCAGTCCCATAGGCTACAGCCACATGACAAATAGCTCTGTTCTCCCTCGACACCATTCAAACAAGCAAAGAGCATGATATTTTGACAATATTAACAACATTGACCTGTTGGTGTATTTGGTGGAATATATATATATATATATATATATATATATATATATATATATATATATATATATATATATATATATATATATATAAAAGACATTTGGCCCTTTCCTCTCACGGAAAACCGTCGAGTATGTTTTCAGCAAATCTGTGCTTTTCCAAAGGTTTTATATATTTCTGAACTGATAAAGTTTTTCAGGGTTTTAAGGTGATGACTCAATGAATTGGTCATCAGTAAAATGATCAAATAAATGCATTTGTCTTACCTGCAAGATTATTACCCAATCATACAACTCCCAACTCCTTTCCAGTAGATTCCTCCAGTTCTCCGAGAGCTAGCTCCCCACAGTTTGGGTTTGCAACAGGTCAACTCGTCCAAGTGCAGAGTGAGAAATGAATCAGATGCATTATACTTACAAATTTCTCATATTTGTTGAATATATTTCCTTTGTATGTTTTATTTTTGTTTGTGAGATGTCAGATTAAATAACTTGTTATCATGCCATGTTCTCCCCTGCAGTGCATCACACAGCTTTTGTTTTGGTGTGGTTTATGTTGGTGCACAGCTACTCCTTGTGTTTTTAGTTGTGCAAGCCTGAGCCATCATCTCCAGCGACTGGATGTGTCGATTAACTCAGTGGATCCTTGACTCCAAAGCCACATGATGACAGACAATGTTGATTTGTGTTGTTTTCCCCAAAACACAAAATGTTGTGTAGTGTTATGAAGTCCTATTTTTGGGGGTCTATTTTACCGATGGTTGATCTTCTTTTAGCTTAGAGTATATAAAATAGTTAAACATAGCTATACCTTGATTAACTTTAACAATAAAATGTTGTTTATATGCATCATATGCACCATGACAATGATCGGTATCCTTACTGTGCCACCACTTACAGGATGAATTGCGACAGAAACGCCCTTTTGCAAGAGGGAAATCTGACTCGAGTGAAATTCCTCAGGCTGTTCTTCAATGTCGCAGAGAAACCGACTTTTATTGTGAAATGTCCAGTTAACGCAGAATGCGACACAGGAAGATCCGCATTACGACTGCTGGTGAAGTGTTGCCATAACAGGCAAGTGGCTAACGCTAATGTCGGCTAACTAATTAGCAGGAGAGGTGAGTAGCGTTTATTTAAACATATCTTATAATTCAGTCAGACGGCGGTAGATGTTTTAAATGTTGGAGTAAAACAAAGTGGTAAAGACAGGCAGGTTGTCAGTCTCCTCTGAAATTATTTGGGCCTTGTCAGTCAGCAGCTGGCTAACGTCAGCTAGCTAAGTAGCTGCTAGCAATGGCGAGCTTTTGTAGCTAGCCAGCCTCTGTGATACCGTTTGTTTATGTTAGCTGTGAGACAGCTTAATTTTCTAAATGACTGCATCCAGTCAAAATAAATGGTTATTACTTTGAGACACGTGACTTGTATCATTATTAGTGTGTAAAAATGAATACGAAACGTGGTATTTCAATATTAAGAGAGAAGTGGAGCTTGCGTTAATGTTGGTTAGCTCTGTGACGGTAGCTGCTAGCTGTTAGGTGGACATTTTCTGTATTCGTTAGAGCAAAGCTGTAATCATCAGTGATTTGATGTTTTTCCTACACGAAATTATAGAATCTGAATGCAAACTAGCTGCTAAAACAAAACCAATAATTAAAATGTCCTTTCGTCACCTGCTGATGAAATTATACTTTAGTCTGGTTGAGACTTTAGGGTCATTTAACGTTAGTAAACACCAGGCCGCAGAGTACACTGTGCGCCTGCGTTTAATATAGTTAAGGCCTGGCTAGTTAGCAGTGCTACACCAGGCCAAACTTTTAACAAACAGGGCAGCACTAGGTGGGTTCGTCTTTCTTCTCTCGATTAAAAATGAGGCCTGCCAGCTGTCAAAGGTCTTTGAAACCATTGTACCTCAACGATTGGCCTGTCATGTTCAAGAGGCAGCTGTGTGGCAATCAGGGGGCCATTGTTTTTGTGACATGTAAACAATGGTGATCTATCAAACACATCCACAGTGTTCATTTGTAGGATTTTGTTGAATCCACTGCAACAAACAACAAAGAGCTGCAAATGAAAAAGTAACAAAAACTTGTATTTTTCAAGAGTCATTCTTTGCACATAATTCAACTTAAAAATGTTTTGGTTTTTTTTATATAGAAAAAAGGTTTGTTTTACTTTGTATTTAAGTGAAGAAAAAACAGTTTAAATGATCAGTTGATCAACTGTAAATTGATCTCCAACTATTTAAAAATTGTTTGTTTATTTAATTTTAAAGTAGTGTAACTCTCATTACCCCGTCCCAGTTCCTCAAATGTACAGACTTGCTGCTTTTCTTTGTCTTATGTCATTTTATGGGTCAAAGAAATGTACCCATTGCGCCTTCGGCTTTAGGAAAATATATTTTCCACCCCTACCTAACATTTAAAATGAAATGATTCAGTGAGAAAATAAGATTCTGCAATGAAAATAACTGTTGGTTGCTGATCTAAAAAATAAAAACAAAGTCAACCATTATATTGCTATCAAACACTTCTAAAATCTAATTTTGTTTGAGCTGTATTAATAGCTCACTTGCTTTGACCCGTGTTTTTTGTATTCTTCTGTTTTTTATTTATTTATTTTTCACTTACACTCTAGGTGTTTTGTTGTGTGTGTGAGTGTTCCAGTCTGAACCATGGAACAGTGTGCATGTGTTGAGCGGGAGCTGGAGAAAGTGCTCCATCGCTTCGTAATGTACGGCCACCAGTCTGAGGAGAGGCTAGATGAGCTCCTGCGCAGTGTCTGTGAGATACGAGGACAGCTAGTTGCCTTTGGTAAGAAAACACCATGGAGATGTAATATTTAACTTCTTTTTCCCTTCTAAACTTCTTGTTATGTTTCATACACGCTATATCATAATTCTATTTTTGTAGACATGCACTGTGAAGACTTTTCCTTTTTCTCTCTTGCAGGAGTACAAGATGCAGACTTATCAGTCCTATCTCAGACCATGGCACAGTGTTGTAAGAATATCAAAGAAACAGTGCAGATGCTAGCCTCCCGACATAAGGACATCCATGGCAGTGTGTCAAAAGTGGGCAAAGCCATTGACAGGGTAAGGACAGGAAGCAAATTTGGTTAACTTTTTAACACGTGGCATCATATACTTCACCTTTTGATTTGTTTCTCTGCAGAATTTTGATGCAGAGATCAGTGCTGTGGTGGCAGAGACAGTGTGGGACACCCCAGAAAGACAGAAATACTTGAGTGAGACGATTGTGGAGCACCTGTACAGACAAGGGATGCTCAGTGTAGCAGAGGATCTGTGCCAGGTGAGTAACTCTGATAGTTAAAATAATGTTTTTGGTGTAAACCTGGCTTGAATGGCTTTAAGTTGATTCCTTTCTGAAATGTATCATAGCATCATTATGGGGCTTTATTGTGAAAATTCATTGAAGAAATTCTAATAATTCAAAAATGCCTTTTTTAGGAGTCTGGTGTAGTTATAGATATGAGTATGAAGCAGCCTTTCCTGGAGCTGAACAGAATCCTTGAAGCTTTGAGGATGCAGGACCTCCGGCCAGCACTAGAGTATGTGTTGTTTTTCTTTTTTGCCATCATCTGTGTCCAGACACTCATCATCTTTGTAAAGAGAATACAATAACTTGATTATTTTTACCCATTGGAAGAGATGGAGATGTACATTTTACATCGTATTGTATAAGCTACTCTTTCCATCTGGCTCAGACTCCTCAAACTTTTGCGAACTCTCTGGCCACTTCTATAGAGCCCAAATATGCGTGAAAACTCCCTCTAGGGTGTTGATTGCTATATTGAAAATGTCGACCGAGCTGACTTATTTATGTCTGTTCCCTCTTAGGTGGGCTGTAACGAATCGGCAGCGCCTTTTGGACCTGAACAGCAGTCTAGAATTCAAGTTGCACCGCTTGTACTTCATCAGCCTGCTCAGTGGGGGAATCGGCAACCAAATGGAGGCCCTGCAGTATGCCAGGCACTTCCAGCCCTTCGCCTCTCAGCACCAGAGAGGTACAATGTAGATAGCGTCATTC
The DNA here is from genome assembly GCF_040436345.1 of Pagrus major. Classification (NCBI taxonomy): domain Eukaryota; kingdom Metazoa; phylum Chordata; class Actinopteri; order Spariformes; family Sparidae; genus Pagrus; species Pagrus major. The sequence continues at coordinate 21,472,234 of NC_133232.1, read as the reverse complement.
TGACATTCTTGAGGCTTAACTTGAGTTGTGATTCCCTTTTTTTTTCTTAAACTTGATAGAATTTGTGGCTCTGACTCTTGGGAAAAGGCCCTACAACATTTCAGAACTTGTATAAAAGAAGCCAAGAAGGAGTAGTGTTCATAATTATTTGAGACCTACCTCAAAATACTCATGCAGTGTTATTTCACACATGTCATTTTTTGTCCCTGCAGATATTCAGATCCTGATGGGCAGTCTCGTGTACCTGCGTCACGGCATTGAGAACTCTCCATACCGCAGTCTGCTGGAGACAAATCAGTGGGCCGAGATCTGTAACATCTTCACCAGGGATGCCTGTGCTTTACTGGGCCTCTCTGTAGAGTCTCCGCTCAGTGTTAGGTTGGTAAACCTTGAACAACAAGCTACACCTCGTATCTGTTTTCCTAAAAAATCTATGCATTTGTACCAAAATTGAGACTTAAGTTAAAAAAAAATTAATTGGTACTAGACTAGACTAATTGGTACTGCCATTTTATTATCATCACTGTGTTGTCTTATATCAACCTTTGGGCTCTGTGCAGTTTTGCTTCAGGCTGTATGGCCCTGCCAGTGTTGATGAACATCAAGCAGGTGATAGAGCAGAGACAATGCAGCGGAGTCTGGACGCACAAGGATGAGCTGCCTGTAAGTCCCTTTGCGTTGGCACCTAATCCTCCTTTTCACTCTTTTCCACCATTTGGTTGATTCACGACATGTCTGTCCTTGCAGATTGAAATCGACCTTGGGAAGAAGTGCTGGTACCACTCTGTGTTCGCCTGCCCGATCCTCAGGCAGCAGACCTCAGAGAGCAATCCACCCATGAAGCTCATCTGTGGCCACGTCATCTCTAGAGATGCCCTCAACAAACTGACTAATGCTGGGAAGTAAGTCATCAATACAGCCTATTTTGTTGATGTGTGCATGGTAGGATAAGTATGTGTGAGTAGAAATGTTTAAAAATGTTTATATATTGTTATCTTTAATCACAACATTCAATTCTTACATTCTCATTTGTGGTGAATTATTATCACCTTTTCATATTAATTCTTATATTTTCATTATTTCAACTGGATGTAAATTTAACAAGCAAGGCTGCTGCCAAAGACAAGAGCTACAGTATATTTTAAAATCACACCTAGAGGACGGATAGCAAACATGGACGTTTTTCTTGCATTGAATACATGTTCAGCCAGATGACTTGTCAAAACATGTATTTCACAGTTTCCAGGAAGGAACACTTTTCAAAATAGTTCCTGCTGCCAGCTGAATCATCACACAGTGATAACACAGCTTTTGCAAAAAAATAAATAAAATGCTAGCTTGTTTTTAGTCTGCAGTACTGTGGCGAAATAAATGGAAGTTAGTGAGATCAGAGCTGGGAAGTCTCTAATGAGACCCCAGTGAAAACAAGTGATGTATTTGCACACTAACATCCTGTTTCTGTCTCATCCTCAGGTTGAAATGTCCGTACTGCCCCATGGAGCAGAATCCGTCACATGCCAAGCAGATCTACTTTTGATACCGCACGCTCTCCTCATGAGTATGGATGAAGTTCCCTGGAGCTGTTTGCGTTTCCAGGACCATTTTGTTCTGGCCCTTTTTCCTCTGTCCCTGGCCTCTTGGCCTGTTATTGTAAGCATTAAGGTTTTATCCCAGTGCTCCTCTGGACAGCCTCGGCCATCCTGCAACCCACCTCGGACCCTCCAACTTTTGCCTAGTATACAGAGTCCAGCAGGGATGGTCCTACTACAACCTGCGGTAGATTGAGGAGTCTGTCAGTAATGAGAACATCCTCGCGAAGAAGCACCTCTGAAAAAGGATCATTCATTGAAACTCATTTGCAAATGCCTGCAGAGTTATAGGCTTATCTTTTTAAAGTATGTAATACTTTATAGTGTTTGTTTTCTCGGCTTTATCGACTGTTTGAGTTGGATGACTGCTTCTTTTTTTCTTTTTTCCTTTTTTGTGACAGAAGCAGCTGAATGATTACGAATGTGTGAGTGTGGGTAAATGGTATATAGATAGACAGTTTCTGATTTCAGGATTGGTAATAAACTTCTATTATACATGAGAAAAACCACAGAGTAACAAACTGTGTTTAAGGTTTATTATTCGCTGGTGAAGGGAACTGTGGAGGTCTATCTTACATTGAACTCTAGATTGGGACCCCATCACTCCTCCATAATGTAATTAAGGCCTCACGTAGCTTGAAAGTCACTGTCGGCTGATGTGTGCGTTTGATCAGTAGAACAATTAACTCATCAACTGGTGGGTGGAACAGCTTTTTTTTCCCCTTTTTTGTGACTTACTGCACCAGCAAGATTTTCCTCATTGTAGAAGCCATTTGTCTTGTTCTATGTATGTATTTAACAAACAATGACAAAAAGGAAACAAAAAATATATACTACTGTGAAATGTGCTTTGTTTCTATTTTTCATTGCAACCGCCACAACGGCTCATGTAAGATAGTAAATTAAACTGAACAGCAAAATGCATAATCGACACTACTGCTGCGTAACTTTCCGAACTAACGACTAGACAGTACAGTTGTGCCGTCGCCTCACTCTTGCCCCCGCATTGTGTATCCAAACGCTTGCACGCCATTTGATTTGGAGATGTAAAAGTGGTGTGTGATGGTAGCTGTATGGTCTGACTTGCAGTGGCTGTAGGCTTGTGATTCAGCTTTACTCGTCGTGGGGGTGGGGCAGTTCTCTGATCATTGTGGCTGTTGTTTAATATATACTTAGAAAAATGCCTCTGCTGCATAGGGTTCTATTATCTTTTATTTGAGATAGAGTCAGAATAGAAACATTTAAAACCCATACATTTCCTCAGGGCTCATTGTAATGGTTCATACCACACTTTACAGTTATAAAGGAGAACATTTATTTAAGGAGTCTTGAACAAAGATTACACATATTTCACTATTGAGGCTGATAGTTTGGGTGTCGTTGGAGTCTGTATATATTATTCAGCAGGTGATGTGTAAGCATACACTTGGAGAAAGGCTGTTATTTGGACAATACAACATGTTTAAATGAACAATAATAATAGTGCAAGTTCCTGTTGTCCCCTTGTCTACGGTGATGTCACCTCACACTCTGGTGAGGCTAATTCGTTCAGCGAGCACCGCACCAGCATAGCTCACACTGACAATGCAACATTACACTCAGTTTTAAGTCAAACATTTTCTCTTGGTTTCACTTGGAATGGGTTAAAGCACATGTTTCGTGTGGACTTTCACTGAATTTCCTCTGTTTTTGCTTTCTTTGGTTGACAATCATTCATCGCTTCTTCGAATGTTCCCTTCAGATAGACCGCTAGCGCTCCGTACCCTCTGTCATGTTAATTTTGTTGAATGTTTTGCATTTCCTGCTTTTGTGTGTGCAAGTTTTATTGTAAATATTTATCCTCTAACATGTTTCATATACTTGCATCTGAAAATTAAAATAAAAATTTATACTCCAAGTCAGCTTTGGAGGCGTGGACTGGCATTTGGTGGTGGTGGACTGCTCCTGTCATAACTCACTGACCATTTTCCATCATGGTGTTGGAGCTGCTCGGGCCTCCTTTCATCACCACTTGGTGGCGCTATTGCTGTATTATCCACTCCGACAAAATATCCTTCAAGTCTATTAGATCTCAAGCTAGAGGTTTTCATTTGATTTCACCATTTTTCCTACATAAACTCTACACTAATGTTAAATAATCGTGTCAGGTCATCAGATAAACAGCACTGACGGCATTCAGTTCTGCATCCTCCTACAACACGTGTGAGGTAAGAATTTTTTCTCATCCCACTTCAGTACCACTCCGGAGCTGTGCAGTTATATTAAGCCCCAGTTTATATAATGTTTTAAATGCCAAAGTAAGGGCTTTATGAGTCAGCCACTGCTCATAACTATTTAGATTACACATAAAACAAATAAAAAGTAAACCGACTGTATGGACTTCCATGTGCTGTCTTTTTTTTCACACCATTTTATATACTATATATTCTCTCCTATAAACATAAACAAGGCTTAAAAAAAGTCTTCTCTGCCAAGATATTTTTGGCACTTCATCCTAGTATTTGCATTTGAGGGTTTCCATAGAGGTGCTTGTTTTCCAGTGCAAACAGGGATCCTCCTATGTTTCCGTCTCAGCTGACCTCCCACCTCTCCCCCGTCTGTACTGCAGGGCATGGTGTGTGTGGACCGGCTGGGGTAGAGCTGGGGAAGGCCTTAGGGAGAGGTTGAGATAAGGATTGAAGGCTAAACCTCTAAAAGCCACATTAGTCCCAAAAGCCTCCACCGCTCTGTTCATTCTGCCATAAAGCTCCTGTCCTTGGGTTTTATTGGCACGCTCTGCGCTGATTTTAAGCCAACTCAAAGCAGGCAGGCGTCTGAGCCCTCGGGTGAATGTCATCAGTTACTTGAACATTTTCACAAGTGATTTCTAGTGAGTTTAATTCAGACAAAGGTAGACAGAAAAGCCTATTATAAAGCATTTTGCAGCCTTGACTGCAAAATGGAGCAAGCACAAACCAAACAGCTTCTACACCACTTCATAAATGTTTATTATGAATCCAAAACAAACATATATTTATACTGTACAGTTTTAATTCCAGTAAATAGACAAGAGTCACAGTATGTTGAAAGGTCGATTGGAGAGCTGGCTTTTGAATGTCCATATATTAATAATAAACAATACAAGAGAACAACTTCAGTTACGTCATGCGTTTGATGTTTTTGGCTGAGTATGTGCAACAAATCGCACCAATAAACAGGAGCTGTCATGTTCAGCATCGCAATCTATCAATCGCTTTCATCGCAATCAAAAGATGTGGAAGCATGCCCGTTTAAGACAACAGTGTGCTTCGAATACAATGACAAAAGGCCAATCAAACCAAAATTACAATATGTACAAAATATTTTGATCTCACCTGACAGGAGCTGGAAACTGAGCGAAAAAGACACTTTCAGTTTCTTAAGTAGCGTACACAGTTTCCTTTATAGTAAAGAAATAGCATTAGTACCTTGGCACCAGATAGCTTTAATCCTCGATACTTAACCCAGAGAGTTCAGGCGGACCCTGAATGAACAGGTGCTCTGATGTCCCTGGGCCGCACTAAATCCCTTTGAATCCTTTGGTTAAAGTCAAGACTATACAGCAGTCCAAACCAAAAGGTAACAAATGAACACAAAACAGTCAGCATATCAATTTGCTCATTTACAGGTTTATAATTGGACAAAAGTCTTAAACAGGACAGTCTAGGTGCTTGGCTGTACTTGTTTCGTAGTAGAGATGAGATGAGTATTTTTGTGCATCCACCCTCAGTCACAGGTCCAGTCTTTGCAGGATAAAGTCATTAAACAATAAACAAGGGTTCACAGGCAGAGTATGGCAAACAGGCAGCAACCTATGGAAGCCCATTTTCACCAGGAAAAGATTAAATTTATATGAAAAGTTATGCAGTCAAACATATGAGACATTAAATCAACAAGTATCTGATCATTTTAAAAATACTTAGTCAAAAGCTTGCCTTCGTATCACATCATTTTGTTTAAGAAAGTCGGCACTGATTTATCTCTGAATTGTGACTTAGTAAGTCCAAACTGAACTTTAATTACAATTAATTAAACGATTAATAATAAAGAACTTGAAAAGTTGATTTTTGAGTCTCATTCCCAACTCGTCGAATAGCGATGCTTTGGGATTGTAGGTCGAGTCGGCCGCCATCCTAAAGCATCAAGCACTTTGACGAGTTGGTAACGAGACTCAAAAATCGACTGTAATTCTAATTTAGCTCAAAGCTTTTTTTTAAATTGGTCTTAGTAAGGCCACAGTTTTACTTATCTCATAATTTATGAGATTTTATTTCAGAACTCATTATTTGAACTTACCAAGTCTATTTTTTTCTTCTTTTCCTCGCGGATGTGGGCTTCCACAGAAACCAAACTACAGGGTCAAAACAGTTTGCATTGCAAATAAGTAACATTCAAATTTCAGAAGATTCAATTCTCTCTATCCACGGCAAACCTGAGGAAGGTCTGTCCTCTTGTTTTTCACTCTCACTCCTCAGCTCTGGCACTTCTCTTTCCAGTGACCCATTTCTGCTTCCTCCTCCTCCTCCTCCTCCTCCTCCTCCTGCACCTCCTCCTGCACCTCCTCCTCCTCCTTGCTCTCTGCCTGCCCTCAGCTGGTGCAGTTCCCTCTCCAGCGCTTCATTGTGGTGATACATGTCTAAGTAGCTGGCCTGCAGCTCCTTCTGGTAGCGGATGACCTTGTCCTTTTCTGTCTGCCATGTCCGCCTCTCTTCCTCAAAAGCCATGGCCTGGGCCTCGCTCTGGCGTCGCTCCAGCAGGAGCTCTGCACGCAGACGCTCCTCTGTGGAGCCCCCGCACCCTCCTGCAACGAAAAGGTTCACATGGCTTCAACTACAGTCCAGCAGAGCCGCAGGGGAAACATAATGAGAGACGTTGGCCTCTTTTAAATGTGCAGAGAACTCTGATCCTGACCTGGTTAGCAAATAACCTGATTTTGGGTCCAAGCATGCAAACGTCATAACTCAAAATAAGCCAGACAAGCTCCTGCTATGTTGATAAGAAACCCAGTTTACATAGTCTCACTTGCTGTGATACTAAACAGATACTAAGCACATGCCAAGACAGCTTGGCATGTGCAGGCTACTTTTTATGACTTTTCCAAGAAGTGACTGAATGTTTATCAGTTGAACTACTTTTGAGTTTCAGACTTGCTTTTGGAGAAGTGCTGTGTCCACAAATAAACTGGCGCCTCAACATGACTAAACTAAGGCGTAGCCATTTAGTCATCAAGCCATGTACAAACATTGCTCATGACAATATGTACACACAAGTAGGAGACAGATAGACAAAACTACCTGTTGCCCCAGCTGCAGGACTCTCTTCAGCTCCTTTTCCATCCTCATGTGCAGTCTGAGAGGGGCATTGGCGGCGCTGTGTCCCCTGCAGGACGAGCTTCAGTGCATCAATCTGGCCCTCTTTGTTGCGCAGCTCTGTGCGGGTCTCCCTGAGCTGCGTCTTCAGCTGGAAGAGCTCGCTCAGCTTCTGGGTCACCTCCGCCTGGGAGTCCCTCAGCTGCTGCTTCAACAGGGATATCTCCCCTGACTTCTGGCACACCTGAGAGAGGATGATAAGTGATAAGGGCCTCGTTGTGATTATTTTAAAAGGACAAACAAGAAAAGAATTCAGTTATCTCCACTGTCTCTTGTAATTACTACTTTTTAAGAGCTTCCCCGCCATAAAGTGTCCCTCCCCTGTCCTTCCAAGGCCTTACCTCCCACTGCGTCTCCTCCAGAGTCGGACTGGTTCGCTTTACTATGGCTCCGGCATCCTGGCTCCTCTCTCTCTGCAGGCTTTCAAGCTCCTCTTGCAGTCGGCTCTTCTCCTGCTGGGCCTTGAACAGCTGCAACTGCAGGTTGCGCTGAGAACGCTGGGCATGCTGGGAAACCTGACGCAGCTTGGCGGCATACAGTCGTTTCAGCTCCTCCACCTCCTTCTCCCACAGTCGCTGTTTCCCTTCAAACACCTGCATGCAGGGAGCAGATGTGGGTCAAACTTCAAAACAGAGGGAGATGGATGTAGAGATTGATGGTGGAGAACAGACAAATACAATGAGAGTCACCTGAGCGATGGCGCCCTCACTCTCATCCAGGTTTCGTTTCATCTGTTTCAGCTCATGTTCTTTCTCCACCAGGCGCTCCTCCAGATCCCGGACCTGGAAAAAAGACAACATGTCTGTAATGTCTGTAAATCATACTGATCTGCTCAGCCTTCCACCCCTTCATCCATCAATCCATCTGCCCACTACTCACCACTTCCTCCACAGACAGAGAAAGCGTCCATTCATAAGGAGGTGGCGCCTCCCCTCCGTATGGAGCCAGGCGGCTCAGGGTCGCCATGCTCCGACACGCCATCTCCCCGATGGCCACGCCTCCTGACCCGACAGCGTTCGGGCTCAGAGAGGTGCGGTCCAGGGAGCCGATGGTGTTGATGTGGCCCATAGATGCACTAGGGTATAAAAAGAAACCATTAAAATTTCCTCCATAATCACTACCCACACAGTCATTAAGTATAAAATACCAATTATAGCAACTCTTCTTGTTCTTCTTGAATATAAAGCAGAGCTGAGACAACAATGTGGCAGACCTGATGTGAGCCAGGTGTGGGCGGAAGGGAGGCCGGTACGGCGGCAGGCTGCTCATGGAGTTATGGCCCGAGTCTGACAGGTTATCATCCTCCTGGCTCATCCCACGCACCGAGGAGACGGCCTACACAGTCATAATTATACAGTTATTCATCACTGTGAAATTAACAGGCTGAGAAAAGATTAATTTTAGTCACAATCGTGGCTGAATAAAAAGTTAAAATCGTGAGTAGGTACTTGTTTTGCTTCTGTTATCAATGTTTAAAGACTCGATCCTGCATCCAAAAACGAATTCACTTGTTCCCTGACCGATAGCTCAACTTTCAAACTAGTTTAATGGAAGTCTACGAAAAGGTTTCAAGGTACTCTGGTCAATCTCTAGTTTTAAATGTGTGGAGAATCAAGTTAGAAATAATGGTACGTATGCCCTTTCATTCTTAATTGTTTGGCCCTTTGGAATTCAATGAATATACTCAGGGACAAAAGAGATACCTTGTTGCCACTGGATGTCGTCGGTCCTCCATGACGGGAGGGCGAGGAAGAGGAGGAAGAGGTGGAGACAGCTTTTGGGACATGGGCATAGGCTCTGCGCAGCCCGTTGGAGAGGCCATGGTCCACATCCTCCGACTTGGAAGACGGATAGAGGTTTTGCATGGAGCTGAAATTTTTGGGTGTGACAGGCTTGAAGGCAGAAGACCTGAAACGAGCCTGGAGGGAAAAAAAGCCGGCAAAGTTCAGGGCACTCTTGAAGGATGCAGAGATAGTAGAAAGTAGCTGGAGAGAAAGACTTTACTCACCGCAAAGAGGGTTGGGCTACGCAACATAAATCACTATGTTTCTATTAAGTCAATACTGGTTCACTCTGTGTTTTTAACGTTGATCAATTCAAGCAAAAAACAGTGAGATTCAATTGCTGCAATAAATTCAGAACACAGCAAGTGGCAGATTCTCAATCTACGCTGGTGAGCTGGAAGAGATTTAAGTTGATTTATGCTGGTAACAGGCTACGGGGGCGTTGCAACCTGCCGCTGGAGATGTATAAATGTGATACTGATCAATTTAACACAGCCCCAGCAGCCAGTCACTGGCTGTATCACATTTATAGAAATACCTCAATGGGGATGCCATTCATCTACATGAATGAATCGGAAAACAAGACCCAATCCTCCTCATACGTACTGTTTTAAAATGATTTAACTTAAGGTACCGTCCAGATCGAATACTTTTAAGATTGCCCTGAGACTTTAAGTTCCCTATTTTACTCTGTGAGTGAAGAAAATAAGAAAGAACTTTCTTGAATTAATCTTTTTTGCTGAACAATATTTACCTTTTCATACTTGGCCCCACTTGGCAGTGAGTTTTTTGTCAAGTCTACTTCGGTGCCGTCTTTATGGTAGACCTTGGCGTACAGGTTGTCCTCCTCACGTGCAGAGCTCAGGCCAGAGATAATGTCCTTTTTGCCGTCGCTGCTTGTGTTCGCTTTAGGCTCTTTTCTGTTTGGAAGCACAGCGGGGTCAACTGAGGTCAAGCCCTGTCACGTTTTATTGCACCTTGCAGACCGCTTCGCCTTCAAAAGTGCAGAATGTGAAAGCATCTAGCAGCACTCACCTGGTGATGTTGAGGTAGTTGAGTAGCTCTCTTTGGGTGAAGCCTTTCTTCAGGAGGCCGTTGGTCTGTTTGGGTCTCACCTGGGGCACTGCACGGCTGCCTTTAGTCGGAGACACGTCAGGCCTCTCAACCAGACTGCCTACACTTCCCATGCCGCAGCGGGACGCGATGGGCTGGGCTGGGAAAGGGTTACGGAAGGTTTTGTTAGGGCCTCGGGTCAGAGGAAGAGTCTGGACTGAGGTTGCCATTGGTTACAAGGCTCTGAGGGGGGGTGAGGTGCTCTGTAAAAAAAGACAAAGGTAAAAATAAGCTTCTCAAAAGAAGAGGAAGCAGGTAGATCTGTTTATAGTGATGGTGGCCAAGATGACCATGTTCTGCTTTATCCTCCGGGGACCTTGAATTTCATGGTTATCCAATCTATAGTTGTTGAGATGTTTTAGTCTGGAACAAAGTGGCAGACCAGCCAACACTTCTACAGCTAAAAAATTGAGATTTGTATCTTTTCTCCTTATAAATAAATCCACCTCTTTCCCCTTTACAACCCTGAGTGGATGTTGTTCTCTGGAGGAAGAGCCTGAGCTAACAGACATTTCATCAGCTGTGTTTCTCTCCACAGACAGCTGTCTCAGAGCACAGCAAGAACAACTCGGCTTCCCACAACATCACAGCACAGCACAGCACAGCACTTCACCACAAACAAACACACAAACTGACCTCCCTGAAAACCCTTTTACAGGAGAACAATGACTGTAAAAGGATGTCTTTGCAAAGAGGACACATTTGAAAATGTTTGTTTCATGATGCAGTTGATACAGCATCAGTCTTTCCGCTCAGACGCTCATGTTATCCTGTCCCAACAGCAAATCAACAGGATCACATGAAACATGTTTGGTTTTTTTACGAGGTAGGGCAGCATATGTCACATCACAATCCTGTTATGTAACTCTGCTCCAACTAGGGATCAGAAATCAGACAGAAATGCTTTGGTTACAACTCAATCAAGTTCTCCAGCAGCTTATTTTGTTTGCAAATTTCCTGCCTCATGAAAATCTTGTGTATCCAAATGTACCGATCGCACAGTGCGTCTACGTAAGTCTAGCCTGAATACATCTTAAACAGACATGATGGCTGTCTGTGTGAGATTCCTGTTAGTCACAGCAGGCGGCGTTTTGTAGAGAAAAGAAACAATACAAGGATGAACATTTTCTCTCGACTTTCACAAAACATGACCAGTTGCCAAGTTACCCCCACACCTACCTAACAGCCACTATTGTTTTGTCAACTCCAGTTTGAGCCTCGTCGACTCTACGCAGCAAATCTCTCCACAACCTCCCCACCACCACCGTCTGTCAAATCCCCCACATATCCCCTCCCTTTTCGTCTTCTCAGACAACCTCATTAAGGTTCACTATTGATTTCACCCCGCTGACCCCCTCTCTTCCCGTGCATAAACACCCCCAGCAGCCATTAAACCTTCTTCAGACCATAAAACACACAAACACGCCCCAGTCTTTCAGACTATAAACACGAGGCGAATTCTCCTTTTGTGCTCAGCCTGCTCATAGAACAGGTAGAGGGCCAAACCACGAATACAGCTTGTTTTATTAATTATCTTCAATACTGACTATTTTTCAAACCATACCACAAATCTTAAGAATAATTTCCTAACTTGTAGGAAAATATTGTTTTGAATTAATTTCATTATTTTATGAGAACAAACCTGAGAGGCTTAAAGTTGCTATCCAAAAGTAGATTTCCTTGACAATGATATCTTATTATTCTGAGGCTTTCTACTCATATGTGCATCCACGGAAATCATATATCTTATATTCAGGATGCCAAAAAAAGCAACAAAAGCCTCTATTGTGAAAGGCATGTCATCAGGAGATCCGACCTGAAAGCGATAAGCACACATGAATGCTGTCAAAGGATAATGTGTATTGAATCCTTTCTTGCATGAAAGGATGCTGTTTGCAGGTAACTCAGATATCGGAGTGTCCTTAAATGCACCAAGAAGATGAGCTCCTAACCTGTCAACGCTGGCTCCTGCACTGCTATAGGGCCTGTCAGGATAATTACGTTATCGACTTATCGGTGTATGTGCTGACCTCCATATCTTCATATAGCGTTTGTTTACATAAGAATGTAATCAACATTTAAGCCAATATGATGCCGAGATAAACATTTTAAGACTTGAAAGCAGCACCTTTAAGCATTTCTTCCCATTTTATTTATTGTTTTGGTTGTGTGGTTTTATTTTTTCAGGATGTTTTAATATTTTTTTTAGCATTCCAAATTCAATGTCTGACTATTATTAAGAATTGAAAAGTTCTTTGCTCTTTGAAAGGGTGTACTTGCATTATTATGCTATTATATCATCATTATTATCAGTGGCATACAATGGTCTTAAAATGAAAATAATATAATTTATTGCAATTATTTCTGGGAAAACATATTGTCCAACAATAGTTGTTATCGTTACAGCCCTAGCAGAACTTTATGGAAAAATAAAGCAAACACCAGTCACTGAGAAGGACAGATTACCTATCTTAGTTTCAGACAAAGTGGCTGCCTGGAAGGTATAAAATCAAGCTGCTTTTCAATATGCAACATGCAAAACCCCAGCATGTTGGTTGCTCATGAAGGTTTTGGCAGGTGCATGGCTGCACGGGGGATCAAACCTGAGCTCGTCCCAAATAATGACTGGGCCGTTCTGCCGCCTCTCTGCCAGTGCGCACTCATGACACAGACACACTACCTCAAAGCCATTTGTCTCTCTTGCTGTCACATCAATATATACTACGTACGAGCAGAGACACCCGCAGTGACACTCTGGTATCTCCTCTTGCTTCTAATACAATACACATTCATCAAGTGCCTTGCACTGCTGGCCTCTACAGTTATAACAATTATGCAAATGGTTAAAATAGGCAGAGAGAGCTGTGCAAAGGCAGCTCCAACCCACTCTACTCAGGGCTCTCCGCCAGGCTGAGATCAAAGCAGCCCAAGCTGCTCATGTTTATATTCATGAGGTACTGTTTCTCCCAATGTAAAACTTTCCACTAAAGCATCCGGCTCTTAATAAGCCAATATAATACAGGCTGAACTGAGGAGAGACATCAGATAACCATGATAATGAATATAATCAAGTAAAATGTGACACTCCTTGAACAAGGTTCTTCTCTGGCGCCGTCCAACCAGGAAGTCTTTGTGTCCCGGGTCAGAAGACATGATGGATATGAGTCAGTGCAGGTCACGCTGAGCGTGTATGTGTCTGACACCATATGAATAAGTCATGAGTGCACCAAACCTAAGGGCCACTGGCCAAGGTCTTACGCAGTATTTTTAGGAATGGTATTTTACGCAGTTTGTATCATGCATCTGCCACAGACATGAGAGGACAATCGATGCCTGACGGGAAGCTGGGGTTGAGATGAGGGCGGGTGAGGCAGGGCAATTCCTTTTGGGTGGACAGGAAGGCAAAAATCCTTTTAGGCAGCAACCACAAATCTCGCAGGACTGAAGAAATCTTGCATCCAGTTGTTTTCCATAATTGCCTTCTAGTTTATGGGCCCCGAGTAAACCAGGAGACACAGCAAGATTTACAGCCCAGCCCTGACTAACCAAGGGGCCCTGAAATGCAACACACCTTCTTAAATCACACACGACACACACACACACACACACACACACACACACACACACACACACACACACACACACACACACACACTGATCAAAGCAGTGCTTCCTACCAGCCTTGAACAGTTGTGGTCTAATTGAAAAGTGCTCTGTTCCTGATTTATGCTTCTTTGAAAGCTGTGACGTGCTTTTTTGTAAAGCTGCTAACTCTGATCAAAGATAGAAATGTTCAACATCAGTGTATCAAAGTGCCTCTTCATCCCTCTGATACTGTGCACTCATACCTGCATCTGCTGCGCAGGTTTCAAATATAAACGGGAAAAAAGTAAAATTAGTACACTGATCTACTGACTCGATCTCACATTCATCAGCCTGCCGAATGTTGCCGAGCATCATCAGGGACTGAACAGTTTATCTTGAAAAAAGGAAAGGGTGATACTGAATACAGCAATTCCCAAACTGGAGGAGGTATCAATATTAAATATGCACACTAAAGGGGAAAGATGTGAAGAAACATGCCGCTGAGAGCTGTGGGTCTCTACAGGCTTTACAGTGAAGGTTTTGTGTCTTGTGTTTTCACAGGATGATATCCTAACTCATCTAGAAAACCATACAACTGCCAATTTACTACAACCACAAAGAAAACAAAGAAGGAAGCCCTCAAGAGGAGCGTTTCAAGGACGCTCTCTCCTAAAATATTGTAATCAGGTGTCCTGTGGGGAAAATAAAAGCTTTCAATGGAATGCTTGAGCATGAAGAGGGGACATTTCAAACCCTCCGAGACACACAGGTCAGTGCTGGGACTGAGACCCGAGGAGAGAAGGACGGGGAAGCCAAATTCCACAGATGCTTCGCAGAACACAAGCTCGGGCTCGTCAGGTTTTTAGATGCACAAAACGCTCACTCCCACGGACGCTCACTCACACTTGTGTGCGCGCGGGTCACTCAACACAGCCCCGAAAAAGCATAATATGCACGGCTCGCAGGCTCCAGATCCTCTGTCCTCTTCCCTCGGCGCTCTCTCTCTCCCCTGCTCCATGATCAAAGTTTGTTTACGTTTGTGGGGTAACTTCGCAGGTTACATCTGAAACTCCCACACAGCGCACACTCTGTTACGTTATGTAAGCCCTATCAAAGCTGTGCTCGCTAGTTTTCAGTTGTTAGTTGTGTAAAACACTATGGAGCGATTACCAAATCAGCCACTCGCCTTATTGAATCTATTTTAGACAGAACTGCAGTATTGTATTTAACTCCTACTCTGATAGCCTGACAGCCCTTCTTATAGGACACTGTCTGTCTTTAAACAAAACAGCAATGACAGGATGTAATGATGGTTTGACAGACGCTTCTGCCACATTTAAATGCCAAGCCAGGCTAAATAAACCGAAAAAAGGAGCACAACAATATTAAAAGTCTGAAGCCAGGTTTGTGCATCCGTGAGCCTGCAACCTAAATGCTAATGTCAGCATGCTAACATGCTCACAATGGTAATGCTTAACAGAATGTAAAGAAGTGACAGTTTTAAAGATGTCTATGTATTGTGATGCAGAGATATTTACTGAAGTTAGCATGCTAACAAGCCCCTAGCCTGTTTGTTCTTATATTAAACGACATCAACACTCCCCCAGTGCTCCGAGCTCCCAGTCCAGCCAGAGTCAGCTGATAGGAGCACTAGCTGCATGGCTAACTGAGCTGACTAGCTAACGACAGCTACAATTAGCAGCAGTAAGTGATTACTCTGCCTCCAATGTGCCACAGGTGGCCAAAAACTTACACATAGCAACTATAAATGCTGATGTTTTGCAGGTAATGCTTGCTGTTTTTAGTCAAAGTTAAATTATCTTTAGAAATACAAAGGTTAATTGATTGATGATGATGAGAATGTCATTAATTCACAAGGATTAATTGTTTTCGGTAATCTGTATTTTGCGACAAGAGAAACTAAAGTCACACGTTCCAGGTAAAAGTCAGCGTCGTAACCAGCTGATGTAGGCTAGTAGATGCAATTTGGAGCTCGTTCTTGTATTGTGGGCTACTGTAGGAGCTAGTTAGTCCTAGTATTAATGAGAAAATGTGTATTAACGTTCAACCGTAGTTCAATTACTAGCTTACTTTAGCCTACTTTTGCCATTTACTTCCTTTATTTGATAGTGACAGGTGAAGAGGCAGACACAGCGCTGTAGGCTAACCATGCAGGTACAAAGGTGCTCCATTATCTTGCTTTTTCATATATTAGGCTAACACGTACAGGACAATTAACAACATAAAAGCTTTAAAACAAGATCAAAACACCCATCTTAAGCCAATCAGTGCAACTTTTCAATACGTTGTTCAAAAAACAAGGATCTCATCAATCATCCCAAATAACAATAGACATTATCAAGGAAACGGTTTCCTCCACAGAGCGCACGAAATATAATGTATGTAAAATCAAGAGTGACTTTCATCTGATATCACGGTGCTCTGACGGTCTAAATCTGTCAGCAGCAGCAGGTAAAGCTGTGCCCGGGGCCGACACGGAAGGAACCATCCCACTTGTGAAGCACCTCCACTCTCTGATTGACTCTTACATGCTAGCATGTAATGAGTGAGTATGTGAGAGTGTCTCTGGCTGTTGGGCATGACAGCAGAGGAGTGCTCGGCAGCAGCCTCTAATTGTTAGCAGGTTATTCATTATGGATGGCAGACGATCTGGAAGACAGACCTCGTTCCTCTCCACAGACCCTGAAGCCATTCAGAGGAGCCGAGGCGTTGAAAAGGAAGGTCGTGAAACGTTCCTTCTTCTGTGCGTCTGAATGCAGTGTTTGTGTCACATACCATCATAAATCAGTAAAAATCTGACAAGACACAAGCTGCACACAGACAGAACTTTGCAGAAAAGGTCGACTTTCATTTCACGACACGCGAGACGAGGAGCGGTCCCTCTGTGAAACGTTGAATGTAACTCACTGGCGGTAAGATGATGTGGTGCTTAAGCTGAAGGCCCACTGTTCAGTCTCACACTGTCTCCATTGATGACGAACACTTGAGTCTTTACAGAGGTCAACAGGTCATATTTAGTCATGGCGATAGATACAGGGCGCTATTGAGCACACAGACAGTAAAGAGCAGACACAGACGTTTCATTCTAAGAGTTCTGACAAGGGAGGACTACCACTATTCAGCCGGCCCTGTTCGATGCACTAATATGTGTTTCGAAGCAATATTTTACTGCTAATCATGAAATATAATAAGATTCTTAGAACAAACAAAGTTGCTAAACAGCTTTTCCTATAAACATACACACGAACACTGTTGTCACACGTGCAAAACAGATGAAAATAGACTTAAAGTTAAAAGCGTGTTTCGACAACTGAATTACTGAACCGGATTAAAGGAAACGTATCCAGGAATTCTTTCCCATTAAGCAACATTATGAAGAATCCTCAGATATGACTGATGTATAATAAGTGAGTATAAGTAGTCTGTCCATTAAATGTACAGTATACTGGACATCTTGAAAGATAAATCTTCATTAAATGACATTTAGTCGACTTGAGCTGGCTGCTTCTTTCATATAGATGAGGCTCCTAAAATTCTCATTAATAATTTTCACAGTAGCCGCCATAATAACAAGAGAAAACCTTGAAACTTGTGACCAATTGGGAAAGAATGGCGACCTTTGAGCATCGTTGTTGCACCAGGCTTCAGGAGCCCTACAACTCTCACAGTCCTGATCAAGACTGTCTGCCTCTGATGGACTCAGTCCACTAAATCAGCTGTCAGGACTTCCTCTGAGGCAGACCAGCTGAGGTGGGTTTCCTCTCTGCATCTGTTAGCCTATTGACAGCGGTCTGCACAGTGCGCCTCAGCCTTTACTGCCTATGCTGACTTCACAGTATTGTATTTCTGCACTGAATTCAATTACTGGCTCTGACTACAGTAGCTATGTTGGGGTTATCTGGGGTGACTGGTTGCGCTAATGTTTCATGGAACTCTATTGATCTGGATCTGACTGATGTTACATAAGGCTGCTTCAGTGTGAGAAGATGTCACCCCAGGGAGTGTGTTCACAGGGCCACCTCCTACCTCCAAATGTATTATTAGTGTTATTTATAGGTTTCTCTTCCAACAGTACAAAGAGTCTGTTTTGTTAAATTATCAGTCTTCAATTTGTGGTGTGAAAAAAGATTTATTGCATAATCCCTAATGTTGTTTAGATGAATGCCTTTGTTGATCCCACTGTGAGGTTACAAGTTCAACCTCTATGGGTGTGTGTGTGTGATAGAGAGAGATTAGTCCTTGCAGCATAAGGATAAGTACCTGACCTCAGTGTTGTTTTAAGTGACATCCAATTGTCCTTCACTCATTCACACACACACACACGAACAATCACAACTAATCTACCCTGAGTGGTAAAAACAACATGCCAACCAAATACATCTAATACTAGAGGTAAATCTTATAAAGGCAAATATCACTCAAGAACACTGTGTTCCTTCACTAAAATAGACTTTCTAATTTCATATTTATCCTCGACAACTGTGTGTCTCACACTATCCATCTATTTAGTCACGGCAGACAGCGGCACTGAAAAAGGACTGACAGCGTAAAAGAAAATTTTAATTGAAAAAAGACATGAAGAAAAATCTGGACTGTCCTTGGAGAAACACATCAAAATACAAAAGATACTGAAATAAAATGTTATATTAATTATTTTTCAGTGAAACTTTCTTCAATGCCAATACTTGTTTCAGCGGCAACACAACTTTTCAAATACAAATGTTTCAGTGCCAGTGTTTCCTTTTTCATCCAAGTGTTGTTTTCAATGCCAAACTTTACTGTCACAGGTTTAGCCTTATAAATCCTGTATCGAGAACCTGAGGGTTGAACTGGAAAAAATAATCTCTGAGCGAATTAAACTGTTTGCTAATCCCTGCCTCCCTTATTTATTGGTGCTTTCTTTATATTCTCGCACAGCACGTAGCCTAGGCTAGGCATAGCCAGAGGTAGCAAACAATTAGGCTATAATGGTGGCAAGTTTACCACTCAACATTCTTGAGTGAATCAGTAGATTCTTGATTTCAGGAACGACAAGGAGAGCATCTCCTTTCTACAAAACTGTTGGTTTTGCAGGCCAACTAAAAGCTGGTTGTTGTTGTTTGCTTTAGCTTTGTTGTGCTGTAGCCTCATTTGCTCTGCTTTGACTGCTGCACATGTCTTTATGATTGGATGGATTATTAGCTTAATGTTACTTTTAGGGGACTTTGTGAAGGACCACATTCTTCAGAAAAACTGTATATCCTTGGATCCTGAGACAAACAACATAAAGCCCATATGGATATAAATATAGTAGTATTCTACCTGAGACATTCAGTATAATTTAAAGTGATGGACTACAAGTAGCCTCGAGAGGATGCCTCTCTGTATTGATGGTGCAATTTGGACCAGTTATGGAAGAATTTGGCAGAAGTTATTGGCATCGTATATTTCTTATTTTGATGCATCTTGTTTGGATGACGATTTCGGCGATATGTTCAGCTGTTAATATACAAAGGTCAGTGCCTGTCAGGCATGATGAGCGTGCTGCAATCAAAACCCAGCATGTTTACTTATTCCTCCAGATTTTCTAGTCTAACCAGGATGTCACCAAGGAAGTCAACAGCATCTAAAAACAGCGTCACACAGAAGTATTTCCTTGTCTAACCTCAATGGAATTTTTGAAAAAGCAAACAAAACAGAACGGCATGCTATTAATTTCACCTAATCTTGAGTCCAGTTCAAATTCTCTGTTTGGTTTCTGTTCACCTTGTCCGCAAGCTAAGCCTGCACAGTGTTTGCCAACTGCTGCTATCAGTTTGTGAGCGAGCAGAGGTTCAGAGTGAAGAATGTAAAGGGAGAGCGCGATGAAACTCACATTCCTCACATTTCTCACTTGGTAATAATTAATGTGCCTTCACATTACCCATACAGCACTGATATGGGTGGTGTTGTGGGCCTGTTTCTCTGCTCTGAACAACAACTAAACAGCAGCGTTTATTTTCCAAAGCACCTTGGTTCCCATGAGAGCTATGTTGGTAATATTAGACATTTAATGACTCATAATTCTACCACATAATCAGATCCATTCAGTGTTAAATTGAGCTGATAAAACCAAAAGCACAGGAGCTAGCTTCTTATTAAATTCATTACAGCAAGCCTCTCTTTCTCTTTCCTCTCTGTGGCTTCTTTGTTTCCTGGAGCGGTTCATGTAGGAGTCACTGTTCTGTGATTACAGCGATAGAAATCGAGTGGTTCCCGCGTCGACCTACACCTGAACCAATTCCACTTAACGGCTGCAGTGAACGTGCATGCATCCATCCACACACACCCTCAACGTGAGACCACACACTCGGCACAAACACAAACGGGGAAATGTGTGGACTGCGGCTGGAAACTGATTGGGATTCAGAGGAAGATGCTGATGTGGATTGACCCGCAGTATGACTGCCAATTTAGGAATAGATAAGAAGCTTTACAGATCACATCCCTGCAAACTTTCTTCTTTGATCTCATCTGCAACGCAACACCAGCAGGCTGCGCGTCAGGTAGTAAACACTGATGCTGCTGACGCACGATGATGCCAAGTCAGAGGATCAGCACTTTTTACTCCTGTGGTGTTTTCTCTGTAAACAAAGTGTCTGTGAAGCAGCACAGTGGGAACTAGTGAAAATCAGCTTGTTGGGCCGACTCAAGTCACAACTTCACTGTACAGAGTTACAACGACAGCAAGAAACAACAGTGAAACGAGAATTTCACCTTGTGGGGCTCATGTTATACAATCAGGAAGAACAAAGGCAGTCTAATGAAATCTTGTTACCCAGCTTGGATACAACACTGAGCCATGAATAGTCCTCAGGGGGAATTCCAGGCACACAAATAAAACCATCAGACTTGCAATCATCACAGAAAAACAACGCAGAAAAAGAACACACGTAGGTGTGTGGAAAAGAGGGTTTATTGAAGAAATCAAGACGCTCAGTGGAACCGATAATCCTATATATTGTTCTCTAAGCACCATGTGGCTCCACTTTGGGACGTTCAATAATTAACAGTGAATTAGCACATATGTTCTGCGCTGCTGGGAGTGAGTGTGGAGGATGCGGATGCTGCTCAGTGTGACGTCATTCGTCCCAGGAGAAAAAGATTGAGTTAAGAAGTTAGCTAATTCCAATTCAGCTCCACAGCAAACAAACATGCCTGAGCAATTAACAATCAGGCTGCTTTCCTCTTATCTCTGCAGCTTAAGCTCTTCTTTGACAATGTAGCCTTAACATGGTGAGTTCAGAGCGTGTTGAGCCTGCCGGCGCATAAATAAGTCAAACTTTGCCATCAGCAAGTTGAGGAATGTATTAAATATACACATACAGGTTAGACGGGTTCTTGCTTTGATCAGAGTCCACTATCACACAGTAGACTCTGGAGTTAAGGCACTTTCAGTATCACAACACTGACTTTTCCAAGCAAATAAAAGAAGGAGTAATATGATGACATGAGACCAACTGAGATAAAAAGACAGGTAGGAATAAAAAGTCGCATGTTTACCTGTCTGTTTGTCCACCTGAAACGTCACTTCTCTGCTTCTGATCCCATGCTCACTCTGTTTGTCTGTCTTTCTGACTCATGCTCGCGCTACTGATTATAACGCCACATGACTTCCTGTTTCTCAGTCTTCGATGGCAACAGGGAGGTGTGGATGGGAGGGAGCTGCCTGGTCCCAACCACTGACCTGCAGGCCACGTCAAGATTCGCTTTGCACGGATCTAAATAGACGACTAAGCTGATCTTAAGCTGGGTGCTTTAAATCGCGACAGGAGGTTTACCTGTATGTTTTATATATATGAAACTGGGAGAAATCACTAAGTTGACCTCTCAGTCTCCCATGAGAGAGCCTGGTACTTTCCTGCTCACCCTACACCCCTCTCCCTTTTCCTTCTCTCCTCCCCGTCTCACCTGCTCATCTCTTTGTGCACTTTGAGCCCTCTCAGGGGCCCGTGTGGTTGAACTTGTTCTCCCAGTTCCAGAAACAAAAGCCCCGCATGTGAACCAGCCTTTGAGGCGGTCAATCCAGACCCTGCACTGACATAAAACCCAGCCTCACCGGACAAAAACCAACAATGCAATGTGTGTTGTTTGCTCACGACTATGAGGACAATAATGAGGGATCAGAGTTTGGTTAAGACGGACAGCAGGAACACAGAGAAAGAAGGATGAGGGCTGGAAAAACAAGACGGCGCACATAAGGAACAAGTGGAAAATGAGAGCATGTGGGGGTTGTCTCAGCGTGGACCGTCTGGACAATAGTCTGAGTGTAAGTCTCCCTTCCTGAGGCTGGGTTACTGGATGGGTTCTGCATTATATCGAATTACATAACTCAAACTGGGGACACTTGCATCGGAGGAGGGAGAAAAGAGAGGACATTGTTCTCCACTCCCTGACCAGAAGAAAGTGAGTTCTTTCTTCTTTCTTCGCTGTGTGATGGAGGGAGTGAAGGAGGTATCTGGACTTCTTAAAGCTGGCACCAATAGGTGGGCACACAGGAATCCCAGCTAATAAATCACCTTGCCAACCAGAGATGCACAATATAGAGATTGGCAAACTATTAAAGGCATTCCAGAGCAAGAATGTGATGTTTCGTGGTGCCCTTTTGGCTCGCCCGGTGCAATTTCAAGAAAATCAGCTGAAAAATGAAAGGAGGGGATAACCCCATCAAAGCAAGGCGGCCCAGTCCAACACTTAAGCAGGTGCCGCCGTACCCCTGTCATTACCTCCGGGCCCCACAGGCATGTCCAGTCTCAGATTCCACAGATTCTCACTTGTAAGTCTCCCAGCTGGCTGAAGGCACAGCTCCAACAAGAAATCTCTGGGAACCTGTAGGAGTAGTAAAGGTGGTGCATGTGTGAATGGATGTCAAAAAGGCAGCAGGAGGAGGGAGGACAGGAATGTTGGGATTCAAAGATGGAAATATGAAGCAGAAACAACAGAGAGGAACCATGCTGTACCTGTCCGACTAGTCAACTAGACGAGACAACAACCCGGGCTAGACTCATTTCCTCTGCCTAAGCTCTTCTGGACAATAACATTACAGGAAGCAGCTACAGGAGGCACGCTGGATGTCTGGCCCATGAGAAATAACATTATCCTGGGTCCTGGGACACCCACCTGAGCTTGGTGCGTCTGTCAGTCTGGATTTTGTTCTTTTAGAAAAACATGACAGATTGAAATCCTGTGAGTAAGGATTTAGAAGAAGCTACCAGAAAGAAAGAAAATAAACTAGAATAGCACTAAGTTGAGCAACACCTCTGCCAAGGCCCAGCAGTCCCCTTTAATTCAATCAAGCCTAATCCAGTATCAAATAAAACATATTTGAATCAGCTAGATCCAGATATTTATTTGGATCCACATCAAATTGTACTCACTCATAGATGCCAGCCAACTTAATAAACAGGCCGGAATTTTTTCATCAAGATCGATGTATTATTTCTAAAACAAAAAAGTCAAAACAACAACCTATCACGCAATATTAAAGAAACAGAAAAAAAAAATCCTGGATCCTTTATCCAGATCCACACCAAAAGTTAACAGGGTCTGTTCTGGGCTGAGACCCATCCTCCGTCTAAGTGTTGTGGAAATTTGTTCAGTAGCTTTCCTGAAATCCAGGTGACAAACCAACCAACCAACAATCAAACAAAGGGACACCGGCGAAAACATAAACTCATAATTAGAGAGGAGTTTCTTTCTTAAAGGAGTTGTTTGACATTTTGGGAAATTAATTTATTAATTTTTTTGCCAAGAGTTAGAGGAAAACATTGATGTGACTGAACCAGCATTTGTTTGTCTTAGCTTAGTTTAGCATAGAGACTGGAAACAGCTAACGTAGCTCTAGACTGAAGGTGACAAATGTGCCTTCCAGCACCTGTAGAGCTCAACAATTAACAACACACAACAATTTATTTCCAGGCTGATTTGTTACCTTCAGACACAGCTAGGCTAGCTGTTTCCCCCTGTTTCCAGTCTTTGTGCTAAGCTAAGCTAACTGGCTGCTGATTGTATATTCATATTTAAGGTGCAAGGCAGAATTAAAGTGCCAGTGAGCTTTAATCATTGTTCCACTTTTGCTACCTGTGACCTACATGAGACCTGCGCAGGTCACAATGAATGACTGCAACCTTTAAATCCACCGTATTGATTCTATGTAAGAGAACAGGATGCGACAGCAAACTGAAACGCTGTTGGAGAGAGCAGAGCTGCGTTTGCCTCGACGACTGCTACCTCTACACCCAGATAAAAATAAACAACAATGCCCACTTGCAGAGGAGGGCTTCGACTCGTGGCCTTTTGTTCTGCACTGCTACAACTCTTCAGACTAAATAAAAGAGACAAGGGCCAGGTACTCTGTGCACACAATTCATCCCAACGCACACGCAGGGTAACCATTGCTGCTGATATCTATAGAAGGCAGGTGAATGCGGGGGCTCCTCGTGGGGAGATAAGCCTGATCAATAAAAACACGAGGAAACGATAAGCCTTAGCAGAGGTGAACACACCACGGCTGACTCACGGGGGAAAGAAAACATTCGTTAAAAAGACAATAGTCCCGGGAAGAGATGCTGCCAGAGTTAGCGGCTATTTCCGTCTGCCCTCTGAGTCAGTCGGTGACATTTAGAGACAATGGTCCCAGCATGGGGTCCGTCCGCCCTCCTACACTCTCAGACCTTTCCCCTCTGAAGGTCAAGGGGTCCCACTTGTCCCATGAGGTTAAAACTATTGTTCAGCACTCAGGTGGCGGGTCAACCAACCAGTAATAACACAGGAAATCCTGAGTGCAGTAGACTTTACTGTGATTAAATATTAAGTATATGATG
Source organism: Pagrus major (assembly GCF_040436345.1). Classification (NCBI taxonomy): domain Eukaryota; kingdom Metazoa; phylum Chordata; class Actinopteri; order Spariformes; family Sparidae; genus Pagrus; species Pagrus major. The sequence continues at coordinate 21,447,914 of NC_133232.1, read as the reverse complement.
GGTCTGGTTCATCTGGCAGCACAAGAGATTTTGATTGATAGAAATAAGCATGTGGGCCACAGAGCTAGCTCCTCATTATGCCAAATCCACCCATGCATATTCACACTTACCACCACACCATACTGTAAATCATCAATCTGCAATGTTTTGTTCTCTCCATGAGTTATTTTGTGGAAAGTTTTCTCAAGCTAAATTCTGTTTTCTGGCAGATGATGAATACACAAATGAATATAGAAAGTTAACGGTCATCTAAGTTATGTGGTAGAAAGCAGGTGTGATGTTTGCAGGTGGAGAGAGGATTTATATTTAAAGTGCATGGAAATAGCTCTCTGGATTACACGAGGAAAGCAGAGAAAACTTACTTGTGTCTACATCAAACATCCCAGTTTGTTGCCAAAAAAACAAACTGCCACCTTTGCTCAGATGCCTGCATGCTGTCATGTATCATCAGTCTGTGATGTTCACATTCAATCTGTTATTTTGTGATCACAGGGCTTTAGCAGACTTGGTTTTTCCTGCCTTAACCTGCCTAAACTACTTCGTCTAAGACAGAACTTGACAATATCTACATTAAACCTGCAAGTACAAAACATACAAAACCAAATTTTAACTGTATTGTAAGTGTTTAAAGGTGGATTATTCTTTAAAAGCAATAGTAAATTGGCTCCATGTAACAATTTCAAACAATTTACATCTATCAAACATCTATTTCTATCTATTTTTCATTGGCCTGCCAAAACCAAAACAATGAGCTGAAAGATCCCGAAAAGCTCTGTAGAGTCGAAGGGAACTGTGGAGCTTCAGGCAAAAACCGAGCAATCGTAAATCAAAAATCTTGATTAGAGCAGCTTTAAAATGTATTAAAAATGTTTTAATACCGGTTCCTGAATGATACTTTTTTGATACCAACTTTATGAAATGTGTTTTAATATTACATTTTACACAAACAGGTGGTGAGCCCTGTTTCTGGGTGTAACTTAGTGTTTGTCCTGCATGCCTCGAGACAGCCAATCATCAGCGCTGTTAGATCTTGGCACAACAAGTAAGTTGCATGGTTATTGGCTCACTGACGCTGATGAGATTAACTCCTCTGCAGGTATTAAAAATTTGGTATCAAATGACAAGACATTTTTCAACACTCGCATTTCGATCAGCGCCGTAAAAGCATCAAAGTTCGATACCCAGCCCTGGTTTTAAGGGGTTTAAGGTAGTATCCCCTTAAGTTATGACGCTGTAGTTTTATCATAGTTCAGTTTTAAATCTGGCAGGTGTATATGTCAGGAACGGCACCATGCTACTCAACGATCAATCTTCAGTTGTAAACACCTGCCACTTGGGGATAATTATTAACTTGGGTGTGTTCTCTGTCTTGTCACTAAGAAAACAACTCTGCAACTTGACCCCGCTGAATTTGTTTAAGATAAATCAATGTTTCACCGAGGTGAGTTACCACACGTTTGTGTGTGCTCCTTGGTTAATGTGATTAAACAACTGATTATCAAGTGCAGAATTACATAAGACATATATTTTCCTGCAGTTACAAACACACTTGAACACTTTCTTTTAATTCTACTGACAATAAAGTCATGCAAAGTTTTATCATTTACTGTGATAGCTTTGAGCTAATGAGCCTTACATCCAACAGTGGCAGAATCCAGGCAGGCAGCCCTGCACGCCTGGCCAAGTCCCACAGTGATTTTCTTAACCCGGCCAGGCTTTAATCACAGCGACAGAAGGCTCAGAATGCGTATCAGGCCAGCCACAGGCAGAGGAGTGAAAGCTCTAAGTATAAGAGCACGACACTTTCTCCTCAGACCGATCAGGCATGGCCTCGGCTATAAAGAGTCTATGAGATGAGTGCGGACGGGAGAGAGAGAGAATAGGGTAACGGGATAAGCCCAAGATTAGGAGAAAACGGGGAGGGGAAGCGGAGGAAAATCTGAGGCGAGAGGAGTGTTGAGGAGGGGAGACAGACTGAACGCAGTGAGTGTAAGAAGGGCTGATTAGTGTTTGATTAGCTGGCTGGCCTGAGGGGAAATCTCTGTCCACCGCCACAGTGCCATTATGACTGCTCTCCCCACCACACCATCTGCTAAACTGCAGTATGCATGACTGACCTGCTGTGCACTTACACGCAACAACAAAAAGCCTAACAGTAGACTGCGCTGTGGTTCACAGTGGTGACAAGGATGTTGGGTTAATTGGGCTCCGACAGGGCAAAGTGTTTAGTTTGTTGTACCCTTTTTTTAAGATTTACATCAGGCCTACTGTGGGAATCTGGAGGCGTGGAGTTTATTCAAGTTGACTGTGCCTGATGGAGAGGAGTTTGTATCCTCCTCCCTTTGGGTTAGGCAACACTAAGCAAATGGTCAGCAGACGTCTGACCGTTCAGCAGAATTAGTGTTTCATCAGCTGCCAGAGCCCTAAGGAGATACATGTACACACATACACACACGCACAGGGGAGTGCCAACCCCCCCCCGGGAGCTCAAACAGCTGAACGAAGACATCACATCAGCTGTCTGGCCGATTCCTCTGTGAGAAGAGCAGCAAAGAGACGGACAGACTGTGCAAATAGGTTCCTGTCAAAAAGTCTCTCAATAAGCTTTCAGCTAACAGATGCGTTCTGTGATGATACTGTTTACAAAATCAAACGTCGTGATGCTTTTGATCGAGTATGCCAATGTTGATAATTTGGCAATAATCAGATATTTGAGATTAGATTAAAAATACACAATTGGCAAGCCCATAGGAATATTTTAATAATTGATTCATCTTTTTTTTTCTTAATGACTTCGAAATTCTCTTAAATGTTCAAGATGATGACATATGGTCATAACAAGCCATCAGATCTCAAAGTGGGGTCTTTAAATTGCTAATGTAGCGCGACAGAAAGCCAAGAAGTCATGTTACAGCATATGTTGCTGTATATGCTTGATAAATTACCTAAAAAAATCTGAAACTGATCATCAGAATGACCCACAATCTGCAAATGAAACAGTCCATTTTAAAGAAGCTACAACAGAAGATTCACTTTATTGTAATGCAACCTTAAAGGGTCAGTTCACCCAAATCACAGAAACAGCCACCTTCTGTCTGATAACACTTGTTGGTATTTAGCCATGAAGATTTGTGATATTGACTTGAATGTTGATTTCTTTAGTTGCACAAATTAAATTACTGTTGTCTCTGTTTTGTTGAGTCGTTGGCAGAAGTTCCAGACTCCAGTAACTTAAAAGTTCTGCACAAAAAACTGAAGCTATCTGCATGAGAAAATATGATTTGTTTTTGTGTCTGTGTGTGTGATTTAGGGTTAGGGGTTAGGTTACTGACAGTGAGTCCTGATCTCACACAACCGGAGCTAACACTGCACTCTGTGATGTGTTTCGGCGTGTTTTTGCAGTTGATGACAGCGGAGAGCTGATGGCGAAATCTCTCAGTCACCTCCGTGTCATAAGAAAGTGAGCTGGATGGGATGTGGAGAAATGCATTTTTGTGCGGTGACTTCAACCCCCAAACAATACTTAAGCTGTCATGCAGCGATCAGTCACACACATTCACAGGACACAGCAGTCTATCACCCCTCTATCACCTCTGAATTCTCCTATAATCAATGCCTAAATTACAGGAATGGTTACCAACGCTGTCTCCAACAACAGCTCGCACGTCTATTGTCTCTCCATTGTCGGACGGCTCCTTCACTTGCGTCAGCGCGCACCCATAACCACCACACTCAAAGGGCTCTTCCTGCAACGCTCCATGAGTCCTCAGGTCAGAGGTCACCTGTGGCCTCTGGTCTCCACGACGACAGCCTGGCAGTCCCCAAGACTCTCCACCCACACACACACACACACTCAGGCTCTCTCACACACAGAATCAGCTTTTGTCCCCAAACTCATGTGCATCAAAAGAGACCCTGGAGGGTGAGCTTCAACCCAAACATTTACAGCCGTGCAGGCCAAACACTGCAGTGGAAGTGCAGGAGACCACCATAGCTGCAAAGTGACAGGAAATAAATGGCTAAAAAATCACTGTCCATCCATCAGCCTCCTCCTCCTCCTTCTTCTTCTCTCTCACACACAGTGGAAAGTGTTGCAACCACCAGGAGCAGAGTGAAAACACATTGTAAGGATTAACCCTGATTTAGAGACTAACAGTCTGTGATCCACCATCAGCTCACAGGCTTTAATCTGCACATTCAAGCACGTCCTCGAGTTCAGCAGAAAGTTTTGAACATGCCACCATCATGAAGCACAAACAAACCTCACATGAATGTTCACACAGACTTGAAGGAAAAAGATGAGAAAGATGTGGCGCTCACCATATTCTGCATGCAGGACATCTCTTAGACCAGCTCCGGTACTCTCTGCAGCACTTTGGTGTCTCGCTGGTTATATAATGAAACAACGTGGCTCCGCAGGATATTTTCCAGGACTTAGTGCTGAGCAGCAGACAGTGATCAGCCTGCTGGCGGGGGAGAGAGAGACCGAGAGACACAGAGAGAGACTCAGAGACAGAGAGAGAGAGAGAGAGAGAGAGAGAGAGAGAGAGAGGAGCGCAGACTGGGACGGTCTCTTTTCCCTCTCGGAGGTTTGAACAGCGGAGAGCAGAGTGAGAGGAAACATGAGAGGCAGGGGAACATGTGCTGTCCCCCCGAGGACTGGACTGACACACTTCAAGATGTGAAGAGGGACAGCGCCATCTAGCGAGCAGGCAGGCAGGTGCACAACATGCTTCAGAGGCAGTCAGGAGACACTTGACACCACAATGACTGCTTCAAGGGCTCAAACACCCTGGTAGATTACTCTCACCTAACTTTTGGCTTTGGGTCTCCTAACAGACAGCCATTTTCATAAAGCTGTAAGGCTCCTGGCCTCTTAGGCTCTTTTTCATTAATGATTTATCAGTCCATTTTTGTAATTGTTTAGTAATGAAATATTGAAAAATCTACAACAGAGTCACTCACTGTGTCATCAAATGTCACAGAGTCACTCACTGTGTCATCAAATGTCTGAATTCATCTGTCAGAAACCCAAAGATATTCAAATAAGAACGATATTTAACTGAAGAAATAACATTTGAAAAGCTGTAATTTGGGAGATGTTTTACATTTTTGCCTCAGGAATAACTGATACTTCCATTTTTCAGTTGTTTCAGGTCTACATTTTGTAAAGAGCAACATTTTTCATTCATAGTTTTGTCTTTGTTTCCTGGTGTGACAGCATTCTTCTGTTATTGTCAAATTTATGAGAGGGTGGTATTTATGATAACTATGAACATTACAACTTGATGTTCATAATGATAACTTATATAATATATGATATGTCATAATATAGAAAAATAAAACATAAAACATGACAATATTGCAGATGTTGTTGCAAATGTCTCACGCAAAGATAAATAAACTATCTGCCTTGTAATAATAATAATAATAATAATACGATCATGACAGTTTAATTTATTTTATTTTTATTTTCAATGTCTTCATCTTTAGCGGGGTCATACACAATAAGAAATAAGTAGAAAAGACAACGTGTTTATATAAAACTTTGAATAGACAAGCTTGATGCACAACAACTCACACATATTCATCTAAACAATAGGATCTCTGACACCATTGTAATGCTACAGTGTGTTTCTATTACTCATAGTGACAGAAGGAGAATGTTTTCTGGGGTTATGTATTCATATGTGACTCATAAAATACTGTTGGATACTGTGACAGAATCAAATGTTGCACCAGATCTCCACTTTCTCTCTCTCCATCACCCAGTTTTGATGGTTTACGGTTTCCTAGGTTTGGCTTTAGGGACCACTTTAACCGTTGTGGACACTGATTTGGCTCCTTGCAGGTTCTGGGCGGTGCAGGTGTATGTTCCCTGGTCCACGTCCCTCACCTCGTCCACCAGGAGGATGGACTGAGACTGCTGTCGAGCTGCTCCTCCACCCACTGGACTGACGCTCTCTTGTGTGTACAGAGGCCTCCCAATCTGCAACCAGCACAGGTGCTCCGGTCAGTTTGGACATAAACGCACACTGTACAGCATCTTTAAGTGTATGTTAATAAGTCAGTGATAAATAGTTATAGGCCTGAATGGCTCTGCAGTCCATAGGCTGGATGCCTCTTAAATTTTAACAAACATACTAGAAAGGCAGTAACATCAGTTACACAGATCCTTCTCCTAATTTGTCTCACAACCAACCTGATTTGTATTAATGCATGACTTCTTAATATTATCGTAGTTAGCAAAGGGTTGTAATTAGCCCTCTCTCTTCCTGAGTGTCTGACCTGCTGTCCTGGGTATTCCCAGTTAAAATCTACGACCACGTCCTGTTCTCCCACCACAGAGCAGCTGACACGCAGATTCTCCCCCACTGCCAGCGAGCTCGACGAGGCCTGGATCACTGGAGCAGGAGGAGCCATAGGGTCTGATGGCAAGTGTGGTACACGAGTGAGTTATGTTAGTGTTAAGTCACAGCAAACAATAATTTAACGGCGACTTGTGTTAGTCAGCATAATGAAACACTGTCTGTAACAGGCAATTTTCAGTGTGGAGTTTACATGTTCTGCTTGTTTTGCCCAGTTTTCTCTTGCAATCTTAAAAAAAGCATGTACAGTTGCACCACAGTGGCCTTTTCAAGTACTGTACCAGCACTACTTTATGTACAGGAGTGTTAAAAAGCTGCTCAATGACAATAACAGTGTAACAGTGTAACCACTGAGTGAAGTTGAATTACCAGCTGAAATAAAAGTGCATATGGAAAAACTGACCTAGACTAGAAAGTGCTGAGAGTAATTTATCCTAGTTTAAGTGTTTAAGCTGAAAGATGATTTAAGTTGGCGGTTAAAGCATAAGCACTGACAGCAGTCAGAGTAAATTGTACAAACTTGTGGGAGTTAGAAAAGTAGAAGAAACTGTTTTTTTGACATTGCTCAGAATGTGAAGACCTTTCACTTACAATCAGTTGCAAATGTCAGTTCATTGTTTTAACCAACAGTCAAAAACCCAGAGAGCAAAAAGTAAATAAGACAGAAATCTTATTCATCTTTATCAGCAATTTCCGATTAATTTCTGATTAAAGATCCAGTGACTAGGATTTAGTGATATTCAGGGGTTGCAGAATGCAACCAACTGAATACCCCTCATCCCACCTTACCTTACAGTGACCACTAAAATCTCTCACTGGAGCCAGTGGTAACAAAAACACACCAATTCTTAGTTTTGGGGCATTATACACAAATTAAAATATGAATATTATATACCATTTCTGCCAATAGGTCCCCCTAAATCATACACACTGCACCTTTAAGGGACAACTTAATGGCTGCACTCACAGTTAACATAGATGAGCATGTACTTAGTGGAGCTCTGCCTCAGGTTGCCCAGACTGGCCACACAGTACAAGGCTCCAGCATGATAAGGCCGCGGTCGATGGATGGTGAAGCCCTTCTTGACATTAAAGGAGATCTCCGTCCCGTCCACCGCCACCTCCACGGGTGGAAACTCGCGGTGCAGAGTGACTTTAGCCTCTGGTGATGTCACCTGGCAGGGGAGGACTGTTGGCCAATTTGTTCTCAGCTGAATCACCTCGTAATAGTCAGACGATGGCACAAATAGTTCCTGTGGATCTGAGTGGTGCAGTTAGAAGATAGGGCAGATTGATGATAAGAATATAAACAGGCTCACTATCACGCTGATGGGGAAATAAAACCGAGGCAGTTCTGAGAAGTACATGTGTAAGCATCAATAAAGTTTGTTCACTGTACCGGGAAAGAAGACAAAGACTTTGACAGCTTTGTCGTACTCCTTCCTGCAGTCTGTGTCCTCACAGTACATCGGATAACAGGTGTACTCCCCAGTGTCTGCACCAGTCGTGTTGACTAATGTCAGAACACCATATCGCTCATGTTGGACAATCCTGAAGAGCCCAAACAGGATAAAGTCAAAGAACAGACTGACAGATAACAGATTTTATCTTTCTGTCGTTAGAGGAATACATTTTCCATCGTGCATAATAAAGATTTATCGACCATGAAGCTTACCTGAGCCTTCCATCATCATCCTCCTCCAGGTACGGGGGGACGCTCCACTGCACAGGGCTGCCCCTGCACCTCAGCTCCAGAGTGTCTCCTGTCTGCACACTGATGCTCTCTCCCACCTTCTTAAACTTCCCTCTGTTTAGCACCTTTATGTGTCAAATAAAAAATCATCAAATAGTTATACAAAAATATCACAGATGCAGTGATTCTTCTGTCTCTGATGAATCTTCCTTTAAATGTGTAAATTGTAAGAAATGGACCAGCAGCTCAGATCAGGACTATGACTTCAGGGATGAGAAGACACGGCAGGCAGGGACAGGACAGGTCGGCATAAGCAGTGGGTGAATACGGTGTTTAGAGCTGAAATACATTTTATCTTACTCTGTGAACTGAGGATTTATTTTGACCAAACAAGTGGTGAATTTGTTTACGCTGAGTTTGAATGAAGTCTGTTGTCCAATGAGTTAATGAGGCAATTAAGCTCGTCTTAGTACGAACTTGAACTTGAATTCAGATGGGGCACGGTTGTATTTTTCTGTTTAGTTGGGAAAATAGGTATGAGAATATTTCCTTTTTTGACATTGTGTGAGTTTATTTTCTTTACTTCTTCGACTAAGTAGCAAACTCACCATCGCATGCATTTCCCAGCTAAAAGTACACACGATGGTTTGTAACTACAGTTTACCTCTTGAGATGCAAAGTGGTATACGGGACAGGAAGAGCCAGGGCTAGCTGGTTAGCAATGCTAACATTACTAGACATCTCTGCAACACAATACATTGGTGTCAACGATATTGATACTTCTCATTCTGTTTTTAAACTCAAATTCTGCCCACATCTTACAAATTGCACCTTTAACAATCTTAATAATAAGATTATTGTGTACTAGATGATATACCTGTGTGAGGAAGGTCTGTGGCGGAGCTGCAGGTGTTGCTTTGATCTTAGGTTTGGTTGTTACAGCTCTTGGACTTTTATTTGTTGATTTCCCAAGTTTAGGTTTGCTTGGCTTGGGCTTCCTCCCTGGAGTGGTCCTCTGTTCTTCGGCCTCTTTTTGACAATAAGCTACACAGTTTACAGAGATCATGAGGCAAATATTTCACAAATATAGACACAGACAAATGTTTATAATATCAGTAGTTACTATCTTCATAAAAAAAAATACAGTAAGCTTGCTGTGTGTGGTAATGGTATAATTTCTATCAGATGACAACTTACTAGAGTAAGTCATGTCACGCATTAGGCCAACAGAAATCTGCCCTCCTTAGCATTTCTAGGAACACATGTTCAAAGAACTGCTCAGCAAGTGAATAAAGTCACTTACCTAACTCCAAGATTACAGCACAAATTAGGAGAGTGCTCAGCACCAGCCTCCGCTTTGACCCAGACAAGTTCAGCAAAAGCATGATTGATCAGTAATCTTAAAGTCAAATTTAAATCAAAGTGGTCTGTGGATTGTTAGTTCACACAGTTCAACACGGAGAACGTATCGCAGCAATCAGAAGGAGGGAAGGAGAGAGAGGCGAGGAGGAGGGCAGAGCTTGCAAAGTCAGCTGTTTACCAGAATCACACAAATTCCTCCTCCTGAGAGTTGCATTAGTACCCCAAATTCCTCCTGACTGGCTCAATGGAGGCTTTCAAGCCTGTCCGGACCAATGAGGGTCCAGGGCCAGAGGCCCCTCCATGTGGAATCGCACAGCCTGTTTGCTTAGCTGCTGGACTGGAAGTGTGCTAGCAGCATGAGTCTGGCCCTCGGAAACACACCTCACAGCCCAGACATAAACTGTGCCAAGGTTATTAAAAGCATTTGGTGGCCAGTAAACCTTGTGTCCTACTCATGCTGATTGTCTCTCAAGCACATGACAGACTGGACCAGGTTTAGATTCATATAAATCCACAAAAAGCATATATAAACAAGTTTATCAACTTATCTTCTCTCTGTTCATCTGTTGTGAAGAGAATACAGCTTTTGAATTTTTGGGTTTTTTTCAGGGGCAAATAGTTGTTTCCTGACATCTAGTGAAGCTGAAAGTTGTTCATTGGACATTTTGTGGGCTGCCGAGGTCAGAAAACATGAGGTTCAGAGAGCCATTCAGATTTTGGCCTTGTTCTTACCCAAAGTAGAGAAACATTTGATTAATACCACCCCGATACTGAGTTTCTCCACCCCCAGCTTTAGAGCTACCTGTGTGAAGGTCCACCGTTGTTTTAGTTTTTGTTAGCATGTTGCTTGGCTAATGTTGCTATTCCCAGTCTGGGGGGATGTTTGTCTAATGTTGTAATATTGAGAGACAGTCAAGGGCAACTGTACCAACATAAAGGCTCATTTAAAGCCAACCAAATAACGAGTAGTAGGTTCGATGCCGATAACTGTGTTTTTCGTGTTACTTTTTGTGTTTATAACATCACTGCAGCGCTAGCGTTAGTGTTGTTGTAATAAAAAGCCAGTTTTGCTCTGGGACCATCATCGGTATGTTTGTGTGTGCTGCTGATGTGTGTAAATTGAATTGATAAACATACCCTGAGGATAAGGATATGGGTATGTGTGAAAAATACATTTTGCTATTGCCTAGCAGCAGCGCGTGTTATCAGAGCAGCATAGCTCCTTTAAGGAATAGGGCAGTGCTTAATGTGTGTACGAAGCGTTTGTGTGGCAGAGAGAGAGAGCATGTGACAGAAAGTGACGGTAAGTACAAGCAGTAAGTTGTCATTGTAACAGTAAATGATGAGTGTAGATTATAGTTTGTCAGTGAACACAGACTGCAGCTTCTCAAGACCAAAGTAAACCTCCTTCACTGGACAAGTGAAGACAAATTGTTGACTATCTCCTCTTATCCTGCCAATTTATAGATAATCATTTCTAATTTGCCACAACCTTATTAACAAGAAAAAGAAAAGGCACAGTCAGGAGCATTGGGGTAAGAAAATGAAAGATTTGCATAACCACGAGAACTACTTCTACTGTGAAACAATGAATAAAAGATTTTGATGTGAAAATACATCAACTTAAACCAAAATATTTAACTAAATAAACTGTTGTACACATAAGAACTTGAGATTTTAGGCCTTAAAAACCTTAAAAGTGACATGTTTCCAAACAGGAAAAGAAATCGCGGTTTTGCATATTTGATTCAATCCATAGCATGCTGCACCCAGTGAGAACAATGTAAACCTCTCCTTCTGGGTGACCAGCTAAGCCATGGTTTTGAACATGACACAGGTAAGCTGCTGTGAACGGGCCTTTTGTTCTCTGTGAACTCTGCGTGGTGAGCCAGTCTCTGGCTCTTTATCCAAGATTACGAGTAGAACTGGACTATTTATTAACATGCAAACTCCAATGAAAACTCCAGACTGTGGTCGTCTTGAAAACTGGATCTTTCTTTTTTTAATTGAGGAATACATTTACAATACATAATTAGAAAACATGTACAGTTCCCATATTTACACTTCTGAAACAATAAACAATTAACACAGAGGAAAAGATTTTCTGTATCTACACTGTACATACTTTTGTACAGTCTAATGCTACATAATGATATGCAAAACAAATGATTCTCTTGTTACTGATAATCATAATTAGAATTGTATAAAATATGAATACATTTCAACATTTTACAGGTGATATGAAAAGTGTAATCTTGCTATTTAAGTGCAATTAAATTAAAATTAAACAGTTTGAGCCCTTATGTCTTTTCTTTTTACGGTGTAAGCTGCTCTGATAGTAGATTTAGAGGCTCCAGGACATGGCTCTGATGCTGACACAGGCAACAAATACTGGTCCAAAAATATGAACGGCTTCACTTCAGTGTTTGCGATGACAATATTTAGATACAATAAAAACTCCATCAACATGTAATAAAGCGTAAATGTGTGATAAAAGTCAACATGTTGGTCCATCTGTCCATTTGTCTCCATTTCGACACCTGTCAGGTACATTATCAGCACTGGTGCATGTAAAACAAAGTGACACCCTTAAAGCAATTACTCGCTGTAACATCTCAATCTATTTCTCTCCACACACACTGAGAGGCTCAGAGTTTTACTTCGTGGATGATCTGGTCTGTTTTGCCGCTGACAGTTTCAATCCCCGTCTGGCCTGTCATGAGCCGCTTCCTCTGCACACTGAAGTGCATACCGTATCCGAAATAGATGATTAACCCTGGAGAGAGGACATGAGGATCATTACAGTTTAACAGCTGACTCGATAAAAAGCCCTCTTAACCTTTCAAGCATAAACAATCTTACCCACTAACATCCAGATAGCGTATCGTAACCATGTTTCTGCTCCTAACTGGACCATCAGGTAGACGTTGATGAATGTGCTCACTAAAGGCAAAGCTGGGACTAAGGGCACCTGTGAACAGAGAAAACATGATACATGATAAGAGAAAGGAGTTTCTAGTTAATGTTTACTGGGTGTCGTCACTCTGACACACAATTAAAATATTCTTACCATGAAGGATGCCTTGGTGGAATTTTGTGGTTGCCTCCAGATGAAGAAACCGCAGAGCAGCAGAATTAAGGAGAAGATGCAGACAATCACTATACTCCATGCCTCCCCGTTGGCAAGAGCCGACATGGCTTGGGACAGGGTGACACACAGTGCAACCACACTTGCAACTGAAAAAAAACACAGAGAGATCAGTTTGCAGACCACAAAGACAGAGGAATTTTCAGAAGACGCAAAGAAATTGTTGGCAGAGCTGCAATAATTAGTTACAATTAGTTTCAAAAAGTGCTGCCAACTGTAGCTGCTATTAGCTATTTAGCTAGTTAGCTCAGTTAGCCCTGTAGCTAGTGGTCCAGCCTGGGAGCTGGCCTTTTTACAGCTTCATTGACAAGCGAGGACAGAGCCTCTGCACATGGGACGCACGCTCTACCAACTGAAGTCTTTGGGTTTTCTTTTCGCCACAGTAATCGTGTATAAAAATCAGATATTGTTACAGCCCTAGTTGCAGCAGTTGCAGCACAGCTGAGCAGGCACAAGAGCTTCGGTAATGTTTGCCATACATACTAGAAACCAGTGTCAAGATGGTGACTGTTCTTGAGGAAGATGAATTGGCAGATGGCGGAGGATTCACAAAGGCAAACTTGGGCTTTGATTCCATGATCTGTAGCTCTGTGTCTTCAGACGGACTCTCCTGGTACCTTGATTGCAAAAAACATAAATTAAATATTGCTCAGCCTTCTAGGGAAACCACTGAGGGCGGAAGAGACAGATAAAATAAAAACATACCTCAGTATTAAGATGCATATGGCCACCAGTGTGTAAGCAAACAGGGTACCGATGGACATCAAATCCACCAACGCGTCCAGGTCAAACAGCAGAGCCATGATGGCTAAAGATGACAAACGAGCAATATGGAGTTATTTCAAGTCCATGAACCTCACCACATGTACATAGAGGCTGATGAACAGCTGGAATATCTGTACCTGCCACAAATCCAGATGATATGGTAGCTATAGCAGGACTGCCCTTGGAGGTGACTTTTCTCAGGGGTTGGAAAAGCAAGCCGTCTCTGGCCATAGCGAACAGCACCCGGGGCATTGGGAACATCGAACCCAGCAGGCTAGAGAGACAAACGCAAGCAGGGTCAATTAATGCCCAACTAAATTCTTTGAGTACCTGGCCTGAAAGGCACTGAAACATCTCTCATCTTAAGCCAACATTCTCCAACACCGTTCATAAACACATTAATGCGAGTACTAGGCTGGGGCACAACATACACTACGGACTATACTATCAGTACTTTCATACCTGGTAGACAGGGCACACAGGGATCCCACAGCCACTACGTATCTGGCGGGATCCCAGCCGACATATTTGAAGGCAGCAGGCAGGGGGCTTTTTTCATCCAGCAGGTAGTAGGGCATCATCAGGGTGAGAGCAGCAGACACAGAAAAGTAGGCCAGGAAACAGATAAGTAGTGAGGCCACAATGCCTATAGGGATAGACTTCTGGGGGTTCTTCACCTCCTCACCTACGAGGAAAGAAACAAAGAATATTACTAACTCACTTTTATTACATTATACAAGAGGAGAAATATATAATTCATTATAATTCTTATCAAGTTATGAATTAATCTGTAAGGTTTATGCATCATCTTGTTAGTTGGGCCGAAGTGTTTATTACTGACCCTGGAAATAGGCTAGTAGTTTGACAATTATTGACACAATTCCAAGCCAGGAAGGAAGGAAAGGCCATTTACTGGAAAATCTACAGAGCTTTTAGCCACATCTCTCGACCTTCATCAGATAAAGGTCGCTCATTTGTCGAGGATATGGATCAGATGTCATCAGATGGCCAAAATTTCATACATAGTTACATGATAGCTGAACTGTCTCTGAGCAAACTCCCTCTGATCCCTCTACTGGCAGAAATATAACCACATGTAACAGTACGTATATAATCACACTAATACTGATAAAGGAGGTAGTTGTCATTATACCTGTTGTAGCAATGCAATCGAATCCAACAAAAGCGTAGAAACATGTTGCAGCTCCGGCCAGCGTTCCACTAAAGCCATACGGGAAAAATCCACCAACTCCATAATCTGCCGTCTCATTTTTCAAGTTTCTGCGTTGGGGAGAGAACATTATTTTGTGGTTATTTACAGTGATAACATGTAACTAAATACATTTACAAAGGTACTGTACTTTATTTCCATTTTCTGCTACTATATACTACATTTTTGAGACAAATGTTCTAATTTTTACTCCATTACATTTATTTGATAACTTTAGTTTCCAGTTACTCTGCAGATTGCATGCTGTATCAGAGCCAGGAGGAGTGCATTTTTAAATTAATTCATTTTTATTGGCAATCAGATAAATACAAACACTGATTCTGATATCAGAAAATCAGAAATCAGAAAACTGCTGAATATCGGCCCAGTCTCCTCTGATTGGTCAGCTCACACACGCCTGTGCAAGCACCACTAACAACAACAGAGCAGCTGTGCCAAACCAATTCTTAAGGGCCAAACTAACTGATAGGCATAAATTACGCAAATATGACACTTGGTGACGTAGTGTGATGTCACAAAGTCACAGAATTAACTACTGACGAGGCGTTTCAGGAGCAGTGTATTCTGTGGGAGAAGGGAGTTTCTGTTGGTGTGGACTTTTATAGACCTTTTATAGCTATCAAGATATTTTACCTGCACAAGAACGTATAAAATACTGAAGGAAAGGAAAAAAAATGAAAAAGCCTAATAGGTCTCCTTTAAATACATTAATTGCAAGAAAATTACTTTTGATACTAAGTACGTCTAAAATACTTTACTGAAGTACTGTTCATAAGGGAGCCTTTTACTTTTACCAAAGATATATTTTAGCATAATATCCTTACTTCTACTCAAGTATCACTTCTAGCTAAATACAGTGGTGTTGCTTTCTTGTTTATCTCACTGTAAATCACCAGTGAGATAAACAGGAGAGCAACACTACTGTATTTATGTAAGACAGGATCCTGCACACACATAGACACATTTAGGATTATATTGCTTTTTTAACATTACTGTTGTGTTTCTGTGAAGTTTAACACTTCTTCTTCACTGATTTGCCAGTTGCCGATGTTGCCCTTGATGAATCCAGAGATGGTCACAAACAGCAGCACCAGGATGTTGATCGCTGTGAAGATCTTGTTGATGGTGGTTGACTCTTTCACTCCAAATGCCAGCACACCTTCATGGAAAACACATTGAATGTTTTTTGTTTGTATGACTGTCACCACAATAACGACACCAGTGTCATCATTTTACCTGACAGGAGCAAGACGAGGACAGCAGCAAAGACGTCTGGGTAAGGCGCCAGGCCAGTGAGGTTCATGGGTGCATTTGTTTCAAAAAATTGCGCTATGTGACCTCCTATGAGATCATCGAATGTCCCACTCCATGCCAGAGCCACACTGGATGTCCCTGAGTAGAAAGATGCAATAAAGCAATCAGCCTGAGACGCAATTTAACCGTAGTCATAAACAGACAGGACTGATGGCCATGTTTCCATCCATGTGCCAACACCTTATGACTCAGCCACAATCCCGCTTTATGGGGTTGTCATTATGAAAGAAGTGAATTTTACAAGCGGTGTAAAATAAGAAGATTGTTGCTGAAGAAAACTAAACTTTCAAAACTTTCACTGCTCAATGAACCAGGTACAGTATTTGCTTCCACAGCAGGTGAAAGGTCACAGAGCCATAATCTTGATGGTTGATCATTTATGGGTTTCTGTGTTCACTGTGAGCCAAACATGTTACGTGGAAAATCTTGATTTTGATTTGATTTCTGAGGATGGAAATCACAAGTTTGAGCCAGAGATTAATATTGAGACGGATATTAAATTGACATCCTATCATTTCTGTACATTTTTGGCATATTCACGAAACATTTCACATTTTATTTTCTCAACAAAACAACTATTATAAGAGGACTTGTTCTCAAAACATACATCATTCAATAAGAATAGACATAATTGCTTATAATCCTGCGTATTACACTTGCCTATGATGTAGGAGAGTAACAGATTCCACCCGGTGATAAAAGCCAGCAGCTCTCCAATGGTCACATAGCTGTACAGGTATGCTGAGCCTGTTTTGGGCACCCGGGACCCAAACTCTGCATAGCACAGCCCGGCAAATATGGACGCCAAGGCAGCGATGAAGAATGAGATGATGATGCTGGGTCCCGCACTGGCTCTGGCCACCTCTCCAGACAGGACGTAGACCCCGGCCCCCAGGGTGCTGCCCACACCGAGGGCCACCAGGTCCAGGGTGGTCAGGCATCGGTTAAACGTGGACTGCTCCCCATCGGGCTCCAGGGGCTTCCTCCGAGACAGGCTCACCAGAAAGGACTTCATGCACGACATGCTTCTAAGGAGTTTGGATCAGGATGTGGGAAGCTGGAACAGGTGAGAGTGCAGTTTGATGTTAATGGAAGAGAGGGAAGGGAAGAGTGAGGCGACAGGAGAGGAGTGGAGGAGGATGGGTGGATCAGTCAACCTGTGAATAATTGTCAGGTCAGCCCCACACCCCCGCACAGTCTTCAGTCTTTAAAGAATAATTTTAAAAAATCTACATTTTTAAACATCAAAATGAAGCAAACTTGTCCAAATTCCATGTAGTTGAAGTTTAACAGTGTCAGTATGATAAAAAGTAACTCTACTAACTAACATTTCACTGAATTCAAATTAAAGGCTTAAAGAGGACAAAATTCTCTTACCTGTTCTGTGTAGTCCTGTCTCACAGGTGTGCTTAAGAGAGACAATTAAAAGTATCTGTCAGTAAATGACAATATTCATTTATAACTTGCCGTTCTTTATCTCCCCCCTGATATGATAATGCTGATGCCTGAAGTTTTCACTGCCGCCCACAGCACAAAAACAACGCCCTGCTGAAGAACTGCACTTTACTCAACCTTCAATCACTTGCACAATTACTTCCTTGAACATTTCTGAGGAATGCAGGAGATTCATTTATAATTTGCTCGTCAACCTTGCAATAATGTTGTTCTCACCTCACCAGAGCAGTATCATCTCAGAGATGATCCCTCCCCTCAGCTTGATGCAGGGCTACTTGTGATCAATCACTGTTCAAATCAAATGGAAAAATACACAAACACTGAGAAATATTTCCTCACTACTAGAAAACCGTGTTTACATTACCTGTGTTGCCTTTTTTTACAAATTGTAAATGACTGCACAATCTGCTGCACAATATTTCTTTAAAACTAACTTTATTATGTTTTAGCTTCTGAACCACAAATAATTTGATTAGTTATCCCATATCTGGCAGAGCAGGAAATGAAGAAAATGAAAAGAAGGAAATTAGCTAACCACGAAGGAAATTAAACAGTGTTTGATTGCTTTTCTTAATTGGATTTTTTTCCCCTACAAATACAGTAAAAACAAAGCATGCCTCCTTTTGTGAGTTACTCGATGATCATATCATAATTGAGCCATCAAGATCATCCTAGAATTTAAGGTACACGCTTGTCTGTGACTTTAAATTTTGTCCTTTACAGAAAGGAACCAATGAAGAAGAAACTCCTGAAAAATAAACTATGTTTTTCTAAATCTCTGACTATGTTCCCAATGTCTGACCACCACGGGTAAAACATTTGTATTTATTGCTTTTCATACAATGTGTCATACTCTCCAAAACTATACTGCATGCTCTCACTGTGTGTTCTCACTGCAACAAGCTTACATCCTTATCACTGCCGCTATGTTGGACTTTTCCTGCTTCTCTAGTCCACATCTCTACCTGGAGGTGTGAGCCTGCCAGACAAATGGCCCTCTGGGTTAATGAAACAGGAGGACAAAGCAGCTTTCAGGCTGCACACTTACTCTTTGAGAGGTAGCTTTCGCCTTCTCATCTCCCATCAGGGGATTTGAGCTCACCTAATCCCTCCTGGCATCTACTTTAGCAGGCAGGAGGCGAGTGGGAAGGCAAGCCTGTGTGGACGCTCGGAGTACCTTTGACCAAACTTGAACTTTCCTATCTGCAAATCTTGCTGGTTGAGATACCATTGTTTTCAGATGACAGTGTAGTAATGCTTATCTAAATAACAGCTACTGCACACGTGATGTGCAGCTTTATGATCAGAGGGTTGATCTGGATCACAGTGAAGGTTCATTAATGTGTTATTTATGGCTTTAAAGAGACATCTCAGATGCAGTGTTACAGATAAATATTGCTGTCCAGCTTTAAATCACAGATGCAGGTTAAAGCAGAGTTGAGGGAGTTGATGGTAATTTTATTCAGTTCTTTACCTTGTCTTCAGTCCCACGAGGAGTGACTGGTGACTGTGCTGCAAAAATATCCGCGCTGTTGACTTGGATGAAGGAAACATGATTTCTGCTGCGATATATACAAGCCTGGCCTGTGTGACCCTCCCACTCAATGGACTTACTTACAAAGTAGCCTTTCTCACTCCCGACCAGTTTGGATCATAATGTGCTCATTATTGGACGGCACAGGGTGAGAATTGTGAGCAACAAATCCTATTCAGAATGTCAAAAATGCTTTTGTGCTCACTTCATTTGTTTTTTTTATTTTGTTTACACAAATTTTCCTTTTTTATTTTTTGATTCATGAACATGTAGGATAGATAAAAAGATCTTAGTTTGTGCAATTGAACAGTTCTGAGGAATAACTGATCCGTTGTAATTACACAAAGTTATTGATAAACATAAACTGGTCTCATAAAAAGTAAAATATTATGTGGACAATCAGAGCTTTTGTGAATCAATCAGCACATCTGTGGGTTAAAAACAACCTCATTTTGTGTGTGGGGGGGGATGTTCATGTGGCTCAGGTTCTTATGATCAGTGTGCAATGCATTTTCAAAGCACAAGAGGTCAGTACACAACAATGACATTTCATCACTGGTGCCTCCCGCCTCCTGTTTTACCTCATGTTTTAGCTCCCAGATAATAAAGACATAAGAATAAGGGAATAAGTCAAACAACACATTTTCATTACAGACCAGGTGCATCAGGTGGTATGAACATGAGCAACAGAGTCCAATATGTGAGGTTAACCTTACTGGCAATCACAAAATAAAAGTAATTACACTGGGGTTGGCTTCCAGTCAGAGTAAAATGCACTGAGTCACGCTTCTGCTACAGTGTCTATCAAAAGTATTCATCCCTTTGTCAAAAAAAACCCCAAAGTATATTGACCATGATTCCGTTTATAAAAGCAATAAAAAAAAAAACAGAAGGGTGTGTGTACTTTTTATAGGCACTGTATGAGTGGCACTGGACTATCACCTCTGTGCTTCCTGGTAGTCTCCTCTTCTCTCTCATCATTTCTTCTGCCAACAAACTCGACACAAACACTAATGTAAAACAACATTGTGTAACTTTTTACCTCCAATGAATGTGAATGCTTCAGACTCATGTTGAGGGCTCAGTGTCTTGTAATAAGGTGCATGGTGTCTCTGTCTCAGCTCATGTAACTTCAGTGAGAGGGTAGGATCACAGCGTTACATACATGTTTACTTCAACATGCAAGTTTTCAACACAACATTGTTATGATGTGATGAGTTCTGTTTGTAGTTAGCACCTACATTACGTCTGGTATTCATGACAGTGGTGTTGCACTCAGAAACAGTGGGGGGCGCCAAATCGCACAAAATGCCAATTTCTACATAATGTTGCTTTAATTAATTCATGTTGAAAATACTGTCCGTGCATGAAACAAGTTCTGTGTTTCTGCCTCCTCTGACCGAATTTTATGTAAAATCACAACAGTTGCTATTTAATTTGTTTCACATTGTCACATTTTTCCTTCTGTGATCCACAGTCCTGACATGGCCTCTGTCTCTCTGGTGTCTCTCCCCCGCTCTTACTGGAACAGACGCCTGACAGGACAGAAATAGAGCAGGCAAGCTCTATCATCAGTGCCAGCCGGCTCCCCTCACATTTGAACTCTCAGTCATGTGACACATTTAACAAATTCCTGCAGTGGAAAGGTGAAAACGAGAATAAGAACACAGTAAAGTAGGGCAATATAGGAGGGGTATGTTTGTTACATCACACATTATATTCATAGAAAAACATATGTGAAGGGTTTAATAGCATTTTTGTTATTGGATTAAGAGACTACATTTACTTTTATGAATAAAACATGTTGCCAATAGAATAAACACATTTATTGTAAATATGAAATCTTTGGTTTCTGAACAAACAAAACACCACATTCTCCCAAACACTGGCTACTTTCAAGAACACCAGTACAATGTGTTGTGCATGTTTAAATAGCTTTCACGTGTTTTTAAAAAGAGAGAAATATGATTTTTATCAACAAAAGAAGGAAGCAAGAATGGAAGCTGCCGCAGACCAAGGTGTGCGTAAAATGACGCGTCCTCCGGGAGTTAGATTTCAGCTCGGACTGAATATTGCCTGCTCACATACGTTTTATTTAGCCCTCTCTTTACAGTAAGACATACCCCGACTACATCCAGCCTCTCACACACAGACACATTCAAGAGAAGCTGCGTGAGCGAGCGCCGCAATCGTTGCGTCACAGAGGACACGTAACGGGACGGCCCGGAGTGTGGAGACAAGCATCAGAGCGGCTGAGCGGGGACAGAGCTGAGACAGCAGGACCACTCTCACCGGACACCGACACGTCCTGCACAGGGGGTAAGCCATTTTACCGAAACGTCTTCATCCAGGTAAAAGGTTCTTCTTCTTCTTCAGAGACAAAAAATGACGATAGAAATACACGGGAGAAGTTTGCTGATGCGTCATTGTCACATGTGCCAATGATTTGCAGCAGACAGCAAGACACCCCTTGGGAGACAGTCCAGTGTAGTGCATGAGTGTGTTTGAAAACGATATGAGTTACATCTATGACGTCTTTGGTTTGTTACAGAGGAGAGACTTAAGTTAAATCTACAGTTAGATCCTCCGAGGTGCTTCAGTGTGGGGGACAGAGAAGGGCGTGGCTCTGCATATATAGAGGCCCAGTCCCCCCCAGACCTTCATTCTGACATTAAGTTAAACTGTGCAGGCTATTTTGGGAGAGCTTCACTTCTGTCTTAAACAAACAGTACAGCGTTTAAACCCTGAACTTTACTCTTCTCTCTTTGTCTGTGCAGAAAAGCTGAGTGGGTATTAAAGTCAACATCTGTAGTCAGTAAGATAAAGTTAGCAGAGCTGGTGAGCCTCCATATGCTTTACTTGTCTGAATGGCTGCATTATTCTGTAGGTTAAAGCACTGCAGCATGGAAATTGTGACTGCATAGTTTCCCTGCCACTTGGCTTGATGCAGCAGCCTACATGCCTTTTTTAGTCTGATACAAACTCTGTCTTGTTCCTCAGGATTACTGTAGGAGGGGGCCAGTTTTCAGCACAGCACACCGAGCAGACCACCTCATTAGATTTACTCAGGAAATGACTGATCATGATCATGCATATTGTCTCTGTGGAGGGGAATGACACCTTCACCAGGACAGCACTACATCAGCGTTTCTCTCTCTCTCTCTTCTAGGCCTGAAACTATTGATTCCTGCACAGTGTCGACACAGACGACCAAATATAGAAATGGTAAGCAGACAGGACTGTTCTCATCTTGTGTTATGTGAGTAAGATGTGGACTATACAGCCTTTCTAGATGGTTTTGTGCACCATTCATATAAGGTGTGGACAGAGTGAGGTAAAATTTCTGCCATCAGCCACCATGTGAGTCCTCCCCATTCTAAAGGCAGCAGTGTAGGGTGTCATCGCTACCTGTGGCGTCGCCTGCACATCTGATAGATGCATCTGACAGCTTCTTTCTAAAGACAAATGCTTTGTAGAATTATTTAAAGCTTGTGGCAGATGTCCAACTGCCTATTGTCCGAGCCGTAAGCCATTCTGGTGTCACTTGAGGTAGCACAGCAGAAGAGGAAGGAAACAGTAAAAAATAGGACTTAACTACATTTGTTAAGGGCCTGTTGCTAGGGGCTTGTGTTTGTGGCCCTGTTGCCATGTGGGTGAAGCCCTTCAGCTGTCGTGAGGAGTGATGGTCGCTGTAGAGAAGCAGAGGATTGGAGCATGTGCAGGGCGGAGAGCACATTTTGGCTGCCTTCCTCAATGCAGCAGTAATCTCTACAGCAGCAGCTGCAGTTTGAGCTTCAGTGTGCAGGCCAAGTTTTCTTTTTTCCCACAGTGAATGAATGTGTAACATCCCAACTTCATTCAACAATATCCTTATGCAGAGCTTTATGTTTTCTTAATGTGCCCGTTGGACTTTGTTCATATGTGCCCTGGTATGACCGACCCCCCGCAAAGGGTCTACTCTGTGTGCAACCTGACCCCCTGCTGCTTGTACACACCCACTGTCCCTGCCCCGACACACATGCACCAAACTCACACACAGCAGGTTTTCCTCTGATCGGCTGGGAGTGAGACAGGTGCAAGAAGTCAGCTGCTGTAATGGCAGACTTGGCTTCCCCTCCTGTCCCAGTGTCTAGTCTAAAGTGTAGGTCTAGCCAGTGCATTGTTAGTAAGTATAAAGTAGAAAGACCCTGAAAAAGAGTATTTGGATTCCTGACCCTTAGTTGGGACTAGTCTGTCTGGGTTCAGGTGAGCAACATCCGCAATGTCGTAGCAAATGATAAAGGAAAAACACTGAGCAGAGTGTGTAGTCTGTGATAAAACAAGAGTAGAGCCATACTATTGGCTCTGTGAGGCTGCACTTAGGCACAGACGTGTTGAGCTAAATGCTAATCTCAGCACACTAACATGCTCACGCTGACAACATCACAACATGCTGATGTTCAGCAGCAGTGGGTGAAAAAGTATCCAGATCCTTTACTTAAGTAAAGGTACTAATATAACACTGAAACACAGTGAAAATACGCCACTCAAAGTAAAAGTCCTGCATTCAAAAGGAAGATGATTTCATCATCATTTATAGCATGTTAACTTTTATTTAATTAGTGTTTAAACATGTGTAACATTTACGTTGTATGTTTATGAAGGTAAACAAATAAATGGTTTATTTAACAAAACAACACAATTTTGCAACATAAAGGTAACTAAAGATCAGTGGTGTGAGTGTGTGTGTGCTTGAGTGTACGATGTAGTGTGTGCGGAGGATGTTGGCTGCTGGAAAACAAACAAACGAACATGCGCTGATGAAGGGAGAAGTGAAGAGTAGAGCAGGGGAAGATGGTCATGAGAGGTGGGGCTTTTAAAGTGAGTGCACCGGGCCCAGGTAGTAGCTCCGCCTTGCGGACAGGCTACCTGCTGCATAATGAAACAAACAACAGGATGAGTAAGGAGCAGGTGGCCATCACAGTGTAACAGAGCAACAAAAGGCTATATGGCAAATGATACATAAGTTATAGGCTTTAGACAACAGCACTCAATGTGAACAAAACCACTCACCACTCAGAAGGACTGAAGAATGCAGCCAAACCTAGAGACAGGGTGAGAGAAGAATGACGTGCAAAATGTCAGTACTCATCTTAGCGTTACTCTTTAGTGTAGCATGCTAACATTCTGGCATCATTATTATTTTGCTCATGCTGGTGCTAGAGGAAAAGTCAGAGAATCACTGAAGGCAGTGCTCTTTATCCTCTGAGGACCATGACCGCTTGTACCGACTTTCATAGCAATTCTTTAAACCTTTATTTAAATACTGTCATCACTAGAGCCTTTCTGGTTGCCTGGCAGAAAATGAAAATAACACACATTTGGTATACCAAGAACTACTGACTCATTATTATAAGCAAGCATTGTCTGTACCCCTGCCTGTACTTTTTTGTTTTTCTGACATTATTGTTGTTGCTGTGATGTTCACACTTCCCTGAGCTGTGGCCAGTAGCCTCATCTCGACACCAACATGACACACATGCCCACTGCGAAGACTCGCCCAGAGAGATAAAATGTATAAAATGCATTTCTATGAATTATGTCAGAGATCCAGACATTGTAGATATTACTGTGTTCTTGAATCATCCCAATTAAAAATGTTGCACCTCTAAAATTTTTACTTCCAGGTGTTCAGAGGCACAGTAACAGACGCTCCGGACTTTGATCCCAGCGCTGATGCAGAGGCTCTTTACAATGCCATGAAAGGGATCGGTAAGTGCCTCAATCCTCCATTACCTTTCAAAGATCAGTTCCGGTGACTGAGACGAAGGTTGTTGAAAAATGTTGCTTTTGTGTTCCTCAGGTAGTGATAAAGAGGCCATTTTGGACCTGGTCACCTCAAGAAGCAACGCACAGAGGCAGGAAGTCATTGCAGCGTACAAAAGCAACTTTGGAAAAGTACAATAATACACATCCTCTCATCTCTTTTCCTTTTGCTGATATAGAAACACATTTTTCAGTAACTTACGACACATTTAGATAACCTTATCATGTGTTTGTTGTCTCAACAGGACCTGATAGATGATCTGAAGTATGAGCTGACGGGTAAATTTGAGCGTCTCATCGTCAGCCTGATGAGAACCCCAGCCTACCACGATGCCAAAGAAATCAGTGATGCGATCAAAGTAAGACCTCCACCTCTCTGTGATACTCTCATCTAATGAAGCAGAGGCTACTTGATATTAAACTCGATGCTCTCGTTTCAAGGGAGCTGGAACAAACGAGAGATGCCTTATTGAAGTCATGGCATCGAGAACCAATCAGCAGATGTGCGACATGGTTGCAGCATACAAGGATGGTAAGATACGTTAGATAAGATGTCATTAAAACAACATATGTGTTTAGCATATCTCAACTGTTTACACTGACATTTGTGTCTTCAGCATATGGCAGCGACATAGAGGAGGATATAATCGCAGACACTTCAGGTCACTTTAAGAAGATGCTGATTGTTTTGCTTCAGGTCAGTTCACAGAGGAGCTCATAGTATCATCAGCGAAGTATTCAACCAATGATTGATCAGCAGTGTACTGTTTTGGTTTGATGGTTCCAGGGGACCAGAGATGAGTCAGGAGTGGTCGATGCCGACCTGGTGGAGCAAGACGCGCAAGTGAGAATTTGAAGATTTTATGAATATGATTTTTTTTTTTTTTTTAAAACAGCAAGAAGTGTAACATTTTTTACTTTGTGTGTATCATTTTCTTTACGCTAGTCATACGTTTAAAGCATTTTCTTTTAAAGTAACATGTAGGTGACAATATACTGTCACTTTGTACCAAAGATTCATGCCAAAATTATTTAGAACATTGTTGAAACAATCAAAACACATTAACATCACACATCACACATCACACATCAACAAGACTGAGAGTCTACATCCCTGCCAGTGGCTGCACTTAGATACAGGCTCACAACAGCATGCTAACAGGCTCACAATGACGATGCTAACATCTAATGTAACTAAAAACATGAAATCAAGTTAACCAATTTAGTCTTTTTTTTTGTTTCCTTAATTTACAATGTATGATAATTTTTTTGGATGTCTGAAAGGTTTTATTTTTTCCTAAAAATTTTCTCATCCTCTGCTTTCTTACCTCTGTAGGACCTGTATGCAGCTGGAGAAGAGCAGTGGGGGACTGATGAGGCCAAATTCATCATGATCCTGGGAAACCGTAGTGTGACTCACCTTCACATGGGTGAGAACAGCTCTCAGGGAAATTATCACAACAGTGAGGCATCCAGGCATTCCCACCGTGACCTCCAGTCCCTCAGGAATCAGTAGCACCAGGGAATGATGAGGCGCAGCACAATTGTGTACAAGAACATCAACCTACCACTGGTCCTTCACTGTCTAATACCAGTAAAACTGCCTGAGGCCTGCTGTTCAGAGCCAACATCCAAATATCACAGAATGAGAGCTTTTTTGGAGATGGTAGAGAGAAAGATCACAAAATATTCTTTTTAAAATAAAATGTTATACCTTATATATATCTTTGTGGATGCCAGCACTCTACAACCATGCTAGCAGCTAGTGAGGCTGAATGCTAACAGCAGCATGCTACTGTGATCACAATGATAATGATACAAATGTTTAGCAGGTAGCATTTACCAGGTTCACCATAATAATAATAATAATAATAATAATTATAATTATAATACATTTCATTTATATCGTGCTTTTAATGAAGGACACTTTACATCATTTTAAAAGGAAACCAACACATTAAAACATGTGAAAAATAAACATCATCTTCGTGTTGCTTAGTAGCATGCTAACATTTGCAAATTAGCGTTAAAGCTCAGTTTGCAGGGAATCTAATACATTTTGCAGGTATTTGAAGTCATAAACCAAGTCACGACACCACCAAGGATATCAAAATCCAATGATTCTGACCATGAATATCTGTTGCAAGTTTAATTGCAAGAAGTGAAAAAGTTGTGACTTTAACATTGCTGAACTTACATTTCCTGCTTCGGTCAATGACCATGAGACACATAACATTATTTAATGTTGTCCTCTTTTGTCTTTAGTTTTTGATGCATACGAGAAGATTGCAGAGGTGTCCATTGAGGACAGCATAAAGAGCGAGCTGTCTGGTGACTTTGAGAGGCTGATGCTGGCTGTTGGTAAGAAACACACTTAAAGTACCACAGCGCTTCATGACGACATGGGGAATGTCAAGTTGTCAGTTTAACAAAGGACTCTCTTCTTTCACACAGTCCAGTGCATAAGGAGTGTTCCCATGTTCTACGCCAAGCGTCTTTACAAGTCAATGAAGGTAAACATGCCCAGAATAAAACAGCTGTTCAGTCTGGTTCCAAACAGATAAGCCGAAGCAACACACATTTTTCCTCTTGGTGGCAGATTTCCATCTAACTTTTTGATTTTTGATCATATTTAAAATGGATTAGGACTACTTTGTATCCTGACCCTCAACACTTGTCCTCTCTGTCATTTTTCCAGGGTCTCGGTACAGCTGACAACACCCTGATCAGGATCATGATTTCTCGCTCTGAATTAGACATGTTGGACATTCGAGAGTGTTTCCGTTTGAGATATGAGACGTCACTATATAACATGATTAAGGTTGGTGAAACACTTCAAAAATGTACTAAATAGCACCAGATTACCGTGCACCTATAACTTGATTCTGTGTGTGTTTAAACCTGTCAGGATGACACATCAGGGGATTACAAAAGGACTCTGCTTAACCTGTGTGGAGGAGATGATGAGTAAGTAACAGTTCCATCTGGCTGCAGGCAACGGCAGCAACCAGATGGGGGCGATAAAGCACCACTTTTCAGGGGTTATTACTCCCATCAGAAAACGTTTGACTTAATGTGAGAAATGTATTTTCCTTGCAGTACGTGGTGAAGTTGATATCCAAATATTGTTGAAAGTAAAGCAGCAGTGTTAGGTTTATTTAATCATGTGTTCCCAGATATGTGCCCTTTCTGTACCACTCGAGATTTCGGCTTTCCTGAGTGTGTTGTCTTGTGTCAAACTGATCATTACAGCTTAGCTGGAGAGTTCTTCCCTGAAGCTGCTCAGATAGCCTACAAGATGTGGGAAATAAGTGCCATGACCAAAGTCCAGGTTTGGACCCTGTCTGCTCTAGAAGTGTGTGCATGTTTGTCTCGGCACTGGCATGCATCCTAATTACCTGCTGTCCCTGCGATGACCTGCTTCTAGCAGTGCCACAAACTTGCGCTGATGTCTGCACAGTGATGGCTTTGTGTAACCGTGGATACGATCAGTATGCTGTTCACTCACATACAAACAGTTTTTGTTATAATGCACTCTCCAAACCTCTGATTGCCTCGCTTTGTGAATGCCAGAAAGATCTCAGCATTTTGGTCAACAATAGCTCGTCCCACTAACGCTCAATGAAAATGAGTTGTTTTTCAGCCTGCCCACCTTTTCATTGTCGGTGGTGTCATGGCCTCTAACCTCGAGAGGGTACACTCCCTCTCACATGTCATGAGATTATTATCAGAAATCTTAGTATGCTGTTTTCAGAATTATGATCTCATCAGAATAATCTACAAACTCTTTTCTCTTGTGCATGTCCAGTGCTTTGAGCTTACACATCTGTCGTATTATAAACTATTTAATTTTATATAATATTGTATCAAGCGAAACTGTCTCATATTATGTGTGTGTGTAATTATTGAATCACACTTCTAACTGTGTCCCTCCACTACATCAGCTGAGGCCAACAGTTCGACCTGCAGCCAGTTTTGACCCTGCTGCTGACGCTCAAGCGCTGAGGAAAGCCATGAAGGGATTCGGTATGCGACCCTGAAGGCTAATGCACATTTATACTGCCACAGTTCTACAAAAACATGTTTTAATAATGTTACTGCCTGTTG
The DNA here is from genome assembly GCF_040436345.1 of Pagrus major. NCBI lineage: Eukaryota > Metazoa > Chordata > Actinopteri > Spariformes > Sparidae > Pagrus > Pagrus major. The sequence goes on along the minus strand of NC_133232.1, from coordinate 21,419,132 downwards.
CCGCTCACAGGAACAGATGAAGATGCAATCATTGACATTGTTGCACAGAGAAGCAACGCTCAGCGGCAAGAGATCAGACAGGCCTTCAAATCCCTCCTGGGAAGGGTGAGAGGAATTCATTATTGGAAATTAAGAAAAACAAGGACTCATGTTGGAATATATTTCTTTACTCTTCTTTTTTTTTAGAACATTGACCGCTGGATATCTTAAACTCAGCATTGTCTTGTAGCGAGTTTATAATGACTCAGTGTGTTTAATCTGTCCTCAGGATCTGATGAAGGATCTGAAGTCTGAACTGTCAAAGAACTTGGAGAGGCTGATCATTGGGCTCATGTTGACCCCTGCAGAGTTTGATGCCAAAATGATGAGGAAGGCAATGGAGGTACAATTGTTCTTCGGATGTGTTTTGAGTTGTCTGGTCTTTAATATGTCAGAGAAGGGTAAAAAAAAACATTTCTGAAGGACCAAACCGTCACCCTCAAATGTCTTGTTTTGTCCCCAACCCAAACACATTCAGTTTACTGTCATAGAGGAGTAAAGAAACCAGAAAGTATTGACATTTAGAAAGCTGGAATTTTTACAGATGCTTTGGGTTTAAGACACAAGACTGACACCAACCCATACCGTCAGTATTTGAAGTCCTAGGAATGAGACTATAAATCAATTACCTTTCTTCTGGTTCATTTTAAAAGTTACATAGTGTTGCTTTAATTGATTATCTAAATAGTTGGCAATTAAATTAATAATTGACAACTAATCGATTAATAGATGCACCATTACAGCTCTAGATTTAGTGTGTGTAGTAGAGAGAGAAGCTCATGGGTTGACTTTACCTCTTCATAAATACATTATTCATTTTCCAATTCTGTGATGGTCGATGTCAAAGCCAGAGAGGTATTGTTGGTGCTTGAATGCCATCACAATACCACAGAATGTATTTGGAAGTGAAATAATATTGTATATTAGGTATTTAAAAAGTCATAACACTGGGCTAGGGCTGAGCGCTATGACCTTAAAGTAATGTCGAAATATTTTTGACTATACACAACAAAATCTCCTCTAAAGCACTTCATAAATGCTAGGACTGTGTGACAAGATACCAATGTTTTTGACAAAATACCTCAATATTGTATTTGCATTGTATTGTATTCTGCAAGATTGTACACATACATCTGGCAGACACTGGCCCAATTTATAGAAGTTACATTGGAAAGGCTTAGTATGGGGAGCTTTTGCTAAGTTACTACGTAACTCGCACCGACATCTGCAAGACGTATGTGTTCTATTGGGGATATTGCAACAATATTGTAGAGATGACTATTGGTACTTTCACAAAATATATACACAATGTGATTTTGCAAATGCAGATTATAAAAAATAAAACCAAAAAATAGATAAACACTTCCCTAGCTGTGTGATTCTCATTCATCCTGTTTGTCTTTTTTGCTCCTCTGTCTTATCATGATTAAACTCTTCATCTCATCAGGGTGCTGGGACAGATGAACATGCTCTGATTGAGATCCTGGTCACCAGGAGCAATGAGGAAATACATGCCATGAACGCTGCTTATCAGAGTGGTGAGTGTGGTGATGAAAAAAAAAGACTTTAAAATCACTTTGTTGTTCTGGAAACCTTTTACAAGTCAAATATCATGTTCCCACACTTGACAGCCTACAAGAAGTCTATGGAGGAAGCCATTCAGTCAGACACATCAGGCCACTTCTGCCGCATACTTGTTTCTCTCGTGCAGGTAGAGTTGATCATCATGAGAACTTAGACTGTGTTTAATTTCCACGCCCACTCACTGGTTGCAGTCTGTCTGATGACGGCAGCAGAGTGCAAAATGGTCTATTTCATCAAATGCACGTTTTTCTTTCACAGTCTCTCCCATTACACATCAAAGAATACAAAATATTCCTGCTGAACCACAGATTTCATCATTAATTTACATTTAACCTTGTTTACTCTGCTCAGGGTGCAAGAGAGGAGGGCCCTGCAGATGTGGAAAGAGCTGATGCAGATGCTCAGGTGATTTATTTTATGACTTTAATATTTCCCTGTGTTGAAATATGAAATGAGAGAAGGGGTTTGTAAATGTTTGTTCCTCCTGAACTAACCAGGAACTTGCAGATGCGTGTAATGCAGACTCTGATGACATGGAGATGAAGTTCATGAGTATTCTGTGCACCAGGAGCTTCCCTCATCTTAGGAGAGGTAAAGGTCAACACAGAAATATCACAGTGATCAGTGAAACAGAAATGTAAATGTGTGTGTTTATCTACATCTCAATAATAAAATGGATCCAGCTCGTGATAACTGATCTAACTTCTTGCTGTCCACAGTATTCCAGGAGTTTGTCAGATGTAGCAACAAGGACATTGAGCAGATCATCAAGAAGGAGATGTCAGGAGATGTGAAAAATGCCTTTTATGCAATAGGTAATAACTGCCTTTGACCTTAAAGGGTAAATCCAACAATTTTCTTTATTAAAGTGTGTTTACAGGTCTTGGGGAATGCTACTGCATATGTGAAAAAAGTAGTAGAAAGTTTTTTGTGGCTCCAGAGGAAACTGCATGTTATCTAATAAATTTCCTCCAGTGATGTCACCCAGTGACTTTGTTGCATTCTGGGTAATGTAGGCTCCAGGTTTTGAGAAGGAAGAAGAATGTGTGGAATAAACAAGCTGGTTGTGCTGTATCGATTTTGATCATTTGTTTTAAAACTGTCCATAATGAGTCTAAGAAGCTTTTCAAAACCTGGTGCCTACATTACCCACAATGCAACTTAGCCACTGACTGAACATCACTGGAAGGATTTTATCAGATTACATGCAGCTTCCTCTGGAGCCACAAAAGGCTTTATGCTACTTTTTCACATATGCAGTAGTACTCCCTAATGTGTACAAGTGGTGGAGTTACCCTTTAGGTATCATAATATCTTACTTTTGAGTTTCACAATGTACACTGCTGTGAACATCTATTCTGTGTCTCCTCCTCAGCTCTTTCTTTCTCTCTCTTTGCTTTGCAGTTCGCAGTGTAAAGAACCAGCCCTCGTACTTTGCAGACCGCTTGTACAAAGCCATGAAGGTATTCATACACAGTGCTGCAAATATGTTGTTTAATTCTAGCTTCAGGTCTGCAGATGCCACAAAAAGCAAGTGATAAGGTCATATCTGTCGGTGCATGTGATATATTAAGCATGTTTTTTTGCTCTCAGACAGTAGCAGCTACTGTTACTGAATCAGAATAAACAAAGTAACTATTGATCTCCTCTGCAGGGCCTCGGCACAGACGACAGAGCGCTGATCCGCATCATGGTGTCCCGTTGCGAGGTCGACCTTTTCAACATTCGTAAAGAGTTCAAGGAAACACAGGATGTATCTCTCCATGAATTCATCCAGGTAGAAACCATGATCGTAAGTCGCAGTATTCGTCTACTAACCCTCCTGTTTGGTGTGTTGTGTTCGCATCTCAACTGTGAGTCTCTGTGGAGTTTTATTTTTATTTTTTTGTCTCATGGCCTTTATCGTGATCTGTGTTTGTGTGTGTTGCACATCCTTCTTCTGCTGCTGCGGTGGGGTGGTGGGGAACGGTAATCTATAGCTTCCTGCGGTGGACTACGGGTCTGTGGCTACTGCACAGCTGTTTAGGAATTTCCCTTAATGCTCAACTTCCTCTGTGTGATTGGCTGACAGCCGCAGAGACAGGAAGTCTCCCAGAAGCAGTTCTATAATAACTTGCAGATGAAATCACCGTGACATCGATACAGGCGAGCAAGTAGGGTGCCCTGGATTAGCTTTTCCAGAACTGTTATCAGATAATGCACCAGGAAGGACTGTTATGCATTGTTTATTTTGAAGAGAATCTGCATAGATTTTCAGTTTCAGCTGCAAAGAAAGATTTTAATTGAAGCACTTTGACAAAAAATATGTCAAAGAACTAAAATATTTAGTAAGTAAAGAGCCAAAGTAAAAGTTTCATATGAGAAAAGCCATACAAGTCCCCTGCCTGTACAGTAAATAATGATGCTAAATACTTTGCTTTCACTCTGTTAATAACCTCTTGTATCTTTTGTTTTTGTTACTAGACAGAGCCAGCATGCCTGTCTCCCTTTGTTTCCAGTCTTTGTGCTAAGCTAAGCTAACCGATCGCTGTGTGTAGTTCCATATTTACTGTACAGGCGCGAGAGTGGCATCGATCTTCTCATCTAACTCAAGAAAACAAATCAGTGTAATTCCCAAAATAAGGAACTAGCCCTTTTAAAAGTTGTACTCTCATATAATTGAGATGATTATAAAGATAGAAATCTGCATGAGTCTCAGCTGATATGAAGGGCATTTCCACTTTTAACTGTTGGCTGAAGTTTTGTGACTTTTGTCCTCATGACACATTCATGGGGACAAAAGTGAAGGATAATGTCGCTATTATGTGACTGAGAAGCTTTCCAGTTTCAGCAGTGTGATTACCAAACGTCAGCAGACACAGTGAAAACAGTATTTTCCGATAACTCAAGCTCCATCTGTCTTTGTATTTTCCATCATTTTTTAGGGTGACACCTCAGGAGACTACCGTAAAACCCTGCTGATGCTCTGCGGAGGGGAAGATGATTAAAACGTTACGTCTGTCCAGCTCCGGTAAAAACCCTGAGAAGAGCCCGATCCCACAGTGAAACTGTGGTGGTTAACGTCAGTTTCTGTTGTCACTGTCCCTAAACTGCTGCCACTCCTCAGCCAAACCAAGTGACCTATGACCTCCCAGCCGTCCAAGCCAGTTTTTCAGCTCTCATGTCCGATCGTCCTGTCCAGCAGGATGATGTCTTTCTTTTTTTTACAGAGTCATATGTAACACTAAAGATGTCCATGTAAGTGTGGAAAAATGCTTCACATGTACTTCTGATCGGAAATTAACAATTGTCATAGTGCCTTCAGATTGCAGGCCGTCAAATTATTACTGTGATTTTAAGGTGTCATACATACCTGAATAAAATGATGAGAAATACAAATATGTTGTTTTTTTCTGCTTTTTCCAATTTTAGTTGAAAAGATTAAAGAAACAAATATAAATGTGAATCAGTAGCAGCTATGATGTTAATGTATTGTGTTGCAGAGATATCTACTGAAGTTAGCATGCTAACCAGCTAGCCCCTGGCCTGTCCTGGTCCAAAGCTCCTGTGCTAGCAGTGTAAACAGTAACACTCACCTTGTCCCAGTGTGAACCTCTAGCTGCAGAGCTAACTGAGCTTACTAGCTAAAGGCAGCTACAGTTAGCAGTAGCTAGCTGTCACGCTGGGGATATGCTGCCTCCTTTTTTCTTGTATGAATCTGACAGGTGGACAATTCGAACATATTGCACCTTTAATAAATCAAGTTCATGTTCAATGTAAATCATTCTAGCTCCCATTCTCTTGCTAAATCTTTCTCTTTATTTTTACAGTATGTGTTCTGGGTGGGGTGCCCTGGTTTGTATTTGGCAGGCCAGTTCAATGATTAACTGTGTTGATACTGGCAGTACTGCTGGGCTGAGCAGAATAGGAACTAGAACATTTGACATCAGAAAACTCCCGTTCCAATTCAGTGCCTCTTCTGGCTTACACACTCACACATAAACGTACATTATTGTTGTTCATAATGGTGAACTGTGTGTAAATAAAGGCTGAACATTCAAACTAACATTTGAATTACTGGATAACATTAATTGTTGTAGGGCCTATATAAAAACAACTCAGACCTTTAAGCCTAAATAAATAACTGTTATTTATACCCCTACATGTTTAAATAAGCTAAATAAAAAAAAGAAAAGATCTGTAGTTTACATTTAAGTGCATTAATACTTTACACCTCTTTTCATGTGTCTCAGTTATTGTCTCAGCACTAAGTGCAGAAGAAAAGTCAAAGACAGCTGCCTCTGTTCTTGTCAGCGTCTCAGTTCATTGCGTATGTGTGAGTGCAGCTGTTGTCAGGCCATCTTTGAGTTAAAAGAGGAAAGAAAAAAAAAAAAAGAGACGTATATGTGGCGAGGAAATCCCCTGCAGTGCGCCAAAATCCAAGGCAACAAATAGAGTGCACAGCAGTCAGTCAGACACACTCTAGTTTTAATGGCACACCCAACTTGAAATTACTCCATTTGGTGATTATTATGAGAGATTAGGAGGTTACTTCAGTAGAACATGTGTTAATGTGCAGCCAGTGTCATAATATACACTATGTTCTTGAATTTCCCTTTTGACAGCTGGGGGAAGTTTGTGCTGCGGTGGTGTCGTTCAGAACATCTTGCACAGCATAAATTAAACAGATTGTAGTTCACATATTTGAAAGCCGTCACGTCCTCACAGAGTTATGGGTGTTGCTTCAGCCTTTGACTTTTATATAACTACAGTCTCCATGGTTATGCTGGCATCATGACGTGAGCATGCAAACAAGCCACGTACAGTGCTGTGCTGTATGCACTGTGCTGCACAAAGTTAATGCATATTAGAGATGTTTTTTCTTGAATGCTCTCACTGTTTCGTGTGTCATATTTCTGTGTGCATCCTCTATTCATTCACTTTTCTTGACATGTATTAATGTGTGCAGCTTGGTGTTCATGCTGCAAGCCACTGTACAAAAATTAATTAAATGCATTCAGTGTTTTATTTTGGTTTTTGTTGTTTGTTTTTTTTCTAACTTGTTGTGTTGCTCTGTAAAAGGCAGGCCACACACTTGGACACACACTAGGTTCGGCCATTTTATTGGGTTGTGGGAATTCCCCAAGTCTCACAGTGAAATTGCTTCCCCCCTATTCACCAGTTTCCTTAAAAAGTGCCTCTCCGACAAGCTGAATGTGTGGGTGAGTTGTTGTTTATTTGTTTTAACGTTTGAGGTGTAGGAATTGAACATATTAGATTTATTATCATTATTTGTGGCAATGTCTTTTTCTGTTATTCAGGGTGGGTTGAATCATTTGATGTTTTCACTGAAATGAGAGTTGTTGTTCTCTCTTTAGAACATTAAATGGAGGGCAAACATAATGATAACATTGTTTTGAACACAAAAATTTGACAAGCTCCATAACTGTATAGTATTTTCTGTCTTTGTGGGTAAAGGCTTTTTAATCTTAAGCATATACCCTAAAAATGTAAGTGTTTAACAACAACAACAACAGTGTGTAATATGTATTTTTATTTTAAAGCTGATAAATATTTCTTTATCTGTAACACAATTTTGTAATTCATTATGACCTCTCAACATATTTATGGGCTTGTTGGGAACAAAATAACAAGATTTTAGAGACACAATTGAAGAACAATAACACTAAATGTCACTTAAAAATAAGATTAATTCATTATCACTATTATTATTTATACATTACCCGAAGAAAAGTATATTGGTTATCTGCCACACTGGTTTCTTGGTCATAGTTAAAGTCTAGATTTAGGATTATGAATAAAATGTGACTAGAAGAGTATGTTTTAATCTGCAGGCGAAAATCTCGGCCGATTTGTTTGCATAGCAATAGAGACAGGGATGTCCCTGGATTTAGGCCTCGAAAGGACAGCCACAGTGACTAGTTGGCTAACAAAAGGACATTTTGTATTAAGCAGCACAGAGCTAATGACTATCAGCTGCTGATTTCTGCTGCAAGGAAATTCGAGACTGGACTGTCCTTGTGTCTCAGCAGGGTGTGGATACCGACTTTACTTGTGACACCATAGGCTTCAGTCTGATGATTACCCCACTCACTCTGCTGTCTTTGTGAAATGAGGAAAATACTTTAAAATATTTGTGTATGTTATGTTAAATGAGGGGGGCCATTTCCTGTTTCCTCAGGGTTTTGTTTTTGTGCTGGAAGTCACCAGTCTGTTTATTGAGATGGAAACGTTTTGCACCTATAAACAAGGACAAGGTGTTTGGTGGCAGGCACAGGACTGAGGAAAAAACAACATCTGTGCGTGAAGTGTATGTTTGCTTTTTCCTGTAGCCAGCTGAGGACTCTCTGGGGAACACATTCACATATTTTACCACTGTCCTGTACCGGATTTTTAGGAGGAGCTTGTGATTCAATTCGATTCCACTGAATCTAAAGTGGTTTAAGCTGCATTTTTATGTATGAAAATGATTTTTAAATAAGTTTTGTTTTTATTACAGCACACACACCCACTACATAGTACGCACATTACACCAACTATGTATTATTTACTCACTAATTCACTGATTCTCCTTCTTTACAGTGTGATTTATATCCATTCATTAGAAGTTAAGTCGAAGAGACAAATGAGTGGTATGAAAACTATGGATGATACTATTTAAGGAGGATGATCATTTTCATGAAAGCTATTACTAAACTAGTTTCTGTATTACAGTAGTTTTAACATTAACTGTACCTCAGTATTACTGGCATACCATCACCACCATCAGTGTGCTTTTTATGTATTACAGGAAGTAATAATGATGGATAGAGAAAGAAAAAAACAAAGGCGTGACTCTGATTCGTTTATCTTATCACAAATCACGTCATTTATCGTGTAAAATAATTCGCAAACTGGGTATTTCCTGTGCTAACACAGCGTGTTTCCTGTGAAAGACCTCCAAGGTTGATGAACTGAAATCTAAAATCATTATTCAGGTTGTTTGTCTCAATTGTCTTTGCGGACAAGCAGTTGTATGTTTCTACTTTTTTGGTAGTTTGGTAATTAATCATTTGGATACATTATAGAGCCTTATGACATGTAATACTTAGTTGGGAATACCAAGTACAATTTGAAGTCTAATTCTGCGCAGTAACAAGCTGAATTGCATCAAGTACTTTATGCTCCCAGTTAACTCCCTGTGGAAGAAATCAAACCTCCGATTACCTGTTTGTTAATTCCCACAAGATGTCACTATTGCTCTGAATTACTCATGCTTGGTCAGTCAGGGGCCTTCAATAAAGTTCTGAAAGTTTGGTCAAATGTTTATATTACTATATGTGGCGCAGTGCTGCTTAAAAAACACCTCTTTAGCTGTGACTAACATTTTTTAGAAATGTTGTATTTGACCCCTTTAAACCTATTTGTGCTATTATTTAAAGTAGCCAAAATCCCAGGTAATATTCAGGTTAAACAATCAGAGCTAAAATGATTAGTTGATTAATCGATTCATCTAATTAGTTATATATTTGAGTCAGTTTTTAAGAAAAAATTCAAAAGAATCACAAATATTCATATCTAGTGTATCCATGAGTATATTTATTACTTCTATGATACTAAACTGAGTGGTATTAGATGTCTGACTGTTTATTGGGAAAAACATTTCACATTAATATGTCAACTTGAGCTTTAGGAAATTCTGATGGGCTTTTAGGACATTTTATAGAATTAATAATTAATTTATCACGAAAAATAATCGTCAGATTAATCAATAATGAAAATAATTATTTGTTGCAGTACGATCATCACAATACGAACATTATATCTCTTGGCTCTCGTACGAATTATTTCTTCTGAACCAATACTGTAGACTTCACAAGCTCAGTTTAACTTGATGTAGGCCTCATTGCCCTCCTAGTTCAGAGGAAATACACTATGTGATGCAATCACAGAAACCCCCCACCAGCCCTTTCTCTAAAATTATCAATGAAGAAAAACGTCATTCAGAGAAAATGGCGGGTTTGTCCTTGGACTGGGGGAATATATTTCAAGAGGTAAAAATAAGAATAAAAATGTGTGATTAAAAGTATTACGATTTAAAAATAAATAAATAAATAAAAATAAAAAAACAGGCTCATTTTAATGAGTAGTTTTACTCACCTTAGTGTCACGTGAGCCTTTTATTTTGCAAAACATATATAATTAAAAGTCCATCATGTGAAGAGGGGGGATATGTCGGGTTAATCTCTGTCATGAAATAAGAATATGTGCAGCATTTGGCTCCACTGTTTACATTACGGTCAGCAGCTCTCGTTGGTGCCCCGCTGACAGAGAGCTGCCTCCTGATTGGCCGCCCGGCTGTCAATCACCGCTGTTTACATCAAACGTTGTGAGGTGGAATTTCCCAGGTTACAGCACAGACCAGTAGACCACTTCCGCAATAGATGTCTGGCAGAGAGACGAGAGGCCACTGCGAGCTGAAAGGTATTCAGACAAAAGACACCGCTTTGTTCTTTGATTTGTCGTTTAACTCTCCATTACGACCGACTTGCTGCATCGATAAAAGTATCTTTAGTGAGTACAAAAGAGGCGCTAGCGGCTTCCTGTCCCGCACTGTCATCTAGTGTTAGCTAGCCGACAGCTAACGAGGATGTTGCTAGCAATTTGCATGACAACAGCGAAAACTAATATTAGCCTTCTTCAGCCAATCAAGGTAGCTATCATTAGCTAGACTGTGCTGTATTTGACTCTGGTCTATTGGGTAGATGTTTGTCAGCAGGATTCACGTACCATTTAGTATTTATTCCCCTGCTTTCGTCCTCTTTTTCCTTGGATATGAACGTTGTAGTTGTCATATCTTGCCACCAGAAACGTTAGCACATTCTTGCCTTCAGCCTGGCAGGGTGGCATTATGGTGATAGTGTTGCTGCTTTTGTCCTCTCAGAGCTGTCAGTGGGTTTTTATTTTCTTCACCGGGCTTCACCGATAGTTTACACTCGTCCTGCTATAAATTACAGAGAGAGAAGGAACGAAAAGGTTCGTGTAGTTGGGTAACTTACAGCAGATACAGTAGCATCTCTGAGTGGGTGGTATTTCATCTGCAATCAAGAAGTAACAGGACACCATTTGTTATATTTTTGATTGGTTGTAGTCTTGCTACAATATAAGTTGTGATTCAATGGGGTTTGTAGTTTTTAAGTTGTTTTTCCTCATACTGTACAGACAGTGCTTCTGTGCAACTGTTGCCATCATTTGCATGATCAGTGGGGTGTCGACTTTTGATGTTGGTACTTTAAATTGCATCTATGAGCACAACCTTTTAAACTAAAGATTCAAATGGAAGTGTTTGCAATGCAAAACTTTAAAAATATTTCACCAGCTGTTCATATTGCAAAGGCTGGAGGACCACTGTAGACACAAGACTCCACGATTAAAGGCTTTACTATCAGCACTTTTTGTTTTCTGTAAAGGCCAGCTACCCCACTGCAAAGATCCCGATACGTTAAACATTCATAATTACGTTGAAAATAACAGTTTGTGTCTTTTTTCTACAGTTTAGAGGACCATGTCTAGGAAGTGAGCCACGGCGATGGAAGGGAAAGGCCCGTACCGCATCTATGATCCAGGTGGGAGTGAGGTCAAGGCCCGGGATGAGGCTGGAGGGGGAAGCAGCTATCGACAGCTGCTGGAGGAGAACAGCATACTGAGGGAGCGGATGAAGGGACTTAAGAGCTTAGGTAGGTTCCTAAAAACAGAATGGTTACCTCAAGGCTGTTCTTTGGCATCACACATCTGTTTTGTGTCTTAACACCTGAGGAGAGTGTTTTTCTAGATTGGCATGCATACAAGAATGTTATTTTTTTTAAAATGTATTTTGTAAAATCTAAAATAGAGAGCTGTTTTGCATTTTGCAGCAGTATCAAATAAATTACTTTTCAATATTAGCTTCATCACATGATGTCTTCCATAATTGAAGCTCCAGTCAAAATATACAAACACAGGAGTGAAACTGTTGAGTGACAAATGACGTGGAATGTAGTAAATCCTGATGATCTTCATTGGTAGCTCTTTTAAAGGTGCATGCCAATGATGTAGACAGACTGATAGCTTCTTTTGTGACTCACCAAAGGAGTGCTACTTAAACAGAATTTCTTGCTAAATTTCTGTCATAGCCTGTTGATGACTGCTCGTGCTAATAGATGCAGTCTAAGCAGTGTTGGACACAGACAAGATCTCTTTGAAACTTGCAGGTGATTTGCTGGAAGAGTCTCAGTCAGAGGCATCGAGGCTTCGGCAGCGAGTGGAGGAACTTGTGAGAGACAACGAGGCCCTCAAGTCCTCCAGCTTTGCAGCCAGTCTGTGTACGGGAGGGCCCATTCAGACAGAGACACAAAGTAGGTCACACAGACTTGATTGTAATCATGTAGATATATTTTTATATCTTTAAGTGTGGTAACTTATGGCATGTTGTTCTACTTTACTGCAATTTTCATTAACCTTTATTGTTGGTACTGTTTATTTCAGGTAAACCCTGTTTACATCCCACTGCGGAGGAGAAGGAGGAGCAAACAAGCTGTTTAGGGAAGACCCTTCAGCCTGAGAAGCCCAATGTAAGGCATTATATAGACAGAAACAACTTTGAGATGATTGTCGGATTGTGCATACATTTAGCAGCTCTGAACTGGAGGCTGTTTGTTTGTTTGTTGAAGTAAATGCAGTATGGACACTGCATGTTCTATTGTGCTACTTACTTTTTGGTCTTTACAGGAGGCCTTATCAGAGTTTGAGGTTGTGAATATGGATGGGAAGACAACAGATGCCTTGACTGTACGTACCTGACTTTTTGTTGAGATGAATCATTTTCCAACTATGACAAGAACTCAACTAATTATAGGTCCAAAGAAACTTCAAATTATTTTGTGTATTTGATTTATGCTAAAATCAACCTTTCCTCTTTATAGCCGTTTCCTCAATATTAGGAACATATCCTCGGTGGGCTGACTCACAAACAAACTCAATACTGGTAGCTCCAGCCTGAGTCAGCCAGGGGAAAGTCCAGGATTATTACTGACTAGAATTACACCACTGATTCATACACACGCTACATCCTAGAGGATGTGTTAATAGGACACCAAGCCACAATATTTCAGGAACTTGTTGATGGACTAGCTTATCACATTTTGTAAAATCTTTAGCCTACTTTGACACAGTTTCCACACCTGAACAGAATATTTTGTTTTGTTTTTGTTGCAAATGTGTTACCTCAACAACGGTAGTCTGTGGACTAAAATTAATTCCAACAGGAGAAACTGGTTTAACTGTTCAGATAAGTAAGCTGCTGCTTTTTTTAGAAATAGCAGCTTGATGACTCTTACAGTCTCGTGCGGGTTGAAATACATATGTAACTGTCAGCTCGAACGCTGAGTCAGCTTGACAAGAAGGACTGACTCTTCACCTGTGTGGGTATCTCCAGGCCGGATCAGCGGTAGGAGTAATCCCTCTCCTGCCTCAGGAGAACATCGAGTTAGCAAGCCAGCTGAAGAGACTGGAGAGCTCCTTCAGCATATTCGCGGAGGAGTCCAACCCAAACCAGCTGTTAGCTCATCTCGGTCGGATGGCTGTGGAGTTTCACCATCTTTCCTCCAAGGTCCAAAAGAATGAGCAGAGGACCTCCCTCCTACAGGTATGTGACAGTAAAAGATGCCAAAACGACCGTCATGCTCCTTTAGATTCCAGGTAGCTTTATAGGTGCTTAAGATTTCATTTTAATTGGAAACATCAGCGGGAGCATATAGAATGAGTTATCATGACAAATGTAATTTTATTTTTAAATGTTATACATTAAATGCAAACCATTCACATGCTGTTTTACATTAAAGGCTGCAGAGTGATTTTTATGATATGCCAGATTCGTACCCATGATCTGATTTTTTAATATTTTTAAGGGCTACGCTTTATAGTAAAATGAGGACAGAGTTCTTTGTTTGTTATTTAATTATACACGTAAGAAGTTATATTTTGTTTTGGTGTCGTACACAGTTGGCCGTGTGGGCTGGGTACTTGTACATGCATGACATTCACATAAACAACCTCCACGGCAGGCACACAACACAAGCTTTCCCCTTTTTTTTCAACACATTGTTATTTTAACTGTAATGACTTTGTTAATTTATTGTGAGCACATTTCTGAACAATGTTATAAAGCGCTTTGAAATAATAGCCTTTATTACATTACATACACTCACTGGCCACTTTATTAGTTATACCTGCACAGTCTTATACAATCCAATACAACTGCTCTGCCATAAAATGTACTTTTATGATGCCTGCAATGTTCAGTTTTATATTGACACTGTCACAGAGGTGTTAATTAAATATTACGCCTTTAGCATTGAGGTCCTAGTTAAAGGTAGGTATATCCAGAGGTGTATCGTATTATTTTTCTTTCCTATTTACATACATAAGGGGGTCAGAATATTAGTAAGACCTCAGCATAATAACAGTGCAGTATAACTCTAACACTAACTAATATTATAATACTTAGTTTCTTAATACTAAGACATTTAATTTGTTTAACACTGAGTGTAGGTGTACACTTAAAGAGGAGGTTGTTTGTTTGTAGTCTGTATCAGTGGAAGTGTGTCACATTATGGCCTAATTTTAAAATACGATGTAAAGCAGTATTTGCAGTGACTTGGGTTCATATTTTCAGTCAAGTTGTTATTGTTCTTACTTTATTTTTTTCTTTTCAAAAGCTCTCTGATAAACTGTTAGTTTGTGGATTTATCCATTATTCATTTTGTCCAAAAGATGTATTTCCTTATGAATCTGCTCATACACATGCACAGTATTCAAACATAATTTTTTCTTTCTACTGTCTTATGTGTGGGCATACAGGTGTAAAAATTTTATTGTCATTATACTAACAGATGCTAAATGTTGTGATAATGTGTTTTTCCGTTGCAGACTCTCTGTGAGCAGCTCAGACAGGAGAACAATGAGCTCAGAAAGAAAATGGAAGAGGACCATCATATCAGGAATCGAGACTTGGAACAGCTGAGGTAATGTGTTTTTTGACTGGTCTTTGTGTTGCTTCTGCTGAAGCAGAAACATTATTGTTGGTAAGGTCAAAAAGAACAAACTGTATCAGGACCATATTCCTAAACAATGCAAACACTCTCACATCTCATTCACACTCCTCTCGTCTTTATCGTTAAACTGTGGGACAATTTTTGTTTCTCACGACCTTTTGAATGTAGAGTGAATCAGCCTCCCATAACTATTTGATGACAGTTTTTACTTTGCTATGGATGTTGACCATGCTTTCACTTTTAGGGGGGGATTATTCCACTGCTTTCTGTTGGCGTCACTGCACCCAGTGGGTATTGTAGGGTTTTCCCATAGGACATCCTGAAGCTGTACCAAAGCTTCAACAACGCTTTGGGAAGGGACATTGCTCACATACACTATCATTTTCATTTTCTTGCTGATTTCAGACTGGAGAATCAGAAACTTAAGGAGTTGGTCACAGGAGGAGTGACAGCAGCAGGATCGTCTGCAGCGCCATCTGACACCGAAGCAACAGAGGCCAAAGAGGAGCCTGTGAAGGAGGAATCGGCCGCTGTCAGGCCGAAGATGGAGGCCACCACACCGCAGAAGGTAGTTAAAATTAAATCACCTCGCACATTTTTTTTCCATCTGTACAGACATTTTACAACCTTGCTTTGTTTAAAAAAATCTGTCCCATTTACAAACCAAATCCATTTATTTTGAACTTTTTTCACTTTCAGAAATACAAGAAATAAAAGATTTCACAAGAAATGTGTGACTTAAAACTTCCCTACTGATAAACCCTCACAATGTGGGGTTAGAGTAATGGAAGAATGTTGTGGATTTAGGAATGTTTTGTGTGCCCCACAGAGCGGAAAAGCTGCAGAGAAAACCCCGACCAAACCTTGTGATGTTGAGGTGTATGAAAAGAAGATCAAGCTTTTGGAGAAGCAGAGAAAGGATGTGAGTCTTTTTTGCTCTTACTGCTCATCCTCTTTTGCCATAGGGGAAAGTCTCTGTGTATTTTAGTTTCCTATATATATGTTCAAGTGTCATTTGTTTCACTTTCTGGCGCTGCTTACAGGTACTGGAGGTGAACAAGCAGTGGGACATTCAGTGGAACTCCATGAAGTCACAGTTTGAACAGAAGGTACAGTAATGACTTTACAGCTGTTGTGGAGGGTGTGGGAAGGCACCGCTGTGTCTCCACTGATGTAGAGCTGTCGAAGGAGAACTAAAACCTCATTCTCTATGAATTCCTTTTTATTTTTGTCATTTCAAAACTCACTTGTCAAAGGTTTAAAACATTTATTTTTAGTTCTTGATAACACGTCAGTACAAACTCATCCACCATATGTTCTCGTTTCATTTTCATGTTTATTTTCACTTTGGCCTGTGTCAAAGTCCACATACCAGGTTTTTTTTTAGATTTATATTAGAGCATTCATAAACTTTACAAGGGTTGAACTACATGATGTATTTATGCTGCATTTTCATAAAACTTCCCTTATTTAATGTAAATAATGTGCCTAGAACAGACCTTTTTTTTTATGTGTTGCCAACCTCCAAATTAACTCTCTTTAACTGTCCACTGTTTATTTCATGAATTATTATTGCTACTGTTACCAGTAGTAACACATTTTGACAATAATAGTTGAATTTAGTTTCAAGTTCCCCAAACAAGGATAAACTGGGCCTTACAATGTCTGAGCATTATCCAACTCTATAGTCAGAAGACGCCAAATTAACCAACATTATCTTGTCAGCAGGCTTTCAAATGAAGTAGTTGTAGCCTTGTGATACCAGTGGTCACATTTTGCATTATGTCAGCAGAATAATCAGAATTATTTATGTTTTTCAAGTAAGTGAATTGACAGATACAAAAGGATTTTGTATTGGTGACAGCAGCTCCTTTAAAAAGTCTTAAAATGCCGTAAAAGTCGGTAAAAAGTCTTAAATTTCCTTTTGGAAGGTCCTAATTGGAACAAACATTTTGTCTTATTTAATTTCTCCATCTTTTAAATTCTTTTTGTCAAACTGAGTCAGTGAGTTCCAATTTCTGATGTTACACATCTTTAAACCTATGACAGAATACTGTTTTACTTACATACTTATCTGTTGGCCAAATACAATCTACCTGTATGGACCACATATTGTACACACTGCGTACTTGCTCGCCTGCAATGTTTGAACGAGAAAAAGATGATTTGTCCAAAAATCGTTTTTTAAAATTGGTTAATTATCTTGAAACAATCTTAAAAAGCATCAAATTAAAGTGTCTGATACCTGTAGACACCCGGCTTAATTTGGAAATATCTATAAAGAATACAGGACTCTGATGTTGTGTGCATCAGTTGGCTGTGTTTTTTGATATGCTTGTCCAGTGGAAAAGGTGCAATCTTGCAATAGCTTCGCTATCTGAGAGCATACATACCACAAGGCCTGTCACACCTCAGTAAGAATTCCCCTCACCTCTTTGGTACCCGCTGACTTCCTGTGTGGTGCAGTCAGAGGGCAGCAGAGACACACACATCTGTACACATTCGCACAATCTCACACACACACCTACGCTTCAGCACACCCACAGTCATGAACAAACCTACATTCACACTTTGTTGAGACAGGGACACCATGCAACCTTGGGTTTAAACCGCAGAAGCCTAGATATATCCATTTGCGTCACTCAGTTCGTTCATATTTTACACAAAAACAGAAATGCGTGTGTTTGCAGATGTGTGCTTGTTGCTGTGGCTTTTTTTTTTTTTTTTAGAGTTTGATAACACGAATGTCTTACTTGTTTATAAGGCTGCGATCTAATGCATGCAACAGCTGATGTTTGTCTTTACGAGAAAGGAGTTATCACTGAATCACAAGTTTATTTTTTGGTTTGTTGGTTACCTTACATCCGTGATTAAACTACATAGTTCATATTGTCTTTCAGATCACAGACCTCAGACAACGGCTGGCTGAGTCCCAGAAAACTGTGCTTGAGCTAGAAGCAGAGCGAGAGCAGAGGCAGCGCGACTACGACAAGAAGCTGCTGCTGGCCAAGTCCAAGATTGAAAATGTACAGGTGAGAAATGCAAGAACATAAAAGCCCAGGTGATATCAGTCTATTAAAACACAGACACAGACAACAAATGTTTTAGGATATTGTAAAGAAAGTTTCATGTGTTTATGTTTCAGGGGGAGAAGGAGTGTCTCAACTCTGAGACCACTGAGCTGAAGCAGAAGATTCGCTACCTGCAGGATCAGCTACTGCCCCTAAGCAAACAGAGGGAGTACCAGGAGAAGGAAATCCAACGCCTCAACAGGGTGAGTGAGGAGCAGATGAACAATTAAATACCTAAACTTTGTCTTACTTTTCTTTCTTACTTCAGGGTTTGTACAAAGTCTTTGTACAAAGTTTAGAACATGCTTAATTTTGACCGTTATGTTTTCAAGGATAGGAATATGCTTAAATTTGAATATACTCCTCGAAGAATGTTTGATTTTCAACATAATCTGGTGCTTCATCAACACAGTCACTCATCTTCTCACTCTATCTTTTAATATTTGAAATTTAAAAATCCTGTGGTCGAGATTTACAAGCATTAAATAATCATCATCAAACGTACAATCACAATTAATTTGAACAACTGGTAAAATAAAGTGACTTTAATGTGGGTTAGGGCAGCAACTATCAATTTTTATAGATGACGATTAATCTATTATTTTCTTAAGTGATTATTTGTTTGGTCTATCAAATGTCAGCAAATGTTGAAAAATGCTGATCAGAGTTTCCCAAAGACTAAGATGAGGTCATCAAAGGTCTGGTTTTGCTGACGTGCCACTGCTGCTGTTTGAGGGGTAGTGGGAGACGCTTAATGGCTTTAGGAAGTTGGGGGATGCGGTATAAAGAGTGACAAGTCTGTTTCATTAAGTGAGGAAGTGATTGTGGTTGCATGGGTCAACAACTGGACCTTTACCTGGGAAACAGAGGTTCTTGACTCACATGAAACTCCAATGTGGCTTCGAAACACCGCGCTAACATATTAGTTAAGGTCATTACTGCTTTCATATACTACAATATGACTTTTTATTTCATTTTAGTTGTTTATTTAATCTCTCTTTTACCTGTGTTGGTGTTATCATTATTATCTTCCATGCTTATTAAATAGGCTAATCTAGTTTGAGGTGATTCTGTAGCTTATATCCAAAATGAGGGTGCAAAACCTTTAAAAATACTTTCATCAAAGAGGTTTTTTGGACAAAAGATTCATGAGAAAATGAGAATCAATTAAAGAAAGATGGAAAAATAGAAAACCTTTCAAACACACGGTTCATGCTGTGAAAACAACTATTTTAACCCAAACAGAGCATGATCTTTTCCTTAACCTAGTGGTTGGCTGCCGAAACATAAATACTGCAACAGAAATCTGGAAAAAATAATAATAAAACCCAAATACAACAAATCAACTCAGTCTAAAAATAATAAATCATAATTGTAAAACATAATCAACTCTAAATGGGACACAAACTCCCATCTCCTGCATGAAAGCTCTGCTTTCGACCCATTCAGTCATGCCTTGAATGCTGCCTCGATTAATATGCTCTTTGTACTTCATCACCTGACTCTTTATTTTTGGCAATTGAATTTTATAGTAACAATTTAGATATGACGATAAAGGCTTTGAGAGTTAGCACATTTTTGGTTTAGGTACCTTGAAAGTGGTTGAAAAGTGCTTGAATTTCCCTCTTCAAAAACTGCACGAGTCGTTTCTTACTTTCTTGCTTTGTTTTTTTTTTTTTTTTAACTTCAGGCTCTAGAGGAAGCCTTAAACCTGCATACCCCTTCATCCTCCCAACAACCACCTGCCCAGGGTAACTTTGCTGATGCCGCCAATAACCTGAAGAAGCAGGAACTGCTCACTCAAATCGCTGTACTAAAGGAACAGGTCAGACAAATGGGAAAACACACACACACAGATACACACAGGTCTTCTGGAATTATACATCCATTTCCTGTTTTTGTGGTTTGGTACTTCAGGTGAAGATCTTTGAAGAAGACTTCAGAAAAGAGAGGAGTGACAGGGAGCGAATGAATGAGGAAAAGGAGGACTTGAGGCGGCAAGTTGAGAGACTCCAGGGTCAGATTACTAATTTGACCAATCAGGTAAGCCATGTGTTTACAGTATATTTTCCTGTATGTAGTCTTAGCTTGATTGAATAACAATTTTGACTAAGCTGCTCTCTAATGTTTGCTTTTGTGTGTTTGTGGTTCAGCTTCATCAGGCACAGAATGAGTGTCAGAGAGAACGTACGGAGAGATGTAAACTGGAGAGACTGCAGATGCAGCATCACAAACAGGTACTGGCTGCAGCCGAGGTCTGAGCCCCGTAGTGTTACAGACATGTTGACGTTTGAAATGAAACAGTGCCGTCAGACTGGATAGGTGACATGTTTGGTCGTTTTGACCATGTATATTTATTTAGGGCCAAGGCAAAAGCTGACAGTTTCTCTTCAGGTTAGGAGCTGTGGTGAACCTTGCAGACTAGTGCCCCCTTGTGGCAGAGTGCAGCCCCATGTAGATGTTACTTTAGCAAATTTAAACTGGACAAATCGATACTCCAGGACAAGAGCCTCACTCCAGTTAGGTTGTTTATCAGTGCATTCGGGATCAACAGGTGGAATATTTACACTCCTCTGTTGGAGGCAGCTGCAGCAGGGTTGAAGGTTAGCAGCGGCCCATGCCATGACAGGGCCGCTGCGCTCGCTGAGAGTAGCAGCCGTGCACTGATTGGGGATCACGTTTGTACTTGTGATCCCTCATAGGGGCAGCAGCAGGAAAGACGTACCTCAGACCCTACGTCAGGCTCAGTGAACGGCCCGCTGAGCCCTCCCTACTGTGGTCCCTTTGTGCAGGTGGGACCGCAGGGCCTTGAGGGCTGGCCCATACACTTCCCTCCCCGGATGCCCAATGCAGCAGGCGCCACGGCCGCAGCCGCCGCAGCACCGCCCCCTGTACGAGACTTCCAGCCTGTTACCCCGGTAAGGGTCCTCAAAGGCCCCTCTGTCTCTGTCTCTGGAGTGACTCTGGTTCACTGAGCAAACGCGGCTCTTCTTTCTCTTCCTTCTACTCCCCTTATCTTTTGGGAGGAACAAGCAGATATAATTAGGTCTAACTGTAGCTCAACTTAGCCAGGCTTACATTCAGTAACAACTGTAAGGTTACGGCAAAAACTTATGGGCTGCAGGTTGTGATGAACGAGTGTATTTGGTGATATGAGAAATAATGTTGCTGTGTCTTTGGTCAGGGTTTTCCTTGGCAATCGTCATTCCCGCAGCCCAGAGGGTCCAGAGCAGTAGGAGAGAGTTCAAGACCACCACCAGAAAATGCAGGTATGACACAGCCAGCCCAATGCAATATATCATTGTCATGGTTCGTTGTAATTCACAGTTTTGTACACTTATTTGATTTCTCTAAGGATAAAGCTGGTGATACTCACGAACAAAATGGCATCAAAAGGCCAAAACCAACACTGCATTTGTAGTAGTTGTAATCTCTCAGTATTTCTCTACCCTGTCTGTCACTCTCCCACTGAATATGTAAGTCTTTAATAATGGGTCACAAATGTACAGTGACATTTTTGAAAAGAGGTTAAATAATTTCATAGCTGGACACTGTTTTGTAGTAAACCTTACTCAAACAGTTTCAGTCATGGATTTATTATTTACAAGTGTGTATTTATGACATTGGGACTGAATTAAAATAAACTATGTTTACGGTAATGAAGGATTGTAACCTAGTACAATGGTGCTGCTCAGTGACTACGTTTACATGCACAAAATATTCTGATTTTGACCTTATCCCGAAAAACACAATATTCCTACTAAGCTCTTTACATGGCTAATGAAAATGAATATTCCACAAACTTGCAGCCATACATACTTTAACAAACACAGCCTCCCTCCTTCAACCACCCTCCTTTTGAAAAGGTCCACATTGCCATCCAAAAATCAGTTGATCTCGATAAGTCTTTCATAATGTTCACAAGTACTTGTTTCTCCTTCCAACCAGAAATGTAAGGCAACGCACAAAACTGACCGTAAATAGGTAAACTGTGGTTAAAAACCCCAGCTGAGAGGCTTATTCTGAATTTGCTGTATAGATGTCAAAAGAAAGGTCCTAAAACCAGAATAATATCGGCATGTCTTAGTTGCAAAATGTTGCATTCAGAATAAGGTCTAATTCAGAACATCCAAACAGACTATGCTGTTTACATGGCTCGTATTGTATTATTATGAATAACAGTGGAATATTTGTGTGCATGTAAACCTAGTAACTGATGTGTCTTTAATAGTTCTTGGACAACAGTGGAGCTATATGGCACAAAAGAATAGCTACAACAAGCTTTGGCAAAATACTGATGAGAAAGATCAATTCATTGGTCTTTTCGTAAGATCTGATGAAAAAAACATCTGAACATCCCATCAGCCCCAGGATTTGTGTGTATTTTCTGACACCACGCAGTGGCTGAATGTTTTCTGTATTTATTTTTTTCTTTTTAAAAGCGTGAAGCAGAAAGTTTGTGTCTGTGAAGATAATGCAGTCTCGTTCCTGTGCGTGCCTGTAGATCAGCCAGCAGCAGCAGCAGCAGCAGCAGGACCAGGAGGACCAGGATTTGGAAAAAGGGAGCGACAGAACATTGACCCTGGAAAGCACTAAAGCATCACCGTACCCACCTGATGGAGTCTGGGTAGTAGCATGAAATCAGTTTGTTTTTGAGTTGACAAGGTGTGATTTGATCTATAATTTTCCTACTGAACTGTAGATATCCTATTGTAATGTTGTTTATACTTGCGTTTTATAAGGCTATTTGTGAAACACTTCGCTATTCTGAATATACATGAAATATTATTTAGATTTTTTTATCAGGAGCTGAAGTCATTTGTTAAATAGGTTGGAATAATTAACATCGTTCCTTTTTTTTTTTTCTCCAGAAAATATACCTATGTGATTGTCTCTCTGCAAATATGTAACAATTTGACACTTAGTTTGTTACTTGTAGAGTTACAGGAAGCCATTCCCCAATATGACTAAGACGACATATGCTCATTCCAACAATGAATGATTATATAGGTACATTGAATCATAGGATTTACAATGTGAATGTTAATTGATTTATGAAGATTTCTTCAGTACCATCGATGTTATAGAACTGTCCCATATGTGTAACTGTTCAAAAGTGGTTGTTGAAATACAAAAATTTTGGGAAATGAATTTTGATGGTATCATACCAAAAACATGATTGTGATTATTAATAATTTATTTATAACCTGCTGTTTTTGATAGTTGCATTGACTAAGTGTAAATCATTGTCTTTAGTAATGCTGTTCTTTCTATGTTGTTAGTGTAATCCCAATATATTGTAGCTATTGACATTGTATGTTTGTATCAGACACAATACACAATGCACAGTACATACAGCCTTTTTTTCCCCATGATGATGGACCTAATCTCATTAAACACAACACTTCTACTTGACCACAATTGATTTGATGATTTGACCACTCATTCTGATATCCATACTCATCTTACTGCATCTTGTACTATTGCCCACAGTTTAGCCCCGACATACAGTAACTAGACGTTACAGCACCAAAACCTGATGAGTCTTCTGCATCTGGTTATTCCACGTTCAACATTCAAATTCTGCTCAAGCAACAGAAAGAAGAATTTTTTCATCAGTATTCGGAGGCTCTAGATCCAGTGTTACAGCAGTACAGCCACTCCTCTGAGTAAAAAAAAAAAACCCTCTGCGAGGACGTCTGGCTTTGCTCTCTGTCCACTTCAACAACCAGCAATCCATGCCGTACCGACTGATCTGTGAGCTGCTGAACACAGGATCCACACCTCGAGATAATGCGCGTTACCATTTTAAAGACAGATCCAATCTCAAATCAAGCTACTGTATTAACTGAATACCCATTCAAATTTCCTTAGTATAGTGTATATCAGGTAGTCAGATGAAGGGCTTCAAAATGTGTGCAGATGAATCTGAAAAAGGCTCCATTTTATCTAACAAGTTGTTACTGGGAACAAAATCCTGATGGGTGAGAGCTGAAATGAGAAATTGCACTTTGAAGGGTACGCTGTAATTACTGGCAGTTGTATTTTCTTGGTTTGTAGCCCTTTTTCCCTTTTTTTGCTGTAGGCAAAAGCACATGTGAGACTTTTTGTATTTGACTGGCTTAATAAATCTATTCTAAATGTCTATTAGCATCTCACCCTGCTTATTCATATTTTGTCCATTTTTATTGCAGGATAGAAATGTCACAGTGCCACCAATATGCTACATCATGCTCACCTTTACATGACACGTTTCTCATAAAGAAAGGTCTGCACATCAATGTGTTGTTCTCCATGATTTATTAGAAGTAATTAACATTTAGACTGTAATGGCCAACAGGTCCTGACAAAGATGAGAAGATGACATGATGCTGTGAGGTTGCAGGACAGCCTGAATGCACTGAAGAGCTATCCTGAACCTCAGACTCCAAAGAGGCACCACAGAGATCCTGTTTTCAAGCCTCCTCTTCATTTAACATGCAATCTTCATGGATCAGAAACTGTTGACATTACATTCTATGTTTAATTCTACCTTAGCATCTCATTACAGTTATCTCATTAGAAGGACAATACTGTATGATGAATCAGAGATCTAATTAAAAATACGCTGTGTGTATAGTTTGAGCAGGTATCTACGAATGTCAGCTCGGATGTCAGAAATGTTGACACTTGGGTGCCACCTCATGGTCGGCTTCCCGTCGGGTCCCACCAGAAACTTTTCAAAGTTCCACTTGATGTCGCTGAGCTTCAAAGGCTGCCAGAACAATCTGTCTTTGGGGTCGCCGAAGTTGTCTCCAACAGGAGGGCAAGAGCTCTGCGCGGCAGAAAGCACAAGATTATAAATGTCATGTGAACAATCTCGACCTTACAGAGGTCTGTCAGTAGAAGACCAACTTCTGATCTGCTACACATCTCTTTAAAAAGCAAACTAATCATTTACAAATAAAATCAACTTCCTATTCTTTATCCATTTCAGGAAACCTAATGCCAGTGATGGAAGAGTATTCTGATAAACTGCCTCCAGTGATGTCACTCAGCGGCCACATTGCATCGTGGGTAATGTAGGAGCCAGGCTTTAATAAGGAAGAATGAATGTGTGGATTCAAAAAGAGATATTTTTGGTTCTGCTGCATCGATTCTGATCATTTGTGTTCAACTCTTCATAAGGTCCAACGGTGTTATAGGAGTACAATGCTAAAGCAGTGGACTGCTTTTCAAAACCTGCCTCAAGGTTAGACTCAACTACTTTTTTCACATATGCAGAAGTACATCAAGACCTGTAAACACACTTAAATGTGAATAATTGGTGGAACTAAAAAAAATTGCATAAAATGAAAGTTGCATAAAATAAAAGTCCAAATAGCTAAATATTGTACTCTAGTACAGTACTTAAATAAATGTACTTATTTACTCTCCACCACTGTGTAGAGAGAATGTTTTAAAGTGGCTCCTGAATCAAAACAAAGCCATTAATAGCCTTTTATATTTGGAAAATACCTTTTGCTGGGTTTGGCTGTGGGTGTGAACATATTTATGCACCGTTTAGTAAACAAGGGAGTGTGACTTCTGAGGTCAGAGTAATGAGTTTGAGAGACCAGCGCCAGTAATACATGTTGCGATTTAACCATCAATCCCCCTATTGACCTACAGTACACAGGAAGTCCCACACTTTCCTAAGCAGACCATAAACGTACCTTAAGGAAAGTGTAAACCTCTTGCTCGTCTTTTCCATTCACATCACCTTTCTCCAACAGCAGGAAGTTTGGAACGAATCCATTTCCTGGTCGGACATGCCTGGAATCCAGAAAGAGGGCAGCTTATCAGTGGACGTGCCTCTGAGCACTCTGAGGCCTGGCAGCTGCACTAGATTCACTACAAGCCGAGTGAGACGACACAGTCTATTGAAATGTCTTTGCTATCTCTGCTATGCAAGTCCACTGATGGAACGTGAGACATAAATTCAGTGCGTGTTCGAGAAGCCACAGGCAGAAACTGATCTCACTGCCAAAGGATGCTTTCCTGATTAAATGAAGCTTTGTTGATTGACAGATAGAGGATTTACCAATATTGCAAATTCCTCTCTATATCCAGCTTTGAAAGGTTCTTATGTTAATATATATGGTCTTGTGAGAAGCTTGTGGCTCAGGTTTCCCAATCTTCTACAGGCTGAAATAAAATTCCAAACCCTTCCCTTTCAGGTTTCCAAAAAAGATTTCTGTAGGAAGGTTTTTACCTAATTTCAATGACACGTAGCACTTTGAGCTGATTTTTTTTGTTGACTTTGTAGGAAGTACGACCTGACATTGATTTGCATTGAAAGAGAAACACTTCTCACTTTAAAGCTGGCAGAATTTCATTGTTTTCCCCTGGTTCCTGTTTCCCAAACTGGTTGCAGGGAAAGCCGAGGATGGTGAGTCCGAGAGGTTTCATCTCTTCGTGTAGTGCATTCATTTCTGACGACCGAAAGAAAAACAAGCAGTTGAATGTCTCGCGTAGAGATTTGTTAGTCTGTACTGTGACACGATGTCTGTGGTGCCGTTTCTTACCCACATACTGATAGGTGTATCCTCAGTACGTGGCCACATTGACGAAGAGGACGCTCTTGCCCGTGTAGTCTCTGAAGTTGACAGTGCAACTCCCATTCAGAGTCTTTGCCTTGTATTTGTAAATGGTGTCATCCGTGGATGAGTCACACTGCTGTGGGTACACACACACACACCGATCAAAGCAGGTCACTTGTTTCAGCTGGCCAACAGCCAACATCAATACTTCTGTAATGAAATATTTCCGCTTTCTGGATATAGTATACTGTATGTATGCAAAACAGCAAAGCCTTCCTCTTATCCTGCAGAACATAATGGGTTCACGGTTTGCTTGGAGATTTGCATTTTCTACAACACCCATCTTTTAGCCAACAGTGTATACTGACCTTTCTCACTTCATACAAATGTTTGATCAAGGGTGATGGCACAGTGTCCTCAGCGAGTCATTTTCGTGGAAAAAAGTTTCATAACAACAAAATATTGTTGCGTAAACATTAAAAGCCAGTCTTGTTGCTACATGTTTATGTTGTAGTAAGCAAATATTTCACAACATAAGACTGCTGATTCATAGTCCTGTGGCAAGTTCTTCATTTTACAGGAAATGTGGAAAACAAATTGATTTTATGTATCGATATGAAATATCATGAACTTGAAATTGAAGGACAATGAGATGATAAACGAGTCATAGACCTTTTTCAAAGCAAAAATGCCAAAACTTTGCCAGCGCCTGCATCTTTATTGTGAGGCTTTGCTGCTTTTCTTTGTCTTACATGATAATAAACTAAATATCATTATGTTTTTAACACCGGTTCGACAAAACAAGACATTTGAATGTCTCACTTTTATTAATCAAGAAAACAAATCAATCCATAAAGAAATTAATTGTTAGTTGCAGTGTCAGGAACAAATTTAACATGAGGAAATGCGACAGTCAACATCATACCCTTGCCGAGTGAAAGCTACAACTTGTTACCATGCGGGCTGAACTGTTAATGCCCGGTGTCGACTCAAAAAGAACAAACATTTCAGAATCAGACATTATCTAAGACGTGTAGCTGCGGGGAAAACTTTAAAATCATCCACCAAAGTGGATTTACTTCTCACTATACACAACAAGCACACACAGGAGCACAAAGTGTTTGTATTGCCAGTAACATCTGTTTGCATAACTTTGTCAACACATGCCAGTGTGTGTGAGCTCTGAAAGGGGTCTGGGGATGAACACTGATGAATAAAATGAGCAGGGGTCATTAGTGTCCTCATCATCAGGTGCAAAGAAACCTCCAGACTTAACCTGGCACGGGGAACATTCAGCGCTGACCTCAAGAGAAGTAAAAACTCCCCATCAGGGCTTATGAGACATGACGCACACTGCTAAATATTTGTGTAGCAGTGAGATGATGGTGTGTTTTTACATAATTGCCTTCCATTAGAACAAAAAAATAAAATAAAATAAAACATAAAGGCTACAAATACTCATTTTCTTCCTCTGCTGAGGCTCAGTTAATGTTAACCCTCTGCAGGTGTGAGCTGAGAGCACAGTGATGTCGTCCTATACCAGGCTGTCACGTCTGCCTCTTCCACCTATCTGGACTCATGAATATTAAAGTGCTGGGTATCAACAGGTACCTGTCTGAACGAGGCTCCCGCGGTGGGTCGCAGCAGACCGAGCAGCAGCAGCGGTACGAGGGGCCACATCGTGCCGCCGTCCCTCCCCGACATGATGACTGATCGCTGTGGACGTCCGTCTGCTTCTCCCTCAGGATATTTCTCTGCTCTGCCAGGGGGCGGAGGGGCCGCACAGCTGGCTCAGATGACGCCCTTTGCTGACGTAACGACGCACACAACGATAGACCTGTGAATTAATGAATATATGAATGATTGAACGATTATGAATCTATCTGTTGGGATGTTTAATCGGCAGCAATCTGCATCAGATCATCACATGTTTGTTGTGCAGCTTTCCTGTGAGAGCACATTTATCTCTGAGTGCATTCTCCAGCTAAGTCAAGAGGGTTTAAACATATTTTTAAAAATGATTTATTTATCTTGAGAAGCAGGTGAAGTTTCTCAACCCACAAAGAAGCACGTCATCCTTCAGTTTATCAGAAACAATTCAAAAGATTGTGATAACATGTATGTATGAGGTTGCATAAAATGGAAACAATCAATTTAAGTACAAATATCTCAAAATGTCTCATTCAGTAATGAATGTTTTGTTGTAGACAAAGTAAGAACTGCTCTCCCTCACTGTTCACTTTCCCTTATTAAGACAATCTGCCAAAAATAAAGAAACCCCGGCTGACTGTGTCTCTGTGTGTGTCTGTCACTCTGAGCATGCCTGGTGCTAAACCTACTGTGAACATTCATAAACAGGTTTCAGTGCGACTGTGGAGAAATATTATATAAGAAACTGGTTAAATAACAGTCTGTTGGAGTGACAAGTTGAATTTGGCTGAATCTCGATGAACACAAAATGATAAGCATTACGTGTCCCCCGAAGAGGAGAAACACTGTTTGTTTGATTTTTATTCATGGATCATTTCTCCTCTCCAGGATCAGCTGTTGCCATGGTGAGCTGGTACTTGGCCATATGCCCTGTGGGTGGCTGACGGGCTCTTTCCAGTCCTGTTAGAGCACCTCATTGATGACATTTTACACAGTGGTTGCTTCAGTTCTGTCTTATTGCAGCAAGGCAACATAATCAAAGACAAAAAGTCAAAAGAGATGAGAAAGAATTGAAAAAAACAATGTGACTACAAGAAAGTAAAAGATGATCTTAGTGTGCTTTTTGATTAAGTATCTGAATTTGATCAGTTATTTCATTGTATTTATTTCCATTCCTCTGAAATACACACTGTCTATGCAGCCCAACTTGAAAGTGTTGTTAGATATCAACTTACGCAATTGTTAGTTTCGTAACATTCTCACTTTTACTAACTTCCAGATAGCAGGAACTGGTTAATATGCATCACCGCAAAAATTGTGAAATGTGTTATTTCTGCAATACTGTACTGGTCAGTTTAAATGTGTGAATTTGTTCAGTCTACAGGGACTATTGGAACCACTTTTGGGGATTTTCACAGTTACATTTTTATTTACCAGGATTTGCACAAATTATGATCGAAGTTAAGAAGATGTTGCAGGGTTTTCATGCTTAATAAATTTGGTTTGGGCATGGATGGATTATAACACAATGTGCACCTGGGCACAGACACATAAGGGATCCCATCATGCATTGCACCTGTGGCACTTATTGTCAATTTGCGTCTACTTGATGTCCTTCAGAGACATTTCTGATGTTGACCACAAATGTAAAGTGCTGCTGTTGGGAGAAAACTGCACTGCAACTGCAATGCTTTGTTCTGGATATGAATATAGGTTGTCATTTGCAAATGGATCTTCAAATTGTTAGGCAGAGAGATGAAGAAAAAAGGTTCATCAATCATATTTGTATATACACAAGCTCATTCCGTCATCCTCTGAGACTAACAATTAACCTTTAATTAATACACAGTTTCTTTTTGTAGCTCATATATATCTTTCTTACATGAGCATCTTCTGTTTCATTTAGTTCCTACTAGGAACAAGCTATTCAAAAGTCTGACACAAGAAACAAAGAGGACAATGTGTCACAAAACATATTGAATATAAATGACTAAGATATACATTTCTCTATTTTTACACATGATAGAAAGCTGTAGGAAACTTGTGATGCATATTATATTATTGTAAAGCCCTTAAGGGGCTTTGGAGGCCCCTGACCCCTTAGTCCCCTGAGCATATGCACAGTAAGCCTATTCAGTAATCCAGTTGGGGGTGGGGCGTGCAGTTCCACCTGTCGACCACATGAGGTCGACATTGAGCACACTGTGTTTCCTCAGAGGCCAGACAACTAGCGGTGACATCCATGCTAGCAGTGCAGTCAGTGAGCCCACGGACTCGGCTGCTGCTCCTGTCAGAGATGGCGTCTCTTCTGCAGCCAGATAGAGTCGTCTATCTGGTTCGTGGAGAGAAAAAGATCAGAGCACCTTTATCTCAGCTGTATTTCTGTCGCTACTGTAGTGAGCTACGATCTCTGGAATGTGTGTCTCACGAGGTACGTGGACGTTTTTCCTCACTATCCTCTGGTTTTGACAAGCTAGCTGTTAGCTTTATTTGTCAGCGGCTACTTTGTTGTTAGCCGGCTTGCTAGTAGCTTTGACTAGTAGGCGGGGTTAGAGCAAGCACCTCGCGCTCTGTATGGCTGAGCTGCTTGTCAATCAAGGTTCTTTCCTACAGTCTCCTCATCTCATTGGCTGTGAGCGACGTTTAACTTCCGTCGGAGTTAGCGTTATGGCGAGCTCAGCGCTAATGGGCCAACAAGCTAGCAAGCTCTTGCTATTCTTTGAGGTTGACGTTAAAGTGTTCAGTTTGCTCACATGTAAAGAATATGAACAGCATGTCTATTATATTATAATCTTTCTATTATAACGTTAGTCCACCACAGCTAACGTCATCACTGTCTAAATACGGCTTGTTAACGTGGCTAACAGTTATGGACACCACACCCAGACTGATTTAGCTAGCTGTTTCATCTATTGCAACCTCATATCACCAGTCAGTGATTCGTCTTTGTAAATACGGGAGTACTGACAGTTCATACCATTAACCATCTGCCTTGCGTCATAAAAGCAGAATTGGTACCTCTCTTGGTCATTGTACCACACTGCCTAAATAAATGCTAACGATATTCAATGATAATCGCTGTTATGTATGTAGCAGTTAGCAGAACACTGATAATCCAACAATTGGGAAGCCAGGGCTAAAAATAAACTGCAGACTGACCCCTCTCTTGTACCCCAGGTGGACTCCCACTATTGTCCAAGCTGTCTGGAGAACATGCCATCTGCAGAGGCAAAGCTTAAAAAGAACAGGTGAGACTGATGCATAGAGAAAGCTGCATATTTACAGTATACAGTACTCCTGCAGGTCACTGTTGACTTTGTGGTCTCCTTACTTCATCTTATTTATGTCATGATTGTCCGTTCTTTCATTCCTGATTATCTGTATCTTTGCCGCAGGTGTGCGAATTGTTTTGATTGCCCATGTTGCATGCACACACTGTCCACTCGGGCCACCAACATCCCGGCTCCTCTGCCTGATGACCCTACGAAGACGGCCATGAAGAAGGCCTACTACCTGGCCTGCGGCTTCTGTCGCTGGACCTCCAGGGATGTGGGAATGGCTGACAAATCAGTCGGTGGGTGCTTATGTAATGCGGTCATATTTACAGCACTTTAACTTCAAAAAGGAGTAAGAGGCATAAACGGCATAAAAATGCTGTAATGTGTCAAAGTCCTGCTGAAGGTCCACAGATGCTCATTGAGAAAGCTGTTATTTGTCTTAATCTCATGTTTTGGTCAATTTTGTTCACTGCAGCCAGCGGTGGATGGCAAGAGCCAGAGAACTGTCACACCCAGCGGGTAAGTTTTCCCCCTGTGGTCACTTAAATTCTCATGAGTTGCTCACATGTTTCCTGATGAGGCGTTACTTGTTTTTCAGTAGATGATTTCTGAATAAGTATCACCCACAAATAGCCGGCCGGAGGCAAAAGACAACTGCATGCGTAGTTGCTGAGGCCTTCAATCTGCCACAAGCAACAAATCATAAATGCTTCTTTTTCATTTCATCACAATATATTAGTGGTTAAAGCTAATTATATTGTGCTTTTGTGGACCTTAACACCTTCAGTTATTGTACCAAATCATTTTTAAGTGTTTTATTTCAGTGATTGTCATTGTAATTGATTATTATTATGCACTTTTCCACATTTCTGAAGTTAATTTAAAGACTGTTAAACTGTTGTTTTGAGGGAATGCAACCGTTTTAAACCTGTAAAGCCTTCCTCGATTATTGTTACTTTGAAGTACATCACATTCATAGATGTAAAATCAGTGTGTACTGTACTGTGGGTGAGGGTGTGTGGTTACCCTGGTTCAATTCTTCGATTCTCTTTTTTTTATAAGAATACAGGAAGCATAGATGATCAGTCCCTGGATGATTTTGAAATTGTTTTTTACCCTACAGATCAACAAGCTGATCGAGTATTACCAGCAGCTGGCCCACAGAGAGAAGCAGGAAAGAGACCGGAAGAAGTTGGCCAGGAGACGACAGTGCATGCCTTTGGCGTTCTCGGTACTCTGCTCCCTCTGAGTCCACTTCAGCCTTTTCAAGAATGTCATCATGCTTTCTTCTTTAACCTTTTTAAATGCCAAGCAGCTGTTGTCTCACTGTAATTTGTTACAAAATGTACAGGTCCCGTTTGAAACGGCAATGATATGAATTTAAGACGATATTATGTGATTAGCACACCTTAAATCAAAGCAGGAGGGAATAATTTGCTATATCAGTAGCTGAAGTGTTTGGTTGCAGTGCAAGATTGAAACCATGTCTATACTTAGGAGAATGAATATGAAAGCTTCAGAAGTTTCTTTGAAAATATTCTCCATCCATTGACATTTGAAAGCAACAGAAAAACACCAGTTTATTCTGTCTGACAACAGAGCAGATAATGTACATTTTCATATTCAGTCCCCCTGGTGTGGACATGGTCTTCATGCTTCTGGAGCTTCTTGCCATATAGTTTACACTTCCTGCATTCTGCTTTTACAATAATTAACATCCAATAATGCAAACCAGTCCTGTCGTTGTGTATTGGAGCCATTTTTAAACACTGGAGCACTGTGACGTCCCGCCGTTGTTTTCCATCACTGATGCATTTCTGTTGCTGTTGCTGCATGTCACCAAATGCCACTAATGTTTGCTAAATCGCTTGGGTTTCACCTGGTTCTTTGTTCTCTCTTTTTTTCCTTTGCTTATGCACTCTGATATTTTTGGTTTTTACCCCCCAGCAACACACTATTCATGTGGTGGTGAGTTGTATTTTTCACAACTTGGGTAGTCTCATCTTTACAGTAGTGCTGTCTTCTCTTTATCTCTGTTCTTGTCTAATCTGTTCCTGAGTGACCTCACAGATCACATGAATGTCTCCTTGGATAAATGAGACTGAGATCCACACAATGGGAGCCTTTATGTTGATTAGCGGGAGAGAAGAAGTACAAGACTTTGTGTAACCAGATCAAAATAGGTTTCATACCAAGTCCTCAACTTTCAGCTGATACTCTCCCTCTACCCTGGACAGAAAGGCTCCTGTTGGTGGTTCTTACCAGATGAAATTGTTCTTGGCTTATTTATTATTTATTGAAATGTCAAGTACCATTTCTTTCCATTTTTGTTTTTTAAAAGTTCTCTTAGCTGTCAAGATAAAAGTAGCCGTGTAGAAAAATGGTTGTAGATTTGATAATATCATAAATTCTCTTTAATCCTCCTTAATTTTCCCAGGCAGAAACTGATCTTGTTTTTTTGTCCTATAAATTCACTCAGGAAAAATATGGCCTTGGAACCAGACTGCAGAGGCAGAGGTCTGGAGCTCCCATATCAAGCCTGGCTGGCCTTTCGTGAGTCGTCTTTTGTCATATACTGGAAATTGCTCCTGCTTTGCACTTGTAAAACTAGGTTTAGAAACACAGTTTTCCATGTTCACATCCAGTATACATACATATTATTGGTGACTTAGATAAATGGATTTCTTACCTTCCAGCAGCCACTGTTTCATTAATTCCAGTGTGCCATGGAAATGAATTAGCAGAGCCTTGAAACTTGGCTTGAGATACATATATAATCCATCACAGTGAACAGTTAGTCACCCTTATTTATTTATTTATTTATTTTCAAAGTTACATCATCACTTTGTAGTAATGCAGTTATGAGCGAAGACCATTTTTAACTTTGACCAGCGAGATGCATTCAAGGACCCTGCTTCACAGCTGAAAATTAATAATTGGCTGACAAAAGGCGGTGTTTTTGACAAAGTATGCTGTCAGATGCAGGAGACAAATGTAAAGCAGGTCAGGACATCATGAAAATTATTATGTAAATTTGTTTCAAAAAAATGGTAGCTGTCCAGTAGTTAAGTGTTGCATGTTAAAGTTCCTTGAAGGCACCAACACTAACTTCTCAAAAGCCTCTTCAAAGTCTAAAGATGCATTCTAGGAGTGGCTGAGCATACGATAATCTGATTTATCACAAAATATGTAAACAACATATTTAGCACATATGTCCATATAAGTCTCACGCATAT
Source organism: Pagrus major (assembly GCF_040436345.1). Taxonomy (NCBI): domain Eukaryota; kingdom Metazoa; phylum Chordata; class Actinopteri; order Spariformes; family Sparidae; genus Pagrus; species Pagrus major. The sequence goes on along the minus strand of NC_133232.1, from coordinate 21,384,643 downwards.
GTTTATAGATGCGATGTACAAGTCAGTCACCATATATCATCTACCTCAGCAAACTGCATCCAGAAGAGGTCATAACCCAAACCACCTGCACTGTTAGTAGCTTTGTTGTAACGTGTATGTGGCCTGAGTCTCACTATGCATTACAGTGTAGCCAGCATTCAGTTTACATTAATGACATTTTCATAGGAGATACGACAGATTGTTGATGGCAGTATTTGTGTCTTCACCAGCCTTAAAGAGGGCGAGGACCAGAAGGAGATCAGCATCGAACCGGCCCAGGCCCTTGATGAAGTGGAACCCCTGCCCGAGGATTGTTACACTAGGCCCATCAGCTTACCAGAGGGTAAGTTTGTTTGGAGCCCGCTAATCAATACCGTTGTTTTTTTTCCTAATAATTGAGGTGGAACTGAATCAAAGTGTCATTGTGTCCTCCCAGTGACCACGCTGCGTCAGAGGCTTCTGCAGCCCGACTTCCAGCCTGCAGGAGCGTCTCAGCTCCACCCCAGACACAAACACCTCCTGATGAAGCGCTCACTTCGCTGCAGGGTCCGTACCACTGCAGGGGGGTTTTACTCTCCCGTTTCAATTAAAGTCTGTTGTCTTCATGTAGATGCACATTAAGATAATAATTTTTCTTTTTTCTTAATTTTCTCCTCCAGAAATGTGAGCACAACTTGAGCAAGCCAGAGTTTAATCCCACTTCAATCAAGTTTAAAATTCAGCTGGTGGCAGTGTGAGTATCGGTCATCAGATTCTGTCCTAAACACGTGTTTTCACGATGATGTTGATCTTATTTTAATTAATGGAAAACATGAAAATGAGCCTGAAGCTCCATGTAGTTTAATTAGATTAAGATCCCCCAAAGTTTGATTTTAGCCTAGTGCAATTATGAGCACATGTTCAGGAAATTTTTCATGTGAAAGTAGCTAAATCTTAAACAGATTTTTCACATTTTTAAATGGAAAATAACCAAAGATTACACAATATCTAAAGCAGTGTCCTAGAAAATAAACTCAGTTGCCTCTGTTAACTGTTTTGGGGTAATCTGTAATGTTCAAATAGCGTGAGGGTGTTTTTAGGAGTTCCTTTTTATTTTTATTTGGCAAGACAAACTCTTAACTTTTTATTAATGTGGTTGTTGTGTAATGATTGTCCTTCTGCCTGTTCCTCCACAGGAGTTACATCCCTGAAGTGAGAATTATGTCCATTCCAAATCTCCGGTACATGAAGGTCAGTTTGTGCACTGCCTCTGTCATGTCAAGTATATCTGTTACATGTTGTATTCATTCTGCTCATAATCTTCACCTCAATAAGTGGAGTCTTGCAGTAACACAGCTGCTAAAACCAAGTATTCAACTTTGTTAATAAAACCTAGTGCAAACCACAATGACTTCAAGATATTCGAGTAGAAGAAGCTTTTTAGTGTGAACTTCACAGAGATCTGAAGTCTTTAAAAGTTGTGCAGTGTGACCGAAGTATAAGTGGACTCTTAACTTCTCTCTTTTCCCTTATCCTGTTTATTTAGGAGAGCCAAGTGCTTCTGACCCTGACCAACCCAGTGGAGAACATCACCCATGTCACACTGTCTGCCTGTGAGGAGGAAGATCCTGATGACATCAACAGCACTGCCAAGGTATTTCACTATACTTTGTCATTTTATTTGTAGTCACAGAAAATATCAAGTAGTGGCTACTGCACAAATACTCATTACTCTCACAGTGGCTATCAAACATTGACACTATGATTTAAACACTGATGGAATAATGGAGTGCCTTTCATTGACTTTCAGGCAGGCTAACAAGAGACTGCGCCTGTTTGTCTTTAATGAGACTTGAAGCTAAAAAAATCAATAGTTAATTATATTCATGCTTAACCTGAAGAATATGTTAAATCTGAAATTTAAAAATCAGATATTTCTCTCTGGAGTAAGTGAAGACTAATCCTGAGCCAGAAGAGAGCTGAATATTGGACTTGAATTTGTTAGGTGGTCAAAAACATTTCAGTAGGATCATAACTTTGTCCCTTGCTGTCTGTTGGATACACAGCCTTTTACAAAAACTACTTTGTAAGGTAATGAATTATATGTCAGGGCTGTGTGTTCGGGAGCACTTCTGCCCCACATGGTGTCAAAACATGAATGATTGGAGCAGAAGTACAGAAGAAACAGGCAGAGTCACAGATTGTGGCTGGTGTTTACCACCTGCCTGCTCTTAAATATTCTGCATTTTATTGCCAACCAGCTTTAGACTCTTCAGCTCCTTCACACTGCCTGTTCCTTGCGGAATAGGTAGCCTTGTCATCATCTCATATGCAGAGTAGTTGTGTCCCATTTTTACCTCCATCTGTCAGCTGTCACGCGTGCAGCTAAGACTGCCGTGCTCCTGTGGTAGACGGTCTGCTGAACTGCCTGTTGCCAGCAGCCGCTGCGAGGCTCTCGGTGACTACAGGCTGTTTGTCTTGGCCTCTTTAGTGATGAAGTCATGGACAGGGTAAGGAAGAGCTCCTGGCCAAAACAGAGCATCTTCATGACCCATTTCCACTCACATTAAGGCCAAACAGAGTGTGCAGTCCTGTCATTCTGCTTGATCTGATATTCAAACACCTGGAGGGCAGTGAGAGCCATGCCTGGTTGATTTCATCGACCAGCACTTTCCAGGGATGGCTTGGCTCACCTCTTTCGATATATATTATGTGTTGCATCTGAACATTATGTAAGCTTGCTGATGATAGTCGGATCATTTATTTTACTCGTAAATGTGATTGAGATTCCTTTTGTCCCTCACAGATGACATTGACTTGTTTTCTGAGTAGTGCAAACATAAATCAGTTGTATTGACACCAGATTTTTAGGACACTGAAAAGTAGGGATGGGAGGGAATTCTTAACGGCGTTTAACGATTAATGTTGAATAATTCTAGGCGCAAATGGTGCTTTTAGAAACTTCACAAAGGCCTCCTCATATGACAAAAAATGACAAAGTGGTAATCCATAGAGCCCCAAGCTGTAGTCAGACACCCAAAGGAACAGACCAGAGCAAAAACAAGTGAAGGGATTATTTGGATCTGTACTATGACTAACCGAATAGTTTACATTACATTGTTAATTGTACCCTTGTTTTGTTTTTTTATCAACCGTTTTTGTGTTAAAACATGAAAATGCTCCTCATGGTATAACAATTTGTGTCTGTAATGAAGCACATAAAGTTCATTTACCAGTTTTTTCTCTTTCTTTCTATTGAATTCTCGAGTTACATCTATTTCTTCCTTATTGAGCAACACCAGAATCTATGGAAATTAAATTTTTTACACTTCAAAAGATTAACTACAGACCAAAAGATGTCTCTCACTTCATCTAACAGTCTATTCTTAATGTATGTGCACCGAAGTCTTCAATTTCCAACATCAATCGTGTGCATTTGCATATCGGAACACGATCGGCTTCCCCAATTAGTTATGATGTCAAGGAATCATGCTCGTACTTAAACGCCTCATACTCAGACTTAAGGTAGAACCGAAAAACTTTCCTCCTTCAGCAAATCAATGTGAAAACAACCTAGTGTCGAACTCTGAACATAAATCATTCTGTACAGTTAAGGTCAGACATCCAAGTGAAGTATGCAAACACATTTTTCAGTTGTTAGATTCTGTTTTCCGACAGAATCAGAATGTCAATATACACTGACATTCACACGCCTGGAAACAGAAAAGTAATATGACTTTCAAAAATCTTATTGAATGTTGGCTCTGTTTTTTGTTTTTTTTTAGGTTCTAGTACCCACCAAGGAACTGGTGTTGGCAGGAAAGGATGCTGCTGCTGAGTATGATGAACTGGCTGAACCTCAAGACTTCCAAGATGACCCAGAGTAAGTTAATACACACAGACAGACACACACAGACAGACACACACAAAGAGACACACACAGACAGACACACACCCTCACAAAGAATTAATAGCATGAGGTAACTATTAACCCGATCCCTCTGTCTCTTCCACAGTGTTGTTGCCTTCAGGAAATCCAACAAGATTGGTTTCTTCATCAAAGTGATCCCTCAGAAAGAAGAGGATGCCGACGTCATGGTTTCATTGAAGATCCGACACGACTTCCGCAACCTCGCGGCTCCCATCAGGCCGAGCGAGGAGGGAGCCGAACCCACTACCGAGGCCATTTGGCTCACGCACCATGTAGAGCTGAGTCTGGGACCACTCGCTCCCTGAACATGAATACTCCATTCACCATCAAACAGTATAGTGTTGGGTTCTTTGAACTAATTTCTGTGAACTGTGGGATGAATTTAATATTACAAATGATTTCTGATTCTGCTTATTGATCTGTAACATTTTTTTCAGATCTACTTGGCATACAGTCATTTTTTTCTTAAGTTGCATCATCGGATACATTGCAGAGCGTGATTGCGTGATACTCCAAGTTATAGATCTTTATGAAACCATAACGCAATATAGGCTACCAGATAAGTTCATCAAGTTTAACCTCACTTAATGACTTTTTTTGTTTGCTTTAATGTTGCTATATGAAATATGAAAAACATGGAACTTTTACAGTACTGTATTTCACCATCATCATCCTTAAACACTATACAATCTATCAGTAAAAGGCACTTTTAGTGTGAGGTTATTCAAAGCAAACAGAACCTTATATATTCATGTAATTACTTATAATTAAATGTTTTGTTAAGTTTCACGTGTTTTCTGTTGCTGGAATGTGAAAAAGGATTTGTCACGGTTGTACATACAGTATTTTCTTAAATGGCAAAGCAACTCTTAACTTCCCAGCCTCTGTCTCAACACTTGTGTGTTTTGTCTTATTGAATCTATTAGCTTTAAAAAATTGTTTTTTAATTTATGTAGAAAATTGCAGTTTTTGTTCAAAGATAAGAGTGAGTGGTTACACATTAATACAACAACATCCAGATTACAGAAACTTTAGACAATAAGTGATGTCGATGAGCAGAATCAGAAATTATAATAAAGAACAATCTGAACAACTCCCAACAGTGCAGCACACGCCTCTGCGCTTTTCGCTTACGTATCCTCGTCAACATCCTTTTCTGCAAACGATAGTATCGTATTAACTCGCATGCTTCAACTATAGTGAATATCGCACATGTTAGACAATGTCATCACTGATCCTATACTGTTTTCTTATCAGAAAGGTTCCTCTTGGGTTGAAGGTGATACCTACCTGTCATTTTACTATAGTCTGAAGTCAAACCTTCATTGGCACTGTGGAGAGGATGTATAAGAAGCTCTGTAAATTACAAATGAAGTGTTCATCATTTAAATGTACTGAGACACTATAATTCTTTTTTCTGATTCAAAATGTTTGGTTTTGTAGACTTCACTGACCGCTCTGTCGGTGTATATCGTAAGCTGCTGTCATGTTTGGTCTCAAGTGTGTTAGTAAAACAGAGCCTTCCAACCAACAGTTAACCCTCTGTACTGGTTAATAAACTAATATGATACTGTAACACCTCTCGACCTTTTTTTTTTCTTGGGCTGACTTGACTTTTCAAAGCTCTTTGAGTCCAGTGTTGTGAAAAGTACTCAAAAGTCATACTTGAGGAAAAGTAAAGATGAAATATTAAATGTTAATGTTAAAACATGACTTCGGTAAAAGTGACAGTCACCCGTACGCAGAGTGAAAGTCATTAAGTATACGATAAATTATAAATACATTTACATGTATATATACACTCTGGGTTGCCTTTGGGAATGAAATGTCCTGTACTGTATAAACACATTTCAGATCTGATATTCAGTATTTGTCGGATTATCACGTTTCTTTTTATCTGATTGCTGATTGCTTTAAAAATGCATAACTTTGGCTCTATAGAATGCACTCTGCAAAGTTACAAGTAACTAAAGTGATCCAATAATAGTGGAGTAAAAAGAACCGGTGGTGGAAAGAGCACTGCAAGTAAAACTACTGGTGTTATAATAATACTTAAGTAAAAGTACTAGAAATTCTTTTCAAAGGCAACTCGGAGCATTAGTTACTTTTTAACCGTTGATGATTAATGCTTCACCAATAGCAGGCAATCAATCAAATTGGCCCATTTGTGATCAGATAGCTTTATTGGCTACAAAAATGCAGATGAAAGGTTTAGATGTTATTCAAATTGTACTCAGTACGGAAGCCCTAAAGGGCCATGCATTCATACATTTTATTTCCTCTGTTTTCCCGTGATAACGAGTTAATTTCATTTGTTTTCTCGAGATATCTCTCGAGTTATTATCTCGAAATAACAACTGCCGTTTTCCCGAGATAACGGGATAATTTTCTCGAGATCTTGAGAAAACTACAGAAGCCCTAAAGGGCCATGCATTCATACATTTTATTTCCTCCGTTTTCCCGTGATAACGAGTTAATTTAATTTGTTTTCTCGAGATCTCAAGTTATTATCTCGAAATAACAACTGCCATTTTCCCGAGATAACGGGATAATTTTTTCGAGATCTCGAGATAACGAAAATTTTTGTTTTCCCAAGATAACGATATAATTAATTCGAGATCTCGAGATAATGACTGTGATATGATAGGCCTGAGATTATGGAGACGCCCGGGACCTCGTAGCTGGTCGGCTATGTAGTTAACGACGACATCAGGCTCACTTAGATTGCGCCGCTGATATAGCTGAAGCCTTGCTAACTGTCTTTTTAGATAACGCACACTAATGTGTATATTATCTTTAATAGCAAGATGTAATGCTATTTCAGCCTGTGTCAGGCCTTGATTGAAAAGATATGTGATCGATATGCTCCTGCTCCCCTGACATCGCTACACTGAATGATGTTTCCTGCAATGATTTAATATACTACACTATCGTTTTGTTTTCTCAAGATCTCGAATTAATTATATCGTTATCTCGGGAAAACAAAGTTTCGTTATCTCGAGATCTCGGGAAAATCATCCCGTTATCTCGGGAAAATGGCAGTTGTTATTTCGAGATATAACTCGAGATCTTGAGAAAATAAATGAAATTAACTCGTTATCACGGGAAAACGGAGGAAATAAAATGTATGAATGCATGGCCCTTTAGGGCTTCCGTAGAAAACAAAAGGGTAGTGTAGTATATTAAATCATTGCAGGAAACATCATTCAGTGTAGCAATGTCAATCTAAGTGAGCCTGATGTTGTCGTAGCTGACCAGCTACGAGGTCCCAGTGTCTCCATAATCTCAGGCCTATCATATCACTGTCATTATCTCGAGATCTCGAATTAATTATATCGTTATCTCGGGAAAACAAAGTTTCGTTATCTCGAGATCTCGAGAAAATTATCCCGTTATCTCGGGAAAACGGCAGTTGTTATTTCGAGATAATAACTCGAGATCTCGAGAAAACAAATGAAATTAACTCGTTATCATGGGAAAACGGAGGAAATAAAATGTATGAATGCATGGCCCTTTAGGGCTTCCGTAACTCAGTACTCAATAATGATGTCAAAAGTAACTAAATAGATGATCTGGTGTAATGCATACTTAAGTATGAGTAAAATAACAGACTCAAAAGTACAGTTACCCCAAAAAATGACTTCATCACAGTATTTTCAGTACAATATTTATCTCCAAAATGTAGTGGAGTGGAAGTATAAAGTGGCAGAAAATGGAAATACTCAAGAACAAGTACCACGAAATTGTACTCAAGTACAGTACTTTAGTACTTAGTTACATTCCATCACTGTCTGAAATATGGTGAGTGAAGCTCCTCTGTGCGTCTGCTCTATATTCATTCTCCCCACAGGGTGGCGCTGCAGGCAAACAGTTTTTACAGAGCAGCTGCAGGGGAGAGAGCTTTGGAAAAACATAAGAGAGCACACAGGGACATGTGTTCTTCAGTATGCTCTTGAATGACCCGACAAGCTAAAACAGTAAATGTGATTACAGTAATGTTTGGCTGAGAAGTTAAAAAGCACCGAGATCCAGACAGAGATATTTTAATAATAACCCCAGCACAGCTAGATGGGTTTTTTCTTTTTTTTTTTTTTTTTCAGGATATGAGTCATGAGGATAAAATGTCTCCTTGTCAACAGCGGGAGTAGACTAATGGAATTTGTGTTCCAACAGATAACATTTTGTATTTAACACATATCGGCCCTGCTTGGTGATGCTTTGCGCACATGGGACAGTTTATTGCCTCTGAAAAGGCAGATCAGATCTGTGCGATGCAGGCCTGGTGCAGCTGAGGCCCGTCTGCTGTGTAAACAGACCCACTCGGTCTGGGTAATAAAGCCATGATTTTCTTTTATCTTCAGTAGATATAAACAGCTCAGAAGAGTGGCCTGTGTGCGAGCCATAAATCACCGCTGAAGATGAGGTAATAAAGCACACATGGAGCAGGTCAGAGCCACTGAAACAGCCCAGACTCCCACTTCAAGCACAGCTGATGAGAGCAGTAGCCGACTCTCAGTGCACTGCAGTGGTGTGCTGTACCTGCACTTGCTGGGAGATTGCTTTCCTGCTGGGAATATCATATTTTATTAAAAGAGATGAACTCACTCGTATATACATAGTCGTGGCCGTAATTTAAATAAACAGAGAAGACAGAGAGTGAAGATGACTGAATTGCATATAGCCGAGGAGATTTATGCAGAAACCCTCTGACTGACTCATGAGCAGAGCTTGAATGATGCCCAAAAACACCGTCTGGAGGACAAATTCTGCATTCTTCTGGTTAGGATAATATTTTCCTGGATCAAGACTCGAATTATTTCATGCTCGGCATCAGCGTGTTCTTATTTGTAGAACCTCATTCTGTAAACAGCACAGAAATTTGACCTGTGAGCATGTTAAGGGGATTAGAAATTAATATCAGGGTGTTCCAGCAGTGTCGACTAAGTAAGTGGCTTAGTGAAAAGACTTTCATGTCTCTCCTTTCCTCTTCCTCTGTTTTGCCTCTTTTGAAGACTAACATCTTTATTTATAAAGACAGACCCGGCCAGCCTTGACCAGATGAGAAATTCCTCACAGAATTACAAGTTTGACTGCACCCAGGACCTTTCCGCAATTACGTCAGCGCCCAAACCGCCAGTAACTCACCCCACAGAGGAAGCATGACACAAGCAAGTAAAAAGGAAAGCTACACCTCCACAGCAGCAGTAAATTCCCTCCATCTAATAAAAAGATGGCATCTAGAAGTCTGCACGACTATCATTTCTCTATGTACTGTCATGGATCAACTGTACAGTGTGTACTGTTTATGCATGAGGTCTGCCTCCTTCATTAGATCTGTCAGGTGGATAGATATTGTCAACATGAATCCTCAGAGGAGTCTCTTCACGTCTTCCCGGAATAGTTTGGACATGTCATATTTCTGGGGCGTGAGGAGAAGAAGCACAAAAGACCCAGGAGCTCTTTTTTCCTTTACATCCCACTTTCTTAGGTTGAGCAGTAGGCCTTGAGGTGCTCTGAGTGATTAATCGCCTCCCTCATTTTCGGCTCACCAGACCATCATCTGGTTAATTAGAGGTAACTGATGATGTCTACCCAGATGAATAACTGTAGGCATGTGGGCTTCCAAAGCTGGGAGAGCCAAACCTGTGAAACCTTAGCTTTTCAAGAGGAACCCCAATCCCCCCTTCTCTATGGTACCCTTTTTGTCATTTTCTCTCAATCACCCTCCATTTCCTCTCGCTTTCATTCTCTGTCTGCATTCTGATGGCTGTAGGTTAGTTGGAATGTTGACTTTGGACGCCTGAGTTGAAAAAGATCGCTCTGAGAAAGCAGCTGACCCTCGACACCCCCTCCGAGGCCCCTGTCAGAGACTCATACTACGGGCCTGTGCTCCGTGCTTTCATTTATTATTTGCTCAATTGCTCACCGGGTGCATTACGTGTGTTGGGGCACAAGAGTGTCAGCGCCCCGAGCCAAGGCCTGCGCCACAGAGTGGGGCCTCAGGGGGATCACTGAAGGCACTGGAGGGCTGAAAGTCTGCTGTTTGTTTGGCATCTACCACTTCATGGAAAGACCAGAGTATAATTGAAATCAGACAATCAGGATTAGTCTAGTTCAGAGAATGATGTAATGTTTTGACCATATGTTACTCTGTATGTTACTCCATCACTTGGTTCCCTTCCCAAACCGTAGGAGAGAGGTCAAAAAGTAGATACCTCTGAAATGACAAAAACACTATGAACAATGTGAACTGCTGATGGACTAGCTAGCAGAAGCTACAATTGGTAGCAGTTCATGTTAATAAGCTGCCCCCTATTTGTTTTGAGTATGAATTTGAAAGGCGGCTGATTCTTACATATTGCACCTTTAAGCGGCTGCTGCATATAGCGTCATAATTAGCGTAGCGATGTTGTAGAGATATCAATCTTCCCATGTAACTCTGTAAGAAACAAATAAGTGTATTTCCCAGATTTAAAAGAAGGGCAATTTTCACTAGCATGAACACAAGTGTGTGCTGAGTTGTGCTGACACTTTGGCGGTGAACTTGAGCTTGAGCATGCTGCCACAGTCACACATAGACCTGAACTTTCCAGAGGGCTTTGGGTCTCTTTGTACAGACACATAATTCCAGTCACAGGACATTTCACACTGCAACATAAATTACACTAATTTATTTGCTTAAATAAGCAAACAGAGGAGAGCTTGAGTTCCCCTGACATTTATAGAAAGGAGTTGTGCAGCTGCCACACTAAGATCTTAATTCAGTGATGCCCAGTACAAGATAATGCTCTGTGGTCTAAAAGTATCCACCTAAACAAGGTTTATTAATTTCCAAAATGAATTACACACCCCAAAGACATTCAGCCACACGCCAGCAATAATACAAGTTCAATAAATAACGGATTTCAATTAGGGCATCACTTGTAGCAGAAGTACTATTGTTGTCTCATAGTGGATGGTATAGCCGGAGGCACCTTGGGCAGCTACTGTAAGCCCCATTAGATCCTGCTGATAGCGTACTGGCAGCTGAGAATGTGTGGATGGATGCTGAAGACAGAGGGCTGGTTTCCGCTTTGCAGCCGTCCCAGGGCGTGCGGCCAAACCCACAGAAGCCCAGCCCAGCACGACCCACCATCACACCACAAATACTGTATATCCACATCCAGTATACACACACACACAAGTTCCCATCACTGAGCAGCGCTGTATTTCACCCAGGAGAGGCTAAGTTAAATCAATGTAGGGAATCAATGAGAGCTTCATTGGATTTACAGGGCAGGAATATGAAATGTCAAACTGTAGATGGGGATTTGTTGTAGACTCTATCAGTGGCACATTGCACAGGCTGAGAGGCCCTTAAAAGGCTAGAGGACAATAAAAAGCCCCTGCAGAAGGAGCTCTGAGTACACTGCAGTGTGAGTAAACAACAACAGATTTCAATGCTTTTATATCAACATGGAGTGTTAGTGCGGGTTTATACATAATTATACTGTCTTATGCACAAGAGATAGCATATATTAGATGTATTTATGTAATTTAAAGCAGACATTTGCCCCTAAGGCATCTCAAGATGATTAAAGGAATGATGAATAATCCTGTCAGGGAGAATTGTTAATTTATTCTTACTTTTCTCTCATTTTTGCTTGTTTTCCTTGTGGTATATTTGTACCTTCAGGCCTTTTAAAAGTCCATCAAATGAGACACATCTGAGAAAGGAAAAAAATCATTACTTACATCCCACGACTGCACTAAGGCCATACCCTGTGATGAGAGGTCACAAGTATGGGTCAAAAGCCAAAACGGTCAACAACCTGTGATTTACAACAGTATTTTATTGACCATCCAGCAGTTAATCAGTTGAATTATGTTGCTCATAGGCGGGCGAACTTGCACAGTTCAATAGTTAAACTGTCAATGTTACATCCACCATTTTGTCAGATCTGTGACCGAGCAAATACTGACAGGCATCTTTGATCTACTTCCCAAAATGCCCTCCGAGCTTAATCTGTACATACTCTTCATTATTTCAGCTGTTTTGTGATTGTTGAATGTTTTTTTTATTTGATCTGTTTAATGATAACCAAGCTAAACAGTCTAAATAATGTCACTGTTTATTTCCTGTTGGGGTAACTTCATGAATTTTACCTTTGTGGAGAACTTAATGTTGAACTTTTGATACGTTACATTTAAACTGGGAAGTGGGAATTTCCAAGTTCCCAGTTGGAAATTTCAACTGCAACGCTACCTGAAGCTGAATCTCCCTCTCAGAAAGATGGAAGAACCTCACCAACCTCGACCGCAAAATCCAAGATGGCTGCTGTACGAATCAACAGATCGAAAGCTGCAGATTATCCTGTTTATCACCACTCGTGTCTTATTTGTGTTTCATTAAATCAGTCGTACACACATCACTGTCCACCTTCTGTTATCTGTGGACATGTTGCTGCTCTGTTTGAATGCGCAAAATACGGCGTAATGCATTGTTATCAACTGTTATTGCTAAAAAACGACGGCTAACCTAAGTAGAACTCGTTTTCGGTCTTGTTTTACTGGAACGGTCATAATCATGCAAGACAAAACATAACAAATACAAATACTGTATGTTGATATATGAATATCATTAGACATTTTATAACATATGGTTTGATTCTCTGAGATTTTGTTAAATTCCCTGCATAATAAATCATCTTGCAGCTGATGCAGCCACAGGTGTAGGGCGTTGTATTTTGATTCAATATTGATTAACTTTATTGAAGTGATCTTGATTTCTACCTGCACACTGTGTACTCTAATCCCCAATGATTTAATGAGAACATCATCTATAAAAGAGTTTTATAGATACACAAGCTCAGCTGTGGAAACAGAGTCAGACTCAAGATCCCACAGGGACTGTCGGCAAACAACAGAGTGCTAACACACACACACACACACACACACACACACCAGTCATGCCCAAGGAATTTAAGACAGATTTGCCATCCCCTCTAAAACAATAAAACTAGGAACATATAATGAGATCATGATGACATAATTTGTGTCAATCCATTTTGAGGCTGTGTAGTCAAAAAACAGACATGAGCCCTGATAAGCCAAAGAGGATGGAGACTACATTCACTGGTGTTTAAATTTCCAAACATTCATTATTTACACGGGAACGTCTGTCTGAGGACTGTTGTTTATCTACAGACTGTACTGAGGAGTGTTTCACCGTCAGGACGTCCTCAAGCATTGCCAGGCCTGACTGAAGCTGCTGTGAGGAGGCTCTGGGTCGAGCGGGGCCTGTCTAACCCATGTTGTTCTCTTTAATTTCCTGTTGATGGAGCTCACAGATCTGATTTCCTGCCTACGCGGGAAAGATAATCTTGCTGCCAATCCGCTGACTTTGGTGGGGGAGAATTTCACTTCGGTGAGCCACGACGACTTTATCTCAGGCCTCCCCAAACCCCCCACCATCACCACCCTCACAGCTTGAAGATAGGCCTCTCTGGATTTTCACATCTGTTGCGTGTATTTTCATAATTTAGTTTTCACAAGACTTGGCAGGAGAGAGTGTACAAGAAGGAGTGAAGACAAGAAAAGAGTCATTGTAGGTAGTTTATAATTCATTATAAACAACAATAAACATAATCAATTTTTTACAATGCCTTTACGAGTCCTGAGGGAAGAAAATATGTCTTCAAAGGACGGGAATATTTTGGTCTGGGACCAATCTGAAGCATCTGTCACTCCTTTCCTGTGCAACATCCTCTGATAATGGTTGCAACAGGGACTCCTCGTGGTATCCTGGTTCTTCAGCTCCACATGTGAGTTGTCATGCATCTTCTTTGCATTTGTGTCCACATCTGTGAACTACCATCAGTGTTAAAAACATCAGAATTAGCAGGGGCTGAGAAATGGAAAGTCTGCAGCTCACCCACAGCTACATATATAGGACTGCACTCCAGGCCGTGCAGTAGCAGTACATCCCTGACATCTTTCCATTTGCCAGAGGATGGATGAGCTTGACCCCTGAGTACTTGACCTTGTTCACTCTGAAGCAAGAGCAACACATTCCCCGCTGGATCAACACCACTCCGTTCATTCTTACAAAATTTTCCATTCGCTGAACGTTGAAAGAGGGACCACCTCTGAGGTGTAGTTTCATCCTGATTAGAGTCACATGGAGAACTGTGTGTTGCCGTTGAGATATTCCTTTAAATGAGTATCAGTAAAACAACATGTGGGCGTAAGCCTTAGGACTGCAATGACTTCATGTTTCTGGTGTAGCTTGCACAACATTGTTAGCAGGAACTTATGCCGGCAGACATCCAACATGATCTGTTCTTAAGGGCCTTTTTTTTTTTTGCTCACTTCACTGGGTTCATAAATATTTTCATGCTGAGGGTTATCACAACATGACCTCATGAAAAGCCAAACAAAGCATTCCTTCTCCTTCTGCGCAGAATAAAAACCATCTCTCAGTCCACCCTATGTATTTTCAACTGCTCCCTCTTATTCACAGCTCTTATTGACATCTTTACGTCTCCCTTTCTTTATTTCTGTGGCCATCTTTCCATTTGTCCATCCCTCCCTCTTTCTCTCCTCCTGGTCCACCCAGCCCCTAATTAGAGGGAAGTAAAAATAAGCGCGCCGTTGCTAAGCTTGTGAGTTTGGCAGACCAGGAGTCAAGCAAACCAGGTCTGCTGCCAGACGAGAAATCTTTTCGGGCACGTTTGCCAGCACATAGCCTTTAAGTGGGTCACGAAACTGAAACCCAGGCAAGACTCTTTAGTGCTTTAAACAGCTCTCCGGAGGCAGAGAGCTCCAACAAGAAGGTCAAACATCCCCTCAATCAAGACCCCCAGATCCCAGACACCTCAGGGACTGTGATGCTGAATTTATTAGCGGAGCTTTTACGCTGGCTTGATCACCTGTGGGCTGGAACAGGAGAGGGGGATTTTCTTGAGTCAGCCTGAGCAGGAACTTGGTCCTGCTGGCTATTTATTTTCTCATTTTCTTATTCAGCACTGTAACTGGATAGACCCAGATGGCATGCCGCTGGCTGGATTGGCAGGCATGTGTTTCAGGCTGTTTATATTTGGGTGTGTCTCCAGGGATACTTTCATAACTTTGTTGTGATATCAATACCCAATGAGTCTAAAAATAACATTGCATTGCCAAACATGTTAAGGTCATTGTTTTTTCATTCATTTTTATTATGACATGATTGTTTATTCTGCACAGAAATACTTGGATATTACATACACAGAGAAAATCAGCATGCTCTGTCATCCTGGCGTCAGTCCCTCGCTGAAAGAAAACACAGTATAATATTCAGCTACAGCGTCTTGTGTTGTGACTATATGATTTTAGTTTTGCAGTCAGATAACCTGAGCTGAACCCATTTCTTTGTGGAATGTGTTCTTCAACCTCTCCAGCCTATGGCTGTGCAGTCTCTACAAAAGGTGCTTGTCACATAGTTCTCCTTCACATGTTTTAATGGATTGTGTGGTGTTGCCTTACATTACTAAAAGGTTTATGAGGGGAAATATGGGAAAACCCAAACTGTCAGTTAACGCTGGCTGCAGCCAGTAATTAGACATGCCATTGGAAAGCACACACGATGGTTACTGACTCAGATTTAGGAAGCAGAATGCTGGTTTGGATGTGATCCTAGAAGAAACAGTCCTATCCTCTCTTTGATTCTACAGACAATAATAACATTGTTGTGTTGCTCTGGTGTGGGTTTTCAGTCTTGTATCGACTTGATTGCTCACATTGCCAGCATTCAGTACAATTTTTTTGTCGTGTGATGCTCTAAAGCTCCTTCCACAAATGAATATCCAGAATCTTTTTAAAAGAAATACTTTGACGTGCTGGGAAATATGCCTTTGTTCTGTCAACACCGGTGGAAAATAACTAGCACATGTACTCAAGTACTGTACATAAGTAAAATTTTGAAGTACTTGTAATTGTATTTCCATTTTCTGCTACTTTACACTTCTACCAACTCCTTTACCAACTGCAACAATAAAGGGATATACACATTAATGTATATGGAATATAATAATATAATAATAGGCTATATAGTGTTCTGAAATGGGCCATTCTGTGTTGTTTCTACTGTTAGTTTTGGCACTTTAAAGAGGCTCTATGTAACAATTTGCATCAATTTACATGTATTAATCACTTTTTTATTGGCCAAATGTGAGCAGACTGTAACATAATGTGAAAAATGAGACGGTGCCCGTCTCTCTCAGCTGCCCATACATGTCTGTGAATGATTTGGTCAAATGGTTTAATGCTGCTGGACTGGATTTCTTTGTGTCAGGACTCAGGTCGGTCAGGACAGTCCAAAGGATGTGACTCTATGCGTGTTCTCGAGTGTCTCGTCTCAGTCACTCTCTCCGCTCTGCTAACAGATCAATAGTAGCTAACGTTAATTGAGAAATGGAGTCAGCTTACATAAGCCAACGACCGGCATTAAGCACAACACAGAAGTTACACAGAGCCTCTTTAAGTATATCTTGATGCTAATACCTTTGTAGTGGTATGGATACTTTTAAGCAAAATTCCAGAAAGATTCTTCACCACTGTTTAATGAGGATAAGATGTGAAGATTGATACCACTCTGATGTCTCCACGCTGAATATGAGGTGACAACCAGAAGCCAGTTAGCTTAGCTGTGCATAAACACTGGGAACAAGGGAAATCAGCTAGCCTGGCTCTGTCAGCTTGGAACAAAATCCACACTCATCAGGTCACTTTATATCTTGTTTGTTTCATCTGCAAAAAACCCCCGAAACAAAACAAAGTTTGAGTATGACATGTTGTGGTCACTGCACCCAGCCTGTCGTTTTTTACGATTCGGTTTTAGGTGGATTTTGTTATCTTTGACAAAGCCAGTCTAGCTGTTCCCATTCAAAATGTCAAGCTAAGCTAATCTAAACTAAGCTAACCCAGCTGCTGACTCTAGCTTCATACTTAAGAGACAGAACGAAGAATGGTATTTTCTTCCCAGCTAATTCTTGCCAAAAAAGGGGGGAAAAAAAGCATATTTTCAAAACAAAATGTCAAACTATTTCAAACAGTTTATTGTTTTTCCTTTTAAAAGCAAGATATTTGATTGTTGAGTCTCATTCCCAGATCCTCAAGGCTATATGCTTTGGGTTGGCTGTTTGTGTCCATTAGTATTTGACGACGAAGATTTGAGACTAAAACAACCAGCTATCTTTCTCCGAGACGTTACATTTTGCTGCCTTAAGCACGCAGCTGGGATTTTTTATTTGCTCCTGGTCTTCTTATAAACTTCCATTACTCTAGTAGTGACTTCCTCCACATTCACTCCCCAACTATTTATGGTCTGCATGAAACATCAGGGTTATGAGACGCCCTGGACTCAGCCGAAAGTCTGAAAATACAGCCCACACATCGCTGAAACCTTTCACCATCTCTCAGGAAATGTTTGGCGGAATGACTAGTGGGTTACTGTTCCTCTCAAATGGAGTCTGACCTAGTCCGTGCTAGCCTGCTCCGAGCAGAGAGGAGGAGGAGGAAAGGGTGGTGCAGGGGAGATGCTAAGGTGGAGAAGCACAGTACTTTCCTATTCATGCTCGCTGGCAAACAGGTGGCCAGGAAATGACACAGGGAATGTGCTGCTATCACACCTAACACGCACCTATTTTATTACAGCCAACCACCACATCCTCATGTACTCCATCTCTCTACACACACACACCCACACCCACAGGCTATCATCCTAGTTTTAGCCTACACACCCTCTGGGCATCCTGTCTAAATCGAATTATTGTGTCATGCATGCATCCTTCACCTCAACTCACCCATGCAGGCTGTCACGTATAAATAACCATTGTAGGAGGTGTTAATCTTGGCTCATGGGTGCAGCTTTTATTGAAATTATTATTTTCTTCTCATGTATCTCTGCTCAGTAGTACACTAGAGGATGCTGTTTTCATATATTCATCTTTGAAAAGATTCATGATGTGCTTTGTCTTTCTAAGTTTGCATGATGGCTTTGATCAGAGCAAAAGATTGAAAAAAGTGAATCAAAGTATATTTTTTGGGCGATGGGAGGAGAAGTTATATGTGCATTTCACCATGACGGCCCCGTAGCTCATTTTCTTGACTGCAAAAGGAAACAAAGGGGCATTGACATGGCAACGCAGACGGCTGACATCTGTTTCAGCATCATGTTGTATAAATCTTTTTGTATCCAGCTGCCATGACATAATCTAGATGTACTGCCCGTCATCAAAGTCAACTTCGCCTGTCAGCTTTGAAGTCCTCCATATCCATATCTTTGGCGTAATACTTGCTACGACTTGTCAGATCGGAGATGTTACAATTTTTCCAGTGTTTCCAGTGCTTTGCTTGATGGAAACGGAGTGACAACCACTCATGAGTGATCTTAAGGGAAACGCAAGTCAAAAGAAATTACATTCCTCAGCGGACCCTCCTCTCCTTCTGGAAAGCATTCGGACGAGAAAGACAACATCAAGGCTGATAAGACGCTTGGCTGCCTTCCCTGAACACAACAACAACAACAAAAAAGAATAAGGCTCAGATTTCCTCATGTCCAAATTTGGCCACATCAGTTTTGAAAATAACCACCAAGCCCTGGCTGTCTGAGTTTATTGAGTGTTGCTTTGAGCTAGCTCTGCAGAGAGACAGGAAGCAGACGTGAAGGATTCATCAGGCTGTTGTTGAAAGGCAGATTTAGCACCCTGCGTCCAGTAAGTCAGCCATCCCAGCTTGGGTCTGCTCCATGCCCACTTTCTCCACACATCTGTAAAAGCTTAAAACTCAGTGGGCTGGATCGCACGGACAGAGCTGGGCTTTGTCAGACCTCAGATTCTCTGCCAGGCCTCAACCTAAATGGATCAGAGAGTGTGTCGCAGAGCACCAGGGGAGGGCCGAGTTCGCTGCCCCCGACCGACAGCCCCAAGTCCCTTCAGTTCATCAGAGCATTGGTCTGCACAGTACCAGCGACTGGGGACAGCTCTCCATCCCACTGAACGGGTTTTCTTTGAGAGCACTGGAGAGTAGAGCGGTGCAGTCAGCAAAGCCATGGGTATGAGAACAATACAAAAGACTAAACAAAGGCGGAGAGGGTGGTCGAAATAGACTACACAAATGCCTCTCTTCATTTGATGACTTTGGCTTTTCAACAGCAACAGCTTACTCTGGTATTTCTGTCTTAATGCCTCCTCCTCTCTTGTCTCTTTCTGTCACATTCCCTCTCCTTTCTCCTTGTTTTCCGTCTCCAGGCCTCTCACCCGGCTGCCATATAATGGCATGTGTTTTGATTGGTGCAGCACGGGGAAGCCGGGTATTGTCTGGACAGGATCTAGGCTGAGATCAGCAGATAGATCGGATGGCGGTTTAGGGCAGTGCTCGAGCTACCAACGTCATCTTTGTTTTAGTTGGACCTCGCCAACACTTAGCTAATCCTAGAAAAGGGCCAGACATGCAGGAAATAGGGACTTATGAAAACAAGCAACCAGTCCAGCATTATTATTATGTCGAAGTCATTCATTAGAAACATGTTACTATTGACTATGTGTCCAGATGTTATCAGACATCTTGTTTTCCTTTGGAGTACACTGAAATGAAATGTAATCAACAAAAAAGGATTGATAATGAGGGAAAGATAACATCGGATGTCAAGTCATTTTCCCTGTTATTTCCCATCTGTACCTATTTTATTTTACTTGGTTTTGAACTTCACCTTTACCTCCCTTTTATATGTTGTCTGAGCATCTGAAATGGCTGATTTCATGGTTGGTTATGGCCCACCCAGTGTTGGCCCTAGATGCATCTCGCCGTGCAAAAGGCGTCTGACACTGAAAGGATGCAGACGTCTGATTTATGTTTTCTGGCAAAAAAACAGACAATTAATTCCTGGTGACGGGTTCAAATTACAACATGCTCGGGTTGTTGTGGCAAGGGTGCATGACCTGAAATAACTGGTCTGTCAGTGTAATGAATCTGCTGTGATATAGAGGGGTTGGTAGCCAATATGAAACAGGGCGTGAATGGTAATACATCCCATATGGTGTTGCACGCTTTGATCAATCCGGAGAGAAGTCAAAAATGTTTCAAGACTTCTGTTGAGAGTTATTCAAGTGAGAAACAAACACAAATTCATCTCAGGCTTGTGTGATGCATACATATGGAGTATAACTGTACGTACACATTAAGAAATATTGCAATCCCTGTCAGCAATGCCCACTGCAGAAAATTCTGACCAGACACCAAAAACAATAATTGGGGGCTTACAGAGACAGTGGTGAATAGAGGTGCTGCAGCTGTAGATAGTATAAGAAAAAATGTGTGTTTTTTGAACATTAAAGTTTGTAAACATTTACTTGGAGACACCCAAAATAAAAATATGAATCTGAAAATAATATTAATATTAATATTAAGTGTAAATATACTGGAATTGGCCTGTAAAACAAATGTGCATGTAACATTAAAATAACGTTCTTCAAGTTGATAAAAGAATGACAGTAAATTCCTTTCAAAAAAGAAAAAAAAAAAGAATCTACAGCCATGATAGCTGTGTGATATTGTGCATCAAGGTGGTGCTGTGAGCTAAATGCTAACATCACCATGCTTACATGCTAACACGGTGATGTACAGCAGATGTTTACCACGTTCAAAACAAAATTTGACCTGATGATGGTATCATAGTTTATATCGAGAGGAGCATGAATCTTTGCACCAAATAGTAATGACAATCCAGGAATGAAAACCTCATGGTGGTGCTCGAGGAAAAGTCAGGGGACCACAAAAGTCATTTGAATACATCATCTGGGAACCACAAACATCTGCACAAAATCTCATGACAATCCATCCAATAGTTGCTGAAATATTTCTGTCTGAAACCAGTGTGGTGGGCCAACATTGCCATTCCTAGAGGCAAAGACACTCAGACGGCATTGATTCATAGTAATCACTTAGCGCAGAGAGGTGCAGAGCTCAGTCAACTGAGTCGACATGATGTGTCGTCTTCGTGTCCTCCCTTCCATCAGAATTCATCTCTTGTGTAACGCACTGTACTGCTGTCAGAGTGACACTCTGGCCAGAGGGACATTTACACAGGAATCAGAATATGTGCCCAGTTTGTGAAATAACTTCCTTTCCTTCAGGGTTGGACCCAGCGTTGCCTGATGTGGGATTCAAGGCCTCTGAGGCTTTCCACAGTGTGTCATTTCCTCCCTGGAATCTGTGGATTAGTCATATCACTTCCTATTGTCCTTGCCAGGCAGCGGCCCACTTGCTGCAACACTTCTTTGTCCGTGGCTGCTTTTATGGCCTTATGATTATGCCACGGTCAGCACATGTCCACTACTGTCAAAAAAATAATTTCCTTTGCTTTTCTTTTTCCTTTACAGCTTAACTGTTGGAAAATTAAGTTATGAAATTTCAGTGATGGAACTGTCATCTGTTTCAGCGTGATTCCCAGGCTTTGAACGGCATTTGGCGAAGGGCTTTATTGTGTGGCTAAAGGCAGACAGCTCTTATCCAACAGTCTTTTCAAAACCATACCCATATATGGTGATGGTTAAACCACCAAGTACCATTCAGTTGCTCATTTGACGGTAAGTTGGCATCTTTGAGAGAATAATGCCTGGAATGCATCCCTAAAATTGGAAAGTGTTAATGAGAAAACAGTCGCTTCGACACTTCATTCCCTGAATCTAAATCTTCACTGTGAGACAGAGGCTGCTCTCTTTCCTGTTGGCCGCCGGTTGGATGAGGAAAAAAAAGGAAAGAATGAAAAGAAGAAGAAAAAAAAACTTTTCCATCCAGCTCAAAAGCAGCCTCTGGATCTGCTTGTGGAAGTTTTAATGGGAGTCAGATGTGCACCTAATCAAAGGAATATGGCGGGAAATGTTAGTGAGCCCAAGCAAAGAGGAATGGGACTACAGGAACTGTGATAAGACTCAAACGACAGCAACAAATTACACCTCCTGACTTCAGAGCCAACAAACGAATTCACCATAGACCAAGAGTTGATTTTACCTCTGCTGAGAACATGGTCGTATGATGGTGTTAAATGCCATTTATGAGGTGTTGTACATTATGGGAGTGAAGACAAAACAGCTTGTAAAACAGGGACAGGCTGTAGACCTTTCTAGCGGTTGCAACATTAGCGCTCTTACATTAGCAATGAAAATGTATTTTCCTCCTTTAAATTTGGTATTTAAAGCAGCTATAGTCAATATTTTCATATAAATGGATCTAACGGCTTAAGAATCATCATCCGACTCTGCAACTCTCAGCTCAACAGAGCGTTTGTGTTCGTGTCTTTCAGCTCATTGTTTTGGTTTTATAGCCCACAACTTTTCTGCCTTTGTTCACTCTCACGCTCTCATCAGCAACTGCAGACAAAGTTAGCCACAAGCTGCAGCACACAGTGGAGCGTTTAGCAACAAGGGAGCCAGTTTTTTTCCCTTGTGAGTTAGTGACTTAAAAATAGCTAAAATTAGTGTAAATATAGTACTTACATTCGGTAGGTGGACAATCGCTAATGCTGCTACATATGGAGGCCTGTAGGGGACTATATTAAAATGATAATACAAACTTGAAAATAAAACACGAGCCATGTCATTTCCCATATATGTATGCTGCATGTCTACTAGGTGTGTCAAAAGGGCAACTGTTTACTAACAAATTAGCCATATTAATTCAGTAGTTAATAGACCATATTCACAAGGCAGCCATTTTCCTCTGACATCACACTCAGTGTGGTTTACTCAAAGGTTGTACTGCTTTGTTCCAGGTTGCAAGACCTAAAAATGTAAGGAATCTGACAACTTGTTATCATTTCACAGCTTCCTGTTTGATCGGCAACCGTAAAGGCAATGGAGAGTGAAAATTTGGAGCGACATCGGGCCATAAAAAAGCAAATTTGATAACCCATTAGCAAACGTTAGCATTAAACCACCTTCTAGCTAATTTTACTGTTTGATAGTGTTACAGGATACTACAGGAAAGACGTAAATGAACCAAAACACATTTATTTAAGCCTGGAAGTGAAACACACTGGATGTAATCAAGCTGTGATACTAGTGAGTGTTTGCATATTAACGTTAGCTAAGAGGTTAGCGTGTTTTAACCTTGAAATATGGCCCCATTTCCCTCCAGATTTTCATTATATATTGTTTTTTAAATTGCTGATCAATCGGGAGGCTGTTAAATGGTAACGTTTCATCAGATCTGTATAGTAAGAAAAAATGTAATAAATATTGCCGACATTGAGTTGACTTCAAGTTCTGACCCATATTAACCAACTGCATTTGCCTTCGCAGCTTCTATTTAGCACTCTCTGTCCTCCTTAAGTCTGTATTATATTTTGTATATAATGATTTTCTCTTCACAAAAGATACTGTTACCGTTGCTCAGCGTATTTTTGCGCTGATGTTGCACACGCAGTTAACACTCTGCTAATACCACAGTAGCTTGTCTATCCAGTGACAATGGCATACCGCCTATCTAATCACCCACTGCACCCGACCTCGCTCTGTCTTACTCTCCCTCCCTCTGTTTTCCAATCATGCATCCAACTTATTATATATTTTAGTGCCTGAGCATGCACAGAGCACTTTGACCAGCAGCCAGCCGTCGGCATGAAAGTGGAAGTGATGATGTCATGTGCTGATACACATTCACAGGAGGGGAACAGACTCGGCTATTCGTCTTTGTCAAACCACAAGCTGCTTTCCTCTGCATGTAGACTAAACACACTCGTACACAGACAGGCACGCATTGTAGGCTGTGCATGCTCATGAGTGCACACAATCAAAGGCCACCACATACACGTACACATTGTAAGACTTGCACATATGCGCCAATAGAACGACAGGCATGCAAAAACTATGCAACACGCTAAACACCCACTTGAAAGGGCTGTATATCTAATTTGTCACTCATCTGCCAGTCCATGGGGTTCCTCTCTTCTGTGGTGACTTTTACTGTTTCTGAAGTATGTTTGCATCCATCTGACTCTCACAGACAGACTAACCGCAGAGCTGTGACGGCCGTGACTTTAACTTCCATAAAAAACCCCGAGGTCATGCACAAAGAGCTCATGGGAAAGCAGCACTTAGTCTTCAGCCCCCTCTAACTGCTCAAGCCTTGGCTCGAGTATAAAAGGACATTTCATTGCGCTCCATTTTCTGAACCGAACTGGCTCGGTTCGCAGAGAATATCTGTGGTCTAAAGACTAATACAGTGGGTGGAGTAGGAAAAACCAAGAAAATAAGTCAAAATAGAGAGAGGAGAAAAAACGAAACTGTCACAAAAATAGTAGACCATGTAGGAACCCTGTCGAAGCATGTTCTGACTATTTACAACACTGCTGTCTGGAATGCATGCATTTGACTGGGAGAGCAGTAATCAAGAGAGCTGCAGGCGATGGCATCCACACTAGAGAGGTTATGGGTATTCAGCAGTTTGCATGAAAGATATAGCTCCCTCAGCCGTGCCAGTGGGGCAAAGGCTTAAAAACACTCTTGTGTGGGATGCCTCAAAAACAGAGCCTCTGGTGTCTGTTCTTATTTAGCACGCTAAGCACGGAAGGGCCACAGTGGTATCGTCAAGGTGGGTGGCTGGTAACGGCAGTGGATGAGGAGTTTTCTTGAGGCACAGATAGGTTTTCCATTACAAATTGTATCAGGTGAAAAAACATGTTTTCTTAATTGTAAAGAGCGGGAAGCGTTTTCCTCAAAAAACCCATATGCCGAGCAGATGGGATTAAACCCAAACCGGCATTCACAGGGAGCTCTAGATAAACAACTTGGATAGCCTAAGGTGTTACCTCCTCTTTACAATAACAAATGAGTTCACTTTAAATGGAAAGGGACACTTCCTCTGCACGCTGTGTGAATAATTCGGCGATTGAATCCACATTGCCCTGCCTTGCTAAGTACCTGTCAGGGGTCAGGTACAGGAGCAGACATGATAAACGATCTGGTATTTATGGGAAGAGACGGTGATGTCAGAGCTGCAGCGGCTTCTCCAGACATCCGGTTGAGGCCATTGTCTGCTGTCTGTAAGGTGCAGCAGGCTGAATTCACCTGAGGCTGATTAACAGTTCTGGTAAAGGTGTGTGTGTGTTTGCAACATGTATTGCCACAAAAATACAGAGTGCAGAGTGAAGCTCCAGTCATGTGAATCACCTGGCCAGAGTCTAAGACAGCTCACAGGGGCACAGTGACTTAATGTTCCTCCACATTGTTCTTTCATAGACTGACTCATCCACCTGTGGTATTAAAGAATGTTTTCAGTCCTGTCTGGTATTTAGTTTCCCATGGGAGCAATTCCAGGAGTTATGTGTCATTAACAGTCACAGTTGATGGAGAAGAACCGAGGTAGAGCTTCACTGGTGTCTTTATTCCCGCTGTATTTGAAAGAAAAATACAAGAATAAAAATCTGTCACCATGCGAGAGACGCTGTGAGGCTATAATTCTCTTTACACACCACAAAACAGAACAGCTGGAAGGGTGAAATACAGAGACGTTGCTGTTCTTACATCCTTGAAGCAAAAACTGTATTAAATGTGTCAGATATTTAGACCATAGGGCAGAGTCTTTCCTAAATTAAAGGAAAACTACACTTCACAACAAGCTCTGTTTTCTTTTCGTTCTCATACCTTATGATACAGACAAAAGTACGTTCCAGGTTTTTGAGATGTTAGCAATTACTTTGGTGCAGAGGGTGCAATGTAAGTGAAGGCTGGAGCAACTAAAATCAAACTGAAGTTGTATTAAACCATAGTTTTTACTGCGTTCTGTCCTGTGTGGTCATTTTAGTCTCTCCCTCAGAATCGGCTGACAACTCTACAGTGGCTTGGTTCAACTGTATTCGAAGCTGTACTTTGTAAGCCTCTACCTATAGGCTCAGCTGTGTTTTGCTAACATGCTATTATTTGCATGATAATGTGCATTTTTATGTCATGATTAACATGTAAGCCTGTGAACATTTCGAGCAGTGGTGGACTTTAAGGGGCAGGAACGGAAAAATAAAAAGGGCACCAGCTGTATGAGCTGGTGCACAGAAAGGGCACTGGAGGGGCAACCTAGGGCACTTTATGATGTTTTATCTACCAAAAGGACACCCAAAAGGGCCCTTTGCTGTGTTTTTTTCGAACATGGGGGCACCAGGGGAAACAATCACCCTCCTGAACCAAACACCAGCAATAATTCAAAAAGACTAGAGCCATTAGCCTACTCATGGGGCCCATGCAGTTTGAATCTTTAAATAAAACAAAGACTGCAAGTGTTGTATAAAAAATGAACGAAACACCACGCAGAGACAGAGATTTCTTTTGACCAAGAAATTTCCAAAAGTCTGCTATAAAGACTTTGATATTTGTGTCAAGTGTAATAAACGATGAACTGTATCTTTAAGAAACATTTACACTGCCATCAGTGCTTACATGACCACTGAGCTGTGACTGGCACTGACAGGAGTTCAGACAGGACATCGAACACCACAGAAGCCGAGTCCTCCCTGCATGAGCCGACAGTAATATCGTCTCCCAAAACGCTGAGGCATATAAAGCTGATTAGCCAGCTAATAAATCAGATTAACCAGATAGAGAATCTGGAATGAAATAATAGACCACGAGCCAACAGACACAAACAAGGATAATCACCATTGCTTCAATATGTCCCCCCTCTGCTGGGGACGAGTAAGTCCGTCCAGCTTTGTAGGGTAACAAGCCCAGTGGAACCAGTAAACTCTCATTCATCAGGAATTAGCTTCTATTATCAAACCTAATGCACTCAAATTAAAAGCTTTTAAACTTTAATTAATTTTTATTTTGTTTGTTAAATGTAAAGTTTGTTATAAAAAGCAACAAAACATTCTTTCAGAGTTAATTTCAGCCATACACACACATTTAAGGACATTTTCTGTTGCAACTAAATTATCAAGAGGATCATTTATGTCAACTTTGTATTGTCCTCTGCTACCCACAACCTAAACATGACCCAAACAATAAATGTTTATACTATAGACAGAATTATGTCCATGACTGTGCTCTACCTCTCTGCTCATCAGAGTCAATGAAGTGCACAGACTGTCATAAATTGTCTGAGTTAGTTCATCAGCATTCAACAAGATTTATACGGTGCTACTCTAAAATTAGTGGCTTCCTGTGCTGTGAAATGGATCTCTACCTGCTGGGTGGAAAATCTAGGGTAGGCTGTACTCCCACAGATGACAAAATGTACGGATTCGGGCTCAGCCACCTGTGGCCCTTGGACATCTGGAGGAAAGCCAAGGATGAGCACTACACAGAGACCACATCTCAATGACACTGAAGTGATGATAAATACAGATAAAGTTTGAAATAAACATACAAAAAAGATACAATTCCCTAACCTGTAAGACAATTTAGACATATTGATTGGGATGACCTGCAACATAAAAAAAAACCTAACACTCCAATATTAATGAAATTATTAGAAGTGCTAAAGCAGGATTTTATTGAACTGTCTGGTCAAACTGGAAGCACAATTTCTTACTTGCCAATGGTCATCAAAGGGATTGATACGTTCAGCAGGCTCGAGCACAATGTGGAGTTTTTGAAGTACAAATGAACCACTCACACTTTAGCTTGTGACGCCCATTGGCCAAGCCCAAGATGATGCACCCTGACACACAGCAGCCTTGGTGCCATAGAGACAAAACATCACAGCCTCAATATCAGCCTGTTGACAACTCATGGATGAGTCTCCTCATCCCTCCCCTCTTCCCGTCATCTGCTCTCACCCCAACCAATCTCATTCGGTAACATCAACCTTGCTAATAAAGACGACAACAAAATGAGAAGAGAGTTCTCTCTCCATGCCGAGGCAGACGAGACTGATGAAGTGGAACCAGTAAACTCTCATTTAGCTTCTATTATCAAACCTAATGCACTCAAATTAAAAGCCGTTTAAACTTTAATTAATGTTATTTTGTTTGTTAAATGTAAAGTTTGTGATAAAAGAACAACAGAACATTCTTTCAGAGTTAAATTCAGGCCCATGCCGAACATCCCTTTGTTTTTTTTGTTTTTTTTTGTAAAAGCAGGCTGTATTTCAATAACTAAACACCCTTTTGTCCCAAAACAATAGTTTTGATGTTTTCCAGTCATAGTTTCCACCACATCACAGCCCAAATACTGTTCTTTACAAGATCCTGAATGAACACAGACAGTGTTATAGTTTCAGTCTTGGTATTATTTGATCTCAGTGCTGCATTTTGACATGGTTGACCACAATATATTGCTAAACAGACGACAGACTGGGCTGGACTTCCTGGCACAGTGCTAAACTAGTTTGAATCCTATTTGAAGGACTGCGGGCCTCCTCTATACAACAAAATATCTTACCATTATTATATGGAACCATATCACCAGGTGACTATGGTCCCATGCAAATTTCACATATTAATGGTTGAATGTGCCAAATTCTTTCTCTAGTTGAGCAAAGATAAAACTGTAATGATTTGGGGTCTTTGGATCAAATTTACTTTGAAATGCTACTGCTGGTTTATGAAGCACTGAATGGTTTGGGCCACAATACATTGTGATCTGATGCTCTGGTGCGAACCATCCAGACCTCCCAGATCGCCTGGGACAGGTCTGCTCTCTGTCCCCACAGTCACAACTAATTAAATTAAATTAAACTAAATACAGCGAAGCAGCCTTCTTCTTCTTTTATGCACCACATATCTGAGACAAACTTGCAGGAAACTTCTCCTATTCTCAGCACTTTAGCTACACTGACACCTTTATTCTACTGTTTAATTCGTCTTATGATATTTTCGCTTATTTTCATCTTCTACTTATTTTTGTGTGTCTTGTGTGAAGCACTTTGACTTGCCTTGTTTTTGAAAGGTGCAATGCCAATAAATGTGTCTAGCCTTCTGTCTATTCATTACAACTGGTCCTTCTAGGCTGCCCTCACTGACTGATGACCCAAATGTGTCCAGTTAGGCCAGTTCTCAGAGTTTTGA
Organism: Pagrus major; assembly: GCF_040436345.1. NCBI lineage: Eukaryota > Metazoa > Chordata > Actinopteri > Spariformes > Sparidae > Pagrus > Pagrus major. The sequence goes on along the minus strand of NC_133232.1, from coordinate 21,355,718 downwards.
CCACAAGAACATTATTGGCATCCTGAGCCATTTCATTTCCTCAATAAAATGAACAATTGCGTGACCACCTATCTTTAATTCATCCAAACACACATACCCTCACACACACTCCAAACCCCAAAGCAATGGCCAAAACTTTGACAGTGGCTGCCCACCACTTCCACAATGAGCTCCAGTATTCATTTATCTGGCAGGAGTCCCATAAAACCTGGGAACCTCACTCTCTTTTTAAAATTGATGTTCACACAGATTTTACTTTGCATGTGAACTCTTATGAATGTGTCAAAACTTTCCCTCACATACGACTGTGATCAAGTTGCCTGTAGCTTTTACAGAGGAAATTCTTTCCTAAGACTTTCTGGGGTTTAACTTGGGGATTTTCGAATCTCTCTTACTGGCAACAAACAGCTATTGAATAAGTCATTGTGGTGAAAAAGACCAATCACTGAGCGTCATAAAAAGTTACCAAGCTCCCACTACTTGTGGGTTAGTTGTATGACACAAGATATTTCATCCTAAATACATGTCTAGATGTACAACCTTTCATGCAATTAAAGCATTCTGTAAAATCGTATTAAAAAGGCTTAACAGGACTCAAGACTAACGGCATCCTGTCGTCATGGGGATTTTCCCTGGGATGCCTCCGGGATGAGATTTTTTTGTATGTATATTATCGCTTTGCAAATGACAAACTGAACCAATGGCTGACCACTAATGAGTCTGTCTTCTCATGCTTCTCACAGCAGGACTGAGAGTTTCCTTTCAAAGAAACACAACCCAGTCGCCTGAATATATGTTTGCAAATGGCGTTTCTGTAAAACCAGAGATAAGTTAAAACTATGTTTCTTTATGGTGCAAATGTTTTTCTCTTGTCACAGTGCTGTGCTTCTGATCTAGTCGGGTTTAGGCACAAAAGCCACTTGGGGAAATCATAGTGATTTGGCTTAAAATACCTGTTTTGGGACAAAACAAACACTGCTGGCAGTGTCTCGAGGACTCAATACAAACATGGCTGGATGTGGCCTGACTTTGTGTCAAAAATATCTGTTTTTTGTCAACATAAACATGGCTATTGTCACACTTACAAATGTTGAAATGTCATAGTCCTTCCTCACAACTATCCAGTGGTTTCACTTACAAATGCCAAAACACAGATTCAAACTGCGGTCACCAGCTTGGCAGCCTTGTTGCCTGTAACTCAACCGCCCGATATGAAAGTGAGGTAAAAATTCAAAACATGTAATGTGAACATGATGTGACATGTTTTGTACAAATGTCTATATGGTACATAGCGTATAACACGTAGCTACGTATATGTGGTTTGCAAAAACGTTAGCATACCTGCTAACATTTTATGGCTGAACATGAAGCGTTAAACAGTGAACTGTAATTAATGTCACAACCCAACAAGTTTACAGTAAGTCAATGTACTAGTAGTTAAGCTGAATGCAGTTTGGAAGTAAACGTGAATGCTAATACTTTTAACTAACAACTACAGAAAGGTAAAGTAAAAGTAAATAAGCAACATTTTGGGAGATTAACTTTGGGATGGTTAAAATTGATTTTTGAAACAGTGGTGAAAAAAACTAGCTCTGAGGAGTACCATGTAGGTAGGTTCCTGCAGCTCATCTTGTCAAGGCTTGTGCAATTTACACCTTCCTGTTTGGCAGAGCTAAAAAGACAAAGAACGTTTCTTCTTCTTCATCACTGTTCAAATAGGAAGTGAGAAGCTGAGGAGAGTGAGATGGGAGATGTTGCCGCTCATTATCAGGCCCTGAGTATGTTTTTTCCAGGATGCAGGGGAGGCTGTATCTGCTGCTGTTAGTCCCATCTGTCAGGTGGCTTGTGGACGGCTCAGAGGGGTCGTCTTGAGAAACTGTATGTCTCCTCTGGTCTCTCAGGCCTGGCCAAAGAGGATAAATAACCATCTCCAATCTCTGGTGAAGCAGCTCCACCATGATCCTTCCATCGGCCTCCATGGACTCTTTTAGCACTCTCTCCTTAATGGAAAAGTCATGTCCTCGCCCAAAGTAATGGGATCCACTGCAGGCCAGTGAACGACCATTAAACCCATGGAGTGACAGTGATGAGCACAGCATACTGTGGAGACTCTGCTTAAATGTGAACAGCAGGACACCTATTACAGCCAGACTCACTGGTTTGGCAAACCCCGAGGCATTACCTGGCAACTTAAATGACACTGAGCTTCAGCTGTTGCTCTTTGATCACATGAATAAGGCCTGTGAACTGATTTTGCATAATGAATGAAATCATTCAAAATGCTATGGCTCACTATAAACCATCTAACAACATCATTTAACATGAATGTTTTCGCAGCTGCGTTATTTGTACATTAAGTCAGCAAATCTTGTTACAGTAAAATATTATCCAGGTGAAATAATGAAACATTCTCTGGTGGCTTATTTTCACTGAGAAATGTAGAACGAGGCAAAGAAAAACACTGAACATACAAAGCCTCTTGTGTCTTGAGAATATAAATAGTCCACAGGATGGAAAAAGATTCAACCTGGTCTCTTAATTCAGACAGTCAAAAAAAAAAAAAAAGTGAGAAGGCCATGCAGAGCCCAGATGGCAGGAGGTATGAAGGTATGAATTTAATTGCTTCCAGACACAATGCAAGCGGAGGGGGGTACAAGGTACAGTAACTGCACAAATACACCCTGAGACTTCTGACAGGGATGAACATTATTACAAGTCACTGTGTCTGGCAGGACTGAAATTAATCGTGGCAACGACATGAGCAACACCATCAAACTGAGCACTGATCCATAATCTCCACTGAAGGTGTTATTTTTCCTAAATTAGGTCGGTTGAAGAGAGAAGGGACACTTGAAAGCTGATCTATGAATCATATTTGGTTCGATCTGCAGCAACATGAAACACTGTGACAGCGTGATGACAGCGTGGCGACGACTGATGTCACCGTAAATGACAGCTTCAGGATTAGCTATTTATAAATCCATTACTTAATTTGTCCTTCCTGAATGCTTAGTCACCATTTGCAAGTTTAAAACTAGTGATTTACTAAACCAGGTTTCTCCATTAAAACTTGAAAAATGTCCAGCTAGTCAAAAAGAAATTCACGCAGTTAAATGCACAATTTGTAATTTTAGCTGTAAGGGGGACTTAAATCAAAACAATAAAAACAAAAGACATAGTTTGATGATGTCTTGAAGCAGTGTGGGATCATGGGAGTTGTTGTCTTCATTGCTGTTAGCTGTGAGCTGTTAGCGGTTGGTCCTGCTGTGTGTTTGGCTAACGGAGCTAACGTTTACGAAGCTAACAGCCTACAGCTAACAGAGATTAAACACTCAGCAGGACTGAGAGTTTCCTTTGAAAGACACAATCCAACCCAATTGCCAGTAGAAATGTTAGCAAGGTACGTTTCTGCAAAACCACAAGATAAATTAAAACATTGTGTTTCTTTATGTTCCAGCTTAATGTTTCTTGAGCTTTAATTCTTTTTGTTCTTTCCACAGTGCTGTGCTCGTGCTCTGGTCAGGTTTAGGCACAAAAGTCACTTGGTTAGGACAAGCACGGCTGAAAGTGTCTCGAGAACCCGACTTTCTGCCGCAAGGGGACCTTTAATCAGAGCAACAAAAACAAAAGATGTAATCTGATGACAGCTTGAAGTCACGTGGGATCATAAGATCATTACTTTGAGAATAACGTGTTCTTCTGGGTTGAACATTGGAAACATTTTGGATAATACAAGTACTCAACAAAACAAAGGCCCAGGACTTTTGTAGACATTTTAATGCAGAAATGTTACCTTTAAGTATGAGGGGGAATTATCTGTAACCTGATGCTATTTAACAGTCATTTAGAGTGATGTTATGAGTATATTGTGTTATTCTTAGGAAATGTAATTTAAAGTCTAGTTTCTCTTTTACATTATTATTTTATCATTTCAACCAAGGCTCAGGTCAGCTGTCAACCATATTTCAGGTCCTCTGCTCTTCAATACAAACTAGTAATAGCCCACAAATGCGAGCTAACATTTGTCAGACGTTTAGTTAGCTATGCAACAGTACAGCAGTGTGTAAATCATGAAAAACAACTAATCTCTACATAAAAACTAGCTTGTCTGATGCAACCTATTTCAATTCAGTGATGTCTACATTTCCACTCAGAATTTTTTTTTTATTCTGTTTTAACTAGGCTAAGTTTGAAGTTACAAAGAAATAAACATCATTAAAAATGTGTGAATTTCTGACACTTTCTTCTTCTCTTTCCACTTCTTTGACTCTTCCCTCGTCTCTCACTCTCACACGCACACTGCGGCCTCTGATTTCCTGGCATTTCACTGCATTACACATTCACAATGACTGCGGCAGATATTTTGGGCTCACGCAGTAATGTAATTTGCAGGAGGGAAGAGCAATAAATATTTTGTCAGAAACTCACATTGTGTGATACAGATTAAGTCCTTAGCTTGTGTGGCAGTGAACCAGATCAGTGTTTGGCGTTTTGTTTTTGTCTCCCGGTAAATTTTGATTACATTCTGCAGAGCGTTGATCCAAACAAAGAGTGAGCCTCTTGTTGGGAGAATAACTCCTGCCTTGTTCCTATCCCATCTGCAGAGAGGCCTGGCTACTAAGCTGAAAGGCATTTACATGGAAATGGGCTGAAACAAACAGAATCAGACGCCAACGACGCATCAATTGATCCATATGCTTGTGCATATGCTGATTTGATGGATAAGAGTCTGCTATGAAAAGTGCAGCTTTATTTATTTTGGTGCTTAAACTTGATTGGCAAGAAAGATGCAGCACAGAGAAGAAGTCTGACTGCAGCCGAGCAACAAGTTTCAGTGTGTTTGTGTGGAGAGGCTTTTTTGACATTGTTAAGCTCCCACCCACTTCCCGTTATTCTTTAACACTTAACACAGCAATAAAGTGAATGAGGAGTTAAAGTGTTGCATGACATTCCATTGAATTAAGTAATGTCCTGTACAGATTACAACCTGTAGGGTTGTGCTACACACACCCAGATCACTCCAGAGCTGCGTCTCAGTTCAGGGGCTGCATCCTTTCAAAGGACGTGGTCTATGAAGGCGTGTCCTTCCTAGACCAGGAAGGCTGAACAGAGTGTTGTTAAATGAGATGGTCTGGTCTATTTTCCTATATACATCACCAGCTCCCCCGACCTTACCCTTGCGTCATGAAGCAACGCTCCTGTCGCTTAGCGAACGTGTTGGGGTCCCTTGTTTTTTTTTTCAATAATTGAGTCGTGAGCTATACAAGTGACTTGAAACACCATACTTAGATCTAATAGTGTATTCAGCTGATATTTCGCTCTCCATGACCTAAAGAAATACAATTGTCACCAGTGTGCAATGAATCTTGGAATACTTGGGAAACGAAGGCCTAATTCCTCATTTGCATTTGAAGGAGCCTTCGAAATGGGATGGCCTCATCGTGCCGCTGTGACGCCTTTGGCCTTCAAATGGCACCTTCGAAGGATGCTGCCCCCTAATTGAGACACAGCTTAGGACCACTCACTCCGCGACTAACTGAGCCAAGAGCTCATTAGCTAACAGTAGCAGCTACAACAGGGTAGCTACTAAAGAGCATCAGTTGTCAGTTATTCTGGTGATATCCTTTTGGAGCTACCTTTGAATTCTGGCCATATTCTATAAATTACACCTTTAAAGTTGGACTAACATGGTCCTATTTGGTGGGACAATGTCCAAACATGGAAACAAGGAATCAGCAGGCCTGTTTGTTCCTCCACTAATAAACTCAGACTAAATCAAACTGACCAAACTTCTTCTTTGCAACATCCGGTGTTTGTTTGTTTTGGCTGGCAGAGCCATGTGAACACTGATGAGTGTGATTATAAACTGCGTAACATTAGAAATGTATTACATTAAAACATTACAAATCAAATCCAGATGAGCTGGCAGTGAAGGAAACAGTGACTGTGTCCAGAGCGAGCCCCTGAGATCCATTTGCAATTACTTCTGATTCCCTCATGTCTGAGCAGCGTGGGTGCCAAAAACATATTATGAAGCCAATGATGCCATATAGCTGATTAGTTTTTTGTTATGTGTAAATAGCACCACTGGCTCTGTGTGTGTGCTTAAACATTACCCAGACACAGAGACAGACTGAGCCAGCTGATGTGGTTTGGGCTCAATCTCAGTTTGTGTATTAACACACCGGGGCTCCCACCATATGCTTCTGGGGCTGTGGGCTTAAGTCTGGCACACACATACTGTTCATTAATGAACACACACACATGTAGACGCACACAAACAACAAAAAAAAGGACTCCAGGGTCCAGTAGCAGCTCAGATGCCCTACCCAGTCTGTTGAAGCAATTTACACCACAAAAGTGTGTTGTAGTGGGACTCGTGCCATGAAGTATATTTAGTGTATATATTGACTTTTTGTGAGCTTTAATACACTAGCAGGCGCCAGGCTGGCACCCAATCCTGCTTGTACTTAAAATGTGGAATCAGTGTAGTCTATTAGGCGACACTATGGACTGATATTGTAAAGGAATCAGACGGCTGGACTGTTTCTTTCAAATGTTGCCTACATCATCAAACCACAAGTGGACACACCCTGATTCTACCAGGCGTTATTCCTCTCTGCTTCAGACCGCAACTTCTGAGGTAGTTTATGAGAAATACAGATGTCTGGTTGAGTGAAAATAAACAGAGGCAGCGATGAAACATGAGTGTGCCTTAACTGAATTAGTCTTACATACATACTGTTTCCCAGAAGAATGGTAATCAACCCAATCAGCATGGAGTCTCTAGCACACACAATCATGGAGGAACATCTCCCCATCAAAACATCCACAAGCAGGGTGAATATTCTCCCTCTGCCTCTGTTTATACTAAAGCTGTGCCTTTGAACAGCCCCATGGCTGTATCCCATTACATCCAGAGGGATGAGCTCAGGGGTTGGTACGGTGAGCAAAGAAAGCAGAGAGGGGCGTGTGTGTGATTCTAATCAATTCAGGCCCGGGCCGGAGCAAACGCTCTCTAATAACTTCTGTGGATGGATCCAACTTGAGAGGGAATGCAAACCAGATCACTTAGGAAATTCCACGACGCTCTCTTTGCAGCAAAAGCCCCTCATCTGAAGGAATGTGAGCTAACATTTCCCCTCAGCTCCCTGGTCTCCCACACACACAGCTGCCCTTCAGAGAGTCACGCCAGAAGAGCACAGAGAGAGGCAGAAGTGGAAAAGAAAGAAAGAAAGAAAGACAGAAAGACAGACATAGTGCTAATGGCTGCGCTCCCAGCTGCATGGGGTCTTACACATATAAACATGTCAGGAGAGGCTGGGTCAATGGAGAGAGCACACAGGAACGGTGATGACGAGAGGGAGATTGAAGGGGAAAATAGGAATAAGAAGCCAAAAGAAAGAACGATTTGAGATAAGGAGAAGGAAAATCGATATGGGGAGACAGATGTGTGAGGTAAGAGGAGAAAATGGTAGAGGAAGACAACAGAGACACAGTGATGCAGGAGGAACGGGGTGTCGAAGGAGGAGAAGAGGCAGGGCTGACACGTTACCTAAAAGTGGCCTCGAGGTGATGGATTGTCTGAGCACTTTGGCGAAGCCATCAATCAGGCAAGGAAAGGTGGTGAAAAGTAAAGCCGTGACACCGAAATCACCAGCAACAACATCATCAGAATTAGAAAGGATGCTTGAAATACTTCTTTGAAAACGTAGAAGTTTGCCTTTTGGAAAACTTTGTGTTGCCGGCTGTGTGAAAGAGCCGTGGACCACAAGCAGAATAACTGCACCATCAAGTGAAGTTAGTTTATCCTTTGGCTGAAGGGAGATTAAGATGTTACTCCTATAAAGCCTGGCAGCCATTCAAGATGCATTTTTTCCGCCGTTTGACTTCACTATAGATCTTACCACCCAGTGCCCACAGCCTGTCCTGGTCTCACTGAGGCCCCTCAGGAGTCAGGATCAGTAAAATGTATCCAAATGTTTTTCTGCAGATCTATAAATCTAAAGATCTAATAATTTCTAATCCTCCGACACTATACAGAGAACCAGATGTTACTGGCATTTTATTGCACTTGTGGGATCTCTTGATAAATCAATGTTTGAAGATATTAAATGATCATAATCTAAGGATGAACATCCCCACAGGAGGCCATATGTTACATAAAGTAAAACAAATATGAACTCTGTAGTGTCTTTATATTTGATGTGTAGAGTCTACAGGGGAAACAATTTTCTGTGCTTAAGTTTTATTTTTCAAAAACAGCCAGCGACTGCATTAACAAATTCTGCGGTCGACATTTTTCTCAAATAGTTTTCACTCTTTATTTGGATTTGTCTGCCCCGGTGTGTGCATGGCGGGAAAAAATGGGTCAAGAAAGGAAAAGAGAGAGAGGGGGGTAAGAGAACAGAGTGGGGCCCACTGGTCCCCTCAACATCCCTGTGTTGAATATGAAAATATATTATAGCATAATGTGTTCAGTATGCAAGCTTGAAGGAAACCATATGAAAAGATCCCAGACAAAGAGCCTTCTGTGTTCCAACTGACCCCCCTCCCACCCTCATCCTTCGTCTGCCTCGATTGAGAGAGGGAGAGGGAGAGAGAGAGAGGTAAAAAGGGGGAGGTGTGTGTGCAGAGTCGTAGGAACTGAAAAGGGGCAGTACACACACTCGCTGCCTTTACACGGCCAGACCCACCGGAGTACAGGTGAGCAGCAAAAGCCAAACAGGAAGGAGGAGAATCCTGGAATTTTATCTGTCGCTGTGAACTTGTGACTGCTGCAGACTTTGTCACCTGCAGCACATTATGTTTATCTGTACGGGGTAAGACACTATCTTTGTTTGGAGAGAGAGAAAGAGGGAGAGCAGGGGGAGTGAAGCAGTGAACTGGAGCAGAGGAGAGGAGGGAAACTTTGAAAGTCTTTGTTTGAGTAGATGACAAACATCTGTGGCTGCTGTTTTTCCCCTCGGTGCGGGCTGCAGGCTGTGCAGAGGGGGTTGACTGGCTGCATTAGCCCTGTGGTCACTGATATCCGAGCCTATTGTCCTGACTGTATGGAGCCTGCTGTGTAGCCAGGTTATAGACTTGAACTGCACTGTGTAACATTAGGAGGTGTATCCAATTAAAGACCTGGCTGGAGGTGTATTGACTTTCATATATAAGTAATTGCTTCCTGTTAACACAACAGGTGAGGCCCATTAACTGCTTTACAGGGGGGCAACTGTAGGTTTTGTTCTGCCATATGTCACGTACATATATTCACCTTTAGTTTGCTGTGACAGAGAACTGTTTGCAAATGCCTTTGAATGTAGACAATAAAAATGCTAAAAGTAATTAACTCCTGCAGTATTTATATTATATGAACATTTGTAGAAGTGCTCGTACTTTCTCCCTTTGAGCAGTTTTCAGATTATGGCTCTGATTGTTTTTCGAGAGTTCCTCCCTCTTGGCACCAGATCATACACACCTACTTCAAGTATTTATCTTCACCTCTTGAAGCTCTCCACCTGTGACTGCGAGAGTAGGATGAGCTGCACACGAAGCAGACTCCTCATTACAAGGTTTTCCCTCTCTGCATGATTTATGACTGCGCTTGCATGAAAGTGAAAAGACAACCAGAAGAGGAAGAGACTCAGACATTTGTTTCTTTTATTGGAGTCTGCGCCTCGCTATGTTTTAGATGTCAGTCATCAGCCGGCACAAGCCGAGGCATGTTGACTATCATGGCTTCCTGAGGAATTATGAACCAGGAATGCCAAATTTGGAGCGCTACCCAAAATTATTTGCTGCAAGAGCCCTTGAATGGCTCTTTGTCTGAGTGAGAGAGAGCAAAGGGCCCTGCTAAAGCCTCTAGCATTCACAGCTGAATGATTTTCGCCTGACAAACTGTCAAGGATCCAAGCAAAAAAAGGCGAAAGATTGCAGAGATATAGCAGCTCTGCCCCAGAGGTATTCAATGATAAAGGCTTGCCAGTCAATGTCCTGACCAGATGCCTTATTATGAGCCTGGTAACTGATACACTTTTAAAGCCTTACAGTAGGCGGAGGAACGCTCACCTGACATTCGCACATCTCACATACCTAAACACATGTGCGCCCAGAGCAGCTGATGATGTACAGATGCCATACCTGAGGTGAAAACGCATGCAGTATATGAGTTATTAGGTGGCTGACATGCTTTCTACATGTTGGCTATTGATGCAGATGTCTCATAAATGTACAAGGTAACGGCCAGGAGGGACAAATGAATGATTACAGTTTGCACAGCTGCCAGAGACATTTCTTTTGTGCGTCATCACTATACGAGACATGCTGCAGAGAGCTAATGGATAGATTTGATGTATGAATCCTTTGTATGTTGACGATGTACAGGAACTCTGTGATTACACACTAAAAGTTGCCTACGGGCCAGACTGTAAATGATATCCTTGGCTCTAATCATGGGGGTCAATGGGTGGCAAAGGAAAACTGTGCGTGGGCGTGAGCTGGAGCTGAGCTGGACAGGTGGGCACTGTAAAATACCTTTTGAACCTCAAGGTAATTGAAGGGTAGAGAGGAGGAGGAGGAGAGATGACATCAGATCTTAGGTATGGCAAGTAGATAGGATCAGTTGGAGATATCAAAGTTAGTTTGGGAGCACACTCAAGCTGGATATTAACAAGCTGGGACCAATAAGGGAAAAAAACAGATTGCGGCAGATGTGGATTTCAAGAGTCCGTATGTGTGTGTTTTGTCTTTAGAGCCAGAATTAAGTCCGCATCTCTGCTCATGTCAACTTTCAGTGTCCTACATCTGTTCTTTGTCCGGCAGTTAATAAATATTTGCAGACTGAATCAAAGAGAGCACTCAAGGCGAATGTTAATCAATCATGTACTGCTGCATTAGGACATGTGTTCAGAAAACATGGAACAAGAGAATGTAACAAGACAAGGTACTAATCCAAAAAGACAATGTCAGTTCCCAAATGAGCTCCAGATTGATCCAAACACATCTGGGGGAATCAAAGAGCTGTTGTCAGAGCGTCCAAACAATACTGGCCTTCATCTCTCCTCACTTGACACGATCACGCCAGTAAGCTGAATTGTGGAGGATTTTTTTTGTTGTTTTCCCTGCGGGGAGGCGGGGTAGTGTTTTGTTTGGGCTGATTGTGTTCAGGGGGCCAATGAGCCGTCCTCCCACAGACCGTCATGACTCAGCTGTCACGTCGGAGTGCATCTCCACAGAACACAGTCTTTAAGGGATGCAAACGAGTTCACTTGCACAGGCGCCTGCACACCTTCAGGAGAGATGAATGTGAGCGTGGTTGCGATGCCTGTGAGGAATCAGTGAAAAGGCATTTCAGAAGTAATGACTGTGTTTCAGCCCTCCCACTGCTGTTACAGTGGTGACTCTTGAGCAAAAACAAACCATGATCGGTGTCAAGGAGAGGCAAGTCTGATCAAGGACAAGGACGTGAAAACACCGGTTTATTATTACAGAATGTGCCAGTGGGTCTTATTAGCTTTGAAGGAGGAACATGACACTGCTGATCTAATGAAATGCCTTAACGGATAAAAGATAGATGTCACTGTAGGACATTCAAGTGTTCGTTTGTCTGCATGGAAATCTTTAATCCACATTCACTTTCTCACTGACCCTGAGGCAGAGATAAAGCACATTTTTTTTGGCAGGTTACTAAAGATTTTCAACCTTAAAGTCTTAATGGATTGGGACCTTCCTTCCGTCTTTGGAGACCGCACTCACTTTATCACGTTCAGTCTTTTATAAAGGCGTCTCCTCATTTCCTTCTCCACCCTTTTATCTTGACTGTACAGTTCAAAGAGCAAAGGCTGATCCTCATCTCTGAAGACAGAGAATTGGACTTTCATTGTCTCGAAAATGGACAAAGGTTGAGATTCTTTGGAAGTAAAACAATATTCATTAAAAGTATTACATGAGCCAAGCAGAGTCTATTAAAATGAGCCACTTCCTTAAAAACCCATTCCTTTTTGTTAAAAAACTGCAGACTCCCTGTCGGCACAGAGGTCAGGTCTTTTGGACTGCTTTCTTGAAACCATCATGTGTAATACTTTAAATCTTGCACAAAGCAGTGGGTTTAAACTCGTGCCATTACACAAAGGGCGATAATGGAAAATCGAGTAGGATTCTTGTACCAGCTGTTTGCCAAGGCTGCGGTTTGCGAAAGTTGTGGGCAGATGTAACATCCAGCTTTTGTCTTTGCAAATGTCACATTTAAATAACATAATTGAAGAAAAGTGTGGTTTCACATAACTGATTTTTAACATGCATCTGTTTCTCTGCAGGTGGTTCTGGGCAAGAAATGGACACGAGAGGGATTAGATAAAGTACAGCGACCTTTCATCCCCTGAACAGTCCTTATCTACACGTTAAGCTTGGTCCACTAAAAATAAAGCAATTAAGGACTGGCTGAACAATCAGAGCACTCTTTTCAACAAGGAGCAAAACAAACCAACTGAAAATCTGAAAGAAGGAGCTGCTGACAGCATTCATGAGGAACTTTTGATGCATTTAAGTATTAATCAAAACTACCACCAGAAAAAATAAGAACTTTCCTTTTCAATTGCGGCTTTGTGAATAAACAAAGAAAGAAACTGATTATCCTGCCTCCAGAGGCTGTGTCTGGCTTTAATGTATAAGAAACAACACAGGACACCAGAATAAAGAAACTTGAATTGAATACATTAGAGCTCTGAATACAAACCAGTCTCTGGAATGACCTTTCCATAGTGAAATGTTATTCCTCGCATGCACCTAACAGCAGGAAGCTGCCATATACACAGTTCCTCTACACGTCACTGCAGAGTTATGATCTCCAAGATAAAGGGCAGATCCTTTTCTCTGAAAGAAAAATAATCTGCAGACGGGAGATTGGGATGCAGACGAAAAGCATGTTTTGGTGACCGAAATAGCAGAGGAGGAAGGAGCAACGTCTGGGAAAGAAAAAAAGGAGTGTACGAGAGATGCAAGGAGAGAAGATTGGACTGTTTCTCAGCCCTCTGTGCCAGATTTTTAGGAGAGGACAACAAACTTGTGCAATTTTAGTGGCAGTCGTCCATGGGAACACATCCAAGGCACATTGGAGCTGACCCTCCTGGGAGGTCCTGTTAGATAGAGAATAATACTGCATGAAGACCAGAGCGTACGTCTTCCGTCAAGTTTCGGCTGACTACAGGAGAACGTTTGGAAGGATTATTGCTGAAAGGGGAGCCATGACCGGAAGCAGCAACCTGGAAAGCTGAGCTACTCCTTTCCCTTTCCCTTTCTGTGTGTTTTCTTGTACTTCCAAACGTATTCACTGCCTGCCAGTGAGGACCAAATCTTCCATCTTCCAACTGGACGGACAGTTTCATCTTGTCAGGATAGAAGATTGAGCTGACTGGAACGAAACCCTCACATATCCCCCTGCTGAAGGTTTTTGTTTCTGCTGCTGCAGAAGCATTTTACCGTGGGTCGCGATGGAGATGGACAAGGGACATGTTCCTATCAGGAGAGGGGTGAGCTGGAGTCCAGGAGGACTGAGGAAACCTCTCCAGGCAACGCAAAACATGCACACCCCTGGGACGGAGTGCAATGCATCATGGGAGAAGACAGGATTCAACAAAGAACAGATGAGCCGGAAAACAAGTAAGTGTTTGTTTATCTGGCGTTTTCTGTCCTTACTCTGGGAGCCTGAGCTGCAGCAGGACAGTGTATCATTACTTTGCTGCTTCATAACACAGAAACCTAGTTGTAAATACATTTCCAGTGGTTTGTTTGTAGTGCTGGTTCAGTGCTACAGTATGGCCTGAACTACAGTATATTATCACATCTGAAAACCTATAACTGAGAGGAGCAGACAGCAAATAGAGAAAACAGGCAGCCCTGCTTTGTCAGTGCAACTTGAGACAGTGAGATTCTTCATGAAACATCTGTTTCCATGGCGTAAATATATAGGCTTCCCCAACAGCAATGGAAATGCAATCATGCATCACTGCTAAAGGGTTTAATACACAACACAGCCACTGACAATACTGGGCCAAGTTGTTGCAAAAGTTGCTGGAAACTTCTTAAAGGAGACATATTATCCTTTGTGTTTTTTCTCCTTTTCTTCAGTGTTTTATATAGATACTTGTCCATGTAAAGGTTTTTGAAAGTTAAAAAGTGTTCACCAGCTGAAGCTCCTCTCTCCCACAGAAAACAATGCTGCTGAAACACCTCGTCAGTAGTCCCGCCTTTAACCCCGTGACTTTGTGACATCACACTATGTCAACATGTCACACATGTGCATAATTTCCACCCAGTGGATTCAGCACAGCTGCTCTGTTGTTGTTAGTGGGGCTGGGTCAGGCGTGTGTGGGCTGACCAATCACAGCAGACTATTCAAGAGGGGCCTTAAAGAGACAGGAGCTAAAACAGAGCGTTTCAGACAGGGGGGAATACAGAGCTGCAGCACTGGACAGTATGCGAAAACTGATGTATTTTTTGGGCATTCAAGCGCGTAAACCTATTCTAGTAGTAACCCAGAACTGAAAATGAGCATAAAATGTCTCCTCACAGACCTTTCTCTGTACTTTCAGTTGATGCACCAAAACATGTTATGGAACATGTTAATGGAAATATGGAAAAACACTGACGCAATACATAACTGGAAAGATAATTACCTCTGGGTTGTCAAATGCAGCATTCAAAGACATTGTGCTGCAAGGAAGCATAACATAACAAAGGTCATGGCCATCAGATAATTGTCCCTGATACCGATCTGTAGCTCCAACACTGTTCCCATCACTCATTACTCACTAATTGCTTCCTCAAATGGAGCAAAGATAAACAAAAACAACAAAAAAGCAGAGTTAAAAGTGGACTACACCTAAACTATATGAGCTGCAGGGCTTGGTGTCCACTTCTGAACATGGTTTTTTATTTCCCCCATGGGATCCATGGAGAGTTTAGGTCACATTCAGTCCGGTAAGATCCCAGGACCTCTGTTAATCCTTGTCTTTCCATACCGCTTCACACATCACCCACGGGGGCCGGTGCTGTCATCCCGCTCACCCCGCAGCCATCGCCCAGAGAAAGATAACATCCGACAGGGTAATCTGACCTTTGATACACAAATGCAGGGCTGGCCCCCTGAGTTAAATCCCCCGCTGTGTGGGGGAGTTTGCCGTCTGGGATGAGGGGATGGGACATAGGGCAGAGGGATGAGGTAGAGAAAGTTAGAGGTTGGAAAAAGAGGGGGGTGAACAATGAGATGTGGAAGCTCTTGCATCATTCCCGAGGGCTGAGTTTTGTCTCTGCTGGAGGACAGGAAATTCCTCTCTTGCCCTTGCAGGTTGGAGCTCAGGGCCCAGAGGGTTCAATGAGGGCAGACACTTGGTCGGGGAGCGTGCACAATAAACGAACACACTTACATGGTGATATCCAGACAGACATGGAGGGTAGCAGAGGTCAGGTGTTGGATCTCCTGAGTCTCACTGGTTTAATCCATACACACACACAATCTGGACTATCTCTTGTCTCCCTTTCCCACTTCAAAGGCTGCAACGAGGGTCAGACACTTGCCTGCCATCACAGGACATTAGACGGAGATAAGCCGCTCAATACTTGGCCATTGATTGGACACCTCACCAGAACTGTCAAAACAAAGTGTAGTCTGCTGAAACATCAATACTTTCTCAGCAGAAGCCTGGAGCTCTTCCCTCACAGGCATGTCTCCGGTTTTATAATTAGTTAGTGGAAACCCGGCAGAGGTGGTGGTGGTGGTGCAGATTTAAAAAAGTGAAAAAGAGCTGGAGGCTGTACTGTCTGTCATTCAGCCTCCAGCTAAAGCCCCCCCTCCCCTCCTCCCTCCCTCCTCCCTCCTTCCCTGTCTGCCTGTCTGTGATCCGGACTGCGGAGCAAAAGAAATCCGATCCCATGTCTCGCTACAGAAAGGGGGTGTGAAGCCATCAGACGCAGTTAGATTGAAAACTCTTGTGGAAGTACAACAAAACAGCGGAGCTCTGAATTTGACCTGAGAAAGGTAAGGGATTAGGTACTATAAAGAGGATCCAGACAGACTAAACTTTCAGTTAGGATATTTTATAGGCTGGACTTGAATACAAAGTGAGGAAAAACTTGCCTGTTTTTCTGAAGAAACTTGTTAGGAGCAGTGTGATGCTTGTTGCTACCGTCCATAAACTGCAGGTCTTTTTTTTCATAAATGAAAAAGTCGTAACCTCCACTGAACTTTTATCAGTTCCTTATGAGAGCAGTAATATGTGCTGAAACTTATGAATTCATTTCTGAAACTCAGATTTAGCCTGTTTCATCAAGTCATTCTTGAGTAAAAGTAAAGATATCTTGTTAGAATATTACTTTGGTAACTGTGAAGTCACTCATAAATGAATAGGCTACTTGAGTAAAAGTCTTAAAGCATCTGATGTTATATGTACTTAAGTACCAAGGGTAATTTTCTGGCAATAAATGTAATTAAGTATCAAAAGTACGAGTAAAAGTAGAGGATCAGTAATAGAAATACTCAAGTAAGTACAGTACTTGAGTAAATGTACTTTTTAAGTTATATTCCATAACTGATCTTCATTAGTTTACATATTACTGGGGATCAGTGGTGGAATGTAACTAAGTACATTTACTCAAGTACTGTACTTAAGTACATTTTTGAGGTACTTGTAGTTTTAATTGAGTATTTTCATTTTGTGCTACCTTATACTTACAATCCACTACATTTTGGATGCAAATATTGTACTTTTCACTTAACTACATTCATTTGATAACTTTAGTTACTAGTTACTTTGCAGGTTGTATACTGCAACAGAGCCAAAGCAGAGCATTTTAAAATTAATTTATTTTATTGGCAATCAGGGAAAAAATCAGACTCTGTTAATCAGAAACAAATATAGGTATAGTTTACTTTAATTTGTGCTTTTGATCCTTGAATACATTTAATATCAGATACTTTAAGACTTTTACTCAAGTTCTAAGTTGGTAACTTCACTTTAACCAAAGTGATATTTTAACACGATATCTTTACTTTTACTCAAGTATGACTTTTTGGTACTTTTTACAGGAATGCCATGACTAAGTGGTGTCAGCCAATAAGATAATAATAATTTTCCTACTCAAAAAGTCCACATTTCATAAAGAGTGTCATTTGTTTTGTCAGAGATGCTCACTCTTTTGGCCCTGACATTGATCACTGATGGGATTTGCACCTGCGTGTTACTTGATAACCAGTCTCAACTAGAGGTGTTTACAGTGAGGACACTTCATTTCAAGCCTCACTGCTCTGGCTCGATGTGCAATATTCAGGTAGCCTGCTTTATGAAAATTAAATAGCTAATAAAACATGTCACTGGGACCTGAGCTGGTATTCCCTCCCATATTGACAGCCTCGATAAAAGGCACAGTAAGTACCTGTGTGAGAGGTTGGTTCATTTCTTTGCAGCAGTCTATAAAGGAAGGTGATTTATGCTCTTGCCAATAGTGCTGCTTGTTTAAAAGGTTTTGTGATGATGCTTTCATCCGTGTTATATTGTTGTCACAAATATGTAAAGGGGTCATTATATAAATCTCTTATAGCGTCCCGTCCTGCCTTTCTCTGTCAGTGTCAGATTGATTGATTTACCGTAGTTGATGTTGACATTGAAGTGTTTCCTTGCAGAATTATCCACCTCCATCATCAAAGGGTATATTTTGTGTATGTTAACGGACTGCAAATTATTATAATCCAAATTAGCCCTATAGTCCCTTTTATATACTAAGATAATAAGATAAAAATCAGATAATAAACATATGCTATTGAACTTTAGATGTATTTATGTAAAAGGAACTCAGGGGGAACCCTACAAAGAGTTAATTTAATTACTGTGAGGGCAGACTTTAAGTCTGTAAAATCAATGACAGATGGATATTATTCCTCTTACTCAGAGAATGATCATGTTAGCTTTATACTCTGTGCCAGGAAAAACCACATGCAGAATGAGCTCTATAGGAAACCTTGAGAAGTGAATGATTTACGCATAATTAATGTGATTGACACACGATTACATCAAATAATGTAGCTGCCTGGATCCATCACCTTATTAAATGAAGAAGGAGCCGTAGCTGTGCCAGCTGTCTCAGAAACCTCCGGGAGGGACGTCAAATATCTTCCATCAGTCAGAGTTACATGAGTTGGATGAATAATCTACCAGATGTGTCACCGCAGCAAGCTATTCTCCTTTCAAATGTCCATCAGAGAGTCTTAAAGGTTTTCATTCTGTTAAAAATAAAGCAAAGATGCAGCTTAGATTTTCCTCTTGTGAACTCTGAAGCATGACGTAGTCGCTATATTTAAGATGGGAACACTTGATTGTATAGTATGTTTATAGAAAACAGTTAAAAGATGTCATTTTTGGAAGCGATAGATTGTAAAAGTGGTCTATTAAGGGTTCCAGCTGAAGCACTGCACAAATTAACTACAGAGAGAAACCAAAGGCATGTTGGAAGCTCAGGCAGGGAGTTTTCTCAGCGGTGGAGGAATGCTCAGGGAGGGACTACTGCAGATGGCAGAGGAAATAGCTCCGCTGCCTGGAATGGAGCTCTTAAGCTCAGAAAACAAACTGCAATTTTAACATAGACATGTCTTATCAAATGATTTCAAGGTAATCAGCACAACCGCAACATGAGTGTAAGACCGGATTGACACCAATTTCTTTTGGCTCTGACCTAGAGTGTTTTATGAACTCCAGTCAACAAGCTTTTGTGTCTTTCTTATTAAAATTTTTATTTGAAATGTTCCTCCGCCTGTTTCTGTTAGTTCTTTGTCTGCAGCTCCGATCTGCTGAGTCAAGTGTCCACAAAGCCGTGTTGGTTGGAATAAAAAGTACTGCGAGGAACAATCAAAACCATATGGTTTAGAAACAATTATGTGGGTTTTAAAGAGAATATTAAATCCCAGACTTGTTAAAAATTTGTCCTTGCTGGTTCTCTTTATTTGTACATGAAAGCAGTGTGGTGAGCTATAATTGGATGTTGCGGGAGTTGTCTTTGTTTGAACAGTAGATGTAGCACATTGCTAATTCTCGAAAGTTAGGGTCCATTTCATCTTTAATCAGTCTTTAAAACCTCATGTTTCTCTCATTGATCAACCTGTCTATTCTTTCTCCTTTCACGCCAGATCTGACCCGGAGTGCCAGTTTATCAGAGAAGGAGCTAAAGGAAGCTCGTGTCAGGAGTCAGATCATCGCTGCTCAGCTCACCATCCCTTCCAACTCCAGTTCCAGAGGTGTGCAGCTCTTCAACCGGCGCAAGCAGAGGGTCAGCGCCTTCACGCTTGAAAGCTGTGGAGAGGGTTCAGAGGAGGACAGAGCTGAGAATGTGAAAATTGACCCCTCATGTAACAAACAAACATGGGCAGAGAGGAGCAGTGAGGAGAAGGATAGAGATCTGAACTTTAAAAATAGCTCTACCAAGCCACTCTTGTCGCCACCTGGGAGGGTACATTCAGTAGGTGGTATCAAGGCGGACCCAGGTAAGGATTCACACAAGGAAGAGGTCATGGAGGAGCGTGTTATCCAAGAGAGGCATTTCCTCCCTGTCAAGGAAGAGCAGGATGAAGAGGAAGAGGCAAGAGATAAAATCCACGAGGAGCTTGAGGACAAAGTCAAGGATGAGATTCCCCCTGGAAGTAATAATACTGATCCAGTTCTGATTGGACATGCTGAAGGGGAAGCAGAGATAAATGGGGGCCACGCAGGGCCACTTCCCACTGGAAAGCTTCTTAATGGCTGCCACAGTACTTCTGGGCCTGAGAGAGTGTCTTTGACTGCATCCAAGCAGACGAGCACCATCATCAATCGAACTGCCAGGCCCTTTTTCTCACCACTGACGGTGCAGTCTCCAGAGGCAGTCAGCCCTGTCATGGACATTCCCCCTCCTCCTTCTTACTCCACTCCTCCTCTCCCTGCTTTCACTGCTCCCCAGCCTGTGGCGTTCTCACCTCCACCTCCGCCTTCGTATCCCACACCTCCTTTACCTGCCTTTACAAACCAACCCCCACAGGCCTACTACTCCACTCCACCTCTGATGTCTCCTGTCATGTCCCCTGTCATGTCCCCTTCCTCACCTCCACCATCCCAGTTCCCTGTTTCTTCTGTATCTCAGTACCCACCCATGCCCCATTACGGCCCTCCTACAGCACCCAAACCCTCCACCTTTGTTCCTCAGCCTGCATCAGAGAGAAAACCCATAGCAATCAAAACAGGCATACTTGAAGAGGGCGCTGCTAGAAGGTCAAATAGGAAGGCCATGTTCACGTTCAAAGAGAAGACAGTGATGGCTCCGAATCCTGAGCTGCTCTCTCTGGTGCAGGGGGCAGATGAAAGGAAGAAGCACGGACAGAGATCTGTGCCCGAGCCAGCGTCTGAGGAAGAATTGCTGGCTCTGGGTGCAGAGGCCTCCAACTTCCTCACCAAGGAAGAGGACAGGGCAGAGGAGGCAAAAGCACCAGAGTGGTCTTCCTGCCTCAAGAGCTCCAGGACCCGACCCAGGGCCGAGCACAGGCCAGAGCAGACCCTCACCAATGTATCAGGAAAGGGTGCTGAGCTGTTTGCCAGGCGTCAGTCCAGGATGGAGAAATACGTTGTTGAGAAACAAAACACAGGGCAAATGAGGTCTCCTTCTCCGACAATGTCTCTGCCTCCATCTTGGGTGTACCCATCCAACATGCCAGGCAGGGTCAAGGCCATTGCTAAAAGCTCTGACATGAGCGCACAGCTTTCACAAAACCTAAAGGCCCAACAAGCAGTCAAGCAGAAACCGAGGCCTAAAGCTCCAGCACCGGAGCCAGTTCCAGAGCCACCTACTTTAGAAAATGGTTGCTCCAAGATAGAGATGGACCTGTCAAGGCACCGGCCGTACCAGCTCAACTCTTCCCTCTTCATCCTTAACCCAGCCAAAGACCCGCTCAGTACCCTACCCAGAGGAGCACCACAGGCCAAGAACCTGATGCCTACCCAGTCTCTACCCAGACAGACTTCCTTACCTAATAACCCTCCGTCTCACTTCAGTACCCAGTGTATGTCTCCACAGCTGTCTCACAGCCCCACAAGAGGACGAGCAGAATATCCTTCAAATCCAGCCTCGGGACAGCTGAGGATCAGTTCTCCTATGTCTGCCTTTTCTCCAGAGCGAGTGTCCTCTCCTCGGTCAGGGGTCCAGGCACCAAGGCCCACATTTTCTGCCAAAAAGGCAGGGATTGCGCCACAGGTGTGGAGACCCTCTCTGTACTACTTTTAGTAAATTTGTTGACTTCACTGGGATTTTTTGTAGTGATTACACACAAAACTGATTTTAGAAGTGCTAATATTTACAGTTTACTACACTTTTACTTCATCTTATGCCTTCTTCTTATACTATCTCTTGCGTTGTAGGTTTTTAACAGAGTGGAATCTTTTTTATGAGTGAAATGTTTTAATCATCACGTGTATCAGCAAACAATGCAAGCTGCATGAAAAGCAATAATAATTCAACCTGCAGCGAGACTTTGTCTGACTTTAACAGTATTATCTAAGTGAATGCGTCTTAATTGCTCAGAGGATTTATAATTGTATTTTCTCCACAGTAACAAACACCCAAATTATCATCAGTTTGAATAATAATGTGCCTTGATGTAATCAGATAAGTTTCATACCCAGAGCTACTAAGCACATCAGCACTAAAAAAAAACTTCAATTTTCAGGACGTTTTAAAATATAATGAGAAAAAACCTCACACTTTTTCCACTTTGTCTCCCAATTCTGTGGGCACTAGGGTGATACTGTCTTACAAAGCACTTTAACAGATGGTCTGGCATCTGCTTTATGATCTATGATTTGCAATTTAATGCTGCTCACTGACGAGAGCGAGAGAACTCCTTTTATGTCTTTATGTCTTCAGGGTAATTTACTCTGCTTTGTAGCATTTTCTACCTAAATATATGGTGTATGCTTGGATTCTTTGATGTTTCAAATCTGCAGGCTGCATACTAACTTGCACCATGGACCTACATACAGTATATACTGTTTTCGTGACTTAAAGCAGTAATTCCGCAAGAATTTTCCTCACAGGATATCATATATCACTGTTGATGTAGACTGCAGGGTTTATGTATGTTTCATTTCATAAACTATGATTCACTGCTCTTCTCTGCTGTTCTGCTGTCTGTTCTGATTAATTTCTTGTGTTCAAGTGAATCTTTCCTTCTGTGATTAAAGCTTTATGCTAACACTCTCCCTGTGACCTCTTTCTCCTTTTTCTCATTTCCTGACTTCACTGGCTTCTATCAACCATTCATTTCCCCGTTAAGTGTTTGTTATTTCACTTCCCTGCCTTTATTGCAAAGACATGCCTCTGTTAAGTACACAGATTATTTGCCACAGAGGACACATCTATTATAAAACTCAGTATGTGACATTTAAAGCCCAGAAGTGATTATAAGAGCTTGCCATTTTAAAATACTTTACACGTAAGAATCTGAGTTATGTGTGTTCGTGTTCAGACCTGACCCTTGGTCTTGTTGGTCTTGAGGAGCTCAGACGTTCAGACAAATGGGATGATGACCTTTGACCTGGGCCTTGTGTCTTTCACAGATGTCCCAAACTTTGTAACATTAATCGTAAAACACCATAACATCTCGGATCCTGTAACGGTCGAGACAGTCCTCTTATCATTATTGTAGTGGAGATAGTTTGCTCTTAATTAGTTTGTGCATAAAATGGAAAGCGACCCTTGCTTCAGTCGGGTAACTTCATATCCCTGTAAAGGTTAACCACCTCAGGAAGAGCAGATGACAGAAACCTGAGAGAGACACTAAAGACCAGGCCTATGTGCTGGTAAACACACACAGAAGAAGGGAATGCACAGAGATGACCTGAATGAAACCTTGACTCAGACTGAACACGTTAAAACAGATTCACTAAAATTTGTCTTATTGTCAAGTTTCACAGTATAATATTGGTCTTTTGTGAATTTGTGGAAAGCAAAGTGTCATGGTCAAATCAAAAATAAGGGTGTTTAATTATTACAAAGTTGTATAAGCATTATTCTACAATCTACAATCAAAGTATGTGTGTTTATAAAAGTCTAAAAATCATTATTTGTCATGCTCCAACAGACACCAAAGGACTCCTCCCCGGATGAAACCCCCAATGAGACTCCCACGTCAACCAGGACGCCCAGCCTTACCAGACGTTTCAGCAGCCCAGAGGGCCCCATTGCTGGTGCCTGGAGTCCCAGCCTCCAAGCTAATCGCCCCTCCACTACCATGTCTAGCCGCTTGGTTACTTCCCCTGTGTCCTCTCCCCTGGGTACAAGATGCCAATCCCCTATGGCCAGCCAGAATATCCAGTTTTCCACCTCTACTATAACATCCAGACCCTCCCAGACATCTACAGCCGCCTCTCCACGCTCTCCTCCTTGGGGTTCAAGATGTCAGTCCCCAATGGTGACCCAGAACACCCAGTCGTCTGGCGTCTCCTCCAATCCTAGTTTCAGACCTTCCCAAACTTCTACCGCTACTTCTCCTCTTTCTCCTCCTTGGGGATCAAGATGCCAGTCCCCAATGGTGAGCCAGAATACTTCCACTGTCACCTCCATTTTCACACCCAGACCAACCCAAACATCCACAGCCACATCTCCGGTCTCTCCTCCTTGGGGCTCACGCTCCCAGTCTCCTGCACTCTCTCAGACCAGTTTATCTTTCCCTACCACGAAGCCTCTATACACATCCTGTGCCACCTCTCCTGTTCCCCCACCCAAAGACAGTCGCTGCATGTCCCCCATTGTTAATAGCCTAGACTCTAAAGCCAACCATCGCCTTCTGGCTAAGAACATCATCAATGCAGCAAAACGTAAAAACAGCCCCTCTCCTGGAGCACTGAGCGGTCACAGCCTCCCCATCTCACCTCTGGGGAATTCACACCATGGCTACGACTGTCACAAACCACCCATCAGCCCTTTCCAGTCGCGGGCATTGGGGGCCCAGTCGCCTACCTTCACCAGCCCTCCTCCCACCCCAACACAGAGGATCTGCTCCCCTGTGAGGCTTTACAACACTCGCTCCCTCACCGACTCTGATGCCTCTGTTGAGTCTGAAGACTCTGGCCTCCGATCGCCTGGCCTTCACTCCTACAACACTTGTCCCCGCGGGTGGGGAGGTAGCCTGAGGGTGAAGAGAAGCACCGTCTCCACTGACCTGTGAGGGTGTTAATGAATGACAATGGCATTATTTTACTTTTCATAGACTTTTGTGGCATTGGATCAACCAGAAAAAGAGTTTCTGATTGCATTACATCAAACCAACACAGGTATTAGATAACTTCTGTAGCTCTGGATACTGATCCTGGATGATAATAAATGTTGTATCATGTTAGAATACGTATTTCATATGACTCACATTCATAGTATGGACTGACAAGAACAAGCTTTTTACATAACGCAGTTGCTGTGGCTTGTACGCTTCTTACATACCAAAAAGTGCGAAAGAATCAAAATGACCAAAAATATTTGAATTCACGTCAATGAACGTCATTTTTACGCTTTCATCAATTTAAAATGTTATTAAATGAATCGTCATTATGTTTGCTGGTCTGACGCAAGTCAAAATGGGAAGAGACTTAAAAAATGTAAGGCATAGAAGGGACAAATGAATGAGAAATGTGTAAATATGTAGCTCATCGGACTGTACAGTACTTTGGTTAAAGGAGACCTATTAGGCTTAAAGAGACAGGAGCTAAAACAGAGCGTTTCAGACAGAGGGGGAGTACAGTACTGCAGCACTGGACAGTATTAGATTTTTTGAGCACTAAAGCATGTAAATCTTTTCTAGTAGTAACCAAAATAAAATAATGAACCTAAAAATAAGCATAATATGTCTCCTTTAAGGATTTCTCATTGTACTGTATTAGTAAAGTACAAACCGAACTGGGTAAAATGAGTTCCATCATTTATCCCTGACAATAACACAGTTGTAGGTAGGACACATGCTATTCACATTATCACACATGGTCAAAGTATTCATCACAGTTTATTATGCATTTTAATCAATGGAAAATAAATCATATGCATAATTATCGCAGTGCAATAATCACAGTATATATATGTTGCTTCGTGTGCTGCATTTAAAATGAATGTAAGCTTTACAGACAGATGGACAGAGAGTGACAGAAAACAGGGAGTGCACAGTGTGAGGAGTTATGTGGAGCATCGATGGAGTATTGACGACCCTGTTTAATCAAACACCGATACCATGTTTCAGGAAAAAAAGATTTCAAAACGTTTAACGATGATGAACAATGAATTGAACAAATATTATATGAACTGTACTTACAAAGTGCCTTTTCGGATGAGGTTTAGAATGTGACACAAGTAGATAAGGTACAACAAAACGTTGTTAGATTTCCATGGGAAGAAGAAGGTAAGCGAATGTTGTGTGTTTGTATGTTTAAGTGTTTGTGAGAAAAGGATCAGAGGAATGGGTTGTATTTTAAATACATACATAACTCTAATGTAAATTCTCTTTAACTTCTAAAGTTTCTTTTTATACTTGATTTGCACTTCTGTTTATTCCATTTCATTTGCTAAGATGGGGTTGTTCAAAACAAGACTTGCCCAAGCAGGTGTAATTCATACACAACTGACTTTCTGTATTGAGTGCAGGGTCACTGAAAGTCATTTTACACCATTCCCATCACACAACAGATCATTCCTTCACTACCTGACCTGCAGGCCAAAAGCATCAGCACATTTCTAAATATTAACTTCTGTGTGTCCTTTGAGTGACAGAGACACCTGCTACATGGTGACCTGGCTCCTTCAGCAGGACTAAGCCTATCACTGTCATGGATTGGTTTCAACCTGGGTCACCCCTGTGCAAACGAACACTGCTGACATCCTCAAACACAGATAATAATCATTGCAGTTTTCATACAAAATCTTCTGAGGGTTCTGAGATTGCATGCCTGCATTTTTTTTTTCAATACAGCTAACTTTTCTCTCATTTCATAACTGTATGATGTCTGAAAATAAATGCAAAATAAAAAGTGATGACACACCAACTTAAATATTGTATAATTTGTCTCTTTTGAATTTAATAATTCATAACAGCCGGACCTAAGAATAGTGGCATTAGATTAAATAATATAAGCTTGAGTAGTCATTTTCCCTTTTTTATAAAATGCTCTACAAAAATGAATTAAGTAGGTGACTCATGGGATACTGCTGAATTAGGCTTTTGATTATTTAATGAATTTGCCTTTATTGTAGACTCTGAAATGGAAAAAATGAGAACAAAATGAGAGTTTTCATTCATTAACTCTTCAATGGAGAAATGAAAGCAGATAGAAATGTTGCCAGGTTGCGAGCCTGACTGGATCATCAGTTAACGTTCATTTTCATTTCTTGCCAAGTGGAAGACAAAATATCACAGTGAAAGCAAAGTTTATTGGGAACCAATCCAACCGGAGATGGTCTCATTATACTTTGGCCATTACATCCTACAATTAGCATTTACTTCATAATGACAAGTTAAAGCGAAAAAACTTTTAAGGTAAAACTAAATATATACACTAAATGCATCAGTAAAGAAAAAGCCAAAAGATAAATCTGACTTTAAAGAAAAGATTTAAAGAGGACAGTGAGTTTGATCTGAGGCAGCGAGTTTCCTCAGCTGATGGGTCACCCTGGGCGACACGTCGAGATTTTGGACCCATAAGTCGGGACCTGCCAGAGGATCTCGAACTGTGATCCAGCTCAGAAGGAGTTAGCAGTTCAAAGATCAGGAGAAAGAGCCTGACCATTCAAAGCTTTAAAAAAAAGGCGCAGTGTAATCTTAAACATCGATTCCAAAATGGCAGATAACCTGTGAGGGATAGCAAGGATTGATGTGATGTGGTCACTTCACTTAGGAGCGTTAAAAGCTTGGCAGTGGCCTTTTGTATAATTTGCCATCTTTGAATGTTTCACCTGCTGATACCTGAGTAATGTGTGGCAATAGTCAAGGAAGGAAGGACAGAATAGTGAAGGCAATACACAAGGATGACCTTTTCTAAATCTACAAAGAAAAGGCATGACCCGATCGGTTAAATGTCTCATTTGGACAAAACTTTTGTTACCTGAGCATCAAAGGAGTTACATGTCTTTTTTAAAAATGATTAGATAAGACAACCAGACTATAGGAGAGATGGTTAATGCTCTCATAGCTGAAGCACCAGAAAAGGTAATGATAAATATAACTATTTTAGCGGGGTAAGACATAATATGGGATACACTGGTGGTAAAAGGCTTTATTGAAACATACAGTTGTGTATCAATGTGTATCAATGATCATCAATATTATATCTATCCATGATTTGCTCCAGGGGTGAATGAGTCCAACATAGTTTTCCACATGGCTGATAAAAGCCAGAATGAGTAGGATTTGTCTGTTGCAGTTTATTAAATCCACATTCAAGGTTGCCCCCTTCTACCCGGCACAACGGCTCCTCTTGGATAGCACCTGGTCATTACATTTTTCCTGCCCTTACACCCTATACTGTTATTTGCTCGAGGCTACACATCTTCTGCCCAAAGGCTGCTCAGAAACGTCTGAAAACCACAAAAACAAGAAAATACAGACAGAGGGCGGTACGGTCTCTGCAGACACAGATTTCTCGTGGGTCATAAATAATGATGAGAGTGCACCTGAATATACAATCTTTTTAGAAAAATCACCACTCATTCTATCTTTGTTTTCTGACTTTGTGGCTCACTGTGTCAGAGACTGAGCTGAGGTCAACAAGGATTAAAATGCAGAGTGCCGTCTCAGTGCTGTGTGGAGAGTGAAAACCACATTTAAATATTTCAGAAATTTGACTGTTGTTCATGAAAGAAATCACTTGTGTGGAGAATAATCCTATGCAGTGCCACCAAAGTGAGGATTCATATTTCATCTAGTCATTAACCCTTAACAGCACTTCAACAGCTCCTCCATTCAAATGTATGACAGCTGAGTTTTTATATTTTGGTGCATTTTTAGAATTAAAGTCATATAAACAAAAAAGTTATAATAATACAAACTTAATCGATGTCTGTAATTGCAATACAATATCTAGTTATCACTGATATATTATTTATATGCAGTCCACAAACACATCTCTCTTTATGCTGCTTTTCCCTTTGAATATGCTCAAAAGTTGTTTATCAACCAAAATACTGACATATATAGAGGATCAACCATCACACTTGTAGACTTGTTTCTTCAGTTTTACAGTCTTGCTTCGTGTCAGTGCAACATACTACATATTTGTGGTGATAGTTGGGGGACTGAAGTGTCCCCGACAGCAAGCCCTCAGGGGGGAAAAGAAAGGCAAAGCCACATTTATCACAGGCTCATAGACTGCCATCTGTAGGACTCCAGACAGAAGTTCAAATGAAGCAAAACTGAACTGACTGTTTTCATGCAACTGTTCCTTAAAATACACATTTCAATATAGTCTCTCGGGATTGTTCCTTTCTTTGCGTTTCAATAATTTATCACAGTATGAATGAGACTGTTTTTCCTGAAGAAAACACATATGGGAAACAAATTAAGGGTAGTTATGAAAGTATGAACCGATGTCATTCCTAACAGTCATTTAAACATGTCATAGCAGGAAAAGCACTTGCGCATTTAATCAAATGACTGATGACAGCATCAGTCATTCCCTGCTACTTTGCGTGCATGCTCACTCCTTGTAATGGTGCAATCGTTAATGCAATGACTCACATGTGTGCTTTTTCCTGCTATGACAAGTCAAAATGTGAGTTGTGAAACAGCCCAACGCTCACACACACAGTGTCATGACAGAAATTAGGTTTCATTTTCAGTCACAATATGGTGAGCAGTGTACAGACTCATACTAACCTGAATGCTCACTTATTACACCCCGTGAATGCAACTTATCTGACATGGGCACGGCTGCTTTATTGAGGAAAGAAAGGTGATATCTCTGTGTTATTTATCACACGTTTCATTCAACTCAGAAAGCAAAATGCTTGCGAGGGAACTGCAAATAAGGTGGCATATAGCAGGCAGCTGCACAGTAGGCTGGGGAGCAGTTCACCTTCCACAAATCTCCTGCAGAAATATATAAAGATTAAACAATCTGCTTTATTATAGTGTTACATATAAGGAGGTTAATATTAAGAACAATGTTTATTTACTGTCATTGAGGATTTTTTCAGAGTTTTGCATGAATTAAAGAATAAACTGTCCATCCCTGCTGCACCTGTTCATCTCTCTACCTGAAATACAGCACTCAGCCTCTCTGCGCTCAATACAAAGGAGTGAAATAAAGATATTTTAGCTGTTTCTCATTTTGCTGTCCACCCCAGTGAAGTGAAAACCTTCACGGAGACACAAGAGGCCGCTCTTGAGGTGAAAAGGGCGAAAGGCAGCGCAGTGGTTTCCTGATTTGACAGCAGGGGCTTGTTTTACAGCACAAAACAACAAGGATGAAGATTTCAAGCGACGATGCGGCAACACAGATAATCGAGGAGAGGTTTAGGTAGCTGAAAGCCATCAGTTTTACCTTCAATCTCTCGGTTTTGAGCTACGAAGTCGACCCCAGAGGGAACTTGAATATCGACTGAACTGCAGATGAATGTCTGTGCCTTAAGTGTCGCTGGATTTGTTGTTGTTAGCTGCTAATGCTAACCATAGGAAGTTGCGAGCTAGCTGGCCTAGCAAGCTAATGGTTAAATTGGGGGGGAAGTCAATTAGCCGCATGTGTTTGATTTACTTAACGCTGTCCGGCGAGTAAACTCGGCGTTGTGTATCTGATGGAGCCAGCTAACCTCGGCTTCAGTAGTTCAACAACTGCAGCTTTGGCTAAGCTTTTGAAGTACCAGCCGTAGCATTAGTAGTGTTACCTAGCTCCCCAGTTAGCCACCACTATCCCTGAAAGAATGAGCAGAAAACACCATCATTTAAAAGGAGCAGAAGTCAGCTGCTGCGTGAAATACTTCCTATTTGGATTCAACATTTTATTCTGGGTGAGTAAACACAGTGTTTCTTATCGTTTGCCTGTCGGTAGCATGAGGAAAAAGCGCTAATGTTGCTAACTTAAAAAGTCTCATTAAATATTCTGGCAAAGTTAGCTTAACGTTAGCACCATTGGTGCTGGTGAGTTGTAACTTGGCTAAATGATCCCTGAGGTCTCAGTATTATGATTATTTAAGCTAGTTAAGCTAATAACAAAAGCATTAAATACGTTTTTCCACTGCTTTTTTTGTTGTTGTTGTTGTTGTTGTTCTGCTTTAATTGTTGTTGTTTATGTGTGGCAACTTTCATAACAGATTATCTTGTTTACTTGTTAGTTTTTGGCACAGGACAGCAGTCAGGTGAACAATGGTCAAGTCTTTTTAATTGGCAAAAACATTGTTGTCATGACTTAACAATGTAAAAAGTAACTTGTTTAACCTGTACTTATTCTCAAGTCTTTGTTTCTTTATTGGCTTGTGGACAGCTGGATCTTTTCCTTTCATAACAAAATGAATCATTGTTTACAAGCGGGTGCAAGTCACAAATGCCACCGGTCACTTGAAATACTTCATTGGCTAACTGAAGTTTCTAGAAGAGCAAAGGGACCTCAGATGATGGTTGGAATAAGAGTAGCTGGTGACGATAATAAGCCTGGCTGATGTTAGTTTCCCTGCCTGAGCAGTGAGGATTGGTACCATTGTGTTTGAGTTTGAGAAATGGCAGTCTCATCTGTATTGTTAGGCCAGTGTCAAGTGAGCCCACATCTCCCTTACAACAACCCCCCCTGAATCTTTATCCCTACTCAGTCTGAAAAGTCCCTCTGTTCATTATGCGTCACCCCTCCCTCCTCACCCGTCTGCATTGCCTCTGTGCGGCTGGTGTAGTATAATGTAGTCTGTGGGTGAAGGAATGGCGTGTCTGTGTGCCCCAGAAGGTCTTCCCACACACTGCTGGAAGGAAAAGGCCACACGGGCCTGAATACCACCCAGCCCTACTCTTTTCAAGCACTCTTTTCACCCCCACCACCACTATAGTGCTCGGGCTCTGCGGGACAGCATTGTTTCTCTCACTCACACACCCACAGACGCACAAAGAGGGACGATGGTAACAAAGACTGGCAGGGGGGAGGATTGGGTGTGATTCTGTGTTTTCTCCCCTCATATGCTTGTTCTGTTGGACTCGTCAGGCACATGGGATCCACATGTATTCCACCTCCTTTCGTCGCCACCTCTTCAATCCTCAACACTCCTCTTTGAAACGTAGGAGTATTACGCTCTGTCATGTTTTTGGTGAAGCTGAGGGTGATATGAACTGCCACAAGCCAAAGAAGAAAAAAAACAATGCTCAGATACATTTTTACAATTGGCCTCACAAATGAAAAGTACTCTGTAATTAATTTGGCCTGCGTAATCAACCAGGAAATATTGAGTCATAGGACTATAGTGTTGTGTCTGATTCATCTTGTGTTCTTTCAGACCGTTTGACACTCAGGCCAAGCTAACAGTCCTGTGTCTTTAGCGCTTTGTGAAACCGTGGAACAAGTTCCAGCTCGCTGGCTGTTTCCGTTAATAATCGCTAGAAGATGTTCTCCTCTTGTCTGTGTGCTGCGAAACTGGATTTGACAGACAAGCCAGTGCATTGCCGAAATAGAGAGAGATGGGGGTTTATTCTCCACAAATCAACCCATTTGTCTCTCCTATAGTGATCTTGTCAGGCTCGAAAATGCTGCCCAAATTGAGACAGAATGCTTGTAAGGCCCTAAATATTGGGAACAAAATGGAGCAATAAAACCTGGAGCCTTCTCTTCTGCTGTGAATTCTTCCAGCGCCCGAGCTCACTGCCGACAGCCAGACACTCTCACCCGAGAGAACAACACACCTTCTCTTGTCCTAACAATAGAAACATTCCTCACATCCACTTAATTAATCATATTTTCTGCCTGAGCTGCTGAGATGTTTGGAAGCACTGAATGCCGTAATTAAGAGCTTGTTAAGCTGTAACCAAGTTGCTGAGTTGGTTGGATGCAGGCTGTGTGTTATTAGCCAGCTACAGCCCTGAGTGTCTGTTCACATTTGGCACTGAAAATGGGGGGGTTACGTGATCACATCACAGGTGGTGAGAAAAGAATCAGGTGTGAAAGCATCAGTCAAGGCACATTTAAAAGCACTGTAGGATTCATGTCTCCACATACTGTATGTATTCATGTGTCTCTGATTCCATTGGAGGAAAGCATTGTACATTTTTCCCTGTGTGTGTATGGTAGAGCTGAAATAATCAAATTATTTATTGATCAATCGATACACAAATTGATCATTTAAAACGTTTTGTCGGCCAAACAAAGTGTTCGCTGGAGCCAGCTTTTTAAATATAAACATTTGTTTTTCTTTGTTAAGTCAGATGGTCGTTAGACTGTTGATCAGATAAAATGGGGCAATATTTGTACAATTTTTCAACAGTCATTAACTGACAAAATAATTGTCAGCTTAAACGATTATGAAAGTAATTGCTTGCTCCAAGTCTTCTTCTCCAGAAGTAAGAAAACATGTTTGTCTGGTACAAACCCCAACAAATTGGAAATTATGATGCAAAAATGGTCATCAAACGTGTGACTCAAGTCAATTAGTCCAAGTCTCAAGTAAGATCCAAGTCACTTTTTCTTGAGCAAGTCAAGTTCCAAGTCAAGTCACTTTTCCCCAAAAAAATGTATTTCTTACCAAGGTTCAAATCAAGTTAGATTAATATTCATACATTTAATTTAGTTAAAAAAGCTTTCTTAACTTCTTCTCAATCAAAAATGATTCCCTCCCCATCACTTTTAAACAGAGAAAATACTGACAAGTCATTGGAGTCATCACGTCTCAAGTCAAGCCAAGTCATCAGTCTTTAACTAACCAAGTCTAAGTTGAGTCTAAAGTCATTTATTATTTTGTCGAGTTAAGTTGCAAGTCATCAAAACAGTGACGTGAGTCGACTCGAGTCCACATCTATGGTACTAATTATGAATCCTATCATATCGCAATTGAAATATCACAATAATCGCAGTATGATTTATGTTGTCCTAACGTCTAATGTGTAGCAGGATAAGCTCTCTTAAACACAGTTGACGTCAAATAACAGCCACTTTCCTGTCTTCTAGTCTTATATCTGAGGACAAGTGTTTTTCTGTTTAGTGGTATTTGCTGTTTGATAACGATAAAATCAAATGTAAACAGAGAAGCAAAGCAAAGCCACTCACAGGGGGGATTTTTCTTTTCTTATTGGTTCGGATTCCTGTTCTGATACTGTGTCAACTGCAGTCTGTCTCAGCTGGGTCTCCACATTATCTGGATATATCTAGATACAAGATAGTAACTTTGAACAGGACCTAACCTCATCCTGATTATAGCCTCAGCCTCGAGGGTTTGTTTCCATTCCAGTCCGATACATTTGGGCCCTGATACTAGTTCTAGTTACATGCTGTTGTAATTCATCAGCCAAACAGATACATTGATTTTTGCAGTGTCAAGTGTAGAGGAGTGTGAACGCAGAATACGAGGGGGAAGTGTTTCTGTGCTGCAGAATCGGACAAGCCGTTCGCTATCATATCATCACGAATGGCTGCGTTCACACGGCCGGCCACATTAGGCATTGAGCTTTTTAGGGAGTCACTGAAAGGTCAGTCTCTCTTAAGTAAGTCTATACCCTGTGCATTTGTGTGTACGTGTGTGTCCAGGCAGCGTGTAGCTTGGTTTGTCTGTTGGTTAGTTGAGGTTAATGGGATCAGCTGGCTTAGGGAGGCATCTTCTCAAGTGTTGATAATCTCTCTATCCACATGAGGAGGAACCCCTCGCTCCGGGACACACACACATCTTACACACTGCCCTTGACAGAGAAATAACCTGAGCAGCCTGATTTGAATAATAAGGCAATGACAAGGACAACTAGCTCCAGACCTTTTGTTTGCTTGCACAGTGATAAAACATAGAGGTACAATGATAAAGGCAAAGGGAATTGATAGAATGATAAATTATGTACAGAAGAAAGGCAAACAAATTGCTTACTAGAGCAGGTGAGACTTAAAGGAGCAAATCCAAAGGGCCTTTTGAAAAGTCTCCAAACAAACCTGAGCAATGAGGTATAAACTAAACAAGAACACAGTGCTGTGGTTTTCTTGGCTCTATTGTTTATATTCTCAAATTAACATCTTAGGTTTTGGGCTGGAACAAACGTTTTTTTCATTATCGATCAATCTGCCAGTTATATTCACAATTTATAAATAATTGTTTAATCTATAAAATGTCCAAATGCTTCTTTTGTCCAACCAACAGTCCAAAACCCAAACACTCTTAATTTACTATCATAAACGACAAAGTAAAGCAACAAATCCATAGATTTAAGAAGCTGCAACCAGCAAATGTCCTTGAACAATGACAATTATCAAAACAGTTTGCAACTAATGTTACTCTCAATTGATTAATCGACTGTACGTCACAGTTCTACTTACGATTTGTTTCCACTTAGTTTTTATCTACTGCTCAGTAAAAAGCAAACAGTTATCAGGCGTCCCAGGCGGCATTGACAGAGTTAAACACAGGTAGTGTGTTTCAATGCCACCGACTGACCTGAATTTGACTCTGGCTGCCAACATTACACTGTGGGAAAAGTCAGATAAAAGGAAATATCACAAGCACAGCACAAAGGCAGGTTCACTGCAGTTTCAATGTACTCATTCACTCAAATTCACTTCAATCCAAACTAGGCCTGCACGATATGAGGAAAATCTGCGATGTGCGATAACACTGTTCAATATTGCGATGACGATATAACTTGCGATAAATAAACAAATATTGAAGTTTGCATATTATTAACTATACAGTTAATAATAGTGTTTCCGCATTAATAGGTACACTGCTAACATAGACCCGAAACATTGAATAGCCAATGCCCACTGAATAAAGAATGAAATAAATTATTTCGAACATGCTTTTATTGAACAAACTGCACATGAATACCCAACCAATTAAGCAGAACATTAATTTAAATAAGACATTATACCTATATGAAATAAAAGTTTAATTTCCCCTGCTCCCTTTAAACTATTTTCTTGCAAACTCAACCAAAACATCTCTTACCATGCAGAGTTGAAATAAATAAAACATCCAGGGGGAAACAACTTAAATAATTAAATAAATATAAATTAAACATGGCACTTTAAATTAACTGTAATGTCTCTCATCACAATCATCAAGGCCCTTGACTCTGCCTAACAAGGTGCAGAGATCTGTAGTATGAGGGACAAAACTGAAATAGAGTAGGGCCAGCCCACTAAATCAAGAGAAAATAAAATCAGGAAAAAATATCTACCTGTTAGGGCAAGTTACAACCTTAGTTATTCCCTTAACACAAGTTCTTGGCCAAGAAAACCAGCATGTTAACTTTGTTAGGTTGTTACCACATTCCCAGATGTGCTGATGTGCTCACACAGTACCTGTCTTTGTAACACGTTGTAACAGTCAGTTATTTAATGTAGCGGCACTAGGTGGCGCCTCCTTTTGTTTAGTGGGTAATGTAACCTGTACGATGAAGAAGAGCAGGTGTACTTCCGCTCCTCATGAGAAAGGATACCGCTAACAGAGCGAAGACTTCCCTTTTTATTTTGTGAAGTGTTGGTAGAAGAACCTCGGCCTGTGTTCATTTGCATGTATGCCTGTAACATTAGTGCCGTAGAGACCTGGCATGGTGTGGTCAGTGTTATGAATAAAAGTGCCGTGCGGAAACCCCCACATGTTGCCTGCCGTCTCTTGAGTAACCGGAGCAACCGCACTAAAGTGGACCATCACCTTCCCCTTCACCAGCCCACGTTACAACGTCGTCTCTCCTGAATCCAAAATAAGTTCATATAGCAGAAGTGCTGTTTCTTTTCACCACAAGGCCTTCGTCGACCATTTTCATCGCTTTTTTCTCCTCCCTCAGCCATCATAACCTGGCAATCACCACCAATCTGATGCCGATTAATTTTGTCAGGGTAGCTAATGGCTAGCTGGGGCTTCATCTGATTGGCCTTTGTAAACAGGGCTCCGTCTGATAGGCTAAATGTTAGCATGCTCATGGCGCATGTAAACAAAATGATTTTTCTTAATCATCGCGTGTCAGGCAGTCTTTTGCGATGTGTTTATCGCACATGTTCATATCGCGATGACGATGAAAATTCGATTTATCGGGCAGCCCTAATCCAAACCTTATTGTCCCATGAGGGGAAGTTTGGTTTGAAAACAGAGCTTTAAAAAGGCACATAATACGGGTACGGAAAACGCTCTCAAGCTTGCATGTTTTAGATGTCGATCGCCAGTCTGTCCTCATCTCGAAAAAGTCCTCAATTATAGCATATTTTATGACAAAGGTTAATGGAAGTATTCACTGACTATAAAAAAGGTTCAGAAATGGTCAAAGAAATCATGAGCCAAAATGACAGGGTACCAGGCATGGATACCTCATAGCTGTCTCACTTACTGCTGCCTTCGAGGTCGCTTCAAGCTGTGGCGGGGGGGAAATGCAACTTGACGTGCATTGAAGTACTTTTGACCGGAAATA
This sequence comes from Pagrus major, assembly GCF_040436345.1. Taxonomy (NCBI): domain Eukaryota; kingdom Metazoa; phylum Chordata; class Actinopteri; order Spariformes; family Sparidae; genus Pagrus; species Pagrus major. The sequence continues at coordinate 21,319,129 of NC_133232.1, read as the reverse complement.
ATAACAAAATTGTCCATATAACGGAAGTACTTTTCTGGTGTCTGGCCCGTGTTTTATTTTAGAAGCACCCGAGTGAAGAGGCGATTTTTATTTTTTATTTTTTTCTCCCCTACTGCTATGTCGGATAGTTCACAGTCGAGAGGAAGCGGGAGAGATGGGAATAGAGGGGGATGGGAAGGGATGTGTCCATACTGAACCACCAGGGCATCCTGTAATTGATGATTCGTGAGCAATTAGCCAGAAGTTGTATATTTATTTTAAGTGGCTATAATTTAGATGGAATGCTGCATGATTACACATTCACACATTCAGTATGGATGCTGCACTGGTATTTCTGTACCTCTGGTATAATCAGAAATGTCTGCTTTCCCAACTATATATGGATACTTCTTGAAGCACTTTAAGGCAGCACTAGATTCTGGCAATGTTCCCACTCAAATCCAAGCTATTCCTAATCATCTCTGGCTAAAAATGACAATTTTAATGTTTCCTAAGTGTAGAAATGGTTTATATCAACTCTAGTTAAGGAAATACACACTTGTGTGCACGATATTATACATAGAAATGAGACAGGAAGAACATCATATGAGTCAGTGGGCAGGCATTCAGTAGAAAATGACTTCCTTCAGATAATTATAATAATCTTCTTTTCTCTTTAGGCTGCAATAAGCAACATTTGTGTAATATTCCAGGTGGGACGGCAGCAGATAGGGCATCAAATCCTTACTGGAGCAAGTGTTCATAATTCATGCCAAGATGGCTTGAAGTGAACTTCCTGTTTATGACACCTGGGTATTTGAAATTCTATAGGTCGCGTTAATACGTCATTAATTTTGGGCTCTGTGCAGCTGCATCGTCTCACTTGGAAAGAAGACCGGTTTATTTTAGCCCTCAGGTTCTCTCAAGGACACTCCTTCATGGGCTGTGTCCTGAGAAAGCTCCAAGACCTGAAGTAAAAAGGAGTTAAAGTCAGAAATTGTGGCCAAAAAGTCGCACCTTGTTATTTAACATATACAGGCTTTGTGTTGTCTAACAAGGATTAGTTATTGGCAACGCAGTGACGTCCAGATGTAGTTTCTTTTTCATATATTCAAATTAAACTATTGCGTGCGGTGAACTGTTTGTTCTGTATACTGTTGACATGCTGTTGCTATCAGAAGATTTTCATGCAGTAATAATGCATATTGGATTTCAATTCTATGGAGCACCAGTCCAGGTTGAACCGTCATGTCATCAAAGTTATTTTACAGAGTACTTCATTAGTACGTTTATTGTAATTATTTCTGGAACAACATATTGTCCAACAAAAGTTGTTCTGTGATTGAAGTGTTTTTCACTTTTTAAAATGCAAAAAAAAACAAAAATAAAAAATCTACTCCTACTTGATCAAACGCAGATGCCGTTGTTCTCTTGCAGAGATAAAAAAAAGAAAAGTATAATATGCTTAAGAGGGTTGCCAAATAATAGAGTATATGTGTGAGAAATACTGTTATACATTTAATAGGTTTCATGTATTTGGAGGTGCGACTCAAATGGTCACTGCAGGCACCCGCAGGCACCATTTTGGGACACCGCAGTAGAAAATGAATTACCTGTTGTTGTTGTTGTTGTTGTTCAAAGAGACTACTGCATAAATAATATCCCAATTCAAATTTGTACAGTTAAGAATCAGAGAATATTGCCAACATTTAAAAAAATATCTGTGATTTATCCAAAAGTGAGTAAATATATAACCATTCATTATACTTTCAGATGGAGTTATAGCAGTTTCAATGCTGGAAATTGAAAGCTGTTTTCTCTCTCACATTTTCTTTGTGCTCTCTTATCAATCTGTGTGGATTACTGAGATTCAGAGACTAAATGATTTAATACTCCCTCTGTCAGTCTAATCTCTTCTACCTGATCTCCACCTGCTTACCTCGACTCTTACTGCGTGTCTCTTTCCATCTGAAGCCACCACCACACCCTTCACTACAACCTCTTACGTAACCACCAGGCCAACCCTGTTGTTTGTTTATTTTGGAACACTGTCACATCGTTGGTCTTGTTATGTGTGCTGAAGGATTGCCATCAGTTTACCTGCTTCGCCAGATTTAATCAACTTCCCAAGAATATTATTTATCCAAATTTCAATGGAGCTATTATATTTCAGGCTCTGACATTGTAGTGTGTCTCAGTTAAGTTGATTACTGTCCCAAATCTCTTAGGAATGATCTTGTGGCAGCTAAGCAGTTGATGAGACAATAACATTATATGAGTAACACCACACTGACCAGAAATGTGTGATTTTTACTGAAATGCAGCCTGAATAATATAACCCTGAAGCCTTACTGATGTTTTGGTAAATTTTGTGGTGTTTTTTTCAGCAGGTAGTCCCGAGCAGTCACCCAATGGTTTTTAAAGTTCTCTTTTTTTGACATGTTTTAAACTCTGAGCCCTACATTCATCCTTCATGAGATGGGAGGCTAATACCAGAGGGATTTTCCTTAACTCTCAGGATATCACATCCTCCAGTGGCCCAATGCAATGACTCTAACCTGCTATAACCTGCAGATGTAATGATTCACTCTTTCCACAGAAGGTTAAAAGACATCTTCTCTTAATTCAGTTTGTTTTAAAGGCTCTTAAAGCCAATTTTCTCAAATAGGTTCCTTCTATAAGGGCTGGGGGTTCTACATGAAGGCACACCTGCCTGTTTTAGACAAATACTGGTTGTCACAGGGATGCCCTGTAGCCTCTTACTTAAATAAGACACAATACGCAGTGCTTGTCCACCTCAGCCACTCTTACATACCATCGACAGGACTCCAGGGTGCAGCTGTTTAGCGACCACAAATCTGTCAAGTGCGACCGAACATCTTCATTAGTTTAGCAGGTCTGTTTGTTAAAAACTATTTTTACAGGCTACATTTTTTTTAAACACCAACTATATATGTAAACAGTTGCCCTTTAACAAATATTACCCTATATACATATTTTCTGTAGTTTTTTTTTGTTAGCATGCAGAGGGATTTTATGCGCCCTGTACTGCTTATTCCTTGTAACTTTATTTTTTTTTCAACTATTGACAATATTGCAATTTATTGTTTATTATGCTGTGATTTTGATGAAGAAAAGATTAAGTCTGGAGCCCAGATCTATACAGGTCCATCTGTCTGGATTAGTACAGATAAAACCTATGTTGAAACCTGTTAATTGTAGTTGTGTTGTTATTGGAGATTTCTGTACTTGTGTTTTGACTGTGGCCTTCTCGCATATTTGATGCGGGTGAGGTTGTGTTGAGAAAAGGTGATGTCATGGATAAGTATGGATCCATCCGTGTTTTAACATTGTAAGAACCATAATATGAAGACAGTTGTTGGGTTGTTTGCATATGTTGCCAGGGAGACGGCACAATAAATCAAATGTGAACAAACCACACCCACACAGTCCTGATTCAAGTTGTCGCATGTTAAACTTCTATAAATATGTCACTGGGAAATGTTTTTAATTTGTCTTATCTTTGATTGATGCTTAGAAAGTCTGAGATGTTTAACTTCATCAGCTCATGTTTGCTCTCCGTCTGACTGTGAAGCTTCTTCTCTCTGCTTTGTTTTACAGTTACTAGGAGCAGCATTCTTGGGCATAGGCCTGTGGGCATGGGCGGAGAAGGTAAGTACAAACACATGCGCACAAACACACACTGTGGAAGTACCAACACACATTATCTTAGTGCAACACAATTGCCTCAACAGCATAGCTAAAGTTCTTTCACACATTCCGGCGTGTATAAGCTGGAAGTCCAATTTCCAAGAGAGAGTTTGGATGAAAACAGCACTTGTGAGAGAAGTGGTGGGAGTAAAGGCACCATCCCTGTAATGCTTTGTCGCACTAAAAGCATACTACCTGATAATGGTAAGCATATCTTAGTTGTCTCAGGATATAGCGACAAAATGGCAGCAGCTTGCAGAGCTCCGAGGGGTCTCCGAATTGTACTGCAGCTCTGACTAGCTCGCAGACAGGTAAAGAGAAGTCACATTCACCAGGTTCATCTCAGCTGCCTGTCCCGGGGTTCCAATTCATTCTAGTCTGTTAAGATGTATTAGCACGTTAAAACACCAGAGTGACTGAACTAAACAGCATAGGTGGATGTATCTGCTTCAATTTCCTGTTGGTAAAGCCCATATATATAGCAGTCTCTGCAGAGAGCAATCTTGCTTTTGTGTCCTTTGTCATAAAAAACAGGGGGAAGTTAATGAATGAACGCTGTTGTAATGTGTTGCGTTCTGCAGAACATGATTCATTGATGCCTTTATTTGCTGTGCAAAAGCTAAGAAAAATTGACCTCATTCGTAAATAAAAAACAGGCACTTTGTTGCCGTGTAATAGTTGCTTGAAAGTACTCATGACAAAAAAGCCATATATGTTTTCCTATTAGTAGAATTTAACAGAAGCTAGAAATGGGCACATTTACATCTTTGCCTATCACAAAATGAACACCTCAAGTTTGCATGGAAACTGTTTATTTTCCACAATTGACTGGCTACAAAGGTCAGGTACTGCCATTAACCTCTCAGGTGCAGTGGATCACAGCCACTCCTTCCAATCGAGTTAACAGTCAATTTGTTCATTAATTATCTCAAAGTTGTACCAGTCGGTTCAGTAAATGCTGCACCAGCGTGGAAGCATGTACCGATTAGTAACGTCTGGCCATGAACTATGTGCAAATAGGCCTGCACCGGAGTACCTTGGTGGAACAGCGTGAATAATTTAAAGGGATTAGACCAAATGATGAATAGCCGGCCTGTAAAGGCATAATGGTGAGTTAGGGTCTCTGTGGCTGAGATGATTAGTTTCTAGCCTCCTGCATTCACCCAGACTAGTTTACTGTTTCAGGGCCTGATGCTTAAATTCAAATGACGGCACTTTATATCTGCACCAGTGCCATAAAAACACAAGAATGCACCTTCATCCGGTAGATGTCCCGTTGCTCAGTGCAGCGGGAGCTTAACTTAAGCAGCATGAGATTTCAGCTTTGCGGGCTTTAACTGCAAGTGTTTGACGCACTAGATATGACAAGCAAACAGGAAGTCAGAACTGAGAGCAGTTTGCAGATGGTGACGCTGGTGAGATGTTTGTCACCATGTTGACCTTTCAAGACAGTGAGATAAACAGAAAGGTAATGCATGAACCAGAATATGTGATATATTTGAACAGGTTTTTGTGCTCACAAACTGCAACACCATGTCATGTGTGACATTGTGACATGTTACAGTGAGCCCACCCTTTGGCGTCAAGGTGTAATTTCTGGTAGAGACATTTGTCAGTGCGAGGCATGATGCAGAATAGAGAGTGACAGGAAAACATGTTGGACACACTGTGGCCTCGGGCTGCGTGGGAAGGATATGCAGAGAGGAAGGACAGATGTCTGTGAATGTTTACTGAACTGTGCCTCTTCTGATGAAAGTTAGCTGTTCTATAGGCTGGACGGAGATCTGCTAGAGAGTAAAAAATTGTTGTAGATACATTTATTAAAAAAAAAAACACATCCAGGGGTTTTGTTAATTTATTTAGAAAGCAACACACTTGATCAATACGATTCTAAATCAGTTTACAGTATTGCCTTTTTATTAGATTTTTTCTGCTGTACTTCTGCATCTCTGAACAGGGCTGGCAACCCCAGTTGACCGCTTTAATGTGTCATTAGTTGAATTCCTACTACTTCTCTTTCACATCACAAGCTCTGTTCAAGGTTAGCTGTGTTTTTGTAGAGTGAGAACATTTTACTGGGACCTTGTAATAGAGATAGGAAGGATTGATTTTGGAAGTATTACAGGCAGGATTTTAACCCCTCTCTTTCATCTTTCTTCTTTTCCCTCAGGGCGTGCTGTCCAATCTGTCATCCATCACAGACCTTGGGGGCTTCGACCCTGTGTGGCTCTTCATTGTCGTCGGAGGGGTCATGTTCGTCCTGGGCTTTGCTGGCTGCATCGGAGCACTCAGAGAGAACACCTTCCTGCTTAAATTTGTAAGCCAGCTCACGACTGTTAAAGCAAAGACAGTTTTTCCAAACATTTCACACCCCCTTAGTTCTGCAGTTCACACCAGAGCCGAGGCTGTAAGTACAGCAGGCGTCACTGGATTCGGGTGACTCACCCATGCCAAATGCTATGGGCGGTTGCATGGCACGAATATGTGTTATCTCATCAGAAAGTAATAACCAGAATAACTGATCTGTGATTCATTAGCCAGCAAAACATTTTCTCTCTGTGTCAAGTATTTTTTCCTTTTATTTGGACTTCTTTCTTTGTATTTGACCTGTAAATAAGGTAAGATTTCCTCTGAAGCCCAAAGCCACGATGGCACCAGTTTGGGAGATTTATGTGGGTTTGTCTGTATTGATAAAAACATGTGACTGATGGAGACAAACTTGCCTAGTTGTTGCTGGCTGCGATTCTGAGTAGCTATTAACTCCAGCCGATGTCCATTAGCAGCAGTAAGTCAGGCGTCAGAGTGAGGAGCTAATGTGGCTTTTGTGCATTTATCGTTCGCCCAGTCTGCTCTCTTCCTACATTTACTGTAAAGCAAGGATATAACGGGACCTCTGGGACTGCAGCTTTTTGTTGCCACATTCAGTTGTACATTCAGCACATCAAGACAGGCCCAACAACCATCCCTGCACAGGGACAATTACATCAGAGCGGTTGTCCCTAATTCTTTTACATGAGAAATGTGTCTTTAGTGTTTTGATCCTTTTTAAAACAGGATTTTCTTGGGCACACCCAGATTCCCTGATTGAAGTGACAGATTTATTGTGTTCTGTTTGTGTGTTTTACTTTTGTGTGTGTCATGTGCTTTTCCAGTTTTCTGTGTTCCTGGGTTTGATCTTCTTCTTGGAGCTGACAGCAGGGATCCTCGCCTTTGTCTTCAAGGACTGGATTAAAGACCAGCTGAACTTTTTCATCAACAATAATGTTAAAGCATACCGCGATGACATCGACTTGCAGAATCTCATTGACTTTGCCCAGGAATATGTGAGTCAACTTGTTCTCACTGAACTTGTGTTAGTAACAGTCAACTTCCTTGTAAAGGTTCATATTTCTTCACTGGAGGAAGGCACTCCCTTGTCTAGAAATGTTTATATTTTCAGCACTGATCTTGAATCAGCTCAGTTCTGGGCAGGGAGGAGAATGAGTCAGCCACTGCAATTGTGGAGTAAATGATATTTCCTTCAAATGGTTATCCAATTATGTGAATGAAACAGTTTAGGTAATTGGCTCCTGTGTGTAAACGCTGGGCTCAGCCACAACGTACTGTAAAGGCGATTAGATTTGCTGTTGTCTCGCCATTTGTGTCTCACTATCTGTACTCGCTACCCACCACAGTAAGCTGGCTGCCCACCCAAGCTGACCTGAGCCAGGCTCTAAAGAGTTGTTTCAAGACCAGATCAAAGAAAATAACTCTGTCTGTTTAACCGGAGTTGGCTGTCTAATCTCTGCCTGTTGTAACTGCTGTCTTAGTGGTCATGCTGTGGCGCTCACGGGCCTGACGACTGGAACCTGAACATCTACTTCAACTGCACTGAGCTGAACCCCAGCAGGGAGCGCTGTGGAGTCCCCTTCTCCTGCTGTGTCAAAGACCCTGCCGTGAGTCATTAAATGATAATAATACATCATTAATCATGCACATTCTCCAGTGCAGAACTATAATGATTAGTCAATAAACAGAAAATTGATCAGCAATTAATTTAGTAATTGAATAATAAATTGAGTATGGAAGAATGCTAAATGTATATTGGTGTCAGCTACTCGAATGTGTGTGTGAATATGTGCATTTCTGTGGCACATATGTCCGTAAACTGAATGTCTTTTTTGGTTTGGGACTGTTAGTCTCACCTAACAAGACATTTAAAGATCACCTTGGAAATAATAATTGACATTTTACACTGTTTTCTGACATTTTACAGACAATTAATAGTTGCAGCCCTAAACTAGTTTTTTTTACGCTTGTAGAATTGATTTAGAAAGTAATTGAAAGTGCTAAAGAATATTTGGCTTTTTTAAGTCAGAATACATCAACTCCTATATCTTGCAGTTCTTGACTGTAGTTGTAAAGTTACTCTGTAAAGCATTCATTGCTTAATTTATTTCTCCTCTCAGACATAGTCACCTTTTGTGTTGTCTTTGCAGGAGGATGTCATCAACACACAGTGCGGTTATGATGTTCGGCATCAAGGGGTTTGTATCTCTAGATCTCTACCACTTCTGCACATCTCTATAGCTTTCAATATACTTGAAACTGCTGTAAGCATTGTTGTCATTATAGCTAACTTCTTGTCCATTTTGGAGTTAGCCATCCCCATCCCTCCTCTCTACGTCACCACAATTGCACCACTCATTTCTGTTTTTCGAGGCAGCTCTCTTTGTCTCTTTCTTTTCTTCAAGCTTTGTCATTGTTTGGCCTGTTTGGTAGTATAAGCCTTCACCGGCAGCACTGATCTCTGTCCTGATTGGATAAAGTGGGCAGGGATACCAGAACATTTTTATTTCTCTTTCATTGCATGAGCAAGGGGATGATATATATGGGTTACTGACCAAACACTATTACAGTGATTACTGTTGGAATATAGAGCTATTTAACACTTTACTTAATAATTAAATAATGCTTACAGCATTATGTTTGTTTAACTTCATTATACAGTCCTCTTTTCAGGACCCAGTTCTCTGAAAATTAATTTTGTGTTTATTAATGTTTTTCAATTGAATCTACAAAGCCTAGTACAATTATAGCAGTAAACAGAACCAGTTCTCATTCACAGTACAGTCACTGGCAGTAGTGGAGCTTGATGGGCAGCCCGTGCCAGCGTTTCTGGCTAAAATTACGTAAAGCTGCTGAGTGGAATTACTCCTGAGGGCGAGTTGATTGACAGGCTGCAAATCTGTTTGATTGAAAGGATCTAAGCAGTTGTTGAAGGTGGAGTGGCTGTCAGGTTCATTCGTATTGGTCTTCATTGTTTGTCTCAAACCCCCCTGTAAAATGGAGTAATGGGTGAAATAAATTTAAATGGAAGCAATAAAATTTAGATTTTATAGAATCTAAACTTCCTCGGTAAGAAAGACGTAGAAAATGTTCCTTTTTTAAAACAGTTGGTAAACACAGCAACCCCGGAGAACATAAAGGGTTAAATAGCACACAGTCTCCTCTGCGAGCTTCGTGCCTTAATAACAGATTGTTCTTCTAACAGGGATAATTAGGTTCCAGTTATAGCCTAGAGAGCAGCCTTACTACACTCTGTAATTGGCGACTCAGTGGGTTATGCCAGTCCGTTCCCTTTCCCTCTGTGTGTGGGTGTGGTGGTTACAACTCACTGCACTGCAGTCAGACAGATTGCTGTTGCTAGGCGCACTGCAATACAGTGAACCACCTGCCACTGAGTCAGTATGAATTCATTTTCTCTATGTGCTCTTCTGCTAATGCCCTGGTCATTTGACATTTTGCTAAAACTATCAGTAATGTGTGGAAAGTTTCCCGCACAGCTTGTTTATGGAGTGCTGGCTGTGACAAAGGAAGAGCAGGAGACATGAGGAGGACAGCAGCACAGCAAAGGCAGAGGGCTGAAATAGCTTCAGAGGAAGTTCACAGTCAGAACAACATAGTGTTTCCTGCTATTTTATTGGCTGCCAAAGGGGCTTCCTGTACCTCCCATTGGTTGAAAGCTAGCTTTCAGGTTTTGCAAGAGAACAAAGGGTTTGCCTCGTTGACTTGTCTTTTAGAGTAACAAAGAGAGCATTGTAAAGAGTCCTGTTCACACCCTTTCTAGTGTCTTTGCAGCTCTAAATCAGACCTTTTTCTGCACAGACATCAGCAGCTGAACCTGACAACACAAACGGCCATCTGCCCAGTAACAGGAAACAGCTTCTGCCTGTTTGTTGAGTCCTCACAGGGTCCTCTGAATACACTGCCTTGATATTCTCCATGATGTCCAGACATTGACACATTGTAATCGAAGAGTGACTCAGCTCTCACTCACTCCTCATTCCCTCCTCAGCAGTGAGGAATCAAAATGCTCTCTGTGTTTTTTGTTAAGTCCCTCATTAGTCATAGGACAGAGTGCAGGTGTTTGTTTATCACGCAGAAGGCCAGTGCCCTCTCTGAGAACTGAAAAAAACGCAGTTTATTCACTCTTTGTTTTAATTTACTTCTAATCTGTTTTTGTTTTTAAAAAGGAGCTGGACCGGCAGAAATACATCTATACCAAGGGCTGTGTGGGACAGTTTGAGAAGTGGCTTCAGGACAACTTGATCATTGTAGCTGGAATCTTTGTTGGTATTGCACTTTTACAGGTGAGTCTTTGTCTGTAGACTGTATACATAAGGAAACCCTGTGCATTTAAAATGAGGTGTTTACCTTCACTAAACAATATGGCTGGGCTCTTGAGTTTGTGTCATCACTGCCATCTAGTGGTGGCAACAGGTATCCTCAAGCAAACCTCTGCAATCACAGCAGTCTGCTCTTTTATTTTTTTAACAGTAACATTCTGTATTCTCATCCTCTGTAAGCATCTCTTGACTTCATGTCTTGCGTGTCCTCTTCAGATTTTTGGTATCTGCCTTGCGCAAAACCTGGTGAGTGATGTCAAAGCTGTCAAAGCCAACTGGTGACAGGAGATGTGAGGCGAGGAAGCCCCGCCCCTCAGGCCCAACCAGGGCGACACAGCACACAAACAGTCCCGTCCAGCTGAGGGCGGAGAGCCGAGGACATTCGATTCTTGTCTCCTTTGCCACCCAGCTAAGCAGCACATATACACTCTCACACTTGTACACGTGCAAACACAAAGAGTTTACTTCCCCATTTGTCAGTGACACTTGAAGGGATAGGAGAATATCCCACACAAACCAAACAGTCAACACTTTGTTTACCACTCAGCTGGGATTTTTAACCCAAATATAAAGAGGACGTCCTGCCTACGTCTTTTTGTTTTTCTGTTTCTTCTGATTTTGTTCTATGGACACGTGTATTTATGGGGTGCAGTTGCACAAGGACTTCTGTCAACTGGGAGATTGGAAGCCATGGACGAAAGTAAGAGACAACAACAAAAAAACAAAGGAAAAGTGACAATAAGTCTCGTTTTTAGGTCAAGCATGACATCTCTCAGAGCCTCTTTCCACTCAGTGAGGGGTTGAACCTCTCCTTCTATAAACAGCCTGTTTTTAACATGTGTATCCCCACTTCCTGTGTTGGGGGTTCGTGGGTGGATGGCCAGCCGGCCAATAAACACACGGATTCCTCTGCATTGTCATGTTTCTCCATCATGACCTTTTATGACCACTGAAAAGACTCTGAACACTGGCCGGACAAGTCTGCAACTTCAACTTGTGTCAGGAGATTTAAATTCTAACTCGAAATGTAAAAAAAAAAGTGCCATTAATTTCCTGTGATACATTTTTCCTCCTTCCTGTTCTGTAACATCTGCACCCCGCCCCACAATACCTCAGGGCCTGGCCAAAAATACATACTTTCTGCCACCGATTATGAAAGCATATCTATGTTTTTATTTTCCATCCATGTCTGTTGAAGTTAGATACGCTTACTTAATGCAGAAAACACTGACAGTTCCTCGAAAGTCGGCCTGTTTGCCCTGCAGTTATTGTATTATCCGTTGATTTACTGAAGGATATTGTATTGTATTATATGGAGCGGCATGGTGTGGTTAGGATTGTGGGACTATGCTATACAGGGAAAAGGGTTTAATGATAGTTGAGATGGTGTTTATCTCTAAGCATCCCTCAGGCACATGGGATTGCTGGTTTGGGGCCTTTTTTACTTGACCTATGTTACCACATTTGTCTTATATTTTGTCGTCTGCATAGCAAAATAAGAATATTTGTCTGTTTTTAAAGATGTCCTTTATTCATGCTTTTATTTCCTCTCCAACAATAGACACAGATTTCTATTCTGGGATTCTTTGTTTGACTTCACCAGGCACCTGTTTTTACCTCTGACCCATCAGTCAACTGCGAAACAGCCTCTCATTGTTGATGTTGTTAGCAGTCCTAATGGAGACCAAATGATATCAGCTGGCCACAAGCTAATTGCCAAGGTTTTGTCTGGCTGTGATTCTGATATTGTTAGGAATGCCAGGAATAACAAATAGCATTTCTAGACAGCCAAAATGTGAATATATTGTCCCTTTTTATGTGGGAAGTGCCAGTTGAAAAGAGAAATCAAACAAGAATTAAAAATGTAACAGTATCGCTTTTATCTTTAATTCAATGTTGTGTCTTTTGTTTGGACTGGTTTTTAAATAGAATAGTAAATACATGCTGTTACTTTTTAATATTAGCCTCAACATAACATGAATGCTGCTTTAACTTTGACTAGATTATTGATATGTAGTACAGTAACCGAGCTAACAAGTCTCAGAGTCGAACAGTTTGCCATGTTTCCAGGCTGAGGGAATATTTGATTATTTGTTCTTTCTCAAGTTTACACTTTGTACTCATTATGTTGCCCTATGTTCATTATAAAGAAAACATGACATTCTAAGTTTCCTATGAAGCTTTTCATCTTGCCCATGATGCTCACAGAATGTAGTTTCTGATATGACTGGATTCACTTGATGATAATGTACGTTTCTGTCTGCATTTAACCACATATGTTTCTGGTTGTAGCAGTATCATTCAGACACGAAGCACAGGCAGAATTTGGGTGGGATTCACTCGACCACACACACGCAGCTCCATATATAAACACACACGCAGCCAAAAGAAAAAACATGCTTTGAATCGCAGCACTCACAAGTTGAAAGATGGGTGGCATTAATATTTTGTGAACAGTTCACCAGAACTTTTGCTCCTTCAGAATCTGTCTGAAGAATATATATATATACACACACATATATAGGAGCTTATTCAGTAACAGCGCCTTATGATCGCCTGCCTAGCGTACATGTCACATGCTGCTTTCACCCACACGCTCCCTCCTCAAAACACTGTCTGATCTGACTGCACCTGTGTCAGAGCCTGTCATTTTGATGTATTTTTAAACACTGGGCTCGTTTGAAAAAAGGCAAAACACAAGACAAAACGACAGTCACTTGATTTAGCCGTCACGAACAGAATAGATCCAGTGAAGCACAATGCATCTGCATCCGAGTGACGGGAGTCTTAATGACTTCTCTCAGATGAAATAGATGAGCGGGAGAAGGAGAAGCTCATTCATTTCAGCGCCTTAGGTGTAATCAGTGAGTAAGAGCCTCCAGCAATCTGAGGGAACAGACGCTTTTTCCGTCAGATCGAATGTAGAAACATTTACAGGATAAAACACAAATCACAGCTCTTGCAAATTCTCACCCAGAGTTGCCACGTTTGCCTGATGCTACATGATTCCTCCTTTATTTATTTCATCCTGCTATGCTTAATGTGTGTGGGCCTCTTTGATTTTTCTAACTGTTGTAAATCAATTTGTCCCGCCCGAGTTTAGAAGATCAGTATGAAACCAGTGGGTTTTTTTTATTTTTCCCTCCTCCACACCTTTCTAGGTTAATCTTTAAAAAAAAATTGGGATGAAACAGATAATGTGTGATTAATTAGTTCAACAAATCTTTGAAGTGTTTTCATTTTTTTTTTCCAAATCAGCCTTAATTGAAAGTGTTTGCTCACGGTCTTAAACACCCCTACCCTTCGTTTAAAAAAACCTGCTTATCCTTGCGAGAACTTTCTGTGCCGTATGTGATAAAATGGAGGGCTGCTGCCTTTTTGAGCGATGCTGAGGATCTGGCTGAAGGCAGATGGAGGCCAGGGGTGTCAGTTCTGCTGCAGTACGGAGCTGCGGCTCTTAAAAAGAAAGCATTCTCTCTCTCTCTCGCTCTCTCTCTCTCTCTCCGCTGCCGTGTCTGGATGGATATGCCAATAATCAGACAGTCACCTTGGTAATAAGGACAAAATAGTGCCATAATAATGGGCAGGAGCAGCATGGCAGGACTTTAATATGCAGACTCTACAAAGGTGATGTACTGGACTGTTTGTTTTCACAGCTTTGGGTAATTCTGGCTTTGTATTCCTTTAATGTAGGGGAGAGGGGCAGGGAGAAAACCATGCTAATTATCCTTTGTCCTTTATCGTAATGGCCTTTCATCATGAAACACCCTCTTAATTTCTCTGCCTTCCCCGTGGCCAGTTAAATCATTCCAGAGGAGGAGCCTTATGCATACCATGAATGTACAAGTCGTATCAGCATGGACCTACTGCTCCACGGGCTGTTGGAAGCTCTTGTTACCCTTACTGCAGCGCAATGCACAAGACAAGTGAAGTTTAGAAATGTGAAATAAAGAGTGGTCTTTAGTAATGTTAATTTTAGATGTTATTCTGGATTTTACATTCCTTTCATGTGAGTGCAGATCTACATGGGGATTTTTTTATGCATTCACAAAGCATTTAAATCATCAGTTAAACATTATTTTGGTTCTTAATCACCTGTTAACAATGTGGATGACTTCTAAATCATTAAAATCGTCATTTTTTGTTCAGATTTATTGATCTATATTTGCATTTTACGAATGAATTAATTGACTGAACTTTTATCATGTATGCATATAATACAAAGCAACTGCTAATGTCTTGAGATTTACTTCCTGCAAAGGTGAGCAGCACATCAGATATCAAGTCTTACCTCATCATGTGCAGATGCTGGTCACATTAGAGCGCAGAGAGGCAGCATAATTAACTTGTTTGTGAGCATATTAGCAGCCGTATCTCAGTGGTTAGGACTGACATTTACGTCCCGCTTTGTGACATTTGATCAAGACACAAGCGCCGATCTGACTAGAACAAAATACAAGTTTTAAGTTGAAGATGTTTACAGATTTTTCTCACAGTTGATTCATATGGTTGCAGTACTTGGTGATCTTTCAGCCACGCAGAAACCACTATAAATAAATATCCCTTCATTCAGCTGGGGAGCAAAAACATTAGTTCTCAGTTTTACTCACAGTTTGTCGGTTTTTAGTTGTGTGTCGATTGCAACAAAGAAAAACATTCTCTTTCAGTTTAGACCTGTCTGCACAGATGGGTAGCCTTGTAAAGAAATGTATATGAGAACTGTGGGACATGGTCTGTTACACTGTATATTGTGATCAAATATGCCTCTTTCATATATTAAAGGATTTATGATAACAAAGGTGTGTTTTCTTTTTTAACTCAAGCAATCATGGGCAATAAGTTCATTTACTCTAGTGCTGTATTTACAGTTTTAACTTAAATACTTTCCCCTACTTTATACCTCTATTCCACTGCATTTCAGGGGAAATAATGTACTTTTTACTCCACTACATTTACTGTACTTGACATCTGTGGTTAGTGATCATTTTTCAGATTAAGATTTTACATACCCCACATGTGACTGGCTCATAAAACATGATAATTTGTTGTAGACAAAAAGTAGATAAAATAGGTGCCACAATGACCGGCTACATTATTAAAGGTGCAATATGTAAGAATTTGTCACCTGTTGAATTCATACCCGAAACGAACAGGGGGTAGCATGTCACCAGCGTAAACGCTAAATACTGCTAACTGTGCTGCCTTTAGCTATTTAGCTGAGTTAGCAGTCTGGACTGTGAGCTCAAAGTACCGTTGAGTGTTGATGTTTACACCGCTGGCAATGAAGCTTTGGACTGGTACTGGCCATTGCTAGCTGGCTAGCATGCTCACTTCAGTAGATATCTCTACAGCACAATACATAGACGTGAGAGTGTCAAACCCGTTGATAACTTGACAAATTTAGTAATTTTTAAAATCTTTTAAACAAATTTCTTATGTATTGTATCTTTAAAAGGTTACTTTCATATTAATACAAAGTAATAATAATATATCAGATATCCTTGAGGAGGAAAGGTCTCAAGAAACTGACACTGACATTAATTGTCCCAGTTTCACTGGAATGTTGTTTGTCAAGTTTACTGTAATTATAAAATGCTTTAATTCACCATATGATGGATGAGTCAGCCAATAGAGGGAGACAAATAGTGACTGTGTTCAGACACTGACACACTTCTGCTGCGACTTCATCTTTTAGACCTGGCAGGCAGCAAAAATCCAATGCCAATAAATAAAGATATACTAAACAAAGCATTCAGACAGCACCAACGTTTGTATTGTGTTCTTGCCATTAATGGCTTTTGGATATCAACTAGAAACTATACAAATCCATCCAGTAACCTGCTATTACAGCTCTGCCTTAAGATGTTGAGATCAAAGAGAATACATTCAACTAAATTAATCCATCAACTTCAGAGGCTATTGACATTTTCTTCTACCATGCATCTCAAAGATGAAACGCTCCACTTGAGCAGCATGAACAAAGTGGAGCTGTTTCCTTGACAATGAACGAATGACTTAATGGACACAAGCTTCAGCGCTCTTATGGCCTTTGTGTTACAGTTTGTGGCCACAGGGAACAGCAGCGGATGATCATTTGTAAACCTAGCCAGCCTTGAAAATTTATGAATTTAGTGTCACACCTGTTTACATAAAGCATGGGGCTTCATGGCCGCAAGGACAGCTACTGCAGCGGAGGTTTATCCTTTTTGATTTGATTTAAAGCGGCTGGTACCAAGAGCATTATCTGTCCAATAAAAAAGACTGGCCTTGCATTTTTATCTGCGCTGGAAACATCATGTACAGTAAGCAGCCACAATCAGCTTCCATTTATCCACATAGTTCATCATTTAAACCATACTGATAATTTTATTTATTACAGACTCTGCAGTCTCTTTACATGAGCTGGTGCTACTGTAGCTTCCTGAGTGTATTCTGCTCTGTAACAGAGCACAACCCATGCTAATGCATCTGACCCCATGACCTTAACAGTAGATACAGTAGCTGGTGTCCCACGTGTTAAACTGGAACCTTGTCGTATCCATGTATATCACTTAAAAGATGGTTGGAGCTCCAGTAGTCATAATTGAAGCCTGAATCCAAGTGCTGGCGGTTTGTTGATCTGTGGTGAAGTCGGAGACCGGTTTGTTTCTTCTCTCTTGAGGGTGTAATCTTACCTAAAGCGTGGATTAATGTCATCATCTAGTCTGTGGTTCACTGAGCCCGTTGATGTGTGACTCAAGTGACTCCAAAGTGCTTTGCTTGAATACCAACTGTGCTTTGAACGCTTCAATTTAAGGTAATAATAAGGTAATCATTTTTGTTCTTTATAACATAAATAAGACATAAGTGTTATCAATATCATAATAAATGCATTGATTGTTAGATTACTCGACATTTCAAGCGCTTCTAAGAAACTTAACTGTTTATAGACTGCTTGAGAATGTATTTCTTATAATTGTTCATATCTTTACAATACATTTATTGACTCTAATGAACCATTACTAAGCTTTTTCGTTGCTTTATTAAAGGAAAAGCCCACCCAAAAATGACAATTCAGTCATTATTCACTTACCCCAATGCTGATGGAAAGTCAGGTGAAGTTACTTAGTCCACAAAACAGCGTTGTAGCATTCTCCTTAACAGCTGAAGTAGATGGGGACTTGTTTTAAAATGTCAAAAGACACCAGAGAAAATCATAACAAGGTTCCATACAGCTCATCCAGCGTAATCCAAGTAATCCTTTTTAAAGCTCTGCACTTATCAATTAACTATGATTTTTGGAATGACTGTTGATCTAAAGCAAGAGCAAATGTCCTCCATAGAGCTTGTCTGGTGTAATCCAAGTCTCCAGAATCCCAGAGATCCCAAACTGATATGAAAAGACGATAGTTACTTTTTAAAGATGAAATCTGCACTGTAGCTGCTGAGCTATAAGCGTAAGCGCGCATCTCATCTCAAGCAGGCACACAAACTCAACTACATGTCAAGGGTTCTAATTAAACTGGGATTTCACGGTTTCCGGAGACTGGATGATGCCAGACGAGCTGTATGAAGCCATTTTATGTGTTTTTGGGTTGTGTTTTTTTACTTCAGTTGTTTAGGAGAATGCTGCAACACTGTTCTGCTGTGAAGCTCCAGAAATGTTTTGTGGACAACGAAACTTCATCCGAATTTTCATCAGCATGGGTGGAGGAGATAAAGACTGAATTTTAATTTTTGGGTGAACTGTTCCTTACATAAAAAGCGTTTCCCAAATGGTGATCTTGAATGCATGAAGAAGGATGTGTAAATTTCAACTAGCTGTCCAAAGTGCTCTTTCCTCTTCTTTTTGAAAAAATGGTTTTATTATTTTTCTCTCAAGGCAATTCAACAGAAATACAACAGAGGATGAATAATACATGCAGTCTTCCTCTTATCCACCTCCGTCCGATGCCCATCCACAAGACATCCAACCCTGACCCCAACCCTGCAGGTCAAATAGAGACCTTTTCTAAAAGATGAGTGCCTGCAATGCAGTAAATGAAATAAACAAAAGCTCCAATTTGTCAAATAGCGATGAAAATAAAGCCAAGATAAGATTCATATGCGCCCAAACGTGGTCAAGAGAAGAAATACAAATATTTACAAAACATAAAATCACATATCAATATGCTCAGATACTACATGTTATACTAGCTTTAAAGTATGTAATGGAAAGATTATTTATGTGTAATACAAATACGTCACATTTTAACACACACTAGTCTTCAGATTGTTTGTCCCAGGTCTGACTTTTGTTTCTTTAATGTTAACTAGAAGGCAGCCGCCTCCTTCTGCTTCTTCAGAACTAAATGCTCAAATATTTCCATGTCTGATCTCCACCGTCGGGGTAAGTGTTCCCATGAGATGCTTTTAAACAAGGCTTTCTCTCATCTTGGAGAATTTCAAAAAGTGACTGAAATGCAAGTAGGATGTGGTATATAGATATAGGTCACGCTTTATTGCAAGACAGCATCAAAACCATGTGACAACATGTCTTGCTAATAACCACGGGCAAGACGCTTCTCCATTTAGTGGTTGGATTGTAAATCAGTCCTTTGTTTTGAGTTGGTGGATGTGAAAACTGTATATATCAAAAATTTGTCTTCCTATCTGTGTCTTACTGCAGGCGAGGTGGTGGTGAATCATTCTTATTTTTATCTTTGAAAAAAGGGCACACACGTTCATTTACACAGTACAAAGCACAACAAATCAGACTCATCCAATGTCATCCAGTTTCATAGCTGCTTTCACAGTTGTTGAATGTTCTGTCAAGGTTAAACCTGGACCACCTACAGTAACAGAGCGCTCATTTCTCTTCTTTATAGCTGCTTTTCTTTCTCTTTATTTTTGTCTATGTCACATTTTTATGATCCAAAAACCATCCAAAAGTTTTCTTACCTGGTTCACATCCCCTGATCACTACTTCAAAATGTTTTTTTGTTTTCTTTCTTCTGTTTGGAGTGTCTTTATATGTCCTCCTATTGTTTTTCAGTGCTGGGAAAAATTCTTTGAAGTAGAGAATCAGCAGTAAAATAGAAATAGATAATAAAAAAAACATTCCTTTCCTTGTATGGCCCGAAACTGTGTGAAGTTTCCTTTGACAACATAAAAATGACGACAACAAAGAAATAAAAAATAAATAATTGAACTACTTGAATCACTATGGAAATAAATGAATGAATAAATGAATGAATGAATGAATGAATGAATGAATGAATGAATGAATGAATGAATGAATGAATGAATGGAGTTGAACTATCAGCAAACTCCTGTAAAATGTAGTTAAACTACTAGTACAGTCACTGGTAGTTCACTACTGTCCAATACCAATTGATTTTGCATTTGGTACTAAAGATCTTAAAGTTTAAACTTGTGTTAGTGTCAATAAAGAAATAAACATATCTATTGTTTATAGTTAGAACAGATTGCACCAGACAGATAACAGTTAATATCTGTGTTAAGCCTGGCTAATAGGGAAATAAACGATACACTTTTACTTTGACTTCTAACATTTGGTGCTTTACAGTAATTGATAAAAAAATGGCAAAAATAATGTCCAATATAAAATACCTCACAGATATTATTATACCTATAAGACTCAATAGAATGTAATGTAGAAGAGAACATGCAACATATTATATATATATATACATACGCATTATGGGAATGTCCCAGGGTTTCTCCCTTGTGGAGGAACGTTCTGGATTATATGGGTAAATGGTCAGAAAGCCAAGATTGTGTCTCATGACTGCAGAGCCACAATTAAGTGAATATGCATTTAGAGTATTAAAAACTGTCTCACAGTAGTAACCTGTGCCCGGATGATACTAATGTGTTGGAAGGAGCCTCAAACCCCTCTAATGAATATGTGGAGGGTTCACATGATGGAATTAATGGCATGTGAAAACATGCCGGGAAGACTGAACAGTGGGTACATGTCAGACAGAAACAATCCGATCATATACTGATGGTCTGGTAAAGTAGCTACATTTTTAATGTGCTAATTTGGCATGTGCCAATGCACACCACATTATTGGCATCTGTCAGTGTCTGTCAGATTACCTGCCTGTGTGTTTGTTTTTATTCGTCTTCCGTCCACTCTCTTTTTGATGTTGGGCATTCTTGTTATAAAATTCAATCAAAAATTAAAATTATAGATTAAAAAAAAGGTCCATACTTTGTGAGTTGCTTCATTTAGGCTAACAGGTAAAGGTACAACTGCAAAAAAAAAAAAAAATCAAAGTGTAACTGTTACACACATTGCCTGCAGGTGGCGCAAGGTTAAAAAATGCAGCAGCTTTTACTTTCTTTGACTTTACAGTATGTTGCAACATTGATATTACTACTTCTGCTGCTTTTACTGTCTTTTTTCTGTCGACGTCACAGAATGGCACGCGTATAACTGGTCTGTTCGAACAGCTCCCCCTAGTGGTGATCCTTCAGCCTGCTGACCGTGAATGAGTGAGCTTAGAATGACAATATCGTACACTTCTGCAGTCTCTGTGTTATATAAAGCCTGCTTATTCTGTGCACGTGCATGTATTTGAACAGTTCAATGGTGGATTTGATAACGGTGTTGTTGACAGTTAATATGAATGAATCCATCAGTAACAGAAAAACATCTTTGTTTTGTTTGTTTGTTTGTCTCTCTGTATTCTTTCTTTTTCTTTCCTAAACTGTGGTCTTGTATTGTCTTCTCTTTTAGTAGATGTATATCAATGTACCCATCTGACCTCATGCAAATAAGAAATAATTGACCGTCTAGTTTAATTGTGACACTTCTTCTTCTTGTGAATCTGGGCTCTTACTCACTCACAGACTCCGTGTAGCTCTACCGAGGACTCTTAAACCTTTCAACATTTGTCTGTTGTTGAGTTTTTACTCTGCAGAATTAATAGTGAGACTTCCTGTGCTTCATTGCACCATAGCTATGATCATGTGGATGACAGTGGGGAATAGGGTGGGGGATGCAGCCCTGCAATGTGTGACTCAGTCCAGGCTGAGCAGCAGATTTAGATCCACACAGTTTGTTATTAGCCAGTTAAAAAGTACAGCAGACTACACGGATGGCCTCAGTTTGACAGTCAGAGAAGAAAAGCCGCTTGTTCCTGAATGGGTATCACTCTGATTCACAGGATATTTTGAAAGATTGTTTAATTCTTATTCAGGTTAAGCATGATGTATTAAAGCTTATGCGATATAAATGCAATCCAAGCTGGACATAACTTGAGCAACATTTGAGCCTCTCGCCTTTTGCAAAACACAAAATTATCAGGCAGATCATAACACAAATATGGTAAGTAAGCATAAAAATTCTTTCCTAAGGTTCATACTGGATTGAAAACCACAGCTTTCAAGTAGTAATCCACCACAGAGACACCAGTTGATCCTTAAAAGCATCAATCTTCTAGGAACACCAACTCATTTAGTGGCAGTGGGAAAGGTTCCTGTGGTTCCTCACAAAGGATGAGGCCCATGTCAGCCTCCAGATAGGGCTTTTAGTCCCACTAGTCTGGACTGCAATTGATTTTATTGATGTGTTCTGGGTGGCACACTATCCCTGCCAAACTGTCAAAGGCTCCCTTTCAGAAGCGGGTGACGTCACATCTGCGTCAGCTAACTTGGATAACTTGGACATCACATGACAGTACTCAGCTCCTCTCCTTTTATGTGGTGTGTTAAAGGCGCTCTTTCAGAGCAACTAGGGCAGAGATGGAAAGCTCCGAGGGAGATAATGACACATAGAATTATAAATCTTTGAGGAATTTGGAAAAACATGAATACACTTGATCTTTGAAGTGGTGTGCTGGTTCCTGTTTGTTTTTAAATGAGAAGAACTGCATCTTGTTCGTTTTCTCATCTAGTATGAGAAAGAAAATTATTTTTATCTCTGATCCTTTAGGTTTGTATCCCACAGTGACCCATAACTCCACGTTAGCAGACAGGAGCCTCCTCTTCGACAAGACAAATAGACACAGACATCAAATGATGTCATGGAGTCTGAGCTTTGAGCCATTTGTTGCGGTCCGACAGACCTGATTGGTTGATGGTGTAATCGAATGAGTTTCTGTAATTACCAGAAAAACAGTGATTGAATCAGAGACCAATTTAATTAATGGCAAGAAGGATTGTTGCCGCAGCACAAAACTCACAGCAGTGCTCTTAATCTGCTGCCACCTCAGTCACAGAAACGTGCTGCGGGGTTAAGTTGAAGGAGAGAGTCTCTCAGGCCAACCATAACTCACAGCAGTGGCTCTGCTTTAAAGACAGAATCACACAGGAGCTAATTGCATGTCACCCATTTTTAGCTGGAATATTTATCTCTGCTATATATATTTATAGTGCCTTCTAGGTGTTCGACAAGAAGAGCAGGATGTATGTGCGCGCGTTCGTGTGTGTGTGCATGCTACTGAAGTAGGTCACTTGAGGCGACACATTTTTAAATTTAAACCAGTTAACAGGGTTGTAGGTTCTAACTTGGGATACATTGGTGTGTCAAAATTGGTTTCACTACAGTTGCATTAATTACAAAGTAAACTGGTCGTGGGGAATACACTCATTCACATTCTTGCTGAGAGTCTGCTGGTTGCTATTCCAGGAAGTCGATGCGCCTGATCACAAAATAGCTCCAGTATGTTTTACATAACTCCCCATTAAACCACAGCTAAATAAAACAAATACATTTACTCACATCAGCAGCATGGCCCTAGGAGTTCCACTGTATGTCTGTTGGTTAGTTGACCACTTTGATCAAGTCTGAAATACCTAAACTATCAGATGGATTGCTGTGAAATCTTGTATATTCGTGTAACTTTCCACCGTGACATTTCTCACAGTGCCATGAGCAGGTCAGATTCTTTTCCAGTACTTTGCTTTGGAAAATTATCAATATTCCTGTTGTTCGTTTGTAATTTTGTACATTGTGTTTTGTGCTGAGCAGCAAATGTTAGCATGCTAGCACGCTAAAGCAAAACAGTGAACATAGTGAACATTATACCTGCAAGCCTAATCATCAGCATACTACGACTGTCATTGTAAACATGCTAGCATGCTGACATTAGCATTCAGCTTAAAGGACTGCTGTGCCAAAGCCTCACAGAGCTGCTAACATGGCTGTAGACGCTTGTTTAGCTACCTCTTGACTTTGAACAGCGCCAGGCTAGCTGTTTCCCCATCTCCAGTCCTTATGCTAAGCTAAACTAGCCTTGTCCTGGATCTATCTTGATATTTTGTCATATTAAAGTCTTGCCATCTTGGCAATCTTCTCACTAACAATCTTCTCACTTACAACTCTTCTCATCTAACTCTGTGTATTTTCCAAAAAGTCACATTATTCTTTTAAAAGTAGCTGAAGATACCATCTTAAATAAGCAGGTTGGGTATCAGCTAGACCCAATCAATATTTAATGGTTTCTTCATCAGTTTCGCTATATCTTTCTTGTGTGTCTGTAATTCATTCAATCAGCGCAGGTCACCAACTCAATTTTTAGTCCTGCGGCAATCTCTCTCATATATAAAATTGCTTTGTTTATTACTTTATCAAAGGTGTCATAATTGCAATCCAGAGAGAAACAGTCAGATTGGTGCATCCATAAAAGTAAAATAACATTGTGTGTGCTTGTGTGTGAGGCGCAGCATTTAGATCTGTGTGTCTGCATCTGATCTCAAAGCTTGAGGAAGTTGTACAAAGACAAAGTGTAACCCTTTATTCAGACCTCCTACTGTGGGTCTCTGTAGGGCCTAAACTCACAGATTAAGATGTTCCCTCTCAGTTCCTAGAAAGTCTTATTTCTCCTCAGAAACACTGAAGAATTGAAGGGTCGAAGTAAAGCATTTAAAAAGGCCTTGAATTTTGTTAATTAACAAATTAATGGCCGCCTTTCCGGGAAATTAATCATGTCAAGCTTCACCATGAAGGGATCAGCTAATGGCGCCCTGAAAACGGCTAAAAGTGATGTGCAATGAGAGTTCTTTGCACACTTCATGTACCAAAGAGTTTAAGCTTTATTTAGCATGAAATATGGAATCCTATCTACACAGCCGGATGCTCATAATCACATCATTCCTCTCTATATCATCAAGGCAAGCTTACATAACATATGCAGTTGCCAACAAGTCCTTCTTAATCACGTTAGTGAGAAACAGGTTCTTCAGTACCTCCGACTTCTTCCTCACCTTCTTTAGTGCCGCAGATTTGTTTACCTCCCATCCTAATATATGTTACTACAAGGAAATTAAATCACACTCCTTTTGAGTTTGGTTTTTGAGTGAAGTCATGGACTGACAGTTGCTGTAGCTGAGGGCAACATAAAATGAGTCACTCTTTTTTTGTGTGTGGGAAGGACGCCCAAACATGGTGACAACCTTGTTGAAAGGGACCTTTGTAGTTGTCAGGATGGTAGAGGAGGATGAAGAAGCACGTATAGCGCTGCACAAACACATTTGCACAAACACATATGTACACTAACACTCATCCAGGAGCCGAAAAATAAGTATGGAGTAGTAAAGTATGTAAATGAAGTCTCTACTTATTTGCAAATTATAGAGAGAATTCAAGTCTGACTCATCATTCAAGAAAATGATGTCACCATGCTGTCAAATTAGTGGCTGTTCTGGAGCATCATGAGAGTAAGGCACATACTGACCCCTGAATGAACAGCAGCGTACATCCCACCCAGCTGAACCTACACACCTACCACCAGCCTGCCAAGACTGTTTGAATGATGTGCGGTTAACAATCTGTATACGTAATGATGAACTGTACTCCACATGAGCGCCCCAGCCTTGGCCGTGTCATTACTGCTGGCCGTATTTATTCTTTAAACCTCAGAGCAGATTTGTGCGTCTGCACCTATTAAACTGGTCTACAGGTTTTTGCTGCCAAAACTCTCGTCTTCTGGCCTTTTATTGCCTCCTGAGCACTGAGCCAATAGCTTAAACCATATTCACGATGCAAACACTATGTGCTCTGGCAACCACGACTACTTGAGGGTTTTCATGCAGATTTACTTGATGTATAAAGCCAACATTATTAAGTTTAGAGATGAAAATGCTAATCAGTTGCTAAGACTTCTCAGTGCAGACAGAGGTTGAGGTCATCTTTGCTTTAAGTCTATATCTGACTTTGTGCAGTGGTCAGACCACAGCAAGAAACTTTAAGAAACTTGTATTTACTGGCAGTAAAGTCTCCCAGCGCTCACTGTGTAAGGCCTCAGCAGGAGTCACTCTCAGCAAGACAAACACCGCAGCGTCTGGCTGTGCGTATGAAAGCGTAAAAGTGTTTTGCAGCGCTGAAATTGAATGTCTCAATCGATGTCCAGATTTAGTTTTGATATGGCTGAGGGTTGTCATATCACATTAAGACGGATGCCTTGTGGGAGGTGTTGCAAGGAAGTGTGATGAGGACGATCCTTTCCTCCAGGAGCGACTAATCAATATGCCTCTCAGACACTCTCTTTTTCAGCCTGAGCACCACTTTTTTTTCACACTGCTGACACAGTTCAATTAAACTTGTGCTGCAATAAAAAAAAAAAAAAAGGCTGGATTCAGTGGATGGAACTGAGTCTAACTCATTTAAATTTCAGTACACTCAAGCATTTCCCCTATGATTTAATCTACACCTCACACCTTCCTTAAAATAAATGGTCAAAATAATGAAGTTATGATGCATCTCGATCAGCACTTGAATGCAACCTAATCTCACTCTCATAACAGATTTCTGTGTGTACGTGTGTTTGTATCTATTGACTTATGACAAATCACACCTCACACTGGGTGGTTGCATCCTCTGTCATCACTCCATCAGCGGCACTCAGAAGGAGACAGAACAAGTGTGGAAGTGATTATATTGAGGTGCCTCAGGGCCGTACACAGACACCTGATCAATATTCAATCTCAGTTATTTCACCCCACATTACCATCCCACACAGGGCTGCTCGATGACTGGAAGGCCCGGCACTGCTCGCCGAGATTGAGAATCACTTAATCAGAGAAAGTAACTAGATTCGGTGGCATCAATAAGTGCATGTTAGCTAATGTGTTTGAAGCAGGTGTAGATATTCTGGTGAGTCTTTGATGACAAATTGAGGAGGATCCTTCCAGCACCTTCAGGATATGAGACAAATCATTTTCAGTAGTGGTGCCAGTGTGTTTTTATGGAGGTAGATGTGTGATATTAGTCAGCTGTCAGCTGCTATTTTTGTTTGTGGATGACTTTAGTCAGAGGATAGATGGATGGATAACATACAGAAAGATTTGCACGGGAAGGTTTAAATGTAAGGAGTCCATTCTCCAGTTAGTATGTACAATTGATGGGTACACATTTTATTTTTTTAGCCTTTTAAGAATTGTCATGATGAGGACATTTGAGGTCATTTTTGGGGCGGTTAAAAAAAGTTTTTAGCTAATTTACTGTTTGTCATATTTATAGAAAAAATGTATCCTTTATCCAGGATGCATAGCGATGAGGTAATGTATTTATTTGTGGCTATGAAAGATAATAGCAATAATTAAAAAAAACTTTATTTATATAGCATCTTTTATTGTTACTGTGCTTAACAATAAAAACAGAGTGGAGTAAAACACAAGCTAAAGCCATCCAAACTTAATACAAACAAAAAGACAGTAAACCAGAACTTCATATAGCAATGATTTTTTTTTTAAAGTGGGTTTTTAAAAGTGATTTAAAAGATGAGATTGAGTTTAAAGGAGGATCATTTCAAAGTAACTGTGATAGGATGATGGGCCAATCGTACACCTATGTTTCATGTAATCCTTCAGGAAACAGGTTCAATTGATAAAATAATAAGTAGTCGTTTTAAGGTGAACTTACAAGGTTTTAGCTGGATGCTCAGAAGAGAATCGCTTCAAATTGGTAAAAAACAAAAAAGAGAGAGAGAAAGAAAGAAAGAAAGAAAGAAAGAAAGAAAGAAAGAAAGAAAGAAAGAAAGAAAGAAAGAAAGAAAAATAGTGAAGTTAATAGAAATCTAATAAAATTGATTGTTTAACAAAAAACTCTCGTCTCAATGTCAACAGAGTTGTGTCTGGAGCTTCCAGTAATGTCTTGCGGCCTTCATCAGTGGATGGAGCGTGCTGAGGAACTGGTTGAGCGACTCAGGTCAAGTGAACCATCCCTCCCAGGAGATCTGACTGAAAACTCCAAAGAAATCGAGCGCTAGGAATCCGCAAGTGTCAGTATTTGACGCCCTTTGGAAGACACTTAACTATCAACTATTGTTTTCCAGAATTGCTTTAAAAGCAACAAAGTTTTGTTTTTGAGTGATCCCCTTTCACAAATGTGTCTTTTAACTATCAAGCACTCACCTCATGCAGGTTTGAAAGATGTGTGTAAAAAACTTGTAGCTTGCTACACGATGGTGGAGAATGTCTACACCATCTTTGATATTACATGATTTTGATTGACTGAATAGCTCATAGCTTGCTAGGAATATTCCCCATTATTTACTAAATTAGTATTTTCAACATTCTCATAGCCCGTATCATTCCTGAATAACTGATTGCCTTTGTTAGGCTGCATTTACAAACCCTGATTAATTCACTACTTTCAAGTCCTGCAATTATCTCACAATGAGAAACATAGAAATATATGAGGAGATCAAGATAGATAACTATGCAGGACTACGATAATTAGTATACCAGTCCTGGGTCAGGACTACGAGAACAGCAGATTAGATTCCATCTCTGGTCCAGTTGCTGATCTGAATTCCTTTTGGAAATTCAATTTTTGCCACTCAGATAATTCAATTTGTAAATAAAATATCAGGCTGTTATTATCTGCTTCATTGTTTGCTCACCTCTCTTAAACTTCACTCCGCAACACTAAACACTCATACCGATCGTCTTCTCAGCTGTGTTCTGTTTCATTTAGAGGACACAGTAGCTGTGTATGTATATACAGTTTGTATACATACATGCACTGAATCACCAAGCACAGGAATCCATGCTGCACCCGGGTCACAGAGAAAAATGCTTCCTAAAGAGATTAATGTAGTTCAGATACAGCCTCCTATAGACACAAACACAATACCACCGTGTTGGACCATAATGTATCTAATAACCTTGTTTACTTGACCTCTCCTGGAACCAGCGCCGAGCAGCTTGCTGTTGACTTTGTCTGACTCCTCACTGTGTGCTATGTAAGAAAACAGAGAGCGAGGACAGCTGAGTATGACTGTCCTAGAAGCCTTCATGAGGCCACAGCACACATTATCAATTCTGGAGTCATGTGGGAATGACACAGAAGATTCTCCTGTATTGTTTTTATTGTTTTAGAGTCCATGATGATCGGATACGCAGGCGTTAACTGCAGATTAATTTTGGGCTAAGCCTGAAGGAGGGTAATTATCAAGTACAAGGCAGGTCATTATGTCTACATGAATGGAGGCCATGGCTGTTGCTTTCAAGTTTGTGAGTCAACTTCAATACACAAATGGCTTCCAGTGTGGATCATAGATGCACAATTAAACACATACCAGCAGCTTTGTCAGTTTTCTCTTCCTGTACATCCTGAAATAAATGACTGTTTTCTTTCAACTTCATTGATCACACATTTCTTTGAGGGTATTTTCAATTCAGGGCACTGTGAAAAAGGGTTTTATCACTTTAGTGGTCACACATAGTGTGTGAGCCTGTTGTAAATATTTTTTTGTCATGTCTTAGGAGGAAGTTACCACCTTCCACATCAAGCCTTTACACCCTCTGGACTTTTTCTGCTCTCTTGTTGCTGTGTCTGACTGACTGATTCAAGTTTATTTCATTTTACCAGTCATTGTGGTCTTGATTATTATTGATTGATTTCGTTTTCGCTTCTATAGTGAGCGTTCACAGCTGTGAAAATGATCTATTTCTCCACTCTCCTCTTGGAATACGTGTTCTTTTGTGTGTTACTGTACGTCTTTCGTGTTGTCTGCTGGGACTTGTCTGACTTTCATGACCAAACTCTCAGGATTAATTAAGTTATCTAATCAAATCTAATTGATGCAAAGAGGAGAATAGAATGAAATCAGGAGGGAGATGAGGAGGAAAAGCGAGGAAGAAAATTGAAGACTATAAGTTTGCAAATTACAACTGGAGCCAAGTTGTTCTCCTGAGTGCCAAAAATTATCTCAGTGCCACATTCTACATTTTTAAGAGGGCTTAACATTGCACTCTCGAGTGACTTTTACAAACCTTTACGAGCTGCAGAACGGCATCTGCATCCAAGAAACAAAGTGATGCAAAGCAGCTGACTAAAGAACTCCCTGCTCCTTTTAGTGCAGTCAAAAGATGGATTTAATGGAAGAGCAGCATTTTAAAAACATAACAAAACAGACCAGATGGACCAAAACCTTGGTTAATGACTAGTGCAACAGCCTTTATGACCTACAGTGGGAGAAGGATGTTTAGCATCGTGGAGTATCATCTCCACTCCCACCAAAGAGAGGTATACAGTCCAGCCCTGACTTCAAGAAGTGTTGCAGAGAATTTTTTTTACAGCTTTGACAAAAGCCTAATCAAGCATCTTAGTGCTCTACAGGCCCTATTTAAAGCCCAAAGAGTATCAACAAGTGCTCACCCGCTTCCCGTCAGCAGTCACAAGACCGCAACCCCAACGAACATCTTTGGGAGCGATTGAGGGGGAAAAACATTCAAACATCACAAGACAGTCTCTGGGATGCTCTTAAAGAGAGATGGAATGTGCAAATTCTAAGGAGGTGGGAGAAAAAATGTGAGCTCTGATAGTGATACAGATTTATGAAAGATAGAGGAAATCTGATAATTGGTTCACTTTATCTAAAGCCCCATTTGTGATATTGGGCTATAACAATATATTTGACCTGACTTTTTTATGCATTACACTCAAGGCATCTTTTTGTGTCCTGTTTAGCCTTTTATCTGCACCCAACCGCTGCTTTACATGCTTGAAAACCAAGCTTTTTGAAAACCCAATTTGATATTACACGGTCTTTAATTATTGCAAGGGCAAGAAAAAGAGAGCTCTTTTAAAAACACAGATGTATGGCAGTCAGACTCACACACAAATGTGGTACTTTTGTCTCAAGGCAACTTGAAGAAGCCTCCAGATCTCTTTGTGGTCTTTCATTTTTGTATTCCCCTATAGCTGATCGCAAAAAGAGGTGTTCGCATTCTGTGTTTTTGTTGGCAAAACTACTTGAGTATAAAGCAGTGATTTTACTAAGGATTTCAATGCAGCCGCTCAGGTATCACTCTTGTTCCCTATTGTAGAGATGTGCAGTTGTGTAACAACAAAGACATAAAGGTGTGTCAAAGGGAAACACAACACAAATGTGATCACAGAGAGCTGGAGCTGACAAAATGCACATTTAACCCTGCTGAGAACACGTTGAAAGTGTCTAGACTTGTTTGTCGAAATTGTCTATTGATTTGACCCCACAGGTGGTGGCTGCAATGCACAATTTTGTTGTTTGCCAACTGAAAGACAAGCTGTGGACATTTCGTAATTGCCTTGTTTTTTTAAAAATGGAAAGTAAACTGTGAAAACACTTGGATGACATTTAAGATATAAGGAGGATTTTAAGATGTGTTAACATGACATAATCAGACTTTTAGGACTGTATGTGCATTTTTAAATCTCTGGTCAAGACCTCTGGTCTTAACAAAACCAGCAATGATTTTATCAGTGGTCCAGTCTTCAGAAGCACCCTAGCTGCAGCTTGCCTCGTGTGTTATTAGTCAGATGGTTCATTACATTTTGCTGCGTGCCGTTCTTAAGAGTATTAAGTCCATGCTCTTAGGGCCTCCGAGTGCCTTTGTATTTAATTTACTTAAGTGGAAACAGTTGTTGAAGATCAGCACCAAGTCACACCAGGACAGTCATGTGTTGCACCTGCAGAAAATGTTGACTTTTGACCAGCAGCCCCTTTGGTGGGGGAGTTAATGTTGTCGCTTGTGGCGATTGTGCAGGTCAGAGCCAATAGGGAAGAGCACACGTCCACTGCGTCAGCCAAGGTAGCAAACTGATAATATGAACAGTGTTGTTTGCTGAAAGGATGAAGCTGGGGGATTTTCTTCTGATTGAAAATGCTAAAATCAACTTTGTATCGGTCCATCACTCAACACCTTCTGATTTACCTACACCTAAAAAATGGATCACAATTTGTGATATAAATTGCTATATATTTGTGACTCAAAAACATATAGCTTCAGATATTTCCTAAAACCAATTTCAACTGCAGATTAACACAAATTGTGCCGTGATGAGTATTTACAGCAGCGGGATGGTGTATTTGGGATTGACTCCAAATAAACTACTTGTTGGTGTGGCTTGTTGATGTGTTTTTAATACATTTCTGTGGAGCATAAAGACATAAGCTTTAACAGGCTTTAGCTTCACAGACAATGCTTGTCAGTAAGATCGATTCATTGTTGGTTTTGGTCTTTTCATGAGATTTGTTGACTGCAATAAAATTGCAGAAAATAACAAGCGTTATCTTTTAATTAAGTCTGTTAACAAATGGTTATTATAGCATCAACGCAGTTTGACGACATTGTAATGGCAGCGTTGTGAGGGAGAGGGTGTGGTACTCGGATGAAGTTGAGGGTGAGGACTGTGGACGAGCAGCTCTCTGAAAATTAGTAGATGCCACCCTACTTCTGCTTCCACAGGGCAATATTTTCAAGTGTAATATCACTGTCATGGTGACAGCACTGTGCTACGGCAGCATTTTAGTGTTAGCAAGTGAAGTTTTTACAGTCAGCGTTGGTTCAGCAGCCATAACTCTCTACCTGAGCACCTGAGAAGCGCTGTAAAACCAGCCCACTTACTCTATATGCAGTGATCCTCTTTAATGTTTTAGCAGCAGAGCGGAGAATTTGTCAGATGTGCATCTTTTATAATCTCATGATGATAGCTCTCCCTATAATGCAGAGAGAAAAAAAGAAGTTTGACTTCTTTTCTCCACGACTGAGACGCGAGTGTAAAGAATCCATAATTTGATTTATGTTGTCTCCAGTGGGACTCGTAGGGATCTGCTTCACTGAGATAGGAAAGAGAAGTCAGTACAAAGAGGAGATGAGGAGAAAAGCATGTGATTTATGTGTTTTACCCAGATTATAAAAGGACTGCTGTCTGGCCTTTTATTGAATCAGAACTGGAATGTGTTTCTGGTGGAGAACAGGTGCTGCTTGTACCAGTGAATGTGAAGAGGAGGGAAAGACGACGTGTTTAACCTTTAATAATGAACTGTCAACACACAAGTTATAAGATATCACTTTGAACAGAGAGGTGAAAGCTCGTTTATAATGGCTAAAAGAAACACATTTCTATACACAAAAGAAGAACTCGATCTTGGAATAAAAGTAGTTTTCATTCAAAATAAAATTATACATTTTCCTTAGGAATATTATTATAGAGTGAATGCACCTGTCTTCTTTCTCAGCTATGTATTTTTTTCTATTTGTAGCTGAAGGTCGTCAGTATTTGACGACCTGGGAATGAGACTCAATAGTCGACTTTCTTTCTCTAAAATTGTCTGCGTCAGCTTTAAAGTGGAGATTCAAATAAATTTAATAAGAACAAAAATAATCTAAGATTTGACCATTAACTTAAATTCTATTACTCAGATGGTCATTTATCTGAAGTTATGTTCTGGCAAGACTTAATTATAGACATTTGACATTTTTAGAAAATCCAATTATTCACTGTCTTGCTGCAGAGTTAGAAAAGATTCAAAATGCTCTCATGATTGAACAGCTTAGCTTCTCATAAAGACGGGAAACAGTCTTTTCAAACAGCTCTACCCAAAGTTGAACAAATCCATCTTGTTACCTGCACAAACAGTAATTGTACAAACTAAGAGTGGTTTGACACAGGTGTTGCAACTAGCTGATTTCTTAGCAACTAGCCCTCACGTTCGGCAACAGTGATGGCAAGACCATAGACCACTATGCCATAGACCATATTCACATGTCGGCCAGTTTCCCTCTGCCTTTCTCTGGAGCTCAAACATCGTACTGCTGTGTTCTGCTTCCTGATTGATTAGCAACTATTAAGACAATGGTTAATCTGGACATGGACATAGACATCGGACCATATTTCAAGATAAAACAACAAACAGGTTTGATAACAGATTAGCATCCATTAGTCAACAGCTGAATGTGCCTCCAGATTTTCATTATCCACCATCTTTTTCAGTCTGATAAATTGGTAAGCTGTAAAATGATAACAATTTGTCCGATTACCTACGTTAATACGACTTGCAACTTGGGACATGGCAGCATTACATTATCCCAGCATTCAAGTTTCCCACCCTGAGCGCGCTGTTAGAGGAAAATGGCCGCTGTGTGAATAAGGTCTATGGGTTAAACAAACAATACATTGTGATTTAGTGAAGTATAGAGATGCAAGTAGACATTGTAGCGTGCGTGTGTGTTTGCTAGCTCAACCGAGCCCAGATTTATTCTCTTTGTCAAAGCAACAGCTACTTCTCCTTTGCTAATCGTCCAGAATCATGTCTTGTTTCTTTTCACTCTTCAGCCAATACCCACTACGGTAGACACCTCCAGTAAAATTACAGGAACTTATACCCAGCCTTACAAAATTTTAGATGTCAGAGCTAAGCTAGCTATTTCTCTCTTTTTCCAGTCCATGCTAAGACAAACTAGGCTAAGCTAACCAGCTGCTAGCCACAGCTGCATGTTTACTGGACACACATGAGGTTGATATTCCTTTAGTCACGCCTCCTTAGTCTAATCCTTGACTTCATGAGAGTTGAAATAGAAAGGGTACTAAAAGGATCATTACACCACAATACAGCTCCCTCACAGATGTTCCATATTTATATGTGCTTGTGAGGGTTGAACATTAGCTTCACAAATTTGCTGAGTCAAATTCAAGGAAATCACATTAAATAGTAACAAAGAGAGAGAGAGAGAGAGAGAGAGAAACCCTACATACAGCCTGGGCTACCATGATAATTTTGTTCAACTGTGTCCATAACTTTCCAAATCAAATTACATGGTGGATCCATAATTCCCAAAGGATTTAGGCCTCATGGTGGGAAGAAAAAATCTGTCATTCATAAAAACTGCTGTAGCTACACATTGATCGTTCAGAAGAGATTTAATACAGCGATGAAACCTCTGAAGTCTGAATTTGCAGAATCAAACAAGAACCAAGGTTGAGGTCGAGGGTCTCTTAAAGGGACACTTAAGCAGATGTTTGTTTGTTGTTTGTTGTTTGTTGTTTGTTGTTGGTCCCAGTAAAGCGGTTTCTGCCGTCAACCCACTGACCTTCCCTTCTAATTGATCACATTAGTCACAGTATGACCGCAACATCAGTCAAACCTCAGGCAAGCGGACTCCCACAACACCATAAGTGACAATCCTCCTTATTTCCATGCAGTCCGTTCTACTGCTTCACTTGGCATCCCACAGCAGTCTGCTACAGTCATAAATAACTTAAGAGCTTATGAAAAACACTGTAAAGAGCAAAGTCAAGTGTTTTTGTTTGAAGCGGGTGAGGGCGATCAAAGATAAATCATGAATATTACCACTGCACCAATCAATGATTAAATGCCTGAATCTCATTCACTTATTTTTTATGGTAGTTAAAAATAGAAATAGGGGCACTGGTGAATTAAAAAACAAATGAAAGTAGTCTCTGGACAACTGTTTGTGTGACAAAACTTAAATTTACTGACGATCAAAGTACAGGCTGCAGTTTCTCCATTGACGACATTTGGGAAACAACTGTATGTATACAAAAATACCACCCTATATCTGCCTGAATCTTTACAAACATTCATTTAAACATTCAGGTATAACTCATATATTTATAATTATAAGTTATGGCGTGTGACTTTATCATAGACTACAACAACCACATAATCTTTAAAGGATTTCATTGGCGACTGAATACAGTAACCATCACTTCAACATCAAAAGAGAGTGACAACTACTCAACAATACCAAACATTTAAAAGTGAGTCAGGTAGGTATCAACAATATGTGGGCCAACCCCCGTCCTAATGTGAGCATGTGATTGTACAGCTTTATTTAGTAATACGCAAAGTGTACACAGTTTTTTATATAGACATATATTATATATAGGTCTTCTGTGTCTCTGGAGGAGCTTTGGAGTCAAGAGAAAATCACCCAGATGATGTCAGAGTGATGTCAACAGGTGTTATCCGGGTTTATCTGGTTTGAGAGGAGTGGGCATTTACCTGACATGGCATCTGCCACAGCAGTTTATGAGCTGCAGTTTCCTCAGTAAACACACCGACCTCTTCAGCCCACTTTTCAGTTTTCTGCTGCTCTTCTCAGTGTTGCTCCAGAGCTGCTCTCCACTGCCCAGAGACACTGCAGCTGCGACAGCCGAATAGGTCGGGGTGTTTACTGAAGAAACTATAGCTCACAATCTGCTGTATCAGCTCCACCACTGGCTGTGTGTTTTACAAACCAACCACAAGAAAAGAGACCAACACAACCCATTAACACCAGACAATCACTGAACAAACATTTAGGAAATAGCATGTTAAATAGCTTTTTCTTGTGTCATTTGTGGTGTGCTTTAACAGTAGAAATATCGGGGCCCACTGACGACTCTCCCTCCCTCCGATTGTCCAGCAAGGCCACGAAAAAATCCGTCAGAGTACAAGAATGGACAGCATGTTTTGTGTACTCGGCACACAATACATCACATTTAGTACTCCAGTGCCATTGTATTCATACATAATGACAATGATGTCAAAAGATAATGCAAATATTATATTCCTGTACATTGCGTCTCACTATTCATTATGTAAATGTACAATCAGGCAAATGACATGATGGTATGCATTACCTGCATTACCTGTCCTTCACGCTGTCTTTGTTGTCTCTGTAATATCACTTTATCTCTCACTGCATTAAGAAAAAAGCTCCTTGTCAAAAATGATACACTTCAAAGCCCAGACTTAAATGCAGCTCCTGAGAAGTTTGAGTGAATACAGATTGAGCTTGCACTCAAAATGAAAAAACACCAGTCACAATCTGAAGGACATTTTAAATTAGGAGGCGAACACCACCACAGTATTCTGCAAATTCAAACAACCAACATCATCTAAATCAATACATAATATTAATACATTGTTTAGTATCAATGTCACTAAATCTCAGTCTGTCAGTATGTAAGTGTCTTTCTTTTAGTTAACCCCTACCTAATAAGAGATGTGTGAGGTGTGCATCTTGAACTGAAAAGCTTCTAACTGTAGCTCGGGAGGCTTAAGAAGTTGGATAAATAAACAAATCCATAAGACTATAATCCATCCACTGGGATCAGCTGCCTCACCATAGGCCTGACAGTCTGCAAGATTCCAGATTGTCTTTATTTTGTTGAAACACTGAGTGTAGATTAGTCGGTGGTAATTGATACTCCTTTTTGCAGAGATTAGAGTCTAAAACAAACAGAAATGTGTTGTTCTGCCAATGCTAGAAATAGCTAAATACAACCCAGTCGCAGTCGCTTGAATCCGTGTACAAATAATACGATGTAAGACATAAGACATAAGTCCAGGTTCGCATGCAGGTGATTTGCCAATAAAACCAATGTGTCCAAATGACATGCATAAAAAGTGTCAGGTAAGGTAGAACACAGAGTAAGAACGTCCAAGCAGGGTGGAGGTTGGGGTCCATAGATGGGTCCGACACAGACTGACTTTAATCCTGGTGATTGGTGTTGGGGAAACCGAAAGTAAACGTTGACTTGTTTTAATTTAACATAGTTAACTTGATGTAATCTTTCTTACCTAACCAAGTAGTTTTTGCTGCCTTAACCAAACCAAACTGCGACCATTTTGTGTTTATTTTTGTTACCATGATGACAAATGTCACCTCACTGGACTGGTGTTTGTACTACACACAATTTGAAAGTGTGAAGTTGTGTTATTTGTACCCAAATTGATGAGACTGTGTTGCAAAATAACAGTATTTAACCAGTATCTCTGTTGAAATAATGTATTTATAACAAACGTGTGCTAATCTTTCAGCTCCATTATCATTTACAGCATATGTCATGTGTCAAAATATTTATGAGATACAGTACTAAGAGAAAAAAATATATAAATTATCCATAACATTATATGTACATATCTATCACCGCTATCCTTTAAGGGGTCATGGGCAGCCGACATTGCGCGAGAGGCGTGTTCGACCCTGGATCGGTTGCCAGTTCATCACAGGGCTGACACTTAAAGACAATCAACTATTCACTGTCACATTTACACCAACAGGTAATTTAGAGTCAACAGTTCACCTGCATGTCAATTGTTTGTCACCTCATCGCTGAATAATTATGATAAAAAATAACCAACAAAAATAATAACAATAGGGTGGGGGGACAGAGTGAATAAACACATTATCATCATTTTCATAACGAGTGTAGGTTAAGGACAAGGGTACTTCTGTGAAACAAGTCCATCATACACCGATAAATCAGATTTAAGGGGAGAAGCAGCATGTCTGGCATGGCAGAGTCTGCATGTGGACGGAGACCTATTCTTCATCAGCAGTGGGAGGTGGAAGAGTTGATTATAAAGTATGTGATTGTAAGTGAGTGAGTATTGCACCATATACGTTGAAACCTTTGACATCACCTGTATTTTACATTTTTTCAGTCAAGGTTAATGGTGCCGCTCAAAATTCAAACACTGTTTTGTATCAATAGCCGACTGGAGGACGCTACCTCACAGTCAACACCATTCATCAAGCTACGTCTTTGGCCAGCAGCATAATTTTTACATGTGTATATACAAAACCACATCTGTCTGATTAGATGACAGTACAGCGGTAGTTGGGATCATTGGTGGTACTGGAACCGTCCGTTTTGACCACGGTGATCTTGGACGAGTGCTGGGAGCTGTGCAGCGCGTTCCTGGAGCAAAGACGCTCACGGTAATTCTGGGCGAAGATGAGCAACATGAGCGGGTTGATGCAGCTGTGGGAGTAGCTGAGGCAGATGCTGATGTTGTAGGCGTAGACAAAGGCAATGGTGGGGGTGTTGTTGGTCAGGTTGATCACCTGGATGACGTGGTAGGGCGACCAGCATACCAGAAAGAGGGCGATGACCATCAGGACCATCTTGGTGGCTCTTTTGGCCCAAACAGACTGCTTACGCTTGACACGACGGATGGAGCTGAAGACGTGGTAGAGGGTGAGCGAGTAGAAGGTGCTGATGATGATGAGAGGGATGATGAAGCCCAGAATCGACTGGTAGAGAGTGTACCAGTACATGTCCTCAGGCCCATCCAAATACATCATGCACACCTCCAAATGCTGCCTGCGCACGACCTTGGCATACAGCATGACCGGGACAGTGAGGAGGAAGCTGCCCAGCCACACCAGCATGTTGATGATGATGGTCCACTGGATGGTCCTCTTCTCTGAGGTGGGGTGGACGATAGCTATGTACCTAGGAGGAAGAAGCCACTTTTTAGAGCTGGACTGCACTCTGAGGCACAAATGAAAACTTTGCTGAAGTGCTTAAAATAAAGAGCATTAGTTTTGCATTAAGAGGTTGTTTTCAAATGATTAAACCAAATGACTTGTCAGAGATACACTCAATGTATTACGTGCCCAGTAAAGTGATGAATGCAGTGACAAATTAGTAAAGTTTGGACAGGGCGACTGGTAGAAAATGAACACGTTTCCATTTGGAGTCTGCATTTTGATTGTGTTTAAATTTGAGAAGCTGCTCGGCTAGTTGAGTACAAATTGACCTCCATCTCTGCGGCCTTTTGCAAGAAATAAATGACCACTTGGTCATCACTCACACAAAGTGTCATTTAAGTGGAGCAAATTACATATTTCCAGTTGCTGTCTAGATGTCAATCTGTCGTTGTGCGCGGCGAGATAACCAGGCGTATAAACTATTAAGATGCCTGCAACTTTCTCCTGAACATCCTTTTAAATTGCAATTATCTTCAGCCATTAATCAGTGGCATTTTGAAGCTGGAGCCCTTTGCTGAAGTTAAATATATATACTTGTAGTGTGATGATTGAATCAATAAGTGCAAATCAATACCCAGTCTGAGGTGTTGCCTCAAAGCAGCCCAGTTAGATGTGATCAAAAACTTTCATTTAGGACTGCCGCTTAATGTTTTATGCTCTGTTGTCGTAGACGTGGCTACATCTATTTAGGTTCATACAGTGGAAGAATCAGTTAATGCAGTTAAAGGACATAAATTATACGAACCATGAATGTGTAACTTGATTTAGCTGTAGTGTACGGAAAAGCATTGTTAGAGCGAGTTTATTCAAGTCATAAAAGATTTCTTCTGACAGCACCCACACTGGAAGTATCTCTTTCTAAAGTTTAAATATTTCTTGTGACCCTTTACTAAATCGATAGAAAGTGGTTCTTCTGCAAATGTTCCATAATTAGATCTAAAAGGGCTCTGTGGGAATTCTGCGTTGAGCTGGAAGCCGAGCATTAGTTTATGTAAGCAGACTCCATTTCTAAACTAACGTTAGCTGTTGTTGCAACCCGCGTCCTTCACAAAGAAATCCACAGTCCAGGAGCATTAAACACAAATCGTCCACAGGCTTGTATAGACAACCGAGAGAGACGATGAAGATCTCATTTCTTACGTCAAGTTACAATCCACTCACATATGGCCAATAAATAAATGACTGATATATGTTTTTTCCTATGAATTGCAACATAAGCCCCTTTAACTCTGCTGTATTTTTGAAACAGGATGTTGTTGAAAAATTAGAGCATACAAAAATAACTTGATCCTGTGCAGATTAAAACAGCCCCGTCTTTGTTGGCACAACCAGAGGAATGCAGACAAAATCATAATGCCAGTTTTTGTCTAAAAGCTAATAAGGAAAGATAGATAAAGATTTGTAGTCTGGTAAGTTCAGAAAATGACATCACTTTACTGTAATGCTGACTTTAAAACCAGGAAAAGGCAACATATATGTCATATCGCCATATAACAATATCCAAACTCCAAGACGATATATAGTCTCATTTCATGATAATAATAATAATATAATATTGGTATATTGCCCAGCCCTAACTGGGCATACATGTTTTGAAAAGGTATAACTTGGTAATACTGATATTAGAAGTGAACTTCTTCTCATTGTGACCCGCTGTACTCCAGAACTCAGATAAACAACTACACAGACATGTACTTTTGATTATATCGGACAAGGTTGGAAAAAAACTCTAATCTCAACTTTAATTGAATCAAGCCTCAAACATTAAATTATGTTTGATAAATGGGAACACTTAACATAAGAGATCACAGCCTGTAATTGCTTGTTTTGAAGGTTCACATTCAAAGAGCTGTTTGATCTTCTTTTCACATTTGTGGCAGTGAAAGTGTAACATTTTTCAAAATCGATTAAAATAGCCTGAGAGGACAGAGGAGACATGTTGTGATATCAATGTGAGATGCCCCAAACAAAAAGCAAAGGCAGGAAGTTCACTAGTAAACGCTGTGGAGCCCTCCAGCACAGGTGGTGCTGCACATCAGATCAGTTAGCTGCTCTAATGGCCCTATAGAAACGCATTAGGTTTATTACAATGAAGATGTGTGACATTATGGCTCTGAGAACAACCCCTGCGCCAGTGATTAGCTTGAGATGGAGATGTTTATTGGTCTAACACTTGGCATAAGGACTGATTTAAATGTCCTGAGTGTGTTCAGATCATAAACATGACAACATACATCACTTGTGCAGGGAACATTGTGTCTTCATGGGCTATTGGACAGATGATTACCCCAATCTAGTGGTATATTTTTAGATGCAGTGTTTAGTGATAAGGGCACCTGGAAAATTAATACCTTTATTCTCATTCTTCGTATTATTAGTAGTAGTAGTAGCTAGTAGTATAAGTATTAGTATTAGTATTAGTATTATTAGTATTATTTGGTTTGGTCCTTTAAAGAATATCTCTTACTTTTTTTCGCACACAAAAACAAAACATCGACAATAGTTCAAGGCATCAAACCTGTGATATGTCTGTATTTATAACTTACCGATCAATGCACAACACAGTAACAATCCCCACCGTGGTGAACTGGTTGCTGACATCCACCACCACCACCGCTTTGCACATAAAGTTTCCGAACACCCACTGTCTGTCTCTGACCAGCTGGTGAATGTTGAAGGGCATCACCAGCAGGAACAGCATGTCGGCAATCGCCAAGTTCAACACGTAGATGTCCGAAACCATTTTCTTCTTGCATGCTTTCACCGCGTAGATGACCAGTCCGTTGGCTATGACTCCAACCGAGCACAAGATGCCATAGATTGAAGGGAAAATGTGCATGAAAGTGGTGATGTCGATGTGGCTGTAAGGTGACGGGGCTGGGTTCAGACATGACGGGTCAGTCGAGTTCTGGGTTTGGTTGTTTTTGCAGAATATGTCCGTGTCATTCATCTTCAGAGCCTTTTCGATAATCGCCCCAGTGTTGTTTGGGATTAACGCGCGCACCGGGTGCTCTCCAGCCGGCGTCTGCTCTCCAAACTTGCGCAGCAAACTCGCGCACTCTCCAAGAGCGCGTATCCTCCTCTGCTTATGGTTTCCCTGGACAAGGATTTAAAACAGGAATAAGTAGAACTTAATCAAGTCTAAGGGCATAAGGAATAGTGGTCCCTGAAGCATGTTTATCTCTGAAAGCAAACTATGATCTGACCATTTACCGTGCGCATCCGCTGTGCCAAACACAGTGTGCGCCTCAGGGGACACTAGTTCCCTCCCTTCAAACATCATTCGCTCTGTCGTGTAATAAGATAAAGCAGATGAAAACAACAAAAAAAATGCTCGAAGATCCAGGAATCTTGGCTTGCATTACATAGTGATCACACAGTGAAATTAAGGAGGGGGGTTAACAAATTGCAGCATGTTTGCTGTGCACTGTGGGATGAGTGATGTGTAAAGTGATGATCATTCGGTAAGGAGATAAAACACACATAAATAAAACAGAGATGATAAAGGCTTTCAGATAGCAAAATGGCAGAATCAATAAGACTTCAGATAACAATGTGCTCTTCATGGTTAATTCAAAAGCCAGGCAGTGGAAGGATGAAACAGGAAGTGTTAAAAGTCTAAGTGACTTTTACTAGAATATACCTGTACTGTTAAGCCACATGGTGCAGTTACTTTTACAACAAAGAGATTTATGTTTTCTTTATATTTCAATGAGAACACACATTTCCAAAGGGGATTTAAACTCCCTAATTTTCGTTTTCTCTGAATTATGATTGATTTCATCTGAGGGAAATTGAGCCCAGTAGGGTTATCACATGCAATTACATTTTTTTAATGGTGAATATGTCCTCCAAGCCCCAGCATAGCCCTCGTACCAAAGATGTGATTTTCCTCTGTGCTTTGTTCAGACATCACTGTGAATCAGCTGAAAGGACTGTAGCTGATCCAGGGATGCTCAGCAGAAAGAGCTCTGCTGGGATCTGACCACAGGTCAGCGGGAATATATTTGAGCCTTTCTTCACGCTGGCTCCAGGTACCTATTTTTCATTCCCTGTGATGTTTCTTTTCTGTTGCGACTCCTGTTCAAAGTGCACCATAATTTCTTTTTCTTTTTTGTACAGGCCTTTATAAAATACACTTTGGGACTTTTGGTCATCCTCGCTGGTCCAGAACATATAGAGGACAAGCTTCAATGAGCTCTTCAAACTAACTGTCGACTGCTGACAGCAAAGGAATAATCCAGCAGGAATAAAATTCACATTATTTATTCATCTTTTAGGATTTTGATCTCTTCATTCTAGATCTGTGCAAAGTTGTCATTTAAACTGTGGAAGCTGAGGACACGTCCCTATCACTTTATTAGAAACATTTGTTAAAAAATTAGCCTGCATTAAGAAAAGTTAACTAACAAATGAGAGCTGCTGACTGAAATGCACTGCTTTGTACAGTAGATGTAATATTGCCATTGTTCAATTGAAATGGCGTTGAAGTTGTGGATGTGATGCGTATGGATGACGGTTACATGGTCAGTCAATTTTATTGCGCATTTTATGCCGTGTATTTTTACTGTCAACTCTGTAGAAGTCGCTCTTTTGATGCCCAGTCACCCGGATATAATGTTACCAGTTAACGTTTCTGCAACCCACGGATACGTCCAAGTTTGACATTTGTACCAAGCATGGCATATCACAGTCACATTATATGCTTATTAGCTGACTTTTACATCAGGAGGTGGGCAGATGGGGGGAAATTTTCAGCTGTTTTTGTAGCGCCCGCAGGCGGACCATCTCCTGCCAATTTTGTTGTTGACAAAGCCGGGTGTTTTTTAAGCAGAACTGGGGACATTTCCAGCCACTTTTGTGACATCAAAAACATTAAAAACATGTTTTCCTAACCCTAACAAAGTGGTTTTTGTTCTATTGTAAATCTAACCAGACCACAAGCACAGCATTGTGACAAGAGAAATAGAAAATTGAACCCTAAACAAATGTTAAGTAGCAACATAAAGACATGTTGCGTTTTTGCTGGTTTGTGGTTTTGCAGAAATGTTCTTAGCTAACATTTATTGTGGCAATCATGTTGGCTTCCAGCAGGTCAAAGTTTTCTGATATTCTGTGAAATACTGCAAGATCTACTTGAGGAATAGGCACAACATTTCCCTTCCAGGCTGTGTATGCCATGCTGAGATCAAAGAAGGGGGACCCAA
Source organism: Pagrus major (assembly GCF_040436345.1). Lineage (NCBI taxonomy): Eukaryota > Metazoa > Chordata > Actinopteri > Spariformes > Sparidae > Pagrus > Pagrus major. The sequence goes on along the minus strand of NC_133232.1, from coordinate 21,275,076 downwards.
ATGCACAAGACGGGGGGGCAGGAATATCAATGGATGAAGTTTATTCAGGATCAACAGCGGGGACAAGCAAACACGGCAGGAACAGACAAACACAACAGATGACTCAACAAAGACTTAACCAAAGAGTGGAATTAAATACAAACTTAACTAACAAGGGGATGACATGCAGGTGGAGAAACACAGGTGAGGGTAATGAGTGGAGGAACCAAGAGAGCAGGGAGGGAGCTGATAGGCTGGAAAGAACACGGAACAGGGCTGATGCAGCGCAGGTGCAGGTTAGCATTTAGCTCAAAGCATTACTGTGCCTAATTACAGCATCGCTATTAATATTTCTCAAATAAAACAAATATCTGTCAGCTGCATCTTGAGGCTGCACCATCCACAACCTGCTGTGAGTCTTTTTGGATGATGTTGCCACGAGAAGAGAAACTGATTTTGATGAATAGATCAAGGAGGAAGTTGAATTATTTTCCAAATCAGCCATTTTTTGTCAGCTTGGAAGTCAGGATCCATGACAGCCCAGCAAGAGGTGTGTTCATCCAGTCATGTCTGGGCGAGGCTCCTGCAGTGACTGTGATGGAATAATGATGCAACACTCTGGAGAAGCTCTGGGGATTGCCAAAGTCACGACATGTTAAATTTTGACAGTATTGACAGCCGATCAAACCCTCTGCTCTGTCAGATTCACACATATTAAGAGCTTACATCCTCAACATCCATTTGTATGCAAATTGTGTCTCATTTTCATTAGCATGTTAAATCAAGATTTATCTCATAAAATGACAGTTGGCACATTTTCTAGAAAATGAAAATTTCTTCTCATCTGCTTTCAATAATGAGCTTAAACGGTTCCCTTTTAGCCCCATTTAATGTCATCATTTTGTAAAAATATATACGTCTGCTCTTCAGAGAAATAAAGCACTTGAGATTCAAAGCTACAGTAGGTAGGTTGGAAGTTAATTACCATAAATGGTCAGAGTCAAGTCAAATTTATTTCTGTTCTCATTCTGTCCGGTGCTGCAGCACTGTATCCCCCCTCTGACTGAATGGAACATTAATTTTCATTAATTTAACCTGTGTTTACCTTCTATTTCATGTCAATGTGGCTGCCGTCAAAAAGGTTTATTAAAGGCGGATCTACTGACGAGGTGTTTCAGGAGCAGTTTTTACTGTGGGAGAGAGGAGCTTCTCTTGGCATGGATTATGGGCTTTTTGACTTTCAAGGCCTTTTACATGCACAAGAGCCTGTATAACACACCGGAGGAAAGGAAAACAAACTATCATTTTAAAATGAAAGATAAAGTTTCTTCACAAAGCAGTACTGTTGGCATGAGCTATGAAGCTTTAAGAATTGGGCTTGTGGTTGCTACAAACCTCCAAACATGATAAATGATTTTTTTTTCTTTCCTTCAGCAATCACCACTATGTACTAATGCAACATGGGGTTAGTAGGGTCACAGTTCCCGTCTGCTCAGTGGCCAACACCGGAGGACGGTGCTTGCCCAGGTCAGCTCCTGGTTGTGAAGGTGTGCACCTGTGTGAATGTGAAGCGGGACATGGCTGAAAAAAGAGTATTTGCACTCGATAAAACTCCAACGTGGATCAACACAATAGCTGACAGGTCTTTAAAGTGCATTTAAGGGCAGTTTTGGTGTGTAAATCAAACCCAAAGCAGGTCTTTATTGTGAATAGTTAATCCAAGCTCTACTTCCTGTTTTTTTTTGAAGGACACTATACATGTGGATTTGTTTCTTCTTTACAATGGAGTCCTGTTAATTATAACCACCTACAATATGTTGGTCCTCATTAATTAGATAATATGCACAGCGCAGTGGCCTGAGGCGGCTCATAAATGCTGGAACAGCTCACAGACAGACACGATAACAGAAGCAGAATAAAGAATACAGCCACAAACTCAAAAACTTTCAAAGAGATCAGCACTTGGAGAAGAAACATTTGCTTCATACTTTGTCATATTTTCTTGACTTGTGCAATGAATTGATGTCCACTGCATTTTCTATACGCATGAGAAAATAGAGCCGGGAAGTCAATTCAGCAAAGTGATTGTTGTTTGTGTCAGTAACAACTTGTCTGGCTTGTTCACTGAAATAGACCAAGTGACACATCCATGTGACAAACAGCATCAGTCTGAAGTCAAACCAGCTTCTTTGAAGGTTAAATTTAAGTTTCTTCTGTTGTCATTAAAGCTGTTTTCAGTGATATATTTGTATTAGAATAAATGTTAAATAGCTCTATATTCCAACAGTAATCACTGTTACAGAGAACTCCATAAAGAGGCGGTCGTGTCTGCTCGTGAACATGCAGAGAGCAGGATCCTCCTGTTTGCTGCTATGTCTGGCGATTACTGCTGCACGTTGATGTGGTGACGTAGAGCAGAGGGGGGAGATTGCTCACTGCAAAATGGACAGGAAGTTAGCTCAAACGAAGGCAATGCTTTAAACAAAGAATCCGAATCTTTCTTTTTTTTATTACAAAGTAAGTTTTCACATTCGAGGAATCCTAGGTATATGTTTAGGCAGAGATGTACAGATTTGTCAGCAGCAGGTTAGCTTAAGCTCAGTTCACACTACAGGATTTTAGCCCTGATCTTCCACTCGCCAACGGTTTTTGGAGATTGCCAATAAAAAGCCGCAGATCAGAGACAAATCAGCACTCGCTCCTGTGTTCTACGATCGCAATCCAGGAGCTCGCTGACTTATACATCTAGAAGGCTAGATATTTGGTTGAGTTGCAAACAGAGCACAGAGCAGACACTCCTCTCCTCTCTGACTGTGTTGTCACCCGCAATTGCTCTCTGAACCCAGCATCTATTTTCATCTTTCTGAGAGGGGCCAAATAACAGCCTACAGTTTCTATCAGAATACAAACACAAAAGCTTTTCAGTATTCGTAACCTTGTCATCCTCGCTGAACCACAAGAAGAGCAGGCAGTTGTACGCTTTCAGTGGAGTTTCCATATTTGTTTCTTTTTCTTTCTTGTGTTTTCACTGCAAATCAGCAGACAAACAACTTGTGTCATTCCTGTGTGACATCCTGCGTGTGTGATCTTATTATGTGTGACCCCCCCATCACAGATCAGTCAGGTAGTGTTCAAAGCACAACGATTGCAAGTTGAGTACAAGACAGAAAGTTGTTTAGTGTAGCCAGTACAGCGGTCTGAAGACTTTGAAGGTCATGCGGTGTGACCAAGGCATTAGCTTAGCATAAAGACTTGAAAGAGGAGGAAGAAGCTAGCCTGACTTGACAATTTAATTTTTTTTACACCTTTTAATGTTTGTTAGCTGGGACCAGTAACTATATATCTACGGTACAGATGTAAGAGTGGTATTGGTCTGCTCATCTGTCTCTCAAAGAGAAAGGTTTATTTCCCGAAATATCAAACTATTCCTTTAAATTACTACAATCCAATTTCCCACTTGGACCTGAAAAGTGCTGCCTGCATTTATTTAATGACGCATAAAAGTCAGGAAAAGTAGAAAAAGACTGCTTTTTCTTGAACTAAACAGACTCTCGGCCACAGGTTAAAATGCTTGTCTTACTCTAATGTCACTTTGGCCTGTCTCGCATCTCTCCCCTCATACCTGACTATTGTGAAGAGCTTAATTACCTGTGACATTTAGTTATTTAAAAGGAGCATCAAGGATTTTGCACTGATTTCTAATGGGATCATCATTCCTATCTTTGATAGAGACCTAACCTGCTGTTGTTCAGCTCAGGCAGAGAGAGACAAGGGGGGAATGGTAGCATTATGTGTGCACTAGTTCTATTTGTGGAGGTAACATTCAGAAAGTGTTTAAAGGAGATGTGCTGTCACTGGGTATCATGGAAGCACGTAAACAAGCTTAAATAACACCAGAGAGTGTGTTTTTTGTGTCACTAAAAGGGTGACGGGACACTCTTGGTCTTTGAGTGTTTTTCACTTGAGCAACAGCTAGAATGACATGCCGTGTATCAAATGAACCACTGCGAACTCTTCATAATTTCCACATACATGAAGCCCATAGAGAATTATACAAAAAGAAAAAGAGTGTACAAAGAACCTTTCACCTACAGCATGAGACTATACAATAATAAACATATACACTGGAAAAAATAAGAAAAAAACCCTAAATACAAGGTTTCTTACAGAAGCCCATAATGGCGATAGAGGTGCAATTAGTTTTTTAGTGTTGTTATTAATAAGGTTAGGCAAAAAAAAGACCCAAAAGTAGGACACAGAGGCAGGCAGGTTGTAAAGCAAAAGGCAAGCTTTAATAACAAAACTAAAATCTCCAAAATCCAAAGTGCAGGTAATATAAAGTTAGGCGACAAAATGGCGGCAACAACAAGACAGGCAAAGGAGAATCCAAGTAAAACTAAAGAAAAATACAAAAGCTGCGGGGAACAAAAGCGGCAACACTGAGGACACAAGAGGAGCAAACACAGGTCAAGGAAACAGACACAGGAAATACAGATGAACCAACAAAGAGGGAGGAAAATCACAGAGTTAAACACACAGGGGCCAATTAACACATGAAACACAGGTATACACGGAAAAAAGGCGGGGAAGAGACAAAGACAGGAAGTGGAAAGTAAAACATGACACATGAGACTATAATCTACAAAATAAAACAGGAAACGACTCAACCAAAAACCCAAACCAGGACAGTTACCTGGAGATCACTAGTTAATTATTGTGTCATCTTGACTTAACAAAGATTGTTTTCTTGTGACAATGGATTGATTTATATTGAGAAAACTAACTTTCTTCTCTTGAGATAACGTGACAAATTAATCCGTGATCATAAGAAAACAAAAGGTGGTTCCCTCTTATTACTTATAGCCTAATGTGTTTAAGATCAGCAGTTCCATGCATATATGGTGTCTTGGCAAGTGTAACAGCTGATTTAAGATGAGCTGTCAGATCATAGAGTACCCTTTATTGATCAATGCATCACACTACATCAATCTTAATTTCTTTATGTACGTAATTTATTAGCCTAGCAATCAAAAACTCACCAATGTGGGTAGTTGCTTTTTTGTAGCCTGTTGGACAGTGACACATCTGATGCCTCTCTAAGCCTAAATGATGCTTTTACCTGCTTACACTTTTATTATATCTGCCACTCTTATGAATCGTATGAAGTGGTTTTGTCACGATAAATGATCTCATTATTTTGAGATAAATCAACTGAGATAAAGATAACCTGTTATCCAAGATAAAGAGCTTTATTACTTAAAGATAATGCACTAATAAATCTTGCCGTGGTTTTGGATGGATTTTATAGTTAATGCAATATTTACATCTTTTTTTAACTTTTGCTGAACATTTTTGTCACAAGATAAAACAAACATTAAAAAGTCAAATTTCAGTCATGACTACATTTTGACCAAAATTTTAGTACTTTGACTTTGTACGGCAGTATGGCCATTAAGGGCTTTCATAGTTTCTTGCTTGTAATAAGCAAAGAGAATTGAAACAAGTCCCATTTATCTGACTGAATTGCTACTTCCTAGATGTCTTAGAGATATTTTTGACTTAAAATCAGACAAATATACTTGGTTAGAGTTTTTGCAGTGTAGATACAGTACATATATACACACATACATTGTGTTTTAATGTGCCACATCACATCATTCAGATGATCAAACAAACTCAATGTCCAATCAGTTGCCTTCAAAAAATAGACATGGATAAGTGCCTTGTCACAGCACATTATTTTCTGTTACATCAAGGCACTCTGACCTGAGAACATCCGGTCCCTTTGCATTTATAAATATAGTCTGTAGACATGGGAGTGAAAACAGTGAGTGATAAGTGCTGCCTCCAAATGAGTGGTAAAACGAATCCATAACTAACTTTTCTAACTTTAATTGAATAGATGCTGGTATGTCTGAGGCCTATAATTAAATTATGAAAATGTTGAACTGAAATGCCACAGTTGCCACAGTGTCTGTATGCATTGTAGAAAGAGGACTTTAATGAAATTAGTATGTTATGATTATTCGTCTGATTCACCGTGGATGTCAGACTAGTCATATGCAGACACGGTCATTTGTGTGATGGAGATATACATTTGCCTGTGAAGCATGTGCAGCTGTGTTGCTCAAAACCGAGCATCCAGAGAGAAAACATGAAGCAACACAAACCAAACAGTGGTGTGCCCTGTCTGGTTCACAGTTAATAGTATCACATGCCTTAGATGTCAGATGATTTTTTGTCAAGATAAGATAAACATCTCAATAAATCCTCCGGGTCTTTGCTAATGTTAATTGCATGCTCTGGTCAGTGTTTAGTTTATATTTAACGCCAGCAAACACAATGCAAAATATTGTGTAAATAAGAGTGTTCCCGAGACATGTGATGAGCATCAAGAGAAAAGTCTGAGTAGGGTTCAGTGTCATGATACATTCCTGCACTGTTTTTATGTCTTCTGAGGGATTCCCCATTGGTGTGCAGTCTCATTTACATACCTCAGCTGCCTGTGAATGTCAGTATGGAGTTGTGTTTCTTTATTATGGTATGTTCACATGAATCGTAAAAGACCAGCAGGAAGCTTTTTTTTTTAGATTCTCCTCAGATGAAAAGGAGTGAATAAAAATAGATGTAATCCTGTGACTCTGACAAACATTAACATGTTTGTTTGTTCCTGTGATAACATATAGAAATAACATCCCCTGTATGTGTCTTCCCACGCAAGTTGTTATATTTGTTCTGATTAGATGGTCGATCAGATTATGAGTCACTTCTGTCAACACAAACCCACAGGTGAAAAACACCTCTACATCCAGTCATGTATGTTATCAGATCATAGAGTTATGCAACTCATGCCCATGGCACAACTTAGATTACTTTATGTCTGTTTGAATCAAACACCAGATGGGCTTTGACAGACAGGCGCTCCCCTGAATTGAGTCTGACCAGAGCGTTTGCTGTGCTTGTTTTGCAGTGACTGCCGGATGACACAGATCTTGTGGGTGATCTTTGGACAATCATATGATCTCCTTCTGCAGATCCTCCAGGGGAGCAGAATGTGGTGAAACCATTCCTTTATTAGTACCACACATCTACTCCAATGTGACAAATACCTAAATTTACGAGCGACCCACTTTTCTCAGAATTAACTAGTACAACATTATGTTCTCTAGTGAGCTCTTGACAAAGTGGAGATTCGCTGGCATTTTGTCTCCTTCTTTAATTTAGTAAAATCAGACTAGAACGTACTGTTTGTTCTCAGAAGACAAGGATGATATTATTGTCAAGCTCCTGACAAAAGAAGTGTATCGTTTCAATACACGCAGGAGAAATGCAATGATGTGCAGCAAAGCATCTTGCTATAAATGGTCAAGAATAATAAAGTCATATTTTTATGTCTCTGCTTGTCTTCAAAGTGCACAGATCTGACAGACAGCAGTCTGATGCTGAGCTTGTCTGAAATGTGCTGCTTTTTGAACATGGATTGAAGAAGATGAAAGAGTGCCCTCTGTGATGTTTATCTGATTTGACACAGAAAAACTATCAATTAATTTCGCCCCATTATGATTTGTGAGAAATCAATAGCAATTCTCTAAATGGCTATTTCTAATCTTTTATGTGAGACACGAACATATTTGACCTTACCAGGTGTATTTCTGATGGAACACAAGCACTGGTGACGTACAGAAGGAATGGGGTGAAGCTATTGCGAAGAAAAAGCCTTTCAGCCTCAGAGTCTTCCTGACAAAACGAGTAACACCGTAACTTGTATCAGCCTAAAAGCCTGGTGTGTGGAAATAGAAATGCCAATAGTAGTGTTTTCAATGCCACAAGGACACTATGAGTCAAGCTGAGGGGGAAGTGATGCGTTTCAATCAACAGGATTTGGAAAGAAAAACAGACGACAAAATATGAAAATTAAGCAACATTACAGTTGTATTCTTCCTTGTGTCAACAGTCTTTATGCACTTATCTTTAACCTTAATTGGCTCGACAATACATGTGTGTCAAAATCCTATTAAGTTTAGTCTTGTATTTTGCAAAATCTTCACAGCATTTAACATATGAGGGTGAATATTGTTGCATTTTATGACCTGAACCATCATTAACTGTGATTTAGCTGCATTATTATGTAACTAGAGCAAATACATTCAAACAAATGAGTCTGTGATGAAATCCTCCCCGTCTGAACTATTTTTGACTCTTATCACTGACACATCAGCTAATTTATCCTTGGTCTTGATTTGTTTTAGGAATCTTATCAGATGGGTTCATGTTTTCCTCGACCAAGGTCACCGAAGCACTGATAACAAAAAACAATGTTCAACCTTGTCACCAATGCAGATATTTCTGTACCGACCGCCAAACTCCCTCTACAAGCATGAGAAAAACATTTGATTTAGATGTGCTTTGAGTAGCATTCTGAAAATCAGAGCATCATTATGGAATTATTTTTGTTGCTGTGCTCCAAACAGGGTACAGAAAATAATGTGAATACTTTGTGAAAAAAGACTATTAAAGACCACAAAGCAGAACTAGCAGGAATCTGCGCTTTGATAACAATGTGTTCTGTTTGATTGTTTGTTTTAATATGTCCATCCATCCATTAGCTGAAGCAGGAGACTACAAGCAATTTAGAGTCGCCGATTAACCTAACATGCTTCCGTTTACACACTAACTCAGAATGGTCCATATGAATGGTCATGTGATACACATTTTCAGGTGTGTTAGTATGGACAGAGATTGTTTCTGAAATGGAGCTAAAACACATTTCATTTTAAAACCCCATTTTGAATTGGCCAGGACCAGGACCAGCAGAGGCAAAAAAAACTCATTAGTGACAGCTGGTGGACAGGTGTTGCATGGCAGGTCTGGAGCAATACAATTAGCCGTTCTCATTGAAAACATTTCGACATGTCACAGCAGGAAAAGCACAAGTGTACATAAAAAAATGGCTGAATTCCTTTTAGCTGTTTCAGTTTCAGGTTCATTGTAGTCTTCATACTGTCACATTGTTGTGCATTACTACGATATTGGAGTGGAGCCATGATTAATTATATTAGTATCCGCAGTGCTTTTCCTGGAAAGAGAAGTCATAACGTCTGCTGTGAGAAAGACAAACACTTTGAGGCCCCTGTGGTATTTTAGATCCAACACTTTCTCAGAATTATACATCGGTCTGCAAACTCCATTTCCTGTCCCAAATTAAAAAAATAAAAACCCAAAAGCCTTTGCATAAACATTATAATTGATCTGGTGTCTGCAGATAGCACTCCACAGAGCCGCTTGTTTCTATGTCACAAACATCATTCTGGTGCGAGCCGCGACATATGACACTATAGGCTACTTCACAGCAAACATCTGACTTGTCATAGCATGAAAAGCACCAGTGTTACTCATAACTCATTAAGTCCCCCTCCAGTTAAAAATGTGTTTTACTTCTTGTTAGGTATCATCGCTCAAACTGTCAATTTCCTCTGTGCTCACTGAAAATATTCAAGGAAAACATTACAAGGATTTAAATTTGGTAATTATACTTTTATACGTTTGTATGTATGTCTCAATACATTTGTATGAATGGGTTACGAGACCCAGAAACTGAAGCAGCTCAATGAAATTCAGCCATAATTAATTTTGTTTCCTTCCTACACTGACATATCAAAATCTCCTGCTGTGAAAACAGCACACACTCCAGCACTGGATAAAATGTCAGCAGAAACATTTCTGCAAACCACAGATATGTGTCTACCAAATGTGTCATATCACGCGCACATTACATGTTTATTTACCTGACTTTCATGTCGGGAGTTGAAGGTGATGGTGGTGGAGCGACAAGGCTGCCAAGGTAGTGATGACGAGTCGAGTCTGCGTTTTAACATTTGTAAGCGTGACACCACTGGATATTTTTAAAGAGTGAGTGGAAGTGAATAGGATAATGTACACAGGTTTTTAGTTGTTGGCTTGTCATGGTTAAGAAAGCACAGGTGTAACTGAACATTAAAAACGACTGTTCCATGTACAGTAGGTAAGAAAAGTATATTTCAGGCTCCTGATATTGTGTTTAATAGAACATTTAATGGATGTGAGCTGAAGCTGTAAACGTAATTTGCTACACCCGTGCTTTTGCACCTACAAGTCGCTGATTGGCTTGAATTTCAGATTTTACTCTTGCAGACATGCCATTTCAGGTTCACATGGAGATCACAGACTGTTCCAGTGGGGTGGAGAATCAGAATCAGGTTTATTGCCAAGTAAGAGGACTTTGCCCCGGTGTTTAGGTGGCATATAACAATATAACACACATTAAGTAGAAAAATACAAAGAAAGATGAAAAGCAAGTGCTGCAAGTCTGGACATGGTTGAAATAACCATAAAATAGTTTGATAATTAAATATTAATGTTTGGAAAGTAATCAGAACTAATGAAACAAGGGAGTCAAATTACATGTTTATCTTCATTTATCTGACCTATTTTTATTTGCCATCTACCAACCTTTACCTACACTACTGGGTAGCATTGTTACAGTGAAACACAACTCTAACAGGAGGGAAACATTATTTGACCGGGGAACAGACGTTGACACAACATCGGAATGTATCTCTTATTGCATCGATTACAAGGAATTGTAACTGCGTGTGTTTGCATGTGCTGAAAGACGTGCACGTTTATAAATGATTGTGTGGATGTGGGTAGATTATTAATTTGCAGTGCATTGCCTTAGGCCCATGTGCTGAAGATTTTCCAGTTACAAGAGCCGTGTCATTCTTAAGCTTGAGAATGGCTTTTTAAATGAAAGCTGTACAGTTTGTTTTTTTTTTCAGAAATGTGTTCACCAGAGGAAGATACAAATCAAAAAAGGTGTGTGAATGTGTATTAATGTAGCAGCCTGAAGCGGATTGAAAGGGGGATTGATTATCCAACTATCTCCAATCATTTGTGAGCAGTTACTCGGACAGCCACTTTGATTGGAAGACGGTAATATCGAGCAAGACATCGACAGGTAAATTGGTGTTTACAGAGATGTGGATGTGGGTACCTGACTGTTGTGTTGAGTTGGGAGCTTCTTTCACTCTGTGTCTGAGGAGCTTAGTAGAACCAGCGCTCCTTTGCACGCTGAGGTATGATTGGGATGCCTCCTTGATGACCTTCCATAAATATATTTTGAACTCATCAACTAGGAGGAGGCACCCAAGCAAGGTTCAAGAAGAGCTGGAGGATGTGGCTGGAGAAAGGAAGATAAACAACAGTCTGTTTAAGCCTTTACACACTGGCATGCACTGACCCATAATGCTGCTCTTTCATAGCAACCAAATTCCTTGCAGAAACTGGAAAAACCATGAAGAATACTGTGTCATAACCAACCAGTAATGCAGATAGGCACAAAAAATTAATGTGGTCTTATGCTGTGTGTTCAAGATTTAATCAAGGAGCCTCAGTGGATCTGGCATGCATAATCGTATTTTGATAACATGCGTCACTCAAATCAGAACACATATCCTGTATCATCAGAGGGCTGTAGAGAGCTAATCAGCTGAAAGGGAAGGTCTTCTCACAGCATGTAAGCAGTAGACGCTAAATTAGACATTTATCTATACTGTGCATTCCTACCATTAATGCCATAAGAATAAAACATTATTTTTGCTGTGTATTTGGTATGTTTACATAACAAAATATCTATAATTATATAACAATTTTTGAGAGGTTTTTGCCAACTGAAGTGAATAAAACAGCACAGTGCACTGTTGACCTGGTTTGTGCAGGCAGACCAAATGTAGCAAACATCACTTATAAAAGACGATTTCATGCTGTTGACCTGAAGAATGCTCTATTTTTTCAAGTAACATTACAAAATCGGAGTACAAGTCCTCCAAGTTAAAGGACAACATATTATTTAACTGTCCTATAGGACGACACATATGTGCATTTTCTGATCTGTTGCCTCTTTTAGTGGGACGACACCATAACCTAGTTTGTTTTCTGTAGCCTCAATTTACAGATGCTCCCAAAACACCCCAGACGGAAGCTATGTGTGGGTGCTTTGTGTGCTGCTGTGTCTTACACTGACCCCGGTAAGCTTTTGTTGGGCCTAAGGCCAACTGAAACTGGAATCTTCAAGAAACCTGAGGTTGACTAACATTTAAGGGAAATAATCTTAAAATCTAAAACTACTAACCTGACGGGAATTAAGTGTTTAAAGGGGGAAAAAAAGACGATTAAGAACTTATAGCTGGATCAGTTTGATGACAGAGAGGACATATTGCATAAATTGTACATTTATTTGTTTTCTAATTTTATTTAAATGGTAAGATGATAGATTTGAGTCAACAAGTTATTTGGTTTTCTACAGCTAAGGGAAGCCTCGACTTAAAAAAGGACCTGTACTAGAGAAATAAACCTTATAGGTGGGGTTTTTTCTGCTTTTTTCTGTTGTGTGTGTTTGTTCTTACTTACTTATATACAGTCTGCTACTGAAAGAACTTAGTGAACTTAGTGAACCTAAAGAACCAAGTGAACCTGTACCACAAAAACCCTGTAAGATCTTCAATATAAGATATTTATGGAGAACTCCAGATTTTGATATCTTTGATACTAAACCCAGGATCAGCAGCGTAGATTCCCCACCCAGGGAAAGGTTACATGTCAGACATATTACGACATCATTTGTCTGTGCCTTTCGTAACCTTTATAAATCATTGTTAGAGAAATACTTCATTTCTATTGCGTGACAGTGCTATGGTTAGGTAGGAAAAGGTTGTGGTTTGGATTAAAATGACTACTTCATTAAAGTAAGGGAATCTTTGTCGTCATGGTTGCCATTTACAGATTTCTTGACATGTACAAATTGTGAATACAGTTTCTTGGGAGTCATGGTAGATGCCATGGACTCATGTAGAGTTTATTTGTTAGAGAAGTGTATTTACTTTCTCCACAGACTCAGATCTTTTGGAGCTAGTAGCTGGATTATCTCTCTGTTTTCCAAACCAGTGATTCAAAGTGTCATGCTGTGCTGCAGTAGCGCCTGTCTGTGAAACACAAACCCCAATTTGTGCAAAGATTATTGGCACACCTGTGGCATCCTTCTGTCAAGCAACTCACAACAAGAGCATGCTCAGACTTTGCCAACACCTCCTCTGACCCCTTGCATGTTCTTCTATTGTGTGATATGTTTCATGGTCATGACTGTTGGATGTGCTTTGTATGTATATGAATATGTGTGACTGTATGTCTGACCTGTGTGTAAACTTCTTGGGCCGAGCTGTCTGAGGATGCAAAATGAATTTCAGTGTGAACTGACCATAAAGCTGGATCATATTGTATCGTATTGTAACACACAGACAAAGTGTGAGATAAACACACACACGTTAGTAAATGATTATGCCACAAATCTCACCTCATGCACTGTACAACAAAATGCAGTGAATCTTGCACACCGAAACTGCAGGATGCAACTGCTGCCCCTCTCCTTAAACTTCAGCATATGGAACAACAAAATATCAGAAGCACTTTGCACTTTGCTGCATGCACAAACATAAATCCCATGGAAGTGTTTATCCTATTGAGCGTCATGGTCATTCTGTCACCTTTAATTGTGTTTTGGGCATTGTGTTGCTAGGCTCTTCCCTCCAAACCAGCCCTGTATCAGCCGCGTTAGCCCTGCCCCGTTGTCTTCTTCCTCTCACCTGTGCTTGTCTCCTACCTCATCCCTTGTCATTTTTAGTTTGTGTTTAGGTCCAGTTGTCATACAAGTCTTTGTGGAGTTGTCTGTTCACTTTACCTGTTCCTGTTGTTTATTTTGAATAAAAGTTCAGCCATTGATCTGCCTCCTCGCTGCCGTCTCTTGCATTTGGGTCCACCTTCTACACTAATTTTGGAGCACAACAAAGAAGGGAGGTCCACACGGTAACCTCTTAAGTAAATCAAATCATTTATTAAAGATAACTTAACAGAAGCAAACTAAAGGCTAACGAAACATAATCACAACCTAAACAATACCAAATGGAGTGCCCAAGCAGGCGCCAGCCTTCCAGGAGGGAGAGAGGGAGCCATCTTGGAATCACCTGGCTTATAAAGGCTCAGGTGACACCAATCCCTCAACGAGGTGGGTGGGGCCATACCAGGGAGAACCTGAAAAGAGGAGCACAGGTAGGAAAGGGACAACAGATACTAGGCTAAGGCCTAGGGCGATAATTAAGTTATCGATAATTAAATGAGCAGATTTATTTACATACACAGATTCAGTGGCATGTTTTGTGTGTGGGATGACAATATGTCATTGTGTGACATAGCTGCTTCTATAGGTGGAGTCATTCCAACAGAAAACAGTCAGTGATAATCAGCCAAACATGTGTTAAAGAAAGATAATCACTTAAGTAATCAAATGCCTCATCATGATTTAACTCTTGCCTGACTCTTTTTTTGACAGTAGTGACATTTGAGTCTACAAGCACTGATGGAGACATTTGATGTCCTCTTCTGAACAAGCCTCTTTTATCTTTTTATTTTTATTCCTCCTGTCTGGGCTCATATTAACTGTCCTGGCTCCTGTAGATCCATCGATGCACCAGGCAGTGACTGACTGTCCTCCCATATTTTCAAAAACTATACCTATTAATGTGTCTGCCAAATGTGCTGGATGTGGACAATCTATCAGTTATGCGGCAGAGGAGTGTGTGCAACATTTGGTTACAGGTTTTTAAAATAGATTTTTCTTTCAGCTACAATCAAAGTACAAAATCTCAATTTGTCTTTCTGCCATGCCCGCTGCTGTTTCACCATGCGGTGTGCCAAATGCAGCATTGTTGAATTGACAAATGTCTAGTGCAGTTCTTTTATTGTCATTTTGAGTTTTAAATGGCATAATTACCCTATTCCTCAGGCCTTTTATCAAGGGCAGGAATATTTTTTTCCTGACAGTCATCAAAGTGTTTTTATTCAAAAGTATAAAATGCCTCCCCGCAGGTTATCCTTAGCTGGTCTTTTGATGGTTGTGTGAAGAGTATAAGTGCACATCAGTCCGATTTCCACAAATAAACAAAACTCAAACAGCTTATTTTCACCTCAAAGAAAAAAATCTGCATGCTGTATTGATCGCGGTGGGCCCGGCGGGGCTTCATGAATTAGTGCTCACCATCTCCTCAGTGAGAGCTCTCACCTCTTCTGTAGCATCTGAGGATTTGTACAGTGTCTGTGGGGTTTCAGCATTATCAGTATGCAGCACACATGCCTGCAAGTCTGCAAATAACTCTGTGACATGCCCCTCAGACACCCACCCCGCCCATTTGTTGATCTATACTTTATTGCTATATTTATGAGTAATACACAGCCTTCAACACAGTCGTTCCAATCAACCAGGGGGTTGTGCAAATTCTTTCCCCACTAGCCATAAAATTTAATGAATAATTTGAATAGGTGCTGATGCAGATAGAGTTGCTGGTCAAGCGGGTTTCTCTGATGAGTTCTCAAATACACTTGCTAGCAGACAAACTTGAATCCTCAGAACAAGGGATAATCATTTCTTCATATGTGACTACCTGAATTTACCCGTCAGTTCTTTAGATCAAAGATGAACATGTCAAACAAAATGTGATATCCTAGATAACGTCTCATCTTTACAGAAGTACATTCTGCATCAGTGCAGCCAACCTGAACACAATCCTTCGTGGACTTCTGTGACTGACGTCTGGCGTCACCATGGAGATACAATCAAGCACTAAGCCTGTAGAGCAGCAGGAATCAATAATATATTGTGTGCACTAGAGATTAATGATTTATACCCGACGAATGACAATTTGTTCTGTTTGACCTTCATCTACCTCTAAGTGTGACTCAGGCCAAATTTGACAAATTTCCAGCATATCAGATATTGGAGAAGATAGGAACTAGTTTCTCTTTTGGTATTAAGTCCACTGGATATAGCGATCACAGCATGGTCCTGTGGATCAGAAACCCATCAGATTAGTGGATGTGTTTTATCATTCTGAGTGAAGGTCTCCTGTTCAGGGTTGCTACTGTCATAAATACAAATCCCAGTGAAATCTGTAACAGTTTGTCAGACATAATGTAGGTGCTAACTACAAACAAAACTCATTACGTCATAACAATGTTATGTGTTGAAAACTTGTATGTTGAAGTAAACATGTATGTTACGCTGTGATCCTACCCTCTCACTGAAGTTACATAGTGCAGAAACATGTGATGGGGGGCGGAGTGGCTGAGACAGAGACACCATTCACCCTATTACAAGACACTGAACCATCAACATGATTTTGAAGCCGTTATTTTAATATAAAAAAAGTTACATAATGTTGCTTTAATCAGGTAAGTCCCATTAAGATCAATATCTCCTTTTCAAAAGATAGCTGAGAACACAACTGTATCAAAAAAAACATAGAATTTCAGAAGCACAATATCAGAATTAAAAAATTACCAATAGTTAAGCAATAGTCAATAATCAATCATGACAATTAGTAATACCATAGGATCCATGTAATATGGTCGAGCTTACGTTGACATAATTCTTTTGTCAAATGCTATGATTTATTTTATATTACTCACAAAGTAATGAAGCAATTACCCTTATCTAACAGCAAAATCCCTTAGTCATGTTTAGCAGAAAGAGCACTGCAGTGTTTTCAGTGGCATCGTGAATGTGGTTTATCAAAAGCACATATATCTAAAACACAATTTTTAAATCAGTACCTGTTCACAATAATGAATAATGTTGATGAGAAAATGCATCTGTTTGGCTTGAAACTTTAAAGGTCCTTCCTTCCTGCTCCTGGCACTGCAGTAAAAGCTCTTTGGCACTGACTCAGCCACTTAATATGCATGTATTTCCACCTACTGGTCAAGTGATAACACTGCACATCACCCGCATCCCTTTTATTCCCCATCTTATGATACAAATCTAAATTACTGCTGCAAAATAGAGATTTTGGCAGATACTAGACATGCATGTAAAATTTTAGCATATTTATATAATAGATTGCAGTCAGTGGAGCATATCACTGGCAGCCTCTGGGTTTTATAGCTGTTATCAAAAAACTGGCTGGTTCAGGCCCCTGTTGATTTGTGTCTCTGTGCTCAGGTATCCCTGCATTTCATTTGTCCGGTGCGTCCGCTTTTTGATCCATGTACGCTGCAAATTCTCTCTCCCTCTCAAACAGAAACAGAACCCATTCTTGTGGAGCATTTTATATTAAAAGCCTGTCATCTAAACCTGCTCTGATGTTCAGCTACTGGGAATAAAACAGGTGGTGCCTCCCCCTCTTGTGGTTTGATGCAATATTACATTGGTTTGCAGTTGTTGCAGTCCTAACTGTGCCTGGTTATTAGAGCTTTTGATAACCAAACCAAAGCTGAAATTGAGCTCGAGCTATGCTTCAGAATCTGCAATTCATGAGTAAAATACGAGCACGGACTGCACCGCATGTTTCATCTGAGCAACATATCATTTTTCCTTGAGTGTAATGTGTAGTTATGTGACTGTCTGTGATCATGAAGACATTGTTTGAGAGGGAAGAGAAAGAAATCAATGTCAGGATTGAAGTGGTCGCCTTATTTCCTTTGGAGTGCAGTATATTGCTGATTGAGCGTTCAGACCCATTCAGAACCAAGATTGCCTCTCCTCTTTATAGGCAGCTCCAGCTTGGATTGACTCTCAGTCTCATGATGCTGGTAAAAATAGCTTTATTCTCAACAGGCTGGATTTAATTTAGCGGGCCCGTGTCTCCACAGTGATAGCTGATGGGAAGATGTGTATTCATAACGGAGGCGTGGACGGATCAAAGTTTTTATAGAAAATTGCACGTTTTGTGTTATTCTTCATAGAAGAACTGCAGTTTGCAGTGCCTCTGTGCTCACTACAGCAGAAAACAACTTTATTTTTGCAATGTTTGCATTTGTTTGCATGTGAACACTTCCCTCTACCTTCATATGTTACAGTGCATGTGTTTTCCTTTGACAGTGAAGACGAGTGTGCAGAGTAGCGAATGTTTCTCCATGCATTCAGAATTTCCTCTTTAATCTCCTCCGAGGAAGCTGCTGGGCTCGGCTGCAAAGCATGGGTGGCTGTGTGAGTTATGGCATGCAAGCTCTTCAGAGGGGTTTTAGAAGAATTGGTGAAGGAGAGGATTTCACCCAAGAATACATTAATAGTCAAAACTTATCACATCACTGTGCAGTCCTCCCAGATACTTACCAGATATGAAAAAACTATAATATAGGACAGACAGTAGCAAGCACAAAGGAGCGTTGGACCCTGGGGATGACAGTAAAAAAGCCACAGGAAAAAGTGTTTTCTCTGGTAAAATGGTGAGCAGGGAAACGTGGACTCATTCTTCTTCTTCTTCTCTTTTCTTCCTTTTTTCTATCTTCTCATGTGTGTTTACGTGATGGTGCATGCTACACTCTTGTGTCTGTTTGTGTGTGTGTATAGGGTGAGTGTGCCAGTGCATCACTAGGTTGAAGCTACATTGAATGAAATTTATCAAAGTCACTGGAGCATTATGATGAAAGCTTTGTGGGGGAATTTCAACCATGACTACAGCCACGGCCCATGCAAAGTGGTTCGTTTTCTCTTTATTTTTAATGAAAATTCTCCTGCAGCTATTTCGGTTCACAGGGTCTCAATATAGCTTTAACCTTTGCTGTTTATACTGTCAGCTGAATTGGCCGGTGCCATCAATTGGGCAGGGTTGCGAGAATAAGCGTCATCCAAAAATTGTTTAGCGAGCTGAGGATTTGACCGGACGTCCATCTATCTGCTCTGTCCCCGAGAGACAGATTCTCCATATTCAATTTGTATTTGTTCCATTCAGTTTCCATTTAAAAACTGATTGACTCAGTGCTTTTCCAATCGCCCATAATCACCAAATAATTTACCTTGTTGTTATCAAGAGGCAGATAATGGAAAAGAAAATAAATCCCAATCTCAACTTTGTTAGGCCAGAACATTACAATCAAACGCTTGAGGAGTTTTTAGGAAACAAGGAAGGAAAGGGGATGAAAAAACTTTCTGTTATTCTTGTTCAAGGTGATTGCTTTACCTGTGTTCTGTGTCTTTGTGTACAAATGGCTTCATACACCTAAGGCCAGTCATTTATTTACAATAACCCAGCACATTACTGTAAATGGCATGGCTGAGACTAGCTATGATGTCCTCTGCTGCTCGCACACTGAACACAGCCCATTGCCTATGCATTTACAACCTCCAGGTAGAGCGCATGATATACAAGTGACATTAACTCGCCAGCACTGTAAATGGACCACGATAAACACATTCATGATTGCAGCACAATGGCCCTGCGTCAGAGCAAGATGGATGATTCGCCATCAAAATTCTTTTTCTGATGATAGATACGCTCTAACGGTTTTAATGCTGCTGGTTTGACAGCAATGAGAGACAGACAGCAGCTCAAATGAAGAAAAACAAAGTATTAGTACTGCATAATGAGCAGTCAGTGTCAGTTAACCAACCCAATCGCCACAATAAATATTGGTTATGTACGTTTTTGCAAGCCACAGATGTGTTTAATTTGTATGTTTCATATGTGCCATATCAACATTATTATAGCACGTATCTTACAGATATGTTTAAACTTTACATTTCTTTATGTTTAAATTTTCACAATGCTGCGGTTAATGCTGGGGTTGATTTGAGTGAAGACACTAGCAAGAGCAAGCTAAGATTTCCATCCACACCAACTGCCCCAAAGCTCTTGCCGACCAGCAGGGAAATACATGTGCCCACGTTGAAAAAGCTCTTAACGCTTTAATAAACAACTCTATTGAATGCCAAAATCATATAAACACAAGTAAAATAGCCTTCATGATCATACCTCCGTCCGAAAAGGCTACCTGGCTTCGCAGCTACTCCATACTACTGTAGATGTAAGCGTTGTGCTAACAATAGCCACAGAAGGATGCTGTTGCTGCCACTGCAGCTCTGTTCTTTGGCTCAGGGGCTGTGTGCTTTGTGCTAACTAGGTTAGCGTGGCTCAAGGGCTGAGTGCTTTGTGCTAACTAGGTTAACTTTGCTCAGGGGCTGAGTGCTTTGTGCTACTGTGTTCGCAAGCTGCTGGACAACAGGCTCAGGATCTGTGTACTGTGTACTCTGTGTCCAATTATTTCATGTCTCACATCTAAGAAAACACCTAACATTATCATAATGAATGTAAGCAACAAACATGGCTATTAACAGTGAATCAGCGCTGCCAAGCTAATATGTTAGCATTGGGAAATTTTTGCTGCACTTTCTCTGTGCTGCTAGCTCACAAAATAGCTTTAGCAATATATAAGCCTATCCTTGTCAAAAACTGACAAACAGTTAGCCTGTCCAGTCATTTCATACGGCCCACATGAAACAATTGGATGGGCTTATTAGAGGCCTGTGACAGCCATGGATATTAGATTTCTTTTTTTTGTCAGAGTATCTAATGTAGCGATTGCTGTCAGGATTGTAATGGAACAAAAAATAGGCCTGCTTCTAGAATAACCTTAGTTTTGAGGTCTGGTTAGGTTTAGACAAAAACGAAAAAAAAAAAATTACATTTTGGCTTCAAAACCTGGTTTTGTTGACATACAGATGGCCGGAAAATGTCCACTCATCTTGTTGAAAAAACAGTGGTTTCATGTATACAAATGTTTAAATGCCGTCTCAAACAGTGTTCTCTTGCTTTGCAGCCGTCTCACCTAGCTGTAACCACTATCCCCACCTCCTCCTGACATGAAAGTCAGGTCATAAACATGTCATCTAATTAAACTATGACGTGTTGCAGTAATGTGCTTATACATATGAAACCCAAGTTCAAGTTGTAGAAACATACAATGGTGAACGGGCTGCAGTTGACATAATTTTAATACTTTTTTTGAGGCATTTTTTTCTATCTCCCATTGATGCAGAGAATTGTTTTGTATTTGCTGATGTGGAATTTCATTTTCAACCGAAAAAAGTTTCTACAGCCTATCATTATTTCCAGATTGAGAAATGAAATATACATTTTGGCGTAACATAATTGCTTTCTCATCAGGTGTGCAGGTGAGTATGTGGAGACAGAAAAACAGCTTTAAATTAGCCCAAAAATCCTACTTTCTCCAAAAAAACATGCACACAAACAAATCAGAAGAGCAGCATTTTCTCGCTATATTTCAGGTTTAATATAGCACATTAATGCCAGGCTCCAGACAGATTTCACAACACACTTGACTGCTGACTGAAAACACAGTGATATATTTTCATATTTATATAAGACTTGCATAACATGATGAATTACTAAAAAAAGAAATTGTGACAATCACTTACCGATCACCTCACACATAGTCACAGAGTTTCTCCTCACAGGTTATTCCTATCTATTAGCAGAAATACATGTTAACGAGCACTGACAATGGTATTGCTTTCTCCCACTCATACCTCTGGCTATTGTATCTGTATTTGAACTCTGGTCCTGTGCTACTCAACATTCCCGACCACTCTACCACCGACAACTTTGCATTTCTGTGCAGAGTGGGGAGGAAGGTCGGGGGAAGAACATACTGTAAGCCTATCAATGAACAAACCAGTGCCAAAAGATATTTTCACAGCTCCATATGCTCAATACTTCTCGATGTTCTGATGGATTTGGCAAAGTGTAAAATGCAGTAAACTAATCTGAAGTGCCAGAAGGTAGTCTTAACACTCTTTACAGTGCTTAGATATAGAACACTGTTTCCAGCTACAAATAGCAAGTCAAACAATTGCCACTGTTAGAGTACATAAAAATAATGTTAACTTATTTAAGCCTGAATTCTGATTACCTCAGTTTACTCAATCATTACAACATGTATTTTTAATCATGCCTTGTTTCCAACAGCACCGGCCAAGTTAATAGCACTGCAGCATGACTAATACATGATGAGTTTGTGGGCAGCCACACACTCAGAAAGCACATTTAGCCTGATGCTTTTCTCTTAATTCACACTAAAATACATATAAATTTCAATCAGCAGGAAACACCCAGAACTAGAAGACAGAAAAGGCAAAATCAATTCCAATCAGCAGGAAGCTGACCTAATGCTAACTATGAGGTACTGAGTCACTGTGCAAAGCTGAGGCTCACCACATTAGAGTGAAAATAAATAACATTTTCAGGCAGGCTTTAAGGAGATCTGCAGAGTTTGCCTCCCCCAATCTCAACAGGCAGTTCATTCTAATGCAAAGGAGTATTGTTAAGTCTGCTCATTGATTGATAGTAATCACCTTGCATAGCAGTGTCAACAAGATCTGATAAACAGAATATTGTCAACCTTGGTGATACATCATATGCTGCACCTAAATGTCACCTCCCAGCAAGTATTGCACATAAAAACAGGTAACTATCAGGCCAACCTGAGAAGGAATCAAAAGAATAATAAAAAAAAGAAAATACGACACAGATCATGAGAGAACATGCAAACTCTGCGCAGAAAGGATCAGATCCGACATTGAAGCCTTTATTCCGTGGATGCCAGTGCTAACAACTGAGATGCTATATTTACTGTTAAAATTGTATCAGTGAGCGAAATGTGTGTTTTGTTACAAATAAGGAGCAGCACATCGATAGACATCTATAGTTTGAATTCAGTAAGTTTTGGAGATGCACAAAAGGTTTTCTGATTAAAGTTTAGATACAGTCGTGAGTCATCAGCATATCCGTGTAAAAAAAATGAACGCTGACTTTACAAACGAGTTCTCACAGCGAGGGATAAAGAACAGTCACCAGACGAGAACAGAGGCTTATTATGAAAATCCATTCTCTCATCGTCTTCCTCCACCTCCAGCTGTCCAAGGGGTTCCTCTGGTTGCTCTTGTAAAGGGGGGTGCTGAAGGAGGCAAGTGGTCCTCTACGATTGAGTGGAGGCTAGCACATTATGTCCCACCTGCTCTTTGTGTTTCACGCGGCAATATGTCACAATACAGAAGCTAGATACTCTGTAGATGCCTTTGTAGTGCAGTGTTTGT
The DNA here is from genome assembly GCF_040436345.1 of Pagrus major. Classification (NCBI taxonomy): domain Eukaryota; kingdom Metazoa; phylum Chordata; class Actinopteri; order Spariformes; family Sparidae; genus Pagrus; species Pagrus major. Next base: position 21,252,122 of record NC_133232.1, on the reverse strand, counting down.
GAGGTTCTGTGTATGAATCATGCAGTCTATTGCAATATTTTTGCCTGTTTGTACCTCAAACAACCAGTCAGTTTCAAGTCAAAAAATATTCCTCTTCTTTCGCCATTGAACACTGTGGGTGGGTTGCTCTGCTCTAAAACCATTTAAATACACTTGTCTATCATGCTTTAAAAGCAACAGAGAGGTGTAGTTGTCAACATAATGATACCATTCTTAATGTGACCCAGAATTGGCCCTCCGGTTCACTGTTGCTCTTTATCAAAGATTGGAAAATTCCCTGTAAAGGAAGATTTAGCGAGTGCTGGAGACACAATTCTGTGTGATATGTTTAATATGGTTCATTTCGAATTTATAATAGTTGAGGGTGATCTTTACTCCAATCATTTATGTTATTTAAAAGTTTGGACAGTGTGGAAGGACAAAAAAAGCTGAAATAATTAAATAACACTGGAATCTGTCAAGAGTATTAACTGTCTTTCTACTTTTTTTCATTAGGAGATTAAGAAGTGGCTCATCTGTCTGTATAGAATGGCATCTGCTGACGAGTGAAGGGCACTTATTATGAAAAATGTGTTGACTCAATCTACCAGCTCATAAGACACCCACACACACCCACACACATACATACTACAGCCGCTGACATTGATGCTGGTTCTCTTTTTCAAACAGTAAGTGAGGAAATGTCAGTATTCTGGGCACACACTCCATAAAGACTGTAATAGTATGCAACCCACAAATTAAATTAAAGGGGCTCTTGCTACAAGCCATGAATCCAATAGAATGAGGTTCATGCTGAATTTTGGCCAGTAGGGGGCAGAAGATCAGTGACAGCCAGACAGTCACAACCATATTACAGCATTATAAAGTTGTAATGTATTTAAATATAGTCTGCAGGCATAGGGCAACATTAGCAGTCATTCAGAGACATTTTTCTGCATAACTGATGCATTAACACTTCATGTTGTTGGTTAGCTGTTCTGTGATTTTAGCTGCAAGGTGTTCGATTTTCTTCAGCAGCTAGTAGCTAATCCTTCACTGTGTTTATTGAAAGTGGCTCCGACTCAACCTTACAGTAAATGTGTAGGAGTGAAAACCAAAACAATGAACAGCCTTAATACGTCTGCAGAGCTGAAGTTGAGCATTCATTATCCATGGTTTTGGCACCATGAGCAACACCTCTCATATTACACATATTTTGATATCAGAAACATTGATTTATTCAGGTTAATGAAATCAGATAGCTCTATATTCTACACTATTTAAAACAGCAGATGCATTATTCCAGCCCAATTTGTGATTGTTGTGACTTAGGGGCTCAATAACTTTGATATTGATGACTTGTAAAAATGTCAGTTATATTCTTTGAGCTCAATGCAAGGCTGCATTTGAAGAATTTGCCCTCAGTGAGTCTAGATTGCTTTCTAATCAATTCTCTGTTGGCTCAGATGAGCGTTACGTGGCAGTGAAGGCAGACCTAGACATCTGTCTGAATGCATTTTTCATAAGGACGCCCTCCTTGTGGGCAAACCCCCTCCAATAGTGTATGAAACATTTACAACAATCAGTGAAATGAAGCTGAGCAATCAGCAGGAAATGAGTTGAAGGTGCAGCCTGTGGTCCTATATGTGAAAAAAGGGCCAACCAAAGCTCTTTGACCCACATGCAATGGGAGATCTGATGCTGCAACACTCTGGTTTCTCATATACTCCTGTGCTTTGATCACTGCCTCTTCTTAACTAAGTCCTCACTTTGTGTTTTCCTTTTATTTTGCCCCTCAAAACTCATTTTCTCTCTCCAATTCTGTAAAAACCACAGCTGGGTAAGTCCTCTCTTTCTACTTGTTATTCTCATGTTTTCATGCTTCATGCTCAATGGTTTCATTATACTTAAGAGAAGACACATTTTTGGATAAGCTACATTGTATTTGTCACAGGCTTGTTGCTTTTTTTCCTGGCCTGTCTCCTGTCACTAGATAACCTTGGTATGTTAAATGGAGCAACAATAGTTCCTTCTCAGATGAAATTGCAATGTGACAGTGTCTTCTATTATCACTTTGTCTTGTCTTTGTCTGTCTTCAAAGACGTGTCAGCGCTACAGTCAACTGTGGTTTAACCCTGGGATTAGTTTTTTGCTGCCATGTACTTTATCCTACTGTGGATGTCAGTTCTGTCACATGAAATGTAAACTGACAGGGTGTGATCAGTTTTTTCTGGACATAAATCCTTGTCTTTCAGTTGAGGTCGTTTGTACACATCCCAGTGTAATTAGAGGACTTTTTCAATGAAAGGTCACTAAATGAAATCTGATTTTTGCAACACCCCTCATTACTGGGCAAATAATTACAGTTTATCAGTGTTTGAACGTTGGCATTTAACCTATACTCGACATCTGAATTGTGTTCATATTGGCAAACTGAGGACAATATTAGAAATGTGACATTTTACAGATGGTGGCTATCATTTTCTTACATGATTTGAATTATGTGTGTTTTGTATATTACGGCAAAAACGGTCTTACATGTAACAAAAGTATTTACACATCCAGCAGTTATGGAGAAACTTAATCATTAATTTGGATCGTGTTTCTGACCCAACACATCCTCATACCTAAATGACTGAATAGGTCATTTGACAGTGACTCCTAAAACAGCATGACCTTCATTGCTACTACTGTCTACTACTGTTCACTATAACTGTCGCAGTTTGAAGAAAACTACTTGGTTAGGTTCAGGAGAGCATTGTGTTTTAGGTTTAAATAACCATGTTACTTATGTAATTTTAGTTACATTATGTATGAGACATAACTTGACTATGTCAGTTAATTAAAATAATTCACTGTGACTTTTGGTTTCACACAGGACACGTGGACAATGGCCTCCTGGCTGAAAGGTCTGTGCTTGTTTAATCCATCCAGTATCTACAGCCCCCTCCCTATACAGCCTTTTTCACTCTTTAGAATACTTCTCCTGACTTCCTTCTTTGCTGTCGTAATAATTAGTAAAGCCACAAGAGTTTGCCGCGTAACAAGAAACGTAAACAGGGGTTGTAATAAGCTGCTTTCACAGTTGACCTCAACGGTCGTTTTCCTATTGAGGATGAGCTGTTCTGCCCACCTGGTAAGTATAATATTCCACTATTCGCAGTCTTTTAGCTCTGTTTTTGGTCTCTTGAAGGAAATGCTAAATGATCCTGAGTGTTTACTAGCTAGTCACTTACCTGCTCGTGGCGCTGAGCAGGTAGTGTTCAATGTGTTTTAAATGCTTTTTCGCAGGAAAAAAGCTGCTTGTTGTGGCCAAAAGTGGTGCTATGAGAGCAGTGAGAGCCAACAAAAGAGTATAGTTGGAACTGGTTATAAAGAAGCAGATTAAGGTTATAGTTCCTTGTTGGTTCATTACTACGAGCAACCCCTGTCACATCATCTTCATCATTTTCACATTTTTATTTAATGCATTGGTATTATTAAAAATATTGTTGATTGCTGCTTCAAAGAGTCTCAGTGAATTACTGAACCTATTGTGACTCCATAGCTGTGTACTGGACACAGTATATAGTCAATACTGATGTACTCTATCCCACCTTTGATAACTGATTAATCATTTCAGTGATTAAAAAAAAAGTCTATATTTAGCCGTTTTAAAATTTTTTAATGATAGAGTTTACACCATTGGTTGGACAAACCAAGACATTTAAGACACCATCTCAGGCTTTTGCGATGACCTTTTTTTTTTTTGCTTTTGCTGCATAGACCATAGGTTGAATAAAGAAAATGAGTAGATTCATCAATAAAAAAAATTACTGTTAGTTGCAGCACTTATAATGTGTACAATGGAGTAAAAAGTGAACCACAAATACTGACAATTACAATATAGTTGGATAAGGTCGTTTGATGTTCAAAATCAGTGAATTAAAAATGTCCACTTTCAGAAATCTGTCCATTGATTTTATGCTCCAACAGATTTATCTCCTCCTATGAAATATCATGAAATTTTGATAATAGACGCATGGGATTCCCTGTTATTGGCAACATTGACGTGTCAAAATAGAAATCCATAAACCTCTCTTGACAGTGCATTAAAGTGGACACATCCCCATGATTGATTAGACATCGAGCTGACAGATACCCAGCGATTGTTTACTGTGGTGGACCCTGGCAACGACTGGGCGTTTATTGGTGTCTGGTGCTGCAGTATTTCAACATTGTGTCTCACTCCTCACAGCCATCAGCAGCCACACACTTCCAAGTAAGCATTACTGGTGTTCTTGCTGAACTGCAGCACAGCCCTGCTGTATTTGCCTGCGCTGACATCTCCTCAAACAGATGTGTTCACTTGCAGGTATACTTACTTACAGGAATGTCACTCTGGATAATTTATGGGTAATTATCCATTGCGATAAACATTTTCTCTGAATTCCCTTCAGGTTTGTAAGTACTCTTAGAGGAACAAAAACTGCTGTTTACCATGTAGGTACTGGGAAATGGATAATCACTTCAGTTGCATTTGTAGTTCGTGTATTTTTTTATTTTGTCTAAGATTTTTGCATATCAGTGGATCAGCTTTTCTTCAACCTCCTATTCATTATTCAAAACACAGCTAGAAATGCCTCTCCAATTTAAATGCCCTGAAGGGGGAAGATGCCTTTTCCTTCTATCAGGTGCTGCTTAAAAACTTTACACTCCCTTCAACGCCTCATTATCCATTCAATTCACAGCAGCACATCAGGTGAAAATGAGTGACAACAGCTCAAGATGGAAACCACAAATAAACGACGGTACTGCTGGTGACATCCTCCCCACCAGGAGTCCTTACATCGGAAAGAATCAATGTCAGACCGGCGGAGCATCCTTTTCCTTCGCTGCATTTTCTGTGATGTGTGAGAATTTTATGCCTCCAATGACCCATGCTTTGCACTGTATCAAAAACAAAGCATGGCCGAGTACACAGAAAGAACAACCTATCCCCCCCTCACCACCACTTTTTTCAGCTGCTTTTTTTATGCCTGTTGAAGAATTGTGTGATCTTGTGAAGGTGAGTGTATTTGATATGTTCAGGGACAGCTTGATTTTACAATATGTTTTGTGAGATTTCAGCAGGCCAGCAAACAAACACATGTTGTGGGGTATCAGTTCTGCTGTATCTAGACAAAAGGAAAAAAAACTGCATCTCAACAAGCCATCCTCGGCTGTGTCGGGAGTGGGAGGATGTGCTCATTGAATTACTACACTTCTGCTGCTGCATTCAATAAAGAGTGACTCAAGCTCGGAGCGTGGTAGTTGGTTTGATAAATTTTTATTAAAGCAAATATGGCGTAAATGGGGCTGTGGGTGAGCTGGTGCTCTTGTACAGTCACATCTATTCATTCTCTATGGATCACATGGACCCAAACAGGTCCTGATGATGTCATGGCTCTCTGGATCATTAATATTGAAAGGTCATTTCCCCTACTTGGAAGTCGTGTCTATCACATGCTGGGTTCAATTTCCAATTTGCCACAAGACTGCCTGGGTCATTCTTACTATTTATCTGGGAAAAGACGACCTCACAGTGTTATAAAATTCTTCTGGAAATTAGCTGACTACTTATTTTAATGTTTCTGATGGAGCCCTTGACATGGGCGGGCAGCATAATGTACCATCTACTGTTGCCCGCTATAGTCAGACCTAAGACCGTTTACCATTTTCAGTGTATAGAGTGTATAAAAACCCTCACAGAGAGTGACACATATTATCAAAAGAATATGAATATAGTTTTACATTTCCTACATTTTGTATTTGTTTCAATCTTTAGGATTTCCAACAGCCAGGTCTCAAAAACTGTCCGATTATTGCCCTCAGTTGTGTATGTTCTCTGTCCTCCCACAATTTCCAAATGTCAAGCACCTTTTTTTCCAGTGTACTCAGTTTGCTCTTGACCGGATCAGCAGCATCTTCTACCGCCAAAATTCTCATCTCTGCGTCACGTTGCATTTGTAACAACTGTGTCAGCAGCCCAAGCTTTTAATCAATGACTTTAAGATTTTCCTTATCTTAATTTCTATTAGATTGCAATGTACCTTTTACTTGTACTTGTTTTCCTCGAAAAGCAATAAAAAAGTTGTTCACAAAAAAAAAAAAATCAATGACTTTAAGGATAGCTGTAATCTCAGAGATCGCCTCATTAAGCGCTGGTTCAAGTGCACTAATGTTAGCTTCTGCATTAGGTTTTGTGTTGGCTTCCTCGCTAGCGTGTTGGCTCCCTTTCGTTCACTTTTGGCTTCCTTCTCTGCGTCGTGTTGTTGGACTATCTCAGAAAATGGTTGTTAATACTCAATACATGTTGCAGTTTGCCAAATGTAATGTTTGTAGGTTATAATGTAGAAAATGTGTGTTTTGGTGCACCAGCTCAGCTAAACCTATCCTCTCTTCAGCCCCCTTCATTATGTATTAAAATCCAGGTTCTATTAAGTTTGTAGTCATAGACATACTTCTGTTAAAAAAGCACCACACCAGCTTCATATGTACTGCAAACGTCTCAGGCTTCAATAACATTTGAGTCGTGAACACAGTTCATCTTAGGATCAAGTTTCTATTGTTGTTTTTTCTTACACAGGTGACATAGTCTGGTTACGCTATTTCTGCACATTAGAAGTCTCAAACAACAGAAAACTTTTCACAAATCCAGAACCGACTCCAAAATTACAGCTTTTTCTTTGGGCTGCTTGTAATGCTCTAATTAGGAACCTCAGGCTACAGCGGTACTTTTATAGGCATAATTAGTTTTGAAACCTCAAAGAAGTCTCACTTTCTATCAGCCCAAATCCCTCTATGTATTCATTCTATTTTATTTCATTCTATTTCCATACCAGTCTCGCTTAAAAATGTGTCCTGGTTATACGAAACTACAAAAGTCTGACGACATATGATAATGTTATGTTATATGTATTCAATTGGCAAATAAAGAGCTCAACATGTATATCAACACATGTACGCTATAAAAAATGTATTTACAAAAAGAAAAAAAAAAAAAAAAAAGCCTGTGGCACACAGATGTCCTCAGGGCTCCATGTTGAAAAATTAAAGCCAAACACTAATGTACAATCTGATGTTATATAAGCTGTCCTCAGCTCCTCAGTGCTGGTAATATTGTGACCTGCATTTTTAGTGCTTAAGTGTACACTGAAGGCACATACACATACAGGCGTCATTATAACACTGGATCAAAAGGTTTGGAGTGTGTCTGAACCTGTGACTCACTACAGCTCTAAAATGCATTATGTTTCATTTTGTGGCTTCCACCACATTCTTCCCATTCCTCTTAGCCTGAATCCCACTTGGAAAGCAAGAAATTAGGACAGTAGCTCCCAAGATAGTTTTGGAATAAAACAAGGTTTCTGGAATAGTGCGCGCACTGTGAGCGACGAGTGTGTTTGCAGTCGGTGGTCTGCTGGTAATTGCATTTCAGTCTGTAATCATTGATTGTGTAAAAATGATTATGCACATGCTATTGTCTACCCATCTGTGAAACATATCCGGCAACGGAGGTAATATAATCACAACAAGAATTGCAGGGAGAGCAGAAAAAGGAAATTATGGACAATTTGATATTGTCAAGAACACTTTTCCCCAGAAATGTCAACATCGGCTCTTCAAGTGGAAATCTTGTTCTGCAACAAACACTTCCCCTCTCAGCCTCAATAGAAAGCTAGAGATGGATACTTCAAGGTCTAAGTTTCATAAGCTAAACTCTGTAACAACAAATGATCTCAGGAAATGATTCACTATTAAAGATTACTCAGTGGTCAAGCAAGCGACACAGAAGTGTGTCACTCAGTTACATCCTTCCCCTCCCAAAGAGGAGGAGAGGTACCGCAAAGACAGTCAGATGCCATCGTCTGAACCAGCAGGTGGAGCTCAATAGACTACCAACAATGGGTTAGCAGTAGTTGACTCATGAGAGCTGTGACCTTCTCAGTGGGCCAATCAGATGGCAGGGTGTCATCTGAAGCCATGACATCACCTTTCGAACACATAGACGTGAACATTTCTAAGTCCTCCCAAGGGACTTTTTGTCTTCTGCGACAAGTGAATGACGGCTATCCAAGATAATCATTACTAGCCTATTGGCTTTTCTCTCCACCCCTCAGGTTTTGAGCTGTGGAAGAATGACGCCTACAGTGCAACACACTCATTTCTAATCATGTAGGTACAAGGTCTTACTTGAGGAAGGGAGAGCCGGCAGATGACATCATGCAGCTCCATGGACATCTGTCACGATGAGTCAGGTGAATGTGGGCAGACTGAAAGTCGCTGTCTTCCTTATGTCAGGGAACAAAATCCTCCTGCGCTGGAGGGAGCTTCCAATTCAGTCAACGTCAAAGTATGAGTAAGTGCTTTGACAGGAAGCTCAAACATACAGTAACTGCCACCTACGCCAAACAATACAGTAGTGAAAAAAGCTCACCTGTGGCTGCAGTCATGAGTGCATCTCTTATCAGCATGGAGCAGTGCCAAGGACATTCGACAAAGGAATGTGTTTCCTGAATAGAAATGTAAGACTAATCTGTAGTATCACTGAGCAGAACACATATAAGACATTTTTAATAAAATAATGTTTACATTTGGACAATGAACACTTTATGATCATAATACAACAAATATCCTTTCATTTTCTTGATCTACCATAAAGCCACACACTACAAATTTGCATGTGCTCAATTATACATTCAGTGTGTGACAAACATGTGCACGTCCTCATAATGAGAAGGAATTATTTATAGCATGCTGTGCTCTTATCATTTGTCGGGCCCAACAGGTACAAAAAGATTGAAGGTCAAGGACTCCCAAACTTGTCCTCGCAGCAAGCTGTTACCCGGGACAAACATTCATCATTCAAGCACACAATTGCAGCACATCCAATCTCTCTTCACCGCAGAGTATTAACTGGATAAACAAATCTCTGCTACACTGCGTACGTGGCAGATCCTCCTGTTCTTGACTGGAATTAATATTGTACACAAGGTAGTTCACTGATACATCTCAGTTTGCGGGAATTTAATATGCCTATTTAATGCATGACCCTTCAGCTTTGGCATGGTCAAAACTCTGCGGAGAAAACAATTACTTCGTGATTTACAGCGCCATGAAAACTATCCAGGAGTGTCTTTCCACACGATAATTATATTCTGAGGCCTTCATTAAGAGCTTCATAAGTACATTTGTAAGCTCATTCTCTTCAGGACTGTAATTCATGCTGCACTGGTGGAGCTTCTTAATTAACACCTACTCCAGCCAACAAATAGAAGTGTGTTGGTTGTACTTGCCTGCAGAACAAAACACCATTGTTGTTTGTGATGTTCTCTGTGGTCACCTCCTTGAATTGCAGATGAATGTTTCCTCTTTCTTTTAGCATTTCTCTCTGTATAGAAAATTGGAATTACGACCTATTTGCACTTCTTTGTCATATTTGATTATATTTTTTTCTTTTGTAAATAGAAGTTTCTTGAGCCAGCAAAGGTGCAAAAAAAGATGCAGGCTGTAAAACCATAATTACAAACTGTCAGTTTCCAGTTACTTTGTATGTCCATGAGGTAAAATCTGTTAGCATGATGACCTGTTTATAGAGATATGGCATCCATTGTGAGTGTGTGTAAGGTCTTTTCCAGTGAGGCAGGAGGGGTGGCACCTGGCCTCTTCAGATAATCTATTTATGGCTTTCACACTTCATTAGGCCCAAACTAAAATACTTGGCTCTTGAATATGTTTATCAATCGTCTCAATGTTATCAGTCACAGCTGCAACAAACCATAAAAGTGTGACTACTGCATACTGATCATAGCTCATATAGTTGGTCTTGACCTTGAAATTGTCGAATTTGCGCCATCTGCAAGTCTGTCTCTTACTACCTGAATGAAAGTGTTCTCTGAAATGTCAGTGCTGCTGTAGTTGGATGTTTATTACATATTAATAAAATATGAGACACCAAAGCCACAACCTGTGTGCACCTGATGCTGTAAGAGCTGGCCTTGGAGCACTGTATTTCTCTGGATTGTTCTGAATTTGAACATTTGAACCCAGTGAGTTCAAAACAAAACAAAACAAAACATATAATCACAGGTAACGACTTTATTACAGACTCAGGGTCCAGACAAAAAACACAACATTACATAGAATAAATTACATACATAATCACAATAATTAGTAATGGTTTAAAAGCAGAAAATAGTATACATTAGTGTCTTACAAAGAGACAGCTGTATCAATGTCTACACAGCTGGGATTGGTAGCTTGTAGTGCTAAACCTGATGTTTGATGAAGCCAAAATTAAAGTTAGTTTCGTTAATTATTCTTTTGGAAATTATTTTTGTGTCCGTGGCATTTGTAATATAAAAACATCCACAACATTACAACAATTACAGTCAAAAACACACATTTAACAATAAAGTGCCTCACATCACCAAAAACAACAAAGAATATAAATATAAGTATACAAAAGTGCAAGTGACACAGACCTCATATCACAAGGTTTTGTTGAACAGAGCTTTGCTAGAAGGTATGAAGCATCTCTGGGCAAAGGTGGTACCCTGTACCTCCGTCCTGATGGTAACAACCCATGTTCACCATAGAGAAGGTGTGATACAATATTAAGGATTACCCATCCTTTTCCTGCCACTCGGGCCTCACAGAGCAGCGACATACTGTGTTGTCGTTGACCCACAATCTTACTTAAGATGATTTAATTTTTTCAGAGACATTAAAACAGCAAATAAATGTATGCATGAGATAAATATTATAAATGACGGTTGAATTTCTGAGACAGTTTGAAACCAACCTGCTCTGAAGTGTATTAACAAGCTAAAAGGGAAGAAACAGAGGGAACAGAATGGGTCATATGGCAGCAAATAGTTTTAAAATCTGGACGACTGAGACAATGTCTGACACTCTGATAACGACAGAAAGCTCCAGTTAGAAAAGACTTTATTTTGCATCCTGTGAGCTCAGACTTCATCAGACAATATGATACATGCACCATTTACAAAATATCACACATCTCTGCCACATAACTGAATAATACTGAAAAAGATGAAAAGATGAAAAGATTTAGTAATAGACAATGGATAAGATTTTCCCTCAGTGGATACACTTACTTGCTTGCTTGAGGATGAAAGCATATTTTATTGTGGTGAAAAAAAAAGCTATTTTGAGGGAGTTAAAGTTTCACGTATAATGGATGTAACCAAAGGCTGGAATAATGGGATAATTATGATTACAGCCCGACCGATATTCCAATCAACCGATTTTTTCGGTTGGCCGATATTGTATAGACGTATCGGTATCAGCATATACATTGCCTGAAATGCGCCAACATGAAAACACTCTGTTTTCAAAAAATGGAGAAAAAAACTAATGCTTGGGATGATTTATAATCAATAAATTCTGATATCATTTAAGACAAAGTTTATTGTTGAACTGTGAAATATACTCCTCTGTTACATATCTGTGTGTGTGTTTAATAACCACATTTGACTGATCACTGCAAAAAAACCCTAACCCTAACCCTTACTTCCTAATATCGGTGTTGGCTTCAGCCATAAAAACTTCATATCGGTCAGGCTCTAATTCATACAAGTGTAACTGCACCAAAAATAGCTAAACAGCTAATTTTCGTGTTTTTGTTTGCATTAAAGTTTGATGTTAATGGGAATCCTAGAATGAATAAAAATAATACATGTAGGCCTACAACAGTTTTAAAAAACTACATTATGATGAAAAATATAACCTAACTTCCAATATGATACACATACAGTAGAATTTACAAAATGTTACACATTTCCTGCCAAATAATTGTATGTAAAGGAAAAAAAAAACTTTCTTACACGTGATTAGAAAAGATTTAAATTTAGCATATGATGTATGTTAGAAAAGGCTGGAATAATGGGATTATTTTTGATTAATATTGCTAATGAGTATTCACATGGTATGGCTGGACAATATTAGAAAACAGAAGAGAAGTTACAATTATATCCCCCTACAACAGTAATGAATTAAAATCCCAAAATATATATTGCCTTTTTATCTAAGATGAGCTCTTGATCAAACACGGACTAGAGACTTTTAGAATTAAATTATCTATTAATTTTCATCTACACTAAAGCTATATTTTAATAAATTTGACCTGATCACATTAGCTGTCACAACTGCATCTGCCCTGTCCCACGTCTCACTCCATGATTCGTCATGTCTAGACTAGCAGGCCATCCACTTTCTTCAGAGTAACTGTAAAACTAAAGAAGTTATACTGGTATCCCACATCTTGGCCTGGTCGCACACGAAGTTTATGGAAGCAATAATTAATCCATATATGGACACACGCAGTGAGCGCCACGCCCAGAGACACCTCCTCGTTCTGCGGGCTTGCTGTGTCCTGTGGTCGCCCTGCGCCGCTGCCAGGAAGTTCAGGAACTCGGTCACCGCCCCAGCCCCCCCCCTCCCTCCGCCTCATCCATTGTTGGGTAATAGGCTGCGACATCGAAACAATCTTGACCGAAACTTTTCAGGTTACTAAAGGCTGGAGATCTCTTGAAGCCGAATTTACTTTTCGATATATATTTTTTCGAAAGGAATCAACTTTGAGGGACTACGGAGTTAGGAGCAGCTCTTATCCGAGTCAGTGAGGGGAGGAAAACTTTCCAGGCAAGGAACTCCGTAATTCTCATTCCTCCATTTTGAACTTTTAAACTCCAGTTTTTCTAGTGGACTTTTTTCGGTGAGTTTACACCATTTTACTCTATTTAAGGAAATATTTAAACCGGTATTACACCGAGTAGTTAATTTGACGGCCGTTTAACACGGCAGTTTAAGTTTTTCGCAGTGTTTACGCAGGCTAACGCAGCTAACGTTAATGTTTGTTGTGTCGGCTAGCATTAGCGTTAGCAAGGTGCCGTGTTTGGCACACTGTACGTTAGCAGGTAACATACCGAGCCTTGAGCTAAGTATCAATGCTAGCGGTGACTTGTTACGAAGAAAATGCCTGTTGAACATGGGTTAACATCTGTTTTAAAGTCTGCTTAAGGTTGTAGTGTAAATTAACGTTACTTTAGATGGGCAAAATCAACGTTAGTTAACGCAAAGTTAAAGTTGATGATAGCTACAACAGGTGCAAGTTAAGCTACTTAACATTAGTGTAAGCGCCTTGCGTTATAATTTAGTTAACACCTTGAGTAATCAACCGGGTGTTCAACCCACTCTGTTGCTCTTCCACTAGTAATCAGTGTTAAATGTGTTATTATTTTATGTCGGGTGTATTTCAACTATCAAACATTAGTTACACTGTCTGGCTGGTGTCTCTTGGTTTAGTTATTTCTTCTTCCAGAAATTGTCTCACTTGCACGTATCCTCAATGTTATCTGGCCTTGCAGATAGTTTTGGTTTCACTGGCCAGATTTTGAATTATCTGTCTCTGGGACCTCCTCTGCCACACCCATAATAAGGTGGTGAGCTGAGTTTCAAGTCCGCTGTCCCAGGTAAAATAATCCATGTGCAAGTTTAAAATGCGTTCTTTTAAATATTTTGTTTATATGAAAAAGAAACATTGCAACAACAATTTTGTGGTTTGATATTTTGAAATGAAGCCTCACAATAAAAAACTGCGACGTTTCTGAAAAGAGCCTTCCTGCTGAGCTCTTCAATGGCAGTATATTAGTGCATTGCTTACCCCTAACAAATAGCGTCATTACTTTGCATCTGAAAAATCAGCAAATTCAACTGTTACAGAAACCATAAATGTCTGCATGGTTAGATTTCTCTGGGGAAAACAGCTTTTGGTTATTTGTGTGTGAAGTGACCTTTTCATATTCTAGTGGATGGAAAACCTTGCAGTGGCTGATAAATAATTGTAGATGATTTTTGTCCATGATAAAATTAGTAACAACTGTGCCGGGCAGTCTGCACCCATCCTTGCTGGCTGGCATTTTGTTGGATTGGAAGTTAAAAGGGACCATAGATCATAAGTATACTCCAATCCAAATGTAAACATTAGTCAGGATTTTTTAAGGCAAAATTGAAAACACTCGATGACTCACTCGATGGTGCTTTTAATATTTTAGCTTCTTTCTTGACAATGTAGGCTAATGGCTATCTAAGACATTGTTCTCATAATCCAGTTGACCAACTTTTCAGTTGAAGCCTCTCAGCCCCCAGGGCATGCTGATTATCCCTGCCCCCCCTCCATTTTAGATAGCTAATCAATGGAGTTGCAGTCATTGCTTGAAAAGAGAAATCGAAATTGGGCCACAGTGTTACTGTGCTCTGCCTTTGGCTGTCATTCTGTGAGAGATGGAGCATTGCTGGTTCAAACAAGGACCTTAATATTGTGACACATTGTTAGAGACTAACTGTCCTGAAAATAACAAAGGAAACTTCTTTTTGTTCGTTCAGTTTTTATTTACTAACGGCATCTTTATAATTATGCTTTGTTTCTTGGAGAAGTAAAAGGCTAACTATAACATACAGCCACAATGATATAATTTGACAACAAATTCATTGTCATGGAAGACAAAGATGTTAGATGGAGTCTAAATTGTTCTTCACCTTTGCATCTGAAGAAACAGACTTGGTCATCTGTTTCAGCTTTTCTTTCTTGACTTTGTCAATTTTTTTACCTCCAGAATTCCAGGCACCATGACAACCATCAACACAGCGAACATCAACTTTAAATGGGACCCTAAAAGCCTGGAGATCCGTACACTGGCTGTGGAGAGGCTGCTGGAGCCCCTGGTCACCCAGGTAATGTAAACGTTAGCTGGATTGGGCACAGGATCTTGCTTATAAAATACAGTAATTTCAATGTGATGCTAAAGCAGATACAATAATTATAGCATGAAAAGGAGCGCCTCACCAACCATATTTTCTAGAAAAATAGCAAGTGATATATTATGTCAGGTGTGTTAAATTAATCACTTGTCCTTGCATTAGCTTTTTTTGTCAATCCATTCTACATGAAAACTTGTAGGCTAATCCTATAGATAGAAGAAATTACTAGCATTTGCTGGAAAGCTAATGCAGTGCTACAGGTTTTACGTGTGAAAAGAGCTTTTGGCGTAACTAGTCTGTCCTAATGAAGTATCTCTGTTGTTGAACAATTTTGTATCCGTGGTATAGGTCACCACCTTGGTAAACTCCAGCAACAAAGGCCCATCTAACAAGAAGAAGGGACGCTCCAAGAAGGCTCATGTTTTGGCAGCGTCGGTGGAGACTGCTACCGCGAACTTCCTGGAGAAAGGGGAAAAGATTGCAAAAGAAAGTCAGTTCCTTAAGGATGAGCTGACTGCTGCTGTTGAAGATGTCCGCAAGCAAGGTATATTGGAAATACATATTGCAACAGTGTGTGGTTCCTAGCTTGTACAGAGTGCTTCTTAAGATAGGAAGGGTGATAAATAAATCATAAGCTATGTACATATCATCTGCCCCAGTGGAAGACCTTGAAATAAGAATATGTTTTGAGCCTGATAGATTTCCTTTTGCTATGGGGTTTCAGGGAGCCCATTAATAGAGACTTTTCATTTAAGTCTACAGACGTGTTCCTGTAGCCCAGTGGTAGGTTCCATTGGAGGCATTTGGGCCTAAGCATCAAAACCCTCAGTCCTTTTCGTCTTAACTGTTGTGGAGTATTTCCCATATTATTTTGTTTCTTGTTCATGTTCTTCTTTGGCAAAGGTGATATATGTTTTATTGAAGATTTGCATTTAGACTAGGGATGTTAATGAAAAATCGATTAATCACCTTTAAGATTTTAACCAATAAAATGTGTTAATCACAAACGGACATGGGCATAAATACATCAAAATGTATCTTGTTACAAATTACAAATACTTGTTCATCAGAAGAATCAAATTTAAATACAAAGAACTGGTATGAAAACATATTTGATCAAAATACAAGTAATTTGTAATTCAAAAAAATAAAACCAATATTGTTACATTTTAGCCTCTTAATAGCACCAACATGGGTTGGATTTTGTTAGTAGTTGCTGAAATGCTCAGAACTCCACATAAAATGGAGTCATTATTTTGTGTTACTTAGTTTATCATTCAAATAACTTTATTCATTCTTGTAACTTCTAATGTTGCCTACTCTGATTTTGCATAGAACATAGATCATATCAATGGTTCAAACAGTTTTCTAAGTTTAAAATTGGCATCCCTATTGTACGTGTCATTCGTGTTGCTGTCTGTGTTGATTCTGTTTTTGTGTAGAGTTTCTTAGGGCTTGATTTATTGATCAGAGTGCTTTATTAAGCCATGTACCATGATCTACCACTGATTGACTGGAATTATCCTGTAAATAGAAGAAAATCATAATTTAAATTGCAATGTTGGTCCCAAAGAAAAATATTTTACAAATTAGGGGAATAATTCAGTATTATTATAGATTATTTAGGTCGTAATGAGATGTTTGCATAATGTTTTTATATAAATCTTTTGTTTTATTAAGGACACCCGAGGATAATAAGATAGATAGACAAGAAATAGGGAATTTTACAGTACGGTTAACTTATAAAAGATCAAATGTGATTTACATCCACAGTAACATTCTTATATATACGTTATGATACTAATCTTGACCGTATTGTCCAGCTCTACCTTATATCACTTAGACCTGCAATATAATTCCACTATAGTCATCCCATTATTATAGAAACAGGCCTTCAGCCTTTGGTTTGAGTGTCGTCAGACCTTTGATAGACCCTCGTCACAAACAGGAGCATTTAGTCAGCTTGATTCAACCTGTGTTATCTTTTTTACACCAGTGGCAAAACTGTTTCCTTCCCGGATATTTGCACCAGTCTGTTAGATGTATTGATTTGCCTCAGCAGCTTAAGTTGCCTGCAGTATATTGATGATGACAAAATCAAAACAATATATCACACACTTGTCTTCTCTATGTAGGTTATTGAGGGAGCTTTGTGGCGGTGCGGATTTGTCTGGCATACTGTGTAAAAGGTTATCTGCTAGTTTGCTGAGTGAAGTACCAGTTTATTGTCTGACAGAAATGACAAGCGTGCTATACAACAGCTTACGCATCCCGAGACAGGTATCTACCAGCCAATTAAATGACCATTTGCCTTGTGATAACATATTCCATCATCTAACAACCACACTTTCAAGTCTCGTTTATTCCTTTTTACTCTGGATATGTGTTTTTTGACACACTAGCAGACCATTGAGACCAGGGAACTATGACTTGAGGGTGGCTGTTATCACCTTGTGAGGCGACATCTGTGTCACAATGTCTTTTATCCCCAGATGCCCAGCGAGTTAGATGTCCCCTGCTTGAGCTGTGCTCTGAGTAGTTGGGAGGTAAATGACATGTTGGTAGATAGCCTGTGCAGTGCTCAGTGCCCAGGAATGTTACTGTAGTCGTGGTGAGCTGTCACTGGACTGGAATTCAGTGACTGTTGTTAGCTGGTGCCTATGCCTGGCTGTCAGCTATGCCATGCTGGTCATTGGAGCGTGCCTAGACTGATAATACGGCTATTGAGTAGGGTAACACCCCCACCCCCCTGGATTTCGAAAGCATTTTCCACCCAGCTATGGCTTACCAGCTGTTTTAAAAATGGGAGCAAAAAATCTGACATAATCATTAAGGATGACTGTGCATACTGTGCATGTTAAAGTGGCTTATGGACCAAGTCTCTCTTCTAAAATTATTTTAAATTTAATGACTGTTTTTCTCCAGTTAACATATTCGCTGATATTTTAAGTCATATTTTATTTACCCTTTGCTTCAGGAAAATCATTAGACATGTATTCCACTGTAAAATACTTTTTTCTTTACACTGCCTTTCTGTCTGCTCTTGTCCTTGTTCTCTCCCTCCTGCCTGTCCCACCCTGTCTGTGTCTTTGTTGTCCTGCTGTTTGGGGGTCTTAATGTGTGATACACCTTTTAATCATTTCATTATACACTTGGTGGGCCGCAGGTGAATCTTAGATGGGTGGAAGTTTATTAAAGGACCACTGATCACTATCTGCCCCCCGAAAAAAGCCTTATTGATTTTGCTCACAGGGGGGCATAACAGCCTGAAGGTGCGGACTTTGTTTGGGATCTGTGTTGTCGATCATTTGCACAAACTGCTTTAGCTCTCTTTGAGATTTGTTATACAGGTTTGACAGTGCAACTTTTGTCTGTCTCTTTTTTTCCTCTTGACAGAATTGCTTTGCTGAATTTGTCAATTAATTGCAAAATGCCCATTTGGAAATGGCATTGGAACAAATGGCTGATTTATTGGTCAAACAAAAAGTAATTGACATTCATTGAAGTAATTTTCTATTAAGTGTTGCACATTTGAATCAAGATTTGAATCTTATTGTCTCTGTGAGTTGTTGGTGCTTTGCTCTTCATCATATCACTGTAATTGAAAATACCATTGTGTCTTTTGACTATTGATCTATTTAAGAGCTGAACGTTGATTAAATTACTTGAGGTTCAGGCTTTACAAATGTGTATTTGACAAGGGAAATTTTACAAACTGTTATGCACTAAGAGTTTTTTTTCCATATCTAATACATGATAATATGATAAAAGTTGCGGCTGACAGTCACCACTGCCTGACCAATTTTATAGCTGTGTTTTTCATTTTGTTTGGCTGACAAACTAGATATGCTTCGTTACTGAAGGACGCTGTCTACACTGGTCCAGAAACAAAGCTCTCTCTCAGCTTCATGTCTGTTCTCTTAAAATGTGAGCAGGTAACTACATTTATTTTATATTAGACTGTAAACACTGTCAAAACTCTTCTGAGCATGCTGCACAATAGCATTGTCGCTGATTCGATCTGCTTGAGACATTGGCAGAGAACTGCAGCAGCGGCTGACGCACTGTGTAGTCTACACTGCTGTGTAGAGATGTTTCGTAAGTGGCCTGCAACAACCGGGCCGCCTTTCATTCACTGAAAATAGCGTACCATTATTTTTCAGCGTATTTTTCAGCATTACTGTTCATGCGTTGAGTTCATTGACAAGCTAAAATAAAAAAAATTAAAAAAACGAGGAATGAGAATGGCATGATAATATATCAATAAATGGGATTTTCCAATCAAAAGTTATTTTAAGAGTTTATTTCTCTTAAAATGCTGTTTTACTAGATAATGGATAAGTGTGACGAAAGTCCAAGACTACATTGATTTCTTAACATTGTGAAGTCCCTTGAGTTTCAAAAGCTGTGTGGTTGGTAGCTGTGCTAGTAACCTCTAATTGTTGAGTAAGTGACTGCACAGTTACAATAAGTAATTGGTGAAGAGTGCATATATTGAGCTGGAAGTACTAGCAGGCATGCATGAGTCAGGAATTAGCAAAGGTTGGGGGATGTGTGTATTAGCACAGCAGGCTGAGCTCTCCCCAATTGTCAGTTTACTTTCTCCAAGGAGGAGGGTCTGCCGATGGCTTGTTATTGATGTTTCATTTACGAAATCGAGACTATTATCTTAACACATCATTTGGACCCTAATTTTCAAAGCAAATGTGGCAAATGATGACGTTCAGTTAGATTAAGTCTTATTTTTAGGTGGCAAGTGAGAGGATGGCTTCGAGGATGGCTTCGAACATAGATGAACAGAATCTATAGATGCTGCGAATTAGACCTGCTTGAGTGTAAAAAGTTTGAAGTCGAGTGAAAATATGTAGTTTTTCTGAGTTGCATGACTCAATTAATTAAAACAGACAGGACCAGCTAGGAGAGGGTCTGGAGGAAGATAAGAGAAATCAGAGTTCCTGATCATTTTGGAATTTGGCCTGACTGAGCTGTCACACATAGTCACCCTTTGTTCTCACAGCAAACATCAGTTGGGGAGCTTGTCCACTGACTGTCTGCGACCAGAAGACACAGAACTCAGTCCAGTGGTCAAAGCTAAAGAGTCACTTAACTTGGTAGCTAAATAAAGCTAGCTCCTTATCTTGGAGTGAAAGAGCACTGACACTTTGACTTAGAACAAACAAACTAAAACACTCCATGGCACTCAGCTCTTAATCTGCACCACTCACATATCCAGTATATAAGATTCAGTTGATATTGTGATCAATTTTTCAGTGTTGCCTCATGAAAAACCATTGTTACGTCCCTACTTATAATCTATTGTTGTCTTTGAAAGCATTCATAATTGCATTAAGTGCTTTCCCTGTTTTGTTTTCTGGTGGCTGGAGTCAATCCCAGTACATGTTTGAGAAGTGTCCCCTCTATCATAGCCAATCTTTTTTAGCAGTGTTGTTAAAAGAATAGAGGTGCTCTTTATATACACAATTGTCATAGAGAAAGTATTTAGCAAGATGGTAACAACTGATGAGCACACACAGAGGTTACGCCATCGCTGTAAGATATTTTTCCTGTTGGTGCTTGTCGTCCATTTTAGCTTCAGTCTAGCTGTAGCACAACATATAAAATGTAGACAAGATAACTACTTGTCTTTCTGTTGACTTTTGATCTCCAAAGCAGACATAGCCACTATAAAGCATTTTTTAGAGTTTGAATTTTGCTGTCCCTCCACTGAAGTAAACTATATACGGATTTACTGTCTTGTTCATAATGTGAGCCCACAAAGTCCATTTGTGTGCCCAGTCAACTGTGCAGGCCCATCCAATGTAGGACAAAGCATGGTGCTGGACAAACCAGACAGTAAGCCCTTTGTCGTGGCTTTGACCTCTTTCTTTTAGAGGGCTGTGTGTGCATGTCTGTGTGCAAGCTGACATTATTACTGGACACTGAAGAGGTGTGTGTGTCTTTGTCACTCTGTGTGACACGTGCTGACCCAGAGCAAGCAGGGAAAATGCGTCAGACTGTCTCATCTCTCCGGCACACTCCTTTTTGTCTCAAATGAAGACTTCTGACACAATTAACTTGGAGAATGGAACTGGACTGACTCCTCTCAGACATCTGCTGTCAGCTCCTGTAGACTAATACTACTATAACCGCTTCTCATAAAAATACACATGAAGAATTTTATCAGATTTAATGGCTAACAAAGGAAGGCAGTTTGTTGCAATAAAAAAAAAGTTTAATGTGATTTTGATATTTGACCTGATACATAGATATTTCCATATCACAATATGTTGGTGAGTCATTTTGGAGGTAATTAAAATGTGAACAGCTTGATAGTAGATGGGGAAAACATGTTTCCTGGTCACGGACAACCAGGGATTAAGTACTCATTTCAGGACTAGGAAAGTCATAGTGGTTCAAAACTGTTGGGTTTTCAGTTTTAAACCTTGGACTTAGAACAGATGTTTTCTTTTGTCACACATTCTCAGGTGACTCGATGCGGCAGGCTTCCGGAGAATTTGCAGAAGACCCCTGCTCATCTGTGAAGAGGGGCAATATGGTTCGTGCTGCCAGAGCCCTCCTGTCAGCAGTCACACATCTGTTGGTGCTGGCAGACATGTCTGATGTCTACAAACTTCTGCTGCAGCTCAAATTGGTAAGATAGTCACAATCTTCTGCATATTACACATTACAAGCTTAATTAGCACTTCAAAAAATGTAATTGTTCCACTTAAAAAAAGCCTGTGTTAACAAATTATAACTTATTTAGAAATTGAGCTCTATTATATCTATATGAGTTCTATTTACACATACTACAAGCTGATACTGTTGATGACCACAT
Organism: Pagrus major; assembly: GCF_040436345.1. Classification (NCBI taxonomy): domain Eukaryota; kingdom Metazoa; phylum Chordata; class Actinopteri; order Spariformes; family Sparidae; genus Pagrus; species Pagrus major. The sequence continues at coordinate 21,230,500 of NC_133232.1, read as the reverse complement.
TGCAGTATTTATTTGATTAAAGCATATGCATGAATTGGCAGTCCCAATCCCATTCACTCAGTAGTGCAAGTTTACATAAGTTGTTTAATAATGTCTAGAGAGATCTATGCTAATGTTTTTCTGGATGAACACTTATGGAAACTACTGGAATCTCAGTGATTTTTGAATTTCTTAACTTGCAGTAAAGAACTGTTCTATTTCTATTTTCTTTTTCTAACTTTTCTATTTACTTGGCTCAGGTGGAGGACAATCTGGTGAAAGTGCGTAATGCAGGAACAGAGCAGGACCTTGGGATCCAATATAAGGCCTTGAAACCAGAGGTAGACAAGCTGAACATCATGGCTGCCAAGAGACAGCAGGTAATATCCATTTGGCAACAAAGGTCAGATTGTGGGAGCAAAGGAGTCTGGTGGATTTAATTGGGTTGGGAGGTTATCAAGTATCTGAATAGGTGTTGGTGGTCTTGTTGCTCATGACAAAACATGCTCTCAAACCCAGAAAGCAAATGATAAGTAAAACAATGGTAGGGAGTAAGCAAGAAGAGTGTCTCATGCTTTCGCTGGATGATTAGATGCAGTAAGCATGAACAATCGTGTTATTACCAATTGCAGTGAAGTGGGCTTGAAATGCAAGAAAGAGCATAACAGCCTGACTCTAAATGTGACAAAAATCAATTTCCTTGTGATGAGAAATGGCACATCGTTTTTTTCCCACTATACTGTAAGTGGTAGTCAACAGTGAAGTGCATTTCATGATGCATTTTCCAAATGAAACAACTTCCTAATGTTCTTGGTGCAGGTCCAGGAGATGCACACACCTGCTAATTAGTGGAAATGAAGAAAGCTTTGTGATTGGCATTTTTATTTTGAGATTATATGCCTTTTCTTCTCACCCCCATTTGTCAAGATTTGACATCAAACTAAACCATAAGGGAAGGAGTATACATTTCAGTGATGTTTTGAAGCTTCTCTTCTTGCAAGTCTGAGGTATTCATCATCATAAACTTATATAAAGTTTATGGCATTCTGGCGTTTCTCTGTGCTGTGCATACTGTATACACCATAAAAAAAACATTTAGTGTTGAAGTTTTCATTTCATCAATTATTATTTGATTTCCAACTTTCAGTACTGGACAAAGAATATCTTAAGATGGTCTATCAATTTATTAAGTGCTATATCGTAAGCAACTGGACTTTTAGTTTCAGTTGCCTACGATATAGCACTTAGAATTACCATGACCTGGATGACTGAGTACCTTCATCAACACGTCTACCAATATACAAACTATCCAGGCACTGATGAAGAGAAGTAAGATAACAAATATAATAAGGTTTTTCCAGTTGTCATGTAACACTGGGATAATGTTTGAATTATGAAATTGCATCATGTCAAAAAGGTGAAGCAGTGATGGAATACCAGCTTTATGCTTTTTTAAAGCACTTAAATTATCTTTCTAAATCCACCATAAAGACTAGATAGTTCTTGTTCTCTAAAGTGCCACCTTTTTAAGTGGAAAACTTGCCAAAATAATCACTGATGATTTTGTTAAGAAATGACTTCTACTTGTAATTGCGCTTTTTTATGGATAGCAAAATGTGTTTAACCAAAATGAATGCAGGAAGTAATGGGGCTTAAAGGCCTTAAAGGCTTTTTTTTTGTTGTTGGAGCATGTCTCAAGCAATAGTGGGGAAAAAGCCCTGGGAGCGTTCCATTTGGAGGGGAGGCTTTCATTTTGAGTATGCAAGCTGTTTTTTTTATGCCATAAATCTATGCCAGCGATCACTATCTCTTCTCCTCCCTCCTATGAAGATGTAATTGCAATATAATGCTGAGGTCTGAATAGCAACGCATTAAATTGCAAAGGCATATTGTAATGGCCTGATTATGACTGTGTTGTGTTACCGCAGGGGACAGAAATAAATCTGGGTCATCCAGAACAAACTCTGTCACACTTAGTGTCTCCATAAGTGTATGACAGGCCCATTTTGAATCTAAAGTACATTACCACTCACCCCCTGTAACTATTCCATCTCATACTTTAACCCTTTTATTTCTTATGAACCTTTTTCTGTGTTGCTTTTTATCTCATTCTGCTAGGAGCTAAAGGATGTCCACCACAAGGACCAAATGGCTGCTGCTCGCGGGGTGCTACAGAGGAACATCCCGATGCTGTACACAGCATCCCGTGCCTGCCTGCAGCACCCTGACGTGGCAGCCTACAAGGCTAACCGTGACCTGATCTACAAGCAGCTACAGCATGCAGTCTCTGGCATCTCCAACGCCGCCCAGGCCACTGCCACCGAGGACTCAGCACTCAGTCAGCCAGCAGGGGGTGGAGAGCTCGCCTACGCCCTCAACAATTTTGATGTAAGTCAAATGAGTGGTTTACACATCACAGTCCACTTGCCTTTTGTCATGTTTCCAGCCAGACATCAAGGTACCTGCCAGATTAATAAGTAAACTTGAAGATCATCAACAGTAAGGCTCTTTTATTATGAGGTATAATAAAAATGCCCTTTTTCAGGAAGGTTATAGTTAGATCAGCTTTTTGAGTTTATTGTAATAACCTAACTGAATCATAAAATGACCAAAGCCCTTGAAGGGCTTTGGGTTGAGGTGGAAATTAGGCTGAGATATGTGGACAAATTGGGACACGGCTTTGGGGTACACTGCAGTATGTTCTTGAGTCACTACTACTTAATTCCTTCTATCACTAGGTCAAATGAAGGAGATTTACTCAACTTCAGCTTGCAGAAAGACACATACATTAAGCTGTACTTAGAAATGCATCTAGAAAATGACTGAAGGAGTTTGCATTAATAAAGGTTAAACCCGTCTCTGCTGGTAACTTCTGAACTTTGCTGTAGTTGCAAGGTTCTTGGTTCTATACAGCTTAAGTATATGTTAGTTATCATTATTAGAAAAGCTGAATTAATGCTTGGGGAAGAGACGAGAACATGTAGGGATGGTCATTATGTTCCAATCATAAGAATACATTTTGGCATGGAGCACAGGGAGGAACCCTAATGTACTAAAATCACTTTGCACGTTGCCGTCTAGTCCCCCATATTCGTGCTTAAAACCTTTATATCTCAGAAAATCTGTTGAAGTTATCCTGTATTTACTCAAACTATATCCAGTGTCTCCCTAAAATCCTCAGATGACTCAGATGAACTAGTTTTAACATTTTTTGTTTTGTTTGAATAAAATAAATGTTTTATTTCGCTGTTTTTCATGCTCTGAAAATCTCATCGTTCATATTGCTTTTATGGAGTTGAACTACATTCAGTATCAACCTCAAAATGAATTCTCAAGACCTTATTCAATAAAATATTGCCTTATAACTAAAAAATATATATGAAACATGACATGCGCGCCGTCATAATATTGACATGAAACAACTTTGAGATAACAGCTGGATAAAACATTGAGCTAATCATCCTAATGCTGCCTGGTGTGATAAATGCAAAGACGATTACCTAGGTTTTTTTCTCACTGCCACCGACTTCCATCAGACTTGCAAAATACCCTTTTTATTTACAGGAGATTTGTTCATGTTACAAGACATTGAACAAATCCAGTGACAAATGAAATATCTAACCTTAGACACATCACTCATCTTGTGTTGATCTGTTATTTAGTCATTTAACAGAGTTACACACTGTTAAATGTGTTGCTCCTGTAGTGACATTATTTCCCCATGTGATTCATGCAGCCTGCATTCTCATGTTTTACATGCCCATGGCCAAATGAAACACTGTTTAATTACTCATGGCCTTTGGCAGGCATCTTAAGGGTGGCTGTTGCAAACCAAGGTGTTTCTTTTGATGGAGCATAGGGCGGGAGTGTTTGTATGATATTAGAGAAGAGGAACAACACCTGTTTTGTAAATAGATGTTTATAATAATTACTCAATGATAGGATCTAAAGCAATTAAGGGGATGTTCAGTTTCACACATAACACGTACATGTGTAATTCCTCTGTAGACATGGGCAACATGACTCCTGTCATGTCTCTTTGACTATCACTTCTCCAGCGACGCTGCTCCTGAAGTGAGAACATAAGCAGTCACAAAATATATTAGATAATTTAAAATAAACTTTTAAAGATATTATAGTTAATAATTTGAAGTCAATGAATGAAGTGTTTGTGGCCTATTGATATCACCAAACAATTTCTATCTTTCCTGAAGATAGTCTGCCAGGCCCTGCAGTGAAATTCAAGTTTTGCCTGTTTTAGGGTTTTTTGTGAAACTCACGCTCTGTCAAGAACTGTGAGCTGTTGGCCCTTAAATGCTCTTTGTTGCTTTGCCTGACACCATTGTAGAGGTTTCTTAGAGTTATTTACCATTACCAGTGTCTCATGACTAAAATATTATTGCTGCAAGTTCTGGGTCTATGTGGTCTGTTAATGTATTATTTTATGCATGCATCTTAAATTTGTACAGTTTACGTAAAAGGGTTAAAATGTATTATTTTTCTTGTCTTGCCTCTGACTTTTGTAGCCTATGATTAAAAAGATATATGTTCATATTTAACCTTTATTTAACCAGAATTTCTCTTAATACATGATCTCTTGCCAAAATAGGGTTTCGCGTAGTTACATGCTTCAGTTACACGCTAATATGCGTTGCCTTGTTTCTGTCATCTAAAATTCTTAGCTCCACCTTTAGATAATCCATTTGAGTCACTAGCTCTTAGCAGGCCGAATGAAAAATTTACTGAAGCTAAGCCTTTTAAGTAGCAAATGTGGTACTTAGGCATTACTCTTAAAGCATCCTGCATCAAGGCAGCATTGCTTTCCAAAGTCATCTTAGTACAAGTTATACAAAAACATGTCATTTCTGCTTTCAACAAATATGTATTTAGGGCAATGGTAGCCTGATGATTAGAGGAAGAGATATTTTGAGCACTGTATATCTAAAGGGATTTTCCTGTTTCAAGTGATGAAATACAGATTCAAAAGTTTTGTGTTAAGGAATGGACGATGCTCAGGTCTGTAGCAACAGTGATTATTTCCAGGTAGTAAAGACTCTTTCCTCCAAAAAAACGATACGCTGGCCTGACGCCCAACTTCAAGTGCAAGGCAAAATTAGCAAATGAGTCAACCCCCCAATTCTCTGTCTCTCTCTCTCTTTCTCTCTCTATTTCCTCCTCCGTGTCTCTCTCGTGTGCCTGTTGCCATGGTAATATGACACGCAAGCAGAGGAGGTCAGATGAGACGGAATGGAGGGGGCTGAAGGTGGCTGTGATAGAAGGCAGGCTGCCTAATAAACCACGATCCTAACAGCTGAATTGTTGAATATTTTGTAGCAACAAGGCATCTGAGGAAGCACAGAGTTCGTTTGTCACTGGGGAAGTTGGCTTTCTTTGTTTAGCTGCCACAAATGTCATCGTGATACCTTAACCCTCTACAATGCCTCTCCAGCATGTCAACTAGTTGCCTCTCTCAGCAGGCTTGGCCCTGTGAAATCAGACATTTAAGCGTTCTCTCTCATCCTGCAGATATAAAAGAGAGGGGTGTGGGTTACTGTAGCACTGCTGTGACTCAAGTGAAAGGTAGCAAAATCAAATCCTTTCACAAAAGGGATTATATATTCATATGTACAATTACATATTTATAGACTCATCTGGTGTCTGAAATGGATCTTGTAGTCTCCATTGCAGGCAGGGTACGACTGCTTTGCATTGTTGAGTCATTCATTTGGATCACAGAAGAACTTTTCTTTTGCTGTGTTTATACCATTGTAGATGATTTGGACTACATTTGTGACTTATTTTCTCTGGTCAGGTTACTGAAAAAGTGCCTTTTTGAAGTTGTATTCATCTTCAGTAAGTCAAAAAAGTGTGTAACTCCAGAGCAGAGGAGTAGGCCTCAAAGTCTCAAAGAGGATAAAGAAAAAAAGTCCTCCCCAGTGGTAACTTAAATGGATTGTCTCTGGCTAAAGTTTTCGGATAAAACATTTCCTTTTTCTGTGTGTGACAGATGAAAACAGGACAGTCCCAAGTCCAATATAGAAAAGCCAGTAATGCTTTTTGCAAAAGCTAATCAGATTGTTTTTCACTTGAGTAGGTACACTATGCAAGACATTGCTTTAGAACAGAGCAATCTTGGAAGCCTAAAGTACTTCTCAGAACCGCATTATTCATGCTTTTTTGACTAGGCTAGAACTTTTAATTAGTAATAGTACATGTTGCCTTGGTTATAAATTTTTGTGAATTGTTAGAGCACCGTTTCAGTTTTTCAGAAAAAGCTCAAAAAAATATTTAAATATTGTTCTTCCTCTAACTTTTTCCAAGACAAATTTGAGAGTAAGGTCTATTACCTTTTCACTTTTTTAGGTTCTTTGACCATACCCTATTTCCCTGGTCTCTGCATTATTAACTAGTCAAGAAAGGGCGCACAACTCTTTATAAAATCCTTCTCATTTTATCTGTAAGACGTGGTCACCGATGCCGTTACTGGAGCTAGACCAAAAGATTATCTTTTGGGTTATCGACTCTAAGAAGACATCTTAGCACATTCTTCCCTTTAGGTTTTCCAGCCAGCCTGTCAGTCTATCAAATCAACCCTCCCCTTGTCTGCCAGACTTCTCTGTTTGGCCTTGGAGAGGAAGAGATCAGTGTAACATGATGACTTCGAGCATTTTTTCTCCCTGTGTAATTTCCCTTCTGACCCTTTCCTTACAGAAACAAATCATCGTGGACCCCCTGGCGTTTAGTGAGGAGCGCTTCCGTCCGTCCCTGGAGGAGCGCCTTGAGAGCATCATCAGTGGTGCTGCCCTCATGGCCGACTCTTCTTGCACGCGTGATGACCGCAGGGAGCGTATTGTGGCTGAATGCAATTCTGTGCGCCAGGCTCTTCAGGACCTTCTATCTGAATATATGGGCAATGTAAGTGTTTTACCCCTTAATTTCCTTTGTGTTGCCACCACACCACATCCAGCTCTTTACAGACACCAAAACAGCTCTACTAATTATTTTTTTTATATACTTTTTGCCTTTGCTGGACAATTTGACACCAAATTTCATAATGTATACATAATAAAAAACTTAATAGACATAAATAACCTAAACATTGAATTCTTTTAATTTCCTGTTTTCAGCATAGCTAAACCTAGAAACCCCACCTTAATATTTACATCAATGATGGCCCTGATAATCTTATTTAGATGGAGTTCACTTCTTTTACAAATATTTTCTTTTACAAAGCCCTGTGGTTAGATTTTTCATCTACCTAATTACCTTGCCTCTATGTCCTTTCACTTAGTGAAGCTATTGTGTTGTGTGTTGCCCCTAACAAGCTCTACCTATCAATAGTTTAGGCTTTAGATTGTAAGGTTAGGGCCATAGATGGGGTTAGGCTCTGCAAAGCCCAGCTATGGCCCTGGGGTTTGTACAAAGAAGAATGAAGGAGACGGTTTGCCCGGGAGGCTAAACCCATGCCCTAAAATTCCCCTGGGAAACCTGTAAGAGAGATTAAGACGTGTGCATATGCCTTTTGTTATCCTGTGACTGGTATACTCTGTGACATATGGACATATTTTTTAAAGAGCAATATGAAAATGTAATTAACAGTTGTCAGAGCGTAAAACCAATTATCGTTTGATCTTTACAAACCAGATGCGATAGTCTCACAATCGCATAGTCGTTAGTGCTGGAGAAAATCTTCATATCAAAAATCGATTCATGACCTTCAAATCAATAGTCAAATCGAATCATGACACCCCAATTGTGTCCCTGTTCTTGGCCAGATCCCAAAATCTGATTGCAGTCAGATTATTTTATTTTCCCGGGCTACATGTAAATCTGGGTTGGCCTTGGTAATGAACTTAAAGCTGTTTGGTAATTGCCAAACCAGCCAGAAGAACCACTTCTCTCTCTCTTGCAGTATAGTTACGACAATAAGAGTTAAGCTAGCATTGGTAAACAACTATCTTTAACCTAACACAAACACACAAAGGAACTGTGTTTGTGAACTATTAACCAGACAAAAGTTTAATCTTCTTCACAGTTCTAACTCGTGCAGCTCTCTCACCCACACAGATCATTCAGTGGTTGAACTGATGAGGGATCAGATAACACTGCAGTCACACTACAAACACTACAGCAGCTCAGTGTGCCTTGTATTTGATCCTATGTGTGAAAAGTGCTGGAGCTGTTTCTCCTTGTTCTATAATGAGACAGAGAACAATGGCTAATTTCAGTGCAATTGTGGTTTAGCTTTAGCTGCCATTATTACAAAGACTGAGGAGAAAGAACATGTATGTAGAGAGAAAATCAGACGGTGAGTGGTTGTTTTTCTTACTGACATAGTTACTCTGTGGGAGGATAAAAGATAGTGTGTGTGTGTGTGTGTGTGTGTGTGTGTGTGTGTGTGTGTGTTAGAGACTGACACATTTACACCTTTTCAACATCTAGCATAGGAGGTGTCTCTTTACCAAAATGTGGTCCCGGAGACACCTTTTGGAGTAGGAACTACCACAGAAGTAATTTTGAGTATTTTGCCAGGTGTTTATGTCTGTCTTGTCTGCAGACAGATTTTGTGCGATTGCATCACAACTAAGGGTGTCACGATTTCGATTTTAAGTCGAAATCGATCGAAATTAATTCACAATCTTGAACTTTGAATTAAAAAATAGAATCGTCAATGCTGCCATCCCCCATGTCATGTCCGGTCGGCTTGCAAAGGGGAAAAAAAACACGTGTTGAAGTGCTGCGAGTCAACCTCCTCTAACTTAGCTACTAGCTAAGCCAGTAGCTATTAGCTACAGCCAGTCAAACGACAGCATGGTGTTACACCATACCTGTTTGGCTCCTGGACCATGGTCGGGAAGTCCAGGGGAGATGATTTCCTCCAGGGCCGAAGTTTATGTTTACCTTCGGGGTGAACCCCCTTTCATGTGTTAAGCTGGTAGGGGAAATAATAACAGGGAGCTTTGCTGTATCTTGAGGAGCCGTCGCCTTTATTCACAGCCAAACTGCAGCCTATATTGTACACTTCATTGCTGTAGCTACCACTGCTACTCCTTTCGCTTCTCCTTCCTCTCCCATTCATTCACTATCCGCACTTACGCACGCTCGCTCCCTCACTCTCGCTCGCCCACTCACACCTTACGCACCTTGTATATGTTCAACTGTTCGGAAATAGTTTAAGACACTTAATTGTTCAGAGAAGACTATGGACATAGCTGTTTTATTTTTTTGTTTGTTTTGTTGTGAACTTGAATGTCATCTTCTGTGAAGAAGACTGCAGTTATAGAAGAGAAACTAGATGGCAGGTTATTTTGTTTAAGTTTCCAATTGACTGAAGATGCAAGTTATTCTTACATTATGTTGTTAATAAATGTTTTAAATTTGACAATGTAGTGTAGTACATTGCGAACAAAGGTCAGATATTATATTGCATAAAAGTCTAGTCTAAAAATGACATAGCAACCTGTGCTTTAAAAAAAATGGTAACACTTTAGATAGGGGAACACATATTAACCATGAACTAGTTTCTTATTAGCATGCATATTAGTAGCATATTGGCTGTGATTAAGCCATTATAAATCACTTACTAATGCCTTATTCTGCATGATCATATTCTGCAACTACTAGGCCATTAAGTAAGAAAGGAGCTATTGATCCCCAACTTTATGCCCTTGAACCACATTTGTTTTAAGTTTCAGATCACTGTAACCCAGTTCCGATCATTTCCATCGACTCGAGTGCAGCTAGTGTTTTTTTGATCTATGTCTATCTGTCTGTGGACAGATTTTGTCACTGCAACAATGTCACAACCATGCAAGACAAGTCTTTACAGGTGTGTCTGCGATAAAAACGAAGGCTGAGTTTGATTATGGCCGTTGTCTTACGTAATAATGTAGTTATATCTTCTGAGTAATTATGGGTCATAACGTGAACATGTTGACTTTTGTTTATGGCTGGTGTGATCTGATTGCAAGATGGTCCTTAGTTTACTATAATAAGTAGAACTTGGCTTCAGCCCTAGGTGTTTCTTTTCCGAACCATTCATCCAAAGAAATCAAAAGATAGATAACTAACTAACTACTGAAAGATACATTCAGTAGCAGACGACAAAGCAATAGGAACAGAAAATTAACTGTTTTGTTGTTCTGTTTAATTGGATAATGTGAATATTGAGTCATACACTTTTAACCACCACAGGTAAAAGCACTATTGTATTAATTCACTATGAGACTTTCTGTTTCCTACCAGCATAGTTGTCCATGTATTTACTATAAAAATATTTCAGTCAGATTTTTGTTTTCTCTGTTTAGTAACAGCTCTGTTTACCCACCTCCCAAATGTCCTCTCTGTAACAGCAGAATTTCAGACTGAGTCGGTCGCCCACAGTAATTTCATTGTTGTGGTAATGTATTGTTTATTACTACCATGAGTTTGAACTTTCTGTTTTATGCTCTTCTTGTTGGGCTTTGATGGTAAAATCATAAACTGTACCACTTGCCCATTCCATTTGTGAAGTGTTACAGTGGTCCTGTGTAATAGATGTCTGGTCAGGCAAGGTGCGATAGTGTTAAAGATTCTTACCCGAATCTACACACACAGCAGTAGTTCTACATGAGCACAAATATCTTTACAGTGCAGATGCAGCAAATCGATTTCCTATTTGTCCAAGTATGAATTACAGGCTTAAAAGGTGGCTGCTAACTTCCATGGTTAACTAGCTTATTACCTATGATAATAACCTTACGAATCTGAGGTAACCTGACATCACCCAAATACAGTATTTTAGGCCAATGTAGGACTTGCACATCTGTTGCATGGCTGTGGAGCCAGGACATTTACTAAGGCAGAGAACTGGGAAATGTGCTAAGCCTGCCTGCTTAATAAGTGGACCAGTGAGTCTTCTTTCTACACCCCAAAGTAGTCTTTGTCGCCTTGGCTGTTGGTCTAACTCTGCATGCAATCTCACTGAAATAATTTAAGCAGTTTTAAGGGAAAAACACAACATGTCTGGCAGAAATTATAGCTGCTTAAGACAATATGTTTGATATGATAGTGCCTCATTTACAAAACCTCTTTGTTTGTGTGTTTAAATATATTTTCACTGAACATTGACAAACAAAATGATGAACAGTCAGATGTTACCTAAGCTTGCATGTCATTTTCTCTCAATACTGTCCTGTCCATGCTCAGGCATTACAGCCTCGGTTTGCTCTCATTGCTCATCCAGAACACTGCCAGTTTATTTTAAGGTTAGGTTGTTCATGCAGCATTTCAGGTTTGCTTCAAAACAAGTTTTCTACTTCACTGGACACCTCAATGCCATTCATGTAGCCCTGTATGACTTGAGAACTTGGGTTTACAAGGCAAACATCTCATCAGCACAATGAGGATACAGGGATGACAGGGATTTGGCTATTCATTTGACCAGATGAAGGAAATCAATGAAGTATAATATGTCATTGTCCTTCTTGTGCATTTAATAGCCTAGTATAGCCTGTAGTGAGTTAGCTGGTGTCTTGTTTCGGTGCCTTAAGCCAATGGTCGATGATGTGACCAGTAGCCTGACTCCTGTCTGTGATTAAGCTTGACAGACTAAACAAACCTCATATTGGCTTGATGAGGATGTGTGTGCCGTCTTTCTAAGGCAGAGCTGAAGATGTGCAATGAAATATGTAATTCATGCAGGAAAGATAATAAGCCCCTTGAGCAGACAATACACTATAGGCTGATACTCAACACTGATTTTGCTTGGTGAATATACTACATGTGATTTAATGGCCATGATTTTGTCCACTTGTTCTGATTGTAGATGGGGCACAAGTTCTTAAACAGTGCATTGTCATTACAGCATATCGGTTTAAACTCACAGCTGAGGCTGTTGGATGGACTCCTAACTCATTCTCTTTCCCATCCCTTCTGTTTCTTCATTCCCTCTAGCTACAAGTTGTGTTTATCCCCCTTCTCAATGTTCTGCCTTTCCTTCAGACTCTATGACAAAAATTGTGTCGGGCATCCTTACCACACCGTCTTTTTCGGGAAGAAATTTCAAGGATTTAAACTGCTGCTTTGTTTAAAATCATGTGTTCAGCGTCTTTGTGTGGATAATTAGGTTTAAAGCAAGTTAGATCTTTCTGAAAAGATCGAATTAAATTAGCTGTCATGGAAGAATCGAGGCTATATCAAGACCATGATCAGATCAGGCCACTGCTCTAAATGGAAAGAGAACCACCGTCAAGAAAGTTAAGAACAGAATATGCATGTCAAAAATTGCTTTCATTAATTTATTTAATTGAATTATGTGTAGGTTTGTTTTACTTGGCATATTACAAACGCTCCAACCCATATATCAGTATGCAAGTGATCCATCGAGGAATACGCAGGTCTGTAGGCATTTTGAAACGGAGTATAACATTGATTATTAATAGAAGTACTTTTGAGTCTGCTCTGAAAGAAATGTCTTGGTGATTTTACAGTGCGGTGATTAGAAATAATCAAAGCAATTAAAATAGAGGCTAAAAAAAGCAATTTCAGTCTGTAACCTTGTTCAGTTTTGTTTCAAAGCTAATATGTCATATGGTGTTTATTTAACATAACCTTTTTTTAAACAATGACTTTATTCTTATTTATGTCATCTTTTGAGCTCCAAAGCTGTGTTTTAATTAATTAGTCAGTGTCAGTACAGCCAGTATAGCTGTTTAGGCAGAAGTGGCATGTATTAGTTAGTGTAAAAACCACTAAATGCATTTTAATATATACCCCTTACAGAAGCAGGTATTATAAGCTGGCAATTCATGTCCATGTCCTTGGGTCAAGCTGTTATCGGGTAAAGGAAGGCTGACTTTCAGGTTTGGGAAACATAAATGTGGCAAATGTCTAAGTATGCAGAATACAATATGTTGTATGTTGTATTGTCTGTTCCTGTTGTGCAAATTGTGCACAGTGTCATAATGATCATTGAACAAGACTAGAGCTTGTCTACTCAGCCAGTGAAGGGAAAAGGCGAGTGGGGGATATGTTGCCCCAGCACTGCCACATAGTGTGACCTCAATTATTCCATATTGTCATGACAGTTTGGCATGGTGCGTGTCGAGTGTAACTGCTTCTGCCACTTTTTATTAATAATGCATCTCTAGGTCCCAGCATCTGTCAGGGTTTTGTTTCACATAAGAGAGTGATGCTAGGTTGCTTTGACATATTAAGCTACTGACATTTAAATTCCTTCAACTTGAAGTGATACATTATCATTTGGACCTGCATGAAAAGGACATGCTTGGCCACTGCAGTGGGACCCCTGTCTCTCTCTTCACGTGTCTTTCCACGTATTTAATATAGTCTTCCCACTTTTTGCTCTTTAGCATTTTTCTCACACATTCTCCCTGCTGAATCATCTTTTCAATTTTCTCCATCTTGCAACGCCTCTCTTCCCATTTTTGTCCCCTTTCTCTCAGCAGCTCACTCTTTCCCCGACTCTCACTGTCGTTTTGCCTTGGGCATCTTCAGTGAGTGGCAGAATTTAGCTTTATCCCTGTTCCTCTGTGCCTGCATAGTTGTCTTTCATTTTAAACACATTTTAGGTGGATCCTGGACCATCTACCATGTCTACCTTATCCTGTTATGAGCTACTGCATCGGTAACCTAAAATGATGACCGGTTTCTAATTAAACACAACTGCACATGAAGTTACCTCTAATGGGGATGGAAATGGGCATTTCACTTGACTTTTTATTCATGCTGGGAAATGTTTATAAAATGTTAGGTATGATGTCATGTCCAGAGGACCAGAATAAAATGTGTATGTCCAGGGCTAGGGAACTAACAATGTAATAAGTCAGAGCAGAGTGCCTTTTTTTATTCATAAATTTGACATGGGGAAAGAAGGTTCAAAGGGCCAAGACCTGATGCAAGACCAGTGTGAAAGCAGTTCAGTTTATCTAGTTGTAATCTCATCTAAATGCATAATTAAAACAAATTACACTCCATACAATGTAACAGGGATAAGATTTAGTGTCCCCAAGGCTTTAGTATATTTACAGCCACCATAAAACACTGGTCTGTTAGTACCAGCCTGTCAGGCAATGTTTCCCAGACCTGGCCCTTGATCTTTCGCTGGTGAGTTCTAGTATTTTTGATTAGCTTTGCTGACAGGTAGATGAGATGCATCCTTTAAATTATAAAGGATAAAGAATCCCCAGCCCCTCTAATGGACATTTTGTGATGCTTTGACTAAAGACTAACTTCCCCTTTTTTTTGAGTTGCATGGGTGAATAAACTTAACCCATGGGAAACATGCTTTCTGTTTTTATACGCTTGGTTGAGGATTTTGGTACTGGATGATTTCATGGGCAAATATGCTTTCAATCTTTGTCTCTACAGGTTAATACACATGTATTTATTCACATTAATAATTAATTGTTTGTCTGTCTTATGTTGTCTTCCTCTGTTGTTCAGTCTTAGTTGTACAATATGTTATCACCTTGAAAGCTGCTGTACTGAGTTTAGTATGCATAAGTATGCAGTTTTTCTTCCACCCTTAAAAGCTCTTTGTTTTGGCCCTTGGGATTACTTAATTCCACCAAATAACCTTTTTGCGCACGCATGGCAGATGTAATGCTGCAGACAGTCTAATTTATCTTGCATTCTTGTTTGAGTTGTTATGCTCTTAAGGAGTGAGGAAAAGTAGTCCACATGCAAAGGAAATCCTTTAATTACTACTTATCTATTCTAGCATTACCACAAGAGTTCAGTTATGTATCTTAACTGTATTTTACAATATTTTTTAAAGTAAATTCACAACAATAAATTATGGAGTTATATACTTAGGTTTGCCTCTGGTATGTAGATTGTTTGTGTAACATTAATATATTTTTTAGATATAGAAAGGGATGCTTGGTAATATATTTTCTTTGGAAAACATGAAGCCACAAATGTCAGAAATCCCAATGTCTGATCCTCATATTTCATACTTGTTCATGTTGTTCCAACAACCATTGAGAATCGATTCAAATTGGTTTAGGTTGAGCAGCATGTAATTTGATGTTTTTGGACATTTTGTTTTAATTGACACAATAAAGCCTGATGACACAGGGGTTTACAGAATTTACAACTTTGCATTAATTTGCATTTATGCTTGCAAAGCAAATGCAGACTTTTTAGCATTTCAGTAGCTTTAGGGGCTTATTTCAGAAAGACCTCAATCGTATCTGTTCTTGAGCTCTGCCTCCTGCTCTGCCTGGCTCTTCCCAAATAACACTAAGTAAATATCTTTTGATTTGATGAGAGACCCCAGCGGCAAAAATTACATATTGTGCATTTAAACAGTAAAGCTGCGTGCCGGAAAAAACAAGCCTTTAGCTGAATATTACTATGCTGTATAACTTTGTAGGGCTGAGGGTTAACTCAGAATCAAGTGATAATCCTCTGTTTGTTTGTTTGTTCATTCAAGTAGTCATATGATTCATTGTTAATATAAAGCTATTAATTATTGTCACTTTGAATAGAAAGAGAGATGAAGTGTTCTTCTTTCCACCTTCTTAGGAGAATTGTAATATATTTATTGAATTATGAATTGAACAAATAAAATCAAATCATCAAAAGCCTTTATATGCTGGATACTATTACATCTTTTGTCTTATATTTCCCCCACAAAGTCTGACAAGAAATTGCCCTCTAGCCAGTGCCACAGGCAGCAGAACCAACCTTGTTAAGAATGACAAGAAAACCAGAATTAATATCTGTTATTTGCTGGTGTGTTTAGCCAGATAATTACATTGGCTTGAAGGTGAGCTAGACTGAATTAAAGTGAATTGAGCTGGGATGAATTTGTACCAGTGGGAGGCAGATCCCAGCTATGTATGTGCTAATACGTGCACACACATTCACACAGATACTTTGCTGAAGCAAGTCCCTTTGTTTTCATCAGACATGCCACTGACCTTGGCACCAGGAAATTACTGTTCAGAACTCTAATATTAAAGGACAAAGGACAAGGGGAATGCTTTACCTTATTATATCAAGCAAACAAATCATTTTAAAGAAACTAATTTAAAAAATATGCATTTTCCTGCTTTTCATACTTGACATGTAAAATTATTTATTTGTCATAGCATTTAACAATATCCATCCATCCATCCATCCGTCCGTCCGTCCGTCCTTCATTCCATCTATCCTTCATTCCTTTCATTTGCCCCTTATTTCCTGTTTGATCGAGATGCAGTGTACTCCATGGACAGGCCACCACTTTATCACAGGGCTAACATACATGTAAATGGGCAAACACTCTTGACACTCACATTCACACCTGCGGGCACTAGCTGTTTCCTGTTGACCTGATCTGAATGTTAGAACCAAAGCACTTTTCTAGAGCTACAACAATGTTTACAACAGAAAATTCACTATAAACTTAATGATATCTCACTGGAAACAAACTTAAAATCTCAATAAAATAATTAATAAGAACACTAACATCAGTCTGTATTGGTCCTCCTCCCTCTGCTGATGTGATTCTCTACCTGCAGGTACCATGAGTATCGGGAGGAGGGGCTGGTCTGTGTCAGTTTACTGCTGACTTCACTCCGTGTATGTGTATGTGGAGGAGAGGCAGCAGAGGAGAGGCAGTGATGATATTAAGATTATAATGTTACATTAAGTAAAAACAGGTATTGGCCTATGTATTTCAATAAAAGGAAATGAGAAAAACAGAAACATTACTGTTTTAGAACACCTTCATGGCCATTTAAGTATAGTTTTCAGAGTTTACAAGGTGCATTTGAATGCACAATTCTCTGTGTGTGTGTGTGTGTGTGTGTGTGTGTGTGTGTGTGTGTGTGTGTGTGTGTGTGTGTGTGTGTGCGTGTGCGTGTGCGTGTGCGTGTGCGTGTGTGCGCCAATGTGGCAGGTAACATTCAGAGACTTAAACACCAAACGGAAGATCTACCGGCAGTCAGCATTTCGGACCTTAATCTAGGGGAAAAGGCATTATAAATGATTGATCTAATTATTTTATTGATCTAAATCAGATCATTCAAATTAGGATCAATTTGAATCAGAATCATTTTTTAAATTTCAGCTCTGTTGTCTTGACATTGAGCTGTCTGAGCTATTCCCTAAAGCAGGTGTTTAAAAACATTCTGTACCACTACCAAGAGAATTGCTGTTTGGTTAGGAGGCAGCAATGGAGGACTTGCCATCAGGAGTGCCTATTTGTCCGCTTTCTAACTGCAGCCAATGCCTTCAGTATTCAGTCTTTAAGGGTGATTGCAACGCTGTGCTACAATTGGCTCATCAGTTTTTGCTTTCAAATGTTTATGCTCAGATGTTTCTTAGCTTAATACTTACTATCCTGTGTCTTGTAGAAGTAATCTTGAAAGCTGTGTGTCATTATGGTGCTTGAGAGGCTGATGTCTGCGATTGTCACTACATCTACTCAGCAAGAATGTTTAATCTTGTCCACAGACACTGAAAGGACTTTTGGTGTGCTCATCCCTCTGTTGTTTTCACCTGGATCCCTGAATATATGATTGAGCAATTAGATGTGTTCAGCAATAACATATAGGGAAGATATTTGCTGATGAGAGTCTATATCAATATGTCCTTCCTAGTAAGTGTTTTTTGGATTTATTATAGGCCTCATAATGATTACTTGAAGCATACATGGCCTCTGAGTCCTTGAACCCTGCAGACTAGTGAAGCCATACTGTTAGACTCATCAGTTTATTGCCTCCCCCACCTGGGTACACTCTGCAGGTTAATTACTAGCCCTTTTCACACAGAGACTCCGCATTATCGCCGCAGCGGAGGTTCGGCAATTCTCCGCCTTTGTTTGTTCACACAGAACCAAGCAGCTCCGGCGTAAAGCCGCACTAGTGTGTCAATTCATACAGCAAGCCAGCGCTGCGGATCCAAAAGAGGTGTGACGTTTCCCCCGGTGTTAATCTAAACATGTACCCGCTGACTGTTTATAATCATATGGATGCTGTTATAATGTGTTGTGATTGAGATCCTGACCCAACATACATCCTGGAAAGTGACAAAGTTACGTTTTTTTCTCTAAATTACATAATTACATAATCGCCATCAGTAAATAGAACGCTGTCTGACTCTGTCAGTCACGGGGAGGGATGCTGTTTTCTGGGGGAAAGTTCACTGAAGTCTCTGTCGGGAGGGCTGACCGTCGCGGGGATTTTTTTCAGGACTACAACAACACAATCGTGGAAGGAGACAAACTCATGGTGAGTTAAAGTCTTTAGCCGGGGACAGACGCTGTTTTTCAGGCAGAAATGTGACGAAGAGTCAGTAGGATAGGATGACAGACACTTCTCCACGTACTGCATAACTGCGGTATTTTTTTCCCTCATATAAGTTACCAAAGACACTACCAGTAACTACGTTACTGTTGTTTGGTCATGTAATGTTGCTTTGTTGGACATTTCTCTTTATTTTGTTGAGTGAAGGATCTGTTTAGTTATCAGACTGTGAACACCATCAGATCGACACACCCCCGCTCCGCCGGTTTATCCATTCACACAGACGCCGGTTCACCTCTGCTGCACCTCTGATACTACCTCCGGAGGCGCATCAGAGCCGCAGCGAACTTTCACCCCTCGCAGCATCTGAAACTTTCACACAGAGGAGCATGCGGAGAATTGGCGCAGGATCCCCGCACTCAAAGGGCAGTGAGAATGGGGCTTCTGTGAGCCTCATCAAACAAGAGCAGTTAAAATAGAAGTGGTTCTTACAGCAAGATACCCTTATTCCTCACAATGTTTACATCTTTCAAAACTTCAAACTGTTTGACATACAGTCAGTTGCCTTCAGATATTTTTTTTTAGGATTGTTATTTGGACTTTCTGAAAAGTGGAAAAACTTGGATCAGACATTTGTGTTTTGGTCCCCAATCTGATCAGTCATAAAATATTAAGTATCTGCCTGTACCGAAGCCTGATCTAATATTATTCCCACATTATATATCTACACAGTATACAATCAAATTCATGAAACCATTGTGTCCCCACAGGTTCTTAATGTTATCAGTTGGCTATAGAAGTGGTGCACTGATTATAGATAGCACCACCAACACTGGGGATGTGTTCAGAACTACAGCATCCCCCTCATCACCCAAACCCACACTTCAGTAAGCATGATTCTGCTTGCTTAACTTCAAACCTCTACACACTGTTTTGTTATTGTGGAATAGAGACTCTGATAGTCTCTGTTAAGCATTTTGGTAATTCATTGTACATTAAGTCATTGTACATTGAACCCAGATTTTAACTTATTTTACAAAGTTTGTCACTTAGTGCCTCACATAGTTTTAGTTGATTAGTATGGAAAGATAGTCTGGTGAGCCCCATAAGTCTGACTCGTGATGGTACAAAACCTGCTTTTGATCTCCTTTTTAGATATCATAACTGTGATGTGTTTTTTAAAAATGTCTCCTGGCAAAAAATATCGGTTGGAAGAGTTACTTTGACTCACCAGATGACATGTGGGTGTTGTTTCCTGTCTTGTGTGTCTATTTAAAGATGAAATAATACATAAAGACATTTGTAGGATTATATTTAATAGTCAGTTAAACGACTGAAGAAACGTGTATAATTGACCAGTGTGAATGTCTACTGGTGGATTTGTCTAAGGTCTTCCAGTTAATATTATTCTTCCACACTTTGTCCTTGATCCTCTACAAGGAAGGAAATACAGATTTTACTGTTAGTGTTGATCTTGTGTCGATCTATATAAAAACAATGTGTTGCCACACTGCAGTACCCCAGAAAAAAAATTTCCCAAGTGGGGCATAAACTGACAACTGTCCGTTGTCACTGTAAATGTTTTCTGAAGGTTGATGTTCCTATGGGATTACTCAGAATATTTTTTTCATTACAGGACTAACATAAGTATCAATGTTGAGTTGAAATGGAGAGTCAGTAAATCGATTATTCAGTATACTCTTTATCTAGTAAAAAGTCCTAAAACGTTTGCTTTATCGTCTCAAATGTGAGAATTTAACACTTTTCTCCATTCGAATGTCATTATGACTTCAATACCTTTTTGAGTTTCGGTCTGTTGCTTGTGAAGGGCATTTGTTAGTATTTTCTGATACTTGATAGTCTACATGATAAACCAGTTAATTGAAAAAAATAATTGAGAGTGTAATTGATTATCAAAACGCTCAATAGTTGCAGCCTTCTATTGAAGGTTCTTAGGCCCGCTTCCTGCATACATAATGCAGTATACATTACAGTAAACGGCATAGATTTGTATACATCATCCATTATTCTATTAGATGCCCAGTCAGAACTGTGAAAATGCTGCATCACTCTGCTTGATGCATGAGTTTTGCATAACAATGTAATTGGAGTCTCGATCTCATTGACTTTTGAACTACTGTAGATGATCAATGCACTGATGATGCATTGACAGAGAGGAATTGGAATCGAAGGAACTGGTCAACCTTAAGTGCTTTAAACTTTGCAAAATAATATATATGTGTAATCATTTACACATTTTTCTTAATTTTCCAAATAGACATATATGCATATCTACTTCACCAAGGGTTGGGTTTGATTTGGTGTGCTCGAAGATTTTCTTAATAAGCTAAATATTTGCGCATAAAATCAAAATGTAATGAAAGACCAAACCAGGTTGTGAGCATCCATCAGTTAGCAAACACTGTAAATTATAACCATTTTATTTAAAAAATATATGTTTTGAGGGGAAAATGTTTTTTTTTTTCAGTTTGGCACATCTTATCCACTATACAGATATGAAATTGTACATATTACAATACAAAAGGAAAATGGGAAGAGAAAAGCATTCATTTTGCACAAAGAGGTTGGGTAAGAGAGGGGATTAGTTCACTTGTTTTTTCTTTTTTTTTATTTTTTAGGCAGGGTGGGGACCAGGGCTAGAGGATGACAAGAGGAAACAAAAACAGTTTACAAAGAGCCAGAGTGCAAAGGGATGCATATTTCTACAAATTTTGTGGATTTTCAGTCACTTAGTACAAGTTGTAGTCTTAAACAGTGAAATGTCAAATGATTGACAGAACTTTGTAGGAATTCCACATACATCCCCATTCTTGGTGTTATCAAAAAAGACATCTCTCCATAATGTTTGCTGGATGACATTAAGAAATATTCAACTCAATTTTGACTTTTGAACATGCAAGACAGATTAGAAGGGCAATAGTAAAAGCAGTGCGAAGCTTGAAGAAACAAAATTAGAAACAAAGTGGAGGTGCTTAGCTTTGGAAATCGGTATGCAATGGTTTTCATTGAATTCATATGTGAAGTGTAACAATTTTTGGTTTACACAAACACTTTCTCAGAAGTCGTTGTAGGCATCCTATGAGCATGTGCAGAGAGACATTGACATAAGCATTCATTTTGAAATATGAAGCCAAAAGTTGACAGGCTCAATAGAGAGACAAAGCCACAAAAATGGTACTTCCTGGCTACCTCTAGGGGGCACCAGCCAACGAACTGTACCCCAATTGCTCAAAACCAGATATCTTGCTTCAATGACCAATGCTATTAGAAGCATCTTGCTGACTCAATTGCTTACTTCATTTATCATAGCCTAAAGTTGAACTGTCGAGAGAATGCCATATTCCAATTTCTAGTGTTAAGAACTTTACTTGAATTATTCACTGGTCAAACATTGGATAGCTCATTAGTTGATGTATGGTGAAATTGTTGCTGCTGTGCGGTCAGTGTGCATTTCAAGCCCAAGATGCTGTCGCTCAGTATTTCTTTTCATTCTCTCCTACCCTTACTTGGCCAAAAAAAATGGTTTGTTGGTTTTAATAAACTAAGACATTACCCCATAGTTGCCCCTCTCCATCGTCCCATCAGTTCCTCTCAATCCCTCTCTCTTTCACCCTGCCCCCACCACCAAACTGAACACAAAGAAGTGCGAAGCTGCGGCAGCAGCTTTAGTCTGATGCTAATGCACATCCTCTCCCTGCTGCATACAAATGTCTCCTGACCCAGGCTTGCGGTTTGCTTATCACTGGATCTCCATTTGCTTTCAGGGTATTGACCGCAGTTTAACTTGACACATGTGTCTGCTAACGAAGGAGCTCTTCCTATTTATTGTTCACTGTAACCCCATTTTTAAGACTTTGAATGACAACTTGTATCGCTAACAAGAAGAATGTCTTAAAGTAAAAGGTGCAATGATGTTTGGTGTGCTGCGGAGGATGATTCTACTAGAGCTATTTTTGAGTGGCTGAACAAGCTAAATGTTGCTGGATCCCTGGCGTGGGTGACAGAATATTAGATTCTTTTTGCCTTGCCTTAATTGGTTCAATCTTGAGCCTGTCAGTCCTGATTAGTGTGTAAGCAGTAAAGAGCTTGGGCTACTGGGAAAGGTTTTATTTTCAGAATGAAACGCTCTCCTGTCTGGCATTCACACTTAACAATATCCTTTTACTTGCTACCCTTCACACCTTACAGGAGCTCATCTTTATATTGATCCTGGTATGTAATAGCAAATCAGCAGACTGTACTTACTAGGTTAAGCTGTTCAAAATATTATGGTCACAGTGTGTATGGCATTTGGGAGCTAGAGAATCCACGTACAGGTCATTGTACATTTTAAGGTCTAATAATTTTGTTCTTGATGTCCAGGGTGAGGAAGACATCAGTGTGTTTTTGCTAAGCGGTGCAGTATATTGGAGATTAACCACAGATGAACAATGCTTAGTGTTTCCCACAGGTTGAGAATTTATTTGTGGCGGTTGGCCCTCGTGGGTGGGAGCTCCATCATCCAAAAACTTTAGAGTCAGCTGCAAGACAGCATTTCTTTATGAGCTAAGGCCTGATTAAAGAGGTAATTTTCCCGGTATATATTAATGACCATAAAGTGGAGTCACATAGTCAGTGAACACTTTCTTATGAAATTCTCCTCCATACAGATGGGAATTTTGGAAGAAATCCGATTTTCCAAAGATAGAAAATAATCCCTTTTTGGCTAAGGATAGCTGTTGTTTGGAGTTGGGGACAGGGGGTGTGCCGCCCAAATAAATTCTGTAAACAGGAAACACTGAGAGTCTTTTGGAACTGATGGAAGGTTATAGACTTTCTTAATTCACTAATGTCTGATTTGGTAAAAGTAATATCATAAGTGTATACTGAATAGAATTTCAGGGTTCTTCTCTCCTCCAGAGAGGATTTATTTTTATTTGTAACATAATAACAATAATCACATTTATTTTGCACTTATAATTCAGAGTTGGGTTTTGGTCTCAGTGGCCTTGAATGTATCATAGTTTTCCTAAAAGAATTAAATAATAAAACAAAAACAATCTGGTATTTGATCCAATTAATATGCCCCAGTGATTAAGTGATTGGCTTACACTGCCTGTTGTGCAGTTAGAAAGATAATTTCAAATATTTACTTTTTAAAAGAAATAAGACATAAATCACATTTCTCCACTTAATGTATTCTGTTAGCAGAGGGCCATTTGGCTAAGTATATTCTCTGTGCTGCAGAATATAGAGACAATGTGGAGACAAATCTCACAGTTTACAATTTTCTTGTTTAAAATGATTGCCCCTGCCTGATATGAACAACCTTGCATTCATAGAAAAATAAATTTGTGACTATCTCTACATCATCCCTAAACGGTCATGTCAAGCCCCTGTCATTGTAGCATTCATCATTTATCACATAGTCTCAAATCTCACTTGTAAAAATTATGCTTTTTACATAAACTGGAAAAAAAACAAATTAAAAAAGCAAACCCTGTATCATCTGAAATGGTCAAATGGCAAACCATATGCTCTAGGAATAAATAAGAGTTCATACTTCACACTCTTTGTAAGGCAGTTGCTGACACTTGCACTGCCCATAGCCATTGATGATCACGAGTGCCCCTTCTTCATGGCTGGGCTCATACTCATTATAGGGTACCTGTGTAGCTAGATCTGCCATAGGCTGCCGCTGCTGGGTCCTCATCTGTCTGCGGTTCTGTATAGCCGAACAGTGGCGTATCCGGCGCAGGGTGGGTGGGCAGCACTTCCGTGAGATGTACACAACAAAAATGATGAAAAAGAATGAAAATAGAAGGGCCATAGTTCCAATGATAACCCTATGAGTCATAACAGTGTTGTCCATTGCCGTGAAGTCATCTGTTACAGCTGCGTTTTCCAGTGTAGCGGTAGTTGCTTGAGCAGTGCGTGGTGTTTGTGTTGTGGTTGTTGTGGTAGTGACTGTGGTAAAGCTCCCAAAATCCTCTGCATAGTCCTGCGTGGGGGTCGGCTGCATAATTCCAAACAAGGAGCTTGTAGTCTCTGCAGTTACAATAGCGTCTGTGGTTGTACTAATGGTCTGAACAACTGGCGCAGAAAAATTCTGGCAAAGCTGGAATCCATAAACAGCATCAAGTATCTCCTCACCTTGGGCGTATTCAGGACTGTGGCAGAGAATGGAGTGTTCCCACCTTCCCTTAAAGGTGCTTAGCCAAGTGGCCAGAGAGCAAATCCTTTTGGTACATTCCCAAAGGTTGCTAGACAGCCCAATGGTACCCAGAGACTGCCACATATCCATGACTTGGGGATCCAGGCTGCTTAGTTTGTTGTTATCCAGCAGCAAAATCTTTAAATTTGGCAGTGTTTGAAACACATCAGGTGTCAGCACACGAATTTCATTTCCTGTGAGGTCCAGTTTCTCTAAAGTGGTCCAGGTCCACTCCATGCCACATGTTAGGTTGCTGATCTTATTCCATTGCAGATATAGAAACTGGAGGGCAACAAGGCGAGGGAAATGGGCCAAGTTGATCTTGGTCAGCTGATTGTGCTCCAAGTGGAGCTCTTTAAGCTTAATGAGCCCAGCAAATCCATTACGGGCCAGACTCCGCAAGCGGTTGCTGCTTAGGCCTAGATATTCCAGGCTGCGGCAGTCCCAGAAAGCTCGAACAGGTGTGGTGCGAAGTAAATTGGAGCGAAGGTGGAGTATCTGGAGCTTCCTCAGTCCATGAAACAGCTCTGGTTCCAATGCAGTCATTTGATTGAAGGACAGGTCCAGTATCTGGAGATTGATGAGGTGGATGAAGGTTGTGTTGGGCAACTTGGTGATACGATTGGAACTCAGATTGAGGTCCTTCAGCTTGTAGAGCCCTTGAAAGGCATCCTCTTGTACTGTGGTAATCTGGTTGTGGTCTAGATGTAGCCAAGTGAGCTGGCTGAAGCCATAGAATTGATCAGGGCTGAGCTCAGTGATGCTATTGTGGCGTAGTGACAACCCCAGGGCTCCCTTGTCCACACCATCTGGGGGTGCCTGAAGCCCCTGGGTGTCGCAGTAGAACTGCAGGTCCTCACAGCGGCATTTTTGAGGGCAAGTTGTGCACGATGCAGGAGGCAGCAGGCACACTAGGAGCATGCTGATCACACACAGACACAGAGCCGCTGGTGCAGGTCCCACCAATGGCCACCTTGAATGGAAACCTGGGTGGGTTCAAAGATAACAAAATGAACTGTGGGGCGGGAAAGCTTATCTCTGCAGAGCACTTATTACTAATTCATGGTGACGATTGTGCTTTTTGTGTGTGCTCTTGTTCTCTCTCATGCATACAACAGTTAGGATATTTGACAGTGACAACTTTCACATTATATGTAAACACGATTTATTTGAGATTAGGTTAAAAGGAGATGTCTTTTACTTATGCATCAAATTATCAATTACATACATGAGCTGGACTTTGTTCCCACTCCCTTGCCATTTATATTTAGCGCATCTTTTTAATTCTCTCTCTTCTGTAGACTCTTTAATTAGGCTTAAATGCAAATTCCTGCTGATTAACGTCATTCACTTATCAATTATAGCTGCATGTTTTTGTTTTTTTTTGAGCAGCTCAAATGCTGTTATCCTTTGGATTCTTAGCCTTTTTTTTTTTCTTTACAACTGATTGAGTTTTTTTCTTAAGTCTTCTTCATCACTTACAAGGTTTGCTCAACAACACAAATGGTATTTAAAATGTGTATATTCCCTATGCGCGTGTCATGCGGTGAAGAAGGAAAAATGAAGGACAATTGCAGTAAATAGAGTAGGCTGAAGAGCTTTTAGTCCTCAGCCTCCCTCGCTCTTACTTGTATTCCCTATTCATGTCCAGACCTGCCATAAAAAGGGGCTAACTTACCCATTCTTTTGTGCACATCGGAGGCTGCATTCAACTGTCCTTTTCCGCAGACTCTTGGAGCAACCAGATGGAAAAAAAATCCAAAGGGAAAAAACCCTTTTGAGTAAGCACAAAAGGAATCAGCCTCTTTGGAAATGAAGCAATTCTGAGCCCACCCAATTGAGACAAAATAAGAAATTCCATGTCACAAGATGATGTTTATTCCTTATATTTTGCTCAGTGTCCTTTTTAAAATCCAAGCTCAAAGAAAGGGTTGAATCTTTTCCTTCATCCCACGAATCCTTGAAATAAATATTTATATCTTTTTTTTAAGTTGATCAGTTGCATCCAGAGCGACTCCGGTGAACAGACCCCCCCTCCTCTCCTTTTTTTCTTTTTCTTTTTTTTACCCTTTTGTTTCCCTTCCACGGCAATGATGTCAGCTCAGATGGTTAATTGAAGATCAAGCGTTCCTCTTTCATGGCTGTGGTCTTCCAACCCTAACTTGTTGATGGCAGCCAGAGAACCTGCTTCCGACGCCGGCTCAGTCTCAGCATAGCCTCTGCAGAGCTGTGAGCGGAGCCCTCGTCTGCTAGCTGAGACGCAGGGAGAGAGGAAAAAAGCAGAGCAGCGAGTCGGGGATGTTATTCTGTGCTTTTTGTTGCAGCCACTCACTGCTACAGAGTGGTGGCAGCCTGGCGTCGATCATCACTACTGTTTCTCTCTCTCTTTTTCTCTCCCACACTCACAAACACCCTCTCACTCTCTTGCTCAGTCACTTGCTCTCTGCCTCATACACACTGCTTGTGCACCTCAGTCTTCCTCCACCTCCCTCTTGCACCCCCCCTTTCCCTCCCACTGGCTCGTCACCATCAGAATATTGATATCTTGAACGTGTTGCGGCAGCTTGCTGTTGAAATTAACAACAGCTGTAAATCTCAGCCTCGCCTTGCCGTTGTTCTGCATGCGCTATGTATGAATGTGTACCATAGACATAAACAAAATAACACAACAAAGCAAAATATAGTTTTGAACATGTGGCTCTCGACAATATAAACATCAGCAAGGGTAGACCACAGTTGCTGCATTGCAATATCTCCGTACAGCAGCAAGTATGCTATAGCCATGCTAACATAGGGTGTCTGACTTATATTCATAATTTACATATCCTGAGTGCAGTGCTTTAATTTTTGAACACTGGCATGTGATGTATGGCCAGCTGCTCTGATGTTAAATTAGGCTAGCTCTTAACATGTAATTGAAAAGGCTGAGGACTTGCTTGATGGTGTGAACTGCAGGTATATCAAAGTAACTAAATGTGTGCTGTTAACTTCTTTTTTTTTTTTGACATTGAGCAAATTGATTTTATGGATTTATTAACAGAAGGTGGCTACATATTAGCACCATTTAGAGTGCTAAACAGAATGGGATATCTGCAGTTGAGTGCATGAAAACGCAGATTTTTTTCTTTTTATATTTAATGTGGGCGGAGATGGATATGAGGGTAATTGTAATGAACTACATTTGAAGCAGCCAAAAACAAGGAACCAGAGATGTAGACAGTATGAAGCACATATACTGTTCTCTTTAAATTTGGTATTCTGTCCCCTGCCAGCCTTTCGCTTTACCCAAGGTTCTTTTATTTAAACATGACCTCAGATTGCTGGAGCCCACCCCAACTCTCCCTTGCTCTATACTATTGGATTACTTGGATTACTCTACAGTGATGGATTTTAAAATGTTCTATTTTTTATTTTTTTAAACCAAGTTTGAATTTTAACAGAGGGCTTGAAAAATATTATTACCAGATGTATGCTCCTTAATTAATTGTATTACATAATTCTTAGGTTTAAGACAAAACTTGCATCTGGCTGGCACTTTCCAGGTCACTTGACTGGCATGTTGCTGTCATTCTCCAAATGTATTGTGCTAGACTAAATCTCCTGCTGGGACTCCTCTGCAAAATGTGTGAGTGGAAAACATGGGGGGAAAAAACGCTTAAATCTCAGGGCATAAGGTTGATATTCCCTATATTTGATATGTGCTAACTTTTCGTGTTGAGTTCAAGATGTTTTAAAGAGCATTTTAAAAGGGAAAAAATTAAAAACTAAATGAACATCAAGTGAACATGCTGAAATGTATTTATATATAACTATGTGATTATTTGACACTTGAAGCATACTTAATTTCCAGTGAATTTTTCCATAATCCTTTGGACTAGTTCTTTTGTAGAAAGGGATGTTCCTAAATCTGTCCCAAAGGAGATGGATAGAGATTCACTTGAGTATCATAAAAGATGCTGCAGAGAAACTGCCTCCATAATAAGCACCTGAAGAAGTGCTTTAGAACCCTCTGGCGTGGAAATGAAATATAGGCTAGGCATGAATGAAATAGGATTGAGAGAGTAGGGGCAGAGCAGACTAAAGCCCTACCACAGCACTGCATCCAACCGGCACAAAATCACAGGGGATTAGTGCCGTTGGAGCTCCCCGGCCCCTAACTATGTACACAACCCCCCAATGGGCAAAGGGCAGTGGGGGATGGGGAAGGTCAATGCCACCACCATCCATGGTGTTATGTCGCAGTTGATTTGAGCATTATAAGGGAGTTGAAAAGCCCAGAGTCCAACTGGTTCTTTGCCTTTTCTCTGTTGCCCTTTTCTCTTCATTTAATTTTGTTCTAATTTTATTACTCTTTAGTATCTGTCTATCTATCGGTCTGTCTCGCACACTCTCTCTCCTTCTCTCCATCCTTCCTGAAAGTTTTAGATTTTCCACATTTTTGCTTGAGCAGTTTGCAGAATGTGAACATCTCTCTGCTCTCAGTGGGGACTAGTGGTTTAGGGCTTTGACTACTTTGTAGCGCTTAGCTGTGTGACTAATGCCAATGGTGTTGCAATATTACTCTACATAATTTACACAGTTAGTCGTGTGTAATAAATTGCAACCTATTAATCAACACAAATTTCATATTGAAGATGAGAAAAACAAACCTGTGGGGAAGAGATCAAAATGATACTTTCAGTGTTGCTTTACATTATTAGTACTCAGTGTTGTCGCAGCAGTTTTGATATCTCACAGCTGCTATTTATTCCTGAACAAAGAGTAGACCATGGTCCACACTGATGTGGTTACGTTGAATACAAACCTTTTCCTCTTGGATGTGGATTTCTATCCACAAACGGCATCAATACTACCGTTTTCTATCCAAAAAGTGGCAACTTGTGAATATACCTGTCTCAGGGTGTAGTGTTGATGGGGCTTTTTCAAAGCTTTTTGAAAATGCTGACATGATTGTCTGCAGCCTTTGCCAAGAAACAATGTAAGGAAATCAACCCTTTCACACAGGCCAGTCCTTCCTGTTGAGAACAGTGTTTCCAAGGTTTCTACAATTACTGATGTTGGCCTATTAAGCCCAAAAAGTATTTGTATGTGGTATTGCGCTTTACAAATGGCTAATAATACAAAAATGATTAAGACGACACAAGAAATCAAGACAAATTTTGAAATGAGGGATGCCCAAATCAAGTTTGATGTGTTCCTTATCCTAATCTGACTTTTTTTTTTTTAAAGATTAACTCTGCCCAGTCCTGTCAAGTCAATATTTTTTGATGGCTCAGTAGCTCTCCATTAAGAAACTAAAGCCTGCATCCCAGGTTGCTTTTTATGGTTTGCTGTAATATAGTGCAGTGTTCTGTACCCTGTATCCATGAAGAGAATTGTGATGGCAGCAAGGCTTGGACAGGATTTGGATAGCCTCTCTTGATTCCTGCACAAATAAAATTTGAGATTTAAATGGTGTTTGCAACAGCAGCACTTAAGAGGGTGTGGTGGCCATGAATTATAGCGCTGATATAGATGCAAATCAGCTGTTTTTTAACCCAAAGCAGCTGTTCTTTTTACTGATGCACGCTTTCATTGTGTGTGTATATCATTAATTGAAACTGTTGGCTACTGTTTGTTTGTGTGCTAAATGATTCACTCGCAATGCTATGAGTTAGGAAATGATTCCAGTGTTTTAACAGGGGGCGATGGGGCACTTTTGACAGCTGGTGCAGAGCACAATGGTTTACAATAAATAAAAGGATCAGAAATGGACCCTGCTCGGTATCTGCAGAACACCAGCTGCACTCAAAATTGAAGATCACTTTTACTGCCGATGGAATGTATTAAATATGCATGGGTGAATGAATGAACAGTTTTTCGTTTTTGGTGTCTAGCCATTTACATGACGCATCCCTCATGTAATTATTCAGACACATTCTTTAAAGGTCTAGTATGCAGGATTTAGGGGCAGAAATGGAACATAATATCCATAATTATGTTTTCAATAGTGTATAATCACCTAAAACTAAGAAACATTGTTATTGTTGCCTTAGAATGTCCCTTTTATTTCTAAAGGCCCTCCTCCATGGAGTCTGCCATGTTTTACCTTCTTATTTCTACAGTAGCCCAAAATGGACAAACCAAACACCGACTCCCGAGAGGGCCTTTCACGGGGGGGATGTTTAGTTGGCTACAATCTGCAACCTTAAGGCTGGATGCCACTAAATCCAACAAGCTGGACCTTTTTAACACAAACTAGAGGAAGCAAATGCAAGTGGTCAAAAGAGCAAACCGTGAGAGAGATACATGACTTGAAGCAAAGAACATTCCTATTTACTGTAAATTCTGAAGGTATACCATGTCTTCTCATACTGATCGACAGAATTCAGTCTGATCCTGAGGCTCATCAGAATGTATATTCATATGAGCATCCACAACAAATACGTTGGAGACATACTTATCACTGCACCATACTAAGCACTAATTCTTCTCCTGTGTTCGTGTTTCAGGCGGGCAGAAAGGACAGGAGTGATGCTTTGAACACAGCCATCGACAGGATGACCAAGAAGACCAGAGACCTTCGCAGACAGGTTTGTTTTTCCACCTTGAATTTGTCCCATTGTGCCTTCATCTTGGACATAACTTCTGTACTGAACTTTAAACACACTTCATCTGTAGTTTGTCTGTCTAGAATGTGGAGGGAATGGGTTCTATGTAGTCAGGTCAACAAGCTGTGCTGAAGATATTGGTGCATATGCACAGAATGCTATATTATTTTAACCGTGCCTTTTCATTTTTCTTTAAATTTCTAACTTCACAGCTGCGTAAAGCTGTAATGGACCATGTCTCTGACTCCTTCCTGGAGACCAATGTTCCCCTCCTGGTCCTGATTGAAGCTGCCAAGAATGGCAACGAGAAAGAAGTAAAGGAATATGCACAGGTGTTCCGTGAGCACGCCAACAAGCTGATTGAGGTAACGGAGGATTTTCAATGCTTTCACAGTCAAAACCTGATGTGACCCAAATATAGAACGATCACATTTTTTTCTTTTCATCCCATTGGTTGTGGACCTTTTAGCTTAGTGTGTATTTAACATCAGTCTTGATCCAGTTTCTCTGTTCAATATCTGTGGCGCTGTTCTCAGACATTCCCTCGTGATACAACTTTAGGATTACAGTGCCTCAGAAAGCAGCAATCTGGGATCTTTTTCCCTAATGAAAACATAGCTGTAAACACTGAAATTATTTTCTTTGGTCGCTGTTTTTGTCTTTCACTCTGTGTGTGTGTGTGTGTGTGTGTGTGTGTGTGTGTGTGTGTGTGTGTGTGTGTGTGTGTGTGTGTGTGTGTGTGTGTGTGTGTGTGTGTGTGTGTGTGTGTGTGTGTGTGTGTGTGTGTGTGTGTGTGTGTGTGTGTGTGTCTCTCTCTCTCTCTCACACATGCACACACTGTCTAACCACATTTTTATAGATTGAAGTGGAAGCTGATTCTAATCTGATGCTGTGATGCAATGTGTGAGCAGACAAACAGAACATTGCTATGTGTGGTTATAGCAAGAGATCAAATGTTTAAGCAGAACCAAAGGAGTGAAACAACCACAACTCAAGGATAAGTGCTACCTCTGTGTAACTGTTGTCCTTGCCACAACAGAACAGTAGTATTTCCTCTCATTGGCCAATCCATGTGTGATATAGTGATACTAAGAAAGATAAATATCTTAAAAGTTGACCAGTGCATCCTGCTTCTTCTGTGGCTGTTATCATGTCTTAACAGGAACATCTTTTGGGAATGATTTGTATGTCACAACACTGTCAGCGCAGTATGTGTATATGTAGCAAAAATAATTCAGATGCAAGGGGCAGGAGATGGACTTGGATGGATGGGCGAAAAGCTAACAGAAACATCAGCTGTCCTCATTAGTGGACTTTGCTGCTATTTCTTGAATGCCTGTGTTAGAGCATCATATTCTGACATTTTAAAAGTGACTTCTCCCCACGGGCAGATGACCATGAGTGTAGCTGGATCAGTTGGTCCATTGAAAGCAGGGTGCAACACAGGCATTCACTGGGGAAACCCGCTGAAGCATCAGAGGGGAAAGGGAACCATGCTGAGGAGTAGGCCCTTAAGAATCTCCTGAAGGCCTTCAGTGTCAGAAGTGGCATTGGAGCAGGACCTTGTTGGACTCTCCTAATGCTCCAGTGTCACATCTGCTTATTACACTTAGATGGGATACATGAAGAAATACGATTTTCACGAGAACACGAGATGACATGAAATAAAAAAAAAACACTTTTTAGTTGTGAGATGCAGTTGAAGGAAATGAGAATTCCTCTCACAATGAGATCGATGGTATTAGCATTGAGTTGTGTGGCGTTCCTCTAAGCTTGATAGGTAAAGCGTTGTCAGCTGCAAAAGTGACAAATGGAACAAACTGTTCTCAATAAATCATTTAAATGTCAATAATGAAACAGAAGTAATACTCAGTGGGTTTTCTCCCTCAGGTCTTTTAGCCAAAATATTGTATTACCTGCCCGATCCCCGTGTCTGTAAAGCGGAACTGCTAGCTCGGTCTATCTCTTACTGAAATATTTATCAGCAAAAGTATCTTTTGTCACACATTTGGAATGGTAGTTACATATCGGAGGGGCACTGCTGAATAATACATGAGCGCTGTGCTTTGTCATTAGAGTTGGCCAAACTTGAATTCTGATGTCTAAATATGACACATCAAAACTGTTTTGCTTGCTGCAATAACTTCTCACGCTCTGATTAATTAAAATAGACTGACATTGGTTGTATAAACACTGGTAAATGAAAAAACAGTCAAAACACAGCATTGACACAGGTTTGCAGAGATGATCTGTCACATAATTCAGATCCGTTTTGAGCATTAAGCAAACTTTGTCCATATCTGCATGATAGCTGAGTCTGTTTTGTAACCACAGTGTTGTTTATATTGAAACTCGTAGTTTTCTGTTTTCTTTCATACTTCTGCATTGCATTAAGGCTCCACTAATATGTATGAAATTCACACACATTCTAATGACATTTGAAGATACTCACACACATGTAGGACATGAATGTAGACAGCTGACTTGATCGTGAGGTACAGTATGTTCGGACGCTAAGTGAATTCTAGAGGCAGCTTGATTGCATCCAGAGGCAATGTAGAGACAGGAGCAGGTGCAGCCAAGCCATCGTTCATTCTTGCTGCAGTAAAATGAGGCAAAGATGCTTCTATATGCTTTCAGTGTAGTGCTAACGTCGTCAGTAAACTGACAAAAAAAAGAGCATTTTTTGGGGTTTTAGCTGCAAATTTCAAGCTCACCACATGTTCAGTTACTGATACCATAGCATTAATTACTATGAAATATGCATATCTTGTATGCCATAAGGTCTTCATTTTGGCCAAGAATTGCAAACATTAACGAGTAGCCTGCCTTTCATTTTACCATTTCATATTAACTTTTAGCTGTTTTTAAGCACAATTGTGTAATCTTTTTAGGAAAATCATTCCTGTAGAGCAAGCCAACATCAGTTCAGTTGACTGAGCAATAGGTAAGTCTCAGTAGTACTGTTGGCTTTCACCTCTGACGGAAAATGGATGACATTTCCCTGCAGATGCATCCTGCAAAGTGGGTATTAAACGGTGCTCGAAGTTGCTCTGAAAAATGGCCTCCTCCAAACACAATAGATGTGAGTGAAAGGAGAAGCAATGTCCAAAGTGAGAAGTAACAAAATGTTTGGTTGCTTATCACACAGGGAATGAATATGTTGTAAATGCAATATGTCTCCTATTCAGATGTAGGAACAGCAAAATGCCACCTATCTCAGGCTCTGTTTGTATGACATCATGGATGGTGCAAGTGAAGGCTGCCTTAAGGCAAATGGTGCATTAGGTCACACACATTTGTTTGAAAGAAACGTTATGACTGACCCACATTCATTTGTAGGCCCTTTAAAGCAGCTCCTCTACCCTTGTTTGTCAGGTTGTCATTCTTTTGAAAGGGTGTATTCATATAATTATATAAAGCAAAATTAGAGCTTTTACTTACTGACTTTTATTTACTTGAAGTGTCAAATCCCACTGATTAACTTTGTGCAAGCCATCAAACAACAAAATACTATAATTGTATGATGACAAAATTCACTGAATTAAGTCAAGATTATGTGACCTGACAACAGACCTTACCATCATTGCCGCCCTTTGCTCTTGGGAGTCAACCAGAAATATATCACATCCATAATTTATCCACTTTGTTCCTATGTTTCTAGGCTGTGTTTAAATATAGTCCTATCTGAATAGAAACCATGGCAATAAATATTCATATTGATATTTGTTGCCAAATCCAATGGTCTAGCCGTTCTTCCCATCTTACTGGGCATTTTTAAGTAGTGAAATTCATCATCCTAAGAGCAGGGAGAAACAGACTGAGCTTAGTGTTGTTACCTCAATGCCATGTTCTTGAAGGTTCCAGCGTGCTCAGGACAATATAGAGACTTTTGCACTCAGTTTGCAGAGGAAGACTGTAGCTTAGAAAAACAGCTGAATATGCAGCATCTGTGATGTCCTTATCAGATGCTGTAAACCCATTTTAATGCTTCTTCTGACAAAAAACAAGGATCTGTTCATCCTAATGAGAGGATGAAATGGAGGGATTGACAGCTGAAGAATGGGAAGGGAGGCTGGAGACATTGATTCAATGACAGGCATCAAGCTTTGAGGCTCTCAACCAGGCAAAGGGATGGTAGTAACATTAGATAGGGGGTTAGTTTACATTAATTAGATAAGATGATGTTTGTTTTGAGTGCACATTCTGTTTTCATTATGTTCGCTGGAGTGAAAAGATTTGCAACATGACAAGCCAAGATGCGGAGATGCCTCCATTGAGCGTGTGACCAGTGATCCAATGGATTATTGTCATCAGTGGTGGAAATTGCCAGAATGTACTGCAGGATGTTTTCATTTTTTATTATTATCACATTGTGCTAAAAGCTTGTTTTTCATGCATTTTAACACGTTTTTCCATTTTTTTATTTAGTTTTATAATGAATAATAATAGTCGAGTCTAAAGCATTCCCTGCATTAGCAAAATCATGGCAGAGTTTTTTTTTCTGTTAAAAATAAGACAAGAAATTAGGATAAGCTGAAGGCTTGTTAGTTTATAAGTATTACATACCTTTTCTCAAGCTTCTTTTTTATTAGGAGAGCTACTATAAAAGAAATATAGCTAAAGATTTTTACCTCTGATTTTATTTTTAAATACAATGATGACATTGCATATTTAGCTTCTAAACACATTCTCCTCTTTTCCCTCCTCCCTTCCTGACCCCTCTCCTCCCCTGGTAGCCAAGGGGAAATATTTACAATCTGGTATCTAACCTTGTTTAGTGATATTTCCTTATGCTTTTAGGTCTGTTTTTTGTTAGCATCTTATTAAGACTTATACATATTATTTCGCATTTGTGACACGTGGTTATTCATTGAGCGTACTATTCTTGCATCATGTTGGAATAATGAGACAGTTCTGGTAAACACTTCTGATCACAACAAGCTCAGTTTGTCATCTGGTCTATTTAAATCTACATAATGTCCATCGAGTTATATAGCAGTAAAAATGGTACACAGTGTAACAGCCATCAAGGTAAAGTTTATAGGATTGTCCTTCGTTCATGTATCTGCCAAGGTAATGCAATTGAATCACCTGTCTTTGCTGCTCATTTCAAATGATTCGACATGTTCAGTGTCATTGAATGAAATGCACATTGTTGAACGAGTACAGGTTTTTACAACTTTGTAGCCTGACGAAGCTGTTATTGTTTTATTTTCTGTGGAAAGACTTGTGCATTGTGGTATATATTTGTACAGACTTGGTACACTCAGACTCCCCTGACAGTTTAAATAGTATGGTTCTGCATGACAGGTTGAATAGCGTCAGTTGACTTGAGGGTAGCATTTGCTTGTTTGGCTTCCTCCACAGTCCCTTTATGTTGAAATGGCTGTTTTCCCCAGTGGTATCACGGTGAGATTCAGAGAAAGCTTATGTGAAAGACCATGAAAGTAAAAACACAGGTAGTTCCACCAAGTGCCAGTTTTTCTGTATGTGCCTGCTCTCTCACCCCTCTTCCTGGGTTAGTGAAATGCTCTCCCTGTGGTCCCTGCATGTGTTTGCATAGTGATGTAGGATGTGTTTATATCAACGTTTCAGTGCCTCACCAGCGCAGTGGAATAAGTGCTTCTCATCAGCAAAATTGCTCGGGAATTTTAAGGTGGGGGTGGGTATCTTGTAGAACTGAGAGTGAGGAGGAGAGGATCTTTCACACTCTTATTCACTCTGCCACTCTTGTAGCCAGTGATGCATTCCAAACCAGTGTTTTAATGGATTTTGTGTTGTTTTTTTCCTATTTTCATAGATTTGCTCTATATTTTTATGCTTTTTATATTAGCATTTTATCTAACAGCTTAAATCTTGAGATCCCAGAACCCAGTAGAGTTCATTAGGACAAACACAAGCAATCAAATCACACAAGTAAAAAAACAAGCCTGCTTCCAATTCTTATTTTGAAGTGAAAAAAATAACTCAGAACATTCAAATTAATACCCAGCTGTCCAAATTCAACTATCTGCTTTGGCTTCATCCTCTATGACTTACTGTACATAGTTTTGAATGCATTTAGTATTTAAAGGGGCACTCTGTAGTTTTGAAATTTAAATTTAGAATATTAGTATTAATAATGCAAACTCAGACATATTTTTGTTTTCCATAACTGAATAAACAAGCTGTTCTCAGAGGAAAATAAGGTCCCCAGGACACTGGTTGAAGCTAGAAAGACAGCAGGGTCCGCCAAATATGAAAAAAGTAAAACAGTATGAAATTGTGTTTCCCTTTAAGATCACTTTGTCATTCAGTTTATTCAGTCATTAGAGAGGTTGTATATTTGGTTTGCTTAGTCAATGAAGGTCTTTCTCTTATGATTAAAATGTCTTCCCCAAAACTACATAGTGCACCTTTTTAAGTGCCTTGTGTAATCAAAATTAACATTTGTGTTGCACTCAATTTGTGTTATCATGGTAAAACTGGGGTTTTGTTTAATATGTATGTGATAGTCTCACTGCTTGTGTTGCTACATGACCCAGATCTGCAATTAAATTGGTAAGTAAAATATAACAGACTGATGGCTAAAACTATGAAAATAAGACCTAGGTTGTTTAAAAAAAATCTTTTTCAATTCTCGTTTCTGCTTTGGTAAAATCAAGAGTTATTTTTTGCTTTTGTAATTGATTATGTTTCAGCACATTTTCTGTCCATCGGATAATCCTACTTTGGCACAGTTCCTCACATCCCAGGCATTCTGTTTCAGCATTGCTGCCAGCCCATCCCAACTAACAAATGGGAATCTTCAAAGTCTCTGACCTATATTTTTGTGAATATGAGTAGATGCATAATGTTGCTGTGGAAGCTGCAAGAATATTTAGAAATAATTGTGGGAGAGCTTGATTTGTTGGTCAGTACAAGAAAATATACTCACGAACCATAAATGTTGGCAGGCGCAAGCAAGACTTGCTTAGCTCAGCACTCCAGTTCTCACTCGTTTTCGAAAGTGTCAGGAATATTTGCCTCTGTGATTCCAGTAGTGTATTGGCAATCTGGCAGCCCTGTGATATGTTCACAGAGAATAACCACATCCTCCAGGTACCAGCTACAACTTACATTTTGAGACATTAACTATATCTTGGAAAACAAATACAAACCTTTATTTTATCTATTCATAGCTTAGCTTTTGTTTTTCCTCCTAGTTCTCCCTTTTTCCCCTCTGTGCCATGATATTGTATCATTTTAGAGGCTTTATGAATTAATCCTCAGCAGTGGGTTTGTATTCCACAAGGATTACTTGTATTGCAGCACTGCTCCATTTCTGATACCATAATGAACTTATCCAAGTTTAATTATGTTTCTGTGTATTGCTCTTTCTTTGTTTCTCTCAAAACATGACTGTGTCAGAGCCTCTGTCTGTGGCAAAAAAATAAATGTGTGTGTTTTCTGTTTAGGTGGCTAACCTGGCATGCTCCATCTCCAACAATGAAGAGGGTGTGAAGCTGGTCCGCATGGCAGCATCTCAACTGGAGAGTCTTTGCCCCCAGGTACCTGACTGTTTTACCCCCAGCTTCCACACAGCTCAATGATTGTGCAATGCTTTGAGCTGATGCCACATTGTCTTTTACTACTAGCACCAGGAGTTGCCAATATAAAATGTAGTGGCCTCAATAAGTCCATAATTAAAATTGCAGCTCTGATATTTATTTATTTTTTAAATGGTGACTTCATTTGCATGCAAGAATTTAATAAGCAGATTAGGACAATATTCAATTTTTGCAGTCGTCACCTCAATTGGGTTATCAAATTAATGCCAAAGTCAAAGCTAGCATAATGCAAATAGCAGACATAGCTTATTTGTCAGTCTTTTGAATAAGCGTGGTATGAATACACTGCAGTCTTATTTCCTTAAGTGTTGTAATTCTGTATTTGTGCTAGAAAGGTGGTGGTAGAAAGTGAACTGGACGCAGCACTGTGTGTGGGTGTTGTTTTTCCTCCCACAGTCTATTCATTTTAACTACAATGAAATGAAATCAAATATGGAAAATAGCACAATAACACAAACGTGCCACACAAGCATTGACATGAAAACAAACAAAATAATAGCTAGTTGGCTTTGCCAGTGCAGTGACAAGGACATGATTCCCCTCTGGTTTCTCACCTGCAAACACTGTTTTTGTTGTTTGGTGAAATATACAACCATGCCAAAAGTAATGCTACCTGGAATTAAATTCCAGGAGGTGCTGGCGAGGTAGAAATGTACCCCTGTGTAACCCTGAAAAACTGACAGTGAATTTCTCTCTGTAGGCCATCTAAATTAACAAAAATGTAAACGTACTGAAAAAATTCAGCTTGAAATAATAATAATAATCATCTAAAAACATTAGATAAAACCAAATGGAAAATAGGGCACATACAGAAAGTACAGGTGAAAGACTGCAACTATTTTCTGAATGTGGTCATTAGAGGCAACAATATTTTGTGTGCATGTTAGTGTATTGATTAACTTTCTGTACCCCCACCTCACCTCTGCCGGACTCTATGAACACCATTGGTTCTATAATTGCACATCCTCCACTTTTGCTTCCAAAACCTCCTTTCATGTGTGCAAAAAACTGCACTTACAGATTTAACAGTTCAGATACATCGTTTTTCACATCAAAACTGCAAATGGTTTGTCCACTATTGAGCCCATCTTTTCATCCCTTACCCTTCTAACTACCAGCCCCTCATCTGTACCTCTGAGCCTTGCCAGCTTTTTCCACTTTGCTGCCACTGCTGCTCCTTTTAATCTCATCTAATGACTCACATTCAACCCAAGCTTTGATATCCACAGATGTTTCTTCCCCAAAAACAAGCAGCTATTAGTTTTATTTCATTCAATCCTTCAAAACACTCCGTGTCTATAATCACTCCCAGGAATGAATTGGCTTCATGCGGCAGTCGCAACATTGGGGTGGGAGAGTGGGGGACTTTGCACAATCAACCTATGCTAATGTTGTGGCTGAGGGCTATGCTGTAATGGAGCTTTAATGGCTGTAATTGGGTGATTACAGGTGATTAATGCAGCGTTAGCCCTTGCTGCCAAGCCCAACAGTAAGGTGGCCCAGGACAATATGGATTTGTTCAAGGAGCAGTGGGAGAAGCAGGTCCGCGTCCTCACTGATGCTGTTGACGACATAACATCCATTGATGACTTCCTTTGTGTGTCTGGTGAGTGTCACTCATTTGCATGTAATAGTAATGCAGGAGCAAAATAAATGCCACTGACACTGTTGGAATGATCACAGATGATTTGTGATTTTAACATATGTGAATACAGACAGTGTGCTATTCATTAGTAGACAGTATTTTTGTCAGTATTAAGACAGATTTACACAAAGCACTTCAGACCATTCCTAAGAGGAGGTAAAAAGGCTGTAAAGGATCTGTGGTATTAGTCTTTCCTGATCAGGGCCCTTCATACCAAGGCTGATTGGGCTCTACAGAAAAACTACTGAAGCATCAGCAGCACTACGTCTGAATTGACATCCTGTCACGTGTGTTAAAGCACACAAATGGTTTGTCAGGCATACCCTTAAAGAGTTCTCCTTAAGCATTAAGCAGAGTGACTTCTCTCACCTCCAGCCAAGGACAGACTATAATTTACACAGTGGACATTTGCATTTTACAGGCTCCCTATTAATAAGCAGTCGGAGAATTTGTCTTCAGCCCTCCCCATCCTATATTTGAGCTTCCCAGTGGCCCACTATTCGTGAATATGCAAACACAGAATGAAGGCTGATAATTTCCTGACTAGATATATTTTCTCATTATTACACATATAATGCTCCATCTTTGATGAAAGCATGTCTTGGATGAAAAACCTGAAAGTAGCGTTTTAAGTTTGACTTCCAAACTAACCTTGTTATGTCCAGACAGGCTGATGGTGTGTTTGAGAAATACAAAGTATACACTGCTAAATCATTGTTTTACCTCTCCAGAGAACCACATCCTGGAGGATGTGAATAAGTGTGTCATCGCTCTTCAGGAGAAAGATGTTGACGGTTTGGACCGTACTGCTGGGGCTATTCGAGGCCGTGCTGCCAGAGTTGTCCATGTGGTCACTTCTGAAATGGACAATTATGAACCTGGAGTCTACACAGAGAAGGTCTTGGAGGCCACCAAGCTCCTCACTGACACAGGTACCACAAAAACACAATTACATGTAATAACCCAATTAATTGTTTTTTATTTCTGCCGATAGACTACATTTACATGCACTTAAATACCAGTATTCAAATGATTACATTGGTCATAACTCAGACTTACATTTATGTAACTGTATGCATGAAAGGAGAAGTCAATGGGCCCTCCAGTGCTACCATGTTTTGGCTAAGTTTGGTGAGAAAGAGGGTAAAACATCAGACCTGTTGTCTTATTTCCTCAGAGGAGTTCTGTCAGTAAGGTGGACATGGTGAACATACCCATTCTTCCTTGAGTTCTTTGCCAATTGTTGTTGTTCATAATGAATCCAGCTTTAGATCATTCAAACCCTTCAATCTTTGTGTGGATGTGGTACTGTCCACCTCATGCCTGATAAAATGTTTTGTGTCACAAGCCAAAGCCACTCCCAGATATGATACTCAGTTATTTGTCAGAAGTCTGCTCTTATAGAGGTTTTTGAAAGTCTTTACTGAAGATGCTGTTTCAAGTTTCTAATGTTACTGGCCCTTAAAAAAGCAAAACGTTTTTCAGGCACACCTAGAACTGGCTTGGAAAATGCTTTCTTTCTGCAGCCACTCAGACTCCACTAGCACTACCTATCTGCACACAGTTGTCAGGACGTCGGCACTATTTCTACCCTTGAAGTTGTTTTTGTCCATATGCTCTGCTGGGTCATTATCGGGCAGCATTAGCAAAATGTGTTAGCTTCTATCACTAGCAAGCTATAACAAGATGGCAGAACAATTTGTCTGTTGTTGGATTTAAAGACTGCTTGGCCTTCTTGAGGGTGGACCCATTTAAAGTCAAGAAATGCAGGCTGTAGTTCAAGCAGGATTTCCGCTGTGCTGAGAGAGTTGGTGAGCTCTGGAGATTATTTTGTCAAATTTTCTCATGTCCTCTCCTCAATAAATCGATCGGTTTCACATTAAAACTCAGCAGAGTCACTCCTAAATTGTAGAATTTCTGTTCTGACATGCATTGTCATCTGTGTAGCTAATTAGTAGTGCATAAAACCGGGTAAGAATTTTATGTATGCTTGGAATCGAGTTTCAAAGACTTGTAGGTACATTAAGTTTGGATTTAATCATTTCAAAGGTTTGAATACTTTCTGACTGAAAGTTGCTCTCATTTGTTATTGATTTTAAAGACAAAACATAGCTGTTAATTGTATGTAAATGTTGTATTCATTGTGCATTCATTAAGAATCCAACTTACAAAAAGCTAATTACTTAGAAGAATCCAAAGCATGACTATATTTCACAACACTCTAAGAAAAAATGGTAGTCTTTGTTCTAATTAGGTGGCTGAGTGATTATAAAATACTGAATGGATGCAGTGAAAAACTCACAAAGACTTGACATGAGCATCTGTTTGACAAATATTATGCATGTCTGCTCTCTGTATATTGTGATATGTTTGATAATAGGATTGTGCCACTGAGAAAGAAGATTTGAAAAAAGAAGTTGGTTGCAGCAGTAGAGTTCATTAGCTGTACATTAGACAGGAATGACAATGCATTGTTGCAGCTTTTTGTCTTTGTAATGTGAAATGACTTGAAAGACTCATCAGTAATAGGTTGCGGGAAGTGATTGCTGTGACTCTAACAATCACAACACTACTCGATTTTCAGTTTTCTTTTTGAACATCATTTTCATACAGAAGCCTGCAGGTTATAAATGGTCTGTAAGCGCAAAACTAAATCCTTTTTCCTTCTTGCTCCTACTGCTCTCTGCCTCTACATCTGCATCCTGACATCCATGCCTCTCTGATGCAGGCCTCACTGAATCCTAAATACTGAATTTGAAATATCATTAATGCAGATGTGCTGGAGAGCCCTCTGGAGCTATTATTATATCGTCAGTGGGGCACAATACATGCCCGCTGGGACAGCTTTGTGAAACCTTCTATTGGAAAACTCTGTTATGCCAATTGTGGAATCTATTCCCTTCAGCATTTTGTTCCCTATTTCTCATGCAACCATAGAAGAGAGTGCAGTAAGTAAGTAGACCAGCAGAGCAAAATTCCATCTGTCAAAGTTGAATGAAATGACTACACTTTTTAATTAATCATTCAGAGGTGACATTTTTCAGAGAACAGAATCAGACCTTAGTAGTATCTTTGAGGGGATCATTTCTAATTTTCTCAAATATAATTTCCTCAGTAGACCGTCTGTGTTGATGCTTTATGTCAAGTAGCTTTTGATAGACTGCAATCACAGGAGGAACGTCACAGGTGTTGAATTGTAAGGAAGCTGGGCCAATGCTCACTGCTCTGAGTGCTAATACTCCCACAAACCCATTATCTCTGTGTTGGTTTTGTGTTGGAGGTGGTGGCTGGACAGTTAGTTTCTACAGCATGTAGTTCTGTCTTAGTAAACTATTCATTTGTTATACACAACACACACTCAAGGTATGTATGTTGTCTGATTTTTGTTGTGTGCTTATTTTTATACACCTTCACTCTCTTTGTGTTTTTTGAGTGTGAATCTTGATCAATATTGCTTTTCTCTTTTTCCTTTCTTCCTCCCACCCTTCATCTCACCTTCCTCAGTCATGCCACGGTTCACAGAACAAGTAGAGTCTGCAGTAGAGGCCCTGAGTGCAAATCCCACACTACCTGTGGATGAGAATGAGTTCATTGACGCATCCCGTCTGGTATATGATGGCATCCGTGACATCCGCAAGGCTGTCCTCATGATCAGAGTAAGTCGTGCTTTTTTTGTCTACCTCTGCAACATAGCACTTGATTTTCACCCTGAGCTTAAAAAAAACCTAAGTCGCATTTTCTACCTCTTCCGCTCGAGAGCATAGACAGAGTTGAAATAGAGGTAAATAAATATTCTTCACTCAGGATATTTTACTCATATAGCAAGGTTTGCCTTTGACCACATTTAAAAAAACTGTAACTCATTGGAAACCTCACAAGCCCTGTGTAAAGGTAGAAAAAAAAATTAGCATGGACAACATTAATTTGATGTGGTTTAATTTAAAATATTTCAACAGACGTCATCCAATCTACAACATGGTGGTGAGAGTCCCTGGTTATTGTAGTGTAATGTAATTGTATATATATGGCCATTGGCCTGTGCACCAGATGCTGTTTTTAATATTATGTGAGAAAGTGTATATGCGTGCAGCCCTAGAAACCAATGATTAACTTGTCTCATGCAAGAGTAGACCTAATTGACCAGACTTGCAATCTTGTGTAACAGCAGCCTTGGTTGTCTGCGGGTTAATGGCCTTTTGCTTGAGTAGAACTATAACTGAGACAGATGGTAGTTGGGTACCTAATTGACTG
The DNA here is from genome assembly GCF_040436345.1 of Pagrus major. Taxonomy (NCBI): domain Eukaryota; kingdom Metazoa; phylum Chordata; class Actinopteri; order Spariformes; family Sparidae; genus Pagrus; species Pagrus major. The sequence goes on along the minus strand of NC_133232.1, from coordinate 21,185,990 downwards.
ACAATGTGCCGACAACAAAACCCACCCCAGCTGTAAAGAGAAATAGATCGTTCTTAAGGCTTTATAGTACAAATATATATATATATATATATATATATATATATATTAGGAAGTAAGTGGATTTGTTAAAAATGCTTCTCATGTGTAACACTACATAATTATGTATTTACCACGTTGAGTTACAATGTGTCGGTTGGTTGTATTATGCCATCTTCCATTATTTTCAACACTTTAATCTTTTGAATTGGAATCATTAGTCTTGACAGCACGTTTTGTGTTGACAGTGGTGCTCCAAACTGTGCCTGGGCCCGCATGAATAATGCTGCTGAGACACAGACAAAACCCAAATGAGAGAGGACCATTATGCAGTATTTGCATTATAATAAGCAATTGATTTAAGATGGAGGTTTTAATTAGCATTCTTCAGTTGGACTGCGAGCCAGAGAACTACATTCAATTTCCATCTGCCCCAGCTCTGCTCTCGTTATCCAGATTGATTAAGCTGTTAACATTGGGCCTGAGGGGCGGGCTGAACACTACCTGGCGGGTGGATGTGTGTAGGTGTGCATGTGTGTTAAAAATAACAGAGGATTAATGAGCAATCTTGCTTACTTATAATGAATCCACCAGATTAATTCTGCCATTCTTAACTGTGAGCAGGAGATAGTGGTGAGACTCAACTCCAACTGCACCCATAATCTTAAAGTGAAATTATGCAGGTCCCTTAAGGTTTGCCAGGATTTCTTGATCAGTTGTGTGAAGTAATCATCACACGTTTTGCAATGATTATTCAGCAGGAAATGGCTGCTTAGCTGGTGAGTTTTGGAATTTCAAACAGCATCTATACAAAAGTCTCTTTACTTAACGTTAACTGCTGTTTGTAATGGATTAGACAAGTGTATCAGAAATGTTAATTTCTATCTAGAAGGGCCCTCTCTGCTTGGCTTCACTGGCACAGTTTACATGTGAAACTAGGCATGGTCACCTTTGAAACCAGAGAAATGCAGCTCAACTGAGTTGAGCACTATGAGATAACTTCTTGAGGGCATGTCCACACACAAACACACACAGGCGCTTGCATGCTCGCTTTCCAGCGCCTTTCTATAAACCCTTACACACACGCACTGCACAGTGGCCTACTCTTAAATCAGAACAGACAAGTGTGTGGTTGGGGCTACTTAAGATGGACAAGTCTTTAACCTCTGTAAGTGGTGCACAGGCAGCCTATGCTGGACGTCCCTTAGATATTTGACAGGCGGACAGAGCCCTCTCCCCCACCTACAGCGACATCAGAGAATATGCCTCCCAGACATCAAACTGTCTCGAAGTCAGGGAGCTGCTGACAGCGAGATACAGGGGGCAGCTGTCGTTACCTTATGATTTGTGCTGTGCGCCACTGCCCAAGGTGATTTTGCTGGCTCTGTCCTTTAAAAGAAAAAGAAAAATCTGCTCTCCTCACAGAGGCTATGAGCAGAAAAAGAATAACAGTTGTACTGTTGCACTGCCCTTCCATATCTACAGTAGCAGACAAAAATACTAGATAAGACTGAGGCCTATTTTCTAGCGTTGTCACGATAATGTAATTTCAGCTCTGTCCCTGTCTTCTGTTACCATCTGGTCATATGTGCCATATAGAGGTGACACAGGTGGAACTGGATATTCTAGCTTTCAGACATGCAGTGTAGATGCTGGACATTACACAATTAAATATTGATTAACATATTTTGCCTCAGCTTGGAGAATGGTATTAAAAATTCATTTGCTGTGACAATGGTATTAACTCGACAAACCTTTTTTAATTTAACAGCAGGTTGTTGTCACTTCTCTACAGTAGTGTGCCCCATTGGGTGCTCATCATGAGTTATCATTTCTGAGCCTCCCACATTCACAGGTTATCTGTTGCACAGGCCACAGCAGGTGATATCTCTGCCCCACTGAACAGCATTGTCTGGGTTGAAAGGGATACAGCTTTGTATCTGAAACCGTACCCCTTTTCCCTTGAGAACAAGAGCATCTCTACATTCCATAAAGCAGTGTGAGGTTGTTCAGAGACCTTCAGCTATTTTTAGATGTGAGGGCTCCAAATCCATTACAGAAGGGAGGTATTGAGACAGCTGGATAAGCACAAGTAGTGGCATAGGCGTGATAATGTGCCTCTATCTGTCCACATCATCTTCCCTGTGCCCATATCACCACCGAATACATTTTTCTGTCAGTCAGTATTGTATTTTGCCTTAAGCATGACCTGTTGAGATAGATTCTTTTGAATATTAATATTTATGGAAGAATACTTGTAGCCTGTTTTGCATTCAGAGCTAGGGAAGAGGTGAAGGATCAGAGATGAAGTAGCAACACTCAAGAAGAACACAACTCATGCCTCACCAGCCTGTCTACAGATAGCAGCGACAGATGGGACTGAAGTGTTGTGCTCCCAATATGTTTCATACCAGCTTGTACCTTCATTTTCTCTCAAAATGCACAGGCAGCACATTACACTTGATTTACAAATTCATTTAGAGTTTACAGTTTCTTGTACCATGCTATAGGGAAGAAGACATTTATCTGATGCTGCCCTTGCTGGCAGCGCCAAGGCATTTTTCATAGATAGTAAGCAGGTTGGTTATTTAATAGTGCCCAAAAGGCTGTAGTATGCCAATATTATTTTATGTTCTCCACTTACTACTAACAGCTTTTCTTACCCTTTTCTCCTTTTTCTACCCTTTATCTTGTTTGCTCTCCCATCCCTGTTCATTTGGCTATTTTGATGTCTCCTCCTTTGCCTTTCCCTCACCCCTTTCCCTCTCTGTTGTCCCATTACAGACTCCAGAGGAGTTGGACGACTCTGACTTTGAGACTGAAGACTTTGATGTTCGCAGCAGGACCAGCGTGCAGACAGAGGATGACCAGCTTATTGCTGGCCAGAGTGCACGGGTGAGTTATCCATCATTACTCGTTGTATTTACAGATATTCTTAAGTTTGACCTTGTCCTTGTGAGACCTGGGAGATATGTATGTATTGTATTGAAAGTACACACATTTATATTAATGTTTTCCATACAGGAGATTGCATTCATGGTGCCCCACAGTACAGAGGCGTACTTGAAGATAGTTCAATATTGACCGCACAAGCTTTTGTTATATGCTTCAGTTATTAGGTTTGAATATTGTCATCCAACTGAATTAATTTCAGGAGACATGTTTGACAATGCATAAGAGGAAAAAAGTAATCACTTGCTTCATACAATGAAAAATATATTTGCAAATACAACAAATTTAGAAGAGCATTTTGGTATATCAATCACACGGCTGTAGTTCTAGAAAATAGAGTACATTTTGTACTTTATTAATTTGTAACAGTGCAGATTTATTTAACAGTGTGCTTGTGTTAATGTTGTTTGAGCCACTGTTGTTCTTTCAAACACTCCACCCCCATACTGTTAATTGGTTACGCACAGTTGGCTCGGTGCCACCATAACAAATGTGACCCAAGTATTTGTGAAAAGTTTGTCCTCATAGAACTCCTGTTTACAACTAGGTCTCATTTGTGGTGTTGAAATAGTTGTTACCAACAATTCAGAAATTTAAATGTTAAATGAGTTCAAGACTAAACTGCAGGCAGAGGTATTCTTCAGCCTTATTCCTCTAATGGACTGTTGATCTTTCCATGATGTATTCCTTCCTCTGAGTAGCCATATGAGAGTAAAAGCATTGAGTCCAGCCTATTAGAAATGTTAAAAATTTCAGTTATCCAAGCCAAATATCTTTCCCCCTAAAATATCCTAAGTCCTTATCTGAACCAGTGTATTTGAGTTGCTATGTTAAATTTTTCAGGTTAGACTTTCCAAGCTCTGTATAGGTTACCTGAAAAGACTCTAAGCAGATGAATGTGTCTGCTATTGTTTGCCCTCTTCTCCTTAGAAGAGGTGAAATAAAGTGTGTCCCTTTGTTTGAAGTGCTATACTATAGTCAACTTGACAGGGCAGTATTGCAGTTCTGTCTGTGTGAGTATCTGTCCCCGTACCAAACAGCTTTTCTCCATTTTAAGATCACACTTAATTATAACTTTAGAGGCTAACTGCATGGATGATTTAAAGAATACAGAGTTAAAAAGTAATCTCAAAATCCCTTATGGCAGAGTGACCCATCAGTACATTGCTATGCTGTTTGTTTTGTTCATCGCAGATTATCTGACTGTTTTGTTAGGTGGGGGCTTTTCATCTTTGCGCTGCCCTGAACAGCTTTGTTCAAGCTTAGTTGACTCTAGAGAGCGAGTCCTGTTTACCAGTAATGGAAAAAACGATCTTGCGATGATATTCGATTTCCTGCTCTTAAATGTCTGCCCACTTTGGCCTCACAAGCTCATTCATTGAATGCATGATAGAAATGGTGCTAAACACATTTGCACTTGTTATTAAGTACTGCTAAACAAATGCCCTTATATTGATCCTCTTCAGTGGTCAGAGACATAAAGTTCAATATATGTATATTAATCAGAAGATGTCAAATAATCTTACTTAGTGGCTGTGAACCCTGTATTGAACCCAGCCATTGTAGTTAAAAAAAAACAGGCCCCACTTAACCTGGGCCAATCAGCAAAATGTCCATCCTTGACATTGATTATTTATTAACAGAGAATACATGGCAATTCATGTAGCCAAACAAGTGACTGTCATTATAAATATACACCCGGTGGCCAATTTATTAGGTACACCTTTAAAATCTGACATGATCTATTAAAACAGCTCAGCCATAAATTCTACCTTTACAAACATAATAATGTCCAGTTTTAATTTAAAAAAAGGTATTAATTTAACTATATTCTTATTGTAGAGGTTATAGTGGTGGACGTGTTGTTGATCTGGACTGCATTATATTGGAAGGTGTTTCTTTTTCCCAGCTCATTTCAAAAACACACTAAAAAACAAACATATAGTTGAATTCACACCGCTCTTAAAGGTATACCAAAAACTGAACATTATGAGGTTTGTGAAGAAAGAATTTGTGGCACAGCTGTTGCACCAGATTGGATTATATTGTATAGGTGTACCGAATATAGTGGCCGGGGAGTATAGTTATCACATCAAAGGGTCTATGAAAGTCAATCTAGGAACTGAGTTGTGTAGTGGACCATAGTACCACACTGGTTTCTCTGCTTTGATCTCAAACAGCACCATGTTATCGGCTGGCAACAAAACTTGTGTGCATCCATGGAAACCATAGAGGATCATGTCAAACGAAATACCCTGGAGACAGAAATGGCCTCCGTGACAGTATGTTGAGGTCTTGTGTGCTAACCCTCTACGCTCTCCCATAATTCCTCCTTCAGGCTATCATGGCCCAGTTGCCCCAGGAGCAGAAGGCGAAGATTGCAGAACAGGTGGCTAGCTTCCAGGAAGAGAAGAGCAAGCTGGACGCAGAGGTCTCCAAGTGGGATGACAGCGGCAATGACATCATTGTGTTGGCTAAGCAGATGTGCATGATCATGATGGAGATGACAGACTTCACCAGGTGAGTTTGGACTAACAGCTTGGCTCACACCCAGAGCCATTTGTCTTCCCGGGCAAATGATAGCCCATTTTGTAACTGTAAACATTTCTCTGGCCTCAGAAGGACATCTCAATGAATAGTTTGTAGTGTGGCTGCACATTTAGTTGGTAGTCTTTGTTTTTGTCTTTGAATCCTAGTGCTTTTTTTCATTCACAGGGCAGGTGTTCCTATGTCATCTTACCGTCCTCGCACTAATATTCCAATAGTTTTGCAATTCAACCAAAAGGCCTCCGAGACAGAACGCTTGTTTAAGTTAAGCCAATACAATCAGCCAATAAGCCTACATTTGTCACCCAACATTTGCCCATATCTGCACAGTGCTATGCACCCAGTTTAACACTACTGTTCATGCATCAATGCTCTTCATTTTCCGTAAGCAGCACTGTAGGTAGGATTTTCTTCTTGATTATTTTTCCATCCTCCCCTAATCTCAATATGCACAACCATAAGCAGTGCGTCAAATCTCCCTCTCTCTGGTACATGAATAAATCTCAGTGTGCACTGTAAATCAAAAATGGACAGTCTCACTCTGCAGAGCTACTACAGGGTGGCAATATTCACCCTTGTCAGTGGTTTGTTGAGACAATTAAGATGGCAGAGAAAAGGTTGGGAAAAATGTATGCAATCATGTTTGTATGAAACAATAATTTGGTATGACGCATCTTCGCTGTAATATGGCTTCAAAATATGAATCTACTAAAAACATAAGGTCTGACAGTGGGTCTGAAAGTTTCTGAGGTTACAAGCAGAGTGCTTTCTGAAAACTTAAAAACATGTTTTATTCTTACTACATCAATAAGTATTGATTTCTGTAGAAAAGCTTGTTGTTTGGCACATCTTAGCAGTGAAACCCACTGCTTGAGAGAGATGAAAGATGCATTTAATATAACAGCCCAGACAACATTAATGTAAAGATTTCTAATATTGTAAAATATTTGTTTTCCTAAGTACAGATAACAGAAAACAGGATAAGACAGACATTATAACAAGAAGAATGTACATTTTTATAATTTGTATTTTTTAAATATACCAGTAATATTTTGATATACAATTATAACGAACCTTAACAATGACCTTTTAACCAACGTGCAGTACTTAAATTCTAGAGGTCTTGCAGACCCTTGCATACCGCAAAAACTGGCCACACAAGCCGGGTTTAGTGCACTGTAGCTCCAGTACCACAACACTTGAAGCCTTCGTAGTTATGCATCCCACCACCTTGTGCCTCTTGCTAAGCAGCAATAAAATCCTAATACTTTTGTTTCCCCTGGCAGTCCTTTGGCAAGGGATATGACATTGATAAACAAAAATTCAGTAATGAACATTGTTTTTGGTAAAGAAGTCCAAAAGTCTTTATTTAAATGTGACAGAGGCTACTCTAGCCTCAGTGGCAGACCATGTGAGGATGCCTGCTGTATTGTATGTGTATGGAAGGGTGCGTGCATGTGTGTGCATTACAGTGCTGGACTGCTGGGTGTGATAATTTCTGATTATTGTTGGACAGCATTTCTAGCTCTGCGTGATCGTCTAGCTCACACAGTGTGCATGTGTTGGTGTGTGTGGAGGATGTGAGGAGACATGGTGAGAAGCTCACTTTCTTTGCGCCTGATTGTATTTGTATGACTGTGCCTTTTTAAATTTTCAAGAGAATTACTCAGAGGACATTTTGTGCTTGACTCTGAGTCACACCCGTAAAGACTATGAAACGCTACCTCTCTATCTTCATCTCATGAATGGGTCAAAGATCCCGTCTCCTTGGCCAAAGAAGAACAATACTGGAAAGCTGTAGAAGAGTTCAAAATACTTACATAGCTAATGAGCTGCAATTTGCTTCTCAGTCACCGGAAGGACTAAGAAAAAAATAATTGCTGTCTTATGCATCTCATCCACTGTACACAGATGTAAATGGGATGCAAATGATGCTGCATCCTTCTCAGCATCCTATGTTTCTTTATTAGATGGCGTCAGCTGTGTATATATATTTTAAGAGGTTATTGATTGCAGTGACGTCTTTATATCTGTATGTAGGCTGCTTCTCTCTGTTTTACATTTAAAAAGCACAACCAGGGAATTGAAATGAGAAGAACTGTCTTTTCATATACTTAACTTACTGGAAAACATTTTCTCCATTTAGACCTTAATAGGCCTATCTTACTGGCTGAATACTACTTGAATAAATGTATACATGTTTTATAATCCCAAATGTCGTTTAAGATTGTTCCCTTGTTTGTTTCTAATCAAAATCAACAAAGCTAAGCAGGCCGAAAAAGCAAACAAACAAAAAACAAATATGTTTTAGGACAGATTCTCAGCACTTGGAGTACTAACCTGACATTATAAGACAGTCATTGAATGCTAGATGTAACTAGTTGGTCAAATTTTGGCTGTTTTATACTAAGGTATCAAAAAGGTTTTGCTCTAAATATTAGGTCCGACAAACCATCACTCTAAATAATTTAGAAAAACAAGATGCTGTAATCTGGAATGTGCTTCCATAGTTGAACCTCACCAACATCTAAGGTTTTCCAAATGAAATGGGTATTAGAAGTTATGTACCATTGCTAATATGTGCCACAATCACCTAGCAACTGCAACTATGAGATGTGAATTGTTCACACGGTTCTTCTGGTTTCATGTCTGCTTTAAAGCCAGTCAAGCATCTGGATTTGCATTAAAGAAACACAAATAGGATGGCAATTCTAAAGGAATTAAAACTTTTACCTCAGGTTTTTAATACCTTAAAAACAATATTGTATACAAATATATATCATGGGTTACACAACAGTTTATATCAGTTTTGAATTAGAGTAATTTCGGTCAAGCTTTAATGACTTTGACCTTGGTGATGGTCAGTATGGTCTCTATGCTCTGTTATCTCCATTAGAAATAAATCCATAGAAGTCCATAAAAGAAAGCTGTGGGAATAGTTTTTGTGCCTGTGTTGTTAATAGTGCAGTTACTCTGAAAGTTTTTACTACAGCTTAGTAATGTGACTTTTCTTATTCTGCTCTCTGAAAACATTGGATTGCACTCTGTGTGTGTGTGTGTGTGTGTGTGTGTGTGTGTGTGTGTGTGTGTGTGTGTGTGTGTGTGTGTGTGTGTGTGTGTGTGTGTGTGTGTGTGTGTGTGTGTGTGTGTGTGTGTGTGTGTGTGTGTGTGTGTGTGTGTGTGTGTGTGTCGCTGGCGATACACACACAGACGTTTGTCAGGCTGTATATATATCTTCACATTATTCCTTGACTCTCGCATGCGGCAGTAGCACATGCAAGGTCAGTAGCTAGCTAATTCAGCTAGCGCCCAAATTATTGCCCCCTCAACCTTGAGCTGGCACAAAGCCCTGCCAAGGTAGGATAATTGTAGTGGACCTCTCTCCTGACAAATCTGCAGGGAGTGAGAGGGATACTTGTTGACTCCTGCATCGCTTATGGCAGTATGTCAGCTCTCATGAATAAAGCATGTGTGGCTTGGAAACATGCAACATATTTTGGAGTCACCTATGTTAGAGCACTCTGTGGCTTACACCCATCTGGAGGCCCACAGCTGTCACCAGACCTGAAGTCCATAGTCCCTCCTCCATGTATAAATCCATTAGGAAAATCTTACAACGGCGTCTTTTTGTCAGGAGTCCTCTTGTCGTTCTCCGTGGCCTTTCCTATCATTACTTATCCATCTAGGTAAGCTTGCCGCGGTAGTCTGTTCTACCAGTGTAACACGGTGGTCGGACATAAACCGATTACATCACGTACCAGCCACGCCTGCAGCACAGAGTAGCAGGAGTTGCATTTCACTTATAACGTGAGGAGAGTGATGAGAGTTTACTGACAAGATGGTGGCAGAGGATTTGTTGTCAAAGCAAAAAGCAGCCCTATTTTTTAACACCTATTTGGCAATATTTCATTTTTAAACCCAGTGCTAATGGAGAAACTGATCAAGTTAATGAGAGAAGGGGAGTTGGTTATTACTCCCACAAACTGAATAAAACTTCTCCCTGACATATTTCAAACTGATCCGCTGTCTAAAAATGCTGAAAATTATGTTGTTTGCCCTGGAGACGCATTTTTGCACATTTTGCCAGTAAAATGCTTTTAATGTAGGAAATGTTCGGTTTGCATTGGTAGTGAATTAACACAATGCTCCACAGAAACTGAGCGTTTTTTCCTGCATAAAGCCTGGTGTAATGGATAACACCGGTGTTGTCACGAGCTTAGTCAGTGGGAAAACTTCAACACCGTGGCAGTCCTACTGGGCTTATTGGGCTGGATATGTTGAGGAAATTTAGTAGCTGCCCCTTATTTCTTGGGGCTAAAGCAGGGATCTTTTTAAAAACGAAATCAGTGGTTAGGGAGAGATCAGTGGTTGCTGTATTTATGCATTATGATGGGATGTTTTTAATTGGGACAGACTACAACATTACACTTGCAACGCTATTAAAAACACTCCATGCCAGGCCTTTTTTCTCCCCCAGACCGCATCACAATGCCTCCAGCGTTGTCTCCAGGGGTTTACTTGTCCCCAGAGAGCTGCCAGTCTGTGCTCTGACGCGTGGTCTCTTCCACTAGGACCCTGACTTGCTTTACAGCAGAGCAGCAGAGGGAGAGCAAAAGAGAGGAAGGGTTGGAGATGGGAGCAGAGGGAAGAGGAAGCGAGAGAACAGAACACAAAATTCCATCTGTTCTGGGTTGGATGGCTCATTTTTTAGCCTGGAGAGAGCAGCTTTGAATCCAATTTGTGCCTCTTGCCAACTGTGTCCCAGAGTCCCTTGTGGGGCCAGGAAAAAAAAAAAACGCAAATGGCTGACAAGCTTACAGTGGGTCAGGTCAGGGCTGGACCAACCCTTGTTGGGACGGGCTTAGTTTGGCTGAAGTAGGGTCAAGAATGGATGTTTACCATAAGGACAATGACCAAAGGCTTTTAATAAAACATCTCTCTACTTCCAGTTGTCTTTTTTTCTTTGGCTCTCCTTCTTTGTCCCACACCTGGATGAAAACGGCCGCACTAATGAAGAGATGCTGTGTAGCATTTTTTAGTGCATTCAGTATTTTCCCCCCAACAGTCCAATTTGCTTCTTGGTCCTTGAAAAACTCCTTCACAGCTGCTTAAATAAAAAGAGCATAATAGATTGAATTTAGAATTTCTATTGTGATTGAAAGCATATGGCACTGTTGTCTACTATCATATGATGGGCTCTTAAATCAGGTTTTCAGAATTCCTGAGTATGATAGAGCTGCCATTTTTCTCAACGCATATTACCAGTATGTTTGTTTATCATATGCTAAAACTACAGTGAAACATGAGTTTAACACCACATTTTGTAGGCGGGGTTAATAGTGCTGCAAAAGAGTGTCACTATACAATGTCATGGTCCCATTCTTTATGCACAGCCCTGAGCGTGAAAGATGCCCGTCTTCATTTAATGGGTTGCAAAACTTAACCAGCTCTGACTGAACTATATGATACCCGTATGTGTAAGTAGGATCATCTGTGCACCAGCATACACGTGTATGTCTGTGACGTCTCCATAAATTATTCCCTGAAGTCACGCTTTCCAGTCCATACTCGCCTCTGACCGATAAAAAACAAACAGGCACACCATGACTGAGATGCTGGTCCTGCATATTGAACGAGGCTGCAGTAGATCAGAAACGGTGACTGATCTTTCCACTGTTTTCTCCCCAGGGGGAAAGGGCCACTGAAGAATACGTCTGATGTCATCAGTGCTGCCAAGAAAATTGCCGAGGCTGGATCAAGAATGGACAAGCTGGGCCGCACCATCGCTGACAATGTAAGTCGTTAATGAAGCTCCATTCCAAAGGGTTTAGTGTAATCTACACCTTTGTGCTAGCAAACCCAATATATAATTAGAATTGTATCAATGTGCCACATCGATGTTGTCAGCACTCAATAAATTAGCAACAAGTGCAGCTACACAAAAGATAAAGGAAAATTACTCACTTGCCTTTGTTACATAATGCTGATTATGTCTATTGTAAAAAGACAGATTTCAAACTCTTCTCCAGTTTCATATCAACTTCACCTACCTGTTGTGAAGTGGTGATGTAAGTGTGCATAACTGCTGTTAGAAAACAAGAGCACACGTCACTAATCCTTCTCCTGCCAGAAAAATGATCCGTCAAATGTCTATCAGTTATTTGTCATTATTGTGATACTCACTACTTTACCACAGAAGTTCAACTTACTATCTACTAAGTCATGACCATTCAGTCTACAGTACAGAAGTTGACATTATGTGGCATTATGAGCAATCTTCATTACCCAAATGCGCGACTTGTTCTCAGCCCGTGTTTCTGAAGGAACTGACATCTCTGCGTGCTGCTGCGCTCACACTGAGTTTGAAAATAAACAAAGCTTTCATAGTGATTGCATCTTGACATGCCTGCCTTTTGTTTTTAAATTTCCTTAACGGTGTTTGCATGTGAGCCACATTTAAAAGCTCAGCATAGGAGACAAACTTTTCTTTTGGTATATTCCTTATTACTTGAAGCCATGTCGGCTAAAAAACATTCAGTACATGATTTTTTACTTTTTTTTTTGCAGAAATGCTTTTTTATTTCATTATTATAAAAAAAATTTCTCATTTGCATATTTTGGAGCAAATCCAAGTAAAAAGCTTGGCATGGCACTGCTTTTCAGATGTTAACAACCGCTATGATTTGTGTTATTCATGAGACACTCCTTACCAGTCTTCACCAATTTCTTTCTTGATCAAACACTCCCCCCTTCTCTTGGTTCTCCATCTCGCACTCCCCAATTCCCGATTCCATCATCTCTCCACATCTATCCCTTACTCAAGAGACTATGGTCCTTGACATAGGGAAACACACATTCAATTATCCATGGCCTCATATTTCACTTAAATACTTGCACTGTACCACACCTCAGGGAGACACTGTACATGATTTATCCCCCAACTTATTCATGGACCATCTCTTGGGCAGAGACTTACTGCCTCTGTGACTGCAATATGTATACATTTTGTTGTTAAATCATGGAAGAGTTTAGTTTTGATGTCTGCAACCAGACATGGTTGTCAGATTGAGGTCTTCTCTCGTAAAGACAATGCTTGCGTCTTTGGTTAAAACATAACAGCTGTGGGTTTCTTCTACTTCTATCCGAGAACATGTGCTCAGGAAGGCACACAATGGCTTAAGATGTTTGCTGTAAGATTTCATTTCTATAAGATTGGAGGCGTTTGGCAGTCTGTCTTTTACTCTGGTTTTGTTGACATCTCAACTGATATGTTGGCAAAGTGTTGCAACAGCATAAAGCCTCTTTGTTAAGTAATGAGATCATTCAGATTGAATGATTCATGGCTGACTACAAGACAGTGATTTTAACGCTATGCATTGGTCATTAATGAATCTGTTTGAATCTGTTTTGCACAGTAAGTAAATATTTGTCTCTAAACAGTCTAGGTTTATGTACACAAGGCTGTGGTTAATAATTGATTTAAGGATTATGTAGTTTTACATCATAGCTTTTTTCTGCCGGTTGTTTGTGTATTGAGAAGAGATGTGATGCGGCTGCTGGGGCACTTGTGAAACATATTCCACATCTGCTGATACTGGAGAAAAAAAAATTGGCTCACATTCAAAGGGGATGTAAGAGGTATATCAAGTACCTTTGTCTCAGTGGTGAACGATCAGGGGTTTCAATTATGCCAACACATACTGGAAACACCTGCATTTAGCTTTCAGCATAGATCTCTCCCTCATACACTGACATAATGAGCTGCTGGCCTCCAAGAGCCCTGCACATCTGATATTTTATTTAAGGTGCCCTCAGATCCTTAATATTACAGGCCCACGTCTATCACAAAGTAAAAGTCTGATCTGTTCTGACCTAATTGCATCCGAATCATCCGAATAGGGAATAAGCTGTTCTGGAAAGTGACTTTTTTATGCCTCACTGCTGCTTTTGAAGATGCTTATTCACTTTAATGAAAACAGTGTTATCCCCCAAAGAAAACAGATGGGCAACTGTGCAGGTGTATGAGCGTGTGTGTGTGTGTGTGTGTGTGTGTGTGCGTGCGTGCGTGCGTGCATGCGTGAGTGCGTGTGTATGCCTATACGAACGTGGCTGTTGGCTGGCCTGCCTCTCTGCAAGCACATGTGTATGGATGTGTTAGATTTGGTTGACTGTTTTATTCTCCCATCTCCAGCCATTTGTAAGTACTTGTTTCTTTATCTTTTCTTCTTTGCATGTGTATGTTTGTGTCTGTGTACACTATTAGGGGATTTTGGGGTTTGAAGCACTCAACGTATGAATAAATGAAGAGCTTTGGCTGTTGGAACAGAAGTCTTTGCCAAGAGTGAGGACCCCTCCAGCCTCTGAACCCATCCAGCTGTCCCTCTTAGCCTTTCTCTCTCAGCAGAGACCAAAACACTAGCAGGCCAGGCGACACTCACCCGTAACACATCAGCCAGGGCTCCCAGGGATGGACACGGGGTGGAGGGGAGGCAAATGATGGGAGAGATAGAAGAGGTAGAAAGAAGTGGGGGAGTGCTTTTGTGTGGAGAGAGGAACATCCCTCCTGAGAGATGAATCCATTAAGAGTGCTTCGCCTTTTAATTAGCAGTATAATTGCCAGGTGGCAGTTTTTTAAAATTTATTTATTTACCCAGGCAGTTTATATTTAGGGCCGTATCTCTAACAGAGCAGGAGATGCCACAGGCCCACTGACAGCAAAAGCATGGCATGTTAGAACGGTCCAAATACTCCAACAGCAATAGTTAAGTGAATCACCACCGAGATGCTCACATACTGACGGAAAGTCAGAGGAGCAAAGGCGTTGCTGGGACTCCTCATTAACCTAGGCATATTAATCACTTGTGCTCTGTGCCTCTGGCCTGCAGGGCCTATGAGGGTTTACTCCTCATATAAAACACATCGGCAGATGGTCCCTGACTGATAGCACAGCATCTCACCCCACATTTTCCTTTGCAAGACTGTGTCATTGCGTGTTTTGGTTCGTGCATATTGTGTTCAACAGAGAAACGCAGGTGGACATGGTCTAGTTGGGTGTTTTCTGAAAAACAGTTTAATATGTGTAATAGAGCCTTGTTAAAGTTTAAAGAAATGAATGTAGTGCAGAGATGAGCTGCAGGATTTAGGTCAGTGCCGTACAAAGGTCTGCACTGCAGTTTATTAAGAATTTATGACCCTCCTCTGCAGGGCACCTTATGAGAATTCCATCTGAGCAGGCTGGTAAACAAATAATGCTATGTAATTGAGATTTATAATGCAAATGTGTTAGCCACTATGTAGCCCATAAATTTCTGCTGCTTGCCTGCTCGCCACATAAACACTTGCATGTACACATACAAAAACATGCACATAAAATAAGGCTTGCATATTTAGAGAATGGGCATGTGCTAGCCGTGTGTGTGTTGTGCAAGCTTTATTCTCATGATGTATACTGACATACATAGTGTACTTTTCCAATTTGCATTCAATCAGCAGAGATTTATGGTGATCCATGGGCTCTGTTGCTGGTCACAGTCTAATCCCCGCTCTGGCCCTAGACGCTTTACAGCAGACAGGGCTGTAAATTACCTACTGCAGTGGTAGAGGAGCAGAATCACCCAGAGAGCCCACAAATTCTCAGCTCAGCAGTTCAAGGGTCAGCCCTCAGCCAACTGCAGTTCAGCTCAACCAAGTATAGCCCACCTAATTTGCTGGTTGAGAAAATATATCAACTCCCAATTGATTGTTTTGAAATGCGTTTACCCATGACAATTCAATGTTTTAATGTTTTTTGTCCATCCTGAAGGCCAGGTAAAAAGAGGTTGGCCTTGAAAGGGGCCACCTTTGTTATCCAAAGAGCTCTTAGAGATGGAGAATCCATTTTAAAGGAACGTGGAGCGAACGGCCAAAGACAGACAGCCGTTTTATTCAAAATGGATACATTTGGGCAGGCTGTGTTGTGTATAGCTATTGAATACATTTCTATAAAGCCATGAAGGCCTCAGGTATAGTCTTTGTCTTTCAACCTGAAAATGCAAATCTGAGGTTTTGGAGCAGTCAGGTATGAAGTGAGCCAACAAGGCAGTCTAGCAAAATAAAAGTCAAAGTCCAAATGTCCAAAAGTTAAAAGTATAAATGTTTCAGCATGCCTGTATGTACTTTACTGCTCTGTAGCAGCTGTGCTAAGTGAACAATTTTGCTTACAAGTACTACAGTGAAATGGCTGACTGACAGGTGCAGCCTGAACATTAAAAATTGATGAGGGCCATTTAATTAGTCCCTGTGGTTACCTCTAAAGTCGGCCGTTTTTGGCTTGCCCCCAGCTTGATTTTCTCCTGTCATAGCCAGACTCCCTGTCTGCTTCAATGTCACATTAACATTCCCAAGTGCCGGTGTGATTGAATTGGCCCCACGCAAATATGGAGCATCTTTTTTAGCAGATGCAACGAGGAGAGATCTGGCTATCATCACTCTGTTTGAAATTGATCTTGATTGATATTGGTAGACCATGGCAGATTTATATTTAGCCATCAATGGTAACAGAATCATGACCAGACGGAGGAAATCTAATGAACAGCACATTAACGAACACATTCTGTGTACAGAATACTCCACCACACTCAACTTCACCAAAAGTCTTGTGAATAGGTGGATGGAATGATTCTGCTCTGTTCAGTAAAACCTCTAAATTTTCCACTTCTCACAGCCCTCTCATCTGTCTGGAGAATGATGCTTCAGTTTTTGCCATTCTTTTCACCGCTACTGTTTTCAGGTTTTAAATTCGGTGTAATATATGAAACATTATTTATATTACAATGAATTCATCTTGATGTATCTTAGGCACACAGCTTAAAATGGATCATTTCCAATTCCGCTATCTTAGTTCAGTTTTCACCTAACATAACAGAATGTTCTTTCCAGTGCTTTGTTTCCTCTATCTCTTTAAACTATGCAATAGATCTCAGTCGCACTGTTTTTCCAAATGGCAGTCAGCACACTGTAAAAAAACCTATCTATGCATCCCTGCAACTCCTGTGGCAGTTTTGATGTGTAATGCCAGATAAGGTTCCTGGTGACTTCTCATCCTGAAGGTCCTTTCTCATGTTTAGGCACAGTTAATAATCCACAGCCCTCCACCAAAAACACAGACACACAAATGTCTTGATTTTTTTTCCTTTTTTTTTTCTCCTCTACCTGAGAGATGTTTTGTATGTTGGAGCTGTAAAACCACATGGCAAAATGTGCTGGCTGCTCTGAGGTTTTAAATTTGTTTTCTTCCCTTTGAGCTATGATGATCTAGCCACGCCACACAGCGAAGCTCGCCTGAATGAAGGTTTTTGTGTTTGTTTGAGCTTGTCTTTTAACTGTGGCAGGAGAACAAATTGGCCTGTCAGCGCGTTATGATATGGGATGATTTATAGGACTGAGGCATAGTTATCAGTTTACTTGGGGAAATAAAAACGTTTTCTTTTTAGCCATTTAGCGGTATTTTCTCTGGCTCTCTGGATAACCAGACCAAAGTGTAAAGGATAAAGCAACAGGCAATGAGGACTCAAAGCAAAAACATTCAAAGTCACCTCACTTAGATCTGAGAATATTGGGAGTATCACTTTTCTCATGACAGGAAGTGACTGAAAAACAAAACATATCAGAAAACACCTCTGTATTCTCAGCCCTGTGGCACTCCCCAACACTTTGCCAGCAGCGGCACATTAGAATGCTGCCGTGTCAGTAAATATCGGAAATTGGCATTTCCTCTGGGTGATGCGTCCTGAAAGGTCAGTATTGGGCGGCAGCAGCACAGTGGCTCTGCCTCTGTCTCAGCTCTGTATAATGGAATTCAGAGGAACTGCATGGCATTTCCAATGATGGGACCTGACCTTCCTGATCATCATTTATATCATGGACATTACCCAACACATAGCCCAGTGAAATCCTTTTGTTCAACATCCTGCTCTGTCATTCTTATTGCCTCATTTCTTTCTCTTATTCTGTGGGCTTTATGTTGTCAAGGGAAAAAAAGATTTTTGCTTTTGTTTTAGACTGAACCCTGTGTAGAGCAACAGCTTAAATGCTAAGGAAGAGCAACCCACACACTTACAAAGTGAGACCCTCATGAATATGGAATATCCTAAAAGTTGTGTAAGCCATTGTTACTGAAGAGATTCAATTAAGCAGTTGGAATAATGATCCACCACCCTTTGACCAAACTTTGATGTTTCACCTTTATTTTTCTGAGATGGCACTTAAAGCCAGCACTGAAGAGACCAGAACAACTCTCCAAGAATCATTGACATTTCTACATGTACTGCCGGCTCCTTTTTGAAACATGGTGACTCACCTTTTCTATTCTTTTGCCTTGAAAAGATATCAAAACACTGTGTGTGTATATTGCGCCTCCTCCTGATTTGCCACCTCACCAGAGTGGCTGACCAAGCAAGGTTAACTGTCCCAGTCCATAACTGACCGCATAGCTTGTGGGGAAACGAGCAAGAGGCTATATCATCACATCCAATTTGAGGAACATTTCACAGCGGCACTCAGGACAAGACGGGGGGTGGGAATTAGAATGATGGGCTCTAATGGTTGAAGTCACTATAAAAGGAGAGTATTAGTCACTGGAACAAGAGTGATGATCCCATTCTTTTTCACACTGGAGCAAATTTTGTTTTGTGAAATACAAATGAATTGTGAGGCTAGATGTGATTTTCAATCAGTCACACCTACATGATGTGTCAGAGTTGTGCCCGGGCAAGATATTGAACTCCAAATTGCTCCTGATGACTGTGTGTGAGTGGTTGTGTGAATGGCTGAGCATAGAAACATCATGGGGGAGCTTTAGATAGAGAGCACTGTATCACTCCTGATGAGCAGCTCGGCTCCTTGCATGGCAGCCTCTGCCATCAGTGTATAAATGTGTGTGAATGGGTAAATGTTGTAGAGCCCTTTGAGCGGCCAAAAAAACAGTATGATATAAATAAATAAAAGTCCATTTACCATACCATTAAGTATAAAAGCAGAGACCTAAGTTTCCTTGTTAAAATGTGTGTTACCTACTGATGGATCTAGGAACATGAATACAGTACAGTGAAAGTAGTTTGGTCTTTGAGGTGCTTTAGTTTCTGAGTACCACCTGAGTTAATCACATAAGAC
Source organism: Pagrus major (assembly GCF_040436345.1). Classification (NCBI taxonomy): domain Eukaryota; kingdom Metazoa; phylum Chordata; class Actinopteri; order Spariformes; family Sparidae; genus Pagrus; species Pagrus major. Next base: position 21,167,306 of record NC_133232.1, on the reverse strand, counting down.
CTCTATTTGCATTACTGAAACAATCCAAGGTGTTCTTGTCTCTTCTCTGTGCAACTTATGTATTCACATGTCACAGTCAGAGCAGCCTTGCAGAGTTTCCTGAGTGCTGAGTGAAGCCAGCAGCTGAGCTGAGTACGAGCACAAGTGATGCTTTCACAGTGCCCTGCTCTCAGCCGTCTGAATACTTCCCCAAGCCCTCATTAGCATGGCTGCTGCATTCAGCTTCATCCGAGGTCTTTGCCATAGCATGTGTGCGTCTGTGCATGCGCGGGCACACACACACACACACACTCTCTCTCTCTCTTTCTCTCTCTCTCTCTCTCTCTCTCTCTCTCTCTCTCTCTCTCTCTCTCTCTCTCTCTCTCTCTCTCTCTCTCTCTCATACTTACTTAAAACCCCCTCCCAACTACAGTTGAATCCTCCTGTCTACGTCCCGTTCCCCCGGTTGGATTTCTCCCCCTTATTTACTCCTCCATACCGTTCCCCCTCTGGCTCTCTCTTCATCCTCGTCTTTTCTCCAACTACTTATTTCTCCCTGGTTCTTTCCTCTTTTTTTCCAACCTTCCTCCATCTCACATTTTCTCCAGTCTCTCAGCCATGTATTAACTCCTCTCCTGTGTGATGATCATCCCCTCCAGCACTCTCTCTCCTCATCTCCTCTTGCATACCTTTCTTTAATAGAATGTCAACTCGTACATTTCCCTCCTCTCTACTTCACCCATCCTTCGATTAATCAGTAGTGGATGGTCGCGATGGAGAACAGTTTTATTAATATTGTCACAGGACATCTATAGAGCTCTCAATAAAGGAAGACATCATTGAAATGGGTTTAGTTGTTTTTGTGACCTTTAACTTTGTATTGATGTATGCACATAGGGTAGGTTTCTCTGAGCAGGGTGAAAGGAAGTGTCCTTATCCTACTATAGCTCCCCATCACTCTGATATATGCTGTATGAACGAGCACGGTTCTACCGAGATGCATGCATCTACATGTCTCAGAGTGAGTGCACGATATTCAGCGGAGCGCTCTGCACTCACACCAGGGATACTGACGCGCTCAGCAGGATTAGACACATAATAAGTCCTAGTCTTTTGGTAGTGTCGAAAAAATCTTTTGCATAGAGAAAACAGGAATTTCCTCACCATCTGTGGATCAGTTCACTTTAGTAGTGGTAATGGCCATTATTGAGACACGTCCTCTCAGTGTGATTTGCTCACTTACAGCAAGAGGAAATGTATCTTGATTTTGCATTCAAACACTCTTGCACAGTTGAGTTTCTCAGCGCTCATCAGCTCCGTCGTGCAGAGATCCCGCCAATTAAAAGATTGGCTGCTATTACCTCGTGTTCACCTTTTCCTTGCTCTCACAATCAACAGCTGCCAGCGGACTCCTCCTCCAGACAGCCAAGCACCTGCAAACAGCGGTGTTTTAGCTAGTATTTGCTCTTGGCACGCTCACTCGCATGGTCACACTGGTGCTTTTCACAGTTATAGTTTGTTAAAAGCTGCCAGCCGCTGATTATGTGTAACGGAGTCGGCCTCACCATGTCACGGTCATTGCTGACATACCGTTTGTGTCTGGTCACTATGCTGACACTTACCATCTGATGTAAAGCATCAAAGCCCTATCAGGGTGTTTACATCTCTGACTTGATGAGCAACTAAGAAGAGCACTGTGGCCTAATTACTATGCTGGCAGGGGGCTTGTTTAGCAGACTAGAAGAGGGATTGGAAATGGCGTTCCAAGGTAAAACCCGAGTCTAATTATGATGAGATGAAATAATTCAAAAAGATTGCCAATGCTAAATGAGATGCATTTGTGAGGCACTTCACATGCTGCCACTTCCAAGTGGGGTTTATGGTAATGTATTGGATTTCTCAAAGTTGATGAGTTTTTTATGGCTCCAATGTATTTTGAGTTGGGTTCCTAGCTGACTAGGAAGCAACAATACAAGGCTTTTCCAACTTGGTATTGAACCCATGGTCTCAAAATTGTTTTGCTAAACATTTTAAACTTCCTCTCATCCATTACATGTGTCTTCTTAGATTTAATTGAAATTGGTGAGGCCTGTTTGAGTGCTTTTCTAACCCTGAGCAGTGTATTCACACCTACACAACTTAAGTCATTGTTCAAATTGTTGGGAAAGAGGGTTCTCAAACATTTTTCCCAGAACTGACAGCTGGGATAAATCTATGAACAGGGCTGCTGTTTACACTTTGGATCAAGTAATTTTGTTTCCAAAAAGACTTTCACACAGGATCATTACCACCACCTAAAATTCAGTGATTGACAGCCGTGTTTTCCTCCTAATAGAATTTGCATTCCGTGTGACTTGATCATGCTTAACCCTGTGAAGATGAGTTATCAATCTACCAGGTTGTGGGCGTGTGTTTGTCAGTTTGGCTCTGAGCACGTCCCTAATGTGGGTGTCTACCTTACCTGTCACGCTGCTACTAACTCATCTTGATAAAGTGTGAGATCATTGCGTCTGTAGTATCACATAAATATTCAGATTGAGTCGTGCCAGCAAACGACTAAAGTGACAGAAATTGATTCATCATTCAACCTGCATGCAGGTAGTGTTATATTCACAGACCTGTTTGTGCTTATATACCTACTAACGAGCACATTAGTTAAACATGACGTCTTTTCTGTCTCGTAGTGCCCCGACTCCACCTGTAAGCAGGACCTCCTCGCCTACCTGCAGCGTATTGCCCTGTACTGCCACCAGCTCAACATCTGCAGCAAAGTCAAGGCTGAGGTGCAGAACCTGGGGGGAGAGCTGGTTGTCTCTGGGGTAAGTTCAACATCATTTTAACCTCAGACACATTGTCTACAGTTTACTATCTTTATTGTGTGAAAGGCCCTACAGTAACTGAAGAGTAGTAGATCAGTTGACATGACACTATTTGAGGACTGCAGGGGGGCTGATGAAAACACTGCAGGTTTCAAAACCTTCACAAAAAAGGGTAGACATGTAAAATGAGACTAAAAGGGCAGTTTTATCCTGAAGCCTTAAGGATTCAGTGTATTTTGGTGAGAAACTGAAAGGGGGTTTGTTTACAATTAAATCTCTACAAGATACCTTTAATTCTGAGCTAGAAAGATAATTAAATCAATGGATTTCATTGGCTACTTTCTAAAGTTTTATTATCTGGTGTTGCCCAAATAAATTAAAAATACTAAGACTTACTGGCATTGGCTGTTGGTTGTGATTAGTTTATGATTCATTCTCTGCACTGTAATTTGCAGCTTATATTTAATATCGAATCAACAGATAAGAGAAATAATGGCTTTCTCTGAGCGTGAGAGGACTAATGTTGCCCAAATGTTTCCTAACCTTTATTACCTCTTAAGATAACACTGCAACACCAATGTTTACAGAGCCTTTTAAGCATTAATTAACCACTTAGTCGCCAGTCAAATTAATTAAAATAGGTTTCCTTTGTGTGCAGGAAGTAATGAATTCCTCCCTCTTTTCTGTAGAGCCGAAATGAGCCTATGCTTCTGACAGTCCACGTCAAGTGTCACCAGCGTCTCTGAGGCTATTAAATTGTGGAGATTAAATTAGTGTGACCTTTTTCCCTATTCTCAAATTTCTCACATCTGTTTGTATGCCAGACAAACTCTGAAAGGTCGCTAATTCCTCCGTACAAACACTTGGGTCTCGGTTATTCTCCCAGAAAACTTGCAGTACAAAATTGGAAGACTTGAGAAACACAGGAGCAGTTTACTTTTTACTCAAATTCAAAACAGATGTAAAGTCGAAAACAGGTTGTGCCCTCACTGTTTTACAAGGCTAACCATTTCTCTTGGTGTGTTCTCCTCTCTTTCATGTGCTCAGTTGGACAGCGCCATGTCCCTTATTCAAGCAGCAAAGAACCTGATGAACACAGTGGTGTCCACTGTCAAGGCATCCTATGTTGCATCTACTAAGTACCAGAAGAACAAAGGCATGGAGGCCCTCAACATGCCAGCTATCTCCTGGAGGATGAAAGCTCCTGAGAAGAAGCCTCTGGTGAAGAGGGAGAAACAGGATGACGGCCAAACCAACAGAGTCAAGAGATCCTCTCAAAAGAAGCATATCAACCCCGTGCAGGCTCTGAGCGAGTTTAAAGCCATGGATAGCATCTAGACTCCTCCTGTTGTCCATTCAAGGGAACACAAAAATATTGACCAATGAGTTTATATATAGATGGAGCTTGTCATTCTTTCAAAAAGAAAAGGTTTTATCATATTTGTTCCACCTTTGCATAGACGGCTTGTCTGTTTGATCCATTATATTCCTACACTGCCTCATTTCTATTCCATAAGTTCACATTTGCTATAGTCTGTAGCATTAACTGTGTCTTCTCTGGGAAATGCAGCTCGAGGGAAATCAACTGGACAAAAGCATTTTTGTACATTTCCCATTTTTTTCTTTCCTGTTTATGGGGAGAAGGGGAGTGGATTTCATAGATATTATAAGAACTAATTCCAGGAGGCTTGTGATTATTTAGTATTCTAACCAGTTTTATAATAACACTGTGGGTTCTCTCAACTATAATGTTTGATCATGGCTATATACCTTCTGTACTGCAAATCTCAACTATGCAAAATCTCAACTGCCTTGTTTTAACTTGGGCAATAACTGTAGTTTATTTGGATGTGCTGGGCTAACTGGTAAGATTTTAAATAAGGTTCAGCTGTAATGAACCAAAGTCAATATATTTCTATGTGTGCCTGTATTTTTATAAGTTTATAAATACTTTGTTAAGCCACTATAAACAGTTCAAATAAGTTTAAGATGACCCTAAACAATGTTTTCAGTGATAACTGTATACCCCCTTGAACATTTGGACTGGTAAATGTCCTTTCCTTAAAATGTAAACATCTCAAGTTTTATTAAGTTTTTTTTTTCATGTTCACACGATACAGCAAACCAAAAGTGACAACATTTTCCCCAGCTTTCTGTTTTGCTGCATCCTGGTACATGTGCTTGATCCTACCACACAGATCCACCCAGTTCAGTCAAACTTTGTAAATAAGCCTCAACTCCTCAGAGTCTGGGAGAACCCAGTGGGCTAAACAATGAGTAGACCCTGCGTCGGTCCTCTCTAAAGCCGACAAGCTTCATTAACTGACAATGAGACCAAACACCTCCACAATATAAGAATGTGTCCAAATTGAGGGATCAATATGTTTCCTCTCCACAGCTTAGAGGTAGGAGGGGATTTCAGCGACTTTAAACTCTTGCTTATTGTTTGTATTACTTGTCTTGAAGCTTGAACAGTAATCAAGATTTGATGTCATGCACAGTCTTTATAAGGAAGTTGGAACAAGTTGGTGTAGGAGCTTTAAATTAATCAGAAGATGTAGCTGCTCTGTGGAGCCTTTTTCCCAGTCATACATAGTATACTCCTGCATAGTGGTGCATTGGTGTACAGCGAGGCTTTGAAATCCTGCTGCTTTGGTCTCGGGGCTGAATTTTTGTCTTGATAGTTTGACATCTGTGAACTGCAGAAGGATGGGCTTGTATGGTTATTTGACAGATGGATTTTTTTTTACTGTAGAAACCAAGCATTTCCAGAGTGTTTTTCAATGAGTTCTTCCTCACACTTTGTCTCTTGCTGTATTTGAGTTTGGATTTGAATCTTGAGTGATATCAAACTACTTTGCTGTGGATTTTTTTGTTATTGAGAGCTGACTTATTAGTGCACATGTTTCTTGTATTCATGTGCCTGCTTTATATCTTAATAAACAATTGAAATGAAACCACTGTTTTTCTTTTTCTCATCTGTACTTGAACCCTGTTTTTCCTTTATATGCTTCGCCATTATACCAGATTTGTGTTGTAGTAAGGTTCAGAACTAAGAGTGCAATCCTGAAAGAGTCATTTTTGCTCTCAACGGTGAAATGAGTTTTGGCACACTGAGCATAATTAAGGCATTACATCATGTATACATGCCTCCCATATAGTCTCCATTGCTGACTTGAGGGCTATATACAGTATGCTCTTGTAACTTCTGTAATTGGGTTGCTCTACTGTTGTGGGTTATTTTCTTTTAAAAACACAAACTAAGTGCAGCTTTTAACATCAAACACAGTCTTCAGTCTTCTGGTGGTGTTTCTTAAACAACAGCCTGTGAAGAAAACTCAAGACTCAAGAAAGAGCACAATGTGAAGATAAATAGATCTGAAGCAACAAAGTATTTGGAATGAACGCTCCATTTTTTCCCCAAAGTGCTGTAGTAATCGCACATCAGAGTCAGCGTGAGTCATCACTGAGGAGACACTAAGAAGACAAATCCACTTCTTCATATTCTTACATGCAGATCAGACAAAGTATCAGTACATTTGAGCGTTTTTTGATGATTGTTTTTATTTAGTTGGTACCCTACTTCATCTAAATCCCCTTATGAGTCCTATTTCTTCAGATTCCCAGAATAACTTTCAACAAGTCACAGAAAGTAGATGTGAAGTACATGGAGAGAACCAGAGTGACAAGATTTCCATCATGTCATTTACAGATTGTTTCATCAGACAAGATGTAAACACACTGACACTAATGAATAAGGAGAAGTATTACAAAACCAGAAGTGTAAAGTAACAAAAAACATTGGCTCAAATAGTATGCTGAAGTGCAATTTGAAATATTTGGAAAATAAATGGCACCAGTACTGATCATGAGCTCAGCTGAAAATGAAAACTAGAATCGTAGTTGGGAGGTTTATAACTCTATAAATAGATTATTTCTCACTCCTGTCAAATTGTATAAGAAGGTATTGTGACTTGATGTTTGTTGACAACTTGTTCCACATGGTTTTGGATTGCACAATAACAAAGGTCTTTTGGGAAAATGCTACAAAATCCCTGGGTAAGATTTTAGGTCATAAAATCCCTTGTGACTGAGTGTTGTGTATAAAGTACCAAAAAAGGCAATTTTTTTTTATCCAACTTCAACAAACAGTAACAACTGGGTGTATATGTGTGGAAAAACATGAAAGTGAGCAGTGAGTTGGAAGGAAGCAGGAGGATCCTACAAACATTTCTTCATACGTTTCTAGGTTTTAGAGTTGAGGAACAAGATGAAATGACTTCGTCGATGGTAATGTGAGAGAATACAGCTACACATTTTCGAAAAATGTGGTCATATGTTTGTGACTGCCAGTAAGACTATGCATTTAAATATAAAGACTTGATCTGAGATACCTAATACATTTATCTATATCAGTTTGTTTGTTTTTAAATAAAAATACTGTATGTTTTTAGCCCTGCTGTGAAGGGTGGATGGGGCAAAATGCTGGAGTGATTTCAGTTTCAGATGATTAACTTATTCACCCTCTTCATGGCAGACATTTTGACATCATCAAACACACATGTCAAGATAATAACCATGGATGCATTATACATATAATTTAACATGTATAAGAAATATAACAAATACATGTTATATTTCCATGATAATAACATTAAAATGACTCCTTTGCATTAAGAATACCAGTAAGCCATGTCGGTCAGTGCGCATGCGCAAAAGCCTACTATAACGTCTGAAAGGGTTTTACTAATTAAAGAGAAGCCGCCAAAATTAAGCTAGCCAACAGACATAAAAATACACTTTTAAATATTTTTTTGGGACCCAGAAGTCTGAACCAGTAGGAATTTGTGCTGCCGTACCTGGGGAAACACTGGAGACAGAGGCGGGAGGTAGATGTCTAGGAAAACAGCCGACTTTTAACATTAACACATGCTAGCTTAGCCAAAGCTAGGTCAGTTTCAGTGGAGCTAACATTGGCTATCCTCTTCAGTTCAGGTGCGACATGTCAGCCGCCCGACCCCCGCCCCGCCTGTTTCTGCCGCTGGTCACAGCTAAGTAGTCCGTTTTCAAAGTGTTACTGCCTTAAAGTGTGAGTGCCTTATACAAGGATAGAGACTGTCTGGTCCGGAGTACCCCTGTGGGAGAATGGCTACTCTGTGGACATCAGTGGACCCAGCCGACCTTATGTAAACCCAGTCAAAGAAACAAACAAACAACAGACTAGCAACACCTCCAATTCCTGCTATGAACTTCTGTTTTAAACTTAAAAACCTCCCCACTGAACATCAGTAAGGGATGCTTTACACCGTGAAGGACCAGCCAGTGGCATAGCCGGGGGTCCAGCTGACCTTTGAGAGAAACATTACCTGCTAGTTCACTTATGACTGGAAGGATGTTCAACACCTGCTCGCTATCCTCAGCACTGTCAATGGTAAGTCAAACTTTATTTATTTTCATTTTTGCCACTGGTTTTATTGTGCTTCTGTCGTGTTTTTGCACATTGCACACATGTTAATGTGTGATTTTGCATGTTTTGTGTTCAACATGGATGTTGCTGCCTGCTGTTGATGCTTCGGCTCTTAGTAAGGTTTTGTGTATGCGTTCAGCTTTGTTGTCAGTACCCCTGATGGCCTTGAAGTCTGGCTGTTCGTCCTTGTTCAGCAGCCTTGAAGCTGATCTATAAATCTTGTTTCTCATGCAGTTGTGACACGGAGTGGGGTGCTGTTTTCAGATGCACGTGTTAGGATGCAGTGTTTTAGTCAGTGTGGCTTCAAGTAAAAAGTTTTGAATGCTGGACTCGTTCACAGTCCACAATTTTTTGTTTGTTATGTTGCTACTATCTGAACACTATTTGCACCACCGCACAAAGTTGAAACTACCCTCCTCCCTCCAGAAATGTCACTGACACCAAGCGCTGACATCTTCACTGAACTTGTGCTTTATAAAACGAATCAGTATGTGGTACCATGCACACACTGTTGACTGAAAAAAGAAGGAAATAGTTGAAAACAAACTGCCTTGGCAGACCTAGTCAGCATGGGCCTTACATTTCACAGTGGTATTTAGACTTGTACCCAAAATTCATTGTAGGGCTGGAGTCCCATAATGACCCATTCAGTATTACCCATATTCATTATCATGAATTTAATTTTCAAATATAATTCTTCCACTTCATCTCTGTGTAAATCGGGCCCTAACTGCCTATTATGAGTGGCCATGTTAGGAGCAAACCAGCTCCCTCCAACGTTAATATATCCAGGGTGGTTTGAACTAGTCTCTCTCTTTGGAAAGAAGCAGTACAGTTTGAACTGTAAAGGCCTGACACGTCAGTTAATGCTAATAATAAATCTCACATTTCAGTGAACCCAGTGTGTTGATGTAGCCTTTGACATGGGTTGACAGAGTGTTGTAGTGCATGAAGAAAACAAAACAAACAAGTAAAAAAAAGTGACCTGATTTATCAAAAGTCACAATTACTTTCACTCGACCATACACAGCTAGACCCGAGGAAACAAACTTCATTGTACAATGAAAAGTCATAGGAATTGAAATTTGTGTATAATGTTATGAAACAATTCAGACAAAATGTTGTAAAGCAAAGACACCCACACCTCATCTTTGCTGTTGTGGTCTGGTCCATCAGTGCCTGCCTTACCGCACAGTGTATCTCTCCATAAAGTAACATTTTCAACCTCTGGAGGTCACAGTTGGAATTTTTAGTATGATTTTACATTGCATTGCAATGACTTACATAACTGTTTGCATACAATTTGAAATAATGTCCTTGCTTTTTGGAGTCCCTCTAGGATGTAGGAAAAGTTTAGAATAACCTTTGCAATAGTTTTTGCCTTCCTTTGAAAAAAGTTGCATTCTTTTGTTAATTATTTTCACTGGAGCTGTCCGGTGTTGCTGTCTTTGTCCGTACCAGTGTGAGTCCGACCCTCAATGGTGAGACCACAGTTACTGTCATGCTTACAATATAGATTCATATCACATTACATACTTTAGGTAATTTCACACTTAACCATGCCAGAATAATCATTCTCAGATGAATATAGCCTGAGACTACATGTATATGTTTACCACTGTTGTTCCTGTTTAACTGTAGGCTTATAGTGAACCTGCTGTCCAGTCTGCTGTGGTGCTGATTACTATTAATTGTTGTCACTGAAATTATTAGTCAGATCAGGTAAATCGATTAATCAATAGACATAAAATTAGTCAGCGCCTATTTTGATAATGAATTATTTAAAACTTCACTGTTCCTGACTTGTTGGACCACTGTTGTTGGATGAACAATACAAGCAATCTACAAGCATAAACTCTGGGAAACTGATGGCTTATATTCTGACATTTTATTGATTAGTTAATAGATTAATCAAGAAAGTAATGGATAGATTATACTTGACTCCAAGGTAGGCCTGCACGATATGAGGAAAATCTGCGATGTGCGATAACACTGTTCAATATTGCGATGACGATATAACTTGCGATAAATAAACAAATATTGAAGTTTGCATATTATTAACTATACAGTTAACAATAGTGTTTCCGCATTAATAGGTACACTGCTAACATAGACCCGAAACATTGAATAGCCAATGCCCACTGAATAAAGAATGAAATAAATTATTTCGAACATGCTTTTATTGAACAAACTGCACATGAATACCCAACCAATTAAGCAGAACATTAATTTAAATAAGACATTATACCTATATGAAATAAAAGTTTAATTTCCCCTGCTCCCTTTAAACTATTTTCTTGTAAACTCAACCAAAACATCTCTTACCATGCAGAGTTGAAATAAATAAAACATCCAGGGGGAAACAACTTAAATAATTAAATAAATATAAATTAAACATGGCACTTTAAATTAACTGTAATGTCTCTCATCACAATCATCAAGGCCCTTGACTCTGCCTAACAAGGTGCAGAGATCTGTAGTATGAGGGACAAAACTGAAATAGAGTAGGGCCAGCCCACTAAATCAAGAGAAAATAAAATCAGGAAAAAATATCTACCCGTTAGGGCAAGTTACAACCTTAGTTATTCCCTTAACACAAGTTCTTGGCCAAGAAAACCAGCATGTTAACTTTGTTAGGTTGTTACCACATTCCCAGATGTGCTGATGTGCTCACACAGTACCTGTCATTGTAACACGTTGTAACAGTCAGTTATTTAATGTAGCGGCACTAGGTGGCGCCTCCTTTTGTTTAGTGGGTAATGTAACCTGTACGATGAAGAAGAGCAGGTGTACTTCCGCTCCGCATGAGAAAGGATACCGCTAACAGAGCGAAGACTTCCCTTTTTATTTTGTCTTTATTTTGTGAAGTGTTGGTAGAAGAACCTCGGCCTGTGTTCATTTGCATGTATGCCTGTAACATTAGTGCCGTAGAGACCTGGCATGGTGCGGTCAGTGTTATGAAATAAAGTGCCGTGCGGAAACCCCCACATGTTGCCTGCCGTCTCTTGAGTAACCAGAGCAACCGCACTAAAGTGGACCATCACCTTCCCCTTCACCAGCCCACGTTACAACGTCGTCTCTCCTGAATCCAAAATAAGTTCATATAGCAGAAGTGCTGTTTCTTTTCACCACAAGGCCTTCGTCGACCATTTTCATCGCTTTTTTCTCCTCCCTCAGCCATCATAACCTGGCAATCACCACCAAACTGATGCCGATTAATTTTGTCAGGGTAGCTAACGGCTAGCTGGGGCTTCATCTGATTGGCCCTTGTAAACAGGGCTCCGTCTGATAGGCTAAATGTTGGCATGCTCACGGTGCATGCATGGCGCATGTAAACAAAATGATTTTTCTTATTCATCGCGTGTCAGGCAGTCTTTTGCGATGTGTTTATCGCACATGTTCATATCGCGATGACGATGAAAATTCGATTTATCGGGCAGCCCTACTCCAAGGCATGTCATTCTAATTTATGAATCTGCATTTTGTACAATTAAAAAATTAAGTATTATTTAAGAAAAATCCAAAGTCTATCTTTATTTTTGTCTGAAGCCAATATAAGTAGTGTTTACAGTCACAATAGTTAACGTTAATACCTTGTTTGTTAGTTTTTGTTTATACCCGTTGTCTCTTTAACATCTGAGGGAATATTAGGCCATTGAGAACAATTTTCCAAATGACTGAGCAGACTTGTATTGCGATCGTGTTGGATTTTTATGTGTTGTTGCAATTTAATTCACTGGATCAGCCATAAAACAGACATTCATGTCTCATATTTTATCCATAAACAATTTCTCTATTGATTTTCTATAGAATGTACTATATTACGATATATATTGATTCTGCAATATAAAATTACATATACTGCAATAGAGAGTTTTTCTATATGGCCCACCCGTAGCTGACTTATGTGGAATGATCTGAAAACTTTTATACAGCTGCACCTAACAGAACAGCACAAAAACCTCTCACTTCACTGATGCCATCGAGCAAGTGTGAAGCCATACATTGCAGTGCCCATCTAGTGGGAATGGCAATGCATATTAGCAAGACCTGGTGTTACAGTTATTATTTGACTCAGTTTATAACAACAGGACAGATTTTCAGGCCATTGCCTCAGAATGGTTTAGTGCTTCATTTCTCCCATCACAGCTGTTAAGAAAAATTTGTGCTCTATTAAGCGAGACTTCCACTCATGACAATAAAATGGTTGTCATATAAAAAACGATTAGCGCTGAAGTTGTCTGAGGCATGTCAGAATTGTATGCATAGTGGTATGTGGCTATAGGCTTACGGACTCTAAGCCTCACCTCATGTTTAAGCCAGAAGCCACTGCAGTTGTCCCTGCAGACGAACACATCTCTGTAAATACAGCTGGTCTCCAGAGACCAGTCGAGTCTTGACAGATAATAAGAGGACATCGGTCAGACAGGAGACCTAAATCTTCTGCGGCCTTGTGAGTAAAACAATACAGTGTGGCCGTGTGAGGCATTTGAATGCAGATACGATGCAAAGGTGACAGCCCCTCATGTCAACCCCCCCCCTGCTGCTAACCCCCCCTTCCCATTTATGTTTTGCTGTGTCACTCAAACTGCTGTCGTCGCATGACATGTTTGAATGAAGTTTTATCAATCACAGTGGTCAAGTGTGACAGTTTAATCAATAAGGTAAGTTTTCTCCGAGATTCCTATTATTTTAAAATTAGAGGACCTCAGCTGGGGGGAGGCAGGGAGGGAGTGGAGGCAGAGCAGGTTGTTGAGAAAGGGGTAGGGTGGGCTTATAGCTGTCGTACTATGCTGTACATGAACACAGGAATAGAGAGGATTTCTGAAGTATTAGCCGTGAACCAAGTGAGAGCGGATTGGCAATAAACAGCAGCTGCTGGATTGACAATCTATCAGTGTCACGGTGGACATCTCAGATAGATGGACTTTGCTGTGTTGGAGTATAAATGTTAAATATGACTGGTTGAAAGGACCAGTGAACTACACCATACAGATGCCATAATGCCAAATAAGCTGGTCCTTCCTAAATGTCAATAGCTGTAAACAGAATCCAAGAGTCTGGTGGGTTCTGCAAGACACCCAGGGAGACTGTTGTTCTTATTTTGGACTTTTAATGCTCTCCAGTTTTTTATTTTGTTGTGCTGAGCTCCTTTGTAATGGAATCATTTGACAAGTTTCAGATGCACAATATCAAACCAAATGAGGTATTGGATCATAGACTGTTTATGCAGATGAGTCACTTAACAGTCGCTGCACACACAATGAAATGTCTTTTCTCTATTAAGCAAACACCAGAGGTAACTGGGAGGAGTAGAAACTTAGCTGTAATTGGGATGTATTTTAATCCAATCTGAAGGTCTTCCATCAGTTCCCCTGACCTTATGAGCTTAACCTTTTCAGGGCATCATTAATAATGACATCTTCACATTAATATATTTTTTTTCTTGCCGGAGGCAGTCTGGAGGAAAAAGGTTCCAGAAGTCCCCTGAAGCCACAGCTGCAGGCTGAGAGCTGGGAGTTTGGGAGAACATTAATTACCTAAGGGCCAGAAGGAGAAATGGTAACTGTTGTAAGGTACTGAATTGTATATTGGCCTGGTCGTGTCAAGTTTATAGTAGCACAGTAACCCACTTATCATGTTTAATGGAAGTATTGTCCTTTGGAGGATTTCATTTAGCTTTTCTTCGTAGAACTGTAATTAGTGATGAGGTATGGGGGCTTTCAATCTCCTCAGCGTTCATCTCATAAAGTGTAAAAATCCTCCCCTGCTGGCTGGTCGGAAATTTTTATTGTGACTGCTAAGTCTTAGGGCCAGTATTTTTATAGGCATGAGTCACCCAATGGCGAGCCACTTTGGTCCAAGACAAGAAGGAGATCAGCAATACATGCAGCACTGCCATCCAGCCTGTCAGGACTGGTTATGGTGGTAAACCAGTGACTGAGTGGTGGAGTAATGAAATTTGATTAAAATTAGATGTTTAATGTTGTGTTTTATATATTGAAAATTAATATTTGTGATTATTATAAAAATGAAACATTGATCCCAGGTTGCAAATCATGGTTCCAAAGTAAATTACACCTCATCTAGCCATAAAATCAATTGGTTTTCTCATCATAAAGAGCCCCTGTCTCACTAAACACAATTTCATACCTTCCCACCTTTTCATGGCATGGCTTCTAAGACCAGTTACATAAAATCCATATCCTAAAATCATCTCTTTCTAATGTGAGTGCAGGCCTAGGGCTTGTGAGTCTGAAACGCTGTAGAGTTGGATGCTATGTAATCCAGTGAAATGGTGCCAGCATTAAAAAGAGCACTATCTTTTCATTTAAAGTCACTTTTATAATCAGCTCCCAAGGAATGACAAAAAAGGCAGTAAAAAGTAATAGAATCAGCAGTGGCACAGACATAGGTAATTATGTTAAAAACTCCTTTCACAACGCAAGCTTGGGAAAAAAAGCTTAATACTGTAAGCCTCAGAGTGAGGGCTGCTGTCATTGTATTGCAAATAAATGGCTGTGGTGAACATGTTTGCGCTGTCCGGGACAATTTGTGTGATGTAATTAGATGTAAAATGCTTTTTAGCTTGCTCTTTAATTGACTTTTGGCTCGAGTGATTTGTGGCTATCAGGTTTTCCCCCTTGGCAGGGTGTTGTCTCAGGGCAGCCGATTATTTGCAAACACCTAAATCCAGTTTCTCTGTTCGATCAGCTCTTGTCTGGAGGTGATTTCTAAAACCCTGAGGAAGAACTGCTTTAAATGTACATATAATCCTTATTCTAGGTCTTCAGATTCCCCCAATGATACCCTCAGTTGCTTTACTTGAAATATATCCTGACAGTTATTTAAACAGACCCAGCTATTAAACATTCAGTAGAACACCTTTGCATAAGGCAATCCAGTAGTGTCATACAGCATTGCAGACTACCAATCATCTCATATGTATTCCGGGTACCCTGCACTGTATTTTAATGGCTGACATCTCAGGGCTGCAATTCATATGTGATTTATATCTTCTCAAGTCATCAGTTACAATCAGATCCAAGGATCTGACTTTGTGCTCGCAGGACAAGCATAGCTAATACAGAGGGGAGGAAACATAAAAAAGAGCTGTGTCACATTCCCAATTTTTTGTGGAAATTTGAATCAAAGGTGCTGCAGTAGGGGTGGAGAAGGTTAGATAGAGAAAGTAAGAGAGGGGTGACAGGGCTCTGCATTGGTACGCAAGCCTGTGTCTCATCCTTAAACCAATTTCCTTCCTCAATACTCCAGGGAGTGGTCTGATTTGCACCGTTTCCTTTCTCCGACTAAGTGTTTATCCTGCTTTCACAATTAGATCTCGCTCCCAGCTGCAGCATTAATCAAATAGCCAGACATATTCTCCGCATTTGAAGATTGAGGGGAATGTGTCCTACATGTCTCCCTCTGTGGTAACAGGCTGTGAAGCAGCACGGTTATTTGTTAAGTAAGCGTCTCACACATACTGTACACAGATTTGACGGGTCAAGAGGATTTCAGAGAGCTTTGAAAGGGAGCCAGAGTGAAGGTTATTTATTTATATGGTGCCGGGAAACATGCTTTTCGACCGAATTGATTATATTGATAGTGCTCTTATTTTTCTTGGTTAGGTATTTTGTGCCGAAAAAGCACATAAAAATGATGTCCTTACAATGCTCAAAAACACATTGTAAAAGTATTTATATAGAGTTTTGAATGATTTGTGTTCCTTTTAAGGCAGAGATGTTTTTCTGGATCTTGAAAAGTAAAAAAAGTAAAGCAAACAAATACTTTGATTGAGATTTGTTTTTAGAGCCTGGCTCTACATAATGGAGTAATTTAGCAAAATAACCATGGACACCATAGTTCATGGTTGCAGAATAGTGTGGGTGTGTGTGCATTTCTCTCTCTTCATAG
This sequence comes from Pagrus major, assembly GCF_040436345.1. Lineage (NCBI taxonomy): Eukaryota > Metazoa > Chordata > Actinopteri > Spariformes > Sparidae > Pagrus > Pagrus major. The sequence goes on along the minus strand of NC_133232.1, from coordinate 21,151,124 downwards.
CGTAATGTCAATAGAAATCCAGTACAATCACTTAATGTACTCCACTGCCCCACTCTACATATGGACTTTAAATGCTTTAATCGAAGACCTGCTCATTTTTATTGGTGTTCTTTATAGGTAAGGTTAGTGATGATTTTCAAATGCTCTCAGTGATTTGTGGCTAATTACAGCGAGAGTTGGTTAGACCACAAAAATGTGTGTTTGCTCAGGGGCAGCGAGTTGGCTGGTGGTGAAACAAAGGCCACAATACACAGCGGGACCAAATCTGCTTTGTAGACAGGGAGCGAAGGCTATCTAATAAAGTACACAGTGCAGATGAAAAGACCAGCGTGTAGTGTAGTTATAACTATAGCGGGAGGGGGGGGATTTCTCAGAAAGAGATGACTTACCAATCGTCCAGTTGCCTCTGTCACCATGGTTACCTGTGAAAATTGTATCATTCAGCCAGGAACATGCATGACAGCCAATTTATTAGTCTAGCATTATTTCTGATAGAGCTAGAATTAGGGGTGAGGGATAGTGAAGATACAGATCACTAATTGGTCTGTTTCATTCCCTATGATGCAGTGTACTGCTGGTGTCATGTTAATTATCATAAACGAGACCTGCCACAATAACTCCAGCAACAAAGCGCCCAGCTTATTATTCACTTAATAATCCCTCCTCAGTTCTCAACTTTTATCTGCTGTGGAACGTGTCCCTCTACACTGGTGGAATTGTTTATTCTGTATTTTTACCCCACTAAGAGCGCTTTCCCTGCCAACTATATAAGCAGTTATTTTGCTGTGTTGGCCTAAATGATCTGCTTCCAAATGCAAGTGGCTAATGCAGCCCTCAGGTGGGGAGTTAACGTGTTATGTCTATTTCAATATTTAATGAGCTAAATGCCGATGCTTCCCAAAGAGTCGTAAAATCTGTGAAATGAGCACAACCTCTTACTTCTCATGGACAGGAATTATATAAAGATACTGTTCCTCCACCACAAATTGGATTGTGGCAACAAAGCAAATTGGATGAGTTATTTCCATCTGTGTGTCATGTACTGTTATGTGAGTATTAGCTCATAGTCCACCAAATTTTGAATAGAGAATAATTCACTTTATTTTTAAGCTAATTTCACAATATATTGTTTCTTTTTTTAAAACGGCTTTTGTTGGGGACCATTTTAAAACACAGATTGGGTACACTAGTGAGTACATGGGATTGACTCGAATGGTCACCATAATGAAGGAACATGTTACTGAGTGAGACAGTGTGGCTCATTGATGTGTTTTTAATCACTTTTGGACAACAGTCGAGGTCTATGGTGACAAGGAAAATTGTCTATCAGGCTTTGGCTTCAGAGGTTTGTTAGTACAATTTACTGTTTTTTTGGGTCTTCATCCAGTAACAAGAAAAATACAGAATATCGCATTCATGTTAGTTCCCGCTACAAAAGGTGTCTCCAGGACCACATTCTGCCATGATCACACACACACACACACACACACACACACACACACACACACACACACACACACACACACACACACACACACACACACTGCAAGAAAAAATCATAAATCCTTCTGCAGTGCATTACATTACAACTGCTTCTAATTTACAAAAATATTATTTTCACGTAGCAGCTCTAAGACAGGGCACGTCCTGAATGTGGCAAAAATCACAATCATGACTGTGCTGCACACACCTCTCTTAGCATCTTTTCCAGTTTGTTTTTCCCAGTTCGTAAAATCCAAAATGTGGCCATATGTTTTAAAAAATGTGGTGCATTTATAATCACTTGCTGCTAATCTCTGCCCCCATCCGCACATCTCCCAACATATTAAAAGTAATGTTAGCCTAATGCTCGCCCACAATTCAATGCAAGAGAGTGATGTTGCAACATAACTTAACAACCTTATTGTCCATCTAGGGCCGAAAAATCAAAAATCAGTATTAGAAGGCTATTAATTTGTGTAGGCTGCAAACTCTCAGTTATGCTCTGTTACTGCAGCACAGCAAAATCTTTCACATCCGCATTGTGATGTATCTTAGAATTGAGAAATTTCTCAAACTCTAGATCATAATATGGTCTAGCATCAACAGCTTGGCTGAGGTAAATGTCAGGTTTTGGTCAGTGTAAGTAAAAAAGTTCAGCCTCAGGTATGATGAAATACTTCTGGTACAAGCTGGGAGTTGACCCCAGGTTGTAAAGCTAAAGGAAAAAAAACATACGATGATTCATATCTCCGACCACAACACACTTGTTTTTTCACTTCTCCTCCAGTGTCAAACTACAGCACTAATGAATTCGTGCTGAGAAACGTTTCTCACTTCTTTTGAGAGAAGCACGTATCTTCCTTACCCAACAACATTTCGTAGGACCTGGCTGGTGCATTAAGAATGAATTAAATCCATGAAGGGCAAGTTTAACCTTCAGGAAAACAATGCATGCACAAGATGCTTCAGCTGCCTTTACTATCCCTTTGGAGGTCATTTAGACTAATGCATCATAAAGGCTGGTGCTATCCCTATTCTGCTGTCAGTTCCCATATTACTGCTGTCATGTATGTTGTAGCGTTCATGGGCGTTTAGAGACAACACTGAGCGTGGGGGTGAGCCTGAATGGACACGGGCCTAAACGCAGTTGAACTGAACCAACTCTAAATGCAATGAGTAAATCAACCTTCCATTGTAATGAGCTGCTGTGACTTAATTAAAAGTGATGTTAAATAATTTCTCGTGGTGATGGTGCCATGAACTCGGCTCAGCCTCACAGTGCGACCTGGTACTCTTCTTCACGCCTGATTTCAGTCATCATGCACACTTGAGAAGCTGTATTTATCAGTCGGGGAGTATTTATCTCGCCTAAAAAAAAAACATCCACAACATTAAATTTGGATTTGTACATTTACTCCCCTCTAGTAACTGTCTCCAGCGTGAGTGAATCAGGATGATTGTCCGTCTGTATTTGTGATGAAGCGGGCGGCAGAACAACAGAAAAATGAGGCTCTGCTTTGGAACAGTGCCTCAGGAGTGTCTGCTTTTCTCGCCTTGATTGCTCCGAGTTCCTCGAAGGCTGTGTAATATGGACGACAGTTCAGTATGAACGTAGAGGAAGGGGGTACTATTAAATTCGTCTAAGGGGTTGAGTGAACTTGTCATGTCATCACTCACACACACACAGACACACCGACACTCCTAGCCTGTTTTTTCTGGAGATTGATTCCGTCACACAGAAATAGGCTTAGGATGAAGTCATATATTACAAGATGATTCAGCCTCATTAGAACTACTTCACAGTGGTTTGTGGAGGATGCTGCAGACACAACTTCAATTTCAAAGCAACCAATGGGATTTTTTTGCGCATGATATGACAGACAAGATGATACCATGTCTGCCTGTCATGCAAGAGGATAAGGAAATTCATGCAGAACTTCCCTTGCAGCAACTTGGTCCTTTTGGAAATGTGGTTTGTTTTTATTTTGTCCATCAACTGAAAAATGGCACAAAACACAAATCGCATATAGAGCTGTTGTAATTATGGTGCCAATAGAGTGAAAAGACAAGTATGAGTTCTCCCAAGAGAATCATTAAAAAATTAACCAATATCCCTTAATACGTAGATGCTTAATTTAAAATGTAATTATTGTTGGAAGTGTGTAATTTAATATTCTTTATCTTGTCATATCCTCAGTCAGCCAGCTCTCAAACAGCCCCCAGCCCCCATCAGCTAGTCGACAGCAGAGTGCTGACAATGCAGCCGCCGTCACACTGCTTTTATAATAGCATACATCAAGCCTTAAACGCTTCAGAGAAACACTCAAACATCTACGTGCGGGTAATTTTTGTTGCCCTATAGATTCTGCCCAGACTGACAGAGTGCAAAGTAATAGGTGTGCAGCAAAATGAAGAGCACACACACTGTTTCTGGTGGCAGCAGTGATTTTTTTATTTTTTATTTTTCTGGACTTTGGTAATCAGTGAGTTGGTGGCATCTGCAGAGGGCCTCCTGCTTCTGCTCTTGCCCCAGGCAGTGCAACGTACTTGAAGTGCTTCAGTATGTACAATGCCTTACAAAGGGACTTAACGTAAATACTTTATAGTGTGCTGAGTGGTCCTATGAATATGTGATCAGGATAGAGGTAACAATTTGAATTAAACGTTACACAGAGCAATCATTTACATAAATGTGTACTTTATTTTAAACATTAAGTTACGCCCCCTTGACAGTATGTGAACAACAGCAAACGGCCACGTCCATCTTTGATGCATTTGCTTTTATGCCACCTGGTTTTATCTATTTTAAATGACCTTTTAGTGAGGTGTGATAGTGTTGTTTGTAAAATGTAATGTTTTGTAGCAGTCAGCCATGGCCAGCCCGTGGCCACCTGAACTGCGCTGGTACTCAGTGTGACAGCTGCACTGGCAGCCGTCACTGAACATCATAACTGATGTTGTGCTGAACTCAGTGCCCATGACTGCAAAAATCCCTGGCTAATTGACCTGCAATAACTGCGGTCATCAGCCCATCTTTTCCTCCCAGCACGGTCAAACAAGTCCAGATACATTCTGAAAGGCTGGAGCTGAATCCATTTATAAATAGACACACATGCATTGTCCTGATCCTGTTTTTGATTTCATCAGACTTGTTCCAGGGGAAAAAAAGCGTTAAAAACAGGCCTCTGCTGGGGAACAGTAATGCATTACATCTCAAAAGCTTATTAGTTTGTCCTTCAATAAGTGTCTGCCTGAAAAGTGAAATGGATGAGTTTTTCTGAGTTTCCGTTGGTTGACATGACAACCATGCCCTGAAATAGACTACAACATCTGTTCAGTCAATAATTGGACCTGAACTTCTTGTTAAAATGTCTCACTATGTTGAAGGTTGGTTGTTTCAGCTCTGCAACCAAACCTGCACATGTAAAGAATAAGCTTATTTAAATTTGATTGTGATCTGTAATTGTGTCATTTTTTCCTATTACTTGGTTTCACTCCTTGTAAAATATACAGACACCCACTAGGGGTGGTGGAAAAAATCGATAATCGATTAATCGCGATTATGAAATGACCGATTATGAATCGATTATGAATTTTCCAAAAATCGATTATTAATATTTTTCAAAATGTAATACTGTTACAACGGCGAGTCCTCCTGTCACTGGCTGTCATACAGGATTTAACCACAAGGTGGAGCTGTTAACTGTTTGTCATAACAAGATGCTGTGTAACTGAGCCAGCGAGGAAGTGTGTCGGCGCTAACGCTAACCAGGTGCTAACCGAGGTGAGCGAGGTGCTGGTGCGACGGCTGAAAAATGGAGGGAGAAAAAACAACAACCGGCGACCAACTAATCCACCCAGCTCCACCTGGGTTTAAAGCAAGTGTGTGGATACATTTTGGTTTTCATGGGAAGTCTTCAAAAGATATCGACAGAATGTATGTTGTCTGCAAGCTTTGCCACACTAAGCTAAAGTACTGCGGCAATACTAGCAACATGAGGGCTCATGTGTCGCGCTTTCATCCAGGGGAGGCAGCCAGGGCTGAGAACGAGCGCCCGAAGCCCGTCATCCCACCAAACCAGCGCACTCTCCACGAGCTGGCTAAGCTTGCGCCCGGCTCGGAGCGAGCAAAGAAAATCACCAAGTGTATATCTTACTTCATAGCGAAGGATATGAGACCATACAGCGTGGTGGAAAATACGGGCTTCCGCTATTTGGTCCATAGTCTGGGGCCAAGATATGTTATTCCATCCCGGAGCTTTTTCACACTTAAATCGATCCCAAATCTTTACAAGGAGATCAAGTTTTCCGTGCAAGAGTCCATCAATTCTGCTGACAGAGTGGCGATAACATGTGGACCAGCTGGTCTTCCTCCATAAGAATCTGGTTGTTCCAGAGCAATGAATATTGTTCAGTTTTTTTGATCACTCAAGTTGAAAGTTACACAGCGTGTTCTGTTTTTTTTTTATAACTGTGTACAGTATAGTTACGGCTACAGTAAAATGTGTGCGAGCTGGTTGTTCCAGAGCAATAATTGATCAGTATTTGATCACTCAAGTTGAAGTTACACAGTGTGTTGTGTTTTCATAACTGTGTACAGTATAGCTACAAGGCTACAGTAAAATGTGTGTGAGCTGGTTGTTCCAGAGCAATAATTGATCAGTATTTGATCACTCAAGTTGAAGTTACACAGTGTGTTGTGTTTTCATAACTGTGTACAGTATAGCTACAAGGCTACAGTAAAATGTGTGCGAGCTGGTTGTTCCAGAGCAATATTTGATCACTCAAGTTGAAGTTACACAGTGTGTTGTGTTTTTATAACTGTGTACAGTATAGCTACAAGGCTACAGTAAAATGTGCAAGCTGGTTGTTCCAGAGCAATAAATATTGATCAGTGTTATTTGATCACTGAAGGTACACAGTGTTGTGTTCTGTTTTTATAACTGTAATAAATTGAAGATCAATAATCATTAATCGAAAATCATATCGATAATCGTTAATAATCGATAATCAGTCGGTAATCGAATCGATAATCGCTAATAATCGATAATCGGTCTGTAATCGAATCGAGACTTCAATAATCGAAATCGAATCGAATCAGGAAATTGGGCCAATTAACCACCCCTAACACCCACCATTAAGTGTTTGGTGCTCAGAGGAAAGCAGTTTATGTCCTGCTGCAGCAGACAATGCTCTTAATCACTGAGTATTTCATAAATGAGCCCCATTGTACATCATTTCCATAGACCGTTTCACTTTGGTTCCTTGTGACTGCAGAGGATACAAGCAAGCAAGTGCAAATTAATGAAGGAGTTAAATCATGAGCAGACTAGACTTAAAACACACTACTGGCTAATTAGCTCCTCTGCCAGGGTGTAATCCAAGGCTTTGCACCACACCGCCTCTGGCACTTCTCTCTCGTCCTGCTCAGAGAGTTTTGTGAAGTCCAGCGCCTCACCCCATGTGACCTGGAACTGGCTGAGGCTTACTCTTTTGTAGCCTTCCAGTTGCAGACTGACAGTGAAGCATTGGTTGCTGCTGGCAGAATTAGATAGATAAATAGAAAGAAATCCGTAACACCTCAACTGAGAGTCTGTGTCTCGCTTATTGATTGCGTCGTGCACCAGTAGATCTCCATTTGTTCCTGCTTAAGAACGTTGTGCTTTTTTTGAGAATGACCCTGAATATTTACAGATATAAATCAAAACTACCACAAACCTCAGAGCTTATGTCAATAACATGACAGGGACATGGGGAAGATGAAGAATAAAACTTTCAAATATTATCTCCTTGAAAATCTGTCATGAAACATTGTTTATATATTTACAGTCCTTAGTCAGATTTATCCCTCTCAAGCTGAGCTCTCACAGAGAGACTATTGTAGGCAGGGAATCATGTGACAATGTACAATGTCAAGTTGCTTTTACTGCAGCTTTGCTGCCAAAGCCCAGTAGTGTTTAAACTGGATCATAGCAGAGCAGGGAATGATGGATGTTTGGAGCAGCTTTTTCAGTGTGTGGTTATTCCATAGCCCTGGCATAAAGAAGCCTCAGGGGCATAAATTCTCACATACCATTAAGTGAAATGTAATGTTAGAGAGGATATTCATCCCAAAATGAAAAGAAAATATATAGCTGAGGAAATGGAGGTCTGCCTTCATATACATGACATATATTATGAGACTGTAATGCTCATCTTGAAGAGTTTAAGCACAGTGAAAGGTAAGAGAGAGCCTGGATGTATAGAAATGCTGAATTAGTCATCTTTGAATGTTACCTACCACTGTGTAGGAATTGAGTCGCCCTCATTTAAATGAATTTCATACTGAACCTTACAGAACCACAAAACAGAAAGTGTATCTTTCAACCATTTGTGTTACTGTTGCATCACATGGTTCTTTTAATCTCTGCTAAATATACCAACGCTTTGAATAGATCACTGCATTCTCCCAGCTCAAAGCACAAACCCCTGCATCTTATCTGCAGGGTGTGCTCACTTTTTCACAGATTTAAGGACTCTGGACTTCTCATCTGCATTTATATAAGCATCCATAAAAGCTGGATTCTGGTCTTTTTGCTTCCCTCTCCCTTGGACAGTCTTGAAGAACAGGAATAGAATTGAGATGCTGGCATAGGCTACTTACTCGACGGAGGCAGCAGCTGCATAAACAATGCTTTATTTCACATCCTCTTAATGCTTATTCACTGGCTTCCATTCGTACACTGATAGTGCTGAGTCACACCCTCATGTGCATGCTCTCTAATTATCCTGTACCATAGCAACCGTAACTTAGCAATTGCTAAACCTCTTCCATTTGAGAGGTTTTGAAAAATGTCATTATTTTTCTCTATTTATCCTTTCAAACTCAGGAAAGTATGAAGTACAACCAGCAGTGACTGCATTATTATGAATTTCTATCTAGCCTTTTCTCCATGAACCTAACCTACAAAATCAATTTTTTGATATGCTGATTCAAGGTCTTTAGAGATGAAGTTAAGTCATTAAAATCAACTTGACTGACTTGCAAATGACTTGTAATTTCATGTAAAATATAGAAAGTACATTGTTTCATTAAGGTGTAGGCTATTAAAATGTAGTAAGTGACTGATATCTGATGTCCTTGCTGCACAAAGATGCAGCATTGTCTGGAGGAGAGCCACTATGAATTCTGGGCTCTCTGACAACTAGTGACACGCTCTCTCAGCTGATGTGTCTTATAGCACTTTGACACACAAAACTGTGAATCGCACAGGGTATGAGATACTCATTCATGTTGTGTTTTATACAAGATAGAAGTCTTTAACTGTAGTTCATAAATTTCACTGCTACACAACTGAGTTACAGCCTTGTTTAGTGTGTTTTCTAGATTTGTGGAAGACTTGGATGCATGTATTTTATTATGTCTCTGGCTGAGGCTGCTGGAAGTTACTAAAACTACCTACAATATAGGTCTTGGCAATATATACAATATGTGTCGTTATGGTGATATGAGACTATAAAGGAAGGCATTATAAAGTGTTAAATTTTCGATATTGTTACATTGTGATATGGCTTAAGTTTTGTCCAACAGTCATCCTCGCAATGTTGTTGCAATGTCGATATCAAAGTTGGGCCTATTTGGTCAAAAATATTGTGATGTTTGATTTTGTCACCCAGTCCTGGCATTTATGAAGTGCTTTTTTGGAGATTTCAAAAATATTGTGATATACATCATGTATGTATCGTGAGATGGCCTAAAAATATAGTGGTATTGGGTAATAACGCCCAGCCCTTCTACAGTAGTATATTTTCTAAAAAGATGGGAATTTGCTTTTTTATTATTGCTGCTTACACAACTGGTATATTACCACAATCCAACCAGGACCATACAGATCTGACTTTGCTTGGTTCCTAATTTATTGCAGACACTTACTAAAGCATATTAAGCACAGAAAAACAGACTGTCAGTAGCACTGAAGTATTGGGCTCACACAGATAACACCAGCCCAGCTGCCTTAGCAGGGGTTATTGATGGGCTGTCACTGCCACTGCGCAAGCCAATCATCGCTAACCTGGACACGGCTCATTTACAAAGCGCCTTTTTTTTTCTATTTTAAGTTGACTCTCACAATGCTGGCATTTTTAAACGACTGGTAAGTTCCCATCTTGAATTTATAATACTAACACTTACTATTCTAATTTGTTCTCATCCTTTCATTAGGAATAAGGAAGTGTCCTTTTTTTTTTAATTCATGTAGGTTCCAATGATGCAGTACACTGAGTTGTTAACAAATATTAAACATTTAATGACTTTTCTTTTTTGCAAGAAGCTTTGTCTTTCGTGTCAGGTACATGCAACATGTGTCTACACAATGGGGCAACATTAACCTTTGCTTTTTCTGTAGCGGCCTTGAGCGAAATATACATAAAAAGCGAATCATTCAGAAGAACTTCTATGCAGAGGTTTACTGTACCGAGTGGGTGTTTTCTTTATTATAAGCAAAAACAAGTTACACTGACTCACATAGGGCTTCTTCATTGGATATACCTTATGTGACCTGTCAGACTACGATGTTGGAGATTTATGTGGTGGAGGGTAAACGGCAATTCACGCTGTTTACCTTTACAACTTGAAACAGCTATTGCGCTGAGTTAAATTCTCTGTGGTTCATATAAATTAAAAACACCTGAAAATATGTGAACATCAGCCCAGACTGTGTTCATTTTAGTATGTTCAGCTTTCCCAGGTTCCAAAACTAGATGTCAAGATTTATAGCCATGGCATTAGGCAGTTTGCGGTTGTTCTCATTCTGACGGGTAATGAAATGCACCACAGGAGACACAGATTTCCAGGCAAAACTAGAACAGATATTTGGTGCATACCAAATAATGACATTGTTGAAACCTGCTAGAGTCAAAGGAATGACCTCTCCAGAATGTAAGTACACAGCCATAAAAGTGCTCAATGTGAACATGCCTTTGTGCCTTATGACTTGATGAGTATCACCTTGTCTGTCTCAAGAGCCCCCTCTTGTTAAAGATTCCCTGAAAATTTCTCCTCTTTTCCTTCACTGACTGTCTTATCGTGTTTGTTACTGCCCAGTCTCATAGTTCAGCTGTGCCAGATACATTCTACACACACACACACACACAGACACACACAGACACACGCACACGCACACACATACATACATAAACACGTATATAGACACAGAATCGCAGCAAGTCACATAAGACCATGCACACACACAATTTTTCCTTTCCTGCCCTCGCCTGAGGGTTTGGTTTGATTCATGCCCTTTGTCAGAGTTCGAGGGGGTTTCAAAGAAATAATGGTGTGACTTCCCTGGGAGTGTGGCGCCTTCCTTAATTGGTGTCTTTTCTCGCATGTACATCACATTCGCCCTTGTTCACTCGAAATCACACATCAAAGCATTAAAAAACTCTTCTCCTGCTGTGTCAACTTGAAGTTCATACCACGGAGGTCCTGATAGGAGCTGCACATAAAAAAAAAATTGAGAAAAGGAAAAACGGTAAACATCAAATTGGAGCCAGCCAGCATTGTATCTTCAGTACACATCTAGTGTACACAGCTTTGACTGGATTATCTCTGAAACATGTGACATTAAACACAGTCACTGTGTTGTTAGCGTTAAAAACATCAAATGACTGCAGTTACTCCAGTAAATTAGTTAAATGAAATCAATAGTTTGTGTTGAATGTTTTAGTAGGAGAAATTCCAGATTAAAAAGATTTGACACATTCAGGGTGATTCAGAGCTTCTCTGTAAACACATTGAGTAACGTAACAGATGTGCCAGTTATTATAAATCCAATGAGACTTGACACATGCCCTTTAATCTTAAAGAAACAAGATTTTCCTGTATCACTTAAGGCAGATGCAGCAGATTGTGTTTAGTCAAGTATTGCCACAGCCCCTGAAAATCACAGTTCCACATCATTTATAACCATTTAAAAAAAATGTTTTACAACTCTCATCTAATTCTATCAACACAGACACGGAAAAGACAAGTAAAGAACACACAATTGCTGTGTGTATACAATCATGAATTATTGATCCATTTGAAAGCTGTTGTTTTGTTTTTAACCAACTCGCACATCAGACATGGCCAGTTAGTGTTAGTCATACTAAAAATGATGTCATGTGATCACACTAATCTGTGAAATTACAGGATATATTTGTAAGAGTTTGAGAAAATAATTCAATAGATAATTACATTGAAATAAATGTTATGCCTTCACCAGCTGTTGCAAACACTCTCTTGAATGATGGGGAACATATGCCTCATACTATACACGATGGTTGAATTTAAGCCATGAGGTTTTCCCTGTCACCAGCAAAAACGGATGGTCATGTTTTTATCCACTCAGGTGTGAAATTGCTGCTGTATTTGGAAGATCGGTGCGGGTTAATGCACTCTCTGAGGCACCACTTCCTACCCCTTTGCACCACCCCGGCTAGCATGAGCTGTCCGTATCACACATGGCGTTTCACAGTGGCCACTGTGGTGATAACAAAAGATTTGTGAGGGTGCTTGTGTGCAGGAACGTGTTCAAACGCGGAAACATGCACGCAAACTGCTCTGATGCATCTGCTCAAATGGTCGTAACTCCTCCATGGTCATGCTGGCTCATTTACTGGTTCTCAAGGACAAGACTGTAGTTTGGCCCCTACAGTCAGAATGATAGAAGTGGCCGCTTAGTAGCTGGTTGTTTTAGGGGAAAGGGGGCAGGGAGCTGTTAAGATAGCCCTGCACCTGCCCATTCTGCAGTGCTCACATCTGATTCTGCTGTGCACTCAAATGCCCAGGTTGGAGTCGTTGGATAGCTGGTCTCATCTGTGCATTGATCGCTTTGTTTTGGATCCTCTTTCATCTATAAATAATGTAGTCATCTGCAGAGTGTACTCCCTCTGAAACCCCCCCCGTTACCAGCACCGGGGAGGCAATCAGCCCTACAAGGCATGTCACGCCTGTCTGTGATAATTATTTTATGGAATGCCACACTCACTCTCTCTCTTCTCTCCCAGTGTTTAACTCTCGCTCTCTCTGGCAGATGATTGCACATTTCAGGTAGACCTAACTGTTAAGGACACTATTTCCCAGTCCTCCTACATCTGAAATCCCCTCACACCAGCCACATAACGGTCATTCATAAGATCACTAACACTGCATCAAAAGGATGAAGCACACAGGCCCCCGCTGATAGCCAAGTCCACTAGGAGGGTGAATAAAAACAAGAGTTGACTCTCTCTTTGTATTTGCCTGCAAATATTGCCCAAGAACCACTTCTCTCTCTCTCTCCCTCACTCTCTCCCTCATTATCAATGCTTGGTTGGGTGTCTTAACCAGTGTACTGTAAATTCTTTCAATAGCAATCTGGGAGGGCTGAGAGTGTTGTGATTTCCATTCTGTTGCACATTTCTCTCTGCTGGTCTCCAGAGAGAGTCGGGGGATTGCCAGGGATCCCCTGAGGTTGGACACCAAGCCCTAGGCAGTGTGAACAGATTAAGTCCAAGATGGAAATTCATATTTCGTCACTTTTTCCCCCCCCGTCAACTTGATAATATCCATACTGTTGTTTGTGTGCCATGGGGCAGGATGGGCATTTGGCATAGCACATTGTAAATAACTGTAAATAGAAATGCTGTCATTCATGATATGTGTTCACATGCAATGTGTTGAGAAGTTTTCTTGTGAAATGAAAGGTTATATAATGTGATGTGCAGTTTGTTTTTTTCTTAGCCCAAGACAACTTCACATTAATGTATGCAAATGATGCAGGCATTGCAGAGCTGACATGGCTGCTCAGAGATGTTGCAGCATGGGACGATTGGATCACGATTCACAATGTTATCACAACATCTTTTTTTCTTATTAGTTTTTAAGGCTATTCTGCAAGTTACTGAACAGTACAACCAAGCTTATTTCACTAATTAAAGAAATATCTCTATAAGGTAACAAAATCTACAAGAAAAAAGACTAATTGATCATTTAGGCCAAATTGCCTTTTCAAACAGATTTTAATCAAGTGTGCAAATCTGCAAAGAACATCAGACTTGCATTCAAGCCAGTCAGAGACTTGCATTGCATTGCATTCCTCTCAAAATAAAAATTGGTTTCAAAAGGTACACAGCAACACTCAAGAGAAGTGCACTCTACATAATATTAAAAAAAAAACCTAACATTGGTACATGAAGGACTTGTAGAAGTCAGTTAGCTTATTAGACACTCCTCAGCAAAACCAGCCCATTCACTCTCACTCTGAGCATAACTTCCAAAATGAACTTTGGTTTCAAATGAATGCAACACTGTATATAGCTTATTGTAAAAGAGGTTGAATAAAAGGTAAGCCAACTCTTGTTATTTCTTAAGTAAATGTTTTAAAATGTAATGTTATCCAGAACCAAAACATCAACCAAAAGTGCAATAATGTCTGAATTCTGACTTTTGAAAACCCAGCAGCTTGAGAACATACTATTTTTCACATCTTTTTACAACTTATATCTCCTTTTTAGAGGCAAAGACAAAGTATGACAGATCAGCCACTGATTTTTAGTCAGGAAAAACAGTTCTCAACTTTATCTGGCTTGACAGTTGCCCTTTGACATGTGACAATATTGCCACCAGTGCTTCAGACTCTGTCTCAGGAAGCAGTCGTTGCTGGAATGCACAAATACTTTGTAGCTAGTTGGCTAACCCTTGTAAAGTTTCCACCATTCCAGAAGATCCATCTCACTTTCTGCATTAGGGTTGGACTGATAGACGATGCCATTGTCCATTGCCAATGGCTGACAGTCATTGACAACTGAGCCCTCTAGCATTGTAGCACTGTGATTTAAACCCAGCACAGGGATGTATGTTAAACGCTTGCCTGACAGGGTTGCCAATGTCATCGTCCATCGCAATGTCTCATTGAGACATTGCTCAACCCTATTCTGCATTTAGTGTGGCTTTTAATTCCCCATCTGTCTCTTTTAAAGATTTGGAGGCAAATGTGGTGCATGAAGTTTTCAAAAACTGGCCAGTGTTTTCTTCGCCTTCTTTTAGTGCCCAACATTCAAGTGCTTCCCTTAGACCTTAAGCTATGAGCTCGCCCATGTAGTCTTGTGCATATCGATGCGCTTCACACTTTCTACCCTGGCTAGCGACTTCATGATCTTTGGTCGTGAGCTTTCCTTGGACATGGCATCCAGGCGGTGTTTTTAATGTGGTACAGCACAATGCCCGTACTATTACTAAATTTAAGAGTAGCATCACACAACTTGCATGTGATTTTGTTGTCTTTTTGGAAGATAGGTTCCTACACCAAGCTTTGTTAAGCACACTTAATTTTTTTTTACCTCAGACTGCTGGAAAGAAACTAGCAGTCTGTCAAACTACCACTGATTAACGGTTAACTGTTGACATCCCTAGTCTCCAGGGAAGACGCACAACAGACTAGCAAATAGTGTGATTGAAGAATTATCTGAGAAAAAAACTTTGGATGTGTATGAGCCATAGAACTGCAACTGATAGAAAGTGCTCTCACCGCAGCATGATACTAACAATCTCTCTGTAAAGTCAGATTGTAGAGACATTTTAATCGTTCACAATCTACTATAAACATAACACATATCCGTAGTTGCAGCTTTTCTTTGTCATACAGGCTGGGGTGGGCCTTTCCAAAGGACCTGTCCAATGTGGAATACCACAGTTCGTTTTATTCCTTCAGAGAGCGAACACTTGTATTCCAGTTTAATCTGGTTCTGAGACTATTCACAAGGCAAAGAACTGTGTGAATATCACATCAAAAAGCAGGATTTATCCTTTAATCTTTCCCTTCATTGCAGCACCACTTGACATGGGCCATTTCCTATTATGTGGCTTTATTGTCAGGATTAGGAGCAGGGTCTTTTCTAATGAAATGTGATATCTTAAGTAAGTAAGAAAAAAAGAATAATAATGAATGAAGCAATAGGAAGAATAGCTTGGAGTCACACGTTTGTATAAGTAAGAATGGATTGATTCTGATACTATTCAACTCCCCTCCAGCTGATATGTTATTGCCAGAGAAGAAATTAGAATATTCTCTCACAAAAACTGGATGCTGAATCCCCAGCATTGCACACAGTATGACCAGACTAGATATTTCTAATCTCCTGACATTTCTCCTGCCAGTACCAGTTTCTTTGCTCTGGAGCGTATCTCTGTGAGAGTACTGCCGCATACTACAACCTGATAAATTATTCTGTCGAGGTTTTGAAGACACGCTTGGCTAAATGGCTGCCAATAAACAAGACTCTGCGGAACCAAATCACCCTCGCAATCATCCTGCTGCTGTCACAGTTCTTGAAAACAGGTACGAATCAGTGTAGCATTTGCTTCCCTGCAGAGCTGAATAGGAAAACTAGCAAGAAGAAACAACTGTAAATGCCAGGGGTGCCTTCTAACAACCAAATCTGTGGATGAAATATGGCACTGTTGAACACTTTAGGCTTACAAGTTGCTTTATGTTGTTGGGTTTTTTTCCCCTGAAGTACATGAAGAGTGAAAGCATGAGATGGAATGAATAATAAATATCCTTTCTTGAGATGCCCATGTGTGCTGGCGGCAAGTCTAATTTTCTTTCAAGGTGGTTTTGATGTGCCATTTGCACATTGGTCTCCACTTTGAGGTCTGTAGCGTTAAACTTTAGAGACAGCACTATTGGTTGTTGACACGCAGCACCTGAAGCTTCAAATAGGCTCATTTGCAGTATTTTGTCTCTAAAATGGTTAAGTCAAAGTGTTAGGTCAGTCCTAGTGGTATTGCAGATAGTTTACACTTTATGTGCAGAGATTGAGATATTTCAAGTTCAATACGGGATACTTTTTTTTGTCTCTCACGCAGACATTCTTTCACATGTAAAGAAAATTACATTCATTCATTCATACATTATTATGGTTAATTAAAACCATTGGGAAATAATACACAATATGATCATGTTAAGAAAAAAGGTCAAATGCATGATGTCAGTAGCTAGCCAACAATGTCAAACGCCACAAAGTAACTGTATATGTATTCTGGTGAAACGATAATTTCTTGAATTTTGGATGCATTTAAATTCCAAAAAGATCTATTGCACCAGATCTCAATTCCTTGCATTATTGGTTGGTTATTATATGTCTATGTAATAAATCTGGCTTAAAAGTCCAGTGAGCAGGATTTAGGGATATCTATTGGCATGCGGGGGAGGAATAGACAGTGGCTGATGTAAGTAAATAATGCCAAGTTAGAGGAAAGTATAATAGCTTGTGTTGTTCATATCCCCTTTTTATACAGAGTGGTTGGTGAGAATTAAAAAGAATTAAAAGAAATCTCCACAGCATATTCTGAATGTGTGATAATATAACAGAAAAAACTGAAAATGGTCATCTTGATAGACTGTGTTCAACATCTATTTTCATCACTTTAGCAACCCTCTTCTGTAATAGCTCTGTATAATTGCCTGAATTTCCTGTTAAAAACACTTCACATACAGCAAGAAAAGAAGAAAAAGGTTTTATTGTTGTTAAGATGTCAAAATGTTTACATCCAGAAAGGTTGTTCAGTTTTAGCACTGGAATATGTTTATGATTACGCTCATTATGATGATTACCATAATGATGAGGAGCTGCAGTGTTAGCAGCGGTGGTGGCTGCTTCCAGCCGCAACATAAAAGCGACAGGAAAATGCAGATTTGCTATGATGCAGACGGACCGTATCGACAAACAGTCTGACACTCTCAATCAGCGTAATAATACAAAGATGAAAAATACAGGAACAAAAATATCAAAGAGAAACAAAGGGTGGGTGGTTGGGGGTGGGATAGCTGCTGGATACATTGTGCTTAATAGTGGAAAAACCTTTTAAAATTAATTCAGCAGCCAAATGTTACTTCATCCTTCTCATGCATGCTATGGAGAAATCTCACTGCAAATAGAAAAGGCTTTGTCCTTTGTGTCAGAGCTTGGTGTGTGGGCATCATATTCATTTGTACTTTATAGTAACTTATTAGAGCCCGCGATATTAACTGGCGAAATGCTCTTGCCCCGTATGTGATTGCACAGAGGTGGTAGGTTATGGTAGACAATAAATAGAGTGCTGCAGTATTTTACTGTGGTCATGTTAAGCACCAACAGTCAGTAATGGCCCAGCAATCAGCAGCTATTAACTGGATGTGGATTTGCATAAAGAGTAGATAATTTACATGATCAGACTTATACAACAATACATCACTGAAGACAGAAGGTTGTGGTCCTTCTACACCACGAGCTGTTTAAAGGATGCAGAGGCATGCATGAAAAAACCTTTTTTAAGTGTCAGGGAGCCTCCTGTTTAGAAAAAGGAAATATGACCTACATACACACATTGAAAGCCAATGAGAGGACAACTTGGAGGTCAGTTTTCAGGAGCAGTTTGAATTCACAGAAAGCTTCAGTCCAGTGTTTTCAATTATATTTCATCTCAGTTTGCTGGACAGTGGGTGTGGGCCAATTTGAAACTTGGGCCATTGTATCTATGTGGTCTGAGATTGTTAGCTGACCCAGTATTCAGCCAGGGCTTCATGCTTCACAGAGCCTCTCTGCAATCTACTCTACTGTAGCACCCAAGAAATTAGGGATTGGAGGGAACCACAGTAGCGTTGATTCATTTCATCTTTGCTCAGAAGGCTGTCTTTTTTATGTGATTAAAAAAAACTGGGTCCGAGCAGCCAGAGTGCCCTGCAAAAAAGCTATGAATTGTTGCTATGCCATTGGGGTTTCATAGGCGATTCCATGGGAAGCAACAATTGTTCCATTGTAATGAATGCATGCACAACTGTGGTGTGGCGTACCACGTGACCATCTTCCAGATTATGAACCCATCTGACGCCGATGGCAAACATTTCAATCTCTCTAAAAGTGATTGTACGCGCTGCTGTCAAATCGGCTCTGCTGCAGTCATCACCTCACCTTATAATATTCGAGAGAGAAAAAAGGAAAATGATCTACCTTAAAGCCACAAATGGTCTGAGATGACACTGATAAAAAAAAATATCAGCTCTGATGAAACCTCCCACAGTCACAGTCATAAAGATGATGTGTTTTCATCAATGACAAGAGAGAAATTGCAGTGTTGTTCAGTGACTACGACCACAGCAAATCTACATGTTCTGTCCCCCGAGGCGCCTGGGTTCTTCCTCTTCCATCTTCACTCAACGAGCGAGTAACGTGGATCCAGCCTAAGATAAATCATATTGGTTTAAATTGAGCAATGATCTAATTTTTGAAGTGCTGAGGGACAGGAGAGGACGGGAAAACACTGATCCTACAAAATGCAATTTTTTTATTCCTCCTGTCACATCTACTTGCTTTGTCAATTTAGTGCTAACACTGCTGCCTTGGGGCCTCAGCATGGAGACATGGTGTGTAGCTGCACCAACCCCGGTTGCCTCAACTGCTGAAGCGTGCAAGAGCTCTCTTCACATCTCTTACAATAAAATATACTGTAAGTTCAGAAGGTTGGCCGTGAGAAGAAAACAATTCAGTGTGTATCTAAGCTGAACAGGCCTTTGATTGATAACTGAATCCTCGAAAATGATGTGTTTCACAAAGTACCGTGTTGACAAACCCTCAATAACTTGAATCTACAACCAGGGACGTCTTCTTTTTGCCACAGTGAAGAGGAATGCCATTATGGCCCAACAATTTCCAATTGTGGTCACTCAGTCGTTCACTCAGGACACATGCGTAGCTGACAGTGTGTAAGAATAGTGAGAACACTGTGTTTAGCAGCTCCCAGGCTGCACTTTGCAGAATCGATTGCATCTCTAGGCAGAGCGGCTTCTTGACTTTATATATGAGCATTTTATTACAGTGTTGCAGATATTGAAGCTGTTGCCTGGTAACATAAAAATCAAATCCAGCTAAAACACTAATTGTATCCAGGCAGAATTGTGATCACCAAGCTAAATATATATCAAACATTAGCTGGAGTAATTATAATCTCAGCTTAAACTGCTTGACAAGAGGTTTGAGAGATTTTTCTCTGTCGATGCAGAAATATCCCACCAGTTTTTTGAACTGTAATTGACTATGAATGTGTGCAGTGTCTTCACACTAAAATGATCAAAATGCAGAACACCTGCACCAAGTTGTCAGTATTTGCTTTTCTTTTTTGAGTGTGCTGCTGATGGACGCTATTGTCCCACAGTCGTATTCACAAAGGAAATAGAGGGGCTGCTTACAGTTAGAAAAAGGAAAAAATGAAATGATGACAGTGGTAAGACGACTCTAAGAACATCTCTGGGGAAAATAAATAAAAGGTTTGGAAAAACATGTTGCTTTCACCTTATTAAGTTAAATTGGCAGTAGCATTTCATAGCGTTGGGATGTTTTGCATTGGGGCTTCTCTCTGGAAAATCTTTACACTTACAGTACTGTTTTATTCTGTGTTACCCTGAAAGCCTGCAAAAGGTCTTTGACTGAAAGATCATAACTCAGTGTGCAAAAGGTACTACTGATATCATTCTAAAAGATACTTTAAATGGTTTCTAGCTATTAAAAAGATTCTTTGCAGCTTATTGAACAGCACTTCACATCCACTTCACAAATTCAGAAAAATGCATTTAAACCTTAACACACATGCTTCAAACTCAGCTAAATACTGATGCCTCTGCTGGACCTACACAAGCAAACAATACCATCAGCAAGAAGATTGGCCATTTTTGTGTAGTTATTATAGTTGAATTCTCAATGCCTGTCACTGGGTTCGATTCTGATGTATCAAGCTTAGATAATTAATCATAAAGTAAAAAATATTCTTTTTGGCAGAGTGCTGAGGATGAATTGAGGAGGCTCAAAGCCTGAAGCTGCTCTGTCATCATTGTCATATTACAGTTATTGATCTTACATCACCTCTAATAGTTAAATTACTTCATCTCTATGCATCCTGCAAACAGCTATGTAGAACAATAGTATTACAAATAGGTAGTGTTTTTTTCTATCACTATTCGAAACAAATGCACACACTAACCGGATCATGATTTTTTTGACAGAAGACTTGGCGCTCATACTACTTTTGTCCACAGGGGCCGCCAGAATCAATAAAAAAAATTAAGTTTCTTGTAGCAGCTTTAAGTAAGTGTTAGCATTTTGTCCCATTTTAGAGCAAAAGTAAGGATAAAGTCACATATATTTGTCCTATATGATGAAATAAGTCGATCAGTGTTGTCTCAGTTGTCTTTGTCTCCTCCTCTGCCAACTCTGCGTGCCTTATGTTGCTGCTACTTGATATGTGAGGTGAATAGGAGGTGCTGCTTTTCATGGCCATAGCCGATTAACGTGATAAAGATGGTTACTGCGATAGTCTAAAGCTGTGGCGATGTGATATTCAGTAATGCCTGAGTCTGCCCGAGCTCCAGGCTTGATGTCACAAAGTGGCTCCACAGGATTCAGTGGCAACTACTGAATAGGCTTCCATTTAATATCGACTGTGACATTTTCACCTTTGTGATGAATTTTCCAGATTAACATTACTTGCTCTCTGTGTATTGGTGGGGGCTCAACAAGCGCACAGGAAGAGTTCAATGCAGAGGAGAAATAATCTGCTTAGAAATGGCGGGAGAGAAGCGTCAGCCTTCATCTTCTCTGTGCTCTCCGTGCTCTGTGAAGGTGTCTGTGGCCTTGACAACAACATTACATGCTCACCAGGCGAGGTGTATCACCCCCACCACCACCTCCTTCTCCCTCCCCCAAACACACACACATACACACATTGTACCTATCCCGCCATGCAAAGGCTTATCCTTACAAGTGTTATCTTTACCGGAGCCCTTAGAGAATCTAATCATGAGAGCTCTGTGTGGAAACCTGAGTGCAGTTTATTCTGCTGAGCTGTACTCCTAGATAGCACTCCACAACACTCCTGTACGCACAGGCCACATGCCACGCATGCCGACATTAAGTCCTCACTTCAAATAGGCGATGCCCGTCAAACAGAGAACACAACACGCTGCTGCAGACACACACAGATAACATGGTTTTGTCGAACTTTGTGTAATAGAATCACTGCTCTCGTGGCTCTGACTGTAAATGGGCTATAGTCTGATTGCTGCCTCACAGAACAGAGATTCTCCTGCGGATGAGTATTTGCACAGCAGCAGGAGGGGCCTTATGTCCCTGGAGGACAGGCAGAACCTAGCCATGCCTACAGATTGGAGCCCTCTGGGAGGCAGAGAGGCTGGGGAGCCTCTCGGGGGAGGGATGTACAGGGGGTCACATCCCCTACAGACACTGTTTTTGTCTGCGATTGTTTCTATCTACCTTCCTGAGAGGGATACTTGGATATCTTTCCCTTCTCTGCCTCTGTCCTCAATACAAGGAGTCTGAGACATGATGTCTGAATGTTAAATTGGTTGCTCATTGGTGATGGTGACATTTGAGCTGCTAATTATTATGTTCTCTCATGCACTATTCCTCCACCAGCTCTAAATCTCTCTTTGAACATCTCAGTTCGGGAGCAGGCCTTTTCTCAGAGCAAGAACAAATTGGAGTCTATTATGAAACAGAATGCTGTCCTGCAATCCTGAACATGTTATTAACTGCCCATTGTATCACCAGACATGTAATTTGGGAACTTGGATCTTTAATTTTCACTTTAGACTCTTTTTTTATTTGAGTCTAAAAGTGTTGCCTTTTTAATTTAGATATGACAATTTTGTCCCGGAAATTAAGTTTTCTTTATCTTCTGAACTGACAGAGCTCAACGCTATAGCTGAATAAAACTTGTACGGGAAATTCAGATATTGCCAACAGTAATATACCCACAGAAACTCCCTGTTCGCTCTTACTTCAAGCCCCTCATCTTACCTTCCACGCAAGTAAATAAAATGTGGAGAGAGAAATGCACACATGGCCTTCAGATAGCTCTTTACCTTCAGAAGCATCTGTGGCCGTGTCAGAGGAGCAGGAAATGGGTCTATGCAGTCCAGCTGTAAAAAATGTTTCTATCATAGCTTTAATCTTGTTTTCATTTGGAGGCCACTGCATCGGAAAGTAGCTCATTTAGACAAGGGCGCAATCCGATCAAGAAGTCTCCAGCCTTCCCTGTCATTCGATAACTCTGCCTGCCCCTGAAACTTCAATCACTGGCATCCATCTGTTCAATTGGCTTGCATCGTAACATGTTCTCCTTTGACCCTGTAATCATTATCCCCTTTCAGAGCAGATCCAGTACCTGTCTGACCTAGTGTTACTGTCCGACCACAGGAAATCACTGTACTGCACCCAGCCACGCAGTCCCCGCCGGGACGTATCCACTTCTTTCAAATGTAAGAGGATTTTTTCTTCATCTTCAAAGGATGCTAATTTGAAATTCAAATTCGGCAGACATGTTTCACTGCACGCAATAAAGGGCTTGCTTCAAAATATTCTAGTCGAAATAACTACAGCAACAATGTTTATTTAATATCTTCATACACCTCATTTAGGCGCCTTGAGTACTGAGAGTATGCAGGACAAATTCACTACATGCACTCTTCAGCAGCCATCACCTATACAAGAGCTTTCCCTTTGTGTCCATCATGAAGAGAATTTGCAGGAGTTCTTTGAGATCTTGAGGATTTGGACAATCAGGAGAATGAGAGACATTCTGCTTCTTTCATGAATGGACTAATATATCTTCCCGTCACTTTTTCAGTGGCATTGCTTTAAAAAAACTGAGCTTATTCAGGATTTGAAAAAGGTTACATTAAACATCTATTCAGATATTTTCTTAAAGTTAAACTTTATTTAATGTTCTCTTTTAATTAACAAGACATTTGTCTCAACATAGTTTTGTTAAATCAATAAAAGGATCACTAATTCTCGATAATTTGTCACACTAGTTACTTTTTTACTTTTTTAACTAAAAATAACCATAGCAGTTGTACTGAGGGGAACCCGAAATTGACTTTAAACAACAATGTATCCTATAATTTAAATGAGAGTATTTTTCAATTACATTAGGAAGCATGTGAAATATTGTTACTTCAGCCCTTTGATGGAGGATTTGTCCCAGAAGTACTTCACCGCCTTCATGTATGTGCAGAATGCAGGTGTAAGCTTCTTGGCCAGCACTCAGATGTGTGGGAAGAAATTTCCTTAGTATTGGCTGGTTGGCTGACTGGTCAGTTTAAACCACTTTGGTCACGTGAGCGATATAAGCTGCATTACAGGCCCCAGAGGCCATCAAGAGAGTGATAGACTAGAGTGCTTTTTTGGAAGAATGAATGTTTAATGATCTATCAACCCTTTAACCTGAGGGGAGAAATCAGCTGCTCTCTTTCCATAATTTCTCACATTGTCTGACCTACATTTCACATTAGCCATTGGCCAATTTTTAATTGTACAGTTTGAATATTATTAACTTAAACATCCCCAGAAAATATGATACAGAATGTCATAAGCTATTACACTACTCATACACTTGTGAAAAAACAAAAATGTATTTGTTAATTTGACTGTTCACTTGATAAACTGTCCGTTTATGTCAGTCTTCACCCGGTGTCTCCATCTGAAACACCAGGTAACCAGGCTAATGTCTGGGCATGTCGTCTGGAGTGCTTTCATGAACAACATGATGTGATGTGATGAATCCTGTTAAATTTTATAGTGTTATTCTCAGTTATTTTTAGAATCCCAACCTTTTTTGTGGCTCATTAGTAGATTGTGTGTATGTGGCAACATGATACGATTGAGGGGGCTACTGTTATTCCCAAATTATATGCAGTTATTTTGCAAGCAGTCAAATTTAACTGAAATAAACTTTCAGAAGAATTTGAGAATAAAAACAACATACAAAGAACTAGCCCACATATTAACTTCTAATTTAATTATTATTATTTATGTCACTGCAGCACAGGTGGTCATTGTATGGATCATTGTGATACCAAATAAAATTGGCCACTATACATACGGAACATGGTAACCATCAGATATTCAACATGTCTACGAAAGTGAATTCAGCTAAGAGCAGTCATCCTCTTCTTTTTATAATATGTCTGAGCTGAGAATTCATATTTAAACCTCTGCACGTCCCAGACAACAGTAAGTTTTCTCTGAGGAAAACTCTCAAACTGTCAGTGTGAGCCATGCGTTTAAGGGGGATGAAAGTAACAAATGAGATTGGCCATTATGGTCACAGTCTGAAACGCATCCACTGATAATGTATGTTAATGTATTCCTTCTGATAATAGCATGTTAAATAAAGCACCACACAGTAAGTGGTAATCAGCCCATGCATGTTAAATCCAAGTGCGGATATTTCATTTCACTGTTGGGGGACAAAAAAATTCTTAAGAGCAATTCCTGAAGGGGACAAGGAAGGTGCCACCAATAATGTTATATTAAATGTATTCAGAGAAACGCTGGTGACTATTAAAAAATATGACTGCCAAGTACCACCATTGCAACCATGTTGACACACCCCCCCCCCCCAGTTTAAGATTTAACTGTAAATGTACAACAAATATGAGGTGTTTATTTTAAGCATTAATATGTGCGTTTATGTTGAGCTGCTGAATACACAAACATACATGTGATTTTTATGGTCAACTCGTGCATAAAAAATTACATACAGGAGCATAATGTTCACTAAAGGTGGGCTGTGAAACCAGGTCACTTGTTTTCAAGACTTAGATATGAACCAGAGCTCCCATAACCATAAATATATGATTGGAATATACAGCTTTTCTAAAATAACTCCTCATATTTGACTGTGTTTCCTCAAACATTTCTCTAAACTAAAGCCTGTGCCTAAAAAAACATTCCTAACCTAAACCCCTAATAACCCCTAAACTTGTGTACATTTCATTGGACTGAACACATTGTATTTCATTTTACACTAGATACAAACTACAGCAGACATTTTGGTTACCCACCTACTACACACAACCGTATACAATAGGCCTCTTGTTCCAAGAGGACAATTTGACATGTCGGTAGACAAAGCACATGTGTAAAAATATAATAAAATAATACATTGATGAATGATGGCTCCATTTAGCTGCTTCATGTTAGGGTGCTGTTATTGTGCATGCTGGCTCACTGTCACTCTGTCATGGTTTAGTGGGACATTTGAATAGAAAAGCGCCATTGTTAATGTTATTAGTAACACCTTTGCTTTTCTCACTATGACATGTCAAAATGTCTGCTGTGAAAAGACCTATCTCCAATGGTCCATGTTGCATTTTCCAATCCAAAGATCCAGTTGCATTTCAATTCACAGTTCCATCAATTTTCACATGGCTGTCAAACTAACAGGCAGGTTATTAAACGGCACAAAACAGAAGTGCAACTCGCTAAATTGTTCAGGGCACAACTCATTCCCCACATTACAATTAGCTGTTTCAATAAAACAAAATGCCGATGCACTCCAGAGAACCTCAGAGTACCTCAACTAATGAATTGCATGGATTGAAGTCAGTTCTTTTAAATATTACATCACACCTTGGTTAGAGTTTTTCATTAATGCTTTAGTCTTTGTATAGCTTTTAATACTAGATCAAATAAAAAGAGGAGGGAGAGTTCCCGCTACTTTATTCCATCTGCTCCAACTGTTCCTTTTGGGGTTTTTTACCCTTTCACGACTAAGTGGTGTCATTAGAGCACAGCAGTTTGTACTGTGATTTTTCTTTTGTGTGTGTGTGTGTGTGTGTGTGTGTGTGTGTGTGTTTGAATGCCATCTCTTTTTATATCAAATGTCCAAAGTGCAAAGCTAGAGCAACATTTTCACATATGATGAATACACCTCCACCAAACTCTGACTCAGTTATTGACCATGTATTTTTTAATAATAAACAAAGGCTCTCAACAGAAATGGTTGGCCCTGCACAAATAAAATAAAAAAGGTAATTCAAGTGAAAATCAAAATCAGGAAAAATGCTATTTGCAAGTTGAAAAGTAATTGCTGCAGAGCCAAGAGTCAAAGTATGGAACATTTAGCATTATAAAAGATAAGATAATTTACAAAATTTTGCCAGAACAATAGTTCTGTTATCTCTCTAAAAAGGATTTCAGCAAACAAATAATCCTTAAGCCTTTTTTTTCCACAATCAGAAGTCTTATAAATCCATCAGTTGCTTGCAGTCTAATTAACCAAGCATCAAATGTTAAATGTGATGATTTTTTTTCTTTCTTTCTTTCTTTGTTTTTTTTTTTTTTTTAGAAGATAATGCTCACTATATGAGCCAGTAATGCTAATGTGGATGTAACAACTCCCTGGCATCTCCCTGTCCATGAACCTCCACCTAAAGTGTCATTCTATAATATGATGACAAAAGATGCAATCAGTGCTGCAATTAGCAAGATGAAGTCATCCACTTGTGTTCTTGACCCCATTCCAGCCAAGCTGTTTAAAGCCACGTTCCAGTGCCTCTCCCAGGAAACAACCATTATCATAAAGTGTTCTTCCCCAAAGCTTTCAAAACAGCTGAAACCTCTGCTCAAGAAATAGAAGTACTCAGAGACTTCTCTAATCCTTCAGTTCTTGGTAAACTCCTCTTGGAAAATTGTTTTAAACCAACTACATATTTTTTGATGAATGTATATTTGATGAATGTATATGATGTTTCTAATTTTTCCTACAGTATTACTAGTGGGGCTGTGCTCTGTTCTACCCTAAACTGTAGCATATTCTTCCACTGGTTTGTAAAAGTAATAAAGTAATGTTGTATCTAGTGTGCACTACAACAGTGTGAAGTGTTTTCACGATTCTGGAAAAATTTGAACTTTTATACAATACCCTGAAAAATATCAATATTCGATACCACTTTGGAAATATTTACATTGAGGGCATAAAATATTAGTTTTAATTGTTATGAATATAACAAGGCTTGTGTACTGTGTGTTACAAACACTGTCACCATTAATTTACTTCTTGAAGGAGGTGGGGCTATGTGAGCACTACAGTGGTGTTTGTCAACTTGCTGTTGGAGAGGAGAGTGAAAAATTGCAGCTAGCACTGTATCTTTTGGTACAGAATGAGTGTGAGCACAGTGGCTTTCGGGGAAAAGTCCTCTACTTGAAGTACAAAATCCATTACGCTATATCAGTTCGGTTGGTCTTGTAAGAGGGAAAGTGCTATGCCTTTTCAATATGTCACCATTACTATAGCATCCAATTCCCCTCTAGGACTGTAGTCTTTAGGTCTCTGATTATAGGTTGGCATAAGTACAGCACTCAGTCGTTCATGAGAATGAAATATTTTTGGCTCGTACTGAATTTAATCTTTTTTATTGAATTCCCTACAAAAATATTTCTCTCTACCACTGTCTTAGTTTTGCACTCATGCCAGTGTCTCTAACAGTCATCATAAATTTTAGGCAGTCTAAACCCATTCCCTAAGATTTGCAATTTGATATATGTAGTGTGGAATCTAAGCTCAGAGACTGGTTGGTCTTGCTTTAGCTTACACCTTAATTATGCAAATATTTCAAAGTGGATAATACAGATGAGTTAGCTAGAGATGAATATTAAGCTTTTATTACTTATTATATTTTTGGTAGATTATTGGTGGTTCAGGAGTTGTTGAAAGTAGAGAAATGATATCCACAATTTTACTTACTAATAATGTGCATACTTTTTTAGACATGAGCATCTGGTCAGAAATCCAAATAGAAAAGAAAAATACATAATTTAATTTCTTACACCGATTAATGTGGAATTCTTGGCGTTTGGCTTGTTTGCTCCACTTTTCCCAAAGCCACATTTTGTTTTGATACTCAATCGGATTAGCTTTGAATTCTAGTGATCATCAGACTCATTAAAATGTGTTTATATAACAATCAATTTTTCCAGGCTGTCGTAAAAAGGCTGCTGCACAGTCTCAGTTATGTGCAGCCAATACTCCATCCCTCTGAAGTTTGAACAGCCCTCTTATTAGGAAACGCTTCTACGCAAGCCCTGGCACATAATTTACTTTTACTTGTTACTTGTTTAGTACTTAACAGTACAGTATTTTATGTAGCCCATGTTAGTTTGCCATTGTAATTTAATGGCCAGCCCTTTGAAAGTCCTCTGCGCTTTGAGGTACTATATAAAATAAAAACTCCTGAAAGATTTATATGCTTAGTGCAAATAATAAATCTAAAGCAGATATGTAATTCAATAAATCTGGATTACATTAAGAGAAATGCATCTCAGATTCAATTTAGGACTTATGAGGCTTGAATTATGAAAGACGATTACTGTCTGCCTTCTGCCATGACTGCATGAGAACTGAAACTGAGAGAAGCATTTTATCAAAACCCTCTGACACTTAATATAATTCACTTTTAATATAATTCACTTTTATAAATAAACTGCAGTTAAGAGAACTATTAGGGGGGGGTGAGCTTTTGAGGGAGATGATGATTTGCTTTAAAGACTTAAAAGCCATTTGAGGTCAACATCATGGGGTATATATTTTCATCTGCTATGCAATTGCAGAACAGTTGCAGCTGTTTTGTAGCGATTAGCTTGACACATGTGGTGTGTACAAAGTGCTACCAGGCTAACAGCTGAGTCAAAAGAAGAGGGCCAGACCCTCCTAATGGGATGTTTAGAGGAAATACTTTTTCTCCCTTTTTGATTTCCTGCTCCTGTCTCAGTGGGTGTAAGTGAAAAGTAAAGTATCCTCCCTTAAAAGTCTCAACGGAAAGTGATTTGCATTGTATTATTCAAATTGCAGTTAAGTGCATAATACACTCTAATTACACGGTACAGTACTGAGTGTGTTTTGAATTCATGCATTTCATTTTTCAGGCTGACTAACGGACTGAATCACATGAAATGAATAATGGAAGTTCGGTATTGTACAGATGTAAAATAGTTCTCAGCGCTCTTGTATTTTACATGGAAAACGGGGAGAAAATGTGCATTTTGATAAGTAAATATCTGAGCATATGTGCATGCATACACACCCGTGTTTCAGCTAGTTTGTGGGTCTGCATGTGTAAAGCATATACACAAGGGAAAACCTTTGTTTGTGTGTGCGACCCGGTCAAGTAGCATTTGCAAATTAATTCCAAGTACTTGTTTAAATGCAAACGCAGACCTGATGGACATTGTTTGTCTATAGGGCATTGAGGAAGGTACTTGATTGTCAATGATGTACTTTTCACTGAACTATGGTCTTAATTGTCTTGATATGGTAATGCCCATTCATTTGGTTCACTAAGCAGGTAGAGAAAACCCTTGAGTATTATATTTTAGACCACCTTTGTCTGAATCTGTGCATGTGTGTATTCGTGGCAGAGGCAGTGTCTCTCTGATGCTGAAATAGCTAGTTAAAGGTGCATTGAATAAAATGTTTACATCTCATAGAATGACCATAATATACCTGTAAGTGAGTTTGATAGGGAAGTCAATCAAAATCAATGAGGCAGTTATCATTTACTGTTTGTTTAGACTGAAAACAGCCCTGGGTTAGACAAACACAACAGTGGGGGGTGGGGGGGTAGTTTCAGGGAGATGATGAAATATAGTCTGAGAAAGCTGGTTTGAGTATTAGATTCATGAGCTTGGAGGCTTATCAGAGGCCGCAACACTGCACAGCATGCTGTCATGCCATCTGGAAGAATTTCATAACTCTGAAAAGTTCTCACAGTGACAATCAATTCATCCTCTAATGCAACAATCACCAGGTGAACAGTCAAATTAAACCCTTCATGTAACAGAGTTTTGTACCAGGATTGTATGCAGCACCTTGCTAAATGACATTGCAAAAGTTGAACTAGATTAAACTGTTTTCCTGGACAACCCTCCTTTTATTTGTAGGAGCACTTTTTCCTGCAGCACTGATGTTGGTCTGATCAGGGCCTTGGCCAGTTGGGGAGACTTATCAAATTTTACTTTCAAACACTTTCTTTTTTTTGTCAGCTTGAATTACACTGCCTTACATATCCTATTGTGTGCAACCCTAACAAATGGAGAATTATGCCTTCTAAATTTAAACCATGTGTAGACATACCTACAGCACCAACCTGGAAATCACACACAGGAAATCATGGGCTGGTAGCTACCTACTTTGTGGTATATTATTCATCAGATTATTATTGATGCATCATGTTTTAAATACAGTCGGATGTCAGATCTGTCTGGCACAGAGACTCGGCACCGGTGGGTGCTATTTGCAGCACAGAGCATTTGTTTTTATCTCCACCTTGCTGTAGTGGGAGTTGGGTTATGGCTGCTCTGCACTCACATGAGGACACACTGCAATTCAGTTGAGGCAAAATGAGTATATAGAGGATTTACAACAGACAAAGTGCAAAACACCACACATGCACAAGTGTAGCTACCCTTAACCAGCTTCCTGCTCTGTGAGCAGAGGTGATGGCATGACAGTAGCCCCATTCATACTGCCCTTTGAGTGCGGGAATCATGCGCCGATTCTCCGCATCGTCATCTGTATGAAAGTTTTAGATGCGGAGAGGGGGGACAGTTTCGCTGCAACTCTGATGTGCAGCAGAGGCGAGCCGGCGTCTGTGTGAATGGATAAGCCGGAGGCGCTGACCAGGGGCGTGTCAATCTGATGGTGTTCAGTCTGACAACTAAACAGATCCTTCACTAATCAAATAAAAGAGAAATGACCCTCAAAGCAACGTTACAGGACCAAACAACAGTAATTTGGTAACTGCTAGTGTCTTTGGCAACTTGCATGAGGAAAAAAATACTGCACTTATACGTGGAAAAGCCTGTCATCCTGTCCATCATCCTGTCTGTCCTACTGACTCTTTGTCACATTTCTGCCCAAAAAACAGCGTCTGTCCCCAGCAAAAAACTTAAACTCACCAAGTGTTTGTCTCCTTACACTATTGTGTTGTTGTAGTTACTGTCTTGAAAAGAATCACCGCGACGGTCAGCCCTCCCGACCAAGACTTCAGTGAACTTTCCCCCAGAAAACAACATCCCTCCCCACGAGTGAAAGAGTCAGACAGCATCCTGTTTACAGATGGTGATGATGTTATTGTGTAATTTAGAGTGAAAAGCGTAACTTTGTCACTTTCCAGGATTTATGGTGGGTCAGGATCTCAATCACAACACATAACTGCATCCTTATGATTTTAAACAGTCAGCAGGTACATGTTTAGATTAACAGGTGGACACCGGGGGAAAAACATTGAAAAAACCACACAGATGTCAACGTCATCATGTGTACCGTCACGCCTCTTTTGGATCTGCAGCTACGGCGTGCAGTTGACACACTGGTGTGGCTTTACGCAGGAGCTGCTTGGTTCAGAGTGAAAAAACAAATGCAGAGAATTGGCGAGCCTTCGCTGCGGAGATAATGCAGAGTCTCTGTGTGAAAAGGGCTAGTGTCATCAGGATACCAAGGTATAATCCAGTACAGGTGTAGTAATACAATTTCAAGATAAATGGCTTGTGTATTGTGTGTCAAGCACAACAGCATCTAAGTTAATTTCCTTCTAACCATAGTCAGAAGAGTGACAGAAAGCTGGCCTATGTGGGCCTTTAGCAGTGCATTTGTGAACTCACTGTTGAAGACGAAGGGCAAGAAATCGCAGCTGGCAACTCTAACACTGTAGAATTGTCTGGTCACCAATTATTTAAGTTTTATTTTGAATTTGCATTCAGGTAGGTGTTAGCTGTGTTGATGGCCTTGCCATTAACTCATAAGAGGTCATTAACAGTAGCTTGAAAAACATGATTGACAAGTTTGTTAATTAGATGGCTAGGCTTGAGAGAATGGTGATTTGCCTTCAGTAAAACAAGAGAAACATTTTGAATGTAGATGCCAAAGCCTCATGTCTGAAGCAGCGACTGGAGATAAACTCCACACCTCTTGTGAACGTGTAAGCAAAATTATATTTATTATTTGCACGATTACCATTTGGTAACATGTTATGTTGAGGTGTTTAACTCATCTGGTTTAATGAAAAGTCACACTGTAAGGCTGTACACCAATGCTAATCAGCCACTGTCATCCTCCAACAACACCCGTGTGTGTGTTTGTCTGATGCTTTATGCTTGTTTGCATTACTTACAGAGCCTTCTTGATTTAATTTGCATATGAAAAGAATTCCACCATCTTTGCTGTAAACTTCTTGCTGCTGCAGGGAATGACAACATTCAAAGTTCCTCGTCTCAGCTTTAAACCCAGAAAGACGGCCCATTTAGCACACAGACATTTGGAGTAACGGCTTCCTAGAACTCCCCTTACATCAGCATGAGTGTAAAGGAGAATGAGTGGCAAGCCACCAGGATGTTACAATGCTGTTTTCACAGCTCCACAGGAATCGCCACCTTTTTGACGGGAGGGCAACCACACGCAAACATGGACTCCGACTGTGGATAGAGAAACAAAGATATCACTACACACATCCACAGGGCATTTAAGTGCACATGCACTGCTACACAGGCGCTCACTTAACTCTTAATTATCACGGATGCTCAAGTCATCAATTATTAAGCACACTCTGGGCGTTGCTAATGGTATTTTTGGAGAGGAAGCTTTATCTACTGTAAGAAGGTAGATGTCTAGTTTGGGAGTCTGAGAAATAATTTATTGTGGCCCCACAGGCAGTTTAAATGCTGTCTGTATTTAAATCAACCGCAATGTCTTAGCAAGTTTGGGTTGTTCTGTCTGACCCTAATTTTTATATCCATTCAGATTGCATTTAGTTTTTAGCTGGCAAGCAAGACCTGAGCGATACTATTAGACAAACACTTTAGACAGAGGTTACAGTAACGCTGCAGTGCAGGCTCTAATCGGCAAGATCTACTGTATTGCACCTTGATTTCATCAGTACTTTTAGCATATATGTTATTTATAACAGGATATTCTGAATCGTGCATTTTGTGAACGACTTAATATGCAGCCAGGGCATTTTAGCATTTGGCTTCATACTGTATGGCTGGTTATAATGATAGCAGTTTGATTGACAGGAATTCATATTACAGCAGATGGCTGCTGAAGCCAGGGGCGGAAATTTCAGGGAAATAGAATATCTGTTAGGATATACTGTAAGACATTGTATCCAGTGGCTTAAAACAAAATAAAACACCTCAATATCACAGCGCTGTGGCAGGGCCTGAAAATCACCTCTCAGCTTTAAAACAAATGCTTTCAATTTGGGACAATCCAAGCATCACCAAAGTGAGACATTGTGCTGGGTGAAGTAGGGATACTGTAGTTCAGAGGCAGAAAGAGAGACGGTGAAAGGGGCTTTGGTGGTGAAATCAGCAGTGTTGCTTGTCAGCTCCTCCGTAATGGAAAATGTATTTAAAATGGGGTCTACTGGATCTCATTTTACGAATCATTAATAATAAATTGGTGCCATCAATCCTAATGATGACGGGTGCCCTATTATCAGGCCAGCGTTTGGGAAATTTCTGTTGGCTTGGATCAATTAATTCCACTTTTCTCTATACATAAAACATCTGTTTTGTTTCTAGAAAAACAGTGTTGCATAAAACAAAGGTCCTTGGGGTCTGTAGTCTTGCTGCTTGGATCGGTGACCTATTTAACCTCTCTTTGCTGTTGGCGTCGACTGCTGATACCAAGAGACAGAATAGACCGAATGCTAAGCTCAAGGCAACAGCCACATACAGTATAGAAGGGGGGGGGGGGGGGGGGTAAAAGCTAAACCTACAATAGCTGAGTTAAAGATCCATGACTGTACATGCTTCAGCCATATGACCACACTAATAGAAGAGATTATTTGGAGTACTGGGGGGCATTATGGTTAGATGATCATGGATATGTCCTTGAACAACATCCATCACTCATTTTTTCCCCCCTCGCCTCATGCCATGTTTATGAGCATGCCTTGATATGCAGTCATTATGAGGATTTACTTTTAACATACACAGCATGCAGGTAGGTCACTGCACATAAGCACAGGTTTTCGAAGAGACGTATAAAACAGGCAGCCATTTAACTGTAAACCATTTTCACAACATTTTCATTTCTCATGACAAACACGGGCTGGCTTCCAAAACTGGGAATGTTGAAAAAGGTGCCAGTCAGGACATTTATCCAGCAGGATAGTTCATAGGAATGTTTATGGGCCTCTGTGGGACTAATGATGTATCACCACGCTCTAACTCTGATAAGAAAGCAACTGAAAGAGTGCTGATTTAATTACATTAAAGCTGCTATTAAATAGCAACCCAATCCACAGCCAAAACATTTTGGGTGTGTTGAACGCTTGTTTTACATTAGGATTAGACAGAAGAGTACAAATGTGAACTGGAATCATGATATCTATTTGTTCATTTAATCAACAGTAGACTTATGCATTTTTAATTTCCCATTATTTCTCTGGAATGTCAAAGTCCTCATGCAGAATTAGTTTGAATTCAACCAGGAGATCTGGATAACTGAGAGCTGTGCTACTAGGAGCTTGCATTAGCTAAAGCACAACACTGACTCACACTTGAATTGCTTGCAAAGTCACAAGCAGAAGCAGTCAACCTGAAGCAAGCTTCTAACACTACTTTCAGCACCCTGACCCTGAACGCTTCCCTGTTGAAGGCAATAACTGAAGTCATGAGCTGTTTTATTTACAGCATGTGCTCGTATATTATTGTTGAAAATACCAAAATTAGATGAATGTCACTGACCCCTTAACCACCGTAAACAACACTCAGTCAGCAGCATTTCCTCCTTAGCTGGCTGAAAAGCTACCCAGTGCACCATATCACTGCCTGTGTTTACTATTGCTGATGTGAAGTAGAACCTGATTTTTTTGCAGCATTTTAGTTTCAGTATTTCAAATGAAATCTGACAAAATATATTTTTTTCATACTAGGTTTGTCAAATATTGTGATTAAATTCATTAAGTAGTGCAAATGTAAAATCCTAATCAATCTGAGCTGAATCTCAGATCTGAGACCAATAGATGCCAGTTTGAAGTCAGGGCAGTGTTTCCCAAACATAGCCATTTCTTTTTAGTTTATTGTGTTGAGGAGGTTGGAGGTTGATGGTGAGCCGACCCACACGAGACTTCAAGATTCCTGGATTAAAGTGTCCAGAGCCAAGGAATGCTGACCTTACCTCTCTTATCCTACAGCAGTAGGATAAACATAATATACTGTACAAGCCCAGCACCTTATATGCCAGAAATAGTCATTCATAAACCTTGGTTTGACTAGTTTATTATTGAACTTGTACGTCACATACTGTACTGTCACATGTCATATTGTGAAACACTGTGTTGTCAAACAACACGCCATCATACGATGCGCCACCTGCCATTGCCACAAGTAAATTCTCAACCTGTGGAAAACACAGCAAGGGATACAGTATGGAGGTGATTTACAACAGCTCTGATCAGGACTATGACCCGGGGACGAGAAGACACAGCAGGTGGGGACAGAAGAAACATGAACAGTAAGAGGACCAAGAGAGAGTCGGGCATCAGCAGAGGGCAAAAACAGCATTTCACAACTCGGTGAATTTAGGATTTATTTATCCAAAACGGGGGGATTGTGGAAAGGAGACAGGACAGGCAAGCTAGCTGGTTAGCATGCTAACTTCAGAAAACATTTCCGCATCAGTACATGGATGTCTTGGACATAACCCCAACACTGTTTCCTTACTACGGAGCATCTTCTTTCCTCAGAGACTACTCAATTCATCCTCCGCACTCCATTGTATAGTTTCTTTTCTTATGCAGCATAATGGGACTAAACTCAATTTCATTTTACAACCCTAGTGTTGTAACATGACAATAAATGAACCTTACTTTTCCATTCTGTTGATAATGTTAGTTAATATTGTGAATGTTTTAAAGTAAACCTCCAACAAAATCTCACAAATCACACCTTTTTAAGAGATTTTTTTTTATCATAATACTCCGTGCCCACTTTCACCAATACAATGTACACACGTCATCCTTTTGTGTAAAAGTGACACATGGCATACACAAATAAACATGAATACAAAATAAAATAATATTGGCTTATTCTCACTAAGAAAGAAGTCGTAATTGTAATGTTGCTGTGTGGATTTACAGCTATACCTTGCAAAGTTTACTAGGTCAGACAAACAAAAAACACAAAACAAAACAAAACATTGTAAATAGTGTATTTTGTTGTCCAGTTAGATTTAGATTGAGATGTATTTGTTGAGGTCTATTTACATCGAATTGTAAAATGTATTTCCATTGCTTGCTCAGAAATTCACTGATTCTGACCAATGTGAACCTGAAAAACACACATGCCAGAAAATGTGTTGTGTTACAGGAACTAACTTTTAAAAAAATAATTTTACCCTGTGTTTTATGAGGTGAAATGAATAATAGACAATAAAATTGAACAAATCTTTTTAGGCACCCTTGGCCCATCTTTAAGACGCCCACTAAGGAACCCTGTTCTAGATGCAGATGTAATAGTCTAAGAGAGAGAGAATGACGTAACTCTGGCAGCAGTTTTTATAATGTGACAATTCTCACTTTTACTCTCCTGATAACCTTATAACATCCCTACTCACTGCTGCAGCTCCCCTCACCGACCCCACATCCTGTTTACGCGTCAAAGCTTTCCTGTATGGTTTACTCTGCAAAGACATTAATGTATGTTACAGCTATCTCTAAATCATTTATACTGCAGTTTGTGTGTTTGTTACGCTTGTGGATCTGTTCTTCCATCAGAGCTCTTTGTTTCTGCCCTTTGAAAGCTTAAAAGAGCAGAGCTTTTTCTGCCACATCTAATTATATTATAAACATTTTCAATAAATGGCGCCTTTTGTGATATTTGTGTCTCAGACTGAACTATAATTCTGGAATTTAAATTCTCCTTAGTAATGTGTCCTTTTGGCCAGCTGTGGTCTTTCTCAGCTGATCAGTGTACTAACCTTATTGGTACATTTATCCAGCGATAATGTTTCAGCAACATATGCTGTGTGTTGCCTTCAGCAAGCATTATCTTTCAAAGGAAAAACAGAATGCCCCTTTTTTCATTTGTTAACATGCTCTTACTCACAGGCAAAGTGAGACAGAAAACTTTGAATTCATATTGTTATTCTCAGCATTTAAGCTTGATGAAAGATTATGTTTTGCTGCTCTATATTCAGGTTATCTTTACTGAAGGGGTCAGCCAAGATACTGTATGTCAGACACTAAACTGCAGCATGAGACATGCCTTCCATTATTCATAGTGTCACAGTTTACAAATGTAGAAACATGCAGCCTTTTAGCAACTTAGTCGAACAACTTATCAGGGAAACAACCAAATTTGGAAGGCCCATGAAGAAATAATGAACATGATCATCTAGGTTTTGTGTTTTCTTCACTTATTTAAAAAACCTGGCATCAGTTCCAAATATTCAGAATCGATATATTGACACTAGCACACACAGTTTATAATTGCATGAAACAATTATGAAGTGCCCTGTTGGTGTTATGTTTACCAGTAAGCTATTACAGGGCTGAACGATATCAACAAAATCAAATATCACAATATTTTTGATTGAATACCTTGATATTGATGTTGCACAATATTGTAGGGATGACTATCAGTACTTTGACAAAATATTAACACGATGCAATTTTTGATAAAAAAATATATATAGCCTTAAGATATCACAATATTATGTATAGGTCATATTGCCTGGTCACTACAGGATGAACCCCACTGACTTTGGTGACCCTCATATTTTTCCTGTCGTGCCACCATGAGGGTGATGCTTTTGTTATTCAGTGAAATATCTTGTCAACTATTGGATCATCAGATCAAACTTGATATATTTCTCTACAACAAGCATATCTAGCATGGCTGTAGACGTTTGGTCTTGTTAGATGTGGTATGCAAAATCAGGCTTTATATCATTTTGTTTGAAGTGCTTGTATTTCTATTGGCATCTTGATTGTTTTCAAATGTACAATGACCAATTTTATTACACTAGAGACCATTGTGTTGCCTAGTTGATCAGTGATAATAATTGCCTGCCAATTAAACAGACTGATGATGTTTATCATGGTTCAGTCCAAATGAGCCACTTCATTTTTATATTTATTCATTTTTAAAGCTACTTTCAGCTCCAGTCAGAGTGGGCCTCAGAAATATTTGAGGTGCCTGTGCTTTTGAAATGTTTCTCAAAAAAAAGGTAATTACCTCTATTCATCTCTAACCCATGGTAAATTAATGTTTTCAGGCATGCAATAAGTTCTTGAGAGTTAATACTGTGTCCGCTTAGCCACCAAAGGATGTGCTGCTTACCGCACTGTTGTGATGCATACTGAACAGACACATTGTAACAGGAAATGTATGCTTAAATTCTACTAAGAAATATTATTTCCACATCGGCAGAGTCTTTTTCATTCTCTGGAACATTCTCAGCCTGACACTGCTGACTGTTAAGGCACAGACTGAGTGCAGCTTCTCTTCATGCCATGCCTGCTCAACTCTGATGGCAGATCTACCACCTGAAGCAACAAATGAGTCACGTCTGCATGCATGCAACCTGGTCACACAACCAGGTCTCTTGAAACCGTGTTACGCCTGTAGCCTGCAGGAACTCTGCGACCATTCCCGTAAAATTCATCTATCAATACTGACAACTGCATCACCATGCACATTATGATCAATGTTGCAAAAGTGTTTTGGTCGCCTCAGGTTGGGTGGAGCTTTGATTCTGCTATCGTCCTGCACCTCCATAAGACTGCACAGCCTAATATTAGGCTGTGATTTCATGATTTCTGTCATTAAATCAATTAGAAACCTGACATTTGACCTCCACATGAACAGTTTCATCACTGTTGGACAGGGATGTATTCTTTGTTTGGAGAGAATGTAATCAAGCAAGCAGTGCATTGCATGAGTGACTGTATGTAGTTATCACAGTACACTAAGCAAACAATAAATGTCATAATATATTGAAAACCTGTGTTGAATCAAGTTTTCCATCGTAGCATCCACTTGTCATCAAATTGTACAGCATGCAGCATGGGTACAATGTCAATAGAATATTGCTTAAAATGTCTTTTGTCACATTATCTATCTTTCAGGAGCAGAAATTGAATATTAGCCGAGTGTCTCGTTCTGGGGATACATTAAACTGTCAAGCTATAGTATTGCCGTTCATGAGGAATGCCTCATAAAAAAAGTAGACCTGTGATTTAAAAACATTTGCCTCTCGGGCCGAACATTCTTATCTGAATTATGTCAAGGCTTGCCAATGATGTGGAGCAGTTTCGGAGAAGCTGTGCTGTTATCTGAGGAGGCATGTGAAAATAGGTCTTTATTGTCTGATGCGGCTGTTTTCATGCCACATCTTACCCCTCACAAACAAACCAACCTGAGACAGCTGCACAGATTGCACTTAGCGAGCAGCCACTCAGGCTAAGCGGACAGAAGTCATACAGAAAGAAAGGGCACCTCAGGTAAGAGTGGGTGTCCACGGCATTTCCTAAACTAGATTGCCTTAGATGAAGACAAACAAGGCCGTTCCCCTTCCAACTACAAGCTCAGTTGTGACATTTGCATCCATTTAGATGATTGTAAGTGACAGCTACCATGTTTAGGCCTTTACTTAGCCGTATGCTGTGGCTTTCTTCTAATTTAATTATTCAGATCTTTGTTGGACAGAGTATTGCACCTCTCTCCCAGGCTTTTCAACAACATCTGATTTGTTACAAGCCACTCCCATAAGGCAGAAACTCCTGCTTAACACTTGACTGGTTAGATTTTGAAGTTCTGAATGATCTGGAGCTCAAATGACTTTCAGACAACATTGATTCTCTGTTGGGCTGAACTTGATGCTATTCATACCTTGGATACACAGGCTGTGTCTAATAGTGATTCAAAAGCATATTCCACATAGGGTGATAATTATAACATCCCCATATAGTCTGTTTTGGCGTAGTCCACTGTAATGTTCTGATATTGTCTGTGTCAGACAGACACCCATTTTCAACTCAGTTAATTGAACATTTACATGCTTTTCTAAACACCTGTGATGGCGTCATCCCCTACTGCACAATAAATGGTAGACAGCCCAAATCAGCCCAAATCTGTTCATCCCCCCACCCCATCCACCATGCAAACATCGCTTCATTTTAAACCAGTGTTCCCTGTCATCCTGGTGAGGTGGGATAGAAAACGACAGATTGACAGTATACCTGTTTATAGTATCTAAAGACACTGGGCATAAACAGTAGGCCTGTTCTGTAGGTCAAGTTGACTTAACCTTAAATCTGTCTAAGATTGCTGCATTAGTCAGATCCCAGCTGTGGGTTATTAGCTGTTCCACACAGATTCTGAGTTAGCAGGTGCTCCATCAAAGATGTTGTGAAATTTTTACTTTCAATAAATCTCCAAACAGCATTTCCTGGGGATAATCAAAGTATTTTTTTCTGTCTCGTCTGTGGGTTTATTTTGGGGGGGGCTCTGCTTTTTTTTTAGTGAACAAATTAAGTCTCCTTTGGGTAAACTTCTCTACGCCCCAAGCTTCTCAACGGAATCACACCAGCGCTGCTGCATGTTTTAGCCTGGTTTTACTCACAACCGCATGCATTTCATCATCTGTTTTTATACCACTTGAAACACGTTCTTTCCATGCCTGGTTTCTTTTCATTTCCATGTTGTATGAAAATCCACTGGCAAGAACTGCATGATCACTCAACAGTGAACAATGTGTCTGCTCTTATTATTTCCAATGTTACGTTATTTTGGTATGGTAATGCAGTGCAGACTTTTCAATCCAATCTGTATTTTCAATTGCATTAGCATGGAAAGATGCCAAAAATGGCACTTTATTCTCAATGATTTTGTGTACAATTTACACAGACATACTCAAAGCTTGAAGTGGACAATTTAACAACATCACTGACAGTACAATCATTTTTTTTTGTCCGTGGTTGGACAAAGGGTGTTTAAAATGGACAAAGCTGATGGGGATAAAGTTAGAACAAAGGAACTAATTTGCAAGTTAATAGTGCTTAATCAGTTTGTCGCATTAGTGCCTGTTATAACAAAGGGATATGGGCAGAGGGATTTGGACAAAGAGGGTTTAGAGCCGGTGAAAAGGCCAGGGCCCAGATTTGATAACATTACAGCGAGTTTAACATTGTGCTGGTTGAAGGTGAATGAGTATGGACTCTTTAGCCAATAATGTGGATAATTATGCCTAAATATATAGTAGTTAAATAATCAAACAACTGAACAGAGGCAGCCGGCACACACATGCACACACAAGCTGTAAATGTTCACCTGATCAGCCATCCAGTTAATAGTCCCTGCTTGCGTTCAGACTAAAATGTATTATAACGCTTATATAGCCATTCACGGGCGGATTATTTAAATAAAGCCCTTTTCCCCTCGCAGGCTGAGTAAGCGTTTCTGAAATCTGGAATCTGGAGAGAGAGATTTACAACCTGTAGCTAATAACTGAATGAATTCCCAACTTTTGTGGCATGCAGGCTAGACTCTTGACTCATTAAGGTGATGAATATTCAATTTGCAGAGATATGATCTTATTCTGCAAAAGAGCAATATTAATAGGGCTGGGTTACATGCTCTTATCCAAACACATATAAATTAATCATAACTCCCCCGTGTAGGCAGGGTGTTCTGCAGCAAACATCTGTAGCATAAATTACTCCTTTGCAATCACATCATGTCTGCCCACAGACAAACAGGAGATTTAATGATTTTCTGTTTACATGCTTTGCGGGGACAAACGTATCTGTTGTCCCTGAACCTGGGTAAAGAAAAAACTTTACTGCAGCGTTTGGAAATTGTAGGGGCCTCCATAACATTTTATAAGAGTTGTTACCTTGTAATAGGATTGTTATTTCCCAGATGTAATGTGATATAGATTGGATTTTCATTTATCTAGAGGTTTTAATAGCTCCAACCCCCCTCCCGTATGGAAAATCAGCATATGCTAATGGAATATCTGTTATATCCCCAATAAACCAAGGTGATCCACTCTTGTAGTACTTCCTACAAATTGCAGAATGTCAAAAGAGTGATAATGGTCAGTTTTTAAATGCTGTAGCCTCACCTATAACTCGGGTAATATGATTACAATCTGGTGAGGCTGTCATATATTTTATAAGATCTGTTTCATGAGCAGCTCTCACGGCAAAAGGCAAATTGTACTGTTGGTTCAAAACAGAAACATCAAACAGATGGCATTTTGCACAACCTGCAATAATTTTCCTTTATGGCATTCATGAACCAATGCAACTTAGATGACAATTGGCGGCATTCATGGCAAGTGCAGATGGTGTTTTTGACTGTTTATGGATAATAGTGTAGAAGCCAGGTAAAATTGCTTTGGCGTGCTATGGTTGACTGGGTGTTGACTCACAAATATTGGTCACAATTGCTCAATAAATTTGAGTTGTAGACAAATGTTAGATGTTTTTGTTCAAGTTTTTAGGGTTTTTTTTCTTTTTCAGATGGCACATACCTCATTTCATTTTGGATCATTATTTTTATCCAAACCTTGACAGCACAGCTAGCTGTCAAAATGAGATGAGACCTCTGGTAAGTGTAAATAATACTGTGAACACATGTATTGCAACTGCAGGTTCATACTGAGGTCATTAGGAATCTTGAGCGATATACCTCATGCTTTATCAAAGCCATAGAGTATAGGTGCCCAAACTTTTTCCCTTGGAGATCCAAAACTGAATCTTATTCGCAGGCCACAGGCCAAAAGCATACCCCTGTTGTGTTGTATTGTCAAGATGCAAAACACGACTAGGATCCCAAGTTCCCTTAATTGGCTGACTTCCTGTGCAAAGTGCCCACCACGCTCAAATTATGAAAAATAATTGATTACTAAGGATCCTACATATTTAAAGAACATTTTTACCACACAGAAGATGAAGAAACATCGAGATACATCTGGCAAATCGAACCTTTTGGCAGGCTTTGGGCAGCCCTGCCATAAAGATTAATTTAATGTTATAAATATTCTATCAGGCACATCTCAAAGAAACCTATATGTACTGCAGCTCAGAGTCAGAGCCCAGCTCATTTATGACCTACAGTACCAGGGAGTTATGTATTTTATCAGACCTGAGCATAGAAATTCATTTTTCTGAAATAATTATCCATCAGGTATCTACAGCTCCTGTCAAGACATGATTGAAATATTTGGAAATCTGACATCACAGACACACTCTTACTTACAGGTTTCTCGGCATGCAAGCTGCAAATAGTCTCTCTCAATGATATGAAGCTTATACTTTTTTCAAGTCTGGGGTAACTGAGACTTCCATTTGACTTAAAAAAAATATTAACTCTTCTCTGCTGCTTGCTTGTTGTTGAACTTGCATTGCCTTGGGAATGCAGCTATACTAATGATTCCGATGGAAGTGATAAGAAGTGTTCAGACATACACATTTTTAAACCACTTTGAAACATGTTACACCATGTTATCATGAGTATTTAATACAGAAATGCCCTGCATAAGTAATAACTGCTATAACGGTCTGGTTTAAATAATTTGGTTCAAGAAGGAAAGGATAGGAAAGGAAAGGAAAGGATTTCAGCCTGATGTTGTTTGTGGTCGTTGCTTTTTCTTTTTTAACATTTTTGCACATTTTCTCCCCCAGATTTTCTTCGTCTGTTAAATAGAGTACATCTGTAAGTGATTATTCAGTGTCTGTTCGTCGGCTGAACTATCATATTGTAAATTGGTTTCTAGACTTCTCAATTAACAGGCATATCGAGGGATTTTTTACGCAATAGTCTGACTCAGTGCCCATAGCCTGCCATTCCAGACACACAATCAGTTCAGATGTTTGAGTCTTCATTTGCCATGACAACAGTGGAGAGGAAAGAGCATGACACATCTTTGACCGACTGGGGAGTAAAATAAGCTTGTATGTGTTGTTTTCCTGTCACTCTCGGCTTTATGTAACAAACATCTTTAACGGCCGGTGCTGCTGCTTCTTGCCCAATCCAAATTGCTTTGCAGAGCTGATAATGGTATTTTATCATGCGTCTGCAGACATTCAGAGACCATTAATGGATGCTCCCTGGCTTGGTGTAAAAGGACTCACCGAGCCAACTGGTCAAGTCACATGCTCAGAATTAAACCTTTTGCAACAAGATTTGATGGAGATAAATGTATATTCCGTTGTGCTCCAAAACAGTTACTGTGCTGTACGAGTTGAAGTCCCTAATGCACTCTGCTGGCCTAATTATGGGAGATCAACCCGAGTTGTCTGTTGTAAAAACCTGCAATTATTTATGAAAGTCTCATCTTTAAATCCTTGATTTAATTCAGATCCCAGCCTAAAACAGTAACACAAAATTAAGAGGCACTTCAGCTGTCTAGTGTTATGTCTTAATCACTATGATATATTAAACATAACCAGTTATGATAATGAGGTCATTAATTAAGCTAAACAATGCATGAATTGCATTGAAAAACCATTTTCTGTGTCAACATCTCTGTTTTTGCATAACTC
Organism: Pagrus major; assembly: GCF_040436345.1. NCBI lineage: Eukaryota > Metazoa > Chordata > Actinopteri > Spariformes > Sparidae > Pagrus > Pagrus major. Next base: position 21,106,245 of record NC_133232.1, on the reverse strand, counting down.
AAGTGGTATTATGATCTCTGTATTGTAAAGCATTATCTAGTTACACAGAGATTTAAAGACAATCCCTTGTTTAGCAATTAATATGCAAATTTATGCAAAAAGGTGCTCAAAAAAGTCTAATCAGAAATACTTTATTGATCCCTGAGGGGAAATTGCTTGGGTTACAGCTGCTCCCATTCAAAAGTCTTAGAAAATAAAATAAAAAATATGCAGATAAATAAAAACTATATATAAGCAAGAACAATAAAAATAGGATAAAAATATAAGAAATGTACATTCTACTAGAAATATATCTATATATACAGTGTAATAAATAATGCTACAGTTGAAATATGGGTTATTGCACATTATTTGTCATAATTATTGCACATTATTTGAGAAACAAAGCGTCCAGAGTCCTCCTATTGACTCAGAGTGTCTGACTCTCAGAGCGAGGAGTTGAACAGTTTGATGGCCACAGTCAGGAATGATTTCCTGTGGCGCTCTGTGGTGCATCTTGGTGGGATCAGTCTAGTACTGAATGTCCTCCTGTGGCTGACCACCACGTCATGGAGTGAATGGGAGCCATTGTCCAAGATGATATGCAACTTGGACAGCATCCTCCTAATTCTCTATTTTAGGGCTGCACGATTATCATTTCAGCATTGATATTTCGATGTCGTGCAATGTCAATTAAGCCAAATTAACTAAAACATAACATGCTACAGCTTTTTTGCTGCTTGATAAGTAAAGGAAAGCTTACATGGTTCTCATTTCCCATGACTAATCTACAAGAAAAGTCTGATATTACATGCTTTACTCTTTAATTTAAGGCTTCTTAGATATGAGTGGCATTTAGGCTCTGCATGCACAGCGAGTGTGTCACAGAGCTGCCAGCGTTTTGTGGTCAGTAGGAGAGAGATTTGCCAGGTTCACTCTCAGCATCAGATTGCATTGTAAAGTCAGTGTTATTGTAGCCAGCTCATGGTAAAACATTAGCCTTGTATCTGCAGTCTGTGTCAGGAGGAGGAATAATCTGGTGGATGTGTGTTTTTCCCAGGACACTGTTTCTAAACCTTTTATTGGACCAGTTCCCCCATATCATTATCCAGGTCCCTTACTGCCACCCATCATATAACATGTAGGCTACTTGTGTGCGGTGAATATCAGTGTTGATTATTATTGTGTTTTTGTCATTAAAGTCCATTAACTGGGCAGTTGCAATAACATTCAGCCTATCATTATTTTTCTCAGCGAGCAACTAATTGGCAACTTAAATGAAACTTTAGCAGGCTAAATTCCAGAGCCAAATTCGTCTACACTTTTACAGACAAGCAATAGAAATCATCCTGACTGCAAACATCACAAACTGGCGTGGTTCGTGCTCGGTTCAGGACAGGAAGACTCTACAGTGGGTGAACCACCCAGAACATCATTGGTACCCATCAACAGAGCATCAGTGATATCAGTGAAGGGAGGCGTCTGCACAGATTCTAAACATTTCATAAACAACGTCAGACACCACAGCCACAGTCTGTTCACCCTGCTGCCATCTGACAAAAGATACAAAAGTATCCGCTGCCACCAGACTACAGAGCAGCTCTGTTCCTCAGACTGTGAGACTCCTCAATTCCTCTATAAAATAGTTTGTTTTGTTTTTTCTCTTCAGGGACTTAATCCCAGCCTTGTTTCACATCCCTAATGTTGTAGAACAACAAATAAATGAACCTTTAACCTCTGTAATAAACATTACAACATAATAGCTTCATAGCAATAAAATATAGACTATGAATTATAATAATAGTGGGCCTGTTTTATCTATTTAGGGTTGTTTTCTAAAAAATAAATTGTCTCTGTCAACTGGTGGAATTGAGCTAACTGTCTCCTGCCTATGCTCAGCCTGTAGACCTTTAGATCCAGCCTGGAGGTGACACAGTGGGTGATGTGCACTGGACCATAGTAACTCTATTTCCTTGGAGCTATAGCATGACTTTGCTCATTTTTACACATTTCAACATGTCTTTGTCTTGTCATAAATATAATATTAATAAAGCAATAGCAATAATATTGCTTCCACTGCCCACCCCTGGGGAGCATTATGGCCTCAATAAGAAACGCTACTCCAAGAGTTGCTGGTCTTAGTGGAGATGTTTTGTGGGGAACTGTGGTATTAAGGAAAAAAAATAAAGCAGACTTTGCAGTGTTTGTGGTTGTGAACTGGATTGGACACACTCACACTGACACCAAATGTAGCTCTCCTTGCTTTGAGTAATACACCTATTGAAAATTTGTTTTTGCAGTGCTGGTTTGTGGAAACGTATATTTCATTTCTAAATGAACGTGGTCCACGAGATTTTTGATTTCTAGATTTTATATTTTGTTTTATTACTGTTGTTTTTTATATAATATGTAGTTGTTATCATTTTATATTTTGAGTCAAACGTATTCATGTAATTACCTCATGGATCATACTTCAAAAAGTTGTTCACACTCAATTGTGTGTTGTGCATCAATGCTGGATAAGGTGTGGGTTTAGTCATAGCTTTGTGAAAATGAAATACAAATTCCTCACACACCTAAAAGCATTTGAGAAATATAGCATAGTTTGCTTTGTGAGCTAGTTAGCTTGTACCAGCTAGTTAGTAGCCATCATCAATCTGGTTGTCTAGGCTTTAGGCTTGCTAGCTAACATTAGCTGTGACTTGTGATAGATGGTCATTGCAGTCTAAGGCAGAGAGGACACAAAGTGCACTTGGAGAGAGTAAAGGATTCCCTTTGGAGTCTTGCAGTAAGACATTGAGGTAATCATTAAAATAATAGACTTGGCTATTATTGCTGCCCTCTTCTCTCTAGTTACGTATATCCCTGTATAGGTGTGGCTACAGGTTATGTGTACTTAGGCTAGTGGTGATAATGGAACCTCAAAGGAGGCTGAGCAGTCTGGAAAATAGGTTACTACCGCATAGTCTGAGCTTTGAATGGCAATATGAAGCAGACACTGCTATGTCAGAACAGTCTCATCTCATGCTACTTCCTATGCATTGTGTTACAGTTATTATCATAATGGCAAGTTCCTTTCATCTGTAGCTTTTTTTGTATGGTTTGATGGAATTATTTTTCTTTCTACTGTATTTTAAAATTATAATTTTTCAGACATGGCACCCCTCTTCATTTTAGGTGTCAAACCTGCTCCAGAAATATAGCACCCCAGATTTCCGGATCCACTAAATTCTGGACTTGTTTTCAACAACTTGCAACAAGGAAAAAATATACATATTTGCTACCCTCTTCTGCTCTGCATTCACGCACCTCTTCCCCAGCCCATGCAATCATTAAAACACTAGGATACCATTATACCATCTATCCATAACTGCACTGTTTAATCAGTGGAAATGGCTTAAGAACAGTATGGGCTTGTGGGACATTAGTTGGAGGGTATACTTGGATTGGATGTCCATCACAGGACCCAGGCATTGAGGTTGGAGTGAAGCCATGGCCAAATTCAGCCAGCTGGCGCAAAAGCACCACCTATTCTTTATTGGGTATGGATTTGTGTGTGGTCTCTGATCTATCTTAGCCACTCATTTCACTACATATCACATCCAAACATGGAGCTGGTGGTCAGTCTGGATTAGGGTTGGGCGATATGTTAAAAATTTCCAACCGGCCACCGTCGGCCCATTAACCGGCGGTTGCCGATATATTCGGCAGTTGTGTGTGTGTGGCAGAGAAAAAAAAAGAAAGAGGAGGATGTTGAGTTCATGTGATGTCAGAAAAAATCTAAAAATGACTTTAAGAATGGGATAATTCACATGAACGCCACCTTATGTCAGAAAAACAACTCGGCAACTCGGATCTTCTGACACCACATGAATGCAGCAAAAAAGTTTAGCGTGTTTGTGGGCGCAGGGGGCGAGGCTGCAGAAGGACACATTCGCTCACAGCCTCTAAATGAGCAAACAGGTGGGAGATCAGGATAACCCTCTTTTTTTGATGTAGTTCTCAAATATGGTTTATAAATTAATGTTACTTTCAGCTCCACCATTTTGTGAAAGACTCGTGGGAAATCGTGTGAAGCTGCCAGTTCCAATACGTGCACACTTTGAATTGTGCTCTACATAGTAATTATGAACTATATTCTGTGGAGGCAGACCATTAATTAAGCAAAATAAAATGACAAAAATCACCCAAAAAATCGCCAAAAATGAAACCAACCGTGATGGACTCAGTCGATGGGCGATATATTCGTCCAATCGCCCCAGCCTAGTCTGGATAGAGGACTGAGATTAATGAGGAAGAAGCTGACACTGAGGATACACAAAAAGCAACTTTGGAGGAGAAATTTTATATACTCAAGGAGGCACACAAGAACCACAAGGAGGAGCTCCAAAGTACTAAAACAACTTTATTACCAGTTGGACAGCAGCTATGTGTGTGTATGTGTGTCATCAAGGCAAAATGTGGTCCTGGAGTGACCTTTTGTAGCAGGAAAACTAAGGCAGAAGTGATTATGTTTAATTTGTAGGTTTTTTTTGGTATGTCTGTCTTTGGATATATTTTTGTCAGTGTGATAGCATCACAACCATGCAATGTTTGTCTCAAAAACCTTACAGCAAAGTCTGAGACAGACTTAATAAAGTATGTCATTAAACTGTAAATTAATGTTCCAGAGGCTCATGGATAGAGCACTCGGAAAATTAAAAGGTGTCAACTTTTTTACATACCTGGTTGACATCATAATTTTCCCCAAATCTTTGGAAAAACATTTCTTTGATCTACCTAAGCTGTCCTTTACAAGGTCCAATATCTGCTTTTTTGTGAATATAGAGAAGTATGTTTGTAGCGGGGTTCTATTTTAAACTCCTCAAAAGCAAAAAAAACGATGGCGTAGTCGAAAAATTATAAAGTGAAAATACCTTTAATGTGCAAATATTTACAAAAGTGAAAATAACAAACAAAATAACAAACAAACTGTACAATAAGGTGAAGATTGAATTCTGCAATAATCCAAAAAACTTCATAGAAACAAAACAAAGTTGAGCACAGCAGTTCAATTTCTCTGTCTCAGATGTCACCTTCTCTGTGAACACCCTGGCAAGACTGACACTACCCGGCCAAATGGCCCTCTCTTAAACCGAAAAAAGCCCCTCCTCTGGGCGTATCCATTTTTACAGAATTGATCAATTTAATGATTTTAATGGGCAGAGGAAACATCTACAAGCTGTTTAAACATGAGTGTGTTTTACACACTTACTTTACATCATCCAAACTTTTCCCCATAAACAAAACAAGTGATTTGGCCACACAATCACCATGAAAATAATAAAACATTTTTATTGATGGTCACCTGACCCTGGAGATGCGTGTCCCACTCTTTTTAAGGGCGGAAATGGTTTTGCTTCCGTTCTTGCCTGCTAACCGAGGACATGGTGAGTGTGAAGCCTTTCATCTATTTGTGAGTGTGTACTGATTGTGTGAGTATGTGTGTATCCCGGAAATAGTAGGACGAACAAGTGTGCACCCTTGATCACGCTACTAAACAGTTAAGGAATGGATAATTATGGGATGTCTTTAACGCCGACGTAAACGGGTCGAAGAGCCGTGTGGCGTGTGTGTGTGTGTGCGCGGACTGCAGCCAACGACACCACGGAGCAATATGCATTGTGTGTGTGTGTATGCGACTGTGTGTGTGTATGCGCTGTGTGTGTGTATGCGCTGCCCACCGACGGGGCTGCTCTGTCACAATGTTGCTCAGAACATTGATCTGGACAGGACTGAGGACAACTTCTGAGTTCCCACCAGCCTGAAAGCCAGAGGGCTGGCAAGGTTGTATCATCAGTTTCTTCACAACTTCTTGCAGGTACCTTAGCCAATTAATGCCTTAAAGAAAAAAGGAGCAAGGTTCCTCCTTCCTCACCTGCATTCCATGCTGCTTTTGATACACTTAAAGAACATCTGGTAAACCCACCTTAGCTAGGCCAATTAAACTTAAATGCTCCTTTTGTGTTCTGTACTGATGCTAGCAAGATAGAGTTTGGGGCAGTGCTGGTTAAGAAATCAGACCTGAGGAAGTCTCAAAAAAGCTTCCCTTCTCCAATGAGGGCTGTGGAAAACCATAATGGAGGGTCTCATCTACTGTGTTGTCACTATCCGATACAAGATGACATTCCTACCAGCTTCAGAATGCAAGTTTTGGGTTATTTCCACCATGACCCTGTCTCTGGTCATTTTGGAAGCCACAAAACCTACAAGAGCTCGAACGTCTAGTCTACTGACCAAAGCCAAGCTGGGTTGAAAAACAGCATGTTCAGAACTGCCAAATGTGTCAGTAATATAAACCGGAATACAGACAACTGGTATGAAGACTCCAAACAAAAGGTCTGCCTACAGGTTTTTGTGGACTATTAGTTCTGCCGGATAGAACTAATCTTCCTCAAGTCCTGGTGAGAGACATTTTGACCCGATTAGGCCTTCATGATTTTTTCTCTCTGATTGTTGGTCACAGTTTGTCCCTTCAGTCTTTCAAATGGTGTGCTTAAACGTGGGACACAAACTAACATCTGCCTATCGTTCCCTGATTAACCTCACAGAAAGGGTGAAACATGAATGCATTCTTTATAAAAAAAAAACAAAACAGAATAAGCATTGGGATAAATGCCTTCCAGAGTTCCAGTTTTCTTTTAACATAGTTGTCTAGGAGTCTACTGGACTTTCCCCTGCAGAGCTTAATCTTAGTCATTGGCTTAGAGGGCTCCTGGCTGTGGTGCTGCAACCTCGAGAGCCACAAGAACATTAGGTCCATTCATAAACAAAGAAAAATGTCAAGCCTGAGGATGAAATTCTGAGAACACATAGATTTCCAGGGCAACTAACACCGCCTTACCTGAGGTCCGATTTTACTAAGTGGGTAGGAGTGTGGCAACCAGCCATTGGAAATACATCACTACCCACCTGTCAAGACTTCATCCATGTTTTCCACAGCTAACACCCATAATGTTCCAATAATCCAAACTCAACTCCCCGAAAACAAAAACAAACCTGGCTACTGATTACTGACTTCAGACTGATCAGTAAGTTTCCAGTGTATGTATTTTAATCAGTCAGTTACTAAACTGAGAATACAGATGCCGTGATTTCAATTTTGATTTCCTGATTTCATTTGTTTTGTGGGGACCGGCAGTAAAACCTAGAGTAGACATTGAAGTTGTTTTTGTGTGGTTGTGAACTGGTGGGAGCTGAATTCTTTTGGGATTGTAGGGAAACAAAACTGACTCTTTATCAAGTGGATTGAACTCTGAGACTGTTGATTGCAGACTGATGAGTCTTTGCTTGATTTAATACACCTGTTGTAAACTGAATTGTGTTGTGTTATATTTGTTTTTGCAGTGCTGGTTTTTGTTAACTAGTTTAATTTCTACCTGCTACTTGCTTTAATCCAGGGTGCGACTATTATGGTCTTAAAAATACGTATAGTGTATAGCAGGGTTTTATGTACATGTTGTGCAGGTCTGTGTGTACATGCATGTGTGAGACTGCAAGACCTTTACTGCTCCCACATTCCAGCAAACGAAAGAAACAGTGAAACACAAAAAAAAGAATGGTTCTCTTCTTGTCTCCATTCCTGAAAGGCCCGGCCAATTTCCGACATTATTGGCATCCTATGATGCTTAATCTGCAGTGTTTCTGTCGGAGGAGAGGAAGAGGGAGTGAGACTGTACCCGGATACGGGCCAGGGAGACGACCCTTGACCAGATCATCATAGTTTAATAAGGATATTTAGGATACAGCCATTTCATACATGAGACATAGGCTATGTAATGCAGACCAAACTGCATTGGACTTGTTCATGTGAGTCAGCATATACTCCATTTGTCTGTATGTCATACTCTGTACAGTCCCCCTCTTTCTCTCGTCCGTGCTGCCTCTATTTCTCTGTCTCTCTCTGGGAGGACAGTACATTTAAATATTATTAAATTAATACTCCATCAAACCTTCATATTTTAGAGCCAGCTCTATAGTATGTATCAGTAAATGTTTTTTTTATTTAATACCCCAATAATATTTTAGATTTCTTTGAGTTTCTCAAGAGTTTTAAACATCAGCACTTTTAAACAGTTGAGTTTATTGCAATTTCTTGTTGCATGTGCAGTGATTTAAATGAAGAAAAACATTTATCTGCACCATGTTCCTGTTTACAATCATGTACATGATTTGTTAAGAAATTAAATTAAAATGTATTAGTCCGAGTCACATCCTACAAACACTGACACCCTTCTTCATTTAAAAGTGTCAAACCTTCTACACCATATAATGCCCAAAGTGCTATGTACCGTGGTGGCTGGAGAATAAAAGACAAAGAATTATGGAGGCATGAGGTTAGAAAATAGAGCCGCTGGTCAAACAACCTGATGCCAGAGCATGCAGCAACAGCGATGGCTGATGGCCATGCCTCAGCTTGGCCTGGCTCAATATTTACACAGCTGTGTCCAGTCTGGAGCACATCAATGGAGGTTGGCCACCTTGCTGACCACAGTGGGTCACCACAACATGCCGACACCAAAAAACAAACTAGCACAATCTGCTTTGACACAGAACTTGTGGGTGGGCTCTCATGAACATGGAAAATAGTAAACACAGAACATGTTTCCAACTGCGAGATCCGTCTTTGCTGTGAACTTTTATTTATAGGAGAATGTTTTTATTTCCTATTGCAATCAACTTCAGACAGAGTGAGCCAGCTGCTGTTACTTTTAGTACAATATAATTATACTATTTATAATTAGGTAATTACATCTAATCAAGATGAAGGAAACTGCTGTTAGGGACACAGGCTTGCTCCGGTTATCTTAGGGTTTGTATTAGAGATGGATACTGAGGATCACCCTTCAATCTTAAAATAAATTTTTTAGGACACCCACCAAATGTGCAATAGCTAACATGATTGGTCAAAAAGACACTTGGTTATGTTTGGGAGATGTTCAAGCCATGCATACGCCATTTCCCATACATAACTGTTATTTATAAAAGAGAAATGTGCACTAGAGATAGACCAAATATCAGGGCCGATATTCAGCATTTTCAGATTATCGGAATCTATGATTTTTCTGTCAGATTGGCGATAAAATAAACTAATTTAAAAATGTGCTACTTTTGCTCTGATGCAGCATCCTGTCACACAATGTCCCACCCACAACAATATCTCATTGGTAACACATCACAATTATAATAGCCTATAAACACAGAATAATCTGAATCTGCACTAAATATATCAAATAAATGCAGTGGAGAGGAAGTATAAAGTAGCAGAAAATGGAAATACTCAAGTCCTGAAAGTACCTGAAAATTGTACTTAAGAACAGTGCTTGAGTAAATTGTACTTAGGTTTATTCCATCATTGGTTGCTCGAAATTTTGCCACAAAGAACCAAAGAACTAATTATCGGTATTGGCCCTGAAAAAGCCATATCAGTCGACCCCTAATGTGCACACCTCAAAAATACTTCATATTAGGAAAATATTTTAGCTGACATAGCTACAGTCATAATGGTGTCATAAAGAGGACATGAAATATCAAGTGATAGATAGTAACCTTAGGCTGAAACATTGTTTGTTAAGGTTGTTCACTGATTGTATGGTTATTTTTGCAGTCTACACAGCATCCTGTAAAATGTCAATCAAAGGTGCCTTTATAAACTTCATTTAAATGATTCATGATACATTTTGTCATTCTTTTTGTCAACATTTGTGTTGATGATAGTTTCATTACCTCTGCAAGAAGGTTATGTTTTCACCTGTGTCCATTTGTTTTCGGTTGGTCGGTTTGTCAGCAGGATTACAACAAAAAATACTTAACGAATTTCCACAAAATGTGGATGGAGCCCAGAATAGATCCCATTCACTTTTGGTGCAGATCTGGATAAAGAGGCAGATTGTGTTTTCTCACATTATCTAACATTGCGTGATAGGGCATTTTTCGACATTTTTGTTAATTTCTCAGAGAATATTGGATCTTGGCGCATGGATCCTGATGAAAAAAATAGGCGTATTTAGGTGACTGTGAGTGAGTACAAAGGGGGGCTGTTGGTCCTTGGTGGAGATATACACTTTACTGAGTGCCATTCTAGTTTTTTTCCTGAATTATAACATTGTAAAGTCTGTTTCAATATGAGCTCTAAAATCAATAATTGATCATCCCTCTCACAATCTCATCACAGTGAGGGTTTAAAGGTACATCTGATGAATTACTGATACGGACACTATAAACAGGCATGTGCGACCATTTCTACAATGATAAACACACAGACAGATAGATATATAGGGCTGCATGATGAGGTGTAAAAAAATGCTATTATTTTGATAGGTATATTGATTTTGATGCTTCATGAATATTGGGAATGACCATTTTTGCATTATGATTTTCATTTTCACTAAAAACAATTCAAACTATGATATTGTGACATTTCTCTGTACCAAACAAATATGTTTTCTTACATCTGGAGACCAAGATTTAGAGGCTAGGCCACCTCTGCAGTACCACAGTAGTTCATTATAATGCTTTTTCTCACATATTTTACCTTATCAAAAAATTGCAGCTTCTGCGATTTGAATATTGCTCATGGCTATATTGCAATTTCGATAATGTTTTGATTAATTGTCCAGCCCTAATAGATTGTGTGAGTTTTAGTCATGAATCCACACAGTTTTATGCATTGGGCTCAGGAGTACACAGCTGTGCTTCCACCAAGCAGTCCGGTTCATTGAACATTTTTTGGATTTCCATTGACAAAAGTTATGGGTGGTTTAAACTGAACCACTCCATTTCAATTATTTTGTTACCCTTCTGTTGAGGTTTCAAGCGAGTTGAACAGATATTTAAAGGTGGAGTTAAAACACTGCAGGCCACTGATTGGTCAGAGGGAATAGGAGCAAACGGTTGTCTCATTGTCTCTGGTCTAATGTAGGATTTCCCAAACGCAGTCTTTTGTCTTGCTACCTGCAGCCGTTTTTGAAACAAAGCTTGTCTCCTGGTTGTAATACAGACATACTGAGAAGAAAGAACACAAAACATTTAGTGTCCTCCATTGTGTTCTTGTTGTCATAAATAGTATCAGTGCGTAATGTATGTTAGTAGTGAATGAGAGGTTAAGCAAGTGAGTGTGCGAGTGGCAGAAAAGTGACGGAGATGTGAGCGAAGCAGAAGAAAAGGTTAGTAGTAAGTTGTTGGTCTACCAGTTAAATTGTATAGTACAGGATACAGTGTGTCAGTTACTAAATGCTGCAGCTTCTCAAGAACAAAGAAAGTATTGTCTGTTGTTTCCTAACTACTAGAAAAGCAGATAGTCCTGAAGCCTTGGTAACAACGCCGTCTACATTACTGTCTGCAGTGGAAATGCAAATAGATTGAGGTTACAGTTTTGTAAAGTGTAATGAACTCAACTGAACTGAACCACACTGCTTGACGGCGTTTCATTGAGCTTGTCTAAATTCTGACAACCTGTCTGTCAGGTAACACAGCTCAGAAATATTCTTGATTTTTACTTGAGAACATGCCATATTATATAAGTAAGGTGGAGGTGGCAAACTCCAGTCATACTGTCAATGTCGCTCCAAATAACGTTTTATTTCAAATCTCCTTGGACTTAAAAATGCTGATATTAACAAGAAGGGAAGAAAGAGTAGAGAGAGAAAGAGATTTATAACCGCCACAGTTGATGCTTTGTGAGGAATGTTTAATTTAATGTCAGAAGAAATGTTGTACATTGTATGAAGTCGTGCATTTACAGGAGAGTGAGAGAGTGCTTAATATTTAAAGAGCGTAAAGTACTTATATCTTCACTTGATGGATCCAGGGCTTTATTTAAATAAACATAGTTAAGTATGGAGCACTCCGAGGCTGAGAAACCAAGTCGCTGCCGTGATCATTTACCCTCTCTCCATGGCGTCTGTCATGTCTGGACGTTTACCCACACACATTAGCTTCCAATGTTAGATTGCATGCATGTTGGAAAGTGAGCTCATTCAGCTTGTACAGAGCTTACAAACAATAAGTAGTCAGGATTTCTATGAGTTATTCGAATGGTCTAATATGTGCTTTGAGCTGTGCTGCCCAAAGAAGACCTCTCCAGTCCAAACAATGGAGTCATAAATTTCAACATCATTATGAGCTATTCAGATGTTCCCTGCTTGATGTGCATATTTTAGAAGCCGGAGGGCCATCAAAGTCAAACATAAAATACAAATTAGATCTTTATGAACCCATATTCATTTACAGTCTGCTGCTGCGTTCTGTTTAATTTTTGTCTCTCGCTCTTCATCTCAATCATGCTCCTCCAATCTGTTCAAAGCTCAACATTATACAAAACACAACAAACCCAATGCCTTTTATCAGGTTGTTAATCTGTAATAATGTTTGCTGTGTCTATACAGAACATATACATTTCTTCAAATTACTCTAGGAGTTGAATGTGTCATCTTTAACTCTGCTATAATTGTTGATTTATTTAAAGAAAATTTCGAACCAAAATATACTCCAACACTAACAACTCCTCATGGGAGTGGCCGCTAAAGTAGTAGCCTCAGGCTCGATCAGAAGTGTTTGGCCAGTCAACGTCATTATTTCCCAGGCCATCTGATATAGCCTCACCAATAGTCATAACTCACAAACCTCATTTTATCTGCCAAGGGCAAGTGCCCAAGGTCACATTTGGCCTCAGGTTAACACAGTGCTGTCCACTACCACGATGAGCTACCACTGGTAGACATTAAGCCTCCTGCTGCACAGTTGTTGAATTTGTTAAAGTTAACTTTCACCACATAGACATTAAAATAGAATATGAATATATATGAATTATTTAGTTTTCATATTTTTGCCTGATAAGGACTTCTTTGCAAAGTATTGTTTCACAGTCTTTAATTTGATTCCAGTTGAGTGGGTTTAGAAGAAAATCCTCTCTGTCAGATAGTGTCACATTTAATTTTTGAGACTCTGGATAACCTTTTCTAAAAGGTTAAATCTCTAAAACTTAAAGAGACACTTTGAGGTACTTGCTGGAAAATGGAAACCTTGCCAGAAAGTTGTTGACTAAAATATATTTTTGATTTCAAACGTGCCTCGCCATTGATATTGACACAGTATCAGTAAAGTTACTCTTCTGACAACGACTTTTTAATTTTCTTTATTTAGCCTTTATCTAACCAGGTTATTCCCATTGATATCACAGATCTCTTTTACAAGGGAAACCTGGTCAAGTATGGCAGCAACACAGGCTTAAGACAGCAAATTAACAGAAATAAGCACACTCAAATAATCAGATAAAACATTTGCACACAGACGACCTGGACCTAATGAATTTCACCATCGTTTTAAAATTGTTCAATGGTACAATATTCTGAAGTTTAAGTTCAGTTCCATGCCGTGGGTGCCGAAAACCTTAGTTTTCTTTCCCAATTGAGTTCGGACTTTGGGAACAACAAAACGCAAAATGTCAAGATAACCAAGACTGTGATTTCCATATTTCAAGTTTAAAAGAGAAGATAAGTAAGTAGGAAGTTTGCCAAGATTGGCTCTGTAAATAAAAATATACCAGTGACTAAGGCGGCGTGCACATAAAACAGACCATTTGAGTATAACACACAATGATGAGTAAGAGAACCACAGTTTGTAATGAGTCCCGGTGACACTTGCTATTCAGCATGTGAAAACAATGAGCAGAGGCATTCCTATACACAGCTCCATAATCCATAACAGGCAAAAAGGTAGACTCCACCAGTTTCCTTTTCGCACCAAAAGAAAAACAAGACTTGTTTCTATAGTACAATCCTAATAATAGTTTTCAGCTTTTTTCAGTTTTCAGCTTTTTTGACTTAAAAGTCAAGTGGTCATCGATTAGACAGCCCAGGTAGTACAAGTACAAGCCCAAGTACATAAAGATTAGGGCAATACCTAACGATTATTTTTGTAGCGATTAATCTATCGATTATTATTGGGATTAATCTAACTTTTTTTTAAAATTACTGTGTTCATATTACAACAAATTTACCCAAATACAATTTTATAACTTGTCATTGATATTTCAATATTTTATTCAATCATCTGATCTTAAGTATGCACTGCAGAGCATTATTCCCCAACGGAAAATAGCCCAGTCTTAACTGGTAATCTGCGTAATCCTAACAAAAAGTAAACAGGATTTATATTCACATGGTTCTGGTGTCGGCAAAAACGCAGATTTTCTCATTTATTTTAATGAGGGTAGTCTCTTTTGGCTGCGGCGGTTCCACAAAAATACAGTCAACTGATCAGCGGGGGGTTCCCAACACATTACACACACGGACCATGGAGTGACACTCCCACACCACCACACAACACATAAGGTCCATTGAGTCGCTGTTGATGAGCATAGATTATAGGAGTTTTCATTAACAGATGCAGTTAGCCCAATTGTCATGGAAGAGTAGATCTTCACATTCAAGATGAAATAAACAAAGAACATCCAAACGTTCATGTGTTGGTGAAGAGAAAAAAAAAAAAATCTTGATATAGCTGCTTCATTGTCATTATCTTAATAAAACTGTTTCATTGTCACATTGTCATGGTGGACACATGGCTACGCTGATTAAAAGAAGTTGGAAGCAAATTGCATAAAAATAAATGCAGGTTTCAGTTTGATTAACCTCCAAATGATGGTGTGTGTTCACTAGCTTTTAATGATTGCCATTGCAGATGATAGTGAACTTAATCCAGTGAACTCCATCATATCCATAAAAATATACCTGAGTGCATCTCATTGTTGCCTGTCTATTTGTTAATCAAAATAGTGATATACACAGCTATAACACATTCATAATTTTCTAGCCAAACAAATGGATTTGTTTTGTTCTTAGTATTTCTCTGCTGTCAACACCCTGAAAAATGCTAAAAATATTATGCTTTGTAATGTAAACAGGTATTAGAGTTGTAGCATCACTCTCAGAGATGCTGCAGAGAAGAGTTTTGACTCCCTCATGTCTTTAAGACATGCTGATGCTCACAAACCCAGGTCGACCTTGTTCAATGTCAGAGGCTGTGCTCGGGCTGCCCGAAATCTGCTCTAGTTTATTGGGTGTGAAGCAACCCAATAGTGCACAATAACTATTTGCAATGACCAGGGGATGCTACAAGGCGTGAGGGAGACTGGAAACATTTCTGCAACTGAGTGGGGATGAAAATAAATGAGTAGAAGGAGGGGTAATATTAGGCTGAATCTCCCATTGATTCTCTGAGGTACTGTATAGTGCCCAGCATCTCGCAGAGTAAGGATAGTGGGACGAACGATCACAGGAAAAGCTGTTTATCTTTGATTTTCCTGTATCAGTAATCAGGGCCCTGGTTTTGTCAATTATTTGTAATTTGTCCCTGTTTGACAGCTTGTAAGCCCATAAGATCCAACACAATACTGAGCATCATAAAGAAAGGCAAATCCAGACTTTATAGGATTACTGACTCCCTCATAAACTAGGAACTCAACACCCTCCTGAGCGAATATTCCATTTATAGGATTTATTTTGTAGATCCCAAAACAGAGTTCACCGCTTTGCTGAACCTAAGGAGATCAAATGGTAGAGCCTCGCTGTCAACACTGTGCTCAGCTTTTCAATATGCATCACCTGAGCTGACACTGTGAGAGGTAAATCTGGTGGGCCATCAACACTGAGAAAGAGGCAACGGAACATGATCCAAAATGCATCAGATGATAGATCTCTGAGTGAGGGTTAAAGGGGATAAGGGCGCTCGCTGCATACCGAACTGTTGCAAATGATGCCTATGTTAATGTAAGCATCGGATTAAAAACATAGATCAGGATTCCCAAATAGGGCTTATTTCTGCTGTTGCCAGGGGAAACATGAAAAGATTATAGAGAAATTTATATCATTTGAAAAATGAAAAAAAAAATGAAAAAATCATTGAAAATAAATCCACATATTTGTTTCCAGCGGGAAAATAACCTTCAAAATGCAGTGGGATTACAAATTGGTGTGTTGCAGATCTTTAATAAATGTTTTGTCACAGTAACGCATAAACTACCAGCTACAGTAGCTGGACTACACAGTACATGAGTTAGTCGTAGCACCTTAAAGCAACATTATGTAACTTCTCTACCTTAACATAACAGCTTCAAAATCATGTTGATGGTACAGTGTCTTGTAATATGGTGAATGGTGTCTCTGTCTCAGCCACTCCGGCCCCAGCGCAACATACATGTTTACTTCAAAATACAAGTTATCAACACATAACATTGTTATGATGTAATGAGTTTTGATTGTAGTTAGCACCTACATTTCACCTGACAAACTGTTACAGACCTGGGATTCATGACAGTGGTGTTACACTCAGAAACTGTGGGGGCTGCCAAATCACACAAAATGACCTACATAATGTTGCTTTAAAGCCACGCATTGCCTTAAAAAATAAAAGGTGATCAAGCTTTTAGACAGGTCGAAATAGTTTGACGCAAGTAATGGCTCAAAGGTTTAAAGGTCAGTGTGTAGGATTTAGGGTGACGTATTGACAGAAATGATGTTTTCATTAGTGTATAAGTAACTGTTGCATTTATGTTACCTGATAAAATGAGCCTTTAAATCTACAGAGAGTATCTACAGGGAGTGGGTCCTCTTCCACAGAGTCCACCATGTTGCACTGACCTGTTTCTACAGTAGCCCAGAAAGGACAAACCAAACACTGGGGTCTAGAGAGGGTCTTTCGTATTTTTTTGTGGCCATCTAGGGGAGGGTGTCGTGAGGGGTGTTCAGTTGGTTACAATGCCAGTAAAACCTACACTCTGGTCTTTTAATAATGGTTTTTGTGCTTACCTAAAATGTATGGATGTACAGTTGAAGTAATTAGCTGAAAAAAAGTGTTCAGCTTCTGCCACTCCAACTTGTTTTAGTAAGAATCTAAACTTGTCCAAGCTGACCAAAACATAGACTCTTGCACAGTATGATAAATCATTTTAAGATTACCAAGTTTGTGTAGTGTTAAAATCTGTTGAAATTAACACATTTAGAACAAGAAGGGTAATGTCGATGAACGGTTACTTTAGGTCATCTGACAGGGAAAAAAGGCTGGGAACTAATGATATAGAGGAACCCACTCTATTTATGTCAAGCTAAACTGCATGCATAAATTTTGCTTCTTGTTTTTTTTTTTGTTTCAATAGCAATCACAATATCCTTCATAAAATTATTTTGATATGCACATTCTGTGGCAGTAAAACACTTCACTACAATCAAAACTGATTGACATTTGCTCATTATTACATTCAATTAAGCCCACTCATTTCACAAACCTGAGAGTTTGAAATGAGTAAAATGCAAATTAGATGGAAACTTTTCTGTGCTGGCAACAAAACAACATGACAAAACAGAAGAAAAATGAAAACCACAAAAAAATCTCATTCAAGTTTAAAACGAGCATTTAGCAATTTAAAGATTTCATTCTTCTTGTTTGACAAGACATACTGTACTTGCACTTGCTTTAACTGAGGCATCAACTTCATAATCGCATTCAAAGATGAGCCATGCAAGAAAAACAATCCTTTTAACTCCGTTCCATTCAAAGTGGAAATGACACTATATACTAGACTCACACTGTTTCTTCCCCCTCTACAAATTCATCTTTTCATCTTAAATCAAATCAAATGAGATGTCCCACAGCAGCATGAAGACAGGCTGGCTGATTTATGTTTCCATGCTTCTTTTCATCTAAGTGCATGCTGTTTACATTCTATAGTGTATTAATATATAAGTAAGAGACATTTCATGCTACACACATGGCATTGTTTATGTATAAGGTCGTGGAGCCACATGTAAGAACTGTTTTTGTTTCCCCGGGAGTAGAGGTAATTACCAGAGCTGGGAGTAATGTGAACTTTTTTCTGCTCTACCTCAATATTTAATATGCCCCCATGTATGATTTTCACCACACAAGAAAATATATACAGTGTGTTGGACTGACACATGTAAGGCTTATGGCTTTATGCCTCGGAATGACGTGTGGGCTGTGCTAAAGCAGGATATTTCCAACTGTATGAATAATTCTAAGCTCCGAATGATAACATCTAATTAAATGAGTCAGTGGGAAGGTCTGCTTTACTCATTTGTCTGGATGCCTTTCATGCCAGAGCCCATTATTCCACACTAACAGGGCATTTTCCTTTTCTTTGATCATATCACTAATGATAGGTATGCAGCCTATGTGGACCCACTGTATAATCTCTTTTTATTGTTATAATGGTTTGTTTTGCCACCATACAACAGTATATTTCTATATAGGCCAAATGACAGCCTATTTGTTTTCAGATGACAGAGTACCAGAGGGTATTACAAGTACTATCTCAAATGTCAGAATATGCACCAACATCCTTGCCATGAGTTCCTCTGTCTTTCTCTCCAAGTCAATAACGTTCTCAGTGCATTGAAGAAAAATCAATGTGTGCGAGGCATGGTGGTATTGTGAATTCTAGACACACTGATCTCCACTGCAGAAATGTCTCCTGATGATTCAGGACGGTTGCTGCGTGTGAAAATTGCACATCATCCAGCAGTCAGAGAGTGAAGGATGCAAGGGAAATAAGTCAAGGTGAAATCAAGCTTTTTCGACACTATCATGTGTGAAAGTGACGCCTTCTGCCCCGCTTGAGACGTGCGCGCGCCAAACATGAAAAAGCCAGGAGATGAAAAAAGACAAACATGTCTTCAGGTATGTCAACAGGTATTCTCTGTGCTTCCACTACAGTCATGTCAATAAGAGGGTAAGTGACTGTTCAATATTCTTCACCGACCACCAAAATGATGAGAGAGGGGTGATGTAAGAGTTACAACTGCTGCAGTGTATTAGAGGGAGAGTTGGCGCAGCGAGGAGGGAAGGGAGGAGCGAAAAGAGGGGAAAGACAAACTGACAGACAGATTCAAAGACAAAGAGCAAAGAAAATATTTAGTAGAAGCCTTAGAGAAGACTGTTTACACGACTGTTGCGCTTTAATTAGCTTCTAATGCACTCTCATCTACAGCCCGATCAATTATTTACACAATATTTCCCTTTTATACTTAAGTCGTGCTATTTAGCGGGATGGAAAAAATCCAAACATTAATCGCTTTTGGTTTAATTCAACCTCTTCAATTGGCTCCATGAGCTTATCAGACATGCTCTGCCCACACTGGTGGTATTCAGTATGAGATCACAATCCACAGTCAATGACTTTTCCCACTACCTTTATATCTACACGTCCCCTGTGGGAACTCCTACACGCTTATTCAGTTTCACGGTCGCGTGAAGACTTGTGTTGTGTTAGATGGGCTGAGGTGACCATTTGATGAAGTGCTGCTCTTGTGCAAAACTCGTTAACAGAACGTGATGTTGTTGTGTAGGAGGACATGTGGAGTGCATTGAAAATGGTGAGCTTTGCAGGAGACAGTAACAGGATGTGTGAGCTCTAATGCAGTCATTATAAAAGAGAGTGGAAGGAAAACAGGTTTTCAATTTCATTTTGTCCCTGTGTGTCAATTAGGACTGGGGTTACAGCTGGAATTGTTTGAACAGTAAGTCAGACGGCAAGAAAACCGATTCGAGGAACAACTTTCATGTAAAATATATAATAAAAAACAACTTTGACACCAGTGGGGATCATTTTGAGTTTGCCCTCCTCATTTGTGCTCTGGCTCAGCAGTTGTTGAAGGTACGTCGTCTCAGGAGCTGTTTTTCCAAGTGAAAAAGTGGGATTGAATTACAATGAAAGTGAACTCCAGACAAAATAAAGTCTATGGGGAAAAGGGACACATAAAGAGAATAAATCAAAATGCCACAATAAATGTTGAATGTTTGCTTTGTACCCCGAGAAGTATAGCTTTGTGGCTAGCACAGGTCAGAGTGATATCTCTTCAGGGACCAATAAAGAGATTTGTCAAGTCCCTGTGTCTTGGTGTCAAGTGTGCGTTTGAACACACTGAGCTTGCTCTCTGACCTGGCATACTTGTCTTGTCAAGATAACTCAATAAAGCCACAACCATCACTGAATCAAGTGAGTTTGACTGTTTTTTTTTTTTTTTGATAAAGGTTTGTTGTTGTAACTATTGAGCGATGAGGAGAAATTGTCATCCATGGAGATTCATTGACCCTTCACTCATCTTCGAAGGCGTACTTTGCTTGTAGACTTATCACGATCCTAATCGGGATTAGTGTAATGTAGAGATTAATTAAAGGATAATTCAGTTTTTTTTGCAATATTCAAGAGATCTGTGTGACCTGGGATTTGTCAGGGTACTGAAGCTTGTATTTATCAATCTCTCAGAATTACTCCCAAGGTATAATGTATTAAGAGTGACTAAGAAAAATAGTCCAAGTGTAGATAAACATGAGAGATAATTAAGAAAGCCTGCTACAGGCACATTTGAAGGGAAGTAGAACTCATATGAGGCAATTTTATAAGTCTGAATGTAAAATTATGACATAAAAACATATCATTGGATTAGATACTGGGGAGTAGTGGTACCTTTTGGGAAATTCCAAATGAGCCATCTTATATTCTCTCATTGAGATGTTTTCTTCAAAGTTTATGTAATGGCTTCTTTCCTTGCCTTCTCTTTCCAAACTGAACTCCACAACATTCAAACACATACAGAGCAGAATACAATGAACCACACACACACACACACAATTGCAATTGTATTAGTTTACAGTATGCCCTGTTTGACATATATGCCATTCAAAATTTGATTAGCTACAGTATTTGCAGAATAATTCGCAATAAGCTGGTTAAAATTACATCTCTTCTACCCAAAAAAAAGAAAGAAAGAAATAATATGACTTATCCCAAATGTTTGAACCACCTTAATCCGGATAAGACTCTGAATCAAGTTAATCTCTTGGCTAGACTGGAGGGGAGGCACAAGAAACTTCCTCTTACCCTGAGGACAAACAAAGAAGGCCATCAAGATCAACCAACCTCAATAAACATCTGCGAGCAAATAAACAGAACAGATTCCCATTAAAGGTCAAGTGCTTAAATCTGAAACGGAAACATGACCAGGCTGTAATCCAACATCTCAAGCGTTGCCAAAGCATCAACAGCCATGTTCTGAACAAATAGAAATGTCAGAGCTGGACACAAAGGCCTCTCCATGGGAGGCTCTTCTCATCACTGTAACATGCAAAAGAAATTGTTTACATGCCAACCATCAGTGATGAGAGAGAAGAGGAGCGGTATAGTAAAAGAGAAATGAGCGAGAGATACAGATAGCGAGTGAGCAGAGCAGAGATGGAAACAGAGGGGAGAGTGGGGGGCTGACAGTTTGTGTGTATAATCCTGGATGTATTAAACTCTAGGGTTTGCTGCTGGGTTTTTATGTTAATAATGTGCACCAGCACACGGCAGGCAAAAGGGTTGTGGATGCTCCCCTCATTAAATGAGGTCATTTACTATACCAGTAGGACCTAACATAACCTGAGATGAGACCAATCGTAATGGCAGTATGCTGCTGTAATGCCCCTTCCACACAGCACACATTTGATTATGTATGTTGCACTGAATGCTAAAGTAAACAGGGTTTTTTGACTTGTAAAGGAACAAATAAATGCATTCCATTAAATGTACTGTATAGTATGCAACTACCACACTGACAGTGATGTGTTCTCCTACTCCTTATTTTACCAGTGGTAGTGACTCTGTGCTGCTCAGTAAAAATGTATTTGCTGAGCATGTTTTCCTCATCGTGTTCCACTAACTGTCCATAAGGACAGATGCCCACAGCCACTGAGTATGTCCTGGTTCACTGACTCTTTCACTTCATCATAATCTTTGTCTCATCAAATCACATCATAGTTATTTCCCCCATGATGTAGCAATTTGTCATTGTGGTTTCAGTTGACTGCATTGTAAATGCCCTAAACCCACCTTATGTTTATTTTCTTATTGTAACGTAATCAATTTAAAACATGAAAAGGCTAAGTGTTTTCATAAAATGCTGTTCTGGACTACATGTTCAACATAATCACTAATATTGTAATTACAAATCATATATTAATTGCCCCACATGCATGAACAAACTTCAGGAGCTTTAAACAATTACGAATGGTATACTGTGCATGCGTTATCTATGCATGCCACTGCCTTTGAACCTGAGTAAGAGGTAAAAACTGAAGAATAACACTGTACCTTAAACTGTGAGCTAGCAGGAGTCGTTAAGCGTCTTATGCATAAAGCAGTGTGTTGTTTAAGAGTTTTCTTTGATCTCTGCCTGTGTCACAGACTCACATACACTCATTCCGGTGAACACAAAAATAATAAAGAAAAACAAACTGCAAAATAGTCCGTGAACCTCACACTTTGAAGTAGGCATATAAAAACAATAAAATCCCACATCAGTGGAGCCGTTTGGGGTCTTAAATTTAAAGCACTGTTTACTCTTTTTAAGTAGCTCTCAGAAATTGTACAATTTATCACAAAGTTTAACATGATGCAAAACTTTATGAAAGGATTATTAAAATACATGATCTCAGTAAAACTCTATGACCTCTCCTAAAAGGCAGAGCTTCACTCCATACTTCTTTAGGCTTGACTCTATTTCGTGAATAATGTTGTAAAATACCAGAGGAGATGGAAATTGTTTTTGTCAAAAGCAGCATTCAATGTGACAGAAATGGTGCAACACAGGCTTTTATTTTCATGCATATTTTATTAAAGAGCAATTCTGAGTAGACTTTGTTTATTAAACCTGCAAACTAAACAGTTAGTTTATTCTAGATGCAGGTGTAAACGTCTTCATCTAATACCTCAAATGTTCTTTGGCCCATCACTCAGCTCTACATTTCACTCCTTCAAATTAGCGCAGTTACTGCCAGTTTCATGGAGATTAGCCTCCTATTGCACACCGTCAGAGGCAGTGAAGTGTTGGCCTCCATACCCAGAATTCATTGGGGTGCAGGTGCAGCCTTTGCACTTCTACAAAGTCAGTCTCCAGTTTTATTGCTGATCCTTGCGTCATCAGGTGTCACCTTTTGTCAGCAGAGATTTGAGATTTGTCTTCTCTGTGTACACTTTCAGCGGAGGCTGGCAGAAAATATCTGGGAATAAACTCTCAGGGATCACAGAGGTGCCGCTACTGTTGTTTTTTCATTGCGTGTTTTTCACAAGTCCAGGCGTCATCAAGTGATGCACATCGCTCAGTGATTTCATACAAATACACTGTGGAGGAAACACTTGAGGCGTGATTTCACATAGACACTCACTGCCACACAAACAAACGCACTTTTTCATTTGAACATGACCATTTTACTTCAGTTTTATTCATCTTTTAAATTAAATTTTTGTCAGACTCGGAGGTGGTGTAGCCAAGGAGAGTGATTGTTCCTTACTGGCTGACTATCTGACTGATGCTGTTACGGCCCCTTGGGCCTCTCATCCATGTTCTGCAGTAACCTTGTTTCTCTTCTCGCGTCTTGTAGGCCTGGTCCCGTGTGTTCGTGAATGGGGATGTGCCAGCGCGCGGGGCGTCTCCCAACCGAGGACATAAAGTGGGGCTGGCCTTTGAAGTGGCAGCGCGCAGTCTTTTGGTTTTGTTTGATGTTGAGATTGTTCAAAAATCGATATGCTTTATTCGCGGAATAAAACCCGACGGAGTGAAACTGTGGCCAAGCCTCGCCTGCCGTTTGTTTTGTTACCTTGAGCCTGTAACAAATAGGGGCTCGTCCGGTAACAGATGCACATGTGTGACATTTTCAAGACGACCCAGTGGAGCTGTTGGCAGACTGACAGTCAGGCAGGCAGAGGTGAATTGGACCACTGATACACGGACAGGTGCATGGATGGACAGAAGTGAATTGTACATATGGAATGCTATTTGCTTTCGCATAGTTACGTGTTTCCTGTCAAAACAGGAAGCAGCCAATAGCACAGAACGCTCCACCCCCCTCTCCCTGGACTGGCAGCTTCCAGTGAACACGGCCGAACCTGGACAGAACAGTCAGCTAGGACCACTTACCAAGCTAACGGCAGCGAACTACATTTAGCGCCAGTTAGCGCTTACTTTAACAACAAAGCTACCGGTATCTGTCTACCATGACACTCCATAAATCACCTCTGTACTGTAACTGGACTCCATCGTCATTCTCGGAGGTTGCCTATGGCCTGGAGCTGTTCATTGACAAGCTGCTGGTTATCAGTACATTTGTTAGTTACTTTAGCAACCAATAAAGCTATCTGTCCAGATCTGCCCTAGGCAGAGCAGCCCGAGGGCAGCTGACGGAAGACCAGAAAAAATTTTCTCCATAAAACATGACCCAGTTTCACCCAAATCACTGCATAATGTTATAGTCTTTTTTGTAACAGTTATAAAGTTGTGTTTTTGTACAGTAATCCATGAGGTCTGGTCTCTAGCAGAGAGACTCTCTTTTACACATCCATGGCAGCATCATAAAATAAAGAAAGCATTTATTGGATGAAAATGTATATACGCCACTGAGTGCAGGATGAGTCATCAACATTTTTAATGATTTTCAGGGAAGCTACAAATTATACCATTTAAAAATACCTTCAAAATTACTTTTTTGCCACTACTGGACCTGATACTGGCGTAATGGTGAGATATGGAGCAAGACATATTTGGAAAAAAACTGTGTGCTGCTGACACACCCTGAAGAGCAAGTCTACGTCACTGGGACAAGTTGAGAAGTTAGACCACTGGAGGAAACAACAGAAAATCTGATTTTCTGAGGATCTTTGGTTTGCTCTTCCTTTCAAAGATCTGATGATCTATAACTGTTTTTTGGGTCTTTTGCCAAGAGCTAAGTATTGGGATCATTATAAATAATAATAATGAATCAATAAATGTTGAATATTTTGTCCACAAGTGTCTGGGAAACCTGCACTAAGGACCATTCATGCAGAGTGGACCTCCAGAACAAAAGCAAGGAAGTTTCAAGTATGGTTATTTTATCAGCAAGGAGAAAGAAGAAAAAAGAAAGAAAGAAAGACACAATTTCTCTCAAAATAAAACAGGATTTGGTTGAGTGAACTCTGAGAACCATGGTTTATAAATGCATCATTTTGAAAGCATGTCTGACAAGCGAACAGCCCTCAGACTGGGGACACATGGGGACAGCTGAAAAAAACTTTATATTCATGTCATACAGTATATAAACCTGCCAAAACCACCCCAAAACACTTGTCAATGAGAGATTATATACTGAAACAAACTGGTAACAGTTTAGTAAATCTGTGCACAAATGGTTATTTACACGTTCCTAGAGACAGTTTATATAGTTTTTATTTTTGCTTAGCTTTTTGAGCAATTCGCTATAAACTCCCAAACATCTGTGATAAATTTTCTTATTGCCTTGAATGAGAGCCATTTGTTTGCAGCTCTCTTATTTTTCCTTTGCTCTGCCTTGATGATTTATTCGGGATTTTGCATCTGTTTGTTACCTAAAGCAAGAACAACTCTGAAAAGATAAAAGCACGGCTTCAAAGTCAGTTCATCTGAGTTCAGCCCTGTTCATTTTCTGTCTCTGGCTCAACCTGTCACTGTACCAACACTCCATTCACAGAATGGGGTAAACAGTCATAAAATATCACTCACATGAACTCTCAGGTAAATTCTGTTTGACATCTTGATCTTGATCTTCTGAACAAGACCATTACATGGTTTTGAAAAACAACCCAAAAGAGCAATCTGAACAGCCCAGTCGACAGGATATAATGTTAGTTAATGGCAGTTAAAGGGTCTGCAAGCCACAGATACGTCCAAGTTTGAACGTGGCATAGGATATGTACCATAATGACATTTGTACAAATGGGCCATATCGCATTTACATTACGTGTATTTACCAGACTTTCACATCAGGAGGTGGAGGGGATGGTGGTGGTGTTACAGATGACAAGGCTGCGAAATGGGCAACTGCATTTTGGGTCTGCGTTTCTGTATTTGTAAGGGTGAAACCACAGGATGTTTCTGAGGAGACCTCGGGACATTTTCAGCCATATGTGGTGACCAACAGAGAAAATTGAACCTCACCAAACGCAATGTTTGCAACATAATGAAACAAACAGCCTGAACTAATCTGTGGTTTTGCAGAAAACATGCTTGGCTAACATGTATTCTGGTGATTGGGTTGAACTAAACACAACTTGTTGCATTCTGGAAAATTGTAATTGGCATTTTTCAAAGCATGTTTTTTTTACTTGAGAAAATAATTGTCAAATTCATTAATGATAGAATAATTGTTAGTTGCAACCCTATTTAACCCTCCATTAACAGCATCATTGTCTCTCTAGCAAACTGTTGGCCAGCAGTCATCATTTTACCTGGCAAAGGATGAAAGAGTCATATAAAAGTAACTAAAGTTGGCCCTAATGGTGGTGCCTGAGGAGACAAGTGAAAGAAATCACGTAATCTTTGGCCATTGATGGAGGTGATATCACACAATAGCAAACTACAAAAATGAACCAAATGTTCCAAATGTCAAGACTGTGTGATTTCTTGGTTTTAAGAATCTTTTTTTTTTCTTCAATTTAGTTAGGAACTGCTTACGTAAGTGTAAATTCAAAAAGATGTGCACTTTCTCACCTATATAAAGTACAGGAGTTTGAGAGCAAATTGGGTCTGTTCCTTAAGTACCAGTGGGATCTAGTAGCCCCCTTGGCCAAGTGATTCAGTAAATGGAGAGAGGAATGCTCTGCCAAGTGCAGTGGAACAGAGAGAGCTCATTTTAAAGTGTGTACTATAATCAAGGTTTGCGTGTTTGCGTTCTCACATCAAAATATGACAATTGGACAGATTTTATTTGTACTATATCTGATGGTTATTCACTACACCCCATCCAATTTCCCTATTTAAATATTAGAAGCTGAAGCACAGAGCAGTGCTGCCAGCCCAAACACCTAACCATCACAAAGGTCTTGAATGGTCTACTGTAAATAATGAATGCAAGTCTTCTGTTGTCTCTATATCATACATGAGAAAGCTTTTATTCAGTCAAGAAGTAAAGTATGAAAAATCAATGTACTATAGCCCGAGGTCACTCACTTTTTATTGTACTGAATGTAATACACAAGCCTTTGAACAAATAGCAGACATAAGTTGTTTTATTAAAGGCAAGTGAGGAGAAAAGAGTCAGAAAGATGTAGGAAAGGACAGGTCGACCTGAGTTCAGTAACATGGACGGAATGGAGAACTGAAGTGTTTATGTGGTTTGATTTTTCTGTTCATTACGTCCATATGGAATACTTAACAAAACACTCTCATGTATCTTTAAAAGCCCTCTTTGTGGGCCCTGTCAACAAAACCAAACATGTGCAAGGTGCTTTTAATGCCATCTTGATTTTATACAATGCATTTCCATACAAACTCACTCCATTAAGATAAAAATATAGGTTATAAAGACAAATTCAGATATTAATATGAGTTCTAGTTGAGAGTTTGCATAGCTTCAAGAAAGGGGATTTTATCCCTAACACTGCTTGTATTTTGGACAGTTTGCAAGCGTTCCACAGAGGATGACTACGTCAAAACACAACACTGAACAAAGCTTTTTAAGAGACACTTCCTTGTCATGAAAGAAAGTTTTTTTCATCAATACAGCCAATAGAAAAAGCACCAAATCTTTTTCATCCCCATCCAAGCCCTAACTTTCAATCTCCATTTCAATTGAGCCTTTTTTTTTCTCAGGACCAAGGTTTGTTATTGCTCACTTCAGTCACTTTCTCCATGTTTTCGATTTTCTCATTCCAGAGTCGCTGTCATGTTTCTCTTCTCTCCCGCCACTCTGCCTCCACAAAAGCTAATTGTGTGAAATTATGCTGTCTGCCTCAAGTCATTGGTAGTCTATTGTAAGTAGTTTCTTCTTCAATGAAAATGGCAGCTTTTCATACTCTCTTGTGAGAGAATTGTAGTTTGTCAGACAATTAATTTACCAATCACCTTCTTATTTTATACAACAGTTGACCCAGGTTAACTATAGTAAATCTTGGCTGTTTGATGAATTTGACACCACTGAATGCAACACGTTAATGTAATGTTAATGTTTCTCACGTCTCAGAACATTATTCATCTCAAAATTGATAATACAATTCACACTATGCACTCAGCCAGAAATTGCTAGAAGTAATTGGCGCACTAATGGGATTGATTTGAACGATGGATGTCGACACTGTTTTTTATTTTTTTATTCCAGAGAAATACTGTTGCGGTGATCATCATTCTAAGTGTTTATATCTTTAATTAAGCTGCAGCAGACACTGCATATTGTATATTTTTATAGATAGATCTGCAAATTCTTTTCATAATTAATCCATTTATTGTTTATGTCAGAAAATAGTGAAACATGGTCACTTAAATCTCCTAAAAAATTGTGCATTTTTGAGACAGAAAAATGCACAAAAAAGAAGGGTAATATATGACATTTTTACTTAAAAATTATTATTATTATTTAAGAATTAGCAAAATAATTGCTGATTATTATCAGGTTATGAGATGATGAGGTAATCGGCTAATTGTTACAACTCTAATCTTAATGTCTAACACCACCCAAAAAACACAGAGAGAAATTTTCATTTGAAATGTATCATTCAGGCAACTATACAATTAAAAATCAGTTAAAGCCTTACCACCACAAAGCCATCACTGATTTACTGTATCAATTCGTAGTAAGAAGCTGCAGTACAGAAATGCAAAGGATAACATTATTTCGGGGCATTTTTACAGGTATGTTTTTTTATTTAAAAATAAAATATCGGCATTTGGTAAAATACCATGACAAGATATCAAATATCTCTATCAGTTAAGCTCCAGTACTTGCTAAATATTGAGGATGCCATCTGTAAGAGCTTTACCATTTCTCCTCCAGACACTAATACCCCTTGATTGGTATTTGTTTCACTTTTAATTTGGTACCATCTATCATTTTGCAACAGGATGACTCTCTTGCTTTAATAATTCTTGTAATAAGAAGATTCACTTTATCTTCACTTAGTAACAATACATTTGGGAGTAATTCATTTGTAAATTCGATCAAACGCCTCATTAGTAAAAAAATAAACAAAGAAATGAGCCACATCAAAGAGAAATGTATTGGAGAAATGTATTAAAACTTTTACTCATGATCAGATCAGCATCTGATCCTCTCTGTAGCGCTCTGAAAGCAGATGACATATGATGCAGCAGACTGAAAAAGTCATGTGACCAGGCAACTAAATAACATGCAAATTGAAAGGCAGCAGTGAATTGCACTCAGAGGAGTTATTTGCCCTGTGGAGAGTGCCACTGGCAGCCAGTGTGCTAGCATGCACGGCCACTGAGTGAGTATGAAACCATTTGGCCTGCTGCCTCCAATTCCAAACATTCAGACCCTCTGATGGACTACTCTTCTGTGAGAGTGCTTAGTGTCCACTTTGAATAAATGAACTAGAATTTTCTTTATACACTCTGACTTCATGAATGCTCCAGTGTGGCAACAATGTTTCCCCGTTACCCGAATTGCCAATTTCTTAAAAAACAAATCTCATGCTGAACACAACATTTGATTTTAATTCATGCTTCTTCTCAACCTCAGAAACTCTGTCGAGGCTTAACATGCAATAATTGTGTGGCTATAAAACTTGCGGTAAAGCTTTCGTTGCACTCTGTATCCATACCGTTCTTTCTCTTCAAATCTTTGTCTCCCATCCTTAATTAACCAGTATGGTAACACCAACTGCTTTCTCTAGATGATTAAAACACTAAATTCACGCTGCACAAAAATACTGCAGTCTTATTATCTCACATACTTAACTGTAAGAAACCACTCTACATAGAACCAGCTTCATCCTCAACACCCTGTATAATTCATCCTTGTTAACCCTTTTCAAAAGTTCAAAGGTGAACTGAGGTTAATAGAGAGCACACACTCAGAGACAAAAACATGATAAGTAATTATTGAAGTATTGAGCCGCATTCATCTCGGTGGTTTATCTTAAAATCCTAATCATCATTTGTCTTTTGAGACACTACTAGGCATCTTAATTACTCTATTGGCATGTCAGTGTTTTGTCATATCACATATACAAGTAGGAGCACACTGTTCACTAGCCATTCAAGCAAAAAAAGATATATAGACTTACTGTCAATATATTATATTATATATATTATATTACTCTCCAATATGTAAGCCAGGGACAAACAAAAGATATATAGACAGTAAGTCTATATTTGTCCCTGACTCAGTGGAAATCATGTTATCTTTTCCAGTTTTTCCGCCGTGTGTTGATTAAAAAAGACGTATTCCCCCTCTCAACCATAATTATTTTGGAGCTCTTAAGTGAAGTACCTATAAATAGCATAATTTCATGATCAAAAACCCGACTAGGATACGATGACCAAGGTGTGAGAGGGCTTGTTTGTACTGGTTTGTTCAACAAAATGGATGCTAATAATAAATTGCAGGGAACAAGCATTTCTTTTCAATAGAATGAGCAACTCATTGGGGCATGAAATCATTATGAAACTGTGGCATATGGGAGAGATGGCAGGCGGGCGAAGAGGACTGCGCTCACTCACAGTCTTCATCTGAATGAAGTCCTCCAAAGTCAAATCACACCAATCAGGAGTGTAATCAATAGACAATCATAATGTTTTGTTTGCTGGTGATCCTGAGCGGTGGTTAGAGAGGCCTCTGCTCCATGATTTCCCCCAGTGAGAACAGGAAAGCACCCCAATTTGTGAAGACGTCAATCAGATATCAGCTCTCTCGATGTGTGCCCCGGGTCTGTTAATAGCCAGTGAGACATTTAGGACTGACAGATTAGCGCCTACGTGAGCTGGAGAGCTAAAGTTGTACACAAGACGCTCTCTACATCATGTGGTTCCAGTGTGAAACACCCATAACTCAGTCAGTTGATTTAATGTGTTACAACATCACTGTAAGATTCTAGGACTTTTTCAGATAAGTGATTTACAAAATTTCATAGCCAAATAAAATACACTGGCTGTTCTAGCTTTAGGTATAGCTAACAGATCATTCAGCTTGAGGTCAACTTAACAGTATCACCACAATTCAGGCAATGACATTTTTTTCTACATATACTGCTACATATCACCCTGTCAAAAACTCCAACAAAAATGAATATAAACCAGATCTGAGAATGTGTGTTTCATCCTTGGAAAGTCATCTTGTAACTCATTCAAGGCCATCCCTGTCACCGTGGTGATGATACAATCAAGGTGTGAAATTAGCACTAGTCACCAGCCAAATGCTGAGAAAATATGAGAGTTAAAAAAATAATGATGTACTCTCTAGTGGCTGGTGAATTTGACCATGTATCTGTCATTGCCTGGTAGATTTAAAAAGTTAATTTCCCACCTACATTGGCTTCTACTCTCCTGAAACTGGGCTACAGTACAGTCGCTAACTAAAACACACAACGGACATGGGTCTAGCCAAATAGATTTAACAATTTAAGTCACCAAAGGCACAAATACAATGTTGATACAACTGCTCCTGAAGAATGTGGAAAAGAGGCTGGAGCAGGATGGATACATCAGTAGTAGGAGGAATACAGCATAATCAGGTGGAGTTGGCACCTTTCATTCTCTTTAAAAAATTCATTAGAAACTAATTAAACCTGTTAACAAGACGGCCATACTGTAACATTGGGTTGCATGTTGTTTCAGTGCTTTCAGTGCTATCAACATGGCGAGTGTCCATTCTGAAGAAAGAAGCCAATGCAAAAGTGGCTGAAACCTGTATTCTTTATAATGGCAAGCAGGGGCTAACTCCACTGGTTTCAAAAGAAGTCTGATCATGTGTAAGCTTATGAGAGAAGGACCCAAATTCTGACTTGATTTATTACCTCAGTTAACAGTTTTTTAATGAGTGTGTGGTCTCTATCACTGGTTTCAAGTCTTCTTCGCACGATGTTCATTTAGTAACTTATGGGCTATTTTGACATTGAATAGATGATAAACCAGAATATGCTTTGAATGTGGCTACCTTGTGATTGACAAGACATACCAAAGCTTGTCCTAGGGTTCTCAGCGAGATCTAATCAGGATAATCTCCCACAGCTCCACCCTCTTGCCCAAATACGGTAGCTTCTGATAGCCATAATGCCAAACTCAAGGCTAAAATGGTAGTTCAGAAAGCAGTGGTGGGTTTACACTTGTTTTGAACTGATGTGAAGATCTGGATTGAATTGTGCACTTCCAGGAACACTATATGTCTGGTGCTGTGTCCATAAGTAAGCAGGATTAAGAAGTCCTCTTCCGTCATGTAGCTACCTAGCTACAGTAATGAAAAAAAAGAGAAAAAATAATTGAGTAAAAATGACATCTTCCCAAGTTGTTTTAAGTTAACTTACAGAAAAAAACATCTTTATTTAACATACTTCTTTAACTGCAGCAGCTACCATAGTGTCAGTGTTAACTGAAAATGAAACGTCCAGTTTAGAAGGCTTTGCTAGTTAACATGCTGAGAGCTGAGAGGAATAAACTACACTGGTGGCAGGATTAGCTGTTTGAAGACTGAACAGAATAAATTCTGCCCCACTTCATGTAGCCTCTGATCCACTAGCTCTGGTTTCTTAGTGTATTTCTATAGAGGGTTTCTTTTATTGCTCTTTCTGTGCAACTGAAATATTCTGTCCGTATTCTTAGATATGTGGGTATCCACTACTCCACTAGACAGTAAAAACTTGAAGAGCTTGTCATTTTAAACGCAGTCAAACTAGAAATATTTTTGACAGAATCCAACTACAGCTATCAACAGTCGATTGTTGTGCTATCAAAAACTTGCTCATCTCTTTACAGAATTTGCAGAGTGAATCTTGGCCATTTTCACATCAGACCACTATTGACCAATTGCTGCACAGAGAAAAATATCTTTTTAAATTGTCAGTTTCAGAAAATAAAGATAAATATTTGGAGACCCTAATTCAAGCGTTGGAAAAAGCATTTCTGAAACTAACCACTGTTCCAAACAACATTTTGAGTGAATCATGTGGCAGCGCCTTCAGACTTCAGAGCGCTTAAATGTAGAGTGCAGTGTTTAAGCTGAGAAACGCATTAGGCCCATCTTCTTGTAGCCCCAAATGCTTTAAGCTAAAAGATTCATCTTGAACAGAAAAGTGCACTGCAGAAGGTTCACTGAGAATTAGCTGCAAAACTTTCTTGGCTCATTTAACCACTGGAGAGCTAACCCCCAGATGAAACCCTGATAAGCAGGTTGAAAAGCACTGGTTTGTGTCTGTATTGATGGCTTCAGGTTTAGTTTATGCTGTCAATTTGTTGTCTATCAGTTTTGCCAGGGGAGAAGAGTAATAGTGTCATCATGGAGAGTGATCAGTGGAGCAGAGCACATTATAGAGGAAGTGTTATTGAGCTATGAGTTGCCCTTTCTTGTTACTTCCTGGGAGAACAATTACTGTGTTTGAGTAACCAATGATTGAGACAAGATGTGGTTGCAGTATGTAATTGATGAGCGGTGTTGCATGCAAACAAGGTGAATTTGCTTTTAAAGAGTGTTCAGGGTTGTTTTTTTTTTAAGTTGCTGTAAGTTTCAAAGAACGCTCTCCTGCTCCAGAGTTTGCCTTAACTGCTGAGATACCTGAACAGCAAAATACATTTTGAAAGCAAATAGCAGAGCAATGTCGCTATCAGTGCTGCTGAGCAGTACCGTAACACAAATCCAACCATCCATGCAGGGCCTCCCTGCAGCTCGCTGTCGGTAGACCTCTTCGCAGACACACACACAGATACACACAGACACACACACACACACACGCTCGCACGCACACGCATGCACGCACACACACACACACACACACACATGCTTACACACGCACACACACACACTCACACATGCACACACACAGAGTCTATAACACAGTATAATGTGTGTTGCCCTATTAAATACAGCTGATTAACAACACTTATCGAATTCATACAAGGTCTGATGCCCTCTGATGCTCATCTTACATCTGTGAACGGTGGGGTCCTGTCGGAGTGTTGGGGCTTGTTTTTTTACAGCTGAGTTCACGTGATTCTAACACGGTTAGCAATGGGAATTGATAAGATTTTATTGAAACCAATGCCGTTAGTGATTTTGCTCTTCAATCCTATTCTTTATCGGATTTCTATTGATTTCTGATAAATTTTTGAGCTGGCTGTAACCTGAGAACTAGCTGCAGCAATAGTCAGTCTGTCTGCATCTAAAATGTATGAAATGAGATAATATTTGTTCAGCATTCATTTTCATTTTGGCTTTCTTATTCAAAGAGAAAATCTGCTAAGCCTGCCTGAGTGGCACTAATGTTAGATCATAGGATATTCACCCTTGGTAACAGACATGCTGCTCAGTTGGAAAGTAGAGGCACTCGTGAGTAGAGTGTCAAATACACAGCATTCCTGGAATTTAAGCCCATGTTACAAAGAAAGATGTCTCAGCATATTGCATGTGTTTCCACCTGTTAAATCATCATTTTGCAGACCTTACATCTTGTACTGTCATATTTCTTCATTAAAGGAAGCCACAGTGTGGAACATTTCCTCCTCTTCACCACGACTTTTTGTTGAAAGCTTCCAGCAGCATAGACGTCAGGGTTGCCACGGTGATTAAATTTTCCCACCAACTGATAAGCTTGTGACATGGGTTTACTTTTATTTTGAAGTAGGCTAGTCTCAGGAAATGCAATGTGTTCAGTGAGTTTAGCACTTAGCTCTATCATTCATCCAAAATCCGTCCACAAATCAAATAAACAGTCATTTTAAGCTTTTGTTGCTTTTGTTGACAGTGGATCAATTTGAAATATGTCAGGGAGTAGTTTTATACTGTCTGTGGGAGGAAAGGAATAAGAAGGAGCTTTTTAATGAAGAGTTGCAGGCGACAGGCTGCACACCTCCAACTTCTCAGTGAGGTGACCAACTCTTTTTGCCTCATTAACGTTATCAGGTTCCCTATTTGCATTTGGTTTAAATACAAAATATTGCCAATTAGGCGCCTTGCTCCTCAGTTTGAAAACAAAATCCTCATGTTGGTCAACTCTTCTTACTCATCACATGATGATCAAAATGTCACTCTCTGTGCTGCGACTCTGCTGCTGCTGCTGCTGCATGGAGCAGACACTGTCAGTTTGTAATTGAAGTATTGATGAAAAAAAAAGGAATGTAATTGCTGTATGCCCAAACACTAACACACAACACCCCTAACACCAACTACCGCAGCAAGCCTTGTAGAAGTGTGATTTTGATGTCATGTATTTGCAATGATCAACTGTCTAAAGAGATGCCGGCATTGACAAAGGAAATTGGTAAGCTCAAGACATGATTCCAGTGGATCAGACAATTTCGAACTGGTTCCCAATGGTTCTGTATTCCAGTCCCTCGACACAGTGATGATTACTCATGTCTTTTCAGTTAATATAAGGAATACTTTCTCTGCCTTTAAATGAATTCTCAACTCAAACCCATCAAAACCTACCCACTGTTGCTTTAAATGTTTTCTTGTAGTGGTATTCCGTTTCAAATCTTTTATTTAGGTGTCCCACCCTCGTTGCATTCTCCAGCTCAGACATCTATTCACTTTAAATCCTCCATCAGATGTAGCATCTTCAACCAATCAGTTTGGACTGGTTTTTCAATGTGTTTTGCTCACCACAAATACAACTTAAAACATCTTTTTTTTTTGCATTTGTTTTGTGTGCTCACAGCTTTCAGAAAATCCCCCTTATTCCTCCCAAAGCTCTACAGTCAAACCTCGCTTTTGTAGAAAAATTACTATAAACAACTGAAAATATATTGATCAAAACGGTGATGTCAGACACATGTCTCACCAGTATCTGACACTGTGTTGGATTATGATTTTTGGTTGTTTTTTTCGGGGGATGTTCACTGGTTGCATTTAGTGGAAGAGAGTTTGAAATTTTTAGTTGCAACATGCTGCAATCTTTATGAGTACTGGGGCTTCTTCCATCACCAGTTTTCTCAGCTGTGTTTCATCAGCAAAGATGTGCAAAACACATTACCTGAACCGACATGGAGAATGAAGTATAACCTTGGAGGGATTTTAAGGTATCTGATGAAGAGGATATAGCACCAAACAAGGTGATAGAGAGATTCTAAATAAACCAATTACAAGAGCAAATTCTCTAATTCCAACAAAATGCTTATTGTCAGATGTAAAGATCTTTTTGGTGTCAGTGCAAGGCGAAGCAGAGCTCCAACCTTCTCCATCCTGTATTTACAAAAGTAAATAGATTAAAAACATACTTTTGTTTTTCTTCATCTAAATACTTTGTGTTTCCAAGAATGTCTTTTTTCTACAGCAGTCAGACATTGCTGATGTTAATGTAGAAAACATTCTGTATTTAAAAAGCTAACTTTCCAGATTTGATTTGATTTTTAAAAGACATATTCTGGCATAATGTGGGTGAACGCAGACCAACTGGTCAGACCAAGCTGGACTCAGTTGGTCAGTCGGAACATATGTAATTTTTAGGAACTGTAGCCATCAATGTAACAAACATGAAATGGAGAAAGAATGATTTCTAAAAGTTTTTGTACATGGAAATTTAAGCAATTACTTTTTCTTCTGGTTAGAAAAAACTGTTAATTTTTGTGAGTCAAACATTATGTTTAAAGGTTGCAATAAATCTAGTTTCTGAATAAATAGAAAATAAATAGATACATTTCAAAAAAATGTTTATGATGTCTGTACCAGTACCATATGTAAACATGCATTAAAAGTCACATTTAAAGAATCTATCATTATCATCCCAAGGATTAAATTCCATCATACTGGAATTGACTATTACCCTTTTCATGCTAAACGATAACCTTTTCAATCTCATTTTTTTTTATTGTGTTTACTCTGACTTTAGTGGATGACTCAGACTTGTTCTTTCTGCTTTATGAGCAGGTGTTCTTTTCATTCGTACACGTCTGCCACATTACTGGTGTGAGATGTTTACGTGAAGGTTCACATTTAATGATTCAAATGTCATTCCATTTTAATAGAACGACACTTTGCAAATGTGTGCCAAAGTCAGAAAGCAATTCTGTATTAAGGTGAGCCAATGAACTGTACATGCTAATGGCTTCAAGGTCAGTGAAGCCAGATTGTGACCGGGAGGTCAAGGGCTTGAATCTCAGAGGAGAACAAAAAAAGAGCAATTTGCACAGCACTGAACTGTTACTGCTTTAGTTTAACTGAGGTACATGTACAGTAAAAGACTGCGGTGTTAGCAGGTGACAAACTGGTGTGAATCAGGGCATTTGCTCCATTAAACCCGGATAAATTACGACACAAGAGGGGAAAAAATGTCTGCCTGCAAGCTCAACGTGTAATAGGTAATTTACTTTGGTTTTAATTTGCATTTTTCAGAATAACTTTTCACTGCACTCTGGTAATTTTAACACAAATCATTCTCGGGGACAGTTTTAACTTGTCCCCATTGTCCCTTTTACTGTAAGCAATAAAAAATGACAAAATGTTCTGGGGTAAAAGATTTAAATTGGCCTATTCATTGCCCATTCAGTGAAAAGAAAAGTGGTAAATTAGCCCTGTAAGTAGGTGTTCTTAAAAATTCCAAGAAAAAGAATGCATTTATGCATTTAAACTAGTCATAACAAGATTTCCTTGGGCCATAGGTTAAATTATTTCGCAAGTCTTCATCTTGGAAAACATGCCTAAGTGCCCAAAATGTACAATAAGTGGCTGGTCAACTGTCAAATGCACTATATCATAAAGTCGAATTGTACTTAGTTCATTAACAGCGCTAATGCATAACGAGAATCTCACAGACAGTGCCAGAATTAGAATTGGAGTTTGTTTTTAAGAGTTTGGGAAGAAGCAAAAAGAGAAAGATAATAAAAAGGAAAGTGATTGCATAAGAGTAGCTGTCGGGCCCAGATGCACCATTTTTTTTCTGTAGCCTTCATCAATCAGACAGAGAAAATGAAGTAAATGTGTGCTCAGTGCTCCTGTGTGTTTTATTAAATAAAACAGGGACACTGAGTTACATTACTTTCATTCCAGTCTGAATGATATATACTAGTGGAGGCAAAGGAGCCCTGAACTGGGATTATTTTCCTGTTTTTGTACTGTAACAGTTGCTTTCCTGGGGAGATGTTGGAAATCTACAGTGCCTGTAATTCCATATCCTGCATCATTTAAGAATAAGATGCTGATTATATTATTTAACGTGTCATGAACCATTGCTTGACTTGGAAACATTTCTGACAAATGCTATGAACTGAAACACGAAGAAGGTATCTGTCTATCCGTGATGTATGTCCTTAAATTCAGTCTCAGCGCAGTAGTATAAACCAAAGTCCATGTTATTGATAGGAACTCCTTATATCTCCATATATCTGCTTATTCAAGAAGCATTTGGACATTAGTTTCATCAGAAGTCCATTTTGTCTACATTGGCTGTCTAAGTGACCCTCAAGCTTCAGGATGGCAGGAAATATCTGTAAAAACATTTAAATTCATGAAGCAAAAGAGAATAGTTGGCTGTGAAATTGATCTTAGCCTCACACATACTGTTTCATCTTGCAAAGCAACACCGTAATGTTTACCAATATATCCTTAGCTTGTCCGTTTGAATAGTGCATGAAATGACATTTAGAATATGCCCTTTACTCTGCTCTACTCATTATAGGTACCGCAGGCAGTTGGAAATGGCTTTGGATTATGGAAAATAGAGCTGTGTGGCAGGAGTTGAGCCGGAAAGTCAGAACCTTTGACATTGCCGTTCTGAAGAAAGTCCATGAGAAGGTGTGAATAGAAATACAATTACAGTTTACTTCTGTGGACAGGTTATTTGGGTGGCACATTAATGTATAAAGAACAAAAAGTGCATCGCCGACATCTGCTATGATGCTAACAAAATATTAATGTAAATGTGGTCTCATGGGACAGAGTTGTTCCCTTTGAGGGAGTCAAATTGGCAAAGCAGTGCTCAGTGCTAACAACATCTTTTACATACTGTCGACTGTTGAATGATGACAGAGTACTTTTTTAAAGACTAATCTGCCTCAACTAAAATTTGAGCACATGTCAACTCTTCACATGAAAAATCTTTTCTGCTAATGAAAGCTGCTGATTTGAAAGGACCCTATTTTTCATCATTTTTGAGTCGTGCTGGGCCGCCTTCCTGCCCTCCACCCGCGTCCTCAGGTATTCCTCAGGTGACTGTTACCTGTGCCTGAGGTGGCTGAGGGGCGGGCTCTAATGATCCCTGCAAATGGAGGTTGTTTTTTTTCCAGATGTCTTGTGCCAATACTACAAATACAGCCCGAGGCAGTTTGGTCTAATTAAAGCCAATAACCCACATGGTTTGATCACAAACTTCAATACCAACTGAGAGACTGCAGCCTCTGCGCTTCTTTTTTGGTTATGTTAATTTCTTCGGATGAACTTGACAGTCTGCTTCTTCACTTTTTTCCCTCTTTAACCTCCGGCTGAACCACATCAGCGCCTACCATATATACCTTTAATGTGTAAATGAGCCCTA
This sequence comes from Pagrus major, assembly GCF_040436345.1. Taxonomy (NCBI): domain Eukaryota; kingdom Metazoa; phylum Chordata; class Actinopteri; order Spariformes; family Sparidae; genus Pagrus; species Pagrus major. The sequence goes on along the minus strand of NC_133232.1, from coordinate 21,066,752 downwards.
CACAAGAACATAAGGGCGAACCAGTTTTCATGTTCTAATGAATTATGGGATTTGAACAATTGGATATTTAAAGATCTGCATTTTTAACATTTTTTAACATTGGTCTGTTTATTCTTAATTGACAATTAACTGCTACAGTCCTTTTTTTTTACAGCAGACTTGTCATTTTAGGAAAAGCACAGGTGTTTCTAATTTAAAAAAATAACTAAACATGTCAGGCTTTAAAAAAAAAGATATATTTGGCACTCCCCATGTACACAGGTACACAGAATTTAGCATAAATACACACAGGTACACGCAAATTCACATCGTCTTTTCTTACTGTTCATCTGGTTACACAGTAGAGAAACAGCTGAATAAATATCAGGAGCAAACTGACTGAGGGCCAGCAGATGGGTATCAGCTGAAACAAAGAAAAGTCTTGCAAGTTTCATTCACTACAAACACAACAAGGCAAGAATTTATCACATATTGATTTAAATTTTCCGTGAATTACTGTCAGTCATAAACTTAAAGACATTGCTTCTGCAGTTTCTTCACTTCCAGTGGAGTCAACGAGCGGAAATACTGACATTAATTTTATTACCCTGTGTGTCTACCTGTCTATTGGACTGGAATTCTGGAATGATCTGTTCAGTATTATTATTTGTCTGCATGTAATCTGGATGAAATATATTGATGTCATTTGTTTACATGTGTTGATCTTCTGGATAATTTTCCTTTATGCTCATTGGGTGATGCCACATCTGAGGAGAGCAGATGTTGGAATTTGTCAGTCAGTTGCACCGTTTGAGCCGTGCAGCAGCATGTAGAAGCGATCGTCAGCACAGACGCCCTGTTGTTAGGGAAGTGGAACTGCTCATTGATGTTGTGATTCTCTTTTAAAACTCCGCCGTCATGCGTCACCTTAAATAGGCCACAAACCGCATGTGGTTGCATGTTAGACCTCAAAACGAAAACGGCCTTATGTTGTTGTGCGTAGGTGACTACACACACAAAACAAACTATGAAAGTACCAAAAGATGATACATGTATCAGATATTAATTACAAATTGTATAATTTCAAAATGAATATAAACAGATTAAATAATGCAGTTTTGTCAAAGTCCTCTTCAGACCAATCACAGAGAAAAGACATCTTTTAAGTTATCTTTGAAGTTGTACAAGCTCACATTGACGAAGATTTTACATAAGTGTTAAATTCAGAAATTATATATTTTATTATATTTAATAATAATGTAGTTATGGTCATAATTGTAATGATGATAATAATAATAAATCATGTCTCACAATATTAATATTGTAATTAGGGCTGTCAAAATAACGTGTTAATTTTGATTAACTAATTACAGAACAAATAATGTATAAAAAGAAAAAAAACAACTGATTAATCATCCCTTAACCTTTATGTCACTAAACACGTTCCACAGCAGCTTTGTAAACAACATGGAGGCAGATAACTAAATGCTGCTGAGCATACTGAATGGAAAAGACCCACTCCAGCCAGTGTTTCTCTCTAATGGTTAAAAGTCTTCCAAACCGAGTATGGGCTGTAGTCGAACATTATACCATCGCTTCCAGACGCTGTCGTTTCAGCATGATTTTCATTGATAGCATGGATAGCAATAGCATGGATATTGGCACAGACACATATAGCATGGATATTTAGCAGTGATAGCGATAGCTGTCATTCAAACATGAGGTCTTTTTGTGTATTGAGGAGCTGCAGAGTTTATTCATGGTCGAACTGTAACCTGTACTGTTGACAGGAGCACCGTTTTGTGCACTTTAGGAATTTCTGTGCCATTGGAGTCCTTCAAGCTTGAAATATCACCTGCTTTTAAAGTTTAGAATGACCATTTATTCATTGATTCACTCTTCTTCCAATATATATATATATATATATATATATTTATATATATATATATATATATATATATATATATATATATATATATACACATATATTTTTAAATGCTTACATAAAATATTGGTATATGTGATTAATTTCGATTCATTAATCAGAAAGCTTGTAATTAATTAGATTTTTTTATTTTTTATTTTTACTCGCTCGACAGCCCTAATTGTAATATTTCACTGACAGGCCTTAATGTTGCTGCTGGCCACTTTGCATTAAGCTGTGCGAGCTTATGTTAAGCCTCACAGGCTGACAGGATGAACGCTTTCATGGCCCGGAATCATGAAGCTTCGAGCTGAGTTTAAGGTGATCATCTCAAAATGATGATGCACTCCAAAGTTTAAATGGGAGATTCCAACAGTTCTCTTTACCAGCTGTCTGTCATTTATGCTCTTAAAGAGCTGCAGCTACTAATTAGGGGTGCCAATGGTCAACCACTGCAAATTCAATTTTAAACAGTTACGTATGTTGGCTGATAGATTCATTTGCATACAGACACACTCTGGCTAACGCCTTTGCTAGTTACCTGTCTGAGGTGAAAAATGAAGTATGCTCAGCAACAAGAAAGGCAACAAAGTCAAATACATATTGTGATGCTGCTCTTAAGTTGTAGTACTAGTATTATACTGTACCACATTAAGAGCAATCGCCCAGCTTCCATGTCCGTGGATGGCTTGCAGCCAAAGCTCAAGTTGCTCCTAGCTAGGGGGAGAAAGCTTAATGTGCATCCTAATCCTAACCCAAGGCTGGCCATCACCCGGTTGACATGCTGAATGATTGAGACAGATATCCTGCTAATCAGTGTGGTAGAGGGAGAGAGATTTAAGGAGCTAGTGTACGTTATATCATTGAGAGCTCCTGTGAATAAATGCATTGAAAAACACTTTGAGGAGGGATGAGCTTAATGTCAAGTTAGCCAATGCAGACAGGCTAGCTCTGGCCATCAAGCTATCAAGTGCTACCCCATCCAAGATGAAGTAAAACAACTATTAATTCTATTTCAATTCTTTTGTTTTTATCTGGCTATTTTTCAGCACACATCCATGGATGGTATAGATATATTTTTCAGTGAAGTTTACTTTTGCAGCACAGTCAGTTTCCAGGAGATAGCCAGAAAACCGTGGGTGTGTTGAATGCAGGAAGTTGAAATATATTTGTGGCAAACCCAGAGTGTGTGCTCAGGTCAGACAGAGGAGCAGCATGTGTCTATATTAAAGCCCATTTAGCTAGCATGTGACAGTCTTTACCATGTTTTAGATGTTTTCTCGCTGTGCCGTCCACAAGGCGTGACTGAACACAAGTACAGTATGATTTCCCACCCTCTTGATCTTCCTCTCATTCCCTGTCTCCCCTTCCCTCCCCACTGAGTGAAGCTCTTTCACCTCATATAAACCAAGTCGGCGGTGGGGATGCAGAGCGGCAGTCAGCGGTAGGACTGGCTGTGTACCCTGGTTTTGAAGTGGAGATGAGCAGCAGATATGTCGCTGCATGGAGTCTGCTTATATCTCTTAAAAAAATCTATAACAACATTAGAAAGAGGGTAGAGCTGTTTAATGGCAAATTTTCCATCAACTTTTTTCTGTGTTTTGTTGTCTTCAGATTTCACACAGAGTTTCACATATATTATTGATGCATTGTGTGTTCCCTGCACAGTAAGCTATAATGAAAAAAAAAACAAAAAAACAGAAATCTAGCAAGGTAATCTTAGTAATCACAATTTTCCTCTCCATGTAAAATTAAAGGTTTGATGTTGGAGTGAGGCTATTCTTTCATGATCCACATGGGGGATTTTAAAGGATGGGTTTTTAATGAGAGAACACAGGCAGGATTTTTGAAGAATACTTTCTCTCACTGTTGGTAAATACAATGTGGTTGAAAGATGGTCTGCTCTAAATCAAGTCAGCGTCACATTCGTCTCATTCCAACCATGCAATTATCAATATGGTTCTACCTGCATTTTATCATCACAACAAACATGAACAACATCAAATGAAAATGAAACAACGTTTTCTGTTATGCCTCTGCACCAGTAGTAGCTGTGGCTGGAGGCATATGTTTTTGGGTTGTTAGTCCATCCGTCCTTCTGTCTGTCCGTCCCATTGTTGTTAACGTGATTTATCAAGAACACCTTGAGGGAAATTCTTCAAATTTGGCACAAATGTCCACTCGGACTCAAAGATGAATTGCTTAGATCTTGGTGTTCAAAGGTCAAGGTAACTGTGACCTCATGGCATCCCATTCTCATGAATGCTAAATCTCAGAAACGCATTGAGAGATTTTCTTCAAATTTGGCTCAAATGTGAACTTGGACTCAAGGCTTGCATAGCTCCACAGCACTGTGTCAGGGCTGGAGAGAGGTCTGGCTGCACCAATTCTAATTCTGGTATAGGGGAAAGGAACACTGGCTTGTTAGCATTTCTTTAAACCAATCACAATTGTCTTGGGTGGCGTTTAACCCAGGATGCAGCGATGGTGCCCCTGTAAAATAGTGTTGGGGGGGAAACTTGGTTTGAGGAGGCGAGCTCTGGCATTAAAATGGCTAAACCGCTGCAAAAAAAGGTAGCAGCTGCTCGCTTGTTTACATTCGTGCCGTTAGTGAACAGGTTGGTGTTGGAGTAACTTGCCAGTTTCAGCGTGTAGGTTGCAAGCTTGGAGGTTGTTGTTGTTTCATGTAGCGATGGCGATTTTGAAAACAGTACACGCAGAGTGCGGTATGTAGCTTAGGAATAGGCACCCAATGACAGACGTTATACCAACAGTCTACAGCCGAAAACAGCTCTAACAACTAACGGCTCAGAAATAGCAACTTGTGTGGTGCACCGAGGCAAACAACTGCATGGCAGTAATTAAAGTTTTTATATTATGACATTAAAATGAAACTTACCACAGACAAGCAGGGTGGTAGATAAAAACAGTGCCAGCTTGCAGATCTTCAAGAGGGCCCTGGGGATCTTTGGGGTCGACCTGCAGCACTGCCCATCTAACAGTCATTTACAGTACTGCAGGTAATACACTGACTAGGGATAAGTACCTCATACAACCCCACATCAAAGACCCCAACTATCACTTTAAAACTTTCATATTGTGCTAAATGATTTTCACTTCACTTTTCTTTCTCAGTTAGCCTATATAGTAAAAGTAGTGAGTGTCATACCAAGCACCTATAGCTATAATTACATGTGTAGTAAATAATGCAAATACACCAAAAGAAATAAAAAGCCTGGTACCACTTGCTACAAATTACTACAATACATTGCATTTGTTACAGTTCTAAGATGATACTGTATATGACGATTTTACTTAAATTCTAGGAAATGGCCCACAGATACTGTAGGTTTGTTGTGGTAATTGGCCATGTGTAGTCTAGCTCTATTTGTCCTAGTAATAAATAAAGTTATATGTGTGTGTGTTAGGCTGGGACTTTATCGTGTTAATTACGATTAATTAATTACAGAAAAAATAACGCGACAAAAAAAATTATGCATTTAATCGCAATTTATTTTTGCACTCCAAACAGCGTGGCACGTTGCTCGTTGCACGAGTCCCCGGCAGACCTGTAATACTGATGCGCAGGACACAACACGAGAAATAGAAACCGCTGAGAAGTCGTTGCTGGGTTCGGTGGGCGGAAGTTTTAGTTTTAAAAAACTACCGGGTGGAAACCTGGCTAAAAGCACAGTTGTGTGCAAATTGTGCAAGAAAGAATTTGCCTATCCCCGGAGCACTTCCAGCCTCCGCTACCACCTCACCAAACATGTTGTAGCTAGCACAGACAACGCTCCTAGTTCGAGCAGGCAGTGTCGCCAATCCACACTCGACAAGATGACAAGTCCACGACTGACAAATTAACAAACGCACTGGTTTGTGCCTTGTGAACAATGCAATCATAATATTCTTCATTCATATTGCACTTTATGTTAACACTTAGTGATGAAAATAAACACGATTTTGTTATTTAAGCTCATTTATGCGTCTATTCATTGATTCAGTCATATACCAAAATCCATTTAAATTGAAAAATGTTGCTTTATATAAATATTGATATGCGATTAATTAATTACAAAGCCTCTAATTAATTAGATTATTTTTTTTAATCGAGTCCCACCACTAATATATGTATATATAAGTGTGTGTGTCTATTTTTTCCTACTTATCTACAACAACTTTTATAAACTAGATTAAAATAAAACCGCACTTCAATTAACATTTTTTTTTCAGTGTTATGTGACTTTCATGCATATTTTTGTGTTCTTTTTATCAGACTGACCTCATTTCTGTGATAATTATAAACTCTCTTAAAATATACTGTAAGCATAAATGGTTGAAGTCTAAATCCAGAGAGTCTAGCACTGAAATCACAGAAAAAATGGTTTGAGGCATTTGTAAGAGGTCATGCTAAATTGTGACTTGTTTGGAACTGAATATAAAATCATTTGTGTGCCAAGTATTTTTTTATTATTATTGCCAGGGTAAATGCAAGGCTACCACTGGACCTAAGGCAATGTGTGTGCAGCTGAGCCAATGTAATATTTTGCCTTACTTTTGGGTGAACTTGTTTTACACACATGCAGGGAGGGAGAGAGCACTTGCAACTGTGTGTGTGTGTGTGTGTGTGTGTGTGTGTGTGTGTGTGTGTGTGTGTGTGTGTGTGTGTGTGTGTGTGTGTGTGTGTGTGTGTGTGTGTGTGTGTGTGTGTGTGTGTGTGTGTGTTGACCGTGCCCCCATTCCTCTTTGTAGTAGGGAATAAAGTGCAGTCCCTTTACTCTGGTGTGGCTGGTGAACGGCACAACCATGTCGCAGCTGCTGCACTTTGAGCGACACTTAGGTTAACCACTTATGAACATCGTTTTTCCAGTTGTGTTATGATAGTTAAGCAATTTGCAGCGAAAGGTTGAAAAATGAAAATGTCACTATTGTTTTTTTTTTTTTGCATTTTTGGGCAAACCCAACGCATTAACCTGAAAAGTTCATTAGCCTTCATACGGCGTCCTGAATTTGAAGGAAATAAAATAAAAAGCTGTGACCAACTTTTGCTCTCATCCATGGTAGCGTTGTATCAGTAAAAGAATATTTTATGTGTAAGGGCAAAGAGGGATGAAAATAATGCTCCAGTCTGCAGACTGTTAATGGCTCATGGCTGCAGGGTGTCTGCACTTTGTTGAAGTGATGTTTGTTTGCTCGGTGTTTGACTGTTGCCAGGTAACCACATTGTTAAACCATAGGGAGCTGTGCTACAACGGCAAGGAGTATCCACAGTTACTAAAGATTGACTGTAAGTAGGTGCTATATGAAAATGATACTCAACATTGAAGTTATTTGTCATGTTTATTCATTCATCTTTATAGTTTTATTCGACACCAATGCTGACAATTTAGAAAAATCAGCCCTGCTACACTGATAGGGATAATGCTGTCTTTGTCATTCCCACTCCGCACCTCAAACACAGTTCTTGCACGATGTAACCCGGGTGAGCGAGTGTGTTCTCCCACAAGAAGAGTGCATGCTATAAGTCGATGAAAAATTATTTGTATTTCAAAAATGTTTTCTGTTTTTCCATCCACTCTCGTCTGAATGTTCTGCTTTGATGCTCACAGATAGCTTTACATGTTGCTCAAGCAACAACTGTTAACTGTCACTGCCGTTAGCTAGTTAGCTCAGTTAGCCCAGTTAGCTGACTCTTCGCGCACCCGGTGTCACACGGAAGCTTTGGACTGCCGGGAGGGGGTGGAGGTTTTCAGACCTGTAGTGGGGAATGCTGGTGAGGAACAGTGCCAAAATGGGCACCAGAACCAGAGCCGGGCCAACATCCACAAATAAGATTCAGGGTTTTATGGGAAAGCTTACTCTGTGGCACGAGGTTTTGAAAGAGAGCTCCATGGATATAGGCCACGCCACAGGCAGCCAGGGAGCATGCTGTACTTGTGCACACCTTCAGACATTAAAAGAGATTTGTTTTAATTTGTTTATCTCCATTCAAGTTAGGTGGGTGCTAAACCGGAAGTTAGCCTGCTCGGTTGATGGAAGTCTCTATTGAGCACACTATATGGGCCAAACAACGTGGAAGATCCAGGTAATTTTATGACCGGAAAGTTGGACTTCTTTGGCTTCATGCACCACAGTGCAGCTTTCACAGGAATAAACGGACGCCATCTCCAGTGCTGTACCCAGATATTAATTGGTAGATCAGTGGCTCCCTCTAAGACAGTTTTGTTTGGCTTCAGCATCAGAAGTACCCAGCTGTCTCCCACTATGCTACTGAACTACTTCTTCTTTTCCCCGCTACCTTCCTGTGTGAGTTGGCATTCTCTGCTCTACTTCACTATTTACATGAAGAGCAACAGAAGGTCACATCTCTCTTTTGAGCATGACTTGCAAGTGCTCCTCTCTTCAGTACCACCAAGGATAAAAAAATTCTGCGAACATAGACAGCCACGTGTCCCACTAGTATTTGCCCGCTAGTGATTCGGCAAAAAATGATTTCTAACGAAACGTTTTCTTTTCAACTCAGTGTAAACTGCGTTGATGTATGGTTACATTCACTTTTGCATGCAAATTTGTTTTCCTTCTCAATGCATCTCTTTTTTTTTCTTTACAATTTTGTTTATATGCAAATATGTTTTCATTCTCAGTGCATCTCTTGGTCTTCTTAGCTTGGTCTGTAAACAGTGATTACACCTTGCTGAACCAAGATGCTTCTCTTTCAGGCCATATCTACTACTACTCTCTCTCTCTCTCTCTCTCTCTCTCTCTCTCTCTCTCTCTCTCTCTCTCTCTCTCTCTCACACACTCACACACTCACACAGACACGCACACATTCACTTCTCTTTTCTCTCTCATTTTTTTAGTTCACCTTATTTTTGATTGCGTGACCTGTCTAGTATAAATGTGTGTTGCTGCTTTTATGTAATTTAACAAAGTTTAAATTATTTATTATTTTTGTTAATACATATTTAATGAGCAATATAGTTGTTTGTCAAATTAAGTTAATTGGCATGAGTAGATAGACACAGACATTTACAAATTGACCATAACACATGGTATGGAGGCTATTTTGCAGGATATGAATTCAGGTGTACCTTGAGATTCTGGCTTTTTATGCCGTGGGCACAAAAAGTTTGAAAACCACTGATCTGGTGGTGGTGTTGATGGAAGAAGCTATAAAGAGCAAAATAGAGAGTGACCAAGCAAGAGGCCAAACAAGACTTACATTCAGACTGGCTTTTAGTCCTTGGTGAGTGCTTCATAAAATAAAATGCTGTAAGACGCTGATGACAAATGGCAAGCTGGACTTCTTGCTGTTGGACTAAGTAAGTAATATTAGCTGACTTTTTGTGTCTTGTGTTGTTGGACTTGCTTAATGTTTGACCTTTTCTAGCAAAGCTGTCGATTAGTCATCATAAATAATGTGATCATAACAAATGCACGTGTACAGCTGTTCATACCCCAGTGGTGTATTTGTGAATTGCAATACAAAACATCAAGCACTGAATTGGAAAAATACCAGTCCTTGCATAATGATGCTTCAAACATGAAATAAAATTTAATAAATAAATACATAAACAGCACATTTTGTGAAATGTTGAAATCCACACACATCAGGGCTTTAAATTGTCCCTTTTGCGAAATGCTATGCCCTAATGCCCTATTAGTTACTCTTGTTATGCATACCAAGCTTTCCATTCTCTCACTGCACATTATGCACTTTACAATGGTAACGAGGACAGATTTACCACCCAAAAGTTATTGTAATTCGTGAAACCATGGGTCTTTGATTTCACAAAGCAGGCTTGTCTTTCTAAGCTGACAACTATCGATTTTGGTTCCTAGCAGATCCTTACAAGTCCCCTAAGTCCCATTCCCTATAAGTTGGAAAACTCTATCTCCAGCTGACTATTTAATGTTTCCAGCTGGCTCATTCTGAAACGAGAACCATGTAAAGAAGTCTTTAACATGTACCCAATGGCTACAGGCATGATATACTGTAAGCTCCATGTCTGAGGCAAAAGTCAGCATTCTTATCGGTTGATGAGCCAAATGGAAAACATGTAAAGAGTGAGCTGCATTATTATGGTCCTGCAGGTTAGAGCTAGTTAGGCCCAGTAATATGACAGTTCTTGAAATAAAGAAAGAAAAACACTACTATTCCTATACTGTAATTATAAGAAATACTGTTTCAAACAACACAGCAACACAACACCATTAGACATTTGCTTTATTTTTATGTAATTTTGAAAAACAAAGGGCTTTCGAGAATGAGTACTTCCCAGTTTGACAAATGTAGAGCTATCTTGAGTTTGGCTGGGATTGCTGGAAGGTCAAATGCCCTAGATCCAACAACAGAGCCTCTGACTTTACCCTTCACTCTGATATAGTACATGCATTTTGGCTGTCAGTGAGTCAATTTGTTCGTCCTGAATGGGACTTTTTCTAATGTAATCTGAAGCCTCACAAAACAGTGTAGTTAATTAAAGTTAACATTCACAACTTGTGTTTGAACAATCTAAAGCGATAATGTACTTTGTCATGCCATTATTTCCCCAAAACCTTGCAACTTCAGCAGGTGTCATTAATACAAATGCCCTCCATGGCAAGAGCTTGCTGCCTCGCCATTGAAATGTTAGGTTTGCGATGTCAAATGCAGGACCTCAGTAGTCAGGCACTGTAAAGCATCAATCACACCCAATAAATTTGGATTAATTGTGATGCCAAACCTTGTGTAGCCTGCTGCCACTGTGACCTGGCTATGGATACGTGGCTGAAATGGATGGATGAATGAATGGATTATCCTGTTCTTTTTTACAGATGTTAATGTGTAAGCAGAAGCCAAACCAAAGACCAAAAGACAAGCTATAGGGCACTCAGCAGTCTTCCCTGACAATTAGGTTTTAAGTAATTGCAAACAGGAAATTCTGAGTGAAGGTTAAAAACTGTCTTTCAATATCAACTCAAAAGTAATCTGGAAGAAATCTCCACAGATGTACAAGTAAAGAATATGTAACGTAATTAATGATCTAGCTTTAGAAAACAACTAATTACGGTAGGTGTAGCTTATTCATGCTGTTCATTGTGACATCCTGTGCCATGGCCTCCAGTAACATTGACATCAGACAGCTGCCCAGATCGTACAACACACACAAACACTGCGGAGAGGAATGTCACTTCCAACAGCATGCAGATACCCTCTAGTCATGACCCTATTTGGATTGTAGTAGGTGCAGTGCAGCATGGCAGAAGCTGCTCCACAGGATTGGCTTGACTGCCTTCAGCCATCCAGAAAAAAAGAATTAGCTCTTTGGAAAGTCTCCAAGGAAAAAAATGAAAGTGATAAGCAGCGCAATAAAGGAAGAATAGCCTTTTGGTGCAGCCTGTACTCGGTGAGCTTCAAAGAGCAGTATGTCAACGGACCAGATGCAGCAGCAGACATGACTTGCATTAGTTACTGATGCAGAAATTTGGATTTCTGTCAGATATTATGAGCACTGCAGACACAGGCTGTAGCCTTCCTAGTTTAGACTCATGGAAGTTGCTGGTTCAGTGTTGCACCTTAGTGCCTATTGAAAGCTGCTAGAAACAATACATATTATCCTGTCTTTTAAGAGAACATAAATATTCAGAAAATATTCAAACAGTCGTGAGTTTTCTAGAGGATTGTATATTAAATTTGCAATTATAAATTACTCTATTATGTTCAATTACAAAAGTCCCTGCTCAGTGTCTGCATAGTGAGAAGGAAGCCGTCCTCTGAAGGGTATCCAAAACTGAAACCCAAAGTGCTGGCTTTTCATTATACACGTATGTTATACAAACTTCATGAAAGCTTCTGCATTTGTCAGTGTTAACACCTATGAGCAGGTACTTCTTTCATGGGAAAAAACCCAGCAGCAATGCTCTACATTAATGGAGGCAGCATTAGTGTGTTGTTTTGAATAAATCGGAGGATTTGCACAAACAGTTTCACCCACCTTGGTTGAGCAGACAAACAAAAGACTATTACAGATTATTTGCTCAGATGAGGGTGAGTGCAGTAAAAATGAAAGGCGCTGCCCTCAAGACAGACGGGTTTAAAAGGTTTTGAAATTTCTGGCTTTGGTGAGTCCCAGTGGTACTATTTAAAAAGAGTCCCAGTGGCAGAAATTTCTGTCAACATGTTTGTTTAATGATTCAGATTCAGACTTAAGACAATGGTTACATGGCATAGAGGCAGTTGTACAGTACAGGAATGAAGTACAACATGAATTACGTAAACAAGGCAGAACGTTCTTAAACATGTACCTACTTTTTAATTTGCTTTTGCATTATTCAGTTGTAGTGGATGGATGATTTCAATAGAACTTTTTCCTGTTACTCCTTATTTGTGTTATTAAAAATATCAAAATATCAATACATATTGATTCTGAATCTTTTAAACGATTTAAATTCTCATTTTTCGCAGTGTGGTACCTCAGTACTAATTGCATTTTTTCACTCTCCTCCCCGACAATGAGTTGACAGACACTTAGTGCCCACGTAGCTCCACTTCCTCCAGAAATAAATTAACGAAGATGCTATTGTGCTAAACACACAGTACACAAGCCTTTTAACATTCATCTTTTAATAAAAATATAAAATTGTATGCCCTTTGTTTTGTCAATTTTTCCCTGTGGTATCGGACATGGTATTGTTATATTGTGGACCCAAATGCAGACACAAAGACAGGTGGGTTGAAAAACAAAAGGCAACACAGGCTGGAATACAGGCAAAACATGAGGAGCAAAACAGTACTGGGAAACAGACGTGAATATCGGTCAAAGAGTGAGAGTGGGGGAATTAAATACACTGGCACTAAATAACAAATGAAACACAGGTCAGCAAAGGTGAGGGAAAAAAACAAATAGAGGAAATGTAAAACAAAATGTGACACTAGGATAAAATCTACAAAATAAAACAGGGATCAACTAAACTAAAAAAACATGACAGGTATTGAATATTGATATCTTTCGGGGTATTGTATTGAATTTAAAATTTCCTTAATCGTGACAGGACTACTGCTTTCATTCTTACATCAAAACAAATTGCGACACTGCTAAGGCTATAGACCATCTGATTCCTGTCCAAGCCTTCATATTCTTCGATTCATATCTTCCTCAGTTTGCTTTGCCAAGACTGTATAAACTGATCTTTCAACCAGCAGATGTTGTTGTGTTTTTTAGCATAAAATAAGACAAACCTGAGTTGTCTAGTAGTCCATGGTGCCACACCAAAGATATACAAGTTAAGATGAAATAAGTAACAAATCAAGTAAGCCAGGTTTGCCTCTTGGGAGTCGGAGTTCCACAAAATATTTCTGCGTGAGGCCAACAGTTTCACAAACTGGAAATATTGGTCGAAGCCTAATTAGGTTTTGATTTTTCTTTTTCAAACAGCCCTTCAGACTGATGTATTTCATTTTGATGGGGACACTCAAATTAGCTTTCAGATTGTTTCAGATTGCCAGGTCCAGGTCTCAGGTCCCAGCTCCCTTTGCAATATGCAAAATTAGCATATGAGATTTGCAAGGCAGTCATGAAGTGACCCATCCGGTTGCTGCACTTCCTGGCGCTAAATTGCCTATGACTCCAGACAAAGACATATTTTATTGTTGACATGGCTCCTTCACTTTGAAATATAAGGCTACACTGCAACATTTTTGGGAAATTCAAAATGAGTTACCTCAGACTTTTCAGTGTGATTCTTACAAACTGTCGTTAACATGTGATGAATGTTGGAGTGAAAGCTTATAATGTAATGAACAGTTGATTGATTTATTGTGATCTTGTAAATAACGATCATTCAGTTACATTAGTCATGTTGTCACCCTCAAGTCTAAGTCATTTGGCTATAAATAAACCTTTAAACCTTCCTTTTAAAACTAAACATAATAGGCACATAAAACAGCGGAAAAGTCTATATGTTAATGGCTAATTTCTGATCTCTGTGCAGAGAACACGTTCAGAAAGGCCTTTCATTTCTCCAGACAGGTGCACATTATTATACAATTGGTCTTTAATGAGCATGCCGTGTTTGTGCAGATCTGTCTGAGCTGGAGGCCTGTCTTCATTCATTTTAGATGAAGTGCCTGGAGAGATACCACATCAATATTCATGCACTGATGATTACAGGAAGCAGGCAGATATATTACTGCACTGTTAAGTGCAAAGAAATGTCAAATGTAAACATGTACAATATGATTTATGATATTTAAATGACACACAATTAGATTAATGGCTTGAACCAACCTCAGTGACCTCCATTAAAGGCACTTTTAATAATTACCCCCAAGACATTGGGCAACACTTCAGGAAATCCATTTATAATGAGGGAATGGACTGATTTCAATGTTTGATATTCGATTTGGTAACGTGCTGGAAGTGTTTCAATTTAGAGAAAAACATTAGCTCATTGCACTAAGGAAGCGTGCACAAATAACACCATCAATAACCAGCCCGTGCAATGATGAGGATATGTTACCTCGTTACTGTTTCCTCTGTATATTCTGAAAGCTCAAATACAACTGAGATACACCTGAAGATGCTAACGCAAGCAAAGATTTCCACCAAGGATTTCTGCTTTGTGCTTCCGAAGCATCACTTCTTAGCTGATGTGTGTGGATGGCTGATTCCCAAAGTAGCTGAGGTAGGTATTGATTTGCTGAGGATAAGAAGGATAAGGGTATATCTGAGTGGGACTGTAGGGAAGGAATAAATACTCCTCGAGAGGCTGGAGAGAATGTTAACACAACTCAACAAGCACCAGTTTTGCCAAAAGGTAAAAAAAACAGTTTATATTTAAAGACTTTTTTATCTCACGATTAAAGAGGAAAACAAAGAATTTTCTCATGGCGATAGTGAAGACCGCCCTTCACATCGAGTGATATTTTGGAACTTAACCTCCCCTAAAAGTTTTCTTTGTATGAAGCAGAACAGGAAAAGTGTGTCAAACTATAAAAAAGTAAAAAGTACAAAAATAGATTGAGCATTGTTTGTTGTCCCTGTGTTAATTTGTTGACTATTCTGACTGGTGTGACAGCTGCAAATTTGAATAATATGATCAGCTGTTTGTCTCGTTGCAGTCGTCAATATGATGACATCAGGTTAATGAGAGCCCTGCCAATATGTCCTGCTAACGGGGAAAATCAGATCTCTTATTGTTTGGGTCCAATTCCCACCTGGGTGTTTAACAGTCTGATAGATACAGGAAAACACTGATGAATAGCCTTTGTTTGCGAAATTAATACAACAACACAATCTTGGCAGTGTCATTATGGTAAGTCATCTCCACTGACAAAAGAAACTGGGTAAACATACTTAATATTCATCAGTAGTCCTTCAACAGAGTAAATGAAGTGGAAAAAGAACAAAAACGTAGACTTTGACTTTATTTACATCTCTTCGAATTAACTAGAACATATTTATTTCACCTTCTCTTACACTCTTCACTGGTTCTTTTTAATCATAATTTAGGCATTGTGTTTGAGGTGGTGCCAACTAAGGACACAGTTAATCAATGGTGGCCAAATCTGAACACTCACAATAAATCATGAGGTATTTTTCCCTCCTTGCCGTGTACTGTGCCAAAGATTTAGCTTTATTTTGAGAAATTGCTTTTTAATTCAATTTGTCCGCTCTGATATTTTCCACACCCTGCTCAACAAAACAGAAGGTTAACAGACTCATGAAATAATATATTTATGTTTTTTACATTTGCTTCGACCATCTGTTAGTAGATGCTTTTCCATCGAGAAAAAAACGAGCATACTCGAGAATGTGAGTGCATGTCAAACCAACTTAAATAGAGTCTGAAAAATGAGGTGCAGGTTCCCTTCAATTTGTCCTGTACATAATGTTTCTTGTAAATAGCTGTTGTAGTTCGAGGGAAAAGCTAATTGGGTTTTGGAAGTTAGATGGAGGAAACCACAAGATTACATGTAGTGTAACTGCAGGGGACTCAGGATTTCTGAGTTTAATACAAATACTCCTGGAAACTGTTAGCCTGCTGTTATCCATAATTGCAATGTCTGACCCTTATTTACATAAATCTAATAAGGTGGAATGGTGAAGCCTTTTTAGGTATGATTATTAGCTGCGATGCACCTAATAGAACATCTGGGCTTGACGCTTACTTTTTTCTAAAGGAGCATTAATCAAACACTCCTTCAAATCAATCAAATCGTGTTATTTTCCTTAATAATGGAATACGAGTAGATATTTACAAGCAAAACAATCTAATTTATTTGAACACAAAAAGTTTACTAGTTTAGCCTGATCCCATAGGTTTGTAAGATGTGAGACACTGTGCTCTGACAAAAGGTGTGGTCAGGTGTGCTGGCTAGCTTTCACAACATGAAATGAAAATGAGTGCAATCTGAGTTGTCATTCGACTTGGTGATTATTTTTATTTTCAGCATGAATAAACCCAGAAAAAATAAGAGTCTTGGTGATGAAGCAGTCATATGCTAGATTGTACTTTGCCAATCCTTTGTTCAATTTTGAAAAATGACCAATCCTGGTCTCATAGCTTCTGCCACTATTGTGTAACAAATTTGAACTGTGACAAACAGTGTTGAATCTGTGTCTTATCTGTCCATCTGATACTCTCCTCCTCTTTACCTCTCCAACAGCTCTTTAGTGTCTCATCTGTCTGTCTCGCTCCTCATCTCCTCTGATCTCTCCTCCTGTTCTCTTCTCCTCTCTCTCGTTCTGATCATAAAAAAAGATGCAATCAGCATATGCCAACCAAAATCTAACCCAAACTGTCTTCTTTTTGATGTTATGATTAGATCATAAACATACAATATGTATCAATTTATTTTACACATATTTAAACACACCAGCCAATATCAGATTATACAAAAGTAAACCATTACACTATTCTATCTCATCTCGGCTAAATAGTAATCGATGATTTACATAGCTATAACCATATGTAAATCCAACCACTGAGCTAGACTAACCTGTGTGTTTATCTGTTGACTGTTATGACCTGTGGGGACAGCTGAGCTTGTAGATGAGGCAGTAGTGCTCTCACGTCCTGACCCACCTGATAACTCCTTTACCTCTAGCCTCACCTGCACCTCGTTGCCTTCATCCTTATTTTTTGAAAAAATTTAAATATCCACAGCCTTCAAGTCCTGCCTTAGTGAATTAATGCGGTAGCTACCACCAGATACTAACAATGATAAGCCCTCTAAATCTGCTGCTTGAATGACTCACAGCCGACCCTACAAGTATTTGCATTCTTAATCAACGATGTATTCATTTTGAGTGCTTTAATGCATGATCAGAATAACAGATTTATCGATTCTGATGTCTTTTGTATAAATAGAAAAAATCAACAATTCAACTGCTTAGCTTTGTAGGTATTTAAGCCTATGCTGCACAAAGGTTAAACATATTATAAGCTGATATTCAACACATAGTAAGGAAACCATTTAATTAATCTCTGTTGAATGTTCTAATGTGTAATTTATTTCAATATTATACATACAACTGTTCACCAATACATTGACAAATGTTCAATCAATGTTTTACCGTGTCAAGTAAACATTTTACTTCTTTATGAATATAAATATTCTTACAAGTTTTAACTGTGGAGTTACAAAATTATTCTTCTCCTTCAAAAAATGTGTGTATTAATATTCATCTGACTGTAGTTACACCCTTCTGCAGTGATAATTTGGTGAATGGTAGGTATTAAAGTACACACATTAATGGTAGGACCCAAGGTTTCCCAGTAGAACATTGCATTGTAACAAATATTAGAACATTCATTATTAACATTTTTTTTAATGAAAAGATTTAACATTTAACTCCATTATTACAAGAAATATTGTATATACATGGTAAAACATTCATTGAACATTTCTGTATGTATTGTTAAACGTTTGTACATATGTTAAAAATAAGCTGAGCTTTACAATGTTCAACAGAGATTAATGACATGGTTGCCAAATTTTTTGTTAAATATATCTGTTTATAATTGCTGGATAGTTATAAACATAGGTTGAGTAAATAGTTCACATTCAACAAAATGATACTAAGAATATGTAGGTATGTTTATGAATTGTCGCTTAGATAATCTGTTAAACATGATCTAAAGACAAATCAAACAGCTGAATTGTTGAATCTCAATTGATAAGCTGTTGATTTTTTTGTTTTACAAATACCCTGCTAACTCTCCATTGGCAGACTATTCAAATCAATTGTTTTTTGACTACAGTATATCAGTACCAACGTTGTGCTGCTGTAGCTGGGCTCATTTACATTTGCAGTCTAAATATTTGAGTTGATTCAAACATTTGCTGCCCTGAAGCCAAATTTGACAGTCTTTTCTATTTTAAAAACTTTTTTTTTAATTAATTTATTTTGACGTGAAGTTATTTCAGGCATTTCACACATGTATTGGAAGCCTGAGTGTTGATTGTCAGAAGAAAACACAGCAAGCTTCTTCTGCTGAGTGAGTGCTGTGTGAACATATTTTCAAGACATCCGGTAATAGTGGCTATTTTTATGTCCGGAACAAATAGTTCCTAAATGAAAATTGAATTGACGCCTGTGACTTGGCCTTGGACATCTTCTCAGCATGTTCCAGTAAAATCAACAGTCTGTTATTATCTGCTTCAGCAGGCTTTACTGTTATTCAGTCCATTAAGGTTGTTGTATACAGTACACATCCTGCAGCATTCTACAGCTTGTAGAATAATCTGTTTAATGGTCCAACCAACTTCATGTCTTACTTGGACATCTGCAAGAAGACCTACATTGCTTTTTTTATTGCTGCCATGTTATGCTTGCTGCTTTTCAATCATCTGTTTGTGTGCGCGTGTGTGTGTGTGTGCGCGTGCATGCACAAAACTATCACTTTTCACTATAATACACGATGTCTTGTGAAAGACGATACGATGACCCTACAAGACTGCGGTATTGTAAAAGATAAAAAACACAAATAATCAGAGCCATTCCAGTAACTCTCCTAGAAAATGTAAAGTCAAACTAACAGTTAAACTTGAATGTTACATGTCATAATGACCCGTGTTTTTCATTCTCAAAATTTGGCCAATGGCTGAAATGACAAATGTTGCCAGCAGATTTTATCAGCTGTGGCCAATAGACATTCGGTCTGTGAGTTGGCCTGTCATTATGAAGACAATGTTGATTGCACAATGAAATGGATATAGAATAATGAAAAATCTGTGTTAACATTGGTTCCCTATGAACCTCACTATCATTATCCAATTTTGTCTGCCACCGGGCACATAGTCACCCAGGAAAAGGATGGTTAACTGGTGGTCCATTTCTATTAACTAAATGATTGAATAAACTTATTTTTCGTCCTGTGTTATTGTTATTTGTGACTGAGGAAAACATAAATGATCCAGTTGTCTTTGTAACAGTGGAGCAAACAAAAATACCACGTGGAAATGCCAGGGGGTAAAAGTTGTGTAAAATGAAACTTGTTGCTCTCGAACGTGTCCTGCTAACTGGTGTCTGTAAGGTTACTATTGTTAAAGGACTGTTTCCTACAGTTACTAACAGCTACTAGGTAGCCCAGCTTCAGTGTAATCTCACCACATTGAGGACCACTTTGCTGCTGTCTTGAAGTTTCTTGCTGATAGGTGGCACAAATTGGACTGGAGCAGATCCAGAACTGCAGGTCTGAAGCTACTGGCACTGTTTTATCAGATAACACATTACATTTTTTTTACTAAAGCAACAGAGAAGAATAATAGATTATTAAATAAAGTAGCTAAAGCACATCTTGTGTTAACAGAATGGTAAATTCACTTATTTTCTCTTCGTCCCTCATTGTTTTTTATGATGGCATTCAAGCACCAGATGACTTTTTGCATGCTTATACCATTTGGTTTGGCCAGCTGCTCAGAGAAGTCTGCTCCAAACTGCTCTGTGCACATAGCTGTAACTTGTTGTGCTGTGGTGCATTCATGTGCCAGAAGGAACATCTATCTATCTATTGATGAACCACAGTCTCTTTAATGGAAAAAACTGCCAAATCTACATCATTCTCATTGATGGCAAACATGTTTACTTTTTTGCGGAATTTCAGTATATGACAATTTAGCCTGTTAGGTAGCCAGCATAAGGGGTTTCACAGAATAATCAACCAGTTGACTAGTCAGCAATCGAAACCACTAGTCGACATTGTGCATTGTTGAAGACAAATGTTCTTTTTAGATTTTAGCATAGTGCAGAAATAACTGACGTCATAATGCATCATGGTAAGCTGTTCGGAGCTCTTGATGGTCTTCTAACAACAAAAGGTGGACATAGCTTTAGTTTTGGTTGAAAGTTCATATTTGTTGAAACAAGACAAGGAAAAACTCCCGCTATTTCGCAAGAAAGAAGTAATGTTGCTACTGCAGTGAAACCGCTCAAAGAAGGTCGCTGGGGGTTGAGTCCACTCAGCGACTCTGCTATTTCACTTACCCCAGGTTGGTCCCACCTACAGAGACTTTTTTTAAAATCATTATTTCTTTGTTTTCAACATATAACAAACATTACAGAGAGCATAAGAATAAAACAAAAAAAGACAAAGTAATTGTGAGGACAACTGAGTAAATTAAAATCATCTGAGAAGAAAGAGAGAGTTTGCTATGGTCACAATACATAGCTCCTTTTTACACAAAATCAAGTCACATCTAGTGCAGAGGTCCATAAGAAGTTCCCATGTTCTCAGAAATATGTCCACCTTCACTCATTTTTTCATTCATAATTTGTTCAAACACATTGAATGTTGGCAGTCTTTGGTCGTTCCAGTTCAACAAGATGCATTTCTTTTTAGCATAGGATATTATGACAGTCCTTTTCACAGATATGGGGTTTAGAGTCCTGTCCGGTTGAGACCTTTATGACGAGAATAACTCATTAATATTAGGTAAAAAAACAATTTAAATCTCCTACGATTAATCAACTATATCCGACTATTTTATGGGAGTAGTCGGAGTTTTGAATGTCTACAGCAGTTGAATGCACCGCACACAAACAGTCACAGAGCCGCCCGCATTCATTTTTTCTCCAACCCACACCAAAAGGACCTATATACCATTACACAGACCTCTCTAAAGATTGTGTTACCTCTGTGACCTTGGCCACAAAATAGTGGATCAGGTGGATAGAGATTGCAGTCTCCGTGATGTTGTTTATTTCTCCCAGAGTGCCATGCACACACAGCAATTCCGAATTGGCAAGGGTAAATGTTGAGAAGACCTGGATGATTTGTACAAGCCTGGCAAAATCACCCTCTATGGAAACAAGGTCAAACAGGATAAATGTATCTATAACTTGATCCGAGCCGCAGTATGACTAATTGATGGATATCTTTAATTCAGTCTGTGGTTGCTGGCATCAAGTCTGCCTAACAGGGGGAGAGCTCAGTCTGGATGTGCAGTATCAATACAGTGACTTACTGTGAGGTTGCTTATTTCTAATGTCACAGACAGATAGATAGTAATCAGTCAATTTTTCCACAGGACAATGATTCAGCTTTTTTTTTTTCTGCGTGTTATCCAGCTTTCAGTGAAAATGACCTTTGAACTCCGCAGCTACAAGCAGGCAACCACAGGCATTACTGTAACCCTTTGCCCTGTACGGCGATAAAGATAAACAGTTGTTGTAGAAAGGAATGGGCTTCAGAGAACTGGATCTCAGCCCAGCTCTACCGATGCATGCTGGTCCATGGGCATGAATGCAGGTCTGAAGGTTAATTGCTACCAGATGTTCATCCTCGCAAGTTTGTTAATCAAGTGAAATTATCAGTCTCCCATAGTGAATGGTCCAAGCTATAGTAAGCCCATACTTACAGAGACTGATGAATTGATGTGTTGTACTTCAGTTTGAGCCTATTAGTCTTATCCACTCATCAGCATGGGTTCAGATTATGAGTCAGATTTGTCTTGATTTCAGGCTCTTACCATATCAATATCAAGCCTAAAGGGAGGTCAGGATGCATTGATTTAACATATTTTGGTTTTGGTCTTGAAAATGATACGATTTTCACTGGTCTTCTCTTGGTTGTAATCCCTCTCCGCACCTCAGGTCTCCATTATAAAATGATCTGAAAATGAATTGATTTTAACTTGAATGTAACTTTATGCACCTTTGAAGTAATTGATATTCACAAAACGGCCTTCACTCATTCCAAATAGCCTCCTAAGAGTTTTTGATAATCCTCAACAATGAGATTATCCAACACACTCAGTCGCAGTGTACTGTAGATTTATTGAACAAAAGAGATGGGACTTAAGGACACACAGTAAACCTAAAACAAAAAGAGCCAACATGAAACTTCAGAACAGAATAGGATTTGCTCGGGGGGGAGGAACCTGGGCAGTCAGGATGGTTCACACCAGCCAGCCTATTTCCTCTGTTTTTGGAAAGTGTGCCACCACTGGCACCAGTCCTGATGGCAGCACTGATTGATGATGCTGTGAGTCCAATCTAATTTCAGTTTCAAAAATAACAAAACAGTGTAGGTGAGAACATCTTAAAAATATATATCTGAAAATAGTTCTGTGACTGTCTTATCTTTTGCACAATCGAAGACTTTCTATTAACTTTGCATGAGAAGGAAACAATGAATAATGGGCTTTTATATCCATTGTACCATAGTGTAAAGAATTACAAAGCAGCCCTCTGATTGTTTGTGTGTCTTGCTGACCATGAAGTGTGCTTTATCTATTCGATATTTTTGCTCTCCGTGCATTTTATATGACATAAAGATGTTGTTTAGCAACAACAGCTATTTGCTTTTTGTTTACTGCATTATAAGCCTTATTAAATGTCAGTGTCCTTGCCTGCAATTGTAATTTAGTCAATGTTATGCACTGCCTTGGGTAGTCTCTGATGGTCCAGATTAGATTAGATTAGATTACATTACAATAGATTCAACTTTATTGTCATTGCACAGAGAACAAGTACTGAGACAGTGAAATGCAGTTTAGGATCTAACCAGAAGTGAAAGAGAGTAATATACATCAATGTTTATATACTGTATGAATATGAGAGCTACACAGCTGTATCTGGCCACACTATCAATAGTAAGACCAGGCAACCTTAATCAATATGCAGAGGTCGGGAAATTATTAAATATGCATTATACTGGCCCTTTGAGGTACAATTATAATCACTGTGTTTACCTGTTTCAAGTTTGACTCCAATCAAGAATTTGAAGAAGCTTGTTATTGTATTCTGTAGTGTGATTCATTCTGTGCTCCTGCAGCCACAGGAAATTTTGTGCATGTTTGTTTTATCTTTGTTGTCCTGCTGGGAACTCCAAGGACAGCTCTGCAGCTCCACTAAATCCTGGAGGACGACAGAGTGGCTTTCCCTGGTTAAGAACATTGATAAACTGCTTTTACGTTTATTTCTGAGAGCTGGACCAGAAGTTCAACACTCTGAGAGTTTTAGGCCAGTAAACACTAATTTCCTTCCCTTGGATGCTCCATAAATACAGACCTAGAGCTTGCGTGATCCTCTATGATGGAGGAAAGCTGAACAGTTGCATCATTATCCCCCAAAAAACAGATAACAACATTACACTGTGTGTGCAGGATTAACTAGACTTCTAGGATGCTCAAGAGGGTGTTCTGAATAAATTCACACATGAAAAACACAGCTCACTTCACACATTTATAATATTTCAGGTCATTAACCTAACCATCACCTCTCACATTAGGATTGAAATAAAACTTATACCCTGCAGTATCGTGTTTAACCTTGCAATTGTCACCTGACAAAACTATCCCATGGCACTTCATCAAGTGAGCAGGAGGAACAACTGCGTGCTGTGAACAGGGATTTGGGGATTAACTCTTCTTTATGTGGGAAGATAAAAGACGGGCTGGATTAGAAAGGAAACGATTAATGTTGAGTTGTGCATGGACAAAGACCAATAAATATTCAGTTATAATCCTCCAGTCTATAATCAAGATGACAAACACAAAACCTAAAGTTGGAGGTGGAGGTAGAGGAGGAGGGAAAACATCAATATAAATCAAGCCACTGGAGACATGGGACAACAATGGCTTTGTGTGCGTTTGTTCTTATGTGATTTATAATGTTCTTCTGGAATAAAATTTTGATTGTTGGACTGTAAGAGTGGGAATCATTTAGCAGAAAAGGACATTCTAACCAGTCCTCCAAGAGGCTGTTTCAGTGACGGGATGTGGTTTCATTCTGTTGAAGGAATCGTTTCATATTTTGGGAAAATTGTTATTTGCTGTCTTGTCGGCATCGGATACAGTTACAGATAGACACAATCTCATATCTGTACGCTAAATATGAAGCAACAGCCAGGAGGCAGCAAGCTTAGCTTAGCATAAAGATGCAGGGGAGACAGCTAGTCTGGCTCTGTCCAAAGGTAAAAAAAAAAAAAAAACTCAGACTACCAGCATCTCTAATGGTCAGTAATAAGTACTTTATATCTCGATTGTTTAATTCATACACGGAACAAATCTACAAGATTTAATGCACAAGCCTATTTTCCAAAATGCCGAACTATACTTTTTAATAGTGTTCCTTGAATATATAATATGTAGGACTGGGTTTACAAAAACTTGGATCTTCATTTGGATGATCTGATATCCATTCGTAAAATTCAGAGATTAAAATGCCTTTCCCCAAGAATGCATTTTACAGGGTCTGAAATGAACACCATCCATGTGCCAAATGCAGGTAGATTTTGTGTTGAGCAAGTAAAACTTTAAAGGCTTTCTGCCACACACAGGTAATGTTTGTATCAAAACTGTCGTAATAAAAAACTATACTCAGGTGAACCCAAGACACTCAGTTACATCAGTGACAGTGGTGTTTCTTTTCTGCGGGCCACTTTTAAAATGTTTCTTTCAATCTTGCCATTGCTATTTGCCTTCCCTTAGCTTAGCTTCATCAACTGAGCTGACTAGCTTTGTTTCAAGCTTCTGATGCTGAACACAGCTAAGGACATGTGGTGTAGAGACGAAGACCATCTGGACGTTTTACCGTAGACATCATCATATGCCATTTCAGTAGACATCTTCCAACCCCTAGTATCAAATCAAATCTGGACCTTGTGAATCGCAATCAAATTGATTCAGGAAATGTGTCGATACCTAGCTAGACCTTTGTTATATATTTTGCTGAGTTGTGTACATTACTCTAAATGTTTCCAACGATGTTGAAGCTCAGAAAAATCTCAGGGGAAAAAAAGTGAATTCAGGTAAGGTCGGTTTCATTTGGTCGCCTGTTGCTATAGCTCCCAGAGAGTCTGAGAGTCAGTGAAGAAGAAAGTTAAAAAACATGAATAAATTCTTAACAAGACAAATCCCATGAACTTCACAGTTACATCTTTTCTTTTGATTAAGAGACCCCTATAGCGGCAGAAATTACATACTGTAAGTTTAACTTGATGTGGGTGGGCTTTTTTTTTTTTTTTAAAGTGAGGTGATAAATCATTCTAACTCATTCCCAGCAGTACACACAGTACATTACTTTCAACAGCCAGTCAGAAACTTTTTGTCTTTCTAGATTTTTCAATATGTAAATGAGATGTTTGTGTGAATGTGTGTGTTCGGGAAATCAAACAAAAAAGGCCGCCTGTAATTGATGATATTAGTTTAACGTTATAAGCCTATTAGTTATACTCATTACTAATTTACATTGTTCATTAATGTTTTCATTGCCTTAAAGGAAGAAATATCAAACAGTAGACATTTCATTTATTTGTTGTGATTTTGATTACATACCTCAATAGTTATCCCAGAGGCACAACACACATAAGTGTGTGCATGTGCATAATGTAGGACAGTAACAAATGCATTTATTTATAAACCATGAAAGGTAGACTATTGTTAGGTAAGTCCAAAGTCCTCGTGAGAGGATTTAAAGAAGCATCTGAGCAAAATAACTACAGCAACAGAAAAATAAAGCAGAGGGACATTAAATGTGCAGGATTTTAACACAGTCTAGTTTGGCTATAACAAGCTGAGTCATACATTCACATGTAGTCTGACTAACAAGAAGGGAGGGCCGAGAAATCCTCTGCAAACAAGGCAAACTGAACTGGTATGCTGGCGAAGTAAGCCGAAAACTCTTGTGATATAGTCATTACAGGGACATTGGTGACATTGTACTAGGCAGCAAATTGAAACAAATGAAACAGCTTTAATGAATGCATGGCCTGGTCTTTTTATAAATGAGAGCAGGGGTGATTCAAGGAGTTAATAAGGAAGGCGCAGGGACAAAAACCAGGATATTATTACCCCACATTCTAAGGATGAAGTACTGTACTCCTATCATGAAAGTGTGGCATTGATGAAGAGATATTTTGTTCCTATCGTCCAAGATTAATCCTGAGCTATTTGGCCAAAGACAAAGCAAGAGGAGTACATCCTCTGAATACCAAAGAGAGGAGTAAAATGAGGATAGATAGCCAATTAGAGAGATGGGGAGGGAGAGCAAAAGTCTCCAAAGACTGTTTACTGGGGCGCTCAAGGTTCCTTCTGCTTCCAAATTGCAAGTAATGTGGAGAAGATGGTCCAAAACATGTTCATAGATGTTGCTGCTTTGGACCCCTGCTGGCACAAAACAATCCCTTGCTGAGGATGATTAGGTTTCATTGGAGAATTGAATATCAGACTTGATTCTTGTTTGCTTCTCTGTTTATCCGTCCGTTCTCTCCCTCTCAGTCTTTGTGATTCACAAGTTGACCCTCGTGACATAATAATAGTGTGCAGGGGCAAAAAATAGATCCTTTCTAGTTGCTCTCAAATTGGAAATACATCTGCAACATCAAGCTAGAATCTGCATGGAGCTGTTCTAATGAGGTTGAATCATCACTGCAATATACAGTCCCTCCATCCCTGCCTGTTTCTGTGCAACTGAATCAATCTTCAGGAAAATTGAGGTATAATTGCGTATGTGCGTGTGCGTGCTCGCGCGTTTGCTCTTTTGCGAATGCTTGCACATGTGTACTGTGAAATTAACAGCTGTGGGCTATGATCATCCACAGTCCAAAGAGACAAAAAAGAAAATCAAGCACATGAAAGGGGAAAAATGTGAAAAAGAGGATTCAGTTGTGCTTTGACTTTTCTGCCTCCAAGCCAGTGACCCCAATCCCAGTCGCCAAACGATGGGAAACGCATCAGTCATACTGACTCTCATTTGTAAGTCCTCATTATCCCTAATTCACTTTAAATTTTCTCTCACCCTGGACACCGCCACCAGTGCCATTTCTGACTTTATTGATAATGCCAGATTGCAGTCAGTCATGGTGATATTAAAACACAGAGTCCCTAAACAGCTCTTTAGTGACCTTTTATGTTGTCAGAGAGTTTGACATTTTGTTGCGCTGAACCAGAAGTGGCTGTCGAATGGCGGCAATGACACGACAAATGCAAATGGCATGTGAAGACAGTGATGTACTGTAAGTGACAGGTACGGATATGATCTCCCTTCTATAAAGGACAGAAATGCCCTAAAGGAGCACATGTAGGAAATGGGAAGAACATGCAGAAGAGGGGGAGGGAGGGAGGGAGGGAGGGAATCATGGCCATCATTGATAGTGGTAGCACTGGGCGTGAGAGTGATGGTATTTGAGAATCGCTCAGGCGTCAGGCCGTTCACCTCTAATGTCGAAGATGATTACACACTAATTGAAGTAGTCTAGTGCCGCTGCTAATCATGGTTAAAGAGTCCGCCCTTTTATCACCTTGGGCTGGATGTCATGTGGACTTGATGACCCTGGCACCTTTAAATCAGCCTGCACAAGTGGAAAAATGGCACACTGTGTGATACAATGGGGCTATCCACCCCTCTCAAGGGCATTTGGCTTTCAGTCAATTTAAGTCGTTCATGCCGAGTATAGTTTAGTGGGTTATTCAGCTGAAATATATAGTGTTAAAATACCGCTGTGATATAAATGGTTCATATTTAGTGAGCAGGGCTCAGTAGGCAGAATTATTAATAGTGAAACTTAAACAGAGGCAGTAATTCACTATGTTGGGTAAATTACTTGGAATATAAAGTACAATCCCAGGGATATTTATTATTTTCCTGATTAACTGATCTCTGTTTTAGCAATAAAATGTTTGGCTTTTCAGTTTTCAAAGCAGTTGAAGATTAATTCCTTATTGACTGACTAATACGTTTATCGACGACCTGTTGCAACTGTACAGTACAAACAATCAAACATCAAACTAGAATGGCAGTCAGTAGAGCGCATACCCAACAGTCCCCTTTTTTACTCACTCATAGATACCAGCCATCAAATATGCCTAATTTTTTTCATAAAGATCCATGCATTATTGCCTGAAAATTTAACAAAAATATAAAAGAAACGCTCATTGCGCAATGTTAAAGAAAGCGTGAAAAAATTCCTGGATCTGTCCCTTTGTTCCAGATCCACACCAAAAGTTATTGGGGGTCTGTTCGTGGCCAAACCCATCCAAGTTTCTTGGAAATCCGATCAGTAGTTTGTGTGTTGTTAAAGTTGTTAATTAAAGGTGCATCAGTTGAGGATCAGTTGACTTGCCATGAGGAGTGACTCAACCTGCAAATCGGTTGCTTAACGTTCTCTGTTTCTCTGGAGGAACTTTGTGGAGGTCTGAGATAATTACCCTGATGATGTCAACCCAGAAAGCATTGTCTCCTACAGACCACCATTATAAAATAGACATCTGTAAATCTGTTGACAGGACACTAAAAACTGCTACCAAGGTTGATTATTACTCTTTCTATTATGAACTTTTGATCTATGGATGTTTTATATTTGTAAAACTTTCCTCAAGCTGAGAAAAACGATTTAAAAAGTTGTGACATCATCACAATGTAAAGTCTATGGGCGGAGCAGGAACTTGCGGGTGGGACCAGTTGTGGAAATGCTGTTCAATAGGCCACATAACCAGGAAGTAAACATTGAAGCCAGAAAACTTCTTTGGCGTATGTGCTAGGCAAACAATTCTCATTGGTTTAAATGGGCGCCATCTTTGC
The DNA here is from genome assembly GCF_040436345.1 of Pagrus major. Lineage (NCBI taxonomy): Eukaryota > Metazoa > Chordata > Actinopteri > Spariformes > Sparidae > Pagrus > Pagrus major. Next base: position 21,037,838 of record NC_133232.1, on the reverse strand, counting down.
ATGTAGTTTATATATAACTAACTAACTTATTAAATTGGGAGGACCTGTTAGCGAACCTTCACATCCCAACAAACTACTGTACCTTGTTTCTTCATGCCCTATGGAGCGACACATGTACAGTGAATAGTTTCTAAAATCAGCAGGGCATAATCATTTCAAATCATTGCCTTTAAAAATAAATCTGTTTTATGTGACTATGGTTTGATAAGGTTTAGCGAACTGTTGTGGTTTGGATGTTTGGATCATGTTTTGTTGACCATCCATCCACCCCAAACCTCCTCACATACTGTAACATACTGTTTATCATTTAGGGGCACTTGCTGAAACAACTGGTCATTTTTCATGTGAGAACTGTCTCAGTTTGAAAGAGGCAATTTTTTTTCTAAAAAATCTGCTTCTTGCTTCAACTTTATGAAAATGCAATACTAAAATCACTGTAGTTAATTGTCTCTCAATGGACTAATCCTTTCGACTTTCAATGGTTCTGCTATTATATCAAATCAAACAACATTAGAATTAAAATAAGCAGACTACTTAAGTAAATGAGTGGACCATTATACATGGATTAGATTAAGATAGAGTCAGTTGTTGCAGAATATTTGGCATGTACTTCTAGATGAAAATCTTCAGCAAACTTGCTTGTGATTAAACTGTTATTGTATCACTTTATGTTGGATGTGGTTAAATTTCAGACCCAAAGTGATGTGCATTACTGCAGTATTTTGACTGGAGTTCTGCTGTAGCCAGACAATAAAAGCAATGGATATTTTCCCCCAGAGTTAATTGGTTAAAAGAAAGACTGAACCCACTTGAATGCTGGGCCTCACTTTACTTCAGAGCAGGCGGTCTAAGTCAGATACTGTGAGGTGTGGATTGAGAAATCATGTGTCTTTTCTACTGCGATGAGGTGCCGTGAGAGCAGGAAATAGGGGTTGCCGGTCAGCCTGACTCCTCCACTCGCTGTAACCCCAATTCACAATATTATTACAGTTAAGGTCAGACTGAGCAGAAACACAGACTGAGGGAGGAGAGGGGCCAGACGACCAGACAATGAGCATGGGAAAGAGACAGATATAGCAATAAATAAAGAGAGACAAAGTGAAAAGGTAGACTGTCATGGTTTGTGTGTGTATATATATGTGTGTGTGTGTGTGTGTGTGTGTGTGTGTGTGTGTGTGTGTGTGTGTGTGTGTGTGTGTGTGTGTGTGTGTGTGTGTGTGTGTGTGTGTGTGTGTGTGTCAAATTATCCAATAACTTTGTTGTTAAAAAAAATTGAATGAAGAGTGTAGCGATGCAGACCTTGCTCTTTTATCTGGTTTTGATGTCCTGTGGACCAGAAACGTCCAGGAACAAGAGGCTGTCTCTCCTTGTCACAGTGAATATATACCACCTACTTCCAGCCTGCCTGCCATGCTTGTTGCTCCTTATTCGGTGTCCTCATGCAGTTTCCAATAGCAACCAGCTGAACTAAAAGAGATTTTTCAGTTGACAGATTATTATGAAAGATATCTTTTCTCCCTTCAACTGCATCTACCTCTGTAGATCATTGTGGAAGATGCTGCACATTTGTACTCCCCAGCTCACGGAGTTTCATAGTGAGGAAAAGAAGCACTGGGGGCGGAGGGGAAGGGAGAGGGGCGGGCAGGCTGTTGCACATGTCTGTTGCCATGGGGATTCTGGCGCAGTGACTATGCAGTAATGCGGCTGCGGGAATGGAGGATTTGTTTTCGCAAGGGAGGCTCTGGCAAAAAATGGAGTGTGCATGAGCTGGAGCCTCAGCCACCAATTATGTGGCAGGGGCATTTATTTTAGAAAGAGAGTTAGCGAGGCTTTACTTAGACCGGGAGCAAGGTGCTGCCTTAGAGACCTTTGATGTTTTCATACTACCTCACCGTCCAAATTAAATTACGGATCGGCCACCACACGAACGGTTAGGAGGAAAATCCATTTCAATAAGGGGGAGACAATGGAGAGCTAATGGAGGCTTCATAATTGCATGTTCCCAAGATAAACGTGTTAATCAAATGCAAAGCTTGCATAGAAAACAGTAATTTACTGTTCGAGAAGACAACGCTGCTTGGAATATTGCAGATATAATCACCAGCATAGATTAATTAATTTTGATTAATAATAAATAAACTCTGTCCTTCATTTGCATATTATGAAAGTCAACATTCTGGCCATTGGAAAATTGGAAATGGCCCCAGACCCTTTTGTTGTACATGGTAGATTTGATGATGACAACCAACAACAGAGCTAAGCCTTTTCAGTATTACATAGTTAAATTAAAGCAATTATTATAGATTTGCTAACGAATGCTTGAGCAGGCAATTCACAATATATGGGTCTTTTTTTGATTCATCCTACTTCTATTAGAACAGCTCAGTGGAAAAATTCAAGCACACTGAAGAAAGTTTCTGAGAAAATATTTGTATTCTACAAATCTAATGCAATTGATATCACACACCAAGCACCAACAGGTTAACGTGCACATTTAAGATGAAAGGTTTGAAGTATCTTATAGATTTCAAATTTAAAAGAAGTTTTGGCAATTAACTACACTTACACTGCTTTAAAAATGTTGTACTCCTCTGTGAGAGTTCTTAACATTTGTTTTGCAAAGGAAATCATAGAGAAAAGTGAACATTATATTCAACATTGTGCTACACATTTCCCCAAATCTATGTAGATTCTCTTGAGATGCCTTAGAAGCTTTTGCTGGCTTGAGGCAGAATATCTACAACTGTTAATGTTAAACAATATTCAAAACCGCTGAGACAACTCCAAGATGAGTAGAATGTGATATGAAATGTTGAACACACATTTGTGAAGTACATAAGCAAATACTAAAATATACAAAGACTCAAGCCTAATTCACTATCAATTAAAATGTAATTAAATCTGCTAGATCTAAACTTCTTTTATTAGCATTCACATCAAATTGTACTTGCTCAAAGATACCAGCCACCTAAATACACTTGTTTTTTTTTCTTTATTTTTTTTATTGTTTTTTCACCAAGATCAATGCATTATTTCCTGAGAAACTACCAAACATATCGAAAAAATGTTGTATCTTGCAATGTTAAAGAAAGTGAGAAAACATTCCTGGATTTGTCCTATTATCCAGATCTGCGCCAGAAATTTATTGGATCTATTCTGGGCCAAGACCAGACAGCCAAATAGTTTTTGTGGAATCTTGCTGACAAACCAACCAACAAACAGACACAGACAGAATCTGTACTCCGTTGGTGGAGGTAAAATAATGTTTCTTCTTGGATTGAACAAAAGAATGAAAGACTACATAATAATATTAATATTCAATAAAACTATTTCCCAACATGCTTTCAGTGCTTACAAGCATTAAATAGTTGCTTAATAAGCAAAAGGAACTTGTGTTAGACTGACATTTTGTGTTCCCAACTCACAAAATGTACAATTTTACCGAAATATGTAAAAGTCGAAGTAGGTTGAATCAGCATCACTGTAATTATACGTGAAAGTCCTGCATTTTAAAATGCCACTTAATAGCAAAATGTACTTAAAGCGACATTATGAAGAAATTAGCATTTTATGGGATTTGGCGCCCCCCACAGTTTCTGAGTGCAACACCACTGTCATAAATACAAATCCCAGGTCTATATCAGTTTGTCAGACATAATGTAGGTGCTAACTATAAAAACACTCATTAATGTATAATGTATTGTAACGCTGTGTTCCTACCCTCTCACTGAAGTAACGTAGTGCAGAAATGAGTGAAAGGGGGAGGAGTGGCTGAGACAGAGACACCATTCACCCTATTACAAGACACTGTATCTTCAACATGATGCAAATGCATTAATGTATAAGTTGTATTGTACTGTTGTAGTTGGTTAAGTATGAGTAAAGCTGTAGAACTGCTGTTGGATATTTAATCCATAACAGTACCCTATCTGTTAATCTTTATCTGTAACTATTAACTATAGCTACAATATAAATCGAGAGAAGTAAAAAGTCAGATATTTCGTTCTGAATTGTAATGATACTTGATATATCATGAAATGAACATTTAAGTTCAAGTACTTCAGATTTGTTCTTGTATAAAATTCCACCGTGGGCATTAAATGTGTGTTCATTGGTCATTCCTTTGTAAATTAATTGGAAGTGAGAATCTATTTCTGTTCAGCTCACAGATGACATCCACATGGACCTTAAAAATGACTTTTCTGCTCTGTTTAACAGCTACATTTGACTGTGTGGGTAGCCAAGTGGTTGAGACATATTCCATGTAATTGCAACATCCTTGGTTTGATTCATGGCCGGGCACCTTCGTTGCATATATTTTCCCCTCTCCCTCTCCCCGTGTTTACTGCTTATGAAGAGTCGTAATAAAAAATATATGAATATTGGAAATGGAGGGTAGAAAAACAACTGTTCTTGTGTAAGATGTCATTTTGCCATTGTTCAGCAATTGTTCTCTTATTGAATTGCTTTTTCTATATCTTAATGGCCTTTTGACTTTTTCTGTGGGCATGAGATATAATTTTTTTTCTGTGTCAGAGCCACATAAAAACTCTTAAGAGCAAAGAAACTTCTGTTGGATCTTTTTAGGTGCAGCAAACATAATGTGTACTATCAGGCACAGATGGGTGCTTTTTTAACAGTTGTTTTAACATAACATGCTAATAATACTGATTAATTAAATAGTGGCTGTATCACGTCAGGTATTTAATTTGCTAGTGATTAGTATGAGACAGTAGTTATTAGAAATCACTTGTTGAATATTAATTAAGTAAATTATGATTTATTCATCACCATTCATTCTGTTTATTATTATTACTTCATATTAATTTCCCTTTTCCTTCCATTATAAAACCTGTAAATGAGAACACCTGCCTGCTGTGGAAGAGCATGCAGCTGAGGTAACAACCAACAAAAAGACAGAAAAATGTGACTATAAGGGTCGGCTCACAGTCGTGTTATTGAATGAGTTTGTGAGTGTGTGTGTGTAGGGTATAAATAATGGGAAAGAGATGGCATCAGCTACCATGTTTTGAAGTGTATACTACCTAGCTGTTCTACCTCCTTCCTCATAATTCATCTGAACATAAGAGCATGTGTAAGCATGATGCATAATACATTGATACGTCAGGGTGGAGAAAAGACTTTCAAAGAGAATGCCACAAGACGAATTTCATAAATCTTAACTTTAACATCTAATTTCCTCCTGTTTAGTATTGTCTGGTGTTATGTCGAGGCACAGCAGTCGCTCTCTGTTGTGAATATGGTCTGTTTAGCATGAATAATGAATGGGACACTGTCTCATCACTTTGTTGTCATAAAAGGGATAATATAAGGGCAAGCCGCAGTTCAAATGCTGTACTACCTACCAACGCGGGCTTAAAAACTTGATCATGATGATGTTCACTCAAATGCATTGTTACAAAGATGCAGTTAGGCCATAGTAATTCAGTGTTTCATAAATAATCATGAATACCTGATGTTATGTATTACTTTTTAATTCACATGTGGCCTGTTAACATGGCTGCATCTAAATTAAGTCTCTCCATGCTTTCTCCTCTTCCTCCTCCCACACGGTTCATACATTCATTGTGTTTTGTATAAATCCAGATGAGGTTAAATTCATATCCCCAAGGAAACGCTGGAGGATCTCATTACAATGTGAGGGAAAAAAACAAACAAACCTTTGCTATTTGAATGACACTGTTATCTGAAGCATATTATTGTGCACCATGACTGCAAAATCCAATTTTCGTACATGAACACCTGACTTTTTGACACGCCTAGCCTCTCTCGCCATAATGAGATGATAAAAGCCTGATGTATTTGTCAAGAGCAGCTGAGGTCTGGATACACTGTCTGCAGTGGGTCCACAGCAACAGATCTCTTGACAGCATTTGCTTCAGTGAGGTCAAACATATGACCTTCAACCTGCATGACATCCACTCATGAGCTCCTCGAATGGCACAATCTATTAGGTTTCACCGTCTCTGATATGACAGATGTCAGAAAGAGGGATTTAGTCGGCACATGTCCTTTGAGCACACTTTCAGACCACGAGAGTTGATCTGCAGACATAAAGACAGTTGCATACAGGTTTGCAGTGCAATGTCATTGCTGTAAGCTAGATTTAGAGAGCAAGGGAGCTAAACAGTTAAAAAATTAAAGAGCTAAAGTGCTATCAAAGGACTCAGGAAGGGAAAAAAATGAATCAATATGTGGGCATTTATCCAATTTACAAGTTTAGTTTTTTGATTTGAGAAACAACTCAGGAGACACCAAATGTGTCACTAATGAAGCCAATTAAAACTTTTCATCAAAGTCTCAGAAGAGGCTTTGATACTGAGACTGATGAGTTAAACTATGAGTAAGATATTATGAGAGTGAATCACAGTGCTTGTGTTCCTGACCTAAAAAGAGCACGCAATCTATTTTTACATTACAAACATAACAAACAATAAACATATGTCATCCCTATGGAGGCGATCCTTTGGGAGGCAGAGGCTAATTGCCTTTAGAGTTGCACCTCTCTGGGACAGATGTAATAGACTTGGGAATTTTGAGTTTTGTCCCTGAGACAAAGGAAATCTGCCTGTGAAGAGTTTGTAATTGGCTATAGAAATACACACTCTGTTTCCAACTGGGAATGCCCTATCATCGTCAATCCGAAAACCATAATGAGTGGGGTCATCAGGATGTATGCCTTGCTTCTCAGCCTCAAGCAATTTCCTGCACCTTTTGTGGCTTTCATTAACATTCATTAAAAATCTTTGGATAGGCCATGACAAAAAATTCCGAACCCTTCCACTCGGCTGTAACCTTGAGAGAAAAAGTGAGCTAAATAATACTATTTCATTTGAACTATTATGAATAATAACTGACACAGCTACAACTTCACTACACTAGTAGCTAATGACAAGGATAAAAATAAAAGACTTCATTACTACAGCCCTTTCACACACTGAATTCAGTTTAACAAAGAAGAATTATTTCGAACAGAAATATAATCATGTCCTCATTAGAAAACGCTTGGTGTCAGTTTCAGATGGACGCTGTGAGTCATACAAAGACCATTATTAGTATTTATGAACTAACATTTATCTTCCAAACTTATGTATGCATATCTTCAGTTTTGGACCCGTTACTCTCAGTGTGTTGGACCAAATTTCACAGCTCCTTTAAATGCACCGTCACAGTTTGGCACTCTTGTACTCTCTCTGTTCTCCTCTATAATCTGCAAATTTGCATCTGTTTTTAGGATGGAACAAAGTTCAATTTAGCTTGACTCTTAGCCAATTAGTGGAGAAGGATGATACAGCGAGCACAATGCCAATATTGTTCATGCCGGGACTTTTATTTTAATAACATTATGCTGATCAGAAGTGAAATGCTTGCTTGCTTGCTGGTGTAGCTGAATGTTTAAAAGTGAATTCATCTCTCTATATTGTTTATGATGCTTAAGTACATTGTCCCATATAACTGTATCGGTTATGCTGCCCAGCACTTCAAGCCAAGATCCGGAGCATTTTTTTGTCCTTTGAATAAGAAAGAGGAGCAGACAAGAGAGAAGCCCCAAACCCCGTGAAATCGGTATCCATGCTGTCACAACTGTGGCTGAAATGTGACTTTTTGTTCCTTTGTTTGTTTGTATATTTATTTTTCATCTTTTACTATTTATTTCTTTGCAAAAGTTTGAACCCAGAATCTGGTGGCATATAAGATTACTTTTACTATAGTTGTTACCGACTCAAGACAACTGTTTTGTCCCTCAGTTTCTCTCTGAGTGAATGTAGTAGAAATTCAGCGTGACTTGACAGGAAAAACATGAACAGGTGTGGCAAAGTGTTGCAGTCCCTAAGGGGCCCTTAGGGGTTGCTCTGAGGAGCACCAACAGTGTTTGTGTTTACTGCTCCACTGGACATCTCATATAACTGTAATAATTTGAACGAAAAGAGACGCTCCATATATATATATTTTTTTTACAGTTTGACATGGTACATGAAGTAAACTAATGCTCTGAGAAAATAAGTGTTCCTTTTTCTTTATTTATTTTAATCTAAAACAATAGCTATAGGTAATAATGCTTATACCTTACACACAATGTGACCAGCAGACTTTAAAGCTGATTTATTAGACTAAGCCTCTTAATTTTGTGTGTTAGAATCTATTCTTTACATCCTGGGTGAAATAAAGTCTGCTGGCAATGGGAAAGTATAAATACATTTTTCATGCAATGCTTGCTGCATAATAAAGAGGGTCTTCCGCCACCTTCACTTCATAACACAGAAATATAATCTATAAGAAATTTCAAGCTTAATTATTTTCCATGCACAAGGAAATATAATTGATTAAATAAATAACTTAACACTGAATACTGTTAATAAGCCAATTAAAGAGTGGAAAAGGGACTACTTTCTCCTTGTTTTCAAGATAATCACTGGAGGGAGTGTTTTGTCCTTGGTTCACTGTCCAGGAGTGTGTAAACGTGATGTATTGTGTGTATGTGCTTGCTCAGGCTCCTTGCTCTCACTTACAGTACACTGACACCTTATTGATCTGACATATTAATGATCTGCTGAAGGTTGATCAGTCCCTCACTGTATATGTGACTGATTCGCAGGCAACCCGTGCAGCTCATTATTTTTAATTAGCCCTTCCTTTTTAGGCCGTTACCACCAGCTTTAGCTCCACCACTGCTGTGTGTGAACAACTGCTTGCATTGCCAATAACCGTAATGGTATGTCCTCAAATTACAGGCCTCGGTCCTTTGTATTGCACCAGGTTATATCAGGACAAAAAGCTGCTCTCAGATCACTGTCACTGCTGAACGTGTCCCAGTTGTGCTGGTGAGCTTCATGCAGATCTCACAGCTCAAAGATGACTACTCAACTGTAATGAGGCACAGCTATTAAATACTTGCCAATAATCTTCCTCGGAAAACATCTGCAGACAAAAGCCCTGTTTCTGTGGCGCAGTCAGATAATGGAAGACAGCGAGCCAAAAATATGACTTTGAATAAACTAGTGAAAACTAGCTGGGTGCCTGTTTCAAGCCTGCCACTTGTTTTCTGTGAAGCAGATCAGTAAAACGGCTCATAAAACAAAAACATATCAATTACCCATTCATAATTTGAAGTTTTCTCCCAAAGAAAGCTAATGACAGTATCACACAAATGACAAAGGCATGGATTATTAGTCTTGTAGCCTATTTTTAGATAATGCGGCATGGAAAAAATCTTACTTTTCCATCAGTTTTTGACAAGGCTGCTTTACTGAAATAGTTCGAAGCTCTGCACACACTGTATAATGTGAGGCAGGAGGTGCTGGAAGAGTGGATGTAAATGTGTGTGTGTGTGGTAGTAAGTGTACACTCTGCCCATAAAAATATTTATGATCAAGGATGCCTAATTAATGCTGGCATGAGCGATGCATTCTGCTCAGTACTTCATCAGGCTCATGAAAACATATAACAGACCAAAGACCCGAAGCTCCATTGTTGTGGATTTGAAAATGATTGACTCAAGCAACTCCTAGGACTGACAGCAATGCACACTGGTAGAGCCACCGAGACCCCTGTCAGTTTTCTATAATGACAAAGTTGTACATAAAGTGGCATTAACTAAGCAAATTCAGCAGCTCACACACTCCAATGAGTGGTTGTATCCCACGTGTGTTTGAACAGTCATAATTATATCCGACATAAAATAAATGTATTGAACTACAGGAATTACAGACTGTCCTATTTCATTTATCTCCTCATTTATATCATTCATTCATAGTTAACTTGAAATTTTCCTACTTCTGACAGCACCCGAAGGCAGCATTGCGCTCATTTGTTATTTTAAATTCATGCAGTCAGTCCTTCATAATTTCAGTTCAGCTCACAAAGTAAAACTGGCTCAGGGAGAATGATGGACTCCTGAGATGTGGTGAACTTACACTTGCCAGTCCACAAGGAGCACTCCCACTACTCCAGATGGCCGGTCCTCCCCTGGCTCTCTGAGGATTCTCTCCCTCACAATGACTCTGGCTGAGGCGACACAACAATTAGCCTCTCCACATAGACTCAGCTGCTAAAGTTACATTCACCGGCTGGATGGACAGAAAAGGAAGTAAATTGGACCTAGTTTGGAGCTTCTTGAAGTCCATCTCAACCATCACAAGCAAATCCCAGATGCGATTGGTCTGTGAACAACAAACTGCATGCCTGACAAAACTAGAGCTGAAAGAATTTGTCAATTAATAAAATAAAAAATAAAACTTAATTAAAGGTGCAGTCGGTAACATTGAGGAGGGGGAGGACTTAGCATTAAATTTGAACAAGTACAACTTTCAGATCCACTTTCAGATCCATTTCACATAATTATGAGGACAAAAACAAAACCGATAAGACTGCCAGGTCACTTCATAAAGATATTTTCTGCTACTTTCTAATAAAACAACGCCAACCAGTAACGTTAGCCCTAGCATCGGAAACAAGCTAACGTTAGCCCGACTGCAACATCACAGTAACATCATATGCACTATGGAGTAGTGGCTCCGGCTCTGGCTTCCTCTTTTTACTCGTCTTTGCCGTGTATGCTGTTGTTGTTAACGGAGGTATCGGTAGTTTTTTCCTCGCTGATGGTTGATGCTGTGCCGTTACTTTCTCTAAGCTCCTGAAGCCGCTCTCGGAGATATGAGCTTGACCGAGCGCCAGCATGAGCTGAGGAGGAAGGGGGGAGGGGGCTGTCCGCAGTGTGTGCGTGAGCAGTGATTGACAGCTGTCAGACACTCCATCAGACACCATCCTGGCTCTGATTGGTTCTTTTTGTTCAGTCGCGGTGGATTCTGGCAAATTGCAGTAGGAGCAGTAGGTGGGGCTAAATGAGCCTGTTTTTTTTTTTTACAGATTACTAGTTTCATGTAATGATGTCTTTACATAGTGACAGTTTTAGCAAATATGACAAAAAGTTACTTTTATAAGACTTACCAACTGCACATTTTAAAGCTGATTAAGAGAAAATCATGGTAACAGTTTTGTTTATCTAAGTGTTACTTGGTGTGGCCGCTCTGTTTCTGCTTGAGGAAACGCGGTGGCAGTTGGCACACTGCAGGTCACATCCCAAATGGTGTATATCACTGTAAATTGGGAGTTGAAATAAAAGATTAATAAATTAACTAGAGAAGGCAAGTTCTGAAGAACTTGCGGTTGTGAATGCTCCCTGTTGAGAAGCTGACACCAAATGCGCATTGCTGGCTGTGAAAACTTTGAATAATGTCCAGAATATCTAAAAACTGTGAAATAATTTAGGGTTTGTTGAAATGCTAAGGCCAAACTGAACTGGTGGCTTGAATTTATTTGAAGTCTCGTCTGAAGTCAATGAAGCTTCCTAATAGTTGGGTGAGAATGAAGGATTAAAAATAAAATATAAGCTGTGAGCCAAACAGGAGTATGAAGAGATATACAGTGAGAATGAATCAAATACTCTGAATGGGACTGAAAAGTGAAATAAATGTCAATGTATCAGTGATTGGGAACATTTAAATATTTAGATGGAGATTCTGGCTTGAATGAATGAAAAGATAATAGTTAAATATAGTTAAAATGTTGGGAAATATACTCTCTATATCACTGTGTGTATTAAACTGACATTGATAAATCTGTCTCTCTCTGTGTTGGCCCAATTGATCTCGGTTGCCACAGTGATGGTAACCAGGGTGGTCGTGGTAACGGACTGTGAGAGTTGATTTAATAGTGATTTTAGCTGAGGTTCACCTCACATTAACATGCTTCTCCCTCCTAAACAGTAACTGCTATCACTCAAATAATGATATGGTCGAAACTATGAGAGTCTTGTGAGCACTTGAGTGAAATTTTTGTGCGTGTGTGGTCAAAATTGTGTCTTGTGGAGCAGTTCAGAAAAGTGGATGTGTTTGCCTGCCTCCAGATATTTTTCAGTTTCATGAGGGAGTTAATGCGGCTGTTGGTCGGTGTTCCTGTCAGTTAAATGCCCACAGAGTCAAAAGTTTTTGTCCGATTGCCTCCAGAGAACCACTCCAGCGACCAGCACGGGTTTTCCTACAAGCTGATGTCGTCATTTTTCTGCTGGAGTGAAATTTGTGGAAGCGAGCGCGAGTTGAAGACGAGGTTTTCAGAATTTTTTTGAGCTGCTCCCCACTCTGTCATTTGGCTCCTCCACTCTGGCTCTCAACATTCCACCCCATACACACCAATGCAAAAATCTGAAAGTGGCTGAAAAGCTACCAATGTTTGAACTGCGACTGTGCAAAAGGTATGAATGCTGTGAGAAAGATGAATGCAGGCTTGAATGTAGACAAATTGTGGAATATTTCAGAGTTCGAATGGAGTTTCTATCTGGAAGTGTGAATGACTAGATGAGCTTTGAAAATGCTTGAAAAAGTGTGAAATGTGGGATTTTTTGAACATTCCGTCATCTGCTTGAATGGGAAAAAATGGCCGAAAAACGTTGAATATCTCTGAATGAGAAAAATAGACGCGGTCGATTCCCAAATGAGATGAATATTTGGTGTTTGAATGGAGTGAATACGTTGAAAAATGTTGTGAATGCCTCCTGCATTCACAACCAGTAATGGTTTACTCTGCCTTTTCATGGCACTGAGATCAGGGTTTCTTGGTCAGACTGGAATTATTAGTTGTTTTTTGCTTTGGACAGTAGCCAGGCTGTTAGCAGTAGCCATGTTGCTAACGCATTCTTTGCAACAGTGGCACCAACAGTAATACCAAAGGGAAACACTCGGGGGTAGTTTGAAAAGTTGTCTGTTCACGCTTCAAATGCCAGTTAACATTTTTTATGTTATACATCATGTGGGAATTTCATACCTTGATTTTTGTGAGACACCTAACTCAACTTAAAGAGGCCAATTCATGCCCATTAGTAAACTGGTTAAGAAAAGGTTTAATATGACAAGGTCAGCACCTTATATTTAAAATAAAGAAGGCACAGCTGTCACACACAGTCCTACTGTATGTGAGCTTTGAGAAATGCTGCTAATTTTCATGTAACTTTTGACCTGTCTGTGTTCAGTGTTTGAAAAGGTGCTTTCATTACTTCACTGTCCTTTGATTATGATATACATTATTTTGTCCACCCTCTGTATATTGCTTGACAATTTACAAGATTTCTTAAACTAATTCAGAGTGCAGAATATCAAGGGCACAGTAGAGGACTTCCTATTCGCTATGGCATTGATCTATGTGTAAGCAGAGACAACATTAAATGAATCTAGTGAGGCAGTAATCAGTGTGGCAATGACTATGTCCTGAGCAGCAGAGGTGATTTGTATTCCAATATGACAAATTTTATGCCCATAGATGGTTTACAGGTCCTCAGATTTCTCAAAGGCTGGTTCAATACTGGAAGTAGAGAGCATCTGGTTCAGAGCGGGCAAAAGGAAGAGCATCCGGTACATCTAATTACACTGAAAATAATCATTACTATCTGTAAGTTTAACAGAAACCTTTGTATAATGATAGTATGAAAGGAAAGTTCAGTGTTTCATTTCTATTTTAAATATGCAGTCTCATCAGAGCCCTCCTTTATGTAACACGTAGACCAAACTTTTATCATTAATTCATCAGCAGGAACCCATTTTCTGTAATGTACCCTTTCAGCTTATCACACCACACTGGAGTGAAGCCATGTCGTTAACATTTTTACCAGACAGTAATACCAACCTCTCAAATAACTGAGTCACAGCTCAGTCATTACATGTTTAAACTCAAGCCATTGTTGTGTCTTTGCCTACTGTGATGTTTTAACGTGAAAACTTCAAATGAAAACATTTTCAATCACATGCATATTGTATTAAAGCACTCTTGATATCAAATTATAGAAAGTGGTTCTAGTTGGAATTTCTGTATTTTGTTGTTGTGTGCGTATACAGAAATTGAATTGAAAGAATCTGATCAGATTTTATATCAACATTGGGTCAAATGACTGTCTAATGTGAGAGGGGTTTCTTGATGACAAACGCGCAGAGAATCAGATGACGACTCTGCAGCTCTACGGAGCAGTTTAGTGTCTTTTAGCTCATTTTATGATTCTATGGTCCACAACTCTGCTATTGACCAAAACAGAGCTCAAAAGAGAGTAAATACAATGACAGTGTGTACAGGTGTGTATTATGAAACTGTTTATAGACATGTTTATCATTTTAACTTTAGAAGGTCATTGTTGTTTTTACAGCCCTTTGAGGTTTAAGACATTTAGATTTAGAGATTTAGATACAGCTTTGGAGGAGGAGCTCCATTCATTCCTATGAAAGCTGCTCAGTGGCACATGAAGTCAAAAAAACTTGACTTCCCAGGTATAAAATTACCTGGAATGAGCTGGCTAACTTCCTGTTTAGCGCTTGGCTAACGTGAATGGGGTTAAAATGATTTAAATCCTGCGGCTCTTCTAGACTTTCCAAATTGTATTGGACCGAAGTGCTCAAGTTCTGATAGTGAAAATGGGTGGTAATGTGGGTAAACATGAAGCTACAATATGTTGCCAGCAGTTTTAATTCATACTTTAAATGTGCCCATGCAATCGTGTCAAAAGTTTGTTTGACCTTCCCTCGGGGGATGTGTCAGTGGGACTGAATGTGAAAGCTAAAAAGCAACTGTGCTGTAAGTGAAGGATGTGACTTGAAATTTTTTATTCAGGATTTTAGGAGTCTACATGAAATGTATTATAATCCAAGCATCCAAATATAGAATCCATTAAGCAGCACTTATTCTTAAGGTCACGTTTTAATTTGTAATTAATGATCCAATTTTTGCCACAGGCTACCACAGTTGTGTTTTGGTTTACAGAGGAGTAACAGTATTTTTGACCTTGAACAACACAGTAGATTAGTTGTCTTTATTTGTTCCCAACTTCTGCTCACCTGTTTTTTCCTTTGTATAGTTTGCTCTTTTATGGTTTATGTTTAAATATTTACAAAAATACATAAAAGAGAAATGATGAGAAAAGTCTATGATGTTAAGACAGAATGATTTTTGCAGTTCTCGCCATAAAAAATATTAGTAACAACAACGAACAACAAAGTAGGTTGTGTTGAAGGTGTTATCACATAGAGTCTGCTGAATGATGATGGAAATGTTTCATTCGCTGATCCTCTTAATAACCCTACTCATTCCTGATCAGGCTGACAGTGATGCTGTCCTAGCATGCACTGAGCAGAAGGCAAGGAAACAGTCTGGAGCGTCTGGCTGTGACACAGCAGTGCACCAGTGAGCCATCAGGCTGTCCTAAGAAAATCCTTGAATTTTTTCTTATGATATTGTCTATCAAAGAGCGCCTCCCTGCATGTGTAGGGGCATAAGTGCACAAATCCTCTCTGAATTTCACCAAGTATTGCCCAAATGAAGCATGAAAAGAAATGTAAAACACATGAAATTATTGACACGTGGTTGCAATGCAAAACATATTATGTATTTTGGCCACCTAGGATGGGCACACTGCAATAAGCCACTGCAAAAAGGTTACTTTTCTTCTTTAGAAGACCCATGGAGAATATCATTAGCATGCCTAAGATGCTTCACAGGTGTATGAAACAATAAACAACATTGCACTCAGGGGTTTAAGTCTCCCATGTTTTCATGTCAACGAAGGGTTTGTTTACATTCTGTTTTTCTTGCCGCAACACAGCATATATATCCTGAAGGTGTAACAAACATATTTATAAAACATTTTCTCAACATTTTAGAATGTTTTTAGTGTGCATTGTTAAATCCCATGTTTAAAATCTTTGTCACATTGTTACATGGTATAACTTGGTCCAAATAATCTCTATTTATGCTATGAGCATCTATATATAATTTACTAATCCAATGCAAACAATTAGGGATGCACAACATTAGATTATTGTCAATATCCGATATGCGGATATCAGTCGGGCCAATTGGCGATACCGATATATGCACATATTTTGCAGAGAACATCAAGTCTCTCCAGCAGCGGAAAATCCATTGTGCCTTATTGTGATGGCCCACTAGCAGATGCAGACATGCAATGCCTTTTTAAATGTAAACATTCACTGGACAAAATAACAATCTACTTAGTCAGCAGTTTGCATCATGCGAACATAATTATGTATTACTTAATTATGTGTCTTACTATCAACCAGTCATTTCGGCAGAAATATTCATTACAGACCAATGTCAATCACAATTCTCTGTAAAGATACTAATGACTTACTAACGGTATTGTGCATCCATGTCTTTATCCATTGAGGAAGACCTGCAACAATATTTTTCCATTCTCCATCTATGGTATAACTTTTGAATAAACATTAGTTATAAATGGTAAATTTAAAGTCAATTAAACTTTAGTGAATATTTATTTCACTATTAAGCAATTGTTTATTGTAAAGTTGCAACTGATGTTTATGATACTTGTTAAGTATACGTGTAAATGGTTAATGAGTACTGTGTAGTTTATCCATGAATATTACTTACATAGCCATTACAAAGTATCAACTGATGTTTAAAAACATTTACGATTGCTACCAAAACATTTAATTGTTTGTTAAAAGTCAAATAGTTATCAACTGATTTATGCAACTATTAATTTATTTATTAATGATAATTATTATAAAGTGTTACTTCGTCTTTCTGCTTTGTGTTGCACAGGATGTATAACGTGCGCTCTCACATACATGTGGCATGCATGGGTGTCCCTAAGTGTGTGCAGGAAAAGCACATATACAGTTAAATATAATTTAGAAATATTCAGTCATTGATCATCAGGATTAAGGGAGATTTTATTATGTTTATTTTATTAAATATTTTGTCTTCGTTGATTCGGTCCTTACTCGCTGCATGGTAACTACTGAGGATTTTGTGAACCTCGGTGTACAGTTTTTTCCACAAACAACTATCAGGGCATCATTAGGTCACACCGCTCCATGTGGTAAATGTAGAGGAAAAAACTGCTCCAGAAGCTGTGACCAGCACATGATTAGAATCCAAACAGCACAGTGACTCCAGTTTCAAAGTGCTGATAAAAGGATGGATGGAAAATACAGTCGAGTCTCACACATCCTCTAAAGTACTGATATGGACGAGACCACTGTGCTGTTGACTGTACCCGTTATATGCATGTGAAGAGGATGAAAGCATGGAGAGACGAGGAAGTGTCCAGTGCCCTCTGCTCTGAGAGGCTCACTGATGCACAGGCATTATTTCCTGTATTACACTCTACAAGGACAGGGCACACTTTGTTTGTGTTGAGAGCAGTGTGTTGGACAGGCAGCAGAGTAGTAAAGGCCTTTCTCAGGAGGCTGTACTGTTACCTACAGCACCAGTCAAATGTCTGAGTGTTTAGACTGTGACACAGCCTGCTTCATACTTGAGAGTGAGAACCCACAATGCAGAATTCATGAACTCGCTCTCTTTGGCTTGTATACTTAGCAATTCAACCCAGATACTTGTAGTTTTCTTTGCTTAACTGAGCTTTGTTTGCCAATTTCTGTATCCTTACTGTCAGCAATGTACTTGTATTTGTAGATATTACATATAACAAAGAAACTTTCATATGTAGGCAGGTGTTCAAACACATTTCAGAGCATTGGCTGCCTCCCTTCTCAGGCAGAGAAGCCCCTCGCTTTGGGGGATCATTGAATTGAATTTCACTATATTTCCATTTAAATTCCAAATCAAAATTGTGAGCATAACTCCCATGTGGTTACAGTGGGAGAAAACGGTCTTCCAGCACTAATTCTACTGTTACTGTTAACTCCACTCTCTCTACACCTCAGGCTTCAGAGTCAACTCTGGATTATGTTCGGAGATTAAACTACCAAGGGATGCTTCAGTTATTTCAAAGAGGTGGAAATCAGATCAGAGTCTGGCGGCAAGCTTTGCTGGGGGTGTGATGAGAAGCAGCTGCTTCCTAATGACAGTAATGTCAAGCAAGCAGCTGGTGGCATCTGTCAACATTCAGAGGGTGAGGAGCTGCAGATTGTGGCGGCCTGCAGGTAGAGGAGGGTGGGCGTAACCTGGACTGGTCTGATGGTGCGAGAGGGCATGTTGTTCTTGTGGAAGCTGAGGTCATTCTCTCTACAGCATCATTAAGTCTTTACTAGTGAACTTTGTGCTTGTGTCCACAGTGAACTAACACCATGAGAACAAACTAAAGGGCAACATGAGAGGAGAGCATAATGACACACCTGCACACCTTCCACAACACATTACCAAGTCCACAGAGGGCTGATGTAATAATGGTGCATCTTCAGCATCTGCCTTATTCCTTTAAAGGTGCACTATTGAGTGTATTAAGCGCTCATTTGTGCCACTAGCTATCAGACAGCACTGGGCGTTGTGCCTGGTTGCTGAAGCAAGGCGTCTGCTTTGTCTATATGAACTGTCTTGGACTTCCCTCACATTCCTGTGCTTGATCTTTGCAGGATCTCCTTGCAGAGTGTATGTATAATAGAAAACAAATAAAAAAGAGAATATATCGAAAATACATTATGATCAAAGCAATTATTAAGTGTTTTTAAGGAGTTGTTTGATTGGATATGTGAGTCGTTTTTCTTCCAAGAAAAACAACAGCGTCAGTTGACTCAGCAAAGCCCAATGAGTCTTCAACATTGATTTCATGACTAAAATCTTTCCCCAACCCTAAATGAGTTCTAAAGGTGCAGTATGTAAGAATTGGCCACCTGTTGAATTCAAATAGGGGGCAGCATATCACCAGAGTAACTGCTAACTGCTGCTAACTGTCGTTAGCTAGTTAGCTCAGTTAACCTTGCAGCTAGCTGTTGTATTAGCTGACTCTGCCCTGACTGGCAGCTCAGAGAAGCGGATGAGTGTTTGTGTTGACTATCAGACTTTAATCTTTTGAGGTACAAAATGGCTAGGTGGTGGCTAGGTCTGGTTAGCATACTTCCAGAGATAACTCTGCAACACATTCGTAGACGTCTTAAACATTACATCAAAACTGTTATTTCTTCACGTTCTGTTGAAAATGTAAGGTAATCTCTGAATTTTTTCATCTTATATTTTCCCATATTGCACCTAAAAATTAACCATGCTAGATTAAAAGTATGATTTTATTTTTGTACCAGCATGCAAAGTGCACGGAAACACAATATTCAGTATTCTTTTGGTTAGTTACTTACAGAATTAGTGATGCACAGTATATATCAGCCCTGTAATTATTGGGTATTTCATATTGTCGCCTATGTAGACGATAATAAAATTATAGCCGATAAATGGAGCCAATAATACGAAGCCAAATTGCTTTCATTGATCTAGCAAGCGCAGCAGAGAAGAAGAACAAGCACAGCAGGCAGCGTGCTCATGAAGTCAACTGCAGCAGCTGGATAGAGCCACACAGTGTAGACTAGAGAGCCAAACATGTTGAGTTTTAACACAACAAATCTTATTAGAGCTATGGAGTATTTCTTTGGCCTTTTTATTGACATGACAGGACAGCTTGACAGATGGCAGGAAATGGGGTGATATGCAGCAAATGGCCACAGGTCAGATTTGAACCCTGGGTCGCTACAGCGAGGACAAATCCTCTGTACATGGGTCACACGCTCTACCAACTGAGCTCCTGGGGTGCCCCAAGATATGGAATATTAAGTCATCCATCTTTGCTTACAACATCTGAACCTTTCTTACCCGCAGGTGTGCAGAAACTACAGGACAGGAACTTGTTTTTTAAAAACAAATATGAATTATCGATATTGGCCGGGAAAAAAAATCGATACACAGAATTAACATTGGTTAGTGACTGCTGATTTGACCTTGACATTTGTCATTTTAACCCTTGAAAGCGACGGCCCTGGCTGAAAAAAGAAAAAGCTGCCAGCTGAATGTTTTATACAGCTCTTTTTAAGAGGGAACAGATAGCAGCTTTGTTACGTCAATGCTTAGCAAATCTGTGTATTTGGCAACCAGTGTGTCAGAGCACTGGTGCGACCAAATGATTTTTTACATTTACACACTCTAATTTTCATTTGCATATTTGGTGTGGAGCCCAGCTGTCATGACGGAGAGCAGCGCTGTCACACTCGTTAGACTGAGGTTGGCAGTCAAGTTGAGTAAAGAGAGGATCAGCTTTGTTTTAACTGATATGAACCTATTAAATTATGTCCGAATCATCCTTCGTCATATCCCTAATTTTTACCTTAAAATGTGAAACAGTGGTGACCTGAAGGTTTTAAGACCCAGTGAAACAGCAGTTAGAGCATCTGTAGATTCTACAATGCGACTTAAATTTCTGAATGAAACAGAAAATGCATTAATTTCTAACACTTCACAAGGATGAGTGGATACAGCCGTAGAATCTTGTTCACTTCCATTCAGACCTTCCTCACCTGTGTTGTTGGATCAGGCAGAGAATGAGTAATTGATGAATTACACCTCAACCACGCTCTTCTGGAAATGTGAACTGAGTTTTTGCCATCTGATATCCAAACACACCTACTCCCCTCATTTCCTGTTAGCTCTCTCCTGTATGCTCATCCAAACATGGCAAAAAACTCCTCCAAAGAATTATTTTTTATAAAAGAATGTGAAACACATATAAGTGGATGAAATATCTAGGAAACTTTTCCAAATCTGTGTACCATTTGTTATGCTTTTTGGTAGAAAGAAGCCACAAAAAGAATAACCATCCGCTTTCATCTTGAGAAGAAAGTTTTGATGCTCATTGAACCATTGAACGCTTGAATACTATATCTTATTTTGTACCTTTCACTATGACTTTCATTGAAGGAGCTATTTCTGTATTCATTTTCGAAGATGAAATCAATCATGAACTGTAAGCACAAGATCCACCCAGAGATCATCTGTATTGTCACAGTGGGAGAGCAGAGGTGTCACTGCTAGAGTCGGTAATCTATTTCCAGACAATGATTCACCGCCTTCCTAGCTCTCAGGAACTTCACCGCTTTGCATATCAAAACATGCACACAGTTATAACAGTGTATTTCATATGAATGCAATTTAATTTGCACTAAAGGTTATGAGTTATGAGAGATTACTTTATGAGTCGTGTACGACTGAATGTTCACATGGTTCTCACAGGTAAGATATGTGGGATTGGTAAGTCAAGACACAGTTTTAAGTGTTAATGTAGTCAGAGGAAAGGAGAAAAGAAACTCACAGTCTGAGCTCCTTCAGGTGCGTAGGTTTTGATGCTCACTGAATTTTGAGGGAGCTGAGGTGTTCTCGACACGGTACAAGCTTGAAAGAGGATGCAGGAATAATTTATTTTCTTTTGTCTGTTTTGGATGCTCTGATTTAATGTTTGTCTCCTCCGAGAGCAGTTGGCTAGTTTTCCTGTGCTGGAAAGGGCATGAGGTGAAAGAATATTCTGAATTTGTAATTATTGTTTATGTGTCTGGTAGAGCTGCAGCAATTAGTCAATTGATTGATTTGTCAATCAAAAGAAAATGAGCTGTCATCTTTTTTGAAAATTGATTAATAAGATTAATTTTCTTCCTGTCTAACGGTCAACGATATTTCTTAAACAGAGAAGGGGGGTGAGGTTAATGTTCATACGTGATTATTACCATCGCAACCAGACTGCCATTCTAGCAAGATCAACATCACTTGCACGGATTTCCGATAGCATCAATATTAGAAGGGATATGAGCAGGGATAGCGATAGCTGTCGCTCAAACAAAAGTTCTTCTTTGGATTTCCCAACTTGTCAAATACTGACACTATGGGATGATGGCTGACCCGACCTAGAATCCCAAAGCGCCAGTATTTGACGAGTTAGGAACGAGACTCAAATAACAACTTTCTTCCAAATAGGACCTTTAAAGGAGCCACACTACTCTTATAACCCATAGAAGCAAAGCATGGAGTGTGGTGCATGACTCCCAGACTCTACTTTAATCATACATCATTATTCTGTTTAAATTTTGGGACTTTGAGCTTAAAATTTTGTTATTTGTCAAAAAACAGTGTGGCTCATCAACATTGTCAGGAAGGGACTCAGACAAAATCTGAAATATCATTAAAACACCAAAATACATTGGATTGGGATTTTAAATATAATGATTCGCTGCTTTTCTTTGTCATTTCTGGTAGTAAATGAGGAGTCTTTGTGTTTTAGACTGTTGGTTTGGACAAAAGGAAGCAATTTGAAGAGTCGCTTTGTGTTCTGCAAAAGGTTTTTTCCACAATTTTAGGACATTTCAAAAACGGGGCGGGTGATACAAATGACCATCCCACTATAAACACTGTGATACTTGCATTGGACAGCTGTTTTTTGTACGTATATTGTATCTGTCCCTATCAAATAAACCATAAATAGTAAACAAATGATTTTTCAAGAAAGTAATCGGCTGTCGTCTGAATAAAGACAATATCTTCAGCTGTAGCCTCTCCAAAATCAAAACCTAGTGATGTGAACATGTAAATAAAAATCCGAAATTCCACATAAACATATGCAATTCATCTAACAAATACATCCTCTGAGACTTCAGGGAGAATTTGGTAAAATTGTGTCTTTCGGTCTGTTAAATTCACAACCTGGGCTGGCAGGAGGAAGAGTGAAGAAATAGCTTTGATGGATCTCCTCAATAAAAAGGTGGCGCTCGCTTAGCTTTCAGAAAGTGTTCGGGTTAATCCTGTATGTGTGCCTTATCAGGTTTTTCATTTTTGTTACCCTTTCTGCTCCGTTCTTTATCACTCTCCCATCCTGTGTCTGCTCCTTTTATTGCATGGAGGTGGGATTGAAGGAGGCCGGGAGGGTAAAAGGTCAGGTGCTGACTGAAGATGCATGGAGAGACTAGGCCTTGTACAATATATTGGAAATAATTGGCATGATAGTGAGTTAGCTTTGAGCATGTGTATTCTTATCATCTTATATGGCTCCAGCACATGGCTGGGGTGTGCCTGCATGCTACCCACCTTTAATCACAAGTGCAATTCTGAAAAATACACTGAAGAAATCGCTCAGACTTTTCCATGTTGAAGTGTTCATCATGTTGCATGTCAATAATTGTGAGAGGGCTGACTGATTAGATTACACATAGTGTTTCTTTCAGCTTCACCTAGCCAGTCCTCCTTTTAAGAAATTGATCAAAGCTCTCTTAAATGTTTTTGTATTTTTGAACTGTTTGTCTCTAATGGAGGCGCTGACGTGATTAAAGTGTTAATAACAAGTTGTGAAAAAAATTTTGTGTGCTTGCATCAGGTTACAAAGCTGATGCACACACATTGTCAGAGTTGCATATTTCATGGACCCGTTTCTTCTTAGCAACAATTCGTCTCAACGTGACCTTCGATGTGTCAGCAAAAACAGGAGCTCAACTCAATTCAGAGGCGAGAGGTTAAGGAATGGCCTGTGATTGAGCACGGCTTTCACCCCTTATGATTAAACACACAAACCGACGCCCCGTGTTTGATGCACAATCCGTTATTCTTTTAATAAATCTTTCAGCAAAGAGCATGATGGACACAGCAGATCAAGTGGGCTGGCTTCAGTGTAGAAATGTGCAACGGTAAACAGCATGTGTGCTGCATAACCCAACTGTTTCCCCCGTTTTTGTTTTTGTTTTGTTTTTTACTTTTTCTAGACGTCCTATTTTTTTACTGAAGGCTAAAGTTAACAGTAAAAAACCTTCAACTAGTGTTGTTACACAAGAATCCTGTTTATATACATTAGAGTTTGATTTTTTTCAAAGGCTCGACTTGCATCTGTAGTCAGCAGGGTGGATGCTTTCTAAGTGATATTTTTTAGGTGTAGGTAGATAGATATAGATAGATATCTACCAATCCCAGGGGCAGGTCATGACCCAGACTTTGAGAAACGCTTGTCTGCACTCTTTCCAGTCCGCGACAGAGAAACAAACAAAAGGTCATCTTTCTCCAGGCAAGAGCAACACCTTTGGATCTGTGCCACTGCCTAACAATAATTAGTTCAACTCCTAATAGTCAAACATAGCATAACCCTAACCCTCACCTTTAAATGAACCAAAAGTCATGTAAAGGTTTCACATTTTAATACATGTGCCACCATGTACCACCAAGTCTGAAAATCTCCTCAGTTGCTGTTAACTTTGCAGTCAAAACTGTTCTCTTAAATGACAGCATTGTTATATAAGGGTTAGTAAGTAAAGTAATATGCTCTTTAAAATCGTATCAAACACCCCCTATAGGCCTGACAGAACAACAGAGGAAAAGTTGTCATGTTTTGTTCACGAAAAAGTGCATCTGTGGTGGCTTGAATTCCTGTCAGTAACAATGTTTTCCAATAGTGACAAGTTTTCACAGTGGGGGGAAAAAGGAGTAGAAATGTTTTGAAAACTTCTCAAACCACTCCTGCATCATAATCCTATTCTACACTGTGTCTCCAATTGTATGCTTGGTACCATAGACCATAGATGTATTATACATGATTTGAGATGTTTCTGTCGGCTCGAGGAATGTCCATGACTGTCAGTCTGTCGGTCGGTCAGTCTGTTAATCCACCAAATCAGTCGAGATTCAAATATGGTACATTCATGGTCCCTAGAGGATCAATCCTATGATCCCCACACTTCTTCTGTAGTATCACAGTGAGGTTGACAGTCATGGTTTAGAGTACAATATCTTGACAACTATAGGATAGATTCCTATGAAGTTTTTTACAGAGATGCAGGGTCCTTAGTGGGTAAATTCTCCTGACTACTGACTGATCCTATGACTTTTCCTCTGGTATCATCAGCAGGATATGGAAATACATCCACCAGCAGGTTGACAATTTGGTTCAGAATAAAAATATGGAAAACTGTGGGATGTATTGCCAAGGAAACTAGTCAAATGTTTCTCACAATAACAATCCTAATGACTTGTCATTTCCTGACTTTTTCTCTGGTGCAGACATTCATGGTCCCTAGAGGATGAATAACTCCTGATTTGTCCAATATTGCCAATCAAAATTTTTGTTTGTGAATTAAATGTTTGCATTTAGTGCTGAATGACAAACATGCAATATCTCCTAAACATCAACATGCCAGCATTGCTATTTCTCTCAAAGCACTGCTATAGTGCTTCACAAAAGCTGCTATTTACTCAATGAAAACTCCATTTGAATACATTGTAACCCATGTCAATGCACGCTAATTATACTTTCAGGTTTTTTGTGAAGTAGGAAGCTGCTAACTTTTATCAGCCACCTTTTAAACTACAAAGGTAGAGTGTTTGGCACTTGATGATAGCTTTGAGGACAAGTATTACTTGAAATTGCTTTTGATTATTCTTAATTCTCCTTGTGAACATTCATCTTTACATTTCAACCCCTCCCAACAGTCAAAAGCACTTCTAAGGTTGTCTTGTTTAAAGGTAGCTGGTTGGTCAATGGCAGTACAAAGAATACACTGTACCTAATTTCCAACACTCCAGTCTGTCAGAGGAGTTCAAACAAGCCTTTTTCTATGACATTTTTCACTGGGTCAACTGAGTGCTAACCACCCAGGCACCATGCCACTGGAACAGGCAAGGCTTGACCTCAAGGTGGCTTTTGAGGAAAGTCGGGTCACAAAAATCAATAGGTTTCTCCCCGCTGGGAGCATGAATTTGCACAGCACATTTCAAGCCAAACCAGCCGTTGGTTAGGAGATGCTGTCAGGTCACACACAAGCACACAAACCTCTGGTCAAATGGAGGCAATCACATAACACATCGCACAGCAGAGGATGGCAGCATAACAGTGCAGCTTTAAAGTCCAGCGCACTGTCTTCCACAACAATTCATTAACATATCAAATATGAAGACTTCAGTGATTTTCCTGCTTTCGGCCGCAGCATTTCTTGATGTGAATATGTCAGCTTTGCAGAGTTAAGCTCAAAGGCAGCACTTGAGCTGCAGGTTAAGCTTTTAGCTTAGCAGTGCACGTTCTCTCTTTTTTTGTGGGGTTGGAGAATGGACTTCTGGTTTAGATTCCTGGTCACTTGAGTGAGGATAAAAGTGGCTTAGAGTCAATGATCAGTGGTGGGCAGATTGACTTGGAGTCTTTATCTCAAGAAGGCCAGAGCAGAAGAGAAAGTGGGATATTTCAGTCTACCCACAGTCAAAGCTTCACTCAAGTGAAGAGATGAGAGTTGAGAATTTACGTTTCTCACAAACTGAGAGTTCACTTCTTTTCACATTCAGCATCTTGGGTTCTGACTTTGGCTATGATATAAAAGTTATCTTATGATTAATATTTAGATGTGTTTTCAATTTATTTTGTAAGCCACGTATGGTTCACCTAATCAGAAACAAACATTTAGTAGATGAAAGGAAAAGCTCGGGGTTTCCTCCCTGTATGCAAGGGGACACGAGCAGGATAAATGGTTATTTAAGCCCTGCTTACCATCAAAGCAAATCTTAAGAGTCCAAGCCATTCTTGGATGTTTTTGATCCATGTATATGTTCTTTAAAGCAGCGAAGAGCTATCTAACAATTCCCAGAGCTGAAAATCATTGGGACATCTGTCTGCTTCAGGGTAGCTTTTTTTTATCATCCCACCAGGCTTCCCCCAGGACATTTCAGATGGAGGCTGATTCAGAGGAGGCCAGTGTCTCTGGGGCATCACTGAATCTACAATCAGGAGAACAAGGTATTCACTGACATCTTTGTAGCGCAATATCAAAGTTCAAAAGTGAAGAATCATCCATTTACAGTCAAGGAATGTCTCACTCCAACCTTCAAAGCTATCTTTAAGGTATCTTGTCTTGTTCTATTGTAAGTGATTGATTTTTGGTTCAACATTTCTTTTTACCTTTTCCCAGTTTGAGGGTGTAGATCTCGCACATAGACTACATCAACACTTACATTATTATAACCTTTTAAAGTTGATACAAATATGTAAGCAAACACTTTCCTATTTACACATCCAGCAGACATGGTGATCTGACCAAACCATCTGTTTGTTTGAATCATGGCTTTGGCCACCTGACAAATTTTTATCTCTGTTTTTGTTCCTTTCCAAATTTCTAACTGAGTAGAATGTCAGTCTCTTAAGCAGATAAATGTTTCAATGTGTTCAGTGGGTTTTAAGAGCTAATTTTCTGAAAATAACTACAGCACCTGCTGCTGAAATCAAGGTTGATAGGAGCGGTGAGACTTAATCAAAACAGTAAAGTTGTTGGCTGTGGATACTAAAACTGCAGAATCCGGTGATAATTCTGTACGACTTTTCTGCTGTGGTTTTCACATTATGTAAGGTCATTTTATCCATTGTTAATATGAAAATATTGATAAGTGCAGCTTTAAGAGGTAGACAATGCCATTGCATCACTAGATTAGGCCACTCACCGGGTTACTGAAGAGCCATACAGCCTATCAAAGGCAAGAATCTGGAGCAGAATCTATTGTGTCTGTTGACATTTTTTTTTTTTTTTTTCAAAATGCCAACATGAGCAATAACAACACTTACAGTAAGAAAAACAACCTCGAGATCCTTGAAAGCCTTGATGTCAGGTGAAAAGCCCTGTGGATGTTGCAGTCAGAGAGAACAACTGAAAACAAAAAGTAACCAGTTTGTGGATCACTGCCGCTGCCCTTGATGTTTACCGATGGCAGGTCACACGTGCTTATAGAGCAGGAAGGGCTCCTTTGGGAGATCAGAGCAGCTGTAGGAATCAAAGATGCTGTAAATCTCCTGTGTAACTAATGTATGACTGCATATGGCCACCATAATATGATCTGACAACAAAACACAGTGCTTTTGCAACAAGATAAGGATAAGTTGTACACCAGAGTCCCTTCACAGCGGGCGCATGAATTTGAAGTCATGCAGCTTGATGTAACTTGACAACAGAGCATTGTGTATATATAGAAGGAAAAATATTGGCTGCGAGGAGCAGTACCCAGCAGGTATGTGCCTTAAGATGTCACCCCCTTCACATGAATCAACAGTAGAGCAGGAGGGGATGGTGCCAGGGGGCTACAGAGACCTTATCATAAAAACAGCTAGTGGAGCAATCATGTACAGCAGAAGTACAGAGCAGCCTGCATTACGCCATCCCCTGCTTGCGCTTGTGTCCTTTGAATATAACAGGCGATGGAATCACAACTGGCGCCATGTAATTATTTTCAACCCAGCAAATTAAACAACACGTCAACAGCTGTAACTTTAATCATTGATACAAGGACACACACACAGAGGTTTAATTTTTGTGGGGGTAACGGCGTAATATATGACACCTTGTCTGAAGGTCAAGAGGGAAATGCATTCAGCGAAAACTCCACACTAAGTACCTACATGATATTATGTTCGCCGGATGGTAAAGGACGCTGTCATAAAGGTTGTGTGTAAAACAAATTGCAATCTGTCTGTCAGCTCATGTTAAATGGAGTGCCTCATTGATGAGACATGCAATCTGGTGTTTGCTGTTGGTAGGGGCAAGCAGGTTCTTACGAGTCACAGCGTTTGATATGGATTTTAAACATTGCATGCGTTTTGGGGGATGATGGGAGCAAGGTGAAACATATTGTTCATGTCTTTATTTGATGACATCATGTTGTTGACCAGCAAATGTCAGAACTGACCTTCAAGAAGGATAAATATTGTCAAATATTTCATCCCACTTATGCTGATAGATTCATACCAGATAAAATATGTCTGGTGGATTATTAAACCTGGAAATATTTGTGTGAACACAGGCACAAACAACTGAGTTTAAAAATAGGATTCCAACACAGTAAGCCATGCAAATTAGATCAAGTATGTTTACAGGGGGGGAAAAAATCAGTATTCTGACTTGACTTTCACCTCAGTTGATGTGCAAGAATTAACTGTCAATCCGCTGATAGCCTTGCTTCATGCCTTTTACATTACATCTACATGCACATTTTATGAATTTACTTTCTAATCCTGGCAGTCATGAAATTCCTCAATTTTTAGACCAACAAGAGCATTTATTATTCCTCCAGCGCTGCATTCAAAGGGGCTCGTGTGGCAGCGAGGTCAAACATGAATCAGAGCGGCTCTCTAATATAAAAATATCGCCTCAAAGCAGCCAGCAGCAGAGGCAGTTAAAGATATGGGCAAACGCCAAGAGCAGTGTTAGCAGCTGTGCTACTGGCTGTTGGTGGCTGCACTACTACATACAGTAAAAATAGTGATACGGTGATATTAATAATCATTGTCTTTGTCGTCAGAATCAAAAGCTAAAAATACAGTTCTGTTATTAGAGCCACAGGTGTTCAGCTTCTGGTAAGAAATACATTATTGCTTTCAGCTTCGTGGCCGTGTATTACTCCTGTTCTCCTGTCTACTGATCCTCTGCGTTGGGAATAAGAATATGTTCTTAGTGAACTCAGCCAGTAAATTAAGGATTAAAAAAAATATCCATCATGTTCGTTTTGTCACTCTGTTGTTCCACACAACAGACACATGTGCTCCTTCGAACATGTCACACAACGATCACCACCACTGCCACCGGCTACAACAACAAGAAAATCAGGGAGGGGGAAAAAAAGCATAAAAGAGCGTGTGACATATTGTTTGGATGACAGGCCGAGTGTTATTGCATCAAAGGAAACCTGTCTTTTTGTTAGCACACTCACTCTTCCCACCTGTGCTTTGTCAAGGATAGACACAATGCCCCACCATGACTCAAGACAGCCTATGCATACTAATCCAGCCTCACATACACCTCCGCAGCCCACAGACCAGCCAGTAGTGGCAGCCTGCCTCCTTGCGTCGCTGCATGGCACCGGTACCACTTAGCTCTGCTGCTGTCTGTGCTGCCGTGGGCCCCCAGTGGCCTGTACGCTGTAGGGGTGAGAGGTGTTACCGTGCATTTACTTTATAGCCGCGGGTTTATGTCTGCGCCTCAGAGGACTGGACAGAGGACGCGTGAGAGGAATGCGTAATTCATCATCAGCAGGGCCTCGTGAGTACATCTCAGTGACACATATAGGAAGTGTTAAAAAAGAGCTGCTGTTTTATGAAACATTTCCAGGCATCTGTGGAGTGCTCTGACATCAAAGCGTGTGTCATAATTATGCTTTCTGGGAAAAAACAAGTTCACATCCATCATGGTGAGCCGTGCGCCTCTCTAAAGTAGCCCTGATGGCTGCTATTCTGTGTCTCTTAACACTTTGCTGATAAATATTTACGCCCTGTAAATATTTGAGGGCCGAACAACATGCAGTGCCATTTATTTTAATCATATTGCACCTTTCATTATTTTTCCCAGGCTTACAAAATCAATCTCTGCAGAGTCACTGTGCAAAGATGCATTTAATTTTCCCTCGCTATTAATCTCTTGCCCAATGAGATGATTAATTACGCTGTAATAAAGGCTTGTCGCAGTTAGAACTGTGTCTTTATTCATGAAGGCCTCTGCATGGAGCTGCATTTACATTTAAATGTGTTCACGGGCGGGCATGTTCTTATCTGCCGAGTTTAGGTTGGAGGGCAGGATGGGTTCAAGAGCAGAGACAACAGATGTGGTGGTCTGTCTAAATGCTCTGCCGAGGTTGTCAAACTGAACCGGGAGTCCTGCATGAATGGCCAGTCGGTGGTTTACAAACGGCAGCACAGATCTCCTGCAGCCAGAGGTTTTCAGTGTTTGCTGAGAGGAAAGACAAATTCGTCCCATGACAGTGTAGATAAATGGTTTATTGAAATAAGAGTTGAAAGGGCCAGTAAAAGCATCTTGTCACCTCTTTTATAGTAAATGTGCTGTGTGATTACAGAGGGGGGCTGTGGGTTTTTTTGCAATTGTCTGCTAATTGAATTGTGTTTTTTGAGAACAAAAGATGTTCCTTGTTTTGAGAGGTTTAAACACACCTCACATGCTGAAGGGTGTTTTTGCTCCAGAGGAAATAAATAACTTAACCACTGTTCTTACTTATTAATTTGCATTTATGCAACCAATTCATCTCCACTCAACGCAATTAAGATGTCATTTCAAATGAGCGGATCTATCCATGAGAGATGACACCGAGGCAAGGGAATATTTAGGGAGGAGAACTTGAGATTTCTTATACCCTTGGAGTATAGCAATTCATTTGACCTTCAGCTGGTTTTAAAGGGAATCTCATTCAGCCATGTAAAGAGAAATGGCTTGTGTTAATGCAGAGGTATGCTGCTTGAATACAGAAGAGACTCAAAATATGTTCGGCTTATGGTTTCCCTACTAATAATGAAGCCCTGCCCATCGGTACTCCAGGAGGAGATAAATGGATGCTGTCTGTTCGTATGTCCACCACTCCAATCCTACATACACACACACGCTCTCGCTCTTATTTCTTCTTCTTCTTTTTCTTCTTCTCTCTCTTTCCCTCCGTCTTTATCTCTCCTCTTCTGTCTCTCACTCTCTCAAGCATATTTTCCTGCTTGCTGCTGCACTATCATACAAACACGCGAGCACATACCCTTGGAAAAAAATATGATGGGAGGGGGGGATGAAATGCATGAGTTAAGTTTTAATAAGGGAGAGAGGTAATTTGAAAAGTCTTTGGAGGTGTTTGGAAATTTATCAATAACAACCAGCTGGGATTTCATGCATGGGAGCATTTGGTGTAATTGCCTGCACATCCCTGATAGTGGTTCCTCTTCAATAACAAAAATATGCTCTTTAATGCAAAAAAGACTGACACTACTTACCGACTCTTCCTTTTTAGCTTTGTCTCAAACAGTTCATAGGATGAGATGGTTGTTGTTGTTGTTTTTGACCACGAACAAAACTGCCTTTAATTTATTTCATCGAGGTTCTCTTTGTGCCAACTTTTGCCGCTTGCAGTATTATTCATGCAAAAAAAATGATATCCTTAATTTTCTAAGATTGCTGTACTTCAAAGGCATTCATTTGCATTCAGCTGCACAAATTTAAAGCCTCTTTTTGAAACAATAACATTCCTCCGTGTAACTCATTCCCTCTTAGAGTCTGAGCCAGCGACAGAGGAACACCGCGTTAAAGTATCACAGGTTATTGGTAATTGCATTAGTTGACAATGGAAGATACGCCGATGTAAAAAATAACCCGTCCTTTGTCCCATTAGTGTGACATAGATTAATTCTCTTATCTCCACAGTATCACAGAGGGGGTTCAGCTGGTTGAGAATTCCTCAGAGTAGCTGATGATGAGCTTAAATAACACATCAACTTGATCTGTTTACTCTACGTAAACATGATTCAGGCACATAAAGCGCAAATACTGGCCCTAACAACAGGCATCAAAAGTGGCATAGATTGATGCAGAAGGTTTTTAATAAGGAGAAAGCTAAGCTTCTCTCTGTGGCAGTTCATATTTCACTGAAACGCTGCCATTGTTATCAGTAAGATCAATGAAATTACTCATGGGCCATAAAACAAAAACAGAAAACAAGCTTAAATGTTAGGCTTAATGTCCAGCCAGAGGCCCGTTTTGGTTTAAAATAGTAAGCTGGAAAGCTTCCTAAAGTAACGTTGCAGCAGGGCCAAAAATATTGTCAATACAACTATATAATTGACCAGACATCGGATTATGAAAACTATTATTCAGTTGTGGAAAAAAAGCAGAACTACCGTGGCTTCCTGCCTTTCTCACGTGGGGATAGGTTGCTGCACTGAATGACGGACAAGAGTCACACACATGCGTCAATTTCTTTGAATGAAAATTAAATGCGGGTTAAACTGAAACAACCTGTGTGGCAACGATGCCAGGTAGTCAAAATCTTAAAAGATCTACTTCGGGTTTTGGTCAGTAGACGACAGACCTCAAGGTGAAGATGTATGCAAGCTATGTAAGCTACACTTAGCTAGCCTGTATAAATACTAGGCTGTCGATTAGCATTCATTCTATTTATAACCTTTTATATTTTATACCTTTTTACATTTTTATATATTTTTTTTTATTTATTTTTTTTATTTTAACTAGCTTTACTGTTCTGTGTTGTGCTGTATATCTGTTAAATGTTGTGTTGTGTACAAATGCTCCACGTGCCTTACCTTGAATTGCCCCCCGGGGACAAATAAAGTTTTTTGAATTTGAATTTGAATTTGAATTTGCTTTTCCCTTCAGGTCTCTTTCCACCTCTTTTCCTGCTCTTTTCTGTCTCTCTCTTCCTGTGTCTAGTTTGGTAATTAATCAATCATGGATTGTGTCGTTCTCTTTGATGGATACAAAAAATGTTTATGTTATACAGGAAACCCCATATGAAGGTCTTTTAAATTATGTGTTTGTGTTGCAATAGATATACCTATACAAGTATTTATGTGTCTCACTGTATTGGTCCACTCTCTTATGAACATAACACTCAAAAGAAATATTCAAATGGTTCAAACCTTTGTTTTTTTAGAAGTAATAATCAAAGCGCAACAACCCTACTTCACGCTTTGTTCCAGGTTTTGCTCGGCAAAGTCATCCAGATAATTCAATAAACCTGCTTCTTGGAAACGGCCCCAGATCCACATTGATCTGTTTTGGGTTTTTTTTCTTTCATATGGTTTCTTGTCAAGGCAACTGTAAAGCAAAGAGATCCTTGGAAAGTTTCTCTTCCGTGCTTGTTGACACTAAAAAAGAAACCTGACTGGGGCCTGACTTCACTTGCTGCTGCAAAATGGTGTGTGAATTCTCTCGCCCAAATTACACATGAATGATAAGGTCATGGTCAATAGCAGCGTAATCATCCAAACCGGAGATTGGATGTCTGTTTGTCTGACTGTCAAGAGAGAGTCATGCAGAGGAAAGCGAGTGCTCTCTACTGTGCAGGGAACAAGCTTAGGGCCTCATAGTGTATTACAGAGGGAATAACCCACACCGCCACCCCTGCTATCAAAATTGCTTGGGAGGAGATTGCTGCGGGAGGTTGTGTCTGTCTCCGTGTCCCGGTTCTATATTTTGTTCTGTGCCCAAGGTGCTTCACTGATCTCAGGCCAAAAGCTGTGTGAAAAATTCTGCCAACTCATAGAGGATGATAGCTAGAGGAGGGGAAATTCAACAATCCACCACAGAGGGCTGGTGGAAAAGGAGAGTGAAGAAGGGAGAGAGAGGTGGGGGAGATGAAAAATGAACTGGAAAATGAGGACAGAACTCTAGTCTCTTATCTCCTCTTGTTGCGATGTTCTCTGAGATAAGTACCGCGTAAGTATGTTGTCAGGTCCACTGAAACACATTACTGACGGCACCGCAAGTTGTGGGGAGGTCTTGCGACGCTGCTGCTTGGCTAACCTTTCGATCCGTGTGCACTTTTGGTTGCTTGTTCACTGAGCTCGAAATTCCTCGACGAAGGTTTATGGATGTTGTGGCAGTGGACAATCCTAGTGGTTAGAGAAACCGTCTTGTAACTGAAAGGTCATACAGTCAGTCCTTCTAACAGCCATTATGCATCCATCAGTAGGCTTGTGTGCTGTCAGAGTGTGCTCGGGATGCCTGAATGCCTACCTGCTCACTCAGCGTAAGTCCCCCTATATAACGCTGTCAGCTGTAAAAATGTAAATAATGGATATGGTGTTTGTAAATTAATTAGATTATGGATTTGTGTGCAATACTGTTCCTACTAATCATGAGTCAGAAAGTTACTCCGTGTGAACCCCACTTGGTTTGTGGTTTTCTAAACATTTTTCTTTTGACTTTCCCTGACCTTGTTTTGCTGTGTTGCCCGTAATGTGACTGTTGTGGATTCACGGTGAAACAGCTGCGCTGGAAAAAGAGCCATGAACCCAAAGCGTCTCTTAGAAATCCTATGAGACTTGACGACTGTTATTACGCTGTTGAGTGCCTGTGCACTCAAAATCTGAAATATACATTACAGAATGAAATTATTTTGAAGGTGAATGTTATCTTCGACAGCCTCGGATGTGAGCAAAAATGTTTTCATTTCTGGTGTTGTGGCACATTTCAAAGATTCATTTTATCTGCAGTCAGGACGGATTGAAAACCATTTACTTCCATGCAATACCCTGCTCAAAAAGCTTGCCTTTGCAATATGTCTACATGGCAAAGCTGCCATCACTCTACAAGACATCAGTGTTTCCCTGCCATACAAGTGTAGCTTTCTTGTTTCTGGTTGTTTGTTTTCTAAAGTGGAGCCAAGCTTACCTAAGCAAAACTCAATATGGATAATGGGTTTGGCTGTTTGACACAGAGGTGTGCATGACATGTGTACAGTAAGATTCATTTCCTCACTGCTCTGTTTGACTGCGCTGTAACACTAAAGGTGCTGTGATTAAGGATATTGGCGGAAATGTCGTTATTTCTGAAGAATCATGCACATACAGTAACAAAAGAGCAAATTCAAAATAGTGAAAAAAATTTGACCACAAGGCTCCCAGTATGTTTTCCTGTTATATTCGTGTAGTAATGGCTGTAATCTGTATGAAAAGAGAGACCAGAAATATGAAAAACAAAAAACAAGCAAAAAAAGAACAATGTGAACAAGAAGGGAAGTAATTGTAGCCTACAATCTGCCATAATACATACCCCAACACACACACACACACACACACACACACACACACACACACACACACACACACACACACACAAATCAAACAGGAACACATTACATCACTTTGTCTCAGTCGGTCTTCAATCAACTGATCTGGAATTCAACATCAAACATCTTCAAGTGGAGCTAGTGAGATCGAGCACACGCTATCCAAGTGTTTAAGTGGTTTAACCCCTGAGAACACTGTTGCTTGGCAACTGATAACAGAAATGGTTATCGTCTTGTTCTCCTTTTTTTTTTTTAAAAAAAAAAAAAAAAAGGTGAATGACTGTGCTTCACAATCATGAAGCTGTTATGAATGAAACAGGAGAAAGAATGACCAACGTTCATGCCCTCCAATGCTTTTACAATGTCTATGTACGTCACAACACATGAACTCTGATAAGTTTTGCAGTTATGATTCTGTGATGTGGGTCGTTTTTTTCTTCCCTTAGAAGTGTAAACCGTCCTCAGTATTATTTGACATTTCTGACTCATACCATGCACAAATTTCTCTAAAGGAGAAAAGATGAGGTGTGAGTCAACCACATTCTAACAAAAGATATTTCAAGGCATCATTCATAGAATAATAGTTATAAACCAAGCTGTGTCTGATGTGTGAAAATTGACCTTTTGCGTGGAATGGTTGAATCTGATCAAATGGCTGGAAAGCCTTTTTGTATTAAACACTGTTAAAGGTGTAATTTGTAATAAAACTAAAAAAAAAAAGGGCAGAATTCGAAGGTAGCGTCAAAAAACATAGGGGGCAGCATATCACCGGAGTAAACAGTTGGTCTTTGCTAGCTATCCTTGGCTGTAGCTAGCTACTGTAAGCAAATTAGCTCATTACTCTGTTAGCCATGTTGGAACCAGTGGCCCTAGAGTTTGCCTGGACTGAGACCTCTGCATCACAGGGGAATAACTACAGGCAACAGGGCTCAGCTCGACCAGGTTTAGCAGCCTAAGAGTGAACCGAACTGGGAATGAACACAGCCTCCAAGACCAGTGTAGATCAGTTTGACGAGAGGGGATACAGTATGGAGGCGATTTACAGCAGCTCTGATCAGGACTATGACTTCGGGAAAGACAAGACATGGCAGGAGTTGACAGGAGAGGCCTGAAGTGGCAGATGAGTGAAAGAGAGCCTGGCATCAGCAGTGGGCAAAAACAGCGTACAAAGCTGGAAGATGTCATCATCTTACTCAGTGAACTGAAGATAGATTCTACCAAACCAGAGGTGATTGTTGGAAGACAGGCTGAGACTATGTTGGTGATTTTTATTTAGTTTATGTCGAGTTTTTAGTTTATGTCGAGTTCATGTCGAGTTTTTAGGAGTGTGTTTCACGATGAGTTAATGAGGCAGTTAGTTCATTAACAGAGAGAAACTTGAATTCAGAAGGTGTACAGTTGTTTTTTTCTGACCAGTATGGAAAATAGAAGTAAGAGCATTTAATTTCTTGAAATTTTGTGAGATATTTTTTTAAAATTTAGTACACATGCTATATTATTATAATATTGTTCAACATGCTACCTTTAGTAACATTGAACAGAGTGTTTACAACCTCTTTTAGCTTCTGCTGTGTCATTCTAGTTCAAATGCAGTGCAAAGGTTTCTGCTTTGCAGACCTTGATCAGCAAGCTATTAAAGAGGATGTGGCTTCAAAATTGTATTGATCAACAAAAAGCAGAGGCTTGTGTCCCTGACTTGTGCTTTAAAGCAACTCTTAAGATCCATCCTCTTTCATTAAGAAGTACATAGAGGAAGCCTAGTTTATTATAGAGGACTAACACAAGAGAGGTCAAGACTGTGTAGCCATTAGTTTGTATCAATGCTGCGATTGCCATTAGCCGAGCAAAGATAAAATGTGGGCTAAACACTGAATGGATCCTCCATCTGTTTTAATTAGCCTTGATGAGAGCATTTTCTTTTCATCACATGTGATTTTATATTGCCAAAACACTCAATCAAGTCATTTTCATTCACATGTGTAATAATACTATATTATAACCAAACAAACCTAATTAACACAGCTCACAGAATTATTCTCCAATCAAGTGTTTTCTGAATGCATTGTCCGTTATAGTTGTACCGACAGCCTGTTAGCGCTCACATAATGTATAAATCAGCTTTAGCCTACTATCTGAACTGTTGCTCATTAGACATGACGTGTTCTCAGAGACATACAGCATATAATTGGCCGTTCTGTATCCGGTTCTGGTGTGAATCAGCCAGCTTGTCTTTGAAGCAAATTGCCAGGAAAAAAAGTTGTGTGTTATTGATTATTACCAGCAAAGGTCTACTTTTTATACTGTAGTTTGCCCTGTTCAAATTTAAGAAGCTCCATTAGAGTCTGAGCACAGAGCCCATCGTTCAGTGAATCATTTTACCTCGAGTGAGTGGATAATTTCTGCTGTCCCATATCTTATATGTTGACTGCAATCGCATTCTTGACAAATTTATCAACAATGCTTGAAGCACCAACTGCAGGACTCTCATCTCATTTTGAACGCTGGCCAGGACAAGCAAATCGCTGCCTGCGATATCAAGCTGCATTGATAAATGGTCCCTCCTACCAGCAGGCTGCGTATTTGCATTTGCACAATTACCTTTCATTGGCGAGTGTTTTCATTTGACTTGAAATCTGACATGCCTCAACATGTGTGTCGGAATTAAAAAAAAACGCCCTTTCGTGGGATTCCCAAAGGACCATTTCACACTCTCATGTTCTTCCCCAAAACAAGTGGTGGAGGCATTTGAATTACAGGAAAGACAGGGTAATACATCAGGCCCCGATCAAAGCATTCTATTGGAGTCAGCACTATCGGGCAGTATTTCTCAGAGATGATAGAGAAGGAGAGTGAAACCTTTTGAAAACAAATTTGTCACAGGGGATTATTTTTATCTTTATGATGACCTTGCAGTAAAAGAAACAAGCAGCAAAACATCATATTAGCGAACCTTTCAACTGCTTCCCACTGCTTGAGTTTCTGCCACAGAGCAGATGATGCATTCTGATTCACTGGCCCCCCCTGGCTCATGAATTTGGACGTACATAAAAAATATATCAAAAAGATTGGAATATATTTTTATGTAGTGAAAGTTTCCCTATCAACGTTTCCAGCTCTTGTTTATGTGCACGATTTTTGACCTCAGCTACCAATCTACCAATGTTGTTTACTCCGAATAATGAAAGAGTATCTGTGAAAGTTATGCTTGTTAATTATTCTGTTGTTTACAGAGACAAACCATTAAGCAAAATGGGATTTATTCACACTTCTCTACCCCAGTGCTCCCTGTTGCACTGCAGCCTGATGGTTTTGACTTTGGCCAACACTCAGAGTGTGATTTATGATCAAACAGCACCTGAACCGGGGATTTATTATCCATTACTACTGTCCGTCAGGCTACATTACATTACACCACTGTTCATATCAGTTTGCCAAGCAGCATTGCACCACAGGAAGAAATATGCAGTTAAATCTAGTTTAACACACGCAAAACATCAAATGACATTGTAGTGTCTCCTGCAACTTTTTTTTTATTTTTATTTTTTTTATTTAGCTCTGCTCAATGGTCTCTTGATGTGTTTTACACATATTGCTGTGCCATTACTCCCCTCTTCTCTCATGGAGGTAGATGATTTCATGCTACATAGACAAAGCGGTGCGAGCCTGAAATCACAAGCCCTCCTTAAGTATTTTCATTGTAGAAAAATAGCCTCATGTTTGTATCTTTTGAGAAAATGTGAATTCTTTAGCCAGAAATCAAGCTATTTTTGTTCCATACCAGAATTTCAATCAGAACATTAAAAGCCTTGTGCATTCCCGCTGTTTTGCTAACCAGGAAACATCACTAAATGTGGAACAATGCTGCCTAGAAATACAGTTGAGCGAATTATCCATGCCTTCAATTCCCCTCGCCTAGAATAGTGCAACTATTTACATGTTTGAATGGATCAGCAACTGCGTGTTAGCTGGTTCGAATGCAGCAATGCCTCTGAGCTACACTCAGACAGGGTATCACTCCAGTCATGCTGCACTGTATTGACTTCCAGTACATTTCAGAATTTAAAGGGGTACTTAACACTCACTTGAATGGTGGCTCTGAAAGGTTTGTAGTTAGCTGGGATGTGGAGCGGTTAAAACAAAGTCCAACGGTGACCTAATTTAAAAAAATGCAGTGTAAAATGTTCAATCACTCCTGCAGCATAAACCACTTCTCCACTGGTGTCTATATACTAAGTATATTCCAAACACTTGTATTTGTGCCTGCTGGCAGAAGCATCTTGTTCTACTACATCTGTTTGAAAAATTGGGTCAAACTCAGCTGGTGCTAATGAAATGACAGTGAGGACAGAGAAAATGCATCATTCATAAAAACAGAAGTAGAAGAAGGGACATTTTCTTATTCAGTTTTACATTCAGTTTTACTATTTGACATGTATTCATGTGATGTATTCAAGTGAAACTGGTGAAATGAAACTTCGTGGGGAAAAAAAACATTAATATTACTTCTTAAAAACTCTCATTCCTAATTGTTCTGGAACTTTTGATAAAATAACTCAAACAAAGGTGTAGGTTTTGCTACATAATGGTTTTGTCCGGTGCAGAGTCAAACTTTGTATTTTCAGTATCTCAGAACTGCACTTTGCTAATTCCAAGATCACAATGTGGCAGATGAAAATAGTCTTCCAAAGAGCACAACATATTTCACTTTTGCTCTTGTTCAGTATTGAATTGGTTTATTATGTCCAAACGGAGTCTGAAATTACATTTCATTTGGATGAAATCACAGAAATCAGACAGTTAATAAGGTACATGTGCACAGTCTTAGTATCCAATTTCTATTAATTGTGTTTTTCTCTTCATGCAGCGGCTGTGTAACTAGTGGATAGCCTGATTATAAGATGATTTGAAAATTATGTTTGGAAAAAAGGGGTAGTAGTAGGGGTGATATCGATCTATATTCGTGGATTAAACATTTACCTGTTGAACTGAAAGTAAAATTATACCTTCTCTAAAATATGGAGTTTGTATCTGAATTAAGTTTGTTATTAGGCGTGTTGGGCTTTAACCATGTATACAGTAAGTAGATGGAAAATATGCATTGGCCGGTACAGTCACCAGCTGTAGTTCAACTTCTTGCACAATTACAGACGGTCATGAGACGTACATATTGTCAATACACAGTACAGTACACTTGTCAATATCACCGCTCTGAAATACTTACCATCTCTTTTTAAAGAGTAAGCTGTTAATAACTTACTATGCCAATAAAATAAGCATTCTCTTGATTTCAATAATAAACTAAGGGCTATGTTGCCAGATGTCCGACAATCCGCATATTTTAATTACAAAAAGGGTTAGTCTTATAATAATGTACGATAATTTGACCATTTTGTGATGCTTATATAAGTAGTAGATTTTAGTCTACCCTGTCCCGTTTAAATTCATTTCCTGACATAACCAGGATAGCAAAATATGGATCCTTCGTCTACCTCTCTTCGCTGCTTAGCTTGGATAATATAATAATAATAATTTCTATATAATTACGCTGAACGACACAGTTGTGTTGCAGGGGAAAATAGTATGAGCAGGTTTTGCCAGGCGCCTTGCATTTCTCTGTGTCTTTTAGCTACTGTCTTCTATCATGGGTGAATTGTATTTCCGCCCACTGTCTTAGAGAATACTATAGTAGGGCCACCACCACTTTGATCATGCCTGTTTTTAAGGACAGATTCTGGATCAGCTGTATGGAAACATGCAAACATGTGGCCCCAGTAGATTTCTGGAAAAGCTATGAAATGTCACTATGTGTGAGAAGAATATATCATCACAAAAAACAAAGTAAAATATTGTGTTCCAGAAATGCTAAGCAAAAGTGAAGAGTTTGACAGGAGAGTGTGTACTGTACCAGTGGTTTTTCACATCTACTGTGTTTTGTTTGAAAAAGTTTTGTTGACGTGTTGCCTTCATGTGCTGTTGGAGAGCTCTGACATTCAAGACAAGTGATTATGGTGAGATGATATTTCAAGACGCTAGCAGGATAACAGTATCCAGTTCATAACATCAATGTGTGTTTGATTTACAGGCAGCGTAGCTCCCTAATCGGACGCTCCTTGGGAGCAGATTCCACAGTGATTGGCTGACTGGATCCCGACTGTGACATATGTTAGTTGGCTCAGATGTCAGACGATGTGTGTCATTTCAGACTTTCTCCACACTTGTTACCAGGACAACCTGCTCCTTCAATGTGCCCTTTAAGTAAATAGTTGGGAGGATGGGTAGAAAGGAGGAAGGGATCTAGTCTTTCAGATCTCCTGGGAACCCTTGGAGAGACGGGGGGAGCAGATGTTGAGGAGGAGCTCGTCTATTCTCGGCCTGTTTCTGGAGGTGTGTTTGGTCATTAGCAAATATTTCATGCGAATGGAGAAATGGCATAGGATCAACGTTTTCATAAGGCAGAAATGTAATTCACTGCTCCAGAAAATGCATGGCTCTCGTCTGCCAAGATTGTGGGACTTCTGAGTGTCTGTTTTCGCCTGTGATCAAACATGCATGACAGCTCGCCTTCAAAGCCAAGACAATATGTGAGCGAGGCACGCTGGCAGAGCGTGCGATCACTGAGTCCAGAGGAAACACACACCCTCGCGCATTACGGCTGACAGTCCTGCTTCTTTCATCTGGCTACAAAGATGTGCGCTTACTCTATGAATAGTTAATAGAGGTTAGGATAATACCCAGGTTGTTACTCGTATTTATCAATAATGAAATGTCAAGGCAGTCCTGCGACAGCTTCACTGACCCATCTGAATAATATCCGCGAAGCCGTTTTTAGAGTTTCTCTCCCGTCTGAAACAATTCATATTCAGCCGTACATCTGTTTGAGTTTCCTCCAGAAAGGAGAGGAACAAACAATTGACACTTAATTGCTCAAAGGCAAACAACACAAAAGGCTCATTTCACTGCAACCATCCAGTGTTGGCATCTGATTACTCATTCACGCACCCGCATCATCACAACACATTGCCGGCTTTGATTAACATGAATGTTGTTAGACCCTTTTTTCGCAAATATTTTCAAAGGCGCAGCAGCTGTAATTTGTCTGTGCTGTAAACAAGGTACATCAGCCTTAAATCTCACATAATGGAGACAGACAGGGATAACAATAGTGTGCCCCCCCAGGCAGTTTTCCCTGAGGCAACTTTCCCTGAGGTGAACAGATTTGCCAGCTTACCCTTGAATCTGGACGTTGTGGCCGACATTGAGCTCACTCTTTTTATGGGGAATAGGGTATGCAGAGCGCCGCAGGTGGGTGTGTGTGTGTTAGCGTGTGTCTTCAGTGAGGAGGTAAAAATCCTTCAAGTACACAGTCATTGTAGCAGAACATTGTTTCATTTAGCTGACAAACACCCCGGGTAATGCACCCAGGCATCTTTGGCCACATACAGTCAAAGATCAATTTTTAATAAAAATTCTGGGGCCAGATATTTTTCACATGTCAGAGGTACGTCTAAAGAAAGCAGAAAAAGTGGACAGAGCTTCCTGTCGCCATAATTCAACAAATTACACACTTTTTAGGAGACAATGTATCTTGTCAGAAGAGAAGGAAAAACAACAATATTTGAGACTTTCTTGGCACTGTGTACACGTTTGCAACCCCTCTAATTTGATGCAGACTGCAATTATGTATGACTAATGGTGGATAGGAAGCTTCAGTATCCACGGTTGATAGTTTGCAGCAGTGTTAATTTAAACTGTTGATCTATGTATTGGAACAACTGTGATTAATACATGTTATTAGCATAAACGCATTATTTGTATGCCAAAACATTACCTGTATGTGGGTTGCATGCAGAGAGGCCTATTTTGTTTTGTTGTCTAAGTGTGCATGTGTGTGTATTCACTTTTTACTGAGCTGCTGTCGCAACACACTCTTTAAGTACAAAATGGAAAACAAACCTTGGTTTATCCTGCCTGATGCCACGCAACGGAGTCACAATGATTCGGCTAAACTTTGTGTCTATCCAGTTTCCCTTTGATTGCGGCGAAGGAATTAATTAGAGGAACCTTTCAAGGCATAAGTGGGTGGATCTGAGGTCCAACTGTTTTCCACAGTTTCTTACTGCAACTGTACTCAATGTGCCCCAGAGACAAGGGCGGTTGCCATGGTAAAATGAATTGATAAGGCACAATGGTCTGTGCACATTAAGACACATTCAACTTTAGATACTTTAGGCTGCTTGTGTTTTCTCACTGTACTGTGATAAAACCTGCTCTGAAATTAAAAGGTCTCAGTGGTCTTTTTAATTGAAGATGGCAGAGAGGCTGAAGTTTCAGGGATGTTCTATTTATCATGCTCCATATTTCTTTTTAATGATCGGTCGGACAAGAATATTCATTTGCTGTGCTAATTCATGCAGTCTGAACTGCACAAACTGTTCCATGCAGCATTTCACTTTTAGGCTCATAACTCCATTTTTAAATTTATTTTATTGCTAAGAAACCAGCACTCCTAATGACCATAACCAAAACAACAGGGATAAAAAAAAACTAAGAAGGAAAATGTTTCTACAGCTCCAATCAGTGAGCAATGCAGAGATTAAACACCCACTCATACACCATTATCATCTAATTATGATCTTAGATAATTGATTCTATTCATAATTCATCGAGTGTAAGCAACGTTTATGTTGCTGTACATATGCTTGACATTAATGCAAAACCTCCTGAAGTTATCCTTCTCTGTGGAGCAACTGAAAAGAACTTTATGAGAATTAAATGCCCATGTTTTGCTGCTTCACTCGAGCAGCTGTGCAGTTAATTAATGGTCCTGTGTTAGGGCTGGCTGGATGTCCATTACTGTTGTTGGTCTCCTCCATGTCCTCCTCCTGGATCCATGCTCTTCACTTACTGTATGTTTTACAATCTACATACATCTATATTTCTGCCAGCATAAATTGTATATATAGTGATTTTATTGGTTGTTCTATTGCATGTGTGTCTGTTCTGGGAGAGAGATCTCTCCTCTGTTGCTCTTCCTGAGGTTTCTTACATTTTTCCCTGTTAAAAAAGCTTTTTGAGGAAGTTTTTCCTCACCTGAATCCAAGGTCATGGAACAAAGCTGTCGTATGCTGTACAGGCTAAAATGCCCCTCAGGCAAATTGTAATTTGTGTTCTTGCTATTTAGATATAAAATTGATTTCTGTTTTTAAATTTTCCCTGTCAGAGTGTGGATATAGTCTTCAGTTTTTGAGGTACTAACACTAAAATAAAAATGGTATTTAGATCCATTACTGACGAGAACGTAGCAATATCTCAATGGGAAATGACTGTGTAAGAAGTAAAAGTCCTGAACAAAAAATTCTACTTGAGTAGAAGTACAGAATTATGAATTATTTTCGAGTCTCATTCCCAACTTGTCAAATACAGACGCTTTCTGATGGCG
The DNA here is from genome assembly GCF_040436345.1 of Pagrus major. Lineage (NCBI taxonomy): Eukaryota > Metazoa > Chordata > Actinopteri > Spariformes > Sparidae > Pagrus > Pagrus major. The sequence goes on along the minus strand of NC_133232.1, from coordinate 20,993,023 downwards.
ACCAACCCAACCTACAATCCCAAAGCAAGTATTTGGCGAGTTGGAAAACCCAAAGTGTAAGTATAACTATTTAACTGGCAGGAGCTTTAAAATATGAGAAGTAAAATTATTCATTATACAGAATAGACCCTTTCACCTCAAAAATTATATTTTTGGGGACTTCAGGTCTTTGGGCACAAGTTATTTTCTCTTGTGCACTCGAACTGAACTTAAAGTATTTTATATCGTTGGGTAGTTTGGAGGAACCATTGATCCAAACTCGGAGGTATTTCCACTGCTTTTGCCAAATTAGACTTTTTTACAGAACTGTGTGGTCCTGCACAAATATTCACACGAGACAAGTTACAATTTAGTACATCGAGTTTGGTCACTTCACCTAGGTTCCCAGCATAGCTGTGCACAACTGGAGGCAGGTATAATTAGCCACAATAATTGCAATTGCCTGTGGGTTTGTGCGTGGCCTTTCATCTGAAATAATGCATCTGTTTTTATAAGTTGATTATATGTGTGGTATGTATAATTAAAGTAACTGTAGGTGTTAGAGGAAAATATTGCACTCTTCATCCCACTACATTCATCTGATGTTAGAGGTATGCAACTGCATTAAACGGCATACTTGAGTAAAGTTTAAGTACCTCAAAACTGCACTTAAGTAAACATACTTGTATTGTCAGTGTTCACCACTCACATTTTATAATGCACATTTTTTCAACAGTTTTTAACAAGGGATAAAAATTCAACGTATATGTATACTTGGTTGGTAGATCTATCAGAAATAAACATGTGTATACATATACATACTGAACTGCGCTTAAGTACAAATTAGGAAACGGAAAAGAGGAAACAAATACAATTAAATAAAATAACACACAAATACTTTTTATACATAGTAGCCCACTGGTTACTATTTTAACCTTTTTAAAGTTCCAATGAAGTCAAAATTGCTGTTTAAGTCTTTTTGTCACATATGTCTTGCTCCATTTCTCAGCTATACACCAGTATCGGGCCGAACAGTGGCAAAAAGCTGTTTTAAAGGTACTTTTAATGGTATTTTACAGTTTGTAACTTCCTGGAAAATCATAAAAATATTGATGATTCATCCTGCAGTCAGGTGTATGTTCATTTTTCATCCAACACTCTCTTATTTTTATGACGCCACCATGGATGTGTAAAAAGACAAACATTGCCAGAGGAGTGTTTTGCTAGGTACTGGACCTCAGGGATTACTGTACAAAACACAACTTTATAACTTGTACAAAAACACAACTTTCTCACTTGTACAAACCCACCTTTATAACTTTATGCAGTGATTTGGGTGAAACTGGGTCATGTTTTATGGAGAAAATATTTTCAGTTGTTCCCTCTGCTGCCCTCAGGCTGCTCTGCCTTGAGCAGCTCTGAACAGATAGCTTTAGTTGTTGCTAAAGTAACTGCTAACAAATGTACTGATAACCAGTATCCTGTCAATGGACCTCTGGACTCAGCGACCTCTGGTCTCTGGACCGGGGCGTACCTGGCCTCCGAGAACAATGATGAAGGCCAGTTGGAGTACCAATGTGATTTATGGAGTTTCCTGGTAGACAGAAACCAGTACCCTTTTTGCTACAGTAAGTGCTGTACTGCTGCTAAATGTAGTTAGCTGCTGTCAGCTCGGTAAGCAGTCCTTGCTGACCCTGGGTTGCCAGGCTCTAAACCTGGCCAAAAAAACACCTGGGTACTGTATTCCCTTCGTCAAACTGGCCTCCATTTTCTCGAAGGCGGTGTTTTTTCATCCCGGTCCGGCAGTGTTCACTGGATGCTGCCAGTCTATGGAGAGGCAGCATCGGCAACTCTGTGGTTAGGGGGTGGGGTGAGGCATAAACATACATTTTTACCTTTTTGTTTACAGGAAACACAAAGATATGCCGAAGCAACTGGCATTCTGTTGGTTGTTTCATGGGGACTTTAAGTCACGTGTAGCCAGCCAATAAAAAGGCCCCATGTAAACATATACTGATTGAGCATGTTCAATAGACAATATGTCACCCTCTCAGAAGCAGCCGACTGCCATGTTGTGCTCCATTCTTGTGTGGTGGGTGTTTTTTCCTCCAATGTCTCAGTAGTATCCGTTTAGCTGTTGTAAAAGTCAAGATAATCCATCTCCTGTCAACAAAGGACAAGATTGAGTCCGGAAAGATCAGTGGTTGAGCCCAAAGGACACAGTTTTGCTGAAACGAGGAACCTTTTGTTCAGGACTTCAGAAATAAGCTGCTGTATTTTATTGCACCTGTCTTTAAGTGCCGGGCCTGTCCAGGGTAACCATGTTGTTCACATCTCACATGAGTCTTCTGGTATCAATTTCCACTTAGATAGTTGATGTGAAGTCTGTTGCTATCGGTTTATTTATTTTCAGTTGGATAAACCTACTGCCCATTTCTTTGTACATCGTGTTAATGTCGACTGACATTTTAGATGATCAAGCTTTTCACTGCATGTAATCTATATGTCAATAACAATTAAAAAAGAATCAGTGTCAAACAGTATGTATGATCTATATCAACAATAGCTGTCAATTCAGTACATTTAGTTTATAGCAAGTTTTAACAGTTCCTTAACATCCTGTCTTAACACAGTGTGTAATTAGCTTGACCCTAAGAACCAAAGCAGTTGTTTGGCCTGCTTTTAAGATGTCTTCATGTAATCTGAATTAAAATGCATGACTGAATTTCATTAACACCCATCCTAATTAGGGCAGGAATTATTTAATTAATCACTAAATGTGGACTATAATCTGCTCATGTGGGCGTTTACAGTCCTTTTTAGCTCAGAAAACATGAATACATGTCACAATGTCAAAGTTAAGTGTTAGTTCAACAGAAGTTCATGCATTATTGTAACAAACATTACAAGGCATCTTTAGTATAATGATACCCAAACAAGATTTAAAAGTTCAAAGACTCATCATTATGCAGATGCTTTATCATTGAGCCCGGGACGCATAATAACTGGGGTTAATGTTGGGATTGTGATCATGATGACAAAAACATGAGATAATCTCAATCTTTACAGAGGCTTCATAAAGCCTTAGACTTCTGAAACAAAAACATTTCTAAGCCGCATCAAAAATGACACACAGAGATATTGAAGTAGCATTTCTAAAAACTGCACACTTAGATTGATCTAACACCACTTCATAATTTCATTAAAATGTTTCCTGCTTTAAAAGATAAGCCCTTACTTTTCATTTTGCAGATTACAAAGTGCCATTATTATCAGTTTAATTATTCTCAGTGAATAGAGTCTTTAATGATTAAATGTCTACATAGTGTAATAGTAGTGATTCACTCATTTAATGATGGCTAAATCTCCTCACTGAGAAACACTTGCCTTGCCTTGGTGCAGATGCATAAAATCCGCAGCAAAATGGCCTTGAACTTTAGAGTTTAGTCATGGGCTTTTACTTCAGATATTGAAAATGGTTTTGAAAAGTACAAGATAGCACAAATAAGAACAACAGTTGACCATAAAAAATCCAATTTGAATTTATGGATGGCTGGCAACAAAAAAAACAAACATTGTTATCAACTGTATGTGCTCCCAGAGTGGAACAAACATCGGTATAATCTTGTGGAAAATATGCAAAAACACTGCAAATAATGGTACACATGTCACGGTCATAGGCCAGACAGCTACTCAAGTTTCTGCTTTTTAAGATTTATTTGTTTATTTATCTGTTTTGTATTTGTCATGTTTTTGTGTCTTGTTAAGCTGCATATGGCTAAAATACCTGTTGTAATTTTATAGATGTGGCCTTCATTTAAGGTCAGTCTGACAACTGGTTGCATAATACTGCTGTAAAACAACATGACATACTAACAGAGCCAGTCCCGAATAATAATTTAATAAAAATCAATCTTCATGGGGAAAAAAAAAAAAGTCACTTCCCGAAGGCTGCAATATGCAACTCTTCACCTTGAGGCAACAAAGTGCATTGTGAGTCCTTTATTTGTCCCCTCCAGTGTTCATAGTTAGGCCAGCACTTGTCACTCAATTTGATGGGCTCTTGGGACTAAATTCAGCCTGAAGCTGTTCTAACATAAAGCCAACATAGGCACTGAATACAGGGACAGAGGAAATAAATCTGAAAAAAATAAAAACAAATATGGTAGCCAGAACCAGCTAACCATCAGCTATGCCCAAAACAAATGTCTACTCCAGGACATCCTGAAGGCTCTGAAACAAAACAACAATAAAACACCTTTTGAGCAGATTTTAGGCATGTGCGTGTGTATTAGAGCTTACTTATGGATGCAATATGTAAGAAATTTTGTTGAAAACATTCATAAATTAACTAAAATTATCAACAGAATGTGAAGAAGTTACAGTTTTGACATTGTGACATTTATGTATTGTGTTACAGAGATATCTACTGAAGTTAGTTAGCTAAACCGCTAACCACGGCCCTTTCTGGTTAACACCAACACTACCTCAATGCTTCAAGCTCCCAGTCTGGACCGCTACCTGCTCTGCTAACTGAGCTAACTAGCTAACAACAGCTACAGTTAGCAGTTACTCTAGTGATATGCTGTCCCCTATTGGTTTTTTGTATGAATTTGACAGGAGGCCAATTCTCACATATTGCACCTTTTATATTATATGACATTCCAAAATTACAGTGGCCAAGAGGGGTCAACCCACTGCAAGTAAAACAAAAGCAAATAGATAAAACAAAGGCAAATGGAGAGCATGTTATCTGTATTTTTTTTGTGTTTTCCTAAATTGCAATGTACTCTTGGCAGCTTTACAAAACTGAAAACAAAGTCCTGCATTAAAACCTGCAGTCCTACAATAATCTTGCCTTTTCATCAATAAAACTTTAACACAAACACATAAACCGAAAGCCAACTCATTTAAAGTGCTAACATCTGCTGAAGCAGTGCACAAGCCTTACTGTTCAGAAGGGTAAATGTGCCTTAAGAGAAGTGATAGAATAATTTAGTGCTAGTTTCACTGACTGTGAAGCTGACTAATACAATAGCTTTAATTACCAATGAAGATATACAATTACGCTAACTATGCAAATAAAATTCACAGGTAGATTTAAGTGAAAGTAAAAACAAGCGAACAAACCCCTTTCAGTGTCTCTCCCTTGTGTATACACTCAGACACAGACTCACACATACAGTATAGTACACTCAGCGACCTCTTCATGAATGTCACTGCAGTTATTTCAAATAGCACTCATAAGGCATTTGAAATTACTTAAGTGAGACGATGCATACCATGAAGCTGCGAGGCAAATACAGGCTGTCAGAGCCAGATGCGGCTCTAGATTGGCACTGTGCTCTTTACAGTATAATTTACTGAAAGCAACATATCGCTCACTGCAACACACATACTGTTGGCTGAAAAGAACTGCTCAGTTGTGTCTGACGGAGTTCCGGTCAATATTGTCAATAGCAAAGTAGCTGGAACTACCGTGTTGAGACGGTGTTTGGCCTGATCTGCGACTTCGCTCCTCCTAATTGCTTTAGTTCAATTAACTCCTTGTGTTTGACTTTGTGTTTCTGTTGCTGTCTCGCTCTCTCTAACGCTTGTATGTACACACAAATTGATGTGAGAGATCAGGTTAAAGCAAGAACACAAATAACACAATAACATGCAGTTCAATACACTGAAAACCAGCTTAGCACAAAATATAATACATTTTAATTTTCCTGTTGGATTTAATAGACTGCAAGCAAAGCCTTCCACAACATTCAACCCTAATTATTGACCACTGACCAGTCTGTGTTAATTTGTCGCATTGTGTGTGAGTGTACAGACATCTGTAGCTAGTGAGCAATGTTCGCATCAACCTTGTGTGTACCTGTGCTTGACTGTGTGACAGCTCAGCCAATCGAAGGATCTCAGAACTTAGCAGTTCTCCAGTTCTTTGTTATTTTCCTCTTAACCCTTAAATTCTTCTTCTTGACATATGTTCACAAACTGGTGTCACAAAGCTCCGCGATGAGCACAAACAAACGCTCTCAAGTTGGAACATTTTCAGTTCACATGGGCATTCTTGAGTTTGTGCTGCCCAGAACAGAACCATGTCGATTAGCATCCACTCATGTGTTTGCACTGAATGTATTTGCACCACCCCCAAAAAGTTTGTTTCACAGTTCAGTCTGAACACACATTAACACATGGTGCACGCTGGCTGCACAGCCAACACAACACAGCACTACAAAAGCAGCAGCTGCAGTCTGCACAGTATTTGATCAGCCACAGTGCTGTAAAACACTCACAATACACAGTTCTGTATTTGTGAGAATAAATGGAAATTATTTATTATAATTTGGCAACTCAATTTATTGTGACCATTTACATTCTGTTCGTCAGTAATTTCTCACTTACCTTACAGCTGCCACAGTGATAATGCCCCATATAGTGGAGCAGACAAATGCATAATATAGCCCGAATTGTTCACTTTGTGATAGAAGCATGACATTTGGTACATATACTCTTCAAACCCCGCTCTTTTAAAAAATCACATTAGCCACGCAAAATTCCAAGATGGCCACCCCAAAATCCAAGATGTCCGCCCGAAAATGTGGTTTTTCTATTATAGCTCAAAATGCCTTGATTTTAAGCCCCATAAATATATTAGACTTGAATATAAACTTACATATTGTGGACATTTTGGTACCTAGTACATCTTTGTATCCATTACGGTTCTTGAGATACAGCATATAGATAGTTGTATAGAATTGGGAGAGCGAGAAAATTGTAACACTGATTGTTGTTACGTGCATATGGTTTTATGAAAACATAATTTCCATTATCTATTATTTTCACTAGGGTTATATCATGAAATTCAAAAACCAAGATGGTGTCCAAGATGGCTGCCTTTGCCTTGAAGTAATCATGAATTCAGCAGAGATGAATGGTGTGTGTGTGTGTGGGTGGGTGGGGGGGGTGGGGGGGTTGTTGGACGTTTTGAAGACATTTGTTTCGCGTAAAGGGTAACTACTCTCTGGCTACTTGCGGGGGAGGCCACGTGGAGGCTGTCTTCTTCTCCCCCTTTTTTTTTTTTTGGTTTTTGTTTTTTTTGGGGGGGTGGGGGTTCAACTATATACAAACCTATCTAACATTGGATAATAGATACTGCATATTTACTGTGAATTACACTTCACAGTTGCAACTGCACAGAGCTGTACACATGAGACCCAATTTGTAGCACTTGCACCTGACACAACAGCCAGATTTACAACCACATTTGGTGAGCTGCTCGCATGCCTTGGCTATTGGAGAGTTGGCTGTCCAGAAGACCTGCCATTCCTCACCAACCTTTTGCCATCCCCAGTCTGCAGGGTCCTCTGCTTCTGGCTGACACTGGATTGCCTGGGCCCACACACAACCAGCCTGATAGGCAGCACGCCTGGTGTGTTGGAGTAGAGCTGCTCTGGTTGGTGGGATAGACTCATAGGGCCTCTGCTTTCTGGCAAACAAGTCAAGCCTGGCCTCATCCACAGTGGCAGCTGTGCTGGATCTGTCATACATGAGAATGACAAACTTCTCAAGCACCTCTATGTCACAGTCCTCCACTGTGGGAGGGTAAGTACCCAGTTTGGAGAATACAGGCAAGGCTTCTGGACATATGCCCCATGTCTGCCAAGCCGTTTTCTTCCCTTTGTTGCGGAAGGCAGACACGGTGTCACATCCTGTAAAGGCATGAAAGAAGAGCATGCCTTTGACCTTCTCCTGGCCAACATGCTGAAAAATGTCATGCACACTAATCCAGCGCAGAGTCTGGCCTTGCCCAAATGCAAGCCACATATGCTGTAGGCCAGCCTCTTGGAGACCACCGAATACACTGAGTGCTAAGATCAGAACATCTGTGTCATTTGCCTTGATCATGATGGATTGGCTACCATGTTCAGTAGCATGTTTGGCGTGCACAAAGATGCGGCTGTCTGCTTCCTCGTGAGAGCATTTATCCAGTCCATCAAGACCAGTTGCATGAGTGCTGAGGACAGTAGGACCCTTTGTGACGATGATGGTATTTGGGGCAAGCATTTGTGTAACCTTGTCGGCAAGAAAGTGGTACAACTCTGTTTTGTTGTCATTGTGCCTCAGGAAGTTATGCCAGTTTGATGGCATGGTGTTCTTATTTGTTACCTTGCGTCTTCCCCCCTCGCCACGTTTTGACCTGGTCTCAGCTTTAAGGCTTGATGGGTTGTACACATCAAAGACCAGATGTGTCATTGCGAACTTGCTGGAGTACATGTAGATCACAGGTAGGAAGTCGAGAGCTGCATAGTCCTCAAAAGTCTTGGATCTTTTTGGTGGCAGGGCATGGACCAAAGCTGACCCATCTACAATGAGAACGTCTGCCTCAGGTTCCTTGTCAACTGGTGGGACATAATTCTCAAGGATAGAGGTCAGCTGAGACTTCTGGCAAGTATACAATTTTCCACCCTTGCTCAATGCCACAGGGAAGGACTGGTTCTCATGCTGAAAGAACTCCTGGAGGTCACACTCTCGGCTCTGACAAGAGATGAAAAGCTTTGAGAACAGCTGACAGTCCTCCTTGAGAAGTTTCTGCTTTGAGGGATCAGCAGAAGTAGAGTCCTGTCTGAAGAAATCAGATTTGTTCTTCTTGATTGGCTCATAGAAAAAGGACGGATTGTTTTCCAGGGCCTGTGAAAACTCCTGAAATTTTGCCTGACCTCTCTGCAAGTGAGACTGCAGAAGTTCTGCAGAGTCGGGGTGAGCAACATCTTTGGTGTCAAGTGAATACAGGTCTTTACTGTCTTCCTGAAATGGGTTGCCGAGGTCTTTTAGAGTTTGGGACAATTTATCAACCCTCTTTTTGAAGGTTTTCTGTGCCTGTGAAGGTTGCTCATGGTGGCTTCTGTGCTCACTGGCCTCTTTGGTTTGTGCCTCCATTTCATATTTGGACACCAAACGACTGACCTCAGGACCAGCTACCATCCATCTCCTAAGTGCGGCTGGGTCTTCAGTAAGCCCAATGGCACCACCATCACCCTTGATGATGGCATTTGCCTGCTCGTGAGCTTGATCAAGGGCAAGGGCAGAGAAATCCCTATTGGTTTTATGGACAACAAAGTTGCCATTCTGGAACTCTTTGGCCAGTTCTGGGTGTGTGTTCTCCAGAGTGAGCATGTCCCTGAGGTGGATAGGGAGCCACCGTGCATAGTGGGTGTTGTTATTGGCAAAGAAATATGGTAATAACTCACTCAGTGCCTGGCAATAGAGTGCAAAGTTGGCCTCACGAAAGGACCTGATGAGCATGAAGATGACTAGCTCCATAGAGAGCACCATGTGCCAGAACCGGAACTGTGGACTTTTCTCTTTGCGAATGTCACACCACTCCTCAAAGCTCAATGTGCCATCAGTGGTATCTGTTCCATTTGCACAGCTGTCATTATATGCAGATTTAAGGAGCTTGTAGAGACTGCAGGCTGTGACCTGATGCATTTGCCTCGTCCTGGTCACATTTGCAGCTGATAGGAAGGATTCAGCAGTGCCCGAGGATGCTACATCTGCCTCCACCAAAGCCCCAGTCCAACCACTGTTGCAGAGAAGTGTGCCCAGGGACTTCATGGCTGCCATCTCAATATGGAGACCACCAAACATAACAAGGTACTTGTCTTCCCCATATTGTTCAGGCCATTGCCACTGCACCTGCTTTGCCAGGGCATATATTGGCTGGTCAGCTGTGATAACAGGAACCTGGCCAGGGTTGAGATTTTCCACAACATCACGCACTTTATCCATCACATGCTTGACAGTAGCAATGGAATGAGCTTGGTCTCGTAGCAGAGGAAGTAATGCAGTAATGCTTACTTCAAACTCTGGACTTCTCTTCATTGATGCATGGTGTGCTGACCATGTCAGGTTCACGGCACCATCAATTTCCTCAGTCACCATCACCTTCTCAAGCCACTGGTACTCAAGTGTGATTTGGGTCCCAAAGTCATCTGAATGTGGCTTAGGTATCACACGTTTTGGTGGAAGGGGATTCTTTGTTTTAAAGGATGCGGGGCGGATATTTGTGAATGTGTCAGGCAGTTCTGGGACTGACTTGACTTTCTTTGGTCCAAAACAGATTTGCTGTCGCTCCTGCCCCCGGTTCTCCTTGGTGGGATGCTGGAACACAGAGATGCTTGTCCCATGGAATGATGATGTAGCAGTTGTTGCAGATGGGTTGTGATCAATGTTGTCCATCACTGCAGTGGTGAACAACCCTTTACGCAACACTGATGGGCAGACCACCCCCTCTTCAACGTACCTACTTACTGTAGCATCCCCCAACTGGGCTGAAATCTCCAGCACCCTGTCATACGAGATGCTGAGACCATGCTCATTCATCAATTCTACAAGGCTTCTCTTTCTTGTTTTTGCAAAGACAGATAGCCCCATGTAGATCGGAAATGGGGTTTCTCTGTCCTTGGAATGCCTTTGGAATGCAACTCCTTCTTTATATCGAGAGTAGCAGTTGTACTGTAGTAATTGGGAAATAGCCTGGTCTGACTTTGAAGCTCCAAATTCCAGCTGTGATTTAATATCTGCTCCGTGTTCAACCATACTGATGAACTGAAGAAGAAGGGGAGGTGTGGCATTTTGAATAGCACCTTCTGGAAATGTGCCATCGAAACTAGAATGATGATCTAGTATGGTTTTCCTTAAAATCTTTGCTGCTTTGGTAATAAGGAGTGCTTCTGAATATGCAGAAGACGGTGAAAGTGCTGTACCCAAATCCTTTTTGAACGTAAGCATCACTCTTCCTGTTTCCCCATCTCTTCCCATTTTATACGACTCAAGTTCTGGAATTTCTTCTAGCAATCTCTCTTTTAATCTTGTGGAGTTGACAGTTGGTGAGTCAACACCTAGTTGCTCCAGACGCTGTCGGTACATACGGCTCATATCTGCAAGGAGAAATTTGGTTGGACCTTCCGAATGGATGCTTGTTTCAACAATGTATGTGACTAGTTCAGAGAGAACTAGTGGGGAAATTTCCTTCTCATGCTTAGTAGCACTTGCACCTTCCCCAAGTTTTCTCAGGTGGGACCTTTCCCTGTTATAAAGATTAACTAGACAGGCAGCGTGGTACTTGAGCTCTTGGGCAATGGCATCTCCACCACCCAATTTGGCAAGAAGCTTGCCATCATTAAGTGTATGTGCACATTCGTGCAACCTTTGGTTCACCTTCATTGTCATAACCTGGCAGAGATCAGATGCAGGTGCTACTTTCTCACAGAAAATGCAGGCTTCAACATCACAGCTTTTCCGCCGCTGCTTTGTGCTAACATCCTCAGGCTCACTGCTGGGGCCAGCCGATCTGCGTTTCCTTGCCCGATCCCATTTGGTGTTGTTAAACAACAACCGGCAGCTCAAGTGATATTTAGCCTCATTTCGTCTTAAAGTAGCATCAATACCACCACCTTCATCCAGCCTTGCTGGATCCAGGATCAATGGCATTGCCTGCATCTGATGAAACAAAGGTATGTTTGTAGCAAGATTGGCATAGCCATCATTTTCAAGGGAGTAACGAGTTGAAGGTGCTGATAAGTTTTTGTTTGGTCTGTCTTTTTGACAAAGACAACATTTAGACCAATCAGTTTGTTTTCTTGTAAACATGGACTCTGCCATTTTGGGTTTGATTAAGGCCGAGGGGTTATCCTTTTACCACATTAATCAAATAACACATTCCTGTATGGGATACAACTAGGTTCCGTTTATTTTTGGGTAAACCTACACCTAGCCCGATCATTCATCCAGTGCCATTTAAGTCCCGTGTGATCTGTACACCATCCGGGTAACTGAAGCCCCGTTACCCTTGGCTCGGCTCTCCCGCGCTGGCACACCCTGTCAATTCAGGTGCGGCTACCTAACTATACCTACTAACTATCAACCGTGATTAACTAGCTAATGGAATTGGGGCTGTTAGACAGCATTTGGGACACTAAACTAAATTATACTACAACTATACTACAGTCTAATAAAGCATAAGTTGTGACCACAGGTCATATATATGTATATACTGTAGATTAGCTGACACTGAACCCCATGCTGAGTTACACAGCAGTGATATCACCAGTGTGCCCTGGTTGTGTGCTGATATTCACTCTATTAAATCTGCAAGCTTGTACTGCATTAAATGTCTAAATGGTCCCATTGGATGGATACACCAAAAACATGTGCACGCAAATATTTTAATAGTCACTAAGATTGGATTACTTCAAGGCAATGGCAGCCATCTTGGACACCATCTTGGTTTTTGAATTTCATGTTATAACCCTAATGAAAATAACATATATTACACACATAACAACAATCAGTGTTACAAATTTCTCACTCACCCAATTCTATACAAGTATCTATATGCTGTATCTCGAGAACCGTAATTGATACAAACATGTACGAGGTACCAAAATGTCCGCACTACCCAACTTTATATTCAACCCCAATATATTTATGGGGCTTAAAATCAAGGCATTTTGAGTTATAAAGGAAAAAACACATTTTTGGGCGGACATCTTGGATTTTGGGGCCGCCATCTTGGAATTTTGCGTGGCTAATGTGATTTTCTTAAAGAGTGGGGTTTGAAGAGTATATGTATCAAATTTCATGCTTCTATCACAAACTGAACAATTATCTCCTTGTCTGCTCAGCTAATAAGTCTTTCTCATGTAAAGTACTCACCCTTAAAATCAACGTACAGGTGATGGGTTATCTAGAAGTACTAAGTCAGAGGCAGCTGTATTTTAACTGACAGCTGACAGCTGCGTTATAATGCTGCTTTCTGATGAGAAGAGAGGTGTCAATACAATAACTTAATTTATAAGCAGCAGCATTACATTTCATGTCCAAACAAAGCCAATTATATATAACAAATCCCATTGTAAAATTCAATCATGCAGCACCAACCACAGTGAGTAAATGTCAGCCTGTGTGCTTGGATATTACTTTTACATCTAACTTTCAATAGGGGTTCACAGTCTAGCAGCTCTGTGAGACGTACTTCTTTGAGCTGATTGCTACTGACAGCATGCTGACATGACCATAATGACAAAGGTAATATGCTCATGTTCAGCAGGTTTAATATTTCCCATTGGATGTGTCATAATTTAGCATGCAAGCTACACATTAAAAGCTGGCATGTGGCATAATTAGCACAAAACATATAGTACACCTGAGGCTAAAGTGAAAGTCATTAGTCTTACATGTGGTTGGTCATACATTAAAGTATTAGACCTGATGATGTCACCTGAATGAAAAGTAAAAGGAACCGCATTCCTGTAAGGGAAATGAATGTAACAAAAAATTCATGGCCAATTCAACAACGCATGTCAACATCATGGTGGCGCTAGAGGAAACTCATCATCAGTGTCAGCATGAGTTTTCATGTGGGGATCTTAGATGGCACAGTATTTTGTGCTAATCTGTTCAGTAGATGTTGAGATATTTCTCAGCAGAAGTGTAAAATTTGACCTGCTGGTGGCACTGAAGGGAAAAGTCAGTGGACCACCAAAGTTCTTGGTATTTATCCTCCTTTTTTTACCATGAATGTCTGTACCAAGTTTCATTGCAATCCAGTCAATAGTTTGGATATTTCTGTCTGAACCAAAGTGGTGGACCAACAAACCAACATTGCCACTCAGAGAGCTGCTACCACAACATACGTAAATTGAAGTTGCTCCGTTACAGGGGCTCTGTAGAACTTCTGTGTTGTGCTGGAAGCCGGACTCCTCTGTCTGTCATCCCGTCTGTCATCCTGTCTGTCCTACCGTCTCTTCGTCACATTTCTGCCCCGAAAAACAGCGTCTGTCCCCGGCAAAAAAATGTAACTCACCATGTGTTTGTCTCCTTCCACTATTGTGTTGTTGTAGTTACTGTCTTGAAAAAAATCACAGCAACGATCAGCCCTCCCGACCGAGACCTCACTGAACTTTCCCCCAGAAAACAGCATCCCTCCCCACGAGTGAAAGAGTCAGACAGCATCCTGTTTACTGATGGCAATTATGTAATTATGTAATTTAGAGTGAAAAACGTAACTTTGTCACTTTCTAGGATGTATGGTGGGTCAGGATCTCAATCGAAACACATTATAACAGCATCCATATGATTATAAACAGTCAGCGGGTACATGTTTAGATTAACAGGTAGACACCGAGGGAAACATGTTGGAAAAAAACACAGATCTCAGCATCAGGATGTGTACCGTCACGCCTCTTTTGGATCCGCAGCACTGGGGTGCTGTATGAATTGACACACTGGTGCGGCTTTTACTCCGATAATGCAGAGTCTCTGTGTGAAAAAGGCTAATGTTTACCTAGTCTGTTGGAGGCTATATTTTGGCCTTTGTCATGGCTCGAAAACTGACATCCATGGAAAAGCCTGGTCTCGCTTCAAACCAGAGCATCTGCAGGTTAGTTCCAAACCTGGTATGTTATGATTCACTGAACTGAGGCAGGATATGAAATTAATGAATCCCAGTTTTTGTTATCTTTGCCACTATCATAGCTGTAAGCCTGGCGTTCTGCACTTTACTGAGCGCTATACTGAGCTGTCTAGTTTGCCTGTATAGTCAGTACAGGTAGTCTGGCACAAAATGTACATTGTTTGTCACTGTGGAGCACAGTAGTGAGTGCCATAAAAGTTGGAGGGTATCATTAGCAAAAACATAATTAAATCCACAAGTGTTGTTCAGTTTAATAAACAGGGACATTAGCCCGCCAGATGCAAACTGACACTTGCAGAAGGTCTAGGACAGATGGGGGGAGGGTGTTAGATCTGTGAAGCACAGACCTGGTGTATAACCCTTGAACTCGACATGATGGATTGCTTCCATCAACAAGCTGCTGGTGATGTTGTGTTGAGCCCAGGGTGTGCAGTGTTCCTGCAAGTACAGGCTGCAGGTGAAATGGAAGATATTTTTCAGAGCAGGAAGAGTCGACAGAGAAGCCATGACACACATTAAAAGCAGGGGGTAAATAAATAGAAATTAGAGCATTACTTTTTAATGCACTGGATTTACACAGCGCTGTTTTTCTTTTCTCACTTAAGGCTCTGACAGTAAGCGTAGGCATTGCAGAGTGCTTTGAAATTCACTGTGGCCTAGTTCAAAGATACACAGACCCTCAGCTAAATTTCTATACTAGATCCAGGGCCATACAAAAACTTGAGTAGAGTTTGCTACATCACCCGTCCATTCATTCACTCACTGACTTTGTTAGCACATGTGGAGCATTCTCCTCCCAGCGGCTAATCTCTAGTTCCCTGTGCTAGATTTCCTGCTTCAATGCACTGTAATGACATTTATATCCTTTTGTGAGTAGCCTACTCATATTCCTTATAATTCCACCCACTCACGAATGTGCATTACATTATGCTGTATATGGAGGAAACATTGTGATGATTACAGAATAAATTGTAAATTGGAGTGAATCTCTCATAAATTGCCCAGCGTGGCTCTTCTGTGTTCTGCTGCTTGGCTGGTTATCATTAATTTTCATGTGGCGTATGCTTTAAATATGAATTCTCCCACAAAGCGTTTAATCAACAGTGCATGCGCTTGGAGTGCTTCTAGAGGCCCAGAAGGTGTTAAATGAATCATGGATTGCTGCTAGTCCTCTGGTACAGGGACTTGCAAGGTCATATCTGGCTGAAAGGGCAGAGGGCTAATAATCCTCTCTCCCAAATTACTTTCTATGACTGTAAGAGTAATGCCCAAATATTATCAACGGATGTCATTTTTTACAGCCCTTGGACCTGGTGTTTCATTCCTCTTTTAATTAAGATTCACTGTGATTTTGCTTAAACCCAACACAGACAGTTAACCGCTGTATTTTCCAGCCAGGAGAGAGCTCAGGATTTGTGGGAGTGACAAGGGTCGCATTTACTATTAGATTGTACACCAAAATCTGTGCTTAATAAGCACATCGAAGCAGATTTTATGGACAATCATTGGATTCATTAATAAGTTCTCACTTGAATGTGTTCTGACCGTGAGATCAAATGTAAAACTGGCTTATACCACTCACATGCAAATATTATAAAAGCCCCCAGTGTAACAATTATATGGAATAAGTTTGACTAAATGTAGTGAGTATATTAGCATTGCATTAATATTAGAGCCAGAATGACTAATTGGCAGCTAATTGAAGAGCAGTATCGGTGTATATCTCGGCCAATAAGTGAAAAGAAATGTCATCACTGGAGTGCCAAAGCTATGTTGAAGATATTTAAGAATTAAAGACGGTCTTTACGACATAGTTTGTCCCCCACAGAGAACTGAGAAGTTTATTTTGCAATTGTAAAAATGTCATTTTCATATTAAAGTCTTGTAATTACCATATTTAGGTGATCGTTATTGAAAAGGTGTACTTATTTAAGGGTTTGGTAATCGGACAAATATACTGGCTATCTGTGATTGCCAATATTGGAGTCCATCACCAGATTTTTGCATTTTATTTTGAAGTGCAGTTTAAAGCGTGTTTGCTGGCTTTGCTATTGCCCTGCTAGCTTAACCTAGCATAGTTTTAACAGTTTAACCTTTTTTTAACTGCAGTCAGCCCAACCTTCATAACCGGTGTTATGAAGTGTTGACTCTTCCACTGCTGCAGACAGGATGTCTCTTCTAGAGAGACGTGTCTGTGAGTTAGAGCAGCTTCTCTCTCCTAGCAACACATTAGATATCACAGGAACTTGAGATCTTTTCAGCCGCAGGCTTGTTAGCAGGCCTGGGAGCACTAGGGTGGTCTTTGTCAGGCAACATGGGCCATTTATTAACAGAATAAATATTTTGTCCACAAAAGTCAAGGCTACTGCTTCCAGTCACTTAACGACGGAACTGGCATTTTCCATGGTAACAGGATGCTAATCTTAATTCTTAGGGTGATCGGTACGGTGAATAATTTATTAATGAAGATCTAGGTTAGCGGCTTAAAGGTGCAGTATGTAAGAATTGGCCACTTGTCAAATTTAGACAAATAACGGGCAGCACATACACAGAGTAACCGGTAACTCCTGCTAACTGTAGCCGTCGTTAGCTTGTAAGCTCAGTTAACCATGCAGCTAGAGGTCGTATTAGCTGACTCTGCTCAGACTGGGAGGTCGGAGCACCGGGGGATTGTTGGCGTTATTTACTATTGGACTATCACCTCTTGAGGTACAATGTGACTAAGTGGTTAGCATGCCAACTTAAATAGATATCCCTGCAACATAATACATAGTCTCTTTTAAACTGAAATTCTTACATATTACGCCTTTGATCGCATGAATACTAATAACACTGTTATTACTTCTTAGCCCACTTAGCTATCGCTTCTTTAGCCTTGAAAGGACGACCGGTGCGTCAATTATAATGCTACTTTGTTCTTTATGTTCGTTCTGCCAAGCACCAGAAGTTTCACTCACAATCGTTTCCCCACTAACCTCCTCAGTAACTTCCCCAGGAAACTTGTGGATATCAGCAGGATATTTCCAGAATTTTAAACTCGCTAACATCAGTGTCAGTATCTGCTTAAAAAATCCAATATCAGTCAGGCTCTTGTTGATATATTTAAAGCTGCATAAAGCGCTTTATACCCTTAGGGGGCAGAAATATTTCGTAACAAACACTTAGAAACACAGCCTCATGAAATAATTGGCTTATTGAGTACTTATGGATAATACGCTTACATGTAACCGCCTACAAAAACAGGATATGTGCATCCACATCAAGTTCTTGGCTTTACTGAGAAAACTGCTGCCTGTTTTTTTATATGATGATGTTAATGACGCTTAATCATACTGTTCACAGGTCAGCTTGCCAAAACAATGAGCTAATAGCTGAGAGGACTTCATGGTCAGCATCCATGGATTTAGCATGGAACAGTTTGGACATGCACGTCGACGTGGTGCACTGAGATGTATTGATCAGATGTGAAATTGTTTTGCAGTGCTGCACTTCCACATGTGAGTTTTATAAATGTGAAGAGCACAATAAAAAGTCAATCACAAAACCAAATGTCTCTCAATGCAGCTTCAAAGTTGGCCTTGTTTGCACTCATAGCCATCAATGGAGTGCTCCTTAATTTCCATATCAGACTCTGCCATAGTAATTGACATCAGCCGAAGTGCACACTTCATGGCGACAGAGACACAGCATCACTGCCTCTGTTATTGGAATCCAAGCCTGTCTCCTTTCCTCACACCAGACACTCCAGGAGCGATAAGGGAGGAAAAAACGCCCTTTTGGCTTCAACTTCTAAATTAAACACTTCCATTTCAATATTGATAAAACTTCTACTTCCCTCTTTTATGGCAACATTTTTTCAGTAGGACTTGGCATAACTCTCACCATGGTAAAAGTTAACAAAACTGGCTTGAACCAAATTGCTGTTTTCATTTATAGTGTACTTGGTAATGTGTTTGACTAATTGTCTCTTTATGAATGTAAAAAAAGTAATGTATTACTTTACATATTTCCTCCCTTTAGAAAGTAACTCATTAAACTACTACATTATGCATTACTTTTGCATTAATCCGCAGCATCGCCTAACCTAATTGCCAGTTATGAATATAACATTAAACCTCACACTTTATCTGTCTTTATGCTCTTTAAAAACGTTATACCACAAAGTCGACAGAAAAGTTAGTGAAAGCCAGTCCGAACAGACTTCACAGGAAAATGTTGTGCACAGTAATGGCCTTACAATAAAACAACTATGTTATTATATAAAGCAATGTAAAAGAGCTAACACTGCCTAGTACAAACACTAATTGCCTTAAAATAATATCAGTAAATTAGATAATAAGGGACTGGCCTTCGCAGACCATTAGATATTGACAGACTTGAAAGGAAAATGTTTAAATGGCATAACTGCATTTAACTGGTGAAACACAGAAACACAAACTCACTCTGTGGCTTTATAGTAGATTTGTCCAGCTTATTTGACATGTTTAGCACTAAAGCAGTATATCTGATATCTCTCAAAGCGTTTCTCAGAAACCCATTCCTCCTCGGAGTCAGCGCTGCCAAGGCTGAAGAGCCTTTCCCCGCAGGTGCACTGACAGCATGTGTTGAATTTCATAGATATCAAGAGAGGTCAGATGATTGCTGCATAAGCGTGGATGAAAAGGCACCTTTAATGATTTTATTCTATCCGCCTGATATGCAGATAATTGTTGAACTTATTTAACGCAAGTAACAACATATTTTTTTGATCAGTAACTTCAATGTAATTGTGCATAACGTTGTGTTACATCGTTTGTCACATTACACTAATAAATGACTTAAATTGTATAAGCTAATACCTAAGTCCTCTTCGAACTTTAAAGCATTCTCACTCAAGACCATAACTTTATTTACAGTGTTATGTAGCTCACAAAACAAAGCAGATGCTTGTTTGTCTTTGCCAGGCAACTTTCCCTTGTTGGAGATGAATTTTTCTAACTTGTTACTGCCTGTAGTGTTGAAAAGGACTGTTGGCTGCTCATCTAGTCATCTATTCACCATCTGTTGACTGTGGAGACACAGCTACCAGGTTATTGCTCGCTATGGGCTCGAGTGTTTGTGGACTTTTACTGACAGCAGGTTTTTGACTGGACAGTGGGTTGGTATTCAGCTTTGGTGACTGAAGAGATTCTTGTCATGTGGTGTTCATTGCAAGCTCTGGCTCGTTCACAGAGATCAGCACACACACGCACTCTCATAAATACGCTCTGTAGTAGCAGATGATGCGATCCACGTCAATGCATAAGTGTACCCAAGTACCAGTAAGTGGTGTCAAATGCTCCATTAACTGGAAAAGTGAACATTCCCGAAAGGCACATCAGAGCAAGCGGCCTCACAAGCCTACAATAAAACTCTTTTCCAGGATCTTAACATTCTGAATACAGACACAGTGTTTCTCTGATGAAAGGCGAAAACTTTCATCTCACATCCATCCAAAAGCAGAGGTCTTATGAGGTGAAATGATGAGCATGCTGAAACAAAATTGCTGGTCACAGTGCATACTCTCTGCTGTCTGTTCACTTGAAAAGGCCTATTGAACCTTAACAACCATGGATGGTGAATGTTGGTTGAAGCCCCTCCTCTCCGCCCGCACGCACACAAAATCCCTTGAGCAAATACTGTGTACGGAGTGTGCCTGTATGTACAATGAGGTCAGATGTTGGAATGAAAGTACACACGCATTTTCCACTGACCCACTCCAAACAAATCCCAGTATGTTTTACCGGGGCCAGCTACTGTGTGCGCTATTCTCAGCTTCTCGGATTAAAATATCTTTCCGTGCATAAACATTAACCACTGTCAGTAACTAGTCAGGCTAAAAGAAGCACATGTTCCAGTATAATCACCTCATCAGCAGGAATTTCACAAACATTGCTATAGAAAATAACAGAAGCTGGAGGCAGCGTACTGTTTCCAGATCCTCGTCTCCCCCTCCTTTTAGCTCGGCTCCACGGGGAGTGGAAGTGTGACAGCGTTCTGTTTGCTGTTCCTCCCCACCTTACTGCCTACACGCGCTTCCTATGTTACTCTTGGGAGGTTCACCAGGCTGTTTTAACTTTAGCAGACTTTATTTTACTTTAATTGTCCTGTCCCTGAGCACAAAGAATGTATCCTTTCTTCTCCCAGATGCACTCACAGTTGGTTTTTATAGTTGTTTTTTTCTTCATTGTGTAGGCTACAGTCGTTCCCTCTGCAGTGGATGATTAAAGAAAACAGTGTATACGAAAAAAGGGTTTGACACTACATCAGACAGCACATCGTCTTTTAGATAGAGGAGCTGTAAATCCGTAATTGAAGCTGTTTTACCGTATTGACATTGTATGTATGTAGGTATGTTTCAGAAGGATGGAAAGCTGTGTAACATACCCAGAGGGATCATAATGTCTTCTTTGGAAAGTCAATTTTAACATGTAAACAAGTATGAACAACGTGTGCGAGGCGCAAACCAGAAAGCCTCTTGTGGGATTTTCAAAGTAATCTTTGCATAAAAATACACTTTGGTGCTCGTCGGAAATGAAATAGTCGTCATTTGGCTGTTTACTGTCTGTCTCCCATATATCCTGAGTGCGTGAATGGTGCACCTAAAATGCCAATTGTCTCTTTCAGCCTCCAGACTCAGCACACAACTAAAGTTTAGCCATCTGTTTCCACACATGACCTTTCTATTTAATTGCCTAAATTAGAGGAGAATGAGGAAGACTGGCTGGGTGCTCACTCCTGTCCAATTCTAATATTGAAGAAACAATTGTTATTTACAGTGACAAATAGCGTGGGGGAGCTATGTCTGTGTCAGCTGCTTTCCACCTGGCCATGTTGAACACCTGCCCAGAGCCAGTTTGGTTCACTGCAGATGGCTAAGGTGAGCTTTTCTATCCTCAACAACCTTTTCCTGCAGGCGGCAGAGAGGGCTGCACTATCCCGCCAGTACTACATCATGTTTATTCCTGCTCCCCAATATGAACTTCTTGCAATATTGAATATGAGGAGCTGCAGAGTTGAAGGAGAAAATAGAGTTAGCGCTGATGAATGGAGGATGATAGATTAATCAACAACGCAATTGTGTACATCTTGTGTTAATCTTGTTAAAATGTTGCCTGATATTGCTTATTTGTTGTATAACATGATCCATTATTTGTTACAGGGTAATGTAAGGGAATGCATGGTCTTATAGGACCACGCTTGAAATCCTAAATTAGACTTTTGTGTTGGTTTCCACAGAGGTTGTATTTGCTCTCTGTGCAGCTAATCATGCGGTTTTGTGTGGGATGCTAGATTATGCTCCAGTTCTCAATGTGACTTCTGTGGTTGAATAGGTATTAGGGATAATGCTCTCATAGTGAAAATCACTTGCTATCTTTCAGTCCACTAATTAAGGCGCTTGTCAGGGTAGCATTAATACACAAAACAGATAGGCAGCTATTTATTATCAACTATTCATCTGATAAGCTTGTTACAGTACACAAGAGATTACATCACAGTGATCTCTCTTTTAAACCAGAAATGTGTTTTTGAATAGATCTTGGCGAAACATAACTCACTTACAAAATACAGTAATTACACATCCTGGGAATAGTTTGTATTATTGACCTTTTCTCTACATGCAACATGTTGTGGAATTACTCATTAAGAGTCACTCCCTGTAGCTGACCTGACTGATTAATCCATTTGTGTTTAATGAATCTATTACCACTAAAGAACAGTCTTTTAATGGAAACGAATTCCTGTCATCAACTCAACATTTAAATGAGTTGATTAGTGTGCAGGTCAGCAATTCTCAAAGATAACCAGGATAGCAAGAAAGGGAAGCACAGGAAAAAGAATTATTTGTCTCCGCAGACGTCACTTTGTAAATGATTTGTGGTTCAAATTCTGGTGTATTTTGATTGTGTTTGAAGAAGGAGGAATCCGGGGAAACTCTAGTAACCATTGTTCTTCAGATACCCAGACAAGCACAAAGCTGAGACTGCCTCTGCAAGAAAGCAGAACATCTTCTGTGTGTCTTCTTGAAACAAGCTAAGGGAGACTTGTGACAGGCTGCCATGGTGATCTATAAAAAATTAAGTTGTGTAAAATAACACAGGCACCTTCTAGTAAGCTTTGTGAAAAATTGAAAGACAAGAGAGAGAAAGCAAGAGCTTGTGCCGGGATTCCAACCTCATTACTTATTGCCAGCAAAATGTATTGGCCTCAGTGGAGGTCACACTGCTGTTGTGACTGTGGCCGGGGACGTATGTGTGGCTAGTGGGCAGAGGGTTCAGGGTCATGGACTGACATGCCTAAAGGAAGATGTGTAATGAAGCATTAGACACAGCTGGTGTTTGCCAGGGCAGGCCCCAAGTCACAACCATGAATGTAAGGTCAAATTTAGACCAAAACTGTTTTAGATTAAATGGGAGGAGGAGGTGAGGACACAAGCTAACGGTAGGTATGCAGTCCTGCAGGTTAACCTTGGTTTGGGGTGGCACACAGGATAACCTGGACTAGAAAAGATGACAAATGACTTTGATAGCATGCATTTGACCACCAAACCCCTTTGTCAATGTATCCCTGCACAGCGCCAGAGAGAAATGCAGGGGAAAGCGCGGCAAAGCAGATCTCATCAAGTAATGTATAGCGGCAATACAATGAACGACGAAGGGTAGCCCAGGGGTAATCGATAATTTGAGCCACCAATCTGTTCCAGGTGCTTTATGATGTGACTGAGGTAATTATCACCAGATCGATAAAAGAGTTTGTTGTGCAGAGGAATAGGTGAGGGAGGGGTAATTGGTTTCTGCTGCTGAACTGATCTTATGTATGTATTTCTCCAACCTGAAGATAGGGGTTAAAAATGATTCTCTCTAAAAGTAGGAGACGTCTGTTTGTCCTGCTCTGTTTGCTCCCTCTGGGTTGAGCACCAATATTCGGAGATGTCTGTAGGTTTATTTGCATTTGCATGCATCATTAAACACTTACAAAGGGAGCTTTGGTGAGTCTCGGGGCAAGAAGAATGTACTGAGGTCGGGACTAAAAAGGAAGAAAGAAGAGAGAAAGGAAGGCCAACTTCAGAGGAGAGTTCATTTGGGAGAGAAAAGAATAAAGCTACTACTTTGCAAGAAAAAAAAACTGATAATTAAAACACAGATGGACTGTTTTTACCAACTTTGAGTTGTGTTTGGAAACAGCTAACAGAGACAAGAAACCATTTTGGGACTACATTTTACAAGATGTATTCAAGTGAAAAACAAGCACCCAGTTAGTTCACTTTATTTTTTTATTCTTGTGCTTTTCTTCTCTTTGGGTGGTTGCTTATTAGTTAGTGTGAGACATGATGAGACAACAATAATCCCCTCAACCAAGTCCTGAGGGAAAACTCCCGAGGCGCTTGAGCTTCTCCAAATGCTTCTAAATACTCGACTATGTTCAGCACCTAGTTGCTAACTGTGTCTGTTAAAGTGGAATTCCAGTATTTTTAAACCTGGGTCCTATATTTACATGTTTGGGTGTGTAAATGATTCACACTTCCCAAAAGTTTTGGAATCGGCCCAGAAGATCACCTCAGCTGGCAGCCACAACACTGCTGAATGACTGCAACGTAACCCTACGACCGTCAAAGTTAGTCCATTAAAAGTGTATGTTTTTGCCTCTGACAGGCTGAGGTTTGTCTGACAACAATACAGAAATTATTCCAGTGGAGGTTAAATAACGAGATCCTTTTTGTAGCCAGAAACACAAGTCTGGCTCTAGGAGTTGTTGCAGGAAGATGACCATGGAAAGAGTTAGAGCGAGGAGTTGGGAGTTAACCAATTTATTTCCAATGTCATGGCTGAATATTTAACTGACTTTAACAATATAGATGAGGCAACTCCAGTAACAACTCACCCCTTGTGAGATTTCAGAGTGAGACTTCCCTTGAACCAGATATGTTTCTGGTGACGTCTGTCTCCATAGCAGTCATTTCTGCAATGTTGTCAGACACTTAGAATAACAACCTCAGCCTTTCAGTGGCAAAAACATACACTTATAATAGATGTAACTTTGAAAGTCTTAGTTGCCCCGAAGAATTAAGTTGCAGCCATTGCAGCAGTATTGCAGCTGCCAGCTGAGGCGATCTACTGAGCCAATTCCAAAACCTTTGGTAAGCATGAATCATTTCCATGGCAAAATATGTAATTATAAGGCCCAGGCTTAACCATATCGGAATTTCCCTTCAAGGACTAGCTGGCTTCACAGGAAGTGTACACAGATTTTCTTTTTTTTTTTTTGAACAGCCACCTGCTGCTGTTGATGAGAGTGGTGAAAATGAAACAAAACAATGAGCTCAAAGATGCTCAAACGCTCTGTAAAGCTCTCTTTGGGTCAGTACAAGTGACCTCTTCGACATTACATATTGTCATCCATTGTTAATATAAAAATATTGATTAGAGCAGCCTTTAAAGTCTTTAGTTAGGATGGATTTAATTAACATTTAGATTTAACTGAAGAAATTCAAATCAGTTTCCTGCAAAGCAATCAAATTAAGCTGCGGGATATTTAATATGCTCTGTGTGTTAAACAGAGGATTTGAGTGTGGAGGTAGCTCTGAAGCATTCCTGCTGTCATCTTCAAAAAAAAAAAAACCTTTTGATTTACAACTGTAGAATTGGTGAAACCAGGACTGCAGGTGACGAGGGCCAGGTGGGAGGAAAGATTGCGGGGGGCCATGATGAACCATGATGAGTGTGACTTTGAGCTGGAGGATGTTGGTAATAGAGGTCCCAATTGGTGACCTGGAGTGGGTGAAATCGTCCGAGGTTTTCGTGTCAAACGTCCTTAAAAAGTAGGTTTCCAGCAGGTAAAAGCTCATTCATGTCGATATACATTTGGAACTCTCACTGACCCTGTGTGCCTTGAGCTAATAATCTGCCTGATGCCTGTCTACACCTGCCTCATGCTGCTTTCTTGCAGATAATTGTCCCTAAAGACACTCTTCTTTATTTCATAGTTCAGAGGCCTGTGGGTTGACTTAACCTCCTGTCTGTCCTCAGTCCTTAATGACCTCTTATTATTACTAGTGGGCTATTTAGACATAATCGGGAGTTTTATGTTGTTTTATGTCACTCTTGGGTCCAGCTAGTGTCCAACAACATTTTGCTAAACCTTAATATGCAGTAGGAGACATTTAAAGTACCCTCATCATGTGCCTCACAGAGCAGACCCACTCCTCGCAAAACCACCTAAGTTTCACACTCATGAGACCATTTTTTAATTTAGAAAGCTTGAGAGGTGCTGACCTTTGCACAGAGCCAGGCTAGTTCTTTTCCCCTGTTTCCAGTCTTTATGCTAAGCTAAGATAACTTGCTCCTGGCAGCCAGCTACATGACTTATTGTACATCTTTGAGAGTGGTATAAATCCTCTAATTTTAACTCTAGCCAAGAAATGTTGAACTCTTCCTGATGAAATTTTGCCACAGTATAATCTTTGGAGAATTCTCTCAGATCAATATACTGTATGCCAGAGTGCCTTGGTAGCTTAATGGTTGCAGTGTATGCTTCGTGGCCACATGGTCACAACTGTCGCAGGTTTGGTTCCAGCCAGCAACCTTTGTTGCGTACCATACCCCTTTCTCTCCCCCGTATCCTCTCTGCCTCCTCACCTGTCACCCTCCAATAAATGCCAGAATATAATATTAAATCAGTGAATAAATATACAGTATGTTGCTGGTGACAAAAAATAAATATGCTTTTTTTTTGTCCAATTATTTCATCAGAGCTGTCAGAGTTTTGTGTAAAAAGTCATAACAGACTTAATGTGACAATTAAAATTAAAATGACCGAATGGCCTTTCTGCTTTGTTGTTTGTTTGTTTTATATTTTTTTCTAAATTGGGCATTTGCATTTAATTTCTGACAAATCTGTCTAATAAGATGATGTGATTTCATTTAATAAATTATTTCTGTTCTTTTTTTAATCAGAATCTGAACTTGATGAACTGTTGTCCTTGTGTCGTTCACCTTCCCAGCACCAAACACACTATAATTTGTTTGTTGTGGTGAGTCTATCTCTGTTTGCTGTGCATCATAAGCATTTGCAGCAGTCCTTGTAATTCATTGTAAATGTGATTGATGCTTGCGAAAACAATCCAAGACAGTATTGCTATCAATTATGTTTGATTTATTGTCTTTGCAGCTTCAGTCTGCATTGTGTAGCCATTGTAACAGCAGAAACTTTGTGTGCAGCGGCCTCACTCACACAACCATAATCAGTCTTTTTTTTCCCAGCCCCTCTGTATTGGTGTAGAATCAACGCTCCCAAGCTGTGCTCATCATATTTCATTACTGTAATTCACAATGAAGGTCATTTTTATGAATTGACTGAGGAAAGACTCGTTTTTGTCCAAACTTAATTAAAACTCAGGCGTAGCATTCTGGGCAAGGCGTTTTTGTTTTTTTCTTCCCCCATGATTCAATAATCAACAGAAGTAAATCATCTACAGTCTATTGCATCAGTCGCCAGCAGGCTGGAACAAATGCAAAAAATAAATAGACCTACTCTGGCATGCCCTGACTTACTGGCAGGAGCTGCAAGGTTACTCTGTGAAGCACTCAGTGGCACCGTTAGACCACATGGCCACAATTATCATAGACGGTTTAAAACACGCTTGTGCAATCAGCTATGATATCAGCCATATATGTTTATTTTAGCCTGTGATCTAGTGTGATCGCTATATATCCTCAGTGCTGCTGGTGCCACTAGCTTCACTAATTACTAATGGTGATTTAATGCAATGGTGTGACCATTTCCTCTCCTGAGCAGGCCCCCATTCCTGCACTGTTGTCCTTGTAAATTAGGTGTGCACCGCTGATTAATGGTTAACAGCCACTATTCCAAGAGAGGCATCATCAGCAAAGCATTTAATTAAACGGTTGTCTCAATTACTTAGCAAACTAATGTAGCTTAAACAGAAGCTAACTTTATTAAACCATATGAAATGTCAGATAAGTCAAATACCAATTTAAATGGATACAGGTGTAGTCACATCGTAATTAAAAAATGAGGAGCACAATGGCAATTGCGGACATCAAAGGTTTATTTTTTTATTTATAATTCTTTTCTCTCCTAAAAACTATTTTTTTTAAAAAGAGAGACGGACTGGACCACTTACCGTTAGATGACACGGCAATGCTACAGGTATTTTTAGAGCCTGTATATTTCCTAAATCAAAACAATTCCCTCCTCAAATTAATTGCTTCTATCAACTGGTTCAGTTCCTGAGCTGCACTGCAAAAGACAAAGTGCCAAGCCAAACATGGTGCCCTGTGCCATCAATCATTGCGCCGTATTAACTACCCCACCTCCCATCGCAAAGAAAACAATTAAAGTTAAACTTGTTGATTTGTTATGGTAGACCATAAATCACACTGGTATGTGGAACCCGCAGTCTCCTGGGGCCCCTTTTCATGTTCCTCGATCAGTGAGCCGAGGTTAGAAAGCTCCGCTTTGAACTAGTCCGGTGGTACTCGCTTATTTATTTATTTCCTTGTTTGTTTTGAATAAAATGATAGTTGCCACAGTCACACTGAAATATGCCGAATTAAAGCTCCTTATGTGAGCCAATAAGCTCTGTACGTGTACACACAGATAAAGTGCTTACATCACTGGAAAAGAAAAGAAGAAACACTTTTCAGAGGGAGGGAGAAGTCTTGAATGTTCTGCTGTCTGTGCGGCATTACGCTTCTTCTGACTTCAGCACGGCGACAGGAGAGAAATGCTGTCTGTTCGTCTCAGCAGGATGTCATTTTGAAACATGTAGTGACACATTGTTTTGAACAGCCCAAACTGTTGCAGCTAATGAGCTGCTCACTTCCCATAATGTTCCTTCTTTTCAGGGACTGGCTATTGTTATTTTTTTGCCCCCACATTTCATACATTTTTGTTTTTGTTTTGACAATGCAAACACACTGTGCGACTGAGACTTCTCCATCACTCTTGGCCACTTCTCTGTAAGCTATTCTGGTCCTGGTAGTGCTCTCGTCTGCCAGGGTAGAAGGAGGTGGCCATTGTGATAATGTCTGGACTTTGAATGGCTGACGAGGAGTGATTCACCGTTTCCAAGGCTTTGTCTTGAAAGTGTTTACTCCTTGGCCACCACAGCTCATTTTATGCATTTGGCCACTGCTACTTATTGTATGTATTATTAAGAGAGAAAATAAGAGGGGACCCCTTTGCTTGGCAAGATAATATTACAGATCCAGTGACATTCGAGGATCAAGCAGAGAGCACAGAAATTCTCTGCTTGTTACATCATGGAAGAGAGGAGGTAGAAGAGCCAATTTGATAATGAGATACAGCACAAAAGCTGTCCGTGGCTCCTCATTCTCAGCAGCACAGGAGACCTTGTTATTGTCCGGGGCAGGCCACGGGTCAGACAGCCTCTGTCTGAAAATTTTACAGATGGAAATCCATCTGAAGAATATCAAGTGCACCGAGTCAGGCTAACACGTTTCATCAGCTGAAGATGCATCAAAATCAACAGACAGATGCCTCACCTTGTTAAATTGCTCGACAAATTAAGTTAAGACAGCGAATCACAAGACTCCCAGCAGCTGGACAAATTACCATATCTTGTTCAAAACAAGCCGCAACACTACTGGCTTAACTTTGATGTCGACAACACATTTTATGTTGTCTCTTATTGAAATTCATTTTTATCCAATAATTGAACAAGAACATCATGCTCATCACCGTTTTTGTCTGCAAAGATTAATCTACTATTCGCACTGTTAGAACCCAGTGTTGGAAAAAGCAAATTAAGTCGTCAACACTGGATGTTCATTACAGCCAGCCCTTTAAAAAAACGTCACTCGTGTGGATTATAATGGTTTTGCTGCTGTCTATTAATGGCAAGGTTCACGTTTGAAATAAATTAGATTCTGTGTAACAAATCTCTTTGTGCTGAGGGAAAACAAGATAGGAAAACCATATCCATTTAAACAGTCATTCATTCTGCTGTTGCACCTAATTGAGAAAGCAGCACTCTTTCCTGTTTACACAACTTTACAGGGGGCACAACAAACGCAGGATGACGTGTGTTATTGCTGGAGAAATTTCACCTCTCGAGCAAACAGCTCTTCTTCTTCATGCGTTAGCAGAGGATAGGAGCACTGTACAGCGAGGCTCAAAACCCAAGTGCACTAATGAGCCAGAGGTCATGGAGATGGTCAGAGATTACAGAGACGATGTAGGGTACATTTACAAAATAATCTGAAGCTAAAAAATGTTCAGTATGGAAATCATTCTCCCATGCAGGAGCACATCCTCTACATCTCCAGTGAATCTTGCCAATTTAGCCTGAAGCTCTTACAACTAGGCGTCGAGCAGGAACACAGCATCCATATCTGAGCCAACTATCATGGTGTGAACACACATACTGTATAGCCAGTTGCCAGTAAAGTCACTTTGGCTGGTCCCGACTTTGATTTTTGGCATGTTTTCAGAGCTCCGACTCTGTCTGGCGGAGGCAGCTTAGCTAATGAGCTAACCATGAGAAGTGTAAAAGCCTACCTGCTGGCTTCAGAGCCCAGGCTTTGAAGTAAAAAGGCAGGACAGCTAAGCGCCCCGCTGAAATGCAATTCTTTCTATTAGACTTTGAGGAAGACCCGAGTCACTCCCACTCAGCCTCGCTGTTCGTATGGCTCGGCTCTAAAGGAGTTAATATCACGAATAACCACAGGTTTGTTGTTTTGTAGATGACAAAACAAACATGACTAGACTTTTGTTCGGGGACTTGATTTGTTTAGCACTTACTCAGTGTTCTGAGTGATTAGCAGCTAATAGTGTACGTGTGCCAGCATCACTGCAGTTTTATCAGTTGTACATCAAATGAAGTGCTTTGTTTGCCTCAGATTTTAAAGAAAATAAAACCAAGTGAGTGACTTTCTCAAGTTTTAGAGAGCCCCACGACCAATTTAGATGAGAAAATTTGTTTGTATGAAGCCATAAAGCTTTGATTTATGGCCAGACATTGGCACAATCTTTATGTACTTTTGGATCATTGATTCAGTCTGCTGCAGGGGTCTGCAGAGAGTGTCGACTATTTGGAGCTGCTCAGCACTCCACAATAACAAGGAGTGACTGTGAGATTTGTGCGAACAGTTCTGTTGGTTCTGGGATTCTGTTTGAGCAAAGCACATTCAAACAATGTTACCCAGAAGGCTTTTTTGTCTCTGTGCAAGCTACAAATGACAGAATAGGATAGCTGCTGCAATTTTTGTAAAGAGAGAATGAAGAGGGGGAGGAGGAGGATGGGGGAGGCTGGTCAACCTTGTATTGGGGAGCAGGGAATATAGCCTCTTACGACAGATTGTGGGGTGAACTCAAAGAGTGTAATTTCACAGTGAGGGTAGGGAAAATACAAAATAAGTATTATGAACTCCAAACTATGGATTATTCCTGCATGGTTTTAGGACTGCAGCACAGAAAAATGTGAAGCTGGTTGCCTCTGTGCAGCAGAAATATCCCTCCTCTCCCCTCCTCTCTCTCTGTGAGCTGTAGCTTTTTCTGTGCCATTGGTATTCCACCAGATTCATCACCACACGACGATGGCGTTCTGCCATCTCCTCTCTAACATAGCTGACAGATAATTCTAAATCGCCTCCTGCTTTAGGGACCGGCGGCTGCTGGATTGTTTTTAATCACAGATAATTGATTTTATTTTAACAAAGCATATGAGGGGAGAAATCCTACGACTAATAGATCAAAATGGGAGTGTCGAACAAGAAGACAATCAGTTAAATGTTGTGCTATTACAGATTTCTGAGGGGATATAAGTCAAATGCATGGGCCTCTAATTGTAAATCTGTCACTCGTTGCTGCTTTTATGATCCAAATGAAGGATTAAAAATAACTGGTGAAGGTGAAATCTAGATGCATAGACGTGGCTGAACTTCAAATTAAACAAGCTGTCAAAGACTTGAAGAATAAAGAATCTGTTCCGCTGCCCTGCAGGTGGTTTGATTTAGAAGAATAATGCCTCAAAAATCCCCTGTAGGGTTATTTAACAAAAGGCCACTCGAGGACAGGGGTCGCTCTGCTTTTATATTCGCAGAACTGTCATTCATTTAATGTGGGGTTCTGTTGACCTCGGCCGCTTCGGTAATTTCTACTCCAACTTAAATTGCATATAATTGCAGCAAATGCTACAAACGAGGACAAGCTGCATTTTGGTAAATGTAATGTTTGCTTTGTGGCATTTTGCTGTACAAGAGCCTCCTACTCATGAGGCTGGACTGTGGATAAGCTGCTCGGAGCAGAGCGGCTCTGCTACAGATTTATAGAAGAGATTATACTTGTCTGCTGGAGAGTACCTACCATCCCCTCCAAATGTGTGTGTGTGTGATATATTCATAGATACACATGCAGGTGCATGCATAATACTCTAAATGTGAGTGAAGGAGAGATTAGATGTATGGCTACAGCTCAGGAATAACAAGTTACTTGCTAAAATAGAACAATATTTCAAAGACATATTTTTATAAATTGCCCACCTGTTCCGAGAGCACAATGATACAATGTTTTATAGTGTTTTTAAATGATACTAATAAATAATACAGCAGATGTGAAGCTGATCCAAACATGTTTTTATTTCTAAAGGCAGCACAGTTGGTGACGTGAAGTTCACATTGTACTTGAAGCTCAAAGCTTGTGACATTATTTTGATGATGAAAAGATGCATACAATCACACAGACCACATACTGCAGCTACACACAGAAAGAAATCTCTCTTATTCAACATCTAAATATGGAGGCTGTTTGAAATGCACTTTGTGATCCACTAATTTGAACCAACGCTGACTGCTCTCAGCCCAGAGTGAGGCACAGTGCTAACCTGAAAATAATGTCTCAGTGCTTTTGTCTAAGCACCACACCATGTGGGTATAGGCCTGTGTATTGGCAGGCGATCCATGCTTTGACAAAATAATCCCTCTCTGCATGGCGGACATTATCCACCTCTGACGCTTTTCACCAGTTGATCCAAATTCTGGGACTGGTCCATGTTAACCACCGTGCAGGATTGCCACCTCTCAATTTTCCCTTTTCTTTTGCAAATTAAGCATTGCATGTTAATGCTCATTCATGTACTATAAATGATTAATATTTCTTTTCTTTTCTGTTTCTCTTGTGGAAATAGATTGATGACAGATCTGTGTATCAAATCACCAGTTACAGATTTGTGAAAGCATCTCATTAATTCAATGACAGGTCTATGAGTTTGTCTAAATTAGCAGAGGAGTTCAGAACCTGGATAAGTTATCCTGTCTTGTTCATAATTACATGGGCCATTGTATACATCATAAATTATCCTCATAATTGGACCCAAAACTGCTGATATTATAGAACTGTCTCCAGTGTGCTGAAACTGTGTCAGATATTTGGATAAATCTGTCATCCCCTCTGGTTAACAAATCTAGTCATTAAAACACATCAAATTGGGATGTACATTTCAATAAAATTCTTGAATTGATTATAGGACGTGTTAACAATCAACGACCCAAAGCTGTTAGCTTGTTCTGATCAAACTTGTAGTTTAGCATTATGTTCATGTCATGTCAAAGTCACAGCAATTATGTCAACATCCAAGCCGTAATTATGTCTGGGAAAATCAGATTTTTCTGAAAGCTCCGATACATCCGACTCTGAAAACCAACCAAATATGAATGCCTCATATCAACCAAAGACTGTGATTAAGTTTAATCAAACCCACATTTAATGTCTATGGTGTAGATATTGTCAATGTTCACTCCCCACACAAGCAACTCAAAAATCATCCAAACATCTTGATGGCGTTGAACGCTCTCAAGTCATTAACATAGGATTCTTTCCATCTCTACAATCTGTTCCAACGTCATTGTAGCACTAGCATGAGCCTCTGGCCAAACCAGACAGCTGTCAGACAACAACTTGGTTATTTTTTGTGGTGTTGATTCATGTTGAAACGATCAATGATACATACCAACTGACTACTCAGTCAGAGTGGTAAGCTACTGTAGTCCTCAGGACTTTCACAGAGAACGCAGCAAACTGATTTTTTTTATTTTTCACCTATGGAGGGCGCTGAAGACAGGCACTCATTTAATCCATATGTGTAACCTGCAATATTACTAATGCCCAGCAGGAAGCGACTCCACTGGCTTCAAAAAGAAGCCTGATTGTATGTAAGCTTATGAGAAAATGACACTACTTCTCACTGGATTTATTACCTCAGTTAAAGGTTTTCTAATAAGTTCATGGTCTCTAATTTCAAGTCTTCTTCAATACAGCATGATGTTCATTTGATACATTATGGTCCCACTTAGAGTGAAATACATGATAAAGCAGGATATGCTTTAGGGCGTGGCTACCTTGGGATTGACAAGTCGCTATCACAGCATGTCGTCGTGTTCTCAGTCAGATCCAATCAGGATATCTTCCCAGCACCACCCTCTCGTTCATATATGGTCACTTCTGGGTCCCAAAAACCAAGATGGCTACGGCTGTGATGCCATACCCAAGGCTTCAAAACAGTAGTCCACAAACCAATGGGTGGCACCATGGTAGGTTTATACTTGGTGTAACTGGATCTCCCTCTAATTAAACAGACAGAGGACATTGCAACCCTGTATACCCAACATTTACAGTTTACACCACACTTCCTATAGACAACTTTTTTGCTCCTAGTTATTCTGAAGTAAATACTGATGGCACAGTGTAATGACTGTACAAAAATGACATCATCTGCGTATAGATTGGGTCCCTATAAACCTCGCTTTCACTATGCTATTCAGCCTGCCGCTTGGTTCATTTTTCACCAAAAATGAAGGTCGCATTACCCCATTGCGCAACCAAAACAGGAAGAGACATTGTTTTCCCAGGTCGCTATCCCCGGGTAACGATGGAACAACTTGACCAACTGTGGAAACTCTACACTGCAAAAGAAAATGAATCTCGCTGATGGAGGCAAAGAAGGTGAAGAGGGAGTAACAAGAGTGAACGAACGGGCATTTACTCGATGGAAAGCGCCGTTGTTGTGTGAAACTCTGTTGCCCCATACCAGTGGGACTCCAGACGGCTAAACACTGTAATTCTTTCTACAAGATCAGTAAGTAACAAAACCTACCTACTTATTAATACAACTGAGTGTTTTACTCTGTCTCTGCCACTGACATCAGGATTTCTAGGTCAAACTGGGATTGTTTTTTTTGCTTTGGACAGTAGCCAGGCTGCTAGTTGTAGCCATGTTGTTAACACTGTGTTTGCGACAGCAGTGCCAATAGTTAATGCACAGGAAAACGCTGGGAGGGGGTAGAGTTAAAAAGTTGTCTATTTCCACTCTAATATTTTTTTTTAAATTAAATTATTGATGGCAATTAACCTTTAATTGACTAATATTTAAGAAATGTAGAAATATGTGTCTGTGGATGCTGGTGAAATAGAACTTGGAGAAGTGGTTTAAAATTAATTGTCTGTGTGTTCTCAGGGCAGGAAGCCATAAGCTATGAAAGTGATATGATATAACTCAGTCATTAGGAAATGGCTGCCTCATGCAACCTATCTCCTTGGTCTGCCCCCTCGGTGGTAATTTCCCCTGTCAAGGTCATGGCCATCAGCCATCAAGCAGCCATCAGTCATTTCCTGTGAAGTAATACATATAAGGGCTAATCATTAATTACAGTCTCTTGACATGGCCTGCTTTTTATTATAATTTGTGACAAAGGAGAAATCAATAATGTTTTAATGAAATAAATTGGGTGCTTTAGGTGTAGCTGACAGTTCGTTCACACAAAGGAAAGTCACATCAAACTTTAAAGAGGCTCCTTTTCTCCACAGGCAGAATGAATATGATTTGCCCAATCTAACCAAGCGTTTTGCTGTTCTTTCACTTAATCCCTGGAGTGCAGATGTTGTCAACTCGATTACAACTCCTGGCATGAACGAATATACTTGGCACGGTGACATTTTTCAGATAAATATCTGTCTACTTGAGACGACACTTTTCCCGCCTGAAGCTCCAACAAGATTAACTGGCCGGACAATTGTTTGTGAATCTGCAAATGATTTCAAATAAAGGCAAAACTGATTGAACATTTCCGTCCTTTTCTTGTCCTACCAAAGATTGATGCAATGGAGCGCTTCTGTAATATCTCTCAAAGCATGAATTTCATTTCTGACAACTTACCATAAATGTATTCCTTTAATTTGATGGCCAGTTATCTTTTTAGAGCTGCCCAAGGATTAAACACGGTGAATGAACAGGAATCTGTGAAATGACTGATGAGCTGACGTCAAACTCACTTTGCCTTGCTGGGAAATCGCATGAAAAAAAAGAAAGCCCTATGTCATCATACTCCAATTATCATTATATTTTTTCATCTAACAGCAACCTGATAATGCTTGTGTATGGATAGCCATACTAATTATACCCTCCTGGAAATGCAGTGAGTGAGAGATAGGTGCAACAGGAAGAAGGTCAAGCTACTTATGCCTTGTTGCTAATGTGTGAACATTTTATTTCATGTGGATTTGAAGGGGGAGGAGGTTTTGGTATCGATTTAAAAACCCTGAACAAAAAGAGTCAGACAGAAAACAGAAATGAGCATGAGGGACGGAGAGGAAAGAGAGAGTGAAGGAGAGAAAATGGGTGTCCACTGAAAGTGAAATATTGGAGCGAGAGGAGGAAGAACTTGAGGAGAGAGGGTGTGTGTGTGTGTGTGTGAGAGAGAGAGCAAAGAAGAGAAGCAGTGATGAGAGAGCGCATTAGTACGAGAGAGAGAGAGGAAGAGTGAGGAGTGATAGAGTCACAGGACAAAAGGAAGACAGAAAATGGGGAGGGAAAGCTTAGAAACAGGAGAGACGGAGGGAGGAGAGCAGCGGGGAAAGTGCCAGAGTGCCCCCCACAGGCCTGCTGACGCACATCCACATCAACACACACTGATCCATGTGTCATTGTAATGCACTGCCTGTTTAAATCTAAACATGACACAATGATCACCTGAATGGTGGCAGTCATATCCTAATAAGATAAGTGCAGTGAATGAAATGAATGCAATTCCTTTTTTCTGACAGACTTCTTTCCTCATTATATAAACTATTTAGACTTCTTTAAATATACATGCAGCCAGAGAAAATGAGCTAACACGAGCAGCAACATCTGACACGTTGCTAACAGAAAACAGCAGAGCCGCCAACATGCAGAGACTTACCTTGTTGCTAAATTCATGCGGAAAAGGAAACTCCACACCCCAAGGTCAATCAGCACATCACATCCTACTTGTGTTACCATGAGAACAAGAGGCCCAGCAGTCTCATTTATATTCACAGTCACACAGATGTACATTTGCAATAGAAATTAAATGCACATTTTGCCTTTGTAGGCAGAAAAAAAACAGCTGATTACGAAACCATAGCAATGCATCTGCAGTGTATTGTGATTTCATTTTAAGTAACTTGGCTTTCATAGATTTTTTATGCATCTCTCAGAAAAGCACATTTGAGTTGTGTGATAATATGCAAGTTTTATTATTGCCATTCATTTCCACCGAAAAGTGTAGACACATTCAAATTGAAAGTGGGTGTTAAAATGCAAAGAGCACATTTTAAATAATTTCATGAGTGAACAGGATTTGAATCAAGCTAAAAGCAAAGAAGGCTCTTTTGAGTGTGTGCGAGCGGTAAGTGCCCTCCGTCTCTGTTCCTGTGTCTGTGAAGTTTACTCAGCACAGTGGGGTCGCTGGAAAAAGTTAACCTAGGGACGGTGAGGTCTGAACCTGAGGGTTCAGTCGGTGGGAGAAACACAAACAGTCCTGTGCGTGTGTGTGTTTGTGCTGCAGTCTCGACTGTGAAGCAGCGGTGCCAGGAGGTGGAGGTCCTTCAGGGAGTATAACGCATATTTAAAAGAGGGATGGGAGAAGAATATGATAAAGGGCTGATGTGTGGTAAAGGTGAAGGTTACAGGGACGTATTCGCCATTTTTACATTTTTCCCACCTCATTTTGAATTTTCACTTGCCATATGCCGCTGCTGCTGCTATGGAGGTCAAAAAATTATGATACAAGCAAGTTTCTAATGCTCAGCTCAGTGAGCTCTGATTTGAAGGGTCAGGTGTTTCATGACTAAACATGCTGAGGCTCTCTATAAATAGTGTGGGGCAAATGCTTATAATGGCCTTGGAGAGCCGGGGAAGCATGACTGACATTTAGCGTGTCCATATATAACAGAAAACTCCCAGACCTGCCCGTAAGTTGTCCTGTAGCTAGCGTAGCAGAGTACTTATTGATCTGCAATTGCTTCATAAAGGCATTTCTCAGCAAATAAGGAACAAGGCGTAAACGGTCTTGCATTTATTCATTCTCCTCATGACCCAACTCAGCCAGAGAGGAGTGAGGAGAGGGCATTTGAGCAGGAGATCAGAAAGAAAGTAGATAGGAATTTGTTATGCATGCTCAGAACATCTTGAGTGCTGATCTTGAGTAGTGCTTAGAAATGTTCTATAATGTAGCAAACCGCATCTTCAAGTGGCCCCTACTCTTAATTTAAGTCAGGGAACTTTCAGGGAGAGTCCTGATGGACAGCTGTGGCTGGCAAGCCGTGATTGCAGAGCTAGCATTACTGCTTACGAGATCTGTTAGCATGTTGAGTGCTGGCTGACTAATACTGGTTGTACAAGCTGTTACAATGTCATCTTGGAGACCACACTGACTTTGCTTGCCACAAGTCTGTTCATTGTTTTATATGTATTAAATAATAATACATATAATTTTAGGAATACAAAATAAAGGTAAAATATATATTATGTTTTATAATGTTTGCATTGTTCCAAATACAGTTACAGTAGTGTCATAGAGAAAAACATGATAACTGTTTAATTTACAGGTCCTTAAATATGAAGTAATATGAAGTTGTCGCAGTAGAATTACCAGAAATTACTGTAAAGTATTGCGTAATTACAGTAGAGTAAAATCAATGTGTAATTAGATAAAAGATAAGAAATTCAGCTATTATAATACTTTGGTTGTTATTCAGTATTTAGCATTTAAATCTCTTATTGCATCGTAAAGGCTGTTAGCAGGTAATGCCACGTTGCGTGGTCTCGATTTAAATGTCATCATAATTACCTTTCCACTGCCTGTAAAGTGTCATGTAGAGTAGTGTTTCTTTGAAACATATGGATACATATGATACATACTCAAAACATTGTTAAGTGTTTGGAAAATATTTACATATTTCAACCAGATGGGTTGTCAGGCAGGCTACACACCGCGGGAACATAATTACAGCTACAGTACTTATTACCATGCTCCTCTTAATGTTGAAACAACACATTTATGTTGAAATGCACAACATGGTATTACCTGCTAATAACTAAGACTTTTTTGATGCGATAAGGAATATTAATGCTAAATCCTCAGTTAGGACTTAGTACTCAGTAAATGCTAACTAGTATATAAGCAGTATAATGTACTTTACATTAATTCCTGGTGATTCTAACTCTAAAACTTGCCTTTATACTGATTTAACTGATTTTACTTTTATTATTTATTAGCATTTTCTTCACATTACATAATTAACAGCCTGAGGTTACCAAAAACATTTAGAGATTAGAGAAGAACATTTTTCTCTTTTGTTGCTGTAGAAAGTTTACACATTTTTCAAGGCTAGTTTTGTTTGGCTTTCCCTGACTGTTTACTTTCCTCTACAGTTCAATTGGATAAGCTAACGAGGCTTCAGACATCTAGCCTACCGATGCCTTTGGCTGTGTGTATTGATCACATGATCCTCATCAGGTCATGCTGTAGCAGTCTGTCGAGAGCGTCTTCAATTTTCATCATGAACCCTGTTATTGAGGAGCATATTATTGAGTGTAATGTGCCAAATCAAGAATGGTATTGTTTTTTGTTACAAGGACTATATGTTTGGCAGCTCAACATGATTGATAACGTGCAAGCATCGTGTAATGTAAAGCATCAATACATTAGAACATCCAATCAATCAGCAGTAATAATGAGTGGAAGAGTAGCTGCTCCTTCACAACCTAATGATTAACTTTGCAAAGATGGCACATCCATGCGTGCACCTCTGTTGCCCCTGCAAGGACCTGACAACAATAGCCCACCTGGACTCTGCCGCTGCAGCTCAATGTAATCAAACGCTGTGTGCTCAGAAAATGCAGACATGTTAAAATCTGAAAGGATGACATTAAGGATGAGAGATGAACAGGATGACAGAGGGCTGTGTGAGACAATAAAATCAAGGCCATCCAAGAACCAAGATGGATTGATGAGTCCATTGAGTGGAGATGGCAGGCAGCCAGCTAGCACAGAGGTCAGTGCAGAAGGATATCTCTTGGAAGAAATGATGCATTTAAGAGGGCCAAGGCTGCCAGGGTGGGCTCACTGGCGGGGAGAGAAAGAGGGAGATATGAAGTGAGCGATGGATGAGGAGGCGGGGAGAGGAGGCTGGTATGTAGATGAAGTGTGGACGTGAGAAATATTTAAAATGAGAAAGAGAAATGATGGAGAGTGAGAGGAAGATTTATTAAGCAGGATACAGGTAAGTGGACAATGGGAGGGGAAATATGGAGCGGGAGGGTAAAGAGAAACGAGGGGTTAGAAGTGGAAGACAAAGGGCGACAGGTTGAGAAAACAGGATGTGACGAGCCAAATCATTTGAATTAAAGCTCGGAGCATTAATGACCAATTTGTCACATTTCAGCTAACAATGTTGGAGGATAAAAAACAATAACAATTCACCCAGCACGTGAACACATAGCTTACTAGAGAGCCTTCCTCT
The DNA here is from genome assembly GCF_040436345.1 of Pagrus major. NCBI lineage: Eukaryota > Metazoa > Chordata > Actinopteri > Spariformes > Sparidae > Pagrus > Pagrus major. The sequence goes on along the minus strand of NC_133232.1, from coordinate 20,952,750 downwards.
CTCTACAGAGACACTAGTTTTCACATCACAGCGTGAGCCAAAAACATTATGCCTAGGGAGACTGGTTTTATTAATCAAACTGATTATTCAATGAGTCAGGCACTCGCACAAACAAGGAAAAATAATGGGTTTGAGCCCTAGCCACCAAAAATGAAAAATACCACCCATCTGCCCATTGTGATTTGCTGCGATGGATCCAGCTAAGTGTCTGCTAACACCCCGGCTGGCTAATTGAGTTAGGTTTATAACGGTGAGGTCCACAATGAAATTTATGGAACCCATCTGCCACATAAATAAACAATGCCGATGGAGATGAAGTGAATCAGTCAGAAGTTAACTGTCTGACTTTTCAAAAGGTCTCGGCTCTATTCACTGTTTTGCGTGCCGTCTCAAGGCCCTGCCTCTACTCTCTGCTCCTTTCAAAGTCCCCTCTTGACATTCCCCCGTTTGCCTGAGGGCCGTGGAAATCCACGCTGTAATGTGAGCAGCAATAGAGGTTGTCTCACCTCGTCATTTCTCTCGTCACACATTTCTGAAGAGATAAATGCTGCATAAGTCATTAGTCGACTATGGCTGATTGATATGCTCTTGGGAGGCCCTGAAAGTGCAACTCTTTGCTTCATGTAACAATTCAAGGTTACCAGACTAATAAATTGAGGTATTTTCAGGGGGAGGTAAGAGAAATATCTTTCGTAGATGTGTGATAATGGTGATTTAATACCTTTGTTAGAGTGAAACATGAGATCTAAAAATCCAGCAAAGACAATGCTCATTTGATAGAGAACAGTCACAATAAAATGTACCATGAATGAGTTCACTGGAAGGGCTTCAACAAAACTTCAAATCAGAGAGAGGTAGACATAAAGAGCTTTAACTCTTCTTTTAACTCACTATGATAATGTTTGATGTGTCAGCTCATTGCACTTCTCTCTATTTAGAAATGCAGTCAAAGAATGAAATGAATCCCCTTAAGAAGTCCCCAAGGGAAGTTCTTTGGATTTTTTTTCCCTCCTCCATCTGTCAAAATCATGCTCTCACTCCAATACACAGCCTGCGGAGTATATAAAACGAGAAGGTTGTCGTAAATGTATATTAAGCTTTTTAGAAGCACTGTTGACAACTACCAAGGGCTAAATCGCTCAGTTGAAGCAGAACCTGTTCCCAGGCAAGCCGTAACATCCACATAATCCAGGTCATATAGAGAGAGAGCTGTCTAACCCACAGGAGAATCATACATACATCCATGTGCACACTGTGAAGCATATATTAGGAGATAAAAAGGTGTTTCCTCTCAGGCAAATCACAGGGTAGGCAAAACTGCAAATGATACTTTGAAAGATACAAATACAGTTGTTGTTGTTGTTGTTGTTTTTGAGGGAATTCTTTTTCCCTTACCAGGAAAATACACACTGCAGGAGATAATAAAAAAAAAAATGATCCAAGCAGAATGCTTAAACCTGCAGCACCTTGGCTCGTTTAAAGTATTGGCAATAATAAGTCAATTAATCACTTGTGTTAACTGTCAGAAAATCAATTGGTAGCTGTTTTGATAATAATTAATTTTTTTGTGTTGTACAATTGTTGGTTGGTCGGTTTATCAGCAGGATTACACAAAAACTACTGTCTTAGCCCAGAATAGACCCCATTAACTTTTGGTGCAGGCCTTTTTTCTATTTTTGGTTAATTTCTCATGCAATAATGAATGGATCCTGATGGGAAAAAATCTGCCGTATTTAGGTGGCTGGTATCTATGAGTGATAATTTGATGTGAATGAAGGGGACTTGTTAGTTGCAGCCTTGATTTAAAGTGTCTCACATTTCCACATTCATTACTTTTCGCCTGTGATGAAGTTGTTCAACAGTTCCTAGAGATCGAGTTTGGATTCTGTTTCTGACCTTTTTCCTGCTACGGGTGCTTTGTTGCGCTTAGATGTTCGCTGCAAGCCAGCGATGTCATTTTGTATGACTCGCCAGGCAGGCAGCGTTAGTAAGTTTAGGCAGCTTGTGTTCAGGTTGTTACTTCAACCTCTCCTCATTGGACACACTCTCCATCTGCCTGGTCTGTGTCAGCTTGGCAAAAGCCCAACTAGCTGTGGGTAACCCCTCCTTTCACTGCCACTGCATCCTCACGGGGAAAGAAATACCTACAGCAGCGCTTTGATAGTTTTTCTAAAGCACTGAACACCGCAGCTGGCTTTCTCTATATGAGAGGTATGAGTGTGGTGATGCACAAAGACCCAGCTCCCCTTGTTCTGAAATGTCAGACACGTTAAACTCACCTCTTTTTGACCACAGTAGCCTCTGTGCAGTCCTCAGTCTGCTTTCACTGTGACAGCTAAGTCCCAGCCCAATTCAGCTGACAGGCCTAGTTGCGTCAGGTTGTGATCCCTTTGACGAGAGAGCCTTAACCTTCCTTGCTCAAAGAAACGTCAAACTCCAGATAAGTTGCAGATGGCAGCTCAGCCCCCATCTTTTTCATTGTGCTGCAGAGGTGTGAATTCCCTCAAGGTAACTTGGCCTGCTGCCCTAAACACGGACTGTGCTTACATCCATCCCTCATAGCTTCGACTCCTTGTTGAACTCTGCAAAATTTCAACTTTTACCGATAAGCTGAAGCTGCAGCTGTTACTCTGTGTACCGGCTATATTTCTTGCCCTAATTCATGGAGTTTGGAGGATTTGTTTTTGGTTGTCATTTTACAAACCTGTCAAGTCTAACAACTCCTGTCAATGTCACAGCTAAAGATCTACCATGCTCGTCTCGTCATTCCCTCAGTCTGATATCGACACAAACATCTGAATGTAGGTCTACCAGGCTCTTACTTATGAAGCCATGGTGAAGAAAAAAAACCCTTTTTAAGCTGGTGGGAAGTAGCTTTTAATAAGGTATTAGATCTGTAATTTCAGCATTTGAGACTTTTCCGATACTGGTATTGTTATCGGAACAACTCTAATTACAAGTCCATCCATTTTACCCACTTGAAACATGACAATGGGCCCAAATCAGGCGCTGCTTGTTTGTATTCTTTTGTATTTGAAGACTATTGTATGTTGTTTATATCAAATCTTAAGCTGAAAAGGAAGTTGTTGTCAGATATGTTTTATAAGAGCAGAACGCAGAACATTGAAATACCCAATGAAAACTAAAAACTGTACTTAAAGTGGAAACAGACAACATTTTCCCTGCGTAGCATTTCAAAGCTGTATTATTGTTGGCGCCACTGTCACAAAGACAACTGGAACTCGTTGCAACTACCAACAACCTAGGACAAAACATAGTTTATTTTTTCATTTAGTCTCTAATGGAGACATGAAAGCAGACAAAAATAGTGCCAGGCTGCCGGCCAGACTGAATCACCAGTCAGCTTCATTTTCCCCGGCAGTTTTTTTGTCCAGTGGCAGACCAAATAGCATACTGAAAACAAAGGTTATAGGCAACATGTACTTCATAATGACATTCATTCATTCATTCATTCATTATCCATAGCCGCTTATCCTTTACATGGTCGTGGGGTGCTGGAGCCGATCCCTGCTGACACTGGGCAAGTGGCAGGGTACACCTTGGACAAGTCGCCAGTTCATCACTGGGCTAAGATATAGGGACAAACAACTATTCATGCTCACATTTACATCTACAGGCAACTTGTGACCGATCAACCAACTTGCATGTCTTTTGGATTGTGGGAGGAAGCCGGAGTACGCAGAGATAACCAGCGCAGGCACGGGGGAGAACCTCATAATGGCATGTAATAGCAAAATATTGCCAGTTTAAAAAAAAGTCTCCAAGTAAATGTACTTAAATACTTCCCATTTTTATTGGTTACACAAATGACTGTATATTAATGTTGGAAATTGGAAAGATATTATAGAGCAAGATTTCTCATTATGTGGTTATAAATTAAAACTCGGCAAGGACTTCAGAGTCATTTATAGGAATAGAAAATTTATCTCATTTGCTATGATCCATTACTACAATCTTTCATTTTTTGAGCTTATCTAAACTTTTTAATTACTTCTCCTTTAAGGCTACGCCTGACTACTACTGTAGCACTAACCTCTTGCCTATTAAATTCCAAATAAGAGGGCTATCTGTAATTTTCCCACATATTTACACACTATTAGCAACTTTATAATGGGAAATAATTGATCTCGAATAACGGTTTACGGCTTTATCCTGTCTACCATCACGGTCTATTCAGCAGCCATCTGTGTTTACTCCACTGGTGTTGAAGGATTGTCTCCCAGGGAACTCTGTGGATGAAAGGCACACATCGGTCGACACCAGTTCAGTTTAATCGTACTCTCTTATGGTCTGCCCTTATTGGTAGATGCACAATATGAGCCCCCCTTTTGAACTAGAGGATTCAGCAGGTTTGCTTGTGGTATCTTAGACTGCCCTGTTCTTGGCTCTCTGCTTTGCCAAGATAATATTTGACTTTCATGCGCTGTCAGCTCTCACCTTCTCTACCAGTCCACAGCCGGGGTAAGTGTCATGTTATATCCTAAAGCTGTGTGTGCTCATCAGGCACTTAACCTGTCTTTAAAAAGCTGTTGCTGTTGACGCAGATGCCTTTTCCCAGTTATGTTTTTAAAGAGCAAAAGGGACTGACTGCCTTATGCATACATGGCACATACAGTATTTAAGGCCTTTGGCTCATGCAATCAGCTGTTTGCCTGCTTGGTAACTGCTGCTCAGGGAAAACACTGTCGAAACAGTCTTTATCCCTTTGCATATTATTACTACCGCCTGCACTGCTAGGAGGGCTGATTGCCTGGCAACACTCGCATTCGCTCTCGCAGGAGTGAAGCTGCATCTTGGAATTATTTAAATGACTTTCATTGAGAGATGCCATTGATGATAACTGTGTTTCACCCTAACACATTAATTAGATACTGGCATGTGAATGTGAGAGGTTTCCATTAACCTCCTCCATTCTCTAAGCTGAACTGCCAGGGTTTGTCAGGGTATTACTTCATATCCTTCACACTGTTGCTGTTACACCGGATGAACCGACCAACGTGGAACGAGAGCTTATCTACATAACGGCACTTTCCGGAGATAAAGAAGTGAGATGGAACCGCAGTTGGCCTTCTGCCATCCCTCGGGACTGGAGGAAGTGCAGAATTAAACTCTGCGAGTAAAGTAACCATGTTACATGAAATAATTATTCACCGCATGAAGACAGGACCTTCCCGACACACACATACTTATCAGTTTTAAGGATGTGCCCTCACTCACACTGAACTTAAATCTTCTGGGACACAAAAACCTTAGATGATATAATTTTTTATTTATTTTTTTATGCTTGCTCATGGGGGAAATGTTGGGTGTCTGTAAATACTGAATCAAGTAGAATGGTTTAGACCTGCTCAATTTGGAAAGTGTCATGAGATCACTTTTATTTTGAATTGGCGCTATATGATTAAAGATTGATTGATTGATTGAATGAAGGAATGAATGAATGAATGAATGTATCATCTTGTACCTGTCCAACAGCCAGCTGATATCATGCTTCTTTATAATCCAAATAGCTTCATGGTATTTATGTAGTTAAAGTATAAGAAAGATGTGTTATACAAGCAATATTGTACAAAGATGAATGCTTGGTGTTAAAGTAACCCTGTAAAATAAAATAGATAACACCATAGGTAGTTTCATTCCCATTCCAAAGCATTTATTTGGCGTTGAAGCGCAGCAGTCAGCCTGTCCCAGGTTTCAAGGATTATTAGGTGAGTTTGTGCTGTCAGGGACGTGCTGTTCTCAGGCTGTTATAGATGGTCTGTTTCACTCAGGGACCAAGTATCCTATCAATCTAACACTTTAGTGTTAGAGTATCATCAGTACTTTAGACCTTGGTGTGCTCTGCAGCTCAAAAGAATGGGCTGTCCTTTTCACAAACTAAATTATATTAATGCTTCATGTTTTTTATTAGTTCACCATCAGTTTGTGAGTTTCTTGACATGTATTGCGCTGCGATGTCATATGTTTTCCCACCCTAGTAGTCACTGTCTAAGAACTCACGTCACATAACACCAAAGTGTTGCTGTTGTTCTAGCTAACTTCCCATCGGTTTTGCAATTAGCTATCCTCTCCCTCCTCTCTACGTCACGACCATTGACGAGAGCCAGAATGAAGCTCAAAGTGGGTGGTACTGGTCGGCGCAATCTTGGCAGTGCCTGACTCCGCCTAATTCCTGGCTAATCAAAAATGGGTAAAGAGGTGGAGCGTTGGTGGAGATGAAGCGAGCTTAGTTAGTTAAACAAGCCCTCCTAGCCTGAAGCTACCAAGCTAGCCAATACTAATAAGTTATCTGTGTTCACACATAAAGATTAGCAAATTTCGCCTCACGTAACTGACGTGAGTTTGACCACAGTTTATTAGCCCCTAATAGCCAGCATACCATGTACATTAGTCGCAAGATAGCGGCAACAACTGGTGCAGTGTGTGTGATTGTGTTTGATCTGAGCAAAGTTACACTCACTAGACTTGTTTCTTTCTGTTATCCTGCAATGTGTTTTCTTTTCCCATCTCTTCTCTTTACAGTCATGAAGTAAAGTAACGTTAACGTTACATTTCTCTTCCATCCAGCAGCCAAATAAGAGAGATATAGTATATTACAGTGGATTTTGGTACCTCTGGGGCTCATTATGTCAGGCAAGACTGAGCACAAATCCAGTTTCTTAATCCTAAAAGTAAACAAAACAACAACACCGTACTCTCCTCGACTCCCGCTGTCTCCTCCACAGCTCCAGCTGCTGTTTGCTGGTTAACGCTAACAGAGTCACTCGTTATTTCAAAACAAGAGGCTGGCTCTGTCCCTCCACACCGGTCTTTCAGCCCAATTAACTGCACAGAAAGACATATTATGTATCCGATTTCTGAATTTAAATACTCCAAACGGCATCAACACCACAAATACAGCCAAAAGATTAAGTTCAGTGACTGCAATTGGCTGATGAAGCCGAGCAGACAGCAGGGTACCTGCCGTTTAAAGCAGCCGTGCCCCTAATTATGTGTAACTTTCAGCCTTAATATAATTTAAACGAGTGAGTTGCATAAAAATTCAACCTTGTACAGTTGTCATGAAGAGATAAATTAGGTACAGAGACCAAAAACATTTTTTGTCCCTTGTTGTAGGCTATTTGGAAGCAGCCTCAATTGGCCATTTGAGGAACTGTAGTTTTTGGTACTTCCGTACTGGCTTCAATTCTCAGACCCACAGAATGGCACTTGGTCACTACATGAACGTGCAGCGGTAATCTGCAGACATAGCAGGAATCAGGAGGATCCTGCTCTCTGCGTGTTCATGAGCAGACAGGACCGCCTCTTTCTGTCCTGATTGGATTAAGTGGGCAGGGATACCAGAAAATGTATTTCCTCTGATTCTGCATGAGCTAGAGGAGGAGAGACATGGGTTACTGACCACACACTCTATGACAGTGATCACTGTTAGAGTATAGAGCTATTTAACATTTATTCTTATTAAAAAATATCACTAACAGCAGCTTTAATGTTTTATTTTCTGATGCTTGATTTCTACACTGCTGTTCAGAGAAGCTAAAGACTTGTGTTTACTGCTGTAGAACCTGTTTACTTTTGGATCACAGAATAAAAAATTCCTTTGAAATGCAAATCCTAGCATGCACAAAAGACTTTAAAATAGTGTTTTCTGTGACTCCCCTCTTACTGAGGAGCACGTGGTGTGTGTCCTGAGCTTAAACATGGGTTTTGTGATTATACTGTCATCATCTATGATGCCAGGCTGTTTGCTCCAGGGAAATGCTATCTGAAAGAGTATCTAGTGATGTTTTTCCCTAACATTTTTCTGACCACTGCCTCAAAAAACAGCATTTGCATCATTATTGCAAGTGAGAATAATGAATAAATTATGCTCAGTGGTGAAGTAAACAGATGTTGGAGTGTGTTTTTAGTCGTTTAAAGTGGGGCCGCTGACCAGAGTGAAGGATTCCTGCATAGATTTATCAGATTATTGAGAGTTTTGATCCTCCAGCTGAGCTTTGAGCTGGTATCTCTTTGTTCAATGACACTTCGGAATCTATTCATCTTCTGTGCCGGCTGTTTCTTATGCCTTTTTGAGTAGTATGAAAGATGTCCTTCAAGCACTAATCAGAAGAGCTCCTGATCAGTTGTGGGGGAAATGTAATAAAACATGTATAAATGTGGTAGGGGCTGCTCCCATTGGCTACTGTATCTCCCGACAGATTGATCTCTGTGCTGTGCAGCAGCACAATCAACTAAATATGTAATAGGCTGGCTATCTGCACAAGCTCAGGAAATTACAAATGGATATTTAATGAACTGGTTGGACTTCGATATATCACTACAACATGTGCGCGTACGTGGGAGGAAGAAATAGAAGTGGAAGGCAAATCCTGTTGGTCAAGAAATAAATGTGCTTTATCTCATCAGTCTTTAATTAGACCATTGAGTCTACAATGTCAACTCCCATAGAGGAATTTTATGCAAAAGCAAAGCCCTTTACATCTTATCATGCATTATCGTGGAGAGTGAAATTAATGGGATGGTGCTGCATGTATGCAGAGATACAAAGATAAGATTGTCCGTTTGTTGTGGAATGCTCGAGTCATGTGCTCTCCATGGTATTATTCTCAAAGTATTAAAAAAGTATTTAAACCCATTTTTCACATACTGCAGCCAAATTTAGATATCTCTCGTTGTAGCTGAAGGCAAGAGAGTTGAAATTCTCTTGAAATTGTCATGGAGACGACTCTGAGGACTGGTAGCAGCCGTGACAGCTCACAATGAATGGGTGGCTGACATTGTGCACAAAATATCACATATTGTGAGGATGCAAAATTCGATAAAGAAACAGTTTCATCCCTGTAAATCTCTATTTCCAGTTCTGTCTTTCTGCAATGTGGCAGATTAGTGCCTGGAGGCTTTAGCGTCTTGCATCACGTTCATAAACATTGATTACTTGTCTACGTTTACAATTATAACATTTTTGCTTTAGCACAGCTACATGTTGAGCTGCATTACTGTAGCTGAATGGATGGCAGCATTAGGGTTGTTGAAAGCAAGTCTATGTGAAGAAATGGTGTCAAACATGCAACAGTATGCCAGGAAAGAAGATTAATGCTTCTGCTTCATGTACACAAAATGTACATTTCGCTCAGCGCATAACATGAACAAAATATTCCTGCTTTAAGTAACACTGAGCCTGATTGATGAATCATACAGCTTCATGCCACCAGATGCTGTAACTCCCCAAAGATGCCGCTCTCAGAGTCCATGGCCCGCACTCCTTTGCTGGCAAAGGTCCTATAGAAACAAAATCAAAGACAGACCAAGGCGTTTTGTGAATTCCTCCTCCACACTCAAGTGCTTTCCCTTGTTGCTGAACAGAAATGCTTTTGATCTAAAACTTGAGGCCGCTGTGTTCTCAGATGACAATGAATATTACATGGAAACAGCCTTGAGATGCAATTCGGCTTCCTGTCCTCTACAATGATGTAGCATTTGTCAACAGGAGCCGAGACCACAAGCAGGACTGGAAAAAAACAGACTCTGCGCAGACTTGCACAGGATTAGTACCGCAAAGAGTTTAACTAGCCTCCGTGACAGCTGCTGTCAGCTAATTGAATTCTGTAATTCATCATTCATTCTTGTTTACTGCCTGCACAACAGGTGACAGGCTGATGAGACACCTCCGAAGAATTAAATGATGAATGAAAGCTACCGCTACTATCGCTGTGTGTCATGGGCTCCCTACCTATCAAATGACAGGATGTCTGTGTATTCGGTTGCATCAAAGTCAGAATGCTGGTTTCAGATGAAATTGCTTGCATCTTTTGAACCTGGTACACACCCTATCATTGGGTCTCTGTGTAGTGCTACATTATCTCCCATATTGCAAGAGAAAAAGGCCAAGGAGGAAGAAATAACCATTATGAAATGCAATTACAAGTTGCTCAGGGGTCCGAACACCCACGTTGCACATTACATCGGGCCAAATTTTCTTTAGCCACGGTGAGTGGTTGCTCATACATATTGCACTAAGGAGAGATTATGTCAATTCATTTCCACCAGGCTCTGACACCGTTTCGCAGTAAGTGTAACACTCAAAAATTGATGCACCTGGATTTCAGCCAAATCCAACTCAACCACACACAAAAAAAGGATTGGAAAGATAATTTCATTATAGCTCTGTAGTTTAGAATTCCCTTTGAGTTCAAGTAAGCAATTTAGCGATATCACATGAGAGACATAATGTTTTCAGACACAAGTACAAAGATAAAACGCTGTTTAGTTTGTGTTACATAGCTGCCAGCTGTTGATTGGTTGCTGCATTACAGATATGAAACGCTAAATAAGGTGGAGTGACACTTGTGTGACGTATATTGGCACTTATTCAAATGGCTGTGACAGATGAGCTCGCTGACAATGAGAGCATGAGAAGCTTGTAAACAATGTATTGAACGCTGGATTTCCACTTTAAATCTTCAATCCAGTGTCATTATAAACATCCTCCCTGCTCAGACATCATGTCTATTTTTCTCTAAAGCTACCAAGATATACTTCCAGCATCTTGAAAGTGTCTGCAGATGCAGTGGCACTTGATTACTTCCATCAAGTCTTCATTAGTTATGCCTTAATCACAGATCATAGCAGCTGATGCACCTGGGAGCGAAATGGTCTTAATATGGCTGCTGGCAGAGAGGAGCTCTCCAGCTGTTTGCTGCCCTCCAAAGCTGTCAGCCCTCATTTGAGCCAATTGCCCTGTGGAACTCAATAATCAAACCTGTAATAACCTCACACAACCTCGAATGCACCAGTGTGCAGGGCCAGCCGCTGCACATCCCATTTTCTCTCTCCGTCTCTTCCTTTGGCCCAAATCTACAGCAAGTGCTGTGCAGGTCTGTGTGCAAATGGCAAACCAAGTATGATTAATTTCTGGTGGTTGGACTTTAGAATATGCCCACCTAAGACTAAGTTTTTAAAGTTAGTTAAAATGGCTTGACAGTGTAGTAAACTGTATTTCCATTCCTTAATTAAAGGGACCACCTTTAGAGGTAGCTTAAGGGTAACTTTTGGACTGTGACGAAACAAAAATTAAAAATACAGAAAGCGTAGAGAGAAAAAAAAAGTAATCATTGAAGTTGCATCTCCATTTTATGTGGTGGATCAATCAATCAATCAATCAATCAATCAATCAAATCTTATTTCTACATTTTAAAGGGTAACTCCACCAAGTGTGTTGACAGGTCTTGGGGAGTACTACTGCATATGTGAAAAAAGTAGTGTGAAGCCGTTTGTGTCTCCAGAGGAAGCTGCATGTAATCTGATAAATTGCCTCCAGTGATGACACTCAGTGGTTAAGTTGCATTGTGGGTAATGTAGGCACCAGGTTTTGAAAAGCAGTCCACTGGTCTAGCATTGCACTCCTATTACACTGTTGGACTCATTTTGGACAGTTAAAAAACAAATGATCCAAATCGATACAATAGAACCAGAGATATCACCTTCTTTTTTATCAAAACCTGGTGCTTACATTACCCACAATGCATCTGAGCCACTGACTGACATCACTGGAGGAAATATATCAGATTACATGCAGCTTCCTCTGGGGCCACAAATGGCTTCATACTACTTTCATCACATATGCAGTATTACTCCCCAGGACCTGTAAACACACTTTAATGTGTACAACTGGTGGAGTTACCCTTTAAAATGTAGAAATAAGGATTGATTGATTGATTGATTGATTGATTGATTGATTGATTGATCCAACACATGAAATGGAGATGCAACTTAAGTGATTGTTTTTTTTTTTAACAATCTCTGTGCTTTCTTTATTTTGAATTTTTGTTTTCGTCACAGGCCGAAGGTTACCCTGAGGCCACTTCTCTTCGGTGGATAACAGATGAATTATTTCATATAAAATGTAACATTAACTTTGATTTTCAAGACTGGCATTATTTACAACAGCGCTATGAGATGGAAACTCTTTTATATGCTGATTTGTTTGCCTGTACCAAAAATAATTTGTGTAATTCATGCATTGAAAACATTTGATTATCTTCAGAATGGTTTTCCAGTCAAACTTTACCCATCAGCATCAAAACAGATGCCATAACGTGTGTGTATTCAAGCAGTAAATTTGACTGTTTCCTCTGTCAGTGAAGTGAGTTATAAAAGATATTTTTTTACCTTACAAAGCATTTTCCTGCGCTTGAATAAGAATGAAAGTTTATTAAATTGAATAAATTAAATGTCATCGTGGCGAAGTAGACTGTCATGCAGAAACTGTTTTGGAAAGTGTTTGCTTAATTACGTGCAGCATAATCTCGCTCTGAAGATCCCAGATCTCATTATATTTAGAGGACACTGTCATTAACATACCTGACCTTTGTGTCACTGTAGTGCAACTGTAGTCTCCTTCTCGCAGGAGTCTTCCTCTATATTAAACAATATCTTTTCATACTTGTATGCAGTCTGTTGCATCCAGAGAACCGCAGTCTCCTTTGTGCTGTGACTTCATAACTCGGAGGCATCTCCTGCCTTGTCCCGTAGCGTTCGCTCTTAATGAAACGAGCTTACAGCTTAAACTTTTCTGGACAGCTTCCCTTTTCTACTTTGCCTAACAAGGTAGGTATTCCATTTCACTTGGGAGCTTTCAGATACGTTTTAGTCTCCATGGTGTGATGAGGTGCCAAAACTACCAGGGGAAGGCAACTCTGTGCAGAGTCTGTCAGCGTGCTAAGGATCAAAGCCATTCGCAAAGAGCACACACACATCAAACACAGCCGTACAACGTGTTACCTAGCAACCCCAGACCAGGTGTTGCAGAGAGCAGGAAATATTAAAGCCCACATTCTTCCTGTTTTCTGCAAATACAATTTTAAAGGAAATCGATAAAGCCGTGAATGTGTAGTGCATGCGAGAGGGGTGGAGAAGCCTTTTTCTTTTTTTCCCCCCCTGCACTACGGCAGACAACAGGAGCGCCAGGAAGATAAGAGTGTAATATCAAAACCTGAGGCGTGAGAAAAGAAAATATGAAGGAGTGACGCATATCCTCTGATGGATCTCACTAATAATGCCCATATCCTGTCCATATAAGGCGATGCACACTGAAGTGAGCACCAAAAAAAAGAAAATTGTGACAGACGAGCGGACACACACACACCTCGCTGAAGAGAGGAGTGTGATATGTGAAGCTAGAAAGGCCCCAATTCCACTGAGTGGCCTTGTCAGGATGGAGTTAGGCAATTATGTGTGATGCAGCGGAGTACTGAAAGGGAGCAACGTTTTGAGCACTAAGGTGAGGCCACCGGGTCCTCATGCATCACAGGCAGCCCTTTATCATGATTAGAACACAGCTGTCATATTAGTAGGGAATTAAGCAGTGCTATAGTCCTACAGTTTAACAAGGCTGAGCAGGGGGCAGCCATGCCTGCTGTTAGTAGCAACAGCTGTATCAAACCTCTGGCTGAGCGTGAGGGCAGACCCCCTCCCTCCTCCCCCCTCCGGTAAAGTCAAGCTTAAGTCAACTGTAAGGGATGAAGACGCTGTAATGTTGTTTGTAATGCACCGCTACCGCCACGCTGCAGGTGAATCTGCGATTTAGGGACGTTGATAACAACAGCGTCGCTCCACGCCACGCCGGGCCTGGTTAGCTTTATTTACCTATAAATGGTGATGGTCATAGCAGGGAGCTAATGCGAAAAGCATCAGGAACAATATGTGTGTGTGTGTGTGTGTGTCCCCCTCAGGAACACTTGAGAGAGCGCGTGCAGAGTGATGTGGCGCCGCAGCCGTCCCAGCTTGTCTGTCTTAGCCGGCGGAAACAGGTGTAAGCCGTGAAAGTGCTTGATGAATGTTCTCTTTAGTGCCGGTGACTGACTGCCCTTATTCAAACAGCAGACAGCTCCTCTGGCTAAGTACTCTGGGAGCAGATACTGTACATGGCTCACACAGGCATATAGTGCAACCAGGCAGACACACACACACACACAGCTAGATGAGCAAGTGTGCAAATATATATAAATATAAATTCATTTTTAGCCTGCTTTGGTTTTACACAAAGCCCCGTTTAGCTCCATTTGGATAAGAGGACACTCACTGGGAACATGATCACTGATTTATATTCTTTGTTGATGATAAGAGACGTGAGCTCCCCACCTGTAGCCTCCCCCTGGGGGGTGGTGTATGTGGGCGTGTGTGTGTGTGTGTGTTCATGAGATGCATCCACTCTGATAATGATTACACTGCAAGGATGAATAGGCTGCAAGAGGATACAGCCACCGCACATGACAACTTAATCAAGCCACACAAGGACAAAAATAGGATTAAAGAGAGAGAGGCAAACGTGAGAGACGTCTCTCTTTTCATGATCTATGAATAGAGTGTGAAACAAAAGGACAGCAGTGGATGGAAGGCCCGCGTGATGAAGACAGACTGTTCCCCCTCTGGGCTGAAGGGATGACTGACAGAAGCGCAGGGTCGAGATCTGACTTCCCCCGTACAAAGGAAATAAAGAGTCACATTTAAACAAAGAGCTCGCCATCCAAACACAGCTTTCATCTTAGTCAGTCTGACAATGAGACGAATGAAAGGGAAATATGCACACACACACACAAACAGCAAGGCAAGCAAATCAAACACCCACTTTTAGAACATCCTTTATTACTTTTGGGTTATTGCTTTTTCTTTTCTCGTCTGGCCTCTGACCCCCCTCTGCACTCAACTTTTATTTACTGTTTCCTTTTGATCTTTTTTTCATGCTCCATGCATATCAGATGTAAAAGCCAAAATTCAGAGGACTGTGAAAAAGGAAGTTTCCACATGTATAGTTACCACATGCATTCATGTCTGCAACGCAACCTGCACATACGTGTGTATTGATGTACTGATAAATATGATGTGAATGGGAGATGATGAGGGCTTCATTTGTGTGGGGAGCTGCATGTCTGGTGGCTTCTTGTAACCTTTCAGCTGACACCCTGCCACATGTCCCAAAGAAACCAATTACTCCCATGTCTGATGCTTTTCCACAGCTCGATATGCCAACTTTTATCCAAGCACGCTTTGGTCCAGGGCAGTAGTTATTCACTGTTTAACTATTCATTTGTTTTCTTTTAATCTTACACATTTGATGGCTCATGCATAACAAAACAAAAAATAGTTTTCGTTGCCAACTTTTATGCTGATTAATATGAAATCCTCTGAAGAACAATTGAATTGAAAATAATAGGCCATTACAAAACACTGAAAGGGTTTGTCAAGTGCAGTAACGTGAACATAATGTCAATTTGTGTTTGGGGCAGTGAAGCAGGACAGCCATCATGTACCACAGAAAGGAGACTACCTGTAGTAATCTACCTGCAGTCTGCATTCTCACACTGTATGCGTCTATGCAGCATTTAAATTCAGTCGTGACACAGAGAGAAACAATCTGTCCTGTAGGTTTGAATGGAAAACCAACACTAGCAGAAGTACTCCACCAAATAAAGAGCTATCACAAAAGGAATACTATACACACACACTAACGTTTGCTGCCTTCAAAAGCTTCTTGTGGTCTGCTGCATGAAACCCTTTGAGAAAAAGAGTCTTCTTGATCCAACTTGATGCAACTGAGCTGTTCACTGGGGAGAAACTGTACGCATATTTAGCTTTGGTTCTCACAAATTTCACAATTTTGAGCCAGAATGCAGCGTGGTGTCTGGCAAGACAGTGTCAGTGGGTGTGTGATTATGATTCTCAGTAACAGTCTTTCTTTACAGCTTAAATTTAATTAGTTAATTAAATTGCACTGATACTGTATATCTATATTTATACTTTCGTATACTGTACATTTGCATCTTGTACATCTTGTACATCTTCTTGTTTCATTGTACAACAGCATTCAGAGTGGAAGGCAAAGGAAGACTTTCATTGTACACAGAAACTTGTTTTTAACTGTACATATGACAATAAACACTTTGACTTGACTTGAAGGGGCTCTGTTGAACCTCTATGTTGTGCTGGATGCTTGTTGTTAGTTTCTGTCAGCAGTCTCACTTTTCACGTCATGTCACGATCTGCTCACATATGGCAAATAAAAAACTGTCAACAATCAGAATGTTGCAAAGAGCCCCTTTAAATATTTGTATTGTTGAAACAGGTGTGTGAAAGAGTTTTGTTGCGGCACTTTCGAATGCAGCTTGAGAGATTTACAAAGTCATTCAAGACCATGACTGTATCCTTGCCTTGAGTTGTTTATTACAGTATATATAATTTCATTTCACAATTCGAGTTTGCAAAAATGTATAACACTGTATTTTTGTTCTGTTTTTTATGGTGACGTTATTAAATCATAGTATGACAACAATAAAATAGATATTCCACTCAAAACTTGCTCAATTCAATCTATTGGCAATGTAGGGGAACATATCTTAAGAAAAAGAAGTTGTGTTTATTGGCTCCAAATTGGAGGCTAGATCATATTAATGAGGTATAGGCCTGCATGTGTTTTGGGAGGAGTTGCCTGCACCATAAAGTAGGTTAATTAGTAAATGTTATGTGATTAACACTTGCAGTTAGACAGAGTAGGATTAGGCATCTCAACAGCATTTAACCCAGAAAACCCAAAGTTTATTATATAAGTACAGCAGTCAGTATAACGCAGATCTTGTCTATTAAATACATTTCATGTGCAGCAGCATCAGACACATTTACTGGCACAGATCATGGAGCAGAAGGCGCTTTTTGTAACAGAAGAGCCAGCTGAGCTTGTGTTGCAGTATTAAGTTGCACACAGAGCAACAAACTATTCTGGTTATATAATTAGCTTCAAATGAGACTTCACACAATTTCTCTTGACTGTCCTCCAGTATTAAATACTCCAACATTGCTCCATTGTTTGGGCCTCTACCACATTTGCTTGCCACAGGATGTGCTGACGCCAAGTTCAACGGGCTGACCTGAAAAATAAACAGTAAAGCTGCATAAAACGTGGCAAAACTCTCAGATTCAAAGCTTGAAGTCAGTGTTGATCTGTCCTTTAGCTTCAGTTTCAAAGTGATTCCTGCTATGTACTCCAGCTCATTTAGAAAACTAGTACACAGCGAATCAGCAGAATAAAAGTTGGCAGGATATGTTTCAGCAAACAGCGGATATGTTAAAACTTGATGTTTGATTTGTTGCAAATTTACCTGTCTTTTTATTCAGTTTTCCATTTTATGATGTGACGATGCTGTGCTTATGGTCTGGATTTAGGGGTAGGATAAGATCATGTTTTTGGCTTACCTAGTTCTGTCACCACAAACACAACTGGAAATTGTTTTGATGTCTCGTCAGAAATATCCAGCTTTGTTCTAACTAACAAGGCTTGAAAATGTTGCAACGTCTCTATCCGGTGGTATCACACTTACAAATGTTGAAACACCAACACCATCCCCCATACCTTCTGACATGAAAGTCAGCTCATGTACATGTAGACGTAGACTTGTGTTGGCTCTTGAAGCCAAATAAAGCAGTTGGTGTGCTTTGATTGTACCTCCATCTTTGAGTTGGAGTTAGCGAGGAAAAAGTTAGTAGTAGTTACTTGATGTAACTCCAGTTCTATAAGTAGCCTAGCCCTCTCCCTGCATGTTATCACAGCCACACTGAAGCACATTATTTTTATTATTCTATCATCAACTCATATGGAGGTCATGACGGTGTTACAAAATCCATGTCTTGGCAGAACATGACATGGATGACGGTGATGTAGCCAGTATACCGCCCACGCCTTGTCATGACATAGATTATGATATGACACATTTTCTGGAAGATCAATATAGAAATGTTTGTCCTTAGCTGTTCCAACAAAGTAAATACAAGAAAGAAAAAATCACTGAAAAATCTGGTATGTCCATAAACATGTTTCAATATGGCCTAATAAAGTACAACTAGAGATGTTAAAGTTATAGCTACCGTACGGCCAAAAGTACGGCTAAATCTCCCTCTTCCAAGCTCTTATTATAATTTAGAAGAATGTGCATATTCCACACACAAAAGGTGTTTTTTGCTTCATCATTATTGAGTAATACTGTTGGCTGGTTCATTTAACATGACCTTTTAGTAGATATTACACAAAGCAGTCAAACTAGGACTGTATAATAATGACTTATGAATGGATAGAAGGAATCATGCATTCAAAGGTTATCATGGTAATGTGATTCAGTCCTCTCTTTTCTTTACGTGAAGTAAAGTCTCTTTGCTTCTTTACCCCGGAGGTCACTGTATGATATTAAATCCCTTGAAAATGAACAGAGAACAGAGTTTCTGTTGTGTATACCATGTTTAAAATGCACATTAACAAACTTATTATGCTACACATTGGATGTTCTCTGAGAAATGTGAACCAAATAAGTGTTCTACATTTGTTTTCTATTCTCAAACCACTAAAAATACTTTGTGTGTCACTTTGGCAGAGTAACCAGTGCAGAGCAGACGCATGCTTCATCAAACTTTAATCGCTCCCTAGTGGTGTCTTCCTCTAATCGAACACACTCAGGCCTCTGCCCAGTTTGTCACTGAGGAGGTGGCTAAAGTAGAACTGTAATGGTTTGCCCTTCTCAAATGAAATATTATATATATCAAACTGAGGAAAATTACAGAACATGATCATTCCCTTGTGACTCTTTTGTCATAAGCTGCGACATACACTGTGCTATTCCATTTCTAGGTGATCATTTATGGTGCAAGAGCCACCTGGGAAAAGATGAAAAAGAACAATGACGTTATTGTTATTGATGAGACTGCAGCATTTTGTAGTTTATTCTGACACATTTAGCATTTTGTAGCACGTAGCACAACTCAATAAAACACAACTCGGACTTTGCATGCAGGAGAAGTGTATTATTTTCTTGTCCTGGTTGTTGCATGAGGGTTGCTCAGTGATTAAACTGCCTGCGTAGGTTTTCTCCTGTTGCCCCTTTTTCCTCCAACAGCCCAAAGACATGCAGGTCTTGTGAAGTGGAGACTTAATTTCCTGTAGTGGGTGTGAACGTGGGTGTGAATGTGTTTGTCTGTGTGTGCTAGCCCGGTGATGGACTTGTGGCCTGCACTGCAATTAGCTGTGCAGAGCTCACAACACCTACAGACTGCAGCTCCCAGAGACTCTGAGCAGGATGAGCGGATATAGAAGATGGACTGATGGATGTTACGTGTCAATGCGCATTGATTTGATTCATATCAATGAGAGGCTGGGGAGGCAGTCACATCACTCAGACATGAGAGCGTGGCGTCATTCTTGAGAGAAACGGACAACTTTGGCAGTTAAAGCAGAGAATGAGTCAGAATTTTTTGTCTTTCTAACTTTAAATGCTACTGAGATTATCAGGGATGAATGAGCCGGAAACACACAAGATGAACAAAGTGCATAAAATATACTGAATACTCCTCCTCCTTATTACAACCAGCCCAGAAAATGTTTTATCTCTAACTCGCTTGATCTTAAAAGTCAAGCAAATTATTCTTCACTCTAACTCATATTGACTGCATTTTAACAATGCCTATAATATTAAATCCAGAGGCTCTGGCATATGGAGTTACACAGAGTGAGTTTACTATTCAAAATAAATACAGGGTGGCTGTCATGTTTTCAGCTTTCAGTTAGCTTCACTTCTACCGTGACGAGGCATTTCAGGCACCTCAGGAGCAGAGTTTAATATGGGAGCTCCTGTCGGCGCGGACTTTGGGCTTTTTAACTTTCAAGATGTTCTAGCTGCACAGAACACATAAAACACAGAAGGAAAGGAAAAAATGGAAGAAGCATAATAGGCCCCCATTTAAGTGAAAGTACAAAACTATTACTACTTTCGTATGTTTTATATGTAATATTCATTAAGTGCTATAAAAGAAAAATCCACTCCAGCCATCATATAAATGTAGTTTGAAAGAAAGTACAGTATTTCCTTTACAAATGTACTGTAGTGGAATAGAAGCCTACATTTCCACAAAATTGAGTACCAGCTCAATGATATATTTACTCTCCACCTCTTGTGGAATGTACATAGTATTTTTATCAGATTTTAAAAATGTTTGCCAGAGCATGTTGTGTGTGTCAACATTTAAATTTAGAGGTGAGGTTATGTTTATGTTCGCACATGTCCGTTTGTCTGTTTGTTGGTTGGTTGGTTGGTTGGTTTGTCAGTGGGATTTCCATGAAACTTGGATAGACAGAATAGACCCCATTAACTTTTGTTGGGGATCCAGACAAAGGGATGGATCTCTTTCTTTAAGATTTTGTGTTTTATGCATGGGGCAATTCTCTGTTTTTCCAGGGACCCTGTCCCCCCCATGATTTCTGCGTATGGTTGGGCTTTGGCAGAGGTATGCGCTCTACTGAGTGCCATTTTAGTCTTCTTATCCTATTAAGATTAAAATGTTATTCATGAAAATGAATGGCAAAGTGTAATATTGGTACCAAAGAACCTACACATTTTTGCTAAATTTAAAGGAATTATATTGTCTCACTAAAATACTCTCTGTATTGCAGTTCTGCCATTTGGTTCCAACATTTAGAGTGCAGAAACCAGCTAATTTAAATTGGAGCTGTGTGCGGCTACAGCGCGGCCAACAACTTTCCTGTCGGTACTTGATCTGGAAGCATAATCTCTTTGGATGACGGTTAATTGTGCACTGGTCTGAATTGCAAATGGATAAGTGCTTAGGACACAAAGACACGCAATCGACACACATGTGCCTCCCCAAACCAAGAAAGCCCTGCTTCCTGCCACTCAGCCTACACCAAGGAAAATAAACCAAATGGCCACTTGTGACCGTGTAGCAGCATCATACAATGTCAACAATCACGTCTGCATTATGCAAAAAGTGGGTAAACAACAGACTGAGGGACACAAATTGGCTCAACACCAGCTGTCTAATTAGCTTTGTGCTGCTCTTGAAAAGCAAACAAACAGTGAAAGCGGGACGGTCTGAAAGCCGGCCAGACATCGGTTCTAAGTGTTCTGTTCCCCCCAAATCAGACGGGGCGCTCCAATTCTGCCTGCACAGAGAGAGAGGGAGGTTTCAAATAAGACACACAGATTAGATCATACGTTAAGTCCCCAGAAGGCCTTCACTCGGTTATTTTGGAAGCGCTGTAAAGACGCACAAGAGGCTCGGCTAGAATTTACATTTTAATGAAGCCTTAGCTGATTGCTATTACGCGGAGTTCCTCGCAACTGCCTAGTTTAAGCTTAGGTGAAGCACACAAGGAAGCATATATGCACACTCTCACAAACACACACACATAGACAGAAAAACAGTCTGACACACATGTGCACACACAGGCAGCAGATCCAACCACACACACCACTAATTTACCACACTCCTGCTGAGAGGCTGTTTCAGAAACAAATTGTCCTGTAAACATAGGGAGAGAGCAGAGAGGACACCTAGGGGTGCATTACATGGCAAAAACACATTCTCTCCCAGCACGATGTGGTCTGGAAAGAACATTTGCAACAATTTTCCAGCATTAGAACATGTACAAAACAGGGGCTTTTCATAGTATATAGGACACTAGGTGTTCCAGTTAGAAAAATTTAGGGGAACGGGGAACGAGGTCGTCTGTTTTTTGTTGCAACATCACAGTGACAGGCACGGCAATGAGCACCAGGAGCACCGTGACAAGTGGCACGGTGACGAGTGTTACTGACAAATTTTGTGCGGTGAAAGACGACATGTATCATGTCAGAATCGTCTGGACTCGTCACTTCACTGTCATTTAGCAACAGCCTGTGTGGGAGTGAAGACAAATCCACATTCCTGCGTCGTTATCAGGCACACTGCAGTCGGAGGCGTGAGTAATGATTAGTCACGTACAGTGGTGTCTGCTATTCACCAGCACATCACTTAAAAAAAGATGGCAGCAACTTGAAATTCCTGCCGTTAATGACATTTTCGGTGAGACACATCAAACACACTACAAAGGCAGCTTTCGTGCTATGAAAAACAAATCCAGCTTGTGCTGTGGGACTCAGTAAAACAGAGTCCTGGCAGTCCTGACACGTGTTTAAAAATCATCAGTTCCTCCCTTGTAAATGGCATGGGCTCCTGGCACATCCAGAATAGGAGGCATCTTATCTGCAGCCCCCCTTCTTATCGCTCAGCCCCAGTGGAAACTATTGCCAGGTAGCAGGTTGTCATATGACACAAGGCGCTGTGACAAGCCACAGCTCAGCATAGTTTTGCCACACCACTGGCAGCTCCCATGTGATAATACATAACACAACAGTACCGCAGGGTCTCAGATAGCACCAAGGGGAAATATGAACCCGGTGGTGATTTATATCTGCCTTATTAAAGAGCTGACCTTGACCATGGGGAAAACTGGATTAGTCAGATTTTTTAACAAAGACACGGGATGATGTTATGCTGTTGAAACGAGGAGCTTCTTCCTTTCATGCTCTCTATTTTCTTCCCCCTCACTTTCTCTGTCTTGCGTTCTCGAGCATCCAGTGTTCATTGTCCTGTTAAACAAAAGGGAAGGAGCTGATGCAACAGTCTGCGGCCAGGCGTCTCTCCCTGGCACAACATTAACACAGCAGACACTGACTCGGCACTCGCTGTGGGGTAACACCGCTTGAGCAAACAACACACTCACACACACACCGAGCGTCAGCCATGCTACCTCGCTCACAGACGCAGCCTGATGAAAGGATCCTGGAGATGATTGAAGGGATAAGTACATGCTGCAAACTGCGGCTCACGGCAGGAAGAAATCCATTTTTGTCTCAGCTCGAAATACATGAGCATGTAATTTTTGACTTGTGCATGAGGGCTTTTTGTCCGAGACATGTAATCATTTTGGAAAGGCCTACATTTCCCTACTGTAACATTTCATAAACATAATTAAATTTGGGTCTAAGGACCCTTATGGCTCTTTCATCGCAGCAATTTGTGACCCGTGCGGGATACAAAGAGCTCCTGAGGAACAGAGACAAACCTTTACTTGCAATAAACTTGGTGATGGTGCCTGAGGTTCAAATCCATTTTGAACACTAGTAATTGTGGAATAAGACGCAATACTCTCAGGGGATGAAGGCCACTTCTTTACATCTCTGAATTGACTGGGAGACATTGAACTGACCTTACATTACAGGGTCCTGTCTCTC
This sequence comes from Pagrus major, assembly GCF_040436345.1. Classification (NCBI taxonomy): domain Eukaryota; kingdom Metazoa; phylum Chordata; class Actinopteri; order Spariformes; family Sparidae; genus Pagrus; species Pagrus major. Next base: position 20,929,621 of record NC_133232.1, on the reverse strand, counting down.
TCCTCTCCCACATGCAACATCAGTGCTCCTTTTCTCTCTCCCTCTCCCTCTTCATCTCCCGCTCTCCTCCTCTTTCCTTTCTCATTTTCTCCTCTCGTCTCTACGAGGCTCGCTCCTTTTTTCCCTTTACCGTTAGACGTTATCTCAAAGACCAGATCACCATGGCAACAATTAGTCACATCGTCATCGCCCACACTCGCTTTTGATGGCTGTTTTTATTTTGGAGGGTTCGTCGATGCACCCATACCTCACTGGCAGATCGCCAAGTAACCTGTTCTGGTTGATGGAGGAACAATGTTGCCATCTGTTGGATCCATGTGTTTGCACACAGCGAGCGACATTGAAAAACATCCAGCGTTCCTGTGATGACTCATGACAGACAATCACATGCCAATTAGGACCTTCGGCTCCAACCCAGAGCTGTACGGCTCAATCGCATTTCACATGTTCAAAACACATCTAAACCACAGAAGCCTCTCTTTAAAAGGTCAACATGCACCATATTATTTATTCTCCTTGACAGCAGCAGGAATGGAAAACAAATATGCCATCTTCCTCTGGTTTCCGATATGAAATGCAGCCATACACAATGTGTAATGGTGGTATGATACAAGCCTGACTTGGACAAAAGTCGAGCAGGAGTAGCTCGATGGCAGCTCGGTCAATTAAACATGGAAAATATTTGGGCTTACGACCAGGACTTACATTTATTCATCAGCGCCTGCCATATTGTATATCTCTAAATGAAAAGAGTGCTCTCTTGCAGCGGGGAATCAACTAATGTGAGAGATAATATATTGGCTGAGATTTTGGCTGAGTGTTACCCTTGAAATCTTGGATCTGTTTCTGCTCTCTAGAGGCGCTAATTAAGTTTTTTTTTTTTTCCTAAGTCTTACCGTTAAGTGATGTAATACTTCATAGTCACAAATAATTTTCCATGTGGGACAGATCATTGCTCTTATTATTTATCCTGCTCACCCAAACTCTTGCCAGGAAAATGGTGTTCAAATGTTTACCTACATTATCAGGATTTCTTCCTCAGATAGCGCTAAGAAAGATATTCGCTGAAGTACAGGAACAAAAGTGGTTACTCAGAGTGAGATAATGCAATAGTGGAGGTAAATGAACTCAGGTCTGCTTGGGGCATTTCTGTACCGGCACCACAGGTGGGCCCCCCTGCCAGCACACAAGCTCAAGGCTACATATTAATTATTATTCTGCAGAGCTGCTTAGCCAGAGATCTAATTCAGCCTCTTTATAGTCGGATTTACAACACGGCTTGTCCTCTCAAGATAAATGAGCACATGGCACTGACCAGTCAGTGGCAGACAACTGTGTTTGCTTTCAGGTATCCAACAAGAAAAGGCTTTCCAGTTCTTGGACCGTAAAACTGTGAAATGGTTTGCCAGACTCTGGGAATTAAAAGAGACAATTGGTCTGCAGATGTTCAGTGGTCCTCCGTAAATTGAGTGTCTTCATCAGCTCTGCAGCAGAGGAGGAACAACGTTGTCACTGCGCTAGAAAATTCAAGGATAGATGTGTTTGTTTTTACAGTTAAAAATGTGTATCTAATGTCAACACGGGCATGCACACAGATTCAGAAGATGAGTGAAAAGCCCATGTTTCTTCATTATGAATTACGTCAATTACTCCTTTAGATCATGTATCTTTCAGTTGACTACATTTTGCATGACGCTTTACGTTTGGATTCAGCACCATCCCTTTAAAAAAATAAAAGGCTGTGGAGCGTGTTTCCATTTTATTTACTGTCGCTGCATTTTTAAAGTTTCCTCACCAAAGTGTTACCATATTTAGCTGCATATTGTAGCACCCCGCCGTGAGGTAAATGATCCCCCCTCCAAAAAAAACCTTGGCTTAAAACTCTGTGAAATGTTCTGCATTTTCTGCTTTGCTAATGAATGCGAGCACCTCGTTTCCGTACATTATTTATTCATTGGGAGCAAATGTTTTTCTCTGTATCCATGCAGGGGCTTCTCCCCTTCAGAGGAAGACACAGTAACCCAGGTGTAAAAATGTTTTTCAGAAGACCTAAAGAAACACTTTTTCATTTTCATAAACCCTCCGTACAAACACCAGATGGGGAGCGTTATCTTGACATGGAAGGATAAAAATAGTTTCTGACTTGTTTTTCAATTATTGCTGACTTTTCCGTGCGAAAAGCCTATCCCTTTTTTGCAGGAAGATTTGCATAAAGTTTTATGGAGATTACCGGTACAAAAATGCTCCGACTGTTGATCCCTTGCCAGTCACTGTTTTTGAGGGATCGGGCTCAGATATCTTCAAAATTTCCTGAATATCATTACAACATTATACAACTGTGATTGAAACCACAACAAGATGGCTTTGAGCTTAATCTACATTAGGACCCCATAGGTTGAAAACATTCATCACAGTGAATGTTTTTCACAAAGTATTGAACTGACGCTGATCTTTAGGAATACATTTTAAAAAAAAAAATGTCTGTAGAAAATATTGTTTACCTGCTCTTAATGAGCCCTAGGTTGCATTTGCATTCTTTAGAACAGCTGCTTCCACCAATTATCTACAGTACCTCATCACACCAGTCACCAGACCTTATACAACCCCATTTAATTAAGCTGGATCGAGATCCTAACATAGACAGACTGCACTCATTGTTAAAGCCTTTCCCCGAACCTTTAAATGTCTGTTGTACTAGACGTCCTCAAGACTGCATTGATCCTCCCGGGTACATTAACCTATCAATGCAGTAGGCACTGTGCATTATGGTTAAGCACATGGAAAACATCCACGTTCCTCACTCGGAGGTCAGAGAGAGGCAGCGACAGTAAACCACAAAGCGGTGCGTGGAGAAAGTCCTGACATTAATATTGATGAGATGGAGTTCATGCTATGCTATATCTATCATGAAGCAAAGATACCCTGATTGAGTGTGGCCGGCAGTATCGTGGGGGTTATTAAGCCTATGGCACATCTGGACTCTATTGGTGAGTCTGAGGTATTGATAGGGACACATGGTTATATAAGGGAGGGGAGGGGATGGGGAAATAGCCAGCCATTGAGGTGCCGTGTAATTAAAGTGCAGGAGGGAGGGGTTGGGTAGGAGGGTGGGTGGGTGGGTGGGGGTCTTGTTGTGCTGGCGGGCTCCTTGCCACATTTCCCATTGACTTTCAACTGGAGGAGGAAGGTCAGCAGCAAGGTGTTTAGAGCAATCTCCACAAATTGTTGGACTGAGGCTTGATAATCTCCAAGGCTTTAATGGATCTCAGATCTGTTTACCAAGTGAGTGCACCTTACAAAGTCATTTGGCAATTGTTTTACCCTCTAACGCAATAATAGAACTGGAATTGGCTTTTTGATCAATGACATCAGTGGTTAAGTTGATATATTCAATAAGCACGACAACCTTGAGCCTCATAGAATTACTGTGTGCGTGTGTGTGTGAATTACAGAGGGAGATGTGTGGTCCATTCCTACTGTACGCTGAACTGTACAAGATGAATTCTCACTTTCATACAAGAGGCGTTTGTTTCCTCATCAGTATCTCATGGTATAGTTTTCAGTAGTTTGACCTATAGAATATGTGTGTGTAAGCAGCTCTTCACATACAAAACGAAGAACATAATTCGGTAGTGTGAACTGTATGTTTCTCCCCAGACACGTGATTATTACATCGACAGTCGCTATAATTAAAAAACTGCTGAGTGTACAGTAGTTTAACATAGTGAGGAGCAGGAGTATATGGAGAATGTTCTGTACTGTCTTGTCATGTGTAAGAATTACTGATTTTTTACCAAGGCTGAGCGAAGGAAGCAGTGAGCTCGAGGAGGAAAAGGGACCGTGGTCTCTTCCGAGTTGATCTGAGGGCTGTAATGTTTCCTCTGGTCTACTCTGAGGCATTAATGGTTGAATGGATAGGATTGGACATGCCTGAAGACTCAACCAGCCTCTAGATCCGCTCCCAGCGCATCTCAACAGCCTGCATCTTAAGCTCAAATAAGCACTGGGGTCACTGCCCTCCCAATAATTTTAACAACTCCCAAGTGTAAAAACCCCTTTCTTAATTTGTAGCTCATTAATCACACAGTTTATGCAGTTTGCTTAAACGGAGACGAAACAAAAGACAAGGATAGTGAGAGGGACTACCACAGAGGCGGCTTTACATAATATTCTACAGCAATATGTCTGACGGGAAAAATGAGACTCTAATATACACATTACTTGAGGAGCCAATAGCTAATAGTTACAGATGGTTATTGCCTATAAGATTGCATGAGTTCAGTCTCTCCGGCTGACACAAGGAGAGGGGGAAGGAGGAATGAAAAATATGGTTTCATAAGTCTTTAACAAGAACTACTTATGACTTGTTACGCCGCATTGCAGCTCAGATGCAGTTGTGAAATATCCACCCTTTGGAGCCTTTTAAGACGGAACACATTTTTTTTTTCCTCGTCTTCTGCCATTTCTTTGTCATCTTAATTTCACTGCAGCAATATCCATAATTCACAGTGATTTTCCCGGCCTCCTTGTCTTTCCCATGTGAGAAAGTTTTGGAGATGGATTCCCCCCCTAAGTTTCATAAAACAGTGTCTGATTCTCAGGCGAACAATGGGAACACTATTACAAGACTTGGCACAGAAAAGCCTCAAAGGCCTTGGCACAAAAGCCTGTACAAATTGAGAAGATAGAAGTGCAAACTCATTAGCTTACCAGGTTTCCAATCACAGCATTTTTTTTACAAGCTGGATGTCTCAGTCTGCAGAGCTCTCAACAGATGAGAGCCATTTTGCATGACTTCAAAGGAGACAGCTCTGCCTCAGAACTTGTGGGTGATGTTTCCGCCGCTGATATTTTTTGTCAGAACATGTATGGCGAGATGTGACTCACCTTAAAAACTCCCCTTGTTCTTGTTAATAATTCTGGCTTATAACCTCCATCACCAGAGCGTGACATCCAGCCCTCTACTTCCATTCTAGCGAGAATATGCTGAATTGTGATACACGGACACTCGCTGTTTTGAGCCTATTTTGTGCTTTTGCTACAGTGTGACAAACTTTCCTCACCACACTTTTTCCGAGTGTGAATCTATCTGCAGCCATCCAATATAGAGCTAAAGACAGCCAAGATATTTCCCAAACGGCATGTAATATGACACAGAAACAATACTTCACTTTCAGCTCGGGGGCAGAGGCAATCGGAAACACGGATGATTCAGCCGGTTTGATCTCGCCTCATCATGCACTCTACTGCGTGGCTAATTTGAAAAGGCCAAATCTGCAAATAGCACAGTGTTGCAGCCTCGTAACAGGTAGGGAGTGCTTCAGAATTTGACATGAGAATACCTATGATAGCACAACAAAGCACAAAAACCCACCACATCCTACTATAAAATATGCTCTTTGTGATGCAAATGAAGCCCTTGTAAACAAATGTGACCAATCACATGTAAGCACATTTGATATTTGCTCTGCTCCTTATTCGCTCTCAGCTTGGTGTCTTTGCCCCCGCCATATCAAGTATTTAATCCACAGTTTGAATATTATGATTGCACTCAATCCTGGGTTCATTTACGTAAGTGACTGGATTCAAAACGGCAGCCATACGCACATACATCCACTGCACCCCAGCTATCAATGTGCTCCACTTTTAATCGTCCCCCTGGGTACACCATATGGGAGATGTTGAAAGATACACTGCTGTCATTCGTGGTTCTGTCAGTTTTAGTTAAATGTGCTGCCTTGCACAATGATGGTGTAGGTAAGATATTACCTATTATCCCATTAAGGTTCGTACCTCAGAGTCTGCAGCGTTCATTTTCAGACAGCTCGTCTCCTGCACCATTTTCATCCCGTTCTGAGAGATGCTCCTCTGCGATGCTGCACTACCATCTGCTGGGGAGCCGACGGGAAGAGCCAGTCGCAGCAAACGCTCGACTCTTCCCCTCTCTCTCTCTCTCTCTCTCTATAACAGAGATTGATTTCTCTGTCTGTCACGGATGACATTGTACGACTGCTGTGTTTAAATTAGCAGCCGTCTGATAAAAGAATATAAATGGATCAAATGTCCCTGGACTTAAAATCTTATAATTCATCGACAAAATACATTGAAGTGCTATAGCGGTTACAAAAGCCCCATTGATATGGCTTAAAATTGACAGGGGTCTGTGACAGCTCCCATTTATGATCAGCCTGTCGTCTGGCAGTGGAGTGTGCTTGACACCACGCTCAGCCAATAGCCACAGCTGTTTGACTCCTCTAAAAGACAGCACAACACATTATGTAATGCAATTATGCATCAACATTAATAGCAGGCAATTGTGCAGGCAAGCAGCCAGCTGGGATGGGTTTATATAACTGCCAAAGACTGACAAATAAAAGAAAAAGGGGCAACCTCTTCCTGTAAGGAGCAAACTCGCCAACCAACGCAGGCGCATGCAGCCACGCGAAAACCATAAGTTATCCCTCTGTTCATGCAGTCAGCCTTGAGACAGTTTAACAAATTGCTATGACATAATTGTAATATTGCTTCCAGTATGTCACGTTGTTAATCTGTATAGCTTGGCTTACGTTCAGGTGCTGTATATCGAGCTCAGCCATTGGTGAAAGTGCTCTCTCGCAGATTCATTGAATTAAGCCTGCATGCATAAAGAAGATGGAGAATAGCTTTGAGCACTTCTTATGTACAATTAGCATAACGCCTTTAATTCTAGTGTATCCGTTATTATACCCAAAGGATAGTTCCATCAGCAGACTATAGACGTGCCCACAGTGTGTTTAATGTATACAGTGGATAAAGGATAGCTAAAACAAATATGTTAACAACTAATGTTACATAAATTAACACACATTATCAGAAGCGTGGGTGTTCTTAAGAGATGTGGAGAAGTCACACGCAAGTCGTGTATAGCTCCTCTGCGGCTGCACATTATGACATCCATACTGAGATCAGGCTTCAGTATGTGCAATGCAAACACATCTACAAATGTGAGTTCATCTTGAGCTATTTTGGATGTTTGTGCTAAACTTGGTGGTATGACACAGAGAGCTAAGACTGCTCAGGGTGATGACAGCAGCAGCTTCCTGCTCTGTCTAATAACGGCTACACTGGAGCTCTGGAGCAGTGTCATACACAAGTAAATATTTCATCCTGTGCAGCCGTGGGTATACATTAAACTGAATCGATTCATGTATGTCTTGGGTTGATATGTACCCTGGTTAGTGCTGTGAATAGTAATCACACCCCTTGAGAAGATCGACAGTCTCTGCTGCCACCTAGAGCCCTGCAGGGCTACTTCACTTTGCTGGTTTATTCATCGTTCTTAAAAACGTCTAGAATGTTTTCTACTCAGAGACCCGCAGCAAGCACGCCCTTACAGTTTACGACAGACTAAAGAATATTAATGCAATCTGATGTGGTAAATGTACCCAATCACTCACGGTGGCTTGAGAGAGGGAGTAAAACTCAGATTTGAAGGCCCTCACAGGCAGGGTTTTATCCTCACTCAGCTCCAGAAGGCAGATGCAGTGTGTGTGCACATGCCACGGGGAAATGACTTGCAATCTAAACAGCTGTAAATTTCAGCTGTAGCGCAGCCTCAGCCTATGTCAAGATTTTATAACTCAGATTGATTGGAATTATATAATGCTTGCTGTGACTGACTGACTCCACTCAATGGATCTGTAAAAGGAAAAGGATCATGCAGGAGCTCGGGTCGTAAAGAAGCCATTAAAGATAAAGGCAGGGTTCACTGGGGCCAGAAAGGACCACAGCCGACTGAGAAATCTGAATGTGCTGGCGGGTCTGGAGCTGCACACAGGGAACGCTTTATCTGACAATTTACTTCCAGGAATAGAACACTTGGTGAATCACCTTTATTTCTGGCCTGCTGGGTGTGTGGAGCCTGAACAGTCTACTCCAGATATACCCTGCTACTCGTTTTAACAACCTGTGCAGCACACTTGTCTGCTGTGGACCACTGAGCATATCTTGTGCAAAAACTGGAGGTTAAGAAGCAGATGTTATTCAATTTTCAGGATTTTGATTTCAGATATAAAAGGGTTTTTGTTAAATGGCTCGGAAGTCCTCAGGGGCTCAACACCGGCGGACCCTTATTTAGCAAACAGCAAGCTCCTCGAATTCAAATCAGGTAAACCTGCTGAGAGGAGGCTTTACAAGGTGCTGTTCATTAAAACGTTGTTAGCTGGAAGGATTATTGGAATTTCTCACAGAGGGGAGCCAATCAGGACCGAGTCCAGCTGTGATGTGTTTACTGGAATTAGTCCATGTGAATCTGAACTTTTTTAAAGCTGCAGGAACTTTAACCATTAAGTTTAATTCCTTATGTTTATGTTGTGGTTTATTATCTATAAACATTACTTTTAAAAGGCCCTAAAACATCTTCATTAATTAAGGATTCAAACTGGGCAGCTTTTACATCAGACTAGTTCTACGATTTTCCATCTTATCCCATTTTTCATGGCTCTGTGTGGTGGTGGCCTAAGAGTGGCACGACACTGTAATTTCTTATAATCAATTTAATGAAATATATTGACCCTTGATGAAATGGTCAAAGTTTTGTCAGAACTCATCATTTGTCATGTGAGGTGCATTTACTCAACTTGTGTAATTTGCAAGATGTGAACCAATGACTATAAGTTATTAAACTGTCTCATTATTTACATCACAAGACCATAAACCAGACATTAGACACATATGTTGCCTTGTTAGCATGCTTTACATTAAATTGCATTAATGTAGTAAATACTTTTGTCCAATAGCACGCATTGTATTTGGGATAACGCTAAAGCCCAACAGATACATCGGTTGACCGATGTTATCGGTCGATGTTGGCCCATCACATGTAGATCAGTATCGGTGTATATGAATCTGATATGCGCCAATGTGAAAACTAATTTTCTGACAGAACATAATGCAGAAAATATGCCTGGAGTAATTTATAATACTTAAAGTCCTGGTGAAGTTTACTGTTTCAGTGCACTGTTCAGTTAATTGTAAAATATCCATTACTAACATATCTTTTTAAGTGTTTAATAACCACATTTTAAGGCATCATTACCAAAAATGTGTGTTCTTGCATATATGTTCTGTGTATATGAGAATATCAGCTGATAAATCTTTATACCATTTTTTTCACTCCCCAATATCGCTATCTGCATCAGCCCCAAAAATCAAGTATTGGTCAGGCTGTAGTTAACACTCCAGGGTCCAGTCTCACCTCCAGCGTAAAAGAAGATACATGGTGGAAACCTCTGTGTGCCTTTTTCCGTGTAAATATCTTAGCTGAATCGTGTGTCTAGTATCCAACTCACCACTTACTCCCACAGTGAGTGACTAATCACTCGACCATAGATGAGAAATCTGTTACAAATCTGATTAAAAAATGTTGGGATGCTGTGTAAAATGTAAATAAAAAGAGAATGCAGTCATTTGCAAAACAAATTGTGTTTACTGACAACAGTTACACAAAGTGTTCCTGAGCCCATGTGGTAATATGCTTTATACACTCATATATTTCACAGAGTGTTGAGCCTCGCCCCATCCTTGCTTGTTAACGACTGAGCCTTTCGAGGGTGCCCCTTTCATACCCAATCAGTATACCATCACCTGTTACCAATAAACCTGTTTGACCTGTGGAATGTCCCAAACCGGTGTTTTTTCAGCAAATAGCAAGTTATCAAATTCATGTTTATTTATGTGTTACAGTATCTTTTTGGAATTGTAGTTGTACTAATACTGGTCTGAATACAGCTGTTATATCACACTAAAAGCTGCACTAATTACATTGTGTGTGACATGAGAAACTAAACCTGAAAAACCTTCTTGAGAGAATTTTTTTTTTTTAATTAAACGAACCTGGAAACAAATCTATCAACTTTTTGGCCAAACAAGAAGTACTTTCCTTTGAGGAGAGTATTCTACTCCTCAATGAAACTGTAGACATGCTGCTTGTTGTGCCTGAGGCTCAGCTGTGTCCTGTCCTTTTTTGCAGTGAATACATTTTTAACCAGCATGTTAACACAAGTGTTGATTTACTATTGCTTGCACTGTATCACAGTATTACACATTATTGAAACGGTTGCTCAGGTCCGGGCTAACCAAGTATAATGATAGTTCATGAAATAGTGACAAAATTTAATCTATAGGATTAGTGTACATGGGCACTTATTGTTCATTTTTCATGACACTCAGCTGTCCATGTCAGTGTTTCACGAACTGATTAACCAAAATCAAGATCCTTCCCTAACATTCCAATGAAACGCTAGTGGAGGGCTATTTGCTTCAGTGTATTTAAGTGTTTCCTGTAAAAACAGGCAACCAGGGAGTAATCTGTGAGGCTCAGTCCCCAGAAACACTCCACTCTCCAGGGCCATTCTACATTTTGCAAATCCATGGCAGAGTCATAATAATTAAGAGGGCATTTAATGGATGAACTATTAATATACGCCCCCTGAGTGCAGAATGAGTTATCAACCTTTTTTTACTGGTTTTCCAGTAAAATACCATTAAGAATGACTACAAAACGTCTTTTGCCATTGTTGGGTCTGATATTGGCCCATAGGTGAGAAATGGAGCTAGATCCATGTGATAAAAACTTTTAACAAAATTGGGAACTTTTTAAGTGTCTGTTTCATGAACAGAAAATATATTTTCCTAACCTTAACCAAAGTGCCTAACCACAGACTTGATGCAAACCCTGGTTTAACAGTCCTCAAATTTGTATACCCGAGATCCACTCCAACCACCTTTACCCCCACCCCCTACATTCACACGTCTATATGGTGTTACATTCAGTCAAAGCAGGCACAACAGATAGTAGTGCTGAGAGTCATGAAAGCAATTTAAGATTTGTGTCCATGTACACAATTCCTGTAGATTAGATTTTATGACTGTTTCGCAAACTACCGGGATACTTATCCAGGCACAGCAATTCTATATACATAATACATTTCATTAAAAGTAAACTCAATGTGCTTTTAGTTACGCATGTACAAACATTTATTCACTCATTTGACCAGTGACTCTTCCTTAATTAAATCTAATTGAAATTAATGCTGCTGCTGTTGTTCTAATTAATGAGATTCATTTGGTGATGCTGCTTTGAATGTTCCTTAAGTTTAACAAAAGATGCTAAGAACAAAGTAATACATGTTTGTAAAACAGTAATAGAGTATCTCCATCTCTCTTACTATCAGAACATAATGGTCTCATAATATTTACATGCAATTTCAGCAGAGGGTGCTGTCAGCACAAAATGAGTAGCATGCTATTCTGACAAACGACCACAAGAGGGCAGATGAGGCTCAAAAGTACAGTCAGTCAATGAGGAAACCAACACTAATGCATCTACACCTGCACCTGTGGGCTGAAAGCAGCTTTGAAAAACAACTGGATTAACTACATGTAAAGTTTTCTTGCAGTGTGTTGATGGGAGACACTTATGCACCCTTTTTATCTTGCACCCTGTCCTGCAGGGCTGTGTGATGGTGGCTGAAGCAGATCAGCACCAAGGACAGAGACACAGTTGAGGACCATGGACAGCTCCTAACTGAGACTCAGTACAGCATGGAGCTGTGGGAGGATGAATGATAAGGTCAGGATGAGTGTTTACACCGTGTTGCCCTACAAACCCACAAGGCAATGACAAAACTATTGGAGTTTGTTATAGTTTGGGCCAGCAAAGCACGGATAAGTTGCAGGTTTTTATTTCAGGACAGCATGGTTGTCACATCTCCTTTGCAGGACATTGAGATTAATGTCGCCGCCTGCCTACTCATCCTCACCGAGACCAGATGAGACAGGACGGGACGATTCAAGGAGAAATCTGGGGTTTCCTCAAGCCGGAAGGGGGGTCGGGGGAAGGGGGAGGAGGAGCTCGGGGAAGAAGGGGGATTTCGCAATCACTCGCCCACCACAACGAGAATGGCGTCACTGCAAGTACGTCAGAGAGGGGGTAAAACAAATAAATAATAAAGGAGGGGGTGGTACTGGTTAACCCCTCTGTGTGGCAGTAAGTCAGCTCAGTGTGTAGTATGCAGCAGCTGCAGCGGTATTAGTTGTGTATTATCTCCTCGTGTGGCCCTCTGGAGAGCAGCACGACCTGCTCGATACTCTACCCGAGGGACTCGTGCCTCGATCTGAGGTCATCCTCTCCACTGATTGGCTGAGGCGCGTTCGCTGCAGTCCGTAACATTCTACACGATAAACTCGGCGGCTCGTGACGGCGTAGCTGAATTTCGTGACTTTTTAATGACTAACACACGTGGGAAAATATAATGACGTAAGAGAAACCGTCTGGCAGCGTTGATGCTCATTAAAATAATTACATCAACTGACTTTATACGTGATTCTTTTTGTCAAATCATCAATGAACATCCCTATCAGTGCCAAAAAGAAGTCAATATACAGCACAGCTTTGATGCTTAGTCCTGAATCAACCACCCCTATCTCTTACACAACATGGTATCACCCTCAGATCACGTTCCTGTTTGGTCAACACCGCTCTACGCATGTCTGAACTGGCACCCTACACGGGGGGTGAGATGATTGGTTTGAAAGGTCTTCCACTCCTTAAGCCTATAGTCTACTCTTTAAGAAAATTAATAAGCTAATTAGCTAATTGGGGCAGCTAAAAATAAACGAAATGATGCTGCACTTACATAGGTCGTCATATCTGAATGACAGCCAATTACTACAGTGCTATCAGTCTTTTGTGTGATGTGGGGTGCAGGAGCAAAGTTAAATCCAAAATGGAATCCAAGAGAACCCATTAGTCAAGTAGGTCAAGTAGGCTAAAGAACAGGTTAGCTACAGCATTATTTCATTTAATTGTTTACAAATGGGACACAGACTGGTAAAGAAAATAGTTCACATTATTGCTGATATAATATAATGTAATATAATTCAGTCACATTACAGCTACATTATGTGTTTTTTTGTTTTGAACAACGGATCTAAATGCTGCAATAAAAAGGGAGAAGATGACGTGGTTTGGCCCTGTTAAAGCTCATTTTTCATGGTGTACTAGTTCACATCTGGGGTGATCAATAGTGGAGGGTGGAGAAAGAGAGAGAGAGAGAGAGAGAGAGAGAGAGAAAGCGAGGGGGGGGGGGGGCGTGATAGTCTCAGCCGCACTGTGAAGGGGGCCGTCCCTGTTGGTGGAGATCAGCTCGAGTAAGGCCCACCTAGTGATCATTTGAAAATATCTCCCGTTTAGACGATAGTTTGTGTCGACTGTGCCACTGAATCAGAAGGGGACGAGTTGAAGGCTATTTGTAAATAGGTAAGGACTATTTTTCTTCTTCTTTCATGCCTGTATAATTGATCATTTTTAAGCATATAGAGGTCACCACCATTTGAGGAGCATGCATGAAAGCGTCGTCATAGGAAAAAAAAATAAAATAAAACTCAACGCTAACCTGTATTTATATATAAACACTCTGGCTTTCCCGTATCAGATTATTATCAGCGTGTGTCTTTAAGGCAGAGAAACTGAGTCAGGCACGGATGCAAACGTGACAAATGGTCGACATCGTGCACTGGTACATGTAGTAATTGAACACTTGACCTGCAGCATCCAGGATGAGACTGTCTGTGAAGGTTTGGGGTGTAATGCAACAATATAAATTCGAGCTGTTAGTCTGCAGCCTCGTCGGACAAACTCACGTTACAGCCACATGATGCTACTTTCAAACCGTGGTGCGTGCACATATAGCGTAGATCGTGCCTCCCTTCCCCCAGCAACGTTGTGTGTGTAGGACTTGCATTACATGCCACCTTCGAGTATAATGTGCTGTACAGTCCGTTATAAAAGACAAGGGCCTGCACCTTTTCCCAGGCGCAGTCCTGCCATCTCGCTGCCACTGAGAGTAGCATTACAAGCGAGCAATAATTAATGAGCGCCTCCTCAATTAACCATTTCATTGAAATCTTTTTGCCTTTGAATATTTCATGCTTTGACGAAGATGTGAAAAGGGGGTTGAATGCATGAGTGAACAGAGGGTTTTTACTACAGCCTGATGGCTGGGCTGCAGCTGTCAGGATCTACCACAGGAGGCGGTGCCGCCTTCTTTCACCATATGGTCTTACAATACAGTCTCATCCAGAGAGGTTTTTAGGAGAAATATAGACAAATGTAATAATTCTGTCTGCTTGTGTGATGTGACATGTCATCTTTGCATATCAGTAAGATCAAAATCACACAGTGACAGCAGTGATGGTGACTGACAGCAGGTGTGCTCCATCTCTCCACAGTAGCTCGGCCAAGATGGATGTGTTTATGAAGGGTTTGTCTAAAGCGAAAGAGGGGATGGCTGTGGCTGCAGAGAAGACCAAGGAAGGAGTTGCGGTTGCGGCTGAAAAGACTAAAGAAGGAGTCATGTTTGTAGGTAAGGCGGCCCACAAATGTCTGTTTGCAGAATATTTTACATGCAAATCTTACACAGGCCCAGTGAGGCTGCTAATGTTCCTGCTGTATGCAGGAGCAGCAACACATCAGGACAGAGTATATTTTTTATGATCCAGCTTATCCTGCATTCACATATGTCCTGGAACAAATGGTTAGATAATACAATAAGTTCCTTTATTAGCACAATAAATAGCAGAAGTCTTTCTCCCCTCAGGCTGTTTGTGTTTCCTAGTTTCCTTTGAACCTCTTTGTTCACCATCAAAATATAGTTAGATGACAATTAGCGTTGTGACGGTATGAGATTTTCACATACTGGGATAACCATCTCAGAAAATATCATGATATCATGGTGTTGTGATATACAGTATTACACAATTATTGTAATTATTATCAGTCACAGTGATCCCTAAGGGAAAACAGAAGAGTTTTTGGTTTAACAAATGCTTTAAACTAGTTTTACAAAATATTCTGTCCCTACATACATAAAACCCGTTATAGACGTTCATATAACACTAGTAAAATAACATTAATATGGTAGAATTTAATACCATTAATAAGCAAATGTACACAGTATTTTCATACCACGGTATACCTTGAAACCGATATATTGCTGCAACCATAGTGACAATATTGCAACTTCCTGGTTTCCCCTGTAAAAGTCTAGTTATTTTATGTGTGGTGTAAGTTTAAATGAATGATTTTTTACATTGTACAGCATGATAAGCACTGGATGAACACACTCCTTTAAGTCGTTTATTATAGCAGCGGTAATTTGATAAATCAGTCAGCCCGACAGTTGATCAATATCTTTCCTTTAGTTATGCGGGCTGATGCAGTGTTTCAGTAATCAGCACTGTTATCCTTTATGTCAAAACTCTTATCCACTATGAATATCAGTAGTTCTTAAAAGGAAACACTGGGATGAGGACTACTTTTGACATAGATGAT
Source organism: Pagrus major (assembly GCF_040436345.1). Taxonomy (NCBI): domain Eukaryota; kingdom Metazoa; phylum Chordata; class Actinopteri; order Spariformes; family Sparidae; genus Pagrus; species Pagrus major. Next base: position 20,914,248 of record NC_133232.1, on the reverse strand, counting down.
GTGATACGAGGCTCTGAATGTCCTTATGCCCTCTCGCCTGACTTGACTGGGCTAGAGGCAGGAGGTGAGGACAGGGGTGGGGGTGGGGTGACAGGATGGTGGAAGCAGCTCTTGCCACATGTCCGTGCATTGGACGGCAGAATATTGTTAAAAAAAAGACTCAGCCCGCAGTTACCTCCTGGAGACAAACGGACCAAAGGCCTCTGCTTTTGTCCTTTACAGTGTAGCTTAATTTGTAATGGGCACCACCACAGATGAGTCCCTCTGTCTCATGATTTTAAAGTGCTTCTGCCATGTATGTGCTTTAAATTATTTGTCCAAATGTATGTCACTCGCTTCAGATCATTATTTAAATAAACACCAGTGACATGAAGGTGGATGGACACCTGAGAAAGGTTAGCCCACGGCTGGCAAAGCAACAATAGAAAGTGACAGTGTGTCGATCTCTTTGATCATCTGATCATCTTGTGTCAAAAATGAAAGTTCACACTGGTCATATTCCAGATTTATGCCTCACTTGTGAAGGCAGTGATATGCATAATTTAATTATCTGTGTTGCTGGGCAATAATTCAGGCTTATTCTTTAATGGTGTTCAATCATTGTGAAATAATGAAATATAAATGTCATGATAACCAATGCTAATCAGTTCTATTGTCTGAATAATTAATACCAAGTCGAATTAAACACAATTATATTGACCATATTATATGAGAGCCTAATTTGAGTTAGATAGTTTAGTTTTTTGTCTGATGCTGCAACTAACATTTGTTTTCATTGGCAGTTAATCTAAAAAGTAATTTACTTGATTGTTCAATTAGTAATTTGGTCCGTAAAATTGCAGAAAATATCGACAAACGCTCCACACAGATTTTCATGATGACGTCCTCACACTGCTTGTTTGTTGCTTGTCAACAGTCCAAAACCCAGAGATTTACTGTAAACTGTGACATAAGAGTAAGAATAGCAGAACATTCTCACGATTGAGAGGCTGGAGGATGGTCATGTTTGGCATTTTTTGCTTGTAAAATGTCCTGTACCACACACTTGTTTTATTATATTTGATGATTCCACCCACTGTATATCCTTACTGACAAACACCCCCATGTTGTTTGTGATAATTTCTTCCATATTGGCCATGTCTGCTTGTTTGCCTACAGTTGGTCTGTGTGGGGTGAATGGGGGAGGGTTAGATGACTCAGGGGACTCAGTGCTGGACACGGGCCCTGGAACCTACCAGCCATTACAGATATTTATTTTGTCAGTTGTTGGGCTGTTGTCAGGGGGCCCAAATTTCCTGTGACACCCCTGCTGGTGGGTCTACAGTCACCAGCTCGGACCACTGATCTGGTGACGGTATGCTTTGGCTGTGTTCAAGAGACATTGGGTTTTCCAGGAGAAGTTGTCAAATCCCTCTGCTTTTAGATGGAATCCAATTACCCTACATATTTAGCACCGTGTCCCTGTCACTCATCACCAGAGCCAAACATGTCAGGCTGCAATCAAAACACGTGCAGGCTCATTTTCCATCAACTCTGCGCTTCGTCTCACCCTGTCTTTTGCCCGTGGTACACAGAGAGGCGAAGGAGCATTTCTATGGCGTCTCTGTGCCTCTGCGTGGTGCTTGTTGAGCGTGGTGGTGCCCTAGAAAGCTGCGTATGATTTGCTTGAAGGCCCCTCTTGGAGGAGGGGTAAGAGTGATCTGATAGGTCTGTGGCCCACCTTTTGACAGCTGCTGCCACTGCTGCAGCCCGCCCACCCAGCTGAGATGAGCAGTCAGCCTGAGTAAAGCAAGAAGGAGAGGCGGAAATGAGAAAACCTTGCCGTACTAGATGCCATTTAATGTCACAACTAATCATTCCTCTCATTCATAGAGCAACAGTGTATCCTACTATGACAGGGTGGATTGTTTATACAGTGCTACTTTAAGAGTGACGGTATTACATTGTGAAACGTTGCACACCATAACAGTGTTTGTATATATTGTAGCAGCTCCTTTTTACAGTTTAATTTAAACAATTAGCGTTGTTGCTAACATGTACGCAACCGTAGCGACAGCCTGACATTGCACTATAGAATAATATGCTATGATGCTATTATGATGTCTATTGTCAATGTTTATGTCAGAGTTTTTTAATGTTTACATGTAAAATGAACTATTTTGTGTACATTTTGTCCTCTTTCAAGAGTAAATACCATGACAAGTGTAAAATAGAAGGTGCTTGTCACATTCAACTAGGAGTGGGTAGATGAACTCAGAATCAGTACTCTTCATGATATTCATCCCACTATAATGGTATATCAAAACAAATCGGAGTCTACGATACACAATATGTCACAAAGAAATGATCTATGATATATCATGATATGTAACTGATGAAGAAAGAAACATTTATTTCAAGGAGCAGGAAATAAATAACGTATGTAGGACTGGGCGATCATGGCCTTTTAAATAATATTGCAATATTTTTAAGATGTCAATCTCAATACTTTGAAATTTCCTTAAAAGAATTTCGTAAATGTCATGACACAATGAGATTTTTGCTAAATAATCATCAGTAATGTTTATATTCTGACAAAGTGGGTAAAGACAAGTATCAGAACAGGTAGAACCGTCTGATAAGTTGTGTAAAGTAATGACATCGCTTTTCTATAATGCAGCCTTTAAAACCAGGAAAAGACACCACTTATGCCATATTGCCACACAATCAATACAAACAATATTTTATCTCATATTATCCTAACCATATAATATCAATATATAGCCCAGAGATGTTTATTAACAGTACATTAGTTTCACAGAAAATGCCGCAAAATATAAATATCACAACACTGATAACACTTTTTTTCATAATGCACATTTCTTCAGAAAATTATCATCAAATCCACTTTTTATGTTCATTAAAGGAAACAAAATTTTGTCATTAAGTGATATAGCGCAAAATAATAATTTCTAGTAATTGATATTTCAAAATCTTTACCCACGGCTACCATCCGTTTGTGTTGCTGTAGACTCAGAGCGGGAGCTGCGCTCTCTTAAATGGATCTCCTTAGATGTATGTTTTTGCTTTGAGGCTTGCCTTTTGTAGTGACGGTTCTGTACTTCATCATCATTTCATCTCTCCTCAGTTGGCTTTTAAAGGCCCTGGGGGACCAATAAGGCATGTGACCGCTGCACAGTAGAAAGGATGACAAGGCGTGAGTGATCAGGACCAGTGGGCACACAGTAGATTGCCCAAATAGCTCGATTTAGTACAGTGTGAATGGACGAGAACTGCCACAGGTCATAAAATTGAACAGTGCAGTGGTTTTGGATTAAACTGTCTGCAAACTTAAATAACTCCTCACAGTGTGCTGCAGATTGTTCCTGTACTTCCTGTGGAGCTGTAAAAAACAGCAAATAAAAAAAACACATTGATATTGCATTACTTATATGAAAACCAATATGACAGTTCAAAGTTGATCATGTGAGCCGTTATGAACAGGACGCTGCAGCTGCTCGTTTGAGTCAATACAGCTTTTCCTGATGTCTGGCTACTGTAACATTTCATGAATCATGCTGTCAGGTAAACACCTCTAAAGGTGATAAAATGTATTCAGAAGTGGTGCATTTTAAAAAACACAAAGCAGGTTAATATTCAGACTGATTAGACTTTTGTTTAATTATTGGTAGTAGTTCTTCAGTGGTTGGCTTCAGGCAAGTATAAAGTTCCCTCATCTACACACAAACACAAGAAAATAATCTTGAAATCCAAAATGTCAAATAGTGCTTTATTTGCAACAAATAAATTTGTTCTTTTGTTTTTTTAATTTCAGGTAGCAAGGCCAAAGACAGCGTGGGCACAGGTGAGTTTTCCCTCCGTCAAACCTAAACATCATCACTGTATCTGTAGGGGATGCTTCATTTCATCACAGTAACTGGAAAATGGCATATTCATAATGGTGATGGGGGAGGGTTTGTGTAAGTGGTCATTATGTGCAATAATCAATTGAGAAACTAAAGAGGGCTAACATGCAGGCTTTTAATCTGTCTGCTGAATCCACAGAGATAATGTTACATGTGTGTATGTATACATGATGTTTGTGTGTCTCTGCAGTGGCTGAGAAGACCACTGGAGCCATGGGGAACATCGTTGCAGCCACTGGCCTGGTGAAAAAGGACGAGTTCCCCACTGACATGAACGTACGTACGCCATTACAGTCACCATCAGCTCCCTGCTGCCACACATAGTGACGGTTTAGTTTCTTCAGTGTGTTCACACACACCTACAGGAAAATCAGTCGGCCCATAACTGTGAAATCGCATTAGAAGTGATCGACTGTGTTATCCTGAAAAGCACAGACTGACAACAAATACATCACATGTTTTGAAGCTTTATTTAATGATATATTGAGATATATATATGAGTATATACATCTAGGGCTGCAACCACCAACATTGTCATATTATAGAGTAGTCTGTGAATTATTTAATTGTGATTGTGTGGTCCATAAAAAAGAAAAATATTATATTAATATCACTAGTGTATGTCTCCCAAATGTACAGATGTTTATTTTGTCCTTCCAACTGCCAAAAATCTAAAGATATTACATTACCAGTAACAAATAATATTAAATAATAATACAAATAATAAAACACAGAAACACAGCTGATCCTCACATTTAAGCAGATGGACCCAGGCAGTGTATGTTTAGCAGTTTTGCTTGATAAACCTCACAAATTGTTTTTTTCAATCAATCAGTTAGCTAAGCATTTGTTTTCATTAATATTTTTAAAATGTTAAGCCTTTTTCACGGGGTAGGAGTAGGTAATGCGCAGTACAAAAATGTTTTTCCAGCCCTGCAGACCTCATCTCTTTTTGTATACAATATACTCAATACAACTTCAAAATAAACAGCTTTTATGTTTCAAATTGGAAGAAATTAAGTATATAACTACCACAAAGCTTGGGGGCTCACAAGGCACAGATTTCATCAGGGCAGCAGCGGCTGATATACCTCTACTTTTAGTCCTTCGTATGAGTCAAACTCTAAAAATGCTGGATCCTACATTTCCCATAATGCAACCCAAACAGATTTTTGAAAGGCTTCTTCCAGAGCCACAGAGGACATTATAAGACTGTTTTTACTGACTGAGTAGTTCTCCACGTGATAAGTAAATTAAGCTTCATGTGTAAAATCGATGGAATTGTCCTTTAATTGCAGCAGCTTACTGTTATTCTTGTTTGAGCATAAACAAGAATAATATTTAGCATAATTGAGTTTGTCTACATGAGCCTTGGAGCAAGTGAAAGAGATAGAGGCTGCAGCTCCAGATCCAAGACTCACTTACAGTTGGCAACATGCTGTAAGTTATGTTCATTAAAGTCTGGACAGGATTGTGGTTGTAGCAGAGCCACATTTATACAGAATGAGCTGGTGAATCTGCATGTCACTCTGAAACAGAGTTACTAGTCATCTGTTTTATTCCTCTGCTGTCAGTACAGACATATACTGTATCTAAATGTCTTTACCAGAGGAAAAAGAATAATCTTTTGATAAAAGATGGATACGTTTTGTTGTGTATTTTTGATAAAAACATGACAAAGATAAAAAAAAAAAAAGCTCAATCTACATTCACGCTGCAACCTTCTGATTAACAGCTTTTATAAAGTCAAAACAGGCTTTAATTTTTCACGTGTTTTATTAGAGAAGGCTTGAGGGTTTCTGAGGATGAATTGCCTTCAGTCTATAATATAGCTCCAGTTCACAGCCTGTTCGATTTCTGTGGGACCGTCACCTCTCTTTGACACACCACTGTTCTATTCTTGTACCCTGTAGACCTCTGCTAATGTCACCGTGTTCTGTCTCCACTTACATCAGTTTATCCACACTGTGATTTTTGAGATGTCAGGAGAGAAGTGCAACATATTTCCTTGAAAATAGAAGATGGAAAAATCCACATATAGCCTCACTTGGAAATCAAAGCATGTTTTTACAGTCAGCGTGTTGACATTTCGTCTATCTCTGTCAGACTGTCAGTGGAAGAGAGAGGTCTCCGACCTGTCCTCAGCCTTCATCCTTTGGACCCTCTCCACTGACTCACTAATCTAGTAAATCTGACAGCCTGCTCTGATAGGCTTCTGAAAGGCACCGTCTGAGTGATACAACTACTCATTTCAACACCCTGACAACAGGCTGTTAAACTGTTGACATTGTTATGACGTGCAGCAGTACATTTTGTTCACTTATAGTTTGTGCTGTATAAAAATAGCTCATATGTTCACATCCATTCATACAATAAAATATCTTAATTAGAATACATGAAACATGTCATTTAAAATTTAAAATCTCCTAAATAGACTTGTACTACATGGTCTGAACAAGAGGCTTGTCTTGTGCTTGAGTCCCGACTAAATTGAAATGTGTGACCAATCAGACACAAAACATATCTTCTTCTTCTGTTGTAATCACATAAACAGCCTCTTTCATGTTCACTTTTTCTCAGGCAATGATCCGTCTGATTAGGTGTGTCTGTCTGCTGGTTCACCATTGTGCAGCATTTAAGGCCGTGCTAATCATGTTTGGTGGGCTTAAAGCAATAACACCAGCACCAGATACAGTACACAGGATTATGGTCTGTTCTTCTCTGACCTAATTGACTTGATTAGTGCTGGGTTTAAAAATAAATGTGTGGTGACCCACTAGCTTTTGTTTTACGGGATCGTAGTAGCAGGTGCAGCAATGGTGGAAGCTTTAAGGGAGCTCTCAGAGGGAGATACAGTTTGTTTACACCCATTGTAGTTAGGGTTCACAGTGTCAAAATGTAAAGTTATTTGATTTTTAGTGTTACCTAAAGTAATCAAGCTGGTGATATTATATATATTTTCTTATTGTCAATGAAGCCAATGAAAAGACCAAAACCAACAATGAATTGATCCTACTAAAGTCTTTTTATCCATAGTGGGATATTTCTTAATCGTGTGTGCCCCCTGTTGTCCAAAAATGGTTGAATACACGTCATTGAACCACATTGTTGCCTTGATTTACTGAATTGAATGTTATTTTATTGCGATTATCACAGGCATGCTGCTGTAGATACTCTAGACTAACAAATATGTAGTAGTCTGCAGCTGGAAATAGTCCTCAATAAATGCACAATTTCTTCCTGTTTGAATCATGTTTTCTGAAAACCAAAGTGCCAGGTTGTTCTGGGAAATGATTTCTCCTTTTTGGAGAAAGAAACTACATATTTTCAGGCATTTTTAAAGATTTAACGTCTTCAGATAAAACCTGTGCGCTCTGGGCTGATTGCCACAGACAGGAGAGTTGTGAGAAGTACTGAGAGACAGACTGATGCATTGTGGTTTTTGGTCTTTCCTAGCCCCAGATTTTCCCTCACATCTAACACTATTACAGTGAATCACAGGGCTAAGCATACACCTTTCTGAATAAATACTCGGAGAACAAGACAAAGAGTTGACAGCTCATCCTACCGGCTCACAGCTGTGTGTGTTCAAGCTTAACGTCAAGATCATATGCATGCTAATATGTTCACATGTTAAGCACTTGTTATATTTACCATGTTTTGCATCTTAGTTTAGCATGCTAACATTTACTAATAAGCACTAAACACAAAATACAGCTGACCTGATGATGGTGCTATATGAAACATCCAAAGTTATTACAATTCATCCTCTGGGGATCATGAATGTCTGCAACAAATTTCATTACATGGGAAAGTTGTGAAAGGGTCTATTTTAACCGAAACCATGTTTTCCCAAACCTAACCAAGTATTTTTGTTGCCTAAACCTTAATAAACAGTGAGAGAAAACTGTAAGAAACAGAAAATAATAAGTTAACTTAAATATAATATTAAACTGAAATGGTAACTGAAAACAACAGATACCCTCACTCAAACTTCAAGAGTAATACCAGCCTCAAGTTCAGGTACCCACAAACATGTACAGTAGCTTCTGTGACTGCAGATTTGTTCTCCCTCTGTCTGTCTCTGCAGCCTGAGGAGTACGGGCAGGAGGCGATGGAGGGCCAGGGAGAGGCGATGCTGGACCCAGAAGGAGAGACATATGATGAGACCCAGCAGGTAATCAGCCTTCACAACACAGAGCGCATACAGTCCATGTCTCTGCATGTCTCTATATGATTCGATTCTAAATAGCTTTGTGTATGTTTTGCAAAATAAACAAAAAAACATAAAGCTGTGGACTGCAGTTGAGGATGAGTCCATTCACTTACAGTAGATGGAGGTTCATCAGTATTCAGCAGCTCTGCATGGTTACACATTCGAGCTGTATTGCATTTCAATAGCACTCCACACTGCCCTCCACTTCTGTCCCACACAAACACTGCAGCTCACACCGAGATAATTCTTCTTTTTTTCTGGAAATGAAAACGGAGGGCTTAACAAGCCAATTGCCACATAGCGAGTACAGTGAATATAGCACCACCTACCTACACTGAGCGTTGGGTGTGTGTCGTGTGTGTGCGTGCGTGTGTGTGTGTGTGTGTGTGTGTGTGTGGAGGAAGGAGGCGAGTCTGACACAGATGGTTATTTTTGGAATTTGGCTCTCAGGGCCAAGACAAAATGTGCAGAACCTATTGCTTTGAAAACTGATTTTATTTAGCCAAGAGAGAATAAAAATATCACACAATGCACATGATGTTGAAAAAATATGAAATTATATGTCGAAATTTAATTCACTTGGTCTGATATTTTTTTAAAAAGCTATTATATTCTCATGTTGTATTAAAATTTATCAGGATCTGCATCAGTTGGAAGAAGATTTAATGTGTGATTTAGCATGATCTCCTATAATGTGCATTTTCTTTTCCATCAGTGGATTATTGCATTAATCAGTTAAAGGAGTAAAATTCATAAATTATCTGCGATGCAAATTAAAAGTGAATTTCTCAGATTCAGCAGCTTGTATCATCATGTCCTCCTCCATCTCTCTCTCCTACTCCTCCGCATCTCTTTCCCCTCCCCCATCCTTTGCTACACCAGCACTGTGCAAGAGCTCTGTCTGAATGGGTGTGGTGATGACGCTCTCTGCCTCCGTGCATTGTGGGTAATGTCAGGGTCTCCCTGCATTGCTGTAAATATGGAGTCTGAGTGCTGCAGAGACCAATAAGCCTTCTCAGGGAGGATTTGGAGAGATCAAAATCTCATCCTGTGTCACTCTTGGTTTTGTGAATACATCAGATGACCCAAAACTGTTGCACATTCCTGGAGGCTGTGATTTTTTTTTTGTTTTTTTTAAAATGATCATGTGCGTGGAGGAGGGCCTGTGCAGGGCTACAAGGATGCTGGGAATGTGCTCACGACACGTCCTTGAAGCTGGTGTAGGCTTGTGCTGCCCTCTGCAGGCCTGAGAGAGGCACTGAACCAGCAGAGGAGCTCACAGCTGTGATGGAGTGACATCATTGCCTTCAGTAGAGAGCGATAGTGTTCCCTCCGTCATATTTATTCTTCTTAAATGTTGAAATACAATCGATTAACCCTTTCATGAATGAATTCTGAAATCAGAAAGTAATATTTCTTCAATGTTTGAGTTTACTCTTAAACAAGTGAGAAATCGTGACAGTAACTGTTTTTTTGTTTTGTTTTTTCAATATATGTTATGTTGAAGACGTTACATAAATGTTCACTGCAGTGGACACCATGCACCACCGAGATAAAGGTGATTCTGGAATAACTGTTAAATCCTCTTATTCACAAAAAAAAAACACACAAACAGGTAAAAACAATATTTCTCAACTCAAAAAGAGATGCTAGAAATACTTTTATCAATATTTTAATAATAGTTTTCTTGTACATTCTGTGACTGAAAACCAGAGATGGAAGTAACAATTACAGCTACTCAAATTACTGTAATTAAGTCACTTTCTTGGGTACTTAAAGTCTGTAAATTTACTGTACTGAGTACAATTTCAATTAATATCTTAACCTTTCATCTGCATTTGTCTAGCCAATAAGAAGATCTGATCCAATCACAACGGTTTATCCGAGTAGTGTTTGAGATGAGTACTTAAGTATTATTTTAATACCAGTATTTTAGTTACTTGTAATTTAGTAATATTTCAGTAATCTAATAAGTAATCTCTACTTGAGTACAGATTTTCAGTACTCTTTCCACCAATGCAAAAAAATATTTCTGTCCCCTGCAGTGGACGTTATGCTCCAAAGGGTAAATTCTGCCTATTGGGCCTATTTTTAGATCAAATCTAAAGACTTTTTAATGTTGCTGTTTAATTGAACTATTGAAGTGTGAATTATATCATGTTTTTAAATGAAACATGCAAAAAAGGCCGAATCTAAATAGGCAAAATAGAGCCTTTGGTGCGAAGCCACTGGAGTGGACAGACGTGTTTTCAGTCACAGTAAAAAAGTGTTCAAGAAAATTATTTCTGAAATTCTGAAACAATTTCTAACAAAAAATATATATAAAAAACCATATTTATTGTTTTGAGCTGTTTGGGTTTTTTGGAGAATAAGAGGATTTCACAGTTTTTCCAGAGCTTCTTGGTGCATCTCCTCTTTCCTCTGCCATTTTGAATTCATGATGCCATGTCTCAAAACCTCGCTATCGCTTTACAATTTTGTCTGCCACCGGGCATGTGGTCAGCCGAGAAAAGGAAGTTTGACTGGTGATTACTTTCTATTATAGACTTCATGATTGAATAAACAAAACATTTTTTGTTGTTATTTACAACTCAGGACAGAAACGATCCAATTGTCTTTGCAACAGGGGTGCCAACAATAGTAGCACTTCTCTGTGCTGCAGATTCGACTCTAAAAATCACTTCTTTTTCTTCTTCTTCTCTTCCCAGGAGAGCCAGGACTACGAGCCAGAGGCATAAGAGCACCAGTCCGAGCCACCATCCAACCAGCAGCACAATAATATTTCTAATAATAAAAAGGACAAATGCTGAAACTATTACAATTATACCCCCGTTGCAAAAAAAACAAGAAAAAGCATTCCCAATGAAAAATGTTCTTCCTTCAAGACAAATCTTTTATTATTATATATTGTAAATGTCATGTTATTAATGTAATGTGTTGGGTGTAGGTATTTCTTGAGATGTAGGATTTGTCCTCTCTGTCTCATTTCCTTGATTCCCTCCCAATGAAACGAGACCAGAGCCAGGGCTTGTGACTTTGTACTGTGTGTATCTGTATTTAGAAACGTGCAATAGATGTTCATCATCTTCCAATGAGACATTGGGAGTGGAAAAAATAAATATGTCCGGTTGCAAGCAGATATGGAAACAATAATATCCTCTTAAGTGTCGACAATGCCTGTTTGTGGGTTCTTTATTTTTACTGCATTTCTTTGGGAGTTTCTTTAAAACATTTTTGAAGTAAGAGTTTTTTACATTGTATCTTTATAGTTGCTTGTGATCATTCCAGTAAAACTATCTGTTAGAAATGGACAGAGTATACATGTTTGTGTGTGTGCGTGTGTTTGTGTGTACTGAAGATTTTAACGAGTTAAAGTCAGTATATTATGTCTTGAAATCATAATGGTTGTCATATCAATATGTGCTTTAAATTGCAGGACTTGTCAATATAAAGGTTTATGTGTTAAGCCAGACATACATTCCTCTGTAAATAAAAAGTAAAAAAAGTTGTTATTGTTGTTTGATTGATGATTTTAAACCTCCTGTAACCAATTCTGCTTGTTTCTGCCTGTTGGTGTGCATCGCCCTCACGTGTCCTTTTTTTTTTGCCCACTCTTGTCTGCGGGGTTTGATTAAAGGATGTGTAAAATCTGCTGAGCGGGCTCTGGCCCTTGGCACGGACACTGCCATAGCTGGGATGCCAGTCTGATCAGGGCCTATTTAGGTGGGTTTTGTTTGGGTTAATCCGTCTGGAACGTGCAGGCTCGGTGGTGTCGGGCTCAAACAGGGTATTAAACAGCCGCTCCCTCTGCTGTGGGTTCAGACGGATGTGTGGACGCTGCAGGGACAGAGACAGGAGCCATGGCCTCGTTCAAGAAGTCCTTTGAGAGTCTGAAAGGCACGAGCCACTCGGCCGCGAAAGGAGTCACAGACAGTGCAGGTAGAGAAGAACAGCTGGTTGATTTGTCCCTGACTTGATCATTTTATTTTTTTGTCTTTCACATGTAAAGATTAAGCCATTTAGAGAGAGTTTTAACTGAGTTGAAATCATGCAAGTCCCTGTGATGTGTTTCCAGTGCAGGCAGCTCAAGACGCTGTGCAGCAGGCGGCAGACTCCTCCAAAGAAACAGTCAGCACAGGTAAAGTGCAGTTTCCTCTGCCTTTAAAGCTTTATGATGTGACAGTGGATGTATTATTGTGAGCAGACAGGAGTTAGAGTTTCAGAGGATGAAACACATGAAAGATAAACACCTAAAATGACATGAAAAACTACGTTGTCTAAAGACTTCACTCATCTCTCAGAGCTGAAATCAAGGAGAAGAAGTGAAAGTGGATTAAAGTCATAATGGAATTACTGATTGCCTAACACTGATTCAGGACTATAGAAAGAAAACAATCATTCAAATTGAGCTATGTTAAACGTCGTTTTAGATACTGAAACCTCAAAATGTTACAGGAGTAGAATCATAAAGCTAAAGTTAATATTTTAAGTTTGCATGTGAGTTTCATGGTCTTCATTTCTTCGGCCTAATGGTGATGCTTGTTGATTTTTGTCTGTTCTGCTTCACTCTTTGAAGCTGCTCAAGAAGCTGGCAGACAGACTCAATCAGCCATAGGAAAAGCTGCGGACAAGGCCACAGACACCATCAAGGAGTTTGGACAGAAACTGGACACCAAGTGATCCCTGAAACATGAACAATTCCAGCTGGAGCCAACTTGTCTGATCAGACGGGCTGTAAACGAGTCACAATGTTGGGATGGAAGTATGTTGGCATCAGAAAAAACACCCTGATCAAAAGATGTATAGAGTTTATATATCTCCACACAGCTCACATTCCAAAAGAAATCTTTATAAATTGTCTTTTTTTTTCTTATTTTCCTCTTTGTGGTACTCGCTTTATTATAGATTTCATTATATGTGACTATTTTGGGAAATAAAAAACAGATACCAACTTGTTTCTCATTTCTTAAATGTGATCTCCTGCCACACACAGTGGAGAAAACACTATTAGTAGCTGCATCCTTTTATTTTTTGCATCCTTTTATTTTTTCATCAACAAATCATTATTATATGTGAGAAGCTGGCCTTTGGCAGGCTCATGGCTCCTGATGATCAGAGATGCCTACCTTGGCCCCACTCAGCCGCACACCTCTCTCCATCACACTACGCGGTTGCTAGGCAACAGATCTCTGTGGCGACCAGGGATTGGTGGAGGCCTTTGAATTAACGGTGAGAATACTTCTGTCTGTACACAGTGTTCTGGGCGAGCTGCAGCCCACCGCTACAGTTGAACCAAAAAAGGAAAGAGTCAAAAATGAGGGAAATATGTGGAATAATTTCCTCGGTCCCACACAATTACTCAAGGCCAGCAGAATTAGGCTTTAGAGAAATGCGCATCTCAAAGCGGAGACATTGGAGGGTGGAATGAAAGACTTACAAGTGTTTGTTTGTGTGGGAGGTAGGCAGCTCTGCGCCCTCCAGGCTCCTTCAGCTGATATCCCCTGTTCTCGTCTTTACTGCTGCAGCAGAACACTCACTTTCTGCTCATGGTTCACAAAATCCCTCCACAAAAACCTGAGTTAGCATTAATTTCCTGGTCCTGTAATGAGCTGGTGGCTCCACAAAATGAAACGTGGTCCGGAGGAAGTGCCTTTTTTTTTTAATCTCTTCTATTGTACATTGATTTCTCTACTCTGAGACCGGTCAGTGTGGCCTTCACTGACACATTCTTATTTTAAAGTAGTCATCCATTATTGAGAGGACAAATCCCTCTTCTGCATACTCCACCCTCCCCTCACAAGCACTCACACTGATCTTCAGTAGTGACACGAAAGCTTTTATCTCCAATTTATGCCTCTCCTAAAACTTCTCCACCAAAGCCAGTTCAACCAATTCACAAGTTTAATCTCTGCACACACGGTCGCCCATTGTGTTGCTATGAGAACCTGGAGTTAATTACTATGATTTACTGATGATTAGAGAGCTGAACAGAGATTTTGTCATTACATTACCACACACTGCCAGCACACGGCTGTGGTTTCCAGGGAAACTGGAAATGTGAAGCTTTTCGACAGACACAGCCACAGCTTTAAGAGCGAGGGTTGCCTGAGATAGATTCTTCTAGAGACAAACCTGGAGCCACTGCAATCACTATCAATCAACAGGGGAGGCAAACGGACAGATGTGGGTGCCGATCGACAGTGAGATTTGCGATGTTTGACCCAAATTTGAGGGAGAGTTTTGGAGAGATTTCAATCTGATTTGTACTGCTGAGGTATGTCTGTTACTCCTGATTTCCTATGATTTGTTTGACGCTGTTTTCATAGTTGAAATTTGAAGAACTCTTGATTCCTGCGCATGACTTTTGTTTTATGTGACGATAGATTAAAGTAGAACTTGACTTTGAACTATGTGATATATTTTTAGGGTAGAAAGATACAATCTTACATATAACCAAACAGTAAAATGATTTTTTAAAAAAATCAGATTAAGATCGTGTCTATTCATAATAAATATCCCAGCTGACAGTGTCATGATGTTCTGAATAAACGTGATCATTTCCATCAAATAGTAGCAGTGAGGTAACTCGTGATGTAACAGTGTTTGGATTCTTGACATCAATACCGCATGATGGAATATTTTTTTATCACAAACTCAAACCTTCGCTTTTCCCCTTGTTGTTATAGTTACTGGTTACAATTTGCGCCAACAGTGTGTCCATGTTGTGTTCTGCCCTGCAGGTATTCCACCACTTTAATGCAGAGGCAAAATGGGAAGTCTAAAGGACGAGATGAAAGGTCTCACAGAGGACCACAAGCCTTGTGAGAAGGAAGATGATGGAGAGCGTCCAGGCGGCTTAGACGGCAGCGCCGAGCCTGAGGGACCTCAGATTAACACAAGTCAAGAGTCAACAAGTCGAGGGGACTGTGAGCCAGAACTTCACATGAGCGCCAGCTCCACTGAAGAGACAGATCTGATATCCAAAGATCAAGAGCTCTCAGGAGAGGTTTGTGACAATCAAGAGTCAGACTCTACAGGAGCCATCCCTCTGATACAACAGCCTGAAGCTGATAAAATATACAACGGCACAACAATCTCCAACAAGTTCCTGAATGATGAGGATGAGGATAAAAACATGGATCGTGACGGAGAAAAAGAAGCAGAAATTGAGAACATCTCGATCGCTGTACCAGCAACTCCAGGACCCTTCGATCCACGTTCCCCAGCTCCTGCTGGCCAGCACCACATGCGCACACAGGTCAGCCTGGAGGTGGTCCAGTGTCACTCTGCAGCCACCAGCCCCATGACGCCTCCTGAAGGCACAAATTCATTTTTCTTCCCGAGCTCTTTTGGGAAAACTGGAGCTGGGGTCGGAGTGGGTACCGACACTAAAGACGCAGAGCTACAGGTGGGCCATCAGGTGGAGTTCTGCTCCGTTGCCACATCCCCCATGACCCCAAAGACGCCATCCACCACAGCTTTCCCAGAGCTTATCGGGAGAGAGACGGTGAAAAAGAGTGAGGGGCAGACACAAAGTCCGGAAGAGTCCGAGAGAGTTGCCACATCAAAGGAGCTGAGTGAGGACTTCAGCTGTAATGCAACTCCAGAGAGCTCCACCAGCTGCCCTCCTGCTGGGCTCATAGATGCACAAGTAACTGTGGAGGATGGTAATCAGCAGTGCAAGCAGCAGAGGATGGGAAGCATGGATCAAGACATTACAATCATGGTGACCCACTATGACAACAACGACGAAGAGGAGGAGACAGAGATGGTGAAAATAGATGAATATGAGGAGCTGGGAGAAAGCAGCAGTGATGTAAAGAGGGAGGATGGAAGTGAAAATACATCCACAGAAACACAGGACTCCTCAAACACAAACCCTCCACCAAACCAAACTGGAGATGCCTCGGAAGCGAAAACAGTGAAAGTGAAATGTGAAAAAGCTAAAGAGCCAAAAAATGTTTGCGTGACGAAGCCTGCTGTCCCCGAATCGCCGGCTCCCTTCGGCTGCCACAACGTCCGCACGCAGGTGAGCCTGGAGGTGGTGCAGTGTCAGTCTGTGGCCACCAGCCCCATGACCCCTCCTGAGGGGGACCAGGCCTTCTGCTTCCCCAGCTCCGTCGGGAGGTGTGAGGCCCTGGGTGCAGAGACTAAGGACGCTGAGCTGCAGGTGGGCCAGCAGGTGGAGTATCGCTCTGTAGCTACAGCACCTATGACCCCGAGGACGCCCACCGTCACGACTTTCCCTGAGATCAGGAAGGGAGCCAGCATAGAGGAGAAGATAGTGGAGGAAGAGGAGGGCAGAAATGAGCAGGAGGTGGAGGAGGAGAAAGTTACTGATGAGAATACAGTTGCAGCAGCTGAAGACGCGAGAAATTGTAAGGAGAAGTGTGAGGAGCCGGTGCAGGAGGTGAGCTGGGATGAAAAGGGGATGACGTGGGAGGTGTACGGGGCGGTGGTGGAGGTGACTGTGCTGGGCTCGGCCATCCAGAAACACCTGGAGAAACAGGTGAAGAAGAGACAGCCCTCCATGCCTCCCCCTCCTCCGCTCAACCCCTCGGCCGTGCCCCTCTCTCCAGAGTCCGAGGAGGGGGGTTCAGGTAAAGGCCGGGCGGCGAAGAGGGGGGACGGGGAGGTGAGCCGACGCAGGAGGAACCCCTTTCGTCAGATGATGGAGAACATGCAGCAGCCGCATTGTTGCTCCAAAGCTCACACCACTGAGTGACATAAGAAAGAAAACAGCAGCTGGTTGGAGAAAACACACCCTGTGCTGGAGAATCATATTTAATGGCTGTGATACAGAGCAGTCACTGATTTACTTCAGAGTGATGTTGCCTTGAGAAGCAAATCACCTCCTCACATGAGACACAAAAGCACAAGAGCATTTCCTTCTGTCATGGAGCACTGATCAGTGAGAATCAGCCATACAAGATGAGTTCATGTTGTTTTTTTCTTGCCGTTACATGCTGGAGAAATGAGGCTGATATATCAGTGTCATCATAGACTCAGTCATTCAATCGTCCATGAGTCATTTTAGCTGTTGATGCTTTTTTAAAGTGCACCTCAAACAATGAAAAGCCATCGTAATCAATCAGCTGAGAGAGATGATAGCAGAGTGACAGTTTCAGGGTCGATTTGTTTCGAATGTACGGCAGTTAAAATTGGCCTAAATGTCGCCTCGATGTGTGTTTGCGTACGAGGAGTCCTTACCATGAGTGCAGGCTTTTCTATGTCTTATAATCTGCTTTTACATTTGGCACAATGTTTTGACTTGTTTGTATTGTGAAAAGTATAAAAATGTACCGACGACGAGCACAATCAAGATCATTTGAGAAAAGTAATAACTCCTGAGTATGAGGGTATTTTTAGTCATTATACTTACTGTATTTTAACGCCATTATTAGTGATTTAGTTGTGATGAAACTTATTTTTAAAGTGTTACAGTGTCGGTGATGTTGGTGTTCACACATTAACCTCATAAAAGTGGGATCAGATGCACATTTAAAGAAATTGATTTTATTCACAGATTGCACTTGTGATACATTCATTTAGATGTCAGTAAAGAATAAAATCCTTTTTTTTTCAGTCTGCTGCTGGTAGGGAGTCTAAAACTACACCTGCATGAGGTTTTATTTCAGCAACAGGTATCTCAAACCCAAAGCAGAACATGTATAAGATTAAAGAGTCGTAAATAAGACTTTCATTCATACATCGACACTGATTCAATATTCTTTTCCTCTTTTTGGATTTACATTTCTCATTGCAACAAAAAATATCATTGAGTGTTGACATTACTTATAATACAGTTTATTTCAAAGCAAACCAAACAGTTTTTAAACATTTGTTTAATATATTAACACAAATAAAGTGATTCACATGTGCAACAAATAATTGTTTTTTCTTTCTGTTCAATCTTTCATTGTCTAGATAAGATAAAGACATTTTTAAATGAAGAGTTTCAAAGTTTGAGAAATAGGTTATTGGCTTTCTTGCTGAGAGTTCGATGAAAAGATTTATAGATAAAACTTTAAGAAGGTAATAAATCATCTTTCATACATTTCCAGGAATCTTCCAAGTAGTTTCTGCTTAACTTTAGCTAATTGTTCCATTTTAATTTCCAGCTTAGTTTCGTCTGCAAGCTGCAACAACTCACTTCAATTGATTGGCCTGCTGAGGGGAAATTAGACAGAAACTAGATGGAAGTTAAGTTGGCATGATCAGCAGAAGTTAAGCAGAAACTATTTAGGAAGTTTCTTTTTAATGTATAAAGAAGTTAACAGCTGTTTAACTGCTTATCGGAAAATAACGGACTATTACTACAATTAACTTAGCATAGCATAAAAACAGGAAACGGAGGAAACAGCTAATCAGAGTCAGTCCAAAGTTTTATATGTTTGTACAGATTAAAGCTGTTAGCTGTGTTTGAAATTTAACTGAAGAGAGCAACAAAGCATATTTTCCATATGAGCATAAGTATAGTTTCAGTGTCACATGATCACTTCTTAAGCATTTTTTTTACACTGTAGGTGCCATGAATCTTGTGCATACCATCAATAATAAATTACTATCAGTGAGAAGAAAAGGATTTTTGAAGAATTCAAACAATACCATCAATATTTGGTGAGCCTGATAACAGAGAAGCATCATGTGTCCATCTGAGGTCTCTCTTCATTACATCCATCACAGGTCTGTAGTGCTGAATGCAGGGTTAGTAAAACCCATCTGAGCATTGTTGGAGCCTTTCTTCTGGCCCAGCTGAGCCAGCGCTGCACCCAGAGGCTCGATGTATTCTGGTGGTGGCCTGTCATCGTCCTCCTCCTCCATGATCACGTGCTAATGAGGAGGCATGTTTTAAGATTAGACCATATTTCAATTAGTACAAATGAAGATCGGGCTGTAAAATGCAAAAACTCACCATGCCAGATTTTGTTTCCTTGTCAGGAAGGTTCATGTCGTCAGTGTAGTCCAGGGAGCTGAGGCTTTAGGGAAAAAAGATTCAAAGTTGATCATTTCACCAAGAGTGTTTTATTTCAACAAGTCAGTATTTCAGTTTTTGATTTAAATCAAGGTCACATGCCAATGTCAAGAGCCAGTTCTTCATCACAGCATGCGGTAGCGAGCACACTGGGACAAAATGTTCACCTGGAAACATTCCCAGTTTATTAATCAGGACTGCTACAGAGCGGAGCACGAGGTCCTGTGTCTCTGTGAGCCACCGCCGTGTCAAACCGAGATAATAACTGCTATCAACAGATGGTGGAGATCAGTCACAGAGAGCTTTTCTTTACCTGACTTTGTCCACATCTGAGCTCTCCTCATCCATGTCCAGGGCCATGGTTGTGTCGATGTTGAGGTTGAGGACAGGATTGGCCCTGTGAGCGAATAACAACATCCACAGTCAGAAATATATTCATATTATTTACTCATTGGTTTATCTGGTTGTGTCCTCACCCCTCCATGGTGTATTTGTTGGTTCCAGGCACCACGGGACCACTTTTCTGGTTGTCATAAGTCACCATGGACGCAGGGTTCATGGCTTTAGCTGCCTTCAGCTTCCTCCTGTAGCTGTAGAGTGAAGTGAGTCGAGTAGTAAACAGATTGGATGTTCTTAGATCAATGATACTTTGGGATAAACTGTGTGGTTAATAGTTCATCATCCTGTCTGATCCTGTGTCTAACTTTATTCTTACTTCCTGCGAGTGCACATCAGGGAGGTGGTGAGGACAGCCAGCACGATGATGAGGCCTGCCACCATGCCCATCAGGATGTACTGCACAGGGTCTGTTTCTGTTTTGGGCTCAGGAGCCTTCCCCTGAAACACAAGTTAGAAATCCATCTTTAGAATAACTTGTCTGTGGACCGACAAGGTTTCATTTACATTCATGTTGTCAGATCTAACAATATAGTTGTGAAACATTTATAAACTACAAAAACTAGAATTC
Organism: Pagrus major; assembly: GCF_040436345.1. Lineage (NCBI taxonomy): Eukaryota > Metazoa > Chordata > Actinopteri > Spariformes > Sparidae > Pagrus > Pagrus major. The sequence continues at coordinate 20,894,185 of NC_133232.1, read as the reverse complement.
AGTAGAGTGCATACCTCTGCCAAGACACAGCAGCCCCCTTTAATTCAATCAAGCTTAATCTAATATCAAAGAAAACCAAAATCCACCCTCCTGGCTGCACCTTTGCTCCTTCAGTTCAGCTGAACAAATCCCAGAGGCAGAAGTACAATAATTATTGTGATAATAAAACTAATCTTAATGTCAGTGCACAATTAATGTTTGACTGCTGTAAAATGTATCAATTTAAGCTTCAACATGTTGAAGTGTTAGTTAAACTGTTGGACATTTGCAAGAATCTGCTTCTGTCAAAGAAACAGATTTCCCCTTTAGTGTCTTCAGAAAATATTCCTAATGGTCTTTTTTTAAATTCACTTGGATCAGTGATTTCAACACATGGACACTTGTCTCCTGACAAGTAGCCCTTATCATAGTCCTGTATTTAGGAAAACTAATGTACTTACACTGTACATGGATCATCTGCGGATCAATTTTGTTTCATTTCATCTTTTTTATTTTCTTACCAAAAAGAAATCTCTGCCAGTACAATGTAAAATTAAGCATTGGTTGAATGCTGCTTTCAGGACACTGAAGAAAGACAGTATAACGAGAAAGAAGAGAAACCCTTCTGGAAAAATAAACTTCAGCTCCACGACTTACGACGTTCATGAGGCCGAGCTGTCCCAGTACGAGATAATGTTCAGGTGCATTGATCTTCGTTTCCACTTCTACAGGGGTGAGAGCGGTCCCGTTGGGGTAGATGAAGTATGCCTCTACAATAGTGTGACCTGAAGCCCTGACAGAGGAAGAAAATTTGCTTACACACTTAAAGTAATGAACCTGAATCAACTATTCATGCTGTTTTTTCATCTAAATGAAAAACTACAACTCCTCTTGTGTTGCTGCAATTATCAGCAAAAAAATCATCCTCAACAATATGATTGTTTACAGTGACACTGGCACCACCTAGTGGACAACAGTCTGCAAGTGTAAAGTGTTTATGTCAACACCAGCCAATAATTTATGATCTGTATCCGTCTTCACAGACTGTATTTTGATGTATGGTGGTTTACATTTAGAGGTGATGAGACACAGAACTTACCTGGATTCTGAAGTGTCCGGCCTGATTGTAATAATTTGAACAGCAGCTTTGGTGGCACTTGTAAGAGCCCTGAAATATCAGAGATCAGAGAAAATACCAAGTCACAAACAAACACATGACAGATTTAAAGCTTAGATAAATAAAATGAAGAAAATCATTTCTGTACGCACCTGGTGATTTCATCGCGATCTCTTTCAACCTCGGCTTCTGAAGTCGTAAATTCAAGCTCAACTTTATATGATTCATCAACTGTGACAATCTGTAAATTAAAAAGAACAATAGTATATCAGACGGGAAAGCACAGTGTGGGTCGTAAATAGAAATCTAGCTATATGATTTCAGTCACTCACTTCCAGTACGGTACTGGCGGAGAGGCCGCCGGTGTCAGTTGCAGTTACTGTTACCAGATATTTCCCTTTCAGTGTCAAATCAAGCGGCTCGGTAGTTCTGTGGAAAGTGGAGGAAACCGTGAGTATCTGCTGTAGTCATATTGTGTCTCTTTGAAGTCATCTTTGTGGCAGTTTTGAGTCTCTTTGTTGTCATTATGTGTCTCTGTGAAGTGCTTTTTGTGTCTTCTTGGTGTTTTTTGTGTCACTGTTGTGGTCATTTTGCATCTCTTTGTAGTTGTTTTATGTCTCTTTGTGATCATTTTGCATCTCTTTGTTGTTGTTATGTGTCTCCTTGTAGTGATTTTGGAGTCTTTTTGGTCTCATCCTCTGTTGTTGCTTTGCTACACTTTGTAGTTGTCTTGTCTCTTTGTTGTTGTTTTGCATCTCTTTGTAGCTGACTGACTTTCACCACTATTTACCAATCACTTCAAACGGAGGCTCTGGTCTAGGGGCCTCCTGACCCTTTGGCCGCCTGGGCCTGTTCCCAGCAGGCAAGTTCAAAACGAATCCATGAGTGTGGCAGTAAACACCAAACTTGTGAGTAACGTGTTTAGAGCAGAATGAGATGTGGCAGCATGATGACTTTGTACTCACTGAATAAGTCCAACGTAAAGGCCCTGTAGCTGCGTGGTGACGGCAGTGAACAGCAGCTTCTTGTCAGTTGTTTTATTATTGATGTCTTCAAATTGAACTAATGTTACTTTAAAATTAATCTCCCCATTTTTTCCAGAGTCACGGTCAACAGCCTGAGAGAAGCAAGAGACACAAGCAGGAATGTCCAAACGTCATATCACATATCTCATTGACAAGCTGAAACCATGTGCGTTATTTGTTTTTTCATTCATACTCACGGTGACTTCTGCAACCTGTGTCCCCAAACTTGCACTTTCTGACACCACAACTAAAATCCACAGAGGAAAAATCAGCATTAAATGTTATAATGTTGACAAAACATTTAGCTCAAAAGTTCAGATTAGTTTAAATAAAAAAATCTAAAAAAAGTTACTGGTATAACTTATTCAATGAATATTATTTAGCTGAGTAGGACAATGTCCCTTTAGATCAGTGGTTTCTAAGATGGGGGTCAGGACCCTCATAAGGGGTCACAAGATGGATGTAAGGGGTCACTGGACAGCTTGATGGGCGTCTTCCTCGTGCAATCGTGTGAGCAAGCTATGCAAACTGTACACTACACCACTGTGCGACATCTTGTCCAAATCCTAAACTTTTTCTTTCTTTTTGGAAAGTTGCTGGAGATTCTTACATTATTTTAACATTATTCAAATAAAATGTGATTAAATAAAACATCCTTTGTTGACGTGGGAGACAAATACGAGCAGTGTCGGAGGGTCATGAGTGGACAGGCTTCAGTTTAATGAGTCATGAGTCATACAATCTCAAATATAAGCTCACCAAATGTAGCCTTTGTGTGAATGAATTCTGGTGCGTTGTCGTTGATGTCTTCAATGTTGATCACTATTTGTCCTGCAATAATTGAAAGAAGAGATAAGTAAAGTGACATGAGATGTGTGTATAGGTCTGTATTTGACCATTTTGTGCTCTTTTTTCTTTCTTATCTGTAAACAACCCACTGCTGACCTGTTGTGACACTGTTGTTCTCTCCCTTCTCTGTATACTCGTCCACCACCTGAGCCTCTATAAGCACTTGGTCACATTGTTCATAATCCAGCACCTTCTCTGGGTTGACTGTGATCTCCCCCGTCTGATCCAGGATGAAGTTGCTGCAGGGTGTAAAAGAGCCGTTGCATCTGCACTGCATGGATTCTAGCTCATAGATCAGGGAATGGTTCCCGTCTTTGTCTTGTCCTACAAAGTGCCCAACAACCCCAGTGATGGTTGTGTTCTCCTTCACTGTCAAGGGCCCTGTTGGCTGGAACTCGGGCCTCTCATCGTTCACATCCACCAGGTTTACCTCCACCGTCACTGAAGCTGTCTCACCCTCCAGATCTGCTGCCACAACCTGTAGTGTGTATTGCTTGCGTTCACCCTCGTAGTCGAGCTCAATGTCTGGGTCCACAGAGATTTCTCCCCTGTAACCCTGCTCAACTGCAGAGGAGCGAATGATGAAGCTGCCAAAGCCTCCATTAATGCTAAATGAAATGCGGTTGTAGTCTATTGTTTGGTCCAAATCCTTAGCGTAAACAGATCCTACTTTTGCACCTGATAGGAAGGAAAAATACAATTTAGCTCCCGCTTTACAGTAATGAACACTTGAATATGCTTTTCAAAGTAAATACTGACCTTTTACTCCTTCTTTGACTGAGAAAGTGTAAGAGGAGGCTTCAAATTGTGGCACGTTGTCATTGATATCCTGGATTACATCAAAAGAAAACTGTTATCATCCTCACCAGGAGTGGCAGCAGCAGAAGCACCAGTAATTTGCTACAAACTGCTGAAGATTTACCTCGACATTGATGATAACTGGGACAGTGCTGGACAATGAGGGAGTACCCTTGTCAGTAGCAGTTACGATGAGCTCGATCCTCCCGTCCAGTTTCGGATCCATGGCCTCACGATCAAGCGTAGCTTTGTTTGTCAGCACACCGGTGGCAGGGTCGATGGTGAAGTAATCGCTGTACTCGCTTGGCTCGATTCCATACACAATTTGACTGTTTGTCGAATCTGGGTCATCTGCATCAGTAGCCTTTCCGAATGAAAAACATTAGAAGACAAGGTTAAGAAACTATATTTTTGGCTTAATATTGCAAGTATACAACAATGCTAGCACATGTGAACACCTGTAAAAAGAACTGTGGACACCCATATGTGATGTCCAAAACTATAGTCATCAAATTAAAGTTTGTTTGAGTGGCAATAGTGAGGTCGACCACTAATGTTGGGTGGTAATGCCTGGCTCACAGTCGGTGTTACAGTTTATCCCAAAGGTGTTGGATGGGGTCTTTCACAACAAACTGGGAAAACCAGTTCTTTCTGGACTTTGCTTTGTGCGTGTCTTGCTGAAGCAGAGAGGAGAGAGAGGATATCTCTGGTTCTGCACATGACTTTGACAATGTTATACAATTACATACTACATAACTACATTAACAAGAAACCTCAGGCTAAAAGAAAACCCCAAATATGTGGTCAGAATTGTCCACTTCCTCGATCCCTGACATTAGGAAAATTCAGTTTTGGCTTTCGAATTGCTTTTTGCAACTTCTAAAAAAATTGTAAAAAGTTAAGACACACAATTAAATACTTTTCGTTGATGCAAAACCTATAGGTTCATAACTATACAGTGAACTTAATCATCAACACCTCTGAGATGGAAAATATGAACTGTTCTCTGATTGTTACCTCTATCTTAAGTTCAAAGTTGCCGTGCTCTTCAACAAACCCCAGGTAAGACTCTCTGTTGAATACTGGACGCTGGTCGTTGATGTCAGTCAAAGTGATCTCGAGCACTGTGGTGCCGGGCTTGCCGCTTGTGTCTCTGGCCTGCAGAGTTGCTGAATACAGAGATCTGACTTCACGATCCAACAGAGTTTCGTTTTTCACGTAAATTGCACCCGTAGTTGGCTCAACGTCGAAATACAGAAGTCTGAAACACAGATACAGATCGGTCAGTAGGGGCGTCGCAGTTAGCAGAATGCAGACAGTGGCTATATTCACATAATCTGAATTACTGGTTCAAGTGTTGACATACATGCTGTCTGGAAGAAGTCTGTAGGTGATTTTGCCTTGATCCATTGTGTCCGGATCCTCTGCCTGGAAAATAAAGCAATGTGTGTTCCTCAGGAGTGTCTTACATGTAAGCTCAACCTCTGTAAGACTCCAGATAGCACAGGACTTACAATAATGGTCTCTATTGTTGTCCCAGCAGGAGTGTGCTCAGGCACCGTCAACTTATACGTGTCCTGTTGGAACGTGGGGCTGTTGTCATTGGTGTCCTCGATGGTAATAGTAACTGTAGCAGTGGTCACGAAGGTGGCTATGCCTGGGTCTTTGGCAATCACCTGCACCACAACACAAGCGTAAGAAACACTGCAGACTGGTAAGGTGCTTTAAAAATTACAAATATCACGACCTAAAGATGAGGGATGTCACCCATGGCCTGTTTTTAACTTTTCTTACTTGTACAACCGCTTGCTGTATTTTTTCGAAATCCAGTTTATCGGGCTGCTTGACCAGAAGCTGAACGATGCTGTCTGATGTGGTAGATGCTGGTTCCACAGAGAACAAGTCCTTGTCAGCTCCGTCCAGGCTTAGCTGAGTTGTGCGAGTCTGTGAAAAGCCAACCATCATTAATGTCACTCAGAGCTGGTCATGCATTAAAGGAAAACCTCATCACTTAGTTGATGAATGTCCTCCTTTTTGTGATTTTTTTTCTCTCTCACCTTATCCAGATCTTTGACCATCATGTTGATGGGAATAGACCCTGTTGTGTGCTCGAAGACCACTCCAGTGAATTGAGTCGCGATGTTACAGACAGGCTCGTTTTCTGGGCCTTCACACTTGTAAAACTCTGGGGGGCTGTCATTGACGTCGATGATGTTGATCTGTACACTTGCTGTGGCGCTGGCAAATACCCCATGGATGTTTGCTCGAGACTCAGTTGCCTGAAATTGAACAAAATATAACAATTTAACTGTCTCCACATTAATCGTACCTTATTAAGGTTCCAAATACTCAAGAAGACTAAAATGGTCATTTTTTATCCTAAAATTCAGTTCAGAGGTAGGGCATGGTCACACGACCATCGCCTGCCGACCCCCCAGGGTATACAAAAGTGAGCTCTAAGCAAGACAGTAAATGCAGTTTGAATTTTTTTACCTTGAGCCCTGATAGGACTCTGAACTAGAGAAGATGGAGGCTGGGGTGGTGGTGGCAAGCTTGCCAGCTGCAGCAGTGTGTGGCAGCGTTTGAGTTAGAGGGATGTGAATGAAAGGGAGCCGTACTTAAACGGGCCGCCTTGTGGTAAGAAACGCTGTGGTTGTGTGTGACTGATCTGATTGGCGGCTGTCAGCTGGCTACAGCTGGGGCGTATGACTACTGTGTCCTGCAGGCTAAGGCTAAGCTTCATTTATTTACATCCTTGACGCACGGTCAAGCTTGTGCACCCGCTTCAGTGTGTGCTTTTATCTTAGCAGCTACAGTAAAGATTTTGGCTTACGAAAGGGTGTAAATAACGTCTTTTCAAATCGATTTGAGATCTTGGAGCTTCTGGAGACTTGGATTACAGCGACAAGCTATATGGAGCCATTTTGTATTTTTTGGTTGTGTTTTTACATGTTAAAGCAAGTCCACATCTACTTCTATCATTTAGGAGAATGCTGCAACGCTGTTTTGTTGTGAAGCCCCAGAAATGTTTTTGCAGTTGACAAAACTTCACCTGACTTTCCATCAGCATGCGGCTGAGTGATAATGACTGAATATTCATTTTTGGTTGAATTGAACTAAACTCCTTACATATTGCACCTTAAACCAAGATGTTGAACTATTCCTTAAATCATGGTAAGTTGAAAATTGAAAAACAAAATTGTCATGATGGAAAAGGTAGACAAAGTCAAAATATATCTAGAGGAGGAAATTGATGTATTAGTAAAGAGACGTAAACAACCTGTACCTTTACAGTCAAGGTAACAGTGTCACCGATTTCTTCTCTGTCAAACATCGACGACACAGATATGACGCCATCATTGCTGATTTTGAATTGGCTTCCCTCTGCTGTGGACGCTGTCAAAGAATGTGAAAAAATAGAAACATGTATTACTTACTGACTCAGTGGAAACAGGTAATTGTTCCAAGTTGATGAGGCTCACCTTCAATGCTGTAGACCATGGCATCATTGACTCCTGTGTCCTGGTCTATAGCGGTCACTTTAATCACAGACAGGTCCTGGCAAAGAAAACAAAAGAGGATGCGTTTACAATTCTCCTCATTTACACACAACTCAAAGCAGCCTTACTGCCAATATGTGTCTTATCACACCAGGATTTACAGCAATATACATTAAAACTGAATACACTGGATGACATAATGGCAGTAAAACCTTAATTTCCTTTTCATTCACTCTTTAAAAATCAATGCAGTTAATTTTCTGATGTTGGACTGAATAAATACCATCAGCACTCACCACAGGAGAATTCTCTGCGACACTCGCTACGTAGGGAACACCGAGAAACTGAGGGTCGAGGTCTGCGACGTCCTCAACCGTAACGAAGGCGAAAACAATGCTTGAAAAGTATTCTATGTCAGGAAAGTGACATTTGCCTCCACCATCCTGTTAGGGAACACACAAGGAAATTGAAATTCACAGTTGTGTTTTTTTTTTGTTTTTGTTTTTTACAACAATAATGATTACAGACTATAAAGTGATATTTATAAATCAAAGGAAAACTATCGACAACATTGCAACATTTTGGTTCTCTGCGATATATATATTGTGATAACTTGAATAACTCTATATGGAAATAACTAAAGGGTAACTCCACCAGTTTTACACATTAAAGTGTGTTTACAGGTCTTGGGGAGTACTACTGCATTTGTGATAAAAGTAGCATAAAGCCTTTTGTGGCTCCAAGCACATTTGACCCCCGCAATGTGGACATGAAGTATAATCATGCGTATTTCGCCGCCCTGCATAATCAAGAAATCCAAAGGAGGCTTTGCCACTAGAATCACTTTCCCTTGAGCCTTGTTAGTATCATTAAGGGTAAAAATATGAAACAAAAACTCATCTTGAAGCTAAATACTTACGGTCGCCTTAATCTTCAGTTGATAGAAACCACTCAGTCCATTATAATCCAGAGGCCCAGCTAAGCTGACAACACCAGTTTTGTCTACGATGCTAAACAGACTGGCTCCAGCCTCTGGAGTAACCTGGAAAAGACAGCGTAAATTATGTTTCAATGAAGTTAATGGAACATCAGAATATCAATCAATTAGATGATTTACAAAGGAAGCTTACGCCATCAATGCTGTAATGAACAACGCCAGCATTTGAAGTGTCGTCATCAGTGGCCGTCACCTTAAACAGACTCGTACCGACGGCAGTATTCTGATGAATGGGATGGGGATAAAAAGAGGGGAAAAAACGAAATGTGTAAGCTCATTTTGATAATGGATTGACAGATGTTTTCTTCTCGCAGAGGCTTTGAGTACCTGGTTAACTGACATTATATAAACAAACAACATATCATGCTGAAGTATGAAAACTGATAAACAAGCAGATTTAGAGAGTTATTTAATTAAATATATTTGACTTACTTCTGGGTACGAAACATCGTATGAAGCCTGCGTAAATATGGGTTTGTTGTCGTTGGCATCGTTTAATGCTATAGTTAGCTGTGCTTCTCGCTGAAAGACATTGCATGATGTACTCAGTGAATACAATGAACAAACTAAAATGAAATGGATGATTTCCACTAACAAAAGTGTCACTTACACTATTGGCACCGTCAGAGACAACAACGTCGGGTTTGAGTAAACCACCGCCCTAGAATAAAAAAGAAACAACAAATTTTGAAATTGAGAAAATAATTGCACACAGAATCACAACAAAACTGTTGACAAATGGAGGGTCTCCACATCCCCTGAACCATACCTCTCTATCCAGCCTCCTACGGACATAAGTGTCCCCAGTGTTTGCGTTGACCCGGAAGTATCCAGCATCGGGCCCACTGAGTGTAAAGGTCAGCGGGTCATTTTCTGGGTCTGTTGCCTCTATAGTAAACGCAAGTCCATCTGTAACAATACCAGTGGGACATGTATAAATGTTTGCAGTATTTGTTGAGGAATTATCTCACAAAAGCGAAGTAAAAATAGTTTTTATTATTACACACACACACACACACACACACACACACACACACATACCTATGGGGACGTCTTCACACACTTCGTAAAACACATTGGTGATTGTCGGACTGTTATTTGCTGTGGAAACAGTTTAAGTAGACTGTTAAGTAGTGATTCAAAGACATAATTACTTATCAAAAGTAAAACGATCTGAACACTCACCATTAGTTAAGCTGATAAGACAAAGCAGGCACAACAACATACTTCCTGTGATCCCCCCCATGTCTGTGAATGAAAAGAAAGAGACATCTGATAAGTAGAGCGGATACAATTAGTCAATTTATTGATAAGTTAATAAACAGAAAATGAGGAGGGAACTATTTTGATAATCAATACATCAACAATTATTAAGCAACGAGACTATAAGAGGCTATTTTTTAAAATTGTTTTAATTGTATGCAGCCATACTTCTACTCAACTAAATCTCAGAGGAAAATATTCTACTTTGTATATTTACTCCACTATATTTGTCTGGCAGCTTTAGTTTTCAAACCCTTCCTGTCTAGTAAAAAACATGTATCTCCAAATCTGGTGATCTTGAGCTCAGGCTAAATAAACTATTTTAAAACCCACTTGGTCTAGCTGTAAAATGGATTATAACAAAACTGACAACAGGTTGTTTTTCTGAGCTCACGAAAAGTTTTTGGAGATATGTGGTTCTGACAGAACAGCGATGCTACAAACAGGATGATTTTATAGAATATGATGCGTTGTTGTAGATGAAACTACCCAACAGTATTTAACGTAGTTAAAATCAGTTCAACTTTAAACATCTACAACAGTAGTCATACACATTCATGCAGCAATCGTACAGTAGATAGTAAAGGGGACCATTTTACTGCAGAGTGAGTACTTTTACTTTTACTTGTAATGGAGTATTTTCACAGTGAGGTATTAGTACTTTTACTGAGGTAAAGAATCTGAAAACTTCCTCCACCACTGTGAAAACTAAAAATATGAACCTCACGGCGGCGTTAGAGGAAAAGTCATGAGATCACCAAAGCACGTAGGAATCGTCCTCTGGCATCCACCAGTGTCTGGGCAAATGTTCAAAGCAATCAAGGTTCAAAGTTGAACACAGTCAATAGTTCAGTATCAATAGTCAATATCGCACTCAACACTGAGGACCAGCCAACTGGTTGTATACAGTATTTAGACATTTATTCATTAATTTCATCCATCTCAATTTACCAGACAATTTGTGACAGAAGATATAGACTTTGCTAATAAAAGCAAAACATTTTATTCCTCATGGTAAAACACCTACATCATTTAATTGAGTTAACATGTCAGACGTATCCAGTTTTGCAGCTGGACAAAACAGTTTGAAGTTACTTGAAGGAATCACAAAGAACATAAAACTGTTCTGACACATTTCCATGGGTTAAAATTTAACCACATATTGCAGATGGCCACACCCATTACAGTACCATAAAACATGCTGGAAGGTTTCATTACAGGAAGAGCTCGGCAGTGCCAGCTCTGCCCCGTGACAGTTCATCTTTGATACTGATAAAGTTAGACAGAGAGCGGGGGTCATCAGACACAGACCTGCATCATGTGAAATGACATGTTTTCCAAATTAAGCAAGAATTTTGAAACCTTTTAATAAATCATGAGCAAAATGATTTATTGCTTTGTTTTTTTAATTGCCTGAGGACATTTTTGAGTTTTTTCCTTACATTCGCTTGGGAACAGCGCCCCTTAATTTCATCAAGTTGAAGTTCAGGAGACCAAAATCAAGCCATCATGATTCAGTTTGTAAATTTAAATTGACAAACTAAGTCAATAACGTTTATTTGAAGGGATTGTCCCCTTAAAAGATGTAGCGAATTATTTTCAGTTTATGTAAATCAGTCTTTGTATTGATTATTAAGGTTAGCTTAAGTTTACCACTAGTTCGTCTGTTTCTACTTGGTGTAAAGACAAAATAAACATTTTAAATCTGTACTGCTGGTAGGTTTATGAGCAATGAGTTTATTATAATTAAGCGAATAAACTGTTTTTAATGCTGTGACTTCAGATGATTAATCAGTTTCGTATCTCCATGTTTCTGTGAATTGTTTAATTTAAGGTGTATCTATCAATAAAGGACATACGCAGCACAGTACAAGATGTCTGACCATGTCAGACTGAAAAGAATAGCACATATTTCCAGTACATTTAAGTCCACATATAATGAGAAGAAGATTAGCATTTGTTCTTTTTGTGATAGTCACCATGCTATGTGTAGACTAAAAACTACAGGCTGATACTTAAGAAAAGGTAAATATAATTAAAAATGCAGCGGTCAAACTTACCGAACACATTCATGGAGGACCTTCTGCTTTACTGATGTCTAAATGAGACCTTTGGTTCCTCTTCGTCCTAGTGGTTATCGTCTGGTAGTTGTAAACATAAATGATTAACACATACTTGAAACGCACAGCCAATAACACAGCACTAAACCTCCACCTTGTTCGTGTTTGTCTGAGAAAACACCCTAATCCGAATCTTACTGAAGTGAAATGGATCAACTTTGCTAAACTCAAAATATCCACCTGTTGTTTGCTCTCACACATGGCTACATTATGGCTGTTTGAGCCTGGGTAGTGATGAGAGACAACTCCTCACTCCATCATTGGCTGCCACCAGCAATACATGGCATCGTGCCATTCTGGGTCACCAGTGTCCATACCAGAACCCGTGAGTGTCTGAACTGCTCTATTGTTTGAATGGGTGCTTCTGTTGTCATGGCAATAGCAGCAGTCTCTTTGCGTCCATAGAGAAAACCCAATGTGACCGGGAACTTTCCAAAACGTGTCTCATCAGAACCAATCAGTGGACCGATGCCTTTTTCAGAGAGCACAGATTCATGTAGCTCCCTAATGAGCTCTTCCCAATAATAAGCCCTCCCTTTCTGCTTGTCCTCCTAATTAAATGGCATCACACAAAGGATTATCTTCCCTTGTACACACTGGATTCATCCATTATCAGACATTTGCCACACAACAACAGCACAGATGGCCCTTCACGTCTTTACTCTGACAGAAAACATCACACAAAGCACATTTTTAAATATTGTTGAAGTTTGAAATGGGGGCACACATGAAAACACACCAACATGTATACAGGAAGTGTTGTGCACCTTCCAAACAAACAAACGGGTGTTATTCTGTCAACAGAGTTCTTTGGATTGTGAATCCCTTGATACCACAAAAGTAATTCATGTTTCATTCATGACTTTGGTGTGTTCATGTGCGTCAAGCTGGAATGTGGAAGCACCATGGATGCAAAAAAGATGTTTTGCATATCATGATTACAACCTAATATACCATTTTACAGATTGCATGTGTATATGAGCCAGAATTTGATATGCAAAACATGACTTTGATAAAAGTATCTTACCATCAACCTAATGTTTACTTTCGTCCGCAACGTTTTGGTGTCATATGACTTCACCTCGGCAACTCCTGTACCAAAATTTTCTCCGCCTTATTTCGACACCAGTAATATTGCTAACATGCTAATGTTTAGAGAGAATAATGCTCACCATTCCCCTTCTTAGTCTCACACGTTAGCATGCTAACAATTGGAGCTGATGTGATGCTTGACTCGTGCTCTTTTGAAATATAAAAGACAAAAAAAAGCAAAAAAGCAAATTGAGTTCTTCTATAAGCTACTCAAATATCCTCAAAAAATTATACTAGAAGCTTTTAAAACTCTGAAGTAAAATTATCTCTGTGAATAACGAGTCTACAGCTGTGAAGCTTAGACGAGGCACTGCTTCAGCAACAGCATGCTAACATGGCGACAATGACAAAGCTAACATGCTAATGTTTAGGAAGTACAGTGTACACCATGTTCACCATCTTAGTCTAGCGTGTTAGCATGTTTGCTTATTAGCACTATACAGAGTTGATACTGATAGGACTGTTGGTTTTATAGGTATTTGGATATTAACCAAAGTATTGGACAAAGGTCACCAAAGTTACACAATTCATCACGAGGTTGACATGAATGATCACAATTTATGAGAATCCATTCAATATTTGTTGAGATAACCACAAATGTCAACCTCATGGTGGTAAGAAAAAGCCGGTGAATAACCAAAAAATCATACAGCATTCATCCTCTGGGCATCCTATAACTGTTATTAAAATATGTTATATCAATTCAGGCGATAGTTGCTGGATATTTTAGACCAAAGTGGTCGACTTACTGACTGGGTAACCGACAGACTGTCAATGCCGTCTCTAGAACAATGGCGCCAGTTTGGCTAAAAATAGGATTATGATGCCAATTTGTTCAACTGACCTATAACGTGTTGAATGTCAGCTTCGAGGTGGGTCAGACTGGTGAACTGGGCTTCTTTTTTACCTCAGGAGATGAGGCTCATGTGATGAAAATCATTTGGTTGAACAGAATATGTTACCTTTTATAAGGAAGTAAACAACTAAATATGTGCAAATAAACCACATGAATATAATCGTACACAATGACGTTCATCCTAAATCCTGAAATCTTATCCAATTAGACTTTGGTTTATGACTTAGAGCACAACACTGCCACTCCTGCAATAAAAATATCTAAATGGGAGGGAATGTTATAAAACGCTATCAAAGCAATTCCAGTAAACAGAAACACAAGTTAAAAAAAAAATCTAACTGTAATGGCTGAATGATTGGTCCGTCGGGGGTGTTGTCATTCCACATGGACAACCTAATGAAATAGTCCTGATAGGTAATGACGCACACAGGCTCATAAATGAACACATTTGTGATGAGAATTAACAATATTTATATTCAAAATCCAGTAAATGATGATAAAGAAGGGACGTTGTCCCCCTCGTACCTTCCTTTTAAGGGTTAAGATGAGTTGCAGCTCCTTTATTCTCTACATTCTCCTGTCTGTGCATTTATCTTTATTAAAGACTCTTTATTACTTCTCCTTCCAGTACACAGTAGGTGCTTTCATTTCCTGGTATACTTTAAACCTTTATTCCACTACGCCTCTGAGGGAAATATTGTACTTTTGACCTCAGAAGGTTTATCTGACAACCACTCAATAGTTACTTTGCAGATTAAGATTTCACATACAAAACACATGATCAGCAAAATATGATACAATATGAATCAAAGACATGGGTAAGATTAGCTTTAGCTCGACCAGCTACAACAAAATAATGCTGTTGATTGTCGTAAAAAATCTAAATCTTTGACGGTGTTGGCACTGGGCTGCTTCTATTTACATCCCAGATAATACTGTGTGTCCTAGATACACTCTCTTACAGCTTCCCTGAACTGCTGGTAAAAGACTGTGGTAAAAAGTACCTTTTTCCTTTAAGCACTTGATAAATATCACGTACAGCACTGTTGTATTTATTGAACTTTTTTGGAGTTACATATGTTTGCATCAGCCACTTGTGTTGGAGTAACTGAAGCTGTGTGTTGATTGTTTGATTGTGCTTTGGTAAACCCTCTCCAATCCTCAACGGTGATGTCTTCATGTAGGTCGTCCGTCCTTGCTTCTGGCCTCTTTACAGAACAAATCAGAACATCAAATATCTTTAAGATTGTGCCCTTGCCCAAACAATCCATCACCATTACGTCCTCTACTGTTGATAAGGGGAGGATAGACAGTGGCTGATGTCGTTGTGTTGTGATGAAGTTGGAAATGCTTCTTTTATCAGCTACTTCTTCAAATAAAAACAGATGTTCACTGTCAGCAGTGGCGGTCCTAGCTTGCATGACGCCCTGGGCGAACCTCACCTTCATCATTCCTACCTGGTGCCATCAGACTTCATAACGCTCACTCCATAACACACAAATAATGCTCTGTATTTGTACTTGCTATGATAACCTTATTAATTAATAATTAATACTTCCCCTTTTTCCACCAACTCTGTATATGAGACTTTCTCAGCAGCAGCAGACACACCTTTACAAAACAAAGGGCGCCCAGCCGCCCACTCCTCACGGCAACATGACATCATTGACTTGACGTGTAAATGAGCAATACAAAAACCGGATGACATGAATGCAAACAAATTTAAGGCGGCACCGGGGTCGATCCGCCGAGATAAACCCAGAGGCTTCTGCTACAGAGATCATTACATTTTTAAAAAATTTTGCTTGAAAAATTGTCATTACAAATCTATTGTAAAAGACAATTAATTTTCTTTCGATCGTCTAAACAATTAATCGACTAATTGTTGCTAATTGGCACCTCTAGTGGTTCAAATGTCAAAATAAATAACAATTGGGACAGAGTCGACATTCTTGTTTATATTGATAGTTTTGGGGATGTTACCATTAGCCACTATTTCTGCATATAGCCTCACAATCTTGAGAAAATGCTAAATACTTTCAAAAACACAAAGCCATTCACCTGTCAAAGGCTCTTCAGTCTACAGTGGCAGTAAAGAAGAATCTGGCGCCCCCTGCTGGTTATGGCGTGTATTCAAGTCTCGTCTGCAACAAATAAGACTATTCTGATCTTTCCTGTCATGTTATTCCTCCAAGTCTCTAACATCCTGCATAGCGCGTTTACATCTGCATTGAAGAGACTAACTGGCATCAGATTCTCGCATTTGTCATCTGCTTTTGGGATCTAAATGATGAAGTCTCCTCTCTCAGGGAGATTACAAACAGAGATGTCTCTAAACATTTCTAAAAGTTGTTCCTGCAGACTACTTTTAAACTTTATGATACATCTCGCCGTCTCCTTCTAACTCAGTGAGACGCTTTTCACAGGCGACCCTGAACTTTCGAGTCAAGCTGACACTGTGTTTATTCTGTCCATTACGGTAAAAATGGCAGCACGGCGCGTGCTGTCTGCTGTATAAATGCGCAGAAATGGGGGTGTAACAGGGAACTGCAGAAACCCAAAACAACGGAGGGGCTGGATTTACTTCACCAAAACTAAAACACAGGCGATTACGGAAGTAATCCAGGGGGTTGCAAATCCACAAACCCGCCAATTGTGCAGACAGACTGTGGAGAAAACACGAGAGTCTGATGTTTAGCACCTTTTTCACAGCAGTGGTGAAACCCACGGAATGTTCCACACGGGAACAGCTGACTATAGGATGCCGCACTTAGCCTAACGAGATGTGAACATTACAAGGAAAATATCAGTGATCAGATGTTTGCATATTAACAATCAGGTAACTACGCTGCTCCTCTTTTTTTATTGCTTTGTCTCGGCTGAGTTTTGGAGATTTACGGTGCGTGTTTACGGGAGACGCTTGGACGGGTTATTAGGGTTGTCATCCTGCTCAACCTCCAGCCCCTCCTTGTTTTGCTGCTACCGAGAGCGATGTTGTAATGTTTACATTTAGTCTATTTAGTTGCAAGCCGCTGCTGCTCTCCTTAGTCAGCTTCTCATTAGGTGCACACTTCTGGGAGCGTTCAGGAGACCAGATATGCTCCAGTGCTTTGCAGTGCAGCATTCAAAACAGACCAAGACATTATTTATTAACTCCTGCTGGATAAATTGGGCCTGAAAGGTGGCTTAAAAAGGCCCAATAGAGCTTGATGGTCCTCATGTGCAGCTCCACACAGTGTTTTGCAGCCGCTTTCAGTGGCCTACAAAAACATAGCTGAGAGATGTCGTGTTAGAGCTTGATCCTGCAAGTGCAATATTACATAACTGTGTAGTCTACAGTAGGACACTGTGGCCTCAAGTGAGAGTCAAATAAGACTGTGGGCCACAGTAAGAGGCAGAGTCTTCTACAGAATAAACAAAACAAATGCTAAAATGTTTGTGTTGTTGAAGGGAAACAGGTCCTTGATACTTGAATGGTCAAATTATGGAAAGAGATCATTATTTTTCTGATTTTCCTGTACTTATCGATCGGCAGTGCCTAAAAAAGTTTGATCCTTTACTTCAGTAAAAGTAAGACGAGGACAGACAAGTGAAAGTCTTGCATTCATGATCTTACTTCAGTAAAAGTATTGATTTTTAGTAGTAAGAGTATCAGCAACCGAATGCACTTAAAGTATTAAAGTACTCATCATGCTGAATCTGAATATTACTGGATCATTATTAATAATGTATTAATATGGACTTTAAAGGGGCACTGTTGAACTTTTTGGTCATATGGTCACCCCACCGTAACTCAAAACACAGGCCCTTTTAGCTTCAATGTTTACAAATACAAACATAAACAAATGGCTTTAAAGTACATATAAAACTGTGAGTCTATGTATTAAGAGCTCTGGCTTGTTGTTTACTTATAGGCCTGTAAAAAAGTTCCCCTTTAATGTATGCTGGAGGAGTAGGAGCTACAATGTTAATTGCTTTTTATACTGCTGGGTAGTTGACTGTAACAATGCATCATATTGTATGAACTGTTTTAGTAGTTACTTGCACAATATTTCCTGCAGAAACATAAAAATAATAAATAATAAACTTTATTTATATAGCACTTTTCAAAAACAGTTACGAAGTGCTTTACAGAACAAGATAAAATAATGCACACAGAACATAAGACCTAATAAAACAGTGGGTAGTAAAACCAGGTAAAAATAAGTGATAGAAGAGGGATGGAAAGCAGACCTTCCTGTAAAAGTGTGTTTTCCTCAGGGTAACTATAAAGTAGCATAAAATATACTACATATATAAAAGTACTATAAAGTACAAGTATCTCAAAATTACACAGGAACAGTGCCTGAGTTAATGTACCTAGTTACTTTCCGCCACTTGTGACTGTTGTTTAAAAAATCACTGCATGTATCTGTGCTGTGGATGGGAGACCAGGGGAAACAAGGTAACTTTAAGCTTTAGGGACGTCTGGTTCAATAGTGATCCTCGCAGTTTTTGGTGCCCTTTTTTTTGATCACAAGCAACAAACAACAAGAGGAACTGCTTGTTTTGATTCACTGTAGCAAAGACTGTCTGGTTGTCTGCTGTCTGTGTTTGCTGCACGCTGATTGGTCACTCCGCGGAGGGGGCGTGGCTTCGCCATAACAATGCATTTCAAGGAACATACACGCGCCAAGGAATGTTTTCTGTCGCTGGGTAACTAACGGTATCTGTGGAGACGTTTAACGGTCAGTCCTGCTCAGGTGAACGCTGCCGTTAACGGACAGGTCGTTACCAAGGTTTCCGGAGAGCACGGTTAGCTCATGCAGCGGTCGGAAGCGTGTGTTAGCAGGCTAGCGTTAGCAAGCTAGTAGCAGCCCCGTCCGACATTGTCAGAAATCTGTTGGAGGAGACAGCAGGCGATTTATAGTCAGGTAACTGTTAACGTCACTGTCCATCTGGGGCTGGTGGTCGCTTAGAAGAGTCCACGAGAGGATAACTTGATGGGACACGACGTTTCGGAGGCTCAAACACCTGCCATCTCCCCTCCTCACCAAGCAAGCAAACTCGCTCAGAAAGTAAGATGTGGGCTCTGTTGTTAGCCAAACCTGTCCGCACAACGCTGGTGTCTGTCTGCTGTGTTACATGGGAAGAATGTGGAGTGATAAATTAGTTAATGTCCTAACTTTGTCCCAGCATGCAGGCTAAACAGTTTGCTAACAGCAGTAATGTGCAGCTGATCAGTCCTTCTGTGCTTGGACAAAGCGTTAGCCTAGCTTGGCTAAAATTAGCTGCTCTCCTTCAACAGGGGACGTCGGATTTGCCCCAGCAATGAGAAACCAACGATTGCCACAACGATAATGTTTGTTATTTCCTCAGTGTTGTGTGCAGGGCTTCGTATTAAACTTGTTAGACACGGTGTAAAGGGACAGTGGCCTCATTAAATTGCAGGGTAGCTAGCGGTCCCGCTTGCCTACCATATCTTTTGTTGTTGCTTTGTCTTTTGAGCACATGGCTTTCCATGTTTTTGTCCAGGCAGGCTACAGCGACCCCTATTAAGTCTGTCCCCGAATTTACCGCATTAATTACACTGTTGAATTCACACTCTATAAGCATTTTAGTTAAACTGAACATAGGTAATGGTCTTTGTAATTCCCTTAATTTAAAAATAAAACCAAGGGACGTTTGTGACATGTTTTCTTGATTAGAAACGACATCAGTTTAGTTAGTGGCCTAGATCAGGATCAGTCTAATCAGGCACCTGTGGCAATGTATAGTTATTTGTCTCATATTTTGTGAGAACACTGTGTTTTTGTGCTTTCAATAGCATGGACCTTTCAAGTATTTGTTCCATTTATAAAGTAGTGATTAAATGTCTGAATATTTAAGTCTTGTTTAAAAACGCCAAGTTCTCATCATGGGAAGGACTTTTAATTTCACAACAGAGAAAAGGCAAATGTGGAATTATACAGATAATTTACCAGAGGACTTTTTTTGGGCTAGAAATGGGGGTGAACTGTGTGTTGATACGTAGACAACGTTGGCATTAGTCACCTTGAAAATGTAGGAATGTTCTGTAACGCATGTGCTGAATTTCAGTAAGAGTGATCTGTGCCATTTTTAATTAAATATAATTATAATATAAGTTACATTTTCTCAAATACATATGCCATACATTGCTTATTCCAGGGTATTTAATCAGTGAATTGGGTTAATTGGGTTAATTGGGTTACTCAAGATTTACCCTAAACTGGAAAGTAGAGGACTTGTCAACAAAGTGGGGTCCAGATACCTTGAGTGATCCTCAGAAAAATGGTCAACAGTTTAAATTTACTATTAATTCAATTACTTAAAATATGATTTAGTTTATAATAATGTTATAAAATGATGACTTCCCAAAATGATTAGACTGTGTGCTTGGCTGGCCGATAGTTAAAGGAGATACAGAAATGAGTTCTGTAGTTGAAAAAGTGGATTTCTGAATTTGTCAATTTGTGTTTTTGCAGGGTTAAGACAATCAGAGGCAACATACAAGTGCCTCCACTGTACGGTTTCCTTTCCCATAGTGTGACTCGTCTGCACGACGTCACCAATGCGACCATGGGAAATAGCAGTAAATAGGCTGCCACCAACAGCCCCCTTAAACCCGAGGAGGTTCCTTGGAGAGCCCTGCAACGCCCCAGTGCATCTCAGGAGAAGGTAAAAGCTCTGCCTTGCCTTTCCGCATGACATTTTCCTTTTAAAGATACACTATCTAACTTAGAAATATATAAATTGTGATGCTTTTAACATCAGCCAAATGTCAGGTTAGTGTGTGACTCATGGTGCCTTACCCCCGCAGCAGAAAAAAGACACCTTTCTTTGACACACATACAGTCCATGCAGTAGTCATTGGATGTAATCGTTAGTGCAAACGTAGCATATATTGTTAGAATATTTTGACAGAATAAAAGTTCACCACATATTGGTTATAAACATATGACAGTAGAACATCAGAAACAAAGGGTAGTGACTTTTTAAAGCAGTGGCTCTGCCATGATGTTGAGCTTGTTAAAGGGTTTTCAGTGGGACTGCAACTAATGATAATTTTTTGTTATCGATTAGTCTGCCAATTATTTTCATGATTAGTTGTTGCCAAAAAAAAAAAAAAATGACGTCTTCAGATTGCTTCTTTTGTCCAACCAACAGTCCAAAACCTAAAGACTCTTAATTCACTGTCCTATTAAAAAGAAAATCTGCACATTTAAGAGGCTGGAACCAGCAAATTGTTGACATTTCTGCATGAAAAACAATTTATTGTTTATCAAAACAGTTGGTGATTTATTATCTTTCGATCAACTAATCGATTAATCAACTAATGATTGTGACAAATTAAAAAAATGTGTACATTAGGGGTGGGACAAAATGTCAACATGGCAATTTGTTGTTTCACTTCCTCTTGCGATGTGATTAGATATGCTGGCACCATATCGATATTTTTATTAAAACATGCAGATTCCCCTACCAGTTTGACTTTCCAGAGTCACTAATTCATAACTCCTTGTGGTGTAAACTTCTGTAAACTTAATTTACACTTTGGAAAGAATTAAGTGAGCCATAGGTGTGTCCTTCCTTTAAACATTTTAACTCCAGAACTATTCAGTTTCCGAGCAGTCCGGCCTTTTTGCCAGGTTATGGCTATTTTTAAGATTGTTCACTTTTTAAAGCATTGTTTCATCCTAGTTCATTTCAGTTTTCATTAAATATAGCTAAATTGACACAACAAAGCAGTGAAGGAAAAAAAGGTTCCTGCACTTTGCTTTTTCAGGTTTTTTTTTAATACTTCAGTTAGACAGACATCGTGATTTATTATTAGACAATTGTCTTGCAAACTACCGATTATCGCAGAATTGCAGTATCATCATACGATTGTTATTGTGAATCATATTTTGAGATATTCTTTGATTTTCACCACTAATACACCTGTTTCATAAATATCACATCTTTAAGGCAGATTTTTATTGACACATCTCTATGTGGATAAGCAGAACACCTAGAATATCACATTTGAGAGGTAATTTCGAGGAGTCTGTTAATGGACATAATGTATTGAATTGTCTGTGTCAATACTTTTTCTATATGATGTTACAGCCCACAAGTGAGACACCAGTGGGGGAGACGAGACAGACCTGTACTGCACAGTTCCCTGGTCCAGGATGAGAACTTCCATCATCTGCTTTTCTCCCAACATCATCAACAGGTTCCTTTAGATGACTCCAGACAATACAGCCACACCAGCACAGCACCACGCATGCTTCACCCTGCTGCTCACCTGCCCCAGCAGAGCCCCATCATGGTGGATCTACACGACCAGGTAACAGGACAGCCTGATGGGTAACGAAGTTCTGACGTTGATCAAACATGATTTGCTGTCTTGTCAGACCACATGTCTGTCATCCTCAGTAATGTGCTTTTCTGTGATTTAAAATTAAACATTCTGGTGCTACGTAATTGTGTAATGAGTTCATTTTGGGAGAAAGGCTTCTGTTTTAGCCAGATTGTAGAGTCACACCATCTCTCCCCCCGCCCCACTTCTCTCCGTAAAAGATGCACCAGGGATCAGTTCCAATATCATACACTGTTACGACGGTGACGACCCATGGATTTCCCATCCACACCGGGCAGCCCCTTCCAGGGTGCAACACTCAGCAGCTCCCAGCATGCTCGGTAATGTTCAGCGGACAGCTCTCTCTGCTCTGCTGCCTTCCTCCTCCTGTGAGTTTGAAAAGGAAGAGCCCAAATGTCAGTGGCATCCATGTAGCACACCATACCAGCCATGCAATCTGTTACTGTTCATGACTAACCAATAAGCTGCTGCTGTCACTGTGCAGGATGTGTGGTTCATGTTAGCACAAACATTAGGAACAGTTAAGCAACATAAAGTTCTGGTGCACATTGAGTTTCTTTGTGGAATCACATCGCAGAATAGTAATTAGTGTGTGTTGTGGCAATACTGTCAGTGCTGTGGTTTTATGTAATGATCGCTTCTGTTCACTCCATGCTTACAAAATGCTTTCACTGTAACCGCCTTACTGCAAATATAAGGAGCAAACTGCTTTGGTTAGGTGGAGGCTTCTGAAGTGTTTAGTTTGATTGTTGTTAAAATATAAAGAAGGACATTGACTTACATAAATTAATATCACTTCCTTATTATTGTTTTCTCTCCTCAGCTCATACAGGCATGTACCATGCAGCATATGCCAGTGTCTTATCAAGCCTTTCCACCCCTGATCTCCAGCGAACATTTTGTATTGCACCCAAACCCATATGTACCCCCCCACCAGCCACCGCACCTTACTCCGTTGAGCCAGTTTGTCCCTTTACAGCCTCAACACCCACGCATGGTGAGTAGTCCACATCATACTCACGTTTTTCAATGAAAACACAGTACAGTTGATGTAGCGTGTAAAGACTGGTTTGCGAAAATGCATTCATATGTCATGACTAACAACAACATTTTTTCCCGCACATCTCTCTGTCCTCTCAGCCTCTACAGAGGGTAGAAAATGAAGTTGACCTAAGAGGGGACCAGCACCCATTAGGGACCTTCTCCTACCCTCCCTCTCATCACCCACCAGCGCTGCCTCCTTCTCTGCCCTTACAGTATCTTCCTCAAGAGCCTCTGCATCAGGAGCTTCCCTTTGGAGTGGTAAGACAGCCTCTGAGACAGTCTTCGACCTTTATTTCCCAGGGAACTTGACGGTGCACTTATTATCCAGAGTAGAAGATGGAAAAGCCTTTGACAGAAGAAAAGCTGGTGTTGCTCATAAAGCAAACACATCAGAGAAGCTTATCTCACCCATGTTAACTTTAATATATCAAAGTAATAATAATATAATGTCTTTGTGTCTAAAGTCTGGTAGTTAAGGAAAAGTTGTACTTGTTTTTTTCATTCATGCAAAATAAACTGATATAAAGTATTTGTGGCAATCAAATGTGAAAAATGTTTGGGATCCACTGTCCTAACCAGTGGTAGGCAAGTTGCTTGCTCCACTTAACACTCATTAAAAACAGTAATAACATGACCTACCAGTGCCGGTGCCTCCCAACAGCACCAAAGCCGCAACAAGTTGCATCTTCTTTATTTAACAGTGGTAGAAGTAACTGTAATGTGACTGTTGCCATGAGCTTGTGCAATTCACCCACTTCCTAAAGAACTGTCACTTAACTGCAAAAGTGTCTTTTAATAGCTGTGTTTCCATGAAGCATTTTATGCGCATTTTGATGAATATCGCATTAGAAATTGTATGGAAACGGCAAAAGAGTTTAAAGTTTGTCCGCTCGCTTGAGGTGGATTTTGTCTTATGCGAATCAAAGTTAATGCGCAAAGTGTTTGATGGAAACAGATTTGCCGAATAAACTCTGACGTAGCGTACATTCAACTCACGGCTGTTTCTGCTGTCTGACTAAACATGTCTTTGTCGTCGTCTCCGGACTGCATGCAACATGGCTAATGCTAGTTGATATGCAAGAACAATTACAACCTACCCCATTGAAAGTAATTCCTGCAGCCCTCTCTCCATTTTGTCTCCTGGTTTGTTTACCTCTAGCCTCTGTTTACTTCCACATCCATGTGTGACGTAGCCACGTAGCCTACACTGCGTCATCCTCTGATGAAATTCAGCTTTACATAGCCTAGTTCATTTGCTCAAAACAGTTTATGGAAATGCACCCCTTTATTATTTTTTTTTAATTCGCCTGACATTTGATGGTCATGTGTCTAATGTGCTGTCGTTTAGGTTTTTTACTTCCTTTACTCGCTAAGAATTTCTCACTTTTCTTAAACCTGCTGTCGTTCTAAAGTGATATGGAGGAAGAACGTTCACGTAAATCACAGACTTCTGTTCCCTTAAACTCTGTGTGTTTCTCCTCAGCCATATCCCCACATGCTGCCCCGGCGAGTGAGTGGACAGAGATACAGGTTGCAGCAACCTCTCCCCCCTCCTCCTCCACCTCCATCTTACTACCCAGGCTTCCTCCCTTACTTCTTGTGAGTACCTACAATAAAAGCACCATATTTGATAAAGTAAAGCAGCCATAATAATGTGGTTATTTACTTGAATGTAAGGCACATGGTTATGCTAAGTTCTCTTCATCTCTGCTTTTCAAAAGTGAAATGAGTGAAGAGGCAGTACAGAAACAATGATTTCCTCTAGTTACCACTCCGTGCTGGTAATAGCTTAGAATCACAGTGAAGTTGATCGTGTTCATGCCTGCTAAGCAAGTTATGCTTCTCTCTCCTCTCAGGTCAATGCTTCCTGTGCCTCCAACAGCAGTGGGCCCAGCCATCAGTCTAGACCTGGATGTGGACGATGTGGAAATGGAAAACTATGAGGTGAGTGTGATGGTTTGTGGAGAAACAAAATCTTTGTTTCACATGCTGAATACACAGTGTATACCAAAGATTTGGAGCTCTCTGAGAAGAACTAAGTCCCCATTAATTAAGTCACAAGTGTTCAATTTATTGTAATTCGCTGGATATGACAATGAATTTCATGTTAAAATGCTGATGGTTGATCTTGACATGAAACATATTTAAATGGAGCCTGATGTGTTGGTTGGCCGATTTTGGCCTATCACAGATAAATGTATGAGCATATATGTTGCCCGATATGCACTGATATAAAAACCCTTTTTATTTAGAGATAATAATGCAGAAAAATATGCTTGGGATAGTTGAAGATTATTAAACTCCCACTGACGTTTACTGTGTCAGTGCACAAACAAGAGTTTGATAACCATACTGAGGGATGGTTGCAAAAAATGCGTCCATCTAAACTTTTTGCTTACTAATATCAGCATCGGCCTCAAAGATCGAGAATAGGTCAGGCTTCATATTTAACAATTCAAGTAGTAGTACATTGCTCATTATGTAGGATTTTCACCTTGTGGAATTCATGTAAATGTGTAAAAAGTGTAAAAGTTTCACATGTATACTAAAGTTAGTAGTTCTTATATGTGGTCATGAATCTAAAAGCAAATGGCACCAGACATCTTGTGAGAAAAGCTTAACTCTTTCCTTTTTCCCCCCACTATATCTCTAAGATTACAGGTGTAACTACAAATTATTTGGTGGTACATGTCGGTGTCATTGTATGACAGACCCAAAACATCATCAGCATCTCTCTTTCTTCTTGTAGGCATTATTGAATCTGGCAGAGAGGTTGGGTGAAGCGAAACCACGTGGACTCACTAAAGCAGACATAGAGCAACTTCCGTCCTACAGATTCAACTCAGAGAATCATCTATCTGAACAAACGCTGTAAGCTTTTCTTCAATTTTTTAAAACAAACGACTTGTATTTAGTCTACAGATGTATCTATATCCCAGTAACCTTTTTATCTTTCTACCTTTTTTCTCCCTCAGGTGTGTTGTGTGCTTTAGTGACTTTGAGTGTAGGCAGCTACTTCGGGTATTACCTTGTAACCACGAATTCCACGCCAAGTGTGTGGATAAATGGTTAAAGGTACGTTGATGACATTTCAAAGTGTTTTCATTCTTCTGTATGAATATTGTGATACACGGTGCTAACACATGCTGTTTCCGCCTGACTTCCAGACCAATCGCACTTGTCCTATCTGCCGAGCCGATGCCTCGGACGTACACCGGGAGGTGGAGTGAGGACTGTCTCTGTCTCTGAGTGCTGAACTGGAAAACTGCACACACCAGAGTCTGTCCCAAAACTGGGGACACCTGCCACCCAACCTGCGTCCTCCAGTAAATATAGCTTGCCCATCCACCACTCCTGCCCCTTCCTAAATAATAAGCAATCCAGGATTGTTTCTGGAGCCTGTTGTACCTCTGCTGTGCTTCATTGTCCAAGTCTCATGAAACCCACTGCCTATCGCAGCCTATAGCCAGAGTTCTGGGATCGCCAGCCAGTTCTTTCTCTGCCCCCTCGTTGCAGATTCCAAAGATTTTCCCTACAATGCATTATTTGCTGCTTTTGTTTACAGGGTTTCATTTTTATTTAGTGGATTTGGTTGTGGTGTTCATGAATAGTGGGAGTCCTGCATTGGAAGAGGTGAGTCGGGAGCCTGGAGGATGATAGGCTGGACACCTTGTGCAATTAGCAGAAAAAAAAAATAGGAATACTTCAACATGGATATCTGTGTTTGGAGGCGACACCTGACCATCATAGATGCATGTTTGTGTAGGTGTTGGGCAAAGTGACTTGTTAAAAATGTATGTTCTGCAATAATTTATTGATCATTTCAACAGTTTTACCCCTTTATTTGTTTTGGATTTGCCAATGCTATTGTGAAAGTGTGACTTGCTGTGGTTAAATGCAGATTCGGTTAAGCCTGAGGTTATGGACTGCAACTGTGGGGTGTCTTCTGCCCCAGATTATCCACTCTGGAACACAGATCTGTACAAAAGCAGTCATGGATTAATGGACTGCGTCTTTTCGAGGTCATCTGGCATAACGGCACAAGTGCTACATCCACCCTCCATGTCAGCATTGTTCCTCTGGCAAGTGTGTGTTTGTGTGTGTGCGTGCGTGCGTGTGTGTGTGCGTGCGTGCATATTGCGTGTGCGTGTATGTTTGTCCTGTTCACAGAGCCAATGCATTGTGTAACCACTGGATACAGGGCAGCATGCTAGAATTTGCATGAACTGTTGATTCAGACTAGCAATATTTTAATCAAGCATTGCCACCAAAATTATCAAATTTAAAGAAAAAGAAGAGACAAAGAAGCATACTAAAAGAACTGCTTGCTTATTCAGAAAGCGCCATGAGGAAAGACTAGCATGTGGTTCCACCCTGACTGTGTTTAACGATGGGAGTCCTCGTCCGAAGGCTATGCTGATGCCATAGAGCTCTGGACGCCTGTGCAGAAAGCAATATGTGCAGTGAGTGGCGTGGCGGGTTTTAAACGAACTTTCCTTCCCTTTTAGGAAGACTGGGCTTTTTATTTCTTTGTTTGTGAGCCAAATCCAATATACAGATATAGCCTATACTGTTCAAGATTTCAGATCTGCCTTCTTATGACCTTGACAAGCACAAACCTATTACTAATCCTGAAAATACTTTGTCATTTCCACTTGTTTTAAAAGTATGTCGTTTTTAAAAAAAAAAAAAAAAAAAGGTTTATTTATTGGTTTTATCTAGAGAAAACGCATTGAAGGAAACGGTTGGAGCACTAACAAAGTTTGTGTATGGTATGTGTTATATTCTGGTAACTTGGTCGGGTCATTGTCTTAGGCCATGGTAATGGTGTTGTAAAAGAGCAACTGTATGTATAGCTTCAGTGTGAATGCTTTTAGATAAACGTTTGAAGACAGAAGAATGTTGAAAACCCTTGTAGAAGTCACTGGTGACGCTCCACGATACGCCAGCTTACTGTATCCCACAGTGATCAGGATGGGGTCCAAATGACGCAGAGCTGGAATGTTCAGTAGTGTAGAAGAAACACTGTTAGACTTCTAGTTCCCTGCTTGTGTTCACACTTAAAAAAACAACAGGATACACTTGGGGTGGGAGGAAAAAGAGCAACAGACGGACTTTTGCTTTGCATTCACTCTTAACTGCCCCAGTAAGCACTAACAGGCCGTTGTTACCTTTTGCTTTTATGTGTAAAGGGATCTTGCCTTTTTCTTTACTTTTGTTTAAGTGAATGTGAGTCTTTGATGTGTGTGCCACCTTTTAAGAGAGAAAAAAAGAAGCCATTTAATGAGTTAAACCCACAGCTTTGAGAATTAACCTATGTGTACATATCTATTCGCTGGCATATATTGTAAGTTAAAATAAAAAAATCACTCAGGGCCTCTCGGTATATAAAAATAAAGGAGAACAGTCCATTTCAAATGGAACGGATGCCATGAAAAGGGTATATCTGAATTTAGTTTGGTCGTTTTCCTCAGACCATAAATAATTTAATGTAATCAATTATAATATTCTGTTTTGTCGGAAATAGTAGATATTACATCATTTAAAGACAGGCATGCAAGAAAAAAAGATCAGTAAATATGTTATTAGTATTCACTGAAAAGAGGCAATGTACACTGCAACTCATTACAAGTGTATTATTCAAACCTGTTTGACTTTTGTTCTTTTACTTGAACCATATGTTCAACATAGCGGTTGTGATCCCATTTCTAAACGTGCCACGGTGCACAATATTCTACCTAATTCACTCCCAAATCTACTTCAGAGGTGTTTGCATGACTTTAAACAAAAAAAAAAAAGTAAAACAAGTGTGATATAGTGGAGGATATCTCAAAATCTGGTGGGGACCTATTTAACAGTGCACAATATGCATGCTTGTCAACCAGATCCCAACTGATTTTTAGCTCTAGTTGGCTTTGGGTTCAGGGGGTTTGGATCTTAACGCTCAGCTGATAACTGCCATGCATTGTACTGCACACATTTGTAATAGAACTGAATGACTACAAGATTTTATTGCGCTAACTTCATTTTATAGGAAGAAAAAAAAAACTGGTCTTGAATCCAGAAATTCTTACATACATTGTGTTACTGTTATTGCCCTAACGACTGAAAATTACATGCTCTGAAACTACTGTAGTTTATCAAAAGCCATAGTGAAAAGGTGCTAGATGTTCTGCTTTTAGGTATGAAACTCACTCGCGTGAATGCAATAGTTTGTCATGGATCCCATGTATTCTTAAAGCATGTTATACTAATACCCCTAAACAATGTCAGTGAAAATCAATATAGTTTAAGGGATTTTAAAAAAAGAATAAAGTGTTGTCATACTTATTTCAGTGTAGTACTGTACCTGCCTATCAGGCTCTTGCTCTCAGTGTATCAATATCTTAAAATGTATTGTTCACATATAGATACCTTAATTCATGTTAATGTTAGCACTATTGTTTTTGGAGTTAATGAATATTTAATTGACAATATCCAGCTACCCTATGAATTAAAAAGAGAACCTCCCATTAAGGCCTAGGTAATGAGGTAACTTTTGATGACAACTGAGAATAGAGTCTTGTAGTCTTTCTGTTAAGAGTTATTGAATAATCTCACAGCTTGTGTGGTGCAAAAATGTGTTCCAATAAGCAGCTAAAATTTATTTAGGATTTGTGATTGATTGCTCCGTAGACGCCATTTATTGTTTACCAATGACTTTTGCTGTGGTGGGATAGTGGTTTACTGTTCTTACTCTCCCTGGCCTCTAGGGGTCCTTGCCTGAACACCAGACTACCCACCCGCCAACAGAGCCAGGGGCATGTGTTCTGTGTTAGGCAGATATTTTGCTTTGGTACTTGCACATTTACAGTTACCTCATTTTTTCCATGTTTGTATTGGGGGGTGGGGGGAGAAAACAACTAATATATATTATATATAGGAAATGGTTCTTATTAATGTTATAATTTTTCATTCCATTGGAATCATATTGTTTGTAGCATTTAACATAACTAGTTAGTGTATTATATATACATCTGTATACTGTTTGAAATTTTTAAGATTTGTACTTTTTTTAAATGAAAGTTGCTAGTTATGCTTTACCAAGTAGTGCAATCATATTTTTTTTTTTTAATTGTTGTGGCTGATTTGAAAGGGTTGTTCACTAATAAATGTATGATGTATACCAATATCACACTCGTCTCCTTTGACTTAAGCTACTGTACGATGCACTTATTGTCAAATTATGAGCTGACACCGATGCTTAAAATAACATTCTAGCTATTGCTGATTTTTTGTTTGTTTGTTTGCTCGTTTTTTTTTCTTTACATATATTGTCCCACTTTTGTGTCAGGGGGAACACAAGCAGTCTAAAAACAAACTAGAACTACCGCTTGGCGGTTATATGCCTCCACTTTAAAGGAGGTAAAGCTCCCAAGAAGCTGTGGTACAAGGTCACTGTGACCTCACAATATGTAAGGTTGCAGTGACCTTTGACCTCCAAAAACTAATTGGTTCACCCTTGAGTCCAAGTGTAGGTTTGTGCCAAATTTGACAAAAATCCCTCAATGCAATATTGTCCTCACAAGATTTGAGGTCACAGTGACCTTGACCTTTGACCTCCAAAATGTAATCAGAGTTGAGGTGGACATTTGTGCCAAATTTGAAGAAACACCCTAAAGGCATTTTGAGATGTTGCAAGAAACGTGACATTGCAGTGACCTTTGACCTTTGACCACCAACATGTAATCAGTTCATCCTTGAGTCAGAGTGGACGTGTGTGCAAGTTTGAAGAAAACCCCTCAAAGCGTTCTTGAGATATTGTGTTCACAAGAATGGCTGGACGTACGTAGGGACAGACGGAAAACATTCTGCCTCCAGCCATGGCTATCGCTGGCGGAGGTATTTAACCTTTCATTACAAAACAACCTTTATGCAACAAGTTACATGTATTAATCACTTTTATATTGGCCTTCTGTGAGCAGATTGTAACGTGGCATGAAAAACAACACCATGTGCCTGTGGACAATGTGTTGAAGTTGTTTAATGCTGCTGGAGCCCCTTTAAAGTTGAGGATGTTTAAAATCACATTTTGGCCAATGCTAATGTTTTTATTTTGTTTTTGTTGTTGCGCCTGTGCAAAATTGATCTCACACACCAGATATATATCAGACACTGCTATCAGCAAATGTCATCAAAGTCGCTGATGCCAGTCAAAAGGCGAATATCAGGCAGTACCGATGTTCAGCTGATATTGGTGCATCCCTAATTAAATTGCCGGATCTAAAATCAGTGACACTATACCCTCAGTGTACTTAAAACATCACCCTTGTAGAAACAGTTAAAGAATAAGTTCACCAAAAATGGAAAAATCACCCAAATACCAATGGAAGGTCAGATAAGGTTTCGTAAAATTTCCAGAGCTTCACAGTGAACAGGGTTTCATTTTTGGGTGAACTTATCCTTTAAGTCATTCTCAAAACAATCTAACATATCCCAGTCAAACTCTTTACTAAGGGTACAAATCATATACTTGACTGAAGAATGATTAATTAATGCTTGACTCCAGATGATCAGTTACTTCAGGATGTATCGTGAACTCCTGATGCTGACTTTATGTGATTAGTCCAGCCGTTATAGATCATCACTTAGGAAACGTTAATTCAGTCATTCTAAGTGTTACATCTGAGAGGCTTCTTCAGTTCTGACTAACTGGAGGGGAGTTTGCAGGCTATAAAACTCTGTGTGGGAGTGTCATTACAGAGTCGTTAAGGACTTGTGTGAACTCTGAGTTTCAGAGTCATTAGGGCCACTTGTGGGTCGTTGACTTAACCGGCCTTCATGTGGGTTGCTAGTGCTAGGTGGGCCCAGGTGTGAATGGTTAAGCTTTCTGGGGAGAGAACTCAGCACAGCATTGTAGGCGGGCGATAAGTAATGTCTTAGGTCACCTCCTCTGTACAAAGACGGTCGTTCCAGTTTGACATAGATGGATTCTTTTACTCCTCTTTCAAACCATCTGTCTTCTCTGGCCAAGATGTTTACATTGTTGTCCTGAAATGAATGATTTTTCTCCTTCAGATGTAAGTGGACAGCAGAGTCTTGACCTGAAGAGTTGGCCCTCCTGTGTTGTGCCATTTGTTTATGGAGAGGTTGTTTTGTCTCCTAAATGCACAAATCTGTGCAGTCCTGGCTGCATTGAACAGCATAAACTACACTACTCTGTTTATGCCTGGGTGTTTTGTCTTTAGGATGGACAAGTGTCTGCCTCAGTGTGTTGATAGGTCTGAAGTGAACCGGGATCTGATGTTTATTGAAGATCCTCCTTTCTCCGAGTTTCTCAGATGTTCCCGCAACATAAGGAATGACTATGTTAGTCCTTTCCATCTCCTCCTCTGGATCTTTTAGAGGTTTTGACAAAGGTCCAGTTTGGGTAGCAACAGGTTTTAAGTGCTCCCCTGTCCTACGACATAGCACTCAGAATTACCATGACCTGGATGACTGATAACCTTCATCAACATGTTAATTCAGTCACCACAGTGCATACATTAACTGATATGCATCAAGTTAACTGGATTTACCTGAATATTTTGATTTTCTGCTACTTTACACTTCCACTCCACTACATTTTGGAGGTAAATATTGTACTTTTTACTCCACTACATTTATGTGTTAACTTAGTTACAAGTTACTTTGCATTAAGTAGTGTATTTTTAAATTTATTCAATCACAGTTGGACAAAACAAAAAACACTGGTTCTGATAATCATAAAAATGCTAAGTATAGGATCCACTTATTGGCCAGTTGACCCATAAAACACAGTATAGGCTACGTTCAAATATGTGTAATTTATTATTTTTCTAATTTATTGGCAAAAATCTTTAAGACTTTTACTCAGGTACTTTTTTAGGGGTGACTCAATTTCAATTTCGACTCAATGACGCAAATACACTGTGAAATATAGTTATATGTAATTGAAATTCAGATGATTTGATGCTCATCAGTTAATGTATGAGGTAACTGGATTAATATTGTCTAACTGACGATGTATTAAATGTGAACTAATCACACAAAGCCATATTAACTTGATCGTTTTGTTAAAGGTCAACAGCAATTCATGATTGATCGTGCATTAACACACACAGCTGCTTATGTGATGCAGTGTTGTACATTCTCAATAAACCCACATTTTTAAAATGTTTTTAATTTATAGTTGGAAAATTACATCTTTACATGAGCCCATTAGATGTTACAGGCAAAACAGGCATCTATGAGTAACCACAGGCACACTATGGGCAGACTCGTACTATACTAGATAAAGCCACATGTAAAAGCTGTGGCCTCTGTTAAATATTGTATCTTTAAACTTCATGGTCTTGAGGCAGTCTGCTTTACATAGTAACCAACCTGCATTTGGTCATTTTATGACACAGATGAGTCAAAAAACAAAACAAAAAAAAAGTAAGGTAAATTTGGGGTTTTTAAATATCTAACTTATGTACAGTTCATGGCTCATTTAAAACAGGGTTCCCATAACTCCTAAATGTCCAAATCCACCAGCCTGCTCCCTGAAGTAGTACATTTGCTCTCCACACGACAACCAGTAACAATCACCGCAGTACCAAACTTAGACCAGTCAATGTGGGGGAAGCATGTGTAAACTTAAGGGCAAAAAGGAAGCTGAATTAGGACACATGGCTCGAACATCAAGCCAAGGCATTCACACAATCAGAGAAATCCATACCTCTCTGTGCTGCATCCTGTGTGTTTCAGTAGGTATAAAGACAACCTGCCTTCCTCAGCTGCTCCGACATTAACTAAACTGGGATATGGTTCTGGTTTTGCACAAAGCTATGCTACTGTTTCAGTACATTTCAGTAGATGATTAAACCTTTGCTGCAACACTTACTGGTGAGGAAGGACAATAATTAACTGGTAGCTAGTACAGACAATGGGATCAAACGTCTTTGTCCACACGGATACAAAGATGAGTTCAAGGAAGGACTTCAAGAAATGTTTATTTGATAAAATTCAAGACTTTCCAGGCTATTGGGAACCCTGTAAACACAACCAAACAAGGACTGGATGTTGGGTGGTTAATTTTTTCCAGGTTAGGATATTATCTCAATGATCCCTTGTGCATAATGGCCATTTGACAAAAAGAAGAAAAAGAAAAGGAGGAGTGGGTGGGCATTGGAGGAAAATGTGTTTCCATGTAGAGCAGGTATGTCATCTATTAATCGTCCGTAAGGTCCTGAACAAAAAGGACCTCGGAGCGGCTGAGTCCCGCCTCTTTCAGTGTGGGAGGGTTGGGCTGCTCTTCAGTCGGAAGGCAGGGCAAGACTCGCCGGGGGAAGTTTGTTACTATCTGAAACTTCTCCGGGGATTCTTTCAAAGAGAAGATGAAGTCGTATATTACCTGTGAAAGAAAAAATAGACAAGTGATTCAGCAAATAGCCACATGTGGCAGTTCTGCAGCTGTACAGAAGAATAGCTTTCTAATACTGCATTCTGTGAATGTATTCATTACAGTGTCTAAATAAGAAACATGGTGTGTTCATGTGTGCACCAAGATTGTATCAGAACTTCTAATTGGGGGCGGAAAAAGCGGGAGAAGCCTCCAGATACTTGACAGTACAGACACATGGTTTGATTAAAATTAATTTAAATCAAAGCGATCAAAAGGATACATCAACCAGGGTCAACAGGCTGTGTACAAAGTGTGGTGCTCACCGTCAGAGACTGCCCGAAGAGGAATCGTCTCTCTACTCGTGTGTCATTGGGCAGCTTAAACACTATTTTGACACTTTCTGGATCATCTGCAGCCGGCTCTTGGGGAAGACATTCTGACTTCCTCTCCTTCTCCTCTTCGAGTGTCTGGAGTCACACAACAAATATTGACAATATGAATCAAAAAATGCCGCACTGCTTGTGTAGATCATACAGAATCATCAATTTAATGATTAACTCACTCTTCGTCTCCGCTCCTCAGCAAGAGCAGTCTGTCGGACCTTCTCCTCCTCTTGCCGAATCTGCTCCTCCTCCTCCCTTTTCTTTCGGTCCTTCTCCTGGTCGGCACGGAGGGAGGCCAGATAGGCCTCATCCTGCTGCTGTCTTAGCACTTGGGTCTGGTTCCTCTCCTCCCTGAAACAAACATTTGAGATTTTATTCACAACTGCAAAATTTATTTTGGGTTTTCAGAGTGAAAAAACATAAGGAGCAACTCTACCTTTGAAATCAGACTTAAGTGATGTCTTTAAAGTGTAAAATTTCACATCTTGCATGTTTTGGGCCGGGGGACTGAAAATGAACTCAATTGCTTGATCATGAGCTGTCACATTTTGAGCTTTAATCCTAATCTAATAACAATCCCAACACGTAATTTCCAGATATAAATAACAAAAACGGAGATAACATGTCTCATGTCCTGCATTCTAGTGTAAATTTATTGACTTTCAGTACCGCTCAAGGCGCTCGGACATCAGATGTGTTTGGTTGGCATCCATGATGAAGGTAAGCTGATTGATGAGGTCCTCTGGCTGAATGAGACCCTCGAGCCTGCCCACCACAGTCATCTTGCGGTCCTTCAGCATGATCATGGCCAGGAATGGGTAGGTGTTCTCCCGCAATGCTTGGGACACTGAAACACAGCCAAACATTATTTAGTTAAATCTGCTGCTACTATACATTTTGTTCATTTAATTAGATGGACAACCCATCCAAACACACCTGCAGAAAACACACCAAATAGTTTGTTTCATGAGTTCGGAGTTCTCTACGGACACTTAGACACTCACAAGATGACTGGATTTTTTTGTGGTATTCTGAGCATCAAAAAACACGACATACATACAGATTTTCACAACACAAATATCTTTCAAGCTCTTGGAGGCAGAAGTCTTAACCAAGAACTCAATATCTAGGAATATAAACAAAAAAGGACACTTCTGATATTTAACCAGGGTTTCTGCAGGTTTCAACAAGTCTAAGACTTTTAAAAGACCTTTTTAAGACCATTATGAGTGCATTTTAGGACTGATTTGACATCCACACAATCAAAAACAGTTCAAAGGATATGAAGGACAACCAGACTCCCAGAATTACTCGCAAAGTAAATGTTTTTTTCTTTGTAAAGCACTTTTGGTTGCCTTTGGGTATGAAATGTGCTATATAAATTTATTTGTCTTGCATTTTGCTGGTGGCTTTCTATGCCAGCTTTATCTTTTTCTGACTAACCCAAAGTTAAGCCTAATTTTAAACATTTACAACAGGCTTCTACTGGCCTAAAATTCAGATTATTGGATTTTAGACTTTAAAGACCAATAGAAACCCCACTAAGAGATAGTTTTCATGATCAGAGCAACCCATGTGAAATGATACAATAACAGCTGACTGACAAGAAATGGTGGGTTAAATTACTATACATGTAAATACCTCTGTAGCCCTCAGGCTTGCTGGTTGAGCATGCCCAAAAGAGCATTCGCGTGTTGAGGAAGGTTACGACCTCTTCTGTACATAACGTGGAGCTATGAAGAGACAGATCGGTGGCACAAAACAAAGCATTAAACAGAGAATACCTTCTCATGTACATGTGGATATAAAACATGAAGTTTATATATAAACATACTAAAAATGAAATAGAGCTTTACTGCTGTATAACAAGTGCCAAAGATCAACCAGACTGTGCCTACTGAAAAACAAACTTAAGCAACTGTATGAGACAGAGCATGACATTGAGCAACAACAGGGCTCTATGTATCAAACTGACCGCTGTCACTGGTGATGTAGGCAAGTGAAGTAATAAGTACTATACCGGCAAAACTCGTCAGTGTCTTGATGATCCTCCCCATGAAGGTACACTAATAAGTAGCGGAGCTCCCGTTTGGCATCATTCAGTGCCTATATGTTCCAGGACAAACAAAAGCAACGCGTCATCTTGCAGTTCTACCGTCTCCACCAATATGACATATTGTTACTGAATTCAGAGCATTAAAATTTGTGTTGGCGCTCAGTGTGTCTAAACTCACCTGGCTGTATGTTCCCTGGTAAAATACAGGGTGTGACCGACCATACTGCTCTTCAAAACTATGAATGAATGACACAACATCTCCGACAGGGTCCGTCACACGACCACGAGGATCTGGCCTTATAAACCGCAGGGCAAACCTTGACGAAAAAAAAGAAAAGAAAAAAAAGAACACATTGTTGAGATCAATTAACTTCTTGCAGCGACAAGTTAAACTTCCAGCATCTACAAGTTTTAATCAATGTGCTTCACTTACCTGAATATGTCCAGAAGTGTGTAATATGTAAATCTGAAAGGTAGCATTATCAAGTAGTAACTCCATCCTAGTAATCCCTGAAAAGAAGAACAAGTGAGTCTATTACCATTCAAACAGTAGACAATAAGCAGAAAACAAAATTCCAGGATATGACGTTTTTTATGTCATACAGTCGCCTTAATTATTATGTCAGCACAGTATCCAAATAACATTATTAACAAAAAACAAACAAACAGAGAAAGTCCCTGTGGACACACATTTTACAGAGAACTGGATCTCATTTACTGCGGTGAAATTAAATATTTAACAGCCTTGCAGAGATTACGTACTAAAGCACAAACATTAAAATAAGCTGCAGACCTACCCTGGGTTGTGGCCTTGAAACGATGTAACTATATACTCTATGGTCTGCTGTATTGACCTGCAATGGTCTGGATGGTGGAGGGTTAAACACACTGGGCACTCCTTCCTGCTCATTCAGTCTGTCTTGTACTGCAGCCTGAAACACAAACATGTCCACCGTGCATCAAATCCTCCAATAAATCAAAAGAAAAGGCTGACATGTAATTCAAAGCAAGCAGAATATGAATACAAATATGAACAGAGCCATGAAAAAATGGTCTTTTTGTCGTGTGACTTTACCTCTATGTTCCAATTATGTTGCTCTAATGTTCGACGGCATTGGTCCATTGATTCCAAACCAGTAAGGTCCTGTTAGAAAAGAAAACAAAGTCAGACTGAAATACTCAAAATGTAAACAAAACAAAAAAAAACACGTTTGTCAGGATTTTTCTCAGTAGCTTGTGTGCTACTAGTTTGCTATATCAATTATCCATAAAAGTTGGCAAAAGAAACCTACTAAACTACATTTTCTTGGCTGCCAAACACTTCTAGTGACATGATTACAGTAGCTGACTAACAATCATTCAGTTAGACAGCTCTCTAAACTCACAATTAACCTGATCATGCACAAAAAAAATGTTCACCCTAGGGCAGGATGACGTGAAAGGTTAGCTAGCTCCACCAAATATCAAGTGATGTTAACGGGCTAAGGAAGCAGGGACAGGCTCCAGATTAAGGGGGAGGAAAACGCCATCACTCTTACTATCATAAAACAATGAATATAACATATCTTACAAACAGCCGTGTCGCTTAAAAACTTAAGTGACAGCTCGATCATGACTGCTCTGTTAATGTTAACTCAGCAAGTGTTTAGTAGGGAGCGTCAGTGGAAACCCATCGTTAGCCAACCGGACGTAAACGTTTACACTAAAACGCAGCATGAGTGATGCTGATAAACAAAGTCGGATTGGGTATATGTCTGTGAGTTAAATATAACAAGCATCACGCCATTTAAATCCACCTATAGCCCCTAAAGTCTGCTACCTTGTTAGCTAGCTTAGCTAATGTTAGCTATCTTTGCTAACGTTAGCTCTGACTCAAGTTGACGGCTAGGGGCTGGGGGGTATCGCTCTCGAAGTTGACTGTGCAAAAAGCGTTTAAACACGCACGGTTCCGCCTATTTACGGGGATTTATTGACGACGGTAACGTATGACGAGATGAGGTTTAACCAGACATGTGTTAGTGTGCAATTTAGGCTGTCTACCTGAAACTGAAGGAGTTTTTCAGTCTGCGCCTGAGATAATTCTGGCTCCTCTGGCGCCGCCATCTTACCTCGCCAATCATCTAGCAAGGCGTAACAACGTCAACTGTCTTTTCCTGGAGCCGACTGTGCGGGGACAGCCTGTGAGGGCTGCTGCCGCCTAGCTGCCTGGAGGGGCAGTGTTCAGAGGCTCTATCTAACTCATGGATAGATTGATGGATGGATGGATGGATGGATGGATGGATGGATAGATAGATAGATAGACAGATAATATATAAAATTAAAATTAAAATTAACAGTAGCTACAGTAAACTGTGCAAACAGTAAACAGTGCAAATGGATGTGCAAATAGAGGTAAAAATTGTCCATTGTCTATTATCTAATGTCCTCCCTGCCTTTACTGAGAGCTGTTGTACAGTCTGATGGCCAGGTCTGCCACTGAACACACTCCTCTGCCTGGTGAAGGTGTTGTGCAGAGGGTGGTGGTGGGTGTTGTCCAGTATGGACAGCAGTTTGTCCAGGGTCCTCCTTTCTGCCACTGTCACCAGAGAGTCCAGCTCTGTGCCCACTACTGAGCCAGCTCTCCTCACCAGTCTGTCCAGTCGACCGGCGTCTCTCTTCTTGCTGCTTCCTCCCCAGCAAACCACAGCATAAAAGAGGACGCTGGCCACCACAGACTGGTAAAACATCTGCAGCAGTTTTTTGACACTAAGTCAGTCTTTTGTGACACTGTCATTCTTTTGAGATACTATGTCTTTTTTTGAGATACTAAGTCATTATTTTGAGATACTGTCATTATTTTGAGATACTAAGTCATTATTTTGAGATACTATGTCCTTATTTTGAGATACTATGTCATTATTTCGAGATACTATGTCATTATTTTGTGACAGTCATTATTTTGTGACACTATGTCATTATTTTGTGACAGTCATTATTTTGAAATACTATGTAATTCTTTTGAGATACTATGTCATTATTTTAAGACACTAAGTCAGTCTTTTGTGACACTATGTCATTCTTTTGAGATACTATGTCCTTATTTTGAGATACTATGTCCTTATTTTGAGATACTAAGTCATTTTTTGAGATACTATGTCCTTATTTTGAGATACTATGTCATTATTTCGAGATACTATGTCATTATTTTGTGACACTGTCATTATTTTGAAATACTATGTAATTCTTTTGTGACACTATGTCATTATTTGGAGATACTATGTCATTATTTTGTGACACTATGTCATTCTTTTGAGATACTATGTCATTCTTTTGAGATACTATGTCATTACTTTGTGACTGTCATTATTTTGAGTCATTATTTTGAAATACTATGTAATTCTTTTGTGACACTATGTCATTATTTCGAGATACTATGTCATTATTTCGAGATACTATGTCATTCTTTTGTGACACTATGTCATTCTTTTGAGATACTATGTCGTTATTTTGTAACACTATATTATTATTTTGAGATACTATGTCATTATTTTGTGACACTATATCATTATTTTGAGATACTATGTCATTATTTTGAGATACTATGTCCTTATTTTGAGATACTATGTCATTCTTTCGAGATACTATGTCATTATTTTGTGACAGTCATTATTTTGTGACACTATGTCATTATTTTGTGACAGTCATTATTTTGAAATACTATGTAATTCTTTTGAGATACTATGTCATTATTTTAAGACACTAAGTCAGTCTTTTGTGACACTATGTCATTCTTTTGAGATACTATGTCCTTATTTTGAGATACTATGTCCTTATTTTGAGATACTAAGTCATTTTTTGAGATACTATGTCCTTATTTTGAGATACTATGTCATTATTTCGAGATACTATGTCATTATTTTGTGACACTGTCATTATTTTGAAATACTATGTAATTCTTTTGTGACACTATGTCATTATTTGGAGATACTATGTCATTATTTGGAGATACTATGTCATTCTTTTGAGATACTATGTCATTCTTTTGAGATACTATGTCATTACTTTGTGACTGTCATTATTTTGAAATACTATGTAATTCTTTTGTGACACTATGTCATTATTTCGAGATACTATGTCATTATTTGGAGATACTATGTCATTATTTGGAGATACTATGTCATTATTTTGTGACACTATGTCATTCTTTTGAGATACTATGTCATTCTTTTGAGATACTATGTCATTACTTTGTGACTGTCATTATTTTGAAATACTATGTAATTCTTTTGTGACACTATGTCATTATTTCGAGATACTATGTCATTATTTCGAGATACTATGTCATTATTTTGTGACACTATGTCATTCTTTTG
Organism: Pagrus major; assembly: GCF_040436345.1. Classification (NCBI taxonomy): domain Eukaryota; kingdom Metazoa; phylum Chordata; class Actinopteri; order Spariformes; family Sparidae; genus Pagrus; species Pagrus major. Next base: position 20,853,003 of record NC_133232.1, on the reverse strand, counting down.
AGATACTATGTAATTCTTTTGAGACACTAAGTCATTTTGTGACACTATGTCATTCTTTTGAGATACTAAGTCATTATTTTGAGATACTATGTAATTCTTTTAAGACACTAAGTCATTTTGTGACACTATGTCATTCTTTTGAGATACTAAGTCATTATTTTGAGATACTATGTAATTCTTTTAAGACACTAAGTCATTTTGTGACACTATGTCATTCTTTTGAGATACTATGTCGTTATTTTGTAACACTATATTATTATTTTGAGATACTATGTCATTATTTTGTGACACTATATCATTATTTTGAGATACTATGTCATTATTTTGAGATACTATGTCATTTTCAGACACAAAGTTATTATTGAGTAAATCTTTTAAATAGAGAGACATTATTTGAAAAGGTGTCTCTTTATTTTGAGGGCCTAAGTCAAAATATTGAGAAAATGTCTCATTATTTACATATACTCAGTCACTATTCAAAATTATGAATTATAGTATAAACTAAGTAAGTAATAATAATAATTCAGTATATACTTTTTTTGGGATTACTATACTAAATCATTATTTTGAGGAGTCCCCTTCTTATTTTGAGGGTTTCTCATTATTTTAGGACAGAGTCATTCTTTTGTGACATTATATCATTACTTTGAGATACTATGTCATTTTCAGATACAGAGTTATTATTGAGTAAATGTTTTTTAATACTGAGACATTTTGAAAAAGTGTCTCTTTATTTTAAGGGGCCTAAGTCAAAATATTGAGAAAGTTTCTCATTATTTTGAGATAATAAGTTTTATTCTGACATCTCAAAATAATACCTAAAAATAAATAATACTAAGTTATTATTTTGAGATTCTCAAAATAATAACTTTTTCACCTTAACGTCCACGAGTTGGAGATGTCTAATCCCAAAAAATATTGCTCTATTGGCTCCCTAAATGTGTTATATTATTATTACCATTTTGTTATTTTTTGTTATTTTGTTGTATTGTTATGTTTAAGGCAAAAATGCCTGACATACCCTTCTTCCAACTTTTCAATTGTGAGGCTTTATTGCTTTTGTATATTTTTGTTATGATAATAAACTGTTGGTTGATTTTTCCAACCAACAGTTTGGTTCACATAGTGTGATTCACCATTTCATTTTTCTCAATTTCATGACATTTTACAGATCAATTATCTCACAAGATTAACTGATAATGAAAATAATCATTTGTTTGCAGCAGCCAACTTTACTGGTACATGTCAGTTTTGTTCATATTATTGGTGTTTTATCACATATTTACAAATTCTAATTGAAGATTTGTCTGCTTTGTTTGTTACCACTAACAGCTAACTGTAACACATCTCCAAAACACAGAAAGACAGAAACAGTAACTTAACACCCAATTAACACCCAATGTTTTTTGGAGTTAGACTGACACTTCTCTGTCTGTCACTCTCTCATACACACACACAAACTTTACACGTTTTGTACTACTGGAGTAAAAATGCTTTTATTTGGCCATCTGTTTGAAAAAAAAAATCCAGTGAATTACGTGAATGTAAATGTTAAACTTGTAAGAAAATTCCCTCAGGTTGAATTGTCGGTAAGGTAGTGTACATTTAACCAAAGACAAAGCAGACACGTGAAGATCATTTAATTTTCTTACTCTTTAACTTTTGTAAAATATAAAGCAACCATCGCATTGAGACCATAGGATCAGTAGACAATCAGTGTCACAATATAGCAGACTGTAGAATTAGTATGTCCTAATTTCAAGTGATGAGCCGGCCCACGTCATTTTTTCCCCTCTACCATAATGATGTGGTACCCAAACTTTGTCTTGACAGGAGGGTCTGTGTAGACAGGTTTATCCATGGAACTGACAGGTAGGGCAAATGCTGCATCCTGGAAAGGTCCAACCATTGATCCACGTGTCATCCATCCCAGATCACCCTGCCACGAAGAAAACACATTGTAAGTACCTAGTATGGGTGCCAAGCCAGGACAATAATGAGGGATCATGAGCAACAAAGACAAAAGGGTTCAAAGGGTTCACTGTGCTAAAAATAGAAAATCTGATATTTTGATGACTGTGAGTAATACAGGAAGTTGAACCACTCCAATATATGAATCACATGTGAATACGCAAGACAAACTGTACAGAGCTGATGAAATAAAGTGCATTTGCTCGTAAAAAGGGGTAAAGGAATATTATTCATAAGCCTGTAATTCACCACACTTGAAGTCTCATTATGAGGTATAGGTCTGTACATCCTATTGATCATCTGCCAAATGTATCACCACAGGTTAAGATGTAGAAACATAAATATAACATTTCTATATCACTTTACTAGAGGCAAAATACAGCGGACCACTTCAGTTACAGTTAATAATAACACAATCGGTTAAAAAACGGGGACCAAAATTGGATAAATGATTATTAGTGCATGTTCTTACGCCTTGTCTAGCTTTGTCTTCACTGTACTGCGACGCTACTTCACTGAAACGGACTCCAGCCTTCAGTTTCTCCATCGCCTCCATGCATTTCCCGTGTTTTTCACAGAGGCAGTGTCGTACCTGGGGAAAAACATCATAAAAGCACAGACTTCTATAACTACTGAAATTCACTGCAGACATCATGATCAGAAAATAGAAATGGAAATTTTAAGCAATTTAACAAACGATCACAGATAATGAATGAATGAATGAATTCATTTCGATTACATACATCTTGAGAAACACAAATTTTCTCAGTCAATAACAGAAAAAGGAAAAGGCTGAAGCCCAAAGCTTATCTTTGCCTGTCCTATATAAATCAAAGGATAACCCAGTATATCAGCAATACCAAAGAAGAATCACTAACAATACATGTAATATGTTAGACATTTTTCCATTGGAAAACATTTTTAAATACTGACATGATTTACATTCAATGCAAAATCAGAGGGGGCTACATCAGGAGCTATAAGAACAGATAAAGTAAACAACAAGTTACTTGAATGATAAACTAAATTACACAAAGTTAATTTTAGTTTTGGAGCTCCCATCTGTCACTATTCAACAACTGGCCCAACAAAATCCAACCCACATTGATGCTACCAAATGGCAATAATGAAATAATATCAGTTTGTATAGGATGTCTTTTAATATTTTCTTAAATTATAAATTATATTTTAATTAAAATTTATTTTTTCATATCAGTATTTAGTATTTTATTCTAATACATTGGATAAGCAAGTCTTTGTAACAAGATGTATTTGTGCCCATCTGTGATTGTGTGTTTATACATTTCTAATCGCTTACATTCTTAACAGTGATTAATCAGTTACTGATTAATCATTTACAATCCCTATCAGCAAACATCGATAAGGCATTCCACACAGGTTATGACGTATTTATCAAAAGCTCCCGCACCGTACAGCCTTAATGCTTATTCTTCCAGTCACAGTCTTGAGATATTGAAGTATTTTCAGACAACAAACTGTAGCTTTCAATTGAACTAATTAATATTTCACTTGTTCCTATGGTTGTCAGTTGAAATGTCATGTTCATCACAAGTCAGGACTAGATCATCAAAGAGGACCTAATGACAGAGAACGAAATATAATGCTCAACCACATCCTTTCCCTCCAGCTAACTCATCCAACAGTGGTTTGTAGTAGGAAGAAACGACGGGGGCTGTCATCACTTGATAAAAATTCCCCTGTGTTGTCACCTTTGACTTTTATAGCACTTTGATGAGAATATAATTGAAGGTACCTTCACAGCAGTTCCTCCCTTTGGTGCTTTTTCTTTCTTGTCGCTGTCTGCACTTCCTGAAGCAGCTCCTACACAACAAACAGGGTCAGCACCATTTTAAAACAGTGAAAACCGCGACATACAACAACACTGTAGCAGGCATTATGATGATGATACATCTGGTGAACAAGGTACATCACATGTAAATATGTGTTGCGGTCAGGCTAGTGAATGTGGCTGACTTTAAGCTAACAGTTCATGACACGTAACTGGATAAATAATGGACCACTAACCTTTACCACCCTTGGCACCTTTTCCCTTTGGCGGCATTTTAGATTAACGTATAATGAAATTCAAGATGTAATGACAAAGTAAAGACTGTAATAGCACCGACTCATGCTATGTTTTCCTCAACATGCGCAGAGCAACCTGCGCCGACAGCAAACTGTTTCTTCTTCGTTAGCCAAATATCGGCAGCTTACAGCCACTTCACATTAACACCGCCCCCTAGTGTCATAACCCAGAGGATGCAGTCTCATATGACAAGGCCGTACTGCAGTTTTTCAAATTGCACAATATACAGTATGTACCTTCATTTAAATATGTTTAATACAGACAAAATGGGCCCTTACTTCTTTCATATAAATATTGCCATGTTATTCGTTTTGTGGTCAGTTTTAAGGTGTGTCCTGGCCTGTAATATTACCTACTCATATTCACCTTCACTACTGTTTTTCATGTCAGTAAAATGTATGTTTGATGACTTTTTTTTTTTAACAAGCACTTTTTACCTGATGATTTTGACTTTTCATCTCACAATTATAGCTTTTTCACTCACAATTCTGAATTTTATCTCATAATTCTGATTTGGGATCTCATAATTTTGACTTTCTATTGAATAATTTAGACTTTGATTATAATTATGACTTTTTTTAATCTAAAAATTGTGACATCGTGGAAGCAAACAATACATCACGTTGCATTAGCATGAAAAGTGAAATGCTAACGATGCACGATCGAAGGCTTAAAAATGGCGCCGTGATCAGGTAAACACAGACACAGCGCATGTAACAGGTGAGGCCGCTGGTCTCCACCAATCCGACGTCACAGCGTCAGAGCACGGCGGTTACCTGGGCAACGAGACTGCACACAAACGGGCTGTGACGTACGCCGACAGCTGTCCTGCGCTGGAGCTCTCCTTACCTCCACGCAGGCTTCACTCGTGCCTTTTCCGTCGGCTCCAGATAAAACATGGAGGAGTACGAGCAGGTCCTGTGTCTGGGCAGAGGAGGAGCAGCCGACGTGTTCCTCATGAGGCATGTGGGCCGCAGGAGCCTGCACGCCGTGAAGAGGATCAAAGTAGAGGACACACGGAGAGCAAAGACTCAGAGGGCGATCCTCCAGGAGGCAGACATCATCAGGAGGTTACAGCACCCTCACATAGTGAAGTGCAGCGACGCCTTTGTGAACTCTAGCGATGGATTCATTTACATTGTGATGAACTACTGCGATGGTGGGACATTAGATGACAAAGTTAAAGAGAGGAAACCAGGGGAGTTCTTCTCAGAGGATACTGTGATGGGGTGGTTTGTGCAGGTCGCTTTGGCTGTGAATTATATACACGCTGCTAAAATACTACACAGGGACATCAAAACCTCCAATGTGCTGCTGACAAAGCAAGGCATGGTGAAGTTAGGGGACTTCGGGATATCCAGAGTGATGACCAACACGGCTGATATGGCCTCCACGTGTGTCGGGACACCCAGCTACCTCAGTCCTGAGCTTTGTCAGGACGTCCCGTACAGCTCCAAGTCTGATATCTGGGGTCTTGGCTGTCTGCTGTATGAGATCTGTGCTCTCAGACCTCCATTTGCAGCCACGAACCTGCTCAGCCTGTTCTACAAGATCACCAAAGGAGAGTATGATCCTGTGCCGAGCGTCTTCTCAGACAGCATCTCCTCTCTGATCTGCAGAATGCTCTGCCTTGAACCAGAAAACAGGCCAAGTGCTGCCTGTATACTCAGCAGTGCCTATGTGCAGGATCACCTGGAGTCTCTCAAACACACAGAGACTGAAAGTGTTGCTCTGACTGAATCAGAAGAGGAGAGCTGTGACACTGTTACAGAGGTAGAAAGCACAGACATGGACGCTACACTACAGCCAGATGTTCTCGGTCAGTCCCGTTCATGGGAAGAGACAGAAGACAACATGGACGCCAGTTCCAGTGACGAGGAGGATGCTTTTTGTGTCGGAGGACAAATCCAATGCGACTATCCTGAAGACTTTGATGAAGATGAAAGTTTGTCCTCTCTCGAGGAGCCCGGTGAACACTCTGGGTCCCCGATGAGGAGCGACTCTGCTGAGCCTACTGGTAACGTAGAGGTGGAGATGTAAAGTGAAACATCTTATCAGTGATGGAAGAATTGAATTAAAGTGCTCATACCACAGTGTAGATAATATTCACTCATTCAAAGTCCTACCTTAAGGTGTTAGTGGAATATTCATAAAATCCTTGTTATTAAGTTCACTAGTGACCGTTCAGTGAACTGCAGTCAGCATCCTGTTGCTCGCACGTGCACAAACATGACTGAATATACACTAAATGCTGGTACATTGCCTAAATTAAAATTATATTTAAAGGTCCAATTTCTACCCAACCTACAATCTCAAAGTATCAGTATTTGATGTATTTTAAACCTTGAAAATAGCATATCTATAATGTCCCTTCATCATATTTGGACCTTTCCTTGATACTAACTTATCGTTTGCAAATTACTATAGCTAACGTAATGGAGCAACCAACACCAGATGCATACCATGTAGCTAAAGCTAACTGGCTAACCTTAGCTTAACTTAGGTTACAGTTAGCTAGTTGGCTTCCCTTGCCTTACACTGCTCTTGGCTGCTTGAAAGCAATCACTCGTTATTTATTGTTGGTTAAATCAACACAATTTGCCGTAATACATAAGTTATTATCATGGATCACATTTGTGGGGAAGTAATCTGTCAAGCTAACGAACTTGCATGTCCCCTCAGATACTATTTTGCCAGCGATAATACTAGCGAGCAAGCACACTAAAGTTAGCCAGCTAGCTGTAACTCAGATATGCTGCATGGATCTGGTGTCGAGCAAAGTCATGTGCAGAATGCAAGCTAGCAAATATACCAGCCTGATCAGCCCTGTGAGTCTGGATGAATTACCTGAAGTTATCTGCTCAAGACAGTATTTTACTACATTATCTAGCTTGCAATTCGTCTGCATTAGCAAGCAAAAATATCAAAATCTATGTCACTCGCTTTGCAGTGATAATGCTTCCTCCAGCGCTGCTTTTTGTAGGCCTAAGACGTAAGAAGCCATAACAGTTAAGAACAACTTTGATGTTTAACAGTGTGTTGTATTCCAAACGTTTTATTTTGAAAAGTATTTCAGAAGTACTCTATATCCAATGTTTCTTAACCAGTTTTACCTAGTGGCCAGGCTTCAGTTCATCCTGGATCCTCATCCTCTCTCTCTCTCTCTCTCTCTCTTCCTGCCTGTCCTATCTCCTGCTGTCACTATTGAAATAAAGTAGAAATGCCTAAAGAAAAGAGTTCGACCAATGACAACACCATTAAAACATTCATTATCAAGCAAAAAGGCCAAACATTCACTGATTTCAGGTTTTCAAATATGGGGAGATAGTGCTTTTCTGTTTTTTAACTGAATATTTTGGACGTTTAGACTGCAGGATGAACAAAAGGGAAGTTTCTCTTATCATGGTCAGTTCAGCAGATAAAGAGAGAAATCAAGGCACAATCGGACATATCTATAATGTACAGGCCAGACAAGTTTTTTTATTTGCTTTTGTTTTTTTGTTTTACTTAATAATGGTTTGCCTTTTAATGAGCATTTAGTAAATTTGCATGATGAGCTTCTTAATAAGTGCTAAACATCAAACTCAAAGCCTTCAACCCTGGTAGAAATGTTCTCTTTTGTTCCTCAGCATATTCTTTCTCTTTTTACAGCATTTCCAGAGGCTCAAGATGTCCCCGGACAAGTTGAGTATCCAGATGACTTTGAGGAAGCCGAGGTGGGAGAAGATATTGAGGGTGACGGAGCGTTAGTTCACGCTGATGCTCCTCAGCAGCAGCCACATGATGATGCACTGGAGGAGGAGTTTCAGCTCTGTGATGCTGGAGGACTGACTATCACCCTGAAAGCACTGAAGGAGAACGGCTGAAGACATTTTGATTTGTGAAATAAAGGGACATGAGGAGCTTGAGGAGTAAAATACCTGTTAAGTGCCTTTTTTGTTAAGTGTTTTACGCAATTTCCAAAACTATAAGCCTGCTGTCTTCCAGTACATGTACCACACACAGCAAGAGGAAAACACTTGGTGGGGCTAGAGGGAATGAATGAAGTCATGCTAAGTGTGTGCTGATTGTGTGGCCGTACAGTGACAAGAATATTCCTGAATAAGGGTTAGCATTATCGTCAAGGAGGGGTGATAATAACGAATGCACCATGAGTCACTGAAAGATTTTCTTAAACAGTAATTTCTTGTAATACATTTATAGTTGACACAAGCACACATAATCTATAATCACTTTAATTTCAGTAAAATTATTATAATACATATACATTATAATGTTCACACCGTATGTATTATCTTGTCTTGTCTTTTTCTAAGGGTTTGTCTTTGCCTCGAAATAAGATAAAAGCACAATTATGCATGCAACCAGGTCTACAACGGAAGTATGTGGTCTAGGAAGCTCGCCACAAAGATGTAACGATAATGCCTAATAAGATAAGGTTAAAACCAAGTAGAAGAAGCTTATTTATAAACTGAAATACAAATACAATCAGTGAAATAAAAGCTTTTGGCCAGAGATGCTTTACTTTGTCTTTATTTTTGGGACTGTGGACACCGCTGATCACTTTTTATATTTGTATTATACTTATGATCACAAGGGATGTAATGAGTAACTGGCAAATAGTTGGGCAAGAACACACAATTTTTATTATTATAGGGTTTTAAGATTATTTTACATATCTCATAGTACACTTATACTGTACATACACACATATACTGTATGACAATCTAAATGTGTTTTTGTTGTCAGTTTTGATCTGTCTGGTTTGCATTTTCCACATTTATCACGTGTGTGATGCACTTGGACTTGGTCTATGTGGTCTTGACTACAACACTACAGTTCAGTGACCCCCTGTGCCCTGTTATTTAAGCATTCACTGTGTTTCTCTTTTCAGGTTTTTTCATTTAATATCTATTGTCTGTTGTGACTTGTTGAGTCAAAAAAAACAACTTGATCAAAGGAAGTTACAGAGATATAACTTATATTCTATAGCAGCCATTCTCACGCAAAATGCTTTTTTTAAATTGTCTTCATTGTTTTTTTCTAGGACACTTTTTGTCCCTGTTCAAAGGCAAATAGTTGCTTCAAGCTACCAAACCTCTCACTAATGAAACAAACCTAACTAGTAGTTAAACTAAGCAAACAAACTAAGAAACAAACACACACAAGCTTTAAAGGTGCAATATTTAAGAATTTCAGTTTAAAGCGTTCAAAAATTTAAATTATCAACACATTGTGGCGAAGCAACAGCTTTGACGTTGTGTCAAAGGCGTCTTTGTATTGTGCTACAGAGGTATCTACCAAAGTTAGCATGCTATCAAAAGCTAACCCCGGCCCGTCCTGTCTGAAAATACCACTTCTGACCTGATTCGTCGTTTCAGTGGGAGATGTATGCAAGAAACAACGAGCTCTCTCAGCTTTTTTAGTCTTAAATAAAGTCTCCAATAAACAAAATAAACTTACTAAAGGTAAGTTAGTATGGTAAGTTCAAGAAAGGAAATATTCTTATACCTGTTTTCCTTTTTAAACAGGAAAATAATGTAGCTCAGGAGGTAGAGCGGGTCATCCAATAACCAGAAGGTCGCTGGTTTGAATCCCTAACTCCCCTTGAGCAAGATCAAATTGCTCCTGATGAGCAGTTAGCACCTTGCATCTGGAAAAGCGCTATAGAAATGAAAACCTTCACTGAACAAAGACTAAGATGCTTAAATGACTCGTTAACTCATCGGTAAGGCCGATTCCTAAATATTTAAAGAAGTGATAACAATTTGAACACAGCTGTTGTGACGATATTAGTATCCTATTGAAAATTATAACTCAGCAGAGAAGACACCATGCAGCTTCCGCCTCATATTGCCCATAAAAGGACAACCCGTTGTATCTCATTACTTCCAATATACTAGTATGATACATCTAATACATCTAGTTTTAACTCTCCTCCGTTATCGAACTGTTTCTCTTTTGATGCAGTTCTGCTTTAACTGACCTTATGGTGAAGTTATTGGGAACAAACCTCATGTTTCTGAAGTTGACGCGCTCAGATTAACACTTGTCAGCAAGTAAGCTGCATGCACTTTCTGACACAGCAAACAGGTAAATTGTGAGACAGATTTACAGAAAATGCCATCAACACTCATCCACTTTCAGGTACATGTCTTTAAGATTCAGTACTGATGAGAATTAGTAACAACTTGAAGGTGCCAAGCTCAGAGCTTAATGTTGTCTCAACGGAAATGCAAGAATCAGTTTTATCACACACAATCTCTCATGAGTTGACCAAAGTTTTTCCGCGCTCACAGTCAGCAGTCTCATGTTCACCCACTTGCAATACATCTGCTTGCAGCGACTTACAGGCCACACTCTGAGAGATCAAAGACACACAGACACAAGTTAATTTTTCCATGAGCTAATACCGTAGACATCCACGCATAAGTAAGTGTCTTTTCCTTTGTGAAGGTCTTACACACACGCAGGTGCAAACTGGATTTCCCATATGACCAGAAAGTCCAACCACATACATAATCAGTGATCCAACCTGGTGATCAGTGTGTGATGCTGAAGTCAATCATTTATGTGTGTCCATAGCCATTATTATGAAGGGATCGTTGAAGAGGCCCAAGAGGTCAAGGGGTCTCGAAACCAGAGCCTCTGTGTGATGTGACTACCATACATGTATATAAAGTGGGGCCTGCAGGCCGAAGCCGGCCCAGCAGATGTTGTCAGAAGTAAAAAGCTAGTGTTCGGCTATAAACAAACTACATTGCGGTTGCATGACTTAAACATCACCACCACTAAGCGTCTTACTACACAATTACTAGACACTTTTTCTATAAGTGAGTCGAGCTACAAGCTGTAAAGTTTGAGTTAGAATAGTTTGTAATTGAAGTCTGCCTGTAAAGACGGACCAGTGAGTAATGAATTGTGTTCGCTGTGGCGACATTTAATAACCGTGACAACCTCTGCAGTCTCATTCAGACACTTGTTAGCAACCGACTTTTTTAAGACGCATAAGCGCTTTAAAATTAAATTGTGGGAAATGTAATGATGTATTTTATGTCGTAGAACAAAATGTGTAAATATCTTAAGCCTGTGGTTACCACAGACCTATTTCAGGCATATAACCGAAAAAACAATTAAAAATAAACCTGTCGGGTTTGAGACGAGGGAACTGGTGCAAAAAATGCTAACTGATTTCCGGGTTTTAGGACTCATTACAACAGCACTCTACAGGGGTTTGCTTCTCGCCCGTGGCCCACCTTTAAATCTCAGTTTTGGCCCTCCAAGGGAAAATGTTTGGGCACCCCTGGTTTTCTCAAAACAGGTTCACTTTGAAGATGTCACAGCAAAGCCGCCATCTTGACATGTTCATAAATTGTGTATTCCTGGGGATAAAATACATTTGACCTTTGGGAAACTATGAAACTGCACCCCGAAGAACACGCTCTCATAACCTGTTCACAATTAATTTAAGCCAGACATTTTTGATTTTTTGAGTTTTGTGAACCATCTAATCAGCACTTGATAACTCAAAATTACTATTAAAGCAAAAAGCACTTACATGTACACAATTGAGTTAAGAATAAGTTGTGGACCACGGGAACTGTAACCATCTGCTGAAACTGTACAGTCACTACTTTCCCTCAGTTCAAAGACTTCCCCGTTGTGCGGAGTAGAACAATGATGTTCCCCTCAGTCCTGCTCAAACTGACACCTGCTCACTCATTTGACTCCTCATCCACTGATCGTGTTAGACAAAAGCGCCACGGTAGCTTCCATGATGAAAGCTGCGAAGCACAGCAACCACATCCCGACAGTAAATATGAGTCATTAAGTTGACAAAGATCTCCACAAAGATGTAAAAACTTATCAGAGGTAACATTTAAGAGAAATGCATTTAGAAGGTTATCATATTTTTTTTTTTTTACATGTGGTAATGCTGCTGTTTCTATTCATGGAGATATACATAGATTTTATCTTGTGTTATCGTTTTATTCACCACAGCAGCAAGCAAACATACAAATCTGATCTGATTTTCAGTCCAGTGTAACATTATTCACTCATAAAGGCTTGTTTAACACGAGGAAAGGAAACGCTTACATTTACATTTACATTTAGGGCATTTAGCAGACGCTTTTGTCCAAAGCGACTTACAATAAGTACATTTGTCACAAGACACTTAGGTCGATTCACAACACTTTGGAAGTTTGAAAGTTGAATTCAATGCACTTTCTGTATGAAAATCTGACTCCCACAATTGCCCAAGAAAATTGTTTTCTATTTTTATCGACCTCCTTCATCTTCCTTTGGACTTTCACTAAATCTGTTGAAGTTTCACTCATCATCTCATCTGACTCGGTCCACTTCCAAGGGGTAAATAAGGAAGCATGAAGTCATTCCTCTGAGTAAATCATGGAGTTTTTGGAGTGGGTTGGGTTTCATCTGTCAATTCTTAGAAGATTTTCTGAGGTTATAAGATAAGATTTGTTTACCTGGTTTCTAACAACACAGTAATTCATCATCACCATGCATCATTGAAATACCAGTAGGCAAGATGTATGGTGTACTGTATGGTGGCAACAAATGGGCAAGGGCAAGTGGCCCTGTGAGGCCGGACACCAACATGTTCACAGTGTGCTAATGTTTAAAGCATACTGCTCACTATTTTACTCTCTTAGTTTAGCTACAGCTGAAGTCAATGGGAATGTCATTAGTGTTGTAAGTATTTCGTCATATAGTAGATGACCTCAGCAGTGTGAGATCAGCAAAGTTGACACATTTCAGCCTGAGAGGGACATAAATGTTTGCACTAAATTTCATGGTAATCCATCCAAAAGCTACTGGCTGCTGGCATCCATAGAGCCACCACGCTATTCTACAGAAACTACATTTTACTGTCACAGTCCTATGGTAGACATTTTTTAATAAGCTGGATTGCAGAACTTTGATTCAGGTTATTCTTTCCCAGATACTGCATTTTAAAAAAAAAAATTAAACTAAGATGGCTTAATTACTGTGGCTAGTTCTTGTTGACCTTTACAGAGGAGCAATAGAAAGCATCCTGACTGGAAACATCACAAACTGGCATGGTTCGTCACGGCCCAGGACAGGACGGCTCTACAGCGGGTGATTAAAACCACCCGGAACATCACTGGTTCCCATCTACAGAGCATCAGTGACATCAGTGAAGTGAGATGTCTGCACAGAGCCCCAAGGATACTAAAAGACGACACCCACCCCAGCCACAGTCTGTTCATCCTACTGCCATCTGGCAAAAGATACAGAAGTATCTGCTGCCGTACCACCAGACTACAGATCAGGCTGTGTGACTACTGAATTCATGAAAATAATTGCATCATTAAAACTTGATCATTCTTGTATTGATTTATACATACACTACAGTTATAATTTCAATAATTAAGATAAGTCTTGATTGTGCTCAGAATCAGATAAAGGTTCTGAAGTGTATGGGCTGTCTTCCTCTTGAAAGGTGTCGGCGTGTAGTATGTTGATAGAGATTCTTCGGAGGCAAGGCGGGGTTGATTGGATAGAACAATCTTTATTGAAACAGATTTCAAGCCAGCGTCCGAACCAGAGTGTGCACTCCCTGGTATTCTCAAATCTTGGCAAAGTGATGCCCAAAATACTTTGCCTTCTGCTCTATCAGAACTCCTCTCAGACCCTCAGTCTTAGGAGATCAACCAAAATCACCCCCGTTCTCTGGTGTGTGTGTCTTTTTAGAGTCTCTTCGCTCAGGTCCGCCTGTTTCTCTAATTGTTTCCTTTTTGGGGAACTAAGGGCCCTTCTATCCTATTAGAAAAGGATGGGTCTGCATAACATCTCTCTCTCAAGGGAAAACGTGTACATGGAGGTGTGTGCGTTACTATGTTAATGTTAGTCTCTATATACTTAAATGGAAATGTGTATATTAAGTCAACCCTGAGTCCTCTTCCTATCCTTAGATGGAAATGTATACATTGAACCTCTGAATCCCTCAGTCCTTGGTGTGGGCCTCTTCCTTTAGCTATTCTCTGACGCACACTACAGAACTAATGTGTTGTTATCCTGAACATGAGATCTCTACATTGTCTCCTTCCCAAATATACTTAAATGAAAGCATTTGATTCTGTCCTGTCACTCAGAGCTCAGAAGGTATAAGAAACACTCAGACACTACAGTTCAAAGGATCATTAAATTGTCATTTTACAACACAGGGTTGTCAAACAAAATGTACATTGTGGTCCCTTTATGCTACACAAGAAACATTATTTAGTGGAGTATGGAGGATGAATTGAGGAGCCTGAAGTATGAAGCTAATCTGTAGTCTGGTGGTACAGCAGCGGATACTTCTGTATCTTTTGCCAGATGGCAGCAGGGTGAACGGACGGCTGGGGTGGGTGTTGTCTTTTATTATCCTTTGGGCTCTGTGCAGACATCTCACTTTACGATATCACTGATGCTCTGCAGATGGTACCAGTGATGTTCTGGGCGGTTTTAATTACCCGATTTAGAGCCTTCCTGTCCTGGGCCATGCACAAACCATGCCAGTTTGTGGTGTTTCCAGGCAGGATGTTACCGTTGCTCCTCTGTAAAAGTTAACGAGAACTTGACACCATAACTTTGCCTTCTTAGTTTCCTTAAGAAGTAGAGCACAGAAAAGGCTCTACTTCTTAAGGAAACTAAGAAGGTTTCCAGAATCAATGACACTAAGTGTATGTTACAGCCTGTGAGTAGCTCCTATAGTCTCAAGTCTTCACTAGGCAAAACAAAAAGCATATCCAGGACTACATTTCACTAATCTGTGATTGTACACAACATGTGCAAATATATATACAATACTCACATCAACATGACTACAAACACCAGAGGTGCTTCCAGAAGTGTCGATGTCGATGCATGCTGCACATGAAAGAAAACATTTATTTAGTTTATTAAATATATTCACTTGAAATAAACTGGTCATACTGATTTAACATGTTTTCAGTTTTGTAGCAGTTTCCCAGAGAAACTGGGGCAACAGGCTATATTGTAGATGCAATCACTGGCCACAATCTGTGTGGGAGGCTCTCCCTACATGTCCCCTCCCACACCAACTCTTCAGAAAATGTATTTTAAAGATAACCAAGAAAGTACCACTGACGATGGCATGAGTCATCAGTGTTACACACGAGGAAAGGTAGAAGTAACTATGAAATCACCCACAGTTGACATGCTATGTCTTGCTATATTTTCTTATCACAGAAACTGGGGCGTGAGGGCACATTAAGAGAGGTGAGAAAAGAAAAGAAGAAGGATATCCCATCTCAGTACTTTACACCCAAGAACGCACTTCCCTTTACTCTAAAAACATGCTATATTTTACTATTAGACGTGCTTCCCCTGGTCAAAGTCACACCAGTTCACCAAATTAATTTCTAACAATAGTGTGCAAGAATCATTTTAATAGGTCACTATGTAGATGTCATCCATAAGATACATTTATAATACTTGCAGTAAAACCTCATAGTATATAGCTAATTGGATCATGTCCAGAACTAAGTAGAGAATGAGAGAGGAGGTTTAGCAAGAGAGATGTGACCAGCTCATTTTGTCATTAATGAGGTCATTGATGGTTTGTTGATATGAGGTTAGCAGGAAGATCACTCACATATTGTTTGTTCTTTTCTTAAAAAATACAACAAGCTTAGTTGAGCTGGCTAAGTGCAACCTGTCATGGAAATGTACTGGACCATACACCATAACACAGCAGGACACTACTAAACCAAACCTAATACTGAACATTAAAAGTTTTAAAATTGCACTATTACAGGCTATTGTATTCAATACAATAGAAAACTTTTCTATGTGCATTTGTGCATACCGTTACTAAACCCTGAGTTTTCCTTATGTCTGCACAAGCAAAGTTTATTTAAGGTACACGCTACCTGTCGAGTTCTGTTATCTCATTAAGATAATCTTCTATGAGAATGCAAGATTGTAACAAGATTGTCACTCATAACAGGGGTCATTAAGTAACTAGTTTTGCCATAAGTTTAAGATTTTCAAAATAGTATAATTGTATTAACTTTAAAAATGTACAACTTGCATGTTACATTGCATCAGCGTAATTGTGTTATTTCAAGTACTGTAGGTGTAGATGACATAATTTCCTTGTTGACTGTGTATATAAAGACTGGGCAGACACCGATCACATCAAGACTCACACTTACAACGAAGAAGAGAGGTTGTGAAGGAAGTGAGAGAGAGACGCCACTGAAGTATGATGAAGTACGTGCTTGCCCTTGTTGTCATGTTGCATTTCTGCTACAGTTTCACTGTAAACAGAGACTTGAACAAGGAGATTATACATGGACTGAATGAGCTCAGAAACCTCACCCTTCACAAGGAAGCCAATATCACATCTGTAAGTATAATGCATCATTATTATTATACTTTATTATTACACTTGCAGTGGATTGTGGCTTTACCCTCATGTCTTTGCTGTCACTCTCAACGTCTGTTGATGTCATAATGTGCCACTTAAATTATCTAGTGCTTAACACATGAATTAATTGCTCTAAAATCTCTTCCTATAGCCGGAGACAATGCGCACACCAGCCTTTTTGGCGAGAAAAGCAGTAAGTATGGCATCTTTTCACCATCAGCACTGTGAATGATCTAAATAGAGCTTGGTTGCTCCTCTTGTTATGTTGATTCAGTTCAAGACACATGCATTTTTATGTCATTTTTCCGTTGCAGTCCTCCTGTGTGCACGTCTTTGTCAAGGAGCTGAAGCATCTTCTTAACAATGTGTCGGTGCATGAAGACAAGAAGGGTATTATTGAGGGACTTAAGGATAACCTGGACCAAATGGACCTGACGCCCAGCACAACAATACCAAAGGTTAGTGAGCAAAAATATGACTGTGTGAGCGTTCTTACTGTTAACTTGTTGCCTCAGTAGTGGCTATAATGTGACATAACCCCAAACCCTCTCTGTTCCTTTTCCAGGGGGGCCAAGAATGCCCAATGAAGACTGGGAATTTGAATCCTTTTCATCCATATGCTATCCTCTTCAAACAGCTCAACAGGTCAAAGAAAAGATAAAGAACCTGGGCTGTTTTCTCTTATGCAGGGCAGCTTCAACTCTTGCTCATTAGAAAGTTATATTCAGGTACTGTTTTCACATGAAATGACATGACAGATATGACAAGTGAATGTAATAGATCCACAGTTTCGAATTCTTGAATTGTTCAGATTTTTTTAACTGACTTTTATGTATTTATTAGTATTATTTATGTCTATTTATTGTACTATTTATTTATGTATTTATTATTTTTAACTGATTTATTTATTCATATGTAACTGTTGAGTTCCTTAGACATTTCATAGCAAGAATTCAACCGACTGGGATGCACAAAGTTGCCTAATTTATTTTTATAATATGAAAAACTTGATCAAAGTTCATAAATGTTGTGCTGCTGTCCTCAAATAA
The DNA here is from genome assembly GCF_040436345.1 of Pagrus major. NCBI lineage: Eukaryota > Metazoa > Chordata > Actinopteri > Spariformes > Sparidae > Pagrus > Pagrus major. The sequence goes on along the minus strand of NC_133232.1, from coordinate 20,835,455 downwards.
ATCAACTAATTTCAGAATTTCTTCTCACTGAATATTTGTACATCAAAAAAGGTCATTTAAAAGGTACTATTTGGAAATTGTCTGAAAATACTTGAGCTGCAGGGTACATGCTGTAGCTCACACATGCCAGCTGCAGATATGAGTGAGTATCATCCTGGGCATGAGCCAGAGCAATTATGTCATACACAAGAGTGAACGCTGGAAAATAATAATCATATTTAGAAGACTTTCTGTACTTTTTCTCTCCATGATACATGTAACTTGTTATTTGCAAATTACACAACTAATGTTATCAATCAACCAACGCTAAATCCAGTGTATAGCAAAGCTACAGATAGCTAGCTGAACTTAGCTTAGCTTAGGTTACAGTTAGTTTGTTGGCTGCCCCTGCTTTGCATCACTCTTGGCTGGTAGAAAGCAATTGTTCATTGTTGTTTGTTTGTTTGTTTATACCCCTACATCATTAATTGTTGGCTAAAATCAACACCATTTTTCATAAAACAGAACTTAGTAGGCTACTGTGGATCACATTAGCTGATGAAGTAATTTGGCAAGCTATCCAACTAACATATCCAGGTAAATAGCTAGTGATAACTTTAGCAAACTTTGGACTCGGTGGGTGCCGCTCATATGTCGACATTAGCTGAGTCAGTTTTTAAGCTAAGGCTAGCCGGTGTTGCACACTGTTGGTGCTGTAAGGAAGCAGAAGGAAGGGATTTGTCACTGGGGTGCGTGCATTAACATCACATCCTTTGGATTTTCCCTGAAAAAGTCCACAGGCAGTTATAGGCAACCAAGACAGTCTAGGAAGGTCTAACGTTACGTTTCCATCAACACAATTTAGGCACCAGCAAAACAAAGCAATGACATCACGTAAATTACATTCCTTCAGTCTTAATCAAAGTCTTGATTAGGAAGTGACTGTTAAAGCGTGATAAGGGGGAAAAAAATGAAACAGGCAGAAAGTAAGAGCTGACTCCTTTATCTATTCTGCCCATCTGGAGAGCAGGAGACATGTTTGCATGCCAGCAGTCACAAACACACATGGCCTCATGTGAACAGATGTGCACCAGTGTTTCCCGTGAGTTCACGAGACTCTGGCGGCACCGACATAGTCTAAGTTGCTGCGCCATGGCCTCCTGTTGATTCAGACATGTTTTTCACTTCTCACATGAGCTCGGAGGATCTCTGAAGCCTCACGTCTTCGCTTCTGCAGAGAGTCTCTCAGTCTCAGTCAGTCTGCGGCCCCGCCCACTCCTGTACGCTCACGCGCACACTCCGGTCCGATGACGCGGCCTCCCCCTCCCCCTCCCCCCGTCTCTCAGCTGTGTCAACAACTTCAGAGAGCTGCTGGAAATAAAAAAACATACTAAGGACTTAGAGGACTAATGATATCTATATTAATCTATATATCCGTCTGTCCCCTTACTTATGTATTTATTTCTCTTTTAGTTTTTCTCTAACTTTGTTTAGTAAGCATATTTATTTGTATTGTCCTTGTGTGATGTCCTCTGTGTAACCTTATTTCCACTTAAATTTGATTATTTGTGCATAGTTTCATAGCACTTTAGAGTTTTGTCGTGACTCCAGCGGCTGCTCAGGAGATCTTTTAATTTAAAAGCCATATCGGTGCCCACGAGAACATCTGGAGAAAGATTATGTGAACAGCGTCTGCAGTTGCGTCTTTCCTTAAATGTTCTCACGTCTTTTTAGTCACATCTTAGCGTCTGAAGAGGACTTAATACATTGTTAGAAAACTAGGATTCAAAGGAACTGACAGTTAGCATGTTTGGCTAACCCTAACTTACAGCATAGCAGCCGCTGTGTGGCATGAGAGCCTTTGAACTGCATGGGACACAAGTTAGAGGAGCTGCAGCTGCACCTTTGAGCACAGAAGAGGTGCAGAGCAGAGAGCAGGTGGAGAGAGACGCTCTGAAGTAGGCCCACCATTCACCTCTGCTTGCCTGTCTAGTCTGTTCTCACCTCTGACCTCTGAACTCTCCACCTTGCCTGGCTGCTGTGTCCTTGATGTCTTAAAGCAAGGCAGCACTCAAGAGATTGAGTCACAGAGAAAGACGAGGGAAAAGATAAGAACATGACATCTTTTTATGAACAAGTGAAGCACGTATGGAACAACGACAATATAAATGCAATCATGAGGAACAGAGGAAGAAAAAGACTTATTGATTATATTGATTCACAGGTTTTGGGGCTAATTTTAGCTGATCGTTGGACGGAAGGGGTAGGCAGAGCACCGATACTAATTAACCAACATGTCAAATATTTAAACATTAAACAGTCTGTTTATAGTTAAAGGAATAGTTCAACATCTGGAATGAGGCTCATTCGCTCTGTTGCCAAGAGTTAGATGAGAGGATACCACTTTCATGTATGTCATGTTCAATACAAGGCTGAAACCTGTAAGCTTAGCTTAGCTGAAGACTGGAAATAACTGGCTCTGTCTGAAGGTAACAAGGTCCATCTACCAGCAACTAATCAATAGAATAGAATATCTTTATTGTCATTGTAAAAGTATAACAAGATTAAATGTGCAGCTTCTGTACTTAATGCTATTAAAACACAAAACAATTTGTAAGAGAAGTACAAAAAAATAAGAATAAAAATAGATAAAATAGCAATAATAGTATACAGCAGTAGTAAACAGCTCAGATGTGCAACAAACTCAGTAAACTGATGTTATTAACACAATATCCAGTAGACGTGGAGTCTTTGAAGGAGCACTATGTAGTTTTGGAAAATAAATACAAACTCAGAATTTTAATATTTACAATATTAATGAAGTAAAAATTCAAACTCAGAAATATTTATTTTTTCCATAACTGAATAAACAAGCTGTTCTCAGAGGAAAATAAGGTCCCAGAACACTGTTTGAAGCTAGAAAGGTGGCAGGGTCCGCCAAATATAAACAAAGTAAAACAGTATGAAATAGTTTTGTCCTTTAAGGTCAGTTTGATTATTCAGTTTATTTAGTCATGAAAACAAAGAGTTTTTTAGGAATAAAAAAATCAGTCAATGAAGATCTTTCTGTTCTGATTAAAATCTCTTCCTCAAAACTACATAGTGCAACTTTAAGAAACAACAATGTAGATGAATGCATTAATCCGTGAGAACTGAAGTATACATCACAATATATAAAATAGCAATAGGGTAATAAAAATGATAAACTCTTATAAACTAATCAACTGAGTGACCATTCATCTAATTAAAAAAACAAAGCTGTTGATATGTTAAGTGACTGCTCCTGGCCAAGAAATAGTCCTGCACTCAAACCCTTGTGAAAATGCAGATAGTTGGATTTAGACTAAAGAAGAAGACTGAAGAAATGAGATAAAACGTGTTCATTTGTGGGATTTAGAGAAAGCCCACCTCACTCTTTCTCCCTGTTTCTACTGTTAGTGCTATGCTAAGCTACGGCTAACTAGATCCTTGCTGTGACCTGACATTGAATGGATGAATAAAACAAGGTATCCCTCTGCTGTGTAAAACCACTGACCTCTCTGGTGCTGTGTCATCACTGCATAGGTATTCATTAATTCATTAATCAACAATATAATATAATGTCCATGAGACCAAGGTGACATGAATAATGAGAATGTTTGGAAAAAAAGATCGAAATAGTTCATTATTCTTTTCTATCATTCAAGTCAGCATTTAGGTTTCTTTGTTGAAAAACAAACTGGGTCAGTAGCCTTCTTGAAAAGCTAAATCTACATCTTAAACATTAAAACTGAAACATTTAGGGCATTGTTTCTTTGTAATAATTGAATAATCAGATACTCCCTATTATTATATTATAAATGCAGTGTGTCAGTTCGACGTTGTACAATTTAAATGCAGGATTACAGGACAGAGAGATGATAAGGAAAAATATGGCAAAAAGAAAATGATCTTATTATTTACTATTTCAAATGACTGACTGTATAACACACAGAAGCCTATATCATTCCCGATTTTATCATTCTTTTCACTTATTTCCAGCAGTCTCATGGCTGTAACCCGTCTATTAAACGTCCTATAGTGGGGATGTTAGTGATGGAAAAGGGTAAAAGCTGTTTCTTCTCCTCCTGTCAGAAGTACTCACATCACTGCGAGGTGACAGCTGGCATGTCACGATTGTTTCTGCATCCCACGATGCCATGCGTGCAAGAGACCAGCTTGAACTGAATAAAACAACCATGGGTGTGCTGACAGATATTGCCAGGATTTTAACAAGCAGTGCGCGAGTTATCGGTCAGAGCAGACAGAGATGATGAAGGTGACATTGGTCTGCACATGAAGACCCTGGCATGGAGGAAGAGTGTGAGTTTCATGAAGCTGTCTTTCATAAAAATCTCTTCCATTCATTAAAATAAAATCCTTCACGTGGGGTTTCTGTCCCCCCCAGCTCAGCACGCAGCTGTTCTCTCTCTCCGATAGGTGGCCTCAGCGACACACTGGCCCTGCCGTGCTTGGCCTTTGTCCTGATCCAGTTTTATAACCTCACATCTTAATCTAATGAAACTACATCACAGTGCAGATTTAACTGGGTCAAATGAAGAGAAGGCGCTGCTGATAACAGGTGGGTTCAATGGGCACTGTGATGCTTTGACCTCTAAACTCTGCATGAGAGGCCACTCATGACGAGTCAGGTGTTCACCTGCTATATCGCACTCTATAGGGGAATCGGTCGCCAAGGGGGGCTCAGTCACATGCTTTCAGTCCTACTTCACTTTCTCTTGAATGGGACAACGTCAGTGCGCCGGAGCGCACACGGTCTCTGGGATTTGGCCGCAGACGCGCGCTGAGGCTGCAGGAGGACGCAGCGAGAGCGCTGATGGCTGAGTGACATTTGAGGACTGAGGACTGTTGTGCGTCTTATTTATTCGTGGGTACAAGTCAGGGACGCGGAGCCCACCGAGGATACAATTAGTGTGTTTTTTGGTGCGTTTTTGTCGGACACGGACACTGGATGGACTTTACGCTGCGAAGTTCTTATAGAGGCGATGGGACATTTATTTTGAAATGTAAAATGAAGAAACAGCTGATCGCATCTCTGTCTATGAGTAAGAGGTGAGTGAGAGGATTAAGATAAAAATAGAACAAGGGCATTTTGGGTTTATTCGGGGGAAGGTGTGACTCTTTATTAGTCATGCTTTAATAAATACAATGCGCTCACGGGAAAATCCTGCGCTCACAGCTGAAGTCTATCGGGTATTAAAATCGAAGCACTGTCATGGCAATACACAATGTTATCGACTATCTGACATACACAAGTATGTATAATCAGAGCTTATACAAAAACACCGACATGAAGATTATGTTTTAACCAATATTGCATTTTTATGACAGGGACTATCATCTATAAAACAATAATTTAACATAATTAATGTCTTTAATCTGCAGGGCTGCTGATGACTTTAGTAAGCAGACAGAGACATTCCTGAAATGACAGTTTGGGACCTACAAACTGGGCAGACTGAAGAGCTCACAGTCATTACTTGAGGAATCAAGTTACTGCTACCTCTTCAGCACTGCAGCTCAATGATGTCAAATCTAATTAACAAAGTCAGGAGGCAAACATCCGGCCCACAGAGGCTTTTCCTCAAACATCTCACCCTGCATCATTTATCAGAGGATGCAATGATGGGGATTTTTTACAATCCTGGAGCGCAGGAGCCTCACAGATTCTAATCGTGTGGATATGATGTAGCCCGACTCATCAGTATGACTTAAACAAACACATGTTTCGGGATGGATCTCATGAACTTCACGACTGTCATCGACAGTGGGTTTCTGGAAGAGGCTCAGTCGAGCCGCGTCCTAACTGGCTGTTTCCTTTCGCTGCTCATCCTCACCACCTTGCTGGGAAACATGCTTGTTTGTGCCGCGGTCACTAAGTTTCGACACCTGCGCTCCAAAGTGACCAACTTTTTTGTGATCTCGCTGGCCGTGTCAGACCTCTTGGTGGCCATCTTGGTGATGCCGTGGAAAGCAGTGACAGAGATCGCCGGCTTTTGGCCGTTCGGCTCCTTCTGTGACACCTGGGTGGCTTTTGACATCATGTGCTCCACAGCGTCCATTTTGAACCTTTGTGTGATAAGTTTGGACCGCTACTGGGCCATCTCCAGCCCTTTTCGCTATGAGAGGAAGATGACACCCAGAGTGGCCTATGTGATGATCAGTGTGGCCTGGACGCTGTCTGTGCTCATCTCCTTCATACCAGTGCAGCTCAACTGGCACAAGGCCCAAACTAAATCTTACACCCCTCATACTGGCTCTCCAGGTTTGAATGCTACATCTTACCGCAGCGCAGAGAACTGTGACTCGAGCCTAAACAGGACCTACGCCATCTCCACCTCTCTCATAAGCTTTTACATCCCTGTGGCCATCATGGTGGCCACCTACACCCAGATCTACCGCATCGCACACAGACAAATCAGGAGGATCTCTGCCCTGGAGCGAGCGGCCGAAAGTGCCAAGAACAGACACGACAGCATGGGCGGAGGCTCCAGCATCGCCGAGTCCGAGAGCTCCTTCAAAATGACGTTCAAAAGGGAGACCAAGGTGCTGAAGACCCTCTCGGTGATCATGGGGGTGTTTGTGTGCTGCTGGCTCCCATTCTTCATTCTCAACTGCATGGTTCCCTTCTGCGAGCAGTCAAGCGGAGGGGAGGCTTTCCCCTGCATCAGCCCCACCACGTTTGACGTGTTCGTGTGGTTCGGCTGGGCTAATTCCTCCCTCAACCCCATCATCTATGCCTTCAATGCAGATTTCCGTAAGGCCTTCTCCATCCTGCTGGGTTGCCACAGACTTTATCCAGGAGGCCACAACATAGAGACAGTCAGTCTAAACAAGAAATGACTCACGACTCTCTCACAGCACTGACTCATCCTTAATGCTAAGAGTCCAAGGGTTCCTGTACAGGCCGGTCTGATCGACTTCAAACGAGGATGCTGCTCTCTGTGCTGACTCTTAGTGTGACTGAAGGATGCGCTGACCCCGTATGTACCCATGCTTGCATTGGGCGAGCAGCCCCGTCTGTGTGAAGACTGTCAGAGTGAGCTCGCCGTGCTCACCATGGTCGCTGCACCGTCTTCAAATGGAAGGAACTCCTCAAAGAGGAGATGGGATTTTGGGGATTGAGATTAAGACTCTTCGCTGCTGTGCCAGGCAGCTGGGAGCACAGCGGTGCTGACACGCCCCTGGGATAGATAATCCCATGACTGGGCAGCATGCTTCCTAATGCTGTCAGACAGTGCTCTCTTCAATACCATCACACACACGTACACAAACACAAACACTGTCAAAACATGCTCCTCTAAATACAGCGCAGCGCCCAGCATGCACACTACAACAAATTACATGACAGCACACTAAAAAATACTGCTACTGATTAACATCCTGTGCTCTGCAAGGGTTCCAGCAGTGAAGCATTACACCAAATCCTGTTTCTACACAGATGAACATGTCGGTAAAGTACATCCACATTTGATCTGACTTTCTTTGGAAGTAAAAGTGAAAAATGCAGCTTGTCAGACAGCAGGTCACATCTCATTGCTGCTATGGGTGCAGAGTTGTTATTTATATCTCATCCAAATGTCGAATCATCATAACTTTAAACCAAATTTACTCAACAGACACCTCATAAATTATTTGTTTCACTGCTCTGAAGTGTTTTGTGGATGAGTGTCTCATATCACTTGGTGTGTCCTGTATTTTTCATAAACAACAGCTGATGACCTCTTTTAAGGAAAAGGCACAAAACCCAAACAAAGGTTTTGCTTCACATGTGGTGTCTTTGATTGTTGTGCTTATTTGGGGGCTGATGTAGAACTGTAATTGAATGACTAATGTTGAGGAAGATCAATTTTAATTTGCTCTTTAACTTGAATTATTAAAAGATAACCTTGGATAAATTTTGATCTTATTTTAATAGTTCTGGCTATCATTACTATTGGTTATGAAAACGTTGCACTCAAAGTAATTGCTGACATCTGGGAACACTGACGTCACCACAATGGAAAACCGACAGGGCAGGAAACATGAGCAGCCAGACATTGAGACCCGTTGTAACCCAGCTCACAGTGAAGTCAGATTATTGAAGCCACTTTATTTTCAGGCAAAGCTGAAAGTGAGCAAATGTAAAAATAATCCTTGGTAGCAGAAGAAAACTATGTGTCGTGCACCAGGGCTGTCACTCTTACAAAAACGTAACTCCTTCCTCATGTCATAGGTCGCTTCTACTCTACATTTTACATTGGGGAAAGAACAGCTATACATGACATGTAATGGATGGCCGCCGCGAGAGAACAAGGCATTGCCTGCTGCATGTACGCACTGTGAATTTTGATTTCAAGTAATTACAGATTGAAGGTGACAGCCCTAGTTAAGATAAATAGGGTAAGTGTGTGATGTAAATGGTAAATGACGAAGTCAGTCCTTAAACTGATGGGTGTTTACAATTGACAGTTTGTGTGATTATTATTTTTGCTCCTCCATATCAGCCGTAGATTGCTAAACTGAGGGTTTGTCTGAAACCTGTGATCTTAATATGTGACTTCCTATCTCGTCAGATGTCTTTTTAGCAGTGTCACCATCTCATCAATCTCCGTACAAATTACACAAATTTACACTTTACACAACTACGTGCAGTGCATGGATGAGAACATGGTTTGAGTGTAAATAAGTATGTTAAGTTATGTTACATACATGATGTTAGTTACATCCATTACATCCATTGACTTACGGGCGAAAGTTAAAGGACCAATCATTATCTCCTCACCCTCATACCAATGGAACGTCCGTGAAGTTTTGTAGTCCATAAAACATTTCTGGAGCTTCACAGTAAAACAGTGTTGCAGCACTCACTTGAACAACTGAAGTAAATGGGGACTTGTTATTAAACAGCCGAACACAAAACATTAAATTGCTCCATACAGCTTGTATGATGTAATCCAAGTCTCAGGAAGCCCAGAGATCCCAAATCGATTCGAAAAGAAATTAGAGCACAAGCTTGACGCATGGTCGAGCTTGTGCACCCACCCCTTGGGCATTTCAGTGCTTTCAGAGACTTGGATTATGCAATACAAGCTGTATGGAGCCATTTTATGTTTTTTACACTTTAAAACAAGTCCTACCTAAGTCTACTTTATTTGTTAAGAAACACTATTCTGCAACACTATTTTGCTGTGAAGCTTCCAAAATGTTTTGTGGACTACGAAATTTCCCCAACTGTCCATTTATTTCAGGGTGAGTAGATAAGGACTGACTCTTTACCCTTTAAAGGAAGTGATCATTTTCTTCTGGTTTCACACAGGACACAAATATGAAAAGTGTGGTTAAAAGTTCTGTGGTTGTTTGACACATCAGTCACCTCCATCAACCCAATCCTCCATACTACTTGGACTTTCTTGCTCGTCACTTCGTCACCTAGGATTTTTTGTGTGTGGTATTTCGACACATCTGATTTCCACAGAACTTGAACGACTGGCGTACGTACTGCACATAATTTGGAAGTCTGCGGTTGTGTTATATGTACGCAGATTGAATCAACTGTGATGCTCTGCAAGAAAGCAAATAGCATTTTTCCCAAAATGTCAAACTGATCTTTTACAAGTACAGTATCATCATGTCTGATAGAAATGATGGCCAAAACTATAAAACAGGATCCAGGAATAATCCTATAAAGTGAAGCATTGCATTTTGGAATATGAAGAACAGGATGCATTGCCATAATCATTAACAGTTACCTCTAATTTGACGTGCTGTATTTATTTTTTAATGTTCTAACTTGCTTCATCAATTAGCTACTGATGACACAAACAACAGCTGTAGGTGTTCATACTTGCAGTTGTTTTGGAGGCCTGACAAATAAATAAATGTTGTTATGTTTCATTCAGAACAGAAGAAACAGTTGTGTCTGCTTTAGCCATGATGTGGAACTATCTCAGCGCACAGCCTAATAAACGTGTATTTGTCCATTTCGGTGAAATCCACACGTGTGCTGTTTGTGTTGTACAGCTTTGACCTCCACAGATCAAACTTCCTGAAGCACTTTTAACACCAGAGTCTAAAGGGTAAAACTTAACGGGACCAGCTGTGTCTCACATCCAACGTTTCACTCTCGCTCCCTGGTGTCTGTGTGTCTGCTCAGTTTAGTGATGTATTGCCTTCATTAGCAGTGTGAAAGGCCCAATCTGGAGTCGTGAATAGCCTGGAATAATAAAGTAAAGCCACCACTGTGGTACCTCTTTATCCCTACTGTTGATTTTGCATCTTTCAGTTATTGCACTCAAGTAGTTTTTCACCCTCAAATAATTGACTGAACTCCTGAAACAATACCTAACAACTGAACAAGAGTCACAGCTGAATAATGTAGAAAGAGGTGATGTATATCAAGGTTGCAGCTGTAATGAGAAGCTGCACGCCCTAAATCTATTCAGATGCTTGAATGGGAGTGAGAGGGAGATCAGGGTAGTTCAAGTGAGAAGGGAGAGCAGAGCAAGAACGTGTGATGGATTTTGTTGTGCAAGACCCAGATTCTTTCTCAGATCTGCCTGCTACCTCTTAAATCAAAATCTAAGTTGATTTGGAGTTAAGTTTCTGTGTATTAAAGCTAATGAATATTTCCGTGGATGTGCCCACTCTTCATCAACCATGAAAACCTGAAAGAGATGAGCGTGAGTGTGGAACAGTTGCTATGGCTTATCACATAAATGCTTGAAAGTGATTAAAGAGTCATGAGCAACTCTCATTATACAGCAAGTCTCACAAAAGGTCTGAGGACAGACTTTTCAATCAAATTAAGTTTATGCTCATTAGAAATGTGAAAAAGTGTAAATACTGTGATGATAACTTGCATAACTTGCATACACACACACACACACACACACACACACACACACACACACACACACACACACACACAGAGCTGTCCTTTAAAGCCCGCTTTCCCTGGGCCCCGGACTGTCCTTGCCTCTGTGAAACCTCCTCAAGCGTGCCACAGGAAGGGAACAGCAATTAATTTGACTGACATCATTCAGAGTGATGGCTGAGGTGGCGACAAGACAGGGTGTGTGTGCATGTGTGTGTGTTGTACAGCGCAACTATCACCTGCTTCGGCATTCAACCCAGAGTCCCTGCAATGTCAACCGCACGCTGTAAACTCAGAGAATTTGTTTCCTTTTGTTATCTTTTTGTTCCAGTGAGATTCTCAAAGCGATACTGTCTTTTTAGATTGGCACATCGGAGGAGCGATGTTAGACGTGGCAGCTTCAGATGATGCTAATGACTGGCCCTGGGGAAATGATTTACTGAGACAGGGAGAGAGAAAGGAGGAAAGGGGCAAGGAGAGAAACAGTCTTATGTAAGTATCAAGCAACATAAAAAAATAGATTCAAAGGATGCTCTGTAAATATCACATAACCCACAAGTATCACCAAAGTCAGAGCGCTGTCACACCCCTAATGAAGCATCATGCTGTTTGTTTATAGACAGGGAACACCTGGCTAATGTGAAGGTGGATATTTAATGATGTAAATTATTTCCCCGCCACCCTTTCTCTTCTCTTGGGGAATTAAAATGCAATTAAACAGTTTGCAATTATCTGTATTACTCTCCATTAAATATGTATTATTCACAACTGGCAGAGCTATCATAATTGCGCTCGAGTCTAATGCATTTTTAATACCTCAAACGACACCAAGATAAGCATAATTGAGAGCGAGCGTGTTCGTGACTTCAGCCAAAGTGCATCAACGCAGCTATGCTGACAGAAGGGAATGCACTTTGCATGTTGAAATCTGCTGTCGCTCTGTCTGTGTGTGTCTGCTCTCCCTGGTGAGGTAAATAGTTGCTCTGTATTCATTTTCAAACTGATAGAAAAGGGAGAGACCAACACATCAGGCCACCGCTGCACTATCTGGGGGAATTTGTTCTATTCAGGATGCAAAGAGGCTATTTTTGTAAACCTTGGAATAAATTTAAAAAGTATATAAACAAGTCTGATCTCAGCAATGGTCTACTTCATCCAGAGCTTCAAAAATAGATACATGAGAAAACCCTGCACGTCTTTTGACCTTTAGTGTTCGTCCTTTGCAGCAAGCCCCTCCATTCCTATTCCTAGTTTACTCTTGCTCTCGATTTCTCTTTCTTATCACACCCCTCCGCTCTCTTCCTCCACCCTCGCTCTGTTTACTGTTTGTGCTGCAGGCCGCTGGCACTGCCGTGTTGCCATTCATCACTCCAACTGGCTCCAGTGGAGAGGACAGGCCCTCTGACCCCACCACTGGGAAAGGAGCAAGGGAATGAGAGGAAGGGAAAATCACAGAAGGCTTCTCAGAGAGAGAGAGAGAGAGAGAGAGAGATGAGAGCAGAGAAATATAATTATAACAGAGGATAGAGGGGGAGGGCTCAACAATCTGGGATTTCCTGGCTTTTAGTGCTTTTTCTATTGGTCAAAATATGAATTGGAATATCCAGATAAATGGCAGATTAAAGGAAATACCTGTATAATGTGACTTACAAAGTTGTTGAGCCACTTCAAGCCACATGAAAAGCTTCACTTGAGGCTAAGCAGAACAACATTCTCCGGTAAATATTTGGTGTCTACAAAAGTCGTGCATACATGTTCACATATGTCAAAGGGGAATTCTGTTATTTTTTAAACCTAGGCCCTATATTTAAATGTTTGGGTGTGTAAATGAGTGATACTGACCAAAAGTCTGGGAATTGGTCCAGCAGATCGCCTCAGCTGGCAGCCATGACATGGCTGCAATGACTGCAACATAATCCTTTGGGACAACTCCGACCGTCAAACTTATGTCCACTAAAAGTGCTTGTTTTTGCGAGACGGGCTGAGGTAGTCAGAGAGACATACCTTTTTGTTAAATAATAAGATCCTTTTTGTAACCAGAAACACAAGTCAAGTCTTACTCTGAAATCTTGGGACAGGACATCTTTGAGTGTAATTTTATTTGCCAAAAAAGAGAAAAAAAAAAACACAGTAAAAAGTTAAAGATTAAATTGATTGCTAACATTTTTTTTTTCAAATTTCGATGAAAATCTGTTATCATGACAGCCCTAGACAATCTACTGGACAGATACCTAAACTTTTGATAAGTATGACTTATTAAATACCCAAACATGTAAATGTCGGGCCCAGATTTAAAAGTACTGGAATCTCCTTTTTAGTCCTAGCAGCTGTGATGGCCAGATCATCTGATTCACGCCATTTTCATCTAACCATTCAGTGACCCTTCGTGTTCTGTGTGGATGCATCTGCATTCATTATGTTGCTTCGCCTGTTTAATTAGGTTTGTCCTTAATTTGTCGCCCATCTGTAAGTGGCAGGAAGTGAGAGTGAGTGAGAACAAGAAATTATGCTGTTGCCCACACAGTCGAAGCAAAGGAAAACACCCTCATCGATCCACTTATCTCACTACATGTTTCACATCTCGTTTTAACTTTCAAATAAAAACTACACCTTCATCTGTTTGTTGTCCCGTCTTTTCTCTAACTACCTGTATTGAATCCTAAATCATCCAAACTAAATTTTAGAGAATATAATCCCTCATCATAAACCAATACAGTTTGCAGTGTCATACTGTGTCATAGAGTGACCTCTACTGGAGATGAGCCGAAAATGGAGATGAGTTGACCTGGGTCATTGCTAAATTCAGCTCAATCAAATCCTCTTGAGAAATAAAGACAGATTTGATGTATTGGCCGCATAATTGCTCGTATCGGCCTCATCTCTGGCCGATCACAGATTGTCACCGAGGCAAAGTAGAAATCATCACTGAAGCATGTTAAATGGACACTGAGTCAAGTCAGTCAAGGCATATCAGATTATACAATGAATAATACGCTGGGTGCAGATGAGGTCAGCTGATGAATATGGTTTTCAACACGGGTCCTTTCAAGCCACAGTCCAGAGCTTAGCTGGAGAGGTGCTGTCTGGCGGAGACGGCTCTGAGTGGAGAGCATGCTATTAATGATGCCGATGTTAATGCTCATGCTGGTAAGAATGCCCATGGGTAAATTGTGACGATGCAAATGCTAATCAGCTATCTTGTGGGGGAGAGCAGATGTGTGTTATCTCTTTAAAACCACAACATCAGCAGCAGCAGGAACTGACAGAAACTGACAACTATGCAGGGAAACTGTGAGATAGTTGTCCCTTCCACCTGGGCTAAAAAAAGGTGAAAGCTGATGTCCTGTCTGGCCTGTCTGGTGTGTTAATAAACAGTGCTGACCATGCATGCTCAGACTCTTCGTCTGTTGAAGTCCCCCCTGTCATAAAAATGTGTTTTTCTTCTTGTTCTTAAAGTTGAATGTTGGAGCTTGTGTGGCACTGTGTAGAATGATGTATGTGCAGAACACTGTTTTCACAATCATTGATCAAAGTGTACATTTTCTCTGTGCTCATTAAAAATTTGATTGACTGATGAGGCGGGCCTACGTAATGTGTATGTATATTATGGATTTTTTAGTGAGGGAGAAAGAATAGATGCCCTTTACGATTTTAATGTGGTAATTATACATACAGTATATATGTTTTTTTTCCAGGCAAAAACAATGTTAGAAAAACATTAGAGAATTCTTATGTTTGCCTTAATATATGTGTGTAAATTGTAAGTTGTCAAACAAAGCATGTCACACATAATGCTTCTTTGCAAGTGGCTGCTTGGGAACTACCATGCATCAACAGATGTGATAGATAGATTAGATGACTCACATGGTAGCAAGTAGTTATAATGTGTGGCTCTTGTGGTTTCAGTTTTCAGTGCTCACGGCCACATGAGGTGGTGATGCAACTTCAGAAAAATGTGTCAAGTTCTCCTCTTTCACTGTCTGAACTATGATCTCTGACAAACATCTGGCAAAATGTTATTAGTTTGAAGCTATGATGGCAGCCAACTGTCTTACTAAGCAACGTTTACACGAGAACAGAGCTTTTGAGTATGTAGTGCTTTGTAGAGATGCATGACATTGGATTTTTGCCAAAGCCTAGTGATGGCCAGGGTTAGCTTTGGGGCTTTCTTCCTATTTGTACTGAAAAAGATTTGACGCTTTGGGGATTCAAAATCAGCGAACACAGCGACATGTGATTGCTCCCATGATTCCCATAATGCATTGCACAAACAAGAAGAACGAGGGGCTAATCCAGGCCCAGCCTTTAAGTGCTTACAGTAATTTTATAACAGGGTCAAACATTAGGCTATTTCTATTGCTCAGGGGTCATGTGACAGGTGGTTAAAAAACAAACCCAAATAATATGTAATGTTACAGTAAATCACTGAGTAAAATATGTCAGGCAGGGATAGAACAACAGACCAGGCAGGGTAGGAGAATATAAAAGCCAGGCATATTTTTTGGGTTCTGCTCTGTGCATCTGAAAAGGGGATTAACAGAGCGGGAGGGTAGTACAGCAGACCACTCAGCAACAGACATCCCACTTGAGTGATGGCACAGCGACAAGCTGAACAAACATCCCCAACAGAGAGACAGAAAGAGCAGGAAGGAGGAGAAAGGAGGCAGATAAGCCTTTAAGGACGGCGGGAGAGAAAAAGACCGCCTGAGAGTTCAGGAAGAAACTGTGACAAGGTGAATGATAAGAAAATAACTTTAAAGCAGTTACACTTTCTCCTTAAAACTAAATCTCAGAAAGACACCCAAACTTGTGCTGTTGTTTATTTGCATTAAGGAGAGGAATTAACTGCTTGTTAGCAATTAACATATTTTATACTATCAAAGAGCGTTTGGTTACGATGAATCGCCACCTTACTGTGGTGGAGGGGTTTGTGTGTGCCTGTTACCCTGGGAGCTATGTTGTTGGAGGCAATAGCTCCTGGTAGGGCCCCCAAGGTAAATTGGTCCCTAGTGAGGGACCAGACTGAGAGTAATTCAAGAAAAGCCTATGATTCAGTACCTCTTCTGATGTGGGGACACCAGGGCCCCCTCCTGGAGCCAGATCCAGGACAGGAGCTCGCCGGTGAGAGCCTGTTGGCAGACTGAAAATGGCAATGTGGGGTCACCCCCCTGTGGGCTCAACACTCGCAGGGGAGAGAGATGGGGTTGGGTGTATTGTGTACCGGGCAGTGGGCAAGGGCGGGGGCCTGAGCGTCCTGACCGCTGGCTTCTCAGACTGGCTTTTGGTATGTGGAACGTCACCTGGTGGGGAAGGAACCGTAGCTGGTGTGGGAGGTAGAGTGGTACAACTAGATATAGTTGGACTCACCTCCACACAAGCCGGTTCTGGAACCAAAGTCCTAGAGTGGGGCTGGACTCTCTCCTTTTCTGGAGTTGCCCAGGGTGAGATGCTTGACTGATCTGTTGTTACTGGACTTCTGTGCTAGTCATGGATTGGCCATAACGAACACCATGTTCGAGCATAAGCCGGTACTTTGTACCAGGCCACCTAAGGCCAAAGGTCGTATCATTAGACCTGCAGCCATATGTCTTGGACACTTGGGTGAAGAGAGGAGCAGCGCTGTAAACTGATCACCACCTGGTGGCAGGGGAGGCTGCCGGACAAACCTGGGAAACCCAAACGTGTAGTGAGGGTGAACTTGGAACGTCTGGCAGAGGCCCTGGTCCATCAGGTCAACTCCCTCAGCTGCTGAAACAAAAACTCTGGTGTGGTAGGAGTTCAGGGAGGCTATGGAGAGGGACTTTCAGTCAGCCTCAACGAACCTCTGGCAAACCATACAGCGACTCAGAAAGGGAAAGTGGAGCTAAGCCCAGGCTGTGTTCACCTGAGGAGGAGAACTGCTGACCCGGGCTGGCAGTGGAAGGAGCACTTTGAGGAGTTTCTGAACCTGACTAACCTGTAATTTGCAGGGGGGGGGGGGCAGAGTCTGAAGACTCGGGTAAGACTCGTCCATATCCCTGGCAGAGGTTGCTGAGGTAGTCAAGAAGGTCCAGGGTGGCAAGGCGCAGGGGTGGATGAGATTCATCCTGACATGCTGAGGGCTCTGCACATTGTTGGGCTGCCTTGGTTGACACGTGTTTTCAGTGTCGTGTGGAGGTCAGGGATAGTACTCTGGAGTGGCAAACCAGGGTGGTGGTTCCCATTTTCAAAAAGGAGGACCAGAGGGTGTGCTCCAATTATCGGGGTATTACACTGCTCAGCCTCCCTGTGAATGTTTATTCCAGGGTGCTGGAAAGAAGGCTCTGACCAATTGTCGAGGAGGAACAATGCCGATTCCGGCCTGGTCGTGGAACAGTGGACCAGCTCTGTACCCTTGTTGGCTTGCTGGGAGGGTCATGGGAGTTTGCCCATCCTGTCTTCATGCATTTTTTGGACTTTGAGAAGGCCTACAACCGCGTCCCCCGGACAATTACTAGGGGGGAATACTGTGGAAGTATGGCGTACCGGGGACTTGATATGAGCTGGATTGCCCCCTCTGGTTGGGGGGGGAAGGTTCCAAGCGAAGGAGTTTACTTGTTCATGAGTGATGGGAAGTGGAGCATGAGATGGACAGGCGGTTTGGTGTGGCATCTGCAGTACTGCAGGAGTTGGTGACCGGACTGTCGTGGTGAGGAGGGAGATGAGCCGGAAGGCAAAGCTTTCGATAGGGTGAGGAGCATGGACATGCGGAGGGAGCTTTGAGTAGACCTGCTGCTCTTTTGCGTTGAAAGGAGCCAGTTGAGGTGTGTTCGGGCATCTGATCAGGATGCTTCTTGGGCGCCTCCCTTTGGAGGTTTTGCAGGCATGTCCAATTGGGAGGAGACCACGGGCAGACCCAGAACTCGCTGGAGAGATTACATATCTTATCTGGCCTGGGACAAATTTTTTTGGTATTATTATATTTCATATCTACTGATAAATACTCCCAAATCCTACACAATGGACCTTTAAAGGGGAAAAAAGCAATACAATGCTGCCTTAAAAATTGGTTTACAAATTGACAATGCAGTTTTACAAACCCTACACAGCAGTGTTACAGAGTTGACTATTTCTCAGAAGCCAAAATGCTGTTATGCTTTGAATGATACAGTATCAACAAAACATCAACAGCAGGGTTGCTTTCCTCTGCCTTGCGTGAAACTGTAAGTGTGGAGAGTGGAGATGTGAGTAGAGAGTTTCATTTCACAAAAAATATGTACACCACTTACATGAGGTGCTTTTACTCTTTAAAAAATTAAGTAATTTGATTCAAACAGATTAATTGCTGAAGCCAAAGTAACTCATTATATGCTTTGTATGAATCATTACACCAGTAACAATAATAATGAACGAAGAAAAATACATGACCCAGTAGGGTCAGGACAACTCAGCTTCACCCAGAAGATACAGGAATAGAAACACCTTAAACATTCATTATTGCAGCAGGATGTGTCTGTGGCTGTGCATTTGTGCTGCTTTTTCAATTCCATAGGAGGGGAGCAGACAGCAGACGCAATTTGGTCTATTTTAGGAAGGGTCTTGTCAAACAGGAGCACAGCAGGAGTCTCTTTTACCCTCTGGAAAGTTCAGATGGGACCACGCGAGCACGTGCTCTCAGGCACACACAGAACATGTACACGCACGCACACACAAAAGAGACTCAGCTGGGAGACTGTGGGAACAAGGACTTTGGCTCCTTCATTTGGCCGCAGTCAGAGAACCAAAAACATTTTACCACCTCTGTTTCGGTCACATAACCGTTCAACTGAGCATCACACTCCAACCATCTGAAAAATCAGTTCTTTTCTCTCACTGTCGGTGATATCATTGAGAGAGAAACTTATACAAGAGAGGATGGCTCACAGTTTTTCTGTGGTCTCTTTGTCTTATACTAATAGATGAGTAGTAGAGCCCGCCACTCATAAAGCCATCTGTCCTCTACACTTATACAGCAGCTACATAACAGGAAATAAAGCCATGAGTTGAAAAAAACACAATTCTCCAGCTGACCAAATGCTACTGTAACCCGTGTAACCTGTAGTAAGCCACTTTAGGGCTTACTGTGCATGTAATGATGTAATATTACCCCCCTAGGAAAAATCGTGTCCACGCAGAGGTCAGTGGTCGGGGCCGATCACTGAACAGCCTTCCTATGGCCA
Organism: Pagrus major; assembly: GCF_040436345.1. Taxonomy (NCBI): domain Eukaryota; kingdom Metazoa; phylum Chordata; class Actinopteri; order Spariformes; family Sparidae; genus Pagrus; species Pagrus major. The sequence continues at coordinate 20,816,405 of NC_133232.1, read as the reverse complement.
GCAGGGACTCAGTGTGTTGCTCAGAGACAGCACGGCGGGAGGATGCTTGGGGATTTGAACCCAGATCCTTCTATTCATTACACCACCCTGATGAGTGACAGCTCTAGTGTGTGTCAAGAAGGACTTTCAAGGAAAGCTCATTGAGCAGCAGCCTGCTTGTTTGCTTTGACAGATCTCTCTTCAGCTGCGTCTTAATCTACCACAGACACATCAGTGTCTGAACACAGGGTAGCACACTTCATCCTATGATTAAAACACCAGTCTTCAACTAATCTTGAGAGGTTATAGAGATGAATTGTTGCTCTATATAATCCACCGTAGATCAAGAATGTGTCGGAAAGAAAAGGCAAAAAACAAGACAATATAAGGAAATAAAGGAAACCAATGAAATAAAAACAAATGAAAAATGAAAAAGCCTTTTTTTGTAGAAATCATTAAACAAATGATGTAAAAAAAAGAGTCCACAGTCAAACACTGAGAGGCGTGTACTTAGGCACAGCCGTGCTTTCAGCTACCTGCTAACGATAACATGCGGAATGTTTACCATCTTACTTTAGTGTGTTAGTATGCTAACATTTGCTAGTTAGCGCAAAACCAAATGTTCGTCCAAACGACGGCACTATAGGAAAACTTAAGGGACCACCAAAGGGAGTTACAATTCATTGTAAAGGGATTGGGAGCGACTAAACTAAAGCATCGTGGCAAAGCATCCAGTAACTGTGGAGACATTTTACTCAGTCAGGGGAATCCCAAACTCAGAAGGATAACATTGACTGGTAGCCACGAATGTCTGTATACGAATATATTACCATAGCGTACCATTGATTATCTCGTTGTCTCGAGACAACAAAGCTTAATTTCTCAAGAAAACTAGATAAATGAACCTGTTTTCACGAGAAAACAATCTTTGATATCATGAGATAACACAATTATTAAGTTGTGATCTCGAGATAAAGGTATAAAAAGAAATAATTGTGACTATAGCCATTCTCAGCTTACATATTTTTTGCCAATACATCCAGTAGATATTTTGCAGAATAAGTGAAAACCTTAACCTGCTGTTGGCAATAAATTATTAGTCAGTAGGTTCATCCTCTGGGGAGAATGAAAATTGCAAATGCAAATTTCACAGCAATCAATCCAGTAGTTGTTGAGATATTTAAACCAAAACGGTGGACTGAGCAAACCAATGGACAGTGAAGAGCCACTCGCATGGCTAACAAGCGGGGTAAAAAAAACCATTTTCAACCAGGGCCACTGACAGTCTTGTTCGTGCCCAGGAAAAGAGGATGTTCAAAGCCCCCCCCCAGAAGATTATTTTAAGGGTTATGACCAGTGCCTCCGCTGTCTGTGGCCCTTCATTCAACTAGACCCTGCTGTTTAAACAAAGGCTTCACAGGGTTTACATCAACATTGGGGAGACAGAGTGCAGGAGAGGAAGTGGAGATGAATGGTTTTTCTGAGGACCGTGTTAATCTTCTTTTATAGTCCCATCTGGAAGTCTGCTCCCCTGCTTAGTTCACCTTCTGTTTATCAATAATTCAATATGTGGCCAGCCAGGGGGCCAAGCCTGCTTTGCTGAATTATATGCTTTTACAACACCGCCTTGGGCATATTAAATAGTATTAAATCTGGTACAGGTGTACTTGTTTTAATGTGAATGAATGTGAATGGAAACATTAAGCACAAGTCTCTTACTGTCTTTTCATGTTTAATTATGGACAACATGGGCCAAATTACTTATTCAAGCTGGATTCTGAGATCTGTTAACCTCAAATACAAGAATGTCAAATAACATTAGCCAACTCATCTTGACTTCTTTCATCCACCACAGAAAAGATTCATATCTTCACAGATTAACTTCACAGAAGAGATGCCATCAAATTTCCTCAACAATTTCTCAAAAATGAAACTCAGATTTCAGTGTTTAGAACATCTGTGGAATTTAATCCCCATCTCATGTGTCTGTTTGAATTAGTATTTGAGCGGATCTGGGTGCATATCTCCTGACAGCGAGCGTTATTAAGTTACGAGAAAGTGTTGGAGGGCTAGGTCTCCTTCGGTACAAAAGAGGCCATGGGGGAGATTGATGACTCATAGGATCTCAGGAGACAGAGCGGACGCACAGATCTATGAGGAGACACGGACAATGGTGAGGGCTACAGATGGCACCGCTCTGAAAAGGCTTGAATACGGAGGTAAAAAACCTCCCACGGGGCAATGTATGGATGTCACTGCAAGGAGGTGATTCAGCTGACATTGGTGCGTTCTACTTCAAGAGTCACTTCAGAACAGAAAAAAAGATTTAATCGTAAAGGTTCTTTGTAATCTTTGGTTTAAACAAATCTGTAGAAAAGAGGACAGTATGTACCGAATGCACAGTACTGTAAACAATAACTAATGTAAGTTCATGCTGTTCTTTAGTCTCAGAGGTCAGCAGCAGTGTGGAGCCCAGATGTGTTCGTGTTCATCTCATGCTTTCAAACAATCCTGTCAGTACACACAAATACTGGGCTGCTGCTTTGTAGGGGGTGAGAACAGTTATCCTACAATAACAGCCTGGGATATAAAAAGAATCCACAGGGGTTGAGAGTTAGAGAAAGAAACAGGAAAAAACACAAGGTGAGAGCGAGCAAGAAAGAAATGTATGTCTATTTCAAGCTTCAAACCTCAGAACAAATACAAATTAAATATCGTGGAGTCTATTGTTCTCATTTCTGTGATGACTTCTTCCCCGTGTTGCTATCAGTGCCCCAGATCTTCAAAAGAAAACAGCCATAACCAGAGAGAAAGCTTTCTGTCTCAGAAGCTAAAAGCCAAAGCTTTCAGGTGTCTTTATGTTTAAATGGGTCATGTTGTTTGGCTGACCCGATTTAGGGAAATGTCTCTTGAAAACCAGTCAAGAGAACGAAACAAAAGACAGAAACTGCTAGAGGTGGAATTCCTCAAAGCAAAGAGGATGATAGGTCTGCCTGCCTGCCTGTGTGCGTGTGTGTGTTTGAACATGCGTGTTTCAGTACAGATCAAGTTCTCCCGGTGGGGAATCTGTCAACTTGTTACTGTAAGAAAGCCCAGTGACATGGTTTCTGCAGGTCGCCCTTGTTTTCCTTTATAATCAGCACACAACAGCACAGTGATAAAGGTTGACCAACCCAATCACCAGATAAATGTTGGCAATGTACATTTCAGCAAACCACAGTTATGTTAAAACTTTCCGCTTCTTTAGTTAAATTTTTTATCTTGTGTTTTGACAACGCTGTGCTTATGGTCTGGTTAAGTTTAGGCACAAAAAACACTTGGTTAGGGTTAGGAAAATATCATGTTTTGGCTTACCTGGTTCTGTTGCCACAAACATGGCTAGAAACTGTCCCAACGTCTCGGAAAGAAATATCCAGTGGTTTCACGTTTACAAATGTAGGATCACCTCCAACAGTGCTGTCCGGCTTTGCAGCTGTCTCACCCACCAACATCCATTCGGCCATCAGTTCATATACATGTAATGTGAACGTGATATGAAACATATTGTATGAAACCAACGCATCCTAATGTCAAAATGAGCTCATTGGTCGATTGCCAGTGACTCCAAAAACGACATACAATATATCACCGTTCCCTACACATGACTACTGCAGCGCACCAGCAACAGGTGCACTGGACCTTCATTTACAGTCACAGTCTGGTGAAGTTTAGGCAAGAAAACTACTTGGTTAGGTGAAGGAAAGCATTGTGGTCTGGATTAAATCACTGCGTTACTTCTGTAACTTCAGTTGCAAATGCCGTTAAGTTAAATTACATTACGTTACATTAAGTTAAAAGCGCTGTCCATGTCCAGTTTCACACTGGACATAGACTGCGCTCTCCTGAATGAAAGTCCTGTGTTTGTTTAACCTGACCTTCAATCCCCATCCTCCAAGGTATACAGACTTTTCGCTCTTTATATTACTTCTCCTCACTTCCTCCTTTGCAGCTGGAGTAACTGGAGGTTGCCGCCAAACAAGAAATGTAAATGTCGTAATAAGCTGCTTCCCTCGTCGACCTATATGGTTGTTTTCTGATGAGGATGTGCTGTATGAAACGTGCAAATTTGAACGTAGCCATATTTTGCAGACATGTAAAACGCGAACATTTTATTCTGGCGAATGGCCGACGTTTGACTGGGTGCCTCATTATATTATGATTGTCAACCTTTCATCCAACATGAAATATAATAAGTGCAACTGAAACAGAAAAGCAGAGGGAAAAAAGGCTTTCAGAGATGCAAAACCTAAAAAAATCCACAGCGAAGATGGAGTATAGAGAAGGGATTGTTTGTAGCAAACACACCTGCTCCACAGCTTTGAAGAGGAGATGAAAGCGTGTCCTCTAATTACAGCACTTCGAACAACACAAATATCAATGCTTTATTCTTCTGGCCTGTGAGGTGTGTGGAGCGACAAACAAAATCTACTTTCACTCTCCCCCTCTTTTACTTGTCGTATTTCACATCACTGCCACCCTTGTGAGAGGCGATCCTCAAATTTTTGTGTTTTTCCTCTGTGCGATGAAGCGCGTACTGTATCTCAGCTTTGCTCCTGCGTGCAGTTAGTTGGTGAAATGTTCCTCTGAATCTCAGTTTTGCCTAACAGGCTGGGACAGGAGAGGAGAGAGGGCAGCAAGAAATCCCAAACTGGCTCCTCTTTTGCTTTAAACACAATGTCTCTGACTGCTTTGTTTTTGCCTTAAACACATTCACTGGATTCATAAACTGCGTGCAGTCGTGTCTAATGAAATGCCAGTTTGATAGAAGTCATTAGACTGCTGCATGTTATTGTGAATGTCTGCATATATCACAATAAGGAGAGGAGAAGAGAGTGGAGGAGGGCTGCACAATATTTCACTGCACTTATTTTCAATCAGATTCAATCTTATTCTCAATCTGAGCAGGAGTGATGCAACACTGCTTTGCAATGATGCATGTATAAGGACCCAAATGCCTCTGTCCCCGCAACACTGAACTCTAGAAATCCCCAATCCTCAAAGTCGTGCCATTTACCACCGACACAATGGAACAAGGCATAAGAGTTTCATCTTTTATTCACAGGGACACTCATGAGGAATTCAACAGACATTATCTAAGAGCCTGTAAGATGCAAGTTAGATAAGATGTAAATCTCTATCTAAGATGATATGTTGTTACCTAAAGTGTTCTGAAATGTCTTTTAAATGCCAAGAATAAGTTTATTAATATGAGAGCAGTCAGGACTGTACATAGCCAGAGAGCAGCAACAGATGGGAAGCTGCTACACCTAGTGGATTTACTACAGAACAACAAGACCTAATTAAGCTCATCTTAGTTTGGTAAAAGACAGAAACTTGATTTCAAATAGTGTACGGATGCATTTTTCTGTTTAGTAAGGAAAACAGGTGCAAAAATATGTCCCTTTTTATATTTTGTGACTTAAAGTGGCAAACGCACTGCTTTTATATCTCCCAGCTGAAACTACAGGTCCAATCAGACCTCTTGAGGTACAAAGAAGTATTAAAAGACAGGACCAGCCAGGGCTAGCTGGTTAGCATGCTAACTTTAGCATACATTTCTGCAACACAGTTGACAGATGTCTTTGACATAACATCAACTCTGTTGTTTCTTCACATTCTGTTGAAAATATTAGTTCACTTTTGTGTGAAATTATTTCCATTTCTTAAAAATTGCCCCTTTAAAGGATATGTTTACATTTGTCTATCTTAAAGCAATATATCAAGAGTTACCAGTTTTCATTTGTTGCAGGAAGGCCTGTCCTGACAATGACGTTATCGACTTATCGTACATCTCTTACTTTACTGTACATATTTTATCAACTTATCTATATATGTACATGACCTTTTGCTGACTTCGATACTGCCCGTTGAGTTCACATGCATGTTTGTTTACACAAGAATGTCACCAACATTTGAGGCAACATGATGCCAGAGCACATTTTATTTATTGCTTTGTTTATGTGATTTTATTTTATTCATGTTTCATTGATTTTATTCCAATGTCTGAATATTAAGGGTCAAACGCTCATTGAAAGGGTTTACCTGCGTTCTTATGCTATTAAATTACTATTATATCTGTGGCATGCAATGGTCTTATAATGAGAATAATATTGTTTATCACAATGTATTCATGACAGGCCTAGCTGCAGGTGTTCCTCATGTGAGAATAGAGCACTTCCTAAAGTGAATACAACGCAAGAAATGGGGAACAAAATCCACTGCAAAAATGTATTCTGCAGTTCAGCCAAAGTTCCAGTCATTTTAGTGTAATTTTTCCTCTTTAAGTTAATGGAGCAAGAAATCACTGTCAGGCAAACACAAAAAGGAAATTTATTATTTAAAGGACTTGATTTATCTAGTTTAGATTGCTCAAGTCTCATATTATCATCAGTTGAACTTCAGAGAGCATTCTTCGCACAGAACGAGAACTGTGAACCACCATGTCCTGCACTGGAATCAAGTTAAGAGGGAACGTATCCTTTAAGTCTCTTTGAGCCCCTTTGTGCTCTTATCTGAGGATATAAAGCTTTAATAGCTCGGATCCCCGTTGACTATTCTGCCTGTGAAACACAGATTAGCTCAGCTAGTATTTAAATAGTTTCTCAAAGCACATTACCATAAAAATACCATTCTTTGTTAAATTTGCACGTCTATGTTCTGCTGATTTCAGTTCCTTTTATGTGTTTTTACATATTTATGTATGTTATCATTATAAAACCTCTCTTTTTCGCTATCAGAGGTCAGCTGCTCCACTTTGGGCAGTGACCATTTTTTCCATGAAGATTTCACATTGAAAACATTGGAGGCTGGGGTTACTGGGCAATCAAAGCCATTAAAGACCTCACTATCAGCCTAATGCTGAGTTAATTTCAAAATGGAGTGGAGCAAATGGACTGTGAAATATGTGCTAATGGTAACAAGCTCTCCCCATGTTTATAGAAGGGGGTAGAAAGAGAGGCCCTGTGCTGTTATCACTGAGTCTACACATAATAATTTCACAGAGTTTGCGAGTCAGGGACAAGGACAATTAAAGCAGGCACTGCAAAGCGACAGACTGGTATACAGAATAATACTGTGTTACAAAGTTCACAGAGAAGAGTTCATTTAAAGTATACGGTTTAAAAACACATGAAATGAATAAAGCTCAATGTCTGTGACATCCAAGAGCAATATGGAAACACATGTTTGCAATTTAGACAACGTGTGATGTGCTATTTGCCGCAAACATTCACTTTGCAAACATAATTTCACATCTTTAGAGGAAATTTGGCTGAATAAATACTCATTAAAGAGTACAGCACCTCCTGGCCACCCAGTTGAACATCCATCCACACAATACATACAGCCGATCTTGACTTATTCCCCTTTATACATGTGAGGTGCTGACAGCTATACAGGACTATACCATGTTTTTAATCAACAGTGTAAAGCTCTAAAGCAGATTAGTGAGCTAAAGAGTTCAGTGGTTCAACTAATATGTTTCGGTTCGCCGTGCACAGCTTCCTGACTTCACAGATTTCTTGATTAATGGATTCAGAAACTTCAAGGCAAAGTTTTAAATGGTACTAAAGATATTGTTTTAGCTGCATCCTGTTGGTCATTTTCCTCAAAGCAAATAATGTTTTATTGTCCAAAGCTGCCTTCGAACATATTTGTTTAAATCCAGCTTAAGAGTAAAACCACAGCTACTCCCTCTACATGTAATACACGTTAAGTATCACAGATTGCAACACTGTCATTAGGCCAAAACGATTTACTATTAGCGTATAGTGTGAACACCTAATCTGCTTACATAATACCATACACTCTAAACTCAAGTTTTGCATCCTTTTTTAAGCAATATATCCAAACTAGAGCAGGAAAGGCAGAAAGAGCGACCAATCGACAAAGCAATGAGCAGAGAGGTCACTTCAGTCTGAGATGGAACCATTTTTGATCAAGACTCCTTTTTCCAGAATGCATTTTGACAAGTCACAGTAGCAAAATAACAAACTTTTAGCCAATATCATGGCTAACCAGGATGCTTAAACACAGCTAATGTTGTTAGTAACACTTTTGCTTTTTCTGCTATAACAAGTCAAAATGTCCGCTGTGAAAAACATAAAGATCGAGGGAAATGAGGTGATCCGTAACACAAAATGTCGACAAAAAAACTCTCTGGTGGAGCTATCAGTAATGGGTGAGGTGGTAAAATCTCAAAAACATCAGCCCGTGCTTGAGGACTGCAAATACAACAGATCTCAAGCATGTCTATTGGCCACAGAGATGTGATCAAGAAGCTTTTCTGGCACCACCGCTCATCATAAGCAGAGAGTATCTTGCTGGATGAGGAGGCAGCTGGAAGTCAATGACCATTAAAGGCTGTGTATCACTTGACAACTACATTCGAGCCGGCTAGAGATAGCTGACTAGTACTCCAAGAACAAACAAAGAGAACAAAACAGAGTCAATGAAAAGCTTTAATATAATGTTAAAAAACAAAATATTAACATATAAAAATGTAGATAAGCAACATAATAAGGCTAGAGGTGGAGAAAAAACAAACAGGAAACAATAAATGTAATCTTGTATTCAGGACAACAATCAGACACGTGGTCTGATCAATATTCCCTTAATTATCAGTGACCTCGGCTGGATCGGAGTTGGCAAACAACAATATAGGATCATTAAGATGCTGTCTTTTTGTCCTTCAATAGAGACTCTTGTGAAAGTGAAAAGACTTTCCAAGGAAATTCTCTTTGTAACTGAAGACCGGTAAAGATCACGTCCATGTCAGGTCCTTAATCAAGTCTTTTATAAGGTGCATGACTTCCTCAGATCCAAAGCACTTTGTCTGTATACTGCAGCTCCCTCTCAGGAGAGGTGGAACAGGCTGTGTCTCACCTGCGAGGTGTACATGGCCAGATGTGCAGCAGGCAGAATGGGGCTGCGGCCGTGTGAGCAGCCCAGTCCATAGAGTGCTGCTGATCCAGCCTGCAGGTTAATACTGAGAGGGAAACTGAAGGACGTGAAGCCCGGGTGGAACACAGCTTTGGGCCCGATGCCAGCCACTGCTTTGAGTTTCTCCACCTCGGCCTCTTGAAGCCTCTTGGCTTTAGCTCGCCGGTTTTGGAACCAGATCTTGACCTGGGTCTCGGAAAGCGACAGGGAGGAGGAGAACTCGGCCCGCTCAGCGATGGACAGGTACTGCTTCTGACGAAACTTTCTCTCCAGGGCCAGGAGCTGCGTGGTGGTGAAGGGAGTGCGAGGCTTGCGGTTGCTTTTGTGCTTCCTCAACGGGCAGACAGCTGGACTGAGCTGCCCTAGAGGACGTGAGAAAAGTGTGAGCGAGGTTACATATACAACTTTTCCACTGGTTTAATATCCACATAACTGAATAAGGTCTGAAACCATTAGTGGATTATTCAGTCAGTCTATCGACAGAAAGCATTATAACGACAAATGTTGATAATCAATTGATTGATGAATTGAATTGATGAAGTACTATACTTAAGGGACAATTTGAGTTACTGTTACTTTACTTGAGTATTTACATTTTCTGCTACTTTATACTTCCCCTCACTACATTTTCGCAGTAAATATTATACTTTTACTCCACTACATCATTTTATAACTTTAGTTACTAGTTACTTTGCAGATTACATGCTGCATCATAGCCAAAGCAGCACATTTTTAAATTAACTTATTTTATCAGATGATAAAAACAAAACACAGATTCTGATAATCAGAATCAGAAAAATACTGAAGTGATACTTAAGTACATTTAATATCAGTTACTTTTTGACTTTTCCTCAAGTACTATTCATATGGATGACTTTTCCCTTTTACTAAAGTAATATTTTAACATGATATCTTTACTTTTATTCAAGCATGACTTTTGGGTACTTTTTACAGTGCTGTATATTGTTAATATTTGTGTTGCTTATGTTTTCTTTGTTCTTATATTTACTCGTAATTAAATGTGTTCACCACCATCACCATTTTCGATCATATAATGTACTGAACAGTCATAGAAAGGAGAGAAAATGCGCTTTTATTTAGTATTTTATCAAATTGTTTATTGTTCTGCCTTTTATGCATTCACTTAATTAAAAAAAACGATTGAACCTGTATAATTTAGATATTTACTGGACTCCTCCATATCTCTCCTCAAATGTACCATTATATTTCAATCCAACTTTCCACGTCTAACATTTATGTAAACCATGACATCTTTTGAAGACATGACCCTGGATCACTTACGGGTTGGCGTTGGCATCATGACGTTTCTGGGTATCCAGGACGCACAGTCCGCTCCTTCAGACGGCTCTGTTTTGATAGATACTAGCTGTTTGGTGAACTCATCCGTCCTGTGCGCCTGTTGATCGGCCACAGAGTAAATTCGCAGTTGTCTGTCCGTCGCGCTCAGCGGCCTCCTGTCCGACATGAGCGCGTCCACGCTGAAGGGCAGACGCGACACCTGCGCCGCGCGCTTCCCGAGCCGCGGTGGTTGCACATCCTCGTCTGTTGAAGACTCGTCCCTCCAGTCTCCAGGGGAAGACATGCTTCCTTGTTTGGGGGCCGGGATCGATATCTAATTCCAGTCCGGAGAACACATAACTTTCTGTCACGGAGTGCAAACATGCAGCGCGCACAATGAGGAATTTGGAGGAAGTTGTTGAAAAGTTGAGAAAGTTGGAGTTGGGAGTGAGTTTGGGAGGTGCTCGGTGATTGTCCTGATCCCGGGGTTGGGGGAAGACTTGTGATTGGACGGTGTGTGTTTCTGCACGGGATCACTTTGCTGCCACACCCACAACTAGACACAGGTCAGCTGCACATCAGCCTCATTTAGCAGTAATTACGCAGGGAGCGGATTGTTTATAGCTCACGATGTTTCATCATAATTACTGACAGTAACAGGCCTTATTTGATTCACTCGGCTATAATATAGTCCTGCTTGATGTCCTGAATTAATGCAAAGGCATTTTGGATGAGAGGCCTGGTATTTTGTGGAAAACAACCTGGTAACAGCAGTAAATCAGTCCCCAGTCTCCTAAACTCTTCTCCATCCTGCAATTAGGCTGTTGGATTGTCCTGGCCGTGTCTCCCAGCATCAGCAGCACGGGATGAAATCATCTGAAAAGCTGTACTTCAACTTGACAAAAGCTGACAGCTCCTAATTCAAGCCCTGACTCGCAAGACCTGACACACCAATTGTGGGAGTAATCACAATGGTAATCAATAAGACTCATGCTGCTTTTAAACCTCACATGTAACTGTGCAGCAGCCACACACTCACATGTGAGAGTCAGTGGGGAGACGGATTATGGTTTTGGGCAGGCTTTAAAATGACTGTCATTACATTGTTATTATTAACACCTTGTAATTAGGCCTGTGGAATCCGGTTCTTTTAACCAGGATTTAACGGTAATGATGGAAAATTGCTACCTTCCTGAGGTGTGTGGCGCCCGCTGCGATTAGTCCCAGTCTCTGCTCTGTCGGTGGAGACGGAGGCGTCTCGTGCCTGTTTGAAGCTCATACCTGTAGGGCTCACAGAGTTATGAAACATCATGAGAAGTATCAGCAGTTCCAGTCTTCCTAAACATGGCCTCTAACCACTCGCTGACAGGATACGACGATGAAACGTCTTGAAAACAAGCCAAAAAGGGCACGGATGTTAAAAGTGACGTAAAGAGATGAACAGCAGACGGTTTCATGTCATTCTGAGTGAGATTTAATGTTCGTTCAGCCGAGGAGAGATATGCACTGCAGCTGATGCAAAATTAATGTGCTTACTGCACGATGTGCCCTATAGCCTTCACCCAGTTTCTATCTATACTCTCGTGTCTGTGTCCTTGTCTGCTATATGTGTCCACGCACAAAAATAGGCCTCCTGTGAGGTGACTGGAGTGTGTCGTCCAGAGCTTTGTGATCTGTGAGCTCTCTGTAATCAGCAGGATTACAGTGACATCAGGGGCTCGACTCCCCAGTGCCTCGACATCATTAGTCTGCATATGAAGCAAAGTGCTCACACAGCGTGAGCTCACTCTCCTCTAAATACATGCAAATCAATTAAGGAGCCTATAAGTCAATTCGGTGTGCTTCCTACAGATGTGTTTATGGAGGACACGTGGGTGTGAGTGCTTCCACTTTACCACCAAACTTAGCGTGTATTTGCAGGTTTTTTAACTGGAGTAAACCAGCTGAAAATGGGCGTTTGACTCCTTTCCCATTACCACTGAACTTGTTTGCTTCATTGCGTTTGTCATTGCGAATGCACCGGAAAAACAGAGAATAAAAAGCAGCAGATCATATACCTCATTAGACTGCATCCGGAAGCCATTTAAACTTGTTTTAAAAGGTTTTAATCAATTAAATTCTGATTCAGACATATCTTTTTTTTTTCTGGAATTGATAACGGAAGTTGCTATGGAGTGAAACATCTCACTCTTTTCTCATCTCTGCTGAGAGTTGCACATGCGCAACACACATCAGTCAGCTAAAAAACATGAAAGCCACTAACGCTGGTTACTTTTTTAATATCTTTTACTTCCGTCTGTCTTTCAAACTCAGCGCTGGCTGAATGATGTTCAAGCACTGCTAGAGTAAATTTTTTTTCTGTTTCATCATCCATACAATAGGCGTATTTACATTTTTCTGATAACCTGAAGTAGCCTGGTTTTTAAATAATTTGAAGGTGGTCCGCAGTGCATAAGATGCCCACTATGATCTCCCACCAGTCTAATCTGTCTTTGTAGTCTTTCCTCCAGTAAGCAGGCCCAAATAGCTCGCTGCTGTCCACTGGTCTCAGTGCTGCAAGAGTTCCCGCTGGCTCCGTCTCCCATTGTGGGGGAACAGACGAACAGGGGAAGTGACTGAGCTGGTGCAACCTGACCATCCGAGCAGAGGTTACAGAGTCAGAGTGTCTCTGTATGGGGCAGAGCAGCAGCACACCAGAGAGCTAAGGTCCTCAGCTCACATCGATCGCCCCAAACACCAATTAGCACGGCTCTCTCTTCCGCCTCGCTTAACCTGCATTAGTTCTGCTAGCAACAGTGTGGAGTATGCATAACCACACACACATACACACACACACACACGGCTCTAATGTCAACAGTTTGCAGCTGTATAATATTTGCTCTTGTGCTTTTTTCCAGCAGTTGGGAGGCTCAATCAGGAAAACAGCTCATATATATACCTTTTATCAGTTCTCTATCATCTTTATAGGCTGTAACTATAAACCCTGAGTCATGTGCTGCTGAATATTCCTGATAAGACTGAATCATGGTGACGTTGCTGGAAACACATCAGTCACTTCCAGGTAGAAAACTGGCAGTTGATTTTTATTGTGGAGAAATTGGAAAACTTGTGTTTTTCTGTTGTCATTTTCAGCCATAACGACGGTGGTCCGACCAGTGTGAAGTTTCTGCTGTGCTTATTTCATACACTGTGTTGCTATGCTAGCTTCTTTGATATCTACCAAGCTGCAACATCTTGGACTAAGTGCTAGCTTTGGGGGGAATCAAGCTGTTGTCTCCAAAACAGGTCTCCAACCTAACATTAGTTAAATTGTTGTCATTAATGAGATATTAAAGCATCAAACATGCACTTAGGCTGAATGACATGTATACATTTTGAAATAACATCATGAAAAAGACAATTACATTGTGTGTAAGTACCAGCCTGATGCATGGGTTTTCTACCTTGAAATTATTGCAAAGAAAACAATGTGATTGGTCGATGCACAATCTTGGTCCTTGGTCCACAACTTGGTGCCTTACAGATGAAATATGGTTAAATAACCTTCAATTTTTTAAATTGAGATTTGTGTCTATTTCCATCCATGTTTCCAGGACAAGCCTCATCTTGTTCAAAGCTGAGTGAGACACACCAACTGCTGCTACACACAGCAACCCACAGACTTTTTTTCACTGTAGCCATCACAGGCCAATCGAGACAGAATCAATATTTCATCTGGAGACAGTCAAAATAAACAACCCATAAAAAAGAAAGGCCCAACTACGCACGACTTCAAGATAACTGATGTTTAATGTCAATTTAAGTATAGAGTAGGCTGGATTACAGCTAAAAGTAAAATGAGCTCCTAAATCTAAGGAGAGGAGTTTATTCTGTGTGCATTTTGGCCTGCGTGCCTTCAGATGAGTCCGATGTTATAAAAGCTGACACCCACCACTCCCAAAACTGTTTATTTACTGAAGCATGGTGGTTAGGGTGTGCTTTCTTTAACTGCAGTCCCATTCTACATATTAATGTGTGACTGTGACTCGCTGCTTTGCAATAACCCATTTTCTTTAACACAACACTATCATCAGTTGTGACCCCTGAAGCAGATTTAAATTAAAGTCTAATCAATTTTATGAGGTGAACAAGGATCCATGATGGGAACTAATTAGCATTTTGCAAATCACATTTTTCTGACACTACATTACGTCCCCAATTTAATGCAACATACAGGGACAAAGGGGAATCCAGCTCTAATCTCAGTGGGTAATTATCTGTTTGGATGCTGGAGGTGATCAGATGTGTTTTCTCATTATTTCTTCTTCATGCCCGTCAGTGGGTGCAATCACTATTCATGGTTAGTTTATGAATCTTTCAATGCTTCATTTTGTTTTGACACACTGTTGTTTGAAGCAAGTGAGATGTAATATCATATGAAAAGCCAAAACAAATTAGACTACTCCCCCGACTGACGAAAGCATTGCAGCTAAAGTAAATCCTAATCTCACCACAACAAATTACAGTATCTCTCTGTCTGGTCACGTCAAACTTTTTAACCTCGACTCACATTTAATGCAAAAGACAACCCACAGAAAGATTTTCCGTGAAAGGATCTGACATATTTATCATTCAAAACTATTTCCAGAAAATCAGCTTTCTGAAAAGTCACACTTGTGTCTTCAGAGAAAAGTTAGTCATCGTGCTATCAAGATCATAAATGATAGAAATATTACACACACAGCCACGCTGAGCAAGTGTGCTACTATAAGGTTATTTATGTATGTCGCTGCATATGATAAGAAATGAGGAAGTAACAGCAACTTCATGTCACTGAACTCTAGCATGTGCTAATGTGTAGTCATTACGACCGCATGAGCCAGTTAATGGACTGTATTGCGTACATCTAATCCAGCTGTAAATTAAAGTCTTTGTAAAGTAATAATTAAAAAGATTAAAATGTGTACTGACACAGAAAGATGTGTTATTAACCACCCAACCAAAAAAATTGTAAAAGTATATAAAATTAGGTTTCAAAATCACTTTTATGACTTACTTACTCATCCGTTCATATCATTTTTGTTTGGTGAGTAGCGTAAAAGGACTACAACTAGCATTTCGTTATACCACCCTGTGCTGTAGAAAGTTAAATACATGAACCGTGTACCCAGCATGTTTTGTTGCATATTACAAAATAAATAGGTGCAGGAACCCCTGCCATTATCAATATTATTTAGACTACAGTAATGTAAACATCGTTAGCCATTAAGGGAATGAGTGAGCTACAACATGTAGACAGAAAGTACGAGTGAACCACGTCCTTAGCTTCCTTCACATTTGAAAAGCCACTTATACATTCTGTCCCTAACGAAAACACACAAACACAAGCACCATCTGCAGACAGTGAGTGGCATCCCTCTGCATGGCTTTGTCGGCTCCTCCAGCCAAGTGATTACGCTGTAGATGTAGAGAGGCTACAACCAGGTGATCCACAGGTCAAACATCACCTTTCCAAAAATCCCTTGCCCTCATTTGTCATGGCCTCTGGATATGATTTTGACATCTTACTCTAAAGTGAATACAGTAAAGATAAGGGACATTAAAATGAGAAGCAGTCTCTCAAATAATAACCTACATATTCACATTGATTGAGACTAAAGAGAGCATTAAACTCTGGTCAAAGGGAAACATCACTGTGCTGTATCCTAGTCAGTTTATGTGTCTTCTGTTGCTCTGCAGATGCCACCAGAGCTGAAAGAGACACATTAGTCTTCACAGCAATTCACAGCAGTTTGCTCTTGGCTTGCAAAGGGCTGCTGCTTGTTGACTCAATTAAGGCTGATGAAACTCTGAGACAACGTTTGTTTTCCTGCATATTTTAACACCCTGAACTCTGTCTGACAGTGAAATTAATTAAGTGCTCTTAAGGAGTTTGGTATCTACATAAAACACACGAGGCACCATAATCACATTGGGGTTTAGCAAATTGTCATGGTGACAATTCCTAATTTCTTTCAGGCATGAAAGGAATGGAAGTACTAATGTGCCGTTAAACCACATACTTTTAAATTGTGTGCTTGCTTCTCCTTACTTGTTGGGCTAGATTTAACCTCAGATCAGGCAAAAAGTTATATCCAAATCTTGTGTTGAATATTTAAAAGGTCCACCACATTGGATTTAGTTTTCTGGCCATGTCTAACTTTCATTTTTCTTACAGCCTACCAGCACTGGGGATTTTGATGGATCAGAAAAAATAAAAATAAAATTCCCTTCAAGCTTTTCTGATCAATATTGTAGCCATGCTAGCAGCTATGGCTGGCAATGTCAGTCTGTCTCTGCCTCTCCACTGCTTTGGTCCAGATTGAACAACAACTACTGGATCGATGGTCATAAAATTTAGTGCAGACTTTCATAGTCCCCAGTGGAAAAACTGTAATAACTTTGGTGATAGACTGACCTTCCTTGTAGCATCACAATGAGGTCAAAATGTCAGTAAAATGTTTTGGTTTATGTCCACATACCTGCAAAAAAGTTGCTGGGCATCGACATGTTAGCATTGACATTGTGAAAATGTTAGCATGGTGATATTAGCATTTAGCTTAAAGCACCACTGTGCCAAAGACAACCCCAAAGAGCCAATAGCCCGACTGAAGACTATTAGTCTTGTTGTACCAACAATGGATGAAATGACAATGTGTGATGGGAGAGTGGTACACATGGAGACAAACCACTATTGTCAGTTTACTTTGCACGGCAGGTTTCTGGAGCATTTTAGCATCCTTTCAATCATTGTTGTGGTCTTACAGCCAGAAACTTTTAAGAAAATAAAAGCATTATTTCCAGACACAGCAGGCAGCAGTTTTCAAGCAAAACAACTAGCTAGCAGACATAGTTTAGCACTTACCAAACAGACATTTCTCTCAGGAATTGGTGGAGACCAAAAGAGAGCTTAAAGGATAGTGAAAATTGTGCTTAGAGACACAATAGCAACTCTATGAGGAAAAAAAAGCTTGCTGAGCTGCCATAAAGATGCACACGTGTAAATGTACACATCTGTAATCAAAGAAAGGTGAATCCAGTTATAGTCCTTTAATACTGTAACCTCTGTTCTGTTTTATCATCAAACTCAACTAGAGGTTGCAGTTTTGAATGATTGGGGGAAAAAAGCTGTCGATGCAGATGGACACAATGAAGGCGTAGGTACCAAAGTGGAAAACTTTAACCGAAATGGCTTAGCATTTTTGCTGAGGATGTGACTGAGCAAAAAAGATGGAACTTTTTACAGTAGCTCGCCTGTTACTCATTTTGCTCTTGGCCAACATGTGATTAATGCTCTGTATAAAGGTGTGTTTGTTCTGCCACAGTCTGCAGTGTAACAACACAGCTCTCAAATCTGCTGACATTACCAGGTCTCTCACTGACATTATCAGGTTTCTCATATTGAGCCATTTCAGTCAGGAAGTGGTAGGTGTTAAAATATAATGATTCATCCATCATTGTCAGAAGCACTTTGCTGCTGTCTCTGATGCCTGCATTTGAATAAACCCAACACACAACCCAACCTCAGAAAGCTGCTCCAAAAAGAGTCTTTTCAGAGCTGCAACAACAGAAGGCGTTATGTAAACATATAACACAGCTAGGCCTAGCAATACAGTGTCCACAACATACTTTACTGCTTTACATTACATTTGACAGCTCAGTGTCTTTACTGTTCTCCTCTCCACCACAGTTTCTGCTGACTAAGTTATTTTCTGAACAGGTCATGTGAAACAACACCCAACTTGTTTCAAACTGAACAACATCCTGGGGCCTCTGTCCATGTAAACAATGCTGGTCAACAGGATTCAAAGTGTGGTCTGGAGGTACAGCTGCCACAGTCTGCCAGTCTCTGAGCAGACCGCAGCACTGATTAAAAGGCCTGCTTAACTGCTAATCACAACTCCAACAGCCATTTATCCTCGATGCTGTAAAAACACTCTCTATAAACCGCCTTTTTTCCGATTCAGAACCACCAGCTCTATTTGCTGCAGAGCGCATCAGCCTATGAACTGATTCGTTTGTGAAACAGAGTAAAAGCATTTTCCATTTTCTGTGTTCTCACTAGCTGAATCCAGCACGGTGTGAATACATTTCTCAGTACATCTGAACTGCTGGTAGTTGTGCTATATAAAGGGGACTGATCATCAGCTGTGCAGTCTTTGCTGCAGAACTTTCAGAAAGCAATTCAATTTGAGTGTTACTCATCAAACTTGTTTTAAATAGTATACTTTACGTGCAGGTAAAACTAGTGATGTATGATAAATATCTGATATTGGTAAATTTATATTATTGGTTTTTTTGTCTTTATTGGTATAAATTATAGCCGATACATGGCACCCAACAACAGCCTAGACTTTTTTTACATTCTCAGAGGAAGACAACAGGATTTTAATTTGCAATACATGTGCCACAAAGGTTTTGAGATCCAAAACTGTGTATAAATTATCGGTTATCTTATCAGTATCGACCAAGAGAAGCAGGTCATCATAGGTTATAGCTATCAGCTGAAAAGATCCACATTGTGACAGTGCATCCCTCGGAAAAACATGTCACATTATAGGGACTCTGTTAATCACACTAATGACCACAGGTGCCAGGAACACTAAGTTGTCTTAAATGCAGTGACAGTCCGCTTTATGACAGGCCTATACATATTGAAACGCTGCGAAGAATTTCTTAAAAATGTGTTGAAAATATTCAGTCATAAATATGGCTGCCTCACTATGTAAAAGCTTGTTAGACTTCACTGGTGTATATTAGAGCACATAGTGTAGTTGTAGACTGAACACTTCTCTGAACTCTGATAAGGCTGCCATGTTGTGAAAAGGGTAAAAAAAAAAAAAAAAGGTCTCTAAACACAAGGCGAGGCAATGAGGCTCATCAATCCAAACATTAAGAAACTGCAGAACAATTTACAGTAAATTGTCCATGGTTTAAAAAACAGTAATTATTTTACAGTTAAAATAATCACAGCCATATGCTGCTCTCAAGTTGATTAACTTAAATAAATCCTGATAAAAGGAGAAAACTTAAAACTTCTGGCAGTAGACACATCATAGCAACATTTGGTGAACAAGTTCAGGTCAATAACCATTATTCAATAATATTCACCACATTTTGTAACCATATAAGCAGCCAAATTACATTAGCTTTTAAGACAAACTACACTTAAGTTCTTAGTCTTAGGGAAGTACTCCTCAATTCATAGAAACACATCACAACACGCCACTATTCGAAATGTAAAACCAAAGTAACAAATTAAACTTCTGCATTTTGAGAGTGGAAAATGTTGGTGCTGATAGTACGCATCATTCATTTACATGTATTAGTCTCCTGATGTTTCTGTGACAGGGTACTAAAAAGGAGTCACCAGTGTTGTGTAACCAAAAAACTACCATAGCACATCAGAAATTGATATTAGAGGAGGTGGTGCCCTCTGGTGGATAATTAAGAGAGTTTAATCTGAGATAATCTCATGGTAACTCCTACGGGTTGGTGGACTAAAAAACGGTTCAAACTCATAAAATACATATTTTTGAGAACATGGTTTGTAGTATTAGTGTTCACATAATAATTTCTCCACAAACTATTGCAGCAATATGTACACACTAAAACTGTATGTACCGTTCTGCTGTGACAGTCTCAGCCCACACTGAACAGTAACATCTTTACAAAGGCAACAGAGTCACTGTGCTGGACTGTCATACTATAAATACCAGAATAATTTGAACAAACATTTTATCACAGCCATTTGAATATGGACTCATTTAATAAAACAACACTGTCCATTGAACATTGTGCAGAAGATTGTTCCATACATATATTATGCAGATTGGTTTATGCTCTCACAGCACATTAACAGTTGGACCACCAAATTGTGCCTCGTTGTAACACTGTTTTTTTTAACACCCCATGTTTAAAGAACTGAAAGTTTCCACCAACTAAGAACTCTGATGTCGAGAACACTGATGATAAAATAACAGTAAGTGACCTGCTACGGTTGTTGTTGGCCATTTCAGTCGGTCCGTGCAGCTTCAGCTGGCCCTGCCGAGGGCGACCAGTCTCTCTCTCAGAAGCTGGTTCTCCTCTAGCATCCTGGAGATGGTCTTGAGAACTGCAAGCTTGGCCTATGGGACACATTGTCAGGAAAAGATAGGAGTAATAAAGGAGATATGTACTGTAGCTTGATCCATGGGTACAGATGAGAAAGGGTACCTGTAAGTCTGTGGTTTTATCTATAGAAAGGACTTTTCTCAAAAATTTGATTTGTGGTGAAAGGAAGAGCACAGGTGTTACTGATGACATAAATGATATGGCGTACCTTTTCCTTCTCGTTTATTGCTTTGCTGGTTGTGCCTTGGGAGAAAAAGAAAACATCTCCAACAGAGTCTGCAACAGTGTCAGCACCTGAAAACAAAAAAACTAAATGTGAATATGAGGCTTCTGCTGATAGTAATAATAATGATAATAATTCAGTTATAGCTTGTTTAGGCTTAGTTTGGCCAATTCCTATAAGGCAGGTCTGCTGTTGGGTCTTGATTGCGATAGTTTTATCTACAGTCACCCGTTACTTTAGATTCTGACCTTTAGAAGCCGATCTGAAAAAGGGTTTTTGTCGTTGTTGTTTTGTTTGTGATTATAAAGTAACCGACCTGCATCTGTGTGGTTAACATGAGGTGAAACTGATGTTAACTCTGGTGGTGGCACAATAACAATTTAAAGAAATCAATTTAATGTGATCCTGTGCACCACAAACATAAAAAAAAGACATTCAGCTGAATCAAAACTTCTGTCAAAATCTAAAACATTTGTTTTATTAATAGGCTTTTATAAAAGATAATGTTTTACTATAGTAGCACACTGCAGGGTTAGGGTTAATACTGTAACGTTATTAAATTGCAGTGGTGTCATGGGCCATTTTAGCTTACAATTACACCATTGACCCAACAGTCTAACCAATGTGAGAGTCAGTATTTCACAAGATTAAATTGTTATAAAATAAAAATATAGTTTTGTGTTATTTAGTTGCATCACTGTGACTCTGACAGTTTAAGTCAAAAGGCTAATTCTAAGTTAACCCTCAGATTTCTCCATAACCGCTGCTCCTCTGTGAATTTTGTACAATAAAATATAATAACAATAATATTAAAAATAAACGTGTGTTTCTCTTATTGTATCCACCTATGATAAGCTAGAGCTCATTTTGCTTGATTTGTTCTGGTCCACAGGTGAAAAACACTTTTAGCCAACTGGCTAGCATTGCAGCCTAGCCTAGCTAGCTAACCCTGCTAACGGCACCATGAACCTACACTGCGCTCCACCTCCTCCTCCTCCTCCTCCTCTGCTCTCAGTTGTCTTGCTTTTATTCGTAGTGGGCTCTAATGTCCGTCTCCTCGGTGTTTTGTCCTCCTTCGTCACCTTCTTGTTGAATTTTGGTAACTTGACTTTTAAAACGGACCGAGTTTTTTCGCCCCTAACTTTGACCCGTCTGTTCCCGCGCTCGTCTCTCTGGCCCTGAGGGGGAGGCTGAGGCTGGTCCACCATGGTCGGGTCTGCCGGTGGTTCCTCTCTTTGACTGGGGCCCACCTGAGAGTCAAACCAGGGCTCATACACACTCCTGACAGAAGACATGTTTCTCTTTTAGCTCTACTGAGGGACTGACGGAGGACAGCTTGCTTTTACCTGGGCCAGCTGCTGATCTGTTGTGTTGTCGTGTGCTTGTAGTGCTGCTGTCAGCCAGCAGGTGGCGGTATATCCGGATAAAATGGCGTCCAACATGAGGTTCAGGGTTCAGGTCAGTCGGTCTCCATCAATGACTGTGTAAGATTCATGTTAATTCAACATATATCTAAAAACCCTCAGGTACATTTACAGCCCAGTGAAGCAGAAGACCTAGTGGAGCAGACTTACTCTGTTCTGAGTGGAGGTTTAGGATCTGAGGACAAAACCAGTATCTATTTGAAGACCTCCCTGATGTTATAAGCATACCAGTGTTACTTTAACTTGAATTTTGTCAATGTGTTTTGTAAAATCTCTCGCTTACCTAATTTATGACATTTTATTGCCCACGTGCAAAAGGCTTTTGTAGACTAGGAAAGGCTTTGCTGGGACAAAAGACAGGAGGTTGAGGTGAGCTAAACAGCACTCACCAAGGCCCGAAATAAGCCTCAGCCTATAAATACCTCTGACCTGATTCAACTTAACCCACCAGATGTGCCAAAAAAGAGCTGTCACACAACAGCAGTGTGAGATTTACTAGAAAACCTTCAGGGGATAAATGAATCCACACAGGCCTCTGTAAAACTGTAATAATGGAATAAAACCTTGATTCTTGTAAATGAACATTTGGCGTATAATTCTTCCTCACAGCTGTTTTATTCGTTCAACATCTCACATTACAAATACTTCAAATGTATGCATACAGTTACAAACAGTTGGCAGCAAATGAATATATGACATTAGATCTTTGTTTTACTTCAATACTACAAACCAACTATAAAAACTGACTTCTGTATTGTAGCGTAAATTAATCAGGAAGAAAATATAAAAATGGGAACTTACGTATAAATGTGAAATGACTTAATAAAAATCAAAATGATATCAGGTAAAAAAAAAAAAAAAAGTTAATAAATATAACCTTCCCAGCATACAATTAAAAACTATTGAAATTTTGCAATCAAGTAATACTAACAGACATAATCAATATTCTTTTCATCTGAAAATGTGGAGCACAATACAGCAATTAGAAAAACTAGACACGTCAACGAGTTTAACACATCACCCCAAAAATATAACAAAAAAATCTGATCAAAATGATAGTTATACATTTCAATTGAAAATATAGCAAATGCTAAATACATTATCGAACTAGTATATACAATGTTTTCAATCACAGTAGCATGGTAGTAGCAAAATAAGTAAATAAGCACAAAACTAATGTTTAAAAATAAATTCAGGTATAAATTAGTTGGTTTTTTTTTCTTGCAGACATCAGCATGAACAATAGGAAACAAATGATGTGTAAATGACTGCATGGTTTATATGGGTTAAATGACATACACTGCGGAGACTTGTTTCTGGAAAGAATAAGTATTGCACATAATGGCTCAAAGTTAACTTGCAACATTAAATCACATTCAGGTTATGTCCCAAAGCATGCCACATCACAAAGGGGGTCAAGTGATCAAGTCTCCTCACCTATGTCCTACTGAGTGTCCTCTACATTACAAAAAACGCATCCAAAGTGTTGTCACTGTGTAGATTGCATAAACATCATGTCTGTGTAAGGAAGGCAGACTCCATCATGTAAAGAGAGGCTACAAGAGAGGTGATCTCAAAGAGATAAGGAAATGAAAGTTAAGGAAAAAGGAGATCTAGTGCATTACATTAGGTCCTGCATTAACACTAGCCATGTTATTTCTGTATTACATTATGCATGCCAAGAATAAGTAGAACTTACAGGCAGTCCCAGAAAGAGGATCTAAATATTCAAACAGCTGATATCCACTCCGGTGATAGAAGGGAAGTTTTCACATTGACCAAAGCCAAAACATTTACCCTATTGATAATCTTATTGACTACACCTAGGAGAGAAATGTCAGAATATATTTTCAAGACTATCAAAATCAGTTTAGAAAGGTCTTGTCATGCCTTAGGATCCTGTAATTATGTTTATTAGGACAGAGGAGAATCCATATATGACTGGCTAATGATAGCCTTGTTATTTTTTTTTATTATCTACAGAATCACACCGATGCACCAGACAATTTTCAGATTTACCAGCACTTAAATATATAAAAGCTAATTGAAAATTATATTAATATCATTCATTTTATTTTTTTTAAATTAAGTTTACCATAAATGCAGATCTCTTAGTAACAAAGGTACAAAATTATTTTTCACCAAGTGAAAAAAATGAGGTATTGCAAAAGGAGTTCTCCCATCTGTGAAAAATGTGCCTAAAATGACTATTGAAAAAAATATTTAGAAAAGTAGTGCATAATAAATGTATATATGTTCATGACAAAATAATCAGCTATAAAACACTGTACAAAAATCAGCAGGCCATGTATAAAATAATATCTTTATCTCTGTGACAGCAAATTCTAGCTACTACCATATCCAACCACAACACTTTGTGATAGAAGCTCCAGTCATGGTAGAGCGTGCAGTGGTACACCATGAGGACAGCTCAGGGAGACTGGACTGTGCATTCCCATTAGTTTGTACTACATTAGCATGTTAGCTTCCAGTGCTAATATCCCTGACAATATAAAGTGAGCAAAATACTACTGCCAATACCTGAGCCCTGAGGGCTGTGTCTTTATTAGCCGACACCCACAAACCGAAACTCCAGACAACTCCAGCCTTTCCTCCGCCGCATGACGAGAGGACACGTTATCCTGAAAACCCTCAGATCAACATCTGCTTTTGATGATGTGTTTTAGGCCAATCTTTGGTTTGCCCTTTCTGGTTACAAAGTGTTGACTTTTAAACCAAGACCTAAAAACTCATGCCAGCAATCTAAACATGTGTGCCAGACTGAGGGGAGATTTTGTTTTGTGACGTGGCCTGATGCTATACACCGAGCTTCTTGAAAAACTCAATCGTCCGACCATCCTAAAACGGTGTTTCTCCTCTGTTAAACCCAACAATTTGCACTCAACCTTTGGTAAATGGTACAGTTGTTCTCTAATCCTGCAAGCAAAAAGTAAGAAAATGCACCCTTCTTTAACTCAACTTCCATAGTTAGTATACTGATTTAGGTATGATGAACCTCACTTAAATTTTATGTTACTCTTGACAACAAATGTAAGCAGCTTTGCCAGCTAACACGAAAAGAAAAGTACAGTCAAGTCAGAAAACATCTAAATCCAAATCTAATGCATCCATATGCTCATGCACACTTAAAGTCAAAACATAAATGGGATTTCACTCTTCTTAGCATTTACTTCTTTTAGAAGGCCGAATTAAAAATAAAATAAAAAATAAATTAAGTTTTTTTTTTTTTTTTTAAACTTAAAAGAAAAGTGCATTTATTTTTCATATCGTAGCCCGTACCCCTTCCCTAACTACCCCTTTCTCTCAATCCCTCCCCAATCCTGCATCGTTGCCCTCCCTCGCCCTCTCGCCTCAGTTCCAGCGAAAGGAGATGTGTCGTGGTCGGTCCCCTCCCTCCTTCACTAGCGGCTTGTGGAACTCACGGCCGGCCCGGGAGTGGATGGCTGCCCAGCAGTACTCACAGTAGTACTGTAGACAGGTCACGTTGGCGCAGAAGAAAGGAGCAAACTTCCCCCCACAACGGGTGCCCTGGCACTCGTCACACAGCTGGTCGTCCAGGACATATGGCTTCACTTCCACCTGAGAAAGAGACATAAAATGGATGACAGGAAACTGTTAAAATGGAGGTCGAGAGAAACTTGATTGCATTCACGGCAGCGTGCAAGAAAGGTGGGATGAATATTTTATGAATATCCTCTCCTCATTTTTAAGACCTGCTAACATCCGATGGACTCACCCGTTTATCAATCTCCCCATGCTGCAGTTGAACGAATCGGGCACTAATGGCTGCAATGTAGCTTTGCTGATTGGAGAAGGCTACTCGCCCCGCCCCTTTTGGATACTTAAGTTCAGGGTCTGTGTCAATGCCAGCGTAACACACTCCTCCGTACAGACGGTCCATGATCATGGCTAGTTCCACTGGAATGGAGACACAAAATGTAAAGTTAATGGGATCAAAACTATTTCAGTCTTAATAATGCACACACGCACGTACGTACCTGCACGTAGGGGACGAGGGACGCCTCCTACAAAGATCGTTTTCCTCGGGTCCAATGGCTGAGAGCCGTCCATTACAAAGTCACTGTCATTTAGATTCCAGGGCCGGATCTGGACCTGCACAAATCAACATTAAAAAAACATTTATTTCCTCTCAGTCAGGCTTTGTCCTTAGTGTCCATGATGCATTTTGGATTGTTAAAATGAGAGGGGCTTGCTGCTTATTTAATAAGGATTAGCACATTTCTTTGGTTCAATCTCTATACTATTGCAGGGTGTTGATGGTGGTGACCAAGGCTCTGAACGGGAAGACCCTGGAGTGTTATACTGTATAAGCACCAACTGGTGAGGTCACCATTTATACATTTTTCTGCGCTGTGGGGCAGAATACAGCTACATCTACATAATATAACTCAGGGGTTCTTGTTTTGATGACGAGTTTCATGATGGCGTTTAACATTAAATTCCTTGAGCACTAAATTCACTTGTTTGCCTAAGCTGGTCACCATGACTGAAGGCGTGGTTTAGACATCGTATCCCCCATAAAAACAAGTTGAATCAGATGTGTGACCAGACTACGGATTTCAAACTAAATAAAATGACAGGAAGACGAGGTCACCAGCATTAATTTATCTTTAATTGTGCAGGAAAACCTTATGATTTAAGAATCCTTTATTTCTAAACAATTATGCGTGTCCCATCTGTGATGCAATAAAAATGTTAGTTTCTTTACAAAATATAAGGTTTAAGTGATTCACATATGTTTTAGTGCTATTTCGGTTTAAGAATATTTTGACGATTATCGGAATAATATCGTGAATCGAAATTATGTTGGACAGGATAATCATGACATGAGATTTTCATTTTGTCCCATGCCCAGTTTATCCATTTTTCCTAAAAGTATTTATTCTGTAGTGGCATTTTCCATCTCACTTCCACATTATTCTGCTGAGTCATCCACCAAAATAAAGCACTAGCAATAATGACAGAACATAATCCCTGCGACACCAACAGCTCCACTGGTTGCCATGCAAGCAGTGCATTTCTACAAGTTACATACCTGACCTGACAGACGCAGTAGCCGAGTAGTGTACTTATGTACGCTATTGGAAGTACTTAATCGGATGTTAGATGATTAATATATAATGCATGCATTTATTGTCACATTCGAGGGCTGCAGAAAATGCTTCTGAGGACTGCAATTGGCCCAAAGGCTGCATATCGAAAAACTGTGATATAAATGAATAAATAAACTGACCAAACAAACATTACTGCTGATGTTAGCCTTCAATAGCTAATGATTACTTACTGAACTTATATCTAACTATATAACTCTGATGGACTATCACTGTAACCCTTATATCAAAAACAAATGCAGCTGCACTGAACTTTACAGACATCTGAGATACAATCAGACCAGACACACTCGACCATTTGTGTGAGTCTATGATTTTAACATTTGTGTAAGAGCTGCTATTATTAGTTTATCAATTGATTAGTCTATTGAAAGAAAATTAAATGCCAACTAATTGATAACCAATGAATCATTTTTCAAGCAAAAATGTCAAACAAAAATGTGAGGATTTGCTGCTTTTCTTTGTCATTTATGATCGTAAATGAGGACTTTAATGGTTTTAGACTGTTGGTTGGACAAAAGAAGCAATTAGAAGACGTCACTTTGGGCTCTTGGAAATCAGGAAGAGCTTTTTTCACAATTTTTGGCATTTTACAGGCTAAACGATTAATCAATAAAGAAAATAATCGTTTTGTTTTGTTAATTGTTAGTTTTGTAGTTTTTTGACAATATGAATAACCAATATCAAACTCACAGGCTTGTCTTTGATGGTGGGACTGGAGACACACAGGTACAGTTTGCCATCCTCCTGAATGCAGGCATCGATCAGAGCCTGAACAGAGCTCTCGTCTTGAAACAGCAGGAATGCATATCCTGGAAAGGTTCGACATATGGAAGAATGAGCTTGGACATCCTCAAATAGTTGTAGAGTCAACACGCTGGCTAGAAATGTAATGTTCAACTGGTCTGACTCACCTTTGGGTGGAAAGTAGGACTTGCTTTCTGCCTTGTGGGGCCAGTCAACAAACAAGTGACCAAATCTGCGGAAACTGGCAGTGATTTCATCTGAAAAAAGGAAATTCAGTCATCAAATCAATCAGTAATTGTATTCAATTTGAATTACATAGACAATAAAGATGATCTGAAGCACTTGATTTGTAAATACTACAAAATGTGTGATATTATTGCATTAACATCACTTTATAATCAATTCTCAAAAGAGATAAATGTACAAAAATGAAGGATGCCATAGAAGAAGAAAAACAGTTCAACATTAAAGTTTGTTATAGCCTTTGATTTATAACATGTGTATCTTAGAAAACAAGGGCTACAGAATAATCCCCTGTAGCTGTAATGTGTCTTTACCTTCATCTATGTCTGGGGGAAGCCCTCCAACAAACACCTTGCGGGAATATCGCTCCACGCGTTCACCGTTCAGGTGGGGGAAACAGTGGGCTGAACCAAGGCCAGCAAGCCCCTGGTCACCTGACTCGTCCTCTCCAAAAGAACGCTCATCCTCCATGGGGAACAGAGACGAATGGCCTGGTGGAGGGGGTGATCTGGATTACACACACTAGCCGGGCTGAACCACAATTCTTACTGTTTTGAGACTGTATTAATATTACAATGAGCAGGGAATTTGATTAGATATAAACAAATTAAACAAAGTCAAGAATTACAAACAAAAGCAGCCATGATTGCTATTTTTGATGACACAGTAAAAGCACAAGTATTATCGCTACTAGGTCTTGGCAGGCAACCTTGGAAGGCTTTACGCCCTAAAGCAAAAGGGACTTGAACTCTGACAATACTTGAGGCAGAATAATCATTGACAATGAACAGGCAAGCAGACAAACACAGAAGCAATACCACAAAGTCATCATTTCAGGGGTCATTACTGCTTTCTAAAGAACACGGAAGAAAACAAGACACATTCGCAAGCTTTACCTCGTCTTCTGCCATAACTTCTCGCTGCATGTGAAACAACACAAAACACTCTTGAAATGGC
This sequence comes from Pagrus major, assembly GCF_040436345.1. Taxonomy (NCBI): domain Eukaryota; kingdom Metazoa; phylum Chordata; class Actinopteri; order Spariformes; family Sparidae; genus Pagrus; species Pagrus major. The sequence goes on along the minus strand of NC_133232.1, from coordinate 20,787,270 downwards.
TTCTTTTGTTAAAGGCACACAATAAGAAACAAGTAAAACTCCGCCGGGGCTTGAAATTAATTGTTGGATCATCACCAGTCAAAATAGCTACTGTGTTTTAAAGTAACTCCATTTTGAATTTCCACTAGCCAAAATGCTTTTCATTCAAACTTTTAAAGAAAAAAAAGGCAAATCTGTCACATCCATTTTCATCTGTATCCATAAACTGCAACTACAAATGGTATCAATAAATCTATGTGGTGTATAAACCACTAGAGTTGAAATCATAAATCATAGAACGTGGCATGTAATTGTACCCCAGAGTAATCAAATGCCTCATTAATCACGTATGTAAAATAAAGGTGACCTGCATTTTTACCTACTAAGATTCTTGTGCTACACATTCAGTAACTCCACATCTGACTGGCGAAACACTGTGTGAATCGATGTCTTTGAAAATAAAAAGCTCATCATTATGCACAGAAGAATTGATGACTGGATTTTTAATAATCGCTACAAACATAAATACAACTTACAAAAGTAAATCCTTGGCCTCTGACAGCATATCTGTGGTATCATTTATCTGCTCTCTGCGGTCCCTGACAACAGCATTATTTTCTGTCTCGAAGAAGCCGGTCTGATCTGGTCTCCTTTCAGAGAGCCATTTTGATCGTGCTCCACAGTGACTACCACAGCAGTTTGGAACAAGTAATATCACTGAAGTCATTTAATGCTTTTACCACTAGTTTTATGGTGTGTGGTTATGTTATATCCACGAGGTTTCTCTTTTGTGTTTTTGTTGAAAAATAAAAAAAAAAGTTCAAAATTTTCTTTTTATCTGAATTTGACAGACATTAATTTCAAGCCCTGACTTCTGCTACAGCACTACATTTTTTTGTGTGCATGTAATTTACATACCATTCATAGGTAGAGGCCCATCTCCACCCTGGTGAGAGAAGCTGTAGCGTCCTAAATGACAAAAAGAAGAGGCCTCAGAACACCACCTCACAAAATGACTCTCAGCAGGAGCAATAATTATATAAATTAATTCCCCATGTCTATAAATTGCTCCCCAACCCATTGAAGTTATGTTGGTAGGGTCTGAGAAAAGGACCATGATAGCATTCAACAGACAAATCAAATGCAGTTCAGGTTATTCTCACAGGTAAACAAAAGTGCATGTTAGGGTAAAATCAAGTAAAATAGAGTAAGTACAAGAATGTGTGTTAGACTTGACAACTATGCAAATAATGAACTACTGAGGAAGCAAACTTGCAACTTAAGTGATGGAAAATACCCTGATGACAGATGGCAGACAGAACTGCCATAAAGGAGAAGTTTCATAACAAGAAGGCACAACATGAGATGTCCCAGATGTGCATCAGTAGAGCTGGCTGTGATAGAAAAAGGCTTCTTTTAAGACCGACTGCAACAAAACTGAACTGAAATACTTTATTAATGAGAGAGTTAGTTGAGATCAAAGACATCTCCACAAGAAAATGCTGCAGGTCATTGTGTTCATAAGTTATGGAGAAAAAGAAATGAGAAATGTACGTAAACCTTTTTTTCACTGGACAAAAGAAGATATTTTTCTAACATGTGGATTATTTTAACTAAAGTTGCCATCAAAGTACAACTCTGCCTAAATACAGAACTATAAGAATGGATTAAGAAATTTATTTGAAAATGTGATTTAAACCAGGAACCATCTGATCAAAGAATCTTTCCAGACATGAGATGCCAGCTTTTGGTGCTTTGTGATACTCACTGCTGTGGACACATTTTGGTGGGGCACAAAACAGTAATATATGACAGTTTAGTTTAATTTCAATTCCAGCGATTACTGCTTTTAAATTACATTCTATTGAAATTAAGAAGGGGAAAAATTAAATACAGGGAAATATACTGATACAGCCCAATATTCAAAATTCCATTCTATATTTGACATTTTGGATGATACTTCCAAGCCATAGTGTGAACGGTTTATTCTGCAGAGTATCCTAAAGGAAAAAACGGTAACATCTGATAAATAGTGCTGGGTATCTAACCTCAATATTTTCTGAGTGGCAACCAAAAATGGGCCTGCAGCATAATTTTAAGCATACACCAAAAGTCGGGTATCATTTGAAACATTTATAGTGATACCCAACCCCAAAATAACACTACAGGGAAATTAATTTGGTGAAGCTCAATAATATTTTGTTTTTGTTTGTGCCATTAGTGTGTTAGTATTACAAGGAAAAAGTCAAAGTCACATGACAACACATGTAACTGTATTAACAAAGAAGAAGTAAAATCATAAGTAAACTAGGGCTGCACGATATGGTCAGTTAGTGGGAATGCGTCCCAATTTTTCATTTTTGCTTAAAAAACTAAAGTCATAATGATGAGGCAAATACTGATGGGGTCTGTACCAAACAAACATGTTTTCTTACATCTGGAGGTTGATATTTGTAGACTAGTACAGTACTTCATTATAATGCCATTTTGTCGCACACTTCACCTTTATCAAAAAATTGCCCTAAAGTAAACACTCACTAAAATTGACTAAAAGAAAAAACAATGTATTAGTTCTTCAAACTACAGCCTCAGAAAATGCCTGATAGTCGTTCACTATAGCGTCACCAATCTGGTATTTACTACATTTCTTTCTGCGTTTTTTTTTTTTGTTAACCCACAATTTTTGGGAATCAATAAGCAGCATTCACGTTTAAACTGTCAACACAATCGACTGTCAACACTGAAATGAAAATAATACTCAATTTTTAACTTGCTGTCAAATACATGCAACAAACGGCTGTATTTATCTACAGCCAGCAGTGAGAAAACCTATCCTTTCCTCGCTATTGTTAGTGTGGGAACCAACCTTTCAAGGAATCCTGCTCAGCCCTCATAATGTCAATCAGAGAGTTCTCCAGGGAGTGCATGCTGAAACCATCAAAGGACCGTGTTCTCTCCTGCTGAAAGAGAGGAAGACAACAATTAGTGTCCTCACTTCCCACATCGCCATCTAAAGCAGCAGCAGCTGGAAGAGCGCTGACATAGTTTGCTATGATGCTAATCGCTAGTAAAGAGCTAGTAAAGAGTATTTTTCACAAATCCCATCTTTCCAATGTATTTTATTGCATCAGATATTAACATATGCTGCTGAAGGAGCTAAAAAAAATTGCATCCTTTCGTAGCAATACAAATTCTAATTGAATAGCCTGCGGTAAAGTGATATATTAGCATTTGAAACAATTACAAAAACACAAATGCTATGATGAGTAATACATAAAACAAGAGAGGATGCTTCACTGTGTATCTAAATGGGTTGAGAGCATGCAAAGCTGCAGTCGAGCACAAGACTTCTCAAATCAGGGCAAGAGGAAGGCCATGTGATCAGAGCAGATGATAAGGCTGCTCTTCTCCAATGAAACGATCTAGATAAGACCTCAGACATAAAACACACACACAATAAGTTTCAATTCATCCATTTAGTTGACTTAACCATCACATATCCTGTTTTGCTCAATGGCCTATTTGTTACATTTGATACAGATGAGTGTGTTTAATAAGATTAGCAACATTTTGCCCCTTTAAACACTAGACATGTTTAAAATGTACTCTCACAGCGAACAACAGCTCTATTCTATTGCCGTTTTCAAGTAAGTATTAGTAAGCAAGTAGTGTTTCAACTAAACTTAGTTCTATTAAGCATCACACCTAGTAATTTCCTAAACACCAGCTTGAATATTACCTGTGATAAGCTCACCTGGAAAGGGTAGACACTGTCACTGCGGCTCATACTGTCCTCCACCCAGCCCTTGTGATTGAAGCCAGAGCTATTTCTGGGGAACTTCTGAGAGGGAACCTGTAGGATGGTTGGATGAGTTTCATAAATGTCTCCTGACCAAGCGTATTGTGTGCCATCATATTAATTAATGCAGGTGTGGATCTCACTTACCTGGTTGTTAGGGAACGACTTCTTCAAAGGGGAGATCGAGTTAAGACCCGTCATCCCTCCACCGACCCCCCGTCGGTAGTCTCGAACCCCCTGCGTGCCTCCCCAGCCACCATACCCACCGGGGCTCCAGGAGGTGGATGTAGGAGTGGAGGGGCTCTGGTAGCTTCCCCAAGGTGAAGGGGGTTTGCTCGGGGCAGGAGCGAGGTGGGGTAGCTGGGTGAACGGTCCGGTGCGATGGGGATGCGGAGGGAAGGAGGGCTGGGGTGGGTGAGGGCTAGCTGGGGAGCGCCGGTGCTGCTGTGGGACCCCCTGACCGTGAGGGTGGTAGTGCTGGGGGTGAGGTGTGGGTGGGTGGTGCTGGGTGACTGGTCCAATCTGCGGGGAGAAACTACCTCCTGCTCCAAAACCAGGCCCAGCGTGGTGGGAGAAGTTCTGGAACAGCAGGGGAGGTCCGTTGGTGTTGGAGCCAGCCGGGCCAAAGAATCCTCCAACGTCTTCTCCGACCACTGGAGACTGGGTGGATGGGACGGCAGGGGACCAGTTGTTAAAGCTGGTCAGCGAGGATGAGGAGGAGGTGGATTGTGCACAGCTCGTACCCATTCCCAGGCTGTCCTGGTAGTCGAACCCGCTAAGCACCGGGGACTCCATCCTCAGCTTCTCCTTCCCGCCACTGCTCTCCAGAGAACCCTTCTCCAATGAGCCGTCTTCGGGGAGAGCCCCCTCGAGCTCTCCTAGGCCTCCCCCGGCCTCCTGCTGGCCAGGAGACAGGGCCTGAGGCTGGGCCTGGACCTGAGACTTCTCCTGCATGTCCTGGAGGTCCAAGGCCTTGGACTTGTCTGACTCCAGAATCTCATCTTGCATGTTACTGTGTTGGGCTACGGCAGGGAACAGCCAAGCACTGCCCCCATTGGTGGAGCAGGTGTTGTTTACGAAGGAAGGGGGGCTGGGGGGGTTGGAGGGGTGGTGAGGGTGCTGGGGTTGGAGGTGAGGAGGGATCCTTACAGGGAAAGCAGATTTGTTACCGCTGCTGTTCTTCACCAGAACTCCAAACCCGTAGTCCCCCATTTAGGACACCCAGTAAATCTTCAATTCACTTTTGGCTTTCACCGTCTTCTTTATCCTAAAATGTGGGTTGAGGAAAGGGGTGACAGAAAACACAAGGCTATTACACCTCAAGTTAATCTGGCCTCTGAACAAAAAACAAAAAAACAAAAAAAACAAGCCTTTGCCAAACACAGTGAGTGTGCTTGGGCTGCACCCTGTCTGGTCTTGTGATGCAATCAATGAGATTAAATCATTGACTCGCTTGGCCATGGGAGGCCTGGGTGAAATATAACACTCGAATGGCAGGCAGGCAACCACGGAAAACACCCAGCCTAACCAGCGTAGGCAGCTAACAGCCTGGGCTGGTGAAGCTGACGTCTCCAAAGGTCGTTACGCAGCTAGCAGCAAGCTAACAGCTGCTCCGCCACCTTCCATGTGCCCCATTAATCATGCAGATCCCGGCAGTCAATTTTAAAGTACGTTTGTGCATTACGGTGCATCCGTGAGCGCTCGAGCACCGCGGTGGCTCCCAGGACGGACACTTACCGAATAATCTGCCCTTTTCAGCAATGACCTCCTCATACGCAACCATTTAAATACAGGAAAATGTTGATGACGTCTCCTGTCTGTTCTGAATCTAGGGTAGTTCCCGTCACCGAGCCGCTAGGCTAGGATAATAGCCGACACCGCAGAGACGCTGTAGCACATTTGCAAACCAGCCTGGCAGCAATAAACGAATTCAGCGGCTACAACGGCCGTCGAGCTCCTAGTAACAGCGTTAACTACGACAACACGGTGAAATAAGCCAGGGCATGACTAGCTAGTTGGAAATGGTGTGTGGCTCTTTAGACGACCTCGTCTGTTTCGTGTCCTGTATGTTCAATGTCACACAGCCCACCAATCCTTGTCATCATTTTTACATGTCGACATAACGTAACGCAACCTCGACCGCTGCTCTAACGTGTCGTGAAACGTGTGTATTTGGTGATATGTCGGGCATAGCTACCTTCAGTTCGGCGTCATGACCTTATCGTTTTGATGTTGCCATATTTTAGCGTTTTCCCTTTTTCTGCATTTCCTAGGCAGCCGGTGTAAATGGTCTCCTCTCTCTTCTAGATGACAGCTGGACCAGTCGGGAGACACTTCCGTCTACAAGCCCCGCCCCCGTCTTAAGGCACCAGCCACTGTGTGTCAGGATTTCCCTCAGAAGCCCCGCCCACGTTTACTGAAATCTAACACGTGATTGGCTGATTGTCGCCATGTCACGCCCACAGCACCCCTTCTCAATGAATGGCACATGCATTCAAGACATTCTCCTCCCAAATAAGGTGACTTGAAATCAGTGGGAGGAGTTGTTCTGAGGGAAATACATTAAAGATCCAAGGAAATTTCTATCTAATCCCTCAACCAAGGCTGAAACAAGATGTTTTATTTATTATTTTATTATAATATGAGTCACTGTGAGCCAAGGCAGTACAAAGGGTTAAAATCCAGGAGCTAGTATTTGCAACCATTCTAAATGCAGATGAGTACATTTGGATAAGCAAATGTTTTTTTCCTCCACTGCAACCTACAGCAGTAGCTTTGGTGGTGTGTCGTGTACCAGACAGGCTGTGGAAAAGTAAAGGATTAGATAGATTGATACATAGATAGATCATTTAGTTGGATTTGGTTTCACAGTACTGCATAGCAATCTCATTAAATTAAGCTGCTGCTATTTTAAGCACATAATCGAGCTTGAGAGCCCGATTAATTTTGCTTTGACCAGATCTGTGCTGTGCTCTGATCATACCATCATATCATAACTTCAGGTAGCAGAATACCAATAGTATCTACGTATGGCAATGTGGTGTCCCTAATTTGACGACTAGCTGCAAGCCTGAACCTGACAGAGATGTGCTTTTCCTCTTTGCTGGAGCCAGTTCATTAAAACCTGATCATTCACCACGAGAGGATCCCTTTCAATAGAAGTATGCACAGTATACATTACTGAAGTGGGAGTAAAATTGCTTGTGCTAAAGAGAGACTCTTTTAAACAGCTAATTGTGGTCACTATAAAAGGGCACATGTGGGGTCCACAGAAAAACAACTTCATGTGCAGTTCAGTATCGCTGTTGTGGCTATGGCCATTTTGTCTCTGAAGGGTTGCGTTGTTAAGTAAAATGTTCATGTGCCATTACAGCACAACTGTAGGCTGCTGGGTAAGCAAACTCCTTCTTTAGAATGAACCTAAATAAAGGTAGTTTTACTGGTTTCACAATGCACTAAAAAAGCGTGAAAGAACCTGACAGAGCCACACACTTTCAGTTACTTTCCACCCAAGTCTTCCTGAGTATTATTGGATGCTTGCTCGTTGAGTTAGTCTTGTTAACACAAGTGTCCCAGTACCCCAAGGCAGACCCACCCTTCATTAATCCTGTAGTAGTAGCGCACCCCACCCCACTCCCATGTGCTGCAGGGCCTGTTGGTGTGGTTTAACAACAGAACAGTGTGTCTTGATCTTCTGGTTTCTTTTTTAAAAATAACAGACAGCTACTCCAGGTGTTACTCGCAGGCCAGTATCTTCCAACTGACTGAACCACTGGCTGCTATGGCACTCTCTTGTGTGCCTAGTTGTGTGTAGGATCCACCATCTTGTATATGCTGCTGCCTGCTATAGGTCTTTTGAGGCTGACAGTAACTCGAGCACAGTGAGTTGTGTCAGCGTTTTCTTCCCTGAGAGTAACACACTCTCTATTCCCCAGTGAAATTAAACCATGCTACTGAGGTTCCACTCATTTTATGCAGCTAAACAGATAGGCATGATATATATTGAAGGTAGATACAGGATATTCATCTTCCTGAGGCCCAACAGGAGCCAGAAGTAGGGTGCACCCATTCACCTTAGATGGTTCCTAAATGATTCATCCATGGAACTTAGGCACCCAGTCACTAATTCATTAGTTCACACAGGAGCCCAGGATAGATGTTCACAAAGCACCCGAGGGTGACTATCTCAGGTTTCTCCCTCTCTCTCTGCTGCTGGTCAGCCTCCTCTCAGATGTGATATCTGCTGCCTCCGTATTGATAGGGCTCAGTTGCCATATCAACCATGCAAGCCAGGAGATTTCTGGTCCAGCTGCAAGCCCATTGTTTGGCCAGGAGGTCATCCATCTCAGACTGGATGTATTGTTGCGAGCAGAGTGTGACACAGCATAATTTCTCCCACACGCTGTCGTCACAGTGAATGTAGCACACTGCACCCTGCATGTGGCCTTGCCTATCAGCTCCTGTGTGCAGGCAATGATGTCAGCATAATGTTTAATACTGGCATATAGCTACAACTACCTTTCCTACCGATGGGCAGAGGACGAAATATATATATATACAAACATATATATACAGTATATACATACACTTGTCTGTATATATACTAAGCAATAGACCATAACAACACAGCAGCCATTTTCCCCTGACACAACACTGTAGGTGGGGAGCTCAGATGTCGTACTGCTGTGTTCCAGGTTGTGAGTCCTATAAGCGTAGGGAATCCGACAAATTGTTATCATTTCACCGTTTCCTGATCAGTCAGCAACTGAAAAGACAATGAATAGTGAAAATCTGGAGGGACATTGGGCCATATTTCAAGGTAAAACAACATATTTGATAAATCCCCTTAGCGTCCGTTAGACAGCAGCTAATGTCAGCATTCAACCACTTCCTAGCTAACATTACAGTTAGATAGTGTAACACAATATGATAGGAAAGGCATAAGATATTTATAACACACATCTTGGACAAATTTATATAAACCTGGCAGTGAAACATATTGGATGTAATCAGTCGGTAACGTTAGCTAGGAAGTGGCAGAATGCAAACATTGGCTAACAGGTATCAACTTTTTAACTTGAGAAAGTTTGTCATAAAATAAATGAAATATCAGACTGTGAAAACACGTAATTTTAAAGACTACACACCCAACAGTGGGTGCACATAACTGCAGCTGTCAATATGACCAGTTTTGTTTTGATTTTCACCTTTGTTAATACCTTTCCTGTGCTGAGGCGGCGGCCATCTTGTTGCTCTTGACATGTTTGAGCCATATGATGTAGTTCACTGAGTGGTGTCACACGAAACTAGATGATATTTTATTGACGTGAAAAATTATCTTTTCAATTCACAAACATCATAAGGGTGATTCATGACACAATTCAAATGGGATCACAAATTTTGTTAGTTCATTTGTCTCTCCCTATTCTTGAAATTTGTACAGTATACATTTCTTTTTCTGAAAAAGGGTCCCATGAGGTCCACTGGAAGGGGTGTGACTCTGGCTCGCTATATGGCTCGCAACCAGAACACAGCAACATAATGTTATCCCAGCATTCAAACTTCCTACCCTGAGCATGACGTCAGAGGAAACTGGCTGCCGTGTGAATATGGTCAGCAATTAACACTTGTGTGTGAAAACAAAGCAAACATATTTAAAAATTAGTTATATATATATAGATAGATAGATGTAAAAAAATAAATAAATAAGATGCAGTCGTCCCAGCAGTGTCTTTTCTGTCTCAACAAGCAAAAGCTATCGAGTGTATAAGGGACACTCCAGTGATTTCACTTCCACAAAGACAAAATACTCTCAAAAGATTTTTTTGGTGACAAATTAAGCTATCCCAGTCTGGGTCAGACTTCAAACATGCCGGGATTTCCCATAATGCAACTTGATTAGTGTTTTCCATTAGACCCTTACTGCATATTAACCCCCCCTCTTCTTTTACATTTCACACCTCTTTCTACGGCAGGAATTCGGTTAAAAAGTCTCAAGCAAAAACTGAGATAACCTTCATGACACCGCACAGAGCCCAAAGGAAAAGACAAAACCCATCTCAGCGCAGTCTGTTTACTCCGCTGCTGTCTGGCAAAAGATACAGAAGTATCCGCTGTCGTACCAACGGACTACAAAGCAGCTCCTTTCCTCAGGCTCTACGCCCTCCACCATAATAAGTAGTTTTTCTTGTGAAGTGTAAAGGAACTACAACTTGCATTTCATTGTACAACCCTGTGTTGTCGAACGACAAATACATTATCCTTGAACCTTTACATCAAGAGGGTGAATGTTTTAAAACTTTGGAAAGCTCAACGAGAGCAAGACGAAGCTGTTTTCACAGGCTGAGTGGTACTCATGCTGCTTCATCGTTAGAGTCCTCCTTTAATAAAAAAATAAAATAACAGAAATGCATCTGTTGTTCCTCATCAGATTGTTTGGAAACATCTTGTGTACTTCCTGTAATACAAGTTAAAGGAGGATAACAGGAAGTTGAGATACTTAAGTCATCAAATTCTTTGACCAACTATTCATTTTAGCTTTAAAAGCATCTGTAGCTTCAATCAAGTAACCCATCTCACCCCTATTAAAATTCTGATACTTGCACCTGCTCCCAACCTCTGCCTCCCTGTCAATACAAAGAGAAATGTCACCACCCAGTGGTCGTTGAGTGTCACTACACAATGAGAGCACCGACAGAATGTCCTTACGCAGCTTAAGAACTGCAGAGGTGCTGATATTAAAGGAGCTGTATGATATGTTACAACCTGGCATGTAGCCTTCCTTCTTCCCTGTCAAACCGTAGACTAATTGAAGAGAAAGACGCCAGGATTTGTCAAATTCCCTTATACGGCAACTGCGAAATGCACCTCCGTATGCTCAAGTTGACTCTAGGATAAGTTAAAGCTTCAAAACAACAGCTTGACGTCTACCTTTCAAATCAGAGCACTGTGTAAATGATTAGTGAGGCAATGTACACTGTTGGGCCAACTCATAAAAACTGACACGATGAACACACCTCGAGCATTGCACACAATCCAGAGCTGCTGACGTAAATGTTTAGGTTCCTTCAGTGGGGAGGATATTTCCAGGCCCTGAAACTTTAAACACAGCCCGTATTTCACTGTCAGAGAGGAGGCGGAGAGTCAAATGAGAATGGGGTGTCTTTTAACTTGTGTGTATACCTGAGACGACGAGGGCTTCTCTGCTGACCTGCTCAGAGCTCGTCCAATGTCTGAAAGTGACTTTTGTCCACAACAATGTGTTTGCCATGTTTTTATGCTGAATAAAAACTATATTGATAGACACATGTACAAAATACAGACAAACTTATTTTAATGATAACAAGATACATCTGACTTCATGAGTCCAAAGATATTTATAGGATCACATGCCCAATGTCTTACAGGTGTGTTACAAACTTCTAGACCATGTTCTGAGTCCTTGTGCCTGACAGAGGAAACACGTAATGTGGCGACGGAGCACCAGAAATACAGGAAACGTGGTTAGTTTTTATTCTCCTCTGAACACATAAAGAACAGCCATTCAAGCCACTAACATTATTACAAAAAGCCATATCAAACCTAATGACAGAGAGCTGAAACAGATTGTCACTTTACACACATACAGTACATTCTCAATAGGATTAGCTTATGTCTTGTGTTGGGATGTCACAGGAATCCCAACCTCCACAACAGAATAAAAAAAAAAAAGAAAAAAAAAAAGAAAAGCCTGAACGCCTCACTGATGATTCAAACCCTTGGAGCTTATAATAGTGTCTAAATGATTGGGAGGAAAAAGCATGACCTTCCTGTAAGAAAAGTGAAAAAACAAAAACCTTAACAGAGCCACAAAATCTGCACGTGTTTCATCTTCTTTTTTTTTTTTTTGCACCAGTCGCTCTCCAGCATGTGGTGTCGTGTGCTCACAGACTGCACCTCCACAGCTAAAGCATGTGACTGGCCTGAAATGGTCAGAAGCTGAAAGCAGGAAGAGAAAAAGAGTACAAGGAGAAGTAAGAGGAGAAGTGAATCATCACATTTAAAAAAAAGAAAGAAAGAAAGAAAGAAAGGTTGAGCATGTCTCTCTCCTTCTCGCCCCGCTCCTCTCTGCCTCTCTGGCTCTTGGCTGTGGCCCAGAGGAATTCTCTGGTGGCCTCAGTAAATATAACATTTAGAATAACAGCGCCAGAGCCCCCGTGTGTGGACTTAACCCAGTTCCTGGGTCCTCGCTGCGTTGCCTGCGGCTCTAACGGGTAGAATAACAGGCCTTCATGTCTCTCCTGACCTAGGTAAGGGACTGAGAGAGAAATAAGGGCTAATTTAGAGGGGCTGGAGATCTGGAGGGTTTCTGTCAAGCCTCTTTCCTGCCTGCTGGGACACCACAAAAGGGTAATGTTACTCTTCTAAAGAAGGGGCTCAGTCTGGTCCTACGGAGCATGTGGGGATACAGGAGTTGGTGAAATATCCTATACAGTAAGGTCTGATTAGAGGGCCTGGTCTTATGTCTTAACCTGCAGCAGTCCAACACAAACCGACAATCATCCAATCCAAAGTGCAAAATCTAAGACTGTGGCTCAACATCATCGTAATATAGCTCAACAGGAAAGCTTCCCCCATGACACAGTATCATCCATTCACTTAAATCACAGAGAAGCGGTCACTGTGGACAATAACAAGTTTAGGCACCTCGATGTGTGTGATTTGTTCAAGTGAAAGGACTCGGCATCAGAACGTGATGGAGCGTCCTCTCTTTGCTGCAGTTCACTGATAGCTGTATGGAAAAGCGACTCAAAGAGAATGTGGAACATTTGACGGATCGGTTATTATCTGTGAAACAAGAACAATAACGTCTCCTGAAGCTATGAACGTGACTTGCATCTGTCATGTCACCGAGACACAGCCTCTGAGGCTCTGTTAAAAATGAATGTGACACTTTTCCTGCAGCCTAACGAGTTGCACAATAAAAACAGAAGTCACCTCGTCTTCCACTCACTGCTGCCCAGACATCAGCGCTCGATGACATCACAGATCAGTCTTGGCTCTCTTATGTCTAGCTTTGCGAGAGACCTATCGATACATACAAGTGTCAAATAACCGTCCGTATTCATAGTATTACATCTGCATCCTCTTTAAAAATGGATTTTCACTTGAAGAATGCGCACAAGTTTGTTGGCTTCGTGGCCATCATGCACTACGATTCATATGTGCCAGAACTGGACTTGAAACCTGTACAATTTGTATTTGATCATCAAGTATCTATAATTAAAATACACATTCCCCACTCTGAAACAACAAATGGTGTATGTTACATATCTACAGACCGATGTGTGATGGGTGCAATACTGTGAAGAGAACGACAGACAGCACACCACATACTATGTCATCTATAGTATATCAGTATTGCATATTGTAACTATATTTATACATGTTTATATAAATATAGATAAGTATATTTCTATGTACATTTTGATATTTCAACATTGCATAAAGAATAAAATAAATAATACAAATATAATCAAATCTTACAGTAAGTATGATTTGAGAAAATGCTATATTAGAGCCAAAATAGTCCTAACAGTTGAAATAATCATGATAATAACAATTATTACTCCATTTTTAAAAAATCGTGGCCTACAGTCTGGCATAACAGTACAAGCTACACCACAATTACCCTGCAAGTTTACCATGTGGGGCTGCTGGAATGACTGGAGAGGGCGGAATAAGGACAGGAAATGTCGGGGCTTGTTTCCTTACGCTAAGTCTGTCTGGGAATTTGTGTGTGTGTGTGTGTGTGGGTGGGTGTGTGTGGATGTGTGCATAAGTCTGCAAGTGTGGTTTTGTTAGACGTTGTAGGGGGTCAAAGGTCGGGGCAGTCTCCTGCGCTTTCACCTCCGGATGTCGGTGGCTTCGGGGTCTTCCTGCTCGGCCACCACTCCGGCCGCTGGACTCTGGCGGCGGGGTCCCTGACTGCGATTGCGTGGGTGGGCATTGAAGCCCGCCTTACCAGGTTTGTCCTTGTCGCCTTGCCGTGGTGGGCGAGGGTGCTCCGGCTCGGGAAGGGAGGGCAAGGGGCGACGGTGGTTTTGCTCGACGACTGTTCCGGCAGGAGACGGGGCGAGGGAGGAGCAGAGGCTCAGGCTATCGCACAGAGCCCCCCAGTTCTGCTCGCACTGTAGCCGGACGCTTCGTGTCAGCGCCTCCTTCACCTCCTCTCCGCAGCTCAGCAGGATATTCACCAGCTCCACGTATGGACTGAAGACAGACAGGCAGAAGGTTGTGATATAACATTTGGAAGGATTACATCTAGGTTTCATGACAGGGATAAATAGCATGGTATTATTACCAAACATGGAAGAACAGAAGAGTCCAGGGAAGGTAAACAATCAGGAGAGAAACTATCTGTCTCACCCTTTAGGGAAGAGATCCTGGAAATGGATCATCTCCACCATGACGGCCACATTCTCCTTAGCAGCAGAGCACAGGTTGTGTTTGATGTAACACTCTCTCTGGAGCTGGAACACCATCTCTTTAATGGACACACACTTCCTGCTGATGCAGCTGAACTTGTGCCGTAGCCCGTGCGCCATACACTTGAGAGCATCCTTGATGAAGGACTTCCCCTACGGACACACAGACACACAACTGTTGAGTCCCTTGAAGTTGACACTTGAGGATTTAGACTTCAGCCAAAGAAAACACTGGCACGTTGGTATGTCATTTTGACTTCTGTATTACTTTGTGCACCTGTTTCAGCAGTGTTGGGAGTGCAGTGTGTGACTATATCATTCTGTGATCATGAATTCTGCGTGAATAACAGTAAATCGTGTCATTCTCCAGCTATAATCTTTTGGATTTGTCAGCCAAAGATGTGAATTTCATGCATGTGACTGCATAGACATGTTACGACCCCGGTCAGGCCTGGCTTGGCAGGACTTCAGCCTCCGCTATGTATGAAAATTGAGCAAACTGGGCTCGTGTCCAACTGGCTCATGACCCTTGGTCCGTACTGTACATGCATCGGTCACTGAGAGGGAAGTGAACGTCCCATGAGAGGAAAAGAGATTATGAGATGAGTGCACGTACAGTCTCGCTTCTAGATTGTACATGCAGTGTTTTGAGGTATGTAGAGAGAAGAAAAAGTAAACAAATCTGTTCATGGATGACGAGGGTGGAGCAGTGAACCAGTGAGAAGGAAAAGGAATGTTGCCTCTGGTTATACCATTTGTTTTTTTTTGTTTTTTTGCAAACACACAGACAAAGACAAGTTTAGTACCTGAGAGTCAAATTTGCCAGCGTTGTGCAGGAACGTCATGCAGATTTCCTGTAGCCCTCGTATCTCGCAGGAGTTATTCTCAAAGCACTCAAACACGCCACAGCCGACATCCCCTGCACTCACCAGGCAGTGCTGGATCTCAGCTGGAGAGAGAGAACAGGTTAGGGGAGGGACCTTATCATCTGTTCGCAGCAGAGACGGCAGCAGATTGTTGCAGGCGACGCGTTGCCAATGAAGACTACAGGGGCTTGAGGGCACAACTCCACTCCGGCGCTGATTGCCGCACGAATCACAAAGCTGATGTGGCGTGTAACTATTTCCACAGACACAGGCGGTCGTGGAGGAGAGTCGAGGGGAGAGAAAAGGGGGATGCAGGGCGGGTGAGAGGGGGTGGGTAGTCTAATTTCCCAAGCTGAGGGGTTCCTGCAGAGGAACACTTGGTGACAGATATTACTGTGTCATTCTGCAGCACAATCCTTCTGCACTGCCTGGCATTGAGATGGGATGGTGCATTGCAGATACCGAACAGCCTTGACGACAAATGCATTTCTGTCTGTCAACTACATGTGC
The DNA here is from genome assembly GCF_040436345.1 of Pagrus major. Taxonomy (NCBI): domain Eukaryota; kingdom Metazoa; phylum Chordata; class Actinopteri; order Spariformes; family Sparidae; genus Pagrus; species Pagrus major. The sequence goes on along the minus strand of NC_133232.1, from coordinate 20,771,650 downwards.
ATCAACAAGTCTCTGATTATTGCATTCGAAGATGATGCATCACATTATTCAAACGGTGCATCAGCTACACGAGGGGTGCACGGCAGCAATGCAGGCAGAAAAACTTGAAATATGTAAGTATATGTCATGTGAATACATAATATCAGCTTCTGCTCACAACTGGCCGGCTCTCAAGTGCCTCTTTACTGTAGCCATGAGAGACAGGAATAACGCAGAAGACATGAGGACAGAAATTACCAGGAGAAAGTGAAGGTCTCTCTCTTAACCCCTAATTGCTGTGTAAGACCATGCATTAAGAGACATGTGACCAGCAGCAGCAGCAGCATCAGCAGGGGAGCCTGTCACTGCTCACCCTATGTGACATCGTTGGGAGTGTTTTATTCTTAAGATAAGCCAGCAGGCCGCGTAGTGTTTCACTTTGGCTATGAACACCCAAACTGTTGACCTAAGTAAAACATAATTACACGCGTGATTTGTCTCGGAGCTGATAAGTGATGCGCGCAAGGAACATTTTCCCCTTTAGTGCGCACCAGTTGCGCAAAAGAAAACCGTCAGAAGGAGAAGAAGAAGACAGCAAACAACTGATTAAATGCGGCTTATTAGAAATCACGCTTGTCAACAAAGAGCCTCTGTCGGGGGGTCAGTAGTAGGAGGGGGGGCGGCTGCTGCGGGGTTTGTAGGCACAGAGTTGAACTTTAGTGCGCAGGAAAAGTGAGCCGCTGTCAGCAGTGCTTGTTTTGGCATCGCGGGAATGTGCTTGGATCGTACGAGCTTGGCCGCAACGTGCATTGAATTACACAGCGGTGTTAGCAAGGTCTCTGCTGGGGAACCTGCGTTGGAGTTTGTCCCTATTTGTCAGATAACAATTAATGCTGTAATATTTTGACACATGGCTCACATGGCGGGGCGCAGGTCATGCTGTGTGTGAGGTGGGGGGGATGAGCCGACATAGGGGAGAAGTTTCTGGGAAGAATCCAGCGAGGTCTCGTCGCTTTGTGTTAATCAGGGAAATCACACGTGCCTTTTTAATTAAAAAAAAAAAAAAAAAGGTATTTAATCGATATTTCCGCAGAGGACTGGTCTGATACATAAACTTGCCTTCGGCGCTGACCCTCCAGCACACTGCTGCACTCATTACTGCTCCACTAACCTGCTTGAACACATCAGCCCACATTGGTTTCAAGAGACAGCACATGCAAAAGCCAGATTTCCTCCAGAAAGCCGCTGAAACGGGTGATCCATAACGCGCGCGCACACGCGCAGACCCGCGCGCACGCACACCTAGATGCGCTGCCGTATACATTACCTATTACCTTGTGCCATTCTATTAATAGTTTACTAACATATTGAATTTCTGTCTGAGAGTATTTACAAGATATCGTCTGTCTGAGTAATCGAAAAGGCTCACCGGCGTGCACCGTCGCTTAAGTTATAAACAGCGGATTGCTCAAATCGCCCGCACGAGTCCCCCAGCATGGTTAAATCTGCAGCCACAGAAACACGTGTAGATGTGCGAGCAGCGAGAAACCTCCACATTCTTCCCCCACTTCTTTCTTACCTGTGTTCTGCAGGGAGAGGCGTCCTTTCTGGCTCGCAGGCTTCTCCGGGAGGCTGTCATGGATGTCAATATTATCCGATCCCACTACTTGCTCCAGCACTGACAAAACCAGCAGCGCCACGGCCAGTTTCACCAACATTGCGTCTCCGACGGTGCGCTTCGATTCCCAGCAAAGATCCGGCAGTGTGCGGAGCGTGTGTGCGTGTGCGTATCCGTGTGTGTGTGTGAGTGTGAGTGTGTGTGTGTGTGTATGTGAGGGTTCACCTTGGATCAGTAATAAGCGCAGCTGCGGCTTGGTGTCTTACGGGGCAGCTGTGGGACTGAATGCATGAGCTGCAAGGGATGCTGCCTATATTTCTCAGAGCCCCGGGTGTCAATTTGGATGAAGGAGTTAAGCAGGTGTTGTCGGTTGGGGCTTCACAACCAATCAGAGACGCAGACATCCACGTCCAAGGTTTTAGGGGAGTGTCCAGAGAAAGTCCCCTTTTTGCAATAAAACTGGCGCCATAAAGCAATATTCATGAGTAAGTTGAGTGTGACAGCTCTGGGATGAGTGTTTCACAAACCAAATCTGCACAAGTCAATCATAGATTGTCCAATATAGACCTCCAATAACACACAGGCATTATTATAATCCCTCACCAGCTCATATGTTTTGTATATATTGCAAGATACCTTCCAGCTCCTGCTTGTTGCAACAGTGAAAACGCAACAGAAAGTCTGTTTTTACCATAAAAACTGGAGCACATATTTAGGCTACAGGGCTAAGCATGAGAGCAGTGGGAGGATCAAGAAGTGCCAAGCTTGCCAACAAGCTGGAGAAAACTGAAGCATATGATGTCCAAGTGCTCTACATAAAATAGGCTCAGCTTGTCGGGGCTACAACCTACTAAGTCATTAATGCAAGGTGATTAAATGAGCAGCAGCTCGAAAAGGTGTCTGCAGCCAGTGTTCTCACACAAAGTGGGTGAAAAGTCACAGAACACTAAAAGAAAATGAACACAGCGTCATCTTGCAATCAATCCTTTAATAAAAATGTCACACAGAGAGCAGGGTGTCAGAACTTTATAAATACTCTATATTGATTTTCAGATCATGCTATAATCGCTGCATAATGACACTTGAAAGCCCCTATAAACACAATGCCTCAAACTAACTTTTTTTTATGGGGAAGTGAATATGAAGAGGTCTGTTACACAATGCCCAGTTTAGTCTGTGACAATGAGGTCTGCTAACCACTACTACAGAGTGTGATCTAAGAATAGAAGACCAGCATTGGCAAGGCTGCACATTTGGAGACGGTAGAGGAATCTTTGTCAAGAGCAACACTTGAGGATGCCATGTGGAATAACTGCTGCTACATGGGAACATAAAGTCTCTGTCTGCGAAATGTTTCCAGTGACCTAATGGTGCGTCTATAGGAGCCAGTGGTGCCACGCTCGCCACTCCAGGGGCCTACTGGTGGACAGGAAGCGGCACCGGTGGCAGGAAGTCACTATCAGAGTGCAGGGCGGGCGGCTGCACTTGGGTCCCGAGCCTCTAGGGGGCCCACTGATACTAATAGTTTCATTAATTACAGTGTAGAGGAACCTCACTGTTTAAACTTATAAACTTCAAACGGATAAATGCATTCACGTCTCCAGGCGATCTTTTTTCTTCTCCTTTAACCTTCTTATCGCTGTTAATTCTCAGATTTTTAAACCAAATTCAACCTATTTCTCAGGGAGGAAGAACAATGAGGAGCAATAAGGGTGGTTTAGTGTCTGAATGTGATTGGGTGTGTGCGGGGGGCCCGAGTAAAACCCAGACCCTGAGACTGATACGTTACGGCACTGCTCAGGCGCCCCATAAACGAACATAGGGAAACGATTGGGCATGGCGCGTGTGTGTGTGTGTGTGTGTGTATGTGTGTGTGTGTGTTGGTGTGAAGAGACAGACAAACAGGCATGTGATTGCGGTCAACCGAATTTCATAGATCTGTGACTTTAAAATCTGTTTATGATAACATTTCATTTATTTTCATAAAATCCTTTTCATGGGAAGCTCTGGCTCCATGTGCTGGAAAAACGTTCAAACCCAGGCTATATTTAGACCATCAATGAAATTAGCCTAACCTAACCAAAATGACGATCACTTATGGCTCTAAATATAGATAATTATCATCCTCAGACTGCAGTATCTATCGGTTTAATTGAGGTTTTGAGTGAGTGGAATGAATTCTGGACAAGTCACCACAGCTGAGAAATGGGAGGTATTTTGGCCAGGAGATGATGCAGCGTAGAAAACCTCAACATTTCAATATTCCCATTATATTCTTATGGTGGATGTGGTCTTTTTTTTTTCTCTTATGAATTTATGATGATCTTGTCCTACTTTTGTCTTCCATCCTCATGACATACTCTAACACAAAGATCAGCTTTGATGTCAAATTAGTGCAATCTAAAATTTAATATGCCATCACTATAGACTTTGTTCTCCTCAATAAAAAAAGTTGTTCCAGTCAGTGTGCCACAAATTGGCTTAAGCTTGCCGAGCACAGAACGGAAATTGCAATGCAGCATTTTCATTTCATTTTTTTTTTTTTCTTCAAAGTGCACAGGTTTTGCAGCAGGCGCACACACGCGGGTGTAGCGTACCGTGGCACGCGTCTGGAGATGGGCTTGGTGCGTTTCCAGTTGCGCCTATACCACAAACTGGAATCTCCTGCTCAATTCACGTCTGTTAAAAGCTGCCCACGCTGTGAACACACCCTCGATTTGGCCCAATCAGTGTGCTGCAGTGGACCACAGGCTTGTAATGGGCTGCATCACCGCTGCCGACTGGTGCTGCATTCAAGTCTTATGGGAAAAACTGCCCGGTGGTCTTCAAACCAGCATCAACGACCTGGAGGTATTCAAGTATCGTAGTTATTTAGAGACTTTCATGTTCCTGTCGTGTGTTTTCAAGCATCTTGCTGACATTAGTGAGCTCACAACAGACCAAATGCTTAATGAAGAAATTAATTATCTCTCCATAATAAACTACAGTTACTATCTTTGACTAAATTAAACTCTCAAGGTCAACTTATTAGATTTTTCCAGAGCTTATATACACATTTCAGACCAGACAACCACATGTCTTCCTCAGCAGATGGAGAAAGTACAGTCACTTAGGTCAGAAATCTGCCGAGGAACAGCTGGTAAGTGGACCTTGACTTTTTGTTATTTTGGTCAAAACGCTGTTTTCAAGAGCAAGACAGAGCAGTCGTACTGTACTATACAATTAGCACCTCTTCTCCAATTCACATTTAAAATTCAGGTAATCTACAGAGTTTTTGAACACTGGTAGCACTATGGGGCAGTTTTTCTATGCCTGGGTCACCAAGCTGTCTTTCGCATGATCGCCGACAGCAACACATCCTCATACCTAAACGACTACATAGGTCGTGTATCAGAGTCTCCCAAAACAACATATATCACCATTTCAGAAACAACATGGCTATTGCAGCATAACGTCAACACACATACCGGGCCTTTGTCAAACAGTTGTAGTTTGGTCAGGTTTAGGAAAGAAAACTACTTGGTTAGGTTTAGGAAAACTTTGTGGTTTGGGTTCGAATCACTACATTACTTCTGAAACTTCTGTTACAAATGTACCTACATCACTTGGGTAACTTATGTTACGTTATGTATGGGACATAACTTCACTACTTACTATGTTAAAAGAGCTCACTGTAGACTTTGGGTTTCACACTGGACACAAACAGCGGTCTCCTGAATCAAGGTCCTGTCCTTGTTTAATCTATCCACCATCCATCCCTCTACCTATACAGATTTTGACTACTTCTCCTTACTTCCTCCTCCACAGCTGTAAAACCTACTACAGCTGTTAGAGGATGCCGCCTAACAAGAAACGTAAATATGGGTCGTAATGACCACCTAGATTTTTCAACCTCGTTTTTCTGAGGAGAGGCTTATAGACTAAATACAATCCTGCCAATGGTGGTAAGACACCAACATATTCTCATTCTACACAATTCATAGCACTCAAGGATACACACAAATACATTTTGGGGAATGTAAACATAACTTTTTTTTCCCACGGGACACTTTTAAAGCTTGGAAATATGGGTGTAACTCTGAACTAAGAACTTTTAACATGTATTCTACTTTTTAAACAATTTACCACCGGATGACTTAAGTGAATTGCTGAAAGGTGTAGAAAGTGGTACTTCCAGTATCATTTACATTTACTACTTCACTTGAATGCATCACAAAACACCAAGCACTGGCAATGAGAATAAGAACATTCAGTGGTTTGACCATAGACTGCATAATAAATAGTGGACGGAGCCACTGTGACGTCACCCATTGATTTGTGGACTACTGTTTTGAAGCCTCGTGTTTGGCACTTTGGCTGTCGGCGTCTTGGTTTTTTGGAGCTGGAAGTGACCATATTTGGGCGGGAGGATGAAGCTGGACTGACTGGATGTGACTGAGAGCATGAAGACATGTTGTGGTTAGTGCTTGTCAATCGCAAGGTAGCCACACCATAAAGCATACCCCGCTTTATGGTCTATTTTACTCTGAATTGGGCCATAATTTACAAAATGAACACCATAATGTGTTGAAGACGACTGCAAAACTAGCGATTGAGACCATAAACTCACTAGAAAACCGCTCTGAACCATCCTGTTAATAAAGCTGTAAAAAGGCCAAAAAACAAACAAACAAAAAAAACAGTTTATGTGGGTTATAAATCAAGTGAGTAGGGTCATTTTCTCATAAGCTTGCATGTAATTGGGCATATTTTGGAACAAATACTCTCCTGGCCATTAGAAATAATGTGTGTTCAAGGCACTGCCACATTGGCTTCACTTTTCAGACCTGGAATCTCAACCTCACTATTTATTACACAGTCTATGGTGCGACTATCTGATGAATGGACACTGTGATTTAAAACTTCATTCAAAAGGTTTAAAATAATCTTTGAATACATGTATTCCAGCTGCAAATCATTACTTTGAAACATTTTTACAACACATTCATTTAAAGTATGTTTCAATTTGACAACACAATCTCACCTCAACCTCCACTCATCGGCAATTCTGGAGCTTTCAATCACATCGCATGATCGTCATTAGCAGATGGAGTTGTGGATAAATCCCATTTGTTGACATCTCGTCCATGTTGTTGTAACGGTTAAGTTGAACTGTATGTTGTATGTTTTATAAGGGTGTCACAGGGTGATGTTGCGCTGTATATGACGACCTTCAGCCTCAAAGCGCTTGTCATTCACAACTCGCCTGCTTCTGTCACTTGGCTGTGTGAACATGTTGCAGAGCTGTCGCTGCCTTTAATGACAACCATGCCGTATCTAAAGTGTGAGGACCGTTGCGGTCTGGTTGCTGCAGTTGGTCGCGCGACAGCCATGGTGATATGTTATTTATGTTCGTATTTAATCTGTTTGTTTTCAGAGGTATTCAGAATCTATGTGATGTTTATGTTGCATAAAGCCATTGTCTCCTTTTGGTGACACTGTCCAGAAAATACACAAGTATGCTCTGACAGCAGTGACATTCATTCACTCTGACTGCTGTACTGTAAACATACGGAAAGTAGACATGTGTTCTGAGTTGGGACCCCTGGGGCCCTGGCAAGTGATCAACCAATGAAACCACAACAGAGAGGCCAGGCTGGGGTGTGTGTGTGTATTTGTGTGTGAATGGGGGGTCGCTTCACTGGGAGGGAGGCTTCTGTAACAGCAATTAATGTTAGGAGTTTACAGACTCCTCATAGTACTTTGCTGGAAGCGTGTGAGTGTAATTCAGCGCTCAGTGGCGGAAAACGTCCGGACAATAACTCTTGAGTGACCCACACAGACAAACAAAGTGTTCCACTCACACAGTGGGTTTTTGTTGTCAGATGAGTGACACTACAGCTGTGATCACAAGGCAGGTAAAAGTGGCCCAAATCTGGTATTTTACCTTTCATACATGAGTAAAATCCTTTCAGCAGCGACTGAAACAAAACTAATTTCAAATTTTTCTCCGTGTGGTCCTAAATCTAATACATATCTCATGTGGAAATTGTGACTTTCCTGCAAAATTTGTCATGGTTCTGTGCGTGCATTTGAAAAAAAAAAAGACAACACACAGCTGTAATTGAGCTGTCCGAATGCGTAATTATGTAGGAATGTAATTTGGAATTTGGCCTCAATGCAAAAAGTAAACAAACAAACAAACACGCAAAAACAAGCTCCATGTGGTGTAACTAGTGGGAAAATAGCAAACAATCGCAAGTACGGAGATAGTTTGATGTTTTGTTCAATTAAATGCAGAGCGTTAGATGAGATGTTCAGTATCATTCTCACGTCCGTCTGTTAAATATGGAGAGGTGTGATTAGCTTCGCACAAAGACTGAAGATATGGGGGAACAGTGAGCCTGGCTCTGTCCAAAGGTAACACATCTGTTTACCAGCACCTTTACAGATATAGTACGTATTATTTCTGCATTAAAATGTCTAAAAATGACTCGACCTTTGTTATTTTATTGAGTTGTTTACTTATATTATCCCAAATGTTTCAGTTCAAACCAGAGAAATCCATAATTTTATTCAAGGTAACGCTGTGTTTCATTTGGTTCCCAGTTGCTTTAACCTGCGGGAGAGAGTCAGAGATTGAGAGGGGAAGTTGGCAAACGTGACTAAACATAACTGATTAAAACTTTAAAACATTACCTCATCTATTAACATTTCTGTCTGAGACATGTAGATTTTATTTGCAGCGGTGGCTGTTTAACAATGAAGACAACAACTCCCATGATTCAACGCTACTTGTGTGTTTTGTTTTGTTTTGATTGAGAGTAGAAATTAAATACTCTGCATTTGATTTGTTTTAAAGCAGTCGTGTGACATATCACGAAATACACTCATCAGCGTACTGAATCTTAGATGACAAGATTGATACCACTCTTTAAATCTGTATGCTAAACATGAAGCAATACAGCCAGCGGACCTTCTAGCTTAGCTTAGCACAACGACTATAAACAGTGGGAAACAGCTAGCCTTGCTGTCTGAAGGTTGTCTTTAAAGGTGCAATATGTAAAAATTGGCAACCTGTCAAATTCATACTCAAAACTCCTAGGGGGCAGCATATCACCAGAGTAACCGCTGACTGCTGCTAACTATAGCTGCTGTTAGCTCGTCTCGGCTCGAGGATCAGGGGAGTGTAAGTGTTCAGACCACACATCAGAATGTCAAAACAGCTATTTCTTCAGACTCTGTTGATAATGTTAGTTATTGCACGTTTGACGCTCCCATATTAACACAGCATATCTCAGTTTATTTGATCCGGACCAAAACAAGAGCAAAATTGCAAAAAAACGTTAGCTGTAGTTTCATATTTATTGGACAGACATGAGAGCGGTAATAGAAAGAGAATAAGAATATTTCCCAAATGTTGACTCACTCCTTTGAAACTAAAATAAATATATGTGTCAGTTAAACACTAATCTGTGTGATGACACATGGCCCTCCTATTTCACTTGCATACTTCTGTTCAAGAACGTCGGGTGTTAATTCTTTATATCAGTGTCATGATTTGGAATTAGGTGGCTCAGACTGATGCAGAGTACGGCCTCAAAAACATAATGTCTAAAAAAAAAATCTGAGCAGTAGAGAGTCTGGCAGTGTAAACATTAACCTCTAAAACCCCTGGAGGAGAAAGAGCATGAGAAGGGAGCAGTGTTGGGCTGTGAGAAGCAGGAGCCGTGAAATATCAAATACCAAAGTCTTCGAGGAACCTGAAGATGATATCTTAGTTTCTAAATTTGGCTCAGTTTATGACTGTGTGCATTTGTGAGTGTGCGTGTGTCTGTGTGTGTGTGTGTGTGTGTGCAGTCAGGTGAAAACCTTGTATCTCCCAAATGTTGACTTCTTGGGAGCCGCATTTAAGAAAACATTCCTGTTTTAGCAGGATGACAGTGCATTTTTAGCCTCATCCAACAGAGTTTTATGAGCGTAAGGAGTTGAAAAACTGTCTCAACTCATTAAAAAGGGCATGTAAACTTTATGTTTTAACAGAAAAAGACGCAATTTTGCAAGATTGAGCTGCAAAATCTCTCTCTCTCTCCCCATTACCACGCTCCTTGGTGTGTTAACTCACCTGACTCGTGAAAAGAGAGGTTTTACTGGCCCAGCTCAGCAGGCCAGCTCTGGGCTCTGATTCCAGCCGGTGTGAAAGCGCCACATCTCAGACCCTCACTTAACTCGCCTCAAACAATGTGCTATTATAGAGTTTGCCCTGTATGGGTTATATTGCTACAGCGCTGGCAGATTACAAAGTGCTCCGTCTCATTACTGTCCATATAAGCCCGCAGGCCTCGCCAGCACAAAGGAGTGATTGAGTGATAAGGGAAAAGAGATGGCCCGTAGCTGCCCATGAGAGCCCTCACCTTGGCTGCTCTAGCCTTGATGAGGGCAGAGGTGATGTCATCATGGCTAGAGACACAGGGGTCGACCCCTCTGATAGGTGGGCATGCTGGGACAAAAGCGAGCAGCTTGGACACAAAGGCCCCATTTAATGAGAGTGAGACATGAGGCCAGAGCGGACTCCGTGGGTGGCACATAGTGTCATAGCCGCTGAAAAGACCGGTGAGCAATTAATCATCTGATTCAAGAACTGGGCAAAGGGCTTATTATGTAAGATCAGTTTAGACAACATCATTGAGGCAGAGGGAGCCTTTCTGGGTTACACTTCTATTTAATCACACTGATCCCCCAAATTTTCCTAGATCCCATAATATTGGATCCTGGGATGCTATATTTATCATCATTGCTCAGGTCCAACAATTGTGCAACATAATATGACACACTTACCCCTCATTAGAGATGAAGGGTCCTTTGTGGCAGCCTGACAATCATTAAAACTTCTCCCCTGGCTTGGCTTGTTTACTCTCTGGTAATTACCAGGTGATTGTGTAGCCTGTGACCCACATTCAGAGTCAGGTCAGCCAAGACATGGGGGATAATTGACAATGTTCAGAGAAGTGCACGTAGAGAAAGAGTGTTAGAGTGGATAGTCATTTGTTCCTGCCTCATTAGACTGTGTTAGAAGACAAGCTGGCTCACGGTATTCTTACAGTGGAACAATGCCTCGTTCCACTGTAAGACCAAAACGTGGGCTCTGGTGTGTAAATGTGTTTGAGAGGGCATATGGCAGCCTCGTTCATCGCGTTATGCACTAATTTATTCATTCGCTGGTCATATGGAAAATAAATGAATAAACTGAGTGTGTAATGTATATGTGTTTTGTGTGAGCTCATTCCGACCGGGTATGGCTTCTGAATCATTTTTGGACAGCATGTATGGCTCTTCAGCTCTACCCATTTCACCTGTCCAAGTGAGCGAACCACTTCTCCTGGCAGCGATCCTGCCATGACAGAAACAAGTGGCTGACTGCCTCCCTGAAACACACACAGGCACACACACACACATAAAACATCTGCCCCATCTTGAATCGGTGGTCAAGAGTCTTCTGTCGTCATCCCCACTGTTCGTCAGCTGTAGTCTCACTTTAAAGGTGCAATATGTAAGAATAAATGGTATATAAAACGTGAGAAAGTGTCCTCCAGGATTCCTTCCAGCTCACTATAAATGTATCATGACTTTCTGTGGTGCCCCACTCCATACAGCTGGTGCCGTCCCCCTTTTTTTTTGCGCCCCTACCGCTCAAACATCCTGAGTCTGCCACTGCACTCAGTCCCATGACATTGTTAACTAACTGCAGGTAAGGGCCTGTTGCGGGACAGTGAACAAGGCTGTACAAAATAATTGCACAAGCTTGAGTGACTGCAGCTTTGTTTTTGGTTGCATCATGCAGTTTCACCCGTACACACACACCTGATTTGATTTTTTAAATTTAATTAATCTTCAATTAATCTTCTCAATTGGAAAACTTTAAAAGAAAGATTAGTGTACTGAAAAGAGCACCGTGACTTGTGATGTCTCTGTATTCTCTTACAAAGATGTCCACTGAAGTTAGCATGCTAACCAGCTAGCCCTGGTCCGTCCCGGTCCAGAGCTCTTGTGCTAATGGGGTTGCCACCAATAAACCCCTGGTCCCAGAGCTCCCAGTCTGGACCGCTAGCTGCACAGCTAACTAAGCTAAGTAAGTAAATAGTAAGTAATCCCAGAGTTGTTCAGTTTCCAGCCAAAAGCCAAAATTCACAAATGGTATGTTTGATGGAGTATGTCACCTCAGAATGAAGCAAGAAATTGAGTTAAACTCGTGTTAACCACCAGCATAATTTCAAGCTTTTGACCAAAGCCCCATTTAAATTGAGAACCAGCTGCTAACAATAGCTAAAGAAACGCTAAGTCACTGCTCTGTTTTAGCGCCAAAACCCCAAAATAACAATATTTAATTTCACCAACTCGTTGACTCTGTTTCATGTGGTTCTTAAGTCCTGGTTATATAAGAAGTCAGACTCTGAGGGAGAAATATCCCAGCTTTTATTTGTGTCTGAGACTATCCAGTGCTCCTCAGACACATCTTGGACCCTGTGCGAAGTATGCATTGGTGAGCAATAATAAGCCTTTTAGGTAGCTCATTAGAAAAGTGTTATTTGACGTGGCTTGATTGGAAAGCATTGTTTCTATACTGGCGCCTGTGTTTACAGAAAAGAGCATTGGACTGTTATGTTGATAATATAAAAGCCTCATATAAGTCTACATGTCTGTAAAACATAATGCATTTTATTGTACTGTTGAGGAGTACCATATGCATTTAGCATTTTTGCCGTGTTTGGAATACAAATCTCAAAGAAAGGAACTATTTTCTGATAGTGGTATAAATAAAGCACATGATATATTTAGAATAGTTGAGGTTAATTAGCCAGCTCATGAATTAGTGGTTGGGTCCAGATCAAACCAACATGTCACAGATGCTTGTGAACCTCAGTGCCATGAGGTTACAATTGTAGGATGTTTTGGGATATTTGTTGTTTACGATGTGTGTTCTACAGTTAGGGGTAATTGATTGCTGTGATGGTGTGTGTTGGAACATGTTGTATTTTTCCGTAAGGGCCAGCGGCTGGGTTGCTGCAGATAAAAAAAGTCTTCTAGGACCATCCAACCTTCCCAGGAATTCCCAGAATTCCAGTTCCTAATTATGACATCCGCGGAGCAGAGGCCCAACATCGTTCCCCCCAAACACCCCCTCCACACACACACACACACACACACACACTTGCGTGGACACGTGCACGCACGCACAAACACACGCACACATTCCAATTACCTCTCTGCGAGCATCATCACAGACGAGAGACAGAAAGTGACGGGGAAATGGAGGGAGAGGATGGAGAGCGTCGGCGCAGAAACAGGGAGACAGGAAGGCAACGATGGATGAAGAGGTAGAGAGTGGCTTCAGGTTTGAGAGGTATGGTGAACAGACCTCAGCTTGTTCCTGGAGATCAAATAACACGTTTTCTTAAAGGTAAGAAAATACATCATCTCCACATTTGATGGTTTACAGGTTTGTACAAAATTATAAATCATGATAGTTTTTGTTTGTCTGAACGTGCATAATCACCCGTCCTGGCCTTCAGTAAATGAAACTGAAGGTATATGAAAGTTTGAAAAGTGTCCTAGAATTAACAAACTATCAATAACAATCCATCAGAAAGAGTAACTTATGCTCTCTACGTGAGAAGAGCTGCTAGTATATCTAAGTTGAGCTAAGCTAGGCTAATGTCAGCAGTCAATACGATGCAGACCTCTATAATTTTCTATTCATTTAAATCTGCAATAACTAATATTTTTGCCCACTTGGGAGCAGCAGAAACAAGCTCTAAATACAACACTGAGATATTATCACCTTTTGACTCGGCATGGTGAACTTGTTAGCAAACAGTTGCCTATTTGCGCATCCTGCAGACATGGAAACACACTACCATTCTTATGGAGTCGTCAGTCTGGTCACGCTAACAAGTTTAAGTCCTGGGTTCACTTTGTTTTTGGCTCTGTTTTTGGTCTTTGCCATCTCTTGAGGGGAATATCTGGCTCATTAGCTGCTAAACGCTCCACTATGTTCACCGGTCGTTATTTGCCTTTGTCTGCCAGATAGTCAGTGTTCAGTCAGTTTTAGAGCTTCAGAGAGCTAAAAACAGCTGCTATCTGTGCCCAAGCAGTGACAGACAGGTATGAGAACGGTGAGAGGCAACCATACAGTAATGCCGCGAGCTGAAAAGAGCTGAAAGATGCTCAAATGGGCATTGTAGCATCTTTCAGCTCGTTGTTTTGGTTTTCCACATTACTGTTTGGTTAGCGAATTATCCCCTGACTTTGTAATTCCCATCAGCTCTGGAAAACCCAAACAACATCTGCAGAGTCAGACGATAATTTGGGTTCATCACTTCCCCATAAAAGTAGTCATGTAATCCACTGTTAATATAAAAACACTGATAAAAGCCACTTTGAATAGGAAAAATCTTAAAATTTCTTAAAACAAATCAATCATCAACCCCCATGCTCCCACATTTCGCAGTATGGGGCTGTTTAACTGGGTTGTCCGCCTGGCTTTATGTACAGCCTCTTCATTTCATGTGCCAGAAATGCTCTGGTGTGACTCGTGGGAGGTACGAGCTGAGCACGGGTGTTTCTGTTTGCTCTGTACATTTTGTTCCTTGGGGAAATCTCACTGATTAAGTGCTACTATTTTGACAATATGTCAACTCACAGGGAGTGAAGATGAATTTATGTGCTTGGCAGTTCTGTAAACAGCATCGCTGACCAACATGTTCCCAACCTCATCCCAATGCCGTCTGAAAAAAGAGGGTCAGAAGACCGCCTATTTTAGTGCTGCTGTCAGACTGCAAAACTGCAATGAATCCTTTTAATTACAACACATGAGGTGCCTTCTCTTTCTTTTAATTTCTCTTCTAAATAAATCTTTGGTGTAGCATCAGTGAGCGTGCATGAATTCTCTATGACACAAATACACCAATTCCTGAAATGCATATGTATGTTTCTTTATTTTTAGGATTGAGCCCCTGGCTAGACCACTCTGTGAGTCACCGTGGGGATAAAAGGGCCCTTTATTAGAGATGGCACACAGGGGTCCTTCATAAGGCCCACATGGGCACTTTATAACATCTGACATAAGCATTAGTGAGTCTGCTTACCAATGCTTGTGGTTCCATCACTGAGGCTGATGGAGTCCAATCTTATGAGCTGGGAGGCTCGCTGTTACTCACTTTCTCTCCACTCTGCGCTGCTCTCCGATGAAGAGAAAGAAAAAGGGAGAAAGAAACAGACAAACAGGGGAAAGGGGCAGAATCAAAATCTAGGGATGCTGGACTAAAAACACACAGAAGCAGTTGGATAAACACCATGAACTTCATATAAAAGCTCTAAGGGGGCTACTAATCATTGTTAGCCTGTGCTATATTAGTCTGCATCAGAGGTGTTGGCTGACTTTATTAATGTGTTATAGAAAAGTAATTCCAGAACAACTTATACGAGTGTTGTCTGATCCTGTGCCCCTTTCAGCAGGAGGGCACCTTTGTCAATGTTGTTCAAATGAATAATCCATATTATCACCACAAATCACCACTGATCTGACACCTGCATGGACTGAATAGGTTCATATACTTGGGTAAGGTCAGGGCATGACAGCATGATGTTTTTGTTCTTACCCTGTTTATGATCTTAATTTAGAGAGTTAGCATACTGACATTTGCTAATTAGCACTCAACACAAAGTATACAATAGATTGTCAAAGTAATTGAAGTTACCTTGAATGTCTGTACGAAATTTCAATCCAATATCAGACTCGCTAGCCCTGTAACACTATACATTTTAAACTGCTTGACCATAATTTCAGCTCACCAGATCTAGGATATGCATCAAATTGCACTCACTCATAGATACCAACCACTTAAATACACCTGATTTCTTCCATCTACGACCCATGCATTATTCCCTGAGAAATTAATGAAAATGCCGATTCCTGGATCCGTACCTTTCTCTGGATCCCCGCCGAAAGCTAGTGGGGTCTTTTCTGGCCCGACACCCATCCTTCATATAAGTTTCGCGGAAATCCGCTCAGTAGTCTGAACACATAATCTCCTTGGTGGATGTAACAAGTTGACAATCGTGACTCAGTCTGATATTATGCAAGAACATTCAGGGGATCAAGTCATTAGAATTCATCGTCTGGGAACCAGGAGTGTCTGGAGCAAATTTGATGTCCATCTCGTACGTATTGAGATAATTCTTTGAACAAGTGAAAACTGTAAAAAGTCAAAGGATCACTGAAGTTAAAGGGATCCATCCTCTGGAGACCATGAATGTCTGAACATAACATCTGTCTGGTATTGGTTCGATTATTTTATTCTGGACCAAATTAGTGGACCGAAGAACAAATAGGCAGACTTTTCCATCTCCCTGCCACTAGCATGGCTAAAAACTTCTTAGTCAAGGTTAGAAAAATATTGTGGTTTGGGTTTTAAAAAAATGTGGTAAAGTTTAGACGAAGATCACGGTAGAACGAAAACAACATTGGCAGCTGGTAGTAAAAGGGGATGCAAACAGCAGTTACTGGTGTCACCCAACCATCCATTCAGACCGCGTCCCAAAGAGATTATTTGCGGTGCTTTAACAACATCACGCTGCTTCCACCTTTGCTTCTGACAGACAACAGTCATAATTCGCACGGCCCCACAAAATCATAAACAGAGGTCATTTCAGGCATTGGAACAAACAAGCAGGGCTGTAGTTTTTCTCGTGAGGACCAAGGCTCCAAATTTAGCTGATGTCTTCCAGGTCAGGAATGTTAGATAACCTGCTACCAGTTTTCAGGCCATGCCTGAGTGTTTGTGTTTGTATCCGTATGTGTGAACATTCCTTGCACGGCAAAGCATCAGAGCTGAGTGGGGGGGAGGGGGAGTGCTTGTAGACCAACTCAGTGAACCCTGGAAGGCCGGTTCATCCTTCATCATTACCTTGTGCTGAAAGATCACAGTAACAGAGAGGGAGCAGGCTGTGTGCACACACAGAACACACTTTTATCCAGCTCACAATCCCTTATCTATCCCTTAAACCCTCACTTATCCATTGCCTCTGAGCACATTTTATTGAGTCATGTAATAAATCTGTTCTCTGCGTGGTTGGTTGGATTTTGAGGCAAGAGGCAAAAGTTATTTGTTATTCAAGAATCAGGATTTCTGAACCTTTTTGACCCAGAATTAAAGTCCCCAAATTCCATATGTTATCACAAATCACATTTTGATGTATTTAAAGCTCCTTACTTACAGTATAAACTAAATATATCAGACATCCATGTATCAGTTTGACAAATCTCCTCTGACCCTGTTTGCATATTAAACAACCACAAATAGCATCTCGACCCCGAGGTTGAGCACTCTGGTGTAAACATTTGAAGCTCTGCTGCTCTTGTGCAACAAGTTGAAATAAACTGGAGCCGTAAGTACTTGTTGCAATGTTGATGTCTTCCTCCAGCGTGAACCTCTTGTTTGGCTCTAAACACTCAATCGAAGGCGACCACATGGCACAGTGAGACATTTTTAAGGTCCAGGCGGCCTCAGCGCAGCGAGGTGCAGCTTAGTTTTCATGACATTGCGATGGTGGGCGCCACTCATCTTCATGGTTGCGGATTCCAACCCCCAATCTGATGATTACGCTGTCTTGGCCATCACAGCGTCTGTAGTCATACCTGTGGGTTGGATGGGAGCTGCAGACAGCTAGTGAATTGAAGTTGAGCGTTTATGGTGTGAGAAGCAGCCCCGGGGTCTAAGCGTGGTCTTAGTGGAGTCTGTCACGGTAGGTTTGGTGAGAGACGCAGACAATGGCTCCTCCGGTGCCTCCTCTGTGGTTATAGGCTTCTGTGGTGGGAGCTGATCTAAGCTGCGGTATCAGATGATTTGAGTTAGCTTAAACCTATATGTCTGCGGGCTAATGCTTCTGGTTAACAGCTAGCCAGTCTATATGTGTTGTGGGTTACACTGAGCTGCTAACCCAAGGCCAGGCTTCTTTGTGGGACCTAAACTGGATGAAGTTGCTGTGTGGGCTCTTTGCGCCGTTGGTTTGGGTTAGAGGGAGTTGGCCTGAGGAGCTGAGGATGTAGCAGACATGCACAGTGGTGGGAAGTATGTGGTAATTATTGTGTTCAGGACTGCCATCTGTCAACTCTCCCCTTCTAGATATTTACTGGACCCACATTCCTCCTGCCGGGTGGGTGGATGGGATGCACTTTGTGCTGTGCGTGTGTGTTTGCGTGTGCGTGGTTAATGCATGCATGCAGTAGACAAAGTGGTGCATATGGTGTGTGCACCAGAATCTATGCCCTGGGCCATCTTCCATCATAATACCTTATTGTCCAATTCTTCTTCTTCTTCTTCTTCTTCTCTCTCTCTCTCTCTCTCTCTCTCTCTCTCTCTCTCTCTCTCTTATTCTCGTGGCTTATGTCTGCTCTACAGATTCAGTTTGTCTTTTTGAGGTATTTACATTTTTCAGAGACGCAGTTATTCATTGAATATACAAATATAACTCTGTGTGTTTATGTGTTGTGTGTATGTTAGATTCCAAACATTCTCGTTGTAATGATGCACAAAGCATTAGGTGCATTAGTTGTGTTGCGTGTTTGCAGACAGACTGGGGGTGAATGCTTTCCGTTAGACAAACAAAATCCTTTATGGCATTTTTTGGTTTGTATAGTTACCCGCTGTCTCGCCAAGAAAAACAAATAAGAAGATCTGCGAGGTCGAGTTTGTCTTCGCTGTTGGTTTTAAGTGTACCTGCTCTCATGTGAGCTGAGCTCACCTCCACAGTTTGGGCAGAGCTCTTGGCTTTGCCAACGGAAAACTGCGGAGAGCTTATATGGGCATTTCAGTTTCCAGTTTGTGCTCTTCTATAGCTGGTAGAAATTGATTAAAAGTTTGTGTTTGAGCTGATTTGACTGCAGGGAGTGATGAATAAATGAATACAGATGAATAATGGCTCTATCTCTCTCTGTCTGATACAGGAGCAGTGGTCCTGGTCCATTGCCTGTGGAGCCGACTTGGAGGATTATTATAATCCAGTTAGATAACAAAGATATTCTTTTACTGACAGCGAAGGAAGCTTGTACAAGAAAATAAAGCTCAAGAGACATACAGTGGGACCGACAGGGACAGGCTGAAGGTGATGTGAGACAGGGGGACATGAGGAAAGTTAAAGGGGCACTATGTAGTGTTCGAGAAGCAATTCAACTCAGAAACTCAGAATTTTAATATTTACAATATTAATGAGGTAATCATACAAACTCAGAAACATTTATTTTTTCCATAACTGAATAAACAAGCTGTTCTCAGAGGACAGTAAGGTCACCAGAACACTGTTTGAAGCTAGAAAGGTGGCAGGGTCCGCCACATATAAACAAAGTAAAACAGTATGAAAGTGTGTTGTCCTTTAAGATCAGTTTGTTTATCAGAAAACAAAACAAAACACACAAAGAGAGTTTGATTATTTAGTTTGTCAATTTAGTCAATGTAGATCTTTCTCTTCTGGTTTGAATTTCTTCCTCAAGACTACACAGTGCACCTTTAATCAAACCATTCTCTGTCCGTCGATGCACATGCATACACCGCCGCTTTGGTTTGAGATGATTTCTCGCCACGCAGGTCTACCTACCATCCCCTCGCAGGTTCAGACGTGCGGTGATGTCAGAGGAGCGACTTCTGTCTGAGAGCTGCTCTTGGCATCGAGCCAGACAGGTCGGTCAGTAAACACGGCTCGGGTCCCCTGTAGCGTGTTTGATGTTTGAAGTATACACAGCAGGCAGGGCCCGAGCAGTGGTCTTGGCTGTCATGGTGGGACCCTTGAAGGAGTCTGTGTTGTTATAGGAAGGGTCCCAAGCCACGGCATTAGCTCTTATTCCCCACAGCCACTCATGACAAACCAGCAGGCTTCAGATGTGGCTTTTCCACACACACAAGAGCAGAGTGGGTCAGACTAATATTTTATAGACCTGTAAAAACAGCACCATAAACAGAGGCTTCACTGAGTAACACATGGGGGTCTTGTCCTGTGAACCAGCAACTCAAAGAGGCAATGATTTTTGTGTATTTGTGTGTGCAGCCATTAAAATTCTGTCATCGTGAGTGTTTAACCCCTCATCTGTAAAATGAACTGTGTGATTCTATGCATGTGAACTCGGCAGTTTATTGGAGCTGCACATCCATAGCATTCAGTCTGGACGTAGTCTCCTTTGCACTGTGGCAGCGACGACTTCAGCTTTTTTCCTTGAAGGTCTGTGTTTCTCATGGCAATAAACTTTATTTGTTGGCTGCATCTCCCACTGGCACGATCCTGAAAATCACGCTTTCCTAAATCAAAAATTCCAGTGAAGTATGGTTCTCTGAAATACTGTATGGTGGAAGTGTTCCCAGAATATGTTGTTCCTAGAAAACTGGGTGCTAAATCTCAGGAATGCGTCTGAAACCAAAATATGGGCCAAATGGTTTCTACGAAAGCCAAACTTGGAAACAGAATGACACAGAGACTCTTTGGATTAGCAAAAGAGAGCATTGTAGTGGTAGATGGGATGGTGAGGGGCACAAGGCAAGGAGGAGGAGGATGGGGAGCGCTGAGATGATTGATCCACCGAGTGAGCATTCTCCACTCGGCAACCTTAATGGACAAGATGGTGGGCACTGAGGCCAGTATTGTTTTCTGAGTGGCACACACGCATGCATACACACACACACACACACACTGTAGCGCAAAGCCAAGCATGAGTGCCACCACACATGAATGGAGATAAATGCAGTGAGTGCCTGAGGTTTCCAACGTGGCTGTGTCATATGAGTAAATGATTAATCCGCATACTTGGAGCCTGTCCGCAGCAGCATACTCCAAGGCCACACAGCTGGTACCAATTTGCGTGCCCCCGCCACATCGTGATCCAACTGCATGTGTAGGAATCATGGCTTATCGCGGCAGTAATTCACTGCTTCCTCTCATGCCGAGGCTATTCTTGGCCTTTCTGCCTCTTTATTTTTAGTCACGGCTGCTTCTCTGGGTCATTGAAGTGGTCTTGATGTGGTGTGTCAGTTCAAAGCAATGAGACCCTGGGTCTAAACTGTCATGAATCTTCTTTGGTATGCGTGCACGACCTCAGTCACAACATCTCACACCAGCAAAGAAACTGCTTTGTGTTGCTTTGTTCCTTTCTAAAAGCTGCAGATGTTACCACTCACCTGCATGTGGTGGAGCCAAGAATGCTTCATCTGTGTTTCTGCGCTCTGTTGTGTGACTGCTCTTGTTTGGGTGGCTAATTACATGTCAGAGTGCGTCCGTGTTTGACTCAGTGCATCAGGTTTAAATGGTTATCTTGCACAAAAGAGTCTGGGCCCCATTAAAGCTCTGGCAAATGAAAACACAAATAAAAATAGACTGATAAATCATCATTGGAGCGTGTATTCTTTAAAGACATCAAAGTGGTCACACACAGGACATGTGTTGTGTTTCCATGCAGCGGCAGGCCCTGAGGTGACCTCGCAGGAGAACGAATGGCCCCCGGGCTCCACATTTGATGACCTCATTCACCGTATGAACTCGTCTCCCCATCCTCTGTGTCTTGGCTCGTCCCCGGGTTCCTGGGTGGACTGGGAGCTAAAGGGAACATGGAGTGCATCCCAGATTAACATAATGGAGTTAATTGATCAACTAAAGTTCAGTCAGGGGACAGTGCTTGAATGCACTCACTCCTTTTTCTGTGTGTTACTCACTGAGGTCCAAGATTACCTCACTCCATTCATCGTTCATACCTGAATGTGAGCTCTCGGGTCACATCAGATAGTAATGACAGCTGCCTTTGTCTCTTTCTGTTGCCTTTTCTTTGTTCAGCTCTCTTATTACTGTTGGGGTCAAAGGAAATCAACCGCAGATTTGGAGACAGTTAGCTCCCATTCTTGAGACGAATGTAGAAACATTTCTAAAGTTATTGAGAGTTAGATGAAAAGATGGCCCAATCCCATTTTCAAGTTTTACCCCTATTCCTCTTTGTCAACTGAACCCTTTGCCCCTCAGAACAGACTTACGAGGGATAGTGATAAAATCTCTCCCTATGAAATGGGACAACCCTACAAGACCCTCATACCTCGTCAGTTACGTTACGACTAGACATTTCCAACATGGCGTTTACCGCTGCAGTGATTTTCTCCGTGTCAGTCCTGGTGTTATCACAATGCCATTTATCTGATGGAAAGAGAAAAGCGTGGAGGCTCGCATCTCATTCACAACTTCATGCTATCAATCAAGCCATCAAATAAAAAAGAACACTGCTTTGTTACCGGCTGCTAACGTTGACTAACATTAACCAGTTCTTCTACCCTGTCAGTCTTGGATGATTTGTGCATGACCGTCCCCCATTTGAATGTCGGACTCACCATCAGTGAACTGGTCGCGATTGTTTTACGCTCGTAATAAAGACAACACCGTAATACATTGAAATGACAGAGAGCTCTTACAACCCTCACTTTGATATGTGCCTCTGAAAAATCTCTGTTTGGAGGTCCATGTAGCCCAAACACGTCACCCTACCCCTCTATCCCAGCGACAATCAGAACACCCTTTCCCTGGACCTGATTGCGCAAAACAGAGGAAGTAAAAATATAATTTCCCGACCATATCTTTCTATCTAAGTGCTTTTGTTGCCAAAAACTAACAACAGACTGGGCACGAATAACCCTGGATTCACATTCGCCATCTACCCTGGCCGCCTCTGTGCGACTCCTGCGCTTTTCATAAATGTAGAGTCTCAATCAGTCAAAGAAACATAATGCAGCCTAGAAAGATAATCGAGCTGAGAGTCATGAAAACAACTGAACATTTTTATCAGTTTACATGAATTCTGTTCTATGTCGGTTAATAAGACAACAGTACTGGGAGTAGCTTTTCTCCTCTTTTGGACAAACGTGGACTGGACCAGTCAGACAAGGTTATTACCGACCCTATTATCTGGCTGGCCTTGACTTGTCTTTCTTCTGTACTGAAGAGATAAAAGGTGGAACACAGGTTGAGGACGGAGAGGAGGAGTGAGGGGATATTGATGGCAAAGCAAAAATAATGACCAGTTTTCATACAACAGCCAATGACCTTTGACAACAACTGAGGGGGAGGAAGGGAGACGCATGAGAAATGAGAAGAAGTGCGCGGAATGAACTGAGGTAACGTCTAACGCCCTCCTGCTTACTGCTTCATGAAGATCAGTGTTCCCTCATTAAAATATCTCCACAGGATGAACCTCGTCCTCAGCTCAGGGAGCGACTGCAATCTCTATATAGGCTTGATATCAGATTCAAATTAGATTAATAATGTGTGTGCATGCATGTGCAGGAGTGTGTTTTTGCAGAGACAGGGATCGATGTGTGGAGAGAGAGAGAAGCTATGAGGGGGTTATTCAAAATAGTTCCTGTTGAGGCAAATAAGCTGCCGCTGGCTGTTGAGGGATTTGCTAAGATTCCATTTTTATTATCAGACTTTCTCTTAATTACTTTTAGGACGAAAACTATGGGAGGATTTTGAATTTGGACGGTTGGAGCAGCTGGCATGCTGACAGACATTTCTATACTAATGCATTTTATGATTTCAGTCGCATTAATCATTGTGTGAATGTGGAACCGCAAAGGCTGACGCTTGTCACTAATGTCATTAAAAATATCATCCAATATTCCATAAATCAGTAGGCCATTGAAACCATTTAAAAGTATCATTTCAGACTTGATGTGTATTTGTGGTGGAATAACCCTTTATTAGGATCTTATTAAGAGCAGACTTCATTGAGTAAGTCATCATTTTTACATTATAATGGCTAATCACCTCTGTTGTTATACATAGTAGGTAGCTGTCAGTAAAGGGTTATTCCACCACAGTTATCAGGCCTTGCATGATAAATGTTAATAGTGTGTGAGTCAGTGGATTTGTTCAGATGCTTTGCAGCCAGAAGGAATGTGATTTAATGAACGGAGGGATTTTCCTGAATTATAGAACTGAATAAAAAAATGCTAGAGGAGGATAAACATCAGCCACAGGAATGTTTCACACCTCACAGTCCAAATCCTTACTACTGATCAATGATGAGTTAAAAGAACAGTCCAACATTTCGGGAAATACTTTTATTTGCTAAGACACAAGACAATTAGCATATCTTGGTTCATCTTAGCTTAGCATAGTTTAGCATGAAGACAGGAAACAGGGGTGTCAGCTTTGCACGTGTGAAAATGGTCCGGTCAGTTAAGAAGGTACATGCAATGTACGCCTGTTCAAAATGATTTGTGGCATGAATGACTGATCATAAAACAACCCTACTCAAACTAAATCTTTCAAATCAAGGTCACAAAATGTGTTTCAATCATTGTAAATTTAAAAAGTTCATTATTATGTAAAGAGGGAATTTACAGAAGCTATCAAAAACCTTATTGGACAGTACTGGGAATTTGACATTTCAAACAATAACACTGAAAGATATTGGGAATTGCTTTAAAACAAAATTAGGAAATTTAAAATCCAATTTAGCAAGGATGTATCTAAAAGGAAAGGTTAAAGTTAAAAATGTAGAAACTGATAAAATGTCAATGTCAAGTAAAGAAAGATAGAAAGGAATTCAAGATCTAAATTAAAAATAGAGAACTCTATATAACAGAGGATTACTCTGATTTCAACATCAATTATTTTTACATAATTTTTTTATGTATCTTTACAGCAACTTTCATAATGAAAAACTATCTGAAACATGTACTTTTCATATATTGAATCCATCGACTTGAACACCAAATTAAACTTTAATCTCAGCACAGATACAGAAAAGGAATAACTACCTTTGGTGACAATGTTTTACTTAAACAGTGTCTGAAATCTCTCTCTGTTTTCTATAGTGCACGACATAGTCCAAAATCTGAATTTACTTCTCACTATTGAGTGAACTATTGAAATATTATAATGATCCGTTCTACAGGGAGCAGTGAATGAGTGAACCGGGGAGTGATTTCGTATACAGCTGTTAGTTGGAGTCCCTTTAGAACCGCATCGTGTTAAATTTCAGTTAAAAAAACAACAAAAAACAACATGAAGGGTCTTAATTGGTCAGATTCGGAGTTGCTGGTATGCAAACTTTTATACTTGTGACGTAGCCAGACTCGCTGGTTTCCCCTGCTTTCAGTATTTACGCTAAGCTAAGCTAACAGCCTCCTGGCTCCAGCTCCATAGCTAGTGTTCAAATATGAGTGTTATTGTTCTAACTCTGAAAAGAAGAACTATTTCTTTAATCTATTACAAAGTAAGGCTAGTTAGTAATTGTAAAGCATAACCATGAAGGTTTTGTGTGTGCATGTGTGTGTTTGTGTACCAGCCTAGATCTCAAAATAGACCTCCACATCAGTCAGTAAGTCGTCCATAAACCACCTCAAACAGACAGAAGCCAAATGAAAACCTAATTTGGGTCCTAAATCATTACACCTGTGTGTGACAGGCTTTGACTTCTCTGGGCATTGTGTGTGTGTGTGTGTGTGTGTGTGTGAGAGAGAGAGAGAGAGAGAGAGAGAGAGAGAGAGAGAGAGAGAGAGAGAGAGAGAGAGAGAGAGAGTGTGCGCGTTTTGAAGGATTGCATACTGCCAACACTTCAGTTCTTCCTACGTCTGGCCAAGCACAACACTGGCATGGAAGCAAAATGGCCATAGCGAGCGCCTGGCAGGGGCATCCAAGAGGAGAAGGCCAAGCTGAGGCAGCAAGAATCGAGTCTATGCAAATAAAAGGTCGCACCTTCACCTCTGCCCTACAGTCCAGACTAGACTGACAGATACGCATCTCAGTCTGGTAGCTATTAACACACAAATGCATTCATCATTCATGCTCGTATCAGCCAATGTAGTCTCATAATTCAAGAAAAATAAGATGCAGTGATACGAGCATCTGTTAAATGTACATGAGGAGAAGCAGAGGTCTGGTTTGGCCTCTCGCTGAGCTCTGGCACCGATGTAGAATCATATCGCAGACATTTAGCATCATTCAAACTGAGGCATTGAAATCCTTCCTGTATGTTATAATGACATTTGTACATTTCTTCTGGTCACACCATAACTATTTAACTGTCTTCTTGGAAAAAGCAGCACTGGTAGACATTATTTGTCAAATCCAGTTTTTCCACCATTCATCACAGGGGCAGGGGTAATTGTGGAGGGTACAGCCTATGGAACATTCCATCCAGGGAGGAATGATGGGGGTGGATGGATTCAGTATCTCTCCTGTGCTGGACAGAGCCTCCGAACTGTCTTCCATTAAGGCATGTGTTCTGATGAGTGATTCAGTGTGTCTATATTGGGCAGGAACTCGAAACAGTAACATGAAAACGCAGTTGGCAGCAGCTTCACAAATCCCACATCAGGCCCAGGGAAACCATAATCACCACTTTCGTTTTTCAGCCTTGTTTATTTCAGAGGCTGGGGTTACAATTAAGACCATTTGCCTTGCAATTACTGTGTTAAAAATAATAAAACAATTTCGGCCTACCTAAAATACCTGCATTTTGTGTAATGATTCAGGGCGTGCAAATTGAAATTGCAATGTTTGGACATTGTCAGGGAGCTGTGCGAAGCTGCCAGAGTGATAGAACTATGTTTATCTGGATGTTTGTCTGCTTCTGGATTGCTAGCACTTTGTCAGAATGCAGCCAAACCCTGGTCACAATTTCTGCCTGACCTTCACGGGATAATTTTAACTGTGTGGATGTATAATGTCATGATTTACTGCGAGGATTAGTTTTTCAACAGCCACAACGTAACAGAGGAACGTCTCCCGAGGGCCAGTAAGTAAATTCCCTTGTCAGTAACTCGCCCCCGCTACAAACAGCCCCCCCCCTTCCCCTCTCCCTCGCCCACACGCTCACCACCACAACACTTACCCTAATTCTCCCAATCAAGTCAGTCACACAGCCCAACCGATCTGTAGACAGAGACGTACACAACATTTTGAGGGGGTGAGGGGGGTGAGGGGGCTGTCCCCTAGGAGACACTCTGCAACCTCCGACTGTCTGGCTCCCATCACCAGTGAGGAGAGCTGGCAGCTCTCATATCCCTGCTGGGAAAGTGTCCAACATACATCCCTTCTTTGTCTTTGTCTCTGCACCACATGTCCATATCTGTGTTGTGTTCAGCCTCTGAAGCGTAACACAAAGTTACCTGGCCAGCTATACCGAGGAAGCTTAGCTATGAGAACAATAGCACATGATTGAAAACACCACTAACAGTGGCCTGAAGCAAAAGAAACCGCTACCACCAATGTAAGTTAGGTCTGGGGTTTGCCTGGCCGGATTAAAGTTAATAAACTGGACATGGATACTTGCAGGGTAAGGGTTAGGGTGCATTTACCAGCGGCAAGAGCTTCTTCTCATGTCACAAACACCAACAACATTTCCCTTCCAGCAACTCTGAGGGGACAGACTACATTTAGTTCTCTCTGGCAGGCTCAGTGGTTGATGATTACCGGCGCTGATGGACAATGGCATTGTTCATTGGCACAACTGTAGTCTACAATCCTCAACCTGGAGCCCCCAAGAGCAGAAACTGCAGGTCACGTGATGCTGCCCCAAAACGCCTGGTTGAAAAACCCACGATTACAGCCTTTGGGTCAATAAAAAGGAGTCTCTGAGAGGTGTATCAGTACATTATTTTCCTGGCAGCACAAAGTGGGCCTGGTCAGCTCGAGAAGGGCTCTATATGTCTATATCTGACCCAAGCCAGAGAAATGTTTTTGGTACATGCACTTGGTGACCTGATACACATCTTTGCAGACTGCAGAGATGATAATGCAGTGTGGTGGGAAGTTTTGATCCTTTTTGAACCTTAATATATTTATTTATCACAGGCCATCATTACTTTCTTCAAACTTGTGATCATTATTTATTTGTAGGCTATACTTTGCTAATAATACGAGACAAATTAGGGACTGGGACAGGAAGGGAGACGTCTGGAGCCACTGTCTCCCACATGCAGCGTTGGTGAGCTCGGAGCACAAATGCTGCTCCCTGGGGAGGATGGTTTTCCACTTCCCGCTATCTGCTCTGTGCGCTTGTATCACATGTGCACACCACACCTGGTATTCATGTGCGGGAGTAATGAGACTAATTAACGCCACGGAAGAGCTCCTTTTAATCGCTTTTTAACAATGCTTTTTAACAATGCTTTTTAAATGTCAACACTAAAGGGTTCCAAGGATATTTAAAATCTTCTTTCACCCGGGTGAACACACTAAATTCCGCCACCCGAAGTGATGAAGCGTTATCAACATCCGGTGGTGGCGCGTAAATAAAAGAAGGAATTTTGGATGCGGCCTACTCAAGGACGTCTTATTACTGGACACAGTGTTGGAGGTGGAGCCATGTTTATTCCTATGAAAGCTGCTCAGTGGTGTTTTGAAGCCAAAAAAGCTCGACTTCCCGGCTATGAAAATACCTGGATCGCCGACCTAGCTGGCTAACTTCCGGTTTAGCATCCGGCTAAAATCAAATTATGATAGTGACTTGAATCATTTCACGGGGGTTGTGACGCTCAAAATAATTTATCCACCGTTTTACAGACGCTTCTTTCACAATAGGTCTATTGTTGTTTTCTCTTCTGTTACAACTGTTTCTGGCGCATTCGTGACGTGAAACATGACGCTTCACAGACAGGCTGTCTTTCCTGCGCGAAGTGGGAATGGGGTCAATGGGTTGACCTGGGTTTATAAAACCTGTGTATAAAACCATGCTAATTTTGGTGGAAAAATCGCATAAGTAGACTTTTTGGTAAACACTTAATGGTTATGGTAGTGAGCGAACACAAAGCAACATTAGCATCCATTCTTGCCAATTCTAACATCCACTCTCCTTTTAGCTCTGATTTTGGCCTCCACTCAGCCCTTGAGGGTAATATCTGGCTCTTAATGCTCCACTATGTTCCCCTCAGCTTGTTACTAACTTTGGCTGTTAGACAGGGGGCTGAGCAGGTAATGTGCAGTTGGATTTCTGCCTGCTGGGACAGGAAGCATTGGTTGAGGAATCAAAACAGTGATGTAGCTGAAAGACACTAAAAACTGCAGTGATATCAATTTCTCTGTGGGTTTGTCAACACAGCAACCACTTTCACATTACACATCATTTGATCTATTGTTAATGTACAACTATTGATGAGTGCAGCTGTTATAATGTTTCCACAACCTCTCTTACTGTCCTTTATTTCCTCGCTTTCCAAACTTTCTTTTCTCAACAACTTTCCTTCCCGACAGCCCTTTGTCATCTTTTAAAGGCCTTAAATCGATCCACTCTTGTAAGGCATTTGGCACTCATGAGCACCAAGATGTGTGTTTGTGTGTGTCTGTGTGTGTGTGTGTGTGAGGGCGGCACGGATTTGGATGTCGGTGTTTCATGTTTTTGATCCAGTTGTTTTGGAATCTTATTCAGAATGCGACACATGTGCTGTTAAGATGAGAAAAAGCGAGCCCATAAAAGTTGTGCGTCACATCCCACGCAATGCAAGCCGTATAGGCACGAGGTCTGGCCGTGCCGTGCGGGGGAGAGCTCGCAGTGCACGGAAAGCTCATGTCTCACACCAAGCTCTGTGCTGCAGGCCCACGTACACTAATTAGACCTGATATACAGCCTGATGTGTGCTGATTGAAAGCAGGCTCATCTAACTCAGGACAGGGTCCTGTTGCACTGCTGTGGAACGCCGGAGGGTGTCATTTTGTTTCCAGGCGTTGGTCTAAGGTCAGTTACACAGTCTCAAGACAAATTTCTTTGGTAGTGATTTAGAGAGGGTAAATGGATCTGCGGATCTCTGAGTATTATGCACCGATGTATTGACGGTGTAAAAGGATGTGGTGGTTTGAGCGCTCGCTCACACGGACAGCTCACAACCAGCTGTCCATGTGGCGACAGCTTCAGCTTCACACAGAAATGAGTAGCATGCACCAGGCAGCACAGGCCGCGGCACCATGCCAACCATGCCAGGCACTCCCTCGGTGCCTCTTGTTGCATGTGCCCTGTGTTGGATGTGCTCGGCTATAGTGCCTTGCTTGAGGAATGATAACAGGGAAACACGAAGCCCTCAACCCTCGTTGTCCATCTGTGTATCTCTTGCTTTCATGAAGTTGTCATGCAGTTTTTGTGTAACTGGTCCGAGAAGTACATGCTTTCATCATCCTCTCTGCTGATTAGCCAATGAGCTGTTTTCACTGGAACTGCAATCAAGCATCTGGAAGAATTGACCATCCATTATCAGGCTTTTAGCCAGAGCTTTACTATTTTACATTGAGACTGTTCATGTATAAATTGCTGTCGAGTGGACTCTCTGTTTAGGTATGGATTCCATTAGCCGTGTTATATAAGGCTGGATGCAGGGCTCTTTATTAACTATAGCAGGACTGTCCAACAGAGACTTCTCTCTGTGACTTCCAGTCTTCACTAAAAAAAAGGAAAATGCTGCGACAGTTAAGCAACTCAGACCAATAGCACATAGAGGACAGCCATCCTTGTGATTTTACAGCTGGTTTGCAATTGCAGCGTAATTATAGATTAAGAAAACATGACTTGTGTCAATGAAATAATGGCAGCCCATTGACAAAAACATCTATAGCAGCCCAACACCTGGTGAAAGACCAATTGTTAGGTTTAACAGCATGCCAGCTTGAAAAGAACACAGTGGGTACACCGGGTTCATTTGTCTTTGTAATGGACCAAGATTTCTCTTTGGGATGTGGACCTGCCATGTCTACGGAGCTTAAACAAATTGTGTTCCAATAGCTTTTTCAGTGAACCAGAGGTGATTTGACTTTCCTTCAACTCGCACACTATTAGTCAAAATATCACATTTCTATTTCTTCTGTTAGGACTGTGTGTACAATCACTGAGTATCCAGCAGAGTTGTTGACCTGACTGATGGTGGCCACAGCTTAATAACAGAGTCTGTCATGTGTGGATTTTAATTCCTAATCATGCATAATGCTAACACTTGCGCAATGAATACCCAAGCACACGGGTACAACTAAACAGATGGGACCGGCCGAACCACCAGCCTCCCTGACAAATAGCACATGAAGTCCAAGCTGTGTTCAATAAACTACTGAAACACATTTGCCTTTTATTTATAATCTTATATTTATGTTTCTCAGTTCTGAAGTCGGCAAGGAAAGATCTTTACGCAATAGTTTGATATTTTGGGAAATACACATATTTTCTGTCTTCGTGAGACTGAGATGAGAAGACATGTACCACGCTCGTGTTCGTGCAGGAGCCAGCAGCTGGTTAGCTTAGCTTAGCACAAAGACTGGAAACAGAAGGAAACAGCTAGCCTGGCTCTGGCCCAAAGTAACAAAATCTGGCTACCAGAACCTCTAAAGCTAGTTTAGAGTTTTAAGTGTGAAAACAACATGTTGGATTTTTACAGGGGGCTGTGAGCAGGACTATTTCTTGGCTGGGTGCAGTGACTCAGCAGTGTGATGTGTTTACATTTGAGTTTTTGTACAGATTAAACAAATGAGATATAACATATTGGTGAGCTTAAAAGGGGCTGGCAGACAGATTTTGTTACCGTTGGACAAAGCCAGTCTAGCTGTCTAGCTCTTGGTGCTAAGTTAAAGGGTGTGTTCACCCAAAAATGAAAATGTAGTCATTATCTACTTGACCCTCATGCCGATTGAAAGTCGGGGGACATTTTTTAGCCCACAAAACATTTCTGGAGCTTTACAGCAAAACAGTTTTGAAGCATTCTACTAAACAACTAAAGTAGATGGAGACCTGTTTTAAAATGTAAAACAACAACTGAAACAAAACCTAAAATGACTCCATACAGCTCGTCTGGCTAATCCAAGTCTCTGGAAACCCTGTGTTCCCTAATTGATTTTAAAAAATGTAGATTACACCCTGGACATGCGGTCAAACTCATGCTCCCACTTAAGACAGGGTGTGTGCTAGCGCTTTTAGCTTAGCAGCTCCAGTGAAGATTTTAGCTTTTAAAGGTGTGTAAATGAAGTATTTTTCAATCAATTTGCGATCTCAGGGCTTCCAGAGATTTGGATTATGCAATATAAGCTTTATGGAGCCATTTTATTTTTCATTTTCATTCATTGTTTTTTTACATTTTAAAAGTCCACATCTTTTTCAGTTATTTTTAGAAGAATGCTGCAACGCTGTTTTGCTGTGAAGCTCCAGAAAAGTTTTGTGGACTGCGAAACTTCAAACCGTCTTTCCATCAGAAGGACGAAGCGTAGATAATGACAACATTCTCATTTTTGGGTGAACTTATCCTTTAAACTCACCGGCAGCTGCCTGTAGCTTCAAACACACTGTGGAGCCGTTGTGACTGATAAGAAAGAAACATGTTGCGCCAACAGAAAACTATACAAGGTATGTCTATGTGTATGATGACGTTTAAAGGCAAATATAATTTATAATATAATCAGTTTTCTCGACAGTCATACAAAAATACACGCAACACCACCACGCAAATTTAAGCGTTTTTCCCTTTTCAAATACCAGACGATGTACTGGATGACATACACGACATGAGCCATCTTAGAGACACAACTTTGGTGTCAGAATATGCTGACTCAGCTAGTCTTCATTAAACTGTTTGACAAGGAGCAGGCTCTGGAGGATAAATGCTGGAGAGATGCCTGATGGGAGACATTGGTTCATCCTGTGATTTAGCTACCAGTTGGACCGTCTCACTGCGGCACTGATTCACTTATACAAGTCATTTCAGTAGCGCAAGCCGAAGCCAACTGTAATGACGAGTTGCAGTATGCCAACCACATGGTGGACGCTGCCTTACTAGTGGCCTGCTCAGACCTCAGACTGTCTGCACAGAGGTACACCTTACTGTGTAAGGAGTAGAAGAGCGTGCCAGAAAGCCAGGGGGGAAAGTATTCAGCAGTTTTTCATCCTTTAATCAAAATGACCTTTTATTTCTGCACACGCAAGGACGAATCTACACCCACAATCCATTTATGGAAAAAGACGTAGATGGACATGTCGCATGCACAGGTGATGTAGTTTTCAAAAAGTTGATCCTGTTTGTGTTGTTTAACTTCTCGTTCTTTCTCCCCATCCAGCTCTCTTCTTCCCGTCTCTCTCCTCCTCCTCCTCCTCCATCCCTTTTCTGTCTCCCACTTAAAGCTGCTTCTCCTCTCTGTTGACAGCTTTGCTCGGCTGAAAAAAAGAAGCAGAATTACTGAGTAAAAGGGAAAAAGAGAGCAAATAACAGCTCTTAGAATGTTTGGATTGTGAAACCAGAACATTAGTACAAACCATAATGGCTGGCCCAGAGAGCCCAGCGCCTCTCCAGAACTTCACTCTCACAGGCAATGATGTAACGCCAGCCATTTCATATGAAGCATTCGCTTGTTGCAGTCCTCAAAGTCTATTTATACCTTCTTCGTCTACTCAAAATAAAGCAGCCTATGTTAGGCTGATGCCCTTTAAATAGCCTGTTTGTTTAAGCTGAGGGAATCAGAAAAAAACTTTACGGTGGTGATAGCTTACTATGATTCTGGAAAAAAAAACTCTGAATTGCTTAATGCTGCAAAGTAGAAAAAGATGTGAGCTATTTATCGCAAAAACGATGAAAAAAAGAATTTTTTAACGTCAGACAACCTTGCCTGTTAGTGATGATGTCCTGCGCTCAGTTATCCATAAATGACTGAATTAATGGACATGAAATACAAGTGACTCACTCAACTGGCAGGTACAACCTGCTGCGCTGTCCAGGATAGATACTTTTACTACTACAAAGCGACGTGTGTGTGTGTGTGTGTGTGTGTGTGTGTGTGGCACGTGTGTTTGTGGTGCCAACCAGGCCTCAGTGTATACTACGCAGCAGAATAAACAAGTCTGTCTGTGTTCACAGTCTGTAATTAAAGCCGTATAAAAGTGCACACGCATGCAGTAACAGCACACGTCATGGCCCTCAGCGGCTCTGTTTCCCTCAGCCCTCAGCATGGGCCTGACAACAGCTGACCTAAACCATCTATGCCTAACTTCTCTGCACATATGAAACATAAAAACAAAGCATTAAAAAAAGCTGCACAGGCATGGGCTGCATAGCTTGCTTCATACAATGGTGCTGAATGTGCAGCATACAATAAATGCTGCGTAATAACATGCTGCTGCTGCTCACGTCTGCCCTTTGCAGTCGTGCTTTTTTCAAAACTGGATTAACAGAGCAGCGCCATGTATCAGCCACTGCAGGGAGATTTGATTGTATTGGCTTATTTTGAGGGGTAATCAGACCTCCCAATGGCTCCACCACCACCACCACCACCACCTCAGCCGTAAAAATAACCTAGACATGAGAGAAGACCACATCATGTTGAATCCTGCCAGAGTTTGGCTTGAACGCAGACATACTCCGGTGGCCCGTAATCTACCGTGAGGTGAGCTCATCGAGGGAGAGTCAGCCTCAAGACCTCACAGCTCAAAGATGACAGTTACCTGTGCTGGGCAATCAAATGAATTCTGGGGCCAATGCATCACATTTTCCTCCCTAAACATGCTATTTTGTTTGGATTAGAGGGTCAATCATTGCCTTCCAGTTGTAAGGGGCTATTCTTTGCTATATGCTATATGTGCTATATGTCCAGATCTACATGTTCAACAGAATGCCTAATATAAACAGCTCAAGCTGTGATTTGTATATACACGAGTGAAAGAATGTAAATGATGACATAGGAAGGCTTGTATGTATGTCGAATGGTGGGGAGTGTGCATCTGTGCATCTCACCACGTTCATGTGTGTCTGTGTGTACATGCACGAGCTTGAGAGACTCTTCATTATAGTTTCTGACCAGATTTTGCCCTCTGGTGGTTCAATTTGGGCAGCACTGTTTATACATCCCCTTCCTTGACAAGTGAAAAGCATCACTAACAGCTGCACACCGCAGATGAATGATGAGTTTTTTTACCGTTTAAATGCAGAAATGTGCTCCAGATGAAAACCGCACTTTATAGCTTACACTTGGAGATTTAAGGAGAAAAAAAACTGCAGGTAAGTAGCTCAGATGGACGCCTGCTGCAGCCAAGCATTAAATGGAAGGTTGTTGAGAGGACTAAGCCAAGGTGAATAAATCGCTCCACACTTACAGTGTGTGTGTTTGTGTGTGTATATCCATGCATATATGTACGTCCCAGTGTGTGCGTCAGTCACCAAACAGATCCCCTTGGAGCCAGTGATGGTCCAGAAGTCCCACGCATTTCCCATGCTCACTCACACCAAGCAGTGAGTTCCACCACACACACTCTCACTCCTCTCTCTTTCCCTCTCTCGTTTTCACCCTGTCATGTCCTCTTCCCCTCTCCTTTTCATTCTCTCGCTCCAGTCGTCACTGATGCCGTTATCATCCCACTTTGTTTTCAGCTGATTTTCAGCCTGACCTCATCTATGGTGGAGAATAATTACCAAATGGGGACACAGTGTTTTAACAGTGATTTCGAGGTCAACGACTCGCTCACGTTTTCTGGTCTTATTTGTTCTCGGCTGTGAAACTCGCCAATGTTCCTGTTCCACCACCCCCCTCTTTTCTCTGACCCCTGTGTATACATCAGTCCATAGTGAGATTGCTTTAGGAGCAATCATTGTAATCTCACACTGTCGGAGGAGTTGGCGGGGCACTGCGTCTTGGAACATGCTGTGCTAGATGTTAAAGAGTGGTGATTGCGGAGAATGTGGCATGGTTTTGCAGAATGCCAGCCTATTAAGTTCAGCCATGCCAAAGCTATATTTGTGCTCCAACTGCTCTTCTGAGTTGCAAAGTAGAATATACTGTACATTTTTTTCACATGAAAACACAAGAAAATGGCTTCAGTTTGCAAGGAAAAGGGGTCTAACAGGTAGGACATACAGATACAGTTTTATCGTAAGGTGTCGCTCTAAGAAAGTCTAATGAGGTTCTGACAGGAAGGAAGTAAAGATGGTCTTTGCTTTATTTTGCAGTACAGTTTTCTTTTAACGTGTTGCTAATTAACCTCCAAGAGTAAGTAAGTAGTATAAGTATAATAAGGTGCCAAGAAGAGAAATGGCTTTAGTTAGCAAAAAAAAGCCTATAAAAACATGTATCACGACCTCATAATCATTGGAGTTTTATTGGTGTGCGCAGTCTGAGCGGCTGCTAAGTGGCCACATGCAGGTTTCATTAGTGTGACCTGGTTAGGGGACAGTGTTGGAGCAGGTGGTCAGTGGTAGATAGGGCAGAGAGATGGGGACCCTGAGCGAGTAAAGCACAGGGCTAACAGGAGCTGCGCTGGTATTCCACTCACCTTGAGTATGTAAAACACTATCCCTGTGGAAGCAGCATGAGGCGTGGGGGGAAGGGGTCGGACTTTTCTTCCCTGCCTGGACATAGATCACATAACTGGGCCAGCATGGGACTGAGCCTGCCTCAGCTGTCGAGGCACAAACTACTCTTAAACATTCAGATCTGCGTAAGCTTGGCTCAGCATGTAAAGAAACCCATTTCTGTCACTTCATTGATTTTATTTTTAACAAGGAGAAGTGACCAAATCAAGATGACCCTCATAGGTCCCATTTTAGTGCAGTTTTAATTAAATCAGACACATACATGAATCAACACCCATCACTACCCTATTCATTCCCCAGTAACACCCATCACTGCCCCTACGTGTCAGTTTGAAGGAGCAGCATTCAGGGAATGTAAGTCATGTCGTACGTGCCTCGAGGTTGCCACAGAAATTAAGCACATAGGTGTAAAGAAATGCCAGTCAGCCTCTCCATGGCTGCCTCAGTTCACCTCCTAGCAGTGCGCTGGCGAGGCCTGGGACCCAGGAATGCTGTGCCCATCTGTCAACACGGAGCTGCCTTCCCTGGCAGATGCCACAGAGAGGATTTTTGTAACCTGGCCCTGGGTGGATTTCATAACCTGGCCTGGCAGTATAGCAGAGGGCCTACGAGCTGCAGGAAGATTATGTGCTACCCTAGGATGGAGCTGAATACATGTGTGTATATGTGCGTGCGTATCCCATGAACGTGGGTTGAACTTGAGGCTGATAAAGACACAAAAAAAGTTTATTTAGGTAGAATTTATTGAGCTATCATCGAGCAAATATCTAACATCTACCTGTGCTGCACTCCTCCACTCGCGTTCTGTGCTCATCTATCTGTCCTGCCCTCTCCTCCTTCACCTTCTCCTCCCCCTCTCATATCTCTTCCCACCACTCCTGCTCTGCTCTGATATTTATAATGAATGGTGTTCTCTGTGTGGGGCCTGAATGTGTGTTTGGTGGAGCAGAGGGAGCACCACCTGAGTGATGATTCTGTCTGCCCAAGTCTCTCTCTACCTCTCTCTCTCTCTCTCTCACTCACTCACACACACACATACACACACACACACACACACACACACACACACACACACACACACACACACACACACACACACACACACACACACGCCTGACCTGCTGGGAACACAGGGTCTTGCTGTATCAGGCCTCTGTGGCAGGGGCAATTAGAAAGGTCCAGACGGAGCACAAGCTCTCTTCTCATACTGTCCCCATTAGAGAGGGAGAGACAGGCAGTGAGGAAAGACAGGAAGAGGACACGCATTAACACACTGTCTCTCTCTGTCTCTCTCTCTCTCTCTCTCACACACACACACACACACACACACACACACACACACATGCAGTGTCTGTACAGTAACCTTACTCAGCCCTGCACTGGTTAAGGTGACTTGGTGGCATGGTGTGTTATAATTAGCTCGTTTTTTTAACTCCTCAGCTGTGCTTTGACCTGCTCAACAGACGTCTCAGTGAGTGCCCGAGACATGGGTCAGGCCATCGTCTTGGTTTCCCTGATGTCCACCATCAAATCCTGAAAATAATGGGCCGGAGTTGGATGAAGCAGTGTCCGATTTGTGCCAAGATGACGGCACAATGGTGGATTCTCTAAATGCTGCACAACTTACCACACAATTAGAAGTGATGAAAATGGACCCAGAGTCACTGAATGAGGTGTTTATGTGTGTGTGTGTGTGTGTGTGTGTGTGTGTGTGTGTGTGTGTACCACTAGAGTTTTTGCACATGATGATGCCAAGGACTCGGTGGCCTGCCTTGCAATACATGCACGTCACAGCTAACAGTGTGTGTGTGTGAGAGAGAAAGAGAGTACCTGATGGGTGGCTCATCCCTGAGCTGAGACGTGCACAGAGACCAGTGCTGTTTCCACGCTGCCTTTGTCTCCACATGAATTATCCATTGGGCCAAGTGTGGTAATCAAGCTGCTGCGGCAAGCCTTATTACAATGTTGGTCATTTAGCCTATTAGCAATGCTCTTACCTCATTTCTTGGTCAACTCCAATTGCATGGAAAACGGAGCAGTCAGCATGTTAAATGGGCTCTGGGATAGCTGGGTGTATTAAGGGCCATAAAGCGACAGCAGCTGATACAGCACAAGCAGGCTCGCCGCATGATGAGCGCCTGAAAACTAATATTTAACGAGTGGACAAAGGAGGACACAGAGCTAAACTGTATATACACAAACAGGCTGAGCATTAGGGAAATTATATGGCTCCTAACACACCAGTGAAGTATAATTCAGAGCTGAAAAAGTCCAGAAGAACAGATCAGATGAGCACGCTTTAAAGCAACACTGTGTAGGTCGGTCTCATCTGTTGTAAATACAATCTGAATAGGATTTCATAATATTATAAAATAATCATTTGACGTTTCATTTATTCAAAAAGACGTAATGACTTGAGCTGGCAAACTACTATGTGATGCTGCCCTCCTCTGGCCACTTTGTGTACTAACACAACAGAAGTCACATTCAAACTGGCACAGCAGATTACACTGCACTCCAGATGTAATGTTTAGTTTATAAAATGTATGTGTCAGGGACCTGAACATTAAGACTTTAATCTCATCAAATCACACATCTTTTTGTATTTGGATGTGCATGAAAGAATGAAGTCGGCCAACCCTTTGGTTAGGTTTAGGCACCAGAACTACCTGGTTAAGTTTAAGAAAATATTATGGTTTGGGTTCAGATAAGAACATCGTTTTAATGAGAACAAATAGTTTAATCAGGTAAGTTCTGAGTCTATTGTCAGAACAAAAGGCCTTCAGTGCAATTATCTATCAGTGACTATCAGGATTTTGGGATAACAGACTGTTGGAACAATCATAGCATCATCTCAGGTTGTGTTTGAGACTTCAATTGGTGCTTCTGGCCCGCCATCATGAAGGATGTCTCGGTTTGTTTTTATCTGCTGAGAGGAGTGAAGAGGGAGGATCGAGCAAGGACAGAGACAGTCTTTTATCAGACCCTTTAGCCCTTTTTGTAAAGACTTGTTGCTTCTGATCCGGGTTGCTTTGACACCGACACTTCCATTCAGGTGTCGTATTACTTCAAGTCTTTAAATTTAAATACACAGTATGTAATTTTTGCCACCAGGGGTCTCTCAATCAAATTAAAACAAAAGACATGTAGAGTGGGATCAGGGGAGTAGTCGTCTCCACTGAAAACTAGCACCATTGCTCATGAAAATCTATCTATGTGACTCAGAAATGTTCTTGGACGAGGTTTTCAAGTTTTATTCACGTTATGTTTATCCACGTTCGCCAGCTTCCTTCCTCACTCTCTGACTTTCTCCCAGAAGTTGTAGCGACAGGCGACCAAATGAAACGCCTCAAATAAAATGACAGATTTCTCTGGGTTTGAACATTGTTGGAAACATTTGGGATCATTTAACGACACACCTCAACAAAATATTGTTGGAAGTATTAATGCAGAAATGTTACATATTATATCTTTAATTGTTGTTTCTGATGCTCCGTCTAGTTAGGGGCACGGACATACGGACATACAGGCATACAGTGGCACTCAGTGGCTTTGATACTTGACTCACACAAAGGACTAAAATTCTGGATATCTCGGCATCTGCTGCTTCAATTTTGCCCTCCACCGTTACGATACTTACAGGAACAGCCCTTCAAAATCCTTTCTTCATATCCACTTTGCATATACTGTATCAACAGAGCACAACCTGTCCCTTAAAATCCATTCATCAGCTCATAAGCTACAACACAGCAGTTTCCCACCACTGACCTCAAACATCAGCTGTAGACAAAACTAAAGCAGGCACAGAGTAAGAAGCATCCTATTATGTCCCCTGAGGGCCCTAACATCACCTTGAACTCAGTGGAAGACTGTGTGAAGCCTTGCCAAGCCTGTTAACATGACCTGGCTTGAGTCTGTGTGAGTGGTGCAGAGGCAGATGATGGAGCGTAGATGAAGGGGATGCTGCTCCCTCCATCACAGACAAGACAAATGATGCACAGACAGACGGCACTCGACATCGCTAGTAGTTAGTGTCCAGTTACAACAAACTGACTCCGGACCAGCGGATGCTTTAAATGATACAGTGTGAACGAGCTCTGCCACAACAGGACCTCCGCCACGATCATTTGGCCGGAGTTAAGGTGTGTTCTTCCAAAGGCCACATGGGGGTGGTGTAACTCCCTAGGGAGTGATGGAGAAGGCAGAGGGAGCTACAGATTTAACTCATCCAACAGTAAACCACATCAGTCGTGTCCACACAGGAGTTCAGTTCATAACATCTCCACCACAGTTACTAATGAGACAAAATGTGAGATGTAGTTACAAAGACATGGCCTTGAACTGGAAGTAAACAAGACAGTCCGGAGCATTAACTGATACGTGGGGGACAAGGAAAGTATGATGGGAAATATGATATATGATGATCTCTTGACCACAAAGATGGAAAAACACAGCTGGTGATATGAATTTACAATGTATCAGGATACTGAAAGAAACTGTGATGTCTTACATGAACATCATGCGAGTCAGTTAAAGGTTTAGGTTTAACTTTGAAGCTGATTTAATCAACGACAGTCAGTATTTATTCTAAATTAAGAGTTGGACAGAAGCTGATTGAATGACAGTGATGGTAATCTGCATTTTCGATGAAAAGAAACATTATTTTATGGTTTAATGGATACCATTCTGTTTAAAGCAAACTGAAATCAAGAGCTTTTTAATGGTTTAATTTAAAAAGTGAACATTTCAGATATGAATTATGTAGGTTTTTCGGTCGTCTATCAGATTCTGTGAATAACTATACAATGTGTCATCATACAATTCATTTAAAAAGAAATAAACTCTTTTTTTTTACATCATTTTATTTTAAAATTTGTATCATTTCAGGACAGGTTATCTATATATTTCTTTCTGTCATTTGAAAAAAAAATGTTTTTATCATTGCTGCATTTCAACATATTTCCCATGTGGACTCTTGCACATAGAACATATTCATGTTGAAGTATAGTATTGGTTCAGAAGTTTGCATTAACTAATGTTTGTGTGAAATTGATTTATTCAATATGTTAAATTGTTGGATTCCCCTTTTAATATCCTCCTTTTGTTGGTGTTGCATGATTTTATGAATGATTTAGTGTAATAATTAAATCAATTTTATGTATATTGCCCAAAATCACAATCACGTTGCCACAGTGGGCTTTACAATCTGTACAGCGAGCGATATCCTCTGTCCTGACACCCTCGATTCGAGTGAGGAACAACTTGCCGCATTGGAAAAAAAATACTGTTAACAGGGAAAAAAAGACAGAAGAAGCCTCAGGAAGAGCCACAGAGGAGGGACCCTTCTCCCAGGACAGACAGACATGTAGTAGATGCCACATGTATGGAACAAAACTAACAAAATCAGTTTATACATTTCAATGACAGAATATCTGATACAAGGAAATTAAATACAGTGTGTGTCACTGTGTTGTTAGGAAAAACTCTCCTTTTGAAAAGTTAATGTATAGAAAATATGTAAAATTGGTCTGATGTCATTTTTTAGAGTAGAATATAATCTCATTGTCCACCAGAGAGGAGAAATATCTTTTAAAACTTTCTAAAGAAGCCTTTAATACATCCACAAACTGTATATTCTCTAATCTAGATTATTGCCACCAGACTCTCTATATGTACAAAATCACAGAGCATATCACTGCTTTCACTGGTTGCCAATGAAGTTTAGAGTTTTTACACATTTCAACATCACAGATCTTGTGGCTCTGTATGAACCGGGGTGTCATAAGATCCTCAGGCAGGCACTTCTACATTAGACGCATCAGGAGTGGACTTCTTCAGTCCTCGGAGGCGCCTGTCTGCCTCGTCGCGCCGCTTCACAGTGTGTCCTCGTATAAATTCAACTCTTAAAACTTCTCTTTCTTAACTATGAGGTCAAAATTGTTTTTCGTTTAAATTTTACTTTATTCTAATGGGTTACATTAGGCACGGCTATATTTCTGCATTTGTGTCTGAGTGTGAACATATATATAAATTGGTGTTTATATGTAGGACTGTATATGTGCACAGATGCAGTCGAATACTAAAAACATGTATATAAGTGTGTTTACATCTAGGTTTACGCAGGAACATATTTATGTACGTGTTGTGTGTATGTTGATGTGTTTATGAATATGTACTGCATATTTATATGTACGCTCAGGCTTCTTTTAGGCCCAAAGCTTTAAATGTTTTGGTTTTAATTGTTCAGCTGATTACTACCCTCGTGTTACCATTTGATTTGTGCTCGTTTCTTTTTTTATGTAAGCTTCGTAAGAATGTTTCAGGGGCTGAAAGTAACTGTATGCACTCTTCCTCGTGTATCATACTTCAACATTTTGAGGCACTTGTTCTTTATTTTACAGTTCCTCAGACGTTCTTCATTTACTCCTCAACTCTCCAACTTTTTAAGGGGAAAGTTGGATTTTCTTTTTTTTTTTCACTCACTTCTGACAGAAAAAGTTAGTTTGCAATTTGGGATCACATAATAAAATACATATAAGGCTGAAAAAGTGACTTAAAAAAAAATTGAGCAAACCGATTACCTCAAATTTGCAGTGCACCTAATAAAATATGAGGTAAAACAGTGTGAACAAGCCTGTAGTGATCTGTGTAGTTACAAGTAAAGCCAGCCGAAGGAACCAAAATGTTAACATAAAGCTTATAGAGTAATAATGTAACAATAATTCATCATGTCCATCAGGATAAGGGCTTTAATGGATTATTTAATAACTTCTGCATACACACTTTTGAATGCAAGAACACTTGATCTGTGGCCTATGTCCACCACTGCAACGCACGACCATGTTGAACTGGTAGTGATGCTCACCAGCTTTGGAGGAGAAAGTGTAAATCGTTTGCTGTGTCATTCTTGACCGGATTATATCCTCATTAGTCTAATCACTAAACAGTGAATGGATCTAAATCACCAAAAGGCCTCCAGGACAGAGAATACCAGCGGCGTCCTGCGCCACCAGGAACGTTTAGACAGGAGACAAAAATGTTAATTTGGGTCACACACACACACACACACACACACACACACACACACACACGGAGGGGCTCCCGACACGCAACCCTCAAAATACCCAAGCGTTCGTGCAGCGGAAGTTTTTAAGCAACCTTATCTGCAGCTTTATCTGAGCTGGAGATGTGCTGCAGAGAGACGGGTCAAAGGCGACCGCAGGGCTGCTGCAGCTCGGAGCATTAGGGATATGAAACACATGCCAGACCTGTCATGTTCAATTTACAGTCGACTCAATCGTTTACCATCCGGCAGAACTGGAGACGTGCGTAATTTGCTGGATGATTTGTCATCCCGCAGGATAAATCGTTTGAATTCTGAATTTCTTGTTGCAATTAATGACACAAAAACATTTCACTCAGGCCCAGTGTGAATCAATCATGATGAAAACATCT
The DNA here is from genome assembly GCF_040436345.1 of Pagrus major. NCBI lineage: Eukaryota > Metazoa > Chordata > Actinopteri > Spariformes > Sparidae > Pagrus > Pagrus major. Next base: position 20,728,276 of record NC_133232.1, on the reverse strand, counting down.
TCCCTGTGTCTTCTCCTCCTCCCCACCCCGCGTTTACTTTATTTCGCCAATTATTACAGCAAGAGCCGAGCCAGTGTTGACTCTCACTGCGTCTGAGAGAGATTTTACGGCCATTCATCAGCTCGCGAGGCGCACAAATAGTCTTTAAAACTATAAACACTATCGTTGGTCGGAGACAGGGGGACCCATTTACCCCGTGGCTGTGCTAAACGCTGAAGATAAAACAAACGATAATACTGTCTGTCTCCTGTGACCGTCTCCACAGGCATTAATAGCGGGTTTAGTGCCAACCGTGTTAGGGGGGGAAAAAAGACATGCGGGCTATGCGTCATTACGCACAGTTGTGTCAGTTTTACTGCCTCCAGGGGGAATGATTTGTGCTTTGTTATTGGGAATCTATAAATTACTGATTGGAAGTAATTGCTTGTCTTGAATTTGCAAAAATAAAATCTTACTCTCACATCGGTTAAAACTCGGGTGTCATATGTGGCACATCTTCAGGATAACCTGGCCTGCAGCGTGGGTGGGAGTGTGTCTGTGTGTGTGTGGTGTGTGTGTGCAGGTTTGTTGTCATCTGTTATCACGTCCTGATAACGCAGACAGCGGCTCCAGCATCTCTTGGACGCAGACAGCAGAGTGTGTCGCTCCTGGTTTCAGGTTCCGTGTCCAGGGACCCCGGCCTGTTGTCAGCTCTCCGTCTTTCTTGTCGCTCGTCTGCTCCGTTTCCCGTCGGATGAGGGCCGGGGCCGACACGTGCACGCGCATCGTCAGGCTAATCAGACACATTAAGTTAAATAATGTAGATTTGGCCTCCTTAGTCATCATTAGTCACGTTTTTATGCACGCAAAGTTAGATGAATTATTTCTCCGGGTACTTAAGGATATGTGTAAACATCCGCCCAAACGCTGCACGTGTAGATTTAAAGGGGCACTATGTAGTTTTGGAAAATTCAAACTCAGAATTTTAACATTTCCGATATGAATGAGGTTATAATACAAACTCAGAAATATTTATTGTGTCCATAATTGAATAAACAAGCTGTTCTCAGAGGAAAATAAGATCCCCAGAACACTGTTTCAAGCTAGAAAGGTGGCAGGGTCCGCCACATATAAACAAAGTGAAACAGTATGAATATGTGTTGTCCTTTAAGATCAGTTTGTTTAGAAGAGAGTTTGTTTAGTCATAAAAATCAGTCAACAGAGATATTTCTCTTCTGATTAAAATGTCTTCCCCAAATCTACATAGTGCTCCTTTAACTGGAAGCGCCTTACACGACTTACATCAACTGACAGCTTCAAAATCCGTCAAATCATTTATTTAGTTTTTTCCTTCATGTATGAACTTTATAAACCTTTTTTTTTTTTTTTTAACTAGAAACAAAGCAGAAGAACATAAATGTTTCCCACCAGGATTAATAAAATGGCTGATTTAAAGCAACATTTCTGACAATTTAATTTGTTTTGGAAAGAGAATTAAAAGCTCTGGGCTGGTGTAGGTTGGGTGTATGTACACTGATTGAACACACACACACACACACACACACACACAGAGAGAGAGAGCTATAACAGGACATCACTTTACGTCATAAAGTGGGAGTACCAGTGGCTCCATACAGAGGGTCCCACTGGCTCCCTCCCCCCTCCTCCCTGCGTCACCGGGAGGAGAGGGAGGCCAAGCAACAAAAAAAAAGAGAAAAGTTTGGAGACAGGGTTGACATTCAAAATGCACACTTCACTCAAGATCAGTCTGCTACACCAAACTAATACTTAAATCCAGTAAATATTACCAGGAAGGAGAGAGAGTTTGTTGACTTCTCCTCTGCTGCCTCCACATGACAGGTTAATAGGTGACTTTTTGGAGTTTCTTGGCAATGTTTCCCTGCCCCAGCAGCACGTCCACTCCCTTCTCTGTAAAGGATATATTAAACTTGGAGCAGACTCATGACGTTATGGTGTCTTCTCTGGACGTGTCTTCTCGCATGGACTGCTGCACCGTGCCGACCTCCTCCTCCTCCACCTCCTCCTCTTCCTCCTCCTGCATGCTGGCCCGCCTGAAGCAGGAGCCTCTCCGGGACATGTCCGCCGCCGCCTCGCTGTTTGGAGAGGAGCTCCACGAGTCCAGAGCCGGCAGAGGCAATGCGCTCAACTTTGCTGCTGCCTTTTATGGAAAATCTCTCCTGGAAATGGATGTGGTTAAGGACGGGAAATCAGACGCGTTTGAGGGGAAACGGAGAAAAGGTGAGTTGATAATGAGAGGATGATTTTTATTTATTTATTTGGTTTTTTTTGGAGGCCTGCGCAAAAATTAGGCCCACAGGCTCCTGTTTGATTTGTGCAAAACGCAACACATGCTTCAAAAAAATAAAAGAAAAGAAATAACACTGATACAGAAAATAATCTTGTACACGAAACAGGTTTTGATACCAGATATTAAAAAATCAAAGAAATCTAAATGTTGAGTTGATGGTGAGCGTTTCCTTTCAGGCCTGTTGACACTTTTTAATGAAATGTAGGAAAAGAAAATCGATGCAAAGACTACAAAATGTAAAACAGAATACATTGAATTCAATTACGTGTTTCATGTGTTACATTTTTGTAAATTATGTTTTTTAAGGGCTCACTGAACGCATCACGGGTGGCCAGGGAAATTGAGCCACCGACCACAATTTGTAAAAGCAAAAATAACAATATAATGCAACATGTATGGGATGCACGCTGCGTTCATTACTGGTGCTGTCAGTAGTAGAAGAAGTAAAAATAAGTTTAAAAACTGTGAAAATAAAGAACTATCCATCCCTGTGACCAGAGGTCATATTTAATGTCCATCCTCTCCTCTCTCTCTGCTGTATTCAGAGGAGTTCAGTCCTCCGGCCGAGCCTGTGGACGACATGAAGCCCGAGGATCCGGACCGACCGAGGCCGCGGAGACGCCGGAAGCCGCGGGTCCTCTTCTCCCAGGCGCAGGTGTACGAGCTGGAGCGCCGCTTCAAGCAGCAGAGGTACCTGTCCGCCCCGGAGAGAGACCACCTGGCCGGCGTGCTCAAACTCACCCCGACCCAGGTGAAGATCTGGTTCCAGAACAGGAGGTACAAGTGCAAGCGGCAGAGGCAGGACCAGAGCCTGGAGATGGTGTCTCTGCCGCCGCCCAGGAGGGTGTCGGTGCCGGTGCTGGTGCGGGACGGGAAGCCTTGTCTGGCGGCGGACTCGGCCCCCTACAACCCGTCCTCCTACAGCGTGGGTCACATCAACCACTTCACTTATAACAACTACCCAGCGTTCAGTAACTACACCAGCCCCGGCTGCAACACAAACTATGCGTGTAGTTACCCCGCAGCCACGATGCAAACTATGCAGGGACCCTCCGGCGGCGGGAACTACGTGAACTTCGGTGTGGGGGAGCTGAGTAGCGTGCAGAACACGTTCTCCTCCAGCAACGGGCCGTTACATGGCATCAGGACATGGTAACCTGCAGACCACGCGCTCAGTCACCTGTGAGGTTTAACGGGGCTGTTTTCTGACTGCATGTGTTTTTAAACGTGTCGAGACTTTACGGAGTTTGTGTAACTTCTCCTGTATTTAATAATTTACCTTGGGTAGTTTTTCGTTTTGGATTTCAGCACCAGTATTTGTCTGAATAGTGTAGATACATTTTTATTTATTCTCGTGACGTTAGCGCACAGACGTGACATTTCAGCCCAAATTAATGCAATTGAAAAAAAACAAATTGCAACTGCAGTTCTTTAAATGTTATCTTAAATCTTAAACCTGCCTCACCATTTTCTATTTTTTATTATATTAGAAACATTTTGACACGCGAAAATTGATTGTTAAATATTTTTTACCAAACAATCAGACAGTGACTATAAAAACATTGTAACAATTTAGTTCGTAACAATTATTAATTTTATGTAGGCCATAATTATTATTATAATTATTATAATTATAGTGAATATAGTTGACATAAACTTATTGAAATGGCTTTAAACTGTTTAAGGTAATAATGAGCCTCTAGTTTGGCTGTCAATCCATAAATCATTAAAAATACAAACAATAATATTAGAAAAAAATATATTTCAGCCACATTATATATAATATGTAATATGGAAGTATAATTATGACAATATATTGACAGCATGTAATCCATGTCTCCGGGTCACATACTGGTTAAACTGGTTATACAATAGATCAACATAAAGGGGCCCAACATCTGTACGGCCCTCATATGGTTTGTGTCTGGTTAAAATGTTCAAGTGGCTATTAGGAAGCTTCCTTCAATATGCTTCAACAAGGTTAAAAGGTTGCTAAAAGTTTACACATTTTACAACCCGCTGTCAGCCACATGTACACTCCACACATGTTTAAAGTCACTGGGACAGAGGCGGCTGTGAGCCGTGACCTTGAACGGTACTGAAGGTTTTGTTAAAGTCAGGGTTTTCTGATTTAATCAGTGTTTAATCTGTTTTTAATTCTTTAGAACTAAACATGTTATGATTTTTGGAAATTGTGTTGCTCACACACGCTTTTTCTGTAGAATCGGTCAAAAATTCTTCCTGAGTCGACAACTTTGTCAACAAGTTCAAGATGTTACCTGACCCAAGATATTCATCTATTTTTGGACATTTGATTATTAAACACTTTCTTTTTGAAACTTTGGCTGACTCATTAGTCTATTTTATTTGAGGAGTTTAACTGGACTCAGAATGAATGTCATTATCTACTCACGCTCACACAGATGGAGAGTTGGGTGAAACATTTCTGGAGCTTCACAGCAAAACAGTGTTGCAGCATTTTCCTAGACAGCTGAAGCAGATGAGGAATTGTTTTAAAACAAATAAAATAACTGAAATAAAAAACATAAAATGGCTCCATACATCCCATCCGGCACAATCCAAGTTTCTGGAAGCCCGGTGATCCTAAATTGATTTGAAAAAGACATTATTTACACATTCAACAGGCGGCTGAGCTCATGCACCCACTTCAGAAAGGTGCATGCTTTTAAAAGCTACAGTTCAGATTTCAGCTTTAAAAGGGGTATAAATAAAAAAAGGTCACGTAAATTTGGGATCTCGGGGGTTCAGGAGACTTGTATTATGCTAGACAAGCTGGATGGAGCATTTTCTTTCTTTCTTTCTTTCTTTTTCGTCAAGTCACCATCTACCTCAGTTGTGTAGGAGAATGCTGACTTCCCAATGGCAGTAGATAATCAGTACATTTTAATTTTTGGGTGAACCTATCCTTTAATATACGAACGCAAAGTTGAGACTCTGTCTGTTCCTGTGTTTACTCCATCAGTCCCCTGAGACCCTCGTCCACTTGTCCAGATACAAACCCGCACACTTGATTGACACTATCGTGGTGCTAAATGCAAGAATAGTCCAATTTGCTTGACAGAGAGCCAGAGTCCTCGTCTAAGTGTGCAGTTATACGAACAGGCTCGGAGCTGCGTGGCTCTGCCCAACTGCCTCCACTTTACATGAGTAAGAGATGCTTAGGCATCTCTCAGGTCTCTCCACACATGCTCAGTTCTTCTATCTCATTTTAAAGAACACACCCTCACAAACACACAACTCAGGAACACAACAAACATGAAGCCAGAAGATTTTGTATTTATTGATAATCAATAGACAGTTACATATTTTAAACAAAATGGCAATGCCAGGCAATTGCAGAAAGGGTAGCAAGGTCATGTAGCTCCTCTGGCCACCCTCTCCTCGGAGGTGTTGAAAAGGCAACGTCAGATAACAGCGGCACACAAACCTAAAAATATCCCCCCTCACCCTCCACCCACACTGGAAAGGGAGAGGGAAACGGGTCGGAATAATCTGCTTTTCCGGGTCTTATCTGAAGAAAGGCAGGGATGCATGCTGCTCTATCTCTGCCAGTGTGATCGCTGCCACTACTTTTCTGAGCTTTTCTGCTCTGCTGCAGACCGGAGCCAAGCGAACACGGGCAGAGATGGAGGGAAGTGTGCAGACTCTTTCTTTGAGAAAAGTTTTCTTTTTTTTTCTTCAGGTTTGCACGCCGACTGAATAAAACATACGTAAAGTGCACATGTACAAGCAGAAGCGTCGTTCTGATTTTCCAGCTAGTGAAACACAAGCTGAGTGAATGCAGTCAGCTTGTATCAAAGTTAAAATCCATTTCTATTCTATTCTCCCATAAAAAGGCATTCAGTCATTATTAAGCCGTAATAAATTAAACCTTACAGTATTTATACAGTACATGATTATAAATAAAAATAACACAAAATGTGTGTTCAGTCTTTGTGACTTCATGATATCAGGTTAAAACAACAGTTAGTGAGGAACATTTGCAGACACAGACATGTTTGTTTTTTTAATGTCCTAATATTGTTCCTACAATACGCATCCTTATATTAGAATTTGATACTACTATTGAATAATAGTAATTGATAGTATGTATATCACTATATTATTGTTTTGAGGACATGCATGCCAATAAAAGCCTGTTGAACTGACATGAAAAGTGCACTTGTTTTGTGATTACCAGATTTTACACAAATTCTGTCTAGTTATTTACCTTTAAATTTTATCATATTTGATTTTCCTTTACTTCATTTTTTCTGTCTCTAAGATCCCGTTGTCTGTCACACATAAACATGAGTTTTACTGCCGTCAGCACTCACACTTTTTTTCTTCATCTTCAGAATCTGTGTGTCTGTGTGTTTATTTTTGAGTGTCAAAACTCTCCAAATCCACAATTCAATTTGGTTTTCCATTATAAGGCCACGATTCAATTCAATGTTTGTTTTAAACATTTTTTTTCTCCAGAGCATTGGTTTCATGTCCTGACGACCGTCATTTACATTTTCATTTTTGTTAAAAAGATATATATATATATATATATATATATATATATATACTAAAGGCCCCTACACACTAGGCTGATGGTCGGCTGTTAGGCTTTGTCAGGACAGTCAGTGAGTGTCTGAGCTCTAGTCAGTGCAGTGTGTCCTGCACTGCTGGCACTCGATGGCCGTTGTCGGAGGCTTTTTGGCTGATTCAGCATGTAGAATCGGTGGCGGCTCGTCAGTGAGAAAAATCACCCTGACTGGCTGTTCAGGTAAGCAAATCAGTGCAGAAAAGAGAAATGGAAAAAGAAAGGCAAAGCCCCTTGAGCCTGTCGCTGTGTTATCCATGATTTCACCCATTTAGTGCAGTTTCTCCTCATTTTTCTCCTCTGCCTCTTTGCCAGTGCCATCTGCAACTTTTTATCAGACATATTCTTGATTAGAAGCGACTATATAAGCAAGAGTGGTGTCAAAGAATGTTTCTTAATCATAACAACAGTTTTTATATCTGCAGAGAAGTGTTTCCTTTAACATAGGTGCAGAACGTACAAGCTTGTTGGCTGCCAGCTGTAGTGTTAGCGGTGCGTTCAAGTGCAGCTTTTTGGCCGAGCTAAAGTAGACACAAGGCAACGCAACAGTCGGCCTTTGTAGCAGCTACTTCTCTGATGTCAGTTTGGTGTGTAGAGGCCTCAAGGCCATACGGTCAAATTTAAATTATTTATTTATAATGTAATAACAATATGTCATCATATTACAAACGACTACTTTAAAACAACAATTTGAGTTTCCTGCCATTTCATTTCGCTGACTGAAAGTGAATGCTTTTGATTGATTTTTGATTTAAAATTGAAATTGAGAAACCCCAATGTAAACGTACACACACACACACACACACACACACACACACACACACACACACACACACACACACACACACACAGTACATAGCGTTGTATACATGAAACAAAACCATACCGGACATCTTCCACAGGAATGTATAAAAGACTAGATCATTATAGTTGTCCACCTCCTCTCACAACTGATTTGATTAAAAGTAATGCACAGCATTGTTTTTTGTGCACGTGTTGTGCATCCTCTTTTCCTCTGTATGATGAACCACAATTTTCTAAACAAATTATACACTGCATGGAACTACAGGTCTGCAGGTTTATCTTCCTCTTTGTGGACAGTTTTCCCTCTCTGCAGCGTGTCAGTTAAGCAAAGTGAGCGGTCCACATTCCACTGAGCAGATACTCAAATGTAATGTGTGTGTAATAAGACGCACGGCATTCAGACTTGTTTATATCATGGAAAGCACTATATGCGGGAAAGGGAGAGCTCCTCGAAAGGTACCTGGTCTACAGGAAGGGGAACAGTCTCTTCTTAAGGATGTAGAGAACTGTGGCGAGGAAGAGGGCGAGCGCCAGGAAGATGAGCAGTTTGTCAGTGAGCTCTCGGCGGTTGTACTTGGTGATCAGTTTCCTCCCGAGCTGGATGGTCCCCGTCATGGTCTTAAACTCGTCATTGGTCTCTTGGATTGTCCTTGAGGAGGTTGCTTTAAACAGGAGAGAAGACTTTCTCAACACAATTTCGACTAATCTAAGTGGACAATTTAAGTATCAGTCATATATAAAGTATTAAAAGGATTATTAGGAATTTTGCTTAACAAACTCTCCCTTTTTAGGTTGTGTTTCCTTCACTAACCTAGTGATGTCATGGTGTCCTCGCTCTGCTGAACCTGCTGCGCCATCATACGGCTGATGCTCATGAGATTCTCTGTAATGTCACTGCTTGTCTGAGCCAGGCCCTCTTTGGTCATCTTCCTAAGAAAGAGATACAAAACAAGACATACTAACGATATAAATGTCCTTGTGCCAATTATCCTATAAGAGGAGAGTAAAGATGTAAAAACAATGTAGTTTTCTAATTAGAAACAGTGAGAAGAATTACTATGTTGTTTGAAAATACTTGACCAAGACATACAGCTGATATTATCTACAAACCTCTCAGTTATTTATGAGACTGTTTGGAACACATTGTGAGCTCACCTCTGCCTCACAGCACTATCTGCTCCATTAAGAAGTGCCCGCTTTTCCATGTTGTCTATGGATAGTTTGCTGGCCAGGTTGGCTTTCCTCCAAACTGTCTGGTTACTGTTAAAACAGCAGTGATAAAAAAAATAAAAAATAAATCATAAAGTAGATAGTAGATAATTTTCACATGCTTCTCCCCCACCAGTGAGGCGGAAAATATCAACACAAAAGTGTGATGAACTATACACAGTTCACATTAATAAAAGTCAGGGAAGAGTAGAAAATTCCAATCTAAAAGGCGCTACCTCAGCATCTGTTTTCTGTGGCCCTCTACCTGAGCCATCATAGCTTGCTTGTCTGACTCTTTATCCTGCTCCAGAGCCATCTGCTCGAAGTCCTGTCAAAGAAACGCAACAAACGTTTTCTGAGCCATGTGTTACAATAAAGCCAAGTGCATGTTCTGTCACGTTTGCAAAGATTAGAGCCCGAACAACGTATTGGTTGGCCGATATTGGCAGAACACAGATGTATCGGTTATCAGTGTATAGGTGGTCTTATATGTGCCGAAATGAAAACCTTTTTCAAAGATTACAATGCAGAAAATAGGTGCTTCAGTCATCTACAATTATTAAATTCACATTTAAGCCTACTGCTTCAGTGCACCAATGTTATTTTAGACAATAAAGTTTAAACATCCAGCCTATTTTCCCTGTCGGATAATCACATTTTAGGGCTCACTGCAAAAAACTTTACTTTACTACCTTACATCTGGCCCCAAATATCAAGTATCAGTCCAGCACTAGCAGAGATATTCACAAATAGCTTTGCTTACCTGAATTCGCAATCTGAGATTGTGGAAACTTTTCTTCACATCTGCGTTCAGCTCGGTCAGCTTGCTTTGAGGGCCTGTGCACTCAGTAATATCCTGGTGAGACATCAAAACAAGGATTAGCTCCTGTATCAATATAATAAGAGAAGTTACTGGCGTCAACATGAGGCTCTCATTTGTGAGGTAGAGACACGCTGCTGGACGATATTTGTTCTGACAGATTGAGCTGTTCTCTCAGGATTAACACCACTAGAGGGGTTGGAATAATCTGTTTACATGGGCTACCAACTGTGGCAAAAAATAAAGCAACTCCAATGACAATGCAATGACTCAATTTCTTGATAATTCTTCATCACTTCATTATCAGTTGATCTATTGATCAGATTTTCGTTATGATAATCAATTATCAACTGCTTGTTTATCATCTGTAAAATGTCAGAATAGACAAATCACATTTTCCTACAGTCAAAAAGATGCCTTCAAATCCCTTTATTTTCCCCTGATGAACCATTAAAAAGCCAAAATGTACTGAATGTTAAATGGTGTAAAAACAGAGAAAAGTGGAATCAGAAAATACTTGGAAATATTGCTTTAAAAATGACTTCAACCATATATCAATTATCGAAATGCTGTATTCATTTTCTGTAATGGGTTTATGGATTTATTTCGGCACTAAGTAGGGGAAATAAGCTTTTTTTTTTTTTTTAAAAAAGCTATAAACTTGAACTTTGATATTAAAAAACATTGCATAGGCTAATATTAAAGACAACATATGAAAATTTAACAAAGAATGGACTTTCTTATTACAAGCATGTTTCTGTCTGACTGGAAATCAGCTTTAAAACTATTTCTGTCGACCTAAGTGAGCTGACGTTACCTTTAATTATCACCAATTTTAAGTTTTTCTGTTCTTTTGCTGACATTTCTTACATGTGCCACTTCTTATAATAACCATAACTTGGCGGTGAGCATAATATGAGAGTTAATGTGGACTGAGACAGAGATTTCATTGAGCACTTTCCCTTCACTTCACCGGCAGCTCATCATGTGAGCGCGACTGTCGGTACACCGGCTGCCTGCGGCTGAAAACACAAACGTTGTGATGTAGCATAAAAGCTATCACACAAACACACGATTCAATTCACTGACAATCTCAGGAACCAGCGTGTCGTAACACAGCACTAAGTAATCTTACCAAATAAATACTCGCACCTGGATGAGAGCTTTGATTTCCAAGTCATATTTGAGTATTTCTTGTTCACATATTCGGACGTGGACATCGGAAGACGCCATGTTGCCAACGTAGTCGGCTCGAACTACGGCAAGCAGGAAGCCGGTTTTGAGCTTCGACTGTCGGCTTCGGCCGTACAACCACACTGATGCATTTACGACATTTAAAACATAACCTGTATTTAATATTATATATAATAAAAAAATATTTAACTATATATAAAACAATTCATATATTAATTGTAATACAGTCAATTAAAATCGAAATATTTTTTAAAATAGATATACCTCAGTGAGTATTTCAACATAATAGCCCTTTGAAGATATATTTGGTGAGTGAAAAAAGATGTATCATGAAAATAAAATAAACATTCTTTATAGATGAAAATTATAAGTGGAAATACTTTATCATCATAAACTTGATTCACTTGGACTATCGAGTCATAATGTTTTTGAGAAAACAAAAGCGTTGGATCACTTAAGTTGATTCTTAGTTTATTAATCAACAACTATTGAATGGATTTACAGCCATCACTAATATTACCAGACAGAAAGACATCACATCAAACACACTGCACATCAACGCTTTAAGGCAAGGTCATTCATATTAACAGCAGCAATAAACCTAATATACATAACAATTAAAGCAGTGAGCAGCAAACATCCATTGGTATGCAGCAGGGTCAGGTCCACTCCTGCGGAGAGAAATTACAATACACACAGTTTTAGACAAAACCAAGCCAAGCAATAACATACATTATCTATAGGCTACATCTAAGTACAGTGTCTATGTATATGCTGCATACAAGTAGGTAGTTACCTGCTTGGTCAGGAGTCCTGGGAGGGACATTATGCCCAGTGATAGCTCAAGTACCAGATGACATCAGAGGACAGAGAGGGCCCAAAAAGTGGGTTCAGCTGGGCCAGAATTGCTATCAACCAGCTGATGGACAGAGAGGATGTTCAGATCACACGTGTCAATACAAACCAACTCACATCCGTCAAAATGAGTGATGTAGGTCATTTCATTTTCTCTAAACATTTAAACGTAATTCTGAATTTAGGCCCAGGTCCAGTTGTTAGCATTGGTCTACACAGGCTTTGGGAAACTACTAAGCTGCAACACTACTTGTACTCTGCACTCTTTCACTCTCTGACGTGGAACATGACACCATATGCACACTAGCACCTCATTGTGAATATAAATAATTAAATAGGAACAAAGAAATACTACATCCATAACAGTACTAACTCCAATGACAGGCTTTGTTTTATTGTGACAGTAATTTACACAAACATAAACCCACTGGTGGAAAAAAGGTACTATATTATTTTTTTATTATGTATATAATTAGAGCTGCAAAAGATTTTCATTGTCAATAAATGTGACATCTTCAATTTAGAGCTACAAAGGTTAGTGGTCTAATCGATCTAATCTAATCAATTTCAACCATTTTGAGAATCGCTTAAGTGTTTCAGTCATTTTTCAAGAAAAAAAGTCAAACATTCGCTGGTTCCAGCTTCTTAAATTTAAGGGTTTTCTGCTTTTCTTTCTAATTCATGAGCGTAAATAAAGATTCTTTGGGTTTTTAACTGCTTGAACAAAATAAGCAATTTCAAGATGTCACTTGTCAATATTTTTTGACATCTTATAACAAAACAAATAATCGATTATTTTTGTTTTGTCTGACTAACAGTTCAAAACCCAAAATATTAATTTAACTATAAAACAAAGTTCTAACAAGGGATAGTTTGGTTTTTCTGCATGACGAATCACTTAAACGATTCATAGATTATAATGGATGCCACACAATTTCCTCTTAATGGATTAACTGATCGATAATCCAAGCTTTTTATATGATAGTTCAGTCACTGAGCCTCCATCAATTTGATTGAATATGTCCTATAAGTGCACATAAGTGTTTTTAAAGCACAAGCTGCCTCAACATGTGGAAGAAATCCTGGTTCATTTCCAGAATAATAATACTTACAACAGGTAGCAGCAGACTGCAGTTAACACCAGCATTGTGACTATCACTCTGTGGGAACAGGAGAAATTATTGAAGTCATATAAAAATACTTATACTCATCTAATGACTGCATACATGGTTTTAAAATATATCACAGGCCCATTCATTAACACGGGCTGATCTCGTGATGTGGGTGACAGACGGGAAAATAAGGGAAGTTGCATTAGGAACATTTTCCAGAGATGAAGTGTATATTTACTCTTGAGTTTGGTCTCTAAATACAATGAAACAGACAATCTAGACTTATTGTAGATTGATGTAAACAACTGCAGCATTAAAGAGGTAACACAGATGAAGTTTACTTCGACTCACGCAGGCGGAAGAGCTGTCAAATTAGCTTCAGCTAGCTAACCATTACTTTTACTTTACAATGCTAGCAGCGAGCAGCTAACCTTGAAACTTTTTGAAATAGTTCAAGTAACATTGATAAACTTGTTATAAAAGCATGTCCGCTTTATACACTGTATATCAAATGAGAGTCAGGGGATAACAAACAATAGAAACTTAGGTTCCAGCTGGCTAAAGAAAAAGAGCTAGCTAACAAACTCACCCTCTGTTTGGTCCTTTGGGGATGAACCAGGGCACAACTCCTCCGACAATAGCCCAAAACAGGGTCATCACAGACATGGCGATCACAAAACTTAGTTCCGCCATGGTGGGTTTTGTTTTAAACTAAGATTATATCAGAATACAAACTTTTTGACTAACTTCAGGACTGTCCAGCTGCCACACAAACAGAGAGAGGCAGCTCGTGTCACATGACCGTCAGCCACAGAGGGAGGAACCAAACTGAGCTGCACCTTCACAGCAGTCACTGCGAGGTTCACTAATGGTGGTTAAAGGTCTGAACCTCCTGAAAAGATGCAACAAGGAACAATTTGGCCCTTTTCTTTTGTAGATCAACGCACTATATCATATATTATAACAGTTATACATGAAACCTTGTAAGTTAGCTTGTAAAACATTAAGATTATGACATTTCTTCTTGATAAATAACATCAGCTGTTCAAGCAAAGCTTCAACTTGACAGGCTTGTTTGGTAAAGTTATGTAACTCTGAGACACTTAGTGGACATGTTTGAAATGTACATTTAAACCTACAGTTGGAAACTTTCAGACTGTGGTAAAAAAGTGACACCTATCGGTCATTTAGTAAAATTACATGAGCACCAAAGAGGCATCACCAGTCTGCTGTTGTTTAAACAAATGCATGTCAATTTCAGGCTGAATGGATGATGCTCATTTTAGTGTCAGACCATGAGAAATGATGAGCAGTTCAATCTGTTAAAGACAAACTACCATTGCCTTTCATTCAGGCAATCTGCAAATTCAACATCATATGAAATTTTGTTTCTATGCATAAATCACATTCTCCTTTGTGTCTGAGCCTTTCCTGACCCCATCATGCACCTCTGTATTATACAGGGTGTCTGTCTACATCTATGACACTTGAATTAAATGCTTTTTATGACATTTAAGATAATTTTTAACCAGCTTTCACACAAATCGTCTTTCTTTATTCAAGCATTGCAGGTTTTATGTAGGAATATGATGACAGTGACTTTTTAGTTTAACAGTATTAGGTTTCAAGATTTAGAAATGTGGACTTTCACACAGAAGAGCTTGGCTCCGTTTTACTAAAATTAACTATTTAATGGTCCCAGAATTTGTTTTTAAGACATTATAAAAAGGACCTGTGTTACTGTGTTTTTCAATCCTGGTCCTGGATGTTTGAAATCTTTCCCTGCTCCAACACACCTGATTTAAATGATCAGCTGATCAAGCTGTGGTGAAGCGTAATTCATCTGAATCAGGACAAGGATTTAAAAACACTGCTCTATAGCATGCCCACCTCAAACAAAAGAGCAGAATACAGTAAAATGAGTTTCTCTGAAGGGCAGCCAGCACAAATTCATGAATAAAAACCTAGGCCTTTGGCTGCTGCAAGATAAAATGTGCACTGGATTAAAATAGTGCACTATAATGTGTTTTCCTGGGATCTGTACAGCCCCAACACCTCGACCCAGTTTTCTTCTATGACATTTGATGTACAGTACGACAATCATTGACTTATGACTACCTCAAATAAAAGGTATGCACATCTGAAATCACTTCCTAAAAGAGATGTAACATGCAAAGACAAAATCATCCCGACTCCACAATAACATGACAGACACAGTATGGTCCATTTACACAGTTTATTGATAGCAAAAGATCATTTTTACTCCTGCATCTTCTCAATGGTCTCCTCCTTGTATTTGCCCTTCTCCTTTCCATCAGCGCGAGACTTGGCCTTGCGCTCCAGGATCTTCTTGCGGTCCTTGTCCAGCTTTAGCCTGGTGATGACCACCTGCAGAGAAAAAAATGGGTTAGGAACCAAGCCATGGAACGTTTCATTTGCAGTGGTACCAATCATGTGAAGACAAAGTTTTTCTGAGAATTGTTACCAGTGGACAACAAATACACAATGTAGAAACCACAAAAACCCTAACCGGCATCAACATAGGCTTCAGACTATGAGAGGCCTAACATTGTTTGATAGTAATTTGGCTTTGAGTTAATTTATGTAAATTTTCATGACATAAGTTGCCGTCAATTGAAAGTGACCCACTACTGTCAGACTGTCCTGACAGCACCAGTAAAATAACCCTTTTCTCTGCAGGGCCACAGCAAGACAAGTGCAGGTGCAATTAATTACATAAAAAATGGCTGCACTCCATTTGTGTGTGCCAGTTCCAGGGACCCAGGTGTTGTGCTTGCTGCCAAAAATCATATGACTTGCCCAAACACTAAACTGGAATGGAAACCCTCATTATTGCCATTAGATGCACCTGTGCCTTCTGTTACAACATGTCAAAATGTCTGAAAATGGACTACTAGCTCAGTCAAATGGTCCACTACAAGTATCAACACTGCAGTTTGCTTTGGCCAGGTCTCATGTACCTGTGAGAGCACTGCACAATGTTGCCGTTTAGTTTTCATCAATCACAGCTGGGCAACCGTCTCTGGACAGCTTACACACAGCTCACTGTCTACAGCACAGTAATGCTTCAATTTGGTCAGTAAAAGAAATGAATCTGCCAGATTGAAAAGAGGGACAAACTGGAGGAGAGGCAGGTGTGCTCCAGTGGGTTGAACAATAAGATCACAGGGGAGCATTTCGTCCAACAGAACTTTTTCACAGCAGACATTCTGACTTGAAGGAAAAACAGGCATTACTAATAATAATGCAGGCTCCAAACTGATCAAGTGTCCCAGCAACTCACAACAGTGAGCCAACATGTACAATATCAAGGCTGTGAAACTGAAGCAGCTACATGGAGTTCAGCCACCATTAATTTTACTTTTTACACTTCATGACTTTCATTAAAGAATGTTCCGCAAAGGCTCTATAATAAATACCTTAATGTAAGAGCTGTAATGTACTGCATGAGATTTTAGTCACTCTGGTTTTAAGGCTATATTTTAAAAAAATGGTAGTGGTACAGGGCATTAAACTGACATTTCTCATCAAGATAATGCGATGCATGTAACACTAAACTGCAGTCTTAAAAGCTACCAGTAATTCATCACATGGCTGTTCTAATGGATTGGACAATGTACAGCCCATTACACTCAAAACTTTTAAACAACTCTTCAGAGACATGGAAACTTTGCTTCCTGTCAGTGATATGTTCAAATATCATCTGATTAACTTGATCTGTACTCTGACTTTTTGATTAAAAAGAGGTCTACCTTTAGTGAGAACTACACCAATATTTTGCAGTTACACAAAAAGATATTTAGCAAAGGAAGTCCATTTAACATTGCTTTATCCAGTCAGATCCATCTAACGCTCCTCGTTTGTTATTGCCTTCAAAATATTAGTCAAAAAATGTGTGCAACTGCATTATGACAAACAATTACCAGGTAAGCGCATTAAAATACAAGATGGAGAACACAAGGTCTCAAGTCTGGATTATTTGATGGACTAAATGGAGGCCACCATTTTGCTGCTTCAGAGAAACCACAGAGACACTGTCTCAAACATAGTGTGTAAATGTTGTGGACAAATCAAAACTTCTCCATAGAACCCACTCCAATACAGCAACATCACTAACTGCAGCCTCAAAGATCATCACAGAGTTGAAACTGACAGTTAATAAAAAGTTAAGAGTCTACTTGTGTATCACACGTCTTTCACCTTGTGTATACACACACTGGGTTAAAACAATGACATTAAGTGTGGGCCTTCATTTTTCAATAATGTTAAAGGACAACTCACTACAGGTAGATGCTGCTCACACCTGCACTGCAGACTGCTCGCAAAAGTCACTTTTACAACTTCTGGGCCATGATAAAGTTTCTCTGGTACTCTATTCATGGCGAAGTGGCGTTTATCACTTAGGATTGCACTTAAGTTTGTGTGGCAACCTTAATTTCACATCACTGAGATGTCAAAAAGGCACCAAACAAACACAAGTGTCAGTGTCGACAGGTCCACATTCAGCTGCTTGGTATTGGTTTGCATCCATTGGCCTCTGTAGTGTGACCTTTAGTGTGCACATTTATAAGACTTTTTAACCGAGGTGCAAATGGGGCTCACCTTGCTGGGGTGGATGCCGACATGGACTGTGGTTCCGTTGGCCTTCTCTCTCTGCACACGCTCGATGTAGATGACGTACTTTTTCCTGTAGACCTGCACCACTTTGCCAATCTGCTGGCCTTTGTAGTGTCCACGGACAACCTGTTTGTACACAACACAAGCAAGTCAAGTAAATGAAACGTACACTTCTTATGCCAATTATGTTAAACTCTCAGCAAGTCACACTCAAGTACCTGGACTTCGTCATCTTTGCGGATGGGCATGGACCTCACGTTGTACTTCTGCCGGAGCTCCTTGGACAGGGGGGAAGACATGATCTTCCTCCTGATGTGTGAGGGGGCATTGAAGTGCCTCTTGCGGTTCTTGCGGCGGGAGGAGGTTACAAATGGATTGAGCTTCATGATGCTGTGAGCAAACAAGGAACACAGATCATTCACAGGTTAACAACAGCATTTTCCTGTTAAAAACACTGCAGTTAAATGACATATTGCTCTCTAAGCTGCTGAAAACGTGAAACCAGCAAGCAGAGTTCAATGGAAAATGTAGCTAAGTTAGCAAACCAATGCTAGTCTCGAAACGTTGACAGCAACTCGAGTTTTAAGTACATTGCCTTCATTTTTGTCCTCATGCCACCTCTCCTGAAACACGACAACCAGAGACTATACAACTGCAACTACATGAAACACATACGTTTACAGTAGGAACATAGCAGCTAGCTCGCTAAGGTATGGCTGCTCTTCAGAGGTGTATGCTAAGCTAGCAAAGGGACGCACTGAGTTAGCATAATATAACAAACTGGTTGAAGCGATGCCATTAGTGCCAACATTGACCAAGTGTTATTGTCGGGCGACCTGCCGACTATAAAGAAAACACCGTAACTGTAAAGAAAGCCGAGTATTAATCGCTAGCACCAGGAATCAAGCACCTTCACTAGCCGACATGCGGATACCGACAGAGTTAGCACTGGGACCAAATACTCAGAGATTTTAATTGTTAATCTATCATCAACATGTGTACAATATCGACAGTATTTTGATTGTGATAATGTTGACGAGGTGTTTAGACTGTTACAGGGATATACAATGATCCCGAAGGGAGGATGGATGGTGATAACTTTGGTGAAATTGTCTGCTAAGAATTCTTACCCTGCCTTTGCTCCTCTATGGCCGGCGGAAAAGAGACTCTCGTAGTACTTCCGCTGGCATTAGTTGACACTCAAATCTCGCGAGATGTCAACGGAAAGTGCATAAAAAAAATCGATATTAACGTCTATACTCGTAAACATATGACGTAAACAATTACAGTAAGTTGAATAAGACATTTTAACACTGTTAGGTAAAGATAATTGTTGAATTCGACACATTGGGCGATTTTTTAAAAAGCCTTTCGTTCATTTTAACGACTATTTTACGGCCAGCTTTTATAATAATTCATAATAATTAATAATAATTCATAATAATGACATTTACGAGTCGTCCTTTCAAATAATGCACAGTGGTTGCCCCTCTGGGTTTGTTTTTGCGCCGGTCTCACGCTGGCTCGCTGTCCGGATGACATGTTGTCACAAGATGGCGCCAAACCCAGTTAATCAATAACATGGTCAGCAGTTGGAAACAAGTTTTGTCTATGATTCATCAAGTTTTGGCTCGTGTGCTTATGTAATGTTTTCCTACCGCCGAGGATAGCGAACTGACACTGGTAATGTGATAAAACACACACACGGGACGACACAACACGGTGACGGCATAAAATGTGTAAATTCTAGTGAGGCCGGATTTTTATTGTGATATCGTTGAAATAACACTTATCATCTTCATCACCATCATGACGGGCTGTGGATGCTCTTTTCTGCTCCAGTAAGTTGTCACACAGACATGAGGGGAGGGGGTGTTTACACCGGCAGACCACACATACGCTGACCTCCCCTGTGAGAGGACGGAGGAGACCTCCTGTCCTGCGCTCACTCCAACAACTACACACGGACTGAACTGCCGACACGGAAGCGGAGGCGCTGACACCGTGCGCTGTTTCCTCCCCGAGCCCGGCGCGCAGTTTCCCCGGAGCCAGCTGCCTGCCTGCCTGCGCTGTCTGCCTGCGAAAAGTGATGCTGTCATAGCCCCCTGCGCCGCGGACAGAGAGCCTCTTTCCCCTCCCGCACCCCTCTGGTTCCTCTCTGGCTGGCTGTCGCGGCGACAGTGCGGATGTGGAGCCCGCAACGCAGCGCTCTTCAGCCGTCGGCAAGCATCGGAGAAGAAGATGAAATGTTTTTCCCGTTATCTCCCGTACCTTTTCCGCCCTCCGAGCACCATCCTCTCCTCCACTTGCCACACCGAAGGTAGGGTGGGACGCCGGGGGGGCTGTCACGGGCTGTGAGTTGCCTACTTTGAGCGTGTGACATGAATGTTTAGGCTGCTCCTCTGGTCCCCGACACACGCAGGACCACAGGCTTACATGTGTGCAGAAGTTAGGATGGTCCAATTGTTGGGCTGCTGCTAACACACTGCAGATTTGTCACTGTGCATGAAGTTGTGGGAGCCATTCTCACATCCAGAGATGGGGGAGATGTAAAGATCACTGATGCAAAAAGAGGATTTTTAATGTGTGTGATTGTGTGTGCATCTGTTCTGAAGAGTAGCACTCCTTGTTTCACTCATTTCCTTCAAGCCAGATCCATCAACACGGGCCTACGGCATGCCAAGAGAGACCCTCAGGTTGTGGAGTTGCATGACAAGTATCTTTTACTGCCCCTTATTATGTGTTTTGATTTATTTTACCCTGTCATCAGACAACATGCATGGCAGCAGGCCTTTCCGAGACAATATTAGACTCAATTCACCTGCAGTTCACTCAATATAGAGGATGGAGTCTCCTCAAAATGCCCAAACATCCACCCCTAACCTTTACCAGTCCAAACAGAGTTATCTCCACAGAGTTGTGCATAGTCAAAATCTCGAATTGAGTGAATTGACCCCAGCCACGATGGCAATAAATGAGTTCGTAAGAGCTGGGCGATTCATCCTGCTGATTGTGCTGTCAGACGGGGCAGCCCAAGAGGGTCTGAGTGTTTGTATAACCAGCCATTTACTAGGTCATAATGTGGAGACTGAGCCACTGCATTATTTAGCTTTGCATGGTTGCCCTCCTTCCTGTGCGCGCTCTGCCCTCAGCCCTCTGGCACAGGAAGGAAGATAGTGTGGTACAATCTACAGTGGAGTGGTCAAAGCCAGGGCCCTTCACAGCCTGTAGAGATGACCTATATACTGTATGTATTCAGTAGGCAGGAGGAAGAACTGAAGGGTGTTTACGTATGCATGCTCACTCAATCACTCACTCACTCATGTACTCTTCTGCTCCATCACACCCATTAACTTTCCTTTTTCCAAACTTTTACTCCCCGTCTACTTCTCACTATCCTCCTGAGCATTTTTGTATTGATTTGTCTGATAAAGCCCTTGTAAGGCTAAAAAATGAATGCTCCTACCCTGCAAGGTTGAAAAGTGAATCTATATTTTTTGGGACAAAATATTGAATATAGTTTACAAAAGATAACATGAGCTTCAGTTAAACAAACAAACCCATCTGCCAAAATAAATGTTGGCAGTGTACATTTCTGCAAACCACAGGGATGTTAACTCTTACATTAACATTTCTTTGTGTTCCATTTTCAATTTTATGTGTCAACAACACTGTGCTTAACGTCTGGTTAGGCTTCGGCCCAAACACCACTTGGTTAGAGTTGTCCCAGTGTCTATGTCACAAACATGGCTGAAAGAAATCCCCGGTTTTCAGCTAAAGTGGTCTTAAACAGTGTTCGTCTCAGCCTGGTGTCACGCCACAGATATTGATAGGGTGTGTAGTAATTGGACAGCAAAGCGTTTTTATGAAGGATCACGATAAAAACACTCAGGGTAAGTTGATAGTGGTGAATTTCCATTACAGGGATAATTGTGGAAATCCTCACATGAATAACTTGAAAAACCTGTCTAGCTCACTAACGTACAGTCATATGTAAATTTATGGGTTATTTTGAATTTGCCACAAAGGGTGGGGCCCAAATCTCTTCAGTCATTCCATAATCCTGAAGCTGTCACCATGGCTGAGGGCACGGCCTGCCCATGGTATCCCCCACAAAAGTCTCAAAAGTTACATTGGATGTGTGGAAATGTATTTAACACCAGTTTGCACTCCTACTCCGTTAGCTCAGTATTGTTTCTTAACAAAATGTAATGCAATGTTTTTGTTCAGGATATGAAATTTTCATATTGTCCGACGCCTAATGGTACTTATGAAATGTACAAACTTCACATATCTGTTGTTTGCAGAACTGTACAATGCTAGCATTTTATTCTGGTGACTGGGCTGAACAAACAACAAAAGATTAAATGCATTCACTATCCAAAAATAAATATCTTAAGAACTAATTAAGGGGTTTACACCAGTCAATTCTGTGTATCAAGACAGTCTTAAGAATTGTAGTTGAACACATTTAAAATTAACTAAAAGTATCATCAGATTGTGAAGAAGTAACTGTTTTGAGTTCACAGTCCGGGCTGCTAGCTGCACTGCTAACTGAGCTAACTAGCTAATGGCAGCTACAGTTAGCAGCAGTTAGCGGTTACTCCAGTAATATGCTGCCCTTTTTTTGGTTTTTAATATGAATTTGACAGGTGGCCTATTGCTATGACAACTGAACAAACTTGAAAACGTTAATAAAGATTTGTCTTGGTAAAGCCCTCTCTCCAAGGCCAAAAACATCTATTCTCATGCATTTTGTTATTCATATCTCTGGCTTATATTTCTCCATTTTAACAGCTGCTTATGCTTTCTTCACTTTCTTCACAGACAGTGTGTCTGTTTAAAATATATAGTAGGTCTGCACAGTTGATCAAAATATCCAAATCGGCTTTAAGTTTTAAATAAAGGTAAAACATGTGACAGAAAGCATTAGAATGAAGTACTGTAGTGCTGCAGAGATGCCCTGGCCTACAAATCTTCTTCTCCAGATGTAAGAAAACATGTTTGTTTGTTACAAACTCCAACAAATGTCACATCATCATGATTTTACTAGTTTTTTTAATCAAAATGAAAATTGTGATCCAAAAATGATCATTGCCACTAATCGTGAATCATATCACAATCATAATCTCTGCCCTAATATACAGCCCAAAAGATTTTTCGCCATAGAAGATGTAGAGATATGATTGTCTAAATCGTACACGTGAGCTCCTAATTTAAGAGGTGAGGTCAACAAACACAATCTTCCACTCTCTCAGACTGCCTCAGCCTGAGATAAGGGAGTGGTATAATAGAGGAAATGATAGATCAGTAAATGTGGGGCTGCAGAGCTCAGCCACAGTAATATGATACAAGATCCCGTGCTGCTCTCTGTGTGGAGAAATATGAAACAGTTGTACGCGGGAGTAGAGTGAGAGACGTTGAATCTCGTGTTCTGGATGGAGGCCTGGCGGGGTTGTGATGACACAGCAAACAACCTTGGAAATATGATGTGAATAAATGACACAGGCCGTCTCTTCTGCAGGCTATCTATGTGTTTAGAAAAGTGAGCGTTTGTGCGCACGTCAATGTGTGCTCGCATGGAAGCGTACGCCTCAGTGTTTGTTTACGCCCGTGTTTGCACTTCCTGCCGTGACCTTGTTGCTGCGGTTTGCCTCTCCATTAGACCTGCTGGTCTTGAGGAGGCTGGTGGGTGCACCGCTGTGGTCCTTCTTGTTCCTCTCAAGTCCCCTCCCTCCCTCCCTCCCTCCCTCCCTCTCACCCTCCCTCTCTTCAACATCTCCCAGCATTCATGTCTGCTCCAGCTGAGCAGAGTTCACCCGAGGGAAGATGAGTGTGCAGTTACCATGTTAGTGGAAAATACATTATATAAGCCCTGCACTGGACCATATTGTGTGTGCGTGTGTTCCCTTTGTTTATCTGGGCCGTTGTGGAGAGCAGTGTGCCAGCATCACTCGGATTCACCTGGGTCCAGTCTCTGAGGGATGCACAGCCAGCTTTGAATGCCTGTGTCTTTTTTAAACCTGTGTGTGTGTGTGTGTGTGTGTGTGTGTGTGTGTGTGTGTGTGTGTGTGTGTGTGTGTTTGGGGCCCTGTTTGAGTTTGCATGACTCTCACTGTGGCTTTTATGTATTTTTTTCTCTTCTTCAGTCCCCCTGGTGTTCTCTTTTTTCCCATTTCACATCAGTCTGTCAGTTCTGGTGTGATGGATTAAGTCTTAAAGGTTTCAGATGGGTGTGTGATTGTATGTGCGTCTCCCTTTCTGCTGTCCTGCGTTTGAGTCAGGGAAAAATATGCGTCCCCAACTGACACCTCGTCAAATCACACGCTGCCATCAGTCAACGCAGGCCTGTCCTGCTTCTTCTTCTTCCTCGTTGTCCTCCTTCTAGTTGCTGTAGCGTCTGAGGGTGACTCTGTGATACATTATTTGTTTGAGTGTGACAGAAAAAAGCAGAATCGAGTGATGAATATTTAAGATTAGATCTGCCACAAGACGGTCTTTGTGATTAATGACTATAGTTGGCATTTGTCATGTTGTCTGGTGTTTGTGTGTGTTCGTATTTGTGTATCTGTGTGTTTTGCATTCTTGCTCGGTTGTTTTATTTATAAGGAGAGCAGTGAGCTTGTCATGGCAGTGCCTGAGGGGAACTTCTGTCGGCATTTTGACATAGCATGACACCAAGTTGGAGTTTTTTTGGTGCGTATGCTGGTGTGCAAGTGTGCCGTTATCATGCGTCCCGTTGTGTTGTTGTTATCCTGACAGACACCCACTTCACAGCTCAGAACACACTTCTCGTATTCGCCCCGTCCTTGCATGCCACTGGGGACAAACACACACACACTCATAAGGCTTCCACACACTCATACACGTGACTGTTTCAGTTTGGTCAGCTTTTCTCTTCAGAGGGTAGAAAAATGGGAGAATGGGGAACAAAAGGGAGCTAAAAAGGATACCAGAGAGAAAGAGGGAAATGAGAAAACCACTTGTCAGTCCACCCTAGTTTAGTCCTCTCTGTTCATGAGCTGCTATACTTTATACTTTATCACTCTGACCAGAAGTGTGAGATGTTCAGAGAGAGGACTGTTCTTCAAGGAGTAGCCCACTCTTGTGATTGTATCACACTCCCATAATAAAGTTGGTGGACTTGCGAGAAAGGGACTAATAAAGCTGCAGCAGAGATATCCTGACTTGTAGTGTCTTGTGTGGGTCGAGGTCCAAAAACACTGGACCCCACATTTCCAAAAATGCACCAGAATAGCCCTTTTTTTGTTAGACCCTTGCCTGATAGATGTCCGTGTCCTTTAATTAAAATGGCATAAGTTTTCCAACACAGGTTTTCTGTCAAGATGTTTGTTCTACGCCCAGGCTGAGATAACTCTGATGACATCACTATGACATCATTCATGAATTGCAGCTTCCTGTGGAGCCTTAAAAGGCGTTATAGTACTTTCTTCACATATGCAGTCATACTCCCCAAGACCTGTAAACACACTTCAATGTGTAAAATTGGTGGAGTTATCCTTTAAGAAATCTCATCTAGAGCCACAGAAGGCTATACAACTGTTTGCACAGGCTGGATAGTGCTCTTCATGATGAGTAAACTGAACTTGATGTGTAGAGGGGAATCACCAGACAAGCTGATGTGACAGTAAACATCTGTTCTGCTAAGGTGCCCTCGAGCAAGACATTTTTAATGCCTGCTGGCTTCAGGTTCTCTTGTGTAGTTGTAAGAAAAGAGAATTTCCCTTCATGGAAACGATTGGAATGACGAGATAAGCGATTTGTTTCTGTTTTGGTAAAGGTTTGTTTGAAGCAGTTTTATTTCCAAAGAGTTAGGACCTTGTGTAAAACATAAAAAAACAGAATGTGATTATTTGTTAATATTTTTTGATCTATGCTCAGTTGAAAACGGTACAAAGACAACCTCAAAAATGTTGGTGAATGAAGCAGGTAAACCTGTGTGGGCATCGTAATCTAGTCCCTGCCTCTGTTGGTCCGGGTGCCTGTGTGATGAGACCTTGGCACTTATGCGCTGGTGGTAAAGCTCCTCACAGGTATGTGAAAAGCAGTGGCTGGCAGCTACATGTGTATTGCATCAGACATTTGCAAAACATGGTCTGCAATACAGTGTGTACCCTCCTGAGGCTAACAGTTAGCAGTGACAGGGAGTGTAATAGGAACTGACCGCTCTGAAATGGGGAGAGAAATGTAAATGAAATGTCATGTTTAAGTATGCGTCATCGTTGTAGACGTTTTAGTGTGGTTTAGTTTAGTGAGGTTTTTAGTTTAGTGTGGTTAGATCAGATACTTCCAGTCATCACACATAATACAATAATTGTAAACAGTTTAGACAGTGTAAACAAAATCAACAGTGTATATATTAAGTAGTGACTGAACAGTGATTTTCTGGTGATATGCTGCCCACTGTTTGTTTAAACTATGAATTTGAAGGGTGGCCAATTCTTACATATTCCAAATTTAACCCCAACACTAGAAATACTTCTCCTTTGTGCAGTAAACTTACACATACCTCTCAGATCATATTTGCTTTCCTGTAATGGAAAAAAAGGCTTTTGTACAATATCCCAAATGATTAGATTTCATAGCAGGAGCATTTAGAAACAGTAGATCAGTGTGATCGTAATAACCAGCCTTATTAATAATACATATGGCTCATTTTGGAGTAAGACTGTTGAATTCATAGTCATTTTAAAGGTTTAAACGACCTCCACAATTCCACCATTTTTATACTGAAATGAAGGGAACGAGTGGCTGCCTGGAAGGAAGGAAGGAAGTCAACATAAAAGATGATATGACGATATAAATGATAGGTGATGGGTGGTTTAAGGGATAAAACATGTCCTTTGAATCCATCTAGGTGGATCTCAGGAGGCTGTGGGAACTGAAACGAACACGGTGAGACGAAAACACCGGCTTCTTTTCTCACACAGCACTCATCCGCAGTCTCACTTTACCACAAACACTTCCTGCTAGGTCTCCACAGTAAGTCGACATGAAAACAAGGAAAAGAAGCGAGCAATTACAGTACCGCTGAAACTCCCTTCACTCCTCCAGCCTCACAGGAGGTAGCATATTATTACAGCAAACACTGTGACGCAGGTCTCATTCTCGCCTTTCTTTATCGCTGTTTCACAATGTGTAGAACAAGCGTAAATATTTCACCTCTGGCCTGTAACTAGGGCGGTGAGTCCCAGTGTTGGAACACCTTGTGTTACACAGCATCGACTGCCCCTGTTGGGAGCTATAGAGCCAGACAAAGAGGCTCCTTATCGAGCCGGACTGCGGGGCCTTTGCTCCGGCTGGCAGGCTCCAGCACAGAGACAGGGGCTGCTATTGGGATTGAGGTATATATAGAACATCAGGATGGGCTTCCTCTTTCTCTGCCTCTCCCTCTCCGCCCATCTGTCTCTGTGGTTTTATAAAGGGTCCTGATGTGTTGAGTGAGACAGGTTTGCACTGCTGCAATAACATCTATTCATTAAATCCTGATGTATGACAACGTTTGTGCATCTTATGATATTAATGTAGCATTGAAATATACAGTAACTGACTTGAACAGTATTGCAGTGTAATTTATTTTTAGACGTGGTGACACAACGTTCGTGGTTTTATGACTCTCGTCCCATATTAATCTCAATCCTTTTTACTTGCCCTTCGTCTAAAACCTGTAAAACAATTGAAGACAAACCCAGGCTAAGATATAACAAGTGCTCAGCGTACCCAGATGAATAGCTTTTTTTTATTGTTTGCATCGCAGCCTTTTTAAGTTGTGTGAGTTTAGAAGAATAGCCTCGCTTGGATGAAACATTAATGAGGCTGTGCAGCTGCTGAGAAGACGATTTACAGTTGATAAGAAGAACAAATGGTGCTGGAGACGATAAAACAAAGTGTTAGAGCAAAGTGTTACATATTTTAAATAATGCAACGGAAAGAAAAGGGTATCTGGTTTTCAGGTTTAGGCAGATGTATTTGAATTATCATGTGTGCTGGGAGAACATACTATAAACAGAAGGGCCCTGTAGAGCAATGTTTACCAGCCAGTGGCACTTGTACCCCAGGGGGTACTTCTAAAGTTGCCATGGGGTACACAAACAGACCGTGTAGTAGCTCAACTATCTTGGTAAAAAACAAAAAAACAAATTCTGATCCAGCCACAGCAGGCAGCTCAAAAAACAAAGCTACCTGCCCATCAGGGACAAAGTTAGTTTCTAGCTGATGAACATAGTAAAATGTTCAGCAGCTAAACAGCCAAATATACCCTTCAGGAATCAGTGAAGACCAAGAAGAGCTGTAAGGATGTTGGACTTTGCCAGGTGGCCAGAAACATGACACCTAATGAATGCTAATGTGCTCCGTGTCAGCTTGATGTGTAAATAACTGTCTGTTAACAAGTTCATTATGTTGTTTGCTCGCAGCCTGTTTCAGCTGCCACCATCAGTTATGGCAGGTTTAAATAACACGCAGTTTAAAATCAATTCAAACTAGAATGGCAGTCAGTAGAGTGCATACCTCCACCAAGGCCCAAAAGTCCCCGTTAATTAAATCAACCTATTCCAATATCAAATAAAACAGTTAAATCCACCAGCTGCGGATTTTTATTTGGATACGCATCAAATTGTACTCACTCATAGATACCAGCCACCTAAATATGGCTGATTTCTTTCAACAAGATCCATGCATTACTCCCTGAGAAATTAACAAAAAAGGCTAAAAACGCCCTATCTCAGAATGTTAAAGAAAATGAGAATAAAAATGTCCTGGATCCATCTCTTTATCCAGATCCACACCAAAAGTTAATGGGGTCTATTCATGGCCAAGACCCATCCTCCATCCAAGATTTGTGGAAATGCGTTCAGGAGTTTTTGTGTAATCCTGCTGACAAACCAACCAACAAACCAACAAACAAACGGACATGGGCGAAAACATAACCTCCTTGTGTTTTATTGTTTCAGGAGTACTTAAGCTTATTTAACATGGCTATGGGTGTACATGAGGCAAAAAAAGGTTGAATACCACCAGCATATGTCTTTATTTCATGGGAAAATAAAAGCAAAAGAGAGATGTGGGGCATTGACAAAGAGTAGTCCCACGACACTTGTTGGGTGTGAAAAACAATGAGTAACACTTCCCTCAATAAGTGAGAAATGTAGTTGCAATGGGCAGGTCCCAGATGTAAAACTTGTGTAAATGTAATGAGTGTGATGCACGGTGTTCCTGATCAAGAACATGCACGTTCAGCTGACTTTCGTTGGATAAATAAACATTAAAGGGGCACTATGTAGTTTAAATTCAAACTCAGAATTGTAATATTTACAATATTAATGAAGTAATAATACCAACTCAGAAACATTTGTTTTTCCATAACATAAACAAGATGCTCTCTGAGGAAATAAGGTCCCCAGAACACTGTTTGAAGCTAGAAAGGTGGCAGGGTCCGCCAAATATAGACAAGTAAAACAGAATGAAACACTGTTTGTTTATTCAGTTTATTCAGCCATGAAAACAAAGTGAGTTTATTTAGTTTGTTTAGGCATAAAAAAAATCCAATGAAGATCTTTCTCTTCTTATTAAAAGTTCTTCCCCCAAACTACATAGTGCACCTTTAATAAGATTTAAATATTAGAGGTTGAAAGGCATGAGAGCTTTAGGCCCCAGATGTTGGTTCCCGTGGCCTGACTGACATTAGTGTTCCCCGGGGAGGGAGAGGTGGTCATTGTCCAGGGTTCAGGAGCCCTCAGGAGACAGATGAGCAAGCACCCATATATCCTGACTTAAGTCCTGTAGGACGAACAGAGGAGGTGTTTTTAATTTAATTTCCTCTGCTGGTGTCGCTCCCATCCTGCTCTGTAGGGTAATAAAGGCAAGGCTCACACATCCCAATAATTACACACATACTATATCCCAACTGAGATGTGATTAGAAGTGAGCGATAACAGTGCCAGGGTGCTCTCAGGACGGTGTAGGAGCAGATTTACAGAGCCGGAGTCACTGCTGGGGGTTTATCTTTGTAGAAACCCGATCATACCCACAGGAGCAATGGCTCCCATCCACTTAGATCTTGCTTGAGGTCCCCTTTTATAGTTCCCTTCATACTTTCTCAATATCCCTCTGAAAATAGCTTCTTACTGCTGCAGAGTCATCACAGTCCTGTTTGTACGGAATAACCTGAGTAACGCTAATCAATATGGAGAAGGGATCAAACCAAAACACAGACGGGAGCAGAGCTGGGCTATAGATAGAAAGCTGCTTGTTGTGTTTTCAGTCTGTCAGCACCACGGACAGAGTATAGTGGTCACGAGAGAGAGAGGGAGATGCTACATCACTCCTCCAGCGACACTGTACTGAAGGCTTTCACTGTTCTGTCTGAATGGTGTTCTACGCATACGACATGGCACTGGATAAATAATGTAGCCTAATGCTACTGTGAGAGGCAGCAGACAGCAGCGGTACATGAAGTACCAGTCTGTCTCTCCTGTCTCTGTCTCTTTTTTACTTTCTCTGCACACACACACGCACACACACACACACACACATACACACACACACACACACACACAAACACACACACACACACACACACACACACACACACTCACACACAAAAAAAGTACAAAAAACACAACTCTCTGAATGGATGGATGACACATGATGTCACATGATGAGTCATAAATCAGCAATGCTATTCTCTCTCCGTCTCTGTCTGCCTCAGTCTTTTTATATTTTATTTGTGTGTCCCTACTCTAAGACCTCTGACATTAACAATTGTGATAACAGCATCTGCATGCAGCATTTATCATGAGTCACACTGTGAGAGCATTTATACCGTCTGTGTGTGAGACATACCTTATTTATAGCTGTTATTGTTGTGCAGGAGAGGATGCTGGTGGAGTTCCCCCTGTGTGAACCGTATTAGCCATCAGCTGGTAATACTGTGTGTCATTGTACAGTTTCATATCAGTAGTCAAACAGGTGTTTCACCACACATTATACAGAGCTAGAAATAAGAGAAATGGCCGTCATTTCATACAGTATCTGCTTAACTTGCAAAATCCATGGTCGTTCATATATAATACTGTGTACATGATCCAGATTTGTGCAAATTAACCAAACAATCATACGTCATAGACTTTGAGTGTGCGATCTTTTTTCTCTTGTTTGCCAAACACATTTTTGGTGAAGAGCCCTGTTGACACTTTGTCCCGCTGGAACTCAACCAGATTTTAAATCCCACCACCTGACACTGTTATCATACTCTGGCTTCACCTCTGCGTCTCGTCCAGTGGGATTATACAGACGTGACTGAATGAGACTCTGCGGGATCAGCGCTGGTTATCTCATTTGCTCGACATATTCACAGGCAGGCTCGAGAGACAGAGACTCCCGGAGTGATTTCAGTCAGAGGCCAATGAGTCCAAAAGGGGAAAAAAAGGCAGATTTTGTCACTTTGCATTATAAATAAAATCTCATAGAGTGAATATAGAAAACCAGCTTATCTGAAATATTGTCCAGAGTATCATTATCCTTTTCCCATCAACGTTAAACATCCATCAACACGTATATTTGAGATGAAATAATGAGATGTGAATTAAGAGGGTTCGATCATGTGCAGCAAAAATATGATTAGATACTGTTCTCTAGTGCACTGTTTTAATTTTCAACCCTACATTAACCTTTAAATAAATGACTTTTCCTGTCCTCTCCAAGGGTAATAGTCTCTCTTTAACTTATACGTCAATAAGTAGAGATTTGTTCCCGATCTGTTATGTAAAATGAGCTTTGTTCAGTTTGTTCTCAACCTCTGCTCTCAGTGATTAGCTCACATCGATCTGACCAAATGGCTCTGTGACCCACCTAGCATATAACGTGTTCAGAGGCCTGGTGTGCGACAAAGTATTAAAGTTCCCACCAGCAGCCAATTTAAAACTTGACTTACAGTAAATGTTTTCTTTTTTTTTCTTCTGTGTGTGATGACCTGCACATGCATTGCCCCGTACCAAGTGACATTGTGCTGGTTTTGTAGTAGACACTCGCTGAAATAAAGAAGCTCAGGAGAGCAGCAGCATTAAGGTGATTTAGTCGGCTGCAGACAGTGGGGTGTATTTCATTGAGCCCATCTGGCCTGTTTGAAAGTGTTGCTGAGTCTAAGAGAGGCGGTCAAGGCGGTGGAACAGAGAGGGTGATGGATGGGGTGATAGATGCAGGGGGAGGGAAGAAGATGAGAGTGCAGATATGCAGGGTGGGGTGGGGGTGGGGGGGGGTGTAAAAAAAAAAAAAAAGGAGCTCTTTTCCGGCAGAGTTGAATCTCAGGCTTGGCTGTGGCACACTGCTCTGCCTGTTTTCATACCAAGCACTCGGCTCTGGCTCCTAACCAGCTTCAAAGCGACCAATAGCCCTGAACCAACCCGCTCGCTCTCTTTCTCCCACTGACGTTTTGGCTCACCCCCGTCTTCCCCCTCTTCATCTTTTCTGACTCTCATTCACCGTCTCCTTCCTTTGGCTCTCTCCTTCTGATTTTCCTTACCTTCGCTCTCTTTCTCCACCCCTGTCGGGCCTTTTCTCCGGCCTTCCGGTAGTACAGAGGGGTGTGGGATCGGGCCAGGGCCTCCAGGTTGCCATAGTGACACTTTGTGTCCTGATGTCATTAGTATTGACGGTGTGCAGCTAGGCCAAGCTGTCCTGGCACAGGGGCTGTTTACTGTTTACCCCAAACTTAAACCATTCACAAAAAGATGAGTGTGTGCATCTGCATGCGTGTGTGACATCACGACTCTATTTCTATTTTACATTCAGATAATGTGTGTAACAATGAAAGAATAAGCGACAGAAAGAGAAGAAGTGGTTGATTTGATGATTGCCTGATGAGAAAGCTCTTTCCAGGAGCTGGATTTGCACCGTGGGGAGAACCTTGGCGAGGTGGAAGTGGCTGTTTTCATGAAGACACATCCCCTCTGTCTGCTCGCTCACTGTATGATTACTGAAGCGTGTCTGTAGAGCGGCACCCACTCTCCGTCTCGCTCTTCCTCGTTCTCCTGGCTGCTTCACCAGCTCGTCTGTCTAAGGAAATGGACGTCCCCTTAGAAATACATGTGTGCATTTATCTCCTCGCTTGTGACCTCATGCATCTGTGGTGAATGCACAAATCGCAGGGCTGCATCTCCACCTCTCGCAGACTGTTCAGCTCACAGCTGGCAGGTTGTGGCGTCGTCTACATTGCCAGAGCAATTAGTTCCGCTCGGCGTCTTGGGCCAGGGGTGGACAAGCTATGGATCCCATATTGATGCTGTCACATCACATGGAGGGAGATGCACAAACATAAATACAATCTTTGCATCATCCCCTGGTAATCCTTCATGTATGATATAATGGCTCAAGATTGTCTGCGGATGTGGAAAAGAAGCACTTCCTGCATTGATTGAAATGTGAACTGAGTGTTGTCCTTACACAGAGATAGAAATAGTTTATTTTTAGGGTCATTCGATTAGAGTCCGACCGATACCAGAGAGCAGATACTGCAGATCACGGATGAATCAGTGTATGTTTTTTGCTTTTGCTTTTTTCTTCCTTTAAAGAAACAGTCCATCCAAAAATAAAAAATCTAAAGTTCAGTCCCTATCTACTCACCCTCATGCTGATGGAAAGTCAGGTGAAGTTTTTGTAGCCCACAAAACATTTCTGGAGCTTCATCGGAAAAACAACAGCATCGCAGTATTCTCCTAAACACTGAAGTGGTTGGGACTTGTTTTAAGCGTAAAAAAACGATCAAAAAAGAAAACATACAATGGCTCCGTACAGTTTGCTCAGCGTAATTCAGCTACAATCAAGATTTCAGCTTAAAAAAGGGTGTAAATATTGTCCTTTCAAATCAATTTGGGATCTCAAAGCTTCTGAGCCTTGGATTATACCAGCACGTATGGAGCCATTTTGTGTATCTTTTTTTCCCATCTACTTCAGCCATCCAGCTGCAACGCTGTTTTGCTGTGAATATCCAGAAATTTTTCGTCGACTACGAAACATCACCTGACTTTGCTTCGGCATGAAGGTGAGTAGATAATGACAACAGTTTCCTTTTTGGCTGAACATATCCTTAACCCTTTTTTTGTGTTCATGTCTGTCAATTATTAATTCATTTTGGGTCATTTTATGCTTTTATTAGTGAATCAATGGTAGCAAGTTTACAGGAAATGAGTGAAGAAAGAGAGAGAACATGAAACAATGGATCCCAGGGGTTGTTCTTATTGTTCCCACTGCTCATACTGGGCGCAAAGAGCTTCCTCACCAAGACAATGGTACAAGTCACATTTTGTGCAAAAATGTAACCCAAAGTTCAGCCACAGTTAATATAAAGCGCCTGCAATTGTGCAAAGTTACAGTCTTTATAGTACAAAATTCCCTCTTTGTGCTTGAGCAGGCAGTGTTTGCTTACTGAGCCATGAAAGACAGAGAGAACCACAAAGAGGGAGTTTTTTTTTTAACTAAAGAGACTGCAACTTTGGAAGATACCACTTGATTTGACTAACTCAGACTGCTGAAGCCTCATATTAGTGTCCTAGTAGCTGTGGGTTTTGTCCCCCATCATTTACATTGTAATTGCAGCAGGAAGGGATCTCTTTACAGTAGGAACAATAACAACAAATAAAAACTCTTTCGATGTACATATGGGCATGTAAGTATTTAGGACAGGCTTGAAAGAATGCAAACACTTTAATTCCCAAGGCATGTCCATATTGGTATCTATGTATCTGCCTCAGTAGTCCAGAATCATTGAAGCTCTTCTTTGCATTGCCTCTGATTTGATTGGTCTATTCCCTGGGGTCTGCACTCTAACCAATGCATGCTCATGACCCTTAAATCTAATTTTAATTTAAACCCAACAAAGGCTGAAACCATTAGAGCTTGTGCCAAATGATGCAGCAGTTGTGTGTATGTATGTGTGTGTGTGTGTGTGTGTGTGTGTGTGTGTGTGTGTGTGTGTGTACAACTGGTTTGAAACCAAAACTTTGCCCCTGATTGTGATTTTTGATACCATACACACTCTCTTATGTTGATAACCATGTAATAATTCATTTCGCCAGATGGTGGTGCTCTAAGATCAGCTGTAGTGATGTTGAAGGGAGGTTGCTCATGTCAATAAGCTCAATTTCATTTATTCTATATGCATGTGTGCTGTATCATATCATAGATAGACAGATAGATAGATAGATAGATAGATAGATAGATAGATAGATAGATAAATAGATAGATATTAAGACTTTATATTATATCTATGTTTCATATGACCTGTGCATCATTTCACATTAGCAGACGAAAGTGTTTCTGACAGACAGCCAGCCAGCACGATAAACAGACAGATGGACAAACCACTTCTGCCAGCCAGTCTCCTCCAACTCCACCATGTCAGAAATGGCAGAGTCCCTGAGGCTACTTTGCAATAGAGATTCCTCCTGCCAGATCAATACATTGAGCCATAAAAATTAAGCCCTGTTCAAATGAGAACCTGGCTTGACATGTTTCCATTAAAACAAGTGGCATGAATTTATCATCGCAGTGGTAGGGCCTGATCCTACCTTAAGCTCGTCTTCAAATGTGTGTGTGTAGTTGATAGGAGAGCGTGGATGGACAGCTTGCCACCCTGTGGGCACCACGACTACAGTCTATCCGTGATCCACGCTGGCAGCTGCTCTGCCAAATGGGATTTTCCTGGAGATTACAGCCTCTAAGTGTGACACGCTCGCATGTGTTTGTCTTTGTTGTTGACGGAGTGCGTGAGAGGACTATTTGTAATAAAGCCGTGTGGGTTTTTTGTCTGTGTGTTTAAGCGTGTGTGTGGGGGTCTTGAGCCGAGGTGCAAAGAGAACATGTTCTGTTGTCACTTGGGGCTGGTTGGAACATGACTGAACTCTCTCTGGCAAGCTGTAGGAAGAAGAAGGGAGGGAACGTGCTCAGATGTGGGGTCAGGCTGGCTCCACACGGCTGCTGGTCTTATGAGCAACATAAACCCTTGTTGAATGGACCTTATTTAGTAGTAGCATGAGCCAATAGACAGGGTTATTATCCTATATGTCAACTGTTCAATGTTCAAGGTTTTTTTTAATTGGCATTGTTGTGTTACTTATAATATTGAAGAGGGCTGCAACAATTATTAAGTCATGATAGTATTCCTGATCAATTGATTGGTCTAAAAAGAGACATTTTATTTCACCAGAGACCAGAGCAACATCTTCACTTGTCTAATATCATCAGTCCAAATCTCAAATGTATTTTCATCACTGAAGTACGGTGGCCCTGAGGGTCAAAACACACATATCTTTAAATGTTACAGTTATGGCTGAAAATGGCAACACAAAAAATTTTGCCTACTTCACAAATCTCCACAACACATATCAACGGACAGCTTTCTACCCAGAAATGTCTGTTGTTACCGTTAACGTAGGGCCTACAGTTGCTGTAATAATATCATAGGAGTTTGCTCATTAATTCATGAAATTATTCATTAGTCTATGAGGCAGCCCCAGCATTCGTCACTAGATGACACCATTATAACAATTTTTCCTCTCCTTTCCAGACATGAGTTCAATTTTTAGGGTGGATTTTCCTTTAACCCATTTCAGAGACATTTCCTGTGCTCCTCCGCGTCGGCTCTGTGAAGAGCTGTCCACGGTCCTGAACATAAGCTGTGCATGGATCCCCGGTCATGTGTGGGGAGGTGGCTTTGTAGTCACTCACTAACCTGCTTAACCTACTTTCTACTTGCCCGTCTTTCATCCGTCCACAGAGAGGAAAGTGCTGTAGGATAAATATAGCATACTTATCAACACACGCAGTGTCCGTCCAAGCTTTCCGAACAACAGGAATAGTACAGTGCTTTGTTGTGCTCCTCGTATCCTCACCCTTAATGCTTCGCTGATCATTTCCCTAATGAAATCCAGCCTCACTCCGAACATGAACTCCCTGTGTTTGGCCCATTAACCCAACTGGTAGAAAACGTGTTGGGACGCGCTTGAACCTTTATTGAGATGAATATGACCAAAATAATGACGTTTTAAGATCTTAATTGTCCAATTATGTAGACAGCTGTTGTGCTGCATTGCAATGCCGGTTCAATAGCAGTTTCCTAGCAACCAGAGAGGTACAATGCAATGATTTTCTGTTAAGTGGCATCATTTTCTCTCAGCCAGACTCGACCGTGTGTTCACAAAACAAGTCCAAATCTGCAATGTGTGCATGCTTCCCCACCTTTTGGTTTAAAACATTAACGCAACAGAAAAAGGTCCGTGTGTGTGTGTGTTTGCGTGTGTTTTGTGGTGAGGTACCCGCTCATGTAGGCATCCAAATGGGTCATGTGTGCTTCTGTATACCCTGGAGGCGCAGGAGAGCCTTTGAAATATCTGTGTTGCTCCAAACAAATTCCTTTCAGTTGATTAATTTTCATCCAAAATGCACCGTCCCGAGCTAATCATTGTACATGCGTTCTTTTCAATTAATTCATTATCAAGGGAGGTAGAGAGAGGGGGGAGGTTGGGGGAGGGGAAAGGAGAGTCAGGGGGAAAACAGAAAATCCAATCCTGCTGGTCTGGAGTCTCGGAGCAATGGAGCATTAGTCTCATCCTGATGTAATTGGAATGACACCAAGAGTAAAGCCGGCTGATTTAGGGACAGCCTCTAGGCTTGATTTAATGCCCTCTACCAAAACTATACATCCATCTTTTTATCTTTCTCTCCTTCT
Source organism: Pagrus major (assembly GCF_040436345.1). NCBI lineage: Eukaryota > Metazoa > Chordata > Actinopteri > Spariformes > Sparidae > Pagrus > Pagrus major. The sequence goes on along the minus strand of NC_133232.1, from coordinate 20,691,001 downwards.
CTCTCCAGGCCCGCCGTTCTCTTCCGTGTTCCTCCCCCACCCTGCCGCGCGCTTCATTCATTCACCAGCCACTGTCATGTATCTCCATCTGTACTCTATTAACAGAACAGTAGCTGCATTTTATAATATTTAAAGCAACACGGTAATAAACTCCCAACAGGGTGTGTATTTCTCAGCATTTTACTGACTTCTTTTGGCATTTACACCCTTGAATGGGTGTGTTTTACTCCTGCAAAGGTTGTGTTTTAACACTGAATAAATATCTCCAGAGAAGAGTGCAAAGTAGGGGCAGACTAAGCAGGTGTATCCAGGCCAGGGTGCTTCGTCCCCGGGGTTTGCTGCTGCTCATTCCCCTGACAGATGGACTGCCAGGGCAATCCTATTACCCCCATGTGTTTAGCTGCTCTTAATGCCAGGGTGGGTTGCATAGCTAATGGAAGACAATGAATGTGTGGAGGGAGAGTCTCATGCTGCTGAATGATCATCCCGATTTGTTTAATAACGTGGAGATCTAACAACAGTGAAAATTATAACCGTGACAGCTTCTGTACTTATACAGCTCGTCATATCACATAAGCCCAGCCACTAAATAAGCTTTATTGTCCAGCACAAAGTAAGAAAGTGAGTCTTGTGGCATTTATGAGCAACCCAATCGCCAGAATAAATGTTAGCTAAGTAAGTTTCTGCAAAACTGAGCAGAGAAATTAAAACTTTAAGTTTGTTTAGGTCCACTTCTCAATTTTTCTCATGTCACGATGCTGCGCTTATTTTCAGGTTAGGTTTAGGCACAAAAACGACTCTGTTATGGTTCGGAAAACATCCTGGTTTGACTTGAAACCTGTTTTGGCTGCTACAAACACAGCAGGAAATATCCAGAGGTCTCCTTAAAAACATCCGGTTGCGTTGCCACAAACACGGCTGGAAATTGTCCTGACTCTTGTGAAACACCATGGTCCCTGGTCACAAATATCCAGTAGTTTCACCCTTACAAATGCTGAAACGGGGACACAAACTGCGGTCACCCGTTTGGCAACCTTGTTGCCTGTAGCTCCACCACCATCCAGAGAACCCATTAAAAAAAAACACATTGAGATTGAGACAAGGGAACCGGAAGTGCAAAAATGCTAACTGATTTCTGCGGCACTGACAGTACAGAAACATTATTTTATCACGATAAACATCATTTTTGCAATATAAAATCACAGATATCGTATTAGGATTAAGGTGGTGGCAGTGCCCACTTCCACTCCTACCTGCAGATACTGTGAAACTTACTTCAGAAGACATAGTGCGTGTGACTATGGATCTGGAAAAACTACTGAAAATTGAGCTTTTACACAAAAGCATTGCTTTTTTTTGTTTGTTTTCATTCTGTCTAGAAACAATTGTGGATGGCTGTGCCACACACTTAAGATAGTGAATATCTTTGTCATTTTATCCTAATATTGAGAGAAAATTGTAATCTCCACATCACAAATCAGGTGTTTCAGTGTGATCTTAGGTTTAAAGGTTGTTGATAGAATTTCGCGGACTGATTTGTCCACATCTTTTATTTCATGGTATTACAGAGGTGATTTTTCTTCCTCAGGAAACCAACTTACAATTGACTCTCTGTCCACCAGTTAATTCAATTTATTGCGCAATGATAAGTTTCCACTCTCAGTTGTTACAGTATTTATACTTTATCCGTCTCAAAATACGATTAACAAAATAGGTCTTAAACAGCTTTTGTATTGATTATCTCAATATTTGTTGGATTAGCTGGATGAAGGTAATCAATATGTTACCCTATTTAAACCAGACATTATCCACTGGTCAATACACCATCGACTGCAATCTTGAGATATAAGGGGACTGCAGTGAAGGTGGGCCATAATTGTGCCGTGCAGCGCCTGTGTCGTCAAATATCTATACTCGTGTACATGTGTGGGCATGTATGGTGCTTGGTATGCAGACAGCGTCTTCGTAGCCCTACACCGGCCTCTGTAGGTCAAACAATTACCACACATCAAGGAAGGCAATTGGGCATGACTAAAATATCATTGCCGTGTGATTGTGTCCCTATGTTTGGGCTGCTAGAGCCTAATTTAACCCACTTTGTCCATACGATCGAGGAGAATTGAGGACACGCTCTCCAATTCTGGTGGGCCCCCCGAGCATTTCCTGCGAGCCTGACACACGGCAGCTGGGCTGTAGACGCGCCGTCACTGGTCTCTCAGCCAGCCGAGTGGGAGATGGGGGGTAATGAGCGAGAGAAGTGAGGCAGCAGAGAAGAACAAGTAGCTGGAGGAAGTGGAGGGAAGTGTTACAGGAGACCTATTGTGCTTTTATGAAGGGGTTTTCCCCCTTTCCTTCAGTGTTCTCCAGATCTCGAAAGCTAAAAAAGCTCCAGAAGCTCCTCTCTCCCACAGAAAACACTGCTCCTGAAATGCATCGTCAGAAGTCCCGCCTTTAATTCCTTGACTTTGTGACATCACGCTTCATCAAAGAGTCACATACTTGCATAATTTTTGCCTAGCTGCTAGTTTGGCACATAGGAATTGATTTAGCACAGCTGCTCTGTTGTTGTTAATGGTGCTGGCTCAGGTATGTGTGAGCTGACCAATCAGAGCAGACTAGGTATTCAGGAGGGGGGTCCTTAAAGAGACAGGAGCTAAAACAGGGTGTTTCAGCCAGAGGGGGAATACAGAGTTGCAGCACTGGACAGTATGAGAGAACTGATGTGTTTTTTGAACATTAAAGCATGAAAACCTATTCTAGAAATAACACAAAATAAAACGATGAACCCAAAAATTAGCATGTGTCTCCTTTAAATGAGACATGTGGTGCAGAAACTTGAAGCCTTTTGAGTGAAGGCTCTGAGAATGAGTGCGTATTGACCAGGTATCACATGATTGAATCATTGGTTTCCAGTCAGTGTTACTCTTTCCACTGGAGCCAGTGTGCTCTCATTTTGACTTAGCAGGAGAGAGTAGATTGGCATATATGCACAGGGACTGGGACAGAGGCAGGGAGGAGGATGGTGGATGTTATTAGCGAGGCTGCATTGATCTCAAGCTCTGGCTCCGAGCAGCATTCTCCATTTATTCCTTCATTATACAGTCAAATATTTCCCTGCCTTTAACCGCCACCCCTGGCCTTCATCTGCCTGTCTCTCCGTCTCAAGACTCCCCCCACCACACCTCCCAACAAACCCTTCCAAACCTCTCATCCAAGCAGCTTCATTCTGCTAAACCTATTGTTTCGCCGATTCCATTTCAATCTCATCGCGTCTCTGCTGCTCAGCTGTAACTTAGCCGAAGTCTTTGTGGAGGAGGAACGCTGTGTGTTCCTTTTGTCCTCGCAGACCCTGTTTAAATATTGATAGAGATTGGAAGCGCCGCCGACTGCTCAGTCAGATCTGAGAGGGTCAAGGATGGCAGAGTTTCTCTGCAGATTTCATTAGGGGAGCAGAGGACTGTAAATATGGAAGCATGTGCCTTCATTATCCCCCTGCATGGCTAACGCCCTATAATGTATTCCAGGAGGTTGGAGGGTGATGGGGTGTAAAATGGCATGTGTAGGAAGGCCCTGTTTTTTATTTTTTTATTTTATGCTATGAGCAGCATGCCTCTCTCACAGCCAGATCCCCATTAGTAGAGGAGCAGAGGATTGGATGTGCAAATGGTCCTGTGGATTAGAGAGCTAATGCATTTAGGAGAGGGGGCTCCACAATCTCTTTATTGCTGCTGCTGCTGCTGTTGAGGCTCGTGCAGGGGGAGATACCCGGTCCCTTTGTGGAGCCTGAGAGATTTAGGGTAAAGTGAGTAGATAAGGGCAGGGATGCACTGCGAGCACAGTGACACACACACTCTGCAAAGATTATGGCTGGAGCAGGAGAAGGCTGGTTGTGTGTGGCGTTATTAAACTCAGCATGAAAATGAGATCTTTCCAGAAAGAGGCGCAGACAGAGGCCCTACTAATCTAATTAATCAGCGTCTGGGGTTTTTTCATTTTCTTCCGTCCTCTTTTCTGCACCTCTCCACTCATCCCTCCCTCTCTATCTCTTTGTGTCGCTCTCTGAATCTGAACTTCACGCCCTCTCCCTCTACCTCTCAAGTGAAATGTGCCATGTCATGTGCTTCCTATAACACATCTTACTGTATAAAGGCCTGCCTGCCTTCTCCTCCTGGCATGAATAGCTGCTGTCACATAGACGCAGAGAGGAAACTCACTGCAACAATGTGCAGATGCCTCTGCAGCAGGATGGAGGGATGGTGATGCAGGATCTGCCAGGCTTAAGAGGCAACCTGCTACCAGGCCATAAGGCAGCTGTCGGCTTTAGGCGCACGAACCTCTCTTGGTGGTCACCAAGCTGTGAGAAGAAGGCAGAATTAAAAACTCTCTTCTCTGGTGGTGGTTCGAGTGAGCGTCACATTTGCAGCTTGTGGTTTTTTAAAGAGCCAGGCAGCATGGGAGGGGCCCAGCAGCATCAGCAGCAGCAGCACAGTGGGTAACTACAGCGCAGCTCTCCAGTCTGCGCTATCCGACCGGCACAGTGAGTCAGCTGAGAGAAGACGCCGGCGAATGAATGAATGAATGAACGAGAGGAGAAGAGGAGAGGAAGAGGAGAGAGCTGCAGGATCTGGAGACAGAAAAAAAAAAGGTGCTCCTGTGAAGTCTGACACGGAGATACTGAGGTGATCGGAGCAGGCTTGTTGACGCATAATCCCACCCGCCCCGCTGGCACTGGGAGGGGGCAAATCTAGCCTGCCTAAACTCAAATCCTCCAAAAGAGATTTACGGAGTGCGCTGCTGCTGTTGCTGCTGCGGGTTGAGCCACCTCCAAGAAGACATTTCCTACATTTTTCTTTTTTTCGACCACTTCTACAGGCGCTCCGAGGCGATCGGGACTACATTTTGACGTCTTTTGGGGAGATAAATACGCGTCGCTCATAATCAGGGTACCAAATCCCCACTGCGTCGCGGTTTCTTGGATGCGCCCTGAGGTGTGGACAGGAACACCACCACCACCACCACCATCATCATCACCTTCCTCACCATCACAGGTATTTAATCGCGATTGCGTTGATTACACCGGAGATCTGGAGCCATGACAGGCCCCCCGCTGGTCCCACAGCCCGCCTGCTGACGGTACCGGGCATGATGGGAGCAGGTCTGCCGCTTTCAGGATCCCGAACCAGCCGATTTATCAATGGAGGAGGAGAGTGACACCCGGAAAATCAACAACAGCTTCCTTCGCGACCACAACTATGCAACCGAAGGTATTTGAAGCGATGATATTGGGGGAAAAGACTGAGCCTGTAGCGAGAGGGATGATGATATCACTACAAAAATAAGGACTATTGAAGTAAACACAACTATAAAGCAAATATCGCCTGCTATCAATGATAAAAAAATAAATACATTCTTATATCTGGCGTCATAGTGATGTAATCTGGCCACCACATAGTGCGTAAAGGTCATTTAATTCACATTTAATCACCTCAGACACTATAAGCTGCTGTAGGGGTATTAGAGGAATATTCCAGCCATTTTTCATAAACATGGAGCTTGTAGGTTGGCCCGTGGTGTCAATAGCTGGAGATGATGATGATGATGATGAGGTGGCTTTCTCATCATGCCTGCTATTTTAGGATCCTGACCAAGAGGAATCAGGGCTCTAATCTGTGCGGACTACACAGGCAGCAGAGGACTAAAGCCTCCTGTTCAGCTGCCGTGAGGTCTGGAGTCCACAGTGAACATGTGATGCAGTTAGAAAATGATGGAAAAATGTGTTTTCATCGGACTGCGTTGACTTGTTGGAATAATTACACAGAGGCAGGGGAGGTGGCCTCATTTTAAGAGGCTGGATTGAAATATGGATCTCTCACACACCCACACAGCATGCATTTTTACTGTACAAGCTCATAACTGAACAATAGCTTTTTCCTGCAGCTATAAATGCTGCTCCTCTGCTGTGTGTGTGTGTGTGTGTGTTTCCTCCTCATTGACCACACAACCGCCTCTTGATTATCATCCTGTTTACTGTTTGATGCTTAATAGTTCCCTCATGTTCCACCAATCAGCTCCACCTGTCCTCCGCAAGCTGCTCAGATCATTGATCAACATAAAACATTGATTTACAGGTAAAAAGATATCATTAATCTCATTACCACCTCATTCCACATTTACTGATTATGCAGATCGGTTATGGGCATTAAATTCTCCTCATATCAGTAAGATAATGAAGACTGAGGGGCTTTTTATTACAGCAGCTGGAACTGATCGTGCTCAGTGAAAACAGACTTGTTTCATACAAATCAATTATTTATTTCAATTCAAATAACTGAGTACAAACAACAAGTAACAGGAATCATTTAAAAATACAGATTAATACAAGATTTCAGTCAACTTCTATGTAAGTAGATGTTAATTTTCTGCTATTGTAACAAATATGGCCTTAAAATGACATTGCAATACATTAGGTTATATCGCGATACACAACATATATCTTGATATTTTGTAATCTCATGAAAAGCTCGTTATAAATGGCAACACAATCAAATATCACAATATGTATTTGGCCAAATACCTCGATATTGTGACAACATTGTCTGTTGGCAGGCCCGTAGCTACCATTGAGGACACAGACGCCATGTTCTCTGTATTTTTTCTGGGTCTTTAATTTGATATTATAATATATATGTTTGATAACACTTTATAGTAACCATCATTAAAAACATGTCAAATTTATAAATTAAATTATTAATTATTATTTCACAGTTGACATTGAAATGCTTTATAAACTATTTGTTAAGCAGTTGTGTATTGAAAAGATGCAGCTGATGTAAATGGTTAATAAATTCTGTGTAGTTCATCTATGAACATTATTTGGATGGACATTATAAAGATTTTTTTGCATAAAAATAAGTTTAATAAGCTTTGAAGTAAAAAATGGCCATCATTTTTACTTACCTTCTGTTGAATCTACAGGCTGGCACTGAAATTATTTCCAAAATGATTATTGTTCCCGTCAAAATGCATCAAAATGGATTTATACTTTAGTCTGCAAAATTTTCTAATTGGATGGGTGGGGGTGGAGATACACGACCGAAGTATTCCTAAATTTCCTGGTTGCGGCCCTGTCTGTTGGTACTTTCACAAAATATTAATAAAATGAGATTTCAGATCAATACTCATCAGTATTGTGGATATAAAGACAAGGTGGGTCAAGGAAAAGATATTAGAACAAGTAGAACGGTCAGAACATTCACAAATTGCATCACTTTACTGTAATGCAGCCTTTAAAACCAGGAAAAGACGACAATAAAGCCATATCATGATATAATGATATCCAAAATATAAAATGATATATTGTCTCATATCACGCTAATGATCTATATCGATATATTGCACAGCCGTAGTAACAAATAGTTGATTAATATGTATTGTACAGACTAGGGGTCTCGAGATATCACGATATTGACGTTATTCACGATAACCGTGATATTAAAAGTAAAATATTGATATCGTGTTAATAAGACTCATATGATAATATCGTTTGAATGATGCAGGAAAATTAGACGTTATGCATCTTTCGTTTATGAGTTAATCTGTTTGGCTTTTCACTTGTAATAGCTTCTATTTGTTCTTCTTGTACACTTTTCTAAATGTATGGTTACAGACTCTCTCCACATCCCTACCCTCGTATTTTGAGGGTCATTTATTAGCCAAAAAAAGAGATAAAACATACAGTAAACAAAGTTAAAGATAGATTTGAGTTATAGCTTCTTTTTTCTTTTTTTAAATTTCTAGAGATATCGCGATGATATTGTTAGCGTGAATTCGTTTGGCCGCGATGATCATGTTGTGAAAACTGATACTGTGACAGACATTTGGAGGAGGACTGTTTTATTTGCAGTGTGGTCAGTTTTAATAATAGTCTCTGCAGCTCTGGGGCAGACTGTTATTCTTTCACATTTCACCACCCACATACCTACCATGAGCTTTGGAAATAGAAAATCTGACCAAGACAAACATATTTAAATATGAAATATGATGGAGAATCCAGTAAGGGAACGTTCAAATAGCATGTCTCCGACAGTTTTCTACAGAATTGAATAGACTGGAGGGCAGACAGCTTGTTGGAGGGTATGTGTGGCTGCAGGGTGCCTCAGAGAGTCTTCAGCTCAGGTTACTGATCCCACTGCAGGTTAGAGGAGAGACAAAGTCAAGGCTCTTTCTCGCAGCTTTCTTCAATGTGTTTTAAAATATGGGTGAGCATCATCATTCGCTCCGCTCCTGCACTTACAGATGATTCCCTGTCACCGCTAAACACACATTCACTGGTTCAGCACGAGAGGAAGTGAAGTGGGGGTGGGAGTGGGTGTGATGGATATCTTTGTTTCATGTGTGCGTTGAGATGAAAAACAGTAGGGGAGCTTCCTCTTTGAGCTCCTCTCTTCTGTCTCACTCTTTCAGTCAGGAGAAAGAGCGTGAGAGTCGCGCAGGGTGTAAAACACATCTCCTGAAAGCGAAGGACTGTCTGGTCTGCGGCCCATCTGCTCTTTTCAAACAAGAAGCGTCGACTTTTGTTATTTTTTATGGCTCTAATTTATGACTGATCGTCACACCTCATATATCATGAATGAGTGTGTGTCTCCTTGTCTTCTAAGTGGTGTGAAGTCAGCTTGCAGCCAAAGATCATACGGGCCGGTGTCTGGGTCCATCAGTTCAGACCACACACATACGCACACACACACAGTCACACACATATGCACACACAGGTCCCGGGTAGGGATTCCCCTCAGGCCATGCTTGCCTACAGCAGCAGGACACTTTAATGATGTCACATTTTAATGATGTCACTGGTGCTGACCTTTGGCTCGCACCAATCCCACGCCTCAGTGGGTCTGTGGGCGGGTACATTGACGAGTGAGTAGAGCTGCTCATCCGTAGTCGGGTATGAAAGTCTTCTCAACCTAAAGACAAAGTTTCTGGAGACATCATTGTCGTCGAGATGACAGAAAATTGCATTATACAGTCTGATTTGCATTCTCCAGACAACACCTTGCTAATGGTGACAGGATGGATGGTTCTGTGTATCACTGCTGGGCTGTTACACTCCGTCAACATGGCTCTCGTTTGATTTTCATAATCGGCACCTTGGATGGATCTGTAATGGTTGAAATTGCCAAACAGCAGAGCACCACTTCGGGGTGTAAAAATGTAAATAGCTTCCTCGCTGTGAGGCACGACCTAACCTAATGTCTGCTGCGGTATTGATTTCTGGTCCTTTACAATTTAGCCACCGGAACAATGACCTAAAGATCTATTGGTAGGACATGTAATCCCTTCCTCCTTCTCTCCCCTGCCCCCTCTTTCCCTCATCTTTTCTCCCTCTGAAGCATATACAAGCTTGCATGTGATGTGACCCCTCAAGCCCGCTGAATACTGATGCAGTCCCGTAACAGAGAGCTCACAGCCTTTATTGCGGACGCTGATGAGAGCGGAGCAGCGGCCGGTTGCCTCTGCCAAGGCAAACGGCCTGGGGCCACACTTTAGGACCCCGGCATGAAAAGACTTAGCCCACCATACCCCCAGGTCCCATCCATTATTCACTATGAAACACTCAAAAAGGCCGAACCCCGCCTTAGCACATAGTGCAAGAAAGATAATGTCTGTGTGTGTGTGTGTGTGTGTGTGTATGGGGGTGGAGACTGGTGCTTAATGGCAAGCTGTGAAGTTGGGGCAAGTCACACTCCTTATTCAGCAGCTGCTTTCATCCCCTGATTAGCTTCTTATTAAGTCTGCAGCTCCATGAAATTTTAATGAGAATTTATTAAAGATTACCCATGGTGTTGCTACTGTAGCGCCATTATAAATATATCCTGTTTCTCGACCAGATTTAAAGGTGCTGCTGCGATACATTCATCTGAGTCATTCGGTGGTGGTGCGCTGCCAGCCTGCAGGCGGAGCAGAGTTTGACCTTTCAGGACTTCATAATGGGATACATTTGTAAGTTTTGATAGCTAATTCCTGTGTCCTGTCGAGGAAGCGGCGTCGCTCGGAATCTTTCATGTTTCTGGTGATAAGGTTACTGTAGATACAGGATTTTTTTTTACAGCGGCGGCCCCACTGTCTTTGATTCACTCCAGCAGCCTTGAAAAACAGGAAGATGAAAGGGGATTGCACCAAAGCAACTCAGACAGACAGACAGATAGATGGAGAGAGAGAGGGAGAGACAGCTTTTGTTTTGTTGCTGGATTATAATTCTATGCACCCCCCCCCCCATCCTGCTTCCCAAACCATCCCCCTTCCCGCATCTTCAATTTCTAAGAGAATACCAAATAACAAGCATCTGAAATGATCCCTCTTGGTCGGCATCTCATTGCGCGAGACCAGGAATCAATCGCTGATCTCACTCCTCTTCACCACTTCTTCTTCTTTTCCTTGTTTCGTCCTGTCCTGTGTTGTGTCTGTAGTCAGATGTGTGCCACGCCGATGTGTTAATGAAGTGTGAGAAGGGAGGCAGTAACACGTCTCGCCCGTTTCACCCTCAGCTCCCCGGAGTGTGGGGATACAGAAAAGCAAGCGCACACGCACACATGAAGACGAAACACACACGCACACATTCTGTCTCACTCTCAAGGGGCTGATCCTGGAGAAACCAGGTTAATTAGCTTGTTCACTCCAGATCTTACAAAGAGTCATGCTCTTCTGATGAAGGGAGCCGCATTGTGCTCTGTTGCTTTGTGTGCTGCTAATAAAGCCTAATAAAGCCTTAATCATTATGGCTGGGTACCAGACCACTAGGTAGCAGGGTTTATTCAAACATTTGATTGATCTCCATTGTTGCTGAAGCCGTTATCAGCTGCTTATTCAGCACAGAAATGCTGTACCGAATTTGTGATGCCTGTTCCTGAAAACACAAGTCCAGACTGACACATATTGTCGATAGAAGGAACCAGAACGGACCTGAATTATCCCCTCGGCCTGATCCTTTGACGCAGGCAGCTCAGCACAAGTGCTGTAATCCTCTCCCCTCCGCGTCTAACAAAGCATTTACACGACACCATGTTGCTCACGTCCCTCCCTCTACCTGGAATTACTGCACGGCACTTACGCAACTAGCTTTTCCATGCAGTCATTTTGGGCCTGTGTCTGTCTTACACAACCCCTCCGATGCCACGGGATCGAGCCTCAGTTTGTTTTTGTTTGGTTTTTTCACCCCTGACAGGATTATGTGTTGTCTAGAGGTTAGCCAGGGTGCTCCTATTTTGGTCTTTGCGTGTGTCTGCACCGACGAGACTCACTGTACAAGCTTTTAATGACCTACTTAAGGCAACAAACCTCCCTTTCCCCTCCTCGTTTCTTTTAATGGACCTCTCTGTTCTGCGTGATAGATGTTGCATGCTCGGACGTCTATAAATACATTCAATATCCCCGTTCCCGACCCTGCGTCTCTCTGGCTCCTCGGGCTCGGTTTCATTCCAGAATCGATGCATATCTATGTTTCCATCCAATTGGTTGGACTCCTGATTCCATATTGCATGCTGAAGGGCGGTTATTAAGGTTCAGCTTGGTGGACAGAAACAGATAACACCCGTGCCTGTTTTATTTCAGTCGTACGTACAGTTATACACACACGCCTCACAGCAGCAGGCCAACAGTCTTGTCTGTGTTATTACCGGTGATGGATGTGTGTTATCTCGAGCGTCCCTCTGATGCATCAAGAAGCGCTGACCTGTCTGTGTCAGACCTGGCTGGCCACAGGATTTATGGGCTTCATCTGGTTATGGTCTGCTGATGAAGCTGGGTGTGTGCGAGAGAGAGAGAGAGAGTGTGTAAGCACACATTTGATCAGGCGAATCACCAGCCGGCTGCTAATTCCAAGCCACCTTGAACCTGCTGACGCTCGCGTAATAAAAATCTGACCCGGAAATCAAAGCAGAGACCACGCCCACCTGCGACTCTGCTGCTGATCGATTTGTTTCCCTGTAACGAAAATTTCATGTGAAAACATTCAGATGCAATTCTGTGAGCGGCTGAGGTCGGCTCGTTTGGTTTGAATATATTTGCATGCAGAAAAACTCATTTAGGGAAGCATTCCATCATGTTACGCAGAGTTTCGGCTTCACTGGCTCTCCCTGATTCTTCATTCAGTGAGATGATTGAAGGACGTATCCGTGTGTAAACTCGTTAAATGGCATCCATCAATTACTGTTTCTCCTCAGTGGCTTAATGTGTTGATGATGAGGGGAGAGGAGAGAGGAAGAGGAGTATGAAGGATAAAAAGAGAGAGAAGAGAAAAGCTCTGATACAAGAAAGCTGACCGATAAGCCGATTCCTTTCGATTCACACCAGTGGCGTCGACTTGATGGTGTTTGGGAAAGAAACCATTGTCTCTCTATGTGTGTGTGTGTGTGTGTGTGTGTGTGTGTGTGTGCTGAGGGGATTGTACCGCACATCTTTGCGCATGCACGAGGACAATGCATGCAGATACCGAAAGAGAGATAAGTGCCGAATGAGAGATGTGCATGCGACAACAATATGGCCTGTCAGTGGGGCACTCCCTGGCTGTAATTAGGTCAGAGTGTGTCTTCTCTCTGGAACATTATTAGCTTCTAGATTCAAACATGATTAGGATCGGCCCCACCTCCTCACGTCATTATCAACACATGGCCGTAAGAATCCCTCTGGCCTTGTCGCTGAATGAGGCTTTTCTCTCTGACAATTAAATGAAACAAGGGGAGAACACACACATTCACACACACACACATTCACACGTACACTCGAAGACATGCCGCTTAGTCATTTCCACCGTGCACGGCAGCTTTACGTGAAGCGATGAGCCCGTCTACAGGGACTCCATTGTCTGAAGTTGTGTGCTGCATTGAACTGCACACACTCCCCCAGATGCAGTAGCAGGTTTTCACTCCATTGCAGCACTCTCTCTGTCTGCTGAATTACAGCTAGCATCAGCAACTAAGTCTGAGAGCTATTGGCACACACGCACACATATACACCCCTCCGACTGCCGCTAGAGATGGAAACGGTCTCCATAGCAACATTCCCCTCTCCTGTTTAGCGCTCCGCCAGTAGCAGGTCCACAGAGGGCGTGGGGGGTACAAAACAACAAGCTCTCACTCTCTTTTTCTCTCTCTCTCTGTCTAATATTATTGTCACTATTAAATAGACCTTCGCTCTGGTGTGTGTTTGCATGTGTGTGTATGACAGACATTATGCTATTGCCTTTTTAGCCTGGGGCTGTATAATAATTACAGTCACCATTAGCCTCTTCTAAATCCAGGCAGATGTATGTCTTTGAGGAGGAGAGGAAAAGCTACCTTAAGGGTAGGTGTCTGTTATTTACTTTTTGGTGAAACTAGCTGTGCGGAGACACTGAGAAACGATGGCGATGGGTCAGGGTTAGAGAAACGATGGCGATGGGTCAGGGTTAGAAAAACGTTGGCGATGGAGTATAAATGGAGCAATTCTTATTGCTGTTATATTTTTACCACACACACCAAAAAGGAGCATGGTTTAAAGGGTTTGTGACTGTGTTTTTTAATGAAGGAGCAGGAGAGTCACTGAGCAGCACGGGGTCTCTCAGCCAGGAGAAGAGAGATGAATGGCATTATTAGCGTGGCGGCGGCCGCGTCCTCAAAAAAGCAGGAGTGAAATTAAATGACACAGATTGGCTCACTTCAATCAGACGAGGGGCTGAATTGGTTGATATCATGCAGTTAGTCATTGAGTGGCTTCGCCGAACCCATATTTCACCACACTAGGGTATCTGTGCCGCAAAGTCCTCTGTGGGTTTGTCACGAGATCCTCCTTTCATTCTTCCCCTGACATGTCTTCTACAAGTAACTCGACCAGATGTCTCTGAATTCTTGCCTTTTTGTCTGACTGATACCTTGACAGCTTTGTGCAGGACCACGCTGACATTTTCTCCCCCTCTCTGCTCTGCTTCCTGTGTTGCAGCTGACATTATCTCAACGGTCGAGTTTAACTCATCGGGGGAGCTGTTGGCCACCGGGGATAAAGGAGGCAGAGTGGTTGTCTTCCAGAGGGAGCAGGAGGTAGGAAATGCCAACAATGCAACACTAATTATGCTGCCCTTCTGCTGAAAGGATTTGACAGCCTTGGAACATTAAAGTAGGATTGTTTGTTTTATATTAGTGGTATATTTGAAAAGGATTGCTAGATGGAAATATATATCTTAAAACCACAAACAGCTAAAATCTCCCAAAAAGCTTTGGTGCGGCCATGAAAACGAAACCATACTACATGGAGAAGCATTGTTCATCTTTTCTTCTGAATCCCAGTTAAAATGAAAGGTTTCTAATGACACCACATATTTCATGCTGAATTACAGAGAAATATGTGCAGATGGTGCTCTGCACAACTAGAATGTCACATTTCATGTAATGGAGCAACAATAAAAATGTAGCATCTTAAAAATGAATGTTGATTCGATGTAAATTGTAAACTGTGATGCTAAACTTACCATAAACTGTAGCTTCAATGAAGTGCTAAACAAGCAAATAACTAGACTTTTTCATCAAGATCCATGCATTATCCCCTGAGAAATTCACAAAAATGTCGAAAAACGCCCTATCTCGCAATCTTAAAGAAAAATTCCTGGTCCACACAGAAAAGTTAATAGGGTCTATTCTGGGCCGAGACCCATCCTGAATCAAATTCTTGTAGAAATCCAGTCTGTAGTTTTTGTGTAATCCTGCTGACAAACCAACCAACCAATCAAAAACTGCACTGGTTGAAAACATAACCCCCTTGGTGGAGGTAAAAAATATTTCTAGGTTATATACAGTGTGAAAACATCACAAAGCTAGCAGCTCTGTGAGGCTGTACTTAGGCACAGTGACAATGCTAACATCAGCATAAGCTCACAGTGACAATGCTAGCATGCTGATGTTTAGCAAGTATAATACTTCAGCATGTTCACATGTTAACATTTACTGATTAGGACCAAACACAAAGTACTCTTACTCACCGGATGTATAATGTTGGTATAAAGCCTGCCATTGGCTGTCTATGTCAGTCGGCGTTGTCCTCCCATTCCCCATATTTCCAAGCTAGTTTTTCAAAAACCCTGCCTCTATGGGAAACAACAACAACAACCTCCAAGCTAACTTGCAAACTACATCCTGAAATTAGAAAGTTACCCTAACGGTTGCTAATGGTAGGCACGTAAACAAGCTAGCTGTTCCTAACTTTTCTTTTGTGGGGTTTTAGCCATTAAATGCCAGGACTATTTTGCAGGGGCACTGCCGCTTCATTCTGGGCTTAGTGGCTCCTAAGATGATTGCAGTTGCTTCAAAATAAATCCAAACAAGGTAGAGCATTTTTTTTTATCCTTATATGGGAATGATAATGGGTGCAGTCAGACCTTTTGCGCTGTGGAGATGCAGATAAATAAAGATGCTTTTACACAAAGTGAAACTAAGGCTGATGGGGATGTCATTAGTTTTGCAGGTACAGTATCTAGACATTTAAGGGGAGATGTACATTTGCACCAGAATGATTTTTGCTCAAATGTTGAACATTATGTTCAGTATTTTAACTGATTATAACAAAGTGGTGTGAACCAATATTTAACCTTCTAGTCTCACTATGTCTCTCGTGCTCTCTGTCTCTTGCAGAGTAAGAGCCAGCCCCAGCGTCGAGGGGAGTACAATGTTTACAGCACATTCCAGAGCCACGAGCCGGAGTTTGACTACCTGAAGAGTTTGGAGATTGAGGAGAAGATCAACAAGATCAAATGGCTTCCTCAGCAGAATGCCGCCTACTTCCTGCTATCCACCAACGGTCAGTCTGTTAGCTAAGTTAGCTTACCTTACTAATGTAGAAGCAACAAACGGGGCAAAACGGTCAAAAAAAACATACATCTGTCAAGAGAGTGCGTTTAAAAATGGGCTCCGTGTTGTTGTTAGTGACTAACGGTGTCAGCTAAAGGCATGATTTATTGCTCACTTTGCAGAATGGACAGATATACAGCTGATGTAACAGGAGATGTTATTAATACCACATGAAAATGTCTTTTTGACTATTGGTGTGAACGTATTGGTGTTATGCTTGGCTGAGCAAGTGCCACCAGCAGAAGCGTCTCAGATTGAGAAGTTCATGCATGGCTGCCACAGCAGGAACACACACACACACACACACACACATATATATCAAAGCATGTGCCACCACACACTCAGACAGACACACACACACACATCAGCAGAGAGACGTCTTACAGATTGTGGACTTCATGCATGGCTGCTACAGAAGTGCTAGCGGTGGCTGGAGCAGATGGCGGAGGGTCCTGTGGAGATGGCCTCGCTGCTCTGACACCAATATTCACAGCGGAAATTAAAAGAAAAAAAAAAAACAACCCGACTGCTGCCGCCATCCCCCTTCACTAGACCGACAAGATGAGATGTAACTGGTGTTTGTGTGAAGCAGAATTGAAAAAGCGCCCAGATGGCTTTGTCAGGGGGAGCGTACACTGCAGCAGGGAAATGTAGTCAAGTTGTAGATTGATATCAGTGACATCAGAATGTTCACAGGAGCCGCCATTCATCATTCTCGCTGGCTCCTGCCCAGCTACATGCCAGATTGGCCGCCCAACCCCCCGCATCCATCTTGTATGTGAGATACACTGTAGTGAGCCGTGATCTAACTGTATGTTGTGTGTCTGTTTGTGTGTGTGTGTGTGTGTGTATGTTTGTCTGATGTATCCATCCCAGACAAGACAGTGAAGCTGTGGAAAATCAGTGAGAGAGACAAGCGCCCGGAGGGCTACAACCTGAAGGATGAGGACGGACGGATCAGAAACCCGTCGACCATCACATCGCTACGGGTAAGAGGTCACACAACACCAACAGGTCTAACACCACCCAAAATGTCACATGGAGTCAGGTAGCGGCTCTATGTCCTGTCGTGCTGGTGTATGAAAATTTTACTGTTTGGCTCTGAGTCAAACAGCAGGTCATGATCGGAGCAGAAACAAAAACAAAACATTTCTAACTGCAGCCTCGGGCCTCTTCTAGAGGTAGAAAATGGAAGCACATAAGATGTTAATTTGATATAAATGTGAAATATGAAAACTTACAGCAACAACGTACATAAATATTTAATCAAAGTGGATGATTTCAAATCCCCACAGTGCACTATGAACTACAGTGCTGTCAAAGTCATCACGGTTCCAATGCTGATGCATATTTAAGCGCTTCAGTGGTTTTCAATATTGCATGTTCACCACATACTGTAGAAAACAATCCTCCAGCTTTGCCCCACCACATGTAACAAAATCCACCCACCAGCATGCATTTAAATTAAACTTGTGATTTTGAAAATGTGTTTTTTTGGTGCGGCTAAACAAACTAGATGTAGCTGTGTGCTAAATAGTAAAGCTGGTTGGTGAATTGTGTTACCTCATGAGAGAGAGAGAGAGCCAAGGTAAGCTAAGCTTATCAACTGCTGGTGCTAGCTTTAATAGATATGAAGCTAGAGCGAATGGCTGGTTAGCATAGCTTAGCATGATGACTGAAAACGAGGAAACAAATCCGCCCAACAAATAAAAATAACAAATAAAAAATGAACATAGAAAAAATGAAACTTTTTTTATTTGGTCCAGTTTAAACAAACTAGATACAGTGTGTTGACTAGTGAGCTGTAGAAGCTGGTAGGTGAATATTTTTACCTTTAGAGAGAGCTACGCTAACTATTTCTCTTTGTTTTCAGTCTTTAAGCTAACCAACTGTTATAATGGCAGATATAAGAGTGGCATCAATCTTGTCATCTAACTCTTGGCAAGAAAATAACCATATTTCCCAAAATCTCAAACCCTCCTTCAAAGGTACAACAGCTCAGAACAATGACAGAGAAGAGAAAATTATTTGAATTTGAAGGCTAAAGGTGCCAAAGCTTTGAATGTACCTGTCTTCCAAGAACGGCATGCTGACTTTTTCACAGCATTTTGACTCGTCGCAAAAGCACAAGTGTTACTAACAGCATAACTGGTGGCCTTTTTCTATTCCAGCGTCCCTGTAAGTCATGACAATGTGGCAGTGAACCAGCATGAACAATACCAGAAAACTGAAACTAATGCCGCTAAATGGAATTCAGCCATCATTCATTTTATAATTAACACCTGTGCTTTTCTTACTGTGACATGTCAAAATGTTTTAAGGTCTACCTTCAGGTTTGCACTGTGAGTAGTCTGAAGGCTGAATAAGTGCAGCTCAGTTAAGCTGATTAAAGCAAAATATAGCATTCAGCCATTATACCATGATAGCCTTTAATCCTCCCTAAACTTCTTAGAAACACACACCGACACTGATACACACATTAATATATATATATATGCTCACTTTCAGCTCACTTTTAGCTGATGAACAACACCAGCAAACACACAATCATTGGGCAAATTTGAACTTACACTGGTAGAAGAAAGTGAGGATGAGTGATCGATATGTGCACTGAGGTGAAGAGCATGAAGGGATCATCCTCTCCGCCCCCCTACCCTCTCTCATTCTTATCACCCCACTACCTCTTTAATTTTCACACAAAGCAGGCAGGCACGTAGGACAGTGTGTGTGTGTGTGTGTGTGTGTGCGTGTGTGTCTGCCATAGTAGATTAATGCTGTGTTCAGCGTGTCTGTCCCTCTTTGTCTGGCTGGCCAGGGGATCATAGCAACCTGGAGGACAGGCCGGGACTGTGGCAATCCTGTTTAGAGGCTGTGAAATCTGCGCAGGGGGGCGAAAGCAGAGGAGGAAAGGAAGAGCTTAGAAAAATCAGTCCAAAATGTAGTCAAAAAAATCACACAATAATGCTCCTTATTGTGTTATGTTAAGTCTTTCATTCAGTTTGTCCTTCAAACACAAAGTATGTCCCGCCTGTGCTGCTTTAAAAGAGGAAACAGCTTAAACATTCTGTGTTCTGAACATATTTCTAAGAGTATTTATGACTTTTTAAGCAAATATATCTTAATTTAAAGTAAACTGTTTTACTTACTGTAAGGAGGAGAGTCTATGGGGTCATTTCGAGCATGCTGAACAGTGTAACTGTCAGTGTTGGGGGTTATGGGTTAATACGGTCTGTGTCTCTCTGGACAGCTAGTGAAAGACATGGAAATGAAGTGACACCCATGGAGATACAGCAGCCTGCTGGGCTGCCATGTCTCTCTGTCAGTGCCAGCAACGGACGATAGAAAAAGGGAAGAAGCAGTCGATTTGTTCTCCTCTCTCCCTCCCCTCCCTTCTCTCTTTGTCTGGGTTTTATCTGGCCAACGGGGGGCTGCTTGCAGACTGGTGCTGGGTGTCTTTGAAGCCCGAGCAGTACTGTGCTTGTGTGTGTGTGTGAGTGTGTGTGCGTGTGTGTGTGTGTGTGTGTGAGCTGGTCTTAATTCTGCAGAGTTCAGTTATCATTCCTCAGCAGGGCCTAGCGATGCCCTCGGGCCATCTCTCTTTCTCTCACACAAACAAGAGAATGGGGGAACTTCTTCGACACTGATGGAGAGAGAGGGCAAGAGAAAGAGAGGGAGGGAGAGAGAGGGAGGGAGGGAGGGAGGAAGGGAGGCGTGATCACTGAGTAGCCGTGTAGCCAACGATATTCACATTCTGATTGAACCGGCTCATCAAACGGCCCCGGAGCCCCTCAGTCGCTGTCTCTGTTTCATTAAGATTTGTGGAGTAAATGTCAGATGAATCCCTGGAGTCATCTAGTTGTGACTCCCTCACACACACACACACACACACACACACACACACAAACACACACAAACGTGTATGCACATTCACACATACACAACAAATATCTGAGAAGGCCTCTAGGAGAGCAGCATCAAAGTGCACAAAATATCGTGTTACGCAACACGTCAAAGCCTTCGAGATGAACCCTTCTGGTTTTTCCTCTTCCTCTCCCTAACTGACCTGTCTTTCACCAATAGGTGCCGGTGCTGCAGCCGATGGACTTGATGGTCGAGGCTACGGCCAGGCGTGTGTTCAGCAACGCCCACACCTACCACATCAACTCCATCTCTGTCAACTCCGACCTGCAGACGTTCATCTCCACAGACGACCTCAGGGTGAACCTGTGGAACCTGGAGATCACCGACCGCAGCTTCAGTATCCTCTAACTCGGGTCCTGTTATTATCTATATCAGCTAAAGTCAACAGTAGTGATTTGTCAGTGATTTGGTCTTCACCGTGTGAAGCTGTCTGCTAAATATCCAGGGTAGCTGTCTGAAAGTTGATCCTTAGCGCCCGTCCCTCAGACATTGTGGACATCAAGCCAGCCAACATGGAGGAGCTGACGGAGGTGATCACCTCAGCAGAGTTTCATCCTCAGCACTGTCAAACCTTCGCCTACAGCAGCAGCAAGGGCTCAATACGCCTGTGTGACATGAGACAGGCTGCGCTCTGCGACAAACACTGCAAATGTGAGTACCAGCAGAGTGCATCATGGGAAAAA
Source organism: Pagrus major (assembly GCF_040436345.1). Taxonomy (NCBI): domain Eukaryota; kingdom Metazoa; phylum Chordata; class Actinopteri; order Spariformes; family Sparidae; genus Pagrus; species Pagrus major. The sequence goes on along the minus strand of NC_133232.1, from coordinate 20,670,528 downwards.
TGACAAAGAAAGAAGCCAATACTTATCTTTATAGATTTCTTCTTCGTCGTCTTTTTTTCTTCTTCTTCTTTCTATGGGACTTCATTCCTCCAGCAAAATATTATCACTCTTTTTGACCAGACATCAAAAAGTGCTATAAACTCAAGAGTTAGCATGATTATTAGAATTTTTTCCACAATTTATTCTCCATCTGTCATCTAAATGTTGCTTCAAAGCCTTCTCTCTAGCAAGCTTCTGCATAAAATTAGCCTCGTTGTGATAAATAGTTAATTGAAATATAATTTGTATTATTTTATTTTCATTTTTTCTGGTTATCATCTGGTTTTCATTTTAAGTGCAGGGTCCGCAACAATTGGTGATAACAAAAAGGAATTTACTCTCTCTTAATAATTATTAATAAATGCTGCAATAAAAAAAACTTGAAAATGATCAGAGATAGACATGAAATATGGTTGCGGTTGCTGATTACAATTTGCTCTGATTTTTCCAAAATATTTTTTTTAATCTTCTCTTGCAGAAATGAATGTGATATTGTAAATATTTTAGCATCTAATTATTAAAAGTGCTGTTGTGAAAGAACAAGAAAGTACTAACAGATTTAGCCACGTATTTAAACAAAGGACGCTTGTGTAGCCATCAGAACCTCCACATTGAGTTGAGTAGTTGTAGTATTTTAAGTTTGATTAGCTTTAAACAAGGAAAGAGTCCTGTAGGTTTGACTTTGTGGACTCAGAACGGGGAAAGCAAAAACAAATATACACACAACAAGGAAGCAAATCAACACTCAGTGTTTCTGCTTCAGCTCCACCTTTGTGTTTCTTTGTGCCCCCCCCCCCCCCCCCCCCCCCCCCCGCTCAATATGCCAGGATTGATAACCCATCAATAATTCTCCCTGTGTGTCTCAAACAATGAATGGCCTTTCCTGAAGCTTAACACGGCACACATACACTTTGGATGAATGAATAATGAATACATTGACATTTTCGCTGGGAAATCAATGGCTTAAGAGCAATCGCATTAGTCCCTCATGGACACACCTTGTTGTTCAATAATGTCGCTCATTTCCTCAGACATATTGATGGGTTCACTGGACCGCTAACACGGGCCTGTTGAGTTTCACATTTATTTGAGGGGCTGAAAAAGGAGAAACGTTTGGGTTTTGGAGTAAAATTTAAGTTGTAGCGTTCACAACCATGCTCTGATTGTTTGATATTGACATGTGCGTGCCTTTACTTGACAGCTGCTTGCAGTACGCACACACACACGTAGGCACACACACACTCTTGCAGAGCAGGCAGGTGCTCTCGTTAGCCTCAGGACAGGTCTGTTGATACCGACCTACTGTCTCACTGCATGAACGCGGATGGCTCAGAGCGATGCATAATGCCCTCCCTCCCACACACATACACACACACACACAGCCCCTCCTTCTCTTGACATCCACACACACACACACACAACTTTGTGAAGCCTCTACCTTAACAACACAAACACACACATTCTACCTGCAAATCTGGGAGGATGGATGGATGGATGGATGGTTAGGGGAGGATTGCCAAAGCGTTGAGCCCCAGGACAGAGAGAGAGGGGGACCAAACAGCCCTCATGCTGACTCCCCAGGGACCCTATTATACAACGCGAGGGAGGGCAGGGACACACACACATGCATATAAACATGCACACACACTCGTACACAAACACTCATTCACCGACACACACACAAATCCAGCAGGGCTCAAATGGGCCCAACACTTTGACATTGATTTGTTTTTCTTATCCCTCCCTCATCCCCCCATTTTTTCATCTCTCACGCCGCATCCCTTGTTAGACTCCCCATCGGCACATCACAGAGCCTCAGCTGAGGAGGAGGAAGAGGAGGGGAGGGTAGGGGAGGGGGCATATTTGGAAAGATGGAGAGGAGAGAGAGGGGAGGAAGGGTGGGAGGAAAGGAGGAGGAGGAACAATAACTTGACAGCTAACGATGGAATGCCTGGCTCTTATCCCCAGCGTGCTGGCCTGCACACAGATCAGCAGCTGCCAGAATCAATATGAATCATAACCAATATTTACCCAGCATGCTGACCCATGACTGCCTCCCTAAACACACAGAGAAATAACACTGTGAGGAGATGCAGCTGCTGCAGGAAAACCCCACATCTAGGCATTGTTGTGGCTCTTACCGTTCACTAATGACGGCCCCCACCAGCCTAAACAAAATCTGTTTTGTTATTTCACACCGTGAATGATTAAAAGACTTGGAGGCGGAAAACATCTCTTTGAAGCGGCGACCTCCTACAGTGTAAAATGTGTTCGCTGTGTCAGAAGATAACCGCTTTTTGTTTTTTTTTGCTGTTGTAGACTTCGAGGAGCCAGAGGATCCGTCCACTCGCTCCTTCTTCTCTGAAATCATCTCATCCATCTCTGACGTGAAGTTCAGCCACAACGGGCGCTACCTGATGACAAGGGACTACCTCACTGTCAAGGTGTGGGATCTTCAAATGGAGAACAAACCACTAGAGACGTACCAGGTGAGCTTTCTTCCGTCATGCTTTTATGTGCCTGTTGGAAAGCTTGAAGGCTCCAAAGATAATTCTCAGCTGGTGGATCAAATCAAAACTTATTGATTTCAGACTAATCACTCAACATAATCCTGTTTCACCGTCACCCTGCCCATCTGTAACTGTGTCATCTCCAGCGATGACCCCAGGAGGGCTTATTGAGCCGACTGTCCGTAAAAAGACAGATAGCAGCGCTGCTGATGCAACCTGAAGGGCAAAACCTCCCACCGTGTGGTCACTGGGGTCAGATCCACACTGTCTTGATCAGGGGAAGCCATCTTAGGGCAGGTCATGATTGATAAGGCCATCAGCTGGGCTCAAGGGATTCTTCATCCAATTCCAGCTCCGCCTCCGCCTCCACCTGCTACCTTAGCATCTTAGCTTAGGTCACGAGGTCTGGAGGGATTACTGAAAGTAGAGCATATGGCAGCGCAGCTTATGGTTGTATGACGAACTTTAGATGCTTAGAAAGTGTGACAATAATCCACCAGCTGGTTCACACTTTCATGTTTTATTTATTTTTCAGGTTCACGACTATTTACGAGGCAAACTTTGTTCTCTGTATGAGAATGACTGCATCTTTGACAAGTTTGAGTGTGTCTGGAATGGATCGGACAGGTAAAGATTTGTTTCTTATTCATCCATGCACCCATCCATGCATCTATCCATGTTGTCTCAATAACCCTTCGCTCTGCTCTGCTCCCCCTCAGCGTCATAATGACCGGCTCCTATAACAACTTCTTCCGAATGTTTGACCGGAACACTAAACGTGACGTCACACTGGAAGCGTCCAGGGAGAACAGCAAACCCAGAGCCATTCTCAAGCCTCGCAAGGTACGACACTGCTCATCAGCACAAGTGACCTGCCATCTGGACGTCCTGCGTGTGTTTATGGCAGCTGGATTTGCTGTTTTATGTATCACTAATAGTGAGAAAACGCTTTGGGGCCTCTACTTGGCTTCAAATCCAGATTTTTAAATATCATGATGACTCAGAATAAGCTACAATATGGTTGATTATGACCTGAAATTTCATATCAAAATACCACTGCATAGACCATATTCACACTCCTCTGACATCAAACTCAGGTTGGGAAGCTCAAATGTTGTATTGCTGTGTTCAAGGGTGCAAGTCGTGTAAATGTAGGCAATCTGACACATGGTTGTCATTTCACGGCCTCCTGATTGATCAGTAACTGTAAAGACAATGCATAGTTTAAGCTAGAGGGACACCGGACCATATTTCAAGGTAAAACAACAGGTTTGATAACCAATTAGCTTCCTTTAGACTACTTTTTGATACTGTTTTGATGCGATATGATTAGGAAAGGCGTAAATTAACTCAGAAATATCAACACACATCCTGGAGACATTTGTCTAAACCAGGAAGTGAAACACACAGCATGTAATCAAACGGTAATGTAAGCTAGGCAGTTGTTGAATGCTAACGCCAGCTAACAGGTTATCAAATATGTTGTTTTATCCTAAAATATGGCTGAATGTGCCTCCAGATGTTCACTATCCATCATCCTATCAGTCGCTGATCAATTGGGAAGCTGTCTAATGATGACAATTTGCCAGATTACCTACGTTTATACAACTTGCAACCTGGAACACAGCAGCATAATATTATCACATGAATTAAGTTTCCCATCCTGAGCATGACGTTGGAGGAAAATGGCCGCCATGTTAATAAGATCTATTGGCAGTCAAAGTCACATAGTAGGATCACAACAGGCCAGAACAATGGGAAATTAATGTATTATATTAGCTGTGATAAATAAACATTTACAATAATAAATATATATACATATATATATGTATATACATATATATAATGAATATATTTTATGTATATATAATATTAATATACAGATAACTTTTTTTTTTTTACAAGAAAGTGATTGCTCTAGAGAAAGTTGGATATTCATTCATGCTAGATATTTTTGCCTCTTTTGTCTTTCTATTGCGTTGTTTTTTTTTTCACAACTAGATGACACTCAGTAGAGCGCACACATTCACCCCTTTAATAATATGAAACATAGATCTGGATTTTTTTTTATCATTGAATTGTGCCCATATAATGATACCAGCCACCTAAATGCACCTGAATTTTTTCACCAAGACCCATGCATTGTTCCCTGAGAAATTAATTAAAATGTTAAATCTCGCAGTGTGAGAAACAATTCGGGGATCTGCACCAAAAGTTAATGGGTTCTATTCTGGGCTCAGACCAATCCTCCATCCAAGTTTCGTGTAAATCTGTTCAGTAGTTATTGTGTAATCCTGCTCACAAACCAACAAACGGACACAGACACACTTCCTTGGCTGAGGTTATAAGTAGAATAGATGGCTCAATAAATAGAGCAAAGCAAACTAAGGCCAAATGATCGTTAAAGCTGCACAAATCAATATTTTCACATGACCAATGGGTCAGATTACTACCTTTATTGTGAAAGGAGTACCTCAAAATAGTGAATCCATACATAATTACCACCTGATTCTGATGTTTCTTTCAGCTGTCTGGGGCGTTTTGGCATCTTTCAGCTCATTGTTTTTTGTTTCTGGTTCACTCTCACCACTCTGACCAACATCAAAAAAAAAAGAAGAGAGAAAACGCTCTTATAAACTAGCTGTAAGGTACCTGCTCAGCAACAAACAGCACACAAACAAATTTAATAAGTGGCTGGTGCATTTAGCAGCTAAAGGCAAAACTAATAGAGATCAAACAGAGCTTTGAAGACAGTGTATATCACACTAACTCGTTGGGTGGTCAGAAACACGACTCAAATTAATGCTAATGTTGCTTCAGGTCTCCTGGATCTGTAAATTGGCAACTGTTTGCTAACACATTCGTCAACTTTATGATTCAATATAATATGTCAGTTTGTGTTTGACAGCTTGTTCTGGTCCTGTTTTAGCAAACTAATGCTTTAAAAACTGTCAACATATCTTAACTGCTCTTCATCCCTCCTGCCACCCTCCAGGTGTGTGTAGGTGGGAAGCGTCGTAAGGATGAGATCAGCGTAGACAGCCTGGACTTCAGCAAAAAGATCCTTCACACTACGTGGCACCCGCATGAGAACATCATCGCTGTAGCGGCCACCAACAACCTCTACATCTTTCAAGACAAGGTCAACTAACGGGCAGTCTGCCCCCTGCTGACCCCCCACACATGAGGGTCTGGGTTGGAGAAAGAGCGAGATGGAGCCCTTATCTACATCCTTCTCCTCCTCTCCCTGTGTCTTGTTGCTGCCGGTCTTGAATTTCGCTGCAGAGATGAATATCCAGTGACTCAACTTTGGGAAGTGATACAACCTGGATACAATTTGAGGAAAAAAGCTCCTCAAAAAATCAAGGATGGACTTTCATTCTTCAATTTGACTTCTCATTTAATTTATTTAGCCATGCGGACACCTGGAGAAGAAGTAAATCCTGTGCATTTATGCAACAAGAGGATTGCTGCATGAGTACCATGATGTAGCAGCCCTCTGCACCCTGAAGAAAGGGGCACGCTGAACATAAAGTAGAGCACACAGACAGAAACTTAGCTTACATGATGGTGGCTCATTGTCATGTAGCAACAGTGCCCCCTCTCTTTCAATCTGCTCATGCTACAGTGCATGTGATCGACCCCGTGGCCTCTAACTGAGGCAGAGTCTCGGACTGTGCAGAGTTCCTACAAATGAGGAAGAGACTGTTAATCTGTGACCCCACAAACTGAGAGTTTTCTCTGCCTGTGACACAACGTGGTCAGTCTTTCTAGTACCAATTGTGTGTCTCCCCACCTGGTGAGACTGCTGTAGTCTGTAATATGTGAATGAAGCCCTTCCGGGCTGTGTCAATGGTTTTATTTAATGCTGTTGTTTTATTGAGTCCTTCTCTCGGTCGATGAGTCTGTTTAGAAGCTGTGGTGCCTTCTTTTGGTATGTGGGGGTTTGATGTAGTGGGAGCGGGAGGGAGGGGGGGGACTGAGTACAAGGCAGGAGTGTGAATGTTTCAAATGAAATGTTAACTTAGGAAACTTTCTTTTGTTTCTTTTTTTTTTCTCTCTTTCTCTTAAAAACAAAAACAAAAAAATGCTCCACTGAGGTCCCGAAGTGGGAAAAAGTGCTTGAAGCAGTGTAGTCCAGAAGTACAGTATAGCACCGGCTACATGCTTGTGAGTTCAGGGGAGGACGCTGTGATATGTACAAAGTAATTGTTGCTCTGATCACATTGCAGTCAGTCTGATGTCATCAGTTTGCAAGAGACACGACAAAGCCACATACATTGTTTTTTTCTGTTTTGGAAGAAAATCTGACCTCCTCACCCCATTCTTTACCTTATTTGCATCGTCCTGAAAATGATCTGTAGATGGTAGAAGCGTAAACGTATCATGTTGAATTTATTGAACTTAAACTTGAGATTTTTTTGGCGTAACCTAATGCTAGCATAGCTCCTTTTGCATGCGTCGGATCTGATTCTGACGAAATTGACAGCCTGCACATAGATATTCGAGCATCTACAGATCATCTGAGGCACTATGCAAGTAAAAGCAAAAGTAGCCCGTTTAGAAATGTTTGATTTGAGACTGCTGCCGTTCCTGTCCGTGTTCCTGGTAACATTGAACAGTAGCAGGCTGTGTTTCAGCGCTCGTCTCAGATTTCTTTTAAGAGCCAACTCCCATTAAGGAAAGCAGTCAAAGGTCTAAATGAGCTCTGTGAAATCAGGGAATTATTAAGTGTGGTTCTGTTAAACAGTAATGTCTTCTAAACAACCTCCTTTGTGACACTAATTGAAACAAAAAAAAAAACCTTTTATAGCTCAGAATGTATTGAAATGCAATTAATTTACCATGCAGTCTTTATGCTTACTGGACTTTCTTTGAATAAAAAAATAAAGATGTGCAAGTTGAACGCCTACATTGTTGCATCTTCTTTGTTCACGCTGCTGACTCAAAGTGAATGTTAATCAAGTGATTCATGTCCTGACTGTGTTCAGTGCTGCTTGTGGTGCAAGGACGCCCTCTTGTGGATGAAGACTGACACATGAAAAGGAAGTCTTGCAAAAAAAAAAAAACAGGAAAAAAAAGGGAGGAAACATGATTTTCATCAACTGGACACAGTTGGTGGTTGATTTCAAATTAGTCCTTGTCAAAATTTTCTTAATTTCTTTTCATTTTTCATGTTTATTCATATCATCGTAATTAGCCGTTGTGAGAGCAGAAATCAGGCTTCCAGATGAGGGTTGCTGTCCGACACTAACAGCTCAGACAACACAGGATGGATTGCTGATGGATGCTTCATGTCATGTTCTGTTTCTAACAAACTCTTCGATGCCTTTGCTGTAAAAACAGATTTGTGCATCAGTCTCTAAGAACACCTCACTCTAATGACCACTCATTTACATTTACACAAATTAGAACGCCGATACATTCATCTATCATACTGTGCACATTATGCAGAGTTTTTCTAATTGGCCCCATGAGGCTGTAGTCGACGCACATTTTGTCAGCTGGGGACAGCAGCTGTCAATCAAAAAGCATCTTTATAACCAGCTGCAGAAGCTGAATCACTGTGTCTCAGGATAAGCCCGGGGACAGACAGGAGCTCCACTGTGATCATCGATCGTCAATCGATACCTTCTCTGATACGATTATTCTTTTGTGTTTAGATTCAGATATAACAAATCTTTCTTTTTTAGTTTTTGGAGATCTTACACCCAGATCCTTTTTCCTTCTCCTGGCTGCCTTTTTCTGATCCTTTCTTTTCGGGAAAGATGGACAAGTTGAGTGTGAATAACGCGACAGTGGTGAACAGCTCCTTAGACAACTGGTCATTCAATGACCATGGCTCATACCAACACCTGGACCCTGGGGAGCTGAGGGTCCTGGTGCCGGCTATTCTGGGAATCATCTGCGTCTTGGGTGTGGCTTGTAATCTCACTGCGATGGTGATCTTGTTCTCCAACGCTCATAGGGGCAAACTCTCTGTCATCAATTCCCTCATCTTCAACCTGATGTTTGCTGACGGGCTGGTGCTGATGTTCACGGTGCCTTTCAGGGCTGCCTCCTACTCCAAAGCCAGCTGGAACCTGGGCTGGGTGGTCTGCAAGACAGCCGACTGGTTCCTCCAGTCCTGTATGGCAGCAAAGAGCTTCACAGTGGCTGTCATGGCCAAAGCTTGCTACCGCCACGTGTCCAACCCCACCAAGCAGGTGAGCATCCACCTGGGCTCCATCCTGGTGGTGTTCTTCTTCATCTGGCTGTCCGCCTGCTCTGTCACAATCCCTCAGTGGCTGTTTGCTCGGCTGCAGAGAGGGATCCGCGGGCTGGTGTGTGTACTGATCGTTCCTGCTGAAGCCAAGGATTTCATGTCTGTGTACGTCAAAGCATACCCCCTGGGGGTCTACTGTGCACCTCTCAGCTTTGCCCTGATGTATTTCTGGAAGGCTTACGGCCAGTGCCAGCGCCGCTCCAGTAAGACTCAGAACCTGCGCACACAGATCCGATCCAGGAGAATCACCTTGATGCTGTTCAGCCTGACCGTGGCCATGGTTATTCTCTGGCTTCCACAGTGGGTCGTGTGGGTTTGGGAGCGTCACATAGCAGAGAAGGAAAGTCAAGGAGCCAAGCCCCTCGTCTCCTCGCTTCCCCTTTTTCTAAGCCTCTCTGCTCAGCTGCTCACCTTCTCTCTGTCTCTGGTGAACCCTCTCATCGTCCTGTCCCTCTCCGAGGAGTTCAGAGAGGGCTACAGGGGGCTGTGGAGGCGCCTCACCCTGCGCAAACAACCTCCCTCGAGGCCAAAACCTGGACCCCACAACCCCACGACTCTCCGGTCGCCTTGCCCCAGACCGGAGACTTCCGGCCAGCTGCAGGGGGAGAGGAGCCCTAGATCAAGCTCCAGCCAGGATCCAAGAGGAGAGGCTCAGCCCCAGCTGGAGCAGGGAGAAGGAGGGAGAGACGTAGACACAGTGAGCCTCAAAGATGGGATTGTCTTGCCTGATTTGGAGCAATTCTGGCACGAGAGGGAGAGTGGATCGCACATGGAGGAGAATGATCCCGTGCCCTGGGAGCACCAGAGCAAAGAGGAGAAAAAATAACAACCGCCTTCAAGATGATCTTATACACCATTTTCAGACAGGCTGAGTGCTACACTGAAAATCATTTGTATTCTGTCAGCTGTGTTCATGATATTATTCAAAGGTAAGAAGTACGATCAGTGTGGAATATGAGTGTGGACTATAGAGCAGGATCATCTGTATATATGATAAACATCACATAATGTGGTCTTATTGTTGTGTAATGAGGAAGAACTAGATTATAATTAGAGTAAGATGACTGGAAAGAATACAGAGTACTGTAGATATTTTCAGTATAATGTGGTTAACATTGTAAGTCACAGTTTTCTTGAAGTATTTGGCCATGATACTGCTCTTTAATTAAAGTTGCTGCAGAAAAATATGAGAATCTTAATTTGAAATCCTAACTGGGGGTAGATGTTAAAACCGTGAATGTGTTTTGCCTTTGGATAATGTTTGGATAGTGTTTGTGTTCCCTGTGCTCTTTCTGTGAGACCAGTGTTTACAATAAAGACAATTCTAAAACATGTAGCCTGTATGTGATAAAACCTGTCTTTGTGGTGTCAAAAATGTGAAAGATTAAGTGAAATATACACAAACAACTGCAGTATGGCTTTCGGCTCAGTCATGAATGTTTCCGTCATTGGTTAGATGAGTGACACACAAACATACGCAAACACACACATGTACAGTGGAGTCTTAATAGGACGGATCAGACATCAGCGGATGATCTCCCGCTGACATCGGGTCATTAAATGTATTTTCATCCATTAGAATTGCCATGGGTTCTAATTAGAGGTAAACAGCTTTGGTGTGAACTCAGATGGAGGCGTTTCAGTGGGAGTCTCATAAGGAATTCTCTCTGCATTGATCTGAATACACACGATAGGTCAAAACCTCAAGGTAAGAGGGATAAACAACATGAGCAAACTGTGCCTGAGATGATCTGTCATCGATCTGTCTGTCTGATGTAACAGCAACCCGACTGTGATGAACATTAAAGCCATGTGAAAATAATATGACTTTTTACTTGTTACTCTAATGATGTAAAATAATCTAACATGGGTTTACATTTATTAAGTTAGCATAAGAACAGGAATCTAATGACATTCAGATGAGAGCAGAAGAAAATTTAGTCACCACAGTTACCTTACACCTTTCTTTGCCCCCCCGCCTCCTCTTTATGACATTTTCCTCTCATTAATCATTTATGTTGACCTTTTATTGCCAGAGGCAAGTACCTCAATCAGAGCAACACTCACTTAACTATATAACCCTCCATCAGTCCCCGAGGTATTGACCCGGCCATAAACACTGCAGGGGAACAGCTATGAACTCATTTTTGGACTGAAATTGTAGCCTTCAATACATAAACAGAGGCATTATTGAAGGGTTATTGTACAGCAAAACACAAAAACAGTGACTGTTAACATAGTTTTCTTTAAATACATTATGGGACCACTATTTCCAGTTGTTACTGTTTGACCCCTCTGGCCCAGGCATTTACTCTGGTAAATGAGGCAGTAAATCTGCAGTTGTAGGGTTTTTATCCAATTTCAGTAGAAAGGCCTGAAGCCTCGAATCACTGGCAGGCAACTGGTTCAATCCAGGGCCGAACATCTTCTATTTAAAACATAGTGAATGGTGTTTAAAGCTCCTACATAAATTTGGAAACACCAGCCCAAGTGTTTTCCCAGATAAGACCAGGAATGTGTCAGAGCTGACTGACTGACATCTCCCCTGCTCATTCGCAGCACTGTGGGATTAACGCCACATACTACTTATATACAGTACCAACTATATACTGATGGGGGGTCTCATCTATTTCCTCTATACAGTGCAACATGGGATAATGGTGTGCATACTGACTGTTTTGAATACACTTAATTTTGTCACTTTTCAAGTGTGAGAGCAAAGATTACACTTATTGAGCCGGATCATGAGACATTGACATCTTCCTCAGATCTTCCTTTAGTTGCACATGTATGGGCAGGAAAACCTACACACTGGCTGTATCCTAAATAATTCAATCACTCACTCATTATTACCTCCATAAATATACATAAATACAGTATTGATTGTAAATCAGCAGTCAACATGGTTTGATACAGAGACACTGGCAGGTGTAGTGTCATATAAATCTAGCAAAGGCACTGCTATGGACACTACATTTCACCTTCATTACATGATATTTAAAAGGTGCAATATGTAATATGTTTTTTTTAAAAGCATTAAAAATTAACTCAAATTATCGACAAAATCCGAAGAAACAACAGTGACATTATATCACAAACATCTTTGAACCGTGTTCAGAAATATCTACTGAAGTTAGCATGCTAACTATCTAGCCCCAGGCCTGAAAACCTCTCAGCGCTCCAGAGTTCCTGTGTTAGCAGCATTAAACATCTCCCACAAAATACTCTCCAGGAAATCTGGCTAGCTGCACGGCTAACTGAGCTGAGAAGAGCTAACAGTAGCTACAGTCATTTATGTACAAGTAAAATACAGTTAACAGCAGTTACTCTTGTGATATGCTGCCTCTATTTATTGGGACTATAAATTCAACAGGTGGCCAATTCTTACACATCGCACCTTTTCACAGCACCATACAATGCATACATCTTACACTTAGAACTCAGACACTCTAAAACAATCGGTGCATTTATGGAAATCGGGACTGATTTCAGATACACTCATTAGGCGATGTAGTTTTGAGAGCTCATATAATTCTCAGCATGACAAGCTGAGTGTAATCAGCAGAATCACTGTAAACATCCGTGCAGGTGTGCTGGGTGACGAGGCATTTTTCCAGCTTGACCTCGTTAGGTCAACGTGTAACTAACGACTTTCTGCATTAGAGGCAAGTTGCGGCACCTAGTTTCACAAGCTGCTGCTGCCTACAGCCCTTAAAACAAACCAACAACTTACTAAAGATGCACTGGAGGTGCAACTGGGATTTAGTAATTACAAAATGCAGAGTAATAATGAAGAGATGATAATGGAGTTCAGGTAAGAAGTGATTGATTGAGAGAAAATTGGTGACAAATTTGAGTGTGATAATTCACATTACAAGTGGAAAAACAACTCAGGCTTAATTGGGTCATTACACAAGGCAGGGGAGCATTCAGCAGGTGAGATCCTCTCTTTACTGCCCTCCTGGCTGCGCCCCCTCCTGCTGTGATGGGAGGCGGGGGTGTCACCCTGGCGTTTTATCCCTCAGCCAATCATCATCTCTAATAAATGAAACTCCACAGGAAGTGACATACTAGCGAACACTAATTATGCTCAGCAGGAGAGGCTGCAATTAAGCCACATGCTAAAACCTTTGGCTGCCAGTACTGCATCTCCCTCTGAGTCACAGCTACCTTCGCCTCCCTTTGGTCCTGTGGAAGATCATCTGGATCTTCAGTCCGCACAGAGTCAGCCAGGGGTGTGTGTGAGTGTGTGTGTGTGTGTGGTTATTTTTGTGTTTGGGGAAGGTTGGTTCAGGGGGTCTGACCTTGGTATTTAGCAGTCTTTTGATTAGAATAAATCAGATAGCTTTCATCTCAGTGAAGGATGTGGAGAACTAAAGGGCAGGCACCTTTCAGCATTTCCAGCAGTGCTAAGAGGGGGTGTCATTTAAACCTATGCACTATCGATTTATAACTTTCAAAAGCAGAGGGATGTGAATTGACATCAAAGGCCTCCTCTAAAAACCCAAGATGGCGTCCTCAAGAAACCAGAAAATATTCACATTTAAGAAGATGGAACCAGAGAATTTTGAATTATTCTTAAAAAACACTCAAAATGATCAAAATAGTTTGTTGATATAATATTCTACTATTAATAGACTGATTAATTATCATCGCAGCTCTGAAAGGAGGTGATGGCATAAATCACATTATCTGAGTGGGGAGAACAACCTGATCATCAACACATGTTCACCACAATATCCGTCTTAAATATTCCACTCAGTGTGGCTCATGACTTGTCCAGCAGATGCAGTTAAGATCATTTAAAGCTGATCTATAAATTGATGGTTGGATTGACAATGGATAAAATGACCACATATAGTGTGCCGCTTGTGGTGATGAACCCACAGAGAACTAGAATGGCACTCAGTAGAGCGCATACCTCTGCCAAGGCCCAACAGCCCCCTTTAATTCAATCAAGCTTAATCCAAATCAAAAAAGGCATTCAGATGTTTATGTAGATTCACATCGAATGGCATTCACTCATACCTACCAGCCACCTAAAATGACTGATTATTTTCATCAAGATCCATTATTATTATTATTATTATTATTATTATTATTATTATTATTATGAGAAATTAAAGCAAATGTTGAAAACGGCCTTTCTCACAATGTTAATTAAAGTGAGATTAAATGCCTGGATCTGTCCTTTTATCCAGATCCTAACCAAAAGTTAATGGAGTCTGTTTTCAGGACTGAGAGCCATCCTCCAACCAAGTTGGGTGGAAATCCATTCTGGTTTCCATTACTGGTTTTTGTGTAATCCTGCTGACAAACAAACAAACAAACAAACACGGCTAAAAACACAACCTCTTTGGCTTATAATAAACCTACCTGTCCTCCACCAAACAACAGACAGGACAAAGTTACAACTAGCTGGTGAACAATGGGTCATTTAATGTAAGTCATATTTTCCTCAGTAGTTGGTAGACAATAAAAGAACAAAAAATAGTGAATAATGGACTTAAATCATTCAGGTGGCCACAAATGGGACTCCAAATAAATGCTAATGTTGCTAATGTCTATTCCTGCTTCTTGTGCTAATAAGCCATTGTTTGCTAGCACGTTAACCGCATCATCCATATCATGTCAGTGTTGCATTTCAAAAATGAATTAAACTAAAATTCAAATGATTTTCCACCAAGTTGTTGGTCTTTTGGTGGGAAGATGAAAACATACAAATTCCAGTGTTACGCTGTGCAGCTCCATGACAGTCATTTATAGTGAACAGACATCATTCTTCTTTCCCATTTGACCTATTTTTTTTTCATGTCAGCAGAAAGAAATCTCTCTTTTTAATGAAAAGCATGTACTCTAGCAGCGGTAATGAAAAGTGCAACAATTCCAATGTTACTCATTCAGTGAGCTGGGTGAGTGGGAACAAGATCACAAAACACAACCAGTTAAAACATTATATTTTTTATTTTTTTCTGTGTTTATTTGAATTCCAGTTGAAGACACAGTGTTGCACTGTGCCAGGGTTTGCATAGGTGTGATAAGAAGGTAAAACATGGCAGCTGACAGCCTGTATTTCCATATTACAGATAAAACCAGTTCATCCCCTCAGCAGTCAAATGGAGCATGATTTTTAACAGTATCTTACAGTAATGGCGGAGTGATCACCGTTACATAACCTGCAGTCACATAACATAGTCCTCTCTGATAGAAGAGTAGCATTATAGCATTTTGGTCACGAGGAAACTCCCACTGAGCGGTCAGATATTCCCATTTTTTCTGCAATTTTGAGACATTTAATTCGTTCTTAATATGAAATCATTTGAAAAGACAACTCATTGATTGTCAGAAACATAACTACGCATTAAAGGTTAGACTGAGTCTGAATGGTGACCTTAAAGTGATGAGTCTCCCCAAATCTGTATGGTGTCAAACACTCAAGTCCTGTAGGCTTGAGAGGTGAATGTGGAAGGATGTTTTAACAGCCACCTTTGACACCATCAGAGGGTATATGATACTAAAAAGATTGCTCAAAGTGCAATACAAAACCAATATAAAAACATGAAACAAAACGAATAATAAACAACAGAAAAATCACTAACATTTCCTGCTACATATTACACATGTAGCTCTCATCATAAGCATATACTTACAGCATGCATGAAGGGCTTTCACTGGTCCGCATTCGTCCAGTTAAACTCCCTTCCTTATTCACACATACGAAGCACTTCATTACTGGCGTCTTTTCTTAATATAAGATATTCCTTTACAGCTGATGCTCTTTAAGAGACACCACGTTTAGTACATAGACTACATTGTAAACATTCATTTTTCTTTGTGAATAAATACTCCTGTAACAGTGTTTCAACACTGCTGCACACATGGAACAGTTTCACATTTCTAACTTTGGGACAACAATAACAATAAAAAAAAAGAAGAAGTTCATAAATTCACAGCTCGGGCTGTTTCAAGTTGTTTACCAAACATGGATTAAGCCTTAAAGACTTAAGACATACTCACTGTGATATGTACTTTAATTTGCTATAATTCGACCCTTCAAGTATTTATCATATCCTACAGTGCCACCTTTACTTTTTTTAAGCTGCTAATAAAAATACAATTGAGGCAGTCCATTACTGAATGTAGGTGGTGTTCTTCAACATTTCCCTGAGCTCTTAGGTCCTAAAAAAAGCAAAAAAAAAGAAAGAAAGAGAAGTTAATAAGGAATTTGCAATCATTGTAATTCAAAATAACCAGCAGATGAATTACCTGTTTGGCCTTTTCTGTCCAGCAGATGGAGCCAAAGCAGCTTTTCCTCTTTGCAGGGCGTTAGTGGTCACCAGCAGGCCTCTCATTTGTTGCTGTTCCTACAAAAAAATTTAAAGTTAAACATTTCACCTTGAGTTCACTAAAGCAGAACTTTTTTTAAACTTGAAAACATACGAAAAGATATTCACCACTGATGGCTTGACAGGACAAGGCGGTGGAGGTCTGTTTGGAGGGTCTGTTGGGGGTTTGTATCCTGTTGAACTCTGCGAGTGTGTTTTGGTGTCCGGTGAAAGTAAAGGTGGAGGTCCTGAGGGCGGTGGTGGAGCCTGGTTTCGTCTCTGCTCAGATTTAAAGGTGTTTGCCTGAGGAGAGTATTGTCTCTGAGGAGAGGCTGCAGGCTGCGTCTGTGGCTTAGCCATCTGCTTTTTCTGCTCTGCAGCATACGCAGGTACGGGAGGAGGCTTCCCTGCTGGACGCACAATAGCATGTCTGGACCGAGTTGAGCAAGACGGGCTTGGACGAGGAGAGGATTTCGCCTGGGGGAGAATGCAACCATTACAAAGTTCAGTGGCTTGGTCCAATATTAAAAAAACAATATAGATTTACAGCACTTTCTGGTTCGTGAAGGGCTGTCTTACCAGGTGACTGGAGTCCTGTTTCTTTAGCAAGAACGTCGGGTTGGCGTGACCGTTCACCTGACTGTCTGCACGCAGAGGCTTGTTCTCGGCTGGGACTGAAACACTGAGGTGTAAAACACAAATACAAAAGTACATACCCATCATTAAAACATCCATACAACATACACAGAGACTAAAGCCAAAGCACAACAGCAGCTGGTATTTAAATACAGTATCTCATGGTCTGCTTATTTTCAGGTTCATACTTTTTATTATTATATCAGAATTACATACTTTGGTACTGGAGGTGGAGCAGAGGTTTTCAGTGGGCGGAGTTTATGTCTGTAGTAGCACCACAGGCCAACAGCAAAAACCACAAAGAGGACCAGCGGGACGACCAGCAGGAGTAGAAGGAAATTGCCTATTGGAATATAAAATAGACAAGAGTCAGAAAATTGCATAATTACAAAAACTATTAACTATAAATTGTCAGTATATGAAAAACACAGCTGTCTCACTTTGACTGATGACAGGTCCGCTGTCCACACTGCCCCCTGAGCCCCTCTGGTTACACAGAGGAGGAGCCCAGCCCGCGTCACAGTGGCAGTTGTGATTATTGTTGCACAGCTGGGGAAAGAACAAATTACCAACTAAATGTACAATGTAAAGGTTTATATTCATTATACTGACGTGAATAACATCTTATGTATACTTCACTGTATTTGAGAGAAAAATAATGTACATCTTACTCCACTATATTTATGACAGCTATAGTAACTTCACAGATATAACACTGATGGGGACCCTGCTGCATAATGAATGCTCTTACTTTTGATACTTTACGTATGTTTTTCTGACACTTTGGTACCTCTACTTGAAGCTGAACAGACAACCCCCTCAAGGCAAAACATGAGTTTCTTCATTCATATAGTCTCTAATGAAGACGTGAAAGCAGATAAAAATGGTGCCAGGCTGCCAGCCTACATCATTTTCCAGGGAGACTTCAAGGCCGGTGGCAGACACGACTGCGTAGTGGAAGAGAGGTTTATGGAACCAATCTAAACATCAGTGGTGTCTTTATTCTATAGCCATTACATTGTGCAAACAAGTTCAAGCAAAAAACTTGTCTATTGCCAGCTAAAGTTAGATTTCGAAGGCATGACTTTCATTTGTACTGCAGTATTTTTTACTGTGCTGTACAGCTACTTTTAATTAAGTAAAAGGTCTAAATACTTTTTGCGCCACTGCCAAGTTTGCCATCTTTCCATAAAAGTGGGCTGGCAGCCAAATCCATCTCCTCAGCATCCCTCCTCACGCACATAGAAACTTACCCCGTGTCCATGGCACTTGGCATTGCACTCATCAGCTCTGAGGAAAGATGCATTGCGGCATTCTCCATTAAAGCAAATCTGTTGAGAGAAGGAGGAGGAGAGTCAGAGAACAGGTTAGAGGACTGAGTTGTTCCTATAAGTGGTAGAATTTCTGACAGGTAAAAGACATAAAAAGATCTAAAGCATGCAATAATAAATTCAATTTCATATATCTTCATATATGTCTGAATCTCACCGAGTCAGCGCCACACTTGGTGCCCGTCATGACCAGGCCTGGGTCCAGAGTGTCTCCCTGTGCCTCCTCGTCCCCCTGCCCAGCCTTGTACACATGTGTTCCCATACACTGGATCTTCTTGTTGCCCACACTGATGGTGGTTTCTATGCGGACAGCATTGTTCTCAATTGGCTTGGAGGCTGAAGCTAAACACTGGATTTTCCCACACTTAGCATCCCTGGCAGAAATAACAAAAACGGTATCATCAGGTTGTTTAGATTGAGTAGATCTGTTGGAGTAGATGAACCTAAATGTTTCGATCTTCACCTGTCCTTACAGCTCCTGTACTTCCCAAACAGATCTTTGCCACAGTTCCCGTACATGTCTCCAGCCTCGTTTACCTTCTTAAAACACAGCTCAGGGGCCGCACGGCCTTCTGCGGTCAAAGAAGATAATGTACAGAAACACATCAGTATGGCCGCACAGACACACATAATGACACACACACACACACATGCACAGTGTGTTATGTGACCACCTGATGGAGACCAGATGGCGTCCCTTACTGTTCTGTGTGGCTCCTGTGGTACTACAAAGGCTCTCCAGGGAGGCTCTGTCACAACGTGAACATGGACACTGTCCAATAACAGTCCCTAATCCTGTGACCCACTGAGGGCTCATCTCTAACTCTACCCAGCCTCTCTGCTTCAACATGCACCGGATGTCTAACTGCTTTAAAGACACAATGTGACATTATATGATGGCCGAAATTTTGTGTGATTACACAGAGTAAGGTTACATTTATCAAAGCTTTTATGACTGATGTGATCGTGCAATGAAAACTAGAAAAAGAACAGGATGCCGCTTTTGCGAAAGACTTTAAGTGCACATGAATGTATAAAATATGCTATTGCGTGATCAAAATGGAGGATATATCCCATTTTGGAACAGCAGATTTCTAGATTATAAACATGCAGTTTACCCACCTCGTCCCCAGAGAGACCGACACTGCTGCTCCAGGGTCAGACACATGCCGGTGTAACAGTACGCCTGACCGTCTGCACACGTAGTGCCATCCACTAAATAGAAATTAGCAGGACAGGACTCTGCCTTCCCATCGCAATACTCTGGCAGGTCACATGACCCTGAGGGAGCACGACACAGCACGCCTGGACTCTTCAACTGGACAGAGAGAGAAGAAGAGAAGGGGAGGTTTACGGGGGAAAAACTGAGATGAAGAGACAGGATTTTTGTGTTTCTCTTGGATTAGATGATAGTACCTTGCAGTCCTCGCAGCAGACGCCATGAGCACACTCAGCTCCAGCTTTCAGAGTGCAGTTGTTGGCATTACAGCAGGGACTGGTGCACTCCTACACAAAACATACATCAGAGAGCAGAGCCATGGGTCTTGGCAGAAACATACAGGGAACATATACACTGCAACATTGAAGGGACACGACACACACGGACCTCTTCTTCTCCACAGTCACATTCTTCTCCGTCCTCCAGGTAACCGTTGCCGCAGCGCTGCCCTCCGTACATGACTCTGGTGTTCGGCATGTTGAAGAGACACTTTCCTCCTCCAGAACTCAGGTAGCTCCTCAGCTCCTTCAGGTTACAGTCGTTAAACACACGTGGAAATGGATGCCTGGGTTGCAGTGAGGAAAAGCACAAATACAATTAGTAAAAAATGTCAGGTGGAACAGGTGGAAATATCAAAAAACATCATTTCAAACTATAATTAAGCAGTAAATCTTTGCACAGAGATATGATTTCATTCATGAGTGAATTACAATGCATACTCATCTCAGCCTGCATGGCCTTACACAAGTTCATACATTACAGATCCAGAATGCAGATTTTCAGACATTCACATCAACAAAAAAGTTCAGAATTCAAAAAACATTTACTGTGTAATAGTTGAGAAAAGAGAATAAATGCCAATTAAAGAATACATCTTGCCTTCTCTTTGAGCAAATAACAGAAAAGTTGTAATACAAAAAAGTATTGTTTTGATAGTAATCAACTGGGAAAGTTTCATAGTGATATCTGTATCCTACCCAGTAGCAGCAGCCATGATACAGCCTCCGTCTTCGGCCCTCGCCTGGCAGCAACCTGTACTGTCGTGGCTCATGCCGAAGTTGTGGCCCATCTCATGTGCCATGGTGGCAGCTACACCCACTGCTGACTCTGAGTGGTCCTGGTCAAAAGAGAAGGAGTCAAAGAGAACTCAAGATCTGTAGAAATTCAATCTTTTATGTAGGTGGGTAAAAAATATATTATGTCTGATTAAATTATGGGAGACACGCTGGCATTCCAGTAAAATATCAGGAACTCAAGTGCCACATTGGGTCGTACTTTTTGTTTGTAAAAGAAAAAAGTTATGAGTTTTCATTTCCACTCAAGTGCCTGCAGAGGATTCATGTTTGTTTAGACTCATGTCTCTCACCGTGTTCACTCCACCAGACTGGTAGTCGGAGCACATGGCTTTAAGAGGGGCCAGCCCGATGGTGGTGCCCTGGAACCCCCTCCCCCTGGAGACACAAAACGCCACCGGTGATTAGTTCCAGCTGGACAAAGGCCCACTGGGAT
This sequence comes from Pagrus major, assembly GCF_040436345.1. Taxonomy (NCBI): domain Eukaryota; kingdom Metazoa; phylum Chordata; class Actinopteri; order Spariformes; family Sparidae; genus Pagrus; species Pagrus major. Next base: position 20,649,694 of record NC_133232.1, on the reverse strand, counting down.
ACAACTGGTGATGGTTATTGTCTCACACAATGTAGATAAAATCAATTGAGGGCTCTACCCCACGGGGACAAGAGGCTTAGAGGATACAGGGGGAGACTAGTGTCAGAGACAAAGTGAAGGAGTGACTGACGTGATGAGCTGAGCATTGTCGTTGGGGAGCGCGTGGAGCTGTTTGCGTCTCCAGGACAGGAATGCCGCCAGAGTGCCGTGAGGGTTGTCTGAGACGCTGATCATGTCCCCGCTGGTCCACACCTCCAGACCGATTAAGGCCACACGGATGTTCAGAGGCTTGTAGTACTGTGGGAGTGGAAGAGAGAGTGACAGACAAGGAATTAGACCTGTCACTTCTAAACACAAGCGTGAGTGTCTGTTTGTGGTTTTCACGCTTAATGCCAGATGTTACCTTGTCGACTAAGTTGGCAGCTTCCAGTAATTTCAGTTTTGTCTTGTCGAGACTACTCCCATGTTTGTCAAACTGCAAACGACATAAACCACACTTTAGACACACCCACGTTTCTTAATACGGCTTCCCAAACCTCGAACTTCACACTTCAGACGAAAAACAGGATGTGATTCAGAGCTTGAATTTAACTAGCTGATATACACCATTTATGCTACATATAAATATATCTTATGACACCAATCTATCCATCCATCAGCTCATGATACTTTTAACACACAAAGCCACATCCTGCACTCCCACATTTAATGGTTTCTGCCTACTTATAAAATAACCAAATATGTCCACATCCACATCTGTGTCCTCACCTCAGCCTTGTCTGCCACTATCAGCAGCTCCACATACTTCATATTCTTGCTCAGGTCCCTTTTCTCCTAAAAAATGAAGACAGAATACTTTAAAACAGAAAATGTGGGAGCACTCTTGCCTTTTTTTTTTTTTTTTTTTAAGTATTACAGGCAGGTGATCGCTGTCAGTCCTGTCCGAACTCACCCTCCTGCTCCGTGGTGACATCATCCCATGGATGAAGCCATTAAGCCCCTCCTCGTGCTCCTTGTTGCCGTGGTGATGCAGGCAGCTACCTCCGGGTAGATGGAGGCTCTCGGCTCTGAACACGGCGTGCTGCTGCGCGTCCGCGGAAGCAGGAAGAGGCTCTATCAGGTAGCTGACGCTTGTGTTCAGAGATATCAGTCCCCTGGGGAAACAAGACACTGCTGATGGTTCCAACCAATCATAGCTCGAGGAAATCAATGTGGATTTATGATGTTGCTGTCTGTTTATGTGGAATCTTTTTTTTTAATGCCAATATTGTAAACTGAGCGCCTTTTCAAAGCCTAAAACATCAGATTAAAAGCCATTTCTAACAGTAATCCTGAAGCGTGGTAAAACCATATGGTTGCACATCAGATATTAATATTTGTTAGTCGGCTGTGGATGTTTTATGGATGGGTGGAGCAGAGGAAGTGTCTCAGGTGATTTACTGCCCTTTATAAATGAAGATCAGCTGGGACAGACGGAGTGATACACACTCCTCTGGCCCCTTCACAAAACCACTCATGAATGAACACGTCTATACACAAACCCACGAGCATGCACACAGCAGCAGGTCAAGCAGCTGTAGAAAACATCTGGAGAGGTCGAACGCCCACATGTCAGCGTCCCTCTATGCTGCTTTGCATTTCTCCAGAGAATCTACATTAGTAGGAAGACGTATTCATTCACCCGTCCTCCAGTTGAGCATTCAAACCACAAAAACACACATATGGCTGCGATTTCTGTCAGCGCTTGCCAGTTCCTCCTCTGCTGCCGGCCTCTCCTTTCTGATTGTCTCTATAGGAAAGATCAGCTGCCCTGGATCCACACCAGGAAGAAACACAGGATCTCCATACTGAGCTGTACTCAATGAACCAACTCTGGAGCCAGTGACCTACTAACCTACTGGAGAGCACAAGACACTGCACACAACTGTTTCCTGCCACATCTATCTATTTAGATACAATTTGATCCCAGGATAAACTGTTGTGCAGGCTGTGGTTACGACTTCTATTCATCTGAAACATCTGGATTCTGTATGAGAGCTCTTAAGCCTTATTTTACAACTGTCGGCATCTACTGTGAAAATCTCAGTGTGTCGATTTAGGACTCGAAAATCGACACAATAGCATTTCAGCTCGTAAAGTGTGATTTACTGATACTGGCAGAATATATTCTGTTTGTAAAAATATCCTAAATATCTAACACGCGTACAGTCCCAACAGGCTGATGCGTGCCATGGATCTTATAGTGCATTCATCTGGTGTGTTTTTGCTCCCATGTAAAAAAAGTATGTAGCCATTGGTTGCTGTCCATGTAGAGTAACCTAGATTAGTTAGAAAAGTTATTTAACACATCAGTTTTCTCATACTGTCCAGGGCTTCTTCTGAAACACTCTATTTAAGCTCCTGTCTCTTTAAAGCTCCCACTCCTGAAAACCCAGTCTGCTCTGATTGGTCAGCTCACACATGCCTGAGCCAGCACTGCTAACAACAACAGAGCAGCTGTGTTGAACTAAATCTAAATCTAAACTAGCTGTGAGACATAAATGTGCAAATGCAAATGTGTGACATGGTGACGTATGATGTCACAAAGTCACTGAATTAAAGGCGGGACTACTGACGAGGCGTTTCAGGAGCAGTGTTTTCTGTGGGAGAGAGGAGCTTCTGTTGGCGTGGAACTTTTTATCTTTCCAGATCTTTTACATGCACAAGAACAGATAAAACACTGAAGGAAAGGGAAAAAAAACTAAAAAAAACTTAATAGGTCTCCTATAAACAGCGCCCATGTTGTTTCCACATTACGACTTAAAAGCTCATGAATGCACATTAGTTGGAAGAATGACTTCACAACATGGAAAATGGGACTATTCAAGGAGCAGGGTTAATGTGGCAAAGAGGGCGCTACATCAGATTTCTGCTACAACATGACTTCTCAAATGTTGTGTATAAAGGATAAACATGATTTCTGTAATCAGGGAAGGATATTATAAGCTACGTTTCTCATGGATAAAGGGATATCTTAGTTAGGTACAAGTGTAACCAGGTTTCTTTTTAACTATAAACAGGGTTAGGGTTAGGGGTGATGTTCAAAGCCATAAAAATGGCTCAACGTGGACACATTTCCTTGTCTCTTTGGCAAGTTGACCAAAATACAACAACTGAACAACAGTAAATGATTTATAAAATAATGTAGCTGCCTGGGTTTTCTATCAACGACTCAGACAACACTGAGGAAATTACTATGCATCCATTAATTTTGTTCTGCTGGCCCAAAATGAGCATGTCAGCTTGGAAACAAATAAACCGAGGCTGTAAAATTAGCCATAATGAAGCTAATGTTTTTAATTCAGTTTGTTGTAATCACAGTTTTCATAAGATCAATCACAAACATCATCCCGACGTGATTCAATCCGCAGCACTAACTCTTCTTGCAACTCTCTACTTCTTTTTCAAGAGAAGAAATAGAAAAGTCCTCTCAACAGAAAACTATGAATACAACATGTATGTTTTACACACCTGAGTCCTGAGCACGTGCTGACAGCCACACTGGAGCCCTCGACGCCCTGAACCTCCCCATGGTAGAAACAGTTTCCCTGGAAGACAAAAACAATTAAAGCTCTCCATGTAGGGAGGCAGCGATCAGAGAGACTGTCATTCAACCAGAGGACCTTGTTATGAAAGCAAAAAATGTAGAATGGTATGTCCATACTGTTATTTCCAGCCTGTTATACAGAAGCATTGATATTTATTTCTCTTTTATGATCATTTATAACTCCCACTGCAGTTTAAGAACATCAAACTGTCCAATAGACTTACAGCGCTGGCAGGAGACGACGACTTGCGGCCTCCATCGGGAGTGTACCATATTTCCTGATATCCAGGGGCCAACAGCTGCCTGGTGGAAGACAGCACAAACTCAGAGACAATTTGAAGAGATTACACGTAGCGCCAGACATTCAATCTCCTGAAACAGCAATATGGTGGAACAATGGTGAAAAATATACGGGAGTAAAAGCTGCAGGAAACAGTGGAGATGGAAGAGTCTCTCCAGCAGCTCAGAGGTCATAAAACATTTAGTCTGACAGAGACACTCTACAAAACCAGACCGCTTTAAAGGTTTAGACAAAGATCCTCTCAGAGATAAGAGGAAATACAAAGAAGAATGTAGCGACGGTAATAAAATCCATATGTACCTTTCCTGAATGACCCTTCTGACTTTAGCTAAAGTAGGATATATGGAAACATACAGAAAAAATAGGAAATTGGTAAATGTCAAACAAAAGCAGCCTGGATATACCAACAAACTTAAACTCTAAAACTTGGAATTTCTCCATCAGTATACATTTACAGACTGCACAGGAGAGGCTGATAAATCAGGCAAACATGCACAAATCGAGAGAGACATTAATTTAATTGTTGGAAAACATTACGCTCCTCTTCCTCTCCATCTATGTGTGTGTGTGTGATTGAGTGAGTGTCCTCAGACTCTGGCTGTTTCCGTCAAGCTTCTGTCACCGTACCGGCTCAATATTTACATCTCGTACAGATGCTTATTTTCCTGTCTTTCTCCACTCCAACTCTGTCTCAATCCATTCTTCCTGTTTTCATTCATAAGCTCTTCCTCACAGCTGGTTTTCTTTTGCTCTGTCTCCTCTCGCCTCTTCTCCCACAGTCTCACTCGGATCCATTAAACAGGCTGCGACTGCAATGAACTCAGGCTGGAGAGGAACCTACATGTAGGCCCATTTCCTGCTGCTGGTCGAAAGACTGGACTCAACTGAAGTCTGAAATACACATGAGACGGACCAAAGATGTTCTGCTAGGATTTTATTATTCATCATGTATCTTCATAAATTATTTTCTATCTCAGCTTAGTGGCTAGGCTAACTAAGTTAGACAAAAAAAGTGTAAATCAGTTGAATGAAGTTGAATAACCAGCTGAGACACTTATTTGCTTTCATGCTGAAAAAATGATGAGAACTCTCCTGTTTTTTTTCTCCATCAAATACAAAACTACAATCAGAGCTGGCTAGCTTAGCTTAGCGTATGGAAACAGTGGGAAATAGATAGCATGGCTCTATCTGAGGGTAAATAATACACCTGCCAGCACCTTTAAAAGCCCATGAATTAACAAGTCACATCTTTGGTTTAATTAATACAAAAACTAAAATGTAAAATCAAAAAGTTGTGGTTTTACAGGGGAGTTTAAAATTAGCAATTAGCTAGGCTATTGTCATTGTTGGACAGAGCCAGGCTACCTCTTTTCCCTCTTTAAGTTTTCAGTCTTGATGCTAACTAAGCTAGGCTGCAGCTTCTTCTGTCTTATATTTAATGGACAATCATGGGAGTGGTAGGCTATCAATCTTCTCATCTCTCAGCAGGGAAGCATGAGTGTATTTCCCAAAATGCTTAACTATTTATTTACACTTATCCAACACAGATGAAAAGGTTATAACAGTTAAGCTAGCAGATTTTGTCATTGCTGGACAGAGCCAGGCAGGCTATTTTCCTTTATGTTCAGTCTTTATGCTAAATTAAGCTAGCTAGCTCCCGGCTGTAGCCTATTTATTCTCAGCAGGAAAGCAATTCAGTGTATTTCAAAATGCTTCAGTATTAATTAAACTTTAACCTGCATTCATTATATCCAACAAAGATGAAAAGGGATTAACAATTAAGCCTAGCATATGCTAAATTAACTGGCTGCTGGCTATAAATAGCCTATTTAGAGCACAGACATGAGAGCAGTATCAAGTGTCTCATCTAACTCTTGTCAAGAAAGCGACCCAAAAGGTCAAACTATTCTTTTAAAGGATGATGGAGACAAATGAAGGGAAGATGGGGATTTTTCTTTTCTCTCCCGTCAGATGCCCTAAAGGAGACATGCCTCTTGAAACAATGACAGCCTGTTGATGCAATCAGCCAGAAAAGCAAGTCAAAGATAAAAGACGGCTGCTTCATCCTTTAACAGATTACCACTCTGGGGTTGGGGGGATGAGGGGGACTCTGTATGCAGACACACAACCAGTCTATGAGAAAACTTTAAAATGATCAGTCAGTGGTAATGTATCCGGCTGATGTCACCCTAAACGGGGTAACCCCCGCTGTGTTGTGATTTGACCCCCTAGCCTCATTTATATCTGGCCTTCCTCTAGCTTTCCTTATTTAAGTTTCCCTTATATTCCCACCGTGCTCTCCTCTCATCGGTGTTGCTATCTGTCACTCTACCAGACAGGATTAATGGCAGAGTGGCTGATGATTGACTGATCTTAACCCTGCTGCTCTTCAACAGTTGTTAAAATGATCGAGGAATCACTTCTTCCATGAGGAGATGCATAATGACTCTTTCTCTGCTCCATTCTTCTTTATTCTCACATGCCAGTCAGCAGCTGTGCTCGCTAGGCCGATGACCTGCTACCATGTGACATTTAGACACAACATGCCATTAACAGGGCAATTACCACTCCTGAAGGCACAATACCAGCTTAGTTTTGCGATATTTCTAAACATGCTGATGAAAAATCCAACCACTGTTTTTGTCACATTCAAAACGGCTTTTGTCAGTTCTGTTGAAGGTCAAATACAATTAATGCCTCAACTATTTTGGTATCGTAAACAACTTCAATGATATCTCTTTATATAACCACTGTAGTTGTACCGGTGGTTTATTCAAACCAAGAGATCAATCAACGCAACTGCCATCCGGTATGAAGAAGCAACCACAGGAACCACCCTAAAATCAGCAGCTGTGGTCTTACAGCATAGCTTCAACTTGCCTCAAAAGTTTACCAAGAAGAAAAATACAGTTCAGGTAAATGAGTCATTAACTGGGTGATAAAAAAAAAATATGAGGACAACAAAAAATGCACGTGCAGTTAAATATGATGACATTTGTTAATCTCTGCATACTGTTTTATTTTACATCAATGAGAGACCATGCTTCTGCAAGGTAGAGCCGACCACCAGCAGAAATGACTATAGATGTTCAGGATCGCGCTAAATGACAGGAAATGACAGAAAACAGTACTTGCACTGTTGCACACTTGTGTATGTCTCTGAATAAAGAGTGATCATGCCCGATGTTGATACGAGGAGAGCAGTTGAATTTGTGTATGAATATCCGTGCGTGACAAATGAATAAAATCTTGTTGTCAAACATACTGATAGCCTTTTGATCAGTGGTATCTGAGGCAGCCAGTTAGCTTAGTTTGGCATAAAGACTAGAAATAGCTAGCCTGGCTCTGTCTGGTAACTATATCTTTCAACCAGCATATCTAAAGCTCATTATTTAAAGCCCTTATATCTTTGTTTGCTTGTTATATTCGGTACAGAAAGAAGAAATGTAATTGTGTATTCGGTTTTATTGGGGTTGTGGACTATTTCTTGGCTGGGTGCAGTGACTTCATAGGCATTAGTTGTCACACTGAGGCTGCCAGGCTGAGACTCCAGGAACTAACTGCACTTTGTCAAGAAACAGTCGAGCAAATGACCGCCCGTAAATCTAAAAAGTGTTGTTCTTACACTTTGGTTTTTGTAGGGATTAAACAAACAAGATATAACGCGTTAGCTGGCTGGTTCCGCCTGTTTCCGGTCTTTATGCCAAGCTAAGCTAACCCACTGCTGGCTGTAGCTTCATATTTACGGGATATACATACAACTGCAATCAATTTTCTATCTAGCGTATTTTCCCAAAATGTTGAACCTTTGAATCAACCAGCTTTGGAATATCCCATACCATTGCGTCTAATTGCAGTCTGGTAAATGCTGTGACAGCATTCAAATCAGGACTGCAGAAGCCTCTGTGTGATGGCGTGAGCGCTGCGCAGAGTTTGGATGTCTTCCAGCGTCCGGACAGATGCTGTGATTGAGGAGCCCAATACTGGCTGAATCAGGACTGTCTAGTAGTGAGGCTGAGACAAAGGCTCAGTTCAGCCTCATGAGGGGAGAGAAACGGCGGGGGAGTAATGCTAATGTACTCGAGAGATAGGGAAGGAGAAGGGGACGTCGGGTAATGCATCGGGGTCAGTGGGTCGCATTCTCTCATAGTATCGGATGACATCACCGCACACAGGCGAAGGGAGGGAGAAGGGCTGACGCAAAGTCAAAGTAGCACTCAGCAATGGATGATGAAGAGGCTTTTTATTGCACAGGGAGGCCAATGTTCTGTTGTGTGAAGCCCTGAAAGTGTTTCCCCAACACACAGGCCTGGATTAAGATATAAGCAGTCAGGGCCGCGCCACTGTGAGACTAAACATAGAAACAAAGAAAACAAGGGCAAGCAAATACATCCCTCTGGTTCTGTGATCCATCAGGTCTGCGCTTTTAGCCTTGTTTGTGTTCATTGTGTGTCTACAAGTGTGTGTCGCCTGTCTGCGTGTGGCCACAGTCTGCTAAACCCTGACCGCAGAGAGCGCGTGGGAGATGTATATTTGTACTAGAGCCCTGGGGAACATCAGATCAGGGAAGAAAGGATGGGGTGCTCGTTTTTAGAGTGGACAGTGGAAGACGTATGAGGTGAGGAGAAGGAGAGGAGGAACAATGATGTGCACATTTCCCATGGGAGTGCTTAATTCAGGTTCATGCACTTAAGGCTGTGCAGGAAGGGCATTAAACAGAAGAGCAGGGAAAGTCATGCAGAGGAGGAAGCAAGGATATCCACACGGTTCGTATCTGCACATAACTCACACCCAAACTGACCCCAACTGTCTCCACTTTCCTCTTTCCATGACTTCTCTCAACTCAACCCTTCTCCTCCGGTCCATCATTCACTCTCTTACACTGTTTCCTCCCTCTATCACGTCCCTTTTCCTGCATTCTGAGTCAGCACACTAGCCTCTGTCTGGCTCTTAACCAAATCAAGCCTCTCCAGGCACTAGCACCACCCTTCATTAAGGTAAAAGCTCAAGCAGCCACACGCAGACACTCACACGGATTGCACGAACAAAACCAAAAAAAGACTCCTGCACACACACACACACACACACACACACGTGTACATTGACAAGTGCGACTGGGGAGGACGTAAATGGATTGAGTGTGTGCTCCAGCCACTGGGAGTACCGATGTACCGCAAAAATTCACAGCTCCGTCTTTCTCCAGGCTTTGCTTAAGTGATAGATTAAGTGAAGTGCAGATAAGGTGGACTGCAGATTGGGAAAAAATGAGATGTAAAATGCTGCAGAAGAATAAACAGAAAGACGAGATCAAGACCATCTCACAGCGAGTTTAGGTTCTCCTTTATCTGCTGACTGTCAGAGAAACACTCGCAGGGGCAATGAGGACAAGAGGGAGTAGCCAGGACACAGAGACGGACCCTGGCAGCATTTTCTCTGGCCTCTCTCCAAGATGAGACATTGATCTTCACTGACACAAACCGCTGTCTTCTTCAGACCTCCTATAGTCTCACATAGACAGATCTGTCTCCATGTGAGGCCAACAGAGGAAGAATCACAGTAACCAAGGGAATTGATGTTTAGGCTTGAACAGTGGGAGAGCACTGGCTGGTGGTGAACCTCAAACTAACGACGAGCCTGCAAGCTCTTTCTTTGAATTCAATAAAACACTTACGTAAGGCAGCGAGGGGCTCTGAACCTCACGGTGCAATGTTCTTAAAAAAGCTTTACTAAATTATTCAATGGATCCTTCCCCTGACTAAGGAAAACACTTTCTCCCTTAAAATCTCAAAATGCAATAACCTTGTTAAACTTGTTTAGTCATAATGCTTGAGGTGCACAAAGAAATTCAAATGTTGCACTATTAAAAAAACTTAGTATGATAAGTTTTTTGACCCCCTCTCTCCACCTAATCATTTTCATAGAGGCCCTGCGGGGAATATATTAAGTGTATTCTTATTTTCTGTCATATATCTAATGTCAGATATTCATATGATATATGACATAATACATTGGCCGATGTTTCCCACCTTTTTTTCTGCTTTCAGGACGACCAGATGACATTTTGTCGTCTGCTCTGTAAACACCTCCGTGTAAACACGCATGACACAAAAAAACTCGCTTTCCTCGCTGTTCAATAACCCGGATCTTCTGCAAAGCTTCTGCATTGTTCATGCCACAGAGCGTGCGTACTAAAGACTTCTGTCAGTCAAGCCAACTAACTTCCAGTTTAGCTTGAATGGGAATAAAACAATTTAATGGTATGGCTCTTCTCCACTTTCCAAATGTTATCAGACCAAGTGGCTCAAATTCTGATTTCATGGGGGTTGTGATGCTCCAAAACATTTATTCAGCGTTTTACAGCCTTTCACAATGCAAACTCACGGGAAAAAGTGTATTTGGCCAGTGTGCATCGTGTGACGTAATTATACTGTTTGGCCCCGATGTCAAATTGGCTTCAAAGCCCGGCGCTGTTCCTGGTGGCTTGGTGGTGGGCCTTAAAGAGACAGGAGCTAAAGTGTTTAAGACAGAGGATGAACTGAGGATAAATAAGGAATTTGTAAAGCTACTCTGATAAATAAACTTTATTTATATTGCACCTTTCAAAAAAAAGCCACACAGTGCTTTGTATCAACTGCAGTCTATGGATATTACTCTCAGGGACTCCCAGAGTAAAATGATAGAGCTGGAGATGAGCTTAATAGGCCCTTTTTAAAGACTGGAGCAGAAATAAGTATTTACATTACTTTTTATCCTGATCAATAAAGCTCTCAGACACGGTACACTAAAGGATCAATACTAAGGATGTGTTTCTTTAGTATTAACTCAATCTATTCATGCTTCATCATTTTTTTTAAAGATTAATTTCTACATTAATTTATTCAAATCACATTAAAACCATATTTCTCATCACTTTACTCCTACTGTACTGTAACTGTAGCAGCAGTGTTTCCCACCAGTGAAGAAATGTTCACACATTTCCTGTTCCAGGAAACTGTCGCACAAGTTGCACAAAAGGTGGTTTTCGAAACGGACTACAAGGAATCGCATTTTCTACTACATTGTATTTCCTCTTTTTCTGTTTATCAGTTCTGGTCAGTGATTTGTCTCTATCTCATGTTGGGCAACCCAGAAAACTGTAATAATATTTTCAACTGTCTTCCCTTGTCTCTGACCCTCTCTCAACACTGTGAGTGATTGATGAAAATTCTTTTGCCCAGAGGGAAATCTAACAGTGTGACCACCTGCTGGGGAGGGAGCGCAGAGGGGGGGCCGATCCCTGAGGGGACAGTCGGTCAGACACAGCGGAGTCATGGTCTGCTAATGTGTGAGTGAATGGACGACAGAGAGAGAGAGAGCCTATTTGATGGTAAAAATGGACTTCATAAAAGCTTCCCATTCCACTTGTGTGCTGGCTCAAATCCAAAAGTGATAAACTGCAGCTCTGTTGTCACCGCTGACATCTCCCACCCAGCCATCACACTGTCCATTAGAAGAGTCAGATACTCCGCTCCCTTCCTATCGCCATCCCCATTGTTCCTGGACAGGAACCACTCTGTCAGATTACAGGATGTTAGGTGCAGAGTCACGGTCTTACTTCCTGTTTGCCCAAGGCGCACGGATCGGGTGTCAACCTTCTGTCGTCCAAAACCATCACCCTGCTTTCCTCCCTTCATCCCCCCCTCTCTGCACCCACAGGAACACTGACCTTATAAATGTGTCTATGTGACAGCTAACATCTGGTCAAATAAACGGGGCGAGCTGGGGCATCTCGTGGACGTCTCAGGAGACACTGATTTGAAAATCAGTTTGGAATAATTGGTTACAGATAACGATTTGAATGCTTTTGGGTATTTTGTCTCTTTCTTACCTTTTCCTATGAAGCACTCCTATTCCAAAAGTTGTCGGACTGTACTTCAGTAGATTTTCCAGGTGTCTGTACTTTACTTGAGTATTAATTTTTCTGACAACTTTGTACTTTTACTTTACGAAACGACGTAAAAGACGTAACAAAACGGAAACAGACAGAGAGGGAGACTTGATTGGGGAGAAGAGGCGTGTTAGTGTCTCGTATCTGCAGAGACACTGCAGCCCTCTGCCTGGATTTTCTCATTTTCTCAGCTTGTTGCTGCTCGGGCACTTTACCAACCCAAAGTGTCGGTATTTGATGTCCTGAGAATGAGACTCAACAATCTTTCTGGTGCGTTTATGAACAGTTCGGACAAATCCTACTGATTCTACCTTCAAGTTTAAAAGTCTTTGAATTACATGAATATGACGTGAGGCTCAGATGGCTTTGCACAGAAATATCCTTCAGACTTTGAAGCACTTCTTTTACCAGAGTCTTTATACATCAGTATCTGTACTTCTACTTGAGTTATACTTTCGCCACCTCTGCAGATGTTTAACATCTCTAAGCATATGTATGAATCACTGCAGTGTTGTGTAGTATATTCAGTCACTCACTCGTTTTTCTCCAGGTGTAGTCTGAGCTCCTGGCCCTCAGCTGAGATCTGAACCACTGCCTCTGTGGGATGCTACAAGGACCAAAAAAACAGGTCGTCCATCCGGTAAACAAAAGCTGGATCATATTTTTAAATATTTTTTAAAATCATTTTGACTCAGATCGACTCACCTCTTTGTTGGCAGACCTCCTGCGTCTGTGAGGATGCAGCCATGTGGGATAAGTGATCTCATAACTGTGAACGTGCTCAAGGATGCTCCTCAGTGAAGCCTGCTTAATTTCTCCTAACGAAAAACAGAAAGAATGAAAATCAGAGACAGAAGCCGGTTTATTGCCTAATAGATTTTCACACACAATGAAGTATTGCAGTGCAAGACGATCACGTCAACAAAATATGAGAGAAGAAAAGGAAAATGGGGAGGACGCGTGACAAACTGCCATGTTGGAGTTGATCTGCAACATGTGCACTTAAAGGTGCACGCTGTAGTTTTGGGGAAGAAATCACTGACTTTTATATGTGGCGGACCCTGCCACCTTTTTTTTTTTAGCTTCAAACAGTGTTCTGGGGACCTTATTGTCCTCTGAGAACAGCTTGTTTATCCGAATATAGAAAAAAATAAACATGTTTGTGTTATTACCTCATTAATATTGTAAACAGTAAAATTCTGAGTTTGAATGTCTTCTCCAAAAATACACAGTGCCCCTTTAAATGATTGAATTACAGGCTATTAAAATATTCTTTCATTCATGCATTGGATGACTCACTTTTAACATGTAAAAAAATAAAAAACACAGACCTATATTGACATTAAATGCATGCCCAGCAAACACGTTAAGTTTGCATTTGCAGACTACAATTGATCTGTATCCTAATGCAATGCAATGCTGATCTCGTGTTCCCAGCACATCTCAATCATCCCCGAGAAAACGATCACACTCACCATTGTAAACACCGCCTTCAGACACGGCAGCCTCCACACAGCTGAGCAAAACTAAGAGACACAGACACAGAGAGGAGGACAGCGCAGCGTCGAGAGGAGGAGGACGCGCTCCTGGACGCATTCTAACAACAAAAGGCTCCGAGTAGATCTGCTGAACTGAGACATAAATGTGCAGTGAACGAGGTCTGCGCGTTTCACATCAGATGGAGGAGGGACCGCCGCCGGTGTGACATGATGAGAAGCTGCCGCTGCTGAATGAGATGCTCGCAGACCGCGGGGCGCACATCTCCTTCATTCTCAACCCCTCCCCTTCATTACGCACACACACACATGGAGAGACACTGTGCCGGCGAGGTGAGGCAAGGCGAGCCAGGATGTGATGAAAAGATGTAAGAGTGACAAGACACGACAATTATAGAAAAAAAATTTTAAAAAAAATCCCTTTATGATATCATTTCTACCACTCAAGAAATGTAGTGTTGTGCCTCCACAGAGCTGATGGATTTACAAAAGAAAAAAAAAATTAAAGCAGCAGAGACAGAGATATTTTTACTTTTACTCACTGGAGTGCTTTAAACTCTAAAAAAATGCTGGATCCTACATTTCCCATCATGCAACTTTCCCCCCATTCGACCTCCCTGCCTGTTAATGCCCATACCATACCAACTCCACATCTCCAACACAAGCTTAATGTCATACATTTGTAGTCCAAACTGAGCAAACCCCGATGACATCACAGTGACATCAGCAAATATATATACTCTGAACCACAGGCTTTATATTTTTTTTAAAAAGGAAAAAATTGGACGTAATCTCCGGGTCTGAAATGTGAAGCCAATCCAGCAGAGTCTTAAACCTGCATGCTTTCTGATGCCCAGTAGGGGGTGACTCCACTGGTTTCCTGAAGAAGTCTGACTGTATGTAAGCTTATGAGAAAATGACCCTACTTCAAACTTGGTTGATTACCTCAGTAAACAGTTCCAAAATGAGTTTGTGGTCTCAATCGCTAGTTTTAAGTCTTCTTCAACACAGCAGGATGTTCACTTTGTAAATAATGGTCCTATTCAGAAGTAAATAGATGATATAATTTATGCTTTAGGGCGTGGCTACCTTGTGACAAACAAGTTGCTACCACAACGTGCCATCGGGTTCTCAGTCAGAATCAGGAAATCCCCACCAGCTCCAACATCTCATCCAAATATTGTAACTTCTGACTCCAAAATACAAGACGGCAAGGCAAAGAGGCTTTAGAGAAGTAGTCCAGTAACCAGTGTCTGATCATAACATCACAGTGGCTCTGTCCTCTCTTTAAACAGCCTGAGAAGTACTCCTCATGAATGTTAAACAGATTTTTATGTGTAAAATTGAATGAGTGCAGCTTTAAATTGACTGTCACAGTATGGACAGTCACGCAAAAATCGGCAAAGATGGTTATCCCAACTGCTAGCTTTGTAGTAACACTTTAAAATGGCCTCAATTAGCCACTTTTGCTGTGTCAAGTATTTAAGTAGTTTATTAACAAGTGAAAACGGCTAAAAAAAAAGAGCATATCTGCTTTTAAATCAGCCAAATCAACTGTAATGACGTACAGAGGATTTTATTTAGCTGTAACAGCCAATGACAGTGTTTTTGCAGCCATGTTAGCACCACTTTCCAACAAAGTTATGTTGCTGTCAGAAATTCATGCATCTTATGTGAATATAATACTTGTTTGATTGTAATTGCAGTCTGAACAATATGATGTAGAAGCAGCGTGCATAACGTGTCTCAGTGGCTACGTAACAATTAGAACTGAGGACTAGAAATATTTTAAGAGTTTTTAAAGGTGCTATTCGTAAGAAAAGTAGAGTTTTTACTTGTCAAAAACTGACGCTTTGGGATAGCGGCAGACCCGTCCTACAATCCCAGAGCGTCCACCAGTTGACGAGTTGGGAATGAGACTCAAAAATCAACTTTTCTTACAAATAGCACCTTTAAAGAATAATTAAACTGAGGTTGTGTAAACTACTTCCTCTGTTTATTCCATCCAGTAGCCCGACAGGCTTACGTTTAGTTCCTGCATGTAAACACATGCTGTCTTTAAATAACTGCACCACTTGCCTCAACACGCTGTGGTTTATATACACGGGCCATATGTTGAGTCACTGTATGTGGTGGGTCTGGCGATGGTCCAAGTGAACTGATCTCGGCACACAATTACTTTATGTCATTAATATGTTTATTAGAGTGTAACTGAGCATTAACTCATTATAGAGCTCTTCTGTGAAGGAACTTGATCCCAAATGTGAGTTGAAGAGTTAAATTATGGTTACAATAAGTACAGTACAGAAGCTACCTGGTTTTAACAAGGTCACCAAACCAAAAATACACTAATACCCGACAGTAACCGAGCCTACTACAGTAACAAAATACAGCAGGCCTCTGCCGCTTCAAGCCTCCAGCAGCCATTCATACTTAGCCGGTCATTTATAAGTGTGATGATAAATATGCCACGGAGCACATGTCAGGAGGATAGAGTGTATGCGGGGCGTGTGAGGTATTCTTAGCACTGATGACAGTGCAGGCTGTTACATCCATTCACATCTCTAAAAGGTGTCCTGGCTTCAAAACAAGGCCACTCGTTACTGCCAAGGTATTGGTTTCTGCTTAACTCTGGCTTTTCCTCCCTCAGATGCGCTGTTTATTACGTCAAACTGGAAGTGATATTGAACACTGCAGATCCTGAATCATTAAAACATTGGGGGGAAAAGGAGACTAGTGAGAGTCAGACTGCCCACACTCACATAAAAACCCCTCAGCAAAACTAGGCAGTGGGCCAAAAGCAAACAAGCTGAAAGATCAAGTGATGGTAGTATCATAAATGTCATTCATGGTATCAAATGAGGGTATATATTTGGAGAGGCAATCTTAAAAATAAGCTAGAGAGGGATGGGCAGATGCCTGAGAAGTTGTGACAGTATAAACTATCATGATGACGTGCATGTCCTCAATACCTACAGCTAAAAGATTATGAAATCATCTGCTTCCCTTTGAACATGACAGACAACATCACGCAATTTAAGCAGAAAACTTACGACGTTAATGGAAAGTTATGACAGAAGTTTAATACATGAAAGTAAGAAAATGTCCCGGCTGTGAGAGAGTAATCGTACAAAGTTAATCATCAAAGGCTTCAGTCTCAGAAAAAGCTCTTTCAGGGAGTTCAACTGTGTTAAGCTTCATGTTGTTAGCTGTCCACTGCTTGTTTGAATCAACATCAACCGTTCTGGTTCGACCTCAGTTCAGTATTTTTCTCCTCCAGCAGCACAGGAGCTGTTAGCAGTTGTCGGCCTCCAGGATGTCCAGGTGTTCCTCCCAGAACTGATCTCCTATAATGTCACAGTGGTGGTCCTGCACCCTCCTCCTGCTGCGAGTCACAGGAACTTCCTTCTCCTCTTCATTTGGTAGCTTCACGCGTTTAGTGACAGTTTCATCTCGCTGGACATAAAGAATGAGGAATACGATTAATACAATTAAAGGTAACCTAAAGGATCAGTTATATAATTTTGAAAATACCACTCCAATATCTGTAGACTATAGGAGGCACTCGGCCAAGGAAAAGTCCAGCACATGACCTCAGTACAACCACATGATGGTTTTTGTATGGACCAAAGGAAGAAGTTATGCTAAGCTATGCTAAGCTAACTGTCTCCTGGCTGTAGCTTCATGTTTTAGACAGATATCAGAGTGGAATCAATCTTCTTAACTTAATCATGCAAATAAGTGCTATTCCAAAATTGTCAAACTATTCCTTTAAAAGAAAAATCCATAAAGAGCCATATAAAAAATAGCTGCTGGTTTCACGTTATTATGGATCCCACTGCTTTTCTTGCAAGACCCACCCTACTCTGCCTCTGAATGGCTTGCGTCTATCGTTTTTCGTATGATGAAAGCCTTGATGGCTTTGTAGTCCTGGTACTCTGTACTAAATACATCCATCAAGTATTTCGACAGGAGAAGGCGAGAAAACTCTTGTGGCCCTGGTAATCAGTTGGACAACAAGAGGTAGGGAGATTGGTGGGGCCCACGGCTGAGTGCCTGTTGTTGGCTGTCCTCCCATTTTCCACGCTCCCATGGGTGCCCTGTTAGGGCGCACTCACAGTAGGCAGTCCGTACCCCCAAAGTCCAGTTTGTTTGACTTGTGAGCGCTCTGTAGTACACTTCCTTGGTCCTGGCACAGTTGGAAGAGGTGTGCCTCGGCACAATATGGTTGCTAGTGCATGAGCACAAGCACAGGTGGGCAACGAGGACATGAAGTATAATCATGTGTATTATGCCGTCTTGCATAATTAAGAAATCCAGGAATGTGAGAGGGCCGTCTATGACCAGCTATGTTCTCCATTGTGATGCGACTGTGCAACAACGATATGACATATGTACAAGAGGTTACCGTGCTCAGGCCAGAGGAGGGACAATTGTGCTTCGGCACGGTGCAGAGCAACTGGGCCAAGTGTGAGTGCGCCCTTAGTCTGTCCCCAGATGGTGGGAGGGAGGTTAGTGGTGGAGAAAAAGTAGGCTGGGTCTTGCAAGAAAAGCAGAATTATCCATCATAAAGTGCTGGTGGCACATCTTGCTGAGTTTGGTTTGTTAACAGTTAAATAAATGAGTTTTTTCACATTGCAGGGGCACTACGTAGTTTTGGTGAAGAAATTCAAACTCAGAATTTTAATATTTACAATATTAGTGAAGTAATAATACAAACTCATATATTTGTTTTTCCCATAACTGAATAAACAAGCTGTTCTCAGAGGAAAATAAGGTCCCCAGAACACTGTCTGAAGCTAGAAAGGTGGCAGGGTCCGCCAAACAAGTAAAACAAAATGAAATTGTGTTGTCCTTTAAGGTCAGTTTGTTCATTCAGTTTATTTATTCATGAAAACAAAGTTTGTTTATTTAGTTTGTTTAGGCATAAAAAATGATGATTTAAATGTCTTGCCCAAAACTACATAGTCAACATAGTACAGCAGCATACAACTATTTGCTATGTGAAGATATAGTGAAGTAATGGCGTCCTGAACAGAGAATGATGTCACACTTCCTCTGTGTGTTGTGTAATCTGAGCATATTCTGTTCTTTGTTTTGGTAGCCTGGACGGCTGCACATGTATTACAGGGCTGAAGTCTATCTCTCAGTCCTCCCCAGTCTACTAATAAAGAGTAGGAAGTTGCTCACCTTTTCCCAGATGAGAATGGTTCCTTTCCGGTGGAGGGCAGATTCATTGTTGTAGTTGATATCAAACTCGGAGAACAGGATCTCGTTTTTGTCTGCAGCTAATGTTCCCTGGAGGGAGACACCACACAGTCAGACATATGCGTGCAATTATATCAAGAATGTGTTCATACAAAAATCAGCTCATTTGAGATGCCTCACTGGGTGCACAGAGTACAACATGTTGGTTCCTACCATCAACAAAACCATTAATTGACCACACCACCCACTGGTTCTACTATTTTTATAGTGGTAAAGGAACTAGGAAGTGCAAAGGTTTGATGGGCTATGAATGACTCATGCTGCCCAAAGCCAGAATGAAAATTTCCACAACTCATCAGCTGTCATCACATCATCTGAGTTTCCCTCACAACCCACTAGAGAATGAGGCGACTTCCAGGAACAGCTGTGTCGGTCAGTGGCAGCTTCCACAAATAGGCCCGGCCTGATGTTCTGTGAAAGATGTTATCATCTCCCTGTAAATCTTTGTAGTTCTGGAAATTACATTTTGATCACCACACCAACAGCTGAGGGGAAGGCTCGCCATTTCTCCACCTTTGTTTGTTCACACAGAACCAAGCAGCTCTGGCGTAAAGCTGCACCAGTGTGTCAATTCATACATCACTTCGGCACTGCGGATCCAAAAGAGGTGTGACGGTACACATCATGATGCTGAGATCTGTGTGGTTTTTTCAATGTTTTTCCCCCGGTTTCCACCTGTTAATCCAAACATGTACTTGCTTACTGTTTATAATCATATGGATGCTGTTATAAGTGTTGTGATTGAGATCCTGACCCACAATGCATTGTGGAAAGTGACAAGGTTGCCTTTTTGCTCTAAATGACATAATAACATAATCACAATCAGTAAACAGTGGGCGCTGTCTGGCTCTTTCACTCGCGGGGAGGGGATGCTGTTTTCTGGGGGAAGTACAAACACTCGGTACATAGAGTCATAGCTGTGCACATTTAGAGAAGTTGAATATTATCTGTAGTAAGCTTGGTATAAATTTAAGCACCTCTCACCTCTTGGCTGCTCTACTCGAGTTTACCAAATATGGTATCATCCATGTCATTTATCAGACACGTCCTTCACTTTGTCAGTCTTTAACAGTGACTGGCCTGAAGCCACATGACCACAGAACCAACCTACATATGTGGGTGTTTCACTGGCTGTTATGTGTGTGGATGTATATGATTGATTGTATTTTATTTTCACATACATAACATGTTGTTCGCTGCTTGATGACCCTGAATAAGGCTACAAGCTGAAATGCATACATCTAATAAAGTTGTTCTATATACTACAGTATTGCTCGAGCTTCTTGACTTCTTTACACAAAATAAATAACAATGCAAAGGTAGTGGTATTACCCTGTGATCTCATTATAACATGCAGTAAATTTGCATTAACGCGTGCATCTATGCATGTAAACACAAACACATGGTAATTAACTTAAGATTGTCTTTTGCTCTAACCTTTAAGCGATCCTCTGCCTGGGTGGTGGTGAGTCCTCCCCTCTGTACTAACGTCCAAAACACTGTGTTGTACAAATTATTAATGTGACCTGAAAGACACACAAACACATGTACAGTCTCACATATTTTACATCGGGGCTGTTTAATGAACAAAGTCACCTAAAGGTCAAATGTGTGAAACAGTGAGAGGACAGTATGTACTTACAATCTGCTTGCCTCCAGCTGAGGTAGTCTCTGAGGTTGCGGTTGCTAGGATACAGGACCACACGTCCATCAAAGCTTGGCGGGTACAAGAGGGGCTGCTCCCCAAAAAACTCCTTCCAGTTAAACACATATGAGGAGGAGAACTGGGAGGCCACGTGGGTCATCAGCTTACTGTCCAGAGAGAAAGAAGGAGAAATAAAGTCAGACAAAATGTAGCAACACGTGAAAGGCATGTGTGAGAATGACATCCGTGTGGTACCTGGCTCTCCTCTTAAACAAGTTGGAGGTCCTCTTGAAAACAAAGCTGAACTCATCACTTTGACCATAGGCGATGATAATATCCTCCATCTCAGCCATGACAGAGTGTGCACTCCGGGACATCAGGCCCAAGGCCCTGTTATCATTGGGCTTTGTAAACTTGTGCTGCTCTGAAAACCTAAAACAACAACAACAGTAAGGTTACTAATGATGCATCAACCTATTGATTTACAACATCACTCATATCAGATGTGTAGCTGGGAAAGGAAACTCACTTGTGGAAGTTGCGTCCATCCAGTCTCACAACAATATAACAATTTCGTAGACAACTGTCATCTGTCTCAAAGCTGCGGACGTACTCAAACTTACTCTTGGCCATGCTGGAACTAGTGAAAAAACAAGCTAAGGGTTTGACAACACAAGATCTGACACGTCCACCAAATCTGCAGGCTTTTGCGATCAGCATGAGGATGCTCCTGAAAAGAAAATCAATATGGAAGTTAAGCTAACACATTCCCAGAACGAATTAATTGGTCATATTTTCGGACAATACAGGATCATAACTACTTTATTAGTCTTAATAGCCAAATTAAAAATAAGTCTAACTCATGACAAGGGATAATTAGTATTAGATTTCCGTCCGCCCTATTGTAACATTTGTTATTACTTACACGTAGATGTCATGTGTTGTGTTTGTCCTCTTCACCAACCAGTAAGTTAGCCACTTTATGCTAGCTGATTGGCTAATTAGGCAGAGACCAATATTTCTAGCACGATTAATAAGGTATGAAAGATATATTATCAGTTGATAGATACATGTAATCAAGATAGCTGTCAGCTCACATGTGTAGGTTTGTGTACAGTCCGTCAATGAATTCTGTCGTAGGGGTACCGCAGACTCAGCGAACAGAAGTTCCGGTGTCTAAAATTAACAAACAATTCATTATAAACAAATAGCTTATTGTTCTCCGTTGCTTGTTCACCCTCTTTAAACATTTATCATCATAAATCGATTTATTCTTGTGCCGCTACAAGGGACAATCTATCAAAACGAGCCGATTCACATAAAAGCTACAAAACACCGTCTGTGTTTCAGCGCCATCTTGTGGTGGAGGGAGAACATGTAACCAAAGATCGTGTATGAGGAAGTGATGATGACAGAAAACACGGAACTTGTAGTCCAGTTGCAGGCTTGGTTCTTTTCTGTTTGGTTTCGTTGAGTTTTAAAAGATATATGTGCATAAATGAGTCACTACTGTGAAATTACTAGAGTAAAAATAGGAAAACTACACAGAAACAGCGCTTCCGGGATTAAAATGCAGTACATGACGGACACGCTGTAGTGTAGGATGTTTAGGGTGTTTTGAAATAGGTGTAGAGTGAAACCTCAGCCTCAAAACGACAACAAAACCTTCCCAGAATCCCTCGCTTCGCCGTGTGCTCATCTGCGGTTGTTTCAAACATGGAGGAGAGGGAAAGAAAAAGTGCAAAACCAGACAGTAAAGAAACGGCAACCTCATCCTGTTCCAGGACGCCGTCAGTACCGGAGCGTGAACCGGAGGCGGACGACGCAGCCGGGGACGATGACGCAGATAAAACAGACGTCTGCTCGGATAAGTTTGACCCTCTCTTGGCCCTGTACTCGCCCACTGTGCAGGTTCCGTTTCCAAATGTCAAATGCTTCAACAACGTGTCGGCGTACGAGAGCTTTCTGAGGGGCGGCCGGGGCAGAGCCAAGCCGGAGAATGTGGAGAAAAGGCGGCTGAAGGCGATGAAAGGGGTGGCGGACCCGGAGCGCATCGAGAGGCTGAAGAAGCTGATGGTGAACAACCCGACGCCGCAGTCAGAGGAGGGGGAGAGCAGCGGCACGGCGCGGAGGAGGCGGCAGCAGAAGCCCAAGAAGAATGTTCTGACGAGGATGCCCTGTAGGTCCAGCAACACCCAGCACCACCACCACTGCTGCTGCTACATTAGTACCTAAATACTTGGTTCTGTTGTTCATTAGAGGGACCACTCACTGTCATTAAGTGGGTTGACTTCTCATTTTCAATATTTAGGATCAGTTGGTATTATGCTCTCTCGAAACTTGCAGCTAATATACAGAAGTAATACAATGTCAACGAAAACCTTTGAAAGCACCATGAATGCAACTTATTTTTAAAGGTGCAGTATGTAAGAATTGGCACCTGTCATATTCGTACTCAAAACAAATAGGGGGCAGCGTATCACTAGGGTGACCGCTAACTGCTGCTGCCCTTAGCCAGTTAGCTCAGTTAGCTGTGCAGCTAGAGGTCCAGACTGGGAGCTCAGGGAGGGGTGGTGTTTACACTGCTGGCACAGGAGCTTTGGGTCAAGATGGGCCGGGGCTCGATGGTCAGCACGCTTCAGCAGAAATCTTTGCAACACAATACAAAATCATCATAATGTCTAAACTGTTTTCAACTAAAATTCTTACATATTGGACCTTTTAATGTCCTCTTCTTCCTCCTAAAGTCACTTTATGAAGGGTAGCATGTCCTCCACTTGAAAGCTGAGAAGGCCTGTCAGAATACAATTACACTTAATCTGTGGGTTGTTTGTAACTAGGGCTGCTGTTTACCATTATACTAAATAAGTAATTAATCTGTTATTGTATATAATTAAATAGGAAGCTTAACGTGTGTTTTTGTTAAGGTAATCTATTAATTTATACAAGTAGATGTCTACAGATGAGGCTGTCATGTATTTTGGTACTGATAAAAACTGATAAAATCATGTGCTAACTAATTTGAACTACATTATATATACCGTTGGGTGGTTTAATCACAGTTATCCATCATATTCTATATTATCATATATCTGTAGCAAGGTTGTCCTGTGAGAACCACAGATCTGTAAAAAGTGGACTTTTAATGGTGTTAGAAAAACAGCTAATTCCCTCACGAGGAACTTTTCAAATAATAATAGTTTAGAGAAAGGATAATGAATACTTGGACAATTAAATTAAGCCTCATTTGTTCATTGATGAACCCTTTTTGTCGCACTAAGCATGATGCCACTTGAGCAAAAGTCTCTGGATGTCTACTGGAGGAATGAACACTGTCCTTCCAACAGATTTCTCCTCATTTGGTGTTTTGCAGATGTTGGTTGAAAGCATTGGCTAATATGTTGGTCCAAACTTTTCTATTGGCAATGAGTGGGTTGAGTGCTTATTGAAATGGACACAGCAAATGATTCAAGTCATTTTCACACTCATCAGCCTACTCAGTGACCCCTTGTGCCTCCCTTATTTTTCTCCACACACTTTTGTGCATCATCAAATTGAAATATCACGTTCTGACTTTGCACATCTCAAATCTAGCAGTGACTTTTGCATGTTTAGCCTTTTTTGGGCAGAAGTCATTTTGTGCCTTAGGTGAATTCCTTCTATAATTTGTATCATCTGTTTGTCTTCAGTATGTAAAGGCAGTCCATTGGGGGAGCTGTACCGATGCGTTGAGGAGAGGATAAGGGTCAAAGTTCACATCAGGACCTTCAAGGGGCTGAGGGGAGTTTGCTCTGGCTTTGTCGTGGCCTTCGATAAGTTCTGGAACATGGTGAGCTCTCACACTCACGTTCTCTCACATGAAAGCTGCCATATGCTGAATCTGTTACCATGAATTTGATGTCTTTATATTATCTTTTCACTATTTGTTTTTGTTCTTCGTCAGGCGATGGTAGATGTAGACGAGACATACAGAGAGCCTCTGCTGGGAGAAGCGTTCTACCATGAGAAAGCCCTCACCATTTCACGGGTAGGGACCAGTTTCCATTGTTTATCTGACTGAAATGTACAAGGGGTGAGTGATTTGCTCATGGCCTAATGTAGGAGTTATACAGCTCTCGTTCCACGTATGTGCAATTCAGCTCTTTGACTGTGACTGAATACTGCAAGTGAGCGCTGTCCGAGACGACGCGCCAGCCCACAAGTCCCCAGTGGTAATGGCTGACATCTAGGAAAGCAGTTTTGAACTTGCTCAACGGTGCCCTATTCACCTGATCTGGCACCCTCAGACCACTAGCCCATACATAAGATGAATAACCAATTTGACTGTGATGATGAAGTTATTCCTGCTGTGGACCACTTTCTGGAGGTCCAAGAAGAAGGGGTCTGTAAGCCCCATGACCTCTGGATCAAGTGTGTAAATGCAGGAGGGTACTATGTTGAAAAAAACAAAACAAATACCAGGTTTTCTGAAATTGACTCGCTGTACCTCAGGCGATGAACTTAACTTATCACCACTCGTACTTCCTACTTGGTAATACCTAAAGTTACAATCTGGAAGATTCCAATCCTGTTTGATTTGGCGGTACAGTAAAGTTTGTTGCCTTGCAGAGGAGTTGGAAGTAAGCAGCTTGTTTCATTACGCCCTGAAATATTTCAAATTGATCTGCTGTCAAAGAAGACCAGAAACTTCTGTCCTGTCACTGTCAGCTCTTACCACACAAATTCACTGGGTTTCCTGTAAAAGGTGCCTTGTGTCATTTAAAGGGACAGTTCATCCCAAAATCAAAAATACATATTCTTCCTCTTACCCGGGGTGCTATTGATCCACCTAAATTGTTATGTTGTGAGTTGCTGAGTTTTGGAGATAAGTAAGGAGCTGTAAAGATTCTACTGTATAAAAAAATACATTTGAAAAACTAGGAACTATTTTGTTTCAGCCAACCGTATCACGGCACAGAAGGATGCACACATCTACTCATGGACGAGAAGCTAGCTAACATTACAGCTCAGCCGAGGAGGACGTTGCTAGTGTTTACATACTGTGCTGTGATGAGCACGAGCCTCGTTTCCATTAGCGGATGCACATTTCATTCAGTGTGCTGATACGGTTGGTAAAAAAGAAAATAGTTCCTACATGATGGTGCTCACACACTGTTGATTACACCACAAGCCATCTAGTTCCATTATATTTGAGAGAAGTCAGACATCCCTATGGCAGACATCTCCAAAACTCGGCAACTTACACCAAAAACAATCTAGATGGATAAAGAGCTCTACAGATGAGAGGAAACATGCATATTTGATTTTGGGGTAAACTGTCCCTTTACTACAGCTCTGACAGTAAACTGTGAGACTGTTATCACTTGCATGGGAATGGCGGACCCTGCCTACAGAAAGTAAATATGTTGAATAGTTCTTGCTGAAAGATGTTGACCATAAATGGCATCGAAAATGGGATTTGATTTTGATGAAACTTCAGGCTCTAAATTTAAACCACAAATATTAATGTGACTCTGATCTCTGTACAGCTCTTTGAGAAGCTAAAGCTCCAAGAGAGCTCAGCAGGTGAGGAACCGGAAAAGAAGCACGAAGCCCGGGAAACGGCCACCAAGCAGCAGCCTGCCGATTGTACGAGCGAGAGAGGGCACAGCAGGACAGCGTCCAAGCTGTCAGACTCTGTTAAAACTAAACACAAAGTCTCAGTGAAGGCCCAGGGTCCAGAGGTCTGTCAGAAGAAAGACTCCCAGACGTATGGCAAGGTCCATACACGGCACATCAACCAGCTTTTCATCCGGGGCGAGAACGTCCTCCTGGTTAACCCACAGCCACTCTGACCGTAGTTTTCTGTTTGTTATTTATCCTGGATAAAAGAAAGGCGAGCTTTAGGTGTATTTCACGCTCAACATCTGTAGTGATAGGTGTGACATACTGAAGATGAACTGCCAGATAGATATGATTTACTTAGATCCAGAAGAATCAAAGACTGTTGTTATATCACATTGATATGGAGGTTTTCTCTGCACACCAGAGAAATTATCTTTATTTTGAGGAATAAAAGCTTCTCAATTCTAATTATACTAATTCTTTGTCTTGTTTTCTTTTGTCCCACAGCCACTAAAGGAAATTTATTTTGACACCGCTTTAATAACAGTGTTTGTGTTATGTTTATTACCCAGCAGGTGGCAGCATAAACACATTAGTGCCATCTGCGAGGCCATTGTCATCTCAAAGAGCTTGTCCCTTTATGTTGCTTTTCCCCGTTAGTTTGAACAGGAATGACAGCGCAGTCTCAGCGGACTTCATAAATGCATTATGAATAATTGAGTTTGTGAAGCTAGAGATTGCAGATGGCACTCAAAATCTGTCATTTGTCTTGACGTCTCAGATTGCTTTTACTCTTTAATGGGCACATTACCCATAAAAGCACAATTTACTGCATCTCATGGAAGTTGTAAAGATGTTGCTTTTTTTTCTGTTTTAAATGGCAGAGGTTACTTTTGGATGATGAGCAGCACAGAGTGATTATATGTTGCTGTAATGTTTCTGGGTCTGAGTCAGAGTTTTAGCTTATTTTAGTTTTTTTTTTCTTAATTTGACTGCAGAGTTTAATTGACCCTCTTTCTATATATCTCTAAATAGGACAAATTCTAGCGTTAGCTGAGCTGTTTTTCATCTATATACTTTTCATATAATGTATCAGAATATTATTAGTATAGCCCATTTAACAGTCAT
This sequence comes from Pagrus major, assembly GCF_040436345.1. Taxonomy (NCBI): domain Eukaryota; kingdom Metazoa; phylum Chordata; class Actinopteri; order Spariformes; family Sparidae; genus Pagrus; species Pagrus major. Next base: position 20,622,739 of record NC_133232.1, on the reverse strand, counting down.
CCTCTCCAGAGAGTGAAAACGGGGTCAATTGTTTAATGCAAGCTGTGTTTTAGTGGTGTTTGTCACACTAGTGTGTTCCTACAAACCTTCATACGATATGAGAAGGGCACGACACCACAATTAGACAACACAACCTTTCTCTTTAGTGTATTGTAGTAGAGTAATCAGGCCATCCATCTCACTGGGACAAACTGTAATTTTAATCAGTTGATGGAATATTAAAGCATTAAGGACACAGAGTATCAACAGTTTTTTAAATACAACCAGTAGCTGTTTTAGTAATAATAGGTGCCGTTACATGAACGCTTGAATCACTGAAGTGTTTGATCAACCACAGCAGCTGTCACAATAAGAATCAGGTATCACTTTATTTAAGTAGTGCTACATCAGTCGACTTGTTTTGCTTTTTCTCTGCACAGATCTTCAAGTTCACACACATTTACAGCTGATTAGTATGTATTGTTAAGAGTTTATATTCCCTATATTTGCTCTCTTGACTTTTCTGCCTTGTGAATATATTTATTAAAAGGCCTTCCTCTATTACCTCAAATAATAAAATTAACAAGCCCGTGTCAACTAAATGTAATTTGAAAAGTCGAGGGCAGCGGCTTCACTTTTGCTGCTTGAAGCTCTTTTGAATGAGGCTAATGACACAGCACACCAAATAACACACACCATTAACAAATTTCAATCAACTGTTTAATGTTGTAGATAAAGAATCTCGATGTGTAAATCAAATCAAAATGGGAATAATGCAAAAAAAAATCATTTTCTCAAAGGATTTTTTTTCTCTTTACATTTGCATATGCTAGTGTTTCAGTAACAATCCCATTTTAGAGAAGATCAAAATAATTTGAAGTAGAAAACAAATGCATAAAACAACCTCTACTGATATATTTTAGAAAAAAAAAATAAAATAAAACAGCAAACAGATTTTGGTCATTTTAATGCTCCAGACTTCGATGCAAGGCTACTACGTGTGTCTCTTGAGCCCTTGGGAGAATCGGAAAAAACGCAACTTAAAATCCTCTTGGGGCTGCAGAATCCACTGCCTTCTCCTCTGGTCAGTGAATTATTTATCCAATCGGCGACAAACCAAAATGCCAGGCAGCTGAGATTTACTTATCAATCACTCAATTACAAGGGTCGGGAGGCAACCGTCGGCAGGCACTTGAACCACTGAAGAGCAATGTTTTGTACATCTACCAGGTCAGCTGAATGAGGCCGTTCGTTATGCGCTATCCCACAACACATCTTCATCCAGCCACCATAATGTGCAGAGTGTGTACAAACTGCATCCCAACTGGTAAAAGTGCTTCCTATCACACAATCTTCCTGATGAGTTGAGAAACAGTCAGACTTGGACTGATGAGGGTAATGACAGCAAGATTGTTTAAGATGGCTCTTTATGTGTGACATTAAAGGTCCCATATTGTACAAAGTGTGATTTCCTGTATTATTATTTTTTTAAATTTAAAAAGCAGGTCTAGTTGCCGTAGAAATACTTTGAAAATATCAAAACGCTCAATTGACAAATGTACACAGCCCATTTTCAGAAACTGTGTTTCAAACGAGCTGTCAGGACTTCTGTGAGGTTGTGATGTCACAACTATACAGTCACCACCCTCACCCACGCCCCCAGCACGGCCTTAATTGCAAAAAAAGTCAGCAGGGTTGATGCAGAAACCTGATTGGCAGTGCCTGCTCGGGCCTGTGAGAGCTGACCAATTAGAGCAGACTGGGCTTTTCAGGAGGAGACACTAAAACCGAGCATTCAGAGGATGAATAAAGGTGCTGCAGCAAAGGACCATAAGAGGAAGAAATAATGTTTTTGAACAATAAAAGAACATAAAAACATGAACCTGAAAATGTGTAAATATGGGACCTTTAAAAAAGGTGGAGGGCGAGAAGGCAGCATTTACCAAGATGAACTGGTGCACATTTAACAGACAGACGCATGTTGGAATCTTAATAACAGTCTTGAGGTGTTGATTTAAGCTGAGCTCAATATATTTAAATAACTTGGGTGTTTTTTTTTAGCTCTGAAGTTAACACCAACCTGGACAGAGTGGAAATAACTGAACTGTGCATGGGACAAACAAAGCTGAGTGAGTGAAAAAATTACACAATTGCATCTGATATATCTGTACAGACAGTACGCTTGGCTTGAGGCATTAGTACAAACACACGTTTGTACACAGTACAGACGGCGGTCCGTCCTCAACACTGCACAGTCACATTGTCTCCTTCAAAGAGGTTAACTGAAGAGAAAAGGCAAAGGTCTTTCAGGCACTCTGTGCTGTAATAAAGAACCCACAACCCCAACCTGGATGAGGCTTATTCTACCTACTGATTATCACATTTGGATGCAAACTGATTATAATCATCTTCATAAGTAAAATATATAGATATATATACCAATAAGAAAGGCCACAAATGATGGTCTATTGAAGGAGAAACTCCTCAAATTAATCAATCGTCTTCACTCCAAACACTCGTTCATTACTCCAACTGCAGCACTGTCAAGCCACATGTGGAGTGTGTGGACATTTATGTACACAGAGAAGGTGTCAATGTGCTTTGTTATAGGTCTTAATTCATATCAGATTTGGTCTGCATGACAACTCTTCACACTGTCACTTCCTCTCATATAGAAACTTCATAACTTATCTGTAAGGGCTCCAGATTTATATTTACAGGTCAAAGGAAGAGCAAGGACAAAAGGGAAAAGAGGTAACTTGACATTCTTAAATGTACATTAGAAAGTTAAAATGGCTGATCATGTTATTCAAACTTCATTCAGTAAAGTTACTGAGAATGCATGGTCAAAACAAAATTATGCAGCTACAGATATATTTTTGCTATTCTGGTGATTTTACTTTTGATTGAGGTTATAAAGCAAGTCCCCCTGACGTTCTCTTGGTGGCAAACTCTTCCCTCCTCTCACTGGCTTAAGAACCGAAAAAAGGCACACTGTCATCAGTGTGTGTCTGACCATGGCCCCAGACCGGACAGACCATTGGTTCAAACACGACACAAACACATTCATTTAGATCCAAATTATTACACAGCATTACTTTTAAAAAATTAAGGAGATTGTGGGCTGTTGGTATTGTGACAGTTGAAATTATTCAAGTACTCTTTGTTTGCAGCTCATAACAATCCTTCACCAATGGACGGAGAGAGAGAGGGAGAGAGAGAGAGACACAGAGAGAGAGACCAACACCACTCCACCATATTATATTTGCTCTCTGGCTCCATCACTTTCCAAAGTTAGCGAAGTCAGCGAAGGCATCTTGTTTGGGCTGTTGGACCACTGCAGGGTTCATTCCCATTCCCATTCCCATAGCACCGGGCATCCCCATGTTCATGCCCATCCCCATCATGCCCTGGTTGGGGGCCATTCCCATTCCCATCCCCATCCCCATGCCCATTCCCATGCCAGCACCAGGGTGCATCATGGGATTTCCAGCCGGTTTTCCTGCTGTAGGTCCAAGGCTCATGGCTGAAAATCCCTGGGAGAGCATGTTGGCGGGTACTTGGTTGCCTGGAAACGACAGAACCAACTCAATGAATAAAAAGTGCCAAATTTTAAATCACATTTGATCAACGGGGTGCTTTGAAGGAGAACCTGGCTGCAGTGTCACTGCTCATGCCAGCTCCACAATTCCTCTCACCTTGTTGGAGGGTGTTGAGGGTGGGCTGGCTAGGCTTGGGTGGCTGCATGCCTGGGCCCAGGAAGTCCAGACTGATGTTAACTGCGTGGTCCGACCAGGTGGAGGGGAGGGACGCTTTGGCTCCAGCACCCTGAGAGGCCATTCCCTGCTGCACAGGCTGGAGGGGCATGACAGACTGCGGTTGTAGAGGACCCCCCATGTTCTGGAGGGGCTGGCAAATACAGATACACTGTTAGAGAAGGAGCTAATCCATGCTTAAATAACAGAAATATACAGTGACAATGAAATACATGATGAAAAGATACAGTCCCTTCTCTTAAATCAAGGGTTTAACCTTAAGCCTGACCCACTTAACATCAATACTGTCATAGGAAAGACTACTGTCTCTTTCTAAACTCATTAAAACATACAATCTAAAACAACTACAGTAAAAATCAGTGATGGGTGAAACGAAGACTGAGTTTTTTTTTTTTTTTAAGTAGGTCAACAACCTTTTAACATGAGATACAGTCGACATCCAGAAGCTTTTGTAATGTTTTTGTAACTCAAAACCTATTCTTTTCATTCTGTATGTCAGTAACAGGAGGAGTGGGTGGTTAGTAGGCGGTCTCTGGGGGAGACGAGCATCTGGTGAGGCTGCATGTTAACCCTCTACCATCAGGCTTGTCCTCCATCTTTCAATCACACGAGTTACGTCTTCATCACACAGGCAAACTGATGGATTAGGTCAACGAGCAAGTGTGAACAGAGTAAATGAGTACATCTGTGAAATCTTTTAGTTTTTGTATTTGAATACTACTTTAACTTTACAGTATCTTAATGTTTAAAATGTATTTATTTCCCACTCCATGCTTGAAATGGTTAAAAGGGTCTTTGTGTGTACATGCCAGAATGTTACTCATAGCACTTTTATTTCACAACCAAGGCTAAATCAACATGCCTGTGGTTTGACGATTACAAACACCAATTCTATGAATTCTGGCTGAATCTTAAATGGTGCTAGTTACAGTTGGCTTTCACAATATCTGAAATTGATGACAACAAGATTTGTATTTTTCTCGGCCTAATACTGATGTTTGGCTGTGATTATATTCAAGCAAAATACAGAGCATAAAGAGTGATAGTCATGTATTAAAGCTTGTAACCACAACACTTTTTTATTTGATAAGTCATTTTATCTTCATATCTAATACTGCAATACTGTTGTTCCTTCTTATAGCATTCTTCACATATACGCACACTGATCAGCCACAACATTAAAACCACTGTCAGGTAGAATGAATAACATTGATCATCTTGTTACAACGCCATGTTCTGTTTGGCCCAGGAATGGCTAGAGGAATGTGACAAAGACCTCCAGGTGTCGATCTGACTTCCAAATTCCCCAGATCCCAATTAATCAAGCATCCATGGGAGCTGCCGGACCAAGTCTGATCCATTTTTCAAGGTTTGTTTTTAAATTTTAACAAAAACATGCAGATAACTTTTTTCAATATATATTATTTTAAAAGGAGTTGCGCAGACGTCAAAAACAACACTCCCCAAACATGAGATGCTACAAAACACCACTCAGACCACAACAACACTCCTCCTGTATGTCGTCTCCCTCACCCGACAAATGAACAAATGAGGTGTGGAATTCTGCCAAACCCCAGTGGACGGTATGCACCAAGGTGTACACCATATTTAGAGACCATTCAATATACGTAGATGTTTACTCTTATTATTTTCAAAAGGTTCATTCAGAACAAAGCCACTGCACTGAAAGCATTTCATGCATATTTTTTTCACAGACATTTTATCATAATCTCAGTACTGTGTCATTTTCCAGGTTTTGCAATGGCTGACTGAGATTGACAACAGGCTTCCACACAACACCTCCAACATAGTTTCAACATTGCTTTGTATAAATGCACAAGTTTGTGGCTGGATATCTTAAATACTGCAGTCAACTGGTAAACTATTACGATTATAATAGCATTAACTGTTTTAATCAAAATTAAGTGCTGTATTTTTGCCATGCCAACACATAAAAAATACAGCTCTAAAACATATCAGTCTAGCTCTGTATCCATGAAATGTGAAATCATAAAGTGTGTCGTTATTTCCCTGAGGATTCTATGTCTCCACCTGTATCATTTAGGCCCCCCTCCACGAGTCTTGTAATGATATGTATATCAATAAATTATTAAAAAACAGATGCGTGTGTGCAATCATGCATACCTGTGACCTAGACTGGGGCAGGACTGTGGAGCTCATGCTCTGTGTGCTGCTCATGCTAAAGTTGAGGCTCTGGGAGGAGGTGAGGGACTGATTTGGCCCCATCAAGTCGAACAGGTCTGCTGAGCCTGGAGCGGAGACTGGGGCGGGGGCTTGGGCTGGGGCAGTGGCAGGACCTGCTGTCATGGCTGCAAAAAGGTCATTTCCACTGTTGTCAACAGTCTGCGCAGATGTTGGCATCTGACCTCCAGGGAAGGCGTTCCACTCTCCGAAGTCTCCATTGCTGCTGGAGGCTGGTGCTGCTGCAATAAGACAGTAGCATGGATGTTTATGTTTGCCATCCACATGGTGATGTTTGTATTGTGAGCTGTGTAAATAATTGCAAGATGTTGCAAACGAAAGTCACGCGAGCAAATTCAAATCTGTCATAACAATTAAGCCTAAGCAGCTGAGTGTTCAGTGAGGCCAGTCTAGCTTTAACCAGGGCATGCACAGTGACCACTGGTGCCACATTTTAAATTTTCATTGAAGTGACCCTGCTTGTTGTCTCTATCCCTCCTCTCAATCTCTCAGCCTCCTCCACCCCCTCCAACTTCTTCCTCTGTCCCTGTCTCCTTGTCATCCATAACAGGAGTTGATGTGTGTCTGTTCTTGTTATGCAGAGCAGGTAGCAGGCTCCATATGGCCAGGGCTTCCTCCCAGCATCCCTTTGAATATTCTAGCAGTATGGCTGCAACAGCATAGCACACACATGCACACACTAACAAAAAAAAAAACAGTCTTGAAACCAACCAGTTCCCGAGGAGAGGCCGGTGGAGGCAGCAGGCGAGGAGAAGTCAGCAAATCCGCCGATCAGGTCTGCATTGAGAAAATCAACATAAACACCTCAATTTTAAACAAGTGAGCTCCAGGTGTCACTCTACCATGGTTAGCATTCCTTCAGTGTCACAAGTGTAGGAGGGAGGGGAGGGGTGGTGTCAGTAGATAGGTGGAGAAGACCAAACATCTGTTCAGCGCTCCCGCCCTCTCCATTCACGAGGGACTGCTCCAAAAACATCTGGTGCACTTAGTTCCTATACATCAACTCCCTCCCCCTGCTGTCCCCAAAAATGTGAAGCTAGCATCAGCAGCTGGTCACTGTCACTGCTGAGTCTAGTCCTGCAGTCACTCTGGAGTTTCTTGTTTTGTACAATGTTGTATCACTGATCAAAAAGGTTATTCGTGGATTTAAACTACACTAAACTACAAATATAAAACACATCAGTAAAACATGTTTTGCTATTTGAAAGCCAAATTGTTGCTTTTTGAGCAGAGACTAGTTGTTTCCCTGTGGTGCACACGTTTTGGATCAATTTCTTTGCTGAACCACAAAAATGCAACTGATACCAATCTTCTCAGTTAGCTCCTATTTCACAAAATGACAGAGTATTACTTGATTACTACATTATACCTGTCATAGCTGGCTTACTCGGCATTGTGTCTACCATTAGTAGGTCAGCTAGGCCGGTGCTGGAGGGCTGAGGGGCTGCTGGCTGGGGCTGGAATGAGGAAGAAAAAAAAGATCAGGGCACAGTGCATACATTACTACACAAATACCAATTAAGTCTTATCTTATATGCTCACATGTGCTCTTGCTACCTGTTTGGTGGCGGTGTCTGGGCTCCCGTCTCCTGTGTAGTGGGCTGCAGCCCCCAAGTCTACTTTCCTGGACGGGACTCCTCTCTTCCGTGTTGCTGTGGTCTCTGTTGCCTGGACTATGTGAACACTCTTGGTGGTAACAGTCTCCTCTTCATCTTTGAATTCTTTTCCTGGCTGGCCATTGTGAGACGAGCGACCCCGGTCCTCCTCGTTGTCACTATGGAGACAATAATGGCTCCGGTAAGACAGCAAGTTATATGAGGACACGTTACATTTCCCTCGTGCATACGATATCCATCAAAAAACCAAAGGAGCAAATATCTGAACCATGTCAGACTGCTTAATTTACAGGTATAATCACAATATGATTGAAAAGTTTAGCCTTGTACTGTTACTGAATCGTTACTGAAAATAAAAGGCCCAGTCACTGCCGTGTTTTCAAGCTGTGTTGATATAAGAACATTTAACAGCATCAGAAAATGTAACTTTGGCCTAGTTACTGTTTGTTCTGTAATGGAAACAGTGTGAGAGTGATGCCAATTTTCATTTCTGGTTGTGAGGGCTTCTGTTTTGTTTATATTCAGACCATGGTTTGTCGGTCTCCAACCTGAATCGATCTGGCGAGTCATCTCTCTCCTTCTTCCTAAATCTGCTTATGGTATCGTCAATGGTGCTCCCGATTTTGTCGCTGATCTCCCCCAGCTTCTCACTGAAGGGGAATTGCCCTTTATTCCTGTCCCAGTCATCGTCCCACTTTCCCCGGCTATCGCTGGAGTCGTACCTGTCCCCCGCTGGAGGTAAAGAAGACAGGAGCAAAAAAAAAAAAAGAGGTCATGAATTTAATTAAAACCCAAACGGTCTGTTAATTATCAGTTGGTTTATATTACTCATTGTACTGAGGACTTACAGTAACCTCTGTATCCCATACTGTCTGAGGATACCCCAATATATTTGTCTTTGTTCTTCTTTGCTTTTTTCCGTTCTTCCCTAAGCCTGTCATCATCCTGGACAAAATCCACCATCTCCTTCACCTTCTGACGCACGTTCACACCTTGGTCCTTCCCATTCTCATCTAGAGACAGAAACACAGACATTAATGTAATTATTTAAATGAATCAGCAATGTTTTGTGTTAACTTTAAAATTTATTGAAACCACACACATAGGCAATAAACACGAAAACTGCCCTACGAGGAAGTTAATGCTCTTGTTTGTAAACTGCACCTTTATTACACACATGGTTGGGAGGAGTGAAAGCAGCTTTAGGGCAGTGTGTGTGTGTCTGTGTGTGTCTGTGTGTGTGTGTGTGTGTGTGTGTGTGTGTGCGTGTGTGTGTGGTTTAAGGGTTTGGTGACTAAGCGGTGCTTAGGGCCCCCGTCCTTTCATTACTGCTCACACAGAAGCTTTTGTTAATAAACACGAAACACTACATTGCTCGAGTGAAGAGAGGGCCTCACTAAATCAAAGCTAAAATTGAAAAAGTGCTTTTTGTTTAGCATGTTTGTTTGGTTACAACATGCAAAGAAAAAGATGGTATGAAGGAGAAAAAAATAAAGAGTGATAACTTACCTATAAAGTGGTAGCTTTCTAACGATCTCAGGTCATACAGATGTTCTCTGGTACTGGTAACAACCCTCTCCGATCCGTTCCTGATTAGATGGGCCAGCAGTAGCAGGGACTGAGAAACAGACACACAACAGTAGTTAGAACAAAAAGCGCTTGAGGTTTGATTCTTAATTTTAGTCTTGGAGTCAATCTGGCCTGTTTTTCTCTCCCATGGCCTTGAACTGGATCTGTTATGGGTATGATTTTATTCTTAAGAATTTTTCCCCGTTTAATTCAGACATGAGGTGTCTCACTGTTTCTATTCAAGGCCAACTGTATTTGTTTTGTGAATTATAAAAAAAAATGTAATTTCAATTAAAACATCCCTCTTCACCTAAGGTTTTCTTATTAGAGTTTGTTGTTGATACCCAATTCCTGCCTGTAAGTAATGAGCTCAAACTCTAAAGTTAAATATAAACAGATGGCTCATTTAAAAGTGTACCAGCTTGAGTCAGGTCACACCGAAGCCCTGTTGGTTTGAGTTGGGTCTGGTCCAAAAATTTAGCTCAAATCACGACTGTACTTAGTGCTTAGGCATTCAAGCATTGTGTCATAATTAAGCATGTGTGTTTGTGGGATGTTGCAACCGCACTGTGGCAGACCTTGTAAACTCTCCTCCAGTTCTTCTTGTTATCTCTCAGCATGCGGTTCCACAGCATGTTCATCACTTCTGGAAACTGCTCGTACATGAAGGTGGCTCTGATTACAACAGAAGAGGGAGAAGTCGTCTTTTTACTGACAAAGTTTTTATTTGCAAAGCACAACAACCAACAGTTGGACTTGTTTGCTCTTTTACAGCCTTTGACCAAAGACTCCCTTGTACTAACAAACCCCCAGGAATAAAAATTGATCTATTTCAAGAATTACAGGTTCCTTCAGCACATTCGTGTTTGTATCCACCGAATCTCAAGAACTGCTAGGATTACGCAAATGAGACCAATAAAAGATCAGTTAATAAGTAACTTTAAATGGGACAAAGCAAATACAACAAGTCTGTAAATTTAGGAGTTCAGGTCATTGTCTTATTTTAAATAATTTACTGCTGTGCGACTGTAATGTGTAAATCAATGTAGGATATGACATGTGCAGAGGTGGAAAGGAGAGTCTGCAACACCTCAGGGTCAGGACTATTAGCAGCAGGAAAGATCTTCTCAGTGTTTCTTTTTCTGCTTTAGTCTGCAACTACAATAAAACAATTACAAAAGTATGTTTCAGTCTCGGTTTTTTCTTTTCTTTCACTCGGCTACTTTGGTCTCTACTTGGCTACATGATTATAAATTAAATGTCAGTAGGATTTTAATTTCCAATCTGACACTACAACCAGTGACTGCAGCAGTTTGCTGTACATGCTGTACACATGTTGTAGCAGTTGTGAGACTTGTGTTCAGTACTGCTTACAGCAGTGCCGTGATTTCCGGCAGGCAGATAACTACTACTCTGGACTTTTGTGGGCAGCGCCCAAGAACCTAAACTTAAAATAAGTTCCTATGGTTGAAATGGAGGCGATTTTCAGCAGGACACGTTGTACAACATTGTGTGTTGTTCTTACCTAGAGATTTCAGCCATCAGCTGTCCTGATGGTCCCCAGGGGTCGTCATTGGTGGCCTCTCTTACTTTAGACTCCACCTCTGAATAGTTCATCACAACGTTGGTTCTATACAGCAGGATAAAGAAAAAACACAAACATCATTTCGTTAATCATGCTCATGTGAAGTGATCTACAAGGCATTTGGCATTTCAGTTCAAAATATGTGGCCTCCAATGAGACCAACAACATGGAGAATAATAGATGAAAGGTACTCTCATTACAGTCACTCCCATGCACTTGTCCTTTTAGAGTCTAAATGGACCGTGGGACAATAGGGAGTGCTTTTTGTGTGTGCATGTGCATCTAACCACCCAGCCACTTGTCCAAACCAAAAACAAGGGACTAAACAAGCAAATACAAATCTGTGTTCACCATAAACACACAAATGAGCCCTAAAATGGCACTGAGTAATACAGGACTGTGCTCCGTGTGGGCGAGCTCTTACTTGCTTGTTGACTTTCTAAGAAATTGACTAGAAAAGAAAAAGGAAACTCAAATGTGAAGACCACAAGAAATGCTTCTCATATTAATAGAGAGGCTGTTATCTAAATTACTGGGCTTCTATATTTAAAAATAAATAAATTATGCATTTACAATGTTAGGCAGGGTGTCAAAATATTCACAATCATGATGATTACGCAACAATCTACTGCAAACCAAGCACTAACTTTTACTATTCAATCTGACAACAAAAAATAACTGCAGCTTCTATTTGTAGGTCTACAATGTGTCATCATATACGCCATCACAACCAGCACTTATTATAGGACAGAAAATACATCTCCATTCAATGTCCAGTCTGTTTGGGAGGTATGTTACGAAAGAGGAACACATGATTATATGTTTATGCTAAAAACAATAAAGGATGCGGAACATTTCTGGTGTGTTACTGTTTACTTAAACTATGTACGTTTTTCTTTGAAAGGACTGCTTTGAAAAAGAGATTTAAATCTAACTTGGACTTTTCCTGAAAAAAGACAATGAATATGTTATCCGCCATCTATTCAGCAATGACTCGGTAAACTGGTTATGTGGCCAATTCCTGCAAAGCATGGGGACTTCCAATACATTGCCCTGAGAGTATGTGTAGCGTATAGCCAAGCCCTTTTCTGCAGCAAATGGCCACGGTGCATTTGATTTTTCGTCTGTTAGCTTGGTTCTTACAGGACCACAGAAGTGTACTCTATAACCAAACAAGCATCTTATTACTCCAGATAATTAAATGAACCCTGTCACAGCATTAGCCAAAACATGGTGAGCCAAAACATTTGAACCCTGCACCTCCTCGTCCCTTCCTCACTACTGTCACATCAGCAGTAAAATGCAGAGGGCCTGAAAGAGCAGCATTGATTTGAGGGGTGGAGATATACTCTCTGTGGCTCTGGAGAAAGGCTGTATTACTGCAGGGTAAAGTTACCACTCTGACAACATACTCTCATTTGTAAGATTAAGTCTATGCCAACAACATTATTTGAAAATGACCATGCCAGGTAGCTTTTCACAGCTGATTAAAATAAGCCTCCAGGTTGGACCATGGGTTACAGTAAATGTATGTGCTGTGAGATCCGTGACAGACATGAAGCCTCATCCTGAATCAGGCTGAATTGTGATGGTAATATTCCTCATATTACTGTCAGTTCAGTTCCACACAAAATTTAATATGCATTTACGTGGCTGTCATATTTTAGTTCAGGGTTCAGGTCAACTACATGCATCCTGAGGCTCTTTAGCTAGGTCAGTGATACAGCAAAAGTTTAATGATTGCGTGAACTGCAGGCAAAACAAAAGAAGAAATGATGTGGTAAAGCAACATCTTATCTCTTTGTAGCATTTGGCCCTGCCCTAGATATCAGCTAGATAAAACGGAAGTTATGATACTTTCACAGTGACACACTACCACACAGATTTCCGTTAGACTTCTGTAGTGCTTTATCTGCCAAAAAATTTGCTTAGCAGTTTCTCATGAACCCAATTTAATACATGTGGCTTTCATTCATTGCAAGACCCATTTTAAATAGGATGAAACATCTGCTTGCATGTCCTATCTCAGCAAAAACTTCACCTTCATCATACAAACAGGAAATGTTGCGTTACGCCACACCGCTAGTGTGAATGGCTTGCAGCTCGGTGGCACTTCATGAAAATCATTTTGGAATTGCGTCAATGCAAAAAAACTTTCAAAAAGGTCACAAACACAAGCTCTTTGCATCAAAGGAACATTTAGGAAAATGAAAATGGAAACTCCCGTCCCTCTAATCTTTAAAACTTGTCTATCTCCTTCTTCTTCTCTCCTGGTCGGCCGCCCCTCTCTGCCTCCCTCTCATGAAAGTGACCCATGTTCAGGGGGTCACACTCCAGGGAGACAAGTGCATTCGGCAGGAATGCGTTCGTGGATGGACTTAAGGACACACTGTTGTCTGGGTGTGCAGAATTAGCTATTAAGCCTTTGAAGGGAGGACAATTGCGCAATAGCCTGCCACAGCCCTACAGTACAAGACAGCATGCTCACGTTCAGCCAGCAGCTAAAAGTAAACCACGGCAGAACAAAAGATACACAATCCCAGCGGTGTTACCAAAGTTCACTGCTGGCTGGTATATGATTTCAGGTATTGAATTACTGCTTCCGGTTATGCAGGCTTTGACTAGAGCTACTACCATCAAACAATGCAGAGACTCTCTGAGTGGACAGTGTACTCATGCTTTTTGGTCACTTCCTGTACATTTTGCATGACAGTTGCCTGACTATCTCTCTCCTAAGTCCGATCAAACAACTTGTGGAAAAGTAAACAGTAACTACTATTTCTAGTCCAACTGAAATCATCAAGTTTTTGCACTTAGGCCAGCAGCTGGAAATCCACCAACAAGTTGCAAAACACTGCAGGGTCACTGGTCACTGATTAATAAGTAGCCTGTTGTGGCTATGTTGTTTATCTCGTTCAATGATGTCACATATCACAATAAAATGGCCATGTAATACCATATATTATATAACCTAGTGATTAAACAAGTAGTGATGACTGCTATGTATTGTAGATTTGATTAACGGGGGTTGTAGTCGCAGCAGTAGTCGTTTGAACTCGCTGCTAATAATCTTTAGTATCTCACGTTTAAAGTCAGACATTTTTGATACCTGAGTCTGAGTTTATGTTGTCCGACTAACCAGTTGCATTTGACAAGCAGTCTAGGGTGTAAGACAAAAATAACAATTTGACTGTGAGGTAGTGGAGACATGTTGTGTGATCACAGGTTTAACAACCGACTTTTACAGTAAAGACACTGTAACGTTAAGTGTAACCTAGCTACAAGTGTCATAACAATCATACCGGAGGGTAACCTTTAGCATTTCTACACTCAATGAAGTTGTAAAAATATGTCCACACAGTGGTAGCCAAGCTAGGTTGGGACGATAGGTTCGTGAATGGATAATAATTTAAGATAAAAACATTCTCCGCCGATTGTTCAGCCCCAGAGCTGTCAAACTAGCTTAGCTGGCTAGCCTGGTCTGCTAGCTACCTCGCCAGAAGGCTAGGTAATTAGCTCGCTAGTTAGCTAAGTGTGTTAGCTTGGAGTGTCGGCGAAAACACACAAACAACACGCTCACTAATCCCACAACAGTGAGAATGTCCTCTCACACCAACCACAAGACCAATCATAATAGCTGTGAGAACGAAGGAGCAGTTTCTCACACTTAAAGCAACTAGTATTTGTCAAAGTCAGCTAACTAACTCGCTAGTAGCATACGGGCTAGCTGACTTGTTAGAGTGACGTGACGTCAAAGTTTTGGGTACGTGTCTCTTTCAAACAGGTAAAGTACGGTTACAAACAACACCAAGCAGACGGTAGACAATACAGTCAGGAGATACTCACGCTTTGTCAACCAACTCCCTAACCTTCCACATGTTCAGCATCTTGGCTCCGTGAAAAGGGGCTTTCTGCCTCGGCAAACCCTTTTACTCCAGACGATCACCGAAACCAAACCTTGAACTCTGGAAAGTAAACTCTTCTTCACCTCTTTCAAGACAGGAGGCGCAAACGCACCAGCAGACGGGCAGGAAAGGTTACTACGGGAAGTGCCGCTGTAACGTCATTTTACGTAGAGCAGCATTGGAGTTGTAGTTTCTCATTAGTGCTCAGGTGCCACCGTGCTGTAAGTACATTAACCTGTTAACACACACTTGGTAAACAATTACAAACCGATTGTGAGGAGATAAAAACATTAAGTACTTTAAGTTAGTACAATTTTGAGATACTTGTACTTTACTTGAGTATTTCCATTTTCTGATACTTTATACTTCTACTCCACTACAGTTCAGAGGCAGATATCTGCAACCAAGTAAAAAACATACAGCAGACTGAGTGACATGAAGAATCATTTATTTAATAATAATGAAACCTCCGATAATGTTATTAAAGACTCACATACCTGTGTCCTAAAGTCATCTTCACCTCAGTAAATAAAAGGAATACATGGAAATAGAAAAGAGTGAGTAATCTTTAACTTATGAAATAAGTGATATTATATGAATAAATGGCTCTAACATATTTCTTTATATAACAGACTCTTGTACATAAGCTGAGACTTTAAGGTGCTGCTGATGACATACAAACCGTACACGGCCTTGCCCCGTCGTACATGTCAGATCTCACTGTACCATATATCCCACCTCGTGCATTACGCTCTCAAGATTCGGGGCTCCTGACGGTTCCCAGGGGTAAGAAGAAGTCAGCTGGCTGCAGGGCTTTTTCCTATCGCGCCCCTTTCCTCAGGAGTAACCTCCCAGCTGACATCAGACAATCTGGCTCTACCGACGCCTTTAAATCTAAACTCAAAACTTACTTCTTTGACTTAGCCTCTGATTAGTCCTTGACTTCGATTGTTAGCTTCTTCAGTGGGTCGGTCTCAGTCTCAATGAGTTACCTATAGTATTAGAATATACATCGTCCTGCCGACGAGAAACAATCTGTTTATTCTGGTTAACATCACTTTTCTCTAACTTTTGTTTTTGTTTTCTGTCCCCACAAGCTGCAAGCTGTGTCGCTCTCTCACTCTCTATAGCTTCTTCCTCCTCCTCCTCCTCCTCTCTTTTCATTCAGGCTCTTTTCTGATGGACCACGGGCCCCTGGGACCATCTGCCTCTCCTGGCTCCTTCTGCCTCACATACTGTTGGATCTGGATCGTCACACCCTGGGCTCTGCTGGATCATTGCTCTCCTCTGTTTTACCATCTACCTATATCTGTATTTCTGTAAAATGTGATGCCTCTTCACTCTTATGTCTCTGTCTATTACTAATTATCCTGTGTGGCCTGCCCTCTTCCAGGTCACCACGGTGGACAGGAGGTCAGGTGGCTCGGGCACCACTTAGCGATGCCTCGTCCTGCTCAGTCGTCTCCTGGATCCACACACTTTACATATATTATAATTTGTATCAGATATTCTGTCAGTGCAACTTGTAAACTGTGATTTTGTTGTTCTTTTCTGTACATGCAACATGTATTGCATGTCTGTCCGTCCTGAGAGAGGGATCGCTCCTCTGTGGCTCTTCCTGAGGTTTCTTCCATCTTCTTTATTTCCCTGTTAAAAGGTTTTTTTCCTCAACATGGCAAGTTTCTCCTCACTCAAATCGAGGGTCTGAGGACAGAGGATGTTAATGCATCACTATTTATAATCCAATAAAAAACTGTATACATGTATATACATAATATGTGTACTTTTGCTTTCGGTACTTTAAATACATTTTAAAGATAATACTTTTGTACTTTTACTTAAACATTTCTATTTCTACACTGCATTATCGCTACTTTTGATTAACTACAATATCTGAGAACTTCTTCCGCTTCTGCCAGCATTACCTGTCTCTAGGCCGAGAGGCAGTCATGATGTGGTTTTGCATAGATCTTGACCAGGTATTGTGGTTTATATGCGCGCTAGTGACGCATGAAATGTCCGTTTATCCAGTAGAAAATGACTGATATGGTGTTAGTGCAGGTACGTTGGTATCGCTGTAAATGCTGGTCCATAACATGAAATTGAAGAAGAGAAATAACCAAATATATGTTTGAGGTAGTTTCAAAATGACAATATATAGTTTGTCCGTCAAAGAGCACTGACACGTTTATATATAAGTGTCATGTTTTCTTTAAAGAGAAGAAAAAAAGACACAGGGTAACCTTGTTATGTTTTTATACAAAAAATAAATCAGTTGATATATTGTTTTAAGATTATTTTTACACTTTTCAAATATTGAGCTCTGTATCAGCTTTAAAAAATAAAGTACCTATTGGGCTGTTTTATCCAGACCAGCCAATTTTCTAACATTTTATTCTGTATTTATTGTTTCAATTCAGAAGCGACCTTCCTCTGGCTTTGTGCTCTATTGTAAAACCTTTTTGTCCTTTTTCCTTTTTGTCCAAACGTGTTCCAGCTTCTCCAGAACTGTAGGCTGGCCTGCCTCCTCATCAGCAGGTCACCGCCCTGTGTGTTCTCCTCATCTGGCATTCAGGCATGCTACAATGACCCAGTGATGCTGTGTGACAGGCCAGGCAGGGCACTGGCTGTTTGTGTCAATCCAGATCAATCACTCCCTCTTCTGGACGGACAACGTCATCAACGCACTCAAAGGTCACGGGGTGTACTCAAGCCAGGCCTGATGTGGTGAACAGGGAGGTCAGCGTGGTGAGAGAACACCCTTGACTGACTGACTGAGTGTCATCTTAAGTAGACACGAGTAAGAAAAAATAGTTTTCCACAACTGTCCATTTTTGTAAAGGCAGAATTAAATGACTCATTCTGACTGAGATGTTTTTCTAATTCTCCTGCGACTGGGCGTATACCGAAAGTATTAAGACTCTTTGTCGTATTGATTGATATTCCAGCGGGTGAGATAAGCCCCTCGGATGGCCCGCATCTGACAGGGTCTCTATTCTCTAATGATACGTGTAAATATGGCCCACGGCTTACACTTCTATAGGAGAGCAGGAAGAAACAACACAATAGCCAAAATACAACCCATTTGAGAAAAAAACAACAAGAAACAGCACTTAACGGCCCAGAATGCACCGCACCCAAGGGAGCAACCTCAATTACTGTTACACGTCCGAAGAGGAGAACTCTAGGAGAAGTGATTGCCGAGATGGAAATGGCTGTGTGTGCGTACGTGTGTGTGTTTGTGCATGTGTGAGTGTGTGGGTTGGAGGAGGATGGATGGAAAGGCACTCAGTAAAAAGATCTTTCAGAAACACTTTGCCTCGGTGACGTTGACGCGAGCTGTTGATTGACGTGCACTTCTCGACAGAAACCAGAGCTATCAACCTATCTGCCACGCATTAAGAATGGCACGGTCCTCGGGGAGGGGCCTAAGTGGCAAATGATGTTGCTCAAGACACTCTCTGTCAACAATGTGCGTGTATTTGTGAGTGTGTGAGTGCTGAGGATGGCAAAGTATTCAATCAAAGCTTTGATTGAAAAACCCCCAGTGTCCTTAAAGATCAGAATTCTGTACACTCATGTATGGGACGCATGTGTGTGTGTGTGTGTGTGTGTGTGTCTCTCTGTGTGTGTGTGTTTGCAGGGCCGGTCTTTGTTTTGAATGTAGTACGGTCCTTTGCAACTGAGCTAGAAACCTGATCTCAAACAATATTTATGTGGTTAAATTGTGCTGAGTTTTAATTTAAAAAAAAAAAGAAGGGGAAGCAAAAACATTCTCTGTAAGAAATCTCGTGGACCCACATTCTGTCTTTGTGCAGGAGAAAAAAAAGTCTGCCTTTCCTTGATATTTCATATTTTATAACCGCGCTCCATTCATCATCTCGCTCCTCGGTTGATCATCAATTTGGTCTACTGAGACCAAGTTGTCACTAACAACTTTGGAGTTGAAGGAGATGAAAAAGTAAGCCAGATAAACATGATGTAATGGTAACACAAGCAGCACTAGGGGGCACTCTGACTTCTCTGGTACAGTGAGTGTGTTCAATGTCTGTGCACATGCGAGTGTGTATGTGTCAGTCAGTGCAACCGCTGGGTCGAGGCTGTGTGTTTACATGGCTGAAGTTCCCATGACAAATGTGGTCAGAACATCAATGTGCACAAAACAGACTGGGCCCTTTTATTCTCCCTCTGCGAACATGTGCTTCCAATCTCTTGAAACACTTCTTCTTTTTTTCTCTTTGCAGATTTACAATGTCATTAGAAAACAATGTTCTTTGTTTTGCACATTAGCTATGAATTAACGCTCCCGCCCATCTCTGTGCCCGCAGATCTGTAGAGTCGCTCGCTGGGGCCCAGCTTCCCTCCTGTCAGAGCGAGGCTTCTTTCGACTGCTGTTATATTTCAGGCTGTTATTGTTGGCCCTCCTGCAGCCTCGGTAAGATCTTTAGTCCTTTTCCCAAGCGATATAACCCCCACACACATCACACAGTATCTGACCCCTGTCTCCATGACACATGACAGGTCCACTGCGGTGCATGTGTGTGGGCATGTGAGCCAAGACTGATGTGTGAGTGCTTTCATGTAAATGTGTAAGTAAATATGTGTGTGAGCATATCTGGCGCAGTATGTATTGAATATGCTAAAACAATGAGGCCACTTGTCATATGTTCAAAGTCGCACAGACAACCCGCTGTGATCTCAAAACCACACACACAGATGTTCCTAATGGGGCTAAAGTAGCATTCACATTCTTGTGGATAACCAGTCTGTTTATTTTTCTCTCCGAACTGGACCGGGTTGCCACTTTCCCTGGTGAGAAAAAGGATGGAAGATGATAAAAAAAACATGAGGAGGCTGATGAGAGAGGCTCCCACCACAGTTTAGACCTCCGAAGCCAACTGTCAGTCCTGCTAAACCAGCAAACCTCAGCGGCGGTGATTTAAGGGTGACAGTAATTCAGAGTATAATGGAAGTTGATGCCAGTGTGCAATACTTTGCAAGTCAAAACCGCTGTTGTCTTATTCCCCTACATGAGGAAATGGGCTTGGTGTAATTGCGATGGCTTATGTTTATGAGTCGGGACGTTACAGTAAATCCTGTTGCTTTTGTACAGGGCCGAGAAAGCCGATGCACATACACGCAGACAAACCCACACAGGTATGCTCAAGTCCTGAGAGCATCTGCTCCTTTACAACCAGATTGAATTAGCAATTACAGAGAGTAAAAACCAGAACAAAACATCTGGAGCTGTAAGCAGCAGAGGTTATAAATCTGAGAGAGAGAAGAGGGGGATATGAAAATGAGCCAAAGTGAGATTCTCAAGGACAGTGTCTCTGATTGGCCCATTAACGTGCCAGGGGTGTCAAAAAGGACCTGAGGCAATGGGAGAAATGGGACAGAGCAGAGGGCTTTAGAGGGCATATGGAACACCAGTGAATGGAGAGGTAGAGGGGAGAGCACGGGAGAGGGACTGTAGGAAGTGAAGTGCAGTATGAGCAAAGATAACACAACCGAGGAGATACATGGATGTTGTTTGTGTCTTGAACCTCTTCACAGGAAATCGTCCCGATAAGCAGAAAACTGCGGAAAAGCTGAAGGGAAGTTGTGATAAAAGACCTGGGGAGAAGGCGGGGGGTTGTTAGGAAAAAGACCTGGAGCTGCTTGGGTGCAAGAATTAAGGAAACAGACGCTGAAGATCACCACTTTGCCAAACCATAATCATGCATGCTCGGACACAGAAAAATGCTCAGGGTAAACTTGAGGTTGTGTGTTCATAAATGTATTTTAACGATTACATCCAGTTTGGTTTAAGTCCATATAAATGTGAGGTTGGAAAGCCGCAGTGCCATTACCACATCTGTTTTTGCTATTATTGGCACAATAAATTACGTAGGCAATTTGTTTGCGCTGTTGTTAGAGTAATAGAATCAAATTATCCCATGTTAGGGAAATGATTATGTACGAAGCGGAACCCATCAGGGATTCACAAGGCAATCAGTGAAGTAAGACAGAGCTGAAATGTTGGCGCTCTGCACATCAACTGTTCCAGGTCCGCTACGTCATTCGAAAGAACTTCTCAACCTCGGATGGGAGATGATTGTACCTGGTTCACACAGACTGTTTCACTCAACGTTAAGAGTGCTAAGTCAGTGCACGTTGTAGTAGATCTCCAGTGGAGCTGTATGAAAAAGCACAGAGGGAGAGAGAGAGGTAGGAGCACAGTCATAATTGCAAGAGCCTGACACAAGCGAAATGAGAAGCGCTTGCAATGAAGGACAATATCAAATGAGTCTTATCAATTAAAAGTCAGGGAAGCGGTATTTACATTCCCACTCCAAGGCCAGACACTGGGTGGATGTTTCAAATAGGTCAAGGTTGAAGCGAAAACAAAAGTTAGTCGATTAGCAGTCGAGGTGCAACATTCCTACTTTGTATGCTAATCTGGCAGATCATCATATCGTGCCGGCACTGCCTGCGATTCTACATCTGCACGCACTCATTTAATTATCCAAACACAATTCACAAAAGTCACTGGAAACAAACCAAACCAAAATAAAATAATTTGCATATATTTAAAAGAGCAGATAAAGTCCCTCGGGGTTGGTTAATATTTCAGAGGCATAATAATAATATGCTAAATCATTCACATTTTATCCAGCACCAAAACAAAGTGGCTTTGTCGATGTAATTAGGGTGTTTTAGAGTTGAATCACCCTGGCAAATGACCATGTTTTTCTCTCTGGGAGATCTGGGTGTGAATGTATCCAAGCCTCTCTCTCCCCCTCTCTCTCTCTCCCCACATATGTGTGTTTGTGTGTGTGTGCTTGTGTTGTATTGTCACCGTTCCTCCATGTGCGCGCAGTCTTAGAAAAGGATTGATTAAAGAGAGAGTGTCTGTCTCAGAGCAGTTAATGAGGTTTAGTCCCATGAGCTGCGAGGTTTTGGGTGTGCGCGAGTGCACGTGTGTGTGTGTTTGCGTGTGTGCGTGCAGACCTAGTGGAAGACGTTGTTAATTGGCTAAGACTTACTTTCAGCAGGGGGATAGTCAAGGGCACAGTGCCTCCATATTTGTGGAGAGCCATTTGTAGAACACGGTGATGCGTTCACTTCCTATATTAAATATTATTTTGAGGGAATGATGAGTCAGTAGCAGGCTGACGGAGAGAAATATGACATTATGAAATTTTACTTAATTTAAATCTGTAGATAAAACATCTGGATATTTTTCTTCATGTGAAAGATAGAAATGACCAAAACACATGCTAAAAGCTGAATGGAAACATGTTATTTTGCTGTTTTGAGTTACCTGAAGATGTGAATGAAACTCATTCATTGTTTCTCTCTGGGGACAAGAAGAAGAAGAAAAGGAAAGAGAAAGAAGAAGAAGAAGAAAAGGAGAGAAGAAAAAGACGATGAAAAGGAAAGAGGAAGAAGAAGAAGGAGAGAGGAAAAAGAAATATAAAAAGACAGAAAAAGACAGAGGATGAGAGAAACAGGAAATGAGGCAGGGAGGGAGAAAGAGAGATACTCCACAAAGGCCAAGGTGCTGTAGATGGATACAATCTCACCTGCTCTTGTCTCCACACAGACCTGTCCGTCTACATGTAGATACAGACCTGCATGTTCTGTTGCAGAGCAACACACAGCTCGTCTCAAACAGCAGGAAGCATCGACGCTTTCATGTGGAGCACAGCCCAAAGTAGAGCAAGATCACAATGTGTGTGTGAGTATATGTGTGTGTGACTGTGTGTGTGCGTGTGTGCGTGTGTGAAACCCAGGCTTTTCCCCCCTTGGGACCCGCACAAACACGCTTCCCATCTTTCCTTTGAGTTTCACATTCAAAGGTTCCACTCGTTCAGCTGTCAATCATCCTCTCAGCCAATCAAGGCCCTTCATTCTCAGTCTGTTTATAGATCAAGGGTGGTTTAAGCGTACGTATGTGATGTGACTGGAATTTTTACCATGACTAATACTAATACTGTAAATATTCATATCTTTTTTTTACACATCACCAAGGGTGTCAATCAAAATCAACACTTATTGTGCCATACTGCGTGCATGCAGGAAGTCTATAACAATGTTTCTGACTGCAGGTCCTGGAAACACGTCGTTGCTACTAGAAGGATGCCAGAAAATGCAAAAAAAGAGATCTGGACCAAGGAAGTAAAAAAAGGTCTGAAATGTGAATGGATGTATGTGGAAAGGAAAGAGAGACTTCTTTAAAAACAGGCACAGATGGAGGTTATAAAAGGAAGTAGCTCTGTGTGTGAGTGTGTGTGTCAGTGAGTGTGTGTGTGAGTGTGTTATCAAAGGAGATTCAGTGCTGTATAGAGGCATTAACTATTGTGTTATAGGGCTATCGCAACCCAGATATGTCATGCTTAATTTAGTGGCTAAGAGTACAAGAGTAAAAAACAAAAACAAATTACTGAGAAATGTACAATACATGTGTGAGTGTGAGTACATCACACAGCAGCTGCACTTGTGCTTTAACACATGGGAAAACTGAGTGGGAAAGAGAGCTATAAGAGCCTGAAACAGACGGAGCATCAGGTGACAGCAGGCGTTATCAGACTTCACCTCTGATTGCCATCTATTATGATGGAACAATAGTTTCCTGTGGGCCATGCTAATGACCTGTGTTTGTCAGCAACAGGGGAAATTAACCCAAGCCACACTTTGTTTGCTTCATGCCAGGAGGGAAATTCACAAAGGGAGAGGAGCCGAGCGGGAGAAGGAGGAATCACTCACACACCTGTTAATGTGCTGATAGACAGCTGCCATATGTCCATACCTGCGCTGGCTGCGTGGGCAGGGTGTGGGTGAGGTTTGGCGACCAACAGAGGGCAGCAGAGGGCTTCAGAGCTGCCCTCGGAGGTGGGTCAAACAAGCTCACAGACAATCCTCCTCTAGATCTACATGTCACCTCACAAATGTCCACTCAACACTCACTTTAGATTTGATTTACAATAATTTAAGGACTCTGCAGTGTTTGTGCCTAAACCTTAGTGAGAGAGCCGCGACGATGAGAGTTTGTTTTCGTCAACTTTACCTATTTTCCCCCAGCTGCAACAAGGTGGGAGTGAGGTTTGAACTGCAGGGCACTGGTAATGGCGGAGTGTGTGTTCTACAGCACGTCTCGGCGAGAAACTAGCTCGATCTATTCACACTACATGCAGAGCCGTGGCCTCCAGGCTTGAGTTTCTGCTTCGGTAATGACTCTGTTCCCCTGTGGAATGTAGAACATTGTCTTTCCTCAAATGAAGGAAAGCACACAATCACACACACACACAATCACACAATCACACACTCACACACACTCACACACAAGCATGCGCTTCAATATGCATGAAATTCACAAGGTTGTAAACAGACACAGACAAAACAGTGCACACAAAAAACACTCACACATACTTGCACCCACACATGCCCAGACACACACACACACACATACACTATCTCCCCAGTCTCAGAAACATTGATTGGGCCTCCCTCTCAGGTTCGCTTGCCTCCACCATGATCAATCAGTGAGTTTATAGACCACAATGTGTGGCAGCTTGTATTGCTCTTTCTCCCTCTTCGTTACCGATCAGAGAAAATCCCACTCTAAGCAAGCGCAATGCACATTCATACAATTTTAATGACTCTTAAATTAACCATCATATTTTTTTGCTCCACTCCTTCACCGACTAAATCGCTTAATATGCATCAACACTGGCCTCACTCGTGGGGCTCGCCGTGACATTTTTATAATTCCTCTGCACGGGCATTGTGTTTATTTATGAGTGTGTAGGCTTTTTTGGCTGATAAATGGCACAATTAAACAGTGCTCAGACACTCGAGCAGGCGTTTCGGGCTGCTGACAGATTTTTAGTGTCCTCTTCTTTGGCTAACGATGAAAGTAAATAATGCCTTAACGAGGTTGCTGGAGCAGTTGTTTGAGGATTCATTTTACATTTGCTTTGAGCAGCAGCGGTTGAACACGACACAAAAAAAAAGTGAGGTTCACAGCCTAGATCTCAAGGCTTTGAACATAATTTAGCAGCTTGTTAACAAAATTCCTTTACTATTATCACCGAGGTTACAAATGAAAATCGAAATAAATTCTGAATTTTTCAGGATTGTGTCAGCAGTAATTACATTATTCAGAACATTTTCCTCAACTGCTCTTTCTGCTGTATATTTTAAGGCTTTAGGAGTCTATTTCTGTCCATTTTATATTGGCAGGATCAATTTAGACAGACTAACAGCGGTGTAAAGCTGCAGTTTGCAGGGTGCCACGGAACTCGATTCTTCCGACTTCCTGTATGCATTATTCAAGGGCCCCTATTGGCTGCTGTGGGTTTAGTGATGAAAGCAGCCTGACGCAATACTCGGCAACAGTGTTTTACAGTATTGTTTTACAAACTATTGTTAGGCAGGGTTAGAACAAGGGAGAGTATTAGCCGGGCCCTGGGAGGAGGAGGGTAGCTTTATGAGCCCTCTGAGGCCGGCTGGGGAGTGCCTGGGCTCCTGTGCAGTTAAGCAGTGGGCTACGGCGCTACAAGCTGCCCCCACATTTACAGAATGCCCTTGGACGGAGGATGTGTGTGAGAGAGAGAAAGTGTGGGGCATGCATGCTCATGGGCTAATGAGTGCATGTGTTAATGCCTGTGTGTGTGCGTTTGTGTGCACATGTGAGCGTGCGCGGACGAGATGTTGTTGGGTTGAGTCAGTCTCCAGAGGGAAGGAGAAGGACAAATGCTCCTTAAAAATAGCCCCTGGGCAGCTGGTGTACACAGTCTATCAGCAGTCCGTCCCTGGGGCCAAGGAGGGAGTGAGGGAGGGGGGGTATGGAGAGAGAGAGAGAGAGAGAGAGAGAGAGACAGAGACAGAGAGAGAAAGAGAGAGAGGATGGATGTAAAAGAGAGAGTGAGAGAAATGTGGAAAAATAGGGTGGTTGGAATGGAAAGAGAGGAGGAGAAAAATAATATATATATGGACAAAAAAAGATAACCCTCCTCTCAAGAAAGTAAAAAAAAAGAGGGAACCAAAAGTCAAAGCGAAAGGGAGAACAAACTGAGAGAGTCAGCGAAAGAGAGAAGGCAAAAGATGGAGAGTGCCTCCTGGTCCCAGTTGTGAATGCTCTGGAGGTCACAGAGGAGGGATAGGGTTTTAGAGAGAGCAGCCTCGTCCCCAGACATCTTCAGTTACTAATATACCAGTGTGTGCTTCGCTAAATCGCTCCCAGTCGGCGGGAGTAGAGATCCTTGAGACCCACTGAGACCCTTTATGGAAATAACTATACCCCATTTGCTCTCAATAACTTGCTGCAACCTTCTGTGTGTGCATGCATGTGTGTGCGTTTGAACTGAAGTTGCTCATTGAACATTTGCGTGCGTAGTTTTAATGGACATGCGCATAATGGATAGATGGTTTTTTACAACTGTTCAATCTACTGGGAGCAACAAAATCATCAAGCTATTAGATATTTATGGCACTCGAATGCTCTGATTTGAAGGCTGCCGAGTGTGTGCTGCTGCTTTTTTTGTGATCTTGGAGTGATCTCAGGTTTGGCATTATCACATACTGGGAGAAATTAGATTAAACCCAGACATAAGAAAGGAATCTCAAAAGAAAAATATCAGGTGGAATATAGTTTGCAGCATGCGACGGGGAAGGTTTGTGGGTGTATTTCAACTTTAAATGAGAAATAAAGAGCTGGAAGTCATTCTATGTTTGCCTGAAGGATCCCACACTCTCACAGTATCATCAACACACCAATTAGAGCCATAGACTGGGAAAGGATCAATGCGAATGCAAGTGTGTGTATGCGAGTGGGTGGTGTGTGTGTGCATGTATAGATGTATTTCGTTAGTTCCTCCACTGAGCTAATTGAGCTGTTTTTCCTCAACAGTTGGGAGCTCTTAGGCTGCGGACAGATGCCCTTGGGCACAAGGTGTGTGTGTTGGTTTGTGTGTGGTTGCCACTGCGAGCATGTGTTCCACCCCTGCCATAGTGATTGCGAGAGTTTGTCGGTGCATGCCAGAACGAAACCCTGTATGTCATCTGTGTGTGTGTGTGTGTGTGTGCATGGCATGCAGGCCGTTGGTCTGTCAGTGGCGTATTTAGCGGTCTCCAGGCATCATTAGTGCCCTGACTGTCACATCGAGCCGTCTTAGTTGAGCTCTTTATAAAGCTTTGTTTAGAATACTCCGGCCACATGTGCTCCGCTGCGACTGATGGGCCCTGAGCGGGTGCTGATGGAGTGTGTGTGTATGTGTGTGCGTGGAAAGCAAAGGGCGCTGATGGAGCAAAGCCGCCCTGACAGAGATGTTACCCAGCAGCAGGATCCTGTGCCCCCACCCCCATACACACACACATAGAGAGAGAAACACACATACCACCATCACCTATCCAAACAGGCTGGCTCTCAATGTCATCGTTGGGGTCATGTTTAACTTGAGAGAAGAGGATATACTTTGTTTATTCCACGGAAAGGACAGTTGACCATTCCTCACATACAGGAAATGCAACAAGGCAACAATAGTCACACTACACTGCAGCAGTGGTGGAAAGTAATTAAGTACATTTACTCAAGTATTGTTCTTTGAAACACTCTGAGTGAGTTTACTAAACTATTTCCCTTGTATGCATCTTTATTATTCTACTCTACAACACTTTAAAGGGAAGTAGTTATTCATTAAAAAACATATCGAAGCATTATCATAGACAAAATAGCCGAACGCATACAAAGATAAAATTAGCCAACATTAGAGGACGATTGCCTCATTCTTCTTTAAACAAAGATCTTGTTGGATCATTCTGCAGCATCTGAACCTTCTCTAACAACACTTTCCCGATGTTTCAACAGGAGGTGCTGTGTCAGGTGTGTGGAAGTATGTGAGTAAAGTTTTATATGGCAGTTCCATGAGACTGTGCACCCCAACTTGTACAAGACTATAAAAAAATACAGCGTTCTTTGAGAAAGATCGGAGAGTCAGTCGATCCAGCCAGTAGGGGAATCTGATGGAGGCTTTTCACGTTGCCTTCAAGTGTGGCTGTGTGCTACCGTTATAAATACTTTTGCCTTCCCTGCCGAGACACATCTCAGCCAAAAAGCTTGACTTGAACACACCGCAAAGACTCCATCTGACGACCCTCCATACCACCAGGTGGCAGTAGTCTGCATTCATTCAAAGGGTGAACCGGAAAACGTTGAATTGAATTGCAAATAAATAAACCATTGTTCTGATAAAGCAGCGTCATTTTTTCTGTTAACCCCCAGAGAGGAACTTCAGGTGGAAAATAGCACATATAATAAATAATCAGAAGCACATGAAATAAAGATTAAGGATGAAAACATACACAAACAATTAAAATCAAAACCACCAGTCAAGCTATGTACATGTGGCACCTCGATTAGTGTTGCACTAACACCAATAGTGCAGCACTGTCTCCAGGTAAGTGATATAGTGATGTGTTAAGTAGCAGCAAAGTCAGGTTCAACGACATCCTAAAAAAAAGATTCAAAAAAGTATATTTTAATTTTATAAACAGGCCAATACATTTCCTAAAACAGCTGGGCACTGTAGTTATTTCCAAATGCTGCTCTAACAGGAGTAAACAGAGCATTTGTTGGGGACTATTTTCAGCGGTGGATTAATACATACTTGGTGGTCGATTGAGCATTTCCAACAACAGGACGATGGATGTGGGATTGACTCAAAATAAACTACAGTGCCCATGTTCATAGTAATGAAAGAACATGTCAGCAAGAGCAACATGGATTTGTTTCTGATTATTGTGTCTGACAATTTAAACTATGGTGCAAAGAAGAGAAAGATTTATCAGACTTTGGCGACAGACAATTCTTGTCAGCAGGATAATATTATTGTTGATTTTGGGTGTTTAATGAAAATATAGAATACTGACAACCTTTCATTTAAAACTCTGCTTAACATGTTGATGCATCAGTGATAATGATTCAGATTATAATGTGTGTGTAATAATAAAACACTCTGAAAGGAACCATTGTTCACAACTTTTCTTTTTAATACTTAAGAACATTTTGCCTGCACATTTTGACTCTTACTGTGTTAATGTGAATTTCTATATGACAGGCTGTTTGGATTTAATGCGCTCACATTTTTTCTTTGATAATAATGTGGAATAGATGTGAGCACCCGAGGAATCAACAAGTATTCAATGTTGTTTTCAAGAATACTTCCCTGCAGCATCTAGCTGGTGCTGGTCGTCTCTCTTCACCACGGCAGCTGCCTGTGATGGTTATCTCTCATTCATTTTCAAACACACACACACCCACTCAGACCCGCGCACGTTTGCACGCTCGCGCACTTTCACATTTGCACACGTTCACACACTTGAACATGCTTTATCTTTTTACCCCCTCTCTCCTCTTCCCTCTTTTTGACAACACAACTTCCAGCTTAACTTCCAGCAGAAGTGCGCCACTCTCAGTCCTTCAGCGGGAGTCGTTACTTTGAGCTACTCGGGGAATGCAGTCTAACTTTCTAGTACGAGACTAGTCATTGAGTCTCTCTCCAGGGACCCCTGCTATATAACTTATACTCACTTTACAGGACTTCCATATCAGTGCAAGGCATCTCTCTCTCTGTGAGAGCGCCGGGGTAGGAGTTGGGATAAAGCTATTTGATGTTTTGTAGCAAACGTATCTGAGGTAATGGATACTGTGTGAAAGGCTATGGCTGCGTGAGTGAAGTGACAAAGTTAGTTTGGGCCTTACAGATCTTTAACTCCCTCCGGATCACTCAAACTGCCCCCTTCTACACTCACCGCTCCGCTGATTGTGTGTGTGTTTGTGTGTGTGTGTCAGATGATTGGTACCTGGGCTAACAGAGAGGAGTCCCTCAGGTCCTCCTGTGGAGGTTCTCAGGTCTGGTCAGTTAACCTCCATCTCTCTCTTTGATCGCTGCGGCTCAGACGACCCTCTGGGAAAACACAACACACTCAAACCTCCTTTGGCAGACACACACACACACACACACACAGACACACACACTTATCCACAGCAGACAGACAGATTGACACGTATACACCAGAAGGAACACAAGAAACTTTGCACATATGCCAATGCACCCCCCCCCCCCCCCCCCCCCCCCCCCCTCCTCGTCCACACATGCACTCACTCTGCCACACAGTCTGACCAAGGGGTAATGCTATACAGCCAGTGTCAGTGAGAGCAGGGTACTTAAGGTGCTATTACACTCCCATTACCTCTACTCTCATGTGCAATCAGGGAGAGGTGATGGCCTGCGCTCTGGCAACACACACCCTGTTTCCCCTTCTGACAGCACTGCGGACAGAAGCCCGAGGCAGCGGGCTCTGGGATTGCGAGGCGAGGAGATTTAATCTGAAGGGTGTGTGTCGTATCTGGTAGGTAGACGAGATGGAATGCATCGTGTAGCAGCGAGGCTAACAGGGATGAAACTCATGCTCCTGTTTGCATGTGATGATGATGGATATGCAGAGTTTCATGTGTTTGTGAATCTGTTTTAATGATACATATGAAAAGAAAACACCCCGCCCCCATTTTCTACCTCTGTTTTTTGTGCCCCCCCACTCTCTGTCTCTCTCTCTCTCTCTCTCTCTCACACACACACACACACTCTCTCTCTCTCGCTCTCTCTCAGCTGGCCCTAGATAGTTTTGCTCTTCCCCCAGCTCCTCTGGGACCCCTTCTCTGTGTCGTTAATCAGAGCTTCTCAGCTCAGCTTCTCTCCCTCTCTCTCTCTCCCTTTTTCTTTCTTTTCCAACCGACACACACACTTGCACACACACACACACACACACACACACACACACACACACACACACACACACACACACACACACACACACACACACACACACACAGTCTTATAGTCTCTCTCCCCTCCTCCCCTGTGCATCCTCAGCCCCATCCATCATAAAACGGCAGTGGGAAGGTGGGGTTGTGTGTGAGTGTAAGTGTAAGTGCGTGGATGTGTGCGCGCCATGTTATGTGTGTGTCGGTTCATGTATGTGCGCACATCACTGTGTCTCCTCAGCAGAAATGAATTGAGACTTTACAAGAAGAAAGCAATTAGGCCAGGGCTTTGCCCTATCATTCACTGGCTAATGTATCAGAGGCAGAGTGAATATTATTAACGGACGGGGAGGGTAAGGCTCTGTGGGTTTTACAGCCAGAAGGTAGGACAAGAAAAGACTAATGATTGTGATGAAGTAACCCTGAGTTGAAGGGTTTTAATCACTTGTAGGCTTTGTGGCTTCGCAGTTGACATGCTCTTTATGATAACTGCACGGCTTCCAGCTCTCAGTTGCCGCCAGCCGCTGAACACTGGTAGGAAAGAATCAAATGAGCCATTATCAAACATGGACAAGGATGGCTGAGTACAATGCAACAAGATTACTCATTCATCAGGATGTGTGAGCGAGGGCCACAGGGCTGAGGGAGCAGAGAGACAACAAGTCAGAAAAATGGAAACTATGATGAGCAGAGGACAAAGAGGCAAATTATGTGAGCGAGAGGGCACAGAGACAAAAAAGTGCAGAGGAGAGGAGAGAGGAGAGGAGAGGAGAGAGGTGACTGAGGTGGAGCGTTGATGGACAGAGTCAAGAAGGAGCAGACGGAGGAGAGAGGAGGTGAAGGAGCGTAGTTGGGTCAGTGAGGCGTAGAGACGAACCATTTGCACCTCAGCGGCGACTGAGCAGAGTGCTCTTGACTTGTGTGTGCGTGTGTGAGAGAGAAAGTGTGTGTGACATGAAACTGGGTTCAGATCTAGGATAGGTCACACTGTAATGGTGGGTTTTAACAGCATTTTTGTTTCACATCTCCACGGCGCTCTTAAATGTCATGCATTTGAAAAAGTCAGGTCTCGGCGGGTCGTGCTGACATTGATGTGTGTGCTTTCTTCAAACAGGAACCTTCCTCTTTGTGATTTAAAGCAACATTTCATGCTCTTTGGTTACATTTGTTGACATCACTCAGCTCTTAACAGCAAATGTGATATGATAACTCAATCAGGCAAGACGCTAAATATTGAGATAAGCCCGTAGTGACCCTGAAGAAAAATATGAGGCCAATCTGTTCCAGCCCTGTTTCTGTGTTACAGTCACAATTACTGGAGATTACAGCTAAATCACTTCCACATGGGCTCAATGAAAACTTTACAATGTCTCCCACAATACACGATGAGGTGACTTTGTTTGGACTTAAACCAACAGAGGGAAAAGGAGAGGGGGTGAAGGAAGTAAAGCAGAGCGAGAGGGAGATTTGAAGGGATAGGTGGAGGATTTTTGTAAAGAGCTTATTTTTGAACCATCATGCAGCCATCATTTTCTCTCCCAAGAATTCCTGTTCCAAAATCTGTCAAATGGGAAACAAATGTTGTGGGTGAGACCGCAGGGGGATAAAAAACATTCTTGTTGTTTCACAATCCACCACCAGAAAAGAGCTGGCTCAGAGGAGGAATAAAAGAATGAGCAAGCAAAGACAAAAATCAAAATCAGCTTCAACATCACAGAAAGCAGAGGAATGCTCCAAGACAGGCCCTTTAAAAATGCATTTGGACCTGAAAAGGAGACAGGCATAATAAGGGAGTGTACAGAAATTATTAGGGCTGTCAGAAGTGTGAAGGGTGATTTATTTTTCTTTTTTTTGTTTTTGCTGTAGGGAGTGTAGTCATAATTTAACTGTTTCTCATGCCAGATTTATATTTTATTTCATTTCCCCCCTTGTAAGATTTAAAGCAATTTAAAAAAAATAGTTATATGGCTTTTGTGTGTAGCAGTTCATAAAGGTTTGTTTCACCACACGCAGAGGACAACAACCATCTTATAACAATGACAACTGGTGGCGAAGTGAAAACTATCAATAGTGACTTAGCAATGCACTCCATCGATCCATCACTACGTTGATGGACAGTTTAAAAAAATGGCTAAAATCGATGAAACAGAACCAGAGATCTTTATTTATTGGTACCTAAATTACCCACAATGCAACTCAATCATCAATAGTTCAGTCTAAGATTAGAGTGTTTAATGCTAGTTGTGGCTAATGTGACCTCGAGCCACTAGCGGCAAGTAGAGATGAGGAGCAGGTTATAGAGGTCTGAAAATCACCTGAGGCAATTTACCAGACTTTGCACAGCTTCTTCTGAAGACACAATATGCTTTATAAAACATCATGCATGCAGTTCAAGCGGTGTTATGATCGGGCACAGACCAAAATGCCTCTTGAAACAACTGAATAGATCTCCAACCAGTCACAGAAACGAGACATGTGAGGAAGCACTGAGCTAATTAACATGACAGCAGAGTGCACAACTCAATGTACGGGAGAAATTTAACCTTGAGAGCTCCGACTCAATCGTAGTTTGGGGAAGCTAGCTAACTACTGCTAATGTTACAACAAAGAGCAGCGTGGATCACGGCCTGCTGCTGCTTCGCTTGTTTCGGCAGTGTTAGAATGTTTCAGTCAACAGTTAAAGGTATGATATGTAACTTCTGCCACGAGAGGGCTCTGTATCAAAACAAGACAAAAGATGTTTGCCGAGTGTTGTGTGGAGGGCCGGGCGGAGCCGAGGGCAAGAGCCGCTGTTCAGCTGCTCAGAGCCGGCTAGAGTGTCTGGATTTGAGCCCGACCCTCTGGAGAACCAACACCTGGAGTCACTTCGGCTCCTGCTCTGATCCAGAAACATTTACCAACGGGAGGAAAGCTCAGAAGATTATTCTGAAACTGTTGGGATTAAAAAGTGGATTTTCCTTCACTCCTGTTTATCAACCTGACTGCAGCAGCGATCCACGGAGCTGAACTCAGTTTTCAGGTGTTTATGTACTTTACCTCATGAACAACATTACAGAGAGGAGAGGGTAAAAGAAGAGAAAGAAGCCGAGTCTTTGGTGAGTACCAGAATTCACTGAGAGTTGTCCTGAATGTGTGCCGTTGCTTGCTAACATTAGCTTACAGCTGGTGTACAGTAAAGTAAACTGGCTGTTTGGGGCAGATAAACACTGCATGAGTAACACAAATAAACACAAATGTTCCTGCCGTCAAACTCGCTTCACTGTTGATGTATACACCATGAAGCTACCACCACTGCTGATGAAAAAAATGTGATGTGACTGAGACACAAATGTTCACAGACGAGGAATTGTTTAAAAGTTATTTGTGTTAAGTTTAGTTCGCCGACTTACCTATCCCAGATGTAGTGACGGCGTCCTAATGAAATACACCGTAAACTTGTGGATTTCTCTGGTTTTAACATTGTTGGAAACATTTGGGATAATATAAGTACACAAGTCAACAAAATATATAACAAAGGTCTGGTCATTTTGATGCAGAATTAACACATATTATATCTTTATCACGTGTTAAACCCAAAACACTTGCAGTGCAGTAGTGCTCTTGCCTTACGAATGTTGAAACAAACCTTTAAACAAGGCCTTATAGATCTAGCATGAGTGAAGACACAGCAACTGGATTTGTTATTTCTTGTCTCAGATGTGTTCAGAAACAGATTTTGGTGAACTGCTCGGGTGAAATAAGTTTAAGTTTACTTACTGCAAGTGTCCTTATGGCAAGGCCCCCTAACTACTCATGCACAAGAGACTACATATAAAGTAAATATATCAAACCCGTCATAGATTGGCTAAACAGTTGTGATTTGCCCGGGGGGCCAGAAGCATCTGCCAGAGCAAATGAAACATGAGCTCACATATTCCTTTGGTTCCCAAACTGGTCGTCCACAGGACCTGCAGACAGATGTTAATGTGTAAAGTCACAGTTCTACTTTAACGTCAAGTTTAAACTGAGTTGCACCGTCTGAGATTATCTAATTTATCAACCCTTTTGTACTCACCAGTCACCTACATGAACCTGATTTTTTTCATCAAGATCGATCCATTATTTCCTGAGAAATTCATAAAAATGTTGAAAGTAGCCCTCTCACGCAATGTTTGCAAACAAAGTTAGAAGAAATTCCTGCATCCGTCCCTTCATCTGGATCCATACCAAAAGTTAATGGGGTCTATTCTGGGCCGAGACCCATCCTCCACCCAAGTTTGGTGGAAATCTGATCAGTAGTTTTTGTGTAATCCTGCTGACAAACCAACCAAGAAACGGAAACGGGTGAAAACATAACCTCCTTGCCATGAGGTAATTATACAGAATAAATGTAGTACTTTTATTTTATCTTGAGACATTGGGGGTCGTGTACTGCATTTTTTCTCTTAATCAAGGGGAGGGACCAAAAGAAACATGAAGTTCACCCCTCCTCTCAACTCAAGTAATTTATATACAGTCCCTAACTCAGTGAAAGGAAGGGGGGCGATTGTTCAGCAAAGTCATTTCTAGTTTTTCCCACTTTTTAGTCCATAAAGCGAACTTGTTGAAATGTCCTCTTTGTCCACAGCAGCTCCTTGGTAAAACAATCCAGGGCAAAGTCAGAGCGTGTGGTCGTTAACTCCGGCTGGCATACCTGTCTTGCTTTTATAGGTGGCAAAAGCTACTAATCCTTCAGTCCAATATTTACTTAGTCCAAGTTATGCTTTCCTGGACCCTAGCTATGCATCTCTTGCTGCTGCGTGCTTATATATTCTTGGCCCTTGATGTATTCCTGGCTCAGGAAACAACTTTTAGTGCCCCGCAAGGGCTGAGTGAGAATTGACAGTGTGTGCCAGAGTGAGAGCGAGAAGGTAGGGGGCCTGTTTTAGTTCCACTGTGTTTGTAAGGTCACTCAGAGTACATCTGTATGGAGTGGGAACTCACTCGCTTTCACTGTCACAACCACTCACAACAGCCATCTGTAATGCTGTTATGTGGAGCACTGTGTCCCTTTGTCCCTTACACACACACAAACACACACACACACTCACACACAGGCAACCACACACACCCTCACACGTATAAGAGCATACGGCGTCACCGTTCACACGACAATAAATGAACCAGCGCGAGCACACATTAACATAATGCTGGGTTTCT
This sequence comes from Pagrus major, assembly GCF_040436345.1. Taxonomy (NCBI): domain Eukaryota; kingdom Metazoa; phylum Chordata; class Actinopteri; order Spariformes; family Sparidae; genus Pagrus; species Pagrus major. Next base: position 20,587,100 of record NC_133232.1, on the reverse strand, counting down.
AATTGCGAGAGCATGTGTTTCTAATGAAAAAGTTGTTTTAGGGTTTTATTCCGCCCGGCTGTCAAACAATTCGCCCGTGTTTTGAAATATAATTATGGGGACCGTAAGAGTTTCGAAACCAAACCAAAACATTGCCGCGATCCTGGTTTCTAATGTTTCTAATTTGTTAAAATATGCTGAGTGAATGACAAAAGTAGATGTCTGACCTGCCAAGAAAAACATATCAGAGGCGAGGGCCATGTGGAAATACAGAGTCTCTTTTAGAAACATGATCAATGTAACCTTTGTTACAGGAAGGAGAGCGAGAGAGAGGAGAGGAGAGGAGAGGGAGAGAGGCGGGGGAGGGAGGGAGGTGAGGAGACAACATACAGAGACAGTAGGTTCATGTTTGTGTACATGTTTATTTATCGCTCTATCCGCGGCGCGCACGCTGAAAAGAAGCTTAAGAATTCAAGTGGACACTTTGGTTCTGCTGGTGTACACACTGATGTACGCACATTGTTGTGGCGGAGCGAATATGTTGGAGTTATTCTCACAAATGCTGCGAGGAAGAGGAGAAGGATTTAAACATTTACAGATGGGAAGTATATCTTTTACTTCTCATTTATGCTCATTCTCTCTCAGGCTGGACTGAGGGAGAGGATGTCAAGCCCCTTCCTCCTCCTCCTCCTCCTCCTCCTCATCCCACACACTTCTTCTAACCCAAAACTAACATACAGCCTGGAAGTGGGCTGAGAGGTGTGTGTGTATGTAGTATGTGTGTGTAGAGTATTCATATGGTTGTAGAGCATCTCTTTTTTTTTTCTTCTTCCCCCCGCTGCTCTCTGCTTCTCTTTCTCCCTGTCTCCCCTTCCCTCCCCACATATCTGTTTCTCCGAAGAATAACATACAAACCCTCTGTGAAAGGATTCATGGTTTATTAAACCAGAGGTCCTTTTCCTGTTTCAACACTGAGAAGAAAAAATAAATACCGCAGTTTGTTTTCTCTCCCTCTGGCTTAGTTCTCTATCTATCTCTCTATCTATTTTCATGCATTTTTTCCTAAATCATTTTTTTCCTATCGTCCTGTCAATCTCTCAGCTTTGAGTCTATTTTTTTTCTCCTGAACTTTCCTCACTCCACTTCTGGTTTTTTAAGTCTGTCTCTTTTTTTTTTTTTTTATCTCTTGGACACCAATCAGCCACACAGCCCATTAAAGTGGATTGTGTGACCGCTCAATGGGTCGCACTAGTTTGTCTGAGTGTGTGTGTGTGTGTGTGTGTGTGAGACGGAGGGCAGACTAGGATAACTCAGGGTAATGTATTGTCCTGGGCGTGCACCCTGACAGTTCCCCCTGCCGGTGCCTGGTCATTCATTACTGCTAATTTGACATGTTTACGGACCCCCCTCCTAACATTACATACTTAAGGCAATCGACTGACCTTAAATGGAAACACCTACAGCCGCGCGGCATGTCAATACCAGATGAGGACGTGTGTGTTTGTGTGTGTGTGTGTGTGTGTGCTCTCATTCGTACCTGAGAAGCAGTGCATCAATACTGAGTTAGTGGTTAATCTCGAGGAGCAGGTGAGTTATGCCTGCCGAGACGGTCTCTAGCATTATCTGAGTAAGTGTGTGTAATACGGCTAAGAGGTGAACAATTCAGAATAATGTAGGTGTGTGTGTCTGAGTGTGTGTGTGTGTTAGAGCAGCATCATATTGGAAAAAAGAGACATTGCAGTAGCTTTCTTTTCTGCAATATATAGAAATAAAGATACATGATACATGCAGTGTGTTATTCCTGTTCACATAAATATCTAACAATCATAATTTTCATCATCTGGTTACTTTAAAAGTCTTCCGACAAAACAACCTGCCCTACTTCTCAAACGCTGGTTCAACTTTCGGTTTCACGAATGCGACTCTGGTGTTACATTGAATCCTGCAACCCACACACTGAACGACCCCTTAACCCCGACCATGAACACCCTAATCAGGGGCCTCATTATACAAAAAATATTTTAAGAAATCCTAACTAGAACTTTAAATTTGATCATTCAATCGGCACTCGTCCTGTCATGCCCGTCTATGTTTAGGATGCACACAAGACTGGTTGTGTCCATGACAACAGCTGTCTCACTTTTAGCTAGCTTGCAGTAATGGACAAGAAAAGACGAGTGTTGAGTTTGAGCTTCTATTAGTTGAGAGGCATTTATAGTGTTGGTAGAAGAGGGGATATATACAACATTTTCTGGGACCGGAAATTGAAAGCTAACATGCTAATGTCAATATAAGCTTCTCCAACAGGCTAACATCAGTTTCAGCTTCTCCAATAGATTAACATCAGTGTTAGCTTCTCCAACAGGCTAACATCAGTGTTAGCTTCTCCAACAGGCTAACATCCAGTTTTGGCAGTTATTTTTAATTTAGGACGTTATCTTTGCTATCCTAAGTAAAGAAATTCTTCAGTTTGGATGGTGCTTTAATGGCTAAATTCTTGTCCTAAGATTAGATATGATGCAGTGAGGAAACGTTTCTGTAATATCAAAACTCCTGAATGTCAGCCTAACCTGAGATGGGATAGGATTTGGATGAAGTTCATCTCAGGAGGATCCAGGTCCTAGAATCTGAAGGGTCAACAGCATGGACATCTGAACTCTGAACTGATCAAACTATCCAAGAATTATGTAATTATGTAACACCAGAGGGCCTTTCCTTGTAGATTAGTCATGGAAAATGAGAACCTTGAAGGGTTTCTTTAGTATCAAGCATCAAAAAAAGTGTTGCCGTGTCAACATGCGCACATCCCTCGGTTGATTCTGAAACGATACACTACTGTGCAGTCCCAATGTGTGTGTGTGTGTGTGTGCATAAAGCAGGGGGAGAAAGTCAGGTAAGGTGTGAGGCCTCGAGTTAAAAGTGAGAAATTAGACCTGTGAGAACCGACATCTTTTTGATTTCAATCACGGCTTCTCTAATTCCCCCTTCCTCTGTTTGTGTTTTTACATATTCAGCACTTAAATACAGTGTTGTGTCATTAAACGGCCAATCTTGCATTGTCTCTCACTGATACACAACATTAATCACCAATTAGCTTGTCCTGCGACTGGCCACCTCTCTCATTAGAATATGATAGAATATAATGGTACTTAATGATGCTTAGGAAACATAATTAAATGAGTGAGCTGTAGAACATGTGGAAGAACCGCGGTGCATCAATCAAAGACGACCCTGTCAATCCAGCGCTCGTCAAGAGCAAAAACAGAGGGTGTGTGTGCGCCGAAACCGCTGGCCTCTATCATGACCTCATTAGGGAGAAATGAAGGGTGGACGTGTCCCCATCACGAGATACCATTGGTGCTTCAAAGTGTGAATGACATTAATATGTGACTGTCTCTGCCTCCGTCTGAATGTCAGTCGGTCTATCCGGCTCCACTGGAACACATGAGGAAAAAAAAAAAAAAAAAAAAAAAGGCCATCTCTCTGAGGTGTCTGCTCCCAGCTCTAATTAGCATGTGAATAAATGGAATAAATAATCTATATTATTTATGGATTTGCTTTTATCGTTAATCAACATAACAAAAAGCTCGTCTAATGTGCTCGCTGCAGTCGCCACTGCACTGTCAGCTGAGGGGAGGATGGAGGGGGGAGAAGGAAAGCAGGAGGGAGGGAGGGAGGGAGGGAGAGAGGGAGGGAGGGGGGATAGCTTATCTTTTGTTTTTTTTTTTTTTTTCATTTTAGTAGAACAATAAAGATAAGTGTTCTACATGCTTGCTTAACACACACAGTTCGCCGGCCTCCTCCCCTTCTCCCTCTCTCCCGGCAGTGGTGAGATCCATCTCTCTATCGCTATCTCTCTAACATCCATTACATACCCCAGCCCCTCACCTCCCTACTCATTAGGCCAACGCACAGTAAATTAGCAGCAGCAATTACAGGGAATATAAAGCATAGGCTCTGCCGGGCTCCCTCTGACAGGTACCACACAGATCATAGACAGACACCCACAGTCACCGGGATAATTACTGTGGGAAACGACCACACACCTTCGTGGAGCGCAGAACCTGAATGTGAGTGCACACGCTCACTCTGGGTAGGCCTGCACTCAAATATGATTTGTCTTGCTGGTGTTCGTGCATGCACAGATGCAGGAAGGCGGCTCGTGTGCACCTGCAGCAGTCCAGGAATGAAACTTGCTTCCCATTGCCTCTCTTCATCTCGCTATGATGTCCATTGTGACTATTTTCCAACATTGAGCATTATTAATATTCATTCCTCCTTTCCTTGTCTTTGGCTCAGCCTGTCTAGGCCTGATACCCCCCCTCCCTCTCCTCCCTCTCCTCCCCACACTCCCATCCTCTCTCCTTTCCATTTCTTTCCTTTCTTTATCCGGGAACCCCCATGGGGACTCCTTTTTTTTTTCTTTCAAATACGCCTCTCCGCTCTTCCTCCCTTCATGTGTCCATGCAGGGAGGAGAATGAGAAAGGAGATGTTGAGGAATATGTGCATTAATATATTTCATTAGGATACTAGTAGCACAGAAGCTCCTGAGCAGCACCTCTGTCGATGTACGGAGGCTCTGCCGCCTCTATCCAGAAGGAGTAGCTCTCCAGGAATAGCGTCTTTTAATGCTACGTCTCCGGAGGGCTGAGGTCTGCTGGCTCCGCGCTGCCCTCAGCCTCCCACTCCCATTGTCCTCCTCCCACACTGACCAGTCTATCAGGGCCTGAAAAGCAGCTGGAAATAAAGAGCAAAATGGCCTCACCTTTTGTCTGTGTGTATTTATGATTTATGAGCGTGTTTGAATGTGTGTGTTGCACCGCGAGCAGGAATCCCTGGAGCCGCGTGGTGCAACATGGCAGCGGTGCCCGGATCGCTAATCAAAAACATTAGGCTCCAGGACTCATTTTCCCCAGCACTGAGTGTGTAACCTCCATAATTCAATATCCCACCTCTTACTGCTAAATCGTGCACACTACAGCCCACTTTAGTGTTTGTCAGCAAACTATCAACTCTGTTTTTAGATTTATTGGAGGAAAAAGCCCCGCGCAGTTACAAACCTATAGGCAATTAAGGAGACAAACACACACAAGCACGCACAGTGTTTACCAGCCCTTACTTCATCAGTACTTCCAGGTCGCTCCCGCCCCCCCCGCTCCCCCCCGGCGCTACGGAAGCCTCCAGTTACCGTGGAGACCCTGCAACACTGTGAGGTCAGCAGAATCCTGGGATCCGCTGTTTTCACAGGCTAATCCAATCGCGGCCCCCTAAATTAGATATGCAAAAAATAAAAAAGAAATTAATTTTCTGCTGATGACCGGGTATGCAAATGATGACTCAATTATGGTGGGCTGGTGCGTTCGCAATTAATAACCTTGGAATCATCATTAACTAATATGTTTAGGAGGAAACTTGTCAGGCTAACCATGTTCACCATGCCATCAGTAATGCATTAATGAATTAGATTCATTAGAGAAAGGAGCCTAGCGGGGGAGGGGACGCAGGCCTGCTCCTGACCTGTGGAATTAGTCTTCGCCAGTTCTCCTCTATTCTTAGCCGACAGACATTTTCAATCAAAAACGTGAAGAAAGCCACAAAGAAACATCTTCCTCGATCTGTCACGAGTTGATAATGAAGATATCCGAAAGGCGTTTAAAAATAACAAAATGACAACTGACAAAGTCACAGACAAGAGGTAACTTTAATTCAACATTGTGAGAGTCCAAAAGTTATCTTACAGCTCAATTTTCATCAAAAACAATAACAATCTATACAGTAGAATTTTTTTCTTCCCTTATATCATAGAGCTGTTCAGTGTATTTGCAGTCAAAGACAAAACAGAGGAAAAAATAGACACCAGCTATTTGGTTTGCATCTTTTTTTTTGTTTGTTTGTTACCTAAATACAAAACTTTGTCACCCATTACCAATATTCATAATCAGGATGGAACTTTGCTTACAAAGAAGCCATTGTATGACAACAGACCTCTGTAGTTCATTTGAAACAGATATGGTGCGGCCCCTCCCGCCCCGGCCCGACCAGCACAGGCACACAAGTGCCTGAAAAACACTCGTCTGTCAGCAGGCGCCTCTGTTAAAACGCTCCTTTCTACCCACTTAACAAAACCAGGCTCTAGAAAAGAAAAGCAGAGAGAAAAGCCCTATTCTCTGTCCAGCAACAGCTTGAAGACACACGGCAGACACAAAGAAAAGACTACAGAAATGGCTGAGGGGCCAAGGAGCTCCCTTTCATGCTTCCTCACTTGTTCTTGTTCTGTTTAGCTTGTAATGAAGCTGTATTGTCCCAAAGGCTGATACAGGGAGAGAAGGACCGGGGGATCGACTGTCAGACACCGGAGTCAGACCTACGACTCCGTGTGTGAGATTAAAATTGTGCTGTGACAGTGCTTGTCTTCACTGTGCGCCCCTTTGTACTACAATTAACACAGCTCTGCGTTGTCGTACTGTTGTGATCCTGTGGTTAATGAATAATATTACCAACATGCGGTTGAAATTATTTCATTAATCAAAAAAAAAAAGCTACATAATCGCTACAAAAAGAAAAAGAAAAAGACAAAGTGTTTCTGTGAACACTAAAGTGCAATGAGCACAGCTGAGACAGGCCTCTCAGCGTCGACTGTCCTTCAAAGCGTGCCATTGCTGTAGTATTATAGTACATCGGGGTGTGTGTGATTGTTGAATTATGGCTCTTTGTATTCTAGTCTGGCTTCACCACCAAACAGAGTGGGTTTGTGCTTTGTCCCCAAGTTCCCATGAATTCCTCTGTGGCAATAGACAATTGTGGTGAGGGTAGAAAACTGTACACGTGATTGAATGAAGAATGGGTTTGCATTGTTAAGGCATCTAGACTGCTGGTAAAGATTACAGTGACAGAAAAAACAGAAAGAGTATATAGATACAGTATGTAAGCAGGCATAAATAACACAGGAAAAGAAAGAAAGAACAGAGAGGGGGAAAAAAAGAGGAACTCAAAGAAAGAAAAACACAGAGCAATTTCTTAGTTCTCTTGGTTTCCACACACACAAAAAAGAAAGTGTCACTCAAGAGAAGAACCCATGCATATTATCAGTTCAAGAACAGTTTCAATCTGAAAGCCGCAAACAAAAAGATATAGATTTACAGTATATATTAATGTGTGTATATATTCTTAAAAAATCTACTTCAACCAAATACTCTGAATAAGATGCTACTTTTTTGCCATACAATAAACATTTTCATAAGGAAAAAAACTGAAATTTTTTTTATTAACTTACAAATAATACAAAAATAGACAATGGCATGTTTTTTGAATCAACAAATGAAAGCATGGTATACCGAGGCAAAACAATCAACATACAAAACAAACAAACAAACAAACAAAAAAGATAAAAAAGTCACATTTAAATAGTGAGAGACAACAGTAAATAATGAAACAAAACACTGTGAAATATGTTCACTTACTGTATTAAACTTACACAACACAACTAAACGAGGGTGAGAGGCAATGTACAAATACAAGGGATAAATACATTATTTATAGGATATTTTACAGGAATCCCCTTTTTGTATCCAAATCCATGTTTCTCATGTTTAGCAGATGAGATATTGACAACACACAGTAAATCTATCTTCTGTACTGAGAAGCTGCCTTAAGACATTTAATGTTTACATTTCAAACTAGAGCTATCGCAAAAAGAAAAAGAAACGTCAAATGAAAAACATTTTTTTTATATACAAAAATATATCACATATATCACGCTTTTATTTTCTAATTTGATATTTGCTAGACTCCTTCAGTACAGTGCTGGCTGGACGCACACATCCTCTGGCTTTTCAAGTCTTCGCTCGAATCTCCGACAAAAAAAAAAAAAAAAGGTCAATTTTGGCTAAAATCATCACCTTTTTCTTCACATGACAAGCAGAAAAGCATATTGCAAACAGCTCAATCCTCACAGTTTTATTAAAAGTCAAACAAACAAACAAACCAAGAAAAAAAACAAAAAGGCATGTTTTCTGATGTTGAACTAGCAGAGGGCGATTTCGTGAGACCACTTTTAGATTTACGGGAGAATTAGCAGCAGAATTGAGGGTTGATTTTGTTCTTTTCTGTATTTCTGTTTCTTTGTGTCGTTGACCTTCGTCCCATTTGGCCAGTGTGTTTTTATGTGGTTTTTGCAAGCGAGGCTGAGCTAGGGAAAGCATCTTCTATTGTGACAGAGGTTATGTAAACTTCATGGCCAAACCAACACTTGACTGTTGTTTGTGCGAGCTACGCATTGCGAGACGGCGTGGGGGCCTCCAGTAATCAAACCCAAACCTTACAGGCATAAACATAAAGATAAATAAATGCTCTTTTCATGAGGTCAGTGTCACACTCTGGGTAAACTATCAGTCTCTATACACTCCATCCAACGCGGTGTCAGAGAAGCTACACTAATTCAACCAAGAGGGAAATAACATCACAAAGGTTTGTGTTGTCCCTTTTTTTTCCTCCTCCCCATCCCTTCAGATGAAATCCCGATGGAAAGGCCTGAGTTTAACAGAGTCCTGTGTCTTATCTTGACTTCCTTCAGTTCAGCTCCAGAGCATAACAGAGACTCGCCAGACTCTGCTGCTGCGTCCTTTTCCTCTCAACATTCCCAAATCTCCAGCTATCCCAGATCTTCTACATGGGTGGAACGATCATCCCGGGAATCGCTGCTTTGTGGGAAAACAGGGGGAGGAAGAGAGAGAGAGAGAGAGAGAGAGAGAGAGAGAGAGAGAGAGAGAGAGGTCAGTCATGTGATTGCTGGGTTTCATCTGTCATCACAACAGTCACATAGCAGAAATGTGCTCCAGCATCTGGCGAACAAAGACGACTCTCCCTCATTATCTCTTCATTCCGAGGCCCCAAAATCAAAACATTTTTCCCCGCCGCGCCGCTAACTTGGCGCACACCGACGACATCATTCAACTTTTTGCAGGCTCTCTGAATAGCTTCATGCAAGAGCTGCCACTGTTAATTGTTAGCAGCTACGTTGTGTAAGCCCATTGTGCATCATGGAGCATAATTCAAACATGAGAGAGACGCAGTGACGTGGGATGACAGAGGCGGTGAAATTAAGCACAACACTCGAACATGGAAATGGAATCCGTGAGCCTTTATTCACACTTTTACCTCCTCGTATCATGCTCTGCCTTTCTCTAGATCCGACATCTTCACCTCCTCACTCCCACAACCCCCTCACCCCTCACCCTCCCCCTCTTTTTTTACACAGAAGCCATCACAGGGAGGATTTTTTTCATATAACATATTGGCTCCCCATTGATTCCCCTCTCTCTTCAATTCACTAATTCCCTGGTTATTTCCTAAGTGTCTCCAGCTGTGTGTGTGTGCGTGCGCGCGTGTGTGTCAGCGTGATCAGCTCACAGTGGCCAATGGCCTTTGGGTCACCGTGGTCAGCGCTCATCAACGCCGACAGAGGAAGTGAGGAAGTGCTTAGCTCGGGGCTCTGATAAAGATTCCCATCCATCATTTTTCTCTCTCAGGATCTCAACACCATACAACATCCTGCCTAGACGAACAGACCCCGCGCTGCACTGCATGGAAATGGGAGAGCAGAATGACCCGCGGTGGCGTAACACCCCCCCCTCCTCCTCCTCTACCACCTCCCTACAGAGACACCCACCGGAGCGCAGGCAGGAAGCAGGAAGTGAAAACAGGAAATGGAACACATATGGTGTGGCATGCCGCTCTCTCAGTCAAGTCAAGAGTGACAAATAAAAACAGAAACGAGAAGGAAGGGCAGGGCAGGATGAGCCGGCGGTGCAAATGAGCGGCGTGGGACAGTGCGGCATGGAAAGAAACAGAGAAAATGAAAGAGAGGCATTTAACATACTTCAGGAGAAGGCCAGGCCCTGCAGAGCGTTGGCTGATGAGTACTTGCTAGAGTCCACAAAAGACTGATCTACTGTGAGGAAGGAGAGTGGAGGGTAAAGAAAGGAAAAAACGGGGAGTGAGGAGGGGGGAGAAAAAGGAAAATCGGAGGAAGAAGTGGGAGTAAAAGTGAGAAATTGTTATAAGGAGGTGAAGAAGAGCAGGATTAAAGCCTAATGAAGAGGTAGAGACAGGCAGTATACTTTTATATGAAACAGAACTCATCAGATATAAATAAATGTTATCTGTCTTGTGGCTTACCTTGCAGGCTGTTAGCATTAGCGCTGGTGCAGGTGGGCGGAGGGGAGTTCTGGGGTCGCACGACAGGGGCAAAGGCGCTCTTCTGCTTGACGGCGGCGGACACCATGTTGGCTGGAGAGAAAGAGAAGATGCCGGAGGAGCTGCTGCAGTTGGAGGGCAGGCTGGTCGACGAGGCCATGGTGGGGCTCGATGGGACGACTGAGAGAAGAGAGACGGGTGAGGAAAGGAGGGGGGTTAAGGGGGTCACGGGGAGCACGTCAGGGAAGAATGACAGGGAGGAAAGATGAAGACGGAGCGGGGAGAGACGAGGTTAGAGAGAGGGCCGAGGGCAGAGGACGGGCAGACGGGACGAACAGAAAGGGACTGATCAATGGACGATGGCAGGAGGGATAATATTTTGGTCTCAGATCAACCGGCTCAGAATTATTTTTTGTTGTTAAGCAATCACCTGGCAATTAGATATTCCATAGCTAAGACAAAAAAAGTGTTTAGTTGGAAACTTGCACCGTAAACAACCCAAAGCCTTTTTCCCCCTCTGATCAGTCTGTTTTGATGACTCATCCTGTTGCTCAAGGGGTGCAGCGGCTTGGTAAACAACTCCTCGCTAACTTGGGGAGCTGTACCCGTAATTTGTTTTTGAGGCACCTTACAAACTCCCCCAGGTTACCTTTTTTTTTTTTAAAGATAATTCTGCAGGAGATTTCAGTGAAAATCAAACACATGGACTGATAACATCTGCTTGACAATAATCGCTGCTTCTTTATGTTTTTATTGCCATCTTAAACATGGCTGAATATGGCTGTTGGTCATATGTCCTACCTTCTAATTAGTGTCATAATCTACAGCCTAGAGGCCTGTGAAATATGTGTTTGTAGAGGCTTGTTCACACAGTTTGTTCTTACGACATACAGTATATTGAATGTACCATTGACTCCTGTCTTAACTACATGTAAAATAGTCTTTATTGTGAAAAAGGGTGTCACAAGGGTTGATTAATCTTGATGGCAACATTAGCTAATAAGCTATGATAGCTATATCAATTCTGGACTATCCTTTCCTTCAAATGTTAACACTGTCAGAGGGGCTTGTTATTGAACAATGGCTCAAAAGTTGATCACCACATTACCATAGAAATAGACAGATTTTTCAGCAAAATTATGCCTTTTTTTAAAGTTGGCGTGACCAGGATTTAAAGCCTTAAAATGGTAAATCCTCAGCCTTAGATCCATCATCATTAGAGCTCTGGATTAAATCTTGTGAAGATTTCACACATAAGACAGCATAACAGCTTTCTAACAAATGCTCCAAACAGAAATTCTCTGAAATATTCGGCCTAGCTATTAGCTGGACAAGTTGTCGCCTTGTGTAAGTCACAATCGTGAGACAAACCTGAGCAGGAGGTTATCCTCACAGCCCAAATCCTGTCTCCCTCTGACATCATCCCATCCATCCTCTTCGCCTGGGTTTGTCTTTTGTCTTCTAATATACTAAGAGCATTTTCCCCCTCAGTGATTTTACAATCAACCAAGTCGTATTTCACCTGCCCTCTGATATCTGCTTCTGCCTTTATTGTTGTTATTATCCAACACTTAGCTTTTATGGCTCTCCCTGACAAATCCCCGCAATAAAGTCATAATCCATTTATGAAGGGGCCTAACTAATCAATTAATGAAAATTGGACCTACAAAGGCAGGCCGAGGGGCCATTGATTGAAAGTGTCTGTGTGGGGCCGATGAGCCTGTTAAAATACTTGTTAACACCCAGGAATCAAAGCGCTGAAATGGAATTGCTTCTCTAGCAATTAGTTTATTGATTTAATCAAGGGTCTTTAATGTAGAGGGTGAATGTGTGTGTGTGTGTGTGAGCAGAGGTGGTGGGGTGTGCGTGTTGAGGGGGGGTGCTAGGTGATCTGCTCCCCTGGCCAATAAAGTGGGGATTTGCGTTTGACTCTGTTCTTAAAGAAACAGATGAGCAAGCTGAACTGCACGACTTTCTCCTTGAGTGTCACTTCTTATTTCCACCTCCCGTTCTCGGTTCCCATCAAACACTTATTCTTTTATGTTCAAAGGGCTCCGAGTCAATCTTTACAGCTTTGCATGCTCTGATTCTGGCATCCCCTCCTGGTTTCATATCTAGGATGTGGTGTGTTTACTCACTAGCATAGGGCGAGTTGCCTGCAGATCCATTGAGGAAGTTGGGCGAGGTGCCCAAGGTTGCCATGCCAGAGTTAGCGTAGCCATTCATGCTAGTGGAGACAGAGCTGTAGCTACTCTGCTGAGGGGTGGAGCTGGGGACATAACCGTGAGGGGACACACTGCTTGTGCTCCTACTGAAACCTATGGACAGGGAAAGAGAGGGAGACGGAGAGAGAATAGGTGTTAGAGGTGTAGCAGGAGGCAGAAAAAACCAAAGGCCTACATGCAACGCTGCCAAATACTCTTTTCCTCACACGGCTAATGGACATAGCAATAAAAGCCAAAAGGAATTTACGAAAAATCTTAGACAGCATATGGCAGAGCGAGAAAAGCCATGAACAGAGCGGAGGAAGAATGATATGAGCGAGAACTAGCTGTGAAACAAGAGGCCTTTGACCTCACTGGCTCCTCTCCAAAATTAGATGTATTGATAAGGCAATTAACACTAAAAGGCCTCTGCAGCTCTCCTGTAATTTATAAAGAATGAAGCCAGTATTTCTGACAGGACCTCTTTCTCCTTTATGCTCTGCAGGGGCAGCGAACAGAAAGAGGACAAGATGGAAAGAAGACTATAAATATACATCTCAGGTCCAATGCGCTGACACTGGAGAATAAAAAACAGCTGGAATTGAACATCAGGAATCTCCACTGTAGCGGCCTCCCTTCTTGATAATTAGGTCCCAAAGATTCCCCCTCCTCATCTGTTATGAGTTGGAAACTTCACGCAGCTGATATCTGTTGTTTTCCTCACATCTCAACATGTTTCCAGATGAAGATGGAGGACAGAGGAAGAGGCGAGGAAGCTCATTGAAAGTATTGAGACATATCCAGAGGCCGGTCCATCCACTCTCCTCTCCTTCCCCTGATACATGTGATGAATCACCGCTGACTGCACCCACATCTCTCTCTGTCAGACAGGGGCCGACCCCAGTCTAATATACACACCCCTAGGACCTGCTCATATTTCTCCATCGCACTCCATCCGTGCCTCTCTTTTTCTCCATTCTTCACTCTCTTGCCTTCCTTCTTCCCTCCTCTCAAGTTTTCCCTGTTTCTCACTGCCTCCTCCTCCTCCTGTCCTCTTTTTTCAGAACCTTCTTTATTCGCTCCGTGCTCCTAAATCACCCTCCCTGAATTTCCCACATGAAAAATAAAATGTCCCCATTGCACCACTCATCTTTACTATCCATCAAGAAAGAAAAAAAAATCCCCACCACATTTCCCATGATTATAGACTCTAATTGTTTCCTGTTTGAGTTTGCTCACCCTGATTGGCTGTTTGTGCCACCTCTGACCCCGTGAAGGAGTTTACGGACATCATGCCAGCGTGGACGGAGCCGCTGCCAAGGCTGGCTAGCTGGTTGTGCCCTCGTGGCACTGTTGTGTAGAGGGCCTCTGCGATATCCGCCGCTCGTTTCAGAATCATCTCCTGACAATGAGGAAAGGAAAAAAGAGCTGTGGTCAGCAAGAGAGGCAGCAGAGAAGAGAGGAGAGGAGAAGAAGAGAAAATATGCCCTTGATGCAGGCTTTATGGTCTCACAAGAATGCTCGATCTCCACTTGAGATATTGCGCATGTAAACCTAGTAGGCTGAGTGGTTTTTATCAGTGGTCACTGGGAGTGGTGGGATTGGTTCCAGTAAATGGAGGAAAGCCTCATTAAGAGACTCATCAAATCTTTAGCCTCCTCCTCCCTGCTTCATGTTTCCATTCTCCTCCTCCTCCTCCTCATGTGCTTCTTTTCTCCTCCCCCTACATTTAGTTTCCATTGTGCTTCTCCTCCTCAACATACAAGCTGATAAAAGCAAACTTATTCCCACGTGAGTGTTTGTGGGTCCCGGATCTTGCATGAGCGCAGCAGGGTGCTGCAGGGCCAGCGGAGGCTCCGCCTTTGATGCTGCCAGTGGTCCAAACCACAAACATAATTTCATCTGAGGGAAGATATTGATGTTTGTGTGCGTGTTTACCTGGTTATTGTGAGGCATCCCGTACAAAGCCTCCACCAGGTCCGCCGCTCTCTTTAAGATCACCTCCTACAATCAAGCGCAGAAAGAGGAAGGGGATTGATCATGAGTGTGACGGCTCAAGGAGTTCAGTCACTTTTATTACATTTCACGTCTTGCATTATGCTGTGAATGCAGAACAGAGAGCGCGAGGGAGAGAGAGAGAGAAAGAGAGAGAGAGAGGAAGGAGGCAGACAGTGGAAGAGGGAGAGGAAGAGAAATGGGCCTGTCCCGGCACTTTGTTACCAGCCGGGCAGTTTGGGAGAGCAGAGGTAAGATACTGTTATCTGTGAATAAAACATGAGCCTATATCTCTTTATCAGTCAACCATCTTCTACGTCTTCTCCTCCCCGCTGTCAGCGCCCAATCATGAATCTACCGCACATGATCACACATCAATCTCATTTAACACAACATATCATCAGGTTGACGGCGATACAACTCCCCTCGTCAGCCGGGACACACCCGTCCCCTGCCCTGCATTAACCCCGGTAATGATCCACGTGAATAGCCACGCATCCACTTTGTGTGATAAATGTAGAACATCATTGCTCAGGTGAAAACCGCCGAGTGGAATTTCCCACATCAAACATTTATCCTTTCCGTAGCGTTGCCGTTTCTCCGCGCTCATTTTCTACCCCTTTACCCTCTTCTCTCTCTCTGTCTCTATTCTTTCCCCTCCTTGAGTGTATGAGTGTGTGACTCCAGGCAGTCGTTATGTGTGTGTGTGATGTAGACACCTACAGCCCTACGAAACCCTTTTTAAAAGTTAATGTGCCGGGGCCAGGATATATGCTGGAGGCGCGACAACCAGAAAATTGCAGCCCCCCCTCCCCTCCAACCTTCCCCTCGTTTCTTTCTCTCTCTCCTTTCCTTCCACTCGCGCACACACACGCTGTGCGCCATACCCTCCTGAGTGTATCCCTCGCTGTGAACAAGCCCCGGAGCATGTGTGCTCTCTGTTCCGTGACACACCGCCTTTCAATCAGACCTCATATCACACACACACACGCAGCCGCGCACATGCAGAGGCTGTCGAGCACGCCCAGGACATGACGAGAGGGTCAGCAAAGCAATAAAGATTGTAGAGCGCTGTCCGAGGTGCTAAATTCACTCAATAATGGGAGCGCTGCCTCTGTGTTAACCTCCCATTACTAGCACTATCTGGGGGAGGCAGAGAGGGAGGCGGGGGGGAGGAGAAGGAAAGAGGGGAGACCAGAGAGGAGGCCTGCTCGAGGTGATTGAGAGATGTAGAGGCCCTAGGAAGGTAAGTGGTTCTTTAGTATGTATGCACCGCTCCTCGCTTCCTTCTCTCTGCTTTTCCTCGACTCCCTGTGCCTCCCAGGGATTGCTAGATAGGTAGATGGATGGATGACGGGCGGGAGGAGGAGGAGGAGGAGGGGAAATGAGGGAAGTGTGAAGCATTAGGACACAAACAGATCAGAAGCTGGAGTGTAACGGTGTTCAGGTAGGACATGTGAAACCTTGGTCACTTCATCTAAAACATTTTTGAGCCTGACATCCTTTTAGCTCCGTCTCTCTCCAGACTGTCTGTGCATCTCCATCCTTAATGTCCACTCTCTCTTCACCTGCGTCTCCAAACCACTTCCTCTCTTCTTCTTCTCCTCTCCCTTTCTCTCTATTAATCACTCTCTCGTGGTCCTGTGCCCTGTCTGTACCTATCAGTCTCTCGTTAGCAGAGGGGATCTGTCCAGTAGCTAAACGCGATTAGGCAGCGCTCCAGAGTCGTTCTGATAAACAGATAAATGTGGTTAGCGCCGCGCTGCCTCCCCAGCGCTGCTGCTGTAAGGGGAGACCATTTCCTGGGCGCAGGGTCTCTTCCCGTAAAGTCAGGCCCACAGAGACGTCAACAGGAAGGGGAACCTGATCCAGAGCAGAGCCTGGCCCCGTCTGGCAGGGCGGTCACTCATTAGCCGGCCCCAGACCCCCAGCTACACCACAGCCTGAGCTAAACACCCTGCAGTCTGGCTGTGCCTGAGCTCACTCTGACTGCCTGACTATTAGCTACAGCACAGTATGGGGGCTGTTTTCAGCTGGACACGACATACAGAGATAGAACAGGCATTGGCAGATATCCTGCTTGTTCCCCGCTCAGTGTGTGTGTTCATTAAGAATCCCCTCGATGAAGGTTCCACTGGAGAGGAATACATTATATTCCCAATCAATTTATTCCCGATTAAAAGCCAAACGCTTTGCCAAGGCAGCCATGAGTGGACATTTGTAGCACAAGAAGTTGCCAGTGCATGCCCCTCTCTCTCATGATTGAGGCCAACAGTTGAGAGAAGTGTGGTCAACAAACTGTTATTACCTCAATAAAGGCACAAATCAATAGAGCTGAAATGAACAACCGGGCCTGCCAGCTACCGCTGTTCATTTAGAGGAGAAAGAGACACCGCGGAGTGAGGGAGGAAGAGGAGGAGAGGAGATGGATGGATACAAAGATATTTAGAGAGATACAGGGGGTTGATAGGCTAAAGACCAGAACTCACCAGGACAAGTCTTGCATCCAGCAGACATGACACACGGCGAGGACAAGTGATTTCTCTATCTTCCTTCTGCATCTACCTGGGCTCTCCATCTCTGCCTCATGGTGACTTCCTTCCACTGAGTGTATGTGTGTGCGCATGTACAGGCACAGAGAAGTGTGTATGTGCTTCTGTGTGTGTTTGTGTGTGCTGGAAGTAATAAAGTCCACCCGGGGTTGACTTCGATCCACTGACCCAGCAGGAGGTAAGACTGGACAGCTATGATGGATCACCTAACCTGCTTCTGCCTCTCTCTTCCTCTCTCCCCTCAACCTCCTTTCCTCCCTCTCTCCCTCTTTTCCTCTCTCCATCCATCCCCTTTTCCTCTCCCACTACTTTGCCAGTCTAAATGACCTTACGCTCAGTGGAAGGATGAATAGAGCTGCTTGTGCGTCCGCTATGCAAATAAAGTGTTTGTTTGAGCAGAAAATGACCATGAACGTATGATAAAATGTTAACGTATCCTGGATGGTGTCATGTATAGCCTCCTGTCTAGAGCACACAGTCATTCCTCTGTTTGTGAGGTCACGCTGCCCTTGTGCCGTGTATATCCATATATTCTATGAAACTCTAGAAGTTGTCAATACCTCTCTCAAGACAAATTCCTATAAAATAATTGCATGTGGCAAACCAGACACATGAGAGGAGCACAGGCACTGTACCTTGGGTAATCTCTCTTGGTCTCCGGGATGTCTGGGGATGACCTTCTGTAACCTCTGGAAGCCGTAGTCTATGGTTGGCTCGTTCAGCGCTAAAGAGAGACAGAAAAAAAACAACAAAAAACATTTAATGCTCGATTCTCAATAATGAAAACACCTACTGTTCAAGATACAGCAGGAGCAAACGAGTGATTCTCTCCTGCGGTAGAAACGACTGAATTAAGCTCGGTTTTTACATGAATATTTCAACATTAAACCAAACACGCCGAAAATGTGGGTGTTCTCTATTAAGTCTGGTGTGTGTCTTTGTTTGCCTGTGATGTAATGAATCTCTCTCTGTCGCCTGCTTTGGTGCTTAATAAAAAGACTGTCAGGAATCAGGCGCAGTGTATGCGTGTTTGTGTGCAAGCGTGTGTGTGTGTGTGTGTCCTGTGGTCTTGCGTTGATCAGCGACTAATATAAGCAATTACAGAGCCTGGTTCCAATATAACAAAGGCTTGATCGCTCCGGGGAACAAGCTAAACACACACACGTAGAGACAGTCGTATATACACACACACACACACACACACACACACACACACACACACACACAAACACACACACACACACACACACACACACACAAACACACAGAGTCAGATCATCCAGGCAGCAGGGAGAAAGCACTCTCTCGGCATGCTGTGGTCGTGCTACGGTAATTGAATATGAGAAGATTTACCATGAATATTTAAACATTAGAATAAATACAATGAAGATCTGAGGCTTATAGTACAAACACTTCAGAGGAGGATTGTTGGATAAGTGCTCTCTCCACATAATTCATTCCTAATGTACTCTCTCTCTCTCTCTCTCTTCTGTCTTTTACCCTCCTCCCCCCTGTGTCTCTTTGTGGGTAGCCTGGGGAGTCGATGCACATACATGGATAACAGTCTTGACTACTTCTCTGGGCTGCAGCCTACAAGACGCTGCTTCTGTTCCGAGTTTGTGGCTCGAGCATGTGTGTATTTGTACTTGCATGTGTGTAAAAAGTGAAAGAGAAGGCACTGTATGTGTCTGTGCCGTCCGTCTGTTTCCCCTGTGGGTCGCAGCTTGGACGTTTCCTGAGGGCTGATGCCCTGCTCGCCTCACATCTGAGCAGCCAGGCTGACTAGGCGGCCCCCAGAAAAAAAAAAAAGGCCCCCAGAGGCTATGAGTACAAGCTGTCCTGCTGGACCTCTAGTGACTTCACCATGGCTCCTCCTGAGCCGCTCGCTCAGACACACAAACTGAAAAGAGAGCAAAGGGGGCGAGAATCGGCGATGCTCTGTTTTGGCAACACAAACGTATTTGGACAGCTCTCCCAGCGGACCGCTCCAGTAATCCATAAGAGTGAAAGAAAGGAAAGGTGAATAGCTGGAAGCAAAGACAGTGCAGAGGAGAAAAAAAAGTAGGAGTAGAGACGCCAGAGGCAGGCTCAACTTCTGAAGAATGACACACATATTACAGGCCAGCTGGTCCGCTGATAAAATAAGCCAAAACAATGAGATGATCACATGCAACAAATAAAGTATGAATTATTTCTGAGGACAAATATTTGACATTACTTCCCTATTCTCTGATCTCTCTAAAGCCTTAAGGAGGATTTGCCCTGGATTAGGCCTGCAGTCTGAGGAGGGGATTGTTCCGACAACATCCTCTCTTTTCGTCTCAAAGGCTTTTGTTTTTATGATGAATTTTTTATCAGTTCTCCACAATGTGCCAAATGAGCCTCGAGTGAACAATAGCATAAAAACCCCAAGACATACACAGATACCCCCTATTACAAATAAAAGAGACAATTTTGGTAATTGAGAGAGGAAGTGATATTGTCTCTGCTCGCTTTCAAGGACCATAAACCAGAGGAGGAGTACGTGGGGGACAATGCGCACCACTAACTACCTGGCTGTGTCTCTTTGGGGATTATCTTGGTGTTTTATGCTCATATATCTATGCTCAATATCTCACATTTCACATCAGGAATTAGTACTGGAAGAAAAAAAACTTGTCTGCCTCGAAAGAGGAGTGGTGTGCCGGTACACTCCAGGATTCAAAGCACACTCTCCCATACAGGTATATTTATAATCCTTAGCTGTCGCTCTCCAGAAGAGCAAATCAAAGCCAGTAAAACATAACTGCCATAAATAAATGAATAGATGAGCAACAGCCCTGGACTGGAGGGATTCACCTAGCAATCACCCACATCAGATCAGATCAATGCTCATGGAAATTTCATGAAGCCTAGAATCCACACCGCTTCATATTTCACTATAATAACCCACAGAGCCGCAGGGGGAGTGTGTATGAAGGGGTGAGGGGGTAGGAAAAGGAGGAGACGAGGCTAGAGTGGAGGGGTGCTGGAGGTATGAGCTTTAGGGGGAAGAATATGTCAGGGAGGGGGTGGATGTTTGGGGTGCAAAGAGTAGGTGGGGGGATGAGGGATAATTGAGAGGTCAGTACGGTGGAGTCGTCGTGGAAACACAAGAGAGGAGGAGGAGGAGGAGGAGGAGGAGGAGGGGAAACTACAGTAAGTGTCCGGTAGCCCTGTCTCCTTCTCCTCCTGTGTCACAACACCATGTGTGTGTGTGCAGTGAGTAGGTAGTGTACTTGCAGGGTTAGGTAATTGGCTCTGAGGCTTGATGTTAACACCTTAACAGGCCCTCAGACAGTAGGTAAGGAGCTGATCATATCACAACCCTCTGTTTCTCTCTCTCTTTTTCACTCTCCACTCCTTCGTCTCCCCTCTCTCCCTCCTCACATCCCCTCTCCCCCTCCCCCCTCTTATTCCTCCCCTCTGCAGTCTCCAGTGCTCAGGTGTGATCTCATAAGCGCTGCCTGGCGATCGATGCCGCCAGTGGCAGGGGGTTCAATAGCCCTGAATTACGGCTTCATTTCTCCCCCCCTCACACAGATGAGAGCTGCACCCCCCCCATCACCACCACCACACACACACACACACACACACACACACACATACACAACACCCCCACTGACTACTCACAATCCAGATCAATACCTTACAATCTAATTTTTATCCATTTTTCCATAAACCCCAAGATTGCGTTTATTTGCAGAATCCGACAAGCTAAATAAAGCATCGCTTGAACATGTCAGGGAGACTAATGCATGGCTGGAAATTCATACACAGAAAACAGATGAGTAGAGCTTTCTGCTCCTAAAGGAAGGAAGAGGCTGAGAGAGGAGGGGAGGGTGGAGGGGAGGCAGAGGCGGGGGGCGCTAAGAGATTCTACAAATCAATGGAGGTGTGGATGCTACTACAACCTAAGCTCTAATTATGTGTTGCAAAAAGTGCACACCGACAGTTAACAATACCTGACAGCACAGATCCTCACTGGGAAAAATGCAAATTCTGAAAATCTGGAAGAAAAGTGCACGCTTGAATTAAGGTATAAGAAAACATAAGAAATCATTCCCCTCGGTGAACGCCGCTCATTTCAGCGGGGTATAAAATAATCCACGTTCGAAATTCATTTACATCATCATCATGGACCAGATGCTCCTGTAATAAGAACGTGGCATGCTAAAGAGGGAAGACAAGCCACATGGTGCAGAAAATTAATCTCAATCTCAAATAGAGGTGTGAATTTCCTCACTGTTAAGACTGTGCGCCGTAAATGTGAGCGTGTGTAGCTATCTCAGCTGGCCCTGTCTCCAGCTGGAGACCGGCCGTTTTAATCAACAGCAGGCCTCCACCCAAGCTCAATAAAAGACAGCATTCACAAATAGGAGCAAGACGAGTAATTGACCAGCTCGTGGCTGCACCCCACTTTTATTGCCAGATGACTACATGCTGCATTTGTGTGTCTGTGATCTGTGGATGTGCTCATGCGTGGGTGTAGATGTATCACATGTGCATATGGATGCAGAATATATCTGTATCTGTAAAAAAGGCAATTGATTTTCTCACTGATTATCCTGTAAATTGCACCAACATCGTGATGTCAACACAATCAGCATCAGATGTATTACTGAACTGAAGTACTCTGAGTAAAACAGTCTCAATGTTCTCAATGTGTGTGAACAGCTTCGTTAGGGCTGAAACTTTACAGAGCATGTTCCTGCTTGCCACACTTGCAGTGGCACCGTCTGTGTTTCACGCCAGAGTCTGCAGTGTATAAAATGACAGACAAGTGACGGTCCTTCCTCCACTCCTAAAACTAATTTGGAGCACAGAGGCAGGCAGAGAGAGACGGAGAGAAATGTCAGCAGCATCCCGCCTGGTTTAAATTCTCTTCTTGACTTTTGTCTTTTCCCTCGCTGTTTGCTGCAACTGAGTGATGTTTCCTACACACCTAATCTGCACTCAGTGCTGAAAAACTACTCCTAATGTTTGTGCGTGTGTGTGTGCGGATGCGCATCGGCGCGCGTGGTGCCGGCCTTAATGTGAGCCAGCAGAGCCTTTTAATATCAGCAGAAGCTGTAGCGGAAGCACTAAGCAGACAAGGCTGCATACTGAGGAGGGAGGGATTGCCTTTTGAACGACAAGGGTGATTCATCAACTCCCCCAATCTATGACCAGTATCCCTGCGTCACACACGCAAACACACACACACAAGCACACACACACACACACACGTGGGCCATAGTGGCAGAGAGCATTATCACTCTATATTGCATGGAGAAAAGAAAAGGGAGAGCTTCCCTGATGAATGTTACAAAGACAGCAATCCACTAAAAGGTGATACACAACCAAACATGGAGATGCATTTGTACAGGGGAGAGGGGGGAGGGCGGGGGGTGGGCAATGACCTGATAATGAGAGAGTGAGAGTGAGGGAGGGAGAGAGAGAGAGGGAGATTAGGGAGAGCTCTCAGCCCCAGAGGTGGGTAAGGCAGAGGGCAGAGAGAGGAACAGAAGGGGGATAAGGGGATAAAAAGACAGAGGAAGAGCAGGGAATGAAAAAAAAAACATTCTTTTATTCTTATCAGTGGAGAGCTTAATTGCCTTTGATGAGTCTAATTGGAGCTTTCTGAAGTCTAATGGCAGAGGAGTCCTCAGAGACGACAGAGGACACATTACTGTAATAGCTTCTCTATGAATCTCCTCTGCACCAAAAGTCCCCTGCTTGTCCTGAACTACAGCTGAAACGTTTCCAGTCAGCGACGGGCGGTCGTGGACTATCAATGATCACATAGAGGAGGGTGGAGGGGTGGAGTAAACCTATAGACGGGTTATATGTGTGTGTGTACGTGTTGGGTATGTTTGCAAAGTAGCAGTAGCAGCAGTATTGGGTATGTGGTGACTTAATTAGGTCTGTGAGCTGCTCGCTTTCCTCTCCTCAGCTGAAGTTGATTAGCAATGCCAGCTGTCCCCAATGTAATTCAGTGCGCGCATGTGTGTGTGATCGTGTGTGCACAAGTAATATATGAGTATATGCATGTCTGTGAGTGCGGTGCTGTGTTAATGTGTGTGTGTGTACGCTAGCTGCCAGCTGCCACGCGGTGCTGCCAATCCTCCATGATTAGTACCCACTGGCAACTGGGCTCAAACTGGTGCCAAACAGACCCAGGAGGGCAACATGGCCCATGGTAATCCTCCATCCCTCTCTCCCATCCTTCTCCTCTCCTCCCTTTCTCATCCACCACTCTCATCAATTGATTTTTTTTTGCTCCAAATGCTCTGCTCACACTCTTGTCGTCATCCTCTCATTCGAGGTACCAAATGTGAGCTGGTACTCCCTCGCAATGTTATTTTAAAAAAGTGGCCTGATAACGGAGCTGTGGGTTTGGTACAAATACCCGCCGAGGTTGCAGAGCAGTGGCTGAAGTGAAGTGTGTGAAGAGCAGAGCTGGGATCTATGCCTCGACACGCTTGACTATGTCACCGTGAAGGTGCCAGGGCTTGGCAAGCAGCAGCACAGTGTGTGTGTTCAGCTCCCAGTGGATGACCTCTTGCTACCTCTCACCTGTTGAGATTCTTCGATGTGCCTCCATAGAAGCCCAGAGGCCGAAAGAGAGAGAGGGAGAGAGAGAGAGAGGGGATGAATTCATCCAAAGAAGCAAGTTTTGAATAAGTGAACGTGACAAGGGGAAAAGAGTGGAGGGCTGGGAAGAGATAGGGCGTTTATGCATACGGTTCCCACATGTCTGGCACATTAAAAGGCTGTGCACACACACACACACACACACACACACCACAAACCTATACACACTTAAATACACACACAGCTCTATGGGTTTGGCAGGATGCGGGCTGTTGGACAGCTCTGGCATGGCAAAGGCTGCCCACCCATCTGCCCTCTGTCTTCGTAATGCAGTTACTTGTCAATGTGCATGTGTGTGCTTGGAGTACATTCACACGTACGTATAAACAAACACAGGCAGCCTATCGCAGCCTTTCCCGTGAGTACACAAACACAGAGTCATAATTATGACCCATGGACATGGATTGTGTCCACGCACAGTAATTAGGACACACACAGGAGATGCAGGAAACGCCGGCGTTGACATGACACACACGCTCTCTCTCGATTGTGATTTTGTCAAATGTTGGCAATACCAGCCGGGACTTACGGCCTAAGTCTATCAGTGGTTGAGATTACAGACAGATTTATGTGATTCACAATCTCCCCAGGGACCTGTGGCCTCGCGTTGGTTAATCACCGCTTCACATTCACTCTCCCTGCCGCTCTATTCGCCGCACGGCTATAACTCTGCACCGATACACGCTCTCTGATGTAACACTCGAGGTATTCATGCCCCTGCACGCAATGTCAAAAATCACACCCACCTTGTGGACTTCTCCCTTTGCGAACAACGCCTTCGACAGGGTTAAATCTCAATAATCCCACTAATCAAAAGGTTAAACCTCCCCCTGACCTTCACCTGCTTCATAAAAGAGGGCAAACACTTTTCCTCCTCTGATCAGGAGACTTTTTTTCGCTGAATTATTGAGTCATGTTATTGAATTTTAAATTGTTTAGCATGCACATTTTTCTCCAGAAACAATGTAGAGAAAACGGCATCTTATGCACCAGGTTAGTTTTAGCAGATATTGCAAATATAAAACCCTAATAAAGCTTGAAGCCACTATGTGACTTTTTTATGTGATTACAGTTTTTTTTTATATTACTCTAAAAAAAAGTTGTTTATAGAAAATGAGAATAACCAGAGAAAATTGCATGAACAAAGCCAGCAGCCTCCATAGATTACTCTGTAAATTAGTGTCATTAGCAAGTGTTAGTGCGTACTGTGTTACCTGTGTAGATGAAGCGTCCAGGTGTCCCTTTGCAGAACTGTTTGGATTTGTAGGACAGCGTGACCTCCACCACCCCGGGGATGTGTCTGGGTGGAGTTTGCACACGAATGGCATGAGGGGTGATCAGCTATGGAGAGCCAGAGAGGGCAAAAAGATTAATGCAATGAAACTTCATATCCAAACATGTGCTCAGGGGACTATTCTCGGCTCGCCTCAGACCTTTTTCCTTTGCAGCTTTTGACTTTCTTTCTTTGTATAATCAGCCTGAAAATGATGTGTTAGCGCTAAAGCCCTCAGGTGGCCTCGTAGCCCGAGGCAATGTCACTGTGAGGCTTAGGATGGTTATCAGTGCTGACATGGGCTCTGTAAGAGGGGGTTCAAAAGCAGTTATCTGTTTATGAATAAAACACACCTTCCTCTGCATACGTCTATTACACAGTATAAGTACAGATATAATATGCTCGTCCCTGCTGCCCCCGTCTCTGTGTCTGTCAGCTCAGGATGTCTAGCTGCCGTTTGCCACATTAAAGCGCCACTGTGTCTTAAACAGGCTCACTTAGTGTGGTTGATGAGCCTCCTCGCTACGTATGTCTGTGTCTGTGTGTGTATGGTGAAGGCTCTTTGAAGGAAAACGGTAACAAGACAAAACACAGATGAGACCTCACTGAGAGCTCGTTTTTTGCACACTATAGTGAACTAGCACTCAAAGCTAGCAGTGCTCAAAAGCTATCAATGCTGCTGCCACAGCCTTGTGTATGTGCGCACATGTGTGTGTATGTGTGTGCGGTAATAACTGTCCCTTTCATTGCTCACTTAGCTACGCTTTTATTCCACCATTGTCTGGCCCCACTCACCTCGCAGCGAGATAATATAAGAGCTTTTTATAGAATTATTCCTTTACTAAAGAGAAAGCTGTTTAGCTGCGGCGCTCACTGACCTTCAATTTCACACATACACTACATTTACATTTTAGTCATGTGGCAGATGCTCCCTACAAAGAGAGTCATACTGTACGGTGTGCACATACTCCAAGAAGGCAGATACCAACATAATAAAAGACAGGAAGGGAGCTGAAAGGAGATATGACAAATATAAGAGCTGCTGCAGAGAACTGAGACAGCAGGCTGTTCAGACTGTGAAATATTTTTGATATGGGTTTACAGTAAGGCTGCAATTAACGATGATTATCATTATTAATTAATCTATTTATTACTTTTTTATGTGATGATTTTTTAGTCTATAAAATGAAAATGAATCACAAATAGGAAGTTTACAGAGACCTTGGTGATGCCTCAAGTTTGTCTGTAAATCAGTAAAAAAATCTTAAATGGATTCAATTTCGATTGATGAGAAACACAGAAAATAAAAAATTGTAAAAGATTTTATAAACAATAATAAAACATCAAGTTATCTCTTAATTTTAGCGATTCAGCTCATTTAAAGCAGTGAATCCCAATGTGCTATATATTTGATGGAGTCACAAGTTGATTTGAGTAATAGAAAAGGAAGAAAATATATTTCTGTCAGTGGTTGAAAGAGTACAGAAAGTCTGTACTCAAGTACGAGTACAGATACGTTACTGAAATATTACTCAATTACAAGTAATCTGCTGGCATAAAAAAAATACTTAAGTAAATTACGAATTCCAGTGCACGTACACTTAGACTTCACAGTGAAGTCTTCTCTGATGTAGTTCAACTTTTTAAATGGCACATATTTGCATATTGATAGATTCAGGATTCTTTAAGGAGGAAGACGGAGTCGATGTCATTTTAAAGATTTTAACAAGATAATAGAACATTATTAGTCAACTTATAATGTTAAAAGTGTCTGGAGGGGAAATATTTTGTTCTTTGAGGAGACCAGATGGTGACTAACCTCACTCCAGACCAGCATGGTCCCGAAGATGACCTGCAGGCCGTCAAAGAAGTTGTCCCCGATGATGATGACGGTAGCACCCCCTGTGGTCCAGCCTTCACTGGGGCTGATGGCTTTGATGCTGGGGGTTGCTGCAAGATTCACAGATAAAATAGATTAGATGCTAACTAACCTAATGACAGCCAGTAAAGGTCTTTCGCTGATGGCACCACGTACAGTCCCCTCTTCCTCTCTCTCACACACATCACCTCTCTCCTCTCTCCCAGGGGTCGGGGGCGAGCAAGGAATACTAATCAGAGTGATTATACGCACCCCGTTATTAAACATCACCCCTGCCCTGTGTGTGAGGGCAGCGGCGGTGCGCTTGTTTTATGACACGTGGCAAAGCGTGCAGGCGTGTAAATGTCAGGTGTGCTGAGTGTCTGATCAAAGGCCACGCGACCGGGGAGCAGAGCAGAGCCAACAGTAGCTCTGCCCTCTGAATACGCCGCCTTCATTAACCAAACACTTAGCTCTTGCTCAGCTGTCTGTTTAGTACATATCGGTGGAAATATCTCAGCGAGCACATGACCACACACACGGGGTCATTTCAGCTGCTGTTCGGATATTTGTAATGCATTTTGTAAGCTTTCAATGTTTTCTCTTAAAGCATATTCTTCGAGTATTATCGGA
Organism: Pagrus major; assembly: GCF_040436345.1. Lineage (NCBI taxonomy): Eukaryota > Metazoa > Chordata > Actinopteri > Spariformes > Sparidae > Pagrus > Pagrus major. The sequence goes on along the minus strand of NC_133232.1, from coordinate 20,559,757 downwards.
CAGAGTAGATGGAATAACAACAAAAAAACACATTTTCAATAACTGGTATTCAATGGGCTTTTTGACCTTATCTCCTGGTATTATGGACTTGGAGATTACTGGATGTGATTGAGGAAAAAGAACAGCATTGGGAAAATACATGTTTATACAGGCTAAATCTCCTCTCCTTAACAGATATGCAGCTTGTCAGACATGCTGTAATTCTGTAAAGCGGCATAATCCACTTTAGACTGGGCTGACTTTTTTCCCTGAAGCCTAGCCTTTGCTCTTTGCCTGACTCCCTGTTCTGTTGATCCTCCCCAACAAGCTGGAATGATATTTAGCCCCCTGATACGCCTGCAGAGATCAACGTTCACCAAGCAGCAATCTGTGGCCGTAATCATGGCCTAAGATGCCTCCTTTTCACAGCCGCTGATATTATGTGCGCTCCATGTGCATGTGTGGACGTGTGTGTGTGTGGATTAACCAGATGGTGGAACGTGAATCCATGTGATAGGATTATACTTTGGGGTGTTCCTCGGTGCCATCTGTTCAACTCTATGCGCTGCTCATCTATTACCGCCTGAAATGGGCCCCCAAAGTTGTGTATCCTGCACACAAACTCAACACACACTGGAAACAACAACAAAAAAAAAAGAAAGAAAGAAACCGCTGTCTTCTTTGTTATCATTTCGTAATTTCTTTAAGCTATCCTCTCATCACGTCTCTCCATTTCCCCCCAAACTCTCTAGTTCTTTCACTCCTGTTGTTCCTCTTTCCAACCCCAGTCACCAGGAGAATAGAAAATCAGAGAAGAGGAAATTCCCAAACAAATCTCTCTGACACAGGGAACATCTGTTAACGTAACGGGCGTACTCTTCTTTCTGTGTAAGATCCAAGTCTTGCTGACATCTCCAATATGTCGTCTTTGTGAACTTTTCTAATCGTCTGTGAGACCAGTTGCAGGGTACAAGCGGTCCACCTTGCCTCTGGAGGATAGTCATTAGAAAGACTTAACCACAACATTCAATCTTAATGCAATCTACTGTAGGCCATCATGTAAATCCCTTCTTAGTTTTTTTGTCATTATCATCCCTGAGGTTGACTTTCCTCAAAGAAAAAAAATATGTTTCTCTTATTCAATGTCTGGGAAATCGAAATGAGAAAATAACTGGATTAGGGACTTGGGAATCAGTGCGGGCTCCTAAATCATGTGCACATGTCATTATGAAGTATTAAAGGTTTGGGTCTGACTGTGTGTACGTGTGTGCATGGGCTTTTTTCGTGTGTGCATGGGTGTGTTTGAAAACCTGAGGGATGGGGAGTGATGGAGGGCTGGAGGATAAAAGCAGGTCTCCGAGGAAATAAAGCCAGTGTTGGCTTTAAGCAGAACAGACCTCATAAGACATATAGTGCTTATGCGAGGCAGAGTAGAAGGCCCAGAGGCAGAGACCTGAGGGGAGCAAGCCACCAGGGAGAGACAAGAGACTCACTAGCTACCACTCTCTCCTCTCTTAGCTCGACTTAGAAACCCTACAAGAGAGGAAAGTGAGAATCTGGGAGGAAGCAGGAGAGAGATAAGAAAGAAGGCAAGAGAGCAGGTTTGAGAGGGATAGCGCCGAGACAGAGGAGGGGTTGGGTGAGGAGCCAGACGGGGGGGAGGGAGTGGGGAGAGAGAGGGAGGGAAGGGGGGGTTTGAACAGACAGAAAGAAAGTGAGGAAGACAAAGAAAGAGCGGGTGTTTTGTTCCAGCTTTTAATACCATGTTCCAGGTAGGACGGCGTTCCTTCCGAGGGGTCCAGTCTTCGAGCTCGGCGCCCGTGTTTGGAGTTGTTGTGCACAAACATGTTGTCGGAGACGGCCAGGACGTGACCCTCCACGCTCACCGTAGTCGACACAACCACCTGAGAAACCATGAAACTACAATAAGCCTTACTATGTTACAGACACCTGCAAATTATATATGTAGTAAAATCCTGTAAAATCTAAAGTGGATTATGTGCAAACTTTTCTTATGAAGGGAACATACTAACACCTTCAGTATTATACTTCACATTTATCCTAAGCCTGCTAAAGAGTTGCTAATAGATTCAATGGAATAAATATGTTCTGTCGTAGCATTAATAAACAGGAATTCAAGCACTCATTTTAATTTATTTTTTTGGACTTTGCCCTTCACTTTCTGTGTTTTAGCTATGTTGTGACGTTGAGTTAATTTAAACCTGCAATAACAGATTTTTGGATACTGAGGAGCAGGATTAACAAACTATGAGGCCTGAACTTAACACCTTTCACACTGATATGGTGAACTTACCAGACAGTTACCTATTTTAAGTCCAATATTCACTCTACTTTTAGTTCTGTTTTTTTTTTTCACTGATTTCTGAAGGAAATACCTGGCTCTTAGCTGCTAAATGCTCTACTATGATCACCAGCTAGTTGGTAACTTCTACAATTTGCCGCGGGTCAGATAGTGCACAGTGGGTTTTTAAAGCTTTTAAGTAAAAAAAAAAAAAATAAGTTGCCTGCTGCAGCTGTAAATGACTATTATCATTTTGAGAGTGAACCAGAAATTTCAACTATAGCTTATTTAAATACACTTTAAATTAATATATAGACAATTATTATTATATGAGTATGGGGCATGTTGTAACTTTGCTCATGGTGTTACAGAAGCACAGAGAGCATTTAGGCAAGACAGGCCACGTGAATGATTTGTTTCTCTACAATTGCAGGAATGTCTGGAATCGTGCATGGATATTTTCTGCTGTAAAAATCGACAGAAACATATTTATTTTATTATTTATAGGGATTTTATTTGCAGTGTGTACTGTGCTCTCTTTCCTCTCTGGTCTTATCTCTGGGACAGCACAGAGAGCATTTCTGTGAGAGAGCCTGTAAAAACCTTGTTTGTCTTCAACTGTAGGATGCTGTTGCCATGTCTAGGGCTTTAAAAAAGAATTCTGAAAGAAGGTTTGAGTACGTGTGGTCCTTGCCCACACTGCAGCACACACTGTACACTTGCAGACAGCTGCATCTCACCTGAAAACGCCTCATGTCTCGAGGGTTCCCTGCATTCTTCAGGCAGTTCTGGTTACACTTCAGGAAGAACTTGAGGAAGAACCTGCACAGGCAGAGAAAGAGAGACGGAGAGGGAGACAAATGAGATTGTGAACGAGCAAAGTACAGCATGAGCTACTTCAACAAAACACAAAATACAAATAAAACAAATAAAACAGCAGAGGCAGACAAGCCTCATACACTATCCCCCCCTCATCCATCAGATGTTTATGACAAAGGCAGTTTTCTATGTAAAAACAGCTCGGGGATATTGAGTAAGATGCTACCTTGTATATCCATCTCCGAGCTGCTGTCACAGCTTGCCATAAACTCACCGGGGCAGACATGGCCCCCCCTCCACCCCACCCCTAGCTGCAGAGTGACGGAGGTTGTGCTGTAGCTACTATGCAGCACAGTGTTGCCATTCCTGCCTCTCTCAATCTCAGTGTGAGAGACCACATCAACAGCACCTGCCATGCATTATTAATAGGCTGAGATGGCAAGTATGGCTACCCACATCAATACTTAATGAGGGAGGGAGGGAGGAGGGAGGGTCGGAGGAGTAAAGGGGGGAGTGTGGGGAGGCACCGGAGGCCTGAAAAGCAGAAAAGGGGACGGCTGACAATTTATTCCCTAGCCCCACCCCGAGGCTTGAAGCCGGACAACTTCTTTTTTAACTGAAACTACGGCACTGTACATCTCTTCCACTCGCCCTTCTGCATTGTCTGCCTCGCTGAAAAGAAAAAAAAGATATCAAATGAACCGCGAAAATAAACAGCGCCGTGTACAAATAAACAGGAACCCTCAAAAGGGGGAAAATAAAACTACAACATCCCGCCCTCCTCCTCCTCCTCCTCCTCCCTTTGAGGTAGCTCAAAGAAATGCTGACAGCTGAAACTGCTTACAATACAGATCTCCACCAGCCAGAGAGAGAATCACTCCTTTGCTCAGCTTTTCTTTCATATGTCTTATTTTCTACCCTCTGTTCATTTGTTATGGCTAGGATTCTGCACTGGGCAGCGCGTTTGGAGCCAACCGCCTTAGATATAATCATGCACGAGCAAAGGCATCACACACACACACATAGAGAGAGACATGTCAAGAGAAACACTGTAAGCAGCAGCAGCGTGCGTTGGACAATTGCTTCATCTAGTAAAAAAAAAAAAAAAACACAAGAGAGCAAAGAAGATAAATGGACAGACCAGAGTTCTGTCTCATTTCAGGGCCGGCCAACTGCTGTGCGTATTACGAGCATCTGATGTAACACAAGAACTCGTGGATTTATCCCTGACAACTTTTAAATGCATGACAGCTGGTTAGTGGTCGACGCTCTTCTTCAAGTGAGGAAGAAAAAGCCTCGTATGATGTGAAAAACAAACTGTCCCTCTCTGCTGCGCCTCTTTTTTTCCTCTGCTTTGTTTGTGTTCTGATTTACGATCTTGCTGCTGCAAAAGGCTAAATCCGAATGAGAAGGGGAAAAGGAAAGAGAGGGAGAGGGAGGGAGAGGAGAAAATGATAGAAAGTTAGACAGAAGGACGCGGTGGAGAGTATGTGAAATCTGAAAGGAGAGACAGACCACCCTCCTGTATATTTTAGAGGCTGTAGGCCAATATCTCAATAATTCATGAAGCAGAGAGATGGATTTTTTTTTTTTACAGTGGCTGTTGGACCCCAAAGGCTGAGGGTCTCCCAACTTTCTTATCTCCTCGAGGTCAGAGAGCAGCCTCGCAGACAGCTGTGGACCACATCCACTTGTCCAACATACACTCCACCTTCCTCGCTGCACCTCCTGTTTAATTCATCGACTCCATTCATTCCCCAATGTGGCCTTCTCCTCCTCCTCTGAGGTATTCATGATGGACGGATGGTGGATAAGTGGATACAGGAAAGTTGGGGTCATCAGAGTCAGAGGTGGCCAAATCAGAAGGCTAAATATTAGAGTTTGGATGGGACAGAGGAGGAGGAGGCGGTGGAGGAAAAGGTAAGACTGTGCTGAGATATTGAGTGCGAAAAAGAGATGAAGACAGTAAGTCAGAGAGTCAGCATGCCTCATTCGCTTTGCCATATGTCAGCATGTCCCCTCGATCTCCTGCACCCGTGGATCATCTGATTCATTATTTACATGACTTAAGGTGTCTGGAGTCAGCCGCACGGAAACATTACAAAACTGTAGCATGTTGATTCCTCAGTGCTCTATCTCATCTCCCCGGGAGCCGGGGGACCAGAATCACCGCTGCACACATTTACATGGATCAACAGAGAGTGGGTGTTTGGTGGTGGTGGAGGGGTGGGGGGATAAAGAGCAGCGCGTGTTGATATGCAGTAGCAAAGAGATTACCATAAGGATTTATGGATAATCTGATTGACAGCTGACCAGTAAATATGGACAGATAACTGATGATAGCCCATAATTCTCTCATTTGATCTGTTAAGCTCCCTATTATCATGTTTTCCTTGCTTTTTAATCAATAAAAAGGATCATTTATTGCTTCACAATTGTTGCTCTGTTTGGCTTTATATCAGTGGTTCTCAGCCTTTGTTGTCAGATGTATCCCCACACCCCTCTCTGATGAGATCAAGCACTCTGTAACACCTGCTGTGTTCTAAATGTGTTCATTTAATTGTGGGTGTTTTTTAACACAACAAAAGTGGATGTGTTACAGTAAGTTTTTCAGTTTCTCATTTAGCTACAACCTAACTATTTGTCAGTTTTTTAGCTAACCCAACCATTGATCCATTACTTTTATCTAACTATCTTAAGCGTTTATCCATTACTTTAAGCATATTCAGTGGTTTATCTATTACTTCAGCTGACTATGTTCACCTCTCTGCTAACTTGCTAAATAGTGTTTTTGCACTCTTAATAGCAACATTACTGACCCAGGTTGGCGTGTCTCATTTGGACTCCTCAGTATATGTAATATCTTTGCTCTAGCCCGGCATATAATGTTTCAAATTCTAACAGATAATGTGTAAACTTAAACCGTATCTCATCTCAAAACATGTATTTTCAGTTGCTTTGTAGATAGTACTGTCTCCTGCATAAATTCTTGCTTTGATTATTGCCCCCTCTACCTTGTTTGTATTTGAGACTCTCGCTGGTTTCAAGCTGTTTTACTATGCAGACTCCACAGCTACAAATATTACCAGTGCAAATTGCTGCGGCGGCCGGATTAAATGAAATAAAACCATTTTGCTCTCACGTAATTACCCCCAAATCCAGGAATGGCTGTGGAAGTGAATTTGTGTAAATAACTGCTTGGCCTCTTGAAGCCTCATGGCATAAATTTGTAACAGCGAAAACGAACGAATAAACACATGCAGCCGGTCGCCGTGGTAATTTAATGATCTCACACTTTCATCATATCATAACGCGCATTATTTGTCACTTTGGAGCAATTAAACACAAAATCACCCTCTGCCCATAAAAAAGAAAACAAGGAAAGCAATTATAACACAACTTTTAAGTAATCCCTGTAGCATCTAAATATTATTACTGTGGTGATAAAGATTGTCTAAGCGATTAGCTAACAGCAAGGAAGCCTCCGAGGGACAATTCTGTTATATTTTCTAATAATTTTCCTACATTAGCAACAAATGAGGTAAAGAGTTGTTTTTCCTTGTCAAATTTAACATGGATAACTTCAGAACTGTGTGCTTTTATCTTCCTCAGTAGTTCGAGTTTATTCATCTTATCAGCCTTTTGTTACACGTTGTGCTGTACATCTTTGTGCCTCATTTCTTTATTCTTCGCCCCTCCTCTCTCTGCTCTCTCTGTTTTGTTCTGATGCCGAGGCGCTGTAAAAATGGCTGTGGGTGATGCCATAACTCAGCCCTCTCCTCTCCCTCTCCCTCCATCCATTCCTGCCATACAGATCATCTCCAGAAGAAAAGCACTGTGTCTGGCTCCTAATATGCTTCATGAGGTGTGTAATTCACTGTGCTCCGGAGGGGAGCCATTTGTCTCGGGGGTTAACTAAGTGACACAACAGCACTTCCCCATGCCTGTTACCACCGTGGGACATGTTGAACTAATCTAGGCAGGTAGAGGAATGGAGGATCCTGCACTTCAGCAATTAAGCATTAAGATTTGTTGAGGAAATCGATCCTAATGAAGTCAGAGGCCAGTTCAAATTAAGTGTAAATATTTGTAAGTAAATATAATGTTACGGCTGAAAGAAAGGAGTGACAAATAGGCAACCGAAGTAGAAATTAAGTCTGGCGCTCTCAGAGAACCAAATATCTTCTTCAACTCATGCTTTGTGTATTTTCTTTTCCTCCTCTTGTGTTCATTTCTCGTAGTCTTTCTTTTTTCTGCAACTCCTTCCCTCCGCCATGCATCACTGACACTTCAACCATGAGCCTGACTGGCTTGTTTTCATGGTGACCTGTCTCCCAGTCTGCAGTATATGTTTTAGGCACACACACACTCTCTCACACACACAGACACACATGCACACATACACACACTAATTTAGGGAGATTTATGAGGGGGGCCTTGCACTAGGAGCCATGCAGGCTGACCCCAGGGGTGTAGGGGGGCACTGAGAGAAGGAGGGGGCCTGGCTCCACAGGGGGGGACATTAATAATCCAGAACCAGGTCTGTCTCTGGGCCTGGCCCTGGGCCTCGGACACCAGGCTGTAACAGGCTACAGTGGCCCAGTTTACTGAGAGAGATACATCCAGCTCTACATGCCATACTAATATCAGATAGATAGATACCTAGACTCAAAACGACAAAACATAAAAGAAAACATGCAGAAACACATATTGAAACACAAGGGCAGACACACAAAGAGAGAGCATCACACACACGAACACTTCGCTCCATTCCTTTGGAGTGCTACTCCTCAAAGTAGCAGCGAGCACCTCTATATTGCCCTCATGTCTATCTTAAGTGTCATGATTTATTTAAATAGAACATCTCACTGCACTGAAAAATTCATTTCCAGCTCGCTCTGTGCATCGTCGCATCCTGCTCCGCGTCTGTATCTGCTCGTGTGTGTGTGCATGTCATGTCAGCTGAATTTGCCCCGTTGTTAAATATTTCTCAGAACAAATGGACCCTGGAGGAGGGAGGCAGGGGTTCAGGGGAAGATCTGCGCTGTGCCTTTGCCGCTCAGGGAGAGGCCCCACTTGGGAGAGATCGCTCCTCGCTTCCCCCGGAGCCGGAGCTCCAGTCCCAGCTTGGGGACAGAAGTCCCAGAGACACTTAACCAATTGCGTTTCATCCATTTCATCCGAAAAGGATCATTCAAAATTCAACTGAGAAATCGTGCAGGGAGCATTGAAAGACGGGCAGTAAGATCTCTCCTGCGTGGGAACAGCGTAGGAGAAAGTAGTGCCAGGTCCGACAACTTGTAGCCTGATAACATCGCTACCTGTGGCCTGGCTTTACACCAGGGGGAAAAATAAAACCAAATAAACATCTGTGCATGTGTGTGTGTGAATGTGTGAGTATCAAAGCCATGATGAATAAGAGGCTGTCTGGGTGATGGACAAGCTTGGCAGGCGGTGCTGATTGAAACACTTCCTCTGTCGGGGCCTGGCCCATTAATCTGATGGAGACAGAGACAAAGAGAGCGGGAGAGAGAGAGAGAGAAAAGCTCCAGGCCCCAGACCGCGGGAGTAATGAAGGGTCCTGGTCCCTCTCACCTCAGTGCTGTCCTGCCATGCTGGGACGCTCTGCTACCCTGTCCAGCCCAAACCCTGCCCTCGTGGGACTGACCAGTGAATAATGGCCCTGTCATCAGCCTGGGTAGACGCTGCCGCACAGCCGAAGGGTGTGTGTGACCGCGTGTGTGTGTGACCGCGTGCTTATGCCTCCCCGCGCAGTCATTTGCCCTAACTGTTCCCCTCTCTTGCTTAGTTGAAAACTGATGTATTCATATTGAATAGTGTTGATTTAAGCACATGTTAAACTTAATGCATAATGCATCGACTATATATAGCTTGATAAAGAGCATTGTGTCAGCCCGGGACCAGCCCCATACATTGTGGGGATGAATGTGCCGCTTGCAAAAGTTCTTTCTTTTTGTTCCATTTAAGCACCGTATTAAATCATAACTATGACTGTGACTGTACACAGGCTCAAGGTTATGTTTCTAAATGCAGCAGGATCAGAAATCAGAAACTTAATTAGTGTGCCGCGTTTGTTCTCGGGTGAAAAGTTGTTCCCTCCAATGGGTCTTGAGGGAGGAATCTGGGAGCAGAGAGTGGGAGAGACTGTGAGGCAGAGAGAGTGTGTGCGACGGGGGAATGCAAGAGGGAGATGGATACTGAACAGAGACGTATGGCTTCCTACAGAGTGTGTGTGTGTGCGCATGTGGACACGAGCACATGTGTGTTTTGGCCTTAGCATCCCTCTGTGTTTATCAAACATATTACAGCTCCTTCTAGATTCCTCACCTGCACACCCCCAGCCTGCTACATATGGCCCACCAATCACAAAATAAGGAATCATGCATACATTAGCATAGCTAATGGCCTACCCTCTCCATTTAATATGCTAATTTCCTGAAACATTACTGAATGCCGTCTGTTCTAAATGAATAAATTTGAATCGCAATTAGAATAATCCTTTATAATTAATGAAAACTGTCAATTTTGGTTCATAAGTAATTTGATTAAAGTGGTGATGGGACACTTATGAAGTTCATCGGGCTGCGAGGAGTGAGAACGCACGCTCGCACGCGAGCATGCAAACACACATGCACAAGCTGCATGACAACCAACAGCAGAGCTAGGACTGCATTATTGATGAAGATGATTAATAAACTTATGAAAGTGGTTGTCACACATGCCAGACCTTTTTTTTCTCTTTTTTTTTTAACCCAACACAACTTCTTTCCACTCCTTTACCGCCGTGGAGAAACAACAGATCAATCACGCCTTTCTGCCACCTGACAGAGAGGGAAAAGTGAGGGAGTGATTGAAAAGGTTTCCCGGCCTCGTGGTGCTGTGTCAGTGGCCTGTCTGTCCAGTGGGAGACACTGATGGACTGTCGAGGCAGGAAGAGCACCATACACGCGCGCGTGCGTGCGTGCACACACACACACACACACACACACACTCATGCCAAGTCATTACATGGAGGCTGAAACATTTCCCTGTTGTGTCTCACACAGGCGGGACGGGGCAATTCTGCTGTTTGCTGGGTTTTATCAGTATATAATAACATGTTATGAGGAGCGTATAGTTGAAGAAGAGGTCTGTAACTGTTCATCAACATCCCCTTCTTCACCATTAACTCTCTCATGCTGTGCCATGCTGCCACTGAAGCGTATAATGGTGTCACTTAAATTAGGGTCACTCAACTGTGGGAAATTGTTGCAATGTGCGCTGCATGTGTATCTCATCCTCTTGCACCGTATGTATATTGAGCACGCTGGTGTTTGCCAGTGTGTGTACGCGAGTGTGTTTGCATGGCTTCAACCCAATAATAATGGTCCAGATAGTGTAGAGCCTCGCAGACTAATTAGCCATATCACTGAGAAAATAGCAGCCTGCTAATTAATGGGTATTATGGCATTTCAGAAGTCACTGCTCTAATTGGGAGGGAACTGAGCCTCGCATTTCCATACTGCAGTAATACCGGCTTTATCCGCCCATCTATCTGTCGGTCTGTCTGTCTACCTACTTGGCATGCTTGCTTTTAAACACAATCCTCCACACGCACACAGGGAAAATAATTATCCTGCACATGCTTTTTTAAACACACACATACACACAGTAATGCTCAGAATATATACACTGCCAAGTGTTTCCACATAGAAAGAGCTACTTCAACCACAAGGGGACAAGAATCATTCGTTTTTGTAACCCCTGACCCATAATCTTATATATTTATTCTGATTAAATATCTTTATATTGCTTTTAGAGAACAAAAAGCCTAATGCAAGTGAATTGGTGAGTAATATAATACATCTGAATAATTCTCTGTATCATTGTGTGTGTGTGTGTCTTTGATTCACATGCATATCCCCTATAGATTCCTCTTAACCCTATCAGACAGTGGGACAATCAAAATAGATTTGCATTCAAATGCCACACGCTCGGTATCAAATATCAAATCAAGCCCGAGTCACTGAGACAGACAGACAGTCATCTCCTCCCTGCTTCCTCCTCCTCCTCCTCCTTTCTCCTCTAAGGGTCCCAGGGACTCCCATTCTCCCCCGGACGAGCTCTATCGAGGAGTGACAGGCTGTGGCTGGGGCTTGATTGACAGCCTGTTGATGCCCCTCTTTCCACACACAACCCTTCTCCTGCTACACACACACACTGCCCATTCTGCCTCCACCACCTCCCCCAGCGCGTGCACTGGTCTGGGTGTCAGTGATAGCCCCTGGGCTAGTGCCCCGCAGGCTGCACAGCACTATACATACAAATCACAGTGTGTCAGCCTTGTGAATGGACCCATTTTGACTTTGTCCTTGTAAAGTCAGGCCCCCCCTTGAAGCAGACTGGATCTGTATCCTGCCTCCTTTTTTTTTTTTTTTAACTTTCCCTTTCATTCGTAAATGCAGACAGAGGCAGATGCATGATGAAACCTACACAAAAGGACATCCAGCAGGAGTTTGCACACATTTAAACACAAACACACGTGCACAGAAACGCACAGGAAAAATGTCAGATTTAAATGCGGTGCTAATGGGCAGCACCTCACAGGAGCAGGGTATAAATACATCAACAACAACACACACGTAGACGGTCCACACCCCCTCCATAACGGCCAAGACCCGGGGCCTAATCTCACACACTCAGCTAGTACACCTGGTTAATGTTAAGAGGGCAGTTATAGTCAATTACATTCCCATATAACGCATAAACCTCCACCCTGCCTGTGCTGGGAGAGTAATTGAAAACAGGCGCAGGACGCAGAATGAAGTCCAGACAAAAAGTCAACTTCCCACCCCTGACTTTCCCATTCACTATATATGCTGTCGTCCATATTCTGGAGTCCTGGGGGCAAACGTAAAGGGAGCGGAAGAGGTGGGTTGCCATTTGGATAGTGAAAGAGCAGGAGGATATGGAGTCATATGAGGTTCTGGAGAGGAAGACAAAAGGGAGATGGTGAGGGCTTTGTCTCCCAGGTGAGGTCCAGGGAAGGGGGAAGTTAGGGTTGGGGTGAGAGGGTGACGGACTGGTGGTGGTGGTGGTGGTGTTCCATGTGGATGGGGTGGGGGAGTTAAGGGGGGACAGCGGTTGTAAGTAGGAGTTTGAGACTGACAGGTGACATTACCCTGCGTCATGGCTGGAGGGACAGGGGGACAGAGGGCGCGATGGTTATCCAAGCAGAGAAATGTCAACGTCCAGACACCGCTGTGACACACACACACATACACACACACACACACAAACAAGAGCTGCACAGACAGACACACAAGTACACAAAGATCCAGGACAAAGGAGTCTGGAGTCTTTGAGAGCGAGAAAGGCTGGCTACAGTGGGCAGAGATGAAGCGATTACATCCTCTCCATTTAAAAAAGGAGGATATGAGGATAAAGAGACAAAGCAGGAGAAAAGGCGAAGAGTCTCTGACGCTACTATTACGAGTCAACAACCTTGCATTTATTCAGATCGTTTGCTTTCCAAACACAAGCTTCCATCCTTTTGGCGAAGTTCACATTTGTCCCTTTTCAATCTGCTCTCTGCTGCCGTTTTCATTAAAGCCTAACCTAATTTTGGCAAAGCTTATAAAATGTCCATATTGCTGCTCATTCGACCCCATTGATTTAGCGTTCGGTTAAATATTCACGACTGTGGATGCAATTAACATGCTGTTAATGAATAATTGATCGCATCTTAAGCGGCCATAAAACTCATGCATATTAATTATTGAAACAGGAAATATGAAAAAAAACAACCTTCCTTGTTTTGCCTCAATCAACGCTCTTTCATTTTGTTTCTTTAGTCAGGAAGGCCTGTTGAGAGTGTTCGAGGGGGAAAAGTGCAGCTTACATGAGTGTGTGTGTGTGTGTGTGTGTGTATGGGAAGGAGACAGGAGCCAGAGAGTGTCATGAACACTATGCAAATGCCTCCCGTAAACACCGCTTTAACAGCTCTCGTATGCATTTAAGCTGCCTTTGAGTACATCCATTTAGCTCGTACATACGTCTCTACAGTGTGTCCGTGCAGCTCAGTGTGATATGGAGTACAGTGCATTGAGTTGACAGCTTTGGTGTGACAGAGGTAGTAGCTGCCTGTTTTGAGAGGCAAGTGTTTACTGGGAGTGAACACAACACACACACACACAAAAAAAAAACAAATCTTGTGAACATGGGAGGCTTGTCAGCGCGAGACTGGAGATCAGTCAGCCAACAATGAGCTTTCCTCTCCCACTGTGTCTCTACTAGTGTTTGGTTATAGGCTGATGTCACCCCTGGCACCTCCCCGGGCCCCGTGAGTGGAGAACAATAGTGTAGAGAGGGAGATGAGAGGGTGGGAGTCAGCCTGAATGTGCCTCACACTAATGCTGCCATGCACCTGTGGTCAGGTGAATATTTGCTTCCCTTCCCCTGTGTGTGTGTGTGTGTAAGAGAGCAAAACTGTGTGTTTGTGCACAGTTTAGTTGGGGGGGTTAATTCATTATCGTGCACTCTAAACCACTCTAAAATGTCTTGACATGAAAAATACATCCCAGAAGCAGCCACACACTGCAGGAAAACACCAATTTACATCGTCGCTTGTTATTTATTTAGCACTCAAAAAGCTCTCGGAGGTGTGTGTGTGTGTTATGTGTGTGCTATGTGTGTTACCCCCCTCTATCTCCCTCGCCGGCACCTAACTAACTACTCTGCGATGTTGGTGCCTGGAAGCTAAAAGTGACAAGCCGTCAATTGTGTTCCAATATTAACCCCCCCTCTCAAAGTCTGCGTGCCCGTCTTCTTCTCTGTGATGTCGGCTTGATCAAAGAAGCAGCACTTTGGCAAAAAATAACCAGGGAGAGTGAGATGGAGGACACCATGCTGCTTACAGACTGATGAACGACGGCCAGTCTCTCTGCAAAACACTGTCCCCCTTATCTTTTTTCTTTGTCTCTCCTTCTCAGTCTTTCTCATTATCTCCTTCTCCCTCTCTCTCTGTTGGAGAGGCAACATGAGGCGTTGGCTGAGCATGATTCAATATCTTCTATACAGCCAGGCGGTAAGTAGTAGTTCATGGAGTGTACGGTATACAATTTTATGGAGAGGGAGAGGATATATGCTCGAGCTTTTTATATGGAGAGGAAGGCAGTGCTCGCCAACATTTTTTTCCCGCTTTTTCGCTCCTACTGTTCTGAATAGAGATTGAAAGAAGGCTGGGCAGGGGATAAAAGAGAGAAACAGACCACCAGAGAGACAGAATATGATAGAAAGATGCCCCGTGTCTGTGTTTCATCTTATCTTAGCAGGTTCACCTAGCGGTGAGATTCCTCAAACGCACCTTCACTCATCGGCACGGGGGGGCTGAAGGGAAAGGGACACATAGAGAGAGAGAGAGAGAGAGAGAGAGAGAGAGAGAGAGAGAGAGACACACAGAGAGAAAGAAAGACACAAGATAAAGTAAGCACACACACAGACACACAGGAAGAGAGAGAGGGAAAGAGGGAGAGAGAGAAGAGAGGTGGATCTCTCTGTGGCTAATTCTCTGGGTGTGGGAAAGCAGAGCACCTAACACAGGTTGGCCTGGTTTCAGTAATGAGTTTGATTCTTCTCTCTGCCTCCTCAGTCTCACGGGGGACCAAGACTGCATAATAACATCCTCCATACACACACACACACACACACACACAGGCACAAACAGGTCTATGGGGAGCTAATTATTCTCACCTGTGTTAATTATTGCTGTAAGCCAATCAGCGGACTCTGTGCTAATTAGGCAGTGTTAGGTCTGATTAGTGTTTTGCAGCAGGCCCACTCAAACTGTTATCTACCATACTAGTCCCCTCAGGCGAGACAGGAGAGGAGAACAGGTGGAGGCTTGCCCTGCGTGTGTGAGTGTGTATGCGCTCATGCTTAATAATAAATAACTGAGGGACAGCTTAAATTCACAATACAACAAAGTCTAATCAGTTTCTTTTCGAATCAAACTTCCATTAAACCAAAACAACGCATGCCATCAATCTAACCAGTCTCTGCCCTCCGAGTTAATTGGCCCTGGTTTAGGGTCAGTTCTTTTATCTGGACAAACAGCCCCTGTGCCCTTCTAGTTAATGAGGGCTGATCCAGGATAAGTTCTGTCACTAATGGCTCCTTTTTGCCAGGATAACCCCTCGGATTGATCCACGCATCACACATGCAACCCCTGTCCTGACCCAGGACTGCTAGATTCTGTGTGAGTCTGTGTGTGTGTGTGTGTTTGGCAGGAAAAACAGAGATGCTCAAAGCAGGATGAAAGACGGAGAAGAGAGGAGGTGTAAACGTATAAATGGGTAAAAGGAAAAAAAGGAGAGAAGGGGAGAAATGAGGAGAAAGGATGAGAGGAGGAGCAGGAGGGGGGAGAGAGAGGGGGAGTAGCTGGAGGAAACCTTCCTCTTATGACACGATTGATTTTCTTTCAGAGGCTTGAGCCTGTCACTACTGAACACTTGGTCCCCCACTCCTCCTCACACACACACACACACACACACACACACACACACACACACACACACACACACACACACACACACATACACACTCAATCCCACGGACACACACATGCACAAACTCCGTGCCCTGACCTCCACGTGTGCCTGCTGGTCCATACTGGGTCTAATGACACTGGGGCCTCCCACAGATCAATACCAAACTGTCACTCAGCTGGCAAGCACACACACACACACACACACACACACACACACACACACACACAACACACACACAAAAACAGTTGGCCAGATGCAGACACACACATGCACACATGCTAGGTAGGCTATGCGTTTGCACATTTGTGTATGCTGGAAGCGATGTTTTCTACAACCTCAGCAGATGCCCTCCTCCTCCTCCCCCTCCTCCGCCCACACCACCCCCTACACACACACACACACATGCACAAACACTGGACCAAAGCCATATTCTCTCTCCTCAGCCGTTTTCTCACCCTCCTGCTCCCTCACACCAAGAGTCTAGGTCCTGATGTAATATTGATGAGCGAGGATGGAAGCCCTATAAAAAGTGATAGGTCCTTGTGATTGTAAATTATAAATTGTCATCGATTTAACGTCACTTCCCACATACGCACACATGCAAATGCACACACACACAAGTATCAAAATAGACACACAACTGCTCGTTTTGCCCAGGAGAGAAGGAGGAGAGTCCTTTTCCCCCGTCCTCTTGACTAACTTATTCCACGTCATTCACCGGCATCTCTTCCTGTTTCTTTTCTTCTTTCCACCCCACCTCCCTCCTTCTCTCCCTCCTTCACTCTCTCCTCCTCCTCAACAATCTCAAGCACCCATCCGCCCCTCTCCATACACATCTCAAGTGCCACTTAGAAAACCAGACTGAGGCTAGAGCCAAACTCTACTCTCAGTGGCTCTGTGTTTGTGTGACTGTCTGGTTTTGTGTGTCACTTTTTGGTGTCTCGGAGTCAAGATCACAGAGGAAGAAAGCCTCACAAATCACCCCGGCAGCCACGCGTTTTTCTTTTAATTCTGGACATAATTTACGTCCAAGAGAAAATCTGTTGACTGTGAAAAGCTCTGGCTAAAAACATTTGTTTGTCTCTGTTAAATCACTAATTATAGCCTGGCACAACACAGGGCAGATGCAGGCTAATTCACCATTAGGCCGTTTGGTGTTTATTAAACTTTTATAATGTGATCACTCTGATAACGGCACAATTGTTTCCCTGGGCGTGTGTGATTATACTGTTGTACCCCTCTGTCCCCTTGTAATGGCTCCCGCCGAGCGTGTGTGTGCGTCCCTGTATGTGTGTGTGTCTTGGAGCTTGCGGAGCAGTGTTTTCCATTTCTCATTAGAGTGGCACAGACTCCTGCTGCAGGGTCAATGGAGGGGGAGAGGGTGTGTGAATATGTGTGTATCTGTTTGAAGGGGAGTGGGGTGGTAATGAGCGCAGGAACATAATACTACGGCGTCCATTAATGCTCTGAGGCAGTGACATTAGGCATACTTAACTAATAGAGCCAGTCTCTGCAATTACCCACTGTTATCTCTGCAGCTTTAGAGGGGAACCGGCTTTAATAAATGTTTGTAGTGATGTGATAAATGCCAGGTTTGCTCATTTGTAATCTACACTGCGGGACAAGGGGAAGCGGGCGGATGTAATTGTTTTCCTCCGGATTGGAGAATGTGGTTGAGTTCAGAGAGGAAAAAAAAAAGCGTCTTTCCTTTTCAGAACATTTTCCTCACAGGTACATCTTCCTCCCTCTCTGTCTATCTATCTCTCTAAGTCTCTCTCTCTCTCTCTCTCTCCCAGCTCTCAGTGGGGTACTGTTACAACTGTCCTCCTGTCAAACAGAGAAAAGCAGTCCGTACCTGACGCTCACCGTCACGTCTCTGCCTCCTCTTTTTCCTTTCCTCTCATCTCTCTTTCATCCCGGCCCACATCAGAGGCGCGGCCGTGATTGTGTGTGTAAACATCTTGTCATGCTAACATGGGCGTCATGACAGAAGAGAGATGCGCTTCATTAACGCTGCGCTTGTAAGTTTGTCTTTGTGTTTGAACGTGCGTGTGTGGGCTATATGTCTGCCCATACACACTATTTCAAGTGTGTAATAGTGTGTTTCTTGAATTTCTCTCGGGTCACTGGCAGAAACGCAGAGGATCTGTATACGCTGGGTGCTTTTATTGTACAAATGTGACACAATGTAAGGAGTACCAGCAACTACAGTCCTGCAAAAGCAAAGTTAATACCTTCTCCATGTCGGCCTCACTCCAGACTTCTACCACAAAGAATAACAGTCAATTAACAAGCAAGTAATCATTCGCCACAGAAAAAACACACCAACAGTTTCACCTCCTTGCACAGCCCTCACTCTTTTGGCAGTAAATCTTCTCTGTTTGTGTGAAGACAATAGCCAGAGGAAGAGAGTGAGGGAGTGGTAAGCGAGAGAGAGAAAGAGGGTACAGGAGGGAGGCAGAGGAGAAAGCGGGGCTGTTAATTGTTTTCCAGAAAAAGGTTGCGAAGGTCTGCACGTTTGAACTGAATGTCACCTCATGTAAATCACAGCCTGTGCGTTGGAGAAGCCAATAACCGGGATAATTAGCGCGACTCTCTCCGGCGCCGCACGCAGAGATCGAGGAAGAGCACGCCGCCGCTGAGGAAAGAGCGTTCAAACGCAGGGGAAGATTCCAAGTGTGATTAACCAAAAAACCCTTCAGAGTTAAATCTGGAGTTTTGAGTGGGAGGACCAAAGAAAAAGACACATAGACAGAGGGGCAGACAGAGAGATGAAGAAGAGAGACACATGGATGGAGAAAATCAGAGAGTCAAACACAGAAGGAGGCGCGGAAGAAAAGGAAACGAGTGAACATTCCTCCCAGCGAGGTCAAGCCACTCAGTAAACAAACAAACAACGTTAGCTGCGCACACACAAAGGGGGTGAGGCGGTGTAAAACAACAAAGTGTCTCAGTCGATTGCCTACGCCTTACTTTGTCTCCCCTCATCAGTTACATAAACACAAACAAAGGCCTTTAAATTCAGCTCGGCTTTTTGAAGTGGAACAGTGACATGTGCTTGGGTCTCATTTGTTGATGATTAATGCAAAGTATAAAGAATATATTGGGAGCGTAAGAATATATCATCCCTTTGATCGAACAATGCTGTTGACCATAATTGTCTGCATGTTGACGCCGCTGCTTTACATTTAATTACGGCAAAGACACTTGCTTGAAGATTTCCTTTTGTCTCTTAACATTACAGCTCAAATTAGTCGAGCTC
This sequence comes from Pagrus major, assembly GCF_040436345.1. Lineage (NCBI taxonomy): Eukaryota > Metazoa > Chordata > Actinopteri > Spariformes > Sparidae > Pagrus > Pagrus major. The sequence continues at coordinate 20,540,847 of NC_133232.1, read as the reverse complement.
AATGTCACAAAACTTGTATACAGGAGCAGATATGAAAAGGTTGAACTTGGAAATAATGATATAGTTTTACAGCTTTTTTAAAGAAAAAGAAAAATCATCCTGCAGAACAAAAAGAAAATCATCAGAATATATTAAAAGGATCAGTCCTGTGTTGCAGAGTCCCACCACAGCTATCACCCTCCATATTGTCCCTCCCTGTCTCCCCCATGCCGTGCAGGTTTTCCTTCCATTGTGGTGTGTGAAACTGAGAGCGGCGCTCACAGCGCCTGGCCAGCGATCCATTCTTCCTGGACAGATTGATGGAAAACAATCAACAGACTATACATCTTGCTCGGGCACAGCAGGTCACCAGCACTCATCCTGGACACCTGGACCTACATCCTGGGCTACAAGCGCTGAGGTAAGAGAGCCAGAAGAGGGGACGGGACGGAAACTGGCTGATGGGAAGTGAGACGCCAGGTTGGGGGGCACATGGAGCTGGCATGAAGCGTAAAAGTCTGTGTTCTCACTTAGCAGAAATAATCAGCAAACAATGAATCATCAGTGAGGGCTGAGATCAGGCTGCTCGATGAGAGGAGAGAGGAGGCCTGAGTATCCTTCACTGAGAGGAGCTGGTGTGTCTATTCAATTACGACCGGCAACACAGGCAGCCATGTAACACATTGGCTGTGAGAGAGCACTTAGTGGGCCATGCGCTAGACTGTCCACACACATCAGAGCGCTGAGAAAACAAAGCATTGCTCCTGCCGCACACACATAACCGCGCACGTCCAAACGTATAGCATCACACCGGGAGAGGCACACACTCGCGCTCTTCACGCCTCATTTGAAAAGCAAATTGAGCGCATCTTCTAGGGCGAGTCACAGACCGAATCCTGGAAAACGTTACTCTTTCCTCACTCGCAGTACCACACACACACATGCTCACACACCATACATGAGACCTTTCATATGGTAAATATATCTTCATTCTATTTAAATCCCCTACTATCTCTATCTCTCCATCCTGCAATTTCCAACACCAAAAATGTCTTAAATAGCTCTTGGAGAAGTAGGACGCTACTCATTTGGGTCAGATCTGGCTGGCCAAACCCCTTCATTCTGGGACAGAACAAACACTGACACAAAGGCAGAGGGACCGGCCAAGGAGAGTGGCCAGGTCAAGCAGGGAATGTCAAGCAGTAATGACAAAGCAGTTTGCAGAGAAAATAGAGCGCTATTTACAGTAGCTCTGGCCAAAAAATGAATGAGTCATGAAACCCAGAACTTTTCACTGTTATGACATTTGTAAATTTCAGTTTATATGCCCTAATAAACTGTTTGTTACCTGTATTCAGCTGGGAAGCATTAGCTTAACTACCTATAAAGGAGCTCTGTTTAGTTTATTGGGGAAAGAATTAAAACACAACAACGCAACACACACTCAAACTCAAGCTCACTTATTTCCAGTGTGTTCCTCATTGTTTCCTCACCACAAAACAAAAACAGCTTGCCTTAATTTAAAATTTCATATCATAGAAACAGACCCGTGTTTACTCAGACAATGAAGTGTAATTTTTCGTGAGGTGTTCGCAAATGAAAGAGAGCCAGCAGTTGGGGGGTGAGAGTGCTGAAGGTCTGGATGAGAGAGAAAGAGGCAGCGCTGTTTTAGAGGCTTCTCGACCTCCAAACTCCCTGCTGTCAATCAGCGCAGCCGTCCGTCCCCTGGGGCTGCGCTTTCCTCCAACCCTGGGGGGGGGAAACCACCGCAGGGAAAGAAAAAGAACACAACCAAACAGATGCAGAGAGCTGCAGGTCAATGTGTGTCTATGTATGTGTGCGTTATATTTTTGCACGCCTGTGGATTCTTAAAACTGCGCATGCGTGCATCTGCATATGCCTTTGTGCGCTGTGTATGAGTTTATCTGAGGGTGAGGGATGCATCTGTGTCTATGTGTGTGTGTGTGTGGTTTCTTATGTGTGTGTGAGGCAGATTTGTGAGGCAGCCAACACCTGAGGGAGGGGAGTTCTGCCTGCATATCGATGAGCCAGCAACTCTGCCTCTTTGCCCCTGAGCCCTGCACAAACACCACAACCAGCTCAGGGCCAGTCCTTTTCAAAGCCTCCCATAACATCTAATGCAGCTGTCCCCCCTGACGACTGCACATCTACGAGAAAAAAACACAAATCGGGGAACAGTCAAGAAAAGATCTCTTTTCCCCCAAACAGCAAAAGATGCCGTCAGCTAAGGGGTCTCATGGCTCTGTTTCTCTTTGTCTTGGAGGGGAACGTAAGCTAGTGATGTCTGTTCAGAGACGCAATCCGAAACAAAATGTAAGAAAAAAAAGTAAAATAGACAGAAAAATCTAAGACTATCCTGCATAAAACATAACAAATCCAGGACCTGGGAAACAAAAAAAATATCAATAAAGTCCTCAACATTCAGATGTCAGACACATCAGCAGATACAGTCAGAAGAAAGTAGCATAGCCGTGTTGTAAGTGTGTTTCCACCTTCTCTCTAACACAGTCATGGATATGAAAGTGAAACTAAGCTGAGGGGACGGAAGGCGCTGCCAGTAAACCACATTAGCATCAAATGCAAATGAGAAGGGGGCTAATGGCTGGACAGGTGCAGACTGGGCCTCTAAATGACACACACACATATTCGCAGGCACACACACACACACACACACAAATGAGATGGATGAATTAAACATGGGTGGGCTCGGCTTGGGGGGCTGGCAGGGCTGACATAAAGTCAATGACATACATTATTCACTAGCGCACGTTAGCCCAGCCAAGGCAACACATGACCTCTCACCCCAGGAAGTGCATCCAAACATAACAACCAAAACAATGAGGGGGTTCCCCACTATAGAGGGAGACAAAGAGGGAGAGAGTGACAAACAAGCTGTGCAGCAAAATGCATCAGCTTGTAAAAAGCAGTCCTCAAAACACTGCTAGCCACTAAGTTTAACCACACCAGGTGTAGACCAAAGACAGGCTCCACAAGTGCTAACCACCATGAAGCTGAGAGTCAGTCCGTTCCACTGGCTCGCAGAACAGGAAACTGTTGGCCATGACATCATCCTCCCCGGGAGGAGCACTTCCTGCCCGACATTCTTCACTCAAGACACACACACACTCGGCAGGAAATGGCCTCTATCAACACACACACACACACTCCTGGGGAAACAACCAACATCGACGCGGATACACAGGCACAGACACGCATGCAAGGAAATGGGCCACATCAACGGCGGGCTGCAGGAGTGTGTGCAAACGCAAACACACACAGGCACACACTCCAAAACAGCTATGAACCTGAAATAACATCGCCTGTGCATGTAAACTTGACACCCCCCCCCCTCATATACACACAGCACCGCTCCCTACACCGTGACTGGAAAGAGGAATCACGGGATATATCCAGTGGATCCTTATCTCTGGTCACAGAGAGTATCTCTCCCCCCTCCAGAGAGGCTCTCCCTGCCTGGGGGACACCCTGCGGCAGGCCTGGGGGACCTGGATGGGCAGGAAAGGGCCACGGGACACAGGTGGTAAGAGGCAAGAGAGGACACTTGGGGCCGGAGGGACAGTCATACCCCCAAAGCGAGTAGGGTGGAGAGATTAGTGCGCAATTATATGGATGCAGCAAGTAAATGAACAAAAACATTTCTGTGGGGAGATGAATTTAAGAAAAGCTGTGCGGAGGGAAATGTGTTTGTGATTTGAGGCCCAACCAGGCACATGATAGACTGACTCGCAGTGGCTGCATATGATTAACCCTACATTTACCAGGAGCGATGAAGAGAGAGGTGGAAGTGGAGGTGGGGGGGTTAAGGGCTCCCCTCATATTATCCTGCCTCTGTAAGAGGCTAAAGTGGACCACACATGTTTCCCTGGGGAAGACATAGAGAGGCACACAGGAGCTTCTCACCTTTCAGCTGCTTCCCCTACCCAGTGTCAAGCACAGACACAGCACGTCATGCCAAGCTCTCTCTGAATTTACGAACTCAACACCTCAGAGGTTAAACACATAAAATATGGTATGAGTTGTCTGACTGATGGAGATCAGATGAAAAATCTGAGTCAGAGATGATAACAACTGCGACTTGTAAAACTGAATGGCATTAAAAGAGGACAGATTGTGGGAGATGTGTTTTCGTTAAACTTCAGTAAAAAAAATCAATGTTAAAGTGCTTTTTGCTATCATAGCCTAAACAAATAACACTTCATAATTAAAAATCTGTATCGTGTTGCTCCTTGTAGACGCTTTAAAGCCCAAACAAATTCTCTTTTCAACAGGAGGCGAGATAAAGAGCGAGGTGAGAGAGATTCTCCCGGTGAGCGAGTACAGTACCCAGAGCGCTGCCGATTCACACTGTACCAGATTTGTTCTCCTAACAATCAAATAAGTTTCTCATTAGCTGACTTTATTTTTCCTCATTCCTGCGGTTTTGCTGCAGTGGCCTGTTTCTCCCATCTTAACGAGAGAGAGCTAATTAGGCAATCAGACCCATTACTCTTCCAGAAGAGTTAGAGCTAGCCCAGCTAATTAGGGCTGTAAAATCTAATCATCTCTGCGAAACAGCAGAGGGCTAACGAGCCCTTATTTAACGAACTAAATAACTTCAAGGGTGGAGAGGGGCTGCTGATGGTATTTCTTTATGAATTTGAAGGAGGGGAACTCATGGTAATTGAGTCAGTTTCACCCTCACAGTTGTTTGTTTGTTTATGAATCCCTGATTATTACAACTGCCAAGAATATATTGGTACTAAATGAGCAAACGTATAAACCCTCCTCTCCTTATTCCCCCTTCAGTCCCACACTTTACAACAAGCCAGCCCCCCCAATCGCTCTCCTCTCACCTGACCTATTTTCCTGTCCAGAAAGAGTACTCGCTGGAGAGGAAAAACGGAGATATTGCTGTTGTTTTCCCTCCCCCTGTTCTAATTTGTTGTTCGTTAATGCTGCCCTCACACCTGAGCCATTGGGCGCCGGGGGAATACCGCAAGCGAGCGGCCACAACACATGCTCAGTGTGGAAAAGCTGTTCACGGCAGAGCTCGGCCTGTTTCGCCAAGGTGGCTCTGTTCAAACTGCGGCAAAGTGAGGGGAAAGTTTAATCGTAGTGAGCCCGGATGGCGCCCGAAAGAAACAGAGCGACAGAGCGCACATATCAAGAATTCAACAAGTACGCACATGTGAAAACAAAAATCAGAAATATGGCACAGAGTGATGGGCAGGCGTGTTGTCTGAGGCCACGTGGTGGGGTGCAGCTGTCTCAGGGAGCGCTGAGGTGAGGCCTTCCGCTTCACTGGAGCGGAATGAGGGTGGCGCACACAAACTCGCACACATAAACACACAACACACACACATACATACGCAGGTAAAGAGTAGCTTTTGACAGAGCGGCAGCGAGAACAGGACAGCTGTGTTCATCAGATAGCACAGGTCACTGCCTCATTAACACACACACACACAAACACACTCAAATGTGATAAATTCAAATCAGACATAAAACCTCAATAACCCACAATGCACTTTTTTTTTACCTGATGATGCAGTTCTTTGGGCAGGTTATAGATCGCAAAATACAGTCAGAAAATCACTGTTTGTACTCTGAGCAGCGTTAAATCTGCACGCTCCAACAGTTGCTCAAGTATAAACAAATAATTTCCCTCACACAGTACCTCCACATGTGTACCGCAGACACACACACACAGCACAAGGCGGACTGTAAATCTGCAGGGCTTCTCTTTTTTCCGACTGACCGTAAATCATGCGCGCCGCTGCATCAGTCAGAGGTAGTTTATGACGGCAGGAGAAAGGTGTACACTCAAAGAAAAGTGTGTGTGTGCAGGAGTGTGTCAAAAGCGACAGACAGGCTCCACTGCCACAGAGTGAAATTTATATACAGAAACACACAAACACACACAGCCACACTCTCAGGCTGTAGCTGAAACCCTAACTGCTCATCAGCTAAGTCATCAGCCCAACCACACAAACACTGTTTGACCACACTTGAAGCTGAGCTCAACTGCTCTGTGATTGCTCCTCCACTTCACACACACACACACACACACACACACACACACACACACACACACACACACACACACACCACTGGAATATTATTTACTGCTGTTTCACACATTTTGCTTACACAGTCAATTATGGTCACTGAGATTTAAACAACCTGTGGCCTGCTTTTATTAGGCCTGCAGGTTTTATTTATCCCAGCCAAATCACATGTCGATAACAGCTTTAATTTATTTTTAAATTTGTCAGGATTTTTACATCTATAGTGTGTTTCTGCAACTTCTGCTGCCTGCGCAGTCATACGAGCTGTGTTTGCAGTGACAGCGCAGGGGTAAAGGGCGAAAGTTTGCTTACCTGTCAATGATGACAGGGTCTGATGGGGTCTCGTTCCTGTTGCCACAGCTCTTCTTATCACAGCATCGACTGCAGGGAGGAGAGAGAAGAGGAGGTTGGGGGGGTTAGGGGGTGCAGAGACAAAGGAGAGTTAGTCACAGACATGTGAACAACACAAAAAGCAAGATAAGGTAAAGCCCAGACAAGGAGAGGAAGTCAGATGAGCATTACAGGAAAGAGAAAAAGAAGAGTAAAAGGGCGTGAGACTTTGCTGGAGTTTAAGAAACAGCATGGATTGGATTTCTGTTGGGCTTTTCCAGGTAAGACTGGGGGCTCTAGCGCTACAGTAGGTGAGATCAGCGGGGCTATTTTGGAAAAAGTTTGGAGGAGAAGCGCAAAGCAGTGAGCCTGAATGGGGCTGGATACAAACTTGAATTAGCCTCCAGGGCTCAGGTTAGCTCCATTTCTGTCAGACATCACACAACCAGACATCTTATGTTCTCTATTTTTCCTCAGTGCTCGTCCCCTCCCTCCATCCCGCCTCTCTCTCTCTCGCGCTCGTTCTCTCTCTCAGAAGTGGGTCACAGAGTGGTCCCACTGGACCTGGGGAGTAGTGCATGCTGGGTAGAAGGGGGTTGCATACTGATGTGACGAGTTCTTTCTGAATCATTTGACTGCACTACAATGTAACAGTGTATTGTGTGCCGTCTACACTCCCTCCTCCTCCCCCGAGTTCCCCCAAAAAGTATCATCCCGTCTACCTTTTCTTCTCTGTCTGCCTGTCTGTGCGTACAGTATGCATGTCTGTGTGTGCACCTATGTGCATCTACAGTATGTGTGTGTGTGGGAGGAGATGGAGAAAGGCACAAAAGAGAGAGAGAGAGTGGGAGAAGGGGGGAGAGTGATTGACCCTCCCCCCCCTTACTTTCTTGAGTCCCTCAGGACAGGAGGCTTGGAGAGCCAGATCAGATTTCTGATCTCGACCGTTTCCTGCAGCATATGAAAACAAGTGGTCTAAATTGCCTTGTGTGATAACCAGGAAGTGGCTACATTTTGCCACCAGCCATTTCTCTACACGTTAACTCTCCATGTATTTCCAAATGGATGGTTTGCAAACGACAGTCACATGCTGCGTGATGCTTTTATTGATTGCAAATGCACGCAACGGCCCGTGAGATCTACACTTGCTTTAGTATATTTGACTGTGTGTGTGTGTGTATTATGTGTAATTCGAGTCTGTCCCCCTCTGCACATAGCTCACTGTCAGGACACAGCAAACTGCATGTATTACACAGACTAAGGAGGATGGGTTTGAGTAATGAGCTTTTCCTTGTCCTAATTAGCTGAACATGAGAGGGATGCACACACACACATATACACAGACACACACACACATCCCTATCAACAGAAATAGGCCAGGGCCCATCTCCCCAACCCACTTTGGAGGAAAATGATAAGATTTCTATTGTAATTTAGCAGCGCTCCTCATGTCTTCGCCTCCTCTTTGCACCAACAGACACCTCCAACCTGAGAAAACTCTCATCTTCATCCAGAGTATAAAACATTGGCAAGACAGCTGTAGCTGGGTGTGTTTTGTCTTACCTGCACATGATCTCGTGGGTCAACAGGACCCGACACATCTCTGGGTTTTTATCCTGGCCCTCGTAGACAATCGCCTAAAGGATGCAAGAAAAAAAAAATCACAGAAAATTTAAATAACTGTCTGCTTTTTTTTTTTTTTTTTTAATGTGGCATGCTGAAAGGAAAAAAAAAAGTGAGCCACGCTGCAGGGGCAAATAAAAAACAGAAAAGCGTGCATGTCTTTCATCTGGGAGTAGTGTTGTCTATCTGGCAAATGTGTGTATCGTGGGAATCCAGTCCTGCCGAACAGGAACGCTCTGTTCTGAGAGAGACAGTGAGAGAGAAAGGTTTCTGTGTGTGTGTGTGTGTGCTCGTGCATGTGTGCGCTCCTGCGTGCTCATATGTGTTTGTGCGCGCACGTATGTTTATATGCTGTGTACAGTGAGCAGTTGGACTGCCAGACTGGAGTATAGTGCACCATCTGGTCCATACAGCTCAGCGTCCAAAAATCTAGTCTGGTTACCCCTCCAACCCCACTCAACATGCTCTCCAGGGCTGTGATCACCCTGCACACACACACACACACACACACACACACAAACACACACGCACACACATCGATAAACATGCAGACACACGCACACTCGCACAAACAACATCCCCTCCTACTCCTTTCATTCTAAGGCAAACTCTCTTCAAGCCTAATGGCACTAGAGGCAGAATTGGCAAAACAAAAGACCTGATATCAAAACAGCGTCGAAGCGGCTTATTTTCTTCGTTATCTAATTCATCCAAACGAAGAATTCCCTCAGTGTGCGCCAGCCCACATGCGCTGCTTTGTGTTTCTTTGTGTGATTGTATTGGCCATAACACACTCAGGGATAGTTTGTTCTGTTTCACATTGAGGAAATGAGGGTCAAGGTCCTCAAAAAGTGAGCTGGCATGCATCACTGTCTCTCTCAAACACTAACACACAACAGCTCCTGCACCTCACACACCATCACAATCACACAGCCTCACACGCACACACATACACACACATATATATGAACTGCCTTATAAAAACACACACCAGCCTCACTTACAGGCTGCTGTGCAGAGTATGAGGACACATGTCCTCTACTTTTCTGGGCCTCTGTAAATGTATTCCACAGGTAAGACAGGTCGTTTATCAAGCCGGCTGTGCTGTGCTGAAGTTGAGGGTCTCAGACACAGGCATGCAGCGGGGTGAGGGGGAGGAGGAGGAGGAGGAAGAAGAGGAGGGGGGCAGTGGAAGGTGGGGGCAACATTCAGACCAACACAAGCAGCCGACCTGATAGTTTAATGCAAACCTCTCACCTGTTTAGTCATGGAGTCAATGAGTCGAACATATAAGTCCTGCTCTGTCCTGATCCCTGCAGGCACACAGAGAGAGAGAGAGTGTTATAATGTAACCAGCAGGATTCATATCACATCTGAGGCAAAGCTTTCCTCAATCTGGGGGATGTTTCAGATCACAAGTTTTATTCATTCATTCCCCTGTGAGGCTCTTTATGGAAACCGAATGAGTCCAAACTCTTGCTAATGACTTTCAGTATTTGTTGCAAGCTGTCAGTTTTCTTGGAACTTTAACATTTTGATTTACTCTTCATTCCTCCTGTTGATTTTATCTCTAAAAACAATTATTAAGAACTTCAATGTGAAAAATGCAGTCATCAGTTTTTCCCCCCCAAATTATAATTAACACAATTAAATTATTCAGTGGAGGCACCGAGACTAAAAAAAATTAAAAAGAGCATAGGAAACATTTTATTTTGCTGTCTGACCAAAGAAGATATATTTACTGTAGAAATCAGCAAGCACATAATTACAATAATAATAATAATAATAATAATAATAATAATAATTAAAACATTTTACAATTTAAACTATAAATACATACATAAAACAAAACACTCGATGTGAACTCACACATTTCTTTCCTGAGTTTCCTCTCTTTGGTTTAACGTATCATTCACTCACTGCTTTTGTTATTGCCCCATAAAAATTATGGAAACTAAACTCACCGTTACTGTAGAGGAGCTGGAGTCTATAATGGATCCCATTGTTGGTCTTTTCCCCCGTCGTTTCCTATGAAAATTAAACCAAACAGAGCCGGTCAGAGCAAGCAATCCAGCTCCTCCTGGGACTTTAACTGCGCGTCCACAAGGCCTACTTGATATTTTTAGATTATTTACGTCTCTCGGACTGTGATCCAATTTAAGTCACTTCGTTTCTATCGACCAAATCCAAAAAAGGGCTTCTGTTTGTAACTCCAAAAACTTTTATATTATATATATATATATTCTTTAAACTTATCTTCTTAATTATCTGAAAAAAAATGTCGAAAAAATGTTTAAAAACAGGCCTGTTTACAACTTTATTAACACACACTTGAAATGGAAAATGTTTAGAAAGATGCAATAAACATGAACAAATTCAAAAATAATAATTTGACCTATTTATTATTTCTATAATCCAACAAATCGCAGCGTAATATTAAAACGTGTTATACATATTGACCAGCAGCAGGACATTTAGATTTAATAAATAATAAACAAGCCGATGCCAAATGCTGATGAATAAAACAAACATTTAAAGTAAAACACTTTCCACGCCGCCTGCAAACAAAATCAATATCACACTGAATCGACTTATCAAACACTAATATTGATGTTTGTTTAAAAAATTAAATATCCCGTCTGACAACACCTGCAGGAACAGGCGCCACGCTGTGCTCAAGTGTCATAAAAATGTGATTCAGTATTATTATTAGTGGCAGCTGAGTGCAAAAGTGTTCATGCACGTGATTTACTGCTTTAAGTAAATTAGTGTGAAATTGATTTGGAAGGTTTTATAATTATAAAGAAAAGCTAAAATAATCAGAAGTCTGTAAGCCTTTCAGGAAACCCACATGTAAAAATCACATGAGGGGAAGCCTTCAGGACCTGAGCCCTGCTGTGTGCGTCTGGACACTTTGTTAACACACGTCTGCTAATTTATCACTCTGCCTGAACGGGCCGGTGTTCTGTGTCAGCCATCAGTCCGGTAAAACGTGTGCAATGTAAGCTTATTTTAAAGATTTATTATAAAGTCTCACATGGGGGAAATATATTTTTTTTGAATGTGCAAACTCACCTTTTCCTTCTCTACAAAGTCAACGAAGGTGGTTCTCTCTATTTCCACCGGCTGACCCTGTCTGTCGTACAAAGCCAGCACGAAGTGGAAGAAGTTGGACTTGCGCAGGTTGGAGGGCGGCTGCTTCTCGAAGTGTGCCCGAGCAAGACCCACTCCGCTGCGGACACAAGCACAAACCAGCACCATCCACAACGAGGGCGATTAAAAAAATAATTCATTCAGTAGAAATGCAACACAAGACAAATCTGCGTTTAAACTCCAGGCTGTCCATTCTGAAATCCGTACCTCGGTAGCCCATAATTAAATTAAAACCTCTAATGCGCACACGCCCTTTACAGTTTAATCAGCAATAATGAAACACATAAGTTAAAATATAGGCCTAAAATTGTTAAATACTAATTTATATTACAAGCATAATTTGGGCTGATTAATTGCTTCCATGTTAGCAGCACTGCTGTCGATAAAAGTGTGACATTTTCATTTTAAACTTGATTCACAGAAAAGTTTATTATTATTATTATTATTATTATTATTTTTAAAGACAAACTACTAAATTCAAGCTGGAAATTATTTATGCATGCAGTCTGTGAAAAGTAACCCGCTCTGCTTTATCACAACCAACAGAAACAAACACCGAAGTGAGCAGAAAATCTTAAACACAAACTCACAGCACACTTTCCACACACAGAAGTGAATCTACATTTAAACCCTAACTGTGCTTCCCGTCAATAAATAAGCTATATCGAAGCACTTTGAGCCACATGCAGGATTTAATCATGTTGGACTGAGAGCTAAAAACTTCTAAAGCCAGCAGGAACAGCGGTTTATCCAACAACTGCGTCCTCTGGGAACGCGTGCTGCCCCAAGTGATGCAGCCGCTCCGTCTTTTAACACCGCTCATCTTTACGCGCTCTCTTCCCCCCAGAAGCTCTCCACGCCCCGGTGTCAGCGCAGCGCCAAGGCCGCCTCGGGCTCACCTCTGGGCGGCTGTGTTGGCGTCCAGCACTCCGGCGCCCTGCATCCATGTCCGAACCGCGTTCATCCCGGCCACCATGGGCTCTTCTTTCATACTACTCCCACTCCTCTGGATGCTCTCGTGGATGCCAAACATCAAAACGCACCTTCACGCCGTCGCTATCTCTCTCTCGCTCTCTCTCCTCTCTCTCTATCCTCCTCTCCTTGGCTCCCTCCTTTTTTTTCTCCTCCCTGCCTCCCCTCCTCTTGCGTCTATTTGATCGCGCTGTCAGAGGAGCAAAGTGGCGTGGTCTATTTCACTTGGCGTTTAGTTGCGCGCGTGTTTCTCAAAGTAAACAAAAGATGCGACATGTGGAAGGAAAAAGGGGAGCTGTCAGCATCCAGGGTTAGCTGCACCTCATGTCAGCGACTCCACAAGAAAAAGAAGGGGGGAAGCGGCGGCTGTGAAGATGAACAACGTGAGAGCGATGAAAGGGGTAGCGCAGGATGAGAGCCTGCACTGAGTTGGCGACAGTCCCCCGGATCAAGGTGCAGCTGACAAAAACACAAGCAAAATGTCAGTTTCTGCAACAAACAGTCCACGGTGACAGAGAAAAACCAGGGAGATGAAACGCGCTTCGCCCTCCTTCGCTCCGCGTCTTTATTTACAAAGTCTTCTCCTTTGCTCTGATGAATGAAACGGAAGATTACGCGCAATTAAGAGGCAGTCCTGGGCAACAGCGGCTCCGCTCCTCGTCAGCTCCTGCTCGGGTGATTTGCGCTCTATTCTTCCCTGAGGAATCACTTTGGACCATCTCTGGGATGCCAAACAGGAGAGAACTAGTAGGTGAGGGAGGCGTGGTCTGCGAGTCGAGCAGGAACGCCCCCCCAAACACAGTTAATAACACGGACAATCAGCTGTCCACCAACCCCGACCAGCACGCTGCCCGCCCGCATGCCTGCTGTCCCCGCCTCGTCCCACGCAGCGTCCCGCCCCAGCCACTTAGCCAGAAGCTGTGCTCGGTGTGTGTGTGTGTGTGTGTGTGTGTGTGTGTGTGTGTGTGTGTGTGTGTGTGTGTGTGTGTGTGTGAATGCGTGTGTGTTCAGAGTTGACAATTAATGCATTCGCGACTATCAAACATCAGCTCAGGGGAGGACATTAGTTTAATCCATCTGAGACTAAAGGGCAGGGTGAGGAGGAGACCCGGGGCGGTTGTAACATCACTCGTCTGCTTGCCGCGTTGTCACTTGAGCTGCAGCGATGAAAATGTGCCCGCGTCTGTCTGCAAAACAAGACGAAACACAATCCCCCTTATTATTTTTTCCACACAAGCATCAGATGAGGCACATATTTGTCTCATTATGATGTGAGGAAAAAAACGCGCAAAAGCACAACGTCGGGGAACAATCTGAGGAATAGTTTGCAGGACTCGTGTGCAGATTTTTTACTTGCATGTAAATGTGACAAATAAAATCAACACGAACAAATTGAGCATCCGTATTTTAATTCCCCCACATTGTGCACGAGTGTTTCTGCATGCATCTGCTTTGAGAAGTCACAAAAAAGACGACTTAATTTGGACATTTAAAGGGAAATGTAAATGTTGTAGTTTTCTCATAATAACCCAACCAACTGTGTTGAACAGTGTAAGTGCTCATTCAGAGTATCAACTCTGGCAGATTATGAGCTTAAGAAAAGTTTCAGCTCAACCAAAAAGCCTGGCAGCCGCTGCGCACATTTCTCCCCCCCCCCCCCCCTGCTCCAGCCCGATGGTTTGAAATTAGCTTTGATTAGATGCATTACATAAATCTTGCGGGACTAAGTGCTGAATCCAACATAAATATGAGGATTACAGCTAAACCGCGCCGTGTCCCGCTGTCCAAAAAAATTGCAAACACTCTAAAATAACAGGCCAAAAACAAAAAACTTAAAATAAATAAATAAACGTGTGAAGTAAAAGAAAAAAAAAAAGAGATTTGCATGGTTGCTCACAGAAGCGTGAAGCTGCACAGTGGAGCTCACATGCATGAAAAGTGCAGAGCCAAGAGAGCATCTTGCAGAAAGTGAGGATGTTGCAGCTCTCCTCATGTTCTCCATCAGTCCTGGTCCCCCCCCTCCAACCACCACCACCAACCCCCCCCCACATCATTACAGACTCATTGCTAAATTGTCAAATTGAATTGTCTGGGGGCCATCTGTTCAATAAGTACTGTTTGGTTTATTATAATGAAAAGGAAAGGAGGAGAGAGTCGTGTTTTATCAGAGGGGGGCATCTCTGAAAAATTAAGATTTTATCAAGAGTTGTTGAAATGAAACAGTTTGACACGTCGGTGTTGTTTGGATCACAGTTAAAACTGCCCTCAGAAATGAAGTTGCATAAAAATATAACAAATTTCACGCAATTTCGCACAGCATAATTACATTTTTGTTATCTTAATAAAGTAAAAACCACTTTTACTTTAATTTACGCAATGATGTGACATTTTATTGAGTTGCATAAGTGCCCTCATCTATACTGTGCAGCCAGCAGACTCGCACATGAGAGTCTCAGCCGGTTGCAGAGTCTAATAAATGCCATAAACGGTCAAGGTTTGACACCACACCCCCGCAATCATCTCATCATTGTCTATAGCTGTTTATTTATGTCTCCTGCTGTGGGAGGAGAAATGTGAGCGGCCCACCACGTGAGTACACGATACAAGAAATAGTGATATATAAAAGCAACGTGAGATAAAATGTCTGTCACACTCACACTTTTACGCACACACACACACACACACACGGTCGGGGCCATCCTTCAGCACATTTGTTTGATTGTGGCCGGCTCTCTCGCCGCGATCCGTCTGCCTTGGTCGGCATGCGGGCCAGCGCGAACACTCCATGCCCCCCTGAGGTGGCATATATTTATATCCCCGAGCACCCACACACACTGTTAGCCCAAATATCACTGTCCCAGTGTCCAAAAACAGAGATGTCAGTTGGGGCTCGATGATCCACCCTTCTTAATACTGTGATTTACTAACTCCATGGCAGCCAGACATAAAGGTTTACAAAATATCTCTGTCCATTACGCGCAGGCGGGAATGCGCACGCCATGTAAACGATGTAAAGGTGTTTGTGTGTGTGTGTATATATGTGTGTGTATACGACTTCTATTCAAGTGTCCACATATGGGAAGGCTATTAAAAATCCCCCGCGTTATAACTCTATTAGACATTTTGAAGTAAGTGATCAGAAAGGAGTTGTAGGCGCCGCCTGTACAACCACCAGATGTTCCCGTAAATCAAAAGGTTGGGCTGATGATAATAATGGCCTGATTGAATTGAAGACTCATAAAAATGACTAGTTGTAAAAAAAATAAATAAAAAAAAAAGCAGACATATGCTTATGAGAATGGGCCTTATGTCTTACAATATGCTCTCTACTCGACATAAAAGAAGACAAATATAGATGTTAACCATCTCTGCATGTAGACAAGATACCACCAGAATGTGATGTCCTTGATACCTACATAAAAAACATATTGTTATCAAGAGTGTGTAGACTCAAATAGTTTGTAAAAACATGCAAGGAAATATTCCACCGCTCTAAAATGAAAGAAAAAAGCAGATGTATTGATTGAATCGGGGCAAACAAGGAGAAATTGTTTGCACTACTTGTAATAAATAAACTGTAACAAACTAATTCTAATTTTTCACTTTCTGTGCAACACATCTGTGACACTTCCTCCTCATGACCTCTCCCACTTTTACTTCAGGTGACTCAAAGATCCCTAAATCACAAACACTAGTCACAATTTAGTGCAATGTTGCCATCTAGTGGCTTTGAAAGGACGTTGCACGACTACGTTCAATTGCGCCCACTGAAAGTCACTTGTATTCTCAAATGCACTTGCATAGTAAGTAGAATGCAGATAAATGCCATCTGCCCAAATTGCTGTTTATCTGTGCCCATTAATTAACATGGTCAACAAATGTGGACAAGGTCAGTGGGACCGTGGATTCATGAGAACAAGTTGTGAATGTAATTGATCTTGTAGAAGATAAACTGTTGGAATAAATCATGTCGATTCAGCTCTAATTTGTTATTGTGTTGAAACGGAATTTACCAGCTTCTTTATAAATTTTCTTGATTTTGTTGTTCTTCTTTTAAATCAATGCGTCTTTGTTTTGAGTTGAGTTTTTGAGTCAAGATGGGTATAAATTTGCGTTTTTTGTGGTTGGGGAAAAGTCATCATGTCATACCCACCGACTTCTCTATTTGGTTTCTGAAGAGATACTTCTGCTATTCGTTTAATTTCAACATGACTAAAAGGTGGGCTTTTGTCGTCCGTACTTAATGTGCTTTTATGATCACAAATTACATTGTTTCTTTAGACTCTAAGATTTAATATGACTACTGATTTACTACTCCAAGTGTTTCTCAACCGTTCTGGCTTGTGACCCAATATAATGAAGCGACGTGCCTATTTGTAGCTCCTCTTCACCAGCTGCATGTCTGTGAGTCATGACTGCTTCAGCCAGACTCATTTTTTGTTGTATCAGATCATTTTTTAAGGCCCGAGAGACTAAATTCACCAAGTAATCAAGTGAGCAATAAAAGCTTAGATTACAACATAGTTTTGTGTAGCAGTATATGTTATTCTGCTGAGACAGATCAGATTTACGGAGACTCCTGTAGGAAAAAGATGCGTCACAGTCAGCTCATGTTTTCCATGCTTTTATCAAATGGATATACGTGATTTAAGTGTTCTGATGAGGCCTGTGACTTGACCATGACTACTGAATGAGAAGCTGAAAATCCCTCATTGTTTTGGTTTATTAGACTAAACAATCTGTGAAAATTCAAACAGATGAAGTCTTGACTCAATATTTTGTTTACATTTATAATAACACGTCATGGTCGTGCTTTGATTTGCTTCTTGTGTGAAGCTTTATGTACTAAACTGAACTTGTTTCTAAATAGAACTTCTTTCCCAAATTAAGTTTTCCAGACCTCCTTGCATTAAGTCTGTTCAGCTGTTTAACAAGAAGAGTCCCATATGTGACATCATGAGAGTCCATTAACCACTGAAAGTGCAGTGTATTGATGGCTGCGTAAAAACAATCAACCACTCTGATTTCACTTGTAGCCTTTGACCTTTATTAACCACAGACATACTGTTGTTGGTTCCAGTGAAACTATGTGTCTGGTGTGATGAGTAGCGTTCAATATATCATCATAGTGAGACTGGTGCCAAGGTCACGTCTGACTCACCATTACTCATAATGTACAATTAACCATCTCCATCACTGTCCATTCTATCTCAGTTTCCCCTGTTTATCTACACAACAACTTCTCTACTTTTAATCCATCGTGACATCCGTCTTATACATGATGTGCTCATGTCAATGTAGTGACATGTATCGTTGCTTGTGAAAGCTTACAGAAGTATTTTTTATTTATATTCTTCTATTAAACATAATGTAAACTTGAGCTAACGCAGTCAGCCCATAAACTTTAATCGTATTAGTATTTTTTCAAGCAAAAATGCCAAACACCTGCTGGTTTCTGCTCTATAACTGAAGGAGTTTGGTGCTTTTTGGACTGTAAAACAAGAATTTTGAATATACCCCCTTGGGTTCTGTGAGACTGGACTGGGCACTTTTTGAAACTATTTTCTGACACATTTTGGACAAGATGATCGATTTATTGAGCAAAAAAACTGACAAATCAATCTATAATAATAATATGATTAGTCCTACTTTGAACCTATCAATACATGTTTTAATTATGTAATATCAGAAGCCAACATGTAGCCAAATAAACTTTCACTGATAAATGTCACTTTCAGCAGTGCCACACAGCATGCATCACTCTAGTTACTGTCCATCTCATTGTTCTTCCCTTTGACTTTTCACACAGGGGGAAATGAAGACAAAAGGAGCAACATTTCCCAAAAAATGTGTCAAGTGCCCTGTGTAACATAAACTCAAAAAAATCAAAGGTCAGGGATGTCAGGTTTAAAATATGCGGTGTGTTGGCCCCTGAAAGTGCTTGTATCTCTTTACCTCTTCTGCTTTTTATGAGAGGGAAGTGAAGGCTCATTACAAACTCCTGACCAGACACGTTGTACAACAATACTGAAAAGAATGACTGACTATTGTGTAGGTGTTTGTTTGGGTTTTTCTTACATGTGATGTGGAATTTCAGTCATAAATAACTCTGTGTGGGATAACTGTGTATCCACTTCACTTATAACTGCACTAGCGTTTTAGGTTGTTTGGATCTTTTTTGTTTTCACTGATTGGCAGTGTATAAAGCCACAACCTTTTCTACAATCGAGATGGGATTTAATATGTGATTAATATGTACTTATTTGTGATAAGACCACAAATTTGTCTCATCATATTTGTGCCTGGTACATTTCCTCTATCTGCTGAATTACATAACTTTCTGTAAATGTATAGTTTCTGGAAAGAACAGACAGCATGCAGTTTGACGTAGTTTAATTGTGATTTCCCAACCACCCGCCCTGGTTTTCTGGCATTTTGCAGCCCACTGATGTGTGATGCTTTCAAGTGTTTTAGGTCAGAGTGGCAACCAGAGATATTTTACACCTAACAAAGCATTGTCATCATTTTTGGTATTTTGTTTGTTCAGACAATAAATCCTATTCAACTGTTTGCACTCAGTCGACCACCAACCCGGGGACTGGGACCCTGATGGAAGGAGTACTGAGATTTATTTCCTTAAAGGTCCAATATGTAAAAAAGTTGATTTTTGAGTCTTGATAACTGACTCTTTGGGATTACAGGTCAGGTCGGCAGCCATCCCAAAGCGTCAGTATTTGATGAGTTGGGAATTCTTACAAATTAGACCTTTAAGGAAGTAATACCACAATGAAAAATATATGCAAATTAAAAGGCGTGCATTCAAATCTTACTCAAGTAAAAGTCGTTATGAAAAATGGCCCCAATAAAATACAGTATGTATCATTGAAATATTGTTACTGACTTATTGAAGTGTAGATATAAGCAGCATTTTAATGCCCTGAAGGTAAAGCTAGTTTTAACAACTTGTGCTGTTGGTTAGTCTAATCTATGACGATGCATATTTTATAAACTGATCATATATTTCACTTAAATATTAATCAGAGAGGAAACTAGTAACTATTGCTGTCAAATAAGTGAACAGTAATAAGGTACAATATTTTCCTTTGAAATGTAATGGAGTATAAGTATAAAGTAATAAATAATAAAAGTAATAAAATGAAAATAAAAGGAAAAGTACCTAAAAGTTGTACTTTTTTATATTCTCTCATGTGAAACTGAAGGATCACAAGTTGACAGAAAATGATGGGAATTACAGTAAAAACAATATTCCTGTGTCATAGCATACTCAGCTAGATTTAACACAACGTTTTTCCTTTCACTTGTAAAAGCCGAGATACTTAAATACTTAAAGGCCACAACCTGCAATGAGGGGAAACAAATTGACATTTCTTCACAAGCCAAAAGCTTTGGGAACCACTGCACCAGACAAACCCAGTCCTGCTCACTGTGATGCACTGGTCACAATAACTGGATTAGTACACCATCATGCTGTTGCTGAACTGTGGTAAATCAAACTTATTCTCATGAGGCTGAGTAACACAAGACACTTCCTCTCCTTTCAGAGGGAAAAGTCAGCCGCACTGGGGATGTCAGTAGTGACGGGTGTCGTTCAGTAATAATAACCAGAGGACCCACTTTTGTGGTTTATTGGTTAATGCCTGGCTGTGAGCACATAACTATCAAAATACTAGATGTGAGATTCCCCTCATAGGGATGTATCAAACAAAACTTATTGAGGAACTCTTTCTCAGTGTTCACTTTTTAATATTACTGTACTATTTCTTTACCTCCTTTACTAAAGCATATAGGCTGTAATTTAACAGAAAACTCAGTTTTTCTTTTTTCAGCTGATCCAAAGTAAAATTGTAGTTGTTCACAACCCTGATTTGCAGATGAATATGCAGTTGCATCCAGGAGAAGGACAAAGAGAGCAATAGACAGATGTGAGAAGAACGCAACACAAAAAGTGTGTGAGGAGGAGAGTTTCCACCAAAAGGCCACGCTCTCACCTTCAGGTAAGGGAACAGCCAAAAACAGTCAGAGCAGCTGATGATATTTCAACCTTTCGTTTATTGGTCAAATAGAAACAATCATTAAGGTTTCTGTTCTCTAAGGTACAAGGTTAGGTGTTTAGAGTGCGTATCACAGGTTGTGTTGAAGGTAACATGAAAATGTTTTTCAAAATTCCCATAAAGACTACAGGACAGACTTAGACAATGTTCCTGTTCAATGATTCAATGGTTACAATAGTTGATGTGAAAGAAATGAAGATCAAATGTCAATACATATTACACACCACAATATAAGCCACAATAAATAGAAATATATATAAAAGCATATAAATAAACACAACATTATTTCAGATGTCAGATTCTCCCTCTTCTCTCACGCTCTTTTTTTGTTTCGCTGATGTTTGTTCTTCTTGTTCTTCTCCAATCTGCAATGGAATACAAATAAGTAAATTAGCATGAAACATCTCTTTCAATTATATTACAACAGTGTTTATGTGTTCATACAAAAACTATTCAAAAGTTGCAACCTTGTCTAATTCCCGTGAGCCCATTCTGAGATCTATCTCGATGGATAAGGTAACCATGTAAAATAGTCTGTTAATCGGTACAAAATCAGTAATAATGCAAGTAAAATTAGCAGCACAGTTCACATATGCATCACCTTTTCGGGGTTAAGACGCACCAATATCTGTATAAAAATCACCCCTCCAAGAACAGTGAAATGTCTTTTTTGTAAAAAATCAGGAAGCAAAAAAGACCAAGGGGAAAAGAGCGCTGGATCACTGAGGATATGAGGCACAACAGACAATCAAGCAGGGAATTAAAGCTACTGAGAAGCTATACACAGTTTGTTTTGTTTTGTTTGAAAATAAAGTCTGAATCCCCTTCTTTACACCACTGGGATGCACTGACCCAAAGTGGCTCCACTCGCTCCATGGTGAGTTGCAGAAAGCGTCCTTAGCTCGGATACAGACAGCCTTAGTCTTGCGCTTGACTTCAAACTGACAAATGTCTGCGAAGTCGACTGTCAAGGTCTGAGAAATAAAAAATAAATGACATCACTCAAGTTATGGAACATTTACTCTTTCTGATTTTTTTGTGTGCAGTTCTTTTATGACTTGTGGGATTCCCTGTCATCTGACACAAATAATTTGACTGTTCATTTTTATTTTCACTCCACTTTCGTTTTATTTTAGAATAGTTTCATTATAATCATTTGGGTCCTCTTACCTTTGTGGCCTTTGAGTCAGTGCACGGGTTATCACACCTTTTACATGGCCGTTTGAACAGAGCAATCTGGAAAGTGAGAGGGAAGTAGGAGAAGGGACTGCTCCAGGAGCTTGGGTAAGTCCACTCTATCATCGTAGTGTTGACTTTACTGATCTTCACCTTATCAGGTTTCACTATCAGGGGTGAAAGCAAAAGGTAAGGGTGCGTTGAAAACAAAGATCAGAAGCGAGGGAAAGATGAGGCGATAAAAGAGAACATGGCACTGTGTGCTGAAAAATAAAAATGTCAGTGTCACAGATGTCTCACCTATATCTGACAGGAAAAATTGTTTGGAGTAGTTCTCCACCAGGAAGTGCTCTGTCTTCACATAGACAGTGATGAGGATCCGCTCACTCTCCTCAGCGTAGGGGCAGTGCTGCTTGTCCGCACACAAGATCCTGTTGCCGCTGTCGTCCACCGAACATAAAAAATTGCTCTGACCTGAGGAGCATGTCCAATTCTGACCACTGGTGTCTACAGAACACTCAGTGTCAATGTCGTCAGAAACCCTGCATAAAAAAGCACAGAAAAAATATTTGTATTCACACTGATTCAGATTTTAATGCCAAAAAGCTGTAACAACCTCTCATGGACAAATAAGTGAAGGAGTAGTTACTTATGAAAGCGCTGCAGAAGCAAAACATATATCCCTCAGAAGCCTTTGACATGACATGGCCTTGATCCCCAAATAACATTTAAAAAGTACTTTGTTATGTTTTCTTTCATAAGGAGGTATTTATGGGTGCCACTGTGTAGTCTCAGCTCTGACATGAGTCTGAACACTGTGTTATTATTGGAGAGCGACACAGAAAACATTTCAGCAGTCTGTGAGCTTACCGTCGAGCCTTGATGAATGCTACTTTGCCAACGCGATGGCGGTGCCAGGTCCAAGAGCAGTGGAACTCTCCCTTGTAATTTTGAGCCGAGCACTTCAAATAATCTTCTAATGAGTGACAACACACACATAAAAAACAAATAAGAGGACATTTATCAGTTGAATTATTATGGTTTTATCTCCCTAAATCTAGTTACCGTTTAACAGTGACTTGTCTTAAATAACACCATACCTTGGTCAGCTTTCACAAGAATCTTCCTCTTTTTAGTTTCGTCCTCTTTGATCAGAACCACGGTGTGATTGAGGAGTGATCCGTCCTCACTGTAACAGGTGTAGTTGGCTCCTCCTAAGCTCTCCTCCAGCTCCACCACATACGAGTTTCCTCTCTGTGCTGTCTTCTCTCCGTTCTTCATCCATAAAATATCCTGACTCTTGTTGTCACTCCTCGTAAGCTCCTCTGGTGTCTCCAGACAGCTCAGGGGCAGCTGGCCATTAGTGCCGTCCACCTCCACAACCAGAACTAACAAGAGGACACAAAGGAATAGAAGGAGGTTAAGCAAGAATGATTTGAGCTTGGAGTCAGTGATATGTTTCATAGAGGTCAAACATACTGTGGGGTAGCAGAGGCCAGTGGCTGATGGGATTTTGGCGAGTGACTTGTAGAAGCACACAGACGATGCTGAAAATAAATAACTTCATCTACATATCACAGAGAAGACAGAGGGGGAGAAAGTAACATGGTGAAATTAAGACAGAAAAGAAAGAGCACAGGGGAAATGACAAGAATAAAAAAATCAGTACAGATATGAGTCTTGGACACATGCCCAAAGACATCACATCTTGAGTCAGTGACGCAGAAAAAAAACATAAAATTGCTTTTGTAATTATCGAATATATTAATGTTAGTCCATAAATACAACAATGCCAAACGTGAAAATATTCAAATAGTAAATTAATGAAAAAATAAAAGCCATCAAAGACAAAATCTCACCTATCAAAAGTACAGACAAAAAACACAGCTCACAAAATTATTGAGCTTATAGTTCTGACATTAGAAAATATAGAAAATAGCTCCAATACAGTCAAAATACAGACACATATTTCAAAAATGACCTATACCAGTTACAAAGGCTCACAAGTCTTTATACATGCGAACCTCAAACAAAATTCAGAAAACTTTACAATTAACTTTCATCTGAGTCCAGCCATCTCAAGAAAAACAACTGCACTAATTATCAATAAAAGTGGTTAAATATAAAAATATTATTAAATGCACACAGTTAAACATACATTTGACATACATTAACAATTACACCTGCAGCTATACACTCATCTCACATCTTTTCTATTAATAAAGATATAAATAAGCAACTGTTTAACATATCAGTAAACACTCATCTTACCTTGGCACTGATGTCCAGGATAAATGTCGAGTCTTGCGTCTTGTGAGCGCCTTTTATGTGAGTGATGAGCTGACATTTCGTGGACGAATTTCCCCACATGGCCAAGAATAGAAAAAGTCCAGAGGAACTTCGCTTTCCAGCCAGGACAGAGGTACTGAACCGCTCTCTGCTCACTTCCACTTACAGTGTGTGCCTCACTGATGGAGCACTGATATTTTATCACCCTCAACACGCTGCACATCATCATTTCAGTTGTACTCTCCAGCATTAGTACCTTTTTTTTTTAACACCGACGTTGTCTGCTAGCTCTAGCTAATTACGTGCACTACATGTTTGTTTACTTTCCGACGGGCAGGTTTCCTATTTCATTTTCATTTTGGCTGCACCTTTTGTTGAACCGGAAGGATTACACACACTGTTGTTGCTACCGCTAACCTACCTGTTGAATGCCTTGCGAAATGCCTCCTTTCCACTGGGCATTTTTCCTCATGACATCATTGTTTCAGAGTGCTACCTTTAATTTATTTAATGAAAACAAGATGCAAACTAGCATTGCAAAACAACAAAAGTCCCACACGCCTAAGACAGTGTAACCACCAGTGGAAAAACACAGAAGAAGTCTGCTGTAGCTTATCATGTTACCTGAAATTAACTTAAAAGAGAAATAGGTGAAAATACTTATCATACCTGGCCTTGGGAATGCGAATGAGAGTTACACAAATTATTATAATTGAAAAGAAAAAAATACCTTCTTTCTCCTTCATTAGCAAAACTTTAACGGTATCCAAAAGAAAGTTAACTGTTATCTAACCATTTAATTGCTCGTGCCCACCGGAAGTAACAGCAACACGACTTCCGGACGCAATCCTTTCAGAATAAAAAAGCTATTTCCAGGGGTGGAAGTAGATAATTACAGCCACTATGTTTGTCAATTTAAAAGATTATTTTTCATTTTGAGACAGAAGTAGTTTGTCATGAAATTAATGGCATATAAGTCTGTGAAAACACGTAATCATAAAGACTACACACCCAACAGTCGGGTTAGTGATGTCGTCTTGTCACCAAACCCGCAACTTAAACATTGTAGAGCTGGTCCTCACTAGAGTCTGTAAAAAAGCTTTTTGCACAGTGTATTGATGTTAAACTGACAGGTTTAATGTCAAACTAACTAGCTGCAATGTAACACCCTGACTTGAAATCAAGTAGTCACTGAGCTGGTGCAACAGACTCTGGTGTCAGTGTCTTACCAGTTGTCTATGGAGAGCAGCTTGAAACTGATGGACAGGCTCTCCACAGGGTTGTTCAGCATTACAACTCTACTTCTTTATCTGTTGGAGTCTGGAGACTGCAGTCAGTGGCTGTCTTTGTGCCTGGTAACCCACACACACACAAAAAAAGCACTCCTGTCTTTCCTTCTTTTCTTAACATCCTCGACCTGGAGACTACACCCACTGGCAACCTGCTTGTCTTTTTGTCTTGTCTCCTCACCAGGGCTTCTACTGAGAGGAATGTCTCTCAGCTCAGTGGGTGTGTGACTGTCCACAGAGCTGCACTGGCTCCGATCGATGTCTTCAATGTTCAAATGAGGAGCATCTAACAAGGACTGAGTGTCCATCCCCGCAGTTAGCATCTTGGGATTCTTCTGGGTAAAGCTGAGCGTGGAGGTTTAGGCAGGTCAGTTTCTGGCTTTTCCCAAAGAGCACAGCCTTTTTGCATATTGGGCTAACGCAATCATCTTCGCCCTCTCAGCCCTCTCTATCTCCAGGGCCCTGGAGTCACTGGTCGAGCGATCAGGGTTATCCTGTCTATGGTGGCTCCCAGTTTGTAACTTATAATACCCAACACTTCCAAGTAATCAACTGCTCTGTATGTGTCTATGAAAGACTTTTAGATAAAAACAGAAGGAAGATCACAGATTGGAAAGTTGATTACTTACATCCCCGTCACTGGGTACACTTCGGAAATCGGTGTAACACCTTAGATGTTTCTTCAATAACAATCACTTCAAGAAAAAATTAAACGAAATTGACAAAATTGTGTGTTTGTGTGTGTGTGTGTGTGTAGGGGGTTTATTGTGTGAAATATGAGAGTCCATCTGAACAATTCTTCATTGGTGCCCCTAGATAAAGTGAATTATGTTTAGTGATGCCTTGGAGAAATATGTAAAACGGTATGTAAATAGATACATTTATTTATGATTTGGGTTTCAGTTGCACCCCTCTGTGTCTGTTTAATTTTTGATTCCTTTTTGATTTCCTGGGATTTTGTCAGCTTGAAAGCCATGATCAAACACCAGAATTTGGGAGCTTCTCCTGCAAGATCAAGTCACTATATTTATGACCGCATCCTTTAATATCATAGCATGTTATTTATCTTTCTAGTATCACAATGATGTCATCTGCATGCCATTTAGTAGTGTGTGAGCTTTAAAACTGGTTTGGCAAACCTCAGTTATCATCATCCTTAAAGTGAAAACAGGAAAGGGAAGACAAAAAAAGGCTTGCCAGGTGAAAGAAGGCTGATAATAGAAAACAAATGGGGCATTCAGATTGAGATATGAGAAAATGAAAAGAAACATGAGTCGGTCAGCAGATGGGACGTGGTCCAAATAGGTAGATAGACAAAGGACCTGATTTCCCACACATTGCAAAAGTGTTGAACAAAGCAACATATTGCATACACAGACAAACAGCAGTTTGAGGAAGTAAGATAAATATCGCAGAGTAAAGTGGCCTACAGGTGGATATTTAAAGGTGCAATATGTGAGAATTTTAGTTGACAAACATGAACAAAAATTACCTAAAGAAATATAAACAAAAGGTGAAGAAATTTTGAGTTTTGACATTATGATGTCTCTATTGTGCTACAAAGATATCTACTGAAGTTAGCATGCTAACCAGCTAGCCCCAGCCAGTCTCTGTCCACAGCTCCTGTGCTAACAGCAACACTAACTCTAGCTACAGTTAGCAGCGTTATCTGTTATTCAGGTGATCTGCTGCCCCTGTTTGTTTTTAGTATTAATTTGACATGACACTAATTCTTACATACTGCACCTTTAACAGGAAGTTTACTAAAAACTGAAAACTTTTTGTCGCACATGTAACTTTATCAGTTCTTTATGTGAGTCATTATTTATTTATGTATTGAACAGTTTGAATGAAAACGCTTTTTTTTTTTAACCTAGATCTCCCAAATCTCTATTATCTCTGTGTCCACTTTTTAAGTCAGGTTTTGAGTGACAGAAGTTCACAAGCAAGAGTTTCTCTCTCTCTCTCTGTACTTTCCCATGAAGCATCTATTAATTCCAGCTTCCTTAAGTGTCAACATACCTGTAACTGTGCAACACTGTCTGTAAACATAAACCAACATTATTACTGCCCAGAATCTATTCATGAAATTAACAATGTTGATTAGACCACAAAAGGTTTTTATGGGCAATGTTCAATGAAGACATGTGACATATGTGGTGTAAGGCAGTCTCATAAACATGCAGTGATGAAACTCATTGTCTCTAGTCTCGATGAATTGTGGATGTGGTTAATGTCACCCTTCAGGTCAGGGGTAAAGCAGAACGGGAACTGATCACAGTTCAAATCTGTCTCATCTTGTTCCCTTTTGTTCAACAGCTGTCACGTGCATGTGTACATGTGTATTTTGTGTATGATTAACACAGAAAATGTGCTGAATTGAATGTTATAATCTTGCAGTAGGATCATCTGAGGTTTTACTTATGAAGGCTGTCGTGTGAAATTCAGCTCCTGAATAAAATATAGGAATTCCTTTCAGGCACGTAAACACTTGATGTAGCTTCTCACTCGCATTCTTTTGTACGTATTAAACGATAACAATCATTTCCAACAGTCACGTAAATGCTGATTTGTAATCTGTGAAGACTCAAACTATGACAAAGAAATCCATTTTTAAAATGTGATTTGTGTAAATTAAAAAAAAGTGTACCTTCATGAATTAACTCCTGATGTTCTAGTTTGGAGTCGTGGAGAGCCTGCGCCCTCTTTAACAGCACAAAAACTACAAACAGTTGTTTTGTCAGCTTGATTCTTCATGACTCTTCCAAACTGAATAAGAATTTCTTTGAGTTCACATCAAGTCTTATCTTTATGTTGCTTTTATTAATGTCGGCAGAAAAGAAAAAACGGAAAGAAAAATGGTTAATTTTGCAATTGCTATTTTTTTTTTACACATACAGCAGTGGAGTCTGAGACCCCAAACAATGAGGAAGTAAAACCAATGTCAACAAAACACAAGATTTAAAAGATGTTTCTATGAAGAGCAGGCAAAAATCTTCTGTAGTGTTTATCTTTGACCACTAGATGTGCCCAGAGGGTTGCAGGTGTTTTCATATGAGACTTTATAGCTTTATGGTTGTACATTTCACTTTACTGTGGTGATCTCAGTCCTGTTAACAAACTGGTAAAGTGTACTATTGACCTTAATTTCTGGATGTCCAGCAACTTTTCACAGCTGAATACAGACTGAGACAGTCATAGTTGATTCATTAAAGTCAAAAACAGAAAATGTATTCACACTTGGCCTATCGTCTCTGAAATACAGTGTGCAAGTCTGAAACCTTGCATTATTTTGGATACTGATCTCAGTTTTGAAAATCACTTAATATATAACTGAAACTGTTTCATGCATTCATCTCAGCAGGTACTGTAGCTTTTGTATTTGCAGGGTAATCCAAACAATCACTATGACGATCCCAGATCATTCAAAATGCAGCAGCCGACGTTTTTAGCGTTACTCGTTACTGAAATCACTTCACTGGCTCAAAGTACAATGCAGAATCACCTACTAAATCCTGCTAATAGTCTATAAAGCACTTAATGGGTTGGCTTCTCAGCACATTTCTGACATGCTCACTGATTATAACTGAGAGTGCCTTCTGTTACTGTGCTCCTGCTATCTGGAACACGCTGCCTGCTGACTTTAGGTCCATCACAACTGTGACCACATTGAACAAAATCAGAACTTTCCTGTTCTCCCAGGCTCATGGTTAATTACTAAAGGGTTAGGAATGAAGTAGCTCTGTAGTCTGGCGCTATGGCAGCGGTACTTCTGTATCTTTTGTCAGGCGGCAGCAGGGTGAACAGACTTTGGCTGGGGTGGGTGTTGTCCTTTAGTATCCTTTGGGCTCTGTGCAGCCCTCACTTCACCACAATCAATGATGCTCAGTAAATGGGTACCAATAATGTTCTGGGTGGTTTTAATCACCTGCTGCAGAGCCTTCATGTCCTTGTCAGTTTGTAATGTTTCCAGTCTGAATGCTTGTTCTGTCTTTCAATGTAAAGCTCATTTACTGTGCTATCTAAATGAAATTACAATTGCCATCATGGAGGTTTCCATTTGAAATGAAAAGTCTAATCAGTTGTAGTAATAGTTCAGAACGTCCACATATGAAATTCCTGTGGTTTGAACAGTAATGCAGTCAGCACAGTCTAAGCATTATAATTACATCACACAGAGTGTACTTTTGCTCAGGGAAGATTGAGATTTAATTGAGTATGGCTGGTGTCCTTGCTCAAGTGTCACAGCACGTTGTTCTGCAGCTGTTGAGAATTACACAGCTGGGCAAGAGGCTCTGTATGTGCTTGTGATCTGTGGCTGTGCGCTGGAACGTTTCCCAGATGCACCAAAACCGTAACAGCTGGAATGAAATCAGTGCAATGATCTCATCTGTGTGAGGGAAGGAAAGTAGGGAAACAAAAGGGAAAAGGAGAAGACTCTGATGACGTAATGTGTGTGTGGTATAGAGAGAGGCGGAAAGGAGCGGATGGAGGTGCAGAAAGGTCAAGTCATATAAAGTGGT
The DNA here is from genome assembly GCF_040436345.1 of Pagrus major. Taxonomy (NCBI): domain Eukaryota; kingdom Metazoa; phylum Chordata; class Actinopteri; order Spariformes; family Sparidae; genus Pagrus; species Pagrus major. The sequence goes on along the minus strand of NC_133232.1, from coordinate 20,511,352 downwards.
GGATTCTGCGACCTGATCCACAGCTCCCTCTCTCTAATTGACGCAGCCCTTTGTGATTCTGAGCAACAACAGATTTGTTTTTTCAGTTTGGGCGGTCCTGGGTGGCATTTCGTTTGTTTTGCTTTGTTGGTGTATGTTTGTGTCCCTTGAAAGATTTGTGGGCAAAAGGGAGATTGGTTTTGTGTACAGATTCACAGATTAATTGAACTGTCTTTGTTAAATAGTTCCAACTGTTAACATTCCTCTGAACACAGAACCACCTATTAGTACGAGACCAGATTTACTGTTAATAACAATGAAGTCAAACTGCCAAGGGAGGAATTTCCAGCATGTGAGCTAGTCTGAGAGCCAGAGGAGTTTTAACAGGAAACGGCAGATTCTCATTCATTCTTCCTGTAATAGGATCCTGCATGATGGATACTCAGGTTTAAGCTCAGTGTGTCGTGACTGAACCATACTGTAGTAAAAGTATGTCTCTATCTGTCTCCCTCTTTAACTGTCCATTGTCATTTTATTCCTGCTTATCCTAAAACAAGACCAACCCCTTGATTCCACTGGGCATGGCTATAGTACCTGGCGTGTGTGACAATGTTTTGTTCCTTCCTCCACATGACTTCACATCCCACTGAGGGCGTTTCAGATGCGGAATGCACTCCTGCCTTTGACTAGTTCAGATTGTGCTTATTTCGTCACAAACACGAGCATTGTCTAGAACGGTTGCGATCTGCTCCGGCAACTGTATTGCGCCCGTAATGCAATGAAGACAGGCCCGGTGGAATCTGGTGTGCTGGCACCTTGAGCTAAATGCTAACATCAGCATGGTAATAAAAAGTTTTTGGTATATTGAAAATTAATCTTAAACAATGAATCTTTAAACTGAACAGACCAGCCTGAATTACATTGTCAGTGATAATAAGCTTTTAGCAGTAGAGTTTCCTCAGTGGTGACGGAGAGCGCCATCATCAACTCAACTGTATTACGTTACTGCCTTGTTCTTAGCCTATAGAGTGGTGTAGCAATGACGTATTTTTGTAGGCTAACCCTAGTTAGCAGCACCCTAGTTCCCTCGTCTAAATGCTCATGGGATTTTTCCACTGGATTTTGGAATACTGCGGAAAATAAGCTCTGTGACAAACACAGAATAATTGCTAAATACACAGTATCATCTCTGTGTCCTTTATATGAACAATTTGACAAGTGGGTGCATTCAGGAAATCTATTTCCCTGTGTCAAACAGCCCTGTGTCCTTCTGCACATTGTATATTTGACCTCTCCATTAAGATGCTGAAAAACGGCACTTTGCTCATTAAGACAATTTGGTTATCAATATATTTTCTGATTTATAAAAGGTGCCCGATTTCACATTACAATCAGTCAATAACTCTTGACTCTAGGCTGCTTAACTTTCTGTCAAGTCATCTCTTGAGAAAAGTCAGGGGGAAACAAATACCAAAGCTTGTTTCGGAGTTAGTGGGAGTTCCCAGGGTTCAATAAGTTTTAATGCGAGACTTTCGCTGCAGATGAAGAGTTATTAATGAACACAGCGTCCCACGGTGCCACAGTCTGTATCACCTTCGCTCAGGGAAATACAGGCTGGTGCTTCCCCGTTTATCATCTTCTCTCAGAAGAACAGTGTCAGTGAGGGGTAGCCTTCTGGAGAGAAAGGGTAGGTAGAAGGACTTTCTCAGGCATTATATCACCTTTCCCCAGACTGCCTGCAAAGTGTCTCTTCTACCACTGGAAAAAAGTCCCTTGATTTAAGTTTTAGTCAGGTTTTCTTTCCAAACACTTGTCAGAAAATATTGTTGTTACGTATGGGGATTGAAAAAGCTTGAGATCAAATGGCCTGATGTATTGGCTTTACAAAAAGGTCCTTTGTGTGTAACAAAGAGGATTCTCAAGAGGAACTGATCATTTTCTCAATAGACAAGAGAAGAAGAAGGTAACAATCAATTGAAGAATGCAGACACACCAGGAAATGTTCAGGGCATTGATTTTCCTATTGTGCATTGAGAAGCAAGAGATTATTACGGGGAAGTGAACATTGACAGTTTTGTTGCCAATTGTCAAATCTTATGAAATTACCACAGATCAGAATTGGTATTTTTGAACTGAGGAGGAGGGACAGGACACAGCCAAAGTTCTTCGTCATCTTCCTCCCTATCACATACGTACATGAGTTACTTAAATTAATGAGTGTACAGGAGTTTTATATTTTTAGGGGAATCCACATGGCAGGAAGCAATAATTGGAATTATATTCCTGAACTATGCTTTACTCCAATACTGGTTTAGCCAAGGGTTGTAATATTAAAATGTACAGGATTAGTTTCAGTGGATCACGCAGGGCCATTTTATTTAAACTCTGAATGTCCTCCTGTATTCCTAAGGAGGACAGTTTTCCATTTCAAAGAACTCATGGTGTGTGGGATAGAGCTGTAGCCCTTGTTCGCCCTTAATCTGTGGGTGGTATGATATAAAAAGGAGCTGGTTCATGCACAAGATGTTGTTGTTTCTGTCTGACAGCTTTATCAGAATGCTTTATGAGGTCAGTGACTGCTGTCTGTGTTTGTGTGTGTGCATGAAGTGCATATACTTAACTAAAAAAGGACAAATAAGCTCAGTGACTCACTGATCACTTCCTTTCAAGTGTTATTTTCAGCATCTGCCCGTAACAGTGACTTCAGCTTGCCAGATAGACTTTCTTTGAACAACTCAACCTTTGGCCTGGCTGGCTCTCTAATTGCCAGGCGAGGTGCCAAGCGCTACATGAAGTGTCACATTTTGTTCTTTTTGTTTTACATTTTTTCTGTAATTAATGTGTATCTTCCGGTTCTGGTGTCCCGATAGTGGCACAGGGCAAATGTCTGGACTCTCCTCGGGGGTCCTGGCATTCTGCCTGAAGCAAAACCAGAGACATCAGAGGCAAAATGGGCTAATCTGTCCCGCTATGTGCGAAGTAATCAAAACCTCACCCTAGCAACGTCAAGTACTTCTTGCATGTACAGTCATGATAAAGAAAGGATGTCACAGAGACAAAGGGAACATGACTGTCCAGTCAGTTCGACAAAAGCAGCTTCGCTTTCAGGCTCTTACCTTCATGGTAATTGTGTCTGTAGCCTGGGATACTGTCTTTTGTTAAACTGTGTATTAGGATGCACACACACACACACACACACACACACACACACACACACACACACACACACACACACACACACACACACACACACACACACACACACACACTCACAGAGAGAGAGAGAGAGAGAGTACTTGAAAAGCATAGGGCCAAATATTGACCCTTGTGCGACTCCACAGTCAACCCTCATACATTGAGATTCACTGCCAGCAATTGTCCATGTTATTGTCTGCTTTACAAATAACCTAAGGAGGGTGCTTCCCAAGATTAGGCCCAGCATTTACAAAAAATGTTTATTTTTTGTTTTGTTATCATCATAAAAACTGAGTAGACAGTATGTTTAATGGTTGGCATCCTTGTTTGTTTGTAAAAAAATCTGCTCAACTGTGTAGACGTGATTATTTTCCGACCAGCTGGATTGAAGAATCTTTGTGGAGTCCAGATAAGGCCTTAAAAAGCAGTGAGTGTCTGTGACTGAATCATAATTTAAAAGTCTCAGCAATGATGATTACGTGAACAGGCACACACTGGGACAATCTTCTCTGAATTACCGCAGCTTATTCTTGTCAGTCAGCCCGAGCTGTCAGTCTTGCTGTATATCTGTGGAGAGAGGTGGTGTGTGACAGGGAGAAAATAAGAAGAGTCTACAAGTTAGTCAGTACATTTGATTAAAGGCAGAACTTCGTATCTCAGACGCATTCAGGTATAATTTTGGATCAGAGAGGGATGTGTAATTGGTGGTAGTGCGGGCCAACACAATCAATGTAATGGACTATTTTGGTCAGGTCACATTGTATTATCAGAGCTGCACAAGCTGATATGTGAAGTAGACCTGTGATGCCGTGCCAGTGGAATGTCAAATGTCCACTGAGCCTGCCTCTTCAAAGGGTCATGCCATGCTGTTGTTTTCTCTTTCATGCTGGTTGAACAGCTCGAGCAAGTGTACGAGAAAGACTCACAATTCAGAAAACAACAGGAAATGTCCAGCCTGTCTCAAAACTCAGGGCCCTCCAGGAAACAATTCATTATAGTTACATCAATGACCTCAAACTCCACTGAATATTTTTCCATGTGTAGTTAGTTGTGAAGATGACATGTTTTGCTTATAAAGCTCAACTTACATTACAATGTGCTTAGAGGTGAAACACTGGTCAACAGCAGAGAAAGAAACCCCCCAAAAATTGACTTAAAAGCAAACAGCATGAATGTATTAATAATTTGCAACTGAAAAGCATTTCAAAGAAAAACCTCTCTTTTAATGAGCAATTGTTTTTAATTAAAGATCTTGATACAGTTTATGACCTTTAAAAATTCCTGTCTCATATGTTTTTTTTCACAGAGGTTCAGTGACCTGGTAAACAATTCTTTAAGTTAATCTATGAATATGGAAATATAATATTTAAATTCACACGTGCAACTACCCCTATAGCTCTGATGTAAGTTGCATATTCGTACACGATTGGCTCCAAAGTAGTTGTGATGACCTAAATCCTGCCCATACACACGAAATAGCCCGAGATTTAGAGCAACATTATGTAAAAAAATATATTTTTTTTATGATGTACCAATTTCCCCTCAGGGATCAATAAAATATTTCTGATTCTGACCTTCCCTTTTCTGCACTGCTTTGAGCAGGTTCAGCCAACAGAGCAGCTACAGGTTGCTTTCAGGAAACTCCGTTAGAAGAGAGTTGAGGCAGAGCAGCCAGAGGACATCAGAGGGAAAACCATAAAACATTTTCTCCATAAAATATTATTCACTTAGACCAAAATCCCTGATAACTGGTGCTCAAATGATTTTGAAGCTGTTTTTTTTAAGGTGAAAGAGCTACATAATGTTGTTTTAAGATGAGCACGGATAAACGTTCACCTTTAGCAGATGAATGTGAGAGCAGTCCTCTAGTGTTGAAATCTGCTACACATCATTCTGCACAGTGAAGATCAAACATCTGAATGTATACAATGAATAAAGCATATGTCTGAGTGGAGGGGGGCTTTCATGTATCTGCGTAGTCTCAAAATGTTGATACTGACCGTATCTGCAAAATGTTCACTGACAACCAATTACATTTTTTGTACCATATCTGCTTGGGCCATCTATAGCATGATTGTTATTTCATGGTTTATATAAACATAATTTCTAGATGACAAGCTTGTGCTCTGCGAATTGAAGTGACTCATCATCACCAATCAGTCCTCGTCATAAAATACAGAAAAGACACATCTGTGATTCTCTTCTAGGCCTCCTGGAAAAAGCCTTTCAATGCCTACTCCTCATGGTCAGAAATATAATAACCAACTTCAATACCCATACAAACCTTTGTATCCAGGCATTGTGCTGTGGTCATCTCAGAAACATCTGAGGTTTTCTGTCATTTTACAGACCATGCAGAATCACAGAGGGTGAAAAACTAAATATTTCTTAAAAGAATTAGAAGTCAGTCAACACAACAAAGAAAAAATGTTCCCATGGTCGTAACTCACGCAAGTTCTACTAAACTTTTTTCTCTCCTTACATGAACTCAGATGTTTGTTGTTTCAGCCAATTTCCATGTCGTTATTTATGTTTTTACCTCTTTCCTACCCTTTTTTTTTAACTCCCACTCCACTGTTCAAAAGTGAATTTATTCAGTTTAGGTTGGAAAATGTTGAAGGCATTATAATACATACTTCCATCACCAATGGGTTCGCCGAACAATGCTCTGCTCCAGCACTCTGATCAATGCGCTCATCACCTCATCAGGCGTTGGCCTTCCGTACAGAAGAAATATCTGTATTTTTCCTTGCAGGGTATCCGCTTCCCATCCAGTAGTGATGTTGGGGTGCTGCACTTGAGGTATTTATGTGTGCAGTTTTCGAGAATGTGTGCTTCAAGTTAAAGAGGGTTGGAGGGGCTGCAACGGGCTGCAGGTATTTACAAGACATAAATGCTCCATCAGACCAGCGATGTTGCCGTTGCTCCACAGAATCAAAACATCTATGTTAAAAAATTGCTATGTTGTCCTGGCAACTGATTATTGAGGCTCACTTTGCCTCTGGTTCTCTTCCGAGTGTAATGAAGATAAGGCCTCTGCTGGTCCTGGTTCTGTTCATGGTCCTGTTTTAAGCAGGTGATAAAATATCCACTCGTCTGGTTTTCAGCTCAGACCCTCGCCTGCAGATTCTCAGAGAACTTCATTGAGTTAACAGCATGGCTGTGTGCACTTTACGTCTGACTTCTGGTTCAAGATAACAACCTCAAAATCAGCATCAGTAAATGAAAACCTTGTTGTGACGCGATATTTGGAGATAATGATACACCAACAAATGAAAATAAGCAATGAATTAGGATGCGTGTCAGCTGGGATGGTGCAGGTTACTTACGGGCAGAATTTTAATGAAAAAATCATAGCACTGTTGAGCAGAACATAATTACAATGTTCCTCTGTTGCAATTACCTATTATTGAATGAGTGTTGTAAATATGTAAGCCAGGTTCATAAATCATTTTCATACAAGTGTATATTTAGTGAGATGTGTTTGTCTGAAGTTTTAGTGTTTGGTCTAACCACTTTTATCTTTGCTGTTGGCACACATATCCACATATCCACTTCACACCCATGGAAAATGTGTGCACATACTTGACTTGTGGTTTTGTGCTGAAACCCATTAACTACAAATCACTTTTATTTCTACTCTGTAATCACATTTTGCCACGACACAACATGACAATAGCCACCAGTTCGACACCAGGAAAAACAGGACCAGGCCCGAACATTAGTCAGCTAATAGGACTGCTAACGTTAGCTGCATGACTAAATGAATGAGCAGCAAATGTCTAACTCCGTAAACCACCACAGAACTGGATTCCCAGTCGGCATATTGGCCTTGGCAGAGCTATGCACTCTACTGAGTGCATGCTAGTTAAGAAAGTAATTATAGTGTTTGTGAAAACAGGTGATAAGGAAATAAAGGGGAAAAGATGGAAGGTATTCGGAACTATGGTACATAATAAATAACTTATTTCAATCTTCCACCTTATTCACTCTCTATATCTGGAGGCATTTTCTGAGCTGTGCTTGTTTGCTCTGGTGAACAGTATAGACCTCAATAGTACAACATACAAATATTTCATATAAATTTCAGGCCTCCTGCTTACGTCATCATTCAACAAACAACATATTTTGACATTTAGAGACCAAGACATACCAAACAAAGTAACCTGCCTGTAACACAAAAAAAAGAAAAAGAAAAGATTGTTAACTACTGAAGCATCATGGTAAAATTACACATTTAGGTAATCTGGTTGTTTAGCTGTGTGTGGGTGTTATGCTTTTTGTAAAAACAAATCTCTTTATCTTCTTTAAAATCTTATGATGTGTCAAAAAATCTTGTTTTATCTAAAATATGAATCAAAACAAGATGTTTTCAAGACTCGTTCAATTAACACGTTATTAAAGTGGAACTGTGTGTATTTGATGTTTGTTTTGTTTGGTAGGTGATGTGTTGTTTCCCTGATAATACTTTTTGCAGTGACAAAGTCTGCCCTACATGTTTGTCTGTGATCTTGCTGCTATAGCAACTGCTATCGCAGACAGGCTTACATCCCGTGTAATTTGTGCTTCAGAAACAAAAAGCATCAGATATCAGCAGTAATTTACTATAATATTTGCACCAGCCCCCAGCCAGACAGAAAAACAGACACAGTTTCATATCCCTGTGTTTCTAAGTGTCAGACACAGAATTAACGTTCAAGTAGGACTCGGGGGTATTGGCTTCAACTGTTTTAAATTCTAAACTTGGCTCAGTGTTGGTCTGAGTCAAACGTCATTATTTAGGCCTAGATGTGCTGTAGAAATGAAAAGATGAGCGGGGAAAGGAGAAAAAGGCCTGGAACGTTCTACCTCTTTGTCTTCCCTCCCACTCACAGGTTCTTTGGGATTCAGTTTTTTCTTCGCTAAATATTCCCATTTATATGCAGGTGAGTGAGCAGGTGGGTGCTAGTCTATTATCCCTTTGATTTGTATTTCGTAAACAACACGTCAGAGATGATGGTGGAGATGGAGAGCAATCATATTCTATAATTATATCAGCCCTCTTCCGGAACACAACGCTAATAGTACAGATTCTGCAAATGCATCTTTCAGTTAAATTCAGAATTTAAAAGCTGCATTATTTATCACTCACGATCTTGGCAAAGAACCCGGGAGCCTGTTATTCAAGGCTTAGGAGCCATTTTTCTGAACTGAAGGGGGTTGGAAACACACTGAGATGTCTTAATGCCGCTCTCTTGGATATGTTACTACTGTAATTATAAATAGACCTAGAAGTTGTTTTTAAAAACACATTACATCTTCTTCATTAATCAAAAAGGTTTGAGGTAGCTCACACAGGGAGTACATTTTTATACATTTTATGTTGTGTGAACATTAGGATCATAAAAGCTGCCTTTCTCATTGTCGGCTGCGTAGGAATTAGCTAACGCAGCAGCCATAATTAGCCGCAGATGTTAAAAGAAAAACACTTCTTTTACAAAGTACAGTGGTTATTGTTTGTGGCTTGAATTTAGCTAGTCTTTTGGAGTGACATTTTTCTATGTATTACTTCATTATCTTTGCAGTTGAGGTGGGCTATGGCAGCTATTACTACTCCTGAGCTAACAATACTCATGAAGTAAGGAGCTACTAAGTTAGCTGTTAACTTTAGCTACTAATTTGTGCTGCTCAATAAATTAAGGGATTTAAATTAGATGTTTATGTCATCAAGATATATGGTGCCACTTTGAGAACTTCACCTACAGGTGGAAGTATTCAGCCACAAAGGGCAAGGTAAAGGTTAGATAAACTCCTACCTAATTGCTGAGGAAAAAGGACTTTTGGAAGGCTGAAGCTAATAACAATCAGATTTTCAGTTGGACTATGTTGGACTATGAAATGTGCAGTGTGGCTTGTAGTTTTCTTCTTCACAGGCCTTTAAAAGGGCAACAGGACATAAGAAGTCTGTTCTAAGGTCACACCTGTTTTCCGATGCTTAGCTAATGTTAGCTTACTTCACCACTTCAGTGAGAAATATTCATGTGAAGGCTGGGCAATGATATAATGTCTACATACCAACACAAAATGAGTTGAAACAACTTCACAAATGCAATGCCAGATGCTCATTTAAAAAGATTTTAGTTTGGCTGTCAATTTGCTGAAATCATTATAAATGAACTGGACAAATAAGAGAGAAGCGGTACCTAGATTTTTAAAAACAAACATAAAGCTGGCTAAAATAATGGTTTTACAAATTCCATGACGTTAAAAAATGTTCATTAAGTTGGCCTTTATCTGAGAATTAGCAGCATAAGAGTACAAAATGTTTCAGTGCATTCTCATTAAGTGGTCCGCAGCGCATACCGCAGCGCTCTCAGCACAAACTTGTTCTGAGCAGGAAGGTCACATTGATCATATTTGATGTAAAGTGACAGGCAGTATAATGAAACAGCTCCTCATCGTTAATAACTCATGACTCTGCTTATCTGAACCATAAAACAGAACATCTCTGTCTCTCACTGTATCGTGCCTGGCTTCCTTTTATCTCATGCCTGTGTCCTGAGTGGGGGTGACATGCACAAGCACTCGTGTCTTTTAGCAAAATACCGTATACAGCCACACAATGTTGCTATGTTGCTGACACAAAGGAATTGCACTGCTTGGTTTTATTATTAACGATGCAATGTCTGCCTTGATGATTCTTAAATCATAATCAGTTAACGTTAACAGCAATATTTTATATATCCAATCCACTGGTTCTCATTGTTATCCTTAGTTTTTATAGTTTTTAAGTCCACATCCTCTTTAGGTTAGCAGTGTTGCCAAAGCTACAAAAATTTGGTTGTCGTGAACCAAAATTATTCTGTACATGAACCACTGTGTCCCTCAACAAAAACAACCACAGAGTGAATCAGCAGCGCAGTATTGGATGGAGACACTCATTCTCTATTGTTTTTTGCTCTGTGCTCTGACACCCAGGGATATAGAGTCAAACACAGACAATAAATGTAGGTGTTGCTGTCGTTTGAAATCTTGTTAATACTCCTACGTTACTCTTCTCACTATTCATCGAACACATAGGAGCGTGGCCTTTCTGTTAAGGTCCCATTTTCCCCGCTTTGTCTGAGTTCTAATGACGTCTGTTCTGTACAGAAATGTGTGTTATGCAATGTTTTAAAGTGGCGCCACAAAGCACTAGATGTAGACCAGACTTTTGTATAAAAAAATAATATGCCTTTGGTATAAACACTCAACTTATCAGATGCTGCAAAGCCCATGGTTTGCTGTCTTCATTAATCAGATTCCTCTCCCTCTGTTTGTGGTCCAGTCTAAATTAGGAGTATATCAGTAATTGGAGACATTTCTGGAAGACCTTTACTGTGAACAGTGGTGAGCAAGTTCACACTTCACAAGCACTAGCTTACAGTTCAGTTCACACAGAAATGACAATAAAATGAACAGGAAAATGAAATGAACTAGCTCAGAAGTCACAATTTTGAATTTTAAACAAAGTCCCAAAACATGAACTACTTCACGTTTATCTCTTCCGTGTTCTTCTATGTAACTTTAATGCATTACTTACCACCCGACCTCGTCACCTAGGGTCCACTACGTCATATACTATATCAAAATATGTCGTATACAACATGCTAAATATCTCCTGAGAGCTGCATGTTAGTGACTTACTTTTCTTTTTGTCCAGAGGGATACCATTGTGCCAATGAGGGCTCCGATGTGATCGCGTTCCTTTGAGCAGCTTTGAAATTCAGCCTCGAACTGCAGTCTTTTTGTCGTCTTCTGTGAATATTTATACATTTTCCGTGTTGAAAACAGTTGTTGTTGTTGGCACGACTGCTTTGCCGCCCACTGGCAATTCCACAGTTGAGTCTATTGGCCAATCAGAGGCTGTTTTTATGATTTGGACGTGGATTGGGCGACCAATCTTAGGGTGGGTCTTTTAAAGAGAAGCAGTGGGATCCATAATTATGCCGCTATGTGTGAAACATTACCCTCATCCATTTATAATGCAGTGCATGAGCGTCAGTAACTCTTGGAGTTAGCGACTCTCACGTTCATTAGTTGCAAACAGTTATGTTCAGTTCACTGGTCACCAAAAATATTTAGTGCGTTCATCTTCAACACTGAATTCAAACACAACAAAAGTTACAGAGAGGCAATTCAAGGCTCAACCAAAGATGTTCTAGATTTGGAGATCGATGCTTTTTTGTCTGTTTGAAATGGACTTAACAAAGCAAGGCAGAGCAGATGAGAGGACAGTGAGCCTCCTATCTGTTCTATGAATAGAGCGTCTTTGTTAAGGCTGTGGCCCCAATCGCCCCGCAGCTTTTGATTTCCAGAATAAAGAAAGCCAACTCACTGAATTAACCACTCCAGCAAGAAGCTTCGGTACACAGGTCAAAATGAAGCCTAAACTAACTCAAATGAATTGTCGGCTATGGAAAAACTTCCTTTGACTCCATATTTCTACAGCAGCTTTGTGTTCAAGTTCACGTGGAGGCCACCCAGGCTCTGCAGAAGTTGTGTTTGAACTGCATTAGCAGTGTTTGTGATGTGATTATAGCTCGATGTTATCATTTGTAAGTCTCATTTTTATGTAAAATAATAATAGTAAAAATAAATATAATAAATCTACAGAGCTTGTAGAAATGTGCAGAATAAAAGTATATCTGTTCCCTTAAAACATTATTATGATTGTGAATCAATAATTTAAAAAAAATGTTCAGGTCAAAAATGATTATTTTGTTTATCTCTCTGTAAGAATTCTGACTGTTGGTTCCAGTTTCTATCAAGGTTTGTGAGCCAGTAGTATAACGCCGTTGGTATCACGTGGTATCCATGCTTCGTCAGCGGTCAACAGTCTTGGTAAACCGTGAAAATGGTACAGTTGTACAGTACAGTATGTTACCAGCATAGTGTACTGCCCTGACGTTAACTAGCAACAAACTTGCAACCACTTGAGGAGGCAGATGATTTGAAAAACAGTGATGTTGTGATGTGAAGGCAATGGAAGGGGGAGATGGAATGGCACATTTAGCGGCTGAATGTTATCAACAGCACCTTCAGTGCCCCTTTGCTCTCAATGATTCTGATTGTCTTGAGTGAAATGTTACACAATGATCGCCTTTTTTCAAGCGTAGTGCACAATTCTACACATCTAGATACTCTCAAGGCAGTCAGTGAGCAGGACGGTGACTCATGTTGTGCGCCTTGTCCTCCTACTAATGGCATTTTACCCTTCGTTTGAAGGACACCTTTGCTGAAGGTCTTCTCTGCCGAGGAAGCCTTTAATTGTTGCTCTTTTGTCATTTAGGTTTTTAAATGTGAAGGACAACAAGGCCAGAGCTGATGTTTTCCTAAATCTCTCCTCTCTGTATGCCTCTATGTGGGCATGGCAACCAGGCAGAGCAGCAATAAAGGTGAGTGAAAAAGAAAAGAGTGAGTCATCCTCAGCCACAACCAAATGGGCAAATCAATGTAAAGAAATACTCTTGTAAGAGGTTTTTATAGTCAGCCAGACTAGATCACACCATGTGACAATATATGACTGTATGCAGTATTATGATTTTGTGTCAGTGTGCTGTTTTTACTCAGAATCCTCCCAAGCATGAGTCAAAAAATAATTGAAACCTTTCTGTCGGGTCACCTCACACAGCTTTGTATTATTAACCCCAAAAGAAGTTATCTGTGTTTGCTCTCATTACTTAACTGTTGTACTGTGTCAAAAATAATGAGTGCAGTATAGTCAGGGGCTGCTTCCCATCATTAAACATCCATTTGAAACACCAGGGAGCACGCTGCGTGTTAAGGAATAAAACACCCACATTAAAGCAACTTTCTTTTCATGACTCGTATCTTTGTATCTGTAGATGAACACGACTATTAGGACAACTTTTTTGCACTAAGTTTTCTGACACTGTTTTTTCTTGGTCTCCCTCAGTGAACTTCTCGGCTCGGCTTGTTATTGAAAGAAAAATTATGTGAAATAGGAGTGTGAGTAATTTAAGGCTGCCTTGCTTGACACCTGCAGGAAGTGAGATAGCATATGTTCGAAGAGCATCTCTGTAACGCAATTACCAGAGCACTCTCCAATTCTGAGAGCTTCACTCAGGCATGTGTTTATAGTTGGCCTCATTAAAGGCAGCCTTGCAATGCAGCTCTCCTTTAAACTCAAAGTCGCACCTTCAGAACTCCAGACATTTATGAATTTGAGTGGCTTCTCATTAAAAATACATTGATTTTCGATTGACGTCTACATGCAGCACATGCCACAGTATGTTCACCGGCCCCCTGCACATGACCCACATATAGTACAATTGTCAAGTGTGCACATTTGAATGTTTCAGAGGTGTAAGTTACCTGGAAGCTTTGTTGTAGTTGTTCAAGTTTAGTTTCAGGCAGCAGGAACTCATCAGACCAGCCAGACCTGTTCACACCTTTCTATTCCTGCCTGCTGGCTGTTCACATAGTGTTCCAGGTCATAAAAACTGGAGTGGAGCCTTCAGACAGAGGTGGTGACTGACGGATATATTTTTGTCAATAAAACACTGACGCATGACGGCTGAAGTCAGTTATTTGTGCTGTAGAAAAGCATATTGTGACAAATCCTACTTGTGGGTGTGAGACAAACAGTTCAACGTTTTGTCTTTATTTTAATTACTTTTACAGCATCATGGTGCAGGAAAATAAAAACTAGGCCCGCGATCATGAGCTGACGTCAGTTTGCTGCATCTGTGCCAAACATTTTTGTGAAAAGACATTTCTATTTGCAGTTTTTCCACCTCTTGCTTTCGTTGTCAGTTGATGAATAAGGACCCTGAACTCGTGAATTGGTTTCAGAAATGTATTCATGAAAGGATAAAAAACATTTCAGTCACTGAGAGTCTCGCTGTTGTCTCTTTTTCATCACTGACACCTAAACTGAAATCCTTGTGTAATTCTCTATTATTAAATATCTATTATCCTATTTTATATAATTATTCTTATTTTAACTGTTTAGATCAAACTTATACTGAATGACCCTTTCTGCTCTTCAAAGTGCAAAAACTGCAAAAACACTGTAAAATAGGATACATGCATCCCCAGAGTACTGTATGTCCTCATTTTAAACTAAAGTGATTGTAACTTCTTCATGCCGTCATGTGATAAGGAGGGAAGTAGCCTAAGGTATAAATAGTAGGTCTGTCTGGAAGTAATTTTGGCCTGGTGCTGTCCTGGGCTGAACTGCCAACTATCAGGAACACTCAGGGGTACAAGGTTTCATCTCATCGAAATGCATATGCTGTCTGCTCATGACGAACCAGCATCATGTGCCCAGGGAGAGAGAGATAAGGTGCCATACACCACTCAAACGCAGGCATGCAGAGACATAGACATACCAACACCCAACAAGATCCAAGCATGTGTGTCTAATTTGCATTAGCTGGCACACACACACACACACCGGTGTGTTTGTGAATATAAATTAAACTCTCACACCGCTCTGGTAATGTCACATGCGGCACTTGTCTTTAGCCTGGCCTCGAATTTCAAACCATTTACTCTGCAACACCATGTGACCACAGACGCTGAATACACACTTTCTCCTTTGATGCACCACTTGATGCCCTCCATACGTAATGTGGATGTGTTAAGTCATATGGTATCAGCCAGGGCTGCATAAAAGCTTGCATTGACAGCTTGCAAGAACAGAACATGCAAACATTTACATTATTTTTATGAGAGAAGTGAAAAGCTTCTTTGTGTTGATGCATTTTTCTTCCGGTGTTGTGTTTCCTCCGATGGGCTGTAAAGAATCACTTTTTCTGTGTTTCTGTGTTGAAAGTGAAGTGAAATGGGTCTTATCCATAGTTCTTATGAGCTTCACTGAACAGTAACAAGCATCATCTGACCTTTCTTTAGCACAGGGTTTATCTGAATTCGCTATCCCCATGAATGCCCCAACACAGAGGCTGTCCTTACTTTAAACCAGCCAGTTGGTGCATCACTCTCTCTGCCTCCAGGAAATGAATGCTCAGCATTAGCCCCCTGCATCTCTTTTCCTCTCTCAGTCCCTCACTGTTTTTCACTTGACAGTACTTCTTTCTCTCTTCAGCTAAAGAAAAAGACCCATTCACCCTTCACTCAGACTCAGTATCCATGTGATTCCCATAACAAAGCTCATTTAGGCCCCTGTGACCATAAGAGTTCATTAAAAGCTGCCCACCCATCTGCTAGGATCTTTATGTATGCTTGTCATGCCTCCTTCTTGCTGCACATTGCTGTCACCAAATGTTCACCTCCAGGTCCAGGGTTCAGTGGACGAGCACAGATCTCATTGTTTTGCTATTTCTTTTTTCTTCTGCCAAGTAAAAGACTGATCAGAGTCAGAGTGGTGAATCAGCACCAAGCAAAACAAGTGGAGCAGAGTGATTCAGTACTTTAACCAGGCCCTAATCAGAGACAGAACTTGCCATCATGTAGGTTGACCATAATGACCCATGCTCACTTACTGTACGTATGTGAGGCAGGAGCCTCATTTCTTTTCTTTCCTGTTCAAGGTTTGTATGTTCCGGTTATGATGGGCGGCCATGGGAAACCAGCGTCACAGAAGGACCTGGCAAGGTATTCAGGGGCCAGTCGAGCACTTCCACTGCCAGGCCTGTTGTGATAATTATATCTCCAGCGGGGACAATCTGGAAAGGTTATTTCCATCTGCTGAAAGGCTTGTGGGCGTGTTTCCTCTTGGCCTTCATAGGATAAAAGGATAGGGGGGCAAGAGTGACAGAGGAGACCTGGCTGAGAGGAGAATTTCTCTGTCAGATACTCCTACACTGTTAGATATCATCAGCCTGTGACGGTGAAGGGTTTCCAGAAGTTATATTATGATATAATAAGCATTTCAATTACTAAACTTGCGTACCAATTATCTCTTAACCTGCTTCTTTTGTTTCCATTACCAGTAGTTTTTGCCAATAGGTGTCAGAATTGATAGTATGCTAAGGCCTTCCCTCAAATGAAGACTTGAATCATAGCTTAGCAACTGCAGCTAGGCTGTAAAAATATGGATTTCTCAATAAGTCAAAGTAATGTGGATGAGGCTCTAATGAGTGTGATACTTGGTGTCCAAAATGTTGTCATAATCTCCTGCTTTCCAAGCCTACAAACCTGAAAGCGAAATCGCAAGGAGCGGATCAAACTGTGTGTTTGAATGCAAGCCACTGACGTTAGCATACCTTGCTAAAGTCAGCTTACAAATATCAGGCTATCCACAAGAGCGACTTAGTTTAGATAGCACAGGATAGATAGCAACCAACTCACTGAGTTAATGTTAAATAATTAGCCAGCCACAGCTGCTAACATCTTTATAAAAAATTATCTTAAATCATTGACCTATTGTTTTGAAAATCACAAGTAATTTTGAAAGTCAAATGTACCATGGTTAGCATTGAAAATAGCAAACATGCTATGCTAGAATGCAAACTTGACAGGTGTAGTGGAAGTTACTATGGGAGGGTTAGTTGTAAATGGTTGATTACATTTAATAAACCTCACAGCGAAGGTGAAAATGTGCTTCAAGCTATTTATGTAATAGCTCATTAAGCATTTGGGCATGTTTCAAAGTGTTGAACATAAGTAGAAAATTATCAAATTCAACAAAATTGTTTCTGTGACCATGTACCTGTGTTAATCTCTTGACATCCATTCATGTCACATATATTTGGTCTGTTTTGTAATAGGAAATAAGACAGTTGTTATGTTCTCAGTCTAGAGGAAACCTAGACAATATCATGCTGTGCGACTCGCCCACTCCGACGACTCTCAAAAAGGCTGCTGCACAGTATGATTCACGCAGTTCAAAGCAGGAGTTTCATTATAAACACCAGAGATGAACATCATCCAAAACAACACTGAGTCCAAAACTTTCTCATCAAAAAGGAAAAGTGAAATAAATGACATGCCTTTAACTGAAAAAATCTGTAACAGGAGAAAAATGTCTACTGAACTGCTACTATTAGTACTCGAACATACAATGTATATTCCAACATATGTTACAAATTGGCAATTGGAGCTAACACAAGCCTGTCAAAATCCCTGACACTTATCTATCAGATAAAGAAATCAGAAAGCTGCTTCTCTACTTTTAGAAACTCTAACTGCAATGTACAAAGAGTTAAATGCTGCCTCAGTTTGAAGTGGCAGAGGTGGAGGACGCCAGCTGGGGTTTCAATGGAACGATGACATCAGCAATCAGACGGCTCATGCTGCTGTTGCTTATCACCCTGAGAGAGATTTGACAAATCAGTCATCACAACAAATGATCGCACTGTTAGTCCTGTCAGCATGATATTATTCTTCATTAAAGGGGCTCTGTGGACACCATTTCTAAACTAACTTTAGCTACTGTTGCTCTCTGCCTTAAACTAATTGTCCGCAGGCTTGTACACTGTAGGCAACCGAGACAAAAAATACACATTAATTGCTACAAATGGTTACATTGAGCCCCTTTAAATGGAATTAAAGCAGTAAACCTGTCAAAGCCTTGTGTTTGTACAGCTTGAAAAGTTGTTTTGTCATTTTAACAATTTATATGGTAACAACAATGTTTTTTAGTGTAACATAACACTATTGACATGCATCATACAACACAAATTTCCTACCTTAAAGGGTAATCATAACTACCTACATTTAACATGATATCTTTAATACACTTCCAGTCATCTGGACTTGAAATAATTTCTTCTTATGTAAGAAGGTTCAGGTGCAATCCATCTTCACCGGTATTGGCCAACTGTTTCCTGCATGATTGCCAATCACCACGCTGTGACATTTGCTGTGAAACAAGTGAAAAGGTTAATGATATATGGAACAAATTGTTCAGGATTAGCTGTTTTCCCCAATCCATACATCCATTCAATAAGTCTTTGTGATGTATTTGGTTGAGTTGAAGAGATAAGATTTATGTAGGCGCAGGAATGAAATGTAGTAATGGTTAATAGTCAGGATTAGATGAAAGTCTGTAACTATCTGAGAAGAAGAGGATCACAGTCGCTGAATTACAATAGAAAAACAAAGGAAGTGAGATGCATATCACAGTGTCTTAACATCAGAAGACATGTGGTCTGTTTTCACTCGGGTAAGTGATGTTATCATATATGCTTGAACAAATTATGTATTAACGCAATGATTGCAGTTTTCCTTTAGTTTCTTTTGTACATGCTTCCTCTCAGGTGTGAAATTGTCTAAACAATAACTGCACTTGTAATTCAATATATTTGATGTCATGTTACAGCTCGAGGAAAATCGATTATCATCAGTTAATTTGGAGCTTTGCTTTTCACAGTAGTGCTCCATGATGTGAGAGACCCAGTCCGTAACTGTGACAAATTGATTACATGCATTATCCTTATTTTACATTAGTATGATGAAACCAGGCCTGGACAAAGTACATCTTGTGGCAGCTCCTAATTCACAGGTTTCCAAGAACCCAAGAGTTCTGTTTGCGGCATCAGGACATCATGTTCACACATTTTGAATTGCTAATTTGTTCGGTAGAGCTGATGATGCCCGAGGCAGCAATTAGACCTCTGAAATTGGAATATAGGAGTAAACACATTTGGCTTGGATCAACCAATGATCATGATCCTAGCTTTTTTTTTTGCTTGTATGAATCAAACCAAGCTTTGCTTATTAAAAAAATATTTTTTCTTGAGTGTACAACAACAACAACAACAACAACAACAAAAAAGGTGCTTAAACTGTCAAACCAGAAAAGATTATTTTGGAGTTTAAGTATTGTCAGCACTATCTGCCTTGTCCATCTCATGCACTTACATTTTGACTCAGTCATGAGTAATTCAAAGTGAGTAGAGGCTCGTGTTGTATTTCCCATTCACAATGTCGGACCAGACAGGAACCGTGACCTGGTTGGGGGTGTGAATGGTGAGGGCTAGAAAACAAGAGAAGAGGGTGGGTCGAGGAACTGACTGTGACCTAAAGGAAATAAGGTTATGGAAAAATTGATGAGAAAATGATAGGGTCAACAATGGGGTGAACACAATTCTCACAGACTTAAATACATATTACATATATTGCTGTGCAGACCTGTTACCATCTAACTACAGGGTATTCATGGTCTGGAAGAGAAACTACAGTTATCACTTATATCTACATCTTTAGACCTAAATTGATGCATTTATGGTCTGACATTCCCAACACATTTCAAAGGCTGTTTAACACTAACCTGTGCAGATACTCACAACCATGACATGCATTCACTCACTGACAGGTACATCAAAAGAATGTCAGTCAGTGTGTCAGACTGGAAAACATTAGCTGTGTAATCATTACGGTCTTTGACAAGTAGGAAGTGGGTCAGTTGGCTCAAAATAGGGTTAATTATAGCAAAGTTATATTTCTTAGTGTAACTTAGCTTTAAACACGGCAAAATATTCAGATTAAGTGGACTACTGGAGGTGAGAATGTTGTGCTTGCAATAATTTTTGAATGCCCTTGTTTCAAGATCATTAGTAAATCATTTTGTTATCTTAAGATGATGAGATAATCAACTCATTATCGCAAGAAAACCGAAGGTTGTTTCCTTGTTTTGCTTATAATGCTAGCCCCACTACAACTTCACAGACTAGTACACCTTAGTCAACACTAAAGTGCATATAACTTCAGTTATGAATCCTCCCTGACAGTCATGACAGCGATCGTAAAAAAAGTTATTTTCTCGTGATAAATTATCTCGTTTGCTCGAGAAATGGCCTTTTGTTTTCTCTAGAAAACAAACAAGCTTTTTTATCTCGAGATGACCAAATGATTAACTTGTGATCTTGAGATATCGGCATTAAGTAATAATTGAAAGCACAACCACGTGGCTTCTGTAGGGAACTCCTAACACAAGCTAAACATAGTGTATCTTTAATGTTAATGTTGACCTTCTGTTGTCCGTTCTCTTACTGACCCGCTTTTACTTTTACATAGCAGTCTGTACTAAACTGCACTGCACAGTAAACCTGCTGTGATCACACAGACGCCAGACATCATGCACACATTTTTTTGCCCAACTTGTAACATTCCATAGATTTGTAGGTGCTTGTGTCATTTTGTCACCCACAGTCACTGAGTGACAATTGTGTGTACATGGCATACTTAGATAGCATGCACCTGAAGAACTTGCTTAATGAACCGTTCATCTCTGTAAAAACCAAGTTGTGCAACTGTCCTACTATTCAACTTTTACAGCATTAACCCTTGGTAGTATCGATGTCATAGGTATCTGAGGGTAAAAAGGAAACAATGATGACAAACTATGTTTTTCTTTTTTGTCATGTCTACCTTTTGTGTTACTTGACAAAACCAATGAGCATTACATTTATATTATTTTACATAACTTTATTGTAGGTGCTTTTGAAATCTGTATCATTTAAAAAACAACTTTGTTTCGAGTGTTTTGCTCAAATAAGTCTACGTAAAAGAAGCACTGATGTTGGCAAATCTCATAAAATATTAATACATCTGTACTAACATCCAAAGTATCTAACGTGTTAATACAAACTCATGTGGCATTTGACTATAAATCTTAAAGATTACTGTAGCTGAACATTTGCAATATAGCTCTTGGGGTCATTTAAAATTAATATCAATGCTCTGACTAATCACTAAAAAGTCCAAACTCACGCACTCTGTAATGAGGAGAGATGAGTTTTGAGGGAGGATGAAAGGCCACAGTATCTGATGCGTGGCTAGGAATTGTGTTAAAGCTCTGTCTCATAGAGCAATATTGATCAGTGTGCTGTAAAGAATGATAGTCTATCTCTCAATGAGTAAAATCAAAGGGCTCCATTGTTCCTCGCAAGAACAGACGGGACCAATTTTTCCTGCTGGCCAATCTGAACCTGTGCAGAAGAAGGTCAGAGGGACCAAACACAGCATAGCGAAGGTCACCACAGGGTTGCTTGTAATTAGTTGAAGCTCACTTTGTTTGGCCTTGTCTGAAGAGACTGCAGAGGGATTTCTCTTTGTGTAAATTAACTTTTTTTCTCTGAGGTCAGCAGGATGAGCTAAAATGAGCATTTAATCTACAGCTTCCCTCGTGATTAGTAGTTATTCAGGGAGGGGTTGTGGAGAATAGCTTACTTCATCAAAGTGTTTGTAACACATTGCATACTGAATGTGGTTTTTAACAGAAGGGGCAACATCTGTGTACACAAACAATAATTGTGAAAAATAAAACATTAGGTAGATATCAGCAGTTAGCAGTAAGATTACGTTCATGTGTGCTAGATTGCAGTGCCAGTGCATCTCTCTGTAGTCTCTTTCTGAACCAATAAAAAGGATGGAAAATTGTGATCTGAAAGCCTGTTACATTCCAGCACCGGCTACAGTAAATTATTTTTAACTAACTAACTGTGACAGACTTTCTCAGTTTCTTCCAGACAGTCCAGACTGACTCGTGGCCATACTGATGCTGAAAATCCCCGGGCTGTAAAGGTTTTATTTGACTATTTTGAGACATAAAGCCGAAGCCATAGCCTATAGTGTAAATATGCTCACTTTGATCTCCTCAACAGACTCAGCTGTGAAGTCCACTACAACACTACAAGTACACTCTGCAACTGGATATTGGACTTCCTAACAAGCAGAGCCCAGAGAGTTGGGATTGGCAGCCACACCTCCTCAACACCGGAGCTCCCCAGGGCTGTGTGCTCAGCCCCCTCCTGTTTACACTGTACACCCATGACTGCACTCCCAGTCGTCAGGAGAACTCGCTTGTGAAGTATGCAGACAACACCACCATCATCAGCCCCACTTTAAACGACGATGAGAGTTCATATCGGGTGGAAATCAACAATCTTGCAGAGCGGTGCTACTGCTCAACGTCAGCAAAACCAAGGAGCTGATTGTTGATTTTAAATTGACAGGCATCAGAGCCAAAGCTCGCTTTTATTATTATTATTATTATTTTTTTTACATTTACTATTTTCTAAAATTTGTGTAAATGCTAACATTAGTTGATCTTAAGATTCTATAGAAAATATTATCTTCAATAAATATTGCTTGTTCATACCTCTTTCTCTTCTGTACAGGTCTAGTAACTTTTACTCCAACTGTTTTAAAGGAGGGAGGATTGTTGGCAGCAATGGCAAAGGTTTTCATGGCTCACAGGTGAGGCCGGAGGACCCTTATCATGATTTTGCTTGGGGCCCAAGGGAGATCGGGACCTGCTCTGTCATTACACACACATATTTACATATGTATGAAGATATAGGTTATAAGATACATGAAATACCCATAGTAAAATTTGGAAATGTACATTTCTGAAATGTATTTGTATTTATATGGAATTATGTACTGCAGCCATTAATGTTAATATATGTGTAAAATGTATATGTTTTAGTATATTATAGTCAAGTTTGTATATGTAAACATATAAAAAGAAAATATATCATGAATTTTTCCTGTGTATGTACATAATATTAAATGCATCTGTGTATAGTCTGTATATTACACATTTACATATAACATATGTATATGTGACATATATGCAAATATATGTAATTTACTTACATAAACACATGTTTGTATGAGCTGGACCTATATGTCAATATATGACAATATATAATTTTCCAGTTCTATATTTATGGTTTGTACATTTATGTACATATAATTCATATATGGGAATTCTGTCTAAGTACATATATTACATTTCAGTATGGAAGGACAAAATGCAACATAAACGTTTTCTTGCTTGCTTACTCACTGATAGAGGAGCATGCATTAGCACAAATGTAAATACATACTACATGTGCAAAGAGTAGGCATGACTAACCGACTAACAAGAAGTTACATTTTAAAGCCTGGATCTTGATCAGTGCACTTCTACACAGCCATCCTCCTCACCAGACCGAACATCAGCAGTGACTGTGATCCTTGTGGGTGGATTTACAACTGTGTGTGTGTCTTGGCAGATGCGTGCCCATGTGTGAATATTTCCGAGGCACGTCAGAGTTGTATGTCACCATTCTGGTAAATGAGGTTTCCAATTACCCAGGCTGTTGGCTACAGTCAAAGTTTAATGCGTGGCTCTGGCTGCACCCTATCTCTCTCCAAACAAGGAGAACAATCAGTGCTGTGGTCAGTGTAACAACCAGAAGCTACACTGGTACAGAGGAACACAAAAAGAGGGTGAAATACAGATTGAAGTTGTATCAGGGAACAGCAAGCCATCACTGTATGAACAGCAAGTTCTTACCCTTCCCCAAGGAGTACAGGAACAATTATTTTTATGTGTTGGTGCCTGTCATTCTCTCTCCAACTGTCTCTCTGTTTTTCACATGCACCCATACAGTTCTTGCATGCATACTCTAGCAACACACGTTTTTCCAGGATTTTCAGTTCTGCTTTTTTGGATCAGAGAACATTTGTGTGGCTGGCTAGCAGACCAGAGTATGATTAGTCGTGCAAAATTGTGGCAACAATAGTGCAAAAATAAGGAAATGAGAAGCTTACAAAAAGGAATCAAATGATACAAACGGTGTCAGTATACATACAGATGCTGTTATGGCCTGCCTTTGAAACAGGAAGACGCTCAAGAAGAGGTTTTGACAGGAGTAACATTGTTAGATTTCATTGCTGTTGGTGTGATTTTCAAATCCAAGAATGCAAAGTTTATGATACATGCAACCGGTGGAGAAGTAACTCGAAAGATGTCTGAGACCACACTGGGTTATGAAAACTTATGATGTGCACTCAGACACATGTTTTCCTAGCTTTTTTCAGTTGGCCCTATATAACAGGGGACTGCAAATTGTTCTGGAGCCTGTTATCCCAAAAACAAAAACCCACCTCAAAGGCCTGTTGTTCCAAAAATCAGTACTTACCCAGGATTTCCCCCTGAATATGTTATTATATTTGGTCATGCAGGACAGGACAAAGTCAGGTAACTGTTGTCGTCATGGTAACAATGATAAACATGTGATTAACATTTAACGATCGTAGCTCGGCATCAAAACTACTTGATTAGGTTGAGGAAGAGATCATGATTTGGATACTGTATTTATCTGTTCATTCTTGCTTGATATGAAAATTGTTTGGGTTGGAAAATGCATAACTGGAGACACAAAAATAATGTAAAAAACATGCTAATGACATTGTTACATGTTATTTTTGTCTTACAATAGCAATGTCAGCCTGTCGATCAGTCCATGTCTTTGCTTCGTTTTCCAATACTTTGGTTTCTGACTTGGGAAACTAATGATATTCCCATCCGCCTCAGCAATATTTCATATTAAGTGCTGATAAGAAATTGTTGGCATGCTTACACAATAAACAAACATGTAAACTAGCGGCAAAACACCAGCATGTTAGCAGTGTCATTGTGAGCATGTTAGCATGCTGATGCCAAGGCACCGCCTCACCGCCTCAAAGAGCTGCCAGCATGGCTGCAGACAGTTTGTCTTATTATATTAGATGTTATCCACATTCATGGCCCTCCATATAGTTAACAAGGAGAACAATGTGTGTTCTTGGGCACTCATCACTCATCTTGTTATTAATCCTTTCAGAACTCTGTCCTCATGTTAGACACAGTACATCACTTATGGCAATTTGATTGATAAAATGTAAGTATGATTAAAAAAAAAAGGAAAAGAAGAAGAAGATGTTAAAGGGGAGAAGACCAATGCGTCCTTGTGCATAAACTTCATTCAGTTTAAGTGTCCTTGAGAAACACATTAAATCTTCATCAGCTATGCGGAAACAGCTCTCTCTGACCCTGGACTTTGACCGTGGAAGTGACGAAAGAGGAAATCTTCATGTGATCAATTAACTGTCAGGGAAGACTGACATGGAGAGGTGGTGGTGTTACTGCAATGTATGGCACATTCAATAAGATTATGATGAGGATTATGATGAAATGCATCTCGCGCTGCCCAGACAAGCAGAGAATGTTAAATAGTTCATTCAAATCTTTGGTGCTCTATTAATACGATAATTGAGATCATTGGTCTTCATTTAATTGCATTTAATTGCCCAAAAAATCTCTCGGAAATCCTATTGAAGTTTTAAGAAAATTCGAGACATTTCTTTGTTGTGAGGTCAGCGTGTTACTGTGGTATGCCTTTTTTTTGTGTTCTTTACCAGGCAGCAACCTGCCAGTGAACTGACAACAAGTGATGTTTATTTTGGGTGAAGAGCAGAGAGTCCAGTATGTCACACATCAAACACTCAAACTTCCCTAAATATACAATACATGTGGTGTTCTCACTTTGATGGGAAATGCCAAGTACGCTCAACATAGTGAACATACCCAATCTGTCTGTAAGACTTGTGATGCATTGACCTGTCTGTTATCATTCATCGTTACATGAAAGACTTGGATCTATACAATGTTTAACAAAACACGGGTGACTGACATATGCCGAGCTATAGCGGCAAGTCACTGACCTCATTCATGTCTCTGTAGTGCAGAGCCGTGGGAAGAGGCCATGTGTACATGCTCTGTGTGGTGGGGGATGGGAGGGTATACCGCATACACATTCATTGATTTGTATTTAATGAGTGTGAGTGAATGTTTTATGTGAAAATTCCATCCATATGGTCACATTGTTATGTAACATGGGCTACGGCAAGAACGTATAGCCAAGGCATAGTTTAAGTACAGCACACATATTTAAATATGCACAATATTTTAACAGCACAAATTATTTAAGGTTTATTTTATTTTGGTTAAAAGTATTTTAGGATTATTTAAAGATCTGGGTCTGTGACACGATGTTGACATCAATTTTACATTTGCTTTGTCAGAGATTTCCCTGAGCTTTTTTAAAAAAAAACAAAAAAAAAAACACTTGTGGTGGTGGTGTTGTAGGTTTTTTTTTTTACTGTGAACCTCAGGAAGTTTAGTTTCCTGAATTTAGAAATTTGTTTATCAGAATCAGACTTCCATATGAATTTCCTGTCTACATCTGACCTTTGCTAAGCAAGTTATACCTGTTTATTGTGACACTACCCGAGGTTTTTTCCAGTGAAATAGAGGTGCAATCCTGTATTTCTTTTACTGACCATGTAGATGCATCCAAAAACGTTCAGAGAATAAATAGAAAGTTCATTAAATCATAACAGAGGACAATGAAGCAAGATATAGAGATAGTGTATCCATTGAACATGAACAACAAAAGTTGTTACAAACTACAAACATTGCCCGTTTGCCCAGAGGAAGAAGCTATGTGATGGCTTACCTGAATGAAAGAAAGACATTTGTGATATCACTGAACAACTGAGAAACTCTGCTTTACATAAGTTTATACAGATATAATTAGTGGTTAAAAGTTATCAAATATTTTAGAGCAATATCTAAATTATATTTAGCCGGTGGCGGCTGTCTGGGTCTTTGAGGCAAATTCAAAAGTCCAATTTGCACAGCACACAACAACATAACCAAATACATTATTTACATTAAGAGTATCAGTGTGATATAATAAACCAAGCTGTCATCTTGAGCTCGGCGCTCCAATTATATTACACTAATGTCCGTTGACCATGATGCTTGGCATTATTTTACTAATTATTCAATATTGATAATTATGTCTTAAAAAATTCTTCAAGCATTCAATTCTCAGGTAAATAATAAAAGGAGGAGAAGTATTTAAAATGTTTTAATATGTTTAATTTCAGTATCTGGCAGAGTGCTGTGAATGTCTGCAGCTTGACATATTTCCAGCAGCAGATACGGCAGCACCCACAGCACCCTTACTAACCACGGCCCTGCGAAAATGGTTATGCAACCTCAATTTGCCTTTTCCTCTGGGTGGTATCTGATAAGTGCTGAACTGTGTGTCTCCTGGCAGCAGAAAAGAGGAACTAGAAGTGAGGGTGAGGCAGAAAAAATAAAGAACACCTCCCAGTCACACAGTTTAGCAGTCTAAAGTTAGTAATCAACACTTCCGGAGTGTGCTTTCAGTGAGAAAAAGTGTTTCTTTATCGCACAGTTTTTACAATCGTGCACCAAAAAAGTGAGTGTAATATCACATGCTTTAACACAGTACATACAACCTTAAATATATGAGTGAGAGAGATATCAAATGTCACAGCATTAAACTTATACAAGGGCCTACATGTTTTCACTCCAGCAACTCAACACACATTGTTCACAAGGGTGATCACACACACACGCTCATACACATCATGGTCCTCTGCCCTTTTATGACTTTACCTTTTACTTTGATTACATTGTGTTAGATCAGTAAACCAGGGGAGCGGTGTGGCAGCGTCCATCTGTCAGGTCACCACTTTGCTCCAAACTCAAATATCTCAACAGTTGGATGTGTTGCTGTGAGTTTTTATACAGATCAGACCTCGAGCACCATTATCAGATCAACATTTCAGTTTCTCTTAAAATATGGTTTGATGCTGAAGTACAAATACTGCAACAAACTGCAAAGCTAATGACATCAGCCATGAGCCCCAAATGTTAGGATGCTAACTCTTTGCATCTCTTTTAGTCGAAATCACTAAATTAGTGTGTATATGCAGGTTTTTAAAACGCAGGCAAACCTGCTCACAAAAGGCGTTTGACTCCTTTTCCTTTACCAGGGGACAGATTGCCTTCCTTTTTTTCCCCTTCATGTGTCACGTTCGTCATCATGAAAATCAATTTGCTCTGAGTGGCTCCTCCATCAGTGTTTGAGAGCATTTATCGCTCTGAATGAGCAGGTGACGCCTTACACCATAGCCTCTGACACCAGTGTGGGCGATTGGATGAATGCTGACTTGTGTTGTAAAGCACATTGCGTTGATATAAATACAGTCAATTTACCATTCAAACCACTTGTAAGTCATGAGGATGACACAGAATGTGTTAGTTCCCAGGGGCAAACTGGGATCCTATTCTTGCTAATCAGTGTTGGGCAAGTTACTTTAAAAATGCAATATATTACATATTACCTTCATTACTATTAACTTTTTAGTTGCTTTTTTTAAAAAAAGCCCTAATAATCTATACAGAACAGTTAACTAGCCGGGATCTTTAAATAAACAAATTGCCTCGGAAGCAGGGATGAGTAGGAAGACAAAGGATCAAAGTCTGATATATTATGAGATAGGAATAAATATTTTTAATTGTAGGTTTAGTCATATGAAACACAATACACAGATACCTTCTATAATGTAGCCTGTAATGACATGACAAGACAAAAATCTCTTTTTCTATGCCTTTTAATTTTGGTCCACAGAACAAGGAATGCACGTGTGATTCAAGAATGTGAATTAAAGTGCGCTCGGAGGATAAGGCTTCATCATGAGTCTGCGAAATACGACTCATTTCAGTCACACAGAGACTGAACTGAGAGCTTACAGGCTCAGCTATATTAAATGCACGCCTATATTAATATGGTCATGTTGGTGTGGATGGATTCTTAAAAAAAACAACATTAAACGCTTCACTTCGGTCGGTAACTTGGATTGTAACGCGTTACGTGACATAACTGTAGTAATATATAACTACTGAAATTATTAGTAACGTGTTATATTACTCCATTACCGCTAAAAGTAATGTATTACTGTAACGCTTTGCTTTTGTAACACGTTACCCCCAACACTCTTATACAAGAACCATTTATTTCACGAAACTCAATATTTATAATCTTTAAGCAGTGCTGAGTGTATGTACCCTTTTACCCTTTAACATTGCCACTCTAAATACAGCTGGACGAACCCCAGATAGATCACACAGGAGGCAGTGGAAGTAGCACCTTATTCAGCCAAGTCGGTTGACGATTATGTATGATTATGTTTGTTGTTTTGTCAAAATGAGATAGTAACGAGGTAGTTTTTCTTTTTCTCTGGCGCTCAAAAGTTGTATCTCAGTAGTTGCTTTTCTCCATTATGTCACAAGTTGTGTCGCAGATGGCTAGGAAGGGTTAACGTCCTTCTCTTCGGTTCAGCATGTTTACGTCAATCATCACTTCAACCATATGCATGGAATAAAAGCTCATTGAAAAAGTGGTCTAAAAAGAATATTTCCACATCTGTGGCTATACTGTAGCTATACACAGTAAATTAATCTTTTTAGTCTGTCTGTGGACCTTCAGAGCTAATATGTCGGCTGGCTGCGAGGCAAACATTTTTTAAGCAATGTTCCTCTCATTTATTCTTTCATTATGAGCCAGACTGTCTTATTGTCTCAAATATAACCAAATAAATGCTTCGCCTTCTCTTCATCTGTGTATTTGTCTGCTGTCAGATTTGCAGAAAAGGGTCAGAGATTAATTGATGGTATCTCTGATGAGGATGACAACATGATGTTCCCATGCTTAGCACAGGGATTGAGCCTGACGAGGAAATGAAAGAGCTGTGTCCTGGAGATATTAACACAAATTTACCAGAATGAGAGACTGCACTGGGCTGTGTTAAAAAAAAGAAAGAAAATCAAAGGACACAAGTGCTGTCTAGTGTAACCTGTGATTTTTGCACAGTTGCGAGGCTGTTTTATTATGCCACAAAGTCATTAGTGTGATAATGACCTCAAATTAGCCTCATCCTGCAGGCTCGTCCCATCCTTCTCATGCCAAGATTACAGAGGTTCATCAGTGGGAGAACGGCTAAGATACATTTATTTCCATTACGTCACACAGACAGGGTCAGCGAAGTGAGGCGGCTTTCATCGGCCACTCCACCGCAGGCTTAAAGGCAGTGTGAGGTTGTTGCCCTGCGAATTCAGGGTCAGGGCATTTTCTAATGCATGTTTACCGCTCAGTCGATTCTGACCCTCTCTCATGGCGGCTTTGAGCGTGAACGCAGTCGCTGTTGACCTGCTGGTGCGGTTGAGTGCCTAGTTGGTAGTCAGCAAAGCACAAATAATCAACGCTGCAGAAACAATATTAATTCATTATCGCTCACATCTGCAGGATAAACACAAACACAGACAGCAGATGGTTTGTGACGGCAGCACTTTTGTCTTGCATCCCAACACTAGAATGCACATTTGAAAATAATCTAATATTCTGGTCACTCAGTTAGTTTTACAATCGCTATGCTGTCAGAGACACCATCTCTCCTACATGATATCACAGGATGATTAATCTGGCTTTATTCAGATTGGATTTGAACCAGTCTCGAGACCATGCATGGAAAAACCTTTTCACACTTTGTTGCCAGTGTTAACCCCTGTCAGCCGCTCCACACAGCAAACAGCCTGCTGACCCTGGGACCATGTCCACAGTCAGTAGAAATAAAAACATCAGTACTGCGTCATAGTGATGATGGGGAGTCTGAACTTCTCTAAAATGTGGTGTGATTGATATATTCCTTTGTACCGTTGACCTCACCAGACTTCAATGATTTAATTAGCCACAATTCATTGCAATATGGCCCTGACATTAAAGAACTTATTATGAATGAGTAAAACAATTATTTCATTAAAACATCACAAATCATGTCAGCCAGATGTAATATTCTCCCACATCACAATGCAGAAATATGTAGAAGTAGAGGTTGCATTTTCTTGTTGTAGGCTTTAGGCCTCTCTATCAGCGGCTTATATTAGCCTTGCAGTCTTGCACCCTCGCAAACTTTACGTGAAGACAGTAAAACTTGTACGACTGAGGTCAGAGAGGGCTCAGTCCCCATGTACAGAGGGTGCACATTTGGATTATCAACATGAAGTAAATGTAGTATAACTGCGAATAAAATCACTCGTGCATTCATCATTGTCGACATGGCTTAGATTGAGCAGTGAAGTACACATTGGTCACATTCCTTTACCCCCTTAAATATCTTCCTGGTTTCAGTCACATTGATAACTTCCATCATCCTCAGGAAGTCCCCTCAGAGTCAAACTGGAAGCTGTTGGTTTGACTTTAATCTGCACTGATGGATTATACCTTTAGGTTTTGGATGACTCAAGCTTTGTAACCTGCAGAAAAACAACTAAATGTATGTTTTTCAATTCAAGCAGCTATTGAGTATATTTATATTTCATAGGGGACAGGACCTGGTTGTTTATTTTCATCTGAATGCTAGACAAGAGCGTGACTCACTGGCAGCAGCAGCTCATTGTGTAAAGACAGACTGAAAACAGTCCTCCATGTCCAAAATTGTCAGTAATGGCAACCGATCAGACGAGGCGACCTCAGAGGACTTTATATGGTAATATTCCTCTGGGTATGAATCAAGTTTTTTCTGTTATCCTTAAGATGAAAGTTCAGACTAGTTCTTCGACAGAGTGAAAGAAATACGCTGAACTTAAAAAAGGAAATAAGTATAAAACATCAAAGTTTGCGATGCACATCTGTATCCGTCCCCACAGGAATTTGATTTCCCATGTGTACTATCTCTGATATCTATCTCTCATTGTGTGCTGTTTGATAAAAAAAAAAAAAAAAACACCCCCAAACTGGCCAGTGGTGCTGCATTGTAACAGTTAAATACAACAAGGGAGTAACATCTCTTGTTACAGAGCTAATCTCTGCCATCAAATTGTTTTAGCCACAAAATCACAAATCTAAGATAAAAGCAGCCGAGAAGAAAAAGTCATCCTTACAGATGTTCTCTCTTCCTTATTTGGATTGTAGGTTCTTCTGACTACCATGCTTATTTTCATGGAGTGCAGTTAATATGCTATTGTTTGATATATTACCCAACAACGGCACTTGCTATGTCAGTGTCTGAGAAAAAATAATTAACTTACCATCATAAAAACACAAGTTATTTAGTGCAGCTGCTTAAATCTGATTAGTAAATCAGATTTGGATTTGATGGATGTTCTTGAATGTGGAGAATACGTCGCAATATGGCTGATCCAAGACAGCTGTTTTTCGAACTCTTTATCTAATAAATGCACACAATGAAAGTAGAAGTGGATAAACTGTTGATGTATCTGAAAATAATCACTGATCAGATAATAGTTATATTGTTTACATATGGCTTTCCTCTTTAGTTTAGCCTATTTTACAAGTAAGAAAACAGCTGAGTTTATTCAGGCCATTTATGGAACATAACAGTTATCAGAGACTTAAAAAACAAAAACAACATAGAAAACTTTGATTTATCTAATCAATGGTTTGTATGCTACAAATGCAAAAAATTGAGGCTCATAAGAAGTAACCTTACAAGCTACTTGTTTATGTTATGTTTTAGTTAATGTCTTGATTCAATCTATTAATTTCACATTTGTCACGAACTTCATGCTTTTTTTGATGCATTACTCTTCATTCAAAAGAAATGAGTGGATTGCCAGCAGTGTCTGCAATTTCATGCTTCACTGGCCTGAACTGCAGAGTCATATAGGCTACACTCATTGCAAAGAAATTACATTTGAAGCCTTCTGAAAAGATAAATGCAAATATGATGCACTGCATTTGCTTTTCCATATAACCAACAGAACTTCCAACAGTCCAAGTTGTAGATTTTGTTTCGGACGCAAAAGCAACAAGTACAAGTTAAGGAACATGCATTATAAAAAGATCATGATTTATATAAAAACTTGAAAATGAGATGGTGACTCAAAGCTGTGGTTGATAGTGTAAGATTGTAGAAAATCAGCATAAGCGAACAAAATTTTGAGAGCATCCAACGAAAAAAAATCCCACCTCCTCCCTTCATAGTGAGATGGATTAGCTGCTAGTTCGCTAAACTCAACAATTTCATTCTAATTTTAACTTTCAGAGTCTATCTGGTCATTGTTTTAGAGCAAATACAGTACGTGCCTCCACTTAACTGTAACTATATCAAGAAAAGTAGAACAGTGTAATAAAATGCAGCCTATAAAAGAAATAAATAAAAACTGACAGTGTAACAGAGTAAAAATAAATCATTCTGGGTTTTATAGCTGGCCTGGACTTTTGGAAAAGACTGTCTTTTAATGTCTTGATTTAGGGTGAAGTTCCACGTTCCAAGTTAGGATGCTGCTTCAGGGACATTGTAAGAAAGAGACAGACCACTTAAGGCATTGTGAATAGAGAAGTCCGTGACGCCAGAGCACCATGGCAGTTGTAGGACACATATCATACCACTTTCCCCCAAAAGTCAATCGTAGGAGCCGAACCAGGAAAGATTATTTCAGTTTCAACCGATTTGGTGCAGCTGCAAACCGACTTCTAATAGTAATAATAATAATTAAAAGAAAAAACATTATAGGAAGGCCTTTCGATAAAAACAAGTCTTGATTGAAGTGATTTAAAGAGGACACTGCCGAGTAGCAGCCAACAATTGGTCTCCTCTTATTTAAAGTCGTGAGCTGGCAACAGTCAACAGGTTCCTGCCTGAGGATCTTATGCTACGCACTGGTAGTCAGGGAATAGCAGCTCTGATATATACTCTGGGACCAGGCCATGAAGGGCTTTAAAAGTAATAAGTAAAATCCTAATAAGCATGACAGAAGAGGATATCACGCTAATGCGCAGGATTACCAAGCAAGGTGAGGTTATCCAAACATTAGACATTAAACTCTGTGTGATCTGGTGGGACGAGCTGACAGCGTCACATCACGGCAGGTAAAATAAATAGGCACTGTGAAACCTGCACATGTGTAGCAGAAGTATAACTTTTTAAACCTTATTTTTGGGCAAAGTCATTGAACTATTTAAGCTGTTTCTATCCGATTTGACTGGTGATTCCATACGTGCAATTTTTGTTCTGTCCAGGTGACCACTGAAAGTGAATTTTTTGCTCTCTCCCCATTCATTTAGATAGGGCAGGCCCATATCTAAATGAATCTTGTTAGCCTGAAACAACACGAGCTGCAGGAAATACAGGGCCATCTATAATTCTTGCTGACTGAAGAAAAAAAGCAAAAAAAGCAAAAAATAAAATAATTAATGTTCATATAACCTCAGTTAACTTGTAAATATCGCTGTAGATCTGTGTATGCACATTGGAAGTGTTTACATTGCCAGCAGAACTTGTTAGGATAACAATTCAAAAGACCAATACAGTTTAATGTTGGCAGCTGCAGACACACACACACACACACACACACACACACACACACACACACACACACACACACACACACACACACACACACACACACACACACACTCATATAGCAAAAGTAGCATCAGAAGGTAATTCTGGGTCATGTGCAGAGATATTATGAAATCTTTCACAGTTAATTTAAATGTGGCTTTTTAATTTCTCACTTTCTTCTGGGGTTGATTATGTGGTCAGTTCTGTTCCTCTAACTCTGGCTAAGGCTGTAAATATAAGACTAGCACTGGAAGGCATCTTTGTTAATCGCTACCAGTCTAACATCTACATGGACAGTATATGTGGAAGGGTGGTACATTCTTACGGAGTGATTAATAAGTGATAAATGACTGAGTAAATGTTTTCAGCTTACACACCGACAAAGGAATGGTAGGCGAAGCCCTCCTTCTACTGTCTTTGAAACATAAAGATCCAATCACAACTAGTATGCTCTGTGCATTTTGCTTTCACAGTAAACGCTTCTTGTGAATATGTCTCATTCCATGTCATGGCTTCAGCGGACAGAAACCATCCAAGTCTGCAGCTATTTATACAAGTTGGTTGTCTGCCAAAGTTATGGCAACTAACAAAACCAGAGATGGTCGCTGGTTTCGAATGTCTCTCTCACTTGGTGCGGAACCGGTCAAATGTTGACTTTTTGCAGCAATTACTCACTGTCACAGAGCTTTGAAGGGGACACAGACAGGACAGGAGTTGCTTCCTTAAGTGGTAAAGAGAAAGAAATTAGCCTCTGTCCTGTTCATTCTCACCTAAATCATTGTGGAAGTGGGGTGAACAAAGGACTGTAATTCCATGGGTCAGCTACTCTATTCCCAGGTGTCTCAGTTAGGAAAATTAATACAGTCTTGTAGATATGAAAGTTCTTAATTTAGTGCAGCCAACACTGTGTTTAAAAAGTTATAAGTTGTGGGTTACAACAGGTCAGAAGTTATAAATTTCTTTTCGACTGGATTAAGGATAATACCGTATGGTCAGGAGGATAAAATGGCTTGCATCCTTATTTCCATTCCATTAATATTAAATGGTGTCCAAAAATTTATGCAGATGTTTAATATCTTTCGCAGCTCTGGGACTGGCCGCTCATCCATCACTTTCATTCAGTCTGTTTGCAGGACAAAATGGTGGCTGTTCATTTATTTATATCTCTATTTACTGTACCACTATCACCTGACATTCACCACTGCCTATATCCATTAACAGTGAATGAGAACATATGATAACATAATGATCAGGGAATGTAGGACCACAAGAGTATAAGTGGATGCTGTAGAAATTTCTTGAACTATTAGAGAAAGGATTTTTTTTCTCTTTATTTGTATTAAATATGTCATATGTAACGTTTCTGTGGTAAATGACTATTAATCACGAGACCTTTGTTGCATATATTGTTGAGTTGTGTACTTACACTATCCAACATGTTTGCAACAATGTTTAAACTAGGGCTGTCACAATATCAGATTTTCACTGGACGATTATCGAGATCAAAAGAATTAACTATACTATCACGACATATATAGGAATTTTGACAAAAGCAAAACATTTTTTTTCAGTCATTATGCACGAGGTAACGGTGTAATTCATTCGGTCACCTGTCAACAGGATAGGTTTACCACGGTAATCGTTACCAGTGTTGCACAGAGTTTGGGCATTTATGGATTAGTAGCACAGAGTAGCAGGAGTTACATTTATCTTATGACGAAAGGAGAGTAAGGAGAGTTGACCAACAAGAATATGTTGAGGATTTGTTGTGAAAGTGAAAAGCAAAAGCATCTATTTGGCAAACAAGGAACCTGAAAAATAGTTGGTTACTTCACTGAGAAGTTGGTTTCTTGTTCCTTTGCTCCTGCAGACCGAAAAAAAACAACGTCTTAACGTATTTCAAACTGACCGCCTGTCAAGCAAATGCCAAAAATACAGTTGTTTTGCTATATAGCTGCATTTTTTTTATGTCAATAGTGATAAATGCTAAGCTCACTGAAAATATTGCATTTCCTGTGACTAGCCTACTTCAAAATAAAAGTCAAGTCATGTTTCATGAGGTAAATGCTTATAATTTGAGGCTGCAGCAGAAGAAAATTTTCAGTTTGCATTAGAAGTAAATGAACAGTGCTCCACAGATAGTGAGCATCTTTTCTTTTAAAGAGCCTGGTGTACTCGGTAACACCACTGGTAACTTACTAGCCAGTGGGAAAATGTCCTCACCACCGCAACCCTAAGGCGAACGTGACAAAGCATACGGTAACTCGAATAAAACCTCAAAACATTACCACGTCTGTTAACATTTCTGCCTTAGTCATGTAGGTAGATCATTGGCAATCGTGGTTGTTTGCACTGACGACAGCAACTCCCATGATCCCACGCTACTTGCATCTTTTGTTTTGTTTTGATTGAGAGACCCTCAGCAGCAGAACTTACATACTGTGTGTTTAAAGTAGTACAGGTCTGAATCACTGGAGCTTTTTTAAGCAAAGATGGATTATAATTCCTCTCTGTGTTGACCGGAGGTCTACAGGGACTTTTCTGCTGAATGGTACAAATTAGTGCAGACCAATTAAATCCTCACAAGGACAGTAATGCATTACTTTTCTTCCCATAGGGTTAAACAAAGGCAATAATTAGCCCAGGCCTTGACTGCGTAATTCACACTATAAATCCTGCATTTAGTCTCAGAGTTTGGGCAGAAACGTCCAACAGGAAATGTTGGTTAGCATAATAGGTCATTGGGTCAGTCCCAGCATTCAACCTCTGACCTTCTCAAACATGTATAATAATAAATCTAATCCCCTCTGTGAGTGTTTCTCTTTGTGTGTGTCACGATCAATAAGACAGACAAACAGAGTGACTCCCATGAGAGTGGCAATTTTTCTGCCAAGCGAAGAAAAGCTTTGGGTAGCCGTTCTGCCCTCTCTCATTGACTGCAGATGGGTTTACTGTGCAGTGGGGTAGACATTATTTTCATAACCATAAATACCATGCAGGGAAATGTTTGTTGATTTGTGGTGGAGAAATGTCGGGGAATTCCTACTTGGAAATATAAGAGTAGAAGAGAGTGTAGGTGAAACAAACTCAAGCTTACACATTCAGAAATTAAAACAGTGTCATGCTGTAAAATATGTCAGCATCCTGTGTAAAATACTGCATGTGTTACATTGGTTGGACCCCCAACGACATTTTTATTTATCTTTTGTATATGTTGAGCTCTGTCTGGAGCCACAACGTTGTTGAATAGTTCAGTAAATTGTTTTTACGACCTCTTCCTCCGTCTGAACTTTATCAGGAGCAAAGTGTATGAACAATGACTGTACTCCGGTCTGATCTGTCTGAAATGTACATACAGTTTTGTCCTACTGTTTCTGTTCATCTGAATCACACATGAATAATACCAACTTGGATGCTTTCCACTTGCAACAAGAACACACTCTGCCTCTGTAGCGTCATGGCAGTGCAAACAGTGAAGGATTTTTGGTCTTTAATGGTCATACACCCATTTGTTTATGGGTGGACTTCACCCACAGTCCCCGAGGGGCCTTTACCAAAGAACCAATTAGCGGTTCAGGGTATGAATTAATCCCAGGGGGAATGTCTTTGTTCCACTGAGTTAAATAACAAATGAGTGGTCTGGACTATAATTCCTTGAATCAGAGATTGAGTGGATTAGACATGGCTGGACAGTCAGTAGAAGAAGAATATGCAGCATCACATTCAATTAGAAAAGCATTTTTTGATGTTTTCATTGTGTCTATTTGTCACCTGTAGAAGAAGTTTGGGAGTGAGAAAATGTCTTATACATGCAAAATTAGAATTTTTCAGTAAAATGTTAGTATTTTTTCAAATCTAGTGGAAATCTAGTGCACTTAAAGGGACAGTTCACCCCAAAATCAATAGTACATATTTTTCCCTTCAGCTGTAGAGCTATTTGTCCATCTAGACGTGGTCATGCTCCCTAAAAGGAAGTCAGGTTTCCAAAAAAGGAAAGAAAAAAAGGAAACGACAGGAGAGCGAAAAGAAAGGGCAACAGTATGTTCGTCTTTCAATTGATTAAACTCTTCAGTTCTGATATAACTGATGCTATAGCAGCTATGCTAAACCCCTGAGGTGAAGCCATTGTTGTTTTCAAACAAAAAGTTCCTTCTCTCAATCGTCGTCACACCTAAACCACTGTCAATAGTTCTGCCACAGTCGCAAAGCTTGAAGCCTGGCAAGATGGATTCTTGTGGTCTCGCTATCCAGCTGCTTTGCAAGGCTAAATCTGCCAGGCCCATAGGTCTAGCATATTTATCGCCATAAAACTACAACTTGTTGTTTTTACATACCTATTCCATAGCATTAATACAGTATTTTGACATTTAAGAGAACAATTAAGAGAGTGTTTAGTTTCTCTCATTTCCTCTCATGCTCCTGAAAGCTTTCCCTGGAGGAACAATGTCTCCAGGTATTGTTCCTCGGAGCTTACAGGAAAAATATAGTGTTGGGAGGTGGGAGGTGCAGTTTGGGTCATCAGGTCAACATCACGACTTTCTATGAAGTGGGAATCCAAGAAGATACGGTGAGGAGGGGAGAGAGATTTATTGTACAGTAACAGTGTTTGACTAAGCAGAGCTGTGTACTGTATCTAACAGGAGACAGGACAAGGCAGTTAGAGGGTTTATCCAAATGTGAATTGGCTCTGGCTGCGAGTGACAGGATACAGGAAGACAGATGTCACAGACTGAGGAAACCAGTCATGATTAATCAAACAGGCAGACTCCCACTTTCTGAAACAGGGCACTGAGCAGAATTTATATTTACATTATATTTAGGGTACGTAGAGCAAAGCAGGGACGTTCAACAAGTGCAGTAGTCCACTGAGGTTTATTCAAAGTAGCCAGTATGAAGGAGTTCAGGGCTCAAAGCCAGCATTCCCAGATAGTGTAGTTTATCACTTTGAGAAAATAAAATGCTCATGTGATCATACAGGTTAGGCATACATTTTTTTTTTCATTCATAGAATCTATTTTTAAAGGTCATAATGCTAAAGTTTTTATGTAGACAAATCATTAAAAAAAAAAAAAATCTACAGAGCTTGTCGAAAGGTGTTTTCCATAAAAACATTATTATGATTGTGATTGTGTGATGAATAATTTGACAATGTTTTTATTCATGTATCTCCGTGTAAGAATTATCACAGTTGGTACCTGCTTCTAACAAGGTTTGTGAGCCAATAGTATAACGCCACTGGTATCACGTGGTATCCGTGCTTCGTTAGCAATAAACAGTCTTAGTTGCCAGTTTGTGGAAAAAAACACAAAAATGGCTGAGTTCTGCGCACAGTTCTATGCAGCTAGCATACTGTACTAAAAGTCAGCTAGCAATGTTAACATTAGCTCACTCGCATTAGTAACATTAACATTTGCTAGCTCACGTTAGCACCGTTAATGCTTGCTAGTTAGTGTCAGATGATTTGAACAACAGTGGTGTTGTGACTGGAATGAAATGGAAGAGGGGCGATGGAATGCCACGTGAATGAATGTTATCAGTAACACCTTTCAGTGTAGGCAGACACATGAAAAATCTCTTTAAAGCACAACTAATCAAACGAAGGGTGCAATGTTCATTACACCACACGATATACTGTAAGTGTTACTGTAAGTGCTGCAGGGTGCGGACAACATACAGAGCCTTTTTCACCCTTTGAACTTTATCAGGAATGAGGCTAAACATGTGGGGCTTGTCCTGTACGAAATGCAAGAGATAAGGCCGTGGGAGACAGTGAAATCTCTAGACATGATTCAATTGGGAGCTTTAATGTACTCAGCCAATTTCAAGTTAATCGTAGCTGCAGTGTTGACATTTATCCTTTAGAAAGAGAGGAGATGTGCTCTCTCAATTTCAGAACAATGTGTGCATAAGAGTTTGAGATTTCTTTGGCACAAGTGGTAATTTCAGACCAACAGTAGTGCCAGAAGAAAGGTCAGGCCATCAGTACATTTGAATTAAATCTGAGATCATAAATATCCATGTTCATGGAAACCTGCCAAGATGCATTAAAATGTGCAAGTGAAAAAAAATGTCAGAAGGTCACCAAAATGAGAAGATGTCTTTTGATGGGTGCCATGAATATCGAAAGCACATTTAATGGTAATGTTTCCTGAAGTTAGTGAGACTTTGCGATGGACTAAACGGGGGAAACACAAGTTAAAATTCTATAAGACCCCAGAGCAATTTAAGAGTCAAAGCAGGAGTTGATGCATGCATCTGAGCAGGTCATAAAATATTCTTTTTTTAGATCTGCATGAATGCTGATCTGATGAGTATTGAGCTGAACATGTGGATTTACTGGTCCGATGTGTTGTTGCATCATTAGCAGGCGTCATTTGGACTTGTGAGAGAGCTTATTGTGACGTACAGCACATGGATGCAGCACAGAGCCTGTGGCGTCTGCGGTCATTGAAGCATTCTTTTTTTTTTTCTTTCAGAGCAGGACACACACACACACACACACACACACACACACACACACACACACACACACACACACACACACTTGCAAACACCCACAGAGAACTAAACACACCTACTTAACTCAAAAGCCTGTTTATGATCCATGCTCCATCATAATGGTTATATTATTCACAATCTCTGCGACCTCCCACAGGACTGTATTTCAACTGAATTGCCTCGACTCGTGATTATTATCAGAGAGAACTCACACTAAAATCATTATATAACGAGAAATGCCTAAAAAAAAATGTGTTCATCTATTGAT
This sequence comes from Pagrus major, assembly GCF_040436345.1. Lineage (NCBI taxonomy): Eukaryota > Metazoa > Chordata > Actinopteri > Spariformes > Sparidae > Pagrus > Pagrus major. Next base: position 20,470,464 of record NC_133232.1, on the reverse strand, counting down.
GAAGGATGTCTGAAAGAGCATTGATCATTTTACTGCAGTAATCTAGTGTGAGGGTGAGGGGGTCTAAATCCTGAACAGAGCAAACGTAAAGACAGTGGAGCCCATGACGAGGATGGAAATGCGGTAAATACAGAATAAACGACTCTCAACCTACAGCTCAGGCCTGTCAGATGTTGGAGAGATTTGTGATGTCAGAACTCAGGTTAATTTTAATTTTGTTCTCCAGTGCTTCAAATGGTCTGGAGATTATCAGGGATCCCACATCAAATAGACAGACCTTGTGCCAAAAGTCTATACATGCTCATAGAGATACATATTTAGTGTCAGTCCAACATGCTGACTCAGTACAAGAGGAGGAAAGTGCCTGATCAGTTCCCTCCTGTTAGATAAAAAAGGCACATAGATAATACAGACTGTCTTCGAATTTGAATGGCCATACATAAGCAGACTCCCAGTTACAGTCTTTGCATGGACTTTCAAAGCTTTACATACATGCAAATTTGTCCTGGATCCTAAGAAACATTTTTCTGTTTTGATCAGATAGCGTGAGAGTGTGTTTGTGTCCTGCAGGGTAGACTCTCTGGGCTGTAACAGAAATAAGAGGGAAATTTCTGTAGTCTGTAACCTTTAGATATTTATCACTGTAGCATTACATAAACACAAATGTTTTTGATTTCATACATCTGCAAGGGCTCAGGAACTCTCACTTTTTAGTGAATGCTGTAGTCTATATTTTTATGTAAAACAACATGGCAGGAGAAGCAGGTCACGCTCATATGCCAAGGTTAGGTTAACTTTCTCTTTGCTTTGCAAGGATTCAAAGAAAGCTTCACCTGTTTTTAATTTGATCCAGACTAACGGGCATATTCTGCACTGCTGGACTAAATGTTTTACCTCAACTTTGGACAAAATGCATTCTAGTGTGTACGTGCAGTTCATTTAAGATCTTTTTTATTTTCAAAAGATTCAAGGTTCAAAAGTCAAAAAAGCCTTTACTTGTGTGTGCAGCCTTCGACTCCTGCAGCCCTGCAGCAGAGGCTGCAGGGACAATGTGTTCAAACTCTTGGGAGCTCTCAGCACCCTCCACAGGCGGGCTGTGTGATTGGCTGAGCCCTGACCATGATGTCATCACTGCATGCTATAAGGGCTCTGACAAATAGCCCGGGAGACACATTAGAAGAAACACTACTCTACTGAGGGACTGAGTGAGGGGGCTCACGGAGATTAAGAATAACAGTCAGCCGACAGAAGGACATGTGACAGTGAATACTTGTCAGGAAGTACCTGAACAGTGACATTTCTACTTTTTATGGGAGGCAGGAAAGCAAACAGCTACCTGTGGAGGTTTGTACTTTTATTTTTGGTTGGCTTGTTTAACATGTTTCATAAGCTGTGCTTGCTGAAGCCTGCAATATGTAATGATTTTATTTTGTGGTGTAACTTTGTTCTCCTTTTTTTGTGAGAAGAAAACCAACACCACACAGATCTGTGCATATTTGTTAGGGCTAGTTTTACATGCATATCATTTCTCTGAACAGTCTTTTGTCATCTGTTCTTATCAGGCTACTTTTATAGGTTTAAATTGTGACTCTGTGTGTGTGTGTGTGTGTGTGTGTGTGTGTTTGTGTGTGTGTGTGTTATCCACATATGGTCTCATCAGATGGGAAGTGCAACCCCCCCAGAGTACCTTAATCTGAGCACAGAGATGGTCACCACACCAGACCCGGCAAAGCAAGAGGAGAGTTACAGCGAGGCAACAATGATCCTGTTGGGTATGATCATGTCCTTACTCGTCTTGTGCATCGTCTTTGGAAACATCCTGGTCATTACAGCGATCGCCCGCTTCCAGCGTCTCCAAAATGTCACCAACTGTTTTATCACATCCTTGGCCTGTGCTGACCTGGTAATGGGTCTCATAGTGATTCCTTTTGGTGCCTGTTACATCATCTTTAAGACTTGGCACTTTGGTAGTTTCTGGTGTGAGTTCTGGACTGCGACCGACGTGCTCTGTGTGACTGCAAGCATCGAGACCCTGTGTGTCATTGCTATAGACCGTTATTTGGCCATCACTTCTCCTTTCCGCTACCAGTCCATGCTGACCAAGTGCAGAGCCCGCATTGTGGTTGTGCTGGTGTGGGTGATCGCCGCCTTGATATCTTTCCTGCCCATCCACATGAAGTGGTGGATATCAGATGATGAAGATGCTCAGAGGTGCATAGTGGACAGTAACTGCTGTGAGTTCTCCACCAACATGGCCTATGCCATCACCTCCTCCATCATTTCCTTCTACATCCCTTTGGTCATCATGGTTTTTGTCTACAGCCGTGTTTTCCAGGAGGCGAAGCGCCAGCTCAAGAAGATTGACCAAAGCGTTGGACGTTTCCATAACAGCGACAATAGCAACCTCAAATCTCTGGAGGCCAACAATGGGCGTGGCCAGAAGAAGGCCAAGTTCTGCCTGCGAGAACACAAAGCCCTAAAGACACTGGGCATCATCATGGGGATCTTCACTCTGTGCTGGCTGCCCTTCTTTCTGCTCAACGTGGTGGTGGCCATATGGAAGGGGCAGCACAACGACCTTGCCTTCAGGATACTGAACTGGATAGGATACGCAAACTCTGCCTTCAACCCGCTCATTTACTGTCGGAGTCCCGAGTTCAGGTATGCCTTCAAGGAAATTCTCTGCATGAAGAGGAACCGCCTCAGCAACCCGGGGCCCGTGAACGGATACATCTACAGCCGGCACAGCTGGCAAAGTGAGCAGCAAGGGAGGAGTAAAGGCAGCTCGGAAGACAGTGACACCAATGAAGGGTGTCTGGGGAAGGGAGCAGGGGTCTGCAGTGTGGACAGAGCAGTGGACCCCAACGGGAATTGCAGCAAAGGCCTATCGACTGTAACGACTGTCCTTTAAACTAGGATCCCTACGAAGGCCAATCCAGACGTGTTTACACTGCTATCATAAACGTTTTTCCAATTGACTTATGAAGGTAAGACCAGTCGAAGTGACTGGTAGTGTCTCTGGAGACTGCTTTAAAAAATAATCATGATCTGCTGAGGAAAGTATTCCTCTTTCAAATACTGTAGGTAAAGCCCTTATCCTTTTGTTACATTTAATGTTTAATTTCCATCTACCTCATTGCACCTTTTTTTAAAAATTTGTTTCTAGACTGGCTAACAAAATTGATCACATAAACGCACTGTCCACGGGAGGACAGTATCTCAGCTGTGTATTTATGCTACTAAATGGTCTGTGCATTGTATAACTGCTAATGATCTGGCTCCAGTTGAGTTTGTGGGCATGTGTTTTATCTCAGAGTTCTTGGCAAACTGTCTCAGAACATACTAACATAAAAATGTTTTTAAAATTCAAAGTTAATGTTGTTGGAGGCCATAAAATTCCATTCGGTGCGGATAGTGAGCTCTTATTTCCATCAGAATATGGACGAGGAGTACGGAAGGGTCAAACTTAATGCCTCTTTGGTGCTTTGTTCGACGGAAAACATTCCAAATCAAAGAAAAAATATAAATTGGCTTCATTTTGGTTCCATTTTTCTTTGATACGCTGCCTCAGTGTGAAAGATGATCAACAACAGGTGTGGCTGAACCTGTCTCTCCCTCTCTTTCTTGCTCTCTTTCTCTCTGTCTGTCTGTCTCTCTCTCCCCTCACTGCTCAGCAATGCTGTGAGGCCCTGCTCCCTGCTCTAGTATTTTACAACCTGTTGCATGGGCGTTTCTGTTGCCAGCAGATAGCACCAGAGATATGAACTTATCTGCATGTCACTGCTGAGCGATGAGAAACGCCTGGGGCCATCCTCTGTTAGTTACATGTTAAAGCTTGCAAGTTTGTATACGTTATATACTGTCAGCCAGATTCCATTATCAGCCCTGAGGATATTTAATATCTGTCTTTGCGGAGCAGATGACGTTATGGTTAATGTGGTTAATCCTGGGTTTTGAACTTTACAGCTTGCAGCTGTCGTATGAATGAATTCAAATGCATTTCTTTGAAAGTTTGCTGCTGCACAGCCCACAAGTCATATCTTGCACTCAGTCCGTGGGTTCATTTGTGCAACACCAAATCAGTTTTTTCTACATTATGTAGCTATTACGTAAGCGAAATGCAAACTATTCGTCCTCTGTCCCCCCTCTATGAATCCCCTTTGTTGCACAGGCCGTGTTTGTTTATTACGTTATGTGGTTGCTGTGTTTCAGCATCTGCTGTGTTTACTGAAACCAGAGAGGCAGTTTCCTCAGTCATGGCACAAGGGTACAAACCACACACACAATAATAAACAGTGTGTCAAAATAGCCGAGTGATAACAAAGTTCCAGGCCGAGATGATAAAACAGTCCTGAGCCGTGCACCTTTCTCACCGCTCCCTGACATTTCCCAGAGTCTCCTCACTGTAAACGGATGTCTCCATCTTTGTGAAAGTCTAACATTTGAAGACAGTTCCTCATTTGTTCCAGTTGTTTCAGTCAATTTAGGTCAGTCTGCTTAGTTTGCGGTCTCCAGGAAATGCTGAGCCCAGCCCAATAAACACGAATAAATCTATTATCTCTTCTGGTTTGCTGGGGCATCAGATAACACTGTTGTAAAAACAACACCGGGAATAGATTAGCTGATAACCAAAGCTTCCAATTTGCAGGTTGTTGTGTGTCCCAATTGGCCAACCTGAAATGAGACTCACATATTTTATCACCCATCTTAAAGGGGCACTATGTATTTTTGTAGAAAGAAATTAAAGCTCTGAATTTTAATATTTACAATATTAATGACGTAATAATACAAACTCAAAATTTACACGTTTTCCATCAGTGCACAGTAAGGTTCCCAGAACACTGTTTGAAGCTATAATGGTGGCAGGGTCCAAATATAAACAAAGTAAAACAGTATGAAACTATGTTGTCCTTTAAGGTCAATTTGTTTGTTTGTTGTCATAAAAAAAAAATCAGTCAATGCAGATCTTTCTCTCTGATTAAAATGTCTTCCCCAAAACTACATAGTGCAGCTTTAAGAGCACATGCTATTGTCACAGGAATGTCATTTTTTGACTGCGGCAAGCAAGCATTAATGAAAGATGAGCACTGAGCATGCAGGGCTTTAATTGGAGGATTTTTCCCACACTAAATAGCTTAATTGTAAGAGCATTAAACTGAAGAGGAGGAACAGAGGTGTTGTTGCAGATGTAACCCCCGTTCTGAAGTCTGTTTGGCAATCTCGTGCATGTTCTGATCAAAGTGACAGCATGCTAAATGTGGCTACTGAAGGCAGGGTGGGGGGGCAGGGAGCAGGGATTCTCCACCAGTCTAAATCGGTGTCAAAGACCTGTGTTTTTTTCATGTAGCGTCGCCTCTGGAGTGAGGTCGGCTGACACCGTCAAAACTGTGAACTTTGTTCCCTCAGAGGAATCTCTATGTACTGTATCCGCCAGGTTTGGTCTGCACTGTTGTCACAGATGTCAGGAATCACCGTAATCACGCTGTCATCATACGTCAATGTTTGCCATGTGAAAAACAAGCTCTTTCAATGTGTTGATCTTTTTCCTGTTTTTCTTTTTCATGGATTTACAGCAAAGTAAATGCAGGGGTTGGATGTCAGAGGGTCTCCAGGGCTTTTTTTTTTAATTTCAACATTTTCACTGTACAGCATGCACAAAGCACAAAACAGAGACAGATTCAAGACCAAGATTTTGATATGTATTTATTCATTCACAGTTAATCGCGCTACATTGATGAGTCACAGCTGGATTTAAAAAAAAAAAACAGTCTGTACTTAACACATCTGCCGTTTTTAGAAGCAATTCACATGTGATGGTTTGCTTGTCTGCTATGTATTTGTGGTGATGTACCTGTGGACTGTGGTGCCTTTTCTTTTCAAAGTGATCTGTTTTAGTCCAAGTGGAGCGGGTTGTGAACTATATATCCACACTGCTCCCTCCTGGCAGTGGCCTCTCCTTGCACCTCAGCTGTCTCAGAGTTATTAACGGTTACTGTTTCATCAATACGCCTGTATAATAAGGAATGTAATTCATGTCTTCACCTCCTTATGCTGGAGGACACAAAACAGTTACGTGCAATGAGTCTCAGATGATTAGCTGACACTACAAACATTCCATTCCAAGTACAGCTGGTGGTTAAGAGCCATAAACCATGTCTATTGATGCATTCAATGAACATTCGGTTCTGCCAACGACATTCAGCTTTAGATGTAGTTAACCCTGCAAACATTAAAAGTTAATTCTGGGGGACAAACAAGTCTTAGAAGATATATTTTCAATGTAAGAGATTCAAATAGATGTCATGGACCATGTTTGACCTGATCAAGGCTTCAAGATTTTAAATAAGTCACTTTACTCCCCATCATGAAATTCGAGCAGCACTGTATAGCACTTTCATGAGACACTTGTCGACTTTCTGAACAACCGAATCCATGTTTGAGTTCATGAACTATAAACAATTAATGGCCGGAGAGTCGTGCCTGTTCTCTCGTACCATAATATTTTTGTGGAAGTCCTCTTTCCTGTTTGAGAGTGAAGAGAGACAGAGAGACGATCACTGCAGAATCTCTGCACAGACGCTGTTGAAGGTGGATTATTCTGATAAATTGATGTACGTGAATGTGAATTTTCTATGAAACTTAAATATTGCTTTAGCCGTCAAAAGTAAACCTATTGTATGTGAACCTTTTTTCATGGCCAGAGTGGAAAAAACGGTCACTCAGCTGAATGTTTACTAAATGTTTGCAAGCTATTTTCGCACAAGTTTTTGTCACTGTTATTAAGGTAATGAAGCCTGTTACGAGATGTGGTGTCCTGTGATATTTATGAAAAAGCAATGTGTATGTGCTGTAACATTTGTATTGAAATAAATTATGTACATGTTGCACATCATATTCTCATTGCTGTGTCCTTTATGATAATTAATTTGCACGACAGTGAGTGGTAGATCCCAACCCTAAATACAAAAATATGAGGAATAAGTTTGAGGTATGGGTAAACCAGTCATCAGCAAGCGATCCAGAATGATTGATAGACAGAAGGGAGATCGTGATTTTATGAAAATGTCTCCATTCTCCTTTTGAAACTGCTCAATGCTTCAAGTAATCATATATCATACAGAGCACCTAATTTGATCCAAGAAATCCCTGGGGGCAGGACTGTAGAGATATATAGAGCCATAAAAATGTCTTAATATTTGGCCAGAGTGGAGAGGAGACACTAAACAGTATTTTTAAATGAGATTGTGCTTTTATCAGGCACAGTATTTTCTTTTTTCTTCATATGACACAGTGAAGTAATTTAACAATATAGTCCATATGACGAGTCATTCTTTGCATGACTGGGTGGGCCATATTTTCCAACTCTTAATCATTCATTCTGCCTAAATTATTGTGAAATGACTGTGTCGGCTGGCTGTGAGGTTTAATGAGACTGCTTTATATGTTTAGCTGCCTCTAGCTAGCATTACTTTCAAGGTCAAGAAATGCTACGGCACATTAGTTTGTCAGGTTACATTAAAAAAGGCCCGTTCACAATAGAACATCCACTGTGTGAGTGCGGTCTTGGTTATTAGAGTGCAGGTTAACCTTGACTCTGTCCTGCTCTTTATTAGATATGGGCAAAGTTAAAACTCGAGCAAACCCAGCCAAACTTATTGACAGTACAGATGTTCCAGACAGGTACAGTTGAAGGTGTAATTTGTAGAATATGGCCAGAATTCAAAGGTAGGTTGGTGGATGGTTGTATTTTTCTGTTTAGTAAAGGAAATAGAAGTAGAGCCTTTCATGCCCAGCTGAAACTACGGGTCTATCAGACTGTCGCCTCTTGCAGGTGTTCTGTCGACATGTTCTGCCTATCAAGATGTGCAATTACATCTACTTAGATAGGAAGGTAAGGGTTAGGGCAGGGGTAGTGTTATCAATTCACATTAATTGATGACATGATAACATTAATTGATTGTCGGTGCTAGCTGGTTAACATGCTAATTTCAGCTGACGTCTTTGCAACACAGTACATGACGCCAAAACTGCTGTTTCTTCCCACTCTGTTGATGATTTCATCTTGTTTGTCTTGAAATGAGAAGCCAGCTTTCGGCTGTCTCTTTAAAAAAAATGGCACTGTTATCACTGTAAAATGGTGGGAAGGGCAATACGGTGATCTATGAACTAATGTAAGTACTCAAGTATCCGCCCTAGACCTACTTATGATTATGTAAACGGTCTCGAACCTATCTATCAACTCATTATTCATACTCTTTTGCTGCTGTTTCCTCCTTCAAGAGGCATCCTTAATGTAAATGCATCCGCTACTGCACAAAAGAGCTCTTCGCTACCCGTTGCCCTCTAATCCGAGTTTTCCCCTGCAGCATCAGTTCAACTTGTGTCAAATGCTCCGTGTCTTTCAGGGGTTTAGACGTGCACTGAGAACGATCAGCGAGGATGTGTGCGGACTTAAGTATGAGAGATCTTGCACATGCTCTCTGGAGCTTGATGGCAGATTTTTAAAACTGACGGAAAAACTTAAAGAACTCATCTCCAACTTTTTGTTGCCAACAGTATGCTCAGGCTTTCAAATTGTAATATCTATTCTTATTCTTAAAAGGACTCAGGTCCTTAAGAGCAAGATAGAAAAAAGTCCAATTTCCCATATCTAGACCTACCATGTTGTCAGTTGTAAAGAACAGGGAGGGAAACTCTGTGGAAAAAAAAGAGGTTTTGGTACAGGATGAATATTTTCTCAGATATGTTAATCATGGCAGTGACATATTGCATAAGAAAAAGTTGTCTCTGATAGATCGATAAGTCCCCTGGCACTTTGGTGACTGCAGTGACCGAGGCACCACGATGTCTACAGACCCCTCGCTCCCAAGGGCCTTACTGAGACGTGGGTGTGTGTGTGTGTGTGTGTGTGTGTGTGTGTGTGTGTGTATTTGCTAGCATGTGGATGTATGCACGCGCATAGGCGCATCTCAAATCAGAGCTTGTCCACATTTGAAAAACGTGCCCCACCCGACTTGAGGTTATAAAAGCAAACATGAACTCAAAAGATGTGCTTCATTCTGTTTTCAAGGCCAAAGAAAATGTAATAAAGCATGTCTTCAAAAATATTTAACTTCTCAAACGTACTATATTCCGCTTGTCACTATACCACAAAATTCACTTATCCTGTAATTGTTCTCATTTGTCACTGTATCATACTAATTTTCTTCAGCCAGACATATGTACTCAGAATATATAATAGAATACTTCCTTTGACAGTGATTTATGCTCTTTTCTATAAGACCGGAGACGCTGGATTGTTGCTGTATCAGCTCTTTTCCCTGAGTCCCTTTGGCGACAAAATAGATCATAGTTAAAGAAACAAATCCACGTTCACATGACATGCAGTGCAAATCAATTGGCAAATACCAAGATATAAATGGGATAGATGTGACATTAGTGATGTGAAGCCAATATAGGATGTAGGGGTTAAGGGTTAATCACATGATGAATGGTCCCTCCATAGCTCTTTGGGACATGTGAACACAAATGTTATGTCACAGCAGTCCGTACAGTATGTGTTCATTATCTATTACTGTTTTTCTACTATTTTCTACTTCTTCTACTAGAAGCTATGGCTGGTAATTTATTTTAGAAGCATTTTTTTTTTGTTGAAAACCTTAACATCCTGACTAATCAAAATGTCAAATGCTCTGACAAAAGTGTCATACACCCTTGAGGAATTTGTAAAGTATTGTTCTTCTTCTTTTCTAATACTCTCTTGTGCCTGCTGATTTCCTCATTCCTGACTGTAAGGTTTTAGTGGTTCCTGATTTTTTTTCTCTCCCAGAGACCAAATGAGGATAACACAGAGCCCTCCCAGGGCACTTTCCTGCAGTATGTACAGAGCAGCTCCTCTGAACAGACTGCCTAAAAACTGCATACATCTGTTTGTGGTTTTCTGTGATGAAAAATGCATTCTGGCTTTGGTTTACAGAAGTACGCGTAGGGGTGGTCACACACAATAACAATAACAATCAGCAGAGAGTGTTGTGTGACTTAATTTCAAGTGTCATCCTTGTGATTCAAGTTTTATTAGTCTTTTTCTTCTCCTTTTTCTTCTGCTTATGGTGGCTGACTTTTGGTTTAAATCTGAATAAATTGGCACACTGACACAGGCCAACAAGGATGCAGTGTAATAATGCTATTTAAATATGCCGAAGCTGTCTTTTTCTGTTCTCTCCTAATAGCTCAATTATCTGACAAAATAACTGTCATAATTTGCTTCCAAATAATCAATTTGACTCTGAGCCGCCAGTTCCATGTTATTGTCCTCTTAATGGTAAGCAATTGTATTTGTTGATGGCTCTGTTAAGTATCGTTTTTACCACCTTTCTAAAGCCACCCTGGTGCCTAATGTAATGCCACAGTGTAGTTCTGTCTGGTGTTGTATGGTATAGTGTTATCTAAGCTGCAAGAATTGACTTTTGAACACATATTCATCCTCCTGTTGCACACTCATCAGCAAGACTGCTAAAATGGAAAGCTTACATCAATCATACACCGCTTTGTTATCACAACTCACAGGACCACTCCGTACCCAAGACTGATGAATAGGAGCAGTGTGACGAAGTACAGTCTGTCACTCACAGGTGGATGTGCGTAAACGTCCATTGTAAAATGTTCCTCTTGTCAAATAACTGGAAATCTCACAAGTTGTAAATCAGTCAGAAGAAACACAAGCACAGGAAGGAATGACTGTCACATTTTTGTCGTGTCCTAACGAGAGGAAATTCCTTGTTCGGACCTATCACAGCCAGACTTGTCAGGCCTCGTCACCGCCCTCTTTATCCCTTTGACACCAGAATTACGTACCCCAGCATTCATGACATGCTCCGAGGCAAAGATGCTTGTCAGTCGAGTAAACAGATGCCTAATAAGGAGCTACAGATATGGATAAAGTGAGATACCGGAGCGTAGAGGAAACTAACAAGTGTGTCTAAGTGTGTGTATGGGGTTTTATGGGCTTATGGTTAATGTCCTGTGGCAAGGAAATATCCAAGAGTAAACCCTGACTCAACAGAGGAGCACAGCAGTTGAAAGTGTGTGGAAGCTATGAATTGAATTTAAAACACAACAAATACTTCACATAGGGAGCTTATTTGATCAAATCCATGCCTGTTGCTGCTCTTGCATCAGGAAAATGGACATACTTTTACGAATGTCATGGCAAAAGGGAGCAAAAATTAATAAAGTTAGCATTTATTTAATATTTTTGAAGTAAAAGCTTGACCATATGTCTGAATCGCACACAACACAAGAATAAACTCCAAATTAAATGGTGGTAATGTTGAGTTTTTTTCTTCAAACAGCTCATATGTTGAAACTTTACATTTCTTTGTCATGTTGCAGTTTTATGATTTTTTAGGTTCAACTTTCGATTTATGATGTGACAGTGCTTTGCTTATGGTCTGGTTAGGTTGAGGAACAAAAAAACTACTTGGTCAGGGTTAGGTTAGAGGCAGGCTTGCAAAGTGAATGGGATGGATCAGAGGTGAAATTTGGTGTCAGGGCCAAAATTACTCTTACAGAAAGTGTTTAGGAACACGTTTCAGGCAATTTGGAGTCGGTTGGTGCGTATTTCTATTGACATTTTTTTGGATCACATAGTTGGATCTAAGGTTCAGGTTAGGTTGGGGCAGAAGATTAATTCGGTCAGTAAACTGAATCCATCAGATTTTGGGTCAAATGACCTGGTAGCTATTGCCATTCCATTTTGGGATTGATTTTGAGTCGATGGGTCAACAAAGTGGAAGCTATTGAAAACAATGGCATATGTTTTCATGAAAAATGGTGATTTTTCATTAAAATATTCATGAAAAATAGAAATTCCACTAAAATCCAATAAAAACTGCTGTGTCTCATTCTACCAGTATAACAAGACATGTCGGCATTGATTTCGAGTGGATGGCTCAAATGACCTGGGAGCTATTGAAAAAATTGGGCGGTGTATTCGCCAAAAATGGTGATTTTTCATGAAAATATTCACCAAAAATAGAAATTCCACTAAAATCCAATAAAAACTGCTGTGTCTCATTCTACCAGTATAACAAGACATGTCGGCATTGATTTCGAGTGGATGGCTCAAATGACCTGGGAGCTATTGAAAAAATCGGGCGGTGTATTCGCCAAAAATGGTGATTTTTCATTAAAATATTCACCAAAAATAGAAATTCCACTAAAATCCAATGAAAACTGCTGTGTCTCATTCTACCAGTATAACAAGACATGTCAGCATTGATTTCGAGTGGATGGCTCAAATGACCTGGGAGCTATTGAAAAAATCGGGCGGTGTATTCGCCAAAAATGGTGATTTTTCATTCAAATATTCACCAAAAATAGAAATTCCACTAAAATCCAATAAAAACTGCTGTGTCTCATTCTACCAGTATAACAAGACATGTCGGCATTGATTTCGAGTGGATGGCTCAAATGACCTGGGAGCTATTGAAAAAATCGGGCGGTGTATTCGCCAAAAATGGTGATTTTTCATTCAAATATTCACCAAAAATAGAAATTCCACTAAAATCCAATAAAAACTGCTGTGTCTCATTCTACCAGTATAACAAGACATGTCGGCATTGATTTCGAGTGGATGGCTCAAATGACCTTGGAGCTATTGAAAAAAATCGGGCGGTGTATTAGCCAAAAATGGTGATTTTTCATTAAAATATTCATGAAAAATAGAAAGTCCAATAAAATCCAATAAAAACTGCTGTGTCTCATTCTACCAGTATAACAAGACATGTCGGCATTGATTTCGAGTGGATGGCTCAAATGACCTGGGAGCTATTGAAAAAATCGGGCGGTGTATTTGCCAAAAATGGTGATTTTTCATTCAAATATTCACCAAAAATAGAAATTCCACTAAAATCCAATAAAAACTGCTGTGTCTCATTCTACCAGTATAACAAGACATGTCGGCATTGATTTCGAGTGGATGGCTCAAATGACCTGGGAGCTATTGAAAAAATCGGGCGGTGTATTCGCCAAAAATGGTGATTTTTCATTCAAATATTCACCAAAAATAGAAATTCCACTAAAATCCAATAAAAACTGCTGTGTCTCATTCTACCTGTATAACAAGACATGTCGGCATTGATTTCGAGTGGATGGCTCAAATGACCTGGGAGCTATTGAAAAAATCGGGCGGTGTATTCGCCAAAAATGGTGATTTTTCATTCAAATATTCACCAAAAATAGAAATTCCACTAAAATCCAATAAAAACTGCTGTGTCTCATTCTACCAGTATAACAAGACATGTCGGCATTGATTTCGAGTGGATGGCTCAAATGACCTGGGAGCTATTGAAAAAATCGGGCGGTGTATTCGCCAAAAATGGTGATTTTTCATTCAAATATTCACCAAAAATAGAAATTCCACTAAAATCCAATAAAAACTGCTGTGTCTCATTCTACCAGTATAACAAGACATGTCGGCATTGATTTCGAGTGGATGGCTCAAATGACCTGGGAGCTATTGAAAAAATCGGGCGGTGTATTCGCCAAAAATGGTGATTTTTCATTCAAATATTCACCAAAAATAGAAATTCCACTAAAATCCAATAAAAACTGCTGTGTCTCATTCTACCAGTATAACAAGACATGTCGGCATTGATTTCGAGTGGATGGCTCAAATGACCTGGGAGCTATTGAAAAAATCGGGCGGTGTATTCGCCAAAAATGGCGATTTTTCATTAAAATATTCATGAAAAATAGAAATTCCACTAAAATCCAATAAAAACTGCTGTGTCTCATTCTACCAGTATAACAAGACATGTCGGCATTGATTTCGAGTGGATGGCTCAAATGACCTGGGAGCTATTGAAAAAATCGGGCGGTGTATTCGCCAAAAATGGTGATTTTTCATTAAAATATTCACCAAAAATAGAAATTCGACTAAAATCCAATAAAAACTGCTGTGTCTCATTCTACCAGTATAACAAGACATGTCGGCATTGATTTCGAGTGGATGGCTCAAATGACCTGGGAGCTATTGAAAAAATCGGGCGGTGTATTTGCCAAAAATGGTGATTTTTCATGAAAATATTCACCAAAAATAGAAATTCGACTAAAATCCAATAAAAACTGCTGTGTCTCATTCTACCAGTATAACAAGACATGTCGGCATTGATTTCGAGTGGATGGCTCAAATGACCTGGGAGCTATTGAAAAAATCGGGCGGTGTATTCGCCAAAAATGGTGATTTTTCATTAAAATATTCACCAAAAATAGAAATTCGACTAAAATCCAATAAAAACTGCTGTGTCTCATTCTACCAGTATAACAAGACATGTCGGCATTGATTTCGAGTGGATGGCTCAAATGACCTGGGAGCTATTGAAAAAATCGGGCGGTGTATTTGCCAAAAATGGTGATTTTTCATGAAAATATTCACCAAAAATAGAAATTCGACTAAAATCCAATAAAAACTGCTGTGTCTCATTCTACCAGTATAACAAGACATGTCGGCATTGATTTCGAGTGGATGGCTCAAATGACCTGGGAGCTATTGAAAAAATCGGGCGGTGTATTTGCCAAAAATGGTGATTTTTCATGAAAATATTCACCAAAAATAGAAATTCCACTAAAATCCAATAAAAACTGCTGTGTCTCATTCTACCAGTATAACAAGACATGTCGGCATTGATTTCGAGTGGATGGCTCAAATGACCTGGGAGCTATTGAAAAAACTGAGCGGTGTATTCGCCAAAAATGGTGATTTTTCATGAAAATATTCACCAAAAATAGAAATTCCACTAAAATCCAATAAAAACTGCTGTGTCTCATTCTACCAGTATAACAAGACATGTCGGCATTGATTTCGAGTGGATGGCTCAAATGACCTGGGAGCTATTGAAAAAATCGGGCGGTGTATTCGCCAAAAATGGTGATTTTTCATTAAAATATTCACCAAAAATAGAAATTCCACTAAAATCCAATAAAAACTGCTGTGTCTCATTCTACCAGTATAACAAGACATGTCGGCGTTGATTTCGAGTGGATGGCTCAAATGACCTGGGAGCTATTGAAAAAATCGGGCGGAGTATTCGCCAAAAATGGTGATTTTTCATTAAAATATTCATGAAAAATAGAAATTCAACTAAAATCCAATAAAAACTGCTGTGTCTCATTCTACCAGTATAACAAGACATGTCGGCATTGATTTCGAGTGGATGGCTCAAATGACCTGGGAGCTATTGAAAAAATCGGGCGGTGTATTCGCCAAAAATGGTGATTTTTCATTAAAATATTCATGAAAAATAGAAATTCCACTAAAATCCAATAAAAACTGCTGTGTCTCATTCTACCAGTATAACAAGACATGTCGGCATTGATTTCGACTGGATGGCTCAAATGACCTGGGAGCTATTGAAAAAATCGGGCGGTGTATTCGCCAAAAATGGTGATTTTTCATTCAAATATTCATGAAAAATAGAAATTCCACTAAAATCCAATAAAAACTGCTGTGTCTCATTCTACCAGTATAACAAGACATGTCGGCATTGATTTCGAGTGGATGGCTCAAATGACCTGGGAGCTATTGAAAAAATCGGGCGGTGTATTCGCCAAAAATGGCGATTTTTCATTAAAATATTCATGAAAAATAGAAATTCCACTAAAATCCAATAAAAACTGCTGTGTCTCATTCTACCAGTATAACAAGACATGTCGGCATTGATTTCGAGTGGATGGCTCAAATGACCTGGGAGCTATTGAAAAAATCGGGCGGTGTATTCGCCAAAAATGGTGATTTTTCATTAAAATATTCACCAAAAATAGAAATTCCACTAAAATCCAATAAAAACTGCTGTGTCTCATTCTACCAGTATAACAAGACATGTCGGCATTGATTTCGAGTGGATGGCTCAAATGACCTGGGAGCTATTGAAAAAATCGGGCGGTGTATTCGCCAAAAATGGTGATTTTTCATGAAAATATTCACCAAAAATAGAAATTCCACTAAAATCCAATAAAAACTGCTGTGTCTCATTCTACCAGTATAACAAGACATGTCGGCATTGATTTCGAGTGGATGGCTCAAATGACCTGGGAGCTATTGAAAAAATCGGGCGGTGTATTCGCCAAAAATGGTGATTTTTCATTAAAATATTCACCAAAAATAGAAATTCCACTAAAATCCAATAAAAACTGCTGTGTCTCATTCTACCAGTATAACAAGACATGTCGGCATTGATTTCGAGTGGATGGCTCAAATGACCTGGGAGCTATTGAAAAAATCGGGCGGTGTATTTGCCAAAAATGGTGATTTTTCATTAAAATATTCACCAAAAATAGAAATTCCACTAAAATCCAATAAAAACTGCTGTGTCTCATTCTACCAGTATAACAAGACATGTCGGCGTTGATTTCGAGTGGATGGCTCAAATGACCTGGGAGCTATTGAAAAAATCGGGCGGTGTATTCGCCAAAAATGGTGATTTTTCATTAAAATATTCACCAAAAATAGAAATTCCACTAAAATCCAATGAAAACTGCTGTGTCTCATTCTACCAGTATAACAAGACATGTCGGCATTGATTTCGAGTGGATGGCTCAAATGACCTGGGAGCTATTGAAAAAATCGGGCGGTGTATTCACCAAAAATGGTGATTTTTCATGAAAATATTCACCAAAAATAGAAATTCCACTAAAATCCAATAAAAACTGCTGTGTCTCATTCTACCAGTATAACAAGACATGTCGGCATTGATTTCGAGTGGATGGCTCAAATGACCTGGGAGCTATTGAAAAAATCGGGCGGTGTATTCGCCAAAAATGGTGATTTTTCATTCAAATATTCACCAAAAATAGAAATTCCACTAAAATCCAATAAAAACTGCTGTGTCTCATTCTACCAGTATAACAAGACATGTCGGCATTGATTTCGAGTGGATGGCTCAAATGACCTGGGAGCTATTGAAAAAATCGGACGGTGTATTCGCCAAAAATGGTGATTTTTCATGAAAATATTCACCAAAAATAGAAATTCGACTAAAATCCAATAAAAACTGCTGTGTCTCATTCTACCAGTATAACAAGACATGTCGGCATTGATTTCGAGTGGATGGCTCAAATGACCTGGGAGCTATTGAAAAAATCGGGCGGTGTATTCGCCAAAAATGGTGATTTTTCATTCAAATATTCACCAAAAATAGAAATTCCACTAAAATCCAATAAAAACTGCTGTGTCTCATTCTACCAGTATAACAAGACATGTCGGCATTGATTTCGAGTGGATGGCTCAAATGACCTGGGAGCTATTGAAAAAATCGGGCGGTGTATTCGCCAAAAATGGCGATTTTTCATTAAAATATTCATGAAAAATAGAAATTCCACTAAAATCCAATAAAAACTGCTGTGTCTCATTCTACCAGTATAACAAGACATGTCGGCATTGATTTCGAGTGGATGGCTCAAATGACCTGGGAGCTATTGAAAAAATCGGGCGGTGTATTTGCCAAAAATGGTGATTTTTCATGAAAATATTCACCAAAAATAGAAATTCGACTAAAATCCAATAAAAACTGCTGTGTCTCATTCTACCAGTATAACAAGACATGTCGGCATTGATTTCGAGTGGATGGCTCAAATGACCTGGGAGCTATTGAAAAAATCGGGCGGTGTATTCGCCAAAAATGGTGATTTTTCATTAAAATATTCACCAAAAATAGAAATTCGACTAAAATCCAATAAAAACTGCTGTGTCTCATTCTACCAGTATAACAAGACATGTCGGCATTGATTTCGAGTGGATGGCTCAAATGACCTGGGAGCTATTGAAAAAATCGGGCGGTGTATTTGCCAAAAATGGTGATTTTTCATGAAAATATTCACCAAAAATAGAAATTCGACTAAAATCCAATAAAAACTGCTGTGTCTCATTCTACCAGTATAACAAGACATGTCGGCATTGATTTCGAGTGGATGGCTCAAATGACCTGGGAGCTATTGAAAAAATCGGGCGGTGTATTTGCCAAAAATGGTGATTTTTCATGAAAATATTCACCAAAAATAGAAATTCCACTAAAATCCAATAAAAACTGCTGTGTCTCATTCTACCAGTATAACAAGACATGTCGGCATTGATTTCGAGTGGATGGCTCAAATGACCTGGGAGCTATTGAAAAAACTGAGCGGTGTATTCGCCAAAAATGGTGATTTTTCATGAAAATATTCACCAAAAATAGAAATTCCACTAAAATCCAATAAAAACTGCTGTGTCTCATTCTACCAGTATAACAAGACATGTCGGCATTGATTTCGAGTGGATGGCTCAAATGACCTGGGAGCTATTGAAAAAATCGGGCGGTGTATTCGCCAAAAATGGTGATTTTTCATTCAAATATTCACCAAAAATAGAAATTCCACTAAAATCCAATAAAAACTGCTGTGTCTCATTCTACCAGTATAACAAGACATGTCGGCGTTGATTTCGAGTGGATGGCTCAAATGACCTGGGAGCTATTGAAAAAATCGGGCGGAGTATTCGCCAAAAATAGTGATTTTTCATTAAAATATTCATGAAAAATAGAAATTCAACTAAAATCCAATAAAAACTGCTGTGTCTCATTCTACCAGTATAACAAGACATGTCGGCATTGATTTCGAGTGGATGGCTCAAATGACCTGGGAGCTATTGAAAAAATCGGGCGGTGTATTCGCCAAAAATGGTGATTTTTCATTAAAATATTCATGAAAAATAGAAATTCCACTAAAATCCAATAAAAACTGCTGTGTCTCATTCTACCAGTATAACAAGACATGTCGGCATTGATTTCGACTGGATGGCTCAAATGACCTGGGAGCTATTGAAAAAATCGGGCGGTGTATTCGCCAAAAATGGTGATTTTTCATTCAAATATTCACCAAAAATAGAAATTCCACTAAAATCCAATAAAAACTGCTGTGTCTCATTCTACCAGTATAACAAGACATGTCGGCATTGATTTCGAGTGGATGGCTCAAATGACCTGGGAGCTATTGAAAAAATCGGGCGGTGTATTCGCCAAAAATGGTGATTTTTCATTCAAATATTCATGAAAAATAGAAATTCCACTAAAATCCAATAAAAACTGCTGTGTCTCATTCTACCAGTATAACAAGACATGTCGGCATTGATTTCGAGTGGATGGCTCAAATGACCTGGGAGCTATTGAAAAAATCGGGCGGTGTATTCGCCAAAAATGGCGATTTTTCATTAAAATATTCATGAAAAATAGAAATTCCACTAAAATCCAATAAAAACTGCTGTGTCTCATTCTACCAGTATAACAAGACATGTCGGCATTGATTTCGAGTGGATGGCTCAAATGACCTGGGAGCTATTGAAAAAATCGGGCGGTGTATTCGCCAAAAATGGTGATTTTTCATTCAAATATTCATGAAAAATAGAAATTCCACTAAAATCCAATAAAAACTGCTGTGTCTCATTCTACCAGTATAACAAGACATGTCGGCATTGATTTCGAGTGGATGGCTCAAATGACCTGGGAGCTATTGAAAAAATCGGGCGGTGTATTCGCCAAAAATGGTGATTTTTCATGAAAATATTCACCAAAAATAGAAATTCCACTAAAATCCAATAAAAACTGCTGTGTCTCATTCTACCAGTATAACAAGACATGTCGGCATTGATTTCGAGTGGATGGCTCAAATGACCTGGGAGCTATTGAAAAAATCGGGCGGTGTATTCGCCAAAAATGGTGATTTTTCATTAAAATATTCACCAAAAATAGAAATTCGACTAAAATCCAATAAAAACTGCTGTGTCTCATTCTACCAGTATAACAAGACATGTCGGCATTGATTTCGAGTGGATGGCTCAAATGACCTGGGAGCTATTGAAAAAATCGGGCGGTGTATTTGCCAAAAATGGTGATTTTTCATGAAAATATTCACCAAAAATAGAAATTCGACTAAAATCCAATAAAAACTGCTGTGTCTCATTCTACCAGTATAACAAGACATGTCGGCATTGATTTCGAGTGGATGGCTCAAATGACCTGGGAGCTATTGAAAAAATCGGGCGGTGTATTCGCCAAAAATGGTGATTTTTCATTAAAATATTCACCAAAAATAGAAATTCCACTAAAATCCAATAAAAACTGCTGTGTCTCATTCTACCAGTATAACAAGACATGTCGGCGTTGATTTCGAGTGGATGGCTCAAATGACCTGGGAGCTATTGAAAAAATCGGGCGGTGTATTCGCCAAAAATGGTGATTTTTCATTAAAATATTCACCAAAAATAGAAATTCCACTAAAATCCAATGAAAACTGCTGTGTCTCATTCTACCAGTATAACAAGACATGTCGGCATTGATTTCGAGTGGATGGCTCAAATGACCTGGGAGCTATTGAAAAAATCGGGCGGTGTATTCACCAAAAATGGTGATTTTTCATGAAAATATTCACCAAAAATAGAAATTCCACTAAAATCCAATAAAAACTGCTGTGTCTCATTCTACCAGTATAACAAGACATGTCGGCATTGATTTCGAGTGGATGGCTCAAATGACCTGGGAGCTATTGAAAAAATCGGGCGGTGTATTCGCCAAAAATGGTGATTTTTCATTCAAATATTCACCAAAAATAGAAATTCCACTAAAATCCAATAAAAACTGCTGTGTCTCATTCTACCAGTATAACAAGACATGTCGGCATTGATTTCGAGTGGATGGCTCAAATGACCTGGGAGCTATTGAAAAAATCGGGCGGTGTATTCGCCAAAAATGGCGATTTTTCATTAAAATATTCATGAAAAATAGAAATTCCACTAAAATCCAATAAAAACTGCTGTGTCTCATTCTACCAGTATAACAAGACATGTCGGCATTGATTTCGAGTGGATGGCTCAAATGACCTGGGAGCTATTGAAAAAATCGGGCGGTGTATTTGCCAAAAATGGTGATTTTTCATGAAAATATTCACCAAAAATAGAAATTCCACTAAAATCCAATAAAAACTGCTGTGTCTCATTCTACCAGTATAACAAGACATGTCGGCATTGATTTCGAGTGGATGGCTCAAATGACCTGGGAGCTATTGAAAAAATCGGGCGGTGTATTCGCCAAAAATGGTGATTTTTCATTCAAATATTCACCAAAAATAGAAATTCCACTAAAATCCAATAAAAACTGCTGTGTCTCATTCTACCAGTATAACAAGACATGTCGGCATTGATTTCGAGTGGATGGCTCAAATGACCTGGGAGCTATTGAAAAAATCGGGCGGTGTATTTGCCAAAAATGGTGATTTTTCATTCAAATATTCACCAAAAATAGAAATTCCACTAAAATCCAATAAAAACTGCTGTGTCTCATTCTACCAGTATAACAAGACATGTCGGCATTGATTTCGAGTGGATGGCTCAAATGACCTGGGAGCTATTGAAAAAATCGGGCGGTGTATTCGCCAAAAATGGCGATTTTTCATTAAATTATTCACCAAAAATAGAAATTCCACTAAAATCCAATAAAAACTGCTGTGTCTCATTCTACCAGTATAACAAGACATGTCGGCATTGATTTCGAGTGGATGGCTCAAATGACCTGGGAGCTATTGAAAAAATCGGGCGGTGTATTCGCCAAAAATGGTGATTTTTCATTCAAATATTCACCAAAAATAGAAATTCCACTAAAATCCAATAAAAACTGCTGTGTCTCATTCTACCAGTATAACAAGACATGTCGGCATTGATTTCGAGTGGATGGCTCAAATGACCTGGGAGCTATTGAAAAAATCGGGCGGTGTATTCGCCAAAAATGGTGATTTTTCATTCAAATATTCACCAAAAATAGAAATTCCACTAAAATCCAATAAAAACTGCTGTGTCTCATTCTACCAGTATAACAAGACATGTCGGCATTGATTTCGAGTGGATGGCTCAAATGACCTGGGAGCTATTGAAAAAATCGGGCGGTGTATTTGCCAAAAAAGGTGATTTTTCATGAAAATATTCACCAAAAATAGAAATTCCACTAAAATCCAATAAAAAGTGCTGTGTCTCATTCTACCAGTATAACAAGACATGTCGGCATTGATTTCGAGTGGATGGCTCAAATGACCTGGGAGCTATTGAAAAAATCGGGCGGTGTATTCGCCAAAAATGGTGATTTTTCATTCAAATATTCACCAAAAATAGAAATTCCACTAAAATCCAATAAAAACTGCTGTGTCTCATTCTACCAGTATAACAAGACATGTCGGCATTGATTTCGAGTGGATGGCTCAAATGACCTGGGAGCTATTGAAAAAATCGGGCGGTGTATTTGCCAAAAATGGTGATTTTTCATTCAAATATTCACCAAAAATAGAAATTCCACTAAAATCCAATAAAAACTGCTGTGTCTCATTCTACCAGTATAACAAGACATGTCGGCATTGATTTCGAGTGGATGGCTCAAATGACCTGGGAGCTATTGAAAAAATCGGGCGGTGTATTCGCCAAAAATGGTGATTTTTCATTCAAATATTCATGAAAAATAGAAATTCCACTAAAATCCAATAAAAACTGCTGTGTCTCATTCTACCAGTATAACAAGACATGTCGGCATTGATTTCGAGTGGATGGCTCAAATGACCTGGGAGCTATTGAAAAAATCGGGCGGTGTATTTGCCAAAAATGGTGATTTTTCATTCAAATATTCACCAAAAATAGAAATTCCACTAAAATCCAATAAAAACTGCTGTGTCTCATTCTACCAGTATAACAAGACATGTCGGCATTGATTTCGAGTGGATGGCTCAAATGACCTGGGAGCTATTGAGAAAATCGGGCGGTGTATTCGCCAAAAATGGTGATTTTTCATTCAAATATTCACCAAAAATAGAAATTCCACTAAAATCCAATAAAAACTGCTGTGTCTCATTCTACCAGTATAACAAGACATGTCGGCATTGATTTCGAGTGGATGGCTCAAATGACCTGGGAGCTATTGAAAAAATCGGGCGGTGTATTCGCCAAAAATGGCGATTTTTCATTAAAATATTCACCAAAAATAGAAATTCCACTAAAATCCAATAAAAACTGCTGTGTCTCATTCTATTAGTATAACAAGACATGTCGGCATTGATTTCGAGTGGATGGCTCAAATGACCTGGGAGCTATTGAAAAAATCGGGCGGTGTATTTGCCAAAAATGGTGATTTTTCATTCAAATATTCACCAAAAATAGAAATTCCACTAAAATCCAATGAAAACTGCTGTGTCTCATTCTACCAGTATAACAAGACATGTCGGCATTGATTTCGAGTGGATGGCTCAAATGACCTGGGAGCTATTGAAAAAATCGGGCGGTGTATTCGCCAAAAATGGTGATTTTTCATTCAAATATTCACCAAAAATAGAAATTCCACTAAAATCCAATAAAAACTGCTGTGTCTCATTCTACCAGTATAACAAGACATGTCGGCATTGATTTCGAGTGGATGGCTCAAATGACCTGGGAGCTATTGAAAAAATCGGGCGGTGTATTCGCCAAAAATGGCGATTTTTCATTAAATTATTCACCAAAAATAGAAATTCCACTAAAATCCAATAAAAACTGCTGTGTCTCATTCTACCAGTATAACAAGACATGTCGGCATTGATTTCGAGTGGATGGCTCAAATGACCTGGGAGCTATTGAAAAAATCGGGCGGTGTATTCGCCAAAAATGGTGATTTTTCATTCAAATATTCACCAAAAATAGAAATTCCACTAAAATCCAATAAAAACTGCTGTGTCTCATTCTACCAGTATAACAAGACATGTCGGCATTGATTTCGAGTGGATGGCTCAAATGACCTGGGAGCTATTGAAAAAATCGGGCGGTGTATTCGCCAAAAATGGCGATTTTTCATTAAATTATTCACCAAAAATAGAAATTCCACTAAAATCCAATAAAAACTGCTGTGTCTCATTCTACCAGTATAACAAGACATGTCGGCATTGATTTCGAGTGGATGGCTCAAATGACCTGGGAGCTATTGAAAAAATCGGGCGGTGTATTCGCCAAAAATGGTGATTTTTCATTCAAATATTCACCAAAAATAGAAATTCCACTAAAATCCAATAAAAACTGCTGTGTCTCATTCTACCAGTATAACAAGACATGTCGGCATTGATTTCGAGTGGATGGCTCAAATGACCTGGGAGCTATTGAAAAAATCGGGCGGTGTATTCGGCAAAAATGGTGATTTTTCATTCAAATATTCACCAAAAATAGAAATTCCACTAAAATCTAATAAAAACTGCTGTGTCTCATTCTACCAGTATAACAAGACATGTCGGCATTGATTTCGAGTGGATGGCTCAAATGACCTGGGAGCTATTGAAAAAATCGGGCGGTGTATTCGCCAAAAATGGTGATTTTTCATTAAAATATTCATGAAAAATAGAAATTCCACTAAAATCCAATAAAAACTGCTGTGTCTCATTCTACCAGTATAACAAGACATGTCGGCATTGATTTCGAGTGGATGGCTCAAATGACCTGGGAGCTATTGAAAAAATCGGGCGGTGTATTCGCCAAAAATGGTGATTTTTCATTCAAATATTCACCAAAAATAGAAATTCCACTAAAATCCAATAAAAACTGCTGTGTCTCATTCTACCAGTATAACAAGACATGTCGGCATTGATTTCGAGTGGATGGCTCAAATGACCTGGGAGCTATTGAAAAAATTGGGCGGTGTATTCGCCAAAAATGGTGATTTTTCATTCAAATATTCACCAAAAATAGAAATTCCACTAAAATCCAATAAAAACTGCTGTGTCTCATTCTACCAGTATAACAAGACATGTCGGCATTGATTTCGAGTGGATGGCTCAAATGACCTGGGAGCTATTGAAAAAATCGGGCGGTGTATTCGCCAAAAATGGTGATTTTTCATTCAAATATTCATGAAAAATAGAAATTCCACTAAAATCCAATAAAAACTGCTGTGTCTCATTCTACCAGTATAACAAGACATGTCGGCATTGATTTCGAGTGGATGGCTCAAATGACCTGGGAGCTATTGAAAAAATCGGGCGGTGTATTCGCCAAAAATGGCGATTTTTCATTCAAATATTCATGAAAAATAGAAATTCCACTAAAATCCAATAAAAACTGCTGTGTCTCATTCTACCAGTATAACAAGACATGTCGGCATTGATTTCGAGTGGATGGCTCAAATGACCTGGGAGCTATTGAAAAAAATCGGGCGGTGTATTCGCCAAAAATGGTGATTTTTCATTCAAATATTCACCAAAAATAGAAATTCCACTAAAATCCAATAAAAACTGCTGTGTCTCATTCTACCAGTATAACAAGACATGTCGGCATTGATTTCGAGTGGATGGCTCAAATGACCTGGGAGCTATTGAAAAAATCGGGCGGTGTATTCGCCAAAAATGGCGATTTTTCATTAAATTATTCACCAAAAATAGAAATTCCACTAAAATCCAATAAAAACTGCTGTGTCTCATTCTACCAGTATAACAAGACATGTCGGCATTGATTTCGAGTGGATGGCTCAAATGACCTGGGAGCTATTGAAAAAATCGGGCGGTGTATTCGCCAAAAATGGTGATTTTTCATTCAAATATTCACCAAAAATAGAAATTCCACTAAAATCCAATAAAAACTGCTGTGTCTCATTCTACCAGTATAACAAGACATGTCGGCATTGATTTCGAGTGGATGGCTCAAATGACCTGGGAGCTATTGAAAAAATCGGGCGGTGTATTCGCCAAAAATGGTGATTTTTCATTCAAATATTCACCAAAAATAGAAATTCCACTAAAATCCAATAAAAACTGCTGTGTCTCATTCTACCAGTATAACAAGACATGTCGGCATTGATTTCGAGTGGATGGCTCAAATGACCTGGGAGCTATTGAAAAAATCGGGCGGTGTATTCGGCAAAAATGGTGATTTTTCA
Source organism: Pagrus major (assembly GCF_040436345.1). Taxonomy (NCBI): domain Eukaryota; kingdom Metazoa; phylum Chordata; class Actinopteri; order Spariformes; family Sparidae; genus Pagrus; species Pagrus major. Next base: position 20,444,515 of record NC_133232.1, on the reverse strand, counting down.
TTCAAATATTCACCAAAAATAGAAATTCCACTAAAATCTAATAAAAACTGCTGTGTCTCATTCTACCAGTATAACAAGACATGTCGGCATTGATTTCGAGTGGATGGCTCAAATGACCTGGGAGCTATTGAAAAAATCGGGCGGTGTATTCGCCAAAAATGGTGATTTTTCATTCAAATATTCACCAAAAATAGAAATTCCACTAAAATCCAATAAAAACTGCTGTGTCTCATTCTACCAGTATAACAAGACATGTCGGCATTGATTTCGAGTGGATGGCTCAAATGACCTGGGAGCTATTGAAAAAATTGGGCGGTGTATTCGCCAAAAATGGTGATTTTTCATTCAAATATTCACCAAAAATAGAAATTCCACTAAAATCCAATAAAAACTGCTGTGTCTCATTCTACCAGTATAACAAGACATGTCGGCATTGATTTCGAGTGGATGGCTCAAATGACCTGGGAGCTATTGAAAAAATCGGGCGGTGTATTCGCCAAAAATGGTGATTTTTCATTCAAATATTCATGAAAAATAGAAATTCCACTAAAATCCAATAAAAACTGCTGTGTCTCATTCTACCAGTATAACAAGACATGTCGGCATTGATTTCGAGTGGATGGCTCAAATGACCTGGGAGCTATTGAAAAAATCGGGCGGTGTATTCGCCAAAAATGGCGATTTTTCATTCAAATATTCATGAAAAATAGAAATTCCACTAAAATCCAATAAAAACTGCTGTGTCTCATTCTACCAGTATAACAAGACATGTCGGCATTGATTTCGAGTGGATGGCTCAAATGACCTGGGAGCTATTGAAAAAAATCGGGCGGTGTATTCGCCAAAAATGGTGATTTTTCATTCAAATATTCACCAAAAATAGAAATTCCACTAAAATCCAATAAAAACTGCTGTGTCTCATTCTACCAGTATAACAAGACATGTCGGCATTGATTTCGAGTGGATGGCTCAAATGACCTGGGAGCTATTGAAAAAATCGGGCGGTGTATTCGCCAAAAATGGCGATTTTTCATTAAATTATTCACCAAAAATAGAAATTCCACTAAAATCCAATAAAAACTGCTGTGTCTCATTCTACCAGTATAACAAGACATGTCGGCATTGATTTCGAGTGGATGGCTCAAATGACCTGGGAGCTATTGAAAAAATCGGGCGGTGTATTCGCCAAAAATGGTGATTTTTCATTCAAATATTCACCAAAAATAGAAATTCCACTAAAATCCAATAAAAACTGCTGTGTCTCATTCTACCAGTATAACAAGACATGTCGGCATTGATTTCGAGTGGATGGCTCAAATGACCTGGGAGCTATTGAAAAAATCGGGCGGTGTATTCGCCAAAAATGGTGATTTTTCATTCAAATATTCACCAAAAATAGAAATTCCACTAAAATCCAATAAAAACTGCTGTGTCTCATTCTACCAGTATAACAAGACATGTCGGCATTGATTTCGAGTGGATGGCTCAAATGACCTGGGAGCTATTGAAAAAATCGGGCGGTGTATTCGGCAAAAATGGTGATTTTTCATTCAAATATTCACCAAAAATAGAAATTCCACTAAAATCTAATAAAAACTGCTGTGTCTCATTCTACCAGTATAACAAGACATGTCGGCATTGATTTCGAGTGGATGGCTCAAATGACCTGGGAGCTATTGAAAAAATCGGGCGGTGTATTCGCCAAAAATGGTGATTTTTCATTAAAATATTCATGAAAAATAGAAATTCCACTAAAATCCAATAAAAACTGCTGTGTCTCATTCTACCAGTATAACAAGACATGTCGGCATTGATTTCGAGTGGATGGCTCAAATGACCTGGGAGCTATTGAAAAAATCGGGCGGTGTATTCGCCAAAAATGGTGATTTTTCATTCAAATATTCACCAAAAATAGAAATTCCACTAAAATCCAATAAAAACTGCTGTGTCTCATTCTACCAGTATAACAAGACATGTCGGCATTGATTTCGAGTGGATGGCTCAAATGACCTGGGAGCTATTGAAAAAATCGGGCGGTGTATTTGCCAAAAATGGTGATTTTTCATTCAAATATTCACCAAAAATAGAAATTCCACTAAAATCCAATAAAAAGTGCTGTGTCTCATTCTACCAGTATAACAAGACATGTCGGCATTGATTTCGAGTGGATGGCTCAAATGACCTGGGAGCTATTGAAAAAATTGGGCGGTGTATTCGCCAAAAATGGTGATTTTTCATTCAAATATTCACCAAAAATAGAAATTCCACTAAAATCCAATAAAAACTGCTGTGTCTCATTCTACCAGTATAACAAGACATGTCGGCATTGATTTCGAGTGGATGGCTCAAATGACCTGGGAGCTATTGAAAAAATCGGGCGGTGTATTCGCCAAAAATGGTGATTTTTCATTCAAATATTCATGAAAAATAGAAATTCCACTAAAATCCAATAAAAACTGCTGTGTCTCATTCTACCAGTATAACAAGACATGTCGGCATTGATTTCGAGTGGATGGCTCAAATGACCTGGGAGCTATTGAAAAAATCGGGCGGTGTATTCGCCAAAAATGGCGATTTTTCATTCAAATATTCATGAAAAATAGAAATTCCACTAAAATCCAATAAAAACTGCTGTGTCTCATTCTACCAGTATAACAAGACATGTCGGCATTGATTTCGAGTGGATGGCTCAAATGACCTGGGAGCTATTGAAAAAAATCGGGCGGTGTATTCGCCAAAAATGGTGATTTTTCATTCAAATATTCACCAAAAATAGAATTTCCACTAAAATCCAATAAAAACTGCTGTGTCTCATTCTACCAGTATAACAAGACATGTCGGCATTGATTTCGAGTGGATGGCTCAAATGACCTGGGAGCTATTGAAAAAATCGGGCGGTGTATTCGCCAAAAATGGTGATTTTTCATTCAAATATTCACCAAAAATAGAAATTCCACTAAAATCCAATAAAAACTGCTGTGTCTCATTCTACCAGTATAACAAGACATGTCGGCATTGATTTCGAGTGGATGGCTCAAATGACCTGGGAGCTATTGAAAAAATCGGGCGGTGTATTCACCAAAAATGGTGATTTTTCATTCAAATATTCACCAAAAATAGAAATTCCACTAAAATCCAATAAAAACTGCTGTGTCTCATTCTACCAGTATAACAAGACATGTCGGCATTGATTTCGAGTGGATGGCTCAAATGACCTGGGAGCTATTGAAAAAATCGGGCGGTGTATTCGCCAAAAATGGTGATTTTTCATTAAAATATTCACCAAAAATAGAAATTCCACTAAAATCCAATAAAAACTGCTGTGTCTCATTCTACCAGTATAACAAGACATGTCGGCATTGATTTCGAGTGGATGGCTCAAATGACCTGGGAGCTATTGAAAAAATCGGGCGGTGTATTCGCCAAAAATGGTGATTTTTCATTCAAATATTCACCAAAAATAGAAATTCCACTAAAATCCAATAAAAACTGCTGTGTCTCATTCTACCAGTATAACAAGACATGTCGGCATTGATTTCGAGTGGATGGCTCAAATGACCTGGGAGCTATTGAAAAAATCGGGCGGTGTATTCGCCAAAAATGGTGATTTTTCATTCAAATATTCACCAAAAATAGAAATTCCACTAAAATCCAATAAAAACTGCTGTGTCTCATTCTACCAGTATAACAAGACATGTCGGCATTGATTTCGAGTGGATGGCTCAAATGACCTGGGAGCTATTGAAAAAATCGGGCGGTGTATTCGCCAAAAATGGTGATTTTTCATTCAAATATTCACCAAAAATAGAAATTCCACTAAAATCTAATAAAAACTGCTGTGTCTCATTCTACCAGTATAACAAGACATGTCGGCATTGATTTCGAGTGGATGGCTCAAATGACCTGGGAGCTATTGAAAAAATCGGGCGGTGTATTCGCCAAAAATGGTGATTTTTCATTAAAATATTCATGAAAAATAGAAATTCCACTAAAATCCAATAAAAACTGCTGTGTCTCATTCTACCAGTATAACAAGACATGTCGGCATTGATTTCGAGTGGATGGCTCAAATGACCTGGGAGCTATTGAAAAAATCGGGCGGTGTATTCGCCAAAAATGGTGATTTTTCATTCAAATATTCACCAAAAATAGAAATTCCACTAAAATCCAATAAAAACTGCTGTGTCTCATTCTACCAGTATAACAAGACATGTCGGCATTGATTTCGAGTGGATGGCTCAAATGACCTGGGAGCTATTGAAAAAATCGGGCGGTGTATTTGCCAAAAATGGTGATTTTTCATTCAAATATTCACCAAAAATAGAAATTCCACTAAAATCCAATAAAAAGTGCTGTGTCTCATTCTACCAGTATAACAAGACATGTCGGCATTGATTTCGAGTGGATGGCTCAAATGACCTGGGAGCTATTGAAAAAATCGGGCGGTGTATTCGCCAAAAATGGTGATTTTTCATTCAAATATTCATGAAAAATAGAAATTCCACTAAAATCCAATAAAAACTGCTGTGTCTCATTCTACCAGTATAACAAGACATGTCGGCATTGATTTCGAGTGGATGGCTCAAATGACCTGGGAGCTATTGAAAAAATCGGGCGGTGTATTCGCCAAAAATGGCGATTTTTCATTCAAATATTCATGAAAAATAGAAATTCCACTAAAATCCAATAAAAACTGCTGTGTCTCATTCTACCAGTATAACAAGACATGTCGGCATTGATTTCGAGTGGATGGCTCAAATGACCTGGGAGCTATTGAAAAAAATCGGGCGGTGTATTCGCCAAAAATGGTGATTTTTCATTCAAATATTCACCAAAAATAGAATTTCCACTAAAATCCAATAAAAACTGCTGTGTCTCATTCTACCAGTATAACAAGACATGTCGGCATTGATTTCGAGTGGATGGCTCAAATGACCTGGGAGCTATTGAAAAAATCGGGCGGTGTATTCGCCAAAAATGGTGATTTTTCATTCAAATATTCACCAAAAATAGAAATTCCACTAAAATCCAATAAAAACTGCTGTGTCTCATTCTACCAGTATAACAAGACATGTCGGCATTGATTTCGAGTGGATGGCTCAAATGACCTGGGAGCTATTGAAAAAATCGGGCGGTGTATTCACCAAAAATGGTGATTTTTCATTCAAATATTCACCAAAAATAGAAATTCCACTAAAATCCAATAAAAACTGCTGTGTCTCATTCTACCAGTATAACAAGACATGTCGGCATTGATTTCGAGTGGATGGCTCAAATGACCTGGGAGCTATTGAAAAAATCGGGCGGTGTATTCGCCAAAAATGGTGATTTTTCATTAAAATATTCACCAAAAATAGAAATTCCACTAAAATCCAATAAAAACTGCTGTGTCTCATTCTACCAGTATAACAAGACATGTCGGCATTGATTTCGAGTGGATGGCTCAAATGACCTGGGAGCTATTGAAAAAATCGGGCGGTGTATTCGCCAAAAATGGTGATTTTTCATTCAAATATTCACCAAAAATAGAAATTCCACTAAAATCCAATAAAAACTGCTGTGTCTCATTCTACCAGTATAACAAGACATGTCGGCATTGATTTCGAGTGGATGGCTCAAATGACCTGGGAGCTATTGAAAAAATCGGGCGGTGTATTCGCCAAAAATGGTGATTTTTCATTAAAATATTCACCAAAAATAGAAATTCCACTAAAATCCAATAAAAACTGCTGTGTCTCATTCTACCAGTATAACAAGACATGTCGGCATTGATTTCGAGTGGATGGCTCAAATGACCTGGGAGCTATTGAAAAAATCGGGCGGTGTATTCGCCAAAAATGGTGATTTTTCATTCAAATATTCACCAAAAATAGAAATTCCACTAAAATCCAATAAAAACTGCTGTGTCTCATTCTACCAGTATAACAAGACATGTTGGCATTGATTTCGAGTGGATGGCTCAAATGACCTGGGAGCTATTGAAAAAATCGGGCGGTGTATTCGCCAAAAATGGTGATTTTTCATTCAAATATTCATGAAAAATAGAAATTCCACTAAAATCCAATAAAAACTGCTGTGTCTCATTCTACCAGTATAACAAGACATGTCGGCATTGATTTTGAGTGGATGGCTCAAATGACCTGGGAGCTATTGAAAAAATCGGGTGGTGTATTTGCCAAAAATGGTGATTTTTCATTCAAATATTCACCAAAAATAGAAATTCCACTAAAATCCAATAAAAACTGCTGTGTCTCATTCTACCAGTATAACAAGACATGTCGGCATTGATTTCGAGTGGATGGCTCAAATGACCTGGGAGCTATTGAAAAAATCGGGCGGTGTATTCACCAAAAATGGTGATTTTTCATTCAAATATTCACCAAAAATAGAAATTCCACTAAAATCCAATAAAAACTGCTGTGTCTCATTCTACCAGTATAACAAGACATGTCGGCATTGATTTCGAGTGGATGGCTCAAATGACCTGGGAGCTATTGAAAAAATCGGGCGGTGTATTCGCCAAAAATGGTGATTTTTCATTCAAATATTCACCAAAAATAGAAATTCCACTAAAATCCAATAAAAACTGCTGTGTCTCATTCTACCAGTATAACAAGACATGTCGGCATTGATTTTGAGTGGATGGCTCAAATGACCTGGGAGCTATTGAAAAAATCGGGCGGTGTATTCGCCAAAAATGGTGATTTTTCATTCAAATATTCACCAAAAATAGAAATTCCACTAAAATCCAATAAAAACTGCTGTGTCTCATTCTACCAGTATAACAAGACATGTCGGCATTGATTTTGAGTGGATGGCTCAAATGACCTGGGAGCTATTGAAAAAAATTGGGCGGTGTATTTGCCAAAAATGGTGATTTTTCATTCAAATATTCATGAAAAATAGAAATTCCACTAAAATCCGATAAAAACTGCTGTGTCTCATTCTACCAGTATAACAAGACATGTCGGCATTGATTTCGAGTGGATGGCTCAAATGACCTGGGAGCTATTGAAAAAATCGGGCGGTGTATTCGCCAAAAATGGTGATTTTTCATTCAAATATTCATGAAAAATAGAAATTCCACTAAAATCCAATAAAAACTGCTGTGTCTCATTCTACCAGTATAACAAGACATGTCGGCATTGATTTTGAGTGGATGGCTCAAATGACCTGGGAGCTATTGAAAAAATCGGGCGGTGTATTCACCAAAAATGGTGATTTTTCATTAAAATATTCACCAAAAATAGAAATTCCACTAAAATCCAATAAAAACTGCTGTGTCTCATTCTACCAGTATAACAAGACATGTCGGCATTGATTTCGAGTGGATGGCTCAAATGACCTGGGAGCTATTGAAAAAGTCGGGCAGTGTATTCGCCAAAAATGGTGATTTTTCATTAAATTATTCACCAAAAATAGAAATTCCACTAAAATCCAATAAAAACTGCTGTGTCTCATTCTACCAGTATAACAAGACATGTCGGCATTGATTTCGAGTGGATGGCTCAAATGACCTGGGAGCTATTGAAAAAATCGGGCGGTGTATTCGCCAAAAATGGTGATTTTTCATTCAAATATTCACCAAAAATAGAAATTCCACTAAAATCCAATAAAAACTGCTGTGTCTCATTCTACCAGTATAACAAGACATGTCGGCATTGATTTCGAGTGGATGGCTCAAATGACCTGGGAGCTATTGAAAAAATCGGGCGGTGTATTCGGCAAAAATGGTGATTTTTCATTCAAATATTCACCAAAAATAGAAATTCCACTAAAATCTAATAAAAACTGCTGTGTCTCATTCTACCAGTATAACAAGACATGTCGGCATTGATTTCGAGTGGATGGCTCAAATGACCTGGGAGCTATTGAAAAAATCGGGCGGTGTATTCGCCAAAAATGGTGATTTTTCATTAAAATATTCATGAAAAATAGAAATTCCACTAAAATCCAATAAAAACTGCTGTGTCTCATTCTACCAGTATAACAAGACATGTCGGCATTGATTTCGAGTGGATGGCTCAAATGACCTGGGAGCTATTGAAAAAATCGGGCGGTGTATTCGCCAAAAATGGTGATTTTTCATTCAAATATTCACCAAAAATAGAAATTCCACTAAAATCCAATAAAAACTGCTGTGTCTCATTCTACCAGTATAACAAGACATGTCGGCATTGATTTCGAGTGGATGGCTCAAATGACCTGGGAGCTATTGAAAAAATCGGGCGGTGTATTTGCCAAAAATGGTGATTTTTCATTCAAATATTCACCAAAAATAGAAATTCCACTAAAATCCAATAAAAAGTGCTGTGTCTCATTCTACCAGTATAACAAGACATGTCGGCATTGATTTCGAGTGGATGGCTCAAATGACCTGGGAGCTATTGAAAAAATTGGGCGGTGTATTCGCCAAAAATGGTGATTTTTCATTCAAATATTCACCAAAAATAGAAATTCCACTAAAATCCAATAAAAACTGCTGTGTCTCATTCTACCAGTATAACAAGACATGTCGGCATTGATTTCGAGTGGATGGCTCAAATGACCTGGGAGCTATTGAAAAAATCGGGCGGTGTATTCGCCAAAAATGGTGATTTTTCATTCAAATATTCATGAAAAATAGAAATTCCACTAAAATCCAATAAAAACTGCTGTGTCTCATTCTACCAGTATAACAAGACATGTCGGCATTGATTTCGAGTGGATGGCTCAAATGACCTGGGAGCTATTGAAAAAATCGGGCGGTGTATTCGCCAAAAATGGCGATTTTTCATTCAAATATTCATGAAAAATAGAAATTCCACTAAAATCCAATAAAAACTGCTGTGTCTCATTCTACCAGTATAACAAGACATGTCGGCATTGATTTCGAGTGGATGGCTCAAATGACCTGGGAGCTATTGAAAAAAATCGGGCGGTGTATTCGCCAAAAATGGTGATTTTTCATTCAAATATTCACCAAAAATAGAATTTCCACTAAAATCCAATAAAAACTGCTGTGTCTCATTCTACCAGTATAACAAGACATGTCGGCATTGATTTCGAGTGGATGGCTCAAATGACCTGGGAGCTATTGAAAAAATCGGGCGGTGTATTCGCCAAAAATGGTGATTTTTCATTAAAATATTCACCAAAAATAGAAATTCCACTAAAATCCAATAAAAACTGCTGTGTCTCATTCTACCAGTATAACAAGACATGTCGGCATTGATTTCGAGTGGATGGCTCAAATGACCTGGGAGCTATTGAAAAAATCGGGCGGTGTATTCGCCAAAAATGGTGATTTTTCATTCAAATATTCATGAAAAATAGAAATTCCACTAAAATCCAATAAAAACTGCTGTGTCTCATTCTACCAGTATAACAAGACATGTCGGCATTGATTTTGAGTGGATGGCTCAAATGACCTGGGAGCTATTGAAAAAATCGGGCGGTGTATTCGCCAAAAATGGTGATTTTTCATTCAAATATTCACCAAAAATAGAAATTCCACTAAAATCCAATAAAAACTGCTGTGTCTCATTCTACCAGTATAACAAGACATGTCGGCATTGATTTCGAGTGGATGGCTCAAATGACCTGGGAGCTATTGAAAAAATCGGGCGGTGTATTCGCCAAAAATGGTGATTTTTCATTCAAATATTCACCAAAAATAGAAATTCCACTAAAATCCAATAAAAACTGCTGTGTCTCATTCTACCAGTATAACAAGACATGTCGGCATTGATTTCGAGTGGATGGCTCAAATGACCTGGGAGCTATTGAAAAAATCGGGCGGTGTATTCACCAAAAATGGTGATTTTTCATTCAAATATTCACCAAAAATAGAAATTCCACTAAAATCCAATAAAAACTGCTGTGTCTCATTCTACCAGTATAACAAGACATGTCGGCATTGATTTCGAGTGGATGGCTCAAATGACCTGGGAGCTATTGAAAAAATCGGGCGGTGTATTCGCCAAAAATGGTGATTTTTCATTCAAATATTCACCAAAAATAGAAATTCCACTAAAATCCAATAAAAACTGCTGTGTCTCATTCTACCAGTATAACAAGACATGTCGGCATTGATTTCGAGTGGATGGCTCAAATGACCTGGGAGCTATTGAAAAAATCGGGCGGTGTATTCACCAAAAATGGTGATTTTTCATTCAAATATTCACCAAAAATAGAAATTCCACTAAAATCCAATAAAAACTGCTGTGTCTCATTCTACCAGTATAACAAGACATGTCGGCATTGATTTCGAGTGGATGGCTCAAATGACCTGGGAGCTATTGAAAAAATCGGGCGGTGTATTCGCCAAAAATGGTGATTTTTCATTAAAATATTCACCAAAAATAGAAATTCCACTAAAATCCAATAAAAACTGCTGTGTCTCATTCTACCAGTATAACAAGACATGTCGGCATTGATTTCGAGTGGATGGCTCAAATGACCTGGGAGCTATTGAAAAAGTCGGGCAGTGTATTCGCCAAAAATGGTGATTTTTCATTAAATTATTCACCAAAAATAGAAATTCCACTAAAATCCAATAAAAACTGCTGTGTCTCATTCTACCAGTATAACAAGACATGTCGGCATTGATTTCGAGTGGATGGCTCAAATGACCTGGGAGCTATTGAAAAAATCGGGCGGTGTATTCGCCAAAAATGGTGATTTTTCATTCAAATATTCACCAAAAATAGAAATTCCACTAAAATCCAATAAAAACTGCTGTGTCTCATTCTACCAGTATAACAAGACATGTCGGCATTGATTTCGAGTGGATGGCTCAAATGACCTGGGAGCTATTGAAAAAATCGGGCGGTGTATTCGCCAAAAATGGTGATTTTTCATTAAAATATTCACCAAAAATAGAAATTCCACTAAAATCCAATAAAAACTGCTGTGTCTCATTCTACCAGTATAACAAGACATGTCGGCATTGATTTCGAGTGGATGGCTCAAATGACCTGGGAGCTATTGAAAAAATCGGGCGGTGTATTCGCCAAAAATGGTGATTTTTCATTCAAATATTCACCAAAAATAGAAATTCCACTAAAATCCAATAAAAACTGCTGTGTCTCATTCTACCAGTATAACAAGACATGTTGGCATTGATTTCGAGTGGATGGCTCAAATGACCTGGGAGCTATTGAAAAAATCGGGCGGTGTATTCGCCAAAAATGGTGATTTTTCATTCAAATATTCATGAAAAATAGAAATTCCACTAAAATCCAATAAAAACTGCTGTGTCTCATTCTACCAGTATAACAAGACATGTCGGCATTGATTTTGAGTGGATGGCTCAAATGACCTGGGAGCTATTGAAAAAATCGGGTGGTGTATTTGCCAAAAATGGTGATTTTTCATTCAAATATTCACCAAAAATAGAAATTCCACTAAAATCCAATAAAAACTGCTGTGTCTCATTCTACCAGTATAACAAGACATGTCGGCATTGATTTCGAGTGGATGGCTCAAATGACCTGGGAGCTATTGAAAAAATCGGGCGGTGTATTCACCAAAAATGGTGATTTTTCATTCAAATATTCACCAAAAATAGAAATTCCACTAAAATCCAATAAAAACTGCTGTGTCTCATTCTACCAGTATAACAAGACATGTCGGCATTGATTTCGAGTGGATGGCTCAAATGACCTGGGAGCTATTGAAAAAATCGGGCGGTGTATTCGCCAAAAATGGTGATTTTTCATTCAAATATTCACCAAAAATAGAAATTCCACTAAAATCCAATAAAAACTGCTGTGTCTCATTCTACCAGTATAACAAGACATGTCGGCATTGATTTTGAGTGGATGGCTCAAATGACCTGGGAGCTATTGAAAAAATCGGGCGGTGTATTCGCCAAAAATGGTGATTTTTCATTCAAATATTCACCAAAAATAGAAATTCCACTAAAATCCAATAAAAACTGCTGTGTCTCATTCTACCAGTATAACAAGACATGTCGGCATTGATTTTGAGTGGATGGCTCAAATGACCTGGGAGCTATTGAAAAAAATTGGGCGGTGTATTTGCCAAAAATGGTGATTTTTCATTCAAATATTCATGAAAAATAGAAATTCCACTAAAATCCGATAAAAACTGCTGTGTCTCATTCTACCAGTATAACAAGACATGTCGGCATTGATTTCGAGTGGATGGCTCAAATGACCTGGGAGCTATTGAAAAAATCGGGCGGTGTATTCGCCAAAAATGGTGATTTTTCATTCAAATATTCATGAAAAATAGAAATTCCACTAAAATCCAATAAAAACTGCTGTGTCTCATTCTACCAGTATAACAAGACATGTCGGCATTGATTTTGAGTGGATGGCTCAAATGACCTGGGAGCTATTGAAAAAATCGGGCGGTGTATTCACCAAAAATGGTGATTTTTCATTAAAATATTCACCAAAAATAGAAATTCCACTAAAATCCAATAAAAACTGCTGTGTCTCATTCTACCAGTATAACAAGACATGTCGGCATTGATTTCGAGTGGACGGCTGAAATGACCTGGGAGCTATTGAAAAAATCGGGCGGTGTATTCGCCAAAAATGGTGATTTTTCATTCAAATATTCACCAAAAATAGAAATTCCACTAAAATCCAATAAAAACTGCTGTGTCTCATTCTACCAGTATAACAAGACATGTCGGCATTGATTTCGAGTGGATGGCTCAAATGACCTGGGAGCTATTGAAAAAATCGGGCGGTGTATTCGCCAAAAATGGTGATTTTTCATTCAAATATTCACCAAAAATAGAAATTCCACTAAAATCCAATAAAAACTGCTGTGTCTCATTCTACCAGTATAACAAGACATGTCGGCATTGATTTCGAGTGGATGGCTCAAATGACCTGGGAGCTATTGAAAAAATCGGGCGGTGTATTCGCCAAAAATGGTGATTTTTCATTCAAATATTCACCAAAAATAGAAATTCCACTAAAATCCAATAAAAACTGCTGTGTCTCATTCTACCAGTATAACAAGACATGTCGGCATTGATTTCGAGTGGATGGCTCAAATGACCTGGGAGCTATTGAAAAAATCGGGCGGTGTATTCACCAAAAATGGTGATTTTTCATTCAAATATTCACCAAAAATAGAAATTCCACTAAAATCCAATAAAAACTGCTGTGTCTCATTCTACCAGTATAACAAGACATGTCGGCATTGATTTTGAGTGGATGGCTCAAATGACCTGGGAGCTATTGAAAAAATCGGGCGGTGTATTCGCCAAAAATGGTGATTTTTCATTCAAATATTCACCAAAAATAGAAATTCCACTAAAATCCAATAAAAACTGCTGTGTCTCATTCTACCAGTATAACAAGACATGTCGGCATTGATTTCGAGTGGATGGCTCAAATGACCTGGGAGCTATTGAAAAAATCGGGCGGTGTATTCGCCAAAAATGGTGATTTTTCATTCAAATATTCACCAAAAATAGAAATTCCACTAAAATCCAATAAAAACTGCTGTGTCTCATTCTACCAGTATAACAAGACATGTCGGCATTGATTTCGAGTGGATGGCTCAAATGACCTGGGAGCTATTGAAAAAATCGGGCGGTGTATTTGCCAAAAATGGTGATTTTTCATTCAAATATTCACCAAAAATAGAAATTCCACTAAAATCCAATAAAAACTGCTGTGTCTCATTCTACCAGTATAACAAGACATGTCGGCATTGATTTCGAGTGGATGGCTCAAATGACCTGGGAGCTATTGAAAAAATCGGGCAGTGTATTCGCCAAAAATGGTGATTTTTCATTAAATTATTCACCAAAAATAGAAATTCCACTAAAATCCAATAAAAACTGCTGTGTCTCATTCTACCAGTATAACAAGACATGTCGGCATTGATTTCGAGTGGATGGCTCAAATGACCTGGGAGCTATTGAAAAAATCGGGCGGTGTATTCGCCAAAAATGGTGATTTTTCATTAAAATATTCATGAAAAATAGAAATTCCACTAAAATCCAATAAAAACTGCTGTGTCTCATTCTACCAGTATAACAAGACATGTCGGCATTGATTTCGAGTGGATGGCTCAAATGACCTGGGAGCTATTGAAAAAATCGGGCGGTGTATTCGCCAAAAATGGTGATTTTTCATTAAAATATTCATGAAAAATAGAAATTCCACTAAAATCCAATAAAAACTGCTGTGTCTCATTCTACCAGTATAACAAGACATGTCGGCATTGATTTTGAGTGGATGGCTCAAATGACCTGGGAGCTATTGAAAAAATCGGGCGGTGTATTCGCCAAAAATGGTGATTTTTCATTCAAATATTCACCAAAAATAGAAATTCCACTAAAATCCAATAAAAACTGCTGTGTCTCATTCTACCAGTATAACAAGACATGTCGGCATTGATTTCGAGTGGATGGCTCAAATGACCTGGGAGCTATTGAAAAAATCGGGCGGTGTATTCGCCAAAAATGGCGATTTTTCATTAAAATATTCATGAAAAATAGAAATTCCACTAAAATCCAATAAAAACTGCTGTGTCTCATTCTACCAGTATAACAAGACATGTCGGCATTGATTTCGAGTGGATGGCTCAAATGACCTGGGAGCTATTGAAAAAATCGGGCAGTGTATTCGCCAAAAATGGTGATTTTTCATTAAATTATTCACCAAAAATAGAAATTCCACTAAAATCCAATAAAAACTGCTGTGTCTCATTCTACCAGTATAACAAGACATGTCGGCATTGATTTCGAGTGGATGGCTCAAATGACCTGGGAGCTATTGAAAAAATCGGGCGGTGTATTCGCCAAAAATGGTGATTTTTCATTAAAATATTCACCAAAAATAGAAATTCCACTAAAATCCAATGAAAACTGCTGTGTCTCATTCTACCAGTATAACAAGACATGTCGGCATTGATTTTGAGTGGATGGCTCAAATGACCTGGGAGCTATTGAAAAAATCGGGCGGTGTATTCACCAAAAATGGTGATTTTTCATTCAAATATTCACCAAAAATAGAAATTCCACTAAAATCCAATAAAAACTGCTGTGTCTCATTCTACCAGTATAACAAGACATGTCGGCATTGATTTTGAGTGGATGGCTCAAATGACCTGGGAGCTATTGAAAAAATCGGGCGGTGTATTCGCCAAAAATGGTGATTTTTCATTCAAATATTCACCAAAAATAGAAATTCCACTAAAATCCAATAAAAACTGCTGTGTCTCATTCTACCAGTATAACAAGACATGTCGGCATTGATTTTGAGTGGATGGCTCAAATGACCTGGGAGCTATTGAAAAAAATTGGGCGGTGTATTTGCCAAAAATGGGGATTTTTCATTCAAATATTCATGAAAAATAGAAATTCCACTAAAATCCGATAAAAACTGCTGTGTCTCATTCTACCAGTATAACAAGACATGTCGGCATTGATTTCGAGTGGATGGCTCAAATGACCTGGGAGCTATTGAAAAAATCGGGCGGTGTATTCGCCAAAAATGGTGATTTTTCATTCAAATATTCATGAAAAATAGAAATTCCACTAAAATCCAATAAAAACTGCTGTGTCTCATTCTACCAGTATAACAAGACATGTCGGCATTGATTTTGAGTGGATGGCTCAAATGACCTGGGAGCTATTGAAAAAATCGGGCGGTGTATTCACCAAAAATGGTGATTTTTCATTAAAATATTCACCAAAAATAGAAATTCCACTAAAATCCAATAAAAACTGCTGTGTCTCATTCTACCAGTATAACAAGACATGTCGGCATTGATTTCGAGTGGACGGCTGAAATGACCTGGGAGCTATTGAAAAAATCGGGCGGTGTATTCGCCAAAAATGGTGATTTTTCATTCAAATATTCACCAAAAATAGAAATTCCACTAAAATCCAATAAAAACTGCTGTGTCTCATTCTACCAGTATAACAAGACATGTCGGCATTGATTTCGAGTGGATGGCTCAAATGACCTGGGAGCTATTGAAAAAATCGGGCGGTGTATTCGCCAAAAATGGTGATTTTTCATTCAAATATTCACCAAAAATAGAAATTCCACTAAAATCCAATAAAAACTGCTGTGTCTCATTCTACCAGTATAACAAGACATGTCGGCATTGATTTCGAGTGGATGGCTCAAATGACCTGGGAGCTATTGAAAAAATCGGGCGGTGTATTCGCCAAAAATGGTGATTTTTCATTCAAATATTCACCAAAAATAGAAATTCCACTAAAATCCAATAAAAACTGCTGTGTCTCATTCTACCAGTATAACAAGACATGTCGGCATTGATTTCGAGTGGATGGCTCAAATGACCTGGGAGCTATTGAAAAAATCGGGCGGTGTATTCACCAAAAATGGTGATTTTTCATTCAAATATTCACCAAAAATAGAAATTCCACTAAAATCCAATAAAAACTGCTGTGTCTCATTCTACCAGTATAACAAGACATGTCGGCATTGATTTTGAGTGGATGGCTCAAATGACCTGGGAGCTATTGAAAAAATCGGGCGGTGTATTCGCCAAAAATGGTGATTTTTCATTCAAATATTCACCAAAAATAGAAATTCCACTAAAATCCAATAAAAACTGCTGTGTCTCATTCTACCAGTATAACAAGACATGTCGGCATTGATTTCGAGTGGATGGCTCAAATGACCTGGGAGCTATTGAAAAAATCGGGCGGTGTATTCGCCAAAAATGGTGATTTTTCATTCAAATATTCACCAAAAATAGAAATTCCACTAAAATCCAATAAAAACTGCTGTGTCTCATTCTACCAGTATAACAAGACATGTCGGCATTGATTTCGAGTGGATGGCTCAAATGACCTGGGAGCTATTGAAAAAATCGGGCGGTGTATTCGCCAAAAATGGTGATTTTTCATGAAAATATTCATGAAAAATAGAAATTCCACTAAAATCCAATAAAAACTGCTGTGTCTCATTCTACCAGTATAACAAGACATGTCGGCATTGATTTCGAGTGGATGGCTCAAATGACCTGGGAGCTATTGAAAAAATCGGGCGGTGTATTCGCCAAAAATGGTGATTTTTCATGAAAATATTCACCAAAAATAGAAATTCCACTAAAATCCAATAAAAACTGCTGTGTCTCATTCTACCAGTATAACAAGACATGTCGGCATTGATTTCGAGTGGATGGCTCAAATGACCTGGGAGCTATTGAAAAAATCGGGCGGTGTATTCGCCAAAAATGGTGATTTTTCATTAAAATATTCACCAAAAATAGAAATTCCACTAAAATCCAATGAAAACTGCTGTGTCTCATTCTACCAGTATAACAAGACATGTCGGCATTGATTTCGAGTGGATGGCTCAAATGACCTGGGAGCTATTGAAAAAATCGGGCGGTGTATTCGCCAAAAATGGTGATTTTTCATTCAAATATTCACCAAAAATAGAAATTCCACTAAAATCCAATAAAAACTGCTGTGTCTCATTCTACCAGTATAACAAGACATGTCGGCATTGATTTCGAGTGGATGGCTCAAATGACCTGGGAGCTATTGAAAAAATCGGGCGGTGTATTCGCCAAAAATGGCGATTTTTCATTAAAATATTCATGAAAAATAGAAATTCCACTAAAATCCAATAAAAACTGCTGTGTCTCATTCTACCAGTATAACAAGACATGTCGGCATTGATTTCGAGTGGATGGCTCAAATGACCTGGGAGCTATTGAAAAAATCGGGCAGTGTATTCGCCAAAAATGGTGATTTTTCATTAAATTATTCACCAAAAATAGAAATTCCACTAAAATCCAATAAAAACTGCTGTGTCTCATTCTACCAGTATAACAAGACATGTCGGCATTGATTTCGAGTGGATGGCTCAAATGACCTGGGAGCTATTGAAAAAATCGGGCGGTGTATTCGCCAAAAATGGTGATTTTTCATTCAAATATTCACCAAAAATAGAAATTCCACTAAAATCCAATGAAAACTGCTGTGTCTCATTCTACCAGTATAACAAGACATGTCGGCATTGATTTTGAGTGGATGGCTCAAATGACCTGGGAGCTATTGAAAAAATCGGGCGGTGTATTCGCCAAAAATGGTGATTTTTCATTCAAATATTCACCAAAAATAGAAATTCCACTAAAATCCAATGAAAACTGCTGTGTCTCATTCTACCAGTATAACAAGACATGTCGGCATTGATTTCGAGTGGATGGCTCAAATGACCTGGGAGCTATTGAAAAAATCGGGCGGTGTATTTGCCAAAAATGGTGATTTTTCATTCAAATATTCACCAAAAATAGAAATTCCACTAAAATCCAATAAAAACTGCTGTGTCTCATTCTACCAGTATAACAAGACATGTCGGCATTGATTTCGAGTGGATGGCTCAAATGACCTGGGAGCTATTGAAAAAATCGGGCGGTGTATTTGCCAAAAATGGTGATTTTTCATTCAAATATTCACCAAAAATAGAAATTCCACTAAAATCCAATAAAAACTGCTGTGTCTCATTCTACCAGTATAACAAGACATGTCGGCATTGATTTCGAGTGGATGGCTCAAATGACCTAGAAGCTATTGAAAAAATCGGGCGGTGTATTCGCCAAAAATGGTGATTTTTCATGAAAATATTCACCAAAAATAGAAATTCCACTAAAATCCAATAAAAACTGCTGTGTCTCATTCTACCAGTATAACAAGACATGTCGGCATTGATTTCGAGTGGATGGCTCAAATGACCTGGGAGCTATTGAAAAAATCGGGCGGTGTATTCGCCAAAAATGGTGATTTTTCATTCAAATATTCACCAAAAATAGAAATTCCACTAAAATCCAATAAAAACTGCTGTGTCTCATTCTACAAGTATAACAAGACATGTCGGCATTGATTTTGAGTGGATGGCTCAAATGACCTGGGAGCTATTGAAAAAATCGGGCGGTGTATTTGCCAAAAATGGTGATTTTTCATTCAAATATTCACCAAAAATAGAAATTCCACTAAAATCCAATAAAAACTGCTGTGTCTCATTCTACCAGTATAACAAGACATGTCGGCATTGATTTCGAGTGGATGGCTCAAATGACCTGGGAGCTATTGAAAAAATCGGGCAGTGTATTCGCCAAAAATGGTGATTTTTCATTAAATTATTCACCAAAAATAGAAATTCCACTAAAATCCAATAAAAACTGCTGTGTCTCATTCTACCAGTATAACAAGACATGTCGGCATTGATTTCGAGTGGATGGCTCAAATGACCTGGGAGCTATTGAAAAAATCGGGCGGTGTATTCGCCAAAAATGGTGATTTTTCATTAAAATATTCATGAAAAATAGAAATTCCACTAAAATCCAATAAAAACTGCTGTGTCTCATTCTACCAGTATAACAAGACATGTCGGCATTGATTTCGAGTGGATGGCTCAAATGACCTGGGAGCTATTGAAAAAATCGGGCGGTGTATTCGCCAAAAATGGTGATTTTTCATTAAAATATTCATGAAAAATAGAAATTCCACTAAAATCCAATAAAAACTGCTGTGTCTCATTCTACCAGTATAACAAGACATGTCGGCATTGATTTTGAGTGGATGGCTCAAATGACCTGGGAGCTATTGAAAAAATCGGGCGGTGTATTCGCCAAAAATGGTGATTTTTCATTCAAATATTCACCAAAAATAGAAATTCCACTAAAATCCAATAAAAACTGCTGTGTCTCATTCTACCAGTATAACAAGACATGTCGGCATTGATTTCGAGTGGATGGCTCAAATGACCTGGGAGCTATTGAAAAAATCGGGCGGTGTATTCGCCAAAAATGGCGATTTTTCATTAAAATATTCATGAAAAATAGAAATTCCACTAAAATCCAATAAAAACTGCTGTGTCTCATTCTACCAGTATAACAAGACATGTCGGCATTGATTTCGAGTGGATGGCTCAAATGACCTGGGAGCTATTGAAAAAATCGGGCAGTGTATTCGCCAAAAATGGTGATTTTTCATTAAATTATTCACCAAAAATAGAAATTCCACTAAAATCCAATAAAAACTGCTGTGTCTCATTCTACCAGTATAACAAGACATGTCGGCATTGATTTCGAGTGGATGGCTCAAATGACCTGGGAGCTATTGAAAAAATCGGGCGGTGTATTCGCCAAAAATGGTGATTTTTCATTCAAATATTCACCAAAAATAGAAATTCCACTAAAATCCAATGAAAACTGCTGTGCCTCATTCTACCAGTATAACAAGACATGTCGGCATTGATTTCGAGTGGATGGCTCAAATGACCTGGGAGCTATTGAAAAAATCGGGCGGTGTATTTGCCAAAAATGGTGATTTTTCATTCAAATATTCACCAATGATAGAAATTCCACTAAAATCCAATAAAAACTGCTGTGTCTCATTCTACCAGTATAACAAGACATGTCGGCATTGATTTCGAGTGGATGGCTCAAATGACCTAGGAGCTATTGAAAAAATCGGGCGGTGTATTCGCCAAAAATGGTGATTTTTCATTCAAATATTCACGAAAAATAGAAATTCCACTAAAATCCAATAAAAACTGCTGTGTCTCATTCTACCAGTATAACAAGACATGTCGGCATTGATTTCGAGTGGATGGCTCAAATGACCTGGGAGCTATTGAAAAAATCGGGCGGTGTATTCGCCAAAAATGGTGATTTTTCATTCAAATATTCATGAAAAATAGAAATTCCACTAAAATTCAATAAAAACTGCTGTGTCTCATTCTACCAGTATAACAAGACATGTCGGCATTGATTTCGAGTGGATGGCTCAAATGACCTGGGAGCTATTGAAAAAATCGGGCGGTGTATTCGCCGAAAATGGCGATTTTTCATTAAAATATTCATGAAAAATAGAAATTCCACTAAAATCCAATAAAAACTGCTGTGTCTCATTCTACCAGTATAACAAGACATGTCGGCATTGATTTCGAGTGGATGGCTCAAATGACCTGGGAGCTATTGAAAAAATCGGGCGGTGTATTCGCCAAAAATGGTGATTTTTCATGAAAATATTCACCAAAAATAGAAATTCCACTAAAATCCAATAAAAACTGCTGTGTCTCATTCTACCAGTATAACAAGACATGTCGGCATTGATTTCGAGTGGATGGCTCAAATGACCTGGGAGCTATTGAAAAAATCGGGCGGTGTATTCGCCAAAAATGGTGATTTTTCATTCAAATATTCACCAAAAATAGAAATTCCACTAAAATCCAATAAAAACTGCTGTGTCTCATTCTACCAGTATAACAAGACATGTCGGCATTGATTTCGAGTGGATGGCTCAAATGACCTGGGAGCTATTGAAAAAATCGGGCGGTGTATTCGCCAAAAATGGCGATTTTTCATGAAAATATTCATGAAAAATAGAAATTCCACTAAAATCCAATAAAAACTGCTGTGTCTCATTCTACCAGTATAACAAGACATGTCGGCATTGATTTCGAGTGGATGGCTCAAATGACCTGGGAGCTATTGAAAAAATCGGGCGGTGTATTCGCCAAAAATGGTGATTTTTCATGAAAATATTCACCAAAAATAGAAATTCCACTAAAATCCAATAAAAACTGCTGTGTCTCATTCTACCAGTATAACAAGACATGTCGGCATTGATTTCGAGTGGATGGCTCAAATGACCTGGGAGCTATTGAAAAAATCGGGCGGTGTATTCGCCAAAAATGGCGATTTTTCATTAAAATATTCATGAAAAATAGAAATTCCACTAAAATCCAATAAAAACTGCTGTGTCTCATTCTACCAGTATAACAAGACATGTCGGCATTGATTTCGAGTGGATGGCTCAAATGACCTGGGAGCTATTGAAAAAATCGGGCGGTGTATTCGCCAAAAATGGTGATTTTTCATTCAAATATTCACCAAAAATAGAAATTCCACTAAAATCCAATGAAAACTGCTGTGTCTCATTCTACCAGTATAACAAGACATGTCGGCATTGATTTTGAGTGGATGGCTCAAATGACCTGGGAGCTATTGAAAAAATCGGGCGGTGTATTCGCCAAAAATGGTGATTTTTCATTCAAATATTCACCAAAAATAGAAATTCCACTAAAATCCAATAAAAACTGCTGTGTCTCATTCTACCAGTATAACAAGACATGTCGGCATTGATTTCGAGTGGATGGCTCAAATGACCTGGGAGCTATTGAAAAAATCGGGCGGTGTATTCGCCAAAAATGGTGATTTTTCATTAAAATATTCACCAAAAATAGAAATTCCACTAAAATCCAATGAAAACTGCTGTGTCTCATTCTACCAGTATAACAAGACATGTCGGCATTGATTTCGAGTGGATGGCTCAAATGACCTGGGAGCTATTGAAAAAATCGGGCGGTGTATTTGCCAAAAATGGTGATTTTTCATTCAAATATTCACCAATGATAGAAATTCCGCTAAAATCCAATAAAAACTGCTGTGTCTCATTCTACCAGTATAACAAGACATGTCGGCATTGATTTCGAGTGGATGGCTCAAATGACCTAGGAGCTATTGAAAAAATCGGGCGGTGTATTCGCCAAAAATGGTGATTTTTCATTCAAATATTCACGAAAAATAGAAATTCCACTAAAATCCAATAAAAACTGCTGTGTCTCATTCTACCAGTATAACAAGACATGTCGGCATTGATTTCGAGTGGATGGCTCAAATGACCTGGGAGCTATTGAAAAAATCGGGCGGTGTATTCGCCAAAAATGGTGATTTTTCATTCAAATATTCATGAAAAATAGAAATTCCACTAAAATTCAATAAAAACTGCTGTGTCTCATTCTACCAGTATAACAAGACATGTCGGCATTGATTTCGAGTGGATGGCTCAAATGACCTGGGAGCTATTGAAAAAATCGGGCGGTGTATTCGCCGAAAATGGCGATTTTTCATTAAAATATTCATGAAAAATAGAAATTCCACTAAAATCCAATAAAAACTGCTGTGTCTCATTCTACCAGTATAACAAGACATGTCGGCATTGATTTCGAGTGGATGGCTCAAATGACCTGGGAGCTATTGAAAAAATCGGGCGGTGTATTCGCCAAAAATGGTGATTTTTCATGAAAATATTCACCAAAAATAGAAATTCCACTAAAATCCAATAAAAACTGCTGTGTCTCATTCTACCAGTATAACAAGACATGTCGGCATTGATTTCGAGTGGATGGCTCAAATGACCTGGGAGCTATTGAAAAAATCGGGCGGTGTATTCGCCAAAAATGGTGATTTTTCATTCAAATATTCACCAAAAATAGAAATTCCACTAAAATCCAATAAAAACTGCTGTGTCTCATTCTACCAGTATAACAAGACATGTCGGCATTGATTTCGAGTGGATGGCTCAAATGACCTGGGAGCTATTGAAAAAATCGGGCGGTGTATTCGCCCAAAATGGTGATTTTTCATGAAAATATTCACCAAAAATAGAAATTCCACTAAAATCCAATAGAAACTGCTGTGTCTCATTCTACCAGTATAACAAGACATGTCGGCATTGATTTCGAGTGGATGGCTCAAATGACCTGGGAGCTATTGAAAAAATCGGGCGGTGTATTCGCCAAAAATGGTGATTTTTCATTCAAATATTCATGAAAAATAGAAATTCCACTAAAATCCAATAAAAACTGCTGTGTCTCATTCTACCAGTATAACAAGACATGTCGGCATTGATTTCGAGTGGATGGCTCAAATGACCTGGGAGCTATTGAAAAAATCGGGCGGTGTATTCGCCAAAAATGGTGATTTTTCATTCAAATATTCACCAAAAATAGAAATTCCACTAAAATCCAATAAAAACTGCTGTGTCTCATTCTACCAGTATAACAAGACATGTCGGCATTGATTTCGAGTGGATGGCTCAAATGACCTGGGAGCTATTGAAAAAATCGGGCGGTGTATTTGCCAAAAATGGTGATTTTTCATTCAAATATCCACCAAAAATAGAAATTCCACTAAAATCCAATAAAAACTGCTGTGTCTCATTCTACCAGTATAACAAGACATGTCGGCATTGATTTCGAGTGGATGGCTCAAATGACCTGGGAGCTATTGAAAAAATCGGGCGGTGTATTCGCCAAAAATGGTGATTTTTCATGAAAATATTCATGAAAAATAGAAATTCCACTAAAATCCAATAAAAACTGCTGTGTCTCATTCTACCAGTATAACAAGACATGTCGGCATTGATTTCGAGTGGATGGCTCAAATGACCTGGGAGCTATTGAAAAAATCGGGCGGTGTATTCGCCAAAAATGGTGATTTTTCATTCAAATATTCACCAAAAATAGAAATTCCACTAAAATCCAATAAAAACTGCTGTGTCTCATTCTACCAGTATAACAAGACATGTCGGCATTGATTTCGAGTGGATGGCTCAAATGACCTGGGAGCTATTGAAAAAATCGGGTGGTGTATTTGCCAAAAATGGTGATTTTTCATTCAAATATTCACCAAAAATAGAAATTCCACAAAAATCCAATAAAAACTGCTGTGTCTCATTCTACCAGTATAACAAGACATGTCGGCATTGATTTCGAGTGGATGGCTCAAATGACCTGGGAGCTATTGAAAAAATCGGGCGGTGTATTCGCCAAAAATGGTGATTTTTCATTAAAATATTCATGAAAAATAGAAATTCCACTAAAATCCAATAAAAACTGCTGTGTCTCATTCTACCAGTATAACAAGACATGTCGGCATTGATTTCGAGTGGATGGCTCAAATGACCTGGGAGCTATTGAAAAAATCGGGCGGTGTATTCGCCAAAAATGGTGATTTTTCATGAAAATATTCACCAAAAATAGAAATTCCACTAAAATCCAATAAAAACTGCTGTGTCTCATTCTACCAGTATAACAAGACATGTCGGCATTGATTTCGAGTGGATGGCTCAAATGACCT
Source organism: Pagrus major (assembly GCF_040436345.1). Classification (NCBI taxonomy): domain Eukaryota; kingdom Metazoa; phylum Chordata; class Actinopteri; order Spariformes; family Sparidae; genus Pagrus; species Pagrus major. The sequence goes on along the minus strand of NC_133232.1, from coordinate 20,419,621 downwards.
GGGAGCTATTGAAAAAATCGGGCGGTGTATTCGCCAAAAATGGTGATTTTTCATTCAAATATTCACCAAAAATAGAAATTCCACTAAAATCCAATAAAAACTGCTGTGTCTCATTCTACCAGTATAACAAGACATGTCGGCATTGATTTCGAGTGGATGGCTCAAATGACCTGGGAGCTATTGAAAAAATCGGGCGGTGTATTCGCCAAAAATGGCGATTTTTCATGAAAATATTCATGAAAAATAGAAATTCCACTAAAATCCAATAAAAACTGCTGTGTCTCATTCTACCAGTATAACAAGACATGTCGGCATTGATTTCGAGTGGATGGCTCAAATGACCTGGGAGCTATTGAAAAAATCGGGCGGTGTATTCGCCAAAAATGGTGATTTTTCATGAAAATATTCACCAAAAATAGAAATTCCACTAAAATCCAATAAAAACTGCTGTGTCTCATTCTACCAGTATAACAAGACATGTCGGCATTGATTTCGAGTGGATGGCTCAAATGACCTGGGAGCTATTGAAAAAATCGGGCGGTGTATTCGCCAAAAATGGCGATTTTTCATTAAAATATTCATGAAAAATAGAAATTCCACTAAAATCCAATAAAAACTGCTGTGTCTCATTCTACCAGTATAACAAGACATGTCGGCATTGATTTCGAGTGGATGGCTCAAATGACCTGGGAGCTATTGAAAAAATCGGGCGGTGTATTCGCCAAAAATGGTGATTTTTCATTCAAATATTCACCAAAAATAGAAATTCCACTAAAATCCAATGAAAACTGCTGTGTCTCATTCTACCAGTATAACAAGACATGTCGGCATTGATTTTGAGTGGATGGCTCAAATGACCTGGGAGCTATTGAAAAAATCGGGCGGTGTATTCGCCAAAAATGGTGATTTTTCATTCAAATATTCACCAAAAATAGAAATTCCACTAAAATCCAATAAAAACTGCTGTGTCTCATTCTACCAGTATAACAAGACATGTCGGCATTGATTTCGAGTGGATGGCTCAAATGACCTGGGAGCTATTGAAAAAATCGGGCGGTGTATTCGCCAAAAATGGTGATTTTTCATTAAAATATTCACCAAAAATAGAAATTCCACTAAAATCCAATGAAAACTGCTGTGTCTCATTCTACCAGTATAACAAGACATGTCGGCATTGATTTCGAGTGGATGGCTCAAATGACCTGGGAGCTATTGAAAAAATCGGGCGGTGTATTTGCCAAAAATGGTGATTTTTCATTCAAATATTCACCAATGATAGAAATTCCGCTAAAATCCAATAAAAACTGCTGTGTCTCATTCTACCAGTATAACAAGACATGTCGGCATTGATTTCGAGTGGATGGCTCAAATGACCTAGGAGCTATTGAAAAAATCGGGCGGTGTATTCGCCAAAAATGGTGATTTTTCATTCAAATATTCACGAAAAATAGAAATTCCACTAAAATCCAATAAAAACTGCTGTGTCTCATTCTACCAGTATAACAAGACATGTCGGCATTGATTTCGAGTGGATGGCTCAAATGACCTGGGAGCTATTGAAAAAATCGGGCGGTGTATTCGCCAAAAATGGTGATTTTTCATTCAAATATTCATGAAAAATAGAAATTCCACTAAAATTCAATAAAAACTGCTGTGTCTCATTCTACCAGTATAACAAGACATGTCGGCATTGATTTCGAGTGGATGGCTCAAATGACCTGGGAGCTATTGAAAAAATCGGGCGGTGTATTCGCCGAAAATGGCGATTTTTCATTAAAATATTCATGAAAAATAGAAATTCCACTAAAATCCAATAAAAACTGCTGTGTCTCATTCTACCAGTATAACAAGACATGTCGGCATTGATTTCGAGTGGATGGCTCAAATGACCTGGGAGCTATTGAAAAAATCGGGCGGTGTATTCGCCAAAAATGGTGATTTTTCATGAAAATATTCACCAAAAATAGAAATTCCACTAAAATCCAATAAAAACTGCTGTGTCTCATTCTACCAGTATAACAAGACATGTCGGCATTGATTTCGAGTGGATGGCTCAAATGACCTGGGAGCTATTGAAAAAATCGGGCGGTGTATTCGCCAAAAATGGTGATTTTTCATTCAAATATTCACCAAAAATAGAAATTCCACTAAAATCCAATAAAAACTGCTGTGTCTCATTCTACCAGTATAACAAGACATGTCGGCATTGATTTCGAGTGGATGGCTCAAATGACCTGGGAGCTATTGAAAAAATCGGGCGGTGTATTCGCCCAAAATGGTGATTTTTCATGAAAATATTCACCAAAAATAGAAATTCCACTAAAATCCAATAGAAACTGCTGTGTCTCATTCTACCAGTATAACAAGACATGTCGGCATTGATTTCGAGTGGATGGCTCAAATGACCTGGGAGCTATTGAAAAAATCGGGCGGTGTATTCGCCAAAAATGGTGATTTTTCATTCAAATATTCATGAAAAATAGAAATTCCACTAAAATCCAATAAAAACTGCTGTGTCTCATTCTACCAGTATAACAAGACATGTCGGCATTGATTTCGAGTGGATGGCTCAAATGACCTGGGAGCTATTGAAAAAATCGGGCGGTGTATTCGCCAAAAATGGTGATTTTTCATTCAAATATTCACCAAAAATAGAAATTCCACTAAAATCCAATAAAAACTGCTGTGTCTCATTCTACCAGTATAACAAGACATGTCGGCATTGATTTCGAGTGGATGGCTCAAATGACCTGGGAGCTATTGAAAAAATCGGGCGGTGTATTTGCCAAAAATGGTGATTTTTCATTCAAATATCCACCAAAAATAGAAATTCCACTAAAATCCAATAAAAACTGCTGTGTCTCATTCTACCAGTATAACAAGACATGTCGGCATTGATTTCGAGTGGATGGCTCAAATGACCTGGGAGCTATTGAAAAAATCGGGCGGTGTATTCGCCAAAAATGGTGATTTTTCATTCAAATATTCACCAAAAATAGAAATTCCACTAAAATCCAATAAAAACTGCTGTGTCTCATTCTACCAGTATAACAAGACATGTCGGCATTGATTTCGAGTGGATGGCTCAAATGACCTGGGAGCTATTGAAAAAATCGGGCGGTGTATTCGCCAAAAATGGCGATTTTTCATTAAAATATTCATGAAAAATAGAAATTCCACTAAAATCCAATAAAAACTGCTGTGTCTCATTCTACCAGTATAACAAGACATGTCGGCATTGATTTCGAGTGGATGGCTCAAATGACCTGGGAGCTATTGAAAAAATCGGGCGGTGTATTCGCCAAAAATGGTGATTTTTCATTCAAATATTCACCAAAAATAGAAATTCCACTAAAATCCAATAAAAACTGCTGTGTCTCATTCTACCAGTATAACAAGACATGTCGGCATTGATTTCGAGTGGATGGCTCAAATGACCTGGGAGCTATTGAAAAAATCGGGCGGTGTATTTGCCAAAAATGGTGATTTTTCATTCAAATATCCACCAAAAATAGAAATTCCACTAAAATCCAATAAAAACTGCTGTGTCTCATTCTACCAGTATAACAAGACATGTCGGCATTGATTTCGAGTGGATGGCTCAAATGACCTGGGAGCTATTGAAAAAATCGGGCGGTGTATTCGCCAAAAATGGTGATTTTTCATGAAAATATTCATGAAAAATAGAAATTCCACTAAAATCCAATAAAAACTGCTGTGTCTCATTCTACCAGTATAACAAGACATGTCGGCATTGATTTCGAGTGGATGGCTCAAATGACCTGGGAGCTATTGAAAAAATCGGGCGGTGTATTCGCCAAAAATGGTGATTTTTCATTCAAATATTCACCAAAAATAGAAATTCCACTAAAATCCAATAAAAACTGCTGTGTCTCATTCTACCAGTATAACAAGACATGTCGGCATTGATTTCGAGTGGATGGCTCAAATGACCTGGGAGCTATTGAAAAAATCGGGTGGTGTATTTGCCAAAAATGGTGATTTTTCATTCAAATATTCACCAAAAATAGAAATTCCACAAAAATCCAATAAAAACTGCTGTGTCTCATTCTACCAGTATAACAAGACATGTCGGCATTGATTTCGAGTGGATGGCTCAAATGACCTGGGAGCTATTGAAAAAATCGGGCGGTGTATTCGCCAAAAATGGTGATTTTTCATTAAAATATTCACCAAAAATAGAAATTCCACTAAAATCCAATAAAAACTGCTGTGTCTCATTCTACCAGTATAACAAGACATGTCGGCATTGATTTCGAGTGGATGGCTCAAATGACCTGGGAGCTATTGAAAAAATCGGGCGGTGTATTCGCCAAAAATGGTGATTTTTCATTCAAATATTCACCAAAAATAGAAATTCCACTAAAATCCAATAAAAACTGCTGTGTCTCATTCTACCAGTATAACAAGACATGTCGGCATTGATTTCGAGTGGATGGCTCAAATGACCTGGGAGCTATTGAAAAAATCGGGCGGTGTATTTGCCAAAAATGGTGATTTTTCATTCAAATATTCACCAAAAATAGAAATTCCACTAAAATCCAATAAAAACTGCTGTGTCTCATTCTACCAGTATAACAAGACATGTCGGCATTGATTTCGAGTGGATGGCTCAAATGACCTGGGAGCTATTGAAAAAATCGGGCGGTGTATTCGCCAAAAATGGTGATTTTTCATTCAAATATTCACCAAAAATAGAAATTCCACTAAAATCCAATAAAAACTGCTGTGTCTCATTCTACCAGTATAACAAGACATGTCGGCATTGATTTCGAGTGGATGGCTCAAATGACCTGGGAGCTATTGAAAAAATCGGGCGGTGTATTCGCCGAAAATGGCGATTTTTCATTAAAATATTCATGAAAAATAGAAATTCCACTAAAATCCAATAAAAACTGCTGTGTCTCATTCTACCAGTATAACAAGACATGTCGGCATTGATTTCGAGTGGATGGCTCAAATGACCTGGGAGCTATTGAAAAAATCGGGCGGTGTATTCGCCAAAAATGGTGATTTTTCATGAAAATATTCACCAAAAATAGAAATTCCACTAAAATCCAATAAAAACTGCTGTGTCTCATTCTACCAGTATAACAAGACATGTCGGCATTGATTTCGAGTGGATGGCTCAAATGACCTGGGAGCTATTGAAAAAATCGGGCGGTGTATTCGCCAAAAATGGTGATTTTTCATTCAAATATTCATGAAAAATAGAAATTCCACTAAAATCCAATAAAAACTGCTGTGTCTCATTCTACCAGTATAACAAGACATGTCGGCATTGATTTCGAGTGGATGGCTCAAATGACCTGGGAGCTATTGAAAAAATCGGGCGGTGTATTCGCCAAAAATGGTGATTTTTCATTCAAATATTCACCAAAAATAGAAATTCCACTAAAATCCAATAAAAACTGCTGTGTCTCATTCTACCAGTATAACAAGACATGTCGGCATTGATTTCGAGTGGATGGCTCAAATGACCTGGGAGCTATTGAAAAAATCGGGCGGTGTATTCGCCAAAAATGGTGATTTTTCATTCAAATATTCACCAAAAATAGAAATTCCACTAAAATCCAATAAAAACTGCTGTGTCTCATTCTACCAGTATAACAAGACATGTCGGCATTGATTTCGAGTGGATGGCTCAAATGACCTGGGAGCTATTGAAAAAATCGGGCGGTGTATTTGCCAAAAATGGTGATTTTTCATTCAAATATTCACCAAAAATAGAAATTCCACTAAAATCCAATAAAAACTGCTGTGTCTCATTCTACCAGTATAACAAGACATGTCGGCATTGATTTCGAGTGGATGGCTCAAATGACCTGGGAGCTATTGAAAAAATCGGGCGGTGTATTTGCCAAAAATGGTGATTTTTCATTCAAATATCCACCAAAAATAGAAATTCCACTAAAATCCAATAAAAACTGCTGTGTCTCATTCTACCAGTATAACAAGACATGTCGGCATTGATTTCGAGTGGATGGCTCAAATGACCTGGGAGCTATTGAAAAAATCGGGCGGTGTATTCGCCAAAAATGGTGATTTTTCATTCAAATATTCATGAAAAATAGAAATTCCACTAAAATCCAATAAAAACTGCTGTGTCTCATTCTACCAGTATAACAAGACATGTCGGCATTGATTTCGAGTGGATGGCTCAAATGACCTGGGAGCTATTGAAAAAATCGGGCGGTGTATTCGCCAAAAATGGTGATTTTTCATTCAAATATTCACCAAAAATAGAAATTCCACTAAAATCCAATAAAAACTGCTGTGTCTCATTCTACCAGTATAACAAGACATGTCGGCATTGATTTCGAGTGGATGGCTCAAATGACCTGGGAGCTATTGAAAAAATCGGGCGGTGTATTTGCCAAAAATGGTGATTTTTCATTCAAATATCCACCAAAAATAGAAATTCCACTAAAATCCAATAAAAACTGCTGTGTCTCATTCTACCAGTATAACAAGACATGTCGGCATTGATTTCGAGTGGATGGCTCAAATGACCTGGGAGCTATTGAAAAAATCGGGCGGTGTAGTTGCCAAAAATGGTGATTTTTCATTCAAATATTCACCAAAAATAGAAATTCCACTAAAATCCAATAAAAACTGCTGTGTCTCATTCTACCAGTATAACAAGACATGTCGGCATTGATTTCGAGTGGATGGCTCAAATGACCTCGGAGCTATTGAAAAAATCGGGCGGTGTATTTGCCAAAAATGGTGATTTTTCATGAAAATATTCACCAAAAATAGAAATTCCACTAAAATCCAATAAAAACTGCTGTGTCTCATTCTACCAGTATAACAAGACATGTCGGCATTGATTTCGAGTGGATGGCTCAAATGACCTGGGAGCTATTGAAAAAATCGGGCGGTGTATTCGCCAAAAATGGTGATTTTTCATTCAAATATTCACCAAAAATAGAAATTCCACTAAAATCCAATAAAAACTGCTGTGTCTCATTCTACCAGTATAACAAGACATGTCGGCATTGATTTCGAGTGGATGGCTCAAATGACCTGGGAGCTATTGAAAAAATCGGGCGGTGTATTCGCCAAAAATGGTGATTTTTCATTCAAATATTCATGAAAAATAGAAATTCCACTAAAATCCAATAAAAACTGCTGTGTCTCATTCTACCAGTATAACAAGACATGTCGGCATTGATTTCGAGTGGATGGCTCAAATGACCTGGGAGCTATTGAAAAAATCGGGCGGTGTATTCGCCAAAAATGGTGATTTTTCATTCAAATATTCACCAAAAATAGAAATTCCACTAAAATCCAATAAAAACTGCTGTGTCTCATTCTACCAGTATAACAAGACATGTCGGCATTGATTTCGAGTGGATGGCTCAAATGACCTGGGAGCTATTGAAAAAATCGGGCGGTGTAGTTGCCAAAAATGGTGATTTTTCATTCAAATATTCACCAAAAATAGAAATTCCACTAAAATCCAATAAAAACTGCTGTGTCTCATTCTACCAGTATAACAAGACATGTCGGCATTGATTTCGAGTGGATGGCTCAAATGACCTGGGAGCTATTGAAAAAATCGGGCGGTGTATTTGCCAAAAATGGTGATTTTTCATGAAAATATTCACCAAAAATAGAAATTCCACTAAAATCCAATAAAAACTGCTGTGTCTCATTCTACCAGTATAACAAGACATGTCGGCATTGATTTCGAGTGGATGGCTCAAATGACCTGGGAGCTATTGAAAAAATCGGGCGGTGTATTCGCCAAAAATGGTGATTTTTCATTAAAATATTCATGAAAAATAGAAATTCCACTAAAATCCAATAAAAACTGCTGTGTCTCATTCTACCAGTATAACAAGACATGTCGGCATTGATTTCGAGTGGATGGCTCAAATGACCTGGGAGCTATTGAAAAAATCGGGCGGTGTATTCGCCAAAAATGGTGATTTTTCATGAAAATATTCACCAAAAATAGAAATTCCACTAAAATCCAATAAAAACTGCTGTGTCTCATTCTACCAGTATAACAAGACATGTCGGCATTGATTTCGAGTGGATGGCTCAAATGACCTGGGAGCTATTGAAAAAATCGGGCGGTGTATTCGCCAAAAATGGTGATTTTTCATTCAAATATTCACCAAAAATAGAAATTCCACTAAAATCCAATAAAAACTGCTGTGTCTCATTCTACCAGTATAACAAGACATGTCGGCATTGATTTCGAGTGGATGGCTCAAATGACCTGGGAGCTATTGAAAAAATCGGGCGGTGTATTTGCCAAAAATGGTGATTTTTCATTCAAATATTCACCAAAAATAGAAATTCCACTAAAATCCAATAAAAACTGCTGTGTCTCATTCTACCAGTATAACAAGACATGTCGGCATTGATTTCGAGTGGATGGCTCAAATGACCTGGGAGCTATTGAAAAAATCGGGCGGTGTATTTGCCAAAAATGGTGATTTTTCATTCAAATATTCACCAAAAATAGAAATTCCACTAAAATCCAATAAAAACTGCTGTGTCTCATTCTACCAGTAGAACAAGACATGTCGGCATTGATTTCGAGTGGATGGCTCAAATGACCTGGGAGCTATTGAAAAAATCGGGCGGTGTATTTGCCAAAAATGGTGATTTTTCATGAAAATATTCACCAAAAATAGAAATTCCACTAAAATCCAATAAAAACTGCTGTGTCTCATTCTACCAGTATAACAAGACATGTCGGCATTGATTTCGAGTGGATGGCTCAAATGACCTGGGAGCTATTGAAAAAATCGGGCGGTGTATTCGCCAAAAATGGTGATTTTTCATTCAAATATTCACCAAAAATAGAAATTCCACTAAAATCCAATAAAAACTGCTGTGTCTCATTCTACCAGTATAACAAGACATGTTGGCATTGATTTCGAGTGGATGGCTCAAATGACCTGGGAGCTATTGAAAAAATCGGGCGGTGTATTTGCCAAAAATGGTGATTTTTCATGAAAATATTCACCAAAAATAGAAATTCCACTAAAATCCAATAAAAACTGCTGTGTCTCATTCTACCAGTATAACAAGACATGTCGGCATTGATTTCGAGTGGATGGCTCAAATGACCTGGGAGCTATTGAAAAAATCGGGCGGTGTATTCGCCAAAAATGGTGATTTTTCATTAAAATATTCATGAAAAATAGAAATTCCACTAAAATCCAATAAAAACTGCTGTGTCTCATTCTACCAGTATAACAAGACATGTCGGCATTGATTTCGAGTGGATGGCTCAAATGACCTGGGAGCTATTGAAAAAATCGGGCGGTGTATTCGCCAAAAATGGTGATTTTTCATTCAAATATTCACCAAAAATAGAAATTCCACTAAAATCCAATAAAAACTGCTGTGTCTCATTCTACCAGTATAACAAGACATGTCGGCATTGATTTCGAGTGGATGGCTCAAATGACCTGGGAGCTATTGAAAAAATCGGGCGGTGTATTTGCCAAAAATGGTGATTTTTCATGAAAATATTCACCAAAAATAGAAATTCCACTAAAATCCAATAAAAACTGCTGTGTCTCATTCTACCAGTATAACAAGACATGTCGGCATTGATTTCGAGTGGATGGCTCAAATGACCTGGGAGCTATTGAAAAAATCGGGCAGTGTATTCGCCAAAAATGGCGATTTTTCATTAAAATATTCATGAAAAATAGAAATTCCACTAAAATCCAATAAAAACTGCTGTGTCTCATTCTACCAGTATAACAAGACATGTCGGCATTGATTTCGAGTGGATGGCTCAAATGACCTGGGAGCTATTGAAAAAATCGGGCGGTGTATTCGCCAAAAATGGTGATTTTTCATTCAAATATTCACCAAAAATAGAAATTCCACTAAAATCCAATAAAAACTGCTGTGTCTCATTCTACCAGTATAACAAGACATGTCGGCATTGATTTCGAGTGGATGGCTCAAATGACCTGGGAGCTATTGAAAAAATCGGGCGGTGTATTTGCCAAAAATGGTGATTTTTCATGAAAATATTCACCAAAAATAGAAATTCCACTAAAATCCAATAAAAACTGCTGTGTCTCATTCTACCAGTATAACAAGACATGTCGGCATTGATTTCGAGTGGATGGCTCAAATGACCTGGGAGCTATTGAAAAAATCGGGCGGTGTATTCGCCAAAAATGGTGATTTTTCATTCAAATATTCATGAAAAATAGAAATTCCACTAAAATCCAATAAAAACTGCTGTGTCTCATTCTACCAGTATAACAAGACATGTCGGCATTGATTTCGAGTGGATGGCTCAAATGACCTGGGAGCTATTGAAAAAATCTGGCGGTGTATTCGCCAAAAATGGTGATTTTTCATTCAAATATTCACCAAAAATAGAAATTCCACTAAAATCCAATAAAAACTGCTGTGTCTCATTCTACCAGTATAACAAGACATGTCGGCGTTGATTTCGAGTGGATGGCTCAAATGACCTGGGAGCTATTGAAAAAATCGGGCGGTGTATTTGCCAAAAATGGTGATTTTTCATTCAAATATTCACCAAAAATAGAAATTCCACTAAAATCCAATAAAAACTGCTGTGTCTCATTCTACCAGTATAACAAGACATGTCGGCATTGATTTCGAGTGGATGGCTCAAATGACCTGGGAGCTATTGAAAAAATCGGGCGGTGTATTTGCCAAAAATGGTGATTTTTCATGAAAATATTCACCAAAAATAGAAATTCCACTAAAATCCAATAAAAACTGCTGTGTCTCATTCTACCAGTATAACAAGACATGTCGGCATTGATTTTGAGTGGATGGCTCAAATGACCTGGGAGCTATTGAAAAAATCGGGCGGTGTATTCGCCAAAAATGGTGATTTTTCATTCAAATATTCACCAAAAATAGAAATTCCACTAAAATCCAATAAAAACTGCTGTGTCTCATTCTACCAGTATAACAAGACATGTCGGCATTGATTTCGAGTGGATGGCTCAAATGACCTGGGAGCTATTGAAAAAATCGGGCGGTGTATTCGCCAAAAATGTTGATTTTTCATTAAAGTATTCACCAAAAATAGAAATTCCACTAAAATCCAATAAAAACTGCTGTGTCTCATTCTACCAGTATAACAAGACATGTCGGCATTGATTTTGAGTGGATGGCTCAAATGACCTGGGAGCTATTGAAAAAATCGGGCGGTGTATTCGCCAAAAATGGTGATTTTTCATTAAATTATTCACCAAAAATAGAAATTCCACTAAAATCCAATAAAAACTGCTGTGTCTCATTCTACCAGTATAACAAGACATGTCGGCATTGATTTCGAGTGGATGGCTCAAATGACCTGGGAGCTATTGAAAAAATCGGGCGGTGTATTCGCCAAAAATGGTGATTTTTCATTCAAATATTCACCAAAAATAGAAATTCCACTAAAATCCAATAAAAACTGCTGTGTCTCATTCTACCAGTATAACAAGACATGTCGGCATTGATTTCGAGTGGATGGCTCAAATGACCTGGGAGCTATTGAAAAAATCGGGCGGTGTATTTGCCAAAAATGGTGATTTTTCATTCAAATATCCACCAAAAATAGAAATTCCACTAAAATCCAATAAAAACTGCTGTGTCTCATTCTACCAGTATAACAAGACATGTCGGCATTGATTTCGAGTGGATGGCTCAAATGACCTGGGAGCTATTGAAAAAATCGGGTGGTGTATTTGCCAAAAATGGTGATTTTTCATTCAAATATTCACCAAAAATAGAAATTCCACTAAAATCCAATAAAAACTGCTGTGTCTCATTCTACCAGTATAACAAGACATGTCGGCATTGATTTCGAGTGGATGGCTCAAATGACCTGGGAGCTATTGAAAAAATCGGGCGGTGTATTCGCCAAAAATGGTGATTTTTCATTCAAATATTCACCAAAAATAGAAATTCCACTAAAATCCAATAAAAACTGCTGTGTCTCATTCTACCAGTATAACAAGACATGTCGGCATTGATTTCGAGTGGATGGCTCAAATGACCTGGGAGCTATTGAAAAAATCGGGCGGTGTATTCGCCAAAAATGGTGATTCTTCATTCAAATATTCATGAAAAATAGAAATTCCACTAAAATCCAATAAAAACTGCTGTGTCTCATTCTACCAGTATAACAAGACATGTCGGCATTGATTTCGAGTGGATGGCTCAAATGACCTGGGAGCTATTGAAAAAATCGGGCGGTGTATTCGCCAAAAATGGTGATTTTTCATTCAAATATTCACCAAAAATAGAAATTCCACTAAAATCCAATAAAAACTGCTGTGTCTCATTCTACCAGTATAACAAGACATGTCGGCATTGATTTCGAGTGGATGGCTCAAATGACCTGGGAGCTATTGAAAAAATCGGGCGGTGTATTCGCCAAAAATGGTGATTTTTCATTCAAATATTCATGAAAAATAGAAATTCCACTAAAATCCAATAAAAACTGCTGTGTCTCATTCTACCAGTATAACAAGACATGTCGGCATTGATTTCGAGTGGATGGCTCAAATGACCTGGGAGCTATTGAAAAAATCGGGCGGTGTATTTGCCAAAAATGGTGATTTTTCATTCAAATATCCACCAAAAATAGAAATTCCACTAAAATCCAATAAAAACTGCTGTGTCTCATTCTACCAGTATAACAAGACATGTCGGCATTGATTTCGAGTGGATGGCTCAAATGACCTGGGAGCTATTGAAAAAATCGGGCGGTGTATTTGCCAAAAATGGTGATTTTTCATGAAAATATTCACCAAAAATAGAAATTCCACTAAAATCCAATAAAAACTGCTGTGTCTCATTCTACCAGTATAACAAGACATGTCGGCATTGATTTCGAGTGGATGGCTCAAATGACCTGGGAGCTATTGAAAAAATCGGGCGGTGTATTCGCCAAAAATGGTGATTTTTCATTCAAATATTCACCAAAAATAGAAATTCCACTAAAATCCAATAAAAACTGCTGTGTCTCATTCTACCAGTATAACAAGACATGTCGGCATTGATTTCGAGTGGATGGCTCAAATGACCTGGGAGCTATTGAAAAAATCGGGCGGTGTATTCGCCAAAAATGGTGATTTTTCATTCAAATATTCATGAAAAATAGAAATTCCACTAAAATCCAATAAAAACTGCTGTGTCTCATTCTACCAGTATAACAAGACATGTCGGCATTGATTTCGAGTGGATGGCTCAAATGACCTGGGAGCTATTGAAAAAATCGGGCGGTGTATTTGCCAAAAATGGTGATTTTTCATTCAAATATCCACCAAAAATAGAAATTCCACTAAAATCCAATAAAAACTGCTGTGTCTCATTCTACCAGTATAACAAGACATGTCGGCATTGATTTCGAGTGGATGGCTCAAATGACCTGGGAGCTATTGAAAAAATCGGGCGGTGTATTTGCCAAAAATGGTGATTTTTCATGAAAATATTCACCAAAAATAGAAATTCCACTAAAATCCAATAAAAACTGCTGTGTCTCATTCTACCAGTATAACAAGACATGTCGGCATTGATTTCGAGTGGATGGCTCAAATGACCTGGGAGCTATTGAAAAAATCGGGCGGTGTATTCGCCAAAAATGGTGATTTTTCATTCAAATATTCACCAAAAATAGAAATTCCACTAAAATCCAATAAAAACTGCTGTGTCTCATTCTACCAGTATAACAAGACATGTCGGCATTGATTTCGAGTGGATGGCTCAAATGACCTGGGAGCTATTGAAAAAATCGGGCGGTGTATTTGCCAAAAATGGTGATTTTTCATTCAAATATTCACCAAAAATAGAAATTCCACTAAAATCCAATAAAAACTGCTGTGTCTCATTCTACCAGTATAACAAGACATGTCGGCATTGATTTCGAGTGGATGGCTCAAATGACCTGGGAGCTATTGAAAAAATCGGGCGGTGTATTTGCCAAAAATGGTGATTTTTCATGAAAATATTCACCAAAAATAGAAATTCCACTAAAATCCAATAAAAACTGCTGTGTCTCATTCTACCAGTATAACAAGACATGTCGGCATTGATTTCGAGTGGATGGCTCAAATGACCTGGGAGCTATTGAAAAAATCGGGCGGTGTATTCGCCAAAAATGGTGATTTTTCATTCAAATATTCACCAAAAATAGAAATTCCACTAAAATCCAATAAAAACTGCTGTGTCTCATTCTACCAGTATAACAAGACATGTCGGCATTGATTTCGAGTGGATGGCTCAAATGACCTGGGAGCTATTGAAAAAATCGGGCGGTGTATTCGCCAAAAATGGTGATTTTTCATTCAAATATTCACCAAAAATAGAAATTCCACTAAAATCCAATAAAAACTGCTGTGTCTCATTCTACCAGTATAACAAGACATGTCGGCATTGATTTCGAGTGGATGGCTCAAATGACCTGGGAGCTATTGAAAAAATCGGGCGGTGTATTCGCCAAAAATGGTGATTTTTCATTCAAATATTCACCAAAAATAGAAATTCCACTAAAATCCAATAAAAACTGCTGTGTCTCATTCTACCAGTATAACAAGACATGTCGGCATTGATTTCGAGTGGATGGCTCAAATGACCTGGGAGCTATTGAAAAAATTGGGCGGTGTATTCGCCAAAAATGGTGATTTTTCATTCAAATATTCACCAAAAATAGAAATTCCACTAAAATCCAATAAAAACTGCTGTGTCTCATTCTACCAGTATAACAAGACATGTCGGCATTGATTTCGAGTGGATGGCTCAAATGACCTGGGAGCTATTGAAAAAATCGGGCGGTGTATTCGCCAAAAATGGTGATTTTTCATGAAAATATTCACCAAAAATAGAAATTCCACTAAAATCCAATAAAAACTGCTGTGTCTCATTCTACCAGTATAACAAGACATGTCGGCATTGATTTCGAGTGGATGGCTCAAATGACCTGGGAGCTATTGAAAAAATCGGGCGGTGTATTTGCCAAAAATGGTGATTTTTCATTAAAATATTCACCAAAAATAGAAATTCCACTAAAATCCAATAAAAACTGCTGTGTCTCATTCTACCAGTATAACAAGACATGTCGGCATTGATTTCGAGTGGATGGCTCAAATGACCTGGGAGCTATTGAAAAAATCGGGCGGTGTATTTGCCAAAAATGGTGATTTTTCATTCAAATATTCACCAAAAATAGAAATTCCACTAAAATCCAATAAAAACTGCTGTGTCTCATTCTACCAGTATAACAAGACATGTCGGCATTGATTTCGAGTGGATGGCTCAAATGACCTGGGAGCTATTGAAAAAATCGGGCGGTGTATTCGCCAAAAATGGTGATTTTTCATTCAAATATTCACCAAAAATAGAAATTCCACTAAAATCCAATAAAAACTGCTGTGTCTCATTCTACCAGTATAACAAGACATGTCGGCATTGATTTCGAGTGGATGGCTCAAATGACCTGGGAGCTATTGAAAAAATCGGGCGGTGTATTCGCCAAAAATGGTGATTTTTCATTCAAATATTCACCAAAAATAGAAATTCCACTAAAATCCAATAAAAACTGCTGTGTCTCATTCTACCAGTATAACAAGACATGTCGGCATTGATTTCGAGTGGATGGCTCAAATGACCTGGGAGCTATTGAAAAAATCGGGCGGTGTATTCGCCAAAAATGGTGATTTTTCATTCAAATATTCACCAAAAATAGAAATTCCACTAAAATCCAATAAAAACTGCTGTGTCTCATTCTACCAGTATAACAAGACATGTCGGCATTGATTTCGAGTGGATGGCTCAAATGACCTGGGAGCTATTGAAAAAATTGGGCGGTGTATTCGCCAAAAATGGTGATTTTTCATTCAAATATTCACCAAAAATAGAAATTCCACTAAAATCCAATAAAAACTGCTGTGTCTCATTCTACCAGTATAACAAGACATGTCGGCATTGATTTCGAGTGGATGGCTCAAATGACCTGGGAGCTATTGAAAAAATCGGGCGGTGTATTCGCCAAAAATGGTGATTTTTCATGAAAATATTCACCAAAAATAGAAATTCCACTAAAATCCAATAAAAACTGCTGTGTCTCATTCTACCAGTATAACAAGACATGTCGGCATTGATTTCGAGTGGATGGCTCAAATGACCTGGGAGCTATTGAAAAAATCGGGCGGTGTATTCGCCAAAAATGGTGATTTTTCATTAAAATATTCACCAAAAATAGAAATTCCACTAAAATCCAATAAAAACTGCTGTGTCTCATTCTACCAGTATAACAAGACATGTCGGCATTGATTTCGAGTGGATGGCTCAAATGACCTGGGAGCTATTGAAAAAATCGGGCGGTGTATTTGCCAAAAATGGTGATTTTTCATGAAAATATTCACCAAAAATAGAAATTCCACTAAAATCCAATAAAAACTGCTGTGTCTCATTCTACCAGTATAACAAGACATGTCGGCATTGATTTCGAGTGGATGGCTCAAATGACCTGGGAGCTATTGAAAAAATCGGGCGGTGTATTCGCCAAAAATGGTGATTTTTCATTCAAATATTCACCAAAAATAGAAATTCCACTAAAATCCAATAAAAACTGCTGTGTCTCATTCTACCAGTATAACAAGACATGTCGGCATTGATTTCGAGTGGATGGCTCAAATGACCTGGGAGCTATTGAAAAAATCGGGCGGTGTATTTGCCAAAAATGGTGATTTTTCATTCAAATATTCACCAAAAATAGAAATTCCACTAAAATCCAATAAAAACTGCTGTGTCTCATTCTACCAGTATAACAAGACATGTCGGCATTGATTTCGAGTGGATGGCTCAAATGACCTGGGAGCTATTGAAAAAATCGGGCGGTGTATTTGCCAAAAATGGTGATTTTTCATGAAAATATTCACCAAAAATAGAAATTCCACTAAAATCCAATAAAAACTGCTGTGTCTCATTCTACCAGTATAACAAGACATGTCGGCATTGATTTCGAGTGGATGGCTCAAATGACCTGGGAGCTATTGAAAAAATCGGGCGGTGTATTCGCCAAAAATGGTGATTTTTCATTAAAATATTCACCAAAAATAGAAATTCCACTAAAATCCAATAAAAACTGCTGTGTCTCATTCTACCAGTATAACAAGACATGTCGGCATTGATTTCGAGTGGATGGCTCAAATGACCTGGGAGCTATTGAAAAAATCGGGCGGTGTATTCGCCAAAAATGGTGATTTTTCATTCAAATATTCACCAAAAATAGAAATTCCACTAAAATCCAATAAAAACTGCTGTGTCTCATTCTACCAGTATAACAAGACATGTCGGCATTGATTTCGAGTGGATGGCTCAAATGACCTGGGAGCTATTGAAAAAATCGGGCGGTGTATTCGCCAAAAATGGTGATTTTTCATTCAAATATTCACCAAAAATAGAAATTCCACTAAAATCCAATAAAAACTGCTGTGTCTCATTCTACCAGTATAACAAGACATGTCGGCATTGATTTCGAGTGGATGGCTCAAATGACCTGGGAGCTATTGAAAAAATCGGGCGGTGTATTCGCCGAAAATGGCGATTTTTCATTAAAATATTCATGAAAAATAGAAATTCCACTAAAATCCAATAAAAACTGCTGTGTCTCATTCTACCAGTATAACAAGACATGTCGGCATTGATTTCGAGTGGATGGCTCAAATGACCTGGGAGCTATTGAAAAAATCGGGCGGTGTATTCGCCAAAAATGGTGATTTTTCATTCAAATATTCACCAAAAATAGAAATTCCACTAAAATCCAATAAAAACTGCTGTGTCTCATTCTACCAGTATAACAAGACATGTCGGCATTGATTTCGAGTGGATGGCTCAAATGACCTGGGAGCTATTGAAAAAATCGGGCGGTGTATTTGCCAAAAATGGTGATTTTTCATTCAAATATTCACCAAAAATAGAAATTCCACTAAAATCCAATAAAAACTGCTGTGTCTCATTCTACCAGTATAACAAGACATGTCGGCATTGATTTCGAGTGGATGGCTCAAATGACCTGGGAGCTATTGAAAAAATCGGGCGGTGTATTTGCCAAAAATGGTGATTTTTCATTCAAATATTCACCAAAAATAGAAATTCCACTAAAATCCAATAAAAACTGCTGTGTCTCATTCTACCAGTATAACAAGACATGTCGGCATTGATTTCGAGTGGATGGCTCAAATGACCTGGGAGCTATTGAAAAAATCGGGCGGTGTATTCGCCAAAAATGGTGATTTTTCATTCAAATATTCACCAAAAATAGAAATTCCACTAAAATCCAATAAAAACTGCTGTGTCTCATTCTACCAGTATAACAAGACATGTCGGCATTGATTTCGAGTGGATGGCTCAAATGACCTGGGAGCTATTGAAAAAATCGGGCGGTGTATTCGCCGAAAATGGCGATTTTTCATTAAAATATTCATGAAAAATAGAAATTCCACTAAAATCCAATAAAAACTGCTGTGTCTCATTCTACCAGTATAACAAGACATGTCGGCATTGATTTCGAGTGGATGGCTCAAATGACCTGGGAGCTATTGAAAAAATCGGGCGGTGTATTCGCCAAAAATGGTGATTTTTCATGAAAATATTCACCAAAAATAGAAATTCCACTAAAATCCAATAAAAACTGCTGTGTCTCATTCTACCAGTATAACAAGACATGTCGGCATTGATTTCGAGTGGATGGCTCAAATGACCTGGGAGCTATTGAAAAAATCGGGCGGTGTATTCGCCAAAAATGGTGATTTTTCATTCAAATATTCACCAAAAATAGAAATTCCACTAAAATCCAATAAAAACTGCTGTGTCTCATTCTACCAGTATAACAAGACATGTCGGCATTGATTTCGAGTGGATGGCTCAAATGACCTGGGAGCTATTGAAAAAATCGGGCGGTGTATTCGCCAAAAATGGTGATTTTTCATTCAAATATTCACCAAAAATAGAAATTCCACTAAAATCCAATAAAAACTGCTGTGTCTCATTCTACCAGTATAACAAGACATGTCGGCATTGATTTCGAGTGGATGGCTCAAATGACCTGGGAGCTATTGAAAAAATCGGGCGGTGTATTTGCCAAAAATGGTGATTTTTCATTCAAATATTCACCAAAAATAGAAATTCCACTAAAATCCAATAAAAACTGCTGTGTCTCATTCTACCAGTATAACAAGACATGTCGGCATTGATTTCGAGTGGATGGCTCAAATGACCTGGGAGCTATTGAAAAAATCGGGCGGTGTATTTGCCAAAAATGGTGATTTTTCATTCAAATATTCACCAAAAATAGAAATTCCACTAAAATCCAATAAAAACTGCTGTGTCTCATTCTACCAGTATAACAAGACATGTCGGCATTGATTTCGAGTGGATGGCTCAAATGACCTGGGAGCTATTGAAAAAATCGGGCGGTGTATTCGCCAAAAATGGTGATTTTTCATTAAAATATTCATGAAAAATAGAAATTCCACTAAAATCCAATAAAAACTGCTGTGTCTCATTCTACCAGTATAACAAGACATGTCGGCATTGATTTCGAGTGGATGGCTCAAATGACCTGGGAGCTATTGAAAAAATCGGGCGGTGTATTCGCCAAAAATGGTGATTTTTCATTAAAATATTCATGAAAAATAGAAATTCCACTAAAATCCAATAAAAACTGCTGTGTCTCATTCTACCAGTATAACAACACATGTCGGCATTGATTTCGAGTGGATGGCTCAAATGACCTGGGAGCTATTGAAAAAATCGGGCGGTGTATTCGCCAAAAATGGTGATTTTTCATTCAAATATTCACCAAAAATAGAAATTCCACTAAAATCCAATAAAAACTGCTGTGTCTCATTCTACCAGTATAACAAGACATGTCGGCATTGATTTCGAGTGGATGGCTCAAATGACCTGGGAGCTATTGAAAAAATCGGGCGGTGTATTCGCCAAAAATGGTGATTTTTCATTCAAATATTCACCAAAAATAGAAATTCCACTAAAATCCAATAAAAACTGCTGTGTCTCATTCTACCAGTATAACAAGACATGTCGGCATTGATTTCGAGTGGATGGCTCAAATGACCTGGGAGCTATTGAAAAAATCGGGCGGTGTATTTGCCAAAAATGGTGATTTTTCATTCAAATATTCACCAAAAATAGAAATTCCACTAAAATCCAATAAAAACCGCTGTGTCTCATTCTACCAGTATAACAAGACATGTCGGCATTGATTTCGAGTGGATGGCTCAAATGACCTGGGAGCTATTGAAAAAAATCGGGCGGTGTATTTGCCAAAAATGGTGATTTTTCATTCAAATATTCACCAAAAATAGAAATTCCACTAAAATCCAATAAAAACTGCTGTGTCTCATTCTACCAGTATACCAAGACATGTCGGCATTGATTTCGAGTGGATGGCTCAAATGACCTGGGAGCTATTGAAAAAATCGGGCGGTGTATTCGCCAAAAATGGTGATTTTTCATTCAAATATTCACCAAAAATAGAAATTCCACTAAAATCCAATAAAAACTGCTGTGTCTCATTCTACCAGTATAACAAGACATGTCGGCATTGATTTCGAGTGGATGGCTCAAATGACCTGGGAGCTATTGAAAAAATCGGGCGGTGTATTCGCCAAAAATGGTGATTTTTCATGAAAATATTCACCAAAAATAGAAATTCCACTAAAATCCAATAAAAACTGCTGTGTCTCATTCTACCAGTATAACAAGACATGTCGGCATTAATTTCGAGTGGATGGCTCAAATGACCTGGGAGCTATTGAAAAAATCGGGCGGTGTATTCGCCAAAAATGGTGATTTTTCATTAAAATATTCACCAAAAATAGAAATTCCACTAAAATCCAATAAAAACTGCTGTGTCTCATTCTACCAGTATAACAAGACATGTCGGCATTGATTTCGAGTGGATGGCTCAAATGACCTGGGAGCTATTGAAAAAATCGGGCGGTGTATTCGCCAAAAATGGTGATTTTTCATTCAAATATTCACCAAAAATAGAAATTCCACTAAAATCCGATAAAAACAGCTGTGTCTCATTCTACCAGTATAACAAGACATGTCGGCATTGATTTCGAGTGGATGGCTCAAATGACCTGGGAGCTATTGAAAAAATTGGGCGGTGTATTCGCCAAAAATGGTGATTTTTCATTCAAATATTCACCAAAAATAGAAATTCCACTAAAATCCGATAAAAACAGCTGTGTCTCATTCTACCAGTATAACAAGACATGTCGGCATTGATTTCGAGTGGATGGCTCAAATGACCTGGGAGCTATTGAAAAAATCGGGCGGTGTATTCGCCAAAAATGGTGATTTTTCATTAAAATATTCATGAAAAATAGAAATTCCACTAAAATCCAATAAAAACTGCTGTGTCTCATTCTACCAGTATAACAAGACATGTCGGCATTGATTTCGAGTGGATGGCTCAAATGACCTGGGAGCTATTGAAAAAATCGGGCGGTGTATTCGCCAAAAATGGTGATTTTTCATGAAAATATTCACCAAAAATAGAAATTCCACTAAAATCCAATAAAAACTGCTGTGTCTCATTCTACCAGTATAACAAGACATGTCGGCATTGATTTCGAGTGGATGGCTCAAATGACCTGGGAGCTATTGAAAAAATCGGGCGGTGTATTCGCCAAAAATGGTGATTTTTCATTAAAATATTCACCAAAAATAGAAATTCCACTAAAATCCAATAAAAACTGCTGTGTCTCATTCTACCAGTATAACAAGACATGTCGGCATTGATTTCGAGTGGATGGCTCAAATGACCTGGGAGCTATTGAAAAAATCGGGCGGTGTATTCGCCAAAAATGGTGATTTTTCATTCAAATATTCACCAAAAATAGAAATTCCACTAAAATCCGATAAAAACAGCTGTGTCTCATTCTACCAGTATAACAAGACATGTCGGCATTGATTTCGAGTGGATGGCTCAAATGACCTGGGAGCTATTGAAAAAATCGGGCGGTGTATTCGCCAAAAATGGTGATTTTTCATTCAAATATTCACCAAAAATAGAAATTCCACTAAAATCCGATAAAAACAGCTGTGTCTCATTCTACCAGTATAACAAGACATGTCGGCATTGATTTCGAGTGGATGGCTCAAATGACCTGGGAGCTATTGAAAAAATCGGGCGGTGTATTCGCCAAAAATGGTGATTTTTCATTCAAATATTCACCAAAAATAGAAATTGCACTAAAATCCAATAAAAACTGCTGTGTCTCATTCTACCAGTATAACAAGACATGTCGGCATTGATTTCGAGTGGATGGCTCAAATGACCTGGGAGCTATTGAAAAAATCGGGCGGTGTATTTGCCAAAAATGGTGATTTTTCATTCAAATATTCACCAAAAATAGAAATTCCACTAAAATCCAATAAAAACTGCTGTGTCTCATTCTACCAGTATAACAAGACATGTCGGCATTGATTTCGAGTGGATGGCTCAAATGACCTGGGAGCTATTGAAAAAATCGGGCGGTGTATTCGCCAAAAATGGTGATATTTCATTCAAATATTCACCAAAAATAGAAATTCCACTAAAATCCAATAAAAACTGCTGTGTCTCATTCTACCAGTATAACAAGACATGTTGGCATTGATTTCGAGTGGATGGCTCAAATGACCTGGGAGCTATTGAAAAAATCGGGCGGTGTATTCGCCAAAAATGGTGATTTTTCATTCAAATATTCATGAAAAATAGAAATTCCACTAAAATCCAATAAAAACTGCTGTGTCTCATTCTACCAGTATAACAAGACATGTCGGCATTGATTTCGAGTGGATGGCTCAAATGACCTGGGAGCTATTGAAAAAATCGGGCGGTGTATTCGCCAAAAATGGTGATTTTTCATTAAAATATTCATGAAAAATAGAAATTCCACTAAAATCCAATAAAAACTGCTGTGTCTCATTCTACCAGTATAACAAGACATGTCGGCATTGATTTCGAGTGGATGGCTCAAATGACCTGGGAGCTATTGAAAAAATCGGGCGGTGTATTCGCCAAAAATGGTGATTTTTCATTCAAATATTCACCAAAAATAGAAATTCCACTAAAATCCAATAAAAACTGCTGTGTCTCATTCTACCAGTATAACAAGACATGTCGGCATTGATTTCGAGTGGATGGCTCAAATGACCTGGGAGCTATTGAAAAAATTGGGCGGTGTATTCGCCAAAAATGGTGATTTTTCATTCAAATATTCACCAAAAATAGAAATTCCACTAAAATCCAATAAAAACTGCTGTGTCTCATTCTACCAGTATAACAAGACATGTCGGCATTGATTTCGAGTGGATGGCTCAAATGACCTGGGAGCTATTGAAAAAATTGGGCGGTGTATTCGCCAAAAATGCTGATTTTTGATTCAAATATTCATGAAAAATAGAAATTCCACTAAAATCCAATAAAAACTGCTGTGTCTCATTCTACCAGTATAACAAGACATGTCGGCATTGATTTCGAGTGGATGGCTCAAATGACCTGGGAGCTATTGAAAAAATCGGGCGGTGTATTCGCCAAAAATGGTGATTTTTCATTCAAATATTCATGAAAAATAGAAATTCCACTAAAATCCAATAAAAACTGCTGTGTCTCATTCTACCAGTATAACAAGACATGTCGGCATTGATTTCGAGTGGATGGCTCAAATGACCTGGGAGCTATTGAAAAAATCGGGCGGTGTATTCGCCAAAAATGGTGATTTTTCATGAAAATATTCACCAAAAATAGAAATTCCACTAAGATCCAATAAAAACTGCTGTGTCTCATTCTACCAGTATAACAAGACATGTCGGCATTGATTTCGAGTGGATGGCTCAAATGACCTGGGAGCTATTGAAAAAATCGGGCGGTGTATTCGCCAAAAATGGTGATTTTTCATTCAAATATTCACCAAAAATAGAAATTCCACTAAAATCCGATAAAAACAGCTGTGTCTCATTCTACCAGTATAACAAGACATGTCGGCATTGATTTCGAGTGGATGGCTCAAATGACCTGGGAGCTATTGAAAAAATTGGGCGGTGTATTCGCCAAAAATGGTGATTTTTCATTCAAATATTCACCAAAAATAGAAATTCCACTAAAATCCGATAAAAACAGCTGTGTCTCATTCTACCAGTATAACAAGACATGTCGGCATTGATTTCGAGTGGATGGCTCAAATGACCTGGGAGCTATTGAAAATATTGGGCGGTGTATTCGCCAAAAATGGTGATTTTTCATTCAAATATTCACCAAAAATAGAAATTCCACTAAAATCCAATAAAAACTGCTGTGTCTCATTCTACCAGTATAACAAGACATGTCGGCATTGATTTCGAGTGGATGGCTCAAATGACCTGGGAGCTATTGAAAAAATCGGGCGGTGTATTCGCCAAAAATGGTGATTTTTCATTAAAATATTCATGAAAAATAGAAATTCCACTAAAATCCAATAAAAACTGCTGTGTCTCATTCTACCAGTATAACAAGACATGTCGGCATTGATTTCGAGTGGATGGCTCAAATGACCTGGGAGCTATTGAAAAAATCGGGCGGTGTATTCGCCAAAAATGGTGATTTTTCATTCAAATATTCACCAAAAATAGAAATTCCACTAAAATCCAATAAAAACTGCTGTGTCTCATTCTACCAGTATAACAAGACATGTCGGCATTGATTTCGAGTGGATGGCTCAAATGACCTGGGAGCTATTGAAAAAATCGGGTGGTGTATTCGCCAAAAATGGTGATTTTTCATTCAAATATTCACCAAAAATAGAAATTCCACTAAAATCCAATAAAAACTGCTGTGTCTCATTCTACCAGTATAACAAGACATGTCGGCATTGATTTCGAGTGGATGGCTCAAATGACCTGGGAGCTATTGAAAAAATTGGGCGGTGTATTCGCCAAAAATGGTGATTTTTCATTCAAATATTCACCAAAAATAGAAATTCCACTAAAATCCGATAAAAACAGCTGTGTCTCATTCTACCAGTATAACAAGACATGTCGGCATTGATTTCGAGTGGATGGCTCAAATGACCTGGGAGCTATTGAAAAAAATCGGGCGGTGTATTCGCCAAAGATGGCGATTTTTCATTAAAATATTCATGAAAAATAGAAATTCCACTAAAATCCAATAAAAACTGCTGTGTCTCATTCTACCAGTATAACAAGACATGTCGGCATTGATTTCGAGTGGATGGCTCAAATGACCTGGGAGCTATTGAAAAAATCGGGCGGTGTATTCGCCAAAAATGGTGATTTTTCATTCAAATATTCACCAAAAATAGAAATTCCACTAAAATCCAATAAAAACTGCTGTGTCTCATTCTACCAGTATAACAAGACATGTCGGCATTGATTTCGAGTGGATGGCTCAAATGACCTGGGAGCTATTGAAAAAATCGGGCGCTGTATTCGCCAAAAATGGTGATTTTTCATTCAAATATTCACCAAAAATAGAAATTCCACTAAAATCCAATAAAAACTGCTGTGTCTCATTCTACCAGTATAACAAGACATGTCGGCATTGATTTCGAGTGGATGGCTCAAATGACCTGGGAGCTATTGAAAAAATCGGGCGGTGTATTCGCCAAAAATGGCGATTTTTCATTAAAATATTCATGAAAAATAGAAATTCCACTAAAATCCAATAAAAACTGCTGTGTCTCATTCTACCAGTATAACAAGACATGTCGGCATTGATTTCGAGTGGATGGCTCAAATGACCTGGGAGCTATTGAAAAAATCGGGCGGTGTATTCGCCAAAAATGGTGATTTTTCATTCAAATATTCACCAAAAATAGAAATTCCACTAAAATCCAATAAAAACTGCTGTGTCTCATTCTACCAGTATAACAAGACATGTCGGCATTGATTTCGAGTGGATGGCTCAAATGACCTGGGAGCTATTGAAAAAATCGGGCGGTGTATTCGCCAAAAATGGTGATTTTTCATTCAAATATTCACCAAAAATAGAAATTCCACTAAAATCCAATAAAAACTGCTGTGTCTCATTCTACCAGTATAACAAGACATGTCGGCATTGATTTCGAGTGGATGGCTCAAATGACCTGGGAGCTATTGAAAAAATCGGGCGGTGTATTCGCCAAAAATGGTGATTTTTCATTCAAATATTCACCAAAAATAGAAATTCCACTAAAATCCAATAAAAACTGCTGTGTCTCATTCTACCAGTATAACAAGACATGTCGGCATTGATTTCGAGTGGATGGCTCAAATGACCTGGGAGCTATTGAAAAAATCGGGCGGTGTATTCGCCAAAAATGGTGATTTTTCATTAAAATATTCACCAAAAATAGAAATTCCACTAAAATCCAATAAAAACTGCTGTGTCTCATTCTACCAGTATAACAAGACATGTCGGCATTGATTTCGAGTGGATGGCTCAAATGACCTGGGAGCTATTGAAAAAATCGGGCGGTGTATTCGCCAAAAATGGTGATTTTTCATTCAAATATTCACCAAAAATAGAAATTCCACTAAAATCCAATAAAAACTGCTGTGTCTCATTCTACCAGTATAACAAGACATGTCGGCATTGATTTCGAGTGGATGGCTCAAATGACCTGGGAGCTATTGAAAAAATCGGGCGGTGTATTCGCCAAAAATGGTGATTTTTCATGAAAATATTCACCAAAAATAGAAATTCCACTAAAATCCAATAAAAACTGCTGTGTCTCATTCTACCAGTATAACAAGACATGTCGGCATTGATTTCGAGTGGATGGCTCAAATGACCTGGGAGCTATTGAAAAAATCGGGCGGTGTATTCGCCAAAAATGGTGATTTTTCATGAAAATATTCACCAAAAATAGAAATTCCACTAAAATCCAATAAAAACTGCTGTGTCTCATTCTACCAGTATAACAAGACATGTCGGCATTGATTTCGAGTGGATGGCTCAAATGACCTGGGAGCTATTGAAAAAATCGGGCGGTGTATTCGCCAAAAATGGTGATTTTTCATTAAAATATTCATGAAAAATAGAAATTCCACTAAAATCCAATAAAAACTGCTGTGTCTCATTCTACCAGTATAACAAGACATGTCGGCATTGATTTCGAGTGGATGGCTCAAATGACCTGGGAGCTATTGAAAAAATCGGGCGGTGTATTCGCCAAAAATGGTGATTTTTCATGAAAATATTCACCAAAAATAGAAATTCCACTAAAATCCAATAAAAACTGCTGTGTCTCATTCTACCAGTATAACAAGACATGTCGGCATTGATTTCGAGTGGATGGCTCAAATGACCTGGGAGCTATTGAAAAAATCGGGCGGTGTATTTGCCAAAAATGGTGATTTTTCATGAAAATATTCACCAAAAATAGAAATTCCACTAAAATCCAATAAAAACTGCTGTGTCTCATTCTACCAGTATAACAAGACATGTCGGCATTGATTTCGAGTGGATGGCTCAAATGACCTGGGAGCTATTGAAAAAATCGGGCGGTGTATTTGCCAAAAATGGTGATTTTTCATGAAAATATTCACCAAAAATAGAAATTCCACTAAAATCCAATAAAAACTGCTGTGTCTCATTCTACCAGTATAACAAGACATGTCGGCATTGATTTCGAGTGGATGGCTCAAATGACCTGGGAGCTATTGAAAAAATCGGGCGGTGTATTCGCCAAAAATGGTGATTTTTCATTAAAATATTCATGAAAAATAGAAATTCCACTAAAATCCAATAAAAACTGCTGTGTCTCATTCTACCAGTATAACAAGACATGTCGGCATTGATTTCGAGTGGATGGCTCAAATGACCTGGGAGCTATTGAAAAAATCGGGCGGTGTATTCGCCAAAAATGGTGATTTTTCATTCAAATATTCACCAAAAATAGAAATTCCACTAAAATCCAATAAAAACTGCTGTGTCTCATTCTACCAGTATAACAAGACATGTCGGCATTGATTTCGAGTGGATGGCTCAAATGACCTGGGAGCTATTGAAAAAATTGGGCGGTGTATTCGCCAAAAATGGTGATTTTTCATTAAAATATTCACCAAAAATAGAAATTCCACTAAAATCCAATAAAAACTGCTGTGTCTCATTCTACCAGTATAACAAGACATGTCGGCATTGATTTCGAGTGGATGGCTCAAATGACCTGGGAGCTATTGAAAAAATCGGGCGGTGTATTCGCCAAAAATGGTGATTTTTCATGAAAATATTCACCAAAAATAGAAATTCCACTAAAATCCAATAAAAACTGCTGTGTCTCATTCTACCAGTATAACAAGACATGTCGGCATTGATTTCGAGTGGATGGCTCAAATGACCTGGGAGCTATTGAAAAAATCGGGCGGTGTATTCGCCAAAAATGGTGATTTTTCATGAAAATATTCACCAAAAATAGAAATTCCACTAAAATCCAATAAAAACTGCTGTGTCTCATTCTACCAGTATAACAAGACATGTCGGCATTGATTTCGAGTGGATGGCTCAAATGACCTGGGAGCTATTGAAAAAATCGGGCGGTGTATTCGCCAAAAATGGTGATTTTTCATTCAAATATTCATGAAAAATAGAAATTCCACTAAAATCCAATAAAAACTGCTGTGTCTCATTCTACCAGTATAACAAGACATGTCGGCATTGATTTCGAGTGGATGGCTCAAATGACCTGGGAGCTATTGAAAAAATCGGGCGGTGTATTCGCCAAAAATGGTGATTTTTCATGAAAATATTCACCAAAAATAGAAATTCCACTAAAATCCAATAAAAACTGCTGTGTCTCATTCTACCAGTATAACAAGACATGTCGGCATTGATTTCGAGTGGATGGCTCAAATGACCTGGGAGCTATTGAAAAAATCGGGCGGTGTATTTGCCAAAAATGGTGATTTTTCATGAAAATATTCACCAAAAATAGAAATTCCACTAAAATCCAATAAAAACTGCTGTGTCTCATTCTACCAGTATAACAAGACATGTCGGCATTGATTTCGAGTGGATGGCTCAAATGACCTGGGAGCTATTGAAAAAATCGGGCGGTGTATTCGCCAAAAATGGTGATTTTTCATTAAAATATTCATGAAAAATAGAAATTCCACTAAAATCCAATAAAAACTGCTGTGTCTCATTCTACCAGTATAACAAGACATGTCGGCATTGATTTCGAGTGGATGGCTCAAATGACCTGGGAGCTATTGAAAAAATCGGGCGGTGTATTCGCCAAAAATGGTGATTTTTCATTCAAATATTCACCAAAAATAGAAATTCCACTAAAATCCAATAAAAACTGCTGTGTCTCATTCTACCAGTATAACAAGACATGTCGGCATTGATTTCGAGTGGATGGCTCAAATGACCTGGGAGCTATTGAAAAAATTGGGCGGTGTATTCGCCAAAAATGGTGATTTTTCATTAAAATATTCATGAAAAATAGAAATTCCACTAAAATCCAATAAAAACTGCTGTGTCTCATTCTACCAGTATAACAAGACATGTCGGCATTGATTTCGAGTGGATGGCTCAAATGACCTGGGAGCTATTGAAAAAATCGGGCGGTGTATTCGCCAAAAATGGCGATTTTTCATTAAAATATTCATGAAAAATAGAAATTCCACTAAAATCCAATAAAAACTGCTGTGTCTCATTCTACCAGTATAACAAGACATGTCGGCATTGATTTCGAGTGGATGGCTCAAATGACCTGGGAGCTATTGAAAAAATCGGGCGGTGTATTCGCCAAAAATGGTGATTTTTCATTCAAATATTCACCAAAAATAGAAATTCCACTAAAATCCAATAAAAACTGCTGTGTCTCATTCTACCAGTATAACAAGACATGTCGGCATTGATTTCGAGTGGATGGCTCAAATGACCTGGGAGCTATTGAAAAAATTGGGCGGTGTATTCGCCAAAAATGGTGATTTTTCATTAAAATATTCATGAAAAATAGAAATTCCACTAAAATCCAATAAAAACTGCTGTGTCTCATTCTACCAGTATAACAAGACATGTCGGCATTGATTTCGAGTGGATGGCTCAAATGACCTGGGAGCTATTGAAAAAATCGGGCGGTGTATTCGCCAAAAATGGCGATTTTTCATTAAAATATTCATGAAAAATAGAAATTCCACTAAAATCCAATAAAAACTGCTGTGTCTCATTCTACCAGTATAACAAGACATGTCGGCATTGATTTCGAGTGGATGGCTCAAATGACCTGGGAGCTATTGAAAAAATCGGGCGGTGTATTCGCCAAAAATGGTGATTTTTCATGAAAATATTCACCAAAAATAGAAATTCCACTAAAATCCAATAAAAACTGCTGTGTCTCATTCTACCAGTATAACAAGACATGTCGGCATTGATTTTGAGTGGATGGCTCAAATGACCTGGGAGCTATTGAAAAAATCGGGCGGTGTATTCGCCAAAAATGGTGATTTTTCATTCAAATATTCACCAAAAATAGAAATTCCACTAAGATCCAATAAAAACTGCTGTGTCTCATTCTACCAGTATAACAAGACATGTCGGCATTGATTTCGAGTGGATGGCTCAAATGACCTGGGAGCTATTGAAAAAAATCGGGCGGTGTATTCGCCAAAAATGGTGATTTTTCATTCAAATATTCACCAAAAATAGAAATTCCACTAAAATCCAATAAAAAGTGCTGTGTCTCATTCTACCAGTATAACAAGACATGTCGGCATTGATTTTGAGTGGATGGCTCAAATGACCTGGGAGCTATTGAAAAAATCGGGCGGTGTATTCGCCAAAAATGGTGATTTTTCATTCAAATATTCACCAAAAATAGAAATTCCACTAAAATCCAATAAAAACTGCTGTGTCTCATTCTACCAGTATAACAAGACATGTCGGCATTGATTTCGAGTGGATGGCTCAAATGACCTGGGAGCTATTGAAAAAATCGGGCGGTGTATTCGCCAAAAATGGTGATTTTTCATTCAAATATTCACCAAAAATAGAAATTCCACTAAAATCCAATAAAAACTGCTGTGTCTCATTCTACCAGTATAACAAGACATGTCGGCATTGATTTCGAGTGGATGGCTCAAATGACCTGGGAGCTATTGAAAAAATCGGGCGGTGTATTCGCCAAAAATGGTGATTTTTCATTCAAATATTCACCAAAAATAGAAATTCCACTAAAATCCAATAAAAAGTGCTGTGTCTCATTCTACCAGTATAACAAGACATGTCGGCATTGATTTCGAGTGGATGGCTCAAATGACCTGGGAGCTATTGAAAAAATCGGGCGGTGTATTCGCCAAAAATGGTGATTTTTCATTCAAATATTCACCAAAAATAGAAATTCCACTAAAATCCAATAAAAACTGCTGTGTGTCATTCTACCAGTATAACAAGACATGTCGGCATTGATTTCGAGTGGATGGCTCAAATGACCTGGGAGCTATTGAAAAAATCGGGCGGTGTATTCGCCAAAAATGGTGATTTTTCATTAAAATATTCATGAAAAATAGAAATTCCACTAAAATCCAATAAAAAGTGCTGTGTCTCATTCTACCAGTATAACAAGACATGTCGGCATTGATTTCGAGTGGATGGCTCAAATGACCTGGGAGCTATTGAAAAAATCGGGCGGTGTATTCGCCAAAAATGGTGATTTTTCATGAAAATATTCACCAAAAATAGAAATTCCACTAAGATCCAATAAAAACTGCTGTGTCTCATTCTACCAGTATAACAAGACATGTCGGCATTGATTTCGAGTGGATGGCTCAAATGACCTGGGAGCTATTGAAAAAAATCGGGCGGTGTATTCGCCAAAAATGGTGATTTTTCATTCAAATATTCACCAAAAATAGAAATTCCACTAAAATCCAATAAAAAGTGCTGTGTCTCATTCTACCAGTATAACAAGACATGTCGGCATTGATTTCGAGTGGATGGCTCAAATGACCTGGGAGCTATTGAAAAAATCGGGCGGTGTATTCGCCAAAAATGGTGATTTTTCATTCAAATATTCACCAAAAATAGAAATTCCACTAAAATCCAATTAAAACTGCTGTGTCTCATTCTACCAGTATAACAAGACATGTCGGCATTGATTTCGAGTGGATGGCTCAAATGACCTGGGAGCTATTGAAAAAATCGGGCGGTGTATTCGCCAAAAATGGTGATTTTTCATGAAAATATTCACCAAAAATAGAAATTCCACTAAAATCCAATAAAAAGTGCTGTGTCTCATTCTACCAGTATAACAAGACATGTCGGCATTGATTTCGAGTGGATGGCTCAAATGACCTGGGAGCTATTGAAAAAATCGGGCGGTGTATTCGCCAAAAAATGTGATTTTTCATTAAAATATTCACCAAAAATAGAAATTCCACTAAAATCCAATAAAAACTGCTGTGTCTCATTCTACCAGTATAACAAGACATGTCGGCATTGATTTCGAGTGGATGGCTCAAATGACCTGGGAGCTATTGAAAAAATCGGGTGGTGTATTCGCCAAAAATGGTGATTTTTCATTAAAATATTCACCAAAAATAGAAATTCCACTAAAATCAAATAAAAAGTGCTGTGTCTCATTCTACCAGTATAACAAGACATGTCGGCATTGATTTCGAGTGGATGGCTCAAATTACCTGGGAGCTATTGAAAAAATCGGGCGGTGTATTCGCCAAAAATGGTGATTTTTCATTCAAATATTCACCAAAAATAGAAATTCCACTAAAATCCAATAAAAACTGCTGTGTCTCATTCTACCAGTATAACAAGACATGTCGGCATTGATTTCGAGTGGATGGCTCAAATGACCTGGGAGCTATTGAAAAAATCGGGCGGTGTATTCGCCAAAAATGGTGATTTTTCATTCAAATATTCACCAAAAATAGAAATTCCACTAAAATCCAATAAAAACTGCTGTGTCTCATTCTACCAGTATAACAAGACATGTCGGCATTGATTTCGAGTGGATGGCTCAAATGACCTGGGAGCTATTGAAAAAATCGGGCGGTGTATTTGCCAAAAATGATGATTTTTCATTCAAAAATTCACCAAAAATAGAAATTCCACTAAAATCCAATAAAAACTGCTGTGTCTCATTCTACCAGTATAACAAGACATGTCGGCATTGATTTCGAGTGGATGGCTCAAATGACCTGGGAGCTATTGAAAAAATCGGGCGGTGTATTCGCCAAAAATGGTGATTTTTCATTCAAATATTCACCAAAAATAGAAATTCCACTAAAATCCAATAAAAACTGCTGTGTCTCATTCTACCAGTATAACAAGACATGTCGGCATTGATTTCGAGTGGATGGCTCAAATGACCTGGGAGCTATTGAAAAAATCGGGCGGTGTATTCGCCAAAAATGGTGATTTTTCATTAAAATATTCCCCAAAAATAGAAATTCCACTAAAATCCAATAAAAACTGCTGTGTCTCATTCTACCAGTATAACAAGACATGTCGGCATTGATTTCGAGTGGATGGCTCAAATGACCTGGGAGCTATTGAAAAAATCGGGCGGTGTATTCGCCAAAAATGGTGATTTTTCATTCAAATATTCACCAAAAATAGAAATTCCACTAAAATCCAATAAAAACTGCTGTGTCTCATTCTACCAGTATAACAAGACATGTCGGCATTGATTTCGAGTGGATGGCTCAAATGACCTGGGAGCTATTGAAAAATTTGGGCGGTGTATTCGCCAAAAATGGTGATTTTTCATTAAAATATTCATGAAATATAGAAATTCCACTAAAATCCAATAAAAACTGCTGTGTCTCATTCTACCAGTATAACAAGACATTTGGCCATTGAGTTTGAGTCGATGGCTCAAATGACCTGGGAGCTATTGAAAAAATCGGGCGGTGTATTCGCCAAAAATGGTGATTTTTCATTAAAATATTCATGAAAAACAGAATTTACAGCAGAATTGAAAAACAACAGGTGTGTCTCATTCAACCAGTATCAGACGACATTTTGACATTGATTTTGAGTCCATGGGTCAAATGACTTGGAAGCTATTGAAAATATTTGCCAAAATGAGTCCCTATGCCAAGTGAATGGGATGGATGGGAAGGTGAAATTTGACCGAGTGTCAATGTCAACAATCGTTCCTCCAGGGAGTGTTTAGGAGCATGTTTCAGTCATTTTTTTGTATCTAGGGTCAAGGTCAGGTTAGTGGCAGGCTTGCAACGTGAATGGGATGGATCAGAGGTGAAATTGGATTGAGGCCATTAAGAGTCGGTTGGTACCTTTTTTTATTGACATTGTTTTGGATCTTGGGTTAGGGTTACGAGACATCACACCCTCATAACTAAATGGCCGAAAAGGTCGATTGTCATAGTCTTTCAAAACAACACGATCGTTACACACTCAGAAAACAGGAAATCAGATGAAATGTGACGTGCATTGATAACCAAACTTTACATGAAAAGAAAAAAACTACCCGCCCTGGCAATATCCTGTTCAACCGGCTAGTGTCTGGCAAGTGATACAGAAGTATCCGCTGCCAAACCACCAGACTACAGAGCAGCTCTTTCCTCAAGCTGTGACACTCCTCAATTTATCCTGTGGACTTTTTCCATTGTACAACCCTACATTTTATAATGATGAATAAATGAAACTTGAACCTTGACAAACCTTGACAAACTTCCTCTTGTCCAAGGAAAACTATGTTCAAACAAGTTCAAAAGCAAGGAACTTGAAAGACCTGTTGTCAGAACAATAAAAAATCCCTGACATTTACAACTTCATACTTAGGTCAGGACTGTGAAGCCTCAGTTCCTGCCAAAATGATCCTTCTGTAATGAAAATCTGTACAGATTGAAACCAGAGTTAATCCTATTGGCCAGACCTCCATCACAAGTTGCTATAGTTATTCACCTTGACCTTATTGTGGTTAGATGATAGCACTGTGTCATTTTCATTTTGCCGTGAGATCGTCTTAACTGGAGCAGTCAACCCAAGACAGTCACTTTTCCTTAATAATAGACAGCACACACTCTACAATCACTCAGGAAATGATGTAGTGTGTGTGTGTTGGTCAAGGTAGATATGATTAACTCATCTGCCTGTTATAACAGTGAAGGATAATGAAGCCACGGAAGAGAGTTATGGTCGCGGTGAATGAGAGGTGTGATGGAGAAGGACGGGGCAGAGTTGAAAAGTGAGGCAGAGTGTGTCTGTGTGCCTGAAGTGTACATTAAAGTAGTGTTGTCATGATACTGGAATCCCTAACTTTGAAACAATACCTTTAAAAATAGCAATATTCAATACTGTCTTGTTAAATGCTTCAGTGATGTTGAATTGGGAGCTGTCACCAAACTCTTTATAGATGTTGATGTGTCGTCCTTCAGGTGCTTTGCTAAATTTGCTGTGTTAGCACCACTCCTCAGCACTGCTCCTTAGCATCGTTTGCATACGGGCTTGCTTGTATTATTTGCCTGCCTTTGTTAATTTGTCTCAAATGCAAAGAATTTCCAAACAGCACTCCAGTGTTTTCTTCGTCAACCAAAATCTTTCATGGAGGCTCTGCACGTACCATCTTTAATGAGCTAAAACTGTGAGCTAACTGTGAGCGAATGAGATGAGTAATGAGAAGGTGAAAGCACTATGGGTGAGTGAGGAGGCGGGACTATGTGGGCACTGCAGCGGTGTGTGTGAACTTGCTGTCGGGTTTCTGTATCAGTGGTGCAGAAAATGATTATTGAAACATTTTCAAATATTCAGGATCATTATGAAGTATGCAAGTTTGTCAAATCACGCTGCTGAAATTACACCGTGACAAATCCGCTCGCTATGTTCCCAAAGATATTTAACACTCCATTTCTTATGTTAAGATCATTAAATGAGCATTGGTATTTCATTTGTAAAAGCCTGTTTACACTGTGTGAACAAGACAAATAGCTCTTCTTCTGTGAGTGGATCAAAGTCAGGAAAAAAAAGTCTGAGTTGTGACTGTGTGCAGTGGTGTGACCATGACTCTGACAGAGGGCCAGAGTTCCCTAAAAGGGCAACGTCTTGGTCGTCCTGAAGACTTAGTTTGGCTCCAGTGCTCTCTCTCCGACATCTTTCCTGGTTATTTTTGCAAACTGATAATGCAGACAATAATTCTTCAAGGGTTCCTTCTCCAAAAATGATTAATAGGTCCAAGAAACATGACCCTTCCCTGAGAACCACAATTTGAAAATGTACTTTTCTTGCTATTTGTGGTTCTCTTGTTGTTGTTGTTGTTGTTGTAGTATTGCATGCATTTAAATCAGTTATCCACCGAAACTAACATGTACACATGTTGTATATGTACATGCAAATATACGTCTATATTATGACGTAAATATGTGTACTTGTATGTATGTATTTACACTGTTTTCACGTACATACAGTCAGTAAGCTACATAGCTTAACTAACTAGCCACTGTAATTAGCCATTATATCCTGTTCTAGCAGCGTTTCTGCAGCGCCTACTGAAACGGGGCATTGTAAGAAACAATTGATAATGTGTGTGACGCAGACTCACAGCAGAGAGAGAAAGAGAGAGAGAGAGAGAGAGAGAGAGAGAGAGAAAAAAAACTCATGTGGATGAGGGAGAAAGATGTTTTTTACAGAAAGAAAGAAACAACTTAATGTATTACA
This sequence comes from Pagrus major, assembly GCF_040436345.1. Taxonomy (NCBI): domain Eukaryota; kingdom Metazoa; phylum Chordata; class Actinopteri; order Spariformes; family Sparidae; genus Pagrus; species Pagrus major. The sequence goes on along the minus strand of NC_133232.1, from coordinate 20,382,942 downwards.
TTCAATGCCAAATTTACAAGGTCAAAATAATTAAGAATTTGTCAGAGACAGCGTTTCACAAAGTCTATTAACATCCTCGAAACAAACCAATTCACAAAATTGAGCGATTTTATAAGGGAGCCTAGTGATGTTGGTGTTCAAGTTTGCTGTCTTCTATTGTGCAAAGCATTCTCAAATTATTGTAAATTGCTGTTAATAGCTATTAGATATGTCATCCTTGCTATGATGTGATTACATCGACTAGCTCTCAGCACCCCCAACTGTGACTCACTTCCAGCATCCCTGCTCTACACTTATATTGTTTCAAGGCTTTAATAGTTATTTTCCAATTCACTAGGACATTTGTTTGTTCAATGTTTGTTCAGAAGGGATGTGAAAAGAAAGCTTTTTTTATCATTATGTTCTATTTTCTAGAAATATTTTGGTCACTCATGCTCCAAGTTGACTAATATGTGTGTCACAGTCACCACAGCACACATGCTGTGTATTGAATTACTTTGGCATATTCCTGCAGTAAAGGTTGTTGAGCCCTCCTGTAGTTTATCGCTCCCTGGGTTTCCAAGTGGTGCTGTTTTATCTCACAATCTGAGATATTCATCTGTGACAAAGGAGCGTTGACAATCTTGTTTTAGAGTATTCATAAGGTGACCTGCTGTTGATGTTATGAGCTGTAATCATCTTTTATTTAAACTACATGTTTGATGGCTTGAAGGACCTGTTAATAAACAGTTATTTTATTTTATTTTTTAACCTTCACTCCCTCATACGCCAAATGAATAAGACAATGAGAATAATACATTTATGCCCTCAGGGTTTCACTTATTGTTTGTTGGAAAGTTTTTGGGTCACATGAGATCACTGAACCTTGTGTTTTTCTGCTGTTAATATTAATGAGCGCCTGTAGTTGCACATAAGCATTCAACGGAGTGAGGAGCATGAACTCGTTAGGGAAAAGTCCCCGAAGATCATTTGAGAGTAACCCTGGGAATACTTTAAAAGGGAGAACAATTCAGTGCTTGTTTTGGCACATTTGGATGTGTTTTGAACTTGTGCTAATCCCAAGCCTGTGGGGGGAAGGAAGAAGCCCTGCGACATTATTCGGCATGCAAACCATGTATGCAAACATTCCTTCCTCTGGCTTGTTGCCTTACAACAAGCTAATCCTGTGCAGTTCTTCTTTGTTTGGCCTTGCCTGAACTTCCATTCTGCCATTTTCCATTTTGCTGGGCCCATAAAACGTGCGCTAGTTAATATCTTATTACTGTAATTCAAGACCATGCTATTAGGCACACTCTCCCTCCAAAAGTGTGGCTAAATTCAAGTACTGCCCACATCACTAGATATTATTTCAAACTGTGTCAGGAAATGTATTTTAATATTAAATCCACACCTGATTTTTTTTCTCACAGTGTCATACAAGCACCTTCCTGGACAAATGGATCATTATTGGATTTTATGTAAACCTGAGCCAAAAGTGTGACTTGAGGACACTTTCCATTATGGTCAGCTTGGATTGCTGCCACTACCAGGCAGATAATGTAAATCTTCTTCTCTTATCCTCCCGTCTCTCTCACCTGTTGGAAGTGGCTGCAGCAGCTAATGCAACACAGGCTGCAGCTATTGTCTTTGACTGCCCACATGTGGCTAAACTGAGGAACAACAGCAGCATTATGGCTCTCACAGCAAAGCACAAAATCAACATGATGGCTCTCTCTCGCCGCGCTTTCAAGACATGGCATTAATGCCCACACATATTCACTGCTGCTTCTTTTCTGTTTGGTGGCTCTGAGGTGCAACAACATCTGACAAAACACATTAATAAATAAGAAAGTACACAAAAGTTCACTGAACATTGGACGTAAAATCAGAGCTCTGAGGGCACATGGCTGAAGTCCCTTCGATTTTGTGTGTTTTATGTAAAACAAATTTGAAGGTGACTCGGAGTCGGTGAGCCCCTCGTGGATTGTTGCTCAGCCTGATCTGCTCGCTGTCAGAGATGCCGTGATGCTCTCCTTGCTCACTAAAACACCAAATCTGATGAATATACTGCTTAAAATGACAGTGACCAGCTGTACTGAATTTTGTTTTAATTTACAATTTATTAGTGGCTTGTTTTTCAAAAGACTGATAGCCACAGATGGTTTGGTTAATTAAAAAGAAAGGTAGACTAACTGAAACGTTGGTTATGGTCTTTTCATTAATCTGATTGACAGTAAGTAAAAATATTTTCATGCGTTTCTTGAAAATCCCATTGTTTAAAAACAGAGGTCTTCTCTTTTAGAATGTACTTTTTTTGTGTTTGTTTACTTCTTTCTGTGCATGTCTGTCACAATTCATTTACAGTATACACTGTGTGCACAATTATTAGGCGAGTTGTATTTTTGAGGATTAATTTTATTATTGAACAACTACAGCGCTCTTGGCCACTCCAAAATGTTAATAAACCTCAAACCTGAATATTTAAGAAAGTAAAAGTGAGGTTTTGGCTTTCTTAGGAGAATATCTATGTGTGCACAATTATTATGCAACTAAATGAAAAACGAAAAGTTTCCCATTTTTCAAATCCTTACCTTGGCCATGTCTCTGAGCACTGAACACCTTGTACTTCTGGGCACTCTAGGTAGGTTGCAGTTCTGGAATGAGACAGCACTGAAGGATTATGGGTTCCTGGTAGCTTCACATTTGATTCTTCTCAAATCTTTGGCAGTTAATTAGCATCTTTTTTTCTCAACACGTTTCTTGCGACCCTGTTGACTATTTGCAACAAAACGTTTGATGGTTCTGTGATCACGCCCCAATATCTTAGCAATTTCAAGAGTGCTTACAATTTTTGACTTTTCAGAGTCAGTTAAATCTCTTTTTTGGCCCATTTTGCCTGAGGAAAAGAAGCTGCCTAATAATTATGCACAGCTTGATATAGGGTGTTGATCTCCTTAGGCCACACCCTCCCTCATTACACAAATACACACCACCTGATATGCTTAAATCCAATAAGTATTCCAGTTTATACAGCTTGGAGTTGGAATATTTGCATAATAATGATGAAATGGTCAATACTGACTTGCCTAATAATGTTGCACAGTGTATTTCAGGGTTTTCCCCTGGGAACGGTGGAAACTAAATATGGATGAACGAAAGGATGTTGAAATTCTAAAGACATTTCTGAAGACATTCATGCATGAGCTGCGTCTGTGCAATCACTTCACTGTACGATTACATTTGATGAAAGGAAATACAGTAAAAGTTAAATAAAAATGAGAATCCCATTGTGTTTTTTCACACATTTTCTTTTTCTGATACTCTGTTCTACGGACGAGGATAAGGTCACTGTAAAATGAAATATTCATTTTTCCCCGGTATTCTAATTCGGATTTTAATCTGGGAATTCTGAGAGAAAAGTCCCAATTCATTTTTTTGTACAGTGGCATTAATCCTGTTCTGAGAGTTCTGATTAGTTTTGTCCAATGTCCTTGTGTTTTGCACCCCAAGGTATTTCACCCATATTTGAATGGACAAAAGCACAAATAAACACTCAGCGAACAAAATAACATTCTTTATGTTTGAGTCATATCTTCCAGAGATACAAAAAATACATTTAGAAAAACATATATTACAAGCACAGTGCACTGTAATAGTCACATAATATATTATACAAAATGAAAGGCACATGCTTTAAAGTCACTACATCTCTGAAATCATCTTTCCTACAATAAGTGCCATGTGGCTGGAACGTCAGAGTCAGTTTGCTGGTCAGGAAACATGTGACCAGGCGAAGGAAATGTTGGTGTAGAGTATAAAGTGCCACTGGGAGACTATGTGTAGACGTCATCCAAGTCCATGTGTTCAGCTTTATCAGTGTTCATGCTAACAGTGTCTGATTGGTCAGCATCAGACTGATCTGCAAGAGCGTCTGTTTCCTTAAAGAGGCTGTTTCCTTCATCCTGAATTTCAGAATCTGTGTTTCGAGCGCCTGTGTGTCTTGTGATCTCACTTGTGTGATTAATGCGAGTGGGCATGCTGCGGGCAGTATCACAGCCTTCCCCTTCTGTTTGATTGTGGTGAGTCTGTAAAGTGTCCGTGGAGCTGCTGGAGTCTGAGATCTGCTCCTTCGCTGTGTCAAAGGACTCAGTAAAGATACTCTCACTGTACGACTGACTGGTGATGATCTCTGTCTCAGCGTCCACAAAAGGGCCGTCCATGTCAGGAAGATTAATGCTGTGATCTTCTTTCCCATTCGTATCTCCAGTAATAGTGTCTCTGCATGCATCCTCTGTGTCTCCATGCATTACAAAAGTTCTTGGAAATGAGTTCTTATTGTCAGGTGTGGAAGTGAGAATACCATTTCTCTTAACCGCACTTTCTGTACGTTCCACATCGGAGTCCTTTTCCATCTTGTGGCCAGGCCCTGTGTCTCCATCGTCCACGTTTCCTTCCTCTCCAGCCAGAACTCTCTTCAGAGTCTGGGCTCTGTCTCTGTAAACTTGGCACAGCTGAGCATCGGGCATGTGGTTGCCGTGGATCTCGGCCAGCTTCATGTACACCACGTACAAAGCCTCGGGGTTAGCTCGGTCCTCCAGGGCTGCTGCCAGAGCCAAGTGGAAGTAGCCCACTGCATCAAAAGCATCCTGGAGAGGGTGAACAGAACAGAGGTCAGCACAGGTCTCGTCTGAATTAAACACAGTATCTTCACATTTGAACGCTGGATTTTGATCTTTATCATTTGCTGGACATGAGAAGAAGGCAAAGATAATGTTTCAGTTGCTCTGCCATAATCTGAAGACCTTTTTTTAAGGGACAGATTTTCAAAAATATGAAATATGCCAATATTTTTACTTGCAGCCAGAGGAAATCTACATTGGCCACATTTTGAGGGATTACATTTTTCTAAAATGTATGAATTCATCAGCAATCTACCAGAGAATCTACTATTTATAAGTTTGTTTTTTTATTTTGTGTTAGGGTGATCTGCAGTTGATTTGATAATTGCGCAACCAATCAACTGATGGCTGCAGCTCTTCTGTAATGAGAGCTTTGGAAAACATGGTCCGTAATGAATGCCAAGACTATTATGATGATTTGAAGTAAGTGCTTGATAACATGACCCGTACAGTGACAAGTACCCGACTACTGTGATAATATGAAGTGTAATGGACTCCGTGACAAAAGGCCAAGATAACAGATGTGTAGGTAGGATCATAATGCCTTTCAGTACCAAGATGGAGGCTTTTTTTAGTTTTGCACTGTTCCAAAAAGCTAAAATTAAAACGTAACTGAAAGAAAAAGAATTTTAGAAATTGAAAGTAAATTATTTATTTTAGTGTTATCTTGTTTTGTTGTATTGGGCTTTTTTTTGATTGTTGTTATTCTTTTATTACAGCGTCTACATTAAAGGGACAACAGAAAATGTGTGACGAGAGAGCTGGGGGATGACATGGCGTTCATGGTTCCTGCTTCATCGCTGAAACCAGGAAGGCAGTGGCTCACGGTCAGTGCCTTAAACCGACGATGCCACCATAAATAACATTTGTGGATTTCTCCGGTTAGCCATGTATCAAAATACCTATAGTCAATTAATTTGCACGTGCTTGCAGGTTGAAAGGCAGAATGAGTAGTAAATTCCTTAAAAACAAAGTAAAGAAAACAAAAGTGATCCCTCTCAATCAGTGTCTCTCTACAGAGGATCTGCCCCTTTGACTTTATTTTCTTTATTTGCTGTGTTCCAGATGTTTCTGGGCTTCAACATTTAGGCAACAGTGTGCAGGGTGTGAGTGCTGGACATAAAAACATAGCAACAAGGTGTCAGATCATAAGTACACATCCAAGTGGAGCTGAGACATTATGCCTTTACATCTGTTAACATATGGTGTGTAGACTGATAGAAACACACCGTATATATTCTGTTTGCTAATGCCATGCTAGCACAAATACATTCTCTCATGTACCTTCAGTTTGTGTAGCGTGAGATTGCCCAGTCTGCAGTACAGCTTGGTGTAGTATCGAACCTCCATGGGGTGCTGCATGACAGGCGGACAGAGCGACAGGGACTTGAGGTAGTAGTTTTCTGCCATCTCATACTGCTGCAGGCTGTAGTAGACTGTAGCCAGCCGGTGGTAGGCTGCCCTCTCATTCACAGGCACACCTGAGGAAAAACAACAATGGTCTTTGCTGACACAGTAGTTTAAAGTCAGCTACGCTATGGTCATTAGAGCTGGCTTTACATCTTCATTAAACATTAACGAACAGCCATAAAGCACTCACTCTACTATAGGTGATGCTTGTACCTGTTTTGCTGGCGATCTGAACAGCCAGTGTTGCGTACTGCAGAGCCTCCTCCTGCTCGCCCTGGTTCATTAGCAGCTCCGTCAGTTTACTCAACAAACGGAACTCTGAATGGATGTCCCTGATGCTCCGTGCAAAAGGCAGACTGCCGTCCTGAAAAACCAGATATTCATCATTTCATTGAAAAAAATAATTTAACGGAATCAAAATAAAACTTACTACAGTTCAACATAGAAAATACAACATTGTGACAACAATTTGAGGCTAATGCATTTAAATGTATTTTTATTTCACGTCCTCTCACCCTGTAGAAAGGCAGGGAAGCCATCCGGTTCCTGTGGCCCTTGAAGTAGACGTCTCCTGCCTCCTCGTAGATGCTCATGGCAAAGTGAGCATCATTCATTCTCAGGGCTGTCTTCACTGCTGCCTATCAGTCATAATAAATTGTCAATCAATACTGATGACATATCTAACAGGATACTGAAACACTGGCAGCCCGGTGAGGACATGATCTTTGCTGATTAGGAATAAGGTGTGCGTACAATAATACTAGTTTTGTGGAGGAGCAAAGGGAAGAACAATGAGAACAAAGAAACTTAAAATGTAACCACTGTCATCCTCACCTGCAGGTACATGTCAGCCAGCTCGTCCTCCTGGATGAGGTAATAGATGCGTCCCACCTGTAGCCAGGTCTCCGACTCCTCCTCCCTCTTGCCCAGATCGATAGAAATCCTCAGGCTCTGCTTCGTGTAGTCCAGAGATTTACGAGATGATCTGCAACACACAATCCATAATTGAGACTGTTTTGGTTCTTAATCAAAAAAAAGAAAGATTTATGGAAAATATTGATGGAGAATAAGGGTGAGGGGGAGGGAGATGCAGAAACTGACTTTTCAGTGTTGAGTGAGAGGTAGAGGCTGCTGAGGATTTCCAGATACTCTCCCTCCAGCCTCTTGTCCTTCAGCTCTCTGGATACGGACACACAGTGCTCATTGTAGACGATGCTCTGACCATACAGCAGCATGTCAGCATACAGCCGACTCAGCACTTTGGCCACCACCATCTGACCTATGAGAAAATACAGCAAAGAGAGAGACTTAAAATGTATTTTTTATGATATTGATGCAAAACTATATAAAATAGAGCCTGAACTTTACTGTACACAGGAATGGTTGATATTATTAGCCAGCTTATCACAGATATATTGGTATCGGTTTGAAAGTAAGAAATTACAGGACGTATTTGAGACACTGTTGCCATTACATGATTTGTCCACCAGGGGTGCTGAACATTTGCGAAAATCTGTAAAAATCATCTGTAGAATGGCCAGATTTGCACATATCATATCTCTTATGTGTTTATGACAAACTCTTGAGGTTAAGCAGATATATTCTTTGTCACAAATATCAATATCAACCTCAGTAACTGAGTATTGCTTTTACTCTTATTTAGTCGGGTTTAGGAGTGAAAATGTAAATAGAGACAGAAGATTGTGTTGCTTTTCATAACTGATTTTACGTTACGTCACACATTTAAAGGTATAGTTCAACATTTTTGGAAATGCACTTATCCACTTTTGTGCCAAGAGATAGATGAAAAGATTGATGCCGCTTTCGCGTTTATCAGCAGCAACCAGCTTAGCTTCAAAAAGTGACCACAAAACAGTTACATGATGTTGTGTTAACTTGTACTCACTGTGTAGGTTTCTGGCATGTAGCGCAATAAGTAGCCCCATTTCGAAACACGCCCTGCTGTCCTGCCTCCTCCCCCTGTCTTTGTAGCTCCGCCCCAGCCAGAGGTAGGTCTGAACATGCTCCTCGTCCGTGGGGCTTTCCCACAGCTCCAGAAAAAGACGCAGGGATCTGGTGACGCAATTAGCACCAGAATAAACAACTCTTTGTAAACTCTACATTTATTTAGTTCAAACTTCCCTGGGGAAATGTTTTCACAATAAGACGGCTATCTAACCTGACCAGGAAGCGTTCTGCCGTCAGAGACGCCCCCACATCCAGCGCCAGGCAGCCCAGGTTGGCCAGTGCCAGGGCCTGGTTCCTCTGGTTTCCACTTTCCCTGGAGATTACCAGGGCGGAATGAAGATGCCAGCCTGCCTCTGGGATGCGATTCTGCCGCCTCAGACACAAAGCCAAGAGGTTGTGGATCACTCCTCGCTGCGTGGGACTGTCTGTGCCCTGAGAAAGGTGTACACACATGATATTCATATAGAGAAACAGCTAAGACTTTACACAAGTTGAAGAGCATTTATCCAGGGGATTTGAAGTGTCTGCTGTACCTGGAGTGATGTGAGCAGTGGCTGTAGGACGCTCTGGGCCCTCTCAGCCTGGCCTGTCAACACCAGCAACCACCCGTGCAGCACTGAGGCCTCAAAGCCCTCCTCCTCGTTGATGTGGCCCCCTGTCTCCACAGCCTGTTGTGCACAGTGCACTGCCTTGTCCAGAGCATTATACTGCTGGTAGACAGAGGCCAAGCCCTGGCACAGGTCCCTCTGGGTCTTCATGTCCTCCCCTTGCTCAGCAATAGCCAGGGCCTGCTGAAGGTAAACCACAATCTGTGCAGGGAGCAGGGAGGTTCCTTCCTTCCAGCACGGGTTGAGGCGAACAGAGTTCTTGATAAACAACTCGATCCTCTGGAAAGCATCGTTAAGGGAGTGGTCTTGTCTCGAGTCCAGGCTCAGAGAGGCCAGCGCCAAATACGGCATGTATTTACGATGATAGAGCCAGCTAAGGAGCCAGTTGAGGTCCACAGGAGCTATAGGACGCCCATCAGTGGCAGAGAGAGTAACTGAGAGGAACTGGAGTCGCTCAACAAAGGGAAGAGCATCATCGGTCTTCCTGAGATGCAGGAAGAGGCTGGAGATGAGGTAGCAGACGCGAGCCTCCAGGTGTTTGTCCCCCATCACCACTGATCTCCTCAGTAGCAGCTTCAGCAGTTCGACCTCGTCCGTGGAGGTGAAGGTGTGGCAGGGGAGGCAGAGGAGCAGCGCACTGGCCTTCTCCAGAGTCTGGGGCAGTTTGTCGGTCATACGCTGCTTCAAGTAGACAGCGGTGAGGTTGGTGAAGAGAGCGACGAGGAGCGGCATGTCAGAGAAACTGTCCACGTGAACACTCAGAGCCTCCTCATAGTACACTCGAGCCTGAGGAGAGAAGGAAACAGGAAGTAGAATGAGAAGAACTAAGAATGTATATTGTGGAGTATGGTGACATGCATTAAACAGCCTCTTTCAGGACGAATAAAGCAGATCAACATAAACACAATACACATATTAATGCAAGTAATGAAGCACAAACCTGGGAGAACTTTAGCTTCCGGGCGCAGAGTCTTCCCAGGAGGAAACAAGCCCGTCGATGAGCCCAGTGCATGCCCATCCTCTTGGCACACTCCCTGACGCTCTCCAGGTGCCCTGGTAGCTCGTCCTCAGTCTTACCACTGAAGGTCACCCAAAGGAAGGAATACTGCAGGTCGTACAGAGGCAGGAAGTCCTCCTAGAAGAATAACAAACAAAAGAATCAATAAGAAGAGTTTACAAGACATATGGAAACTAAATATCCCTAATATTTTTACATTTTTTAAAAATTATTCAAGTTTCAAACCTGAAAAGAGTGGTGAAAGCTGGAAAATATGTAAGCATCTTTTAACCAGCAGGTCTGAACCATTGACGCATATAAAGGTGGACAACATGAGTGCTCCATGAGAGAAAACAAAACTTCCTGATTGCCCCCTGGTGGCTATTTACAGTATAGGTCAAAATCCAGCCCCCTCCATGTTAGCAGATGGGACATGGGCCAAACTAAAAACTTAAAACATTTTCCAAATTTTTTTTTTTTTTTTTTTGTCATTTTAGGTTGTTCATATCAGACTGATGTTGGTGTTCAAACGTAAATTTTTTATTTGACCCTATAAAATTGGGTGAAACATCATGATTGACAGCTGAACCCTGCTTGCAATTGAGACAAGAGGGTGTCTGGGCAGGAACTCGATACCGCAGCACCACAATCTGATCAATATTGTGCATAATGTGAAGAAATTAGAGTTTTGACATTATTTCAAAGACTATGTATTGTGTTGCAGAGATATCTACTGAACCTCTGAGCTCCCAGTCCAGACCGCTACCTGCACAACTAACTGAGCTAACTAGCTAACAGCAGCCACAGTTAGTAGTTACTTTGGTGATATGCTGCCGCCATAAACATGATCTAATTTAAGAAAACTGCATATGGAGCCAGAGTGTGTGACACTTTTTTTAACTTTTGAGAAACATACATAAACATACAAAGAAAAAGACTAAATAGTTACAAGCCAATAGGTGTGTCAAACCTGAAGGTGGTTCTGGGAGAACTGGTGTAAATGTGAATATAAGTACATTAACAATTTATTTAATACTGTCTAATCAATATGCAGTCGACTGGTAAAGAAATGCAGAGAAACTGTTCATTTCCTGTTTTTGCATCTTTGCCATGGAGTTCAGATTATTTTAAAGACCTCAAAACAATATAAAAACGAAAAAGTAGGCCATATGCATAGAATAAAAAGCAAGACAGAAACAACATAACATAAAAGCTGACAATCTGTTGCTTTGCTTCTGTGCTTGGCCTTGTAATAAATAAATCAGAGACTGAAGTGTGACTCTGCTGACCTGGAAGTGTTGGTGGTTGAGCAGGGTCAGTGTGGGGTCACTGTGCTCCGAGTCCTCCCCCTCCCAGCTGTTCTCCTCCAAGAAGAGAGGAGGGTCTTCCTGGAACTCGTCCAGCTCTCTGAATGTGTCATCCAGGGTGAAGGACAGGCGCTCTCCCTCCTGAGGCAGAGGATTGTGGGAGTGGTAGAGGGACAGACGAGGATGGGAGTGGGAGAGAGAGGAGCGAGGAGAGGAGTGGTACGGGGGCGTCCCTCCACTTCTCTCTGACATGACGCTCTGACGGGTGCTCGCGGGGACATTATGATCTTGGAAGAAGATAGAACACAGTCGATGAACACATTTGACTTTTAAAGAAGTTTTTAAACAGCTGTTTTCCTCAAGTTATAAATCATTACCGTGTTTTGGCCGACTCCTAATGTACATGAAGTCACTCTCATCCAGTCTATCTGGAAACACACAAGGTAAATCAATTTAAGCATCAATTTTCCAGCTGTGGATAAAGATGGAAAAAAAAAATCCCCAGATTGAATCACTAACAGTACCACTATTTAGGAAACAAACACATCAAAACATGACCTAAATTTCTATCATGGCTAAGTGGCACAACAACCCTCCCTGACCGACATAAGTTGCAACGTCTCCTGTTCAGCCCAGTCGTTCCCTTACCTAGCCTGTACACGGAGCTGATGTCAGACGAGAATAGTCTCTCCAGTAGGCCACTGTCACTTGGCTCAGAGCTGCCCAGATTAACCTGAGCCAGGCTGGCCCTCTCCTCCTCGGTCAGAAAGACCAATTGTCTGTCTCTGTGCGTGGGAAACAAAGGCAGCATTATCCCGTCTGTTGACTCCTCAGCCCATCCACCCTGTCCAGACTGCAGATACACTAAACAGGATTTCATAAAAGTAGCACAGCACTATAAAAAAAGAGTTAACCCATGTTAATCTGATCAAGACAAACAACATCATCAGACCACGCCAGGCATCACACAACTAAAAGAAAGAGTAACTTCTTACAGAGGTTCAGTGTCCAGAGGTTTGACATGGGCCTTGTGTACAAAACCAGTGTGCCCTGTGGAAGTGTGTTTTCCTATGAACACGCCCAGGCCTCGGACCAGTACACCCTGGATCTCCACAATGTCGCCTTGACTCAGCTGAAGCTCATCTGGGCCCACTGGACTGTAGTCAGCCACTGCCAGACAGGAACCTGTCACTGAGGGGTTTGATGAGGAGGAGGACAGACAAAAGACATGAGAGTATTGAGATCAATATGCAAGAACATTGTCATGAATATGACGATAGTACAATATCTTCAAATTGTATCTATTTTTGTTTTATATCCTGCCAGGGATATCTAATCCAATATCAAACTCTAAATTTTAAACCGGCCATAACTGCTTAACCATAATGCTTAATCATAATTCATACACCAAACAAACAGGGGGCAGCATATCAACAGAGTAACTGCTAACTACTGGTTGATCCAATGTGGCTGTGCATGTCAGTGTGTTCCAGTAAGTAGGAAGTGGATCAGTTAGATATCTTTGACTGACTTCACATAAACATGGGATATTCAGACTGGTCACAATGTATTTCCTGACTTTTGTGAGGAGCTTCTTCTTGATCTCACACAACAGAAATCCAGGCATCATGCAGAGTAATAAAAGCCTCCCTGAGTTTGTCTGACTGAAGTAGTAAGAAACTATCACTGCAACCACCCACTCCTTATGTTTTCACACATCTAGTATCGAGCGACATTAGCATTCATCTGACGTTGCGTTTGTGTCCACTTTATGAAATGAAGTCTAATATTCACTCTCATTTCTGCTATGATTTTGTCTCCAAAGTCGTTAACTGTGTCTGCTGTTTGGTGCTGAGCAAACAGTGTAAAGTGGGTCTGACTGAAAACAGCTGCCTGCTGTGTCTGAAAATGACACTATTAGCGGTGAGAGTGAACCAATAGTAAAGTAAAGCTGGGCCGCACAGCTGAACAACCTGAAACTCTCTATAAATCTCTGTAAAGCCTAAGAAAGCAGCAGGAAAAATTGGTAAAAATTCTCTGTAGGATCATCATTATGAGCAACTTCTTCCTCTTCAATGTATAATAATGAATAATATTATAATAATACCCTGATTATACACATTTTGAGGAGATTATAGAATATTCTGATTCTGACAGGATAACTATTCAGCCAGTTCATCTCAGCTTCACAGTCAGATCAGTGGAAAGTATCTGTGCCTGACTTCATTAGTCTATATGTGAGTGTACGACACTACAGGATGTTGTATGTGTGAATGTTATAGGCGGAATGGCTTTACCGATCGAGTGTTCGAATGCTTCCTTTTCTGGTGGCGAGCATCCAGCGTTGCCCGGGTACTTCCTCAGGAACCACCTGACCAAACAGGAAGTAAAGTTTAACCAGCTGATGTGCACAAATGTCCACCACCACTCTGTTCATTCAGCAAATGTTTTGACAAGCGAGTGTGTTATTCATACTTTTGCTTACAACGTAAACTAAGCATTTTGTAACATTTTGTCTCATTTGAGGAGAACACAGTGACTCACTGATAGAAGGGGTAAGGCAGCGGTTGCATGGCGTTGACCGGCACCTGGCCGTGGTTTCCTGTGGACAGCATGGTGCCCTCCCACGTGTCGTCCTGCCCCGTGTCCCTCACCATCAGCAGGTCATTCTTCTTGAACGACAGCTGTTCTTCGTCGTCCTCGTCCTCCTCACCTCTTGTGAACAGCGCCTTAGCAAAGAAGGACCCTGCAGAGAGACCGGCTCATTAGCGAACAGAAAAAAAGGTGTGGAAAAAAGCATGTGTGAATCCAGACACGCAAAGTGTTTCCAGTCAGCACTTTTGTTGATAAAAGTCGCCACACTTAAGTTAAAGATCAGCAAAAGTGATTCAGCAAGTGCGCCCTCATTCAGTCATGCCAAATGATGGATGTTTTATATCCAGCCCTATTAAGTTAATGTAATTCTCATTTGCCAGCACTGCAGTCCTACTATATGTTTCCGTGAAGCCTTTTGCCTCAGGAGAAAGTCTGTGTGTACCAGCCAGAGGAAATCAATACACATTCTGGATAGAGGGAGTGTAATACTTTTGCTTTTGCAGAACAATAACTGTGTAAGAATTCAAGTAAATTGCTAAAATGTCCAGTTTTAACTTGATTCACTTGAACAACACAAAAAGGGGCAGTGTATGTGGCCATAAATAGAAATTAGATCATCCATCTGACTTAAAATCAGAAGTCCATTATGCTTCAGACATTGGCTGTGCACAGTGACGCACATAAACTCTTCTAATGATAATAAAGCATCCATTGTTATATTAAATATTTGACCAAAGTCATGTGTGGAAGTGTATTACTTAAGCTTTCACAGTGTTAATTGGGGTCAGTGAAAATGGATTAAAATGGCAGCTGCTGTCAGTTACTTTATAATTGCAGTGACATGATTCAAGACCCTTCAGACAATAAATACCTTACAGGGAAGAATACCTCACATTTAACTCTAACAAAGTAAGAATTTAGTAGTCAGTATAGTGGTATAGTATAGTATATGGGTAGTAATTTGAAAGAAGACCTTTTTTCACTTTCTCAACCTCAGTGTTAATAATCAAACTGTTTATAAAAGGTTAACTTCCACTTCCAAGCTTCCATAAAATCAGACTCAGAAACACCTTTTTGACTCCTATTGGGGGGAAGTTGTGTAATAACAGTAGATAACAGGTTAACTGACCCTCCTGTAGTACAAGTCCCAGGTAGAGGGTGGCCAGATGTTCCTCGTCCACGGTCACATTGATCTGCAGGTCACTGAGCAGTTCTGGGTCCAGCCAGAAGGACTGATCACACAGGAAGTTCTCCAAGCAGCGAGCCACGTAACCTGGGACAGAACACATGCAACTCACATGCAATGTATGAATACTACTTATCACTGCATCCTTAACAAGAAGGCAAAGGGGTTACTGAAGAGGGGTTTCAGGCGCAGTGTTTTCTTTGTGAGAGAGGAGCTTCTGTTGGTACTGACTTTGACTTTTTTTTACTTACAAGGTCTTTTACATGCACAAGAACCTGAAACACTGAAGGAAATGAAAAAACTTAAAAAACACAATAGGTCTCCTTTTAGACTTACTAGTCAGCTTCCTTGTTTGGCATGTTTGGCATGTGTGGGTCAGATTCTGATTGAAATATTGCTAAATCCGGATTGGCGCTAAATGTTCAGCACCCATTTCCAACTCACTTTAGACCAGTCAGAAGAAATGCAGAAATGGTTGTTTTCGGGGCCTTTAAGATACAAAACGGTCATAGTTTGTTACCTAATGCTAGATAAGTTGAAAACTTCCAGATTTCCTCCACAGTCTTGAATGTGAGCACAAAGCTATCCTTCTCAGCGTGGACAGACACCAGACGTGCAGACAAGTCCTGCAGAAACAAAGTCTCATGTTTCAGTCACAGAACATTCATAATTTTCCAAAAAGTGCCCAATATACACATCATAATATATCATGGTGCAGTCTTCATTATGTTATCAGAGGGGTTGATCAGTGCAGTAGCGCCTGTGTAATATCTGCACTATCAGGTCTGACTCACTTTAAAGAGCTGGATGACGTCCTGACTGTTGCTCTCCACCACCCTGAGCCGGGTGCGCAGCGCCTCCTGCAGGGCCCGGTCAGGATCCACATTGGAGCGCCTCCGCCCAGTGAACAACAGCACAATTTCTAGGCAGAGAAAAAAAACAAGAAGAATGCTGTGATTATTCACTCTTGGATTCGATTGTCTCTTCTAGTGGAACAATATGGACTCCAAACAAATCCAATGCAAATGAGCTTAGAAGAAAAATTAGTTTAGAGAACGAGAGGGAGGATTTATCATCCATTGTCTGCCAGAATTAACCAGTAAAGGAACACACAGATGATGTATTTATAATCCTTTTGCTAATTCATCACACTTGCACTAATTAGTTGTTCTATATTTCTGGCTGTAGTCCGTGAGTAAAAGGGAATACACATTGAAACAGAGGCAGAAATGAAATGTCTGGTCTCTACAAGCAAGACAGACAAAACTTTCAAGAGTTCATTAAAGATTTTCTACGGGAGCTCATATTTCAGTGAGAGCACAATGTTTGTCCCCGGAGGAATAACAAAGCTATTAGGGCCTCTTATTGGACTCTCAGTGTGGCCATTTAAATCCATTTGAGAGGAAGAACCTGGGGGAATGTGATGGATGGAGCTAAACTGCTGACTGAGTAAAACATTAGTAGACAGGGAAATGTGCCTCATCAGTATGCATAAATATAATGCATGGGAAATGCTTCTGCATGTAAAAGATAACAAGTTTAGACTGGCTAATGTGAAAGCTTTTTCAGTAGAAACATACTCTGGATTATGGTGATGCATCTTTAATGTACCTGAGGAGAACTTGTCTCCTAGTGACACAGTACTTCCTCTGAGGAAGGCCTCCTTCTTCTTCCAGTAGTTGTCAGGCTCCACCCCTCCCTCACCTGACTCCACCACCGGACCGCCCTCCTCCTCACCTGCACCTGAAAGAAGGAACAAAGTCGGGAAATAAAAAAGAGCTGCTGGATCAAGTTTAGATTCTCACCTCTTCTGATTAGATGGCGAAAGGAGAGCATACGTGACTTTTACAGTAGAAATCTCAATCCAGTGTTGCTTACGCCAGTGTTTCCTAAACAGCAACAGTGTGATAAAGACAGGTGTGTGTGGAGACAGCTTAATCAGAAAGGGTCATCAAAAGGACTCTTCTGATAAGCAGCATTTACAGACTGAGGTGGAGATTTTAACTGGGAGTGTTACCAGCTGACACAAGATGACAATCACAGATATGCCCTTAAAGAAAACACATCTGTGGTCAGTATGAAGTCATGTGGTTCAAGGTTGAACATGTGAATTCGAGCAGTGGTTCGCAACCTTTTTCTGTCTGAAGTTCCCAAACAGCATTTTCATATGAACTCAAATATTCCTCTATCAGTATCTGTACGTGACATTAATTCCAAATGAGTACATTTAATTTAATTTGAAAATGGATTGGACACTATTAACGATACAATAGTTATTTTACAGGCAAAGCAAGTCAAGTTTTTTTTAATTGTAGGCCTACAGCCAATTTCATACACAAAGGCAATCAAACTACTTTTCCATAATTCATTTAAAACATTTAAAAAAGAAAAGAACAAAAGAGTAATAATATGTGAATGTGAAGGAAAAGCGTGAAAGCAACTTTAATGGAAATCAAACAGTTAGAACAGAGACTTAAATACAGGACAGGAGAGCAAGATGGTTCATGATGAGTATTTAACCTGGATTTAAAGGTGGCCAATGTTTTCACAAGTCTAATATCCTTGGGGAGTTGTACCAGTTTTGTGGTGAGCGGTAACTAAATGCTGCTTCAACATGTTTAATTTGGACTCTGGGGACAGTTCACACCCACCTGATGGCCTGAGAGGCTGAAAATGGTTCAGTGGTAAAAGACTTTCAGGGATATAGTATGAGACATTTCAAAATGCTAACACGCAGATAGCAGAAAGAGGAGAAAGAGTCGGCAAATGGAAGGCTCAATACCAACAGTCTACATCCGGTGAGTCAAACTAGCAAAACAATAACCTTTTTATCCTTTTGTCCATTAGCTTTTCACCAATTATCTAAACCTTTTGGCTAACAATTTCGCCTATTTATCTATTACTTTTTTAGCTGTTTCAACCAATTGTCCACTACTTGTAGCTCTCTTTTCTAACCACTAATCCATTAAATTTCAGCTAACTTTTGCACTATAGCATGCTTGCTAGCTAGATTTCACATAGTCTCAGTCACAACATGTATTTTGTTTTTAGATGTCACAGCTTAGTCAATACTCCACAATCTTTCCACGGATCCCCTGGCAACTGAAAAAAATAGCCCCTGGTTGGAAATCACTGGCTTAGAGTAGTTAGTACTCTAACTAACTTTATGTCAGCACATGAACAGGATCCTAATAAACCTATAAATATCAGCCAGATGGATGCGTAATAGCTGGCTATTGCAGTTGTGGTGACGGGCTTCCCCTGTTTTGTTCCATTGTGCAGAGAGGATGTCCCAAACACTTCCTCAGTTTTGTGACCACACTGACAGCAGCACAGCTCAAACTTACAGAGGACTTTAAAATAACATGACTTCAGATACATAACGGTGTTGAGCGCACAATAGTCTACCTTGAGTCATGATGTCATGTCCAGAGAAGTGTTCACTTGCTCCGCCAAGAGTATATGGTGGTTCCCTCCAAAGAGCATCCAACTCAGCAGGAGAGATGTCTGTAAATAAGGAAACAAATCAGTTCATGGACCTGAATGTCAAGAAAATAAATAATTCAGTCCCCCTTTATGCTCTGCTTGAATCAGTTACAGTAATCATCAACTTTTCCAAAGGTTTTTATACAGTTCAAACTGCATACCAGGAATAATTTGTCATTTTGAGCAACACGCAAATTTCGCATTCTTGCCTTAGATGAGTAGATTGATACCTTGCTACAAATTGTCTGGTGAATATGTAGCTAGAGCCAGCAGCCAGTTAGCTTCGTTTAGCATAGAGGCTTCAATCAGTGGGAAATGGCTAGGTTCAGTGGCAGACTCCGGGTGTGTGAGGGGCAGGGGCAAAAATGAATTTTTATATTGTTCATTTTTTTGAACATGGGGATCAGGAGAGAGCAAATTCCCCGACTGCCATTCCACCAGTGGGTAGCCTGGCTCTGTCCGAAAAGAAAAAAATAAGACTACCAGCACGGCTACAGCTCACAGATGAGTGTGTTTTACTATGAAAACTGAAGTGTAACAGCATTTTGCCATTTTACAGGATTATATAGACCTACAAGACTATTTCTTGGCTGGGAGCAGTTTCCAGGCAATCAGCGGAGAATCCATGAAGTTTCTGCTCCTGACTAAGAAAAAGTTCAGCCAATAAGCTTCTGTTTAAAGACAAATGTAATTCTTGTACTTTGTGTGGATTAAGAACTAAAGGTATAACATGTCAATTATTGAGCTTTAGACGTGCTTTTAGCTTTTAGCTGTGGCCAGTGGTTTCAATCTTCTCATCTCGGCTCGAAAGCAAAATGAGCATGTCTGCCAAAATGTTGACAATAGGCTTCTAGGTCGGGGAGTGGGAAGGTAACGTCACTGGGGGAGACGGGTGAAGCAGTTCAAATGTCAAGTTCAAGCCATTGGTTAGTGTGAGGAGTTATCAGGGTTGGGGAGGATATAGTGATCACACACAGGCAGGGACACTCAGCTGCTCTGACATCACGTTAAACCTCCAGGCTCACACAGCTGTCCTGCCCCTGACTCCTCCACTTATATGTCAGCGCGGTCACATGTTTACAGACAAACACTCAGACATCATTTAAAATGAAAAAGGATGATAGTGTTGTAACAAAAAAAGTAATAATTCTCACAAAAGTGTCACTTTTCTTCCATGCTTTGTCAGTGCAAAAACACAACAGAACAGTATTATCTTGATGCATTCCCAACAACACAATAGGGCGGACAACTTGGCAACACAATGCAACATGACATTAGGGCCAAAGAGGACAGAAGCCTATTCTTCTCCATCCTACAGCACAGAGCACAGTTAGCACCAACAGGACTGCTCGAGACAAGCACAGTCATGCTGCTACAGAAGCACACCATGCCCTGGTTACCTTCTTGGCTAAGTGTGTTACCCATGTTGTGTCTACACCTATAAGCTCCTGTCTATCTGAACGTAGCGGTCCGTCTCATGACGGCACAGTGGAAGCGTAGCAGAGTGCGGGCTGGGACAGACCTGTGAAGGAGGAGAGGCACACTTTGATGAACGGTCCACAGCAGGAGGAGTTGAGCAGCGGTCTGCAGCAACAAGACGCCATCTGGCCCAAGAGCCGGCAGCTCCCACAGATCAATGCCATCCCATCAGTTTCCCCCTCAGCCTTTTGAACAACAACTCACTCTCTTCCTCTCTGTTGGACAAGCCCCGTTTCCCTTCCTATTTCTGTATTCCCTTTCCTGCCCCCTTCACTCTGTCTTTCCAGCAGTCAGTGTTCACTGGATGTGTCCCCTCCTCTGTCCCTCTGCAAGCCTTATCTCTTCTTCTTCTTCTGTATCTGTCTGGCTTCTCTTTGTAATCCCTCTGTCTCTTGCTGTCTCCATCTCCCTCCTCCCACCAGCCTCTCTCTCTCTCTCTCTCTCTCCCTCTCTCTCCCTCTCTCTCTCTCCACTAGCTGGCCAGTCAGTCAGTGAATGCACAAAGCACTCTCTGCGATTGGTATGAGTGTGTGGGGGGTGAGAGTTTCCCTGTGCCTTCCCTATGGTATGTGTGTGTGTGTGTGTGTGTGTGTGTGTGTGTGTGTGTGTGTGTGTGTGTGTGTGTGTGTGTGTGTGTGTGTGTGTGTGTGTGTGTGAGTGAGTCCAAGTCGGTGAAAATATGCACAGAATGTGTGTCACAAAGACAATATGTGTGTCTTTTGTGTGTGTTGCTGGGAGAGGGTATTGCTGAGGCGCTGTAAGGCAATGCCACACAGGGACGGGCTGCAAGGTCAGAGCGAGGGGGGCGAGAGTGGCCCAGTGGCAGAGATCACAGATCACTCTATCCACATCACATAGTTCAACACAGCTCTGCCAGGATGGGTAACGGACAGATGATATGACAACATCACCCTATACTGTCAGGTCACCATGAGGAAGAGAAAGGAGATCGAAGTAGGAGATTGGATGGCGAGAGAGTCCATGAAAGTTTTTTGACTGTGCAAGGCTTCATCATGATGTAGACATTATAGAGGGATGTGTTTACTACAAACTGTGCTGTCATGGGAAGGTCAGAATCATTGACCTCATGTGACCTTTTACCTCCAGAAAGAAGTAGAAGCAGCAACGGCTCTCTACCTACTTCTTCTTTTGAGTTCACACACGGTGTAGACAGGGCCCTATAGTTTGTTGGAGAGTTGGAATAATTGGTCAGTAATGCCTCAGCACAATGTGTTCATTCAAGCGGGGACAAAGTGCCTCAATGATGCCTGATTTTAAAGCTATGTTGGGTGTGGTGCTTCTGATCTGGTTGTGCCATAATTATAGATTACTGACAATGCTCACTTATCTAATAAAACCTGTAGAATGAACACAAGATGATGATTTCTACATCATTTAAAACATTCTTACAGTGTTGTGCTGAGAATACCGTGAACTCACTGATGAGTAGCTACAACTATGTTACTATATAAAAGGGTAAAGAAGAAGATTAAAGTGGAAACAGACAACCCCCCTAGAGTTTCCAAGTGGTATTATTGTTGGTGCTGCTGTTGCAAAGACCACTGGATAGCTTCCCATTTTCCTCAGAGTAACAACAACCAACAATACCAGACAAAAGTTTGAGTTTATCCAGTTAGTTAGTCCTTAATGGAAACATGAAAGCAGATAGAAATGGTGCCAGGCTGCCAGCCTGGCTGAGTCACCAGTCAGCTTCATTTTAGCTGGAGATTTTATGCCCAGTGGCCGACAAAATAGCATCCTGAAAGTTAAAGGTAACCAATCTAAAGCTGATGGTGTCATGATTGTATCGGCATTAAATTGTGCAATCAACATTAACTTCAGAATGATAAATTAAACCCAAATAATCGGTCTATTTAAAATGGATTAAATCATAAGATATCAATACAAAAGGTTACTAAATAATTTAGACTGTACTGTAACCAGAGTTGGGCAGTAATGTATTACTCAGTAACTTGTTACTGTAATATTATTACTTTTCCCCGTAACGAGTCATGTAAGGGATTATAATTTCCAAATCAGTAACTATATAGAGTTACTGTACTAATGCCGCATTACTGTGTCGCCAGAATGTGATGTTTTTTGTCCTAGGTAGGCTTTCTTCCAATGACGTGTGCACGTGACAGGTCAGGGCAGGTCACGTCGTCTGATGGCTAAAAAGTTGAACGGCATATGAACCACAGATTTCAGGATGAGGGAGAGAGGTACACTTTCAACAGCCGGAGGTATTGTCATTATTTTGAGTTTGTCTCAGTCAAAGATGCAAAGAACATTGTTGTTAGTTGCAAAATTTTGAGCGAGCAGCAAAACACTCTCAAAACTGGATTTCAGAAAAGGGACAGGGTTGAGGAGATGTTGAGTGAACAAGATCTGAAGAAGCTCATCGCTGGGTATATCGTGGAAGAGATGTTACCTATTTAAAAGTAATATAGTCATATAATGTGTAACATAAATAATTACTTTTGATACCAAGTAGTAGAGGGCAAATCAGCTGATCTGATGAAGAAAACAATTAAGTGCTGCATTACAGATGGAGAGATGCTCCCAGTATGATGCACTATGTGACTTTTGTTAGCTGCCTCTGCATGTGATCACTTATCACAGAAAAAAAACTCTCAAAGTTTCTTCCCCCTTTGTGCCCCGGTCGCTCCCCTGCCTGAACATGCCGGAGACAAAGAGGCTGATATCCGTGTCTGAGACGGGTCTCTGCATCTTGTTTATGTGGCGGCCGAGCGGTCATGATTGAATCTGAGCGTGTGTATCTCGTGAAGCAGAGGGCCGTAAACAGGCTGAATGAAGGCGTGTCTGGGCATATCCTGACACTCTTTAGCCTCCCCTGCTTGTTTTCCCCATAGTGCAACAGATTCTGCCTAATCTAATAAACACAGGCTGTTCAAGGCTGATATGTGCGGTCACATGCTCGGCCTTTGTTTGCACTGAAAGCTGCACAAGGGGCAGCGGTTGTCTCCATTGACATCCACTTTAAAACACACAGATTGTCAATAAAATCAGTGTAATGTGGTTTGCTGTGTTCAATAAATCAGAGCACCTGTGAGTGTCACACCCCTTCTTCCTCTGAATGACTCCACACTCTGGACAACATTACTCAAGTCTCACATAAACAACACATCTGATTAAAGACAAGTTAAGCCACAAACACAGCACGCATCGCCTGTAATGACAGAGTCCAATGACCGCATACCATAAACGACCTCCGCACAGCCTGAAACCTCAGCAAAAGCCTTGACTGCGATTGTGACACTCGGCAGTCCATGACAATAGCATTCAACCTAATAAGAAACATATGGTGTCAGCAGTGTTCGAAGGCATGACAAGCGGGGGTTGTTTGTGACTGTGAATGTGTGTGTGTGTGTGTGCTGTCTGGGTTTGTAGATTTTTGGAAAATGTGGTACAGGAGTTAGCGGATAGTAACGTGAGACAGGGGTTCTGGTCTCTAAGTTTAGACTAACCCCCTGTTAGCTCACTCACATGCCTGTGTGTCTAGGGCAGAGTACCCTGCAGGGACATTCCCACTCTGTGGCACTGAAACATTTAGAAAGTATGAATGACAGAATTTGTGGATATATCAGTCTTAATTAAGACTAAAGATTGTCATGTATAAGTCAGTTTTTCTGCTTTTCATGAGACTTTGGAGGCATTCTCAAGTTAATAGTGAATAGAATAAGGGAACTGCAATCACTACATGACAGTTAGAGTCCATTTAAAGCCTTGCTCTCCTTCCTACACACTGTGGAGTAACAGCAACTTTATGGTTATGTGCTCAAGTACAAAGTACGGCACTGTTAAACCTGCCAAACACGAGAAATCTACAGTAACGGAGCAGTTAGCGGCATTGAAAGCAGAAAGAAAACAGCTCTTACCTCTGTGTTGCTGCCAGCTCTCCCCTCTCAATTCATTCCTCATGTGCGTGGCAGAGTGTGTGTGTATCTATGTACCTATGTGTGTGTGTGTGTGTGCGCGCGCATGTGGTTTCACCATTTAGCTGGTGAGCTGCATCCCATGACAGCTGCCGACATTCTCCGCCGTCAGCCCACAAAAGCACAGGAGAGGAAAAAGAGTAAAAGAAAGTATGAATGTGCAAAGTCAGTGAGAGTGTGTGTGTGTGAGGCTATCCCAGACGGCATGTCACTGACTGACTGAGGAAGTTTCTTTTGCTGTTAACTCCTCCTTCTCCTCCACACTTCTCTCTCTCTCTCTCTCTCTCTCTCTCTCTCTCTCTCTCTTCCTCACACACACACACACACTCGTCCTCTCTCTGTCAAAACTTAGAAACACATGAGCCATTTAGTACAATAAGCGTGGCCTATTTCCTCATTCTGCAACACCAGTCGCACCAGTTTGGTTTGACGTACCTGCAAGGTGACAGAGGATTAAGAGCATAAACAATCAGCTGGCTTGTATTGTTGGGTCCATACCTGATATATCACTCATGTTCATTCCACAGGTGCAGAGCCGTCACAGTCCTGCCAAACAGTTCACACAGCATTCCTCCGAGTGTACTGTAACGCCTGGAAATGTGAAGCACCCTCACAATGCAAAGTGACCTCTCCTGATCATTCACACTTTTACACTTTCTGGGTCACATCCATCTCTATCTGTGTGAGGGGGGAGATAATGATCCCCTGTGTTACTGGCGTTGCTTTGGTTTCTTTGGGAGTTTTTTTTTTTTTTTTTGCCTGCTTAGTTAAATATAAACTCTGGAACTGATTGTGTATCCCCAACCCCCAGTGCTCCATGACAAAGTCACCCTGAACGCAGAATATCAGCCCTGCCCCGCACATGTGATCATGCAATTGGCTATGCAAGGCTGCAGGACACAGACCATTTATTCTGCTCTGTTTGCAAAAGTGTGTGTGTGTGAGAGGCAGAGAAATAGAGGGAATGTGGGTCTAAACTGAATAGAAATAGGCAGGAATGGGTGGAGATAGCAGCGTAGCGTTACAGGGTGGATGGTGTGTGTACTTTCCCCTGGCCGTGTGGTTGGACAAAGGGCAAGGATTGTGAGGGTTAGTGAAGAATGCAGCATATTGCTGATCAGTGAGACTGATAGTGGGCACATGGCCTGAGTGTGACTGACAAACAAAAAGACACATCACGTCCAACAGAAAAACATTGAGTGGATGATTAGGCCAAAAACTGTGGCGATAGATTAGGACAACATATTGTGTCTGTCATGTGCTCAGCAGCTCATAAACAGCAGAATTTAAAGAAAACGGTTCCGTCAACAGTAACAACACATATGAGGGGATGTTTGCCCGTATTGTCGATCAGAGGGCACTGGCGCCTTTGCAGACAGTGACAACAGTGTGTTGACCTGACGGCCTGCTGCCCCGCTGCCTTCAGTGCACAGGAAGGCCAGCTTCCTGTTTTTCTGCCCCATCGGTTTAGAGGACAAAAAACACAACGCAGGATTGACACAGGAGCACAATCAGCAGCCGGCGCACGTCAGGCCCACAGGGCACCCACCTGCATAGTGTGGCACCCATACACACCATGATGAGGGTGATTCATTTAAAGGGTAACTCAAATATTTTACACATTACAGTGTGTTTACGGGTCTTTGGGAGTACTACTGCATATGTGAAAAAAGTAGCATACAGCCTCCAGAGGAAGCTGCATGTAATCTGATTAATCGCCTCCATTGATGTCACTCAGTGGCTCAGTTGCATTGTGGGTAATGTAGGAGCTAGGTTTTGAAAAGAAAGAAGAATGTGTGGAAGGTGATAACTCTGGCTCTGCTGTATCTGTTTTGATAATTTGTTTTTAAACTGTCCATAATTAGTCCAACAGTTTTACAGGAGTGGACTGTTTTTCGAAACCTGGTGCCTACACTACCCACAATGCACTCTAGCCACTGGATGAAATGTTTCAGATCACATGCAGCTTTCTCTGCAGCCACAAATGGCTTTATACTACTTGTTTCATATATGCAGTAGTACTCCCCAAGACCTGTAAACACACTTTAATGTGTAAAATTTTGATAAAGTTGCCCTTAAGTAGATAATTATCCTTCACAACACTGACTGAGATCATGATTTAAGTTTGCTGGATGGTGCAAAGATGGAAGAAGAAAGAGTTCTTCTTCAAATTTAGGGTACTTACAGGGTACAAACCTGTCCCATGAAGGGTGTTTTTTTAATCGTTTTATTATTATTTTTTAAACATTTTTCATCCATAATTCTTTCAGTGAAATTCACACAATAGTTTTAAAAAGCTTCATGTTGAGAAGCAAAAACTGTAAGTAAACGTAGGTAGATTAAAGGACGAAGACAGAACATCTTGTACAACAACTGAGCTCCAGAACCAAAGAGGTAAGACAGTCTGTCTGTCTGTCTGTCTGTGTGTGTGTGTGTGTGTGTGTGTGTGTGTGTGTGTGTGTGTGTGTGTGTGTGTGGGAGAGGGAGAGAGGGAGAGAGGGAGGGAGAGAGAGAGAGAGAGAGAGAGAGAGAGAGAGAGAGGCGCCTCTCACATCCCGCCATTGTCCAGCTTCCTCCAGTCTTCAGATCCAGGGCTTCCTCAGGACACGGGACAAGGCGGTCGGTTATTTTAATAAAAACAGCACCCACACACAGAGATGGTGCAGAGGGTAGACCAGTGTGCTCCGTCAGACCTGAAACTCTTCTACATTGATGCACTTTAGGGCTAAAGGCCACTAAACTCTACATACTTATCTCTAAAAGTGCTGCGCAGAAGTACCCAAAAGTCACACTTAAAGTGTAAAAGTAAGATATCATGTTGAAATATTACTTTGGTAAAAGTGAAAGTCCCCCATATAAATAATAAACATCGTATAGTATCTGATATTAAATGTACTTAAGTATCGAAAGTTCAAGTAAAAGTAAATTATACATATAATTACATGTACAGTTTATACTGTATACTATGGGTCGACTGATTACCAGCCCGGAGATTATCTGAGTCCTACATTCAGCATTTCTCATTGTTGGTATAAGTGTTGTTCTTATTGCCAACAGAATAAATTAATTTAAAAATTAGCTGTTTTATGCAAAGTAACTAGTAACTAAACTATCATAAAAATGTAGTGGAATAAAAGAAAAATACAATATTTGCCTGCAAAATGTAAGGAAGCAAAAACTGGAAATACACAAGTAAAGTACAAATGCCTCAAAAATTCTACTTAAGTACAATAATTGAGTAAATGCTCTTAATTACGATCTATCACTAAACTTTCATATATAATGCTTATTGTTTTTTCTGTAGTCCTTTAATTTGTCTGCACCGGTAGAATGTAACCAAGCACAAAGATCTGAGGTACTTGTACTCTTAATGTCACATTCCACTACTACTACTACTACTACTACTACTACTACTACATCTGAGAGGAAATATATTGTACTTTTTATTTGACTACATTTATCTGACAGCTTTAGTTACTAATTACTTTACAATAAAAGATGTTTACACAGAAAACATACAAAGAGCTTTTAAAATGTGATGTTTTGTTATAAATTAAACTAGCCGACAGTTTATACAAGTACAGCTTAAAGGATTCATCGTGAATTAACGTCTGATTGACAGAAAATTAAATGGAAGACATTTAAGTGATGTTTGATGTGAAAATCATTTGAGTACTTTTAGTTTTTATACTTAAGTACATTTTTATTGCAAGCCTTTTCCTTGTTGCTGCCTGTCTTTCTATCTTTCGACAGTGTGGTATCAGTACTTTTTACTCAAGTGAAGGATTTGGATACTTCCTCCATCATTGTTTCACTTTGTGGCATTTGTTCACCTTCACTGATTTGACTAATGACTGCTCTGGAAACAGCGGATGGGTGTTTCAGCATAAGATGGAGATCTTTCCACACTGATAAGACTGAACGCACTGAAAGCACACGACACTGAGTCAGCATGCACAACAGCTCCACCATAAATCACATAAAGTCTGTTTGCACAAACAAAGTGTGAGCTGTGATTACTCTCATGTCTTTACAGACCAATCAAGGCAAATTACTGTGATCCCACAACCAAACACAGCGGAGCATCTGCGTCAACTGTTTCACAATTAATCTCTCCTCCTCAACAACAGCTCCGCCGTAAATAATCCAATTAACTAATTTGCTTACGTCGACTTTCCAGAAGAGGGCGGTGTCAGAACAGTTTTAGCAACAAGCCAAGCCTAAAAAAACACACACACACCAACAAGTCGTTTCTTTAAAGGCTCCCCAGAGTCTTTAAATCGATTTGTTTCAACTAATCCCTGAAGTCTTTTCAGAACTACTGATCCGGATTGTTTTGCCCAATTTCAAATGACATGACTAATTCTTAAATTAATTTTAAATGCTTCAGAGTGAGAGGATCTCTGTGTCAGCCCTCACCTGGTGTGAGAAATGGATTAAGACTGAGACCAATGACTTTTGAACACTTCCTGCAGTGTGATGTAGGCTACAGTGTCCCCGGAGCGTTCACAGCAGCCCACAGTGACGTCGCTCAACCCAGGATAAAAAGAGAGATGGGTCAAGTCACACACAGGCAGGAAGAGCCATACCGGAAATAAGACGACTTTACTTTCACAATAAAATCATAAATATTAATTGGCCTCCAGATCCAAGTGGCATCAAGTAGGCTGTCTACTGTCATTTTTATACAATGAAAATGTATTATTATTATTATTATTTATGCATATTTTTCTGATTGTTTTTCCTGTACTGTTGCATCTCGAGCTGTTGTAACAAGTGAGTTTCCCCGTTGTGGGATAAATAAAGCCTTAATCTTAATCTTAATCTTATTTTATGAGAGCTTCGGTACAGCCTGTTCAACATGGTAAAAGTGTTTGGACAAATATATTCACGCTACACTCTCACAGACTGAGGCTTGACTTGTCTGCTGTCCACTAGATTGTGATTATAATACAGATTTGATGTGTCTGAGGAATAAATTACATCAACATTGATGTTGATATATTATTTTGCTGCACTACATTTATGTGATAACTTTAGTTACTATACTTTGCATCAGAGAGCAAGTAATGCATTTTAAAATAATTAATTCTGTTGGCTTTCAGATTAAAAAAAACACTAATTAAGATAATCAGACAAATGCTGAATGCTGGATAATCGACCAATATAATACAGTTTATACATACATGTCAATATATGTAGAGTATAATTTACTTTCACTTTTATTTTTTGAAATATATTGCCAGTAAATAACTTTTACTGTAATACTTGAGTACATTTAATATGAATTACTTTAAAAGGTGAACTTTGTACGTTTTTGGGGAGAAATTTTAATCAGGAGAGAAAGATCTTCATTGACTGAACTTTATACCTAAGCAAACTAAATAAACAAACTCTTTGTTTTCATGACTGAATAAAGTGAATAAACAAACTGACCTTAAAGGACAATTTCATACTGTTTCACTTTGTTTATATGTGGCGGACCCTGCCACCTTTCCAGCTTCAAACAATGTTCTGGGACCTTATTGTCCTCTGAGAACAGCTTGTTTATTCAGTTATGGAAAAAAAATAGATATTTCCGAGTTTGTTTCATTACCTCATTGATATTGTAAATATTTAAATTCTGAGTTTGAATTTCTTCTCCAAAACTACACAGTGGCCCTTTAAGACTTTTACTTTGAAGTGATATTCGTATGGGTGACTCTCACTTTTATCAAGCAATAATTTGACATGATATCTTTTATTTGACCAAGTACGATTTTTAACACTTTTATAGATATCTCTGTCAAGACACGCTGTTGATTTTATTTTGAAAGTGCCGGCCGGAACAGGCTTGCTGCGGCTGTGCTGGCAGTGAGAGGAGCTGTGACAGCAGCAGCAGCAGCAGCTCAGGGAGAGAGCGCAGAGCTGGAATCAGCCAGGAGCGAAATGTGAAGGTGGAATCCGACTGAGCAGCATTGTTGTTGTAACTGAAGCCTGTTTCTCTGGAAAACAACACAACACCGCCCACAGTCTCACACAGCGACAACTGGGTGCTCTATCTGGATTTTTTTATAATCACTGGGAAATATCCTCCTTTGTTTTTTATTTTTCTTACACATTTTTTTTGTATCTGTCTCTGTCTCTCTCTCTTTCTGGCTCTCCCTCTCAGAAATTGACTGGAAGCGGTGTTGCGGAGAGTGAGGAGCATCATTTTTACGTCCACTGGATTCACACTCATTTTTTTATTTTTATTTTTTTTTAATGACACAGTGTGGAAGGAGTGAAGTGCTCCGTGAAGATCTCCTCTCGCTTTATGGGATTATTGTCGACGGAGACGCTTTGTTGTAGATAAGAGCACGTTGGGCATCATGAGTTCCAGCGGTAAGTCCATTCTTGCGCGCACTTGCAGCGCAAGGACAATACCTATAGTAGAGATGAGAGACCACTGAACAATAGTAGCCTGTGTGTGATGGAGGAGAAAGTGGCAACTTAAATCAGCTTTAAGTCCAGGTTTAACCCGTGTAAACTCACTTCATCTGAACATACCATAATATTCAATTAAACTGTGATTTTTTATTTACAACCAGGAGAAAATGATGTTGTGAAATAGAGTGCCAAGCCCCGGTAATAGACTTGGAGCAGGTTCAGAGGGCTTAGAGAGTGAGAGCTAAGTATATCTGTAGGTCAAAGTAGCATTTGCCCAGAGTTCATTCATAGAGGAGCATTTTTGGGATTCTTCATCAACACAACAGCTGTTCCAAATGTCTCCTTCTCCCCTTCTTTCATCTTCCTCGTCCTTCCTCTCCTGGGAGACCACCCAGCTCTCACTCTCAGCTGTCCTCGCCCCATAAAACTCCCACCTGTCCTCTAACGTGTAGTTGCAGGAGCAGGAAACCTCTGAGCTGGAGGTCCCTGACCTGCTCTCGTGGAGCTTGGCTCACTGTGATGCAGCACATGACGAATAAGTCTGACAGCCTGAGGAGCTCCCGTCAGATTCTCCGGCCCAGGGGCTGCCATGATGCTGAGCTGACCTTGTATCAGCTGACTGTGACCCTGATCCTCTGTCAGCTGAATCAGGGCTTTCCCTGTAGGGCTTGTGGGTCATCTGCTGTGTGCGTGCCTCCACTTTGTTGTCTTTACAAGTTATCACTGGTCGGTTCTCCAAGGGAAGACTTTTTTGAAAAACTGTCCCTTAGCTGTCAGTTGAGGTTGACGTGCGCCAGGTGCTCAGAGAACTGACGCTGTCATGTGCTTCCGTGTCTACAGGAGGAACCGTATCACTGCATCATTCATAATCTACCCTGTCATTGTGTGGCACTACATTATTCATCCGGTGCTCTTAACCCTATGGTACCGAGCCCTGCCTGCCTGCCTGCCTGCCAGGGAGTGGTGTCGCAGCCCCCTCGCTCGCTGAAGAAATGTGTAGAATTCTTTTGTTGAGCTTCAAAATGCTCCTCTCAGCTGACACAAGAAGAGGAGGAGGAGGAGCATGTGCAGCCAGCATGTGGAGAGCTGTCACAGGCTCTTGTGATTTAGAAGCATGTGCTCCTCAAACACACACATCAACAACACTTCAACCTGTGGTTATAGTACGGCTCGCGCGTCATTACGTGCAAAACTGTCTGCGTTTAGCTGTTCGTGCGTGCGTGCATGTCAGCGCTGGCAGATGGTGGTGTGACATGTGTCTGTAGTCTGGCTGTAGGCATAAAAACACAGCAGGCATCAGAGCTGAGGAAAGAACGCCTTCCCTCCTCTCCTCTCCTCAGCCTCTTCCCTCCAGTCAGTCAAACATATGTTCCCCTCCACTCTCAACACTCTCAAGGTTTGGACATGAATAGGCCTGTTAGGCCGGGCCGCCGCGTGCCGTGTTTTCCGCTGCATTGGGTGTGATAGCCCAGAGGCCATCGACACACGCAGAGTAATTACACACCGCTCTGGCTGTCTGTCTTCATCTTCTGGGCCTTCTATCTCTCATGGTCACTGGGTTTTGTGTGTGTGTGTGTGTGTGTGTGTGTGTGTGTGGTCAGACTGCTATTTTCTGCCTGGCTGGCGGACGAGGCTGAACTGTGGGTGTTATCAGTTGAGTTTCTGGTGGAAGTAACCTTGGTTCAACATATACTGAGAAAGAAACACAGATGCACGACGATTCCCTCTGCAGTTTTGCAGAATTTTAGCCAGCCCTGAGATCCAGTGTTTTGAGGGAGTGATAAAACACATGTTGATCAATACGCTGATCATTGCGCTCAGGGACCTGAGGGGATCTGCAGAGCCATGCATCAAAGACAGCTCTGACACCTCTCCCCTTCTCTCTCCTCCTCTCTGTAAAACAGAGAGTTCTCAAGCATCAGACAAAACACATCCGAAAGGCATTACCCATTTGGGTGTCTTAACTTTAAAGAGACATGCTTGAACTCTAATGATTAAGACATACGGCTTGAATGTCTGATAAGTTTGGCAATGAGCATCAGGTATATCTTTTGAGCCGCACTAGCTGTCGTGCCCCGGATGCCAATGCTGGTCTGTCTGTTGGTCAGTCCACCACTTTGATCCAGACTGGAATATCTAAACAGCCGATGGATGAATTTACCTGAAATTTACTCCAGATATCTAATATAACCAGAGGATGGATCGCTGTTTTTCACCCGTTTTCCAGCGTGATGCTACGATGCGCGTTGAATTTCGTTTCTGTCTACGATCAAGCAGTGCCACCCAATAACACATTTGAGTTTAATTTCTTAAAGACATATTATGCAACATTTTCATTAACATAATATTTTTTGGGTTACCACTAGAATAGGTTTACATGCCTTAATGCTAAAAAGACAAAAAAACAACACAGTTTTCTCATTCTGTCCAGTGCTGCAGCACTGTATTCACCCTCTGTCTGAAACGCTCTGTTTTAGCTCCTGTCTCCATAAGGCCCTCCTGAATACCTAGTCTGCTGTGATTGGTCAGTTCACACATGCCTGGCCCAGCACGGCTAACAACAACAGAGCAGCTGTGCTAAATCAATAATTACATGCATCAGACTAGCCGCTAGGCATAAATTATGCAAATGTGCGACATGGTGTGATGTCACAAAGTCACAGAATTAAAGGACTGCTGACGAGGCGTTTCAGGAGCAGGGATTTCTGTGGAAGCGAGAAGCTTCTGTTGGTTTGAACTTTGACCTTTTTAACATTCAAGGTCTTTTACATGCACAAGAACCTTTATAAAACGCTGAAGGAAGGGAAAAAGAGTTAAATCGCAGCACAATCAACAAGAAATTGCGATTACCTCATTAATATTTTCATAGGCTACATTTTGTCATCAGTCCTGCTAAATTTTAGGCAATTTTAGTAAGCTCATGTTAGCATCGAGCTTAAAATACTGCTGTGCCTCTGAGAGATGGTAAATAAAGTTAAAAGACCATCCGTTAGTGTACCTACTGGTTGATATGAATTAATTAAATGTTTAAATTTTTATGTGACAGTTCAAAAAAGGTCTTCAAACAACCTGCTGTGATTGACACCTTATTTACTCTGCATCAGCACAAGTTTTTGCATCAGCGCTGAAGTTTTCTGAAGATTGCTTTGAACTGAACTCATCGTAATACCTCAAAAGACTATTTTGACGTGACGGCGGCAATAGAAGCGGTTGTTGCTGCTAGAGCAAGAATTCATCCCCCAGTGACCAAAGTGCAGCAGAGTTCACGGTTTGTCTTTGTCAAGGGGACACTTTTTGTCTTGTGTATGGATGGACAGAATGATCCAATGACCCACTGAAAGTGTCGCTCTAAGGCCACTATTCGAGAAGGGGAAAAATAAATTGAATGTATGAACACATCGGACAGTGCTAAATCAAACACTGCATATTTTCTGTTGATGTCAGTTGTGTTTTTGTGTTTTATGGGGGGAATGAGTCGGAACGAGGGTGGACAGGGAGGGGAGCTGGATCATATATGATTCCTGCTCTTCTGCCTCATCTGGTGAGCAGTCCAAACCAGAGCCAAACACCATTTATCACTCGTGCTGCCAGACGCCTTAGTTCAATAACACTGAGAACAAAGGTGGGAGACAAAGATGCACAGATGCAAACACAGATGCTGGGATGCACATGAATATTCACAGTGCGACGCCCTGTACAACTGGCGTGTATTTACAGGCCAACATAAAATTAGGCACGTTTTTCCTTTTTATTTACAGCGAGGGTTATTGTGGTTACCGCACTGGTATTTAGTGGGGGTAGTTAAACAACAGTTAAAGCCCTTGTAAAGAGGAAATTATGAAGACTGCATTAAAATACCATCCAGTTGCCATTTAATCTGTAAGATCTAAGATGTGTTATAATTTAAATGAACAGGACTCATTCAGATCAAAGCTCCACCATCGTGGCTACACTGTGGGTTGTGTCCTCAAGGTTGCCGTCTCCACGACCTTGGCTTCTGGTAGGATTGAGTGATCATTCAGACTGTCAGCGGCAGTCTGACCGCTCTCTCTCTCTCTCTCTCTCTCTCTCTCCATAGAGTGACAGTATGTTTGAGACACCACTGGACAGTATCATGGCTCTGATGAATGCTTCTGGTCAAGGTCCTGACAGAGACGAAGGGAGATAAAGAGGGGATGGTAGGGGAAGGCAGGGAGGCATCTGATCACTGGCAACATTAAATTATGGACAAGGAGGACATGCTTATGGTATACAGTACTGGTTTGATAGTATGTTAGAGTATGTTCCTCTAAAATACAAAGAACATGTTGTCATGTTCGCTAGATACAGATAGTTTCATAGTAGGGCTCTATATGTAGGGCTATATAAATGATGTTCTTACTCATATTGATTGGTTATTTCCTTCCTGTAAACAAATGTGCAGCTTTTCAATTAAGCATTAAGCAACCAAAATGAATCCATAAAATGTGAACTGGTCTGCAGGATAATTTAGCTAAGTATGTTTTTTGGTCAGACAGTTCATACCCAGACCACATCCATGCGACAGAAATAGCCACTCTTTTGGTTCCAGCTCCTCATTAAATGATAGAGCACACATTTTAAACTGTAGGAAAAAATGAATGTAGTAACTTTCAGTCAGTACCTGAAGAGATGTTGTGCAGCTTGGCTTTGAGTTATTGCTTAACATCATGTTTCTCAATTTCTAAAGCAAGTAAATCTTTATTCCCGACAATGGTTTGGGCCCTAAATGAATCCGTGGTTGATTCTAAATGAAATAATATGCCTACAATTTGCCAAAGAGAGACATAAGTAATATTAGATATTGACACCCTCTGGTTTTGTGGAAAATATTTGATGTTTATATATCAAATACAGGGAATTTTTTTCAAGTTCCACTCCAGCCGCTGTTTCTTCTTTAACAGTCAACAAACAGAGAATGGGGGTGTAGTTAATAGTCAGGTGTAATCCATTACTATTACAAACAGATCGCTGTCCTAGCGATTCAGTAGTTGCAGAGTTTATTCATGGGCAAACTGTAACCTGTAGTGTACATTTACTGCCACTAGACAACTTGATTGGTAAACCTTCCCTCTGCTCCGATCAACAACACTGCTGCTCTCTCTCGTTCTTCTTAAAAGAACCATGTAACTCCTTTAACACCAGATACACTTGAGCCAATGGCTCACATTTTGGGAGACACTGCCTTTGCTCTTATGGCTTCTCAAACTCTCTTCGAGAGTTTTTTTTTAACGTTTGAGCACAAAATTAAGTTATTTGTCAAAAAGTAAAAATATGAAATATCATAATAATGCCAAAATACACTGGAGGGGGGGCTTTAAGCATCTTGTTGCGATAAGCTGGACAACATGTTGCTACACCTCTGGTGTGGCTTCAGCTTTCAGCTTTCCTTATTGCTGTTCAGATTTGTTGACAACTGAAGATGTCCTCCACCGAAAAGCTATAGAGTACTTTTATAGGATTTAGGTTTTGGCTTAGAAAATGCCAAAAACTTAAATGTGAAAAAACTCAGTTCAACTGTAATATGTCTATTTGTGTAAACTGATGTTTGCAAGCAGTCGTGAACAAGATGCACGGGTTGTGAAGAGGAACACCCTGTGGTCACAAACCCTCCCTCACATGACCACATCTTCATATTTGTCATAGTTGTTTTATGTTTGCAACTGAATTACTATAGTTTGGATTGTGGACATTAGCTCATTAGCATTTAAGCTACAGGTAGGTATCATTTACATATAAGCGGCTTCATTTGACTGTGTTGACTTAGACTTGTTAAATCAGTGCGCACCAGATCCCACGAGCACTCATGCAAAAGCTGCATCTACAAAGCATACCTGGGTTCTAAAACAACACATTTTCCCTTTAATAATTCAACCACATCATTCTTTATATTGCTTCTCTTTGATTCTTTCACCCACTCCTCACTCCACTCACTCGTCATCACTGATTTCCCAGCATCCCTTGTGACTGAGCTCCCAGCTTGTTCTTCCCTGGGGCTGTCAGGTCAGGGGCAGAAATAGCAGCAGCCTCTCTCTCGGTCCCTGGGGATGCTGTCAGCCTCTCTGACCCCGGCCCTGTTCTTATCACCTGTCTGCCGGAGGCCATATTCTCCTCGGGCACTTGCCACTGATTTGGAGTCAGTGGATTACACCTGTAGTCTGGTGGCTATCATTAGAAGAATGACTAAACGCCTCAGCATGGGAGAGGATGGAGTGTTGTTGGAGGACTCAGTAATGGGTTTAGCCGAGGAGAGAGCTTGGCTGCGTTCAATGAGAATGAACGCACTGACACAATTTGATGGAGTTATGTAATGCTTCAGCTCCTGAGTTCGTTGTGTACCTGGATTCTCTGCTGAGCTTAAGTTAAAGGGGCACTATTTAGTTTTGAAGGATAAATCTAAACTCGGAATTTTTATATATATACAATGTTAATGAGTTGATAATACAAACTCAATTTTTTTTCCATAACTGAATAAACAAGCTGCTCTCAGAGGAAATGAAGGTCCCCAGAAAGGGTGGCAGGGTCCGCCACATATAAACAAAGTGAAACAGTGTAAAATTGAATTGTCCTCCATGTTTATTTAGTTTATTCAGTCATGAAAACAAAGTTTATTTAGGTTGTTTAGGCATAAATAAAATCACTGAGGATCAAAACTACATAGTGCACCTTTAAATAAGCATCTCATTCAGTAAAATATACTTGACAATTAGCAGGAATTGTTGCTTTTTTTTCACCTCGGTTGAACCCTGCTCCTGTGTATAATTTAGCTATGTGTTGACAGTCTCCATTCGGCACCTTCTTAGGTTTGATGTTCGTTTTTCACCTGGCTGTTATACTGTGCCACAGGTTTATTTTGGCCCAGTTTCAGAAGGTCGGCAGTGTAAATAAATGTCCTGTGTGTTTCCAGTAGGCGCTGGCACAGGCTTGCTTGTACTGCCATTAGTTCCCATTATGTCTCACTCACACCTGATGGGATCAGTGTTGCTCATTTGGTTTTATGACAAGAAAAGATTGGCTTATTTTGCCCGGTCTCACACACACACACATATACAACAGCCCTTTTCCAAGAGAGTGTCATTATTTGACAGGCAGGGTAGTGGGTCCCGGTAGTGCTGCCAGCATTGTGAGAGAAACAATGAACTAACACAGACTTGAGTGTGGGAGATTGGGAGTGGGAATTAATCATGCTTGCATATTTCCAGTGCCCACACTCCTGTTCTGAACAGGAAAATAAACAAATGCAGTCATGCATACGTTCTCACATGCCCTCACACTCAGTGCATATATAGCACTGTAGCTTACACTATACATATACCATCTTCAGATCCGGAGCATGCAAAGGGTGCTCAGACGCTGAAGCATGCAACGCTGTTAGACTTTTTAAGTGCTGCGAGTCCTTCGGGATTCATCCAGTGAAATGGATTCAGTAGCTCTGTCACGCCAGCCCATGTGCTTGCTGGTGCTGGTGAAGCAGCAAAGTCTCTTCAGTCAGATATTCAGGTAGGCAGTGTGGCCAGCTGGTTACCCTGCCATTAAACCACTTCCACAGAGTGTAGGACCACTCAGATACTCCTTAAGGAGGATAGAGCAAAATAAGAGACTGTGAGCCCAGCTGTTCTGGCACACTCTTTGTATTGGGAGGCTCTCTGCTTGTGGATATAAGAGAGTCTGTTTATAATCTAGAGGAGTAGATGGACCTTCAAAAAGCCTCTATAGGTCTAAGATGAATTCATTTTCGGAACTCGTTTAAAATCAAATTAATCTATCAGTTTGACCTTTTTGCTTGTGAAAGCACTTATTTCATTACTGTTTCAGCTGCGTGTGAGAACTGGCTCTCCTGACGATGTGAAATAGCTGTCGGGCTCGCAGGAGTCTGTCATGTAAGCTAATGCATAATGAGGTAAGGGGATCCATCCACTTTCTAACCTGGCAGCAGTGTGTGTGTGTGTGAGTGAGAGTGTGTGAAAAACAGAGACAGTGGGAGAGGAAGCCTGGAGCTTACCCAGCTTACATAGGTGTCAGACCTCACAGCTTCAGAACAAGTGTTGACAGAGCTACACACTGATCTTATTGTGTGAACTGCACACAGTTAGTACAGTCTGTGTGCTCAGAGCCCCGGTTCTACTGATGGATTGCTGCATAGATCGAAGAACTTTTGAATATGAAAAGCAGTTTCGAGGAGCTTAATGTTAATCCTTTATGATTTTGAATTAATATAATGTTATTTTTTGTGGATGGTTCACTTGTAGCATTCTGTGCTGTGTTGAAATGTTGATAAATGTTTGGTCCGGGTCACATTTATGTAGTGGACACTGCCAATATTTAACTTCATTAGCAGGCATTAAAAGTGATAGTCTATGTATAAAGAGTTTGGATTTTGTGAGAATGATTTTTTAACTCAGGAGCAAAAATGTAGTGTTTTTGTCTGCTTTAAAGGTCCCATATTATAGACAGTGATATTCATATGTCTTTAGATCATAAAGCTGGTCAAGGTCCAATACAAATACTGTGAAAGTATCGAAACACTCAATCCACACAGCCCATATTCAGAAACTGTTTCTGTCTCTTTTACATGCATCATATAAGGATGACTTTTTGACTTGGATCTTTCAGCTTTAGCTTCAGTCGTTTAGCATAATGTCATATGTGCTGTATGTTGCCATTGAGTGTAGCCTACAGCATTTTTAACCAACTCATGAAGCCGACAGTTTCCAGCTAAAAATGACAAGCTTGCAACGGTAACCTGTTATCATTAAATTGAAAGCTTG
Source organism: Pagrus major (assembly GCF_040436345.1). NCBI lineage: Eukaryota > Metazoa > Chordata > Actinopteri > Spariformes > Sparidae > Pagrus > Pagrus major. Next base: position 20,344,098 of record NC_133232.1, on the reverse strand, counting down.
ACAGTCGTAGCGACAGTAACCAAATGGGGCTTAACAAACAATTTAGCTAGCTAGCAAACTAGTTAACCTGAACACAATATTCATTGTGTGTGTCTTTTTGTCTCCAGCAGCTTATCACCAAGGCTCTGCAGGTGGTGACCGAAGCTCTGGACCAATCCGGTGCCAGCGATGTCGGGAAGTATGCAAAGGAGAGGTGGTGCGAGTACAAGAAACCCACTTTCACGTCAAGTGTTTCACCTGCACCGGTAAGACATGACAACCTGATCCAAGATGACACAACAAAGTGTGAGAGCAGACAAACAGCTGCACAGAAACATATGTTGTCTGACAGAGTCCCCAGGTGTGGGTGGTCCTGACCATAAATGCCATTAAAGTTAAATAAGATGGGGCGAACGTTCCAGTAGACTGGAAACAAGACATCTATCTTGGTCACTACCTTCCACACACCCACACACACACACTGACAAATATACACTATCCCCACGTTCATCCATCTCCTAGTGTACCTGCTGAGTGTTACTATTAGCCAACGGTGGGGATTGGAACAGATCAGAGGTGCCTTGCAGGGGACTTATAGGCTCCTGCTAAGGTAGCTTGTTATTGCTCTGCCAACTTGGAGAGGATTTTCCCCTTCGGTTGTATGCTGTGGTCTAATGAGACTATCTCAACAAGCTTTGCAGTTCTACAGGTGAGCACTGGTGACCTACAAAAGACACAGTCTATAATCCTCAAAATCCTCATGTCCTCTTACAACAGGAATATTGTGGCATGTGTCTGTCTTCTGTAATGTTTTGCAATTTTTTTAAAAGGAATTACCTGTGTTGTATACGTTTTTACATGTATAAAAGCATAAAAGTTAGCACGCTAATCATCTGATGAATGGGATGGGCTTTTTTTTTTTCTTTGGCTCAGCAAGACTGTAGAAACAAATGCTCCGGAAAGATGACTCAGAGTCCTTTTCAGACATGACGCTGACATGTAAAATTGCCGCCGCATTGGTAGAGTTGAGTGCAGGTCTGAAAAGGGCTCATGACAGTCAAGTGTGTGTGCGTGTGCAAATTAGAAATCAAAGATGCGAGGAATGTTATCCGTCATGCTGATGTACGGCCCGGAGCAAGTGTGCACAGTACCATGTTGACTGAGATGACTTTGAAAGAAACAGCCAGATAGATTAACAGTCATATAATCACAATCATTTTTGCAGAATTATGGACTTCTCTCCCACTGTGTTTGCTCATGGGCTCAACTGAGTTTCGTTGACATTGTTTTATAGTTGAAAGCCAAAGCGTTGTGCGTTATTACCCTCAAGTTAAATTTAATCTTTGTTTAAGCACGCAGTCTCATTGAGATTAGGATCTCTTTACAGAGAGACACCTGAGAAACATACACAAGAACACATTCCGCAAAGAGAAACAGCTGCACATTAAACAAGGAATTTAATGAAACATCATAGTAAAGCCTTAAAATCTCCAAGGGGGATGTTAGACTGTAGTTTGAGGGCAGTTTGAGGTTCACACATGAGGGATATCTAAGGTTAAGTAGTAACTGGTTGTAGGATTGGATTGGACGTTATTAGATTTAAATGAGAGAAGAGATGAGGTAGTTTGGGAGCTACAGCAGTAGAGTGAAGAACAAGAGATAGCTACTTCTTATTTGTTATAAGGAAGTCCATCCAACCGTGTGATGATGCACAGTGTTCAACCGCTAATGCAAAGTGTTGATGGGGCAGCTTGACAATACAGAATATCTTCACAGTCGAGGAAAGACTGAAAAATAGTTTTATAGTTGGAAGAAGAGAAGCTTCCCTGCTGTACAAGAAGCCAAATTTGATTTTTTAATTTTGACTCAAATGTTGAATATGAGTCTGGAATGACAGTCTGCTTTCAAGGCAAATCCCCAAGTATTGGTATGACTCACGAAGGGTAATATGGGTGCCATTTAAAGTTTTAACAGCAGGATAGTCAGAATCACTGGTGGAGGTGGAGAAAACCATGTACTTGGTCTTTTTTAAGGAGTGATAATTGGAAAATATGGAGGGCAGACTGAAGATGAGTCAGAGCGTGGGCTGGGGTGGAGCCTGCATCAGCAGCACAGAAAATGGACATTGAAGTATTGATTAGATAGGATTATGTTATTTATGTACATGTACACAGCAGATACACCTCTGTGGCAACCCATGTCTGATGGTAAGGTGGCCAGACTGACCATCAGCAACAACATGTCTGGTGTAAGCATCGTTTAAGCTAACTTCCTGTCCGTTTTGCAGTTTGCAATCTCCTCTCTCCTCTCTACGTCACCATATGACCACAGCCCAGTAATCATCAGACATACAGTAGCAGCAAACAGGAGGATCCTGCTCTCTGTGCGTGAGCAGACGGCACCGCCTCTTTATGGAGTTCTCTGTCCTGATTGGATAAATTGTGATAGGCCTAACAGAAAATGTATTTTCTGTTTTACTGCAAGCTTCAATCTTCTTTTATGAAGGCTCATGTATCAAACTGTCACTGCCAGTGGGAAATAATGTTAATCATGTTATAATTAATAATTAAAATTTTCAGTTTAATATATATAATATATATATATTATATAATATCCATTTTGATGTGTCTTGACATATTCCAACAAATCTGTTTGTCTCCATTTTTACGGATTCATTTCTGATTGTTCCTGTTCGTTTGTTTTGTAGATTTTTGAGATTGTTTTCCTGCTGGCTGCTGAAACAGTCACCTTTTCATAGTCTTCCATTTACTATTCGGTAGATTGTTAGCCGACTTATGTTTTTAGACATACTGCATTTTATTCATATGTCCATCTTAATGAATGGATCAGTCCCACTAACATGTATGAAAAACTGAAAGGCATTTAATAGTAGAAACTTTCCTGGGCAATCTTTCACTATCATCAACTATAAGGTTACATTTTCAACCAACTTGTGAAGCTAACGCTATCTTAATAAGCTATCTCATGCTGTTAAAATCTGCTTCTGACAGTTGTCATTCAACGGCAAAACTGACTGCTGTGTGTTTTAAGAAAAACTAAGACATTTTACAGCAGAAACTTTCCCTGGCAATCTTTCACTAGACTATACATATATCTTCAACTTTCTTATAATGATGTTGACTGTCGACTGAGAGCGCTTAGCTTTAGCAGCAGTCCTTTACCAAAATATCATAGCCTACTATATACATAGCCTAATATATATATATACTGTATATAACCATCAAGTACACATTTAAGATCATTTTACAGTGTTCTCGTTTTAAATCAAGTCAACTTGAAACATAAAACTGTTAGCCAGAGGCAGCAATTTCAACCAACTCATGAGGCTAACATTAGCTTAATTAGCTATCACGCTGATAAAATTTGCTCTTAATTGTCATTTCAAGGGCAACATTGGAAGTTGCTTGTTTCAAGTAAAACTTTTTATAGTCAGTGCTTAAAAACGCCTCCATAAGATGGAGATTCTACAGAGGAAATTTTCCTGGGCGATCTTTCAAAGCTGTTTTTTAGGCTATATCTCAGTCAGGTCTTCAGCAGCCGTTGTCGAAGAGAGGAAGCCAAAGCTGAGCAAGTTGTGTTTGTTGCTGTGTGAGCTGCACAACAACACAGAGCTGTTCTCCAGTAGATAAACTCACTGAAGGCTATTCATTGGAGGGTTGCTGTTACACGTTCCCTACGTGTAGCCGTCACACACATGAAAACACATGTATACAGTGCACACATACAGTGCACACATGCACTCAGGCATACTGGCGTGCACATCCATACATGTGTGCACGCTCACTGTGGTTGTGAGGGGTTGCTGTGGTAACGGTGTGAAGGGGCACCCGGGCCCTGGTTGGTGGATATTCTCAGCATCTCTATGGTGCTATTAACCAATCGGTAGGCGCTTTTCTGTGCCCCAGAGAAAAAGGGGGGTGAATACAGGAAGCGAGCAGAATGGAGAAGAAGAGGGGGGATGGGGGGGCTGTTTGTGTCGCCTAAACATTACATCATCACTTGAGTGTAATACCAATCTGACTCTCACTTTGCTCCTCTTCCTTCCTTCATTTCCCCCCTCACTCGCAGCAGCGGCGCAGTAATGGAAAGCTGTCATCGATGAGCATCATGTTAAATACACCTATCAGACAGCCCTCCCCTCTCATGTTCCAGAGAGCTCTCCACGTCCCATGAGGCAATGGGGCACTATTGTTGCCACATCCGTGCCCATAATATGCTCTCCTGTATGGGCCTCTGCACAGCCAGCAGTTTTGTAAAGCTTTTATTGTTCAGTGTCTAACTGCACACAAACATGTTGCATGTGCTTTTGAACTTCATAAACTCCATCTATTCTCTATTGTCTGCGTTTCCATCCTCTGCTTTCCATTAGCGCCCCTGTATATTTTCGGAGGCTGAATGGTTGCGAGTGCCGAAGCAGGATTTAAGATTGAATTTCTATGGTCTGTGTTTCTTTTTCTCTCCATTTTTCTCCCTCTGTTTCTTTCTCTTGCGTCCTCCCTTTCTTTCCTGATGACAGTCACCCAAGCATGAAATCAATTTCTCATCTTGGGACAGGATGACATTGGCATGCGGGGCCGTGCAATTTGGAGGCTAATGGCTAAACTGTATTATACCAGTGCGACAATCCGCTGTCAGCAGCCAATTGCCTTATCTGTCGGACGTGTTTATGAAGTCTGTGACTGGGCCGTGTTACAACATTTGATTTCATTCTTTGCTGGGCAGTTTTTCCAGACAATCAGTGAGTGTACGCAGGTTTTATTGACCTTGACCAATGATATTGTGTGCGCCTCAGTCCCTTTACTTCCACTGCAAAACCATGACACAAAATCTTAGCTATTTCCCACTTTTTTCCTCCTACTCTCCTTCTTCTCTCTTTATTTCTGTCTCGAGAAGGGCAGAAAGGGCTGACTATGCCCTAACATCATGATCATACCAGTCTTAAACAGTTACTCTGAGAGCAAACACATCCATCCCATCCATCCATCATTTTACCCGCCCTCTGTCTTTGCCCACACTTTATCAAACCACATTACCTTCTAGATGCCACATTATCATAATTCCTCTCTCATGCATTAGTCAGAAGAAGAACAGATCACTAATCATGTGCATTTAACCTCTCATTTGAACCCATTATACAGCGACTGATTGTAGCGTGAAGAAACAGCCACGCAATCAGCTCACGAAGAAAGAAGTCTGTGGAAAATGCTGAAGACAGAAGCCAGCTCGCAGATTGATGCATCAACTCCAGACACAGAGAAGGCAGCGGGGGGGTGTGTGTGTGGATTATGTGGCGGCGGGCTCTACTGTATGGATGATGTGGTGTTATATTACGAGCAGACGGGCTGACTCGTGCATACTGCCCTAATGACATAGTGACCACACTTACCTCGCCTCTGAAGCATAATTGGCACTCTTAGATTCCAAAAGAAACAGCGCGGCCTGTCAGTGGCACGAGCGCAAAGCTAACACACATATAAATCACACGCGGCCCAGCTGAAGTGCCGAAACAAATACACAGAGACACATTCACACATAAACTGCCAGGCTGCTCCCAGTAGTTATTTATTGTCTGAGATCAAACTTATTTTTCTCGTAAAACAGCTCTAAAGGGAGTCGCAGATTTACACAGACAGGTCAGAAAAATACTTGACTGCTCTGCTAATGCTCCATTTCTAGCGGGTATTCTCAACAGGGCTCTTGTAAAATTGCAGCATCTTTGTCTTTTTTCTCTGCAGACCTGTTTCACTCAGTTCAGCCTCCTCTTTGGATGCCATTAACCCCCATCACTCAGCCCCTGTGTTAATAACATCAACCTATACAGTACTGTACCGTCGCTCTGTTCTCTGGTGGCAAGGAGGGAAAGACTGAGATAGATGGAGAGGGAGACAGTGGAGGGGACAGAGGGAGAGGAGAAGACGAATGGTGAGAGAACAGTATAGAGAAAACAAAGAGAGGTTATGAGGAGAAACAGAAAAAGAGACACACAGCACAGAAAAAAGTGGGGGGGTTACAGGGAAGGGGAGCTTCCTGTAGCTATAGCAACCGCTGGCACGCTGGTCCAATCACCACACCAATGCCTGGTTGCTAGGGAGAGATTCCGGCGGCGAGAGAAGGGAGCGCGGCATGCAGCGGCGCTTTTCCCTGACGACTCTCCACGGATCTGGGATAGATGACAGGGATTATTCCTTCGGCTTGTCTCTCTCAAGCGTCACCGTCCAGAGGGATTGTCGCGCACTGACGCCCCGTCTATTGTCTTTAAGTGTCTGTAGGATCGAATGTGTGTGTGCCACGGTGAGGTGCTTAAGTGTATGACACAGTGAAGGAGGGATTTCTCAGTGATAAAGAGGATCATTAAGCGACAAACCCTGAACACTAAACCAGTATATCTCTACATATAGCTGAAGCCGGAGAGCGTTTTTATTGCGTGTCACAATACAAGGCCCCGTCTATAGCAGTTTGGTTATCCATGTGTTTCTGTGATCCCATTCACGCCTGTTTTCCCTCGTCTCGTCAGTCCTCGGAGGGTTAAAAGCTGAAGGCCCGAGCAGCGGGGCTGGTCTGCTGGTATGAAGGGACTCCACTGGGCAGCCATCTGTCTCCATCAACTACCGCAGCCAAATGCTAGGGGAACCCTGTCACTCATGCACGATTTCTCTCTGCTTTGGCCTGAAGCTTCCTCTCTCTCTGTCTTCTTGCCCTTTTCTGTGACCACATCTACTTCTGTTTTCTGTTACTTCTCTTCTTTTTTATAGCCACGCTCGCGGTATGGCTCTAGGGATGGCAGTGTCAGCCACCTCTTTGGTCCAGACTGAAATATCTCAACAGCTACTGGATGGAATACCATTAAATATTGTACAGGCACTCATGGTCACCAGAGGATGAATCCTGATGACTTAGGGGATGGTCAGGGTTTCCTTTCCTGTAGCGCCACCAGAAGCTTGAAGTATTAACTTACTCAGTAAAGTATCAACATGAACAGACATTCATTGTTCCCAGATGATGAACCATATGACTTTCATGATCCCCTTACCTTTCCCATAGTGCCACTATGAGGTTGACATTTGTTGTTTCGAGTGAAATGTCTCCCCAACTATTGAATAGTTACACTTTGTATAGACACTCATGGTCACCGGAGGTTGAATCCTGCTGACTTAGGTGATGGCCTGACTATTCCTCTTGCTCTGCTATGAGGTTCATATTTTTGGTTTTGAGTAAAAAATCTAGAAAAAAACATTCAACTTTATCAGAAAAATATCAGCATGGTGGATGGAAACAAAACGTTGTACAGACCATCATTGTTCCCAGACGATAAACCGCAATCACTTTATTGGTCTCCTGATATTCCCTGGAGTGCCACTATGAGGCTGATATTTGTGGTTTTGAGTGAATTGTCTTGACAACTATTGGATAGTTTGCCATGATAATTTTGTACAGGAACTCATGGTCGCCTGAGGATGAATCCTGCAGACCTAAAGTTTTAAATCTATGTGATTGGTTGCCATTAATTCAGTTCAAATAGTCATGATCCCCAGAGGATGAATTGTATTTATTTGATCCTTTCCTTAAGTGCCACCAGCAGGTGAAATTCAGTAAAATATCTACTTGATGGATTGACACAAAAGTTTAACGTTCATTATTCCCGGATGATGAATACTGATGACTGTAATGATCCCCTTAGTGCCAGCTGCAAGTTTACATTTTCGCATGGAGTGATATGCCATTCATGTTCCCCAGAGGATGAACCACACTAACTTTGGTGATCTCTGGCTTTTAGTCTGGCTCTATCGTCATATTAAAATGTGCCAATACTTTGGTTTATTGCCAAAATGAGTGGCACTCCCATTAGCCTCAGCTGTACTTTGTGCTTCGTGCTAATTGGCAAATGTTCTCTGAAAGCACCATCACTGAGCACAGCCTCACAAAGCTGCTACTGTGATTGTGGACTTTTGTCTCACTCCTCTTCCTGTCTGTCTGGTGGCCTCTTCTCCCACCCTGCGATTTGGCACAACTTGAGAAAACACATTATTTACTCTTGAAGTGTTTCCTCCTGTCAGAGGGCTCATATCCAGGGGACGGGGGGAGGGCAGAGGAGCCGGGGCCCCACGTCGGTAGCACAGATGTGGGGGTGAATAGGTGAGTACCCCCTCCTGCTGAAACGTGCCACTGCCCTACTACATACATGCCTCTCTGCTTAACTGCAGCTGCCCCTATTATCTTGAGAAAAGCCTTGCAGATTAGCATAATGTTGACAGAAGCACTAAAACAATTAGAATGTGCAGCGGGGGTACTTTGACGCACTGTACAAAGCATGTCCATTTACTTAATAGCACATTATGAAGACCTAACAGTAGCATAATGAGCTCAGGGAAGAGTCTCAGTGAGGGAGGCTGTGGGGGAATGCGGAGACTCTATGAAAGAAAGGGAAGGTTGCGTGGCTGTAGAGCAGGAAAGAAGGTGCAAATTGAGATAAAGTGCAGACCTTGTGCTCGGAGCCACAAAGATTTGGAAGCTGTCTTGAAACGGAAAGACAGAGAAAGAAACGGGGAGGAGGCGGGGGTGCCAGCACTATTTTGGGGTTCCGGCCTGGGCCGACTTTGAGAAGGGAATTTTAATTGCGTCTGTTGGCTGGAGATAAATACCCAATCATGCGGACCCCCTGTGGGTGCCTAATCAGCGCGGTTCTAATGACCACAGCTGCAGACACCAGCCTACATGCTAACCTCTAATCACTAGACTTATGATCTCTAGATGCTAACTTCCTGCCAAAAAAGAGCAATATGAAGGAGGGAATCAGCATCTTTCAGCTTCCCTCATTAGAGCGCATTCAGAGAAAGATCATAAAATGAGCAAACAGATGAAATGAAGTCTTTGATGTAGTTCAGTCTTGCAAAGCTGATAATGTGGTTCAGGAAGCTAATTGATGATACCTCTGACTATGTCTCCATAAAATAAAACAGTTCTCATATAAACAACAGTTTTCATTAGCTTAGGAATTCTACATAACTTTCCCATGAGTGGCTTCAGTATAAATCTCCACATCCCATTCTCAGGACAGTGAGGCAAACCAGACTAGTTCTACATTGGTTGCACTGAGCTGTTGTTTTTATGGGTGGGTGTCCACACCATGCGGTGCTGGTTGTGCGGCTGAAACCAAAGTCTTTCTTCTCAGAGCCAAGCTAAGCCACGTCTCTGCAGCAGCAGCAGAGAAGCTCTGACCCAACTCCACCCATCGCACTGGCAACTACAACATATGGAGGGATGAGTTTTAAAACTTGTGCTTAATGGTTACGGCTAAAATGAGAATGAAAAGTAGAGGCTCTTCTGGGGGTTTGATTAATGATCATCTTTCAAAGATGGAAAAGCTGCATTTATTTTGGGGTCTATCAGGCTGCAGGTGCAAAAGTTCCTTTTGTTGTAAATGTGGGAATTAATGTCGACTTTGCAAGTACTTAATTCAATCCAACTGTATTGTCACAATACATGCCTACAATGATACAACAAATTATAATTTTGTCATCCAAAGATAAATTGTAAGAGTTATGTGAAAAATTATTCAATCTGACTCATCAGTCACAGGTAACAAAACCAAAAGTTGCCATTTAAATTAGGGCAATATTTAGATTTTACAAGAAACTATTATTCAAAATATCTAACTCAGTAAACTTCACATATATACAGTGCATGTGAATATACTATGATTGAGCATATTTTATTGTCATATTTAGAAAGAACTTGATTGTAATGATCCAGTTGAGGTGTTTTGCCATCACAGTAGGTTTCAAATTGACTTGAAGGTACAGCGTTGTCACTGACAACATTTGGCATTTGCAGCCACCGGTCCAACCACGACAACACCAAATGTGCCACCACCGCCACATCATCCAGACTGTCTCTAGGGCAGCTCTGGAAGGTTTACATCTCCTATGGCAACTGAGGAGGGGGGACGTCCTTCGCAATGAAACCAGCCAATCGTCCGGTCAGAAGAAAACAATGTGATTAGCCAGAACAGGTGAACCATCCAGCCAGCCCAGCCAATCCAGTCTGAGCAGATCCAGTCGGCCGGCTGTGATTTGGTCAGGCGTCCGTATGCTAATGAAGTGCATTAGGCTAATTGAGCAGATTCCAGTAATTTGAAAATCAATCTGGGCGCAGATTGAAAAGCAATTCATTTTGAGAGAGAGGGAGAGAGAGAGAGGAGGGGGAGGGGGAGAAAAAAGAATGAGAGGAGAGTTTTACTCCAGTTTAGTTTTAGATGATTGAAAATGTTTTTATTAAATTAATGAAATGGACCGTTTCAAAACACATTGATTTTTCTTTTCCATTACGAAGATGTGGAAATATTTACTCTCCCATTCCCCTTTTCCACGAAGGCATCAGATAGCCTGTGATTTGGGTTTCTGGTGAGAGCCTTGGTTTGAAATGCAACAGGGACACTTTTTGAAGCTCTGTGCCATTGTTCAGCGGTTCTGGAAATGTGGTTAGCACACGCACACACATTTTTCTAAACAGGCTACTTTAAATCTCAGCTCTGGCCTTCCCTTTTCTTCACTCTTCGCTTTCCTTCTGCAGCCGCCGTGCCTTGATGCCAGTGACCTGTCGCGATGATAAAGATCCATCATCATATCTCGCCATACACACTGTCCCGTTTCATCATCCCATCTCTGCACGCACACTCGCTGCCATCTCATCGGGGATGGATTTATGTGTTCCCATCCTCCTGTGGGAGCCGAGATTGTTTTGTTTTTAAGTGAGGGCCCATTGATCTTTTATTACACCATTAAGTCAATACGCTCCACTCATAAACAGCTTGAGATTAAATGAGCCCCTTTGAAGGGTTTATGCATGTGTGTGTGTGTCTGAGTGTGTGTGTCAGTGAACCCTCAGCCTGCCAGCGGCCAGGATGAAGCCATTTATTAGCAGCCAGTCGTTGGTATTTCGAGGTGCTTCATTTCACCACAAACAGAATGATGCTTTGTTAAGTTTAAAATGTCTGCTGCTTTATTTACTGTTGCACAATCCACCTTCGTTTACGGGCAGCAGAGTTATATTGTTAACCTGATATTTTCCCCGTAGATTGTATTTCCATTTTTACATGCTGTGATAACAGTCGGTGGTTTGGCTTCAGCGTGGAAACAGTATACGTTTGAATGGGTAATTTTTGCTGGACGTGCACTACCGTCAGATCAGTTACCAATTTCAGTGAAGAATTTGATAAAAGCATTTGAGAAACTGAAAAAACATATTCAGACTCCTTCGTCAAATATAGATCCTTCCCTCAGGTTGTCTGTATTTCTAGTGTTACAGTAAATGTATGCTCCACTGATGCCAGCTACAAGCTACTCTTTCCTAGTATAATCCAAACTGTTCAGGTTATTCGTCTCACTGCTGTCTGGTTCTGACATCTTGTACGTCTGCTCGATCTACCAGCAGCTGGGGTTTAATGTCTCTGATGCCAATCCATGACCTCCTGTTTCACCTCAGCTGCGGGTCTGTCAGGAGGATCTGAAGGTTTCTACACTTAGGATCCGTTCTTCATGTCTCAGAAAACCAGAGGTCCATTTATCTTTTCATCATTTAGAGTCTCTGTGTTCAGAGAGTATTGTCTTGGACCATCGTCTGGCATGCAGAAAAGGGTGGCAGCACATCCTTTTTTATCCTGTCTAGATGCAAGAAATGGCATTAAAGGAATAGTTTCACACAAAATATGCTTCGTTGGATGGGAAGGTAGCTACCACTCTTGTATGTGATAGTAAACATGTAAAGGGAGCTAGCAGCTAGGTAGCTTAGTTTAGCACAAAGACTGTCTGGTTGCCTGTTGCCAAGAAATAGGCTGGTCTGGCACAAGAAACTGTACATTAATGAGTTAGCTTTAGAGGTGCAACTGCAGTAGGCTGATTTTGTTATCTTTGGACAGAAGGCAGAGGGAAACAACAAGCCTGGTTTTGTCCAAAGATAATGAAATCTGCCTACTAGCACCTGTAAAAATCACTCATCAACACAATATTTCTCATTTGTTTAATTCACACAGTTTTGTATGGAGGACTGAAGCAGTCAAAATTAATAGAGAGAAATAAATGGCTTAATAAAAAAATGATATACATGAAAATGTAGTCATTATCTACTCACCCTTATGTCAATGGAAAGTTTACTTAACATTTCTGGAGCTTCACAGCAAAACAGAGTTGCAGCATTCTCCTAAACAACTGAAGTAGATTGGGACTGTAATCCAAGTCCCTGGTTGCCACAGGATGCCAGACTATTTCAGACGTTATTTACATCCAAATCTTTACCGTAGCTGCTAAGCTAAAAGTGTTAGCGTGCAGCCCATCTGAGCTTAACCACATGTCGAGGGTGTAAATGTTGTCTTTTCAAATCAATTTGGGATCTCTTCTGAGACTTTGATCGCACCAGATGAGCTGTATGGAGCCATTTTGCGTAGGCCTTTTCTTTGGTTGTTTTTAAGTCCCCATCTACTTCAGTTGTTTAGGAGAATGCTGTAACACTGTTTTGCTGTGAAGCTCCAGAAATGTTTTGTGGACTAAGAAACTTCACCTGACTTTCCATCAGCATGAGAGTGAGTAGATAATGACTACATTAGAATTTTTTGGTGAACTTATCCTTTAAATAAACCAAAGATACTCTAAAAAGTAAATGTGGGCCTTCATCAATTTATTAGATGTGATACAAATTTATATTTCTCTCAGAATCTTCACCTTTATTTATTTACCTTTGTATTATTTTCCATATTTATTTATTTTCCCATTTAATTTCCAATGTATTTATTAATTTTTTTTTAATGTATTTATTTATTTAAGTAATATTCTCCCTTTGCATTTCACCCCTATTTATTTCCGCAAACTATTTATTTGTATATTTTCTTTTACATTCATTCTTTCCACTAAGCTACGCCAACCAATCAAGCAAATAAGCATATTTTCTGAAATATCAACCGTGGGCAGAACTGGTCAGTTGGTGTGCGTGGCATTGCCAGCTGAGCTATTACATGATGGTTGTAGGTCTGTTACATGATAATTGTAGTTGCGTAATTACAGTGCCAGTGTCACTGCGGGGGAGTAATCATTGGCTCAAGACTATAATGCGCACATAGAGGGTGAAGCTCAACAGCGGTGAAGGTTTACACTCTTTATGCGTAATGCGATTTTTTGAAAAAGGTGACTTTTTTATACACGCATATGTGCAAGCATATGGATTTGTTTAGCATGTGACCTTCATCAGTACCATGTATCTTTTCCAGCCAGAGGTTACAATAACTGTCAATTCTTCCTGTTGGTGAACCACATAGACTGAGAGAAACCAGAGACCAGCAGCCACACTGACCACTGATCTGTGAAAACACCTCTTAGCTGTATTGTTACACCCGCAGGAATTCACTCTCAGTTACATGGCAAAGTGCTGTAGCACATATTGTCCTCTTAGGGTAACGACACACACACACACATACACACACATATACTCAAATTGAGCACTCACCTTGTACACACACGGTAAATGATTTTGGTGACTTCGCCGTCAGTGTTGAATGAATCTGTAGATAATTTTGTGGCGATGCTGGGAACTTGCGGTCTGCTGTTTTGTCTCCTTCTTCACATTGTTTTGAACAAAATGACTTTTCCACTGATTATATCATTATATCCCCATCAGAGCAAATTGGCTCACCACTGTCTGGAGCTGAGTATCTTTGCCAGCAGTCGTGTGTGAAGACAAACATAAACACAGCAAACACAAGCACACATACACACACAAACAGGTTAAGACTAAAGAAAGACAGAAAACAGAAACATCTGCTCATTCACGGGTTATTCCATGTTGCTTTCGTGATTTGTACGTCCTGATCTCTGACTTCCTCTCACCTGTTCTCTCCACAGTGTGTAACTGTGACCTGGCTCGATCGGGCTTCTTCCAGAAGAAGGGCGAGTACATCTGTACGTCAGACTATCAGCGCCTGTACGGTACACGCTGCGACCGCTGTGACAGCTTCATCACGGGAGAGGTGGTCTCCGCTCTGGGACGCACGTACCACCCCAAGTGCTTTGTCTGCAGCATGTGCAGGTACACATGCACACACACAAACAGCCACACATTACTGATTTGGAGTCGTGTTTCTGATCACCTTAAGCTGCTAAATACTCAAATATGTTCACCAGCTTGTCATTTATTATAGGACAGATTATAGCATGAGGCAATGTAAATATGTCAGCTGTCAAGTGATTTTGGCACACTGACTGTTCATTCTGTATTATCTATCCTTTAATATATCCTGCAAATATGAGACGATTAGACTTTTATGTTTCTTTAAATATTTATTTGTTTGTTTGTTTGTTCGTTTGTTTGACAGGGACAGTGCACAGCTTCTTAGCTGTACCAGATTTAGCTACAAGCTAATTTACATCTGTCGTCCCTGGGCAGAAGACAACATCTTGTTAGGAAAATTAACACTGTTATAAAAAATACTGTTATAAGACATATTCACGATATAAAACCATCAGCAATTGCAACAACAACAACAACAACAATGAGATGTTGAAAGTGTTTGCGTTTATGTGTGATGGGTACACGACTCGGTTGATTTCAGCCATGATTTCAGCCATGATTTCATCACAAATTTAAAATCAGTGATGCTGCATATTACTGATATTACTTTGTATGGAGATCCAAAAATTGGTCGCTCTAACAGAGAGGGCTCAGAAGATCTGTGCTGTATGACACAGTCACCTCTGTTCTGTAATCCCATTATCTGAGCTCAGTGTTGTGATCTTTTTCTATCAGTGTGATACAGTATCTTAATTTAATATAACAATGCAGTGCAAGTTGTAAACACAACTGACATTTTCAACTTTTGACTTATTATTTAATGTGTTAGAAGCACATCCAGCAGACAATAGCATTCGTTTAGAAGAGAGAGTGCCTTTTCGCTTTGCTTTGGTCTCCTCCAACTTCTGATGGCTCTTTAGCCGCTAAATGCTCCACTATGTTAACCAGTTAGTCGCTAACTTTGTCTGTTATTGGCTGTAAAACCATATTTGTATGCATGAGGAGAGGATTGAGAACAGGAGAGGATTTGTGGAGCTACTGGCTAACAAATGTGCGACTGTTTTATCTTTCTCTGCCGTGACTCACCGGTTCCTGCCCCTTGACCGTGCACCTCTTCCTCAAAGGATGCTAAAGTTGCATCCCTCCGAATAAGAAAAGTATTTCTTTACAGTATGTTTAGTAATGCTAACGTTGAGCTCATGATTCAGGCTCATCTCAGCTCCTGAATGTCAATAAACGTCTGATCGGGAAGCTGGAGAAGTCTGTCGTTTTGCTGAGTTGAGTCACGATTCAGCAGTAAAGTAAGCTGACCCGGTGTTTCCCGCTGTCAGATTTAGTAAAAGTAGGCCATCTCTCCTCTGACCTCCATCAGTGTTCATGTTAAGCTCCTCCTGAACGAACTCAGAGTCAGCATCCCTGTTGGCTCCTTTTTATTTCACCATTTCTCTCTCTCTCTCATCTCTTTCCTGTTCCATTCTTCTCCATCTCTGTTTTTCTCTTCCTCCCTTCCCCGTCAGTTTTGATGTGTTATAAGGTTTACATAAGAGCCGTCTTTCCTCACCTCCCTCCAGGAAAGTAGTGTTTGTGTCCGTTGTCTTGTATCTGCTCAACGCTGGCTAATAAACATGCGGCCATGCCCAGCAGCCGGGGGCAAAAAAAACTGAACTGACACCAACTGGCCGGAGACAGCCAGTGGAGCAGTCCTGGCAGTGACAGGGGTGTGTGTGTGTGTGTCTGTGTGTGTGTGTGTGTGCGTGTGTGTGTGTGTGCGCGCGCGCGTCAGCGTATGTGGACTCAACCGGAAGAGACAGCGAGAAGCCAAAGGGTGAATTTCTTCTTTCCTGCTCCGTCTGCCCTCTGTCACATTGCTCACAGTCTTTTCTTGTACCTCTTCCTCTTCCCATTCCCCCCCCTCCTCCTTCTTCTCCTCATCATCTTCATCATCACCGTCATCATCTCCCTGCTCTTAATCATCATTCGCCTCACATAGACTCCCTTTATGTCTTCATCGTCGTCCCACTTTCTCTTTGTCATCACGGCTCTCAGCTCTAATGAAGGCAGATTGCGAGTTTCACTTTTCGGCGCTGATGTTTTTTCTTTTTTAAAAAAAAGTGGCGGTGATCAAAGCCAGAGTTCATATCCCTAAAGCCAGAAATAGCTTTGCTTCAGTGGCCTTTTTTAAAGGAATGAAAAAAAAACATGCATTAAATATGTAAACAGAGTAAATTTTTAAAGCGCTGAGAAAGGCTGACAAGGCAAGAGCGTCTTGAGGGAGTGAGAGCAACACACAGGTAAACCCAAGGTCAAACACAGACATACACACTACTTGCACCTGCAAGTACCTGCACCATAACTGCATTTCCTGTGTTGGACATTAGACTCTGATAACTGAGGTCGGGTACTTACACAGATGAAAGATGTAACCTATCGTGCTTGGAAGGCGACACATAAACAGACCGTGAAAAACAGACTTACTTAGTTTTCTATGTTTAGAAAAAGAAAATTGATATGAACAGATGGTTTTCCTCAGGGGTTAGGGTTTGGGTTTAGGGATAGGGGTCAGGGTTTGGGTTCCGGGTTTAGCGTTCGGGGTCAGGGTTTGGGTTTCGGGTTTAACGTTCAGGGTCAGGGTTTGGGTTTAGCGTTAGGGTTATGGTTTAGCATTAGGGGTTAGGGTTTGGGTTTAGGGTTTAGGGTTTAGCATTTAGTGTTCAGGTTAGGGTCTAGTGTTTCAGGGTTAGGGTTTAGGGCTTGGGGCTTTGGGCTTGGAGGTTAGAGTTTAGGACTAAAGGATGAAATTTAAACAAAACCTAAATAAACAACACAATTGATCAGTTTTCATTGTTTTGTGTCCCTTTCGGTGTTTACGGGAGCCTTTTGTTAAATAATTTGTATAGAAAAACGTCCCCGCTGGCTCACGTGTTCTGTTCTTTCGGTTTTATGGAAGCATGTTATACTTTGAATTATAAAAAAGCACAAAGGAGCAAACCTGGAGCGCTGTATATGTGCCATTTCCCTGACTGAAACAGTTGTAAAATACTCCCCACTCCTGTAGACACACACTTTTGAGGGCTCGCAACCTTCGCAGCTGCGCATAAACGTTGCACAAGCCTCCGTACGTCTCTAAGTGCCTACATGGATGTGCTGAGTGTGAGCTCTGCTGGAGACTCTAGCCTCCCTCTGGGTCTTGGCTCCGGCTTCAGGCCGCGGTGGGGGAGTAAAAGGATTACTGCCGTCTATGTCTTTTAAACAGCCTTCCCTAAGCCTTTTAGCTCCCCATTCATTCTCACATCCTAAAGAAATCAATCCGACTCTACGAAAACTCTACAGAGGAGGAAAGAGGGACAAAACAGTGCCTCACGACGATGTGGTGAATTTGATTTCATAGGCTCTCTCTTGCTGTCGTGTTCCCTGCTTGTCTGCATGTGTGTTTACTCTTCTTAATCTTTGTAATAGCTTTAAAGGGTAACGCCACCAATTTTTCACATTAAAGAGTGTTTACAGGCACTGATGCAATGTAACTGAGTACATTTACTCAAGTACTTTACTTATGTATAACTTTGAGGTACTTGTACTTGAGAGTTGAGTATTACAATTTCCTGCTACTTTATACTTCCACTCCACTACATTTGGAGGGAAATGTTGTACTTTTTACTCTACTATGTGTATCTGATAACTTTAGTTACTAGTTACTTTGTAACTTGCAGGCTTTATCAGAACCAAAGCGACACATTTTTAAATGAATCTATTTTAGCCGCAATTAGATACAAAAAAACAATTTCTGATAATCAGAAGAATGCTGAATATTAGATCCCACTCAAGTATGGAAGAAAAAAGGCGATATCTCTGATTCTGCTGTATCTGTTTTGATCATTTGTTTTTAAACTTTCCCTTATGACTCGGACAGTGTTAAAGGATTATAATGTTAGACAAGTGGACTGCTTTCAAAACCCGGCACCTACATTACCCACAATGCAACCTTGCCACTGACATCATTGGGGGTAATTTATCAGCTTACACACAGCTTCCACTGAAGCCACAAACAGCTTTATGCGACTCTTTTTCCCACATATGCAGTAGCACTCCCCAAGACCTGTAAACACGCTTTAAAGTGTGAAATTAGTGTAGTTACCCTTTAACAAAACAGTGACCTGGTGGCAGCAGCTGTGTAGGGAGCAAGCTGGGCGGACAGACTGAAGGAGAAAGAGGCAGTTAGGATCAGTATGCACTCGGCGTAGTCTCCCTAATAAGTTTTCATTCTCACTGAGAGAGCCGGTTTTCCTTTCAGAAGCCTGTGGCAGCGTCAAATTATCACCTCTTTAATCACAGAGCAGCCAGGTGCTCCCGCAACAATCAACGTCCCATTAACTCACCGACCCCCCCATTTGGAAATGTATTTTCAGGTTCATAGAGGATGTCGCACCGTATTTAGCTGGTGTCAGCAGGATTATGGCTCGTCTGTCAGCCAGTCATGTTTCCACACCCGTTTGTTACTTCCATGTGTACACTTTGATGTAATGCAAACACACAGAATCACTGCAGGCATTTCCATCTCCCATCGTGAACTAATTCTCTCTGTCTTTCTCTCCTCAGTAAACCCTTCCCCATCGGAGACAGAGTGACGTTCAGCGGGAAGGACTGCGTGTGCCAGCAGTGCTCGCACACACTCGTCAAGTCCAATGAACCGATCAAGATCCACGGGCCCAGCCGTAAGTCCGGCGTCCGCTCCTCGCTTTGTCCGTTCTGTTTAGGGCCACCAGGCGCTACAGTGCGGCGAGTCTAATGCGATGTGTCCGTGAGGCCCATTTAGCTCATTTAGCTAATCAAGTGTCTGTCAGATCAGTGGTGGGACCTGTCGTGCTGATCCGCCAGCTGAGAATAATGCAACACAAACAGACACATCATTCATTCATTACTGTCAACATGCAGAGAACAGAAGATGTGATCTGACTGTACATCAGGTCACATATTCCTGCATGTGCTATATAGTTGTTTGCATGCTGCAAATAAAAAATGAGTTGTATTTCCTGTCTGTCATGAGGTAGACAGTCTAAAACAGTCTACCTAAAGCATGAAATTGACAAATTATGATCCCAAAACAGAGCAGTCGTGATTGATAGTGAGTCATTTGTTAAGTGTGGCGCACAGACAACAGGCTGCTGCTCACTGGCTGTGCAGTAATAACAGACGGTGGAGAGGCAGTGAATAACTGTCCTCCTCAGATCACTCCATTCAGGAGAATAAAACCCAAACGGCTCCCCAGGTAGATGTTCATCACTCGGTCTTATGGGGAGGCAGTCTATGAGATGGGAACACAGAGTGCAGCCACTAAATGTAATGCACTGGCTTTTACAGCCCAGTCATTTTTTAGTATTTAACAATGCAAATGTATGCTCTGCGTGTGCGAAAGTGCTGGGATTACATTCAGCTGGTACAAAACGATTATTTTAGGGGAAAAGGCTTGGAGCAGGCACTAAAATAACACAGTGGAAAGTATTATCAGAGAACATTTGCTTATTTATGCATCACTGACCAAACCCTAACCCTGAGAAATTTAGTTTCTTAACCTTAATGAAAGTTTTATCTGCCTGTCTTAATCCTTCTTTGTGTCTCAAAGCAATAGTTCAACATTTCAGCAGCACACTTGTTCACTTTCTTGCCAAGTTTGATGTCACTTTCATGACACTGCCTGTGAGCTTAGCTTAGCACAGTTGCTAGCTCTGCCCGAAGCAAGTTTAAATCCATCATCATGTCACCCATTTGTTCATTTTAAAGCCTCCAGTTTAACATTGTGGTCATTGCCATCTTATTTTTTTGGAGCCAGAAGTGACCATATTTGGAGGGTGGTGCTGGGGAAGATATGCTGATTGGATCTGACTGCAATCAGAGACGTTCAGTAGAGAGAGTCGCGTCATCTCCGTTTACCCCAATGGACCATTTTTTTAAAAAGCAATTGCAGATCCTGAAGCCTGTTAATAGTTCTCGGAAGTTAGCTGCAAATACTAGCAGGCCAGTACTGTAAATCATCAATGAATCAATAGATCATGTATTAACTACCAACTGCCAATCATCATACTTCTGCCTCTCTATTTTCATGCATTTAAATTGCCCGCTTAAAACTGTCTCCGTCTCCGTGAATCACATGACGATCAGCATTTTGAACTTCCGTTGTCGCGACTCTCTCTACTCAAAAGCTCTAGGAGCAACTTATCATCAATCATGAAGTACCCACGCCCTAAAGCACACCCTGCTTTATCATCTATTTTACCCTAAATGGGACCGTAATTTACAAAATGAACATCATGCTGTGTTGAAGCAGACTTGAAACTGAGGATTGAGACCATAAACTCATTATAAAACTGTTTACTGTGGTTATAAATCAAGGCAGAAGGAGGGTCATTTTCTCATAAGACTCCATACAATGACTTCTTTTTACAACCAGTGCAGTCGCCCCCTGCTGGCCATTAGCTCAGAGTCTAAAGCTCAAGCAAAGCTCAAGCAGTTTTATATAGTCAATTATCAGATTCTTCTGTTAATTCGTGAGCTTGTGCTGGTAGGTGGATTTTGTTTCCCGCTGGCAGTGGGGCTAGCTGTTTCCAGTCTTTATGCCAAGCTAAGCTAAGCTAAGCTAACCACCTACTGAGTGTAGCTTCATATTAAACAGAAAGATTTAAAAGTGGAAATGATCTTCTTTTCTAACTCTCATCAACAAAGAAGAAAAAAAGAGTATTTCAAGAAAATAATTTGAATTACTCCTTTAAAGCAACATTATGTAGAAATTGGCAGTTTGTGTGATTTGGCACCCCCCACAGTTTCTGAGTGCAAGACCACTGCCATCAACACAAATCCCAGGTCTGTAACAGTGTGTCAGATGTAATGTAGGTGCTAACTACAATAAGAACTCATTACATCATAACAATGTTATGTGTTGAAACCTTGGATTTTGAAGTAAATATGTTATGTAACGCTGTGATCCTACCCTTTTACTGAAGACTCAGACACCAGGGCTCTTTCTTTTACTTAACGATCCGTAACGATTTCATGTCACAAGCTCCGTTCTATCATTTATAGATGATCTAAAACCAATTTCATTCGGTGGCTAAAATAGGAACTGCATCATGACTCAGAGGAAAATCAGTTGTGCACAGTAACAGTCTGGCCCGATAGACTCAGCACTATCACCACCAAATGACAGATAAGATTTATCTGGACTGCAGAAAAGAGACTCAATACACTGCAGGTTCTTTTTGTTTTTTTCTATACTGCAAAACACAGTTTGTCTTGGCTGACAGGTCTGAGTGGAGCGGTCCCCTGTGACTCCAGGCTTCTCTCGGGGGCAGCAGACCGGGTCAGAAAAGGTTAAGCTAAGCCAAACGTCTTCCAAATGGAAACAAATGGAACGCTGACCATTTTTCAGCATTTTGACGCTCTGCAGCCATGCATCATTTGCAGCCTCGGCGCTGTCCTGCGTCTTTCGGTGACGCCTGCTGGGGCGTCACGCTGAGGGTAGTGGAATGTACATTGTGAATGCGTACAGTGTTTGTGTCAGGAAAACACAGAGAGAGATTCTTAAATGTCTCATATGAGGGGCGGTTTATGCAACTGTTTTCGCCCTGAGGCTGTTTCTAATATGCTTATATCCTGCCTACATTCGATCATGTTTAACAGTGCTTACAGTTGAGAGAACAAGCCTCACAGCTCTGCAATAACCCGCATTAAAACGACTATTGATTAGGGAGGTGGCTGTGCCACAGGGCTAGAAAACTACACTTAGGAGCACAGCAGGTGTTTAAAGATGTACAATTACACCTTGGCTCACTTTGTCCCTCTGGCTCCACTGCTTCCTCTCTTCTCCTCTCGCTTTTCTCATTCATCCTTCTTCCTCTTCCCTGTCCAGACTGTGCTGGGTGTGGAGACGAGATCAAGCAGGGTCAGTCTCTCCTGGCGTTGGAGAAGCAGTGGCACGTCAGCTGCTTCAGATGTCGGACGTGCAACATGGTCCTCACGGGAGAGTACATCAGCAAGTGAGTTCGCAAAGAGAAATCTCAAAGCATCTTTCACTCCGAGAAAACACACAAATACACATGCAAACTGTGCATTTGACAAACTACAGCAGTGTTGTTTTTATTCTTTCTGTCTCAGGGATGGAGTGCCGTACTGTGAGGCAGATTACCACGCCCAGTACGGGGTGAAATGTGAGACATGCAGCAGATACATAAGCGGAAGGGTTCTGGAGGTGAGAACCGGACCAGATTCCAACACCAGACGGCGTTAATGGGGATTTAGCCATGAAGAATCCTGCAGCAATACAGACATCCAAATTGGGAGTTGACTGTGGTAGCCGAGTGTAATCAGCGTTATCAGAACTGAACAGTTGCATTTCATCCTCGGCTTCGTGTAAGCCCCGCTGTGCTTTAGGGAGTGAGCGACTTAAGATTGGGGGGTGATAAGAATTTTGTCCCGCTTTACTAAACCAAAACAAATTCAGCTACTGCGTGTTTGCCTGGTCGAACACTGGTGCACATCCACTTGTTTGCTGTTTGTGCTAGACAAAGCAGGCAGGAGGCGAAAAAAGCGAGATTGCACCATTACAACGTGTAAGCAGTTGGGAGGAAAAGGGAGTTATAAAAAGATCAGAGGGTAAAGAGTGGAAGGAGGAGAGATGCAGGAGTAAATTCTGCAGTGAGAGAAATGCACATTTGTGCTTCGCATGCTCTTAACGCTGAAGCTGTTTCCAAAAGTGATGGGAGTCAACAGTGGAGGGAGGAGAGCAGGGGAGACAGAGGGAGGTGGGTTTGAGGAAGAAGTGATGGGGACATGACGAAGGGAGTAGGGTTGGAAATTATGAAAGTGATAAAGTGCAGATGCTAATTAAATGTTTTGGAAGATGTCTCTGGAGTGCGTCTGTTGGGACCTGAGGAAAGGGAGCAGACGTAGTAAACTTTGTCAGACACACACACACACACACTCACGCAGTGCCTTGTTGTCCCTGTGCTCCTTCGCTTGTCAGAATGGCTGGTGTAAAGTGCTTTGTTCCTGACTATCAGCCTCTCTGGGCTATTTATAGACATGGGGACATGTCAGCCTCTATCTGCGAGTCTCCCTCTCTCTGTCTCACTCTCTCTCAACATTTGAATGTGCCTGCACGCATGACATTAATTCGTCTCCCCCTATCAAATTTTGATATCATAATCATGTAGTTCTTTAAGATGCAGCGTGCGACCTGTTTTGACTCACAGAGAGCCCAGGACTCCCCAAACATACATTTTACATTTAGGATAAGAAAAACACATTTTATCTATCAGTCCATCTATAATTTTGTCATCCTGATTGATCATACTGTTCTGTACACACAGCATCTATTGCATGGATGTCCCTCCTGTCAGAGGAGGCCCTCTGTCTCTTTAAAAAACCTCCCTGTGTGGGTATTTTGTGAAAGTACCAATATCATCCCTACAATATTGTCACAATATCCATATCGAGGTATTTGGTAAAAAATATTGTGGTATTTTGCCACCCAGTCCTAGCATATGTGAAGTGCTATTGAGGAGATTTCGATATATTGAGATATTTATTTTGAATCACGATACATGCCGCCCAGCTATAGGTCTAAGGATAAGCGGGCGTTGTACGTTGACTGGACTTTCTTCAAATTATATTAGTTGTAGTGAAATTTTAGTCATTTGATTTTTTTTTATTACCTCTGCAAATTAGGTTATGTTTTCACCGGGTCTCACTAAAACCTCGGTATTCGCAGGATGTAGCAGTGACCGCTTCACAGCGAGCTCCGTACCCTAACCATCTCAGCAATGCACGATGTTTTTTAATAATTTGTGTATTTGACCTCACATCTATGTGCATGTAAAGTGGTCATCCGCTTTGTTAGGCCATTTTGGTGGTTTTATGAGAAACCTTGTGCCAAACAACCTTTTGGAACGGTAGGCCTTTAGTTGATGTGGTACTGAGGCGCTCAGTTATGTTTTTTAGAAGTCCTGCTGACTGAGTGGATCATGCACATTAATTTCATGCAGGTAACCAGAGTTTGCTTCCCGTGTGTAATCAGAGTTTTGTGTTATGGATTTTGACTATCAGGCTTTGTGAATTTATTGTTTGCGGGTATTTAAAAGAGTATTCCCATTTTTCAGTTGTAGCTTGGTTAGGTTTAGGCAATACAGCTACTTGGTTAAGTTTAGAAAAAGATCAGAGTTTGGATTAAATGAATAAGTCAGCGTTCACTTTTGGTTTCACAATAGACAGGAACATCACCAAAACAAAAAAAATCATCTCTGTTTGAAATTACAAGTGTTGTGACACTTTATGTGAGCTAATGAGAACGAGCATCAGACACACAACACGCTGTGTAACACAGGACGTAAGACACTGCCCCCTCGGTGAAATACCAAGTTTTTAGGGAGTTCTGTTTTCACCCATGTCTGTTTGTTGGTTGGTTGGTTTGTTGGCAGGATTGCACAAAAACTACTGAACAGACTTGGATGGAGGATGGGTCTTGGCCCAGAATAGACCCCATGAACTTTTGGTGCAGATGTTGAGAAAGGGATGGATCCAGGTTTTTTTTTTAGCACTTTCTTCAACATTATGAGATTATGAGGGTGTTTTTCCAGCATTTTTTATTAATTTCTTAAGGAATTATGCATGGATCTTGATGAATATAACCAGGTGTATTTAGGTTGCTGGTATCTATAAGTAAGTACAATGTGATGCAGATTCTGGACCTGGTGAGCTTAAATGATGGTCAAGTGGTCATGGCTGGTTCAGACAGTGTTCTGGGGACCTTATTTTCCCCTGAGAACAGCTTCTTTACTCACTCATGGAAACAATAGATATTTCTGAGTTTGTATTATTACCTCATTAATATTGTAAACATCTTCTCCAAAACTACATAGTGCCCCCTTTAAGTCTCTTTTTTTTTCAAACATATTTTCTTTGTTTGTTGATGAAAATAACACCACACAAATGCCATTAAGTCATCTTTTTACTTTTTTGAAGGTATCAGTCCCTTTACTGATTTCTCGACCATCCTACAGTGAAAGCCCAGACTAATCTGTGTGTGTTTGCATCTGTGTTCATGATTAGGCTTGCTCCACAGTCCAACTTTCCAGAGCCAAAGGTTGTTAGTTTAACGAGCAATTTAGAATAGATGGAGAGGGAGAGAAATAAAGACAGGAAGCTGGAGGGAGAAAGAGGAGCATAAAACCTCCTTTCTTTAGTCTCCCTTCTTTCCTTCCCCATCCTTCTTTAGTGTCTTAGTCACCAATAAATATAGCAGCCTATTAAATGCCACCGGAGAGAATAGAGGCCTCATTAGGAATGGTAGCAGCAGTTGTTGAACTGATACCGTATGACTGCAGACGGTAAACGCTCTGCTGCTGGGAACGAACGAGACGGAAATGCTGCATCCTCTCCTGGCTTTCCTTACAGAGTAACCTGAGACACATGAGCAGAGCAGGGATTGGTTCGAGCGCAGCTTCGATACGGTTAAGGAGCCTTCGACAAGAAGCCTGATTTCCTGAAGATCATGCACAGGTTTCAGGTTTATAAAAAGCAGGGAAAAGTGAGTGCAGCATTACATGACATAATGCCCCACCACACATACACACACACACACACACACACACACACACACACGCACACACACACTAAGAGACACATGCTGGGTGTGTTCGCATGAAACAGTTCAGGTCTCCTTGACACAGGCCACATGTCGGCAGTGTTTCTATAAATAGCAATTCCCTAATGGTGTGTCAGGGAGGAAGAGGTGACATGACGGGGCCGAGCCTCAGCCATCGGAGACACATGTGAGAAACATCAGGACGGTGAACTGGCCGGACTGGATTCATGGACGCAGTGACATCATACTGCATCATTCCATGTGTCCGACTCACCTGCGCCACGTGTTTTTGTGTGTTTGGATGTGTTCCCTCGGGGCGCTTTGGATGTCCAAGGACGTGTACCGTGCTCTTGTGTCCTTCACTTACATGGCCACCTACTTCCCTCTTTCTCTCTGTGGCGCTCACACACACACACACACACACACACACTAACACACACACTCCAACACTTCATGTGACTGACCCACGTGGATCTTTGCTCTAATTATGCAATGGAGGAGAATGGGTGGTGGCTATCATGTGATTGCCGAAAGAACCACAGGCTATGCAATGATGTCTCAGAACATTATGAGGCCAACGGCGGTCAGGTGATATACAGTGTAAAACATATGTAGGTAATGACCTGCTCAAGGTGGGGGCACAATTTGCAGCTTAGCCCCGACTCTGTGAAAGTGTTCATGATGATAATTTATGTTCAGTCACGCCTCCTCTTCTCCTCTCTCCTCGCAGGCGGGAGGGAAGCACTACCATCCGACCTGCGCTCGATGCTCCCGCTGTAACCTGATGTTCAAAGAGGGAGAGGAAATGTACCTGACAGGTGAAACCTGATGCCAGCACGTCCACACACAGTACACTCCCATGTCGACAAATGCATGGCATGCAGGAACACCCAATCTGCCTTCTCTTAATCTTCTTCAGGTTGTGAGGTGTGGCACCCATTATGCAAGCAGGCGGCGAGGGCAGAGAGGAGACTCAGGGTGAGATCGAGTTTGAAATGAAAATGTTGAAAATCAAATGAAGACTGTAATTTCCTCACTGTGTGCGATCTCCTCCTCCCCTCCTTTTTTTTTCTCTTTGGACCTCACAGCACAGACGCCTGTCAGAGGCCTCCATCTCTCCACCAGGCTCATCCATAGGCTCTCCTAGTAGGGTTATATGTGTAAGTAGCTTATAAATTTGCGGCGTCACTTTTTACTGTAGCTGCCACCGAGCTTACTCCTAAAAGCACAACGGCTACACCAGAAACACAAGCTGTACCCATAGCCTTCAGTGATCAAGCACCGACCTGAGAGGCTGCTCACTCCCTTGGCCTGTTCACTTGTCTGTGTCCTCACCTCTGTTGTCATTAGTGATGTGGCAGGAGTTAAATAAAGTGACTATTAACTATTATGTTGTCACAGTGCACAGCTGTTACAACACGACACATTCTTAATGTGCTGTACCTGTGATGACCGTCTTCAGTCATTGTTACTGATGTGGGGATTTGCAAGTCAAAAGATACCCAGATGTGAAGGTTAAAACTGGGTTGAATGTGGATGAAAATGCTAGCGTTGTGGCTCCAGGGATGGCAGTTGGTACGGACTAAAATTCTCAACAGTTATTTGATGGACGGCCATTTACATTGACATTCATGGCCCCAAGACGATGTATCCTACTGCCTGTGGTGATCCTGTGACTTTTCTGTCGCAACACCAGCAGGTCGACAGTTTTGGTTTTGAGTGAATTATCTCAAAAACAATTTGATAGATAGCCATGAAATTTCCTACAGATATTCTAGCTCTCCAGAGGATGAAACCGTCTTACTTACCTGAAACTACTCCCATTAGTTTATTCATTTACTGCTAATTAGCATATGTTAGCATGTTAACAGGCTAAACTGAAATTCTGAGCGTGGTAAACTATCCAATTTCCTGCTCGGGGATTTATAAATTATTTCTAATTCTGTATCTGAAACTTTTAGTATTTCCCAACAGTACCACTGTACCTACTGTAAGTACAGCCTCACATGACTGCCGACTCTTAGTCCGGTTTATACTTCTGCTTTTGTAGGTTTAATACTATCCACATGTAAAAAGAATTTAAGTAACAGTGAAGTGCTTCACAAAAACAAAAACAAAAAACCCACATCGACTGCAGGATGATCTTGTTTCCATCAAGGTTTCGGCCCGAGGCTTTCTTTAAATTGGTCTTCTGAAGAGTCGTATGGAAACCCATTTCTGCCAGTTAAAGAAAAATTGATGAAAACTTAGTCTTTCTGAATGAGGAAAGTGCCATGGTGAGTCACAATTATGAGATAAAAAGTAGAAATTATGAGATAAAAAATAATTGGATAAATAATTGGAGTCCTTTATTTGACAGTTTTTAACTCAATTATGAATTTTGATTTACCATGGGAATATTTTTTTCATCAAAATTAGTTCTCAACTTTTTTTTTTTTTTTTAATCAGTCAGTAAACCACATTTCTAGTTTTAACCCTGACACCTCAATATGCTTTGATATACAAATCCCCAAATATATACCAATTTAAAAAAAAGAGTATATATATAAAATACGTAGGGTAGTTGGGGAACACACCAGGTTAATGTGAAGGTTGTCCCTCTGTACATCGCACAGTTGGACCCGTTCCATTTCGAAACGAGGCTCCGGCCAAAAATGGAACGGTGTCCAGCTGTGCTGCTTGACAGTCTGCTGAGTGCTGCTGCATGTCGGCAGTATTAGCATGTCAGGGGTTGTCTGCATGCAAGCTGGAGTCACCGCTCTCTGCTCAGCGCTGCTCTCGTCTCATAATCAATGACCTTTCTGTTTAAGGTGATGGATGAGGGAGAAATGCAGTGTAAGCACACTTGTCGTCCATACCTTCTCCTCTCTCTCTCTCTCTCTCTCTCTCTCTCTCTCTCTGTAGCTGTCTTTGCTCTCTCTGCTCTCTATCTCACACATGGCGAGCTCCTGAAGGTCAACAACTTACACTGCTGTCAGGTTCTGCAGTGTTCATGTGTACTGTTGATGAGCACACACACACAGACACACACACATATGTGCATGTGCAGGCTTGTGTGCAGCTCATCAGCGCTTTGTCACTCCTTCTGCATGACTAGTGGAGTTTCCATCCTACTTTGTTACTGTGCATCGTCCATGTGGTTGATGTTGGGTCGTGTTGCTGTTGTCTTTGGTGGGTGTATGTGTGTGTCCTCTCTCCAGGCCAGAGTGAAGAATGAGTTCCTAGATTATAAGGACCTAGCTGCCCTGCCAAAGATCAAGGCCATATACGAGGTCCAGCAGCCAGACCTCATATCCTCCTCATACCAGCCCTACCACAGATACACCTCTGATGACAGGCTAGACACTTACAGCTATGGGGAGGTACTACTGCTACACACTCCAGGCCAAACTTAGCCTGGTCTCATCATCGGTCTGTTTTCAGAAGAAATTCTTTGTTTAGTTGTTAGATTGAGCTGTGCTGATAAGAAGTGTGTGTCTTCACTACAGCTCTGTCGTATACTTTATGCAGGGCTCATTATTTTCATTTTTCAAAGCATCCAGCATTCACACAGGAATTTTAATCAGAACTTGCATCATTTTGATTCTTCAAAAAGTGATTGAACGGATTATTCAAATTTGGCAAAATATGTTTACGGAAATGGAAAATTTGATTCCAAACAGTTTGTTTAGCTCCTCTGGTGCCTAATCAGCCCTTCACTGTCTAGAGGCATTCACTGAGCTGTAAACATCACAAAAGGGCCGTGTTTACTGTAAGCATCATTTTTGGATGTATGGGGGGGATCAAAACAAGATAGAAATAGTATTTAACCAAATTTGATTTTAAAATCCTGGGAATTTTACTCGGAAATTTGGTTAAAAAAAATGAAAATGATGAGCCTTGTGTATTTGTAAAAGTTTTGAAGTATTTGTTTAAACTTACAAATTGTTGGATTTTCCTGCCTGCACACAGACAATTCACATTATTTCTGGTAAATGTCTTGATATAAATGCACCATGCTTAAAGGAATAGTTCGACATTTTTGGAAATGCATTTATTCACTTTCTTCTTGCTGAGAGTTAGATGAGAAGAACAATACAGCTGTCATATCTGTCTGCTCAATATGAAGGTGGAGCCAGCAGGCGATTAGCCTAGCTTAGCATAAAGACTGGAAACGGGGGGAAACAGCTAACCTATTGCTGTCCAAAGGTTAAAAAGGTGTGCCTACCAGCACCTTTAAAACTTACCAAACAAACCCATGCAAGAAAAAGTTCAAGCATGTAACGCCCCATAGAACCAGAATTTGACTTTTTAAAAAATATTTCAGTTTCCGTACTGATCAAACAAAAGAGATATAAATTGTTACTTATCTTTAGATAGACATGAGAGTGGTATGTCTTCTCATTTAACCTATAAACTGACTTTAAACAATGAATGTGGCTACTAGTCATCCCTTTTTTCCCACACAGAAAACCCCACCAGCCATCCATGTAGGATAAAACAAAGTACAATATAGATTGAATTTGAAAAGACTGTCTGGTCTTTTCTTGCATTCCTGTAAACATATGATATATGATATAGTGTTTTGTTTCACCATGGTGCTTCAGTATAAATAAAAACTCTTCTCTCTCCATTGATTCTTCAGTCACTTGGGACACTCTCTCCCTATTCTCAGGTAAGCATTCGTCCACCCACTGTAAGTAGCAGAGCACTTAGGACAAGTTTGAACAAGTCAACTGTTGTCATTTTTGCCTGTCACAAAGCTATTTGTCTCCCTGTGGCCCCCCCTCATCCTCTTTCACCTCCACCTTGTCTCACTTGTCCCTTCAGGACTATGACAGCCTGGATATGAAGCAGAGGCGGTGCTCCAGTCCAGGTTATATTGACTCGCCGACGTATAGTCGTCAAGGCATGTCACCCATCATGCCCCGCTCTCCGCAGCACTACGGCTACCCCGGTGAGTCAGGCGGTATTCACTCCTCATAAACTCTGCGTTTAATATCAGTCTGTTGAAAAAGATATGAAGTGAAGTCAATCACGCTGCTCTTAATGTGAAATGCACTTTGAACAAAGTTGAAGCACTAATGGAGTTTCTGAGAGGAGTTATATTTTTTAATTTTGGGAACGATTCTACTGAAGAAAAGTCGTTTAAAGGAATTGTTCAACATTTTGGGTAAAGTGCTTATTTGCTACCTTGCTTGATGTTGAGATGAGAGGATTGATGGCACTCTGGTATGTGTCTGTTCAGAGTGAAAACACCATGAGCAGCCGGTTAGCTTAGCATAGCTTAGCATAAGGAATGGAAACAGGGAGAAACATCTAGCCTGGCTCTGATCCAAAGGTATCAAAATCCGCTTATGAACAAGCACTTAAGCAAGTCTTGGGTTTACCATGAGGTTGCCTGGCAACCAGTGGAGACTTCCTACACATAACGCTGCTAATGCTAGCTTGTTAATGATAGCATTGCTAACGCTACATAACATTAACATTGCTAACAATAGCAAATGCTAATGGGAGTGAAAGCGAACGTTGCTAATGCTAATATTGCTAATGCTAACGTTGCTAATCCTAGCTGTCTAACGTGAGGGCAGTACAGAATGTTGTGTGCACACAAAAATCTGCTGTTTCGCATTTTTTTCCCCCACAAACTGGCAACTACCAAGACTCATGATGCTGACGAAACAAGGATGGTACCAGCTGCGTTGAACTATTGGCTGACACACCTTAGCTGGAACCAGCTGTCAGAATTCTTACACAGAGATTGACAAAACAATCATGTTGGAACCGACAAACCTTTTGAAATTATACAATATGACCTTTTAGACTGGATTGGATTTTGTGATTTTTGGACAGAGCTTGGCTGGCTGTTTCCACCTGTCTTTATGCTAAGCTAGGCTAAACAACATCTGGTTGTAGCTTCATATTTAGCATACAGACATGACGGTGATATCAATCTTCTCATCGAACTCTTGGCAAAAAAACAAATACGCATTTATCCCAAAATTTGGAACTTTTCTTGTAACAGAGATCAATTTGCCTGTCATTTCCATTCTTATGTCATCAACACTCTTGTATTTTGACAAATATGCCACAACAGAATATATTCATTGCGACAAAAGATTTTAAAGGTCCAGGATTAAGTGTCATCTAGGGGTTAGGTTATAGATCACAACCAACCGACTACCCAATGGTGAAGTCTGAAAGGCCCTCTCTGATAGAATCCGCCTTAATCCTACACACTGGACCTTTACGTGTATTTCACTTCACTCCAAAATAGTTGTTTTGCTCTCTCATATGCTGCGGTTGCTCCTTGGCTGTCATCTCATGTAACTCTTACACATGTGCACTGACACTGTAATTACTGTCATAAGAAGACAAGTCAATAACTTCTGTCATCACACAAGTGGAAAAGTTATTCAGTGTCACTTTGTAATTTGAGTGAATGTTGAGGCTGTTTGGATTTCACCTGCATGGATGAGATTCCTTCATGCTCATGTTTCCTTTGCTGTGATTGGCTGTGGCTGGCTGCAGGCTCTGAGAGTGGCAGGAGTTCACCTTATTACGGCCAAGAGGGGCGCTCAAGCACACCCACCACAATCCAGCCCCCTAAACATTTTCATGTACCAGGTAGGACTCTTCATCTCCTCATTGCACTCATTTTTTTAAAACTCCGCGGGAAAAACTCCATCAGCCATTCTTCACTAATGCAAATCATTCAGAAAAGTCATTTTGAGTTTGGTGGGAATGGGGAGGGGTGTGAAAATGTGACTGAGTCGTATTTTTATACCACACATCATTTCTCTGGCATACTTTTCCCCTCATAGTGCACCTTTACCTACTTCACAACCATCCTTCCTTCCCTCTGATCATCTCACATCCTCTCCTCCTGTTACTCCACCACGTTTCAACTCTCCATTTCCTCTTTCTCTCCTCAGCCACAGGGGACCCCAACATCTACAGGAAGCCTCCCATCTATAAGAGATCGGGTACAGTGCAGTTAGCCTCGCCTTAGCCTGCCTGTCCTCCTGTCAGTTTAGTCATGCTGTGCTTGAGTACTCGACGTAGACGTTTTTTACTGACCTATTGATGTTTTCCAACCATCCCTTTTGATTTATTAGTATTGATGTTCCAGTTATCCTTGAAATTGAAGCCGTCAATAACAAAACCACAAAAATGGAAATGATTGACAAAGGAAATTTAATCAGACTTGTGCAAGCTTTTAAAATTGAGGATGAAGAACAGACGCTTCAGTTTAGATAATTAGACTTATTGCATTTGCATGCAAACATTCAGCGTCTACACACACATGCGTGCTTCTTGGTTGTGGGGCAGTTTCTTGCCAGCAGAATACGGCTTGAATAGACCATGAATGAAGCGAAGGTTGCTCAGGCGTGACAAGTGTTGAGTACATGGGACTCTGAGGACTCGCAATTCACCAGAATAAAACAGAACAATGGAACAAAGCACAATGGAAAAGTGTAGTATAACTGGATTTTATATTTGCCATGGAGACTTCTTTTATTCCTCAGCCTTGTTAACCAGTGGTCAGTGTGCGATTAAAGGAGATGTTATTGTAATTGTAACTTTTTGAATCCAGAGACAGCTGATGTGCTTGTTTTTCTTTCTGTGAGTATGTGAGAAGGGAAGTCTGATTTCTTAATTGTGTGGATTTATGTTGTCGGTCACTCAAACAGCACGGCAGCGCGGTTAACACAGGATGCTATTTTTGCCTTTTTTAACAAGTCATTAAACTTAAATGCACTTCCGCCATCTGGATAGCGAGCGTCGGTATAAACATTCATACGAGAAAAGATTCACTATCCCCTTTTCACATTACACTGGAGAAGGCTCTTCAGCTGAGTGTCACAAGACCTAAGATCCCTCGGAGGGGGATAGTTTATCTTTGTTGTTGTGCTGCATGTTCTTCTGTACTGTGTGTGTTGGTATTTGTGAGCTGGTGAATAAACCGTCTTGATCTGTGTTTAGACACTTTCACCCTGCCATGTATCTCAGCTTTAATTAGTACATCACTGGCCACAATGTTTCCACGCACAGACACATTTTTGCTCGTGGAGACACAAGTCATTTCGGCAGGAACAAGTTCAAAAGCTTGCCTCGTTAGAACGCTGACATTCAGCACACACTTCAACATCAGTCATATTGATCCCTCTCCTACTAATGTCTTCCTAAACAGCTATTGATTATTGTTTTCTCTTGTTTCAGCATTAACAGGATTGATGTAAATCCAAAGCCACAACAGGCACATGTGACGTTATGTTGCTGTGCGCGCCAAAGGCCCGTTATGTACTATATCGGTTAACTAGTTTGCTACCTGTATAGACAAGAGGCAGTATCAGACCCCTGTTTTTTTGTCTCTCCGTATGGGTAGCAAAGCTCTCACATTGTCACATCTCCCTTGGGGACGCTCCAATAATGTTTCCCTTTTCTTTTCACCTCTTTTTTATTGCATCCAATCACTTTTATTCACTTCCCTCCACCTCCTGCTCCACTTTTCCTGGTGACCTTGCCACTGTAAGTATCTCCCTCCTCTCGCTTTTTCACTCACTGTCGGTAGATAGATTACTCATATGTCTGTCTGTGTGTGTGTGTGTGTGTACAGTATATGTCTTTCTTCCTGTACTGTATATCTATACTTTAACTTGAATCTTTAGTCAAACTGTACTTGTACGTGTGTGTGTGTGTTTGTGTAGCGGCTCGCCCTGTCGTCGAGCTCAAAGTGTGCGTCCCACAGATGACTATGACTGTTGTCAGTGTCATGCATCATGTATATAGGAATTCAATGGATCGTGGAATGGAGCTTGCATGGCTAATAGCTAACAGAGTGCAGAGCGATCCCTCTGACATTACACTGCATGTCACCCCCATTGACTTCCATTGACTGTGCTTTAGTGCAGAGTGGCATCAATACCGTCGCCTCACACCACTCATGAAAGGACGCCTCAGGCTGAGCAGTAACTGAACTTATGACGATGCTGGTTATTATTTTAATGCTGTGGGCTGAAACATTGATCTCCACTGAGATAACTGATCCACATGATGACTGTGGGTGTGTAGCGTAAATGTACTCCCTCGCTGTACATCTTTCTGATGCTCATTATTTTCCTCCGTAGCACACTACAGCGCACTGTTGTATACTGTCATTTTGTGATTATTCACTTTTTTGCTGAAAGATAGAAAGGGAGATTGATACCATACTCATGTCTGTCGATTCAATAGCCTATGAAGCTTGAGGCAGGAGACAGTTAGCTTTGCTTAGCATTAGGGTTGTGAATCACCATTTTCATCATGATACAATATGCTAGCAATTCTAAGTGCTGTATCTCAGGCAACTGGACTTGTTTCAGTTTCTTGAAGACGTTTCATCTCACATCCAAGAGGCTAACAACAAGAATTTGGCTCAATATTAACCGTCAAGAAGACAAATTAATTGTTTTTTGCCGGTCACCATTATTAGCTTAAGCCTATGGCATTTTACAGTGCATTAAGTAGCCTAGTGGCTAGGAGACTTTTCCTCTTTTTCCGGCTAACGTTGTTGAAACAGATCAGCTAATGTTGCGTAGCGAGAGCAATCGAGTTAGCGGACTGCAGAGAGAGATGCTCCAATATTTCTGTGCTGCAGAATAATTCATGTGAGGGTAATATATATCCTAATCGTCTCTTTTTTGGCTGCTGGCTATCACCTGCCTGGTGCTAGCACTGTTTGGATTGCGTTTTTTTCATCCATGCAAAAAATGGGCACAGTGACTTCCAGAAGTCTTGTCGTCACCATGAGGTTTGGGAGGTAGCTAACGGAGACTCCGGGAAGTCACTGCTCCCAGTGTGTCCCCCTGTATCCCCTGTAAAATCGGAAATTGTTAGGCTTTATGCTAAGCTAAGCTAAGCAGCTTCTGATTGTAGCTTTGTATTTTTGCATAAAGATCACGAAGGTGGTATCAATCATCTCATCTTATTATCGGCCAAAAAAGTAAAAAAAAAAACATATATCCCACAGTTCCCTAAAACTATTTCTTTAACAGTAGTACCAGTTACTGTGGCGTTGTCTCTTTTCCTTTTCTCTCCTAACTTGGTCCATTTCTTCACAGACAATCATGTGGACGCAGCCACCAAAAGCAGGACCAGTGAGGACATCCTCAGATCCTCCAGACTGTCCACCTTCTCACCTGAGCCATACGCCCAGTCAGAGTCTGACTACTATCCGTACACCAGTTCCCCCAAGGGTAGGAAACAGCCTCATTTCACTGAGTTTAGTACGACACAGTGAGCTGCGTTTTTTCCACTTTCCACTGATCCAAACACAGACACAGAAGTACAGCTCCTTTTTGTAACACTGTGTTGTCATATTTATTCACTCACCCAGTCTCTTACTGCGCTCCACTCTGAGCATACAAGGCAATCTCTTTTATCTGTTTTCTCTCTCAGCCTATCGGATGCCGAGAAGACGCTTCTCGACAGGAGGAGATGAAGAGACTTGGAGTCACAGTCTTCAAAGAGTAAGCGCTTCATTATTTTCTTTCGCTCTTTCTTCAACAACTGGTCGAAGAAAGCCACCTCCTCAGAAACACCCATAAATAATTCTCTTCTCATGGTATAGCGCCTGAACTGTCCTCCTCTTCTTTATTTGCTGCTCTCTCCACCTTGCATTCACTGTACATTAAATTAGCATCTTTCCCTCACGCCTCTTTTTTTTTTTTCTCTCTCCCCCTTCTGCCTCTCTCCTCGCTCCCCCTCAGATTGGGAGTGGCATCGGGAGGATGATCCTAAAGGAGGAGATGAAAGCCAGATCTGGTTCCTATGACAACGACCCCTGGGGCAGTGCGAGGAATTCTCGTAGTGGGAGCAAGGAAACACTCAACACTACAGGCTACGGCACCACGGCGTACAACAACACTGTCAACGGATGTAAGGATCCACCCTGCCCCCTACGCAGCTCCCTCTTTGTCTCTTGTTCTTTCTGCAAGTTCGCGAGCGCCTCTGACTGTATTCCTGTGTGTCTTTGTCCCTCCCAGTGTGATCATATATGTTGCCACGAGGGCTTTTTTATGAGCCTCAATATCTGCCGGTTTAGGTGGAGGGCGGTGAGGTAGAGGATGCAGGTCAGAGAGGGTCATGGCTGCTGCAGGGTGGGCGGTTTATTGAGATGGAAAGATGTCGATAGCTGAACAGCTGTTGTGGAACCTGCGGTAGGCCAGTAGCAGGCGGCAGCAGATGTGGCCTGTCATTGTTGTGTTGGTAGTTGATCGCACTGATTATGAGCATTTCAAGCCACTGAAAGTGTTGGCAACCACGTGTGCAGATGTGCCAGATGTGATAAAGCCAGACCTGAAGCTAGCAGAATAGCTCCACTGGTCACACAGTGTATTATTTTAGGACCTGGCATTCAGACACCAGCGTTTTCCTCTTCTTTTCACTTCCTTGCTCCATCTCTTTCACCATCTCTCTCTTCAATTAGCCTGCTTATTCTCCTCCTCCTTCTCCTGAAATCCCTCTCTATATTCTACTCTGTTGACTCTCCATCTCTCTGTCTATCCATTCATCTATCTGTGTATCTATCTCACCGCTCGCTCTCACAGCTGGTGTCCCATATCCTGGTTTATTTATGAGCAGTAAGATCTCTCATTAAAGCTGTTTCTCTGATGGGAGGGGACACAACTGAACGGGAATCTGTTGGCTACGGTAAAAAGACAACAAAGGCTCGCAACCAACCAAGCTGTGCTGTGCGATTAGATGGCGGAGCTTGCAGTGTCTTTGTATGTTGTTTTTATATTTTGGATTTCTCCCCTTCTTCCCCTGAACCAGTCCTGCCTGGCCTCTTTATGCCTTTTCGCCCCTTTGATGTTTTGTGTTCCTCCCAGGGCTCGCTGGGTTCCCAACTTGCTCCTTTTCTGTGTCTTTGTTACGCCTCTAACTAGACAGATGGCTGTCAAATCTCTACTGTAATTATCCCTGAATATTTTTTGAGGAATTTAATCAACATTTAGAGCAGGGCAGATGAAAAATGCTGCAGCATTCAGGAAGATGTCATGTAACTGTGTGATCCCTTTATTTCTACAGCTCCCA
This sequence comes from Pagrus major, assembly GCF_040436345.1. Taxonomy (NCBI): domain Eukaryota; kingdom Metazoa; phylum Chordata; class Actinopteri; order Spariformes; family Sparidae; genus Pagrus; species Pagrus major. The sequence continues at coordinate 20,306,360 of NC_133232.1, read as the reverse complement.
GGTCTCAGTACAGTGCTGACAGTGGTGAGTTTATCATTCACAATTCATAAATATATTCAGAAATGATTTCGCTTCATGCAGACTAGCTCATTTTGAGTTAGCTGTTTTAATGTGTAGTTTTTTGAATGGAGTTTGGCATCGGGACATAAAAGCTGTGTTTGTGCTGGATTCAACGACTTCACATTAACAAAGCTCCTGTATTATGTGTTCACAAGATTAACTTTAAGAATTTTTTTGGTTAGTCGTGAGTGCCATCTTCTGGCACTGACCTGCCATGGATTTTATGAATTTAAAAATGTGCCGAACTACATGAAAAAACTGTCAATTTAAGCAGCTGTTTCTGTATTTTAGATTTTGTTTGTAAGTCCTCTTCGCTACCGGGATATGGACGCAACGGCATCCAGAGGGTGAGACAACAGTGAACAAGACACAACACAGCATGATGAGCTGCATTTATACTTATTTTTGATGGGTCTCACATCTTTAAAATGGCATGACATTAACCTCAAGGCACTATAACTAAGTGTGGTTAGGGCTGTTGCTGTACTAAATCTTACTAGATATGTTTACATAGATAAAAGATATGTTTACATATCTAATAAGATGTGTAAGTTCTGTCTTTCTCTACACCTGCAGCCTCAGAGTGCAGATTGCTACCAGTACCAGTATGACAGTGGCAGCGAGGTCAACTGGGGAAGCAGAGGTAATTTAATATAAATTTAAAACAGCTACTCCTTATAAGACTGAAGCAATTAATTCAAAGCTTTTTCAAATGTACTGACTTAATTCTCTTTCTCTTTGCCCTCCCAGCAGAATACACGGTAAGGTTTTAAAATAATCACTTGAATAATTCATTTCATGTAAGTCAGCCTATATGTCGAACGGTCCCAGTGTTATTGTAATTAAGTGTCGGAGGTTTGATAAAGCATGGCTGCCTCCCGCTCTCTGCAGATTTACCCCTATGAAGCGCTCATTGTAACCACCAGAGGTCGCAACAGGCTCCCCAAAGATGTAGACAGAGCAAGGCTGGAGGTGAGTTCTGAATGGGGCTTTAGGCTAAACCGTGCTGGGAAGAGGAGGTCTCGGTTTCACTTAATAACTACAGCAGTAGCCAAGGTTTTTGAAATACGACGGTTATACCCACAGCAGAACCCCACCCAACCAAGAAGCTTCTGACAAGCCACCAAGCAAACTCTGTAAAATAATCCGCAGCATTTAAATAGAAGGGTAACCACTGAAGTGTTCAGTTATGTTTTCTGTAAATATCTCCTTACATTCTGGTTTGGTGTCAGGTATGTAATTCTGCTATGAAATAATACATTCTTATTCATTTTCATTCAATGTGTTTTTTGTTGTCGTTGTTTTTTTTGCCTAAAGATTTTACAAGAAGCCTTAGAAAACCCAGCATGTGTGTGAGATATCCTGCATTGTATTAATGTGTTATGAACCTCTCTGACACACCTTCTGTTTGTTCTCTGGCTACTTAACGAAAAACAAATAAAATCTATAATAGTAGTATATTAGTGGAATATGAGACTTAATTGAGTATTTGTCAAAAACAACGACGGGTATAATGTGACAACTGTGTCTCGGCTCTGTGTCCTTGTGTCCTTAGCGTCACCTGTCCCCAGAGGAGTTTGCCCAAGTGTTTGGCATGACCGTGGAAGATTTCGACCGGCTGGCTCTGTGGAAGAGAAATGAGCTCAAGAAACAGGCCCGACTGTTTTAATAACATGTGGACGTCTGTTGAGTACTGCCATAAGTGGAGCCAGAGACTTGACTGACTGTAGGGGGGGGGGGGGGGGGGAGATGGGAAGACTTCTACTCAGTTTCACTGCCATGGCTGAGAACCTGTTCTAGATCTCCTCAAATGACGAACCAAATTCTGGTCACACCGGTGTGGACTTCTGAGATACCGAGGGAAGGCCACAGAGACATTATGCACAGACGAACTGTCTCATGGTTGCCGGTGCAACTGTGGCTGTGTGCTGGAGTGGTGTGTAAGCAATAGAGACTGTAGTACAGTAGTGTTGTGCTTTTCTTAAGCCTGAAAGATGGAGTAAGGCATGACTGTGCCCCTATAAGGCCACATGTGGGGATGTTGTGACCAGAGCCGCAGTACTAAAACATAAAGAGGAGAATTTTGGCTTTGCCTTATTTGTTATGCTCTCTTAGTTATGAGTGTGCAACACCAGCAATCTGAATGAGTAGAATGTAGATACAGTATATCATTTATGACACTTTATCAGGGTGAATGATTAGTAAGGGGAGTGAGTGAGTGAGCATACAGCATCACTTTGCTTTGGTTTATAATGATGCATTTTTGTTTTCCTGTTCTTGCTCTTTCACATGAAATACTGTGTCCCTCTGGTTTACACCAATTGATACAGAAATAAGAAATAATAGGAGGTGGATACAACTTTTTTTCAATTGTGTGTGACCTGCATTGATTTGTGTGCAAATGAAAACCAAAGTGAGAATGCAAATATACAGATTAGCAGATCACTTCCATGTAATGTTCTGGTGAAATAGTTAAAGGTCACCAGTAGATCAACAGTTCACTGTGCAGCTGTATGGTAACCTAAAAGAATGTGCAATTCAGTAGATTAAATAGATAAAGGCAACACAGATTCAGGCCTCCTGCTCCATGTTTTCCAGCTCATTGCAATAGAACGATGACTAAATGTTTTAGGATGAGACCTGTAGTCGTCCATGCTTTTACATTCACTATTATTTATATTCTTTTAGAATGATAATCCAATAATTTTGTAGCTACAGAGATTATATTCACTCACAATGCTCTGCAAGGTTATTTAACACACTGACAAAGATCCAGGGTTGTTGAAGAATTTTCTTCCTTTGAATACTGTTATTTTTGATTTTGTCACTAAAAATTAAACTTTAAACAAAATCCGTCTCCTCTTTTTTTTATTTGTGGTTGGGAAGCGTTGATTTTGTGAATTACGAGACTGTTTTCTGCTCTTGCTTGAGAGCAAAAATGCTAGACATGAGCTAGGTAACTAGCTAAAGTTAGATGATCATGTCTCTATGATAAATATTAGGCTATTGAAATATGGAAGTTACTTTAAATGCTATATGTAAGAATTTTTGTTTAAAACATTTAAAATGTAACTAAAATTATCAACAGAATTTGGAGAAATAAGATGTGGAAGACGTCTATATATGCTGCTGCAGAGATATCTGCTAAAGTTACGCTAACCAACTAGCCTGTGTCCATCGTGTCTAGTAATACCACTCAATTCTTACATAAAGACCCTTTAAATCAGGCATTAATGACCTGTTCTCACAGGTTCAAGTACACTGCAGATATAGCATTACAGATTAACAAAATATGAAATACCCACACCCGACAAGAAACCACATTCAGCAGCAAAGAAAAGTATTGATGGAAATAAACGCAAAAACAAGGGTTTACATCAGCATTGCTTTCGTTAGCTCTTTAGCGATAGCTTAAAAAGGTAGCTAATTGTATAACATTACTGACAGCGTTGATATATTAGCTAAGTTTGTGGTTTTGTTCAAAGACCTATGGAAGAGACTGTACATTTCTTCGTTTTGTACAATAGGTATGGACAACAAAACTTTCTGGCACTATGCTGCCCCCTGTTTGTTTGTCGGATACATTCGAGTGGCAGCCAATTCTTACATATAGCTGTTTAAAAGCGAAGCTAACAAGACTGGTAGCACAAACAATTACCCTGGTTCTGACAAACAGTAATAAAATCCACTTAACAAGCACGAGCTCACGAATTGGCACATTATACCTTGTTAGTACCTCGGTACGGATGTGAAAACAGTAGCTAAACAAAATGCCGCCATTTCTACCCCTGAAGCAGTTGCAACCAGGGAACAATACGCTCCTGGCTTGTGCGGGTTCATAACCTACTAGCATAACCGAGCATATTAAACAGCGAATCGTTGGGTTTACACTTTGGTTTTTATATGAAATAAACAAACTAGATATAACGTGTTAATACCTGAGCTTAAGATAAACTGCTAGGAGGACGTTGTTACCTTTGGACAGAGCCAGTTGTTTCTCCTTGTTTATGGGATTTGTTCTAAGCTAAGCCAACTAGCTCACTTAGCTAAATTGCATGTGCTATACCTCACTGACGTCCATCTGACTGGACAAAAAAACCCAAATAAGTTTATTCCCAACATGTCAAACTATTCATTTAACTTCACTAATGATGACACACATGTAGCCCCCGGCTCTCTGCAGGCAGCTCACTGCAGCAGCTGACGCTAGGACCCAGCAGAGAGGAGCCCTGCCTCTGGTTCTCCGACCAGCAGATCTGAGCTGAGCTGCAGCGGTTGTATCTGTCACACGCCTTCTCACACTCACTCACTCACTCACTCATGGGCCCATATTAAACTTCAACAACTCTCACAGCATCACCAGCGGGATGGACACCAAAGGCACCAAATGTAAGTTGACTTTTCCTTCCCAAACACTGCTGCAGAGCAGACTGACGGTGTGCGGTGAGTGCAGAGTTTTCTTCGTCTCCCTGCGCAGTTTGCTGAGGTGGGTTTTAAGAGATGCATGTTTGTTTCTGATGTTAATTGGTTGTTTATCACGGCTGTCAAAACAGTGGGACCCTCCTGCACACCCACTGTGTTTCCTCCCCACCCACAGCTCTGACTGCAGCACCCTCACTGAGGCACTTTCTAATGGGAACATGTGGATTCACTGCTAAACTTGCATAACTTTTACCTAAATTGCATTTAATTTGCTCTAATGTTTCTATTCTTTCTCTTACAATCAGGACTCAGTTGTCTGAGAACACCCACTACCCCTCCTGTCTTACATTTAAGATGACACAATGGCAGTGCACTGAGCATACAAATAATGGTGCTGTGATTTCTCCCCCCCAGCTGCTTTTAGAGGCAGAAAACCAAGTGCTCATCTAAAGTTTGATTGTTGTCACAGAAAGTGAATCTCGTTCATCCTGAGTCAAGTCAAATAATGTGGATGTTGAGATGAGATATTTGGGGATGAGGTGGTCACTGTTTGATATCGGACACCACCAGCAGAGGATTCCTCTGCACTGCAGTGAGTTTGTGTTGAAATAGTTAGAAATACAAAATGTGTTTCCGCCCTGTGTGTTTTTTCTGGGAGGGGTACAGTTGGCCCCTTGCACGGTACAACATTTTTCCACATTGTAATAGAAAACAAATACTCTTGACCCCCATGTGGGCTTTGGCGTGAGGTTAGAAGTAACAGCATTACCAGAGTAAGGTGTGACCCAACTCAGGGTTTCAACTATGATGTTATGATTTCAGTTTATGGTAGATTTAAGTTCGTTTGATTTGAGCTGATGTTGCTACGTCATGTAACTGCTTTGAGAGCTGTTGAGACTTGAGTGTTTTTCATAAACACATTGCCAGCAGGTGAACATGTGATACTGATTATAGCGACCAACCAAGTGGACATTTTTACTCAGCTTAGTAAAGGTGAAAGGAAGTGGGACAAACTTATTTACAGCGCATTTAAAAGCCTGTTACAGGAAAAAAAACAACTTTTTTTAGTCACATCTGTCACCTCTGCCTTTTGCTTCTTTTCCGTCCTTCCTCACCTTGTCAGTGTGTGGATTGTGTGGATGTCAGTCTGTTTGGTGTGTACACACGGTATCTAAAGGAGGAGGTCTTTAGGTCTTTTTCCAGGTTGGGAGAAATCCTTGCCTGTCACTACCATCTCCCTCAATACACACAAGAACACACACAAACACAGGAATTTGCTTGACTGACTTTCTATCTGAGCTGTGTGTTTGTGTAAACACCACAGGAGAAAACACACGGTGACGGCTGGTGATCCCTGGGGAGCAGCCTACTGTTTATTTGGTCTCTGAGTCCCCTGATTGGCGGCGGCTAAATGACTTTTCCTTGATTTGTCTTATAAAAGGTCAGAAAATGAGAACAGATGCTCTTCACAGGCCAATCATTTAGCTAAACAACACTTTAAAGGTGCAATATGTAAGAATTAGCCATATGTCACATTCATACTCAAAACAGACAGGGGGCAGCGTATCACCAGAGTAACTGGTGTAACTAATTACAAACTTATTGACAAAAATACCTTCTTCCAACACCTGTCATAAAGGTGGCAACATGTTGTGCTTGTGTCCTTTTACCCCTGTTTTGCTCCCCACCAACTCCTGGGAAAAATCTTGCCTTTAGTTGATTAATGCTCCACTCTGTTAGCCTGTCACTAAGTTTGTCTGTCAGCCATTTGTTGCTGGGCAGGTAGCAGGTTGGTGAAAACAGCTGTCCGCTGCTGCTGGAGATCAGGTTGATGAGAGCAGTGACAGTGAACCATAACGGTGAAGTTGCGGGCCATTAAATCAAAACACTGAGTGAAGAGTTGAATGATAACTCGTGTCACAAACCATGGGATTGCCTTGAAGGTTATTTTTGTTTGTTTTTTGACCATCAGAGTTTGCTGTGTGGAGGTACTTGAGTTCATATATTACGCTTGATAAGGTTGATAAAAGGCAGGTATGAACTTGAATGTTGGGAGCTTCTTAATATGCACTATCCACGCCAGCTGGAGCAGCAGTTTAATAAGGTTTTGATTCCAATGAGCACTGTGAGAAGCGGAGCGTCAGGTGGGTGTGAGAGGGGTGAGGCTGTCTCCACAGAGATGCATTGCAGGGGAGGGATTGTCAAGTGATTTAGCCCAGCAGATATGATGAATCGTGGCTATTGTCAGGATCTTTTTGAGCATTTGGAAAAACTTGTGTACTAAATATTGATCTGCTAAGGATTCTAGTACAATGATGAATAACATGCTACTCAGTTCTGCTGCATGTGCATGAAATCCCTTCTTCATCCACGTCTTGCCTCTAATGAGATGGTTGGATGCTCTGCATAACCACATTCCACCGAGAAATTCGGTGGAAAATTGAAAAGAGAACCTCTGTGTTTGTTGGCATGACTTTGCCTTTTCTTGTGAATGCGCGTGCCTGATTTTGTTCCCTCAAATTTGTTATTCATATACAGAAGTAACCAGCGATGTTCGAGGAACACAAATCTACAGGCTTGTGGAGAGTAAACAAGGATTTGAATTGTTAAAATTTGAATTAAAACATTGGTTCAGTTGGTCTGGGTTAGCAGGGCGAAAGAGCACCATTAAAATGCAGTTTGCTGTCGTCATCTAGCTGGTGGTCAGTGACTTCACTGTGTCCGTGTGTATGCCGTATTTGTCATTATGCATGCTGTGATCTGCATTTTCACATTGCAAAAGCAGAGTTTGTGAATACAACTTCATTCTTAAGTTTATATTGCTCTTAAAAGACTATTCCAGTATTTTGCAACATCTTCCTGTCCTAGTTTTAGCTAATGTAACTAAAATGCAACACTGTCTTTGTCCAGATTTTGAATGCCAGTGGTCAATTGGAAGCAGCTTTTCAATAGAGCCTGATGGAGCCAAGGAAACAGGAGCCTTTACAACAACAACACACTCATCGTTTTGTTCAGTTTGATGTCAACACTACTTTTACGGTTACAGATTGTTTTGGTCAATTCAATGTTCACCTTCATATAAACATCCAAAAACATCTTTTGATTGGACTGTTAGATACTGTCTGTTCTCTCTGCAGCGCTTGGTAAATGCAGTGTTATTCCAACCGTTTGGAGCACCAGCTATAATAATACGACATGTAAGGAAAGGGGAATCTCCCTTCCATATATTTTTTATTTATACATGAAAAGATCATAAGTTCCTTTGTTTTGTTTTGAGTTTGAGTTTTTAGACATAAAACGAGTGTGCAGACATGCAGACGCTCATACATGAAGTACATTTCATGACATATAGTATGATATATACATGTGCCCCATCATGCATGGGCTTTAAATCATGGATGATTGTGGAGCAGCCCTAGAAGAACTGGAATTCCCCTCTTTAACCCGTGTGAGATGAGGAGATCACAATGATTCATATGACTGTGTTATGTGCACAGTATTTGTGTGTATGCGCACGTGTGGGCGTGCACATGTGCATTGTGTACAGTATGGTCACCAGTCATTCCCTGCACAGCTGTTTATATTGGGTTTCCATGAAGATATGCCGCACAACATTACAGCAGGGGACTACAGAGTATATATGACACTTATGAGAAATATGGTGTTTTCTTCTGTTGCAGAGGGTGAAAACTGACTTTGCCTGGGGTGTGCATGCATACAGGTAAAAGCAATATGCTCACAGGGGTTTATTGGAGACGCTTGGCAGAATACAAACAAGTCTTAGACTTAGAGTAAGACTCGCCCAACCAGTTATCAGTTATACTATATGTAACTTGACAGCAGCCATGAGTTATCAGTGAGATATAACTTATGCAAATATAAGCATAAATTGTCATTTTGGCCTCAGGGAATCTAAGAAAGAAGTTCAAACAGTGAGGTTTACAGATTGTACTGACAGGATGAGGTTCTGGTATGCACGCAGAAGAGTTTAAACAGAATTTCTGGAAGTCTATCTAAAGTTTGCAATCGTTTTATCCCATCAGTATGGGAATGTGTAAACAAGAGGTTATTTAAAAAGCTGTTTTTCAATGTGCGTGTCACAGTTTACCTGCTGCAGTGAAACACCTTTATATTCCTCTGATGAAAAGCATCCCTCAACATAACAATGAATGAAACGTTTCCAGGTTTAACATTTGGCAACAGATAGTGCTGAATAGTCTTTTAGTATTGTGAAACTGCAGACCTGCCACGCTTTTTTACTCATCAAACTGACACATTATTATATGAGGTACATTAATCTTAGTGGCTGTGAAAACTAATGTTGTAAGTGATGATTGATTCTGGAAATTTTGAAATTGCATCAAACTAGGATTTAACTATTAAAACAACAAATGTTCTTGCTATTTCCCATTTTGGTGTTACTCATATTAAATGTATCCTGAAGCAAAGTACTAAAGGGGAATTCTGTTATATCAAAAGGATTTGAAATTATTCACACTTACCAAATGTTTTGGAATCGGTCCTGTAGATTGCCTCAGTTGGCTGTGTAATACAGCTGCAATGGCTTCAACATAAGCTGTTGAAGCAACTCTGACCATCAAAGTTACTTCCATTAATAGTGCTTGTTTTGGCTACTGACAGGCTGAGGTTGTTATTCTGTCTGACAAACATTACAGAAAACGATTCCCACTGAGATAGACCTTTTTGTTTAATAATAAAATCTGTTTTACTAACAGAAACACAAGTCTTGTTAAATGAGAGGTATAAGTATGAATCATTTAACACCGAAACACATATAGGACCCAGGTTTATATAAATACCGGAATTCTCCTTTAACAATGGCCATTTAATAGTGATTTAGTAAGGACTGGTTAGTCCTCAGGTAAACAGTATGCGTAAATGTTATGTTTAATGAAGACTAATGATATCTTTACACAATAAACTAAAGCAATGTTGCATGTTCAAAACTTAAGAGCTAAAATGAGCTACAAAATACGAGGAGAAAGCAAAAGGCACTCAGATCATCCTCAAGTAGGACTAGAAGACGCTGAGAGTGTGTCCTAGTTTTCTGGTGAACTACTGAAAACTCCCATCAAAATCCCATTAACACGAAAAATCCCAAATGGAGACAAAGCAGCTCCTCTTCCCCTTTTGTGTGTGTGTGTGTGTGTGTGTGTGTGTGTGTGTGTGTGTGTGTGTGTGTGTGTGTGTGTGTGTTCAGTGTATATTACCCTTGTCTGTGCAGCATCAGTTAAGCAGCGCTTCAACTTGCAGAATAGCATCTTTCTCAGTATGTGAATACTTTTCTGTGAGGGAGACATAGCATTGTGGTGATCTCATAGGACTCAGGGCAGATACAGGATCTGAATAATACTGACTGCACTGTAGGGCCTTTGTCTGGCAGCAGGCTGAGTCAAGCCCTCTGTGCCATCTCAGACCTGAATACATCAGGGAGCAGATGAAAAATGAGAAAGAGGGGGGAAAGGTTTAGCAGATAGACATCCCCTACATCATGGTCAGTCTTGTGACCTATGACCTTCAACCTGACTCCATATTGAGAAATATCAGCTGCCACCTGGCCAGGGCAACTACTCTGTGATCAGACAACCTTTACCCATCTGTCCATTTTCTAAAAGTTTTTCTAAACCTTCTTCTCTCTGCTCGGGGTCACTGGGAAGGTCAGACTTTCCCATAATGCACTGGGGAAACACTGGGAAAATCCCCTCGAGAGTTTGCCAATCTACCAAAGAGCTGAAGAAGAATATTTGATGATCAGCTGTAAATTTGTGTTGGCAGACGCAATAGATTTGACATGATAAGGAGGAAGTAAATGATTACACAAGATGAATTTGACATGAACTGTTTTATTTTTTGGCCTGTTGGTAGCTTTATTTGACAGGACAGGCGAAGAGCCACAGGAAATGGAAAAAGAGAGAGGGGACGATGTGCCATGTCACACTACTGTGTAAACCCACTGGTTTTTGGACTACTGTTTTGAAGCCATCTTTGTTTTTCAAAACAATCATTAGGAAAACTGAGGAAAAAGTTTAAGCAAGAAGTAACCAGTTTGAAACCAGTGGAGTTGCCCCATCCAAATTTTCCATTGTAACATGATGCTAATCATGCAAAGTGGGCTGATAACATGAAATCTGATCGGAGGTTTATGTAAAAGCACAGTGAACAAACATGGTGGATGTCAGATGGGAAAAGGAGCAGCATTGCTTTGCCAACCTGACCCGTAACAGTGGCCCTGACTCTCTCATACTGCTGAGATAGCAGCTCCCTGCTTTCACCACTGCTTCCCAGATTACTCAGTGAAGCCATGGGTAGCTGTGGGTGTATGATGTGTGTGTGTGTGTGTGTCTGAACATCAAAAGCTCCAGTGCTCCTTTGCTGCCCTTCAAAAGCCAGTTAATGCTTAAACAGGTGAGCGGGAGTGCACAAACCCATAATTCTCTGACTCTATCACCATGGAGACGTCCCAGCCGCTTAAGAGGCCTAATGACTTTGAGTATATTTCTCTCTCTGTGGCAGGCTCATTAGAGTGGCCTAATTAGAAGGAGAGAGGATGCAGGTTCAAACTAGAAATTTGTTATAGACATCGACTGCAGGATAAATACACACCCCATTTAAATGATGTCTAGGAATATGTGCAAAGATAAGGGGAACTTAACCTAAGCTATGCACTACTTTAGGGAGATTTAAACTAAGATGTAAGGCGGAGAGTAATTGTGCCGTGGAATGTGTGCTTCATATACTTTAGTTTCTGCCTAATTTAAGATTATGAAATGGTGCTTTCAAGTAAGCAATCAGCTTAAGCATCAGTCTGGGAGTCAATGTACCAACCAATTTTTTTTTATTAAGTAAACAACTGGGACAGAATAAAATCTAGATATTCAAAGCATCTGTTTCCCCAGACTATTTCCTCCTTTTGTGTATTTGTGCGTAAACGTGAGTATCATGCAGTGTGGGATCCTTGCTGTATTTTATGATAACCTGAAGCATCTTCCCGTCGACAATAAAAACAGTGGGGAAGACATGTTTTCCTCCCTTTTACCCTTAATTTGTATACCTTTACGACCCCTCCAAACCAAATAAGTCTTTCCATATGCTCCCCTCACCTGCTGCCCGACTCCAACATGTCTTGCAGTGTCTGACATGTATGTTGTGTGTTATTTATTATACGTTTGTTTAAAATGTCCACCCACATAATAGATTAACATGTCAAAAGCCATGAGAAAGGAATTCTCCCTCCCAGGGGGACTACCTTCAGCAGGTTCCTAATAATGGTTTATTTAAAAGCTCCATTATATTGTCATTCCTTTGAAATACAGTTGCAGAAGTTGGCACATTCAATTATAATCTCGCGTAGGATCTAGACAGTGCATTGAGAATGGGGTCACCAGAGACAGTAGAGTAAAAGCAGGAATGGGTCAGCTGACAGGAAGAGGAAACAGAAGGCCGGAGGTGATAAGTGATGTCATCAGTAGAAGGAGGAAGTCCATCTCTGTAGGGGGCATATGGGCCATCCCCATACAGTTGGTCAGCCCATTAACTAATGTAGGACAGGAAAAGTGCTTTGTTGGCAGCATGTGGAATAAGATCAAAATGACTCTCTAAAGGGTCGTCAGTAGTCAGCTTATCAGAACCAACATGATCTTTAAATGTTTGCTTTGAGGATTTCCAGCTTAATCTCTGTGTATTTGCCCTAGTGTGACTAGCCTTGATTTTAACCTGCCATCTGGGTTTGTTTCAGGATGTCCGGGTCTGTACCAAGCGGCAACATCCGGGCCTGAAAAATAAAGCCAATGCCAAAGTGCCAAGAACTGTAGTTCCTGAAATGGTGGCTGCAAAAGCAAGTCAATCCCCATCAGAACCCGTGTCGAAATGCCCAACTAAACAGCAGAAATAAACATGTTTACAGCCTGGTGCCAAAAATAGTTTAGGTTAATTTAAACTTGCTTGTTTGCTCGTTTAAATTACTATTATGGTTAAGGGCGTGGCCATTTTAGTGACCGCTATCCGTGAGCAGTTTGCAAGGCTTCACCTTAGCTAATTCCAACTAATTCCTCTTGGCCGTGTTTGTGGTGTTGATGCCATTCGGAGATTTTCTTCATGCAAATATCGCAAAAGTATCATGGCTTGATGTGCCGTTAATTGTACAAACTGATCGGAGCGGAGGGACAGACAAGGGGCTTTTGCATTTACAAGCAGCCCTGATAGCATTAACCGGCAAACAGCTGGTGAGCTCTGGAGTATGCCGGTAATAAACACCAGGAGTCAAGGAGAGCACAGAGTTTCTGTTTTAAGCTTTAGGGATTGAAATGTGGATTTATCCTCCATTTGGCCTCTCAACCTCTGCAGCAACAAGCCGCAGAGGTGCTGAAATCCACTGCAATGTACTATAATTCTTCCATATTCGACTGATGAATGGAAGGGAAATGTACTTTACTTCATCAGCATACAGAGAGGATACGGGAAGAAGAATAGCGAATAAAGGATAATAGAAAGATTCTGAGTCTCTGGTCAGTGCCGACCTCGTCAGAGGGCAATTTTGAACATAAAGAAATAGAAACAAACACCCTTGGGGCCCGCTGTTGCTCTCTAGCTTACAACTAATGTACAGGGAGTATTCTTGATGTATCGGCTCAAATAAACCAGCAGTCAATATTGTGCATGTAACCCAAATAAACACATGTGATATACATAAAGCGAGGTGAAGTTGGCTCTTTTTTTTGTTAACTCATCTAGCTTGTTAGCCTAAGCTAGCTTGGTAAATTGGAACTAGGGAGACATATTTAAGTAACCAGGAGTCATTTGGAAAGGGACTCAACATTACTGGCACACACATTCAGCAGGTATGAGGCAACATTAGCATTGATTTCAACGTGTGTTTCTGTCCTCCTTATCAATTTAAGTTCAATATTTACAATCCTCTTATCTCTGTTTTGCTTTCTACCAACTCCTGATGGAAATACCTGGCTCTGTAGCTGCTGAATGCTCCATTATGTTCACAAGCTAGTTGCTAACTTTGTCTATTGTTTGTTTGGCACTAAAGAGGTTGCATTTGTGTACGCTGAAAATGGCTTGCCCGCTGGAAACAATATTAATGAGAGCGATGAGAACGAACCAAGACAATAATGTGGTGGACCGCAAAAACCAAAACAATGAGCTGAAAGACCCTTAAATGTTCTGTAGCGTTGAAGGGAACTGCAACATTGAATGATGATTCTCGTGTATAGAGCTTCAATAATTTAATTTAATAGTACTAGGCAATTAATTTAATTTAATTTTCACTTTTATTTGTACTGGTGCTTGCATGATGTTTCCAAGTCAACAGTGTTAAATATGTGTGATCTCATTATAGATGAAAATCATTGTGATGAGTGTGATTTTAATCGAGCAGCATTTTGAAGTCTGACTGTGTTCAGCCACCTCAGCTCCTACACCTGAATGACGAATACACAGGCAAAACAGTAACAAAAAGACAGTTAGGTCATAGTATAGTCATCATACTGATTTGAATCATCTCCCCAATGAACCAATACTGTCTCTGTTTACCAACCGCGGGCTCCAGAGGTATCAGTTTGAGAATGCCCGGACATGTTTTGTGCTGGGGAGAGGAGAATGTCAGACTTGGGAAATGCCTGGAATCTGAGGAGTAGAGTGGGAGGGGATTTCATCATGATAGGGCACAGGCTGGTGAGAGAAGACTGTGTTGGCACAGCTCTTAATGCAATTAAAAACCTCAAGCACATCTGGCCATCTGGTTTACCTCACCTTTGCGTCAGCTGCATACCCCTCAGTGATCTATATACTGTAGAGCAAATTGGTGTGATCTGTCTGTGGTTTTTTGAACTACACATGTCAGTTTTTCATCTGAGTTATGACTCAGCTTTTTTCTTCAACACGGCTTTGATGACCGAGTTGGATGGTGGTATTTAGATAACCCTCACACGGCATGAAGATAACATTCAAACCCTGCTGTCTCTTAACTTCTCCTGTGACTCACTTACCATGAGATAAGATTATGCTTTTTCTCCAGCAAACAAAATGATTTTCTTTTCCTTTCAAGAGTCGCTGGGTCATATTGTTCAGCTGCACTTAGTGATGAGACTCCCACACTATATTTCTGGACACCTCAAAGTCTTCAACCTGCAGCGCTCTTTCATGTCGGATCAGGTTGGGAAATGGCTGTATATCCAACATGTCCAAAGACAATAAGGAAGGGGAGACTTCCAAGAGAAACCCAGCAGTTTTCATTAGATACTGATCTCTTGCGGAGTCACAGATGGTACAGTCGTTTGAGTTTCTCACAGCCGCTCTGTCTAGGAGTTACCTCTGTGTGGTTTTAAATGATGTACTGTCATTAGTTTTAGTTGCACTGTTGATCTGGAAAATGCATCATTTTCTGTTTCAACAGTCCATCGTGCTTTGGAAGTTACCTGTATACGTCAGATTGACACAAAACATGAGAGCTTTTGTACCCAGTTGTAGTGTTTTTACAACATGATGCTCTCTCCCGTCTCTCCTCTGGCATCCACCGTCTTGTGTGTGTTCACAGCTTCACCGAGGAGGTCAGAGGTCACATTTAGTCACAATGAGGAGTGGTTTGTCAGCCCATAACCAAGGCTAGCAGGGTGTGTCTGTGGCATTTGTCATAGCTACAGAGGGTTTGGGGAAAGGTTGGGAAACACTAGAAATGCCTCAGGGAAGCTCTCTGGCCTGTATCAAATCAGAAGGTAGGAAGACTTCCTGTCCTTCCTGTCCTTTCATTTTCTGATTTTCTATACTGGCATCCATTGGAGTGATTTTTAAGTCCTCTGTATACATGGACAGTATGACTTGTTTGTCTATGAGTCACTGTCTACTAGTGGATCACCTGTAAGACTGTAGATATTTTTTGTCGGTCTCATTTTCTAGGAATTTTCCTGTTTTTGAAGTATTGTGGGGACCCAAACCTCAATAACTTCTTGACACTGACCAAAATGTATCTCTTGCACTAAGTATCAAACACTTTTTAAGTACCAAAACCTTCATTGCAGAATTATTTCCTATTTCTCAGTCTGATTTAAATCAAACTTAAAAAAGTTTGGTCTGGTCAGAAAATGGAGAAAAATGTCAATCAGCCTGCGATGGCATCCACCCTCAAATATCTTGCTTTGTCTACAACCCAAAGATATTCAGTTTACTGTAATAGAGGAGTAAAGAAAACAGGCAATATTCACATTCAAGAAGCAGAAAGTGTGTCCCTTTAACTCAAGTTTATTGAGATCAAAAAGGAGTCAAGTGGGTCATACCAGGATTCAAATCAGCAGGTGATCTTATATTTCATATTCTCTGTATAAATCTAATATAATAGCTTGTTATGCAGTCTGGAGCAGCCCTACAACCAGCTGACACTGTTTTCACTCTGCAACTGATATCCACTAAAAGCCTTACACTTAGGAGAAGTATGTTTTGTCTGTGCGTGTGAGTTTCTGCATGCGGTCCATATGGTTGTGTATTCGTCTGAGTGTGCTTGTGGGTTTGTTTGTGCAGCGGTAGTGCCCGTGTGATTGAAGGCAGCGTGTTGCATCGTGTTGAGTCTGCCTCAAGGCAACAAGTCATCCACGTGTAACCCTGAAGAGTCTCAACTTGCTTCTGCTTCCCCTCCACAGCATTTACTCAATCGCTCAGGTATCTTTTGTTTTATTTGTTTTGATAAATTCTTTCACTTTACTTTTTCAGATAAATGCAATCTAAGAGATTGCCACTTACAATTTCAGGTTCACTGGGAACATTTTACTGGTATCTTCATTGGTGCTGAAGATGCTCTGATGTGAAGTAGTAATACAATGTCTTTACTGTATCTGGTATGTCAATGGGTTCACTGGCATCTTCTGGATGGCAGCTTTTATGTGCGTCTAGTTAAAGGTTAATAATGTATTGAGGGAAGGAATGTGAGGGCATAAAGAATGTGAGTTAGCTATTAGTAGACATGTGTGTGTGTTTACACAGCAAGCCTTTCCCAGGTGCTATACGATCCCTGGGATTACAGGGGGATTCGACGGGGCTACACACACACAAAGCACCATCACCACCATCTCCCTACCCCCCCTGGAAGAAAAGAGAGGAGGGGAGATTGGTGGGAGGGAGATAACAGATCAGAGGGAGGAAGGGGGAGAGGTAAAGGAAGTGTGAATGCAGCGGTAGGCAGGCTTCAGCTCACCTCCACTACAAAGACTTCACAGGACGGAGCACACGGGGAGGCTTTGACTCTGGAATATCTCCTACAGCATCTGCTTGTGTATGAATGAACCGGTTTGTCTCCTTGTTAACCTTGGAAAATGGTGGGACTCTCATCCACTGCTGTCGAGGGTAAGTGTTGAGGGGAAGTCTTTATAGTTAGTATATTAACACAGCAGGCATCTAAAGCTGAAGAAGGTGTAAGGAGTTGTAAAGATATGCAAATATAGGGAATAATGTAAAGCTGTAAAGGTGTCTGCTGAATGTGAGACATCAGGTGATGTTTTCTTCATGAATTAAGCATCGAGCTGTCTTGCTAAAAACCAAGAATGGCAATAATGTTGGATTGTTGAGAAGGCAACAGTTTGCCACTCAGACTCAACAACTGAGCCACTAGAGACTCTTTGTGGGATGCAATTTCTTGTGGAATGTCTCACTGCAACAATATTGTGAAAGGGAGCTGCTGCTGAATGACTGAATTTTGTCACTTTCGACATACTGTGAAAGTTATTTGTGTCATTTTTTTGTGATGTGTGGCAATTTCAGCTAGCTCGGCACAATGAAACCTTTAGCATGAACAGGAAGGAGTGAAAAAAACAAAAAAACACCAACCTGTGCACACGATCGAGGTCACATTATTCTTCATATCAGGGTTTGTTGGGCATGTTAGCACGGGTGCTCAACTCGCTGACATTATCCAAACACCGCCCCCACCCCACCTCCCACCCCTCTTCTCTCTCACTCCCTGAAAGAGTTTGTACAGAAAGTCTGCTAATGCAAGCCTCTTTCATAGGTCTGAGTCTGCACTGTTAAACAAACTGCTCTCTCTGCTTCCCTACACACCCACACAAACTGCAGAGTCTTACACTATTAACAAAGTGAGGAATGTGTTTAATGTTTAAACAGCAATTGTCAGACTACTGTGAGGAAGTAAATGTTCGAGTGTGTCCGAAGCTGTGAATGGCTTTACACATTCCTGCAGACATGGTGCACTGCTTGCACCTTTTGCGGTGTCTAACAATTTGGATAATTCCTCATAAAGTTTCTCTGAAGGAATAAAAAATAATCAGTATGCCGATTAAAGGGGCAATATGCAAGAACAGAATGTAAAGAGATAGCAGTTTTGATGTGAACTAGCTAGCCTTGCCCCATTATCGAGTATCGCAGTATTTACTGTCATATGTCTCACAATATTGAATATCGAACAGCTGTTATCGTCAGGCTTTATTTTGAAAAGAAAATGCATGCCGTCATGGCAGTGGAGGCAACGTGCAACGATATTTGATGAGGTGGGAATGAGACCGGTGTCGGGTAGGTTGCTACAGGTTAATTGGTGATGTAGCAGCATGCATGCAGCGCTTTTAATATACAGACATGGTGGACTTAGTTTCTAAGAAGAATTCCAGCTCGCCAGTTTGGCAAAATTTCAGCTTTAAAACGGGAGAAAATGGCTAGCCAAGGGATTTGAATGAGACTACATGATGCTACATAATATCGTATGGGACAATATTTTGAATATCACTCAAGCCTATCCCTGAGCTAGCAGCTAACAGCAGCTACAGTTTGCAGCAGTAAGCGGTGACTCCGGTGATATACTGCCCCCTATTTGTTTTGAGTATGAATTTTAAAGTTCTTCTTCTTGAAGCTGCAAATATTCCAGTTTCGCCCTGGTCTGGCTTTAATCAAACCAGCCTGTGTTATGTAGCATTATTAACTCATGCAAGCTTGTGTGTACTTTCCCTCAGGTGCTACAGGCTCCCAATCTGATTTATCTGAGACATCAAAGACACACAGCTCACTCCGACACAGATTAACAGTTACAGTGGTGATTTAAGGGATCATGTGCTGTTTTCAGATGTGTGTGTAGTGTGGTGTTGATTATAGAGGCATGGCTGGGGATTTAAGGGTGGTCTTGTGCGCCTCACATGCCAGATACTACACAGTAATTCCTGTTTGCTCATTCTGGCACAAATGAAATAACACTGTAATCGTCAGATTGGATAATCAGCTCTTTGGAGCGCTGGTCCAAGTGGAATAGTGAAATTATGAGTGTTTTGACCTACTTCAAGCTTACTCCTCGAAAGCAACGCCTTGATTTCTTGTGTTACATTTGATTTAATGCTGACTGGTATAAATTTCAGTTTCTCTGTGAGTCATGCTGAGGATAAGGTTCTGCTAGGGGAAGCCCAGTGGTGCGCTAGAGCCAGAATCTAAACAGCTGGAACCTCTGGCAGAGATACAGTGATCACCAGGCCAAGACATCTCACTCTCATGAGTTTCCTCCCCCCTTCCTCATTTTATTTCCCCAGAGTGAATCAAATCTTAATGAGGACACATTCCAGCTCCCCGCACGAATTAATTCCTCATGCCACTTTTCAGCGAGCGTGCTTTTTTTTTACAATAGGAGGAAACCGCACTATTAAAGACGACAAAGTGGTTAAACAGGCACAGGCGAACACACACACCTAGTGTAGCTCTTGTTGCTCTTCGCTGCAGCCTTGGCAGGGCATTGGAAAGCCCAGAGGAAGACCCACCTCAGGAAAGTATGCCTGTCTTTAAGGAGTGGAAGCAGTCTGAATTGTAGAACACCAGATACATCTTCCAGCTCATCAAGACTTTCTGCTTGCCAGTAGTGATTACATACAAGGTTGTAATAGTCCAACATTCTGCCTGAACTCATAATTTGCTCCCCACACTGGCACGAACAGGATGGCTTGTGTAGCCTTTTCTCAACACTGAAGTTCACGTTTGACACGGCCCACCAAATACACATCATGCATGCATTCTCGTGTGTTTCACATTATTGTGCGTGTGTGCATGTCTACCTGTGTGCGTATTCTGTGTTTGTTCAGTGCAGCAGGTCTTGTTGCCATATGACCGTTCACCGAACAAAGACTTTTCTGGCTCAGCGGCTGTCCCGTGGCTGACCCCGGCGAGATGCACGGTCCAGCAGGTCTAATGTGGCTGGACTGTGAAAATGGGGGAGTGAGTGAGAGATGGAGGGAGTGAGAAGTGGGGGAAAGGCAGACAAGTGTGCCAGCAGTGACTCAGCCAGTTGTCAGGCTTTTTGCTGAGGATTTTAGGATTATGGAGGTGGAGAAATGTGTGTTAGGATACAGCAATGCAGAGAGAGAGAATACAAAACCACACTTAAAGAAGATAAAGGAGGAATCCAAACACAGCAGCAGGTTGCAGACCTGTTCTCAGGATGTCCATGGGCTGCAGGAGTGAGACGGTTTATTTATGTTCAGTATGAAAACAGGGAGTGGACCAGTCCCACCTCTCAGATCAACATAGATTCCTATAAGCTGAGTGTTACAGAGCCTTGTGAAGAGTGTGTGTTGCAGGAGGTCCGCCTGTCTGCCAGCACTTGCTTTTGTGAGTCCGTGACTTTAAATCTCCCGACTGTGAGATAAAGATCAGGCCCCTGCCTGCTGGTACATTTGGTCCCCTCCAGGCTCTGTAAAGTGGTCCTTCAGTTATTCTTGTCAGAATCTCATATTTCTGCCAACATCTTTACAGTCTTTGCAGCACCATTTACCTTGTCAGCATCGGGAGTGACAGCTGAATGAAATTTGGCTTTGTGCCCATCGTTGTGTGAGCCAGCAACATTTCAGAGCTGCAGCAGAAAGAAAACTCTGATTTTCTTTTCGCTCCTTGTGCAGGATGTTCCATCAGTATTCTGTGTCGAGAGTTATTTTTGGTAACTTCTTCTGGGTTAATGAGCAATTAGCAAACATGTTTCCTGTCGTTCCGGCCTTTTTGTTGTTGTTTAGTCTGACTGGTCACAGAGAGAGAGGGAGAGGAGGGAGACTGTGCGATAAGGTGGCGGATTGTTATTGACAAACTGTGAAGCAAAGTGACAGAAAATGAAAGAAAGACACAGTAATAGGCTCTCTGACATCCACCTCGGGGATTTGTTTAGACTTGTCAGTCTGACCTTTGGCCTCTACTGATACACTGAACCCGTGCCCCCTCCTGACCTTTGCCCTCTCTCTGTGCAGCGATGGAGGTGTTGGTGAACGAGCTGGGCGTACTGCTGAAGATGCTGGACCAGGAGAACCTCAGCTCCTCCACGCAGGAGAAGAAGACCTCCGTGTGGAAGCTCCTGCAGCAGATACAGCCATCAGGTCAGGAGAGACGGATGGAGTGACTTTGCCTGTGTCTTATTTCAAGATTTAGAAGAGTGGTGGAGTGGAAGTGTAAAGTAGCTTTTCATTTTTGCTGCACATGTATATCAGTTATCAGTCTCCTTGATTATTGATAATCTGTATCAGTATCAGACCAGATAAAAACATACTGGTCAATCCCCAACTTCAGGTATATGTTGTGGGATAGAAGTCATGGAACCACATCTCTAGCTTGCAGTTTAAAGGGTAAAATTTCAGAAATCTGAGCTGATATTTCTTGAAACAAACAGTAAGCGTGTATGTTTGCTCTTTCCTCGACTCCAGTTTCAGGAACAGACTACATCTACATGAACTCATCAGTGTACAGAAACGGCACCAGCTTCGTCGAATCCCTCTTTGAGACATTTGGTGAGTTTGAGTTCCAGCGCGTTGCTGTAAGATATACACCTTTTATACATATACAGCATAAACTTCAAATATCCTGTCGTCTATGCAGACAAAGTGTGAGTATAAATGTATGATGTTGTTTTTGCAGACTGCGAGATCGGAGACCTAAAGGATGTCACAGATGATCTGAAAGAAGAGAAGAGCACTCAAGCTGACACTTTAAAACAGGCAAGTGGCCAATATACAGTAAATCCCTGAAGGGATGAAAGATGTATGTAGTTGTAGGTGTGTTATATGCTCTCCATGCTATTTGCAAAAGGGCTGTTACACGTCAAAATGACTTGTGGAGAAGAAGCAAAGAAAAACAGAGATTGTATTCCATGTTGTGGGGGTTCCCCATGCACACATACTCATCACTCTTCAAGCTGCTGGAAGAGTTAAGATTTAGGGACCCGCCCAGCGCCCATGTGTCTAATTTATGGATATCAATTTGAGGCTGAGACTCTATTTCTCTCTGATGATGTAGTTCTTAGGCTGTGAATAAAAACCTTCAATGGTTATGGAGGAAATCTGAGAGCCGTGTTTGTGTGTCTCCATTAGCAGAACTGTGCAGACTCTCCAGCCCCGCACTCAGCTGACTCCCCTCCCCCTCTGCCGACAACACCGCCTCCTGAGGAGTACTATGAGGAGGCAGTGCCCCTCAGTCCTGGCAAGCTGCCAGAGTACATCATCACACGAGGTCAGCATCTTTCATCTCTGCTGAACTCAGTGACTTTAGTGTCATTATGCTGTAAAAACCTCAGCACTTTACAGTTCTATCGCACTTTTCCAAACGTAATTACAAAGTACAAGTTGGAACATAAGGACTAATTAGTTTTTTTTTTCCATTTTCAGTCAGGCCGAGCCCGCCCAACTCTATAGAGGATGGATATGAAGATGCTGAAAACAATTACCCCACCACCTGCGTAAACACACACCGCAAAAACTCATGTAAGTTGAGTTCCCCTGTAAAATTTGCAACGCTGCAGCATAAAAACTGCCTTTTCTACGACAAATTAAACACGCGTCTCTTATCGTCTCTCTCGTTGCTCTCTCAGACAATGACTCAGATGCTCTGAGCAGTTCCTACGAGTCCTACGAGGAGGATGAGGAAGAGAGGAGCCCTGGCGTCCGACTCACTCATCAGTGGCCCTCGGATGAGAGCTCCATGCCTCCTGCCAGGGACTGTCGCATCTGCGCCTTCCTGCTGCGTAAGAAACGCTTCGGCCAGTGGGCGAAACAGCTTACGGTGATCCGGGAGAACAGACTGCAGGTGAGGAAAGCTTGTAATCATCCATTCAGGTTACATTCACAGCCTCTTCTTCAACTTAAGTTATCCCTACGTGTGCTCCTTTCTGCAGTGCTACAAGAGTTCTAAGGACACATGCCCCTATGTGGACCTGCTGCTGCCCCAGTGCACTGTGGTATATGCACCCAAAGACAGCAAGAGGAAGCACCATGAGCTCCGGTTCACCTTGCCCAACGGAGATGCACTGGTGCTGGCCGTACAAAGCAAGGAGCAGGCCCACAGATGGCTCAGGGTAAGCTGCACTTCGAAATGATGTATGCATGCAGGATTATGCATGCAATCACTGGAAGTGGGTCTGACAGAGTGGAAAAACAAACCTTTAAAGGGAAGTTTACAGTCGCAGGTGACACGTGTAAAATATCCCCACAGGTCGTAAAAGAGGTGAGCGGTCAGAGCACGGGGCCCGAGGAATCTGCATCTCCTGTGATTCCAAGAAAAACTGAACTTGACAAGGTAAGTGCAGAAGGCGTCCCGGCACGTCCCCAACCGTTTTTATCCTGAGGACATAATTTATATTCACAGCTGAGGTGAGGAAAAGTTGGTTGCAAGTGGCAATTGTGTTGTCACCATCAATTTTCCTAAACAATTGCTCTGCTAGGCACAGGACGCGGTGATACCTGTATTTGGCTTAGAGAACAAAGCGGAGATGTGTGGAGTAATTGGGTGTTAAGGCAGCAATGATAGGGGTGGTAGTGAGTCAGTGTTGGAACAGGCACTTCCTCTTCAATAAAGCTCACCGACCTGTCAGGACATCAACTGCAAAATAAAATCACAGGATGAAGAGAGAGGAGCCAGAAAGTTTGTGAGAGGATAAGCCTGTGTCTGTGATTATGTGTTCAATCTGAGACAGCATGTAAGAGGATGGAAGAATCCAGAGGCAGATACATATGTAAGCCTATCTTAATTACAGTTATTTAGCTCTTGATTAGTCTAGCAGGGCTCGAACTCTGCTGTTGAGAGTCTAAACATGTGTTTTTGCGTTGTTTCCTCAGAGGTTGTCTGCAGAGAGGAACACTTCAGATTCAGACAGTGTGGGAGTGTCGACTGCAGAGAACGGCAGAGAGAATGGTGAGAGAGAAAACAATGAACTCCTGGTCCACCTACTAGCTTCTTTTTACAGCATCTATCTCACAGTCTTCATCAGTGGATCGAGTATGCTTAGTTGTCATCACATTATTTAATTTCCGGATTGCTGAATTTATATTCTGTGGGTTGGCTGGTAGATGTTTGTGAGTTGTGAGCATTCTTGTGTTTGACAAATCAAAACAGCTGTTCGATCAGTGTGTGTAATATTACACAATATGGGTTAAATTATCTTGAAAGAAAAACTTTGACGTGAGACATCCATATTTATTTGGTTCTCAGGCACTTCTCTATTATTAAGTTCCAAGTCGGACATATGAGAGCTTTCCAAAACATCTGACTTTCCTCATTTTCATAATTATGACTTAGATGTTGACAAGAACACTAATTACAAGTCAGAAACCTCTTAAGGTCGCAACAGAGTTCAATGCTCATGAAAGGAACGGAGCGACTGTATCTCCATGAAAATGGAGAAAACCGATCAATGCAGACATACAGATGATACCTCTCGCAAACAAAGCGAGTGAGGACTCAAGGACCTTGAGTTAAAGGAGACATATTATGCTCATTTTCAGGTTCATAATTAAATTTTGGTTACTTTTCTTACTTCTCTTAATTCCCTTTATGCTCAAAAAATGTAACGGTTTTCTTTTTACTTGCATAAGAACCTATACAACACACTGAAGGAAAGGAAAAAAACTACAAAGCATAATAGGGTTCTAATTGTTTCAGTTTTAACTGCTTTTATTAAAGTGTGGTGATAGTAGATAAATTTAAAAGACAAAAAATTACAAATAGCATCTGTGTAATTCTTTAATTTTTGGTGTAGGCAAGGTAAAACGTGGGGCTTTCGCCGCGGGCCGTAAAATCACACGGATCATCAGCTTCTCCAAGAAGAAGCCACCTCGGCCAGGAGATCCCCGGGTATCTTACAGCGACCCTCGACAAGGTCAGACCCCGCTCCATTGTCGCTCTTCAGGTCCCCAAGTGTGCAGATGCATCATATATCTTTTCCTCGTCTCCATGCAGGCTACCTGTCGCTGCTGGTTAATCAAGTGTGGCGGGAGCAGTGGTGTTGTGTGTGCAGAGGCTCCCTGCACGTCTATCATGACAAAGGAGACCCACGGACCGCCTTTCCTTCCCTTCCCCTCCATGGCTGCGAGGTGGTGCCGGGGCTTGGACCCAAACATCCCTTTGCCTTCCGAATTCTACGGAACTGCACAGAGGTGGCTGCTCTGGAGGTAAAATACAGAGCTCCTGTTCCCTATTTTAAAGCTGCGCTAATCAATATTTTTATATTAACTTGAGGTTTCATTGATGTGTAATTCCAAGAGGGTCACTCACAAACTTATAGAGGATTATTACCCAAATCCACAGTTGCCCTCAGCTCTCCAGAGCATTTTAGCATCTTCTAGCTCTTTGTTTTGGTTTTACAGCCTGCAGCTTCATTGTTTTGAGTCACTCACACAAACCTTATCTTTAGCAGCATCAGACAGCTGTTTTTCAATGACAAAGCCCTAATAAATCCAATGTGAGCTACCTATCAAACAGCAGACCAACAAGATTAGCTGCTGCAGGGCTCCATACTACAACCATTTAGTCGCATTTTGCTTTTTTTTTTGGAGACAGTGCAACTACATTTGAGAACTACGAGCACCTGTGCGACTTTGCTGTTGCATTGCATGCCGATTTAAGTAGTGCTCTTAAATGTTATGCTGGTGCTTCTAAAACTTTCAGCTACTCATGTATAAAGTTAGTCTGGAGCCCTGGGCTAGCTGGTGAACACAGTAAAGCATTTAGCAGCTAAAGAGCCAGATATTTTGCTTAGGAGTTGGTGGAGACCAAAACAGAGCTAAAAGGAGATTGAATGTTAGACTTATTTGCTGGCTGGACAGAAATGCGACTAAGTGCTAATGTGTGTCCATGTCTGCTGAATGTGTAAATACATAACAAGTAACAGTTAGGGTCATAACATGTCAATGTATATTTTACAACTTCTTCTGCTGCCCACAAGTGGCCCAAAAAAAATCAATGAATAATGATTTAATGATCATGTTTTTCAGAGTTTTTCAAAGCTGATTTGTTTCTTTTTTAGGCCAGCAGCTCTGAGGAACTTGGAAGATGGCTCGGCGTCCTCTTAGCTGAGACCGGCTCCGCGACAGATCCAGAGTCACTGCATTACGACTACGTTGACGTGGAAACCATCGCTAACATCCGCGACGCTGCGCGGCATTCCTTCCTGTGAGTGAGAAAGAGAGGGGGGTGGTGGAATATTTGGACGAGGTCAAAGCGAGGCCGCTGACCAATGCAATGATGTTTAGACCTCACGCAGATTTCATTTCCCCTCTTCCTCTGACCCTAGGTGGGCCACATCCTCCAGCAGTACCTCCACGGACTCCAGGACATATGATGAGGTCCCAAATGAGGACATGCAGGTGGGACGCACACATAGACTGTCGAGTTCACTTAAACCTCATGTGTGATGCTTTACTTTGATGTGACAAGATTGGAGGCTGCATGTCTGTGTGTGTGCAGCTGTTGGGCACTGTCACTGTCTGAATATGACTCTCCATATCAGTCAGCCGAACAGACAGACAGTGCTCTGTTCCACGCCTATCAATGACGGCTTTTTGTAGGCCAGAAAAAGCAGTGTGTGGGCATGGGAGAGGGAAAAAAAGACAAAAAAAGAAAAAGCGTTCAAACCGGTGACAGGAAGGCTAGAGGTCACGGCAGTTTTACAGCCAGTAAACCTCTTTCTTAACCCCACTGACAGACACTTAAACGCATCCCTCTCATCGCCTACAAACACACACTTTCATTGCTCTCTGACTCAATAAATCTGAAGATTTGTTTACTGCTTAATCTAATATACAAACGTTGCCTTTTTCTTCTCTCTCTCATCCTCCTTTTTGCATCCTGCCACATCTGTCATGTCCCTCCACTCCCTCCCAACTCCACCCAGTCAGGGGAGAACCGCAGGCAGCAGTCTGGGAATCAGGGGAAGCGGCGCTCAAGTTTCTCCAGCAGCGACTCTGACAGAACCAAGCCTGTCGTCTCCCTCAAACGAACAGGCTCAAGTAAGTGCACTTAGTTGGTTTTCCAAAGAAACATTACCATACCTCCAGTGATATTTAATATTATGATTCATGCATCCAAGGCATTATAACACGGAATGATAAACAGAGCCGCACAGTGTTCATTTTTATCTAAACTATTAATTCACAACCAACCAGACCGCTGAGATGTATACCGTTTGTAGGACCAGATCTTTTTAAAAGCTGCCCCCCTGTGTCTTTTCAGATTCACACCCCTCTCTGCTTTCCATCTGCCTCTCTCGGAAAAAAAATCAGGGTAGCAGCCTGCTGCCCTGCGAGGGAAACAAGAATAATACAGATGGCACTTCTTAATATAGTTTATAGCTGACACTTCTCATCCAATCCTTTCAGTGGTGTACCAATTCACAGTCGTAAAATTTGAGCTTGTATCCGGCTCAATATTCCCCTTTTCCCTCTCTCCTCTCAATCATCTTCTCACTTTCCATCCATAATCTCATCTCTCTCCACTCGCCTATCCCATTTGCTGTCAGTTGGCCTCTGCGGAGATGAGCATCCCGAGTTTAGGAAAGTGATATCGGTGTGGTCGTCCGTCTCAGTGCTCTCCTCAGTGCCGGTTCACTGTGACGTTCTGACACATCAAAGAGCCGGCGCTCTCCGGGGCTGAGAGCTTCAGGATGTAACCTGAGATTTATAGGACACTCGCATTAGATTCGCTGTTTTGCCTCCTGACCTCTCCCTCTGCAGGAGTGTGTGTGTGTTTTATCTTTTATCCATGCGTCATTTCGTTGTTCTCTCCCAAAATTCTTTGTCTGAATTATTAAAAGGCTCAAATTTGTGTGCTAGATGGAGAGGTGGCGTCATACTTGTCACGCGAGCAGTTAACAGATATTAACAGAGACATGCAGAAATATCGCCGTGAGATGTTTTGTCTTCTTCCCATAACCCCTGCACATTTGACCCTTCACCTTCGCTCACTTCTCACATCTCCACCCAGACGCCAACCAATATGGAAGGTATGGGAAAACGCGAGCTGAGGAGGATGCCAAGCGTTACCAGAAAGAGAAAGAGGACCTGGAAAGAGAGAGGGATGGGATACGAAATGCACTTGTGACCCTTCGACAGGAGAAGAGAGAGCTGAAGGAGGAGCTGAAGACAGCCTCTGGTAAGGAGACACACATCAAAACAGAGAGCAGATGCTACACAGATTCTTCTCAGTCATTGCTGAACTCATTTCCCAAACAACTCTGTAGCTCTTCAGTATCCAGAAACTGTAGTCTCAAAATAAACAGCATGGCTAAGACATACACCTACTGTTTTCACCTTGATTCCTGCTAATTATCTTAAGAGAGGAGGAACAAATGGGGCCAACAAGTCTTAGTAAGCAAGTATTTGTTAGTAAGTCATATTTTGTCTGCAAATTAACCAGAATTCTTCCATTTTAAGTGGATGTTCTGTATCCATGCTCTGTGTCTGACCCTGACCTCCATTATTAAAGGGCCATGTGAGGAGAGTTTCCCTACAGGCATAAATTAAACATCTAATTGTTTTTTTTTATTATTAAACCAAAAAAGACGTATGTGAAAATTCCTTCTTAGTCTAATTAATTTCCTGTAGTTTCACATAGTGTGTTTCCAGCAATGGCGGAAGATGTAATCATAATTTTTTTTAGGAAAAGTAGCACCCCAGATTGTAAAGTAGCAAAATGTTTTTACAACTTTTGGCTTTTTTCTACGACAAGGTATCACAATAAGCCTAGACTTTCTATTAAAATGTTTAATCTGACAGGCACAGTATCAGTTGCATTTACAGTAAATACAGTACTTGAGTAAATGTACTTTATTCTGAAAGTCATACTGAATTTGAGACTTCATCTGAAGGAGGACATGGAAATACACAATCTATTTGTCTAATCCTTGTTTATCCTTGTTTGTCTTTGTGTTTCTGTGGAGCAGAGAGGAGGAAGTCCTCCCTGAACAAGCGTGTGTCCGAGCTGGAAGAAGCCTGTCGAGCTAAAGAGGCGGAGAGGGTGGACCTGGAGCTGCGGCTGACTCAGGTCCAAGAAAACCTCAAGAAGAGCCTGGCCGGTGGAGCGCTGGGTGCGCCTCTTGAGGCTAAACCACCTGTTAAGGTATATTTGTTGCTGAAATACATGTTCATACCTGCCTGCACGCACGCTTTTTATTTACGTCTTCACTTTTTGCGTAGGCCTCCAGTAAAAAGACGCAGAATATCTACAGCGAGTCTCTACCAGTAAACTGTGCTCTAGAGATGCGTCGGAGACCTCCATCTGTTTACGCTTCTTCTTCAGGAACTGTCATGCAGAAGGCAAAGGTAACTCTAACCGTTTCTTCCACTTTCAGTCACTTTCTGATGCTTCACAGGAGTTTCGTAGAATCACAGCAGCATGTGTCATCATCATCTAATGGGGTTTCACAGTTCACACAGTATGAGATAGACACAACACAACCCAGTGTTGGTGCAGCCATTTTGAACACTTACAATTGAGCACCTGGTTTGTGTGAATGTAATTTGAGGGATTATTGTTTGATATCACTTTGTTCAGCTGCTCCTGCTTTCACAATCTGATACCATCAGATCTATTGTAGGTGATTTAGTGAATGGGTGCAATATGATAGCAAGATATTTCTAGGAGTTGCTAACTGAGATGTTCTCATTATTTTATCACCTTTTCTTGGTCATTGAATTACTTTGCTGCACAGATGTAAAAGAAACTGATAGAAATAAGTCATGTCATTAATCTTGAAATGGCATTATCTTAAGCAGTTACTAGCTTTGGATTTTGGATTTTGAGAATGAGTGATCATTTTTCTGTCTGAGTCTGAGACAGTTTTTACCATGGCTACCTGCCTGTTTACCCGAATATCCCTTATTTTCACACTTTCATTTTGGCACTATATCTTCACTCAAAGAACTTGAAAGCACCATCTAATTTGATGTGACCAACCCAACCTGAACCCTGATATTATATCTGAATTTTTGTCCAAGCCTGGCCCAGTTTGTGTCGGTACTAACTTACTTTGTTGATTTTAGTGATGATAAAGGTACAATGCAGTGCCATACCGCCATAACCTTTAGTATTCATCCTCTTCATTTGCATTTCTGTTTAATTTTGTCTAAAAATTAATTCATAAAAATCTCAATGAAGCACTGTTCACCAAGCTTATTTTTATAGCTCTGATTATAAAAATGTTTATGTGAAGCCATTTCTTTAATTCTTTGAAATATCAAGATATTGTGTTAAACAATGTTGCCTAGCTCTACCATTTCACTGCATTACTATAAACTGGAAATTACTCTTTGGCTTAATCTGCATGTACATACACACATTTCCTTTATTACAATGCACTAACATTATTACTAGCATTTGGTGCTGTTGATGTTTTGGACAGCTTTTTTATTTTCATCTGTGCATTTAACCTGCGGTCACTTGAGATTAATTTCTTGGAAGGATCGCCTTATTTTCACATAGTTACTAAATCACCTCCATGTTTTGTGTTGCTACAGGAATGGGAGTCAAAGAAAGGAACCTAAGAGAAGAATCATGGAAACGACCGGAGAAAGAATGAATGAACGTCGAGATCCGACTATTGTGACATCCAATCCTACTTAGGAAAACCTCCCATCTACATCCCAAAGCAGAGACTTGAGGAAATAAACTGTAATGAAAGAAATTAGCCACTAGGTGGAGGTACAGCTCACTGAATATTTACTCTTCTGTCTTCCTGAACGGAAAACTCCAAATGTGAGGAATCCAAAGACTGCTCTCTGTCCTGTATCCAAGTATTTTCATTGTCTTTGGTGGTTAAAATGTGGCAAAAAAAAAAAAAAAGACGAAAGAGAGAGCGGGGGTCTGTGAAAGAAGGTCACAAGAAAAGTGAATGCAGAGACTGCAGCAGTGTGATTGAAAGGTGACACAGGATTGTGTTCTCCTCCTGTGTTGCACACGGTGAAATTAAGGTGCCATGTGAGGAAAAGTGATGGAAAATAAGGGGATGGAGGCAGATTAAGCCATGGTGTGCCTTTTATATAATATAATGTTGTTTTTTTCTGTCTGTACAGAGTGAGCCATGACTACTGTTTCTGTATGTTTTATACTTTTATACTTCATTTCTCATCATCACCTTCAGACTTGCCTATCAGAGGTATTCAGCCAGGTGCCATCGAGTGCTGAGTGTATCATCATTTTTGGCTGCGCTCATTAGTTTCTCCCCCTTCAGGGTGAAGCTGTGCTACTCAGCAAAAACCACCTGCTGAATAATTTGTTTGGAGCCAAATCCCACTCCCACTTGAGCCTGTTTGGCAGAGATTCAACAACAGTTAAATACTCCTGATAGAGATAATTGAGTGACTAACAAAGTGATACAAACCAATCTTTCCCAAGTGGGAAAATCTCCACTGTGTCATCGTAACAAGTTTTCAACTGAACCTGTGGTTGACTTTTGCACTTTACTGTTCACCTACCTGGATAAGGGAATAATAAATGTGTGTCTTATTCTCAAACATCTGATCTTTTTATTCATTTGTTGAAAAAAGGTATGATACAACAACACGTTCTCATTCATGGATTTATTCTTTGAATTCACATAAACAATGTATGAAGCTTAAACACATCTACATCAGTTAATGAAGGCAATTCAGTGCAGCACAGTATAGTGTGATGCAGCTCAGGCAGCCTATTGCTGAAAGTGAATAACTCATCCTCATTTTTTTTCTATGGTGTCATCAGTAAAGATAGATTCAGGCGTTCATACATAATCAATAATAGCTTAGTATGGAGTGTGATACAAAGAGGAAATTCAACTGCTTTTCATCACTTCATAGCCCTTTCTGTGGGACAAAAAGGTTTTCTATAGATGTGATACAAAATGCCTATCTGATCAGTTTAGTTCCAGGCAGTGGCAACTGGTATCGGGTCTCGAATGAGGAGGTAGAGCAGCTTCAGGATGATGAAATTAACAATGCAGCAGCTCAGAGGAAGAGATAGTAAAGCCAGTAGAGGATATTGACAAAGAGGAACGCCGCAGGGAAAACGGTGCGAGCGTGGCAATCGATGTTGTGTGGGTTTTCCACGGTGAAGACGGATGCTACCCGGCGGGATGCATTCCTCACTGAAGACAGGCTGCAGCCCTGTCCTGCCGTCTCCTCTTTTGAGGCAGCATTGTTCCTAGTGTCACTGTGCGCTGCCTGCTCCTTGGGCTCGTCTGCAGCGGAGCCGATCTCCACCGACTGGTTCGGCTGGGTGGAGGTGACGATGGGCAGGGAGCCGTTTCCATTGGATTCATTGAACTCCCTCAGAAGATCCTGATACAGGGATACATTACAGTGTTTTCATTATAACATATTACATACTTAAAGGACCAATATGTAAGAATTTTAGTTGAAAACAATGAAAAATGAACTGCAATTATCATCAGAAAGTGAAGAAATAAAAGTTTGGAAACATTTGGGATGATGTAAGTACACAACTCAACAAAATGTATGAAGTTCTAGTTGTTTTTAGGAATTTTAATACATAAATGTCACATATTATATATTTAACACTTTCCTCACCCTGTGAAAATCCTCTATAGTCTGGTGCTGCATAGTGTAGAAGTGTGCGCAGGCGTACTCCAGCAGTGCGCCAAAGATGAAGGTGAAGCAGATTCCCAGGTAAACATCGATGGCCTTGATGAAGCAGTTGGCATTGGGCAGGGAGGTGCGGGCGCCCATCATTAGTGTGGTCATCGTCAGGACAGTTGTCACGCCTGGAAGATATGTCACAGTGTTGATTTGATGATTCAATATAACGACTGAATCTCCAATCCATTTATCGGTAATCAATTAAAGTTTGTCATCATCTCGGCCATCCTCTACTGCTGCCCATTATCACTTTATTGACTATTTTTTCTCTGCCTTTGCTGTTGCTCTTTGACCTTGCTGGTTTCTGTCTCAGTAAATCATTAATGAAACACAAAACACAAAATGTGTTTCACATCAACTCCAACCGCTAAAAAAATCCATGTTTAAATGAATAATGGACTACATTTGATTGATTTATGTCTCTTTTGGACAAATGATTCAGAGGGTTTAGACTATGGTGACGGTGAAGCCGCCAACTTGGGGCTTCATTAGATTTTCCTCAATCTAGATCATGTTTTAGTTTTGAGCTGCAAAAACCATTTAAATATGCAGCATTCAAATGCATTTTCTCTGCTTTGGGCATGTCTGTCAGCGAGATAGTACATTATAGGCTTTAAGGTCAATCAATACATGATCTACTGTGATAAATCAGATGGAGGCATTCAAGTGTGCCAACAGGGAAATTTAGTAAGAGATGTGGTACTGACCAATGCAGGTCCGGGCTGGAACAGACGACTGGCTGATCCAGAAAGACACCCAGGAGAGAACCACCAGCAGGATGGAGGGAACATACGTCTCCAAGATAAAGAACAGCACGTTTCTACGCAGTGCAAAATGTAGCACCAGCTTGGGGTATTGTCCTGTGAAGAGACACAGAAAGACACGGTTTATTAAAGGGCAACTCCACCAATTCTACACATTAAAGTGTGTTCACAGGTTTTGGTGATTACTACCACATATGTGAAAAAAATATAGTAGTAGTAGTAGTATATAACCTTTGTTTGTGGCTCCAGAGAAAGTTGCATGTAATCTGATAAATTTCCTCCAGTGATGTCACTCAGTGGGTGAGTTGCATTGTGGTTAATGTAGGCGCCAGGTTTTGAAAAGCAGTCGAATAAACAATAAATTGATACAGCTGAACCAGAGATATCGCCTTTTTTATTTCACACTTCCTTCTTCCTTTTCAAAACCTGGCACCTGCATTACCCATAATGCAATTTAGCCACTGAGTGACATGACTGGGGGTAATTTATCAGATTACCAAGACCTGTAAACAAACTTCACTGTGTAAAATTGGTGGAGTTACCCTTTAAAAACAGAAATATTATAAAGACTCCACGTGTCAGGGGGATTCTGGGAGTTGAAGTATCTCACCTGTCTCATACACAGCCTCTGACACCGATGTGTAGTAGGTCTCTACACTGTACTGAGCCAGCCGCAGCGTGTCGAGACCCTTCACTGAATCGTTCCCTCTGGTCCAGTAGAACACCACATCCTGCAGGTTGTAGCCCCCTGACCACACACACACACACACACACACACACACACACAAAGGTTTGATAATTAACCTTCAATGAATCTGACCTGTCAAGGACAACATTATCTCTCCTTTTAGATACTCACTACACTGATGATGAAAATGATGATGGTGATGATGAGATGATGGTGATGGTTATGTCCAGCTACACACGTGATGGATGGTTGGAGTTCACAGGTACTCACAGCTCTCCAGCTGCAGGGTGCACACCTGTCTGTCCATGGGGTACTTGGTCAGGTCCATGTTGCAGGCGATCGTCGCTGTGATGCTGTTGTGTGTTCAGAGCAGAGATCATTAGAAACTTTCCAAAACACTGTCACTACTTTGATGTATGACACGGTATTTAATAATGGAGCAACAGCCACAAGAACAAAGACAAAGAAAAAAGTGGCAGCAACAGTCATTTCTGTGTCTCATGAATTAATTATGTAGAAGAGGCTGGATTTCAGAAATGGAGCATTATAACTGACATGAATAGTAATAGTGGAGAAAAGTTTGCAGAAAACCATGTTTCAGTGTTGAAGAAAGAATTCAGTGTGTGGAGGAACGTATGTTCTTCTACTCGCTAAATTCTGCCTAGAGCATTCACAACCAATTATTCTCCTAATGTATTACTCATAACAACACTGGAAATATTGCTAAGGACATCTTTTTTTATATTTCTGTGTATAAAATACAAATTTCATGAGAAAACGTGAGAACATGTCAGATTTTAGATTGACAAACACGGACATTACGGCATTTATGAATCAAAATGTGTTCCTCTACTTATGAAGAATGAGGGATAGCCTGGGTATCCTGCACAATACTGCCCTGTCCGTCCTAAATCAAGCCGTTTAGTCATAATAAAGATGTGTACGAGTGTGACGACAGATTGGATGTCAGGACAAATTCTTTCTGTGGCCGTAGGGGGGTCTGCAAATATGCACTAACAAAATCTGAACAATTTGAAGGGCATGGAAAATTCAGAGATGCAGTGGCATTCCCTGAAGTAGTATGACTGACTGATGATACATAAGTGTAGAACCCAGGGCCAGTTCACGGTTGGTTACCACGACAATCATGAAAACAGCATGAAAAACAAGTTTTTTTTTCTTCCTCTCCCTTTTTTAAAATCTTTTTTTTTACATGTTTATATGAGCGGCACCCTTTAATTTGCTCCTCTCCGGGTCATTTTCCTCATACAAGCTCTGCAGAATCTGTGACACGTGCACGAGCATCAAATGTTAGTAAATGTCAAATCAATTCACCCCCCCATTAAAAAGGACATGTACCGCAGGGCGTAGAGAACCGTTCCATTACTGAAGATGCGTATGAGGCGGTTTTCCACCGTGACGTCATGCAGGAAAGAGCGCTTGGAGTCCGGGATGAAGGTGTCAGGGATCCAGAGCAGCGACACGAGGCGCCCGTCCACGCTGACGCTCTCATTTCCCGGGAACACCAGCCTGGAATCACGCCACCGCTGACGGAGGAAGATAGTTGCGGTGTAGTCCTGAAAAGATGATGTTGTTACTCATTCATTTCTTTAATCACATTCACAAGATCAAGTGGGAAGGTCGGTATACCATGTTAATTTCGGAGATGGCATCAATGCTGGCGATGTCAAGACTCATTCCAATTTCAACAGGACCCTCTATCACAGAGAGAGAAAGATTTGGAAACGAGTCAGTTTTCAATAAAACAAGCACACAAATAGCTACCGTAGTGCAGCTTCATGTTCATACGGCTTTTAGCTTGCTATGTTCATACCTCTTAAACAGAACTTGTAATTGTACTTCCTCAACAGACCATAATTACATGGTGGCCATTTTCCTATCAAAAGGATGATGCTGTATCTGACAGAGAATCTGACTAATTGTAATCATTTCACAGCTCCCTGATTAATCAGCAACCAATAAGACAATGGATAGTTAAAATCTTCATGAACATTGGGCCATATTTCAAGGTAAATCACCATGTGTGATAACCCATAGCTACCATTACATAACAGCTAACGTAAGCTTAGCATTAGTTAGCTAATGCTTAATTAAGCTAATGCTTAATTTACGGCTTTCCTATCGTATGATGTAAACAGAAGTGTGAGCTAGGACGAGGCTGAATGCTAATGTTAGCTGTCATCTAACAGTAGCTAAAAAGTTGTCAACCTTGAAAACAATCCCTGGGAA
Organism: Pagrus major; assembly: GCF_040436345.1. Taxonomy (NCBI): domain Eukaryota; kingdom Metazoa; phylum Chordata; class Actinopteri; order Spariformes; family Sparidae; genus Pagrus; species Pagrus major. The sequence continues at coordinate 20,270,304 of NC_133232.1, read as the reverse complement.
TTTGTCTTTATCCATCGTCTTTTCAGTTGCCGATCAATCCAGAAACTGTGAAATGATAACGAATTGTCATATTCCCTTATGTTTATACGACTTGCAACCTGTAATACATCAGTACAACAATTGAACTTCCCACCCTGAACGTGATGTCAACGGAAAATGGCCGTAAATATAGTCTGTAGTCCAGTTGTGTTGTGGATTCCCCCGAGGTTCTGTTCTCGGCCCCCCTCTGTTTTCCATATTCATGCTGCCTCTTGCTCAAGTTGTCCTGAATCACAATTTGTTCTTAGGTAACTATGGAACTCTCCTCCTACTAAATTCAGACATGCCAAAGTCCCTTGCCTCTTTTAAATTTCTTCTTAAAACCTTTCTCTTTCTACAAGCTCTTGAAAATGTTTAAAGGTGCAATATGTAAGAATCTGTCAAAGTCATACTCCAAACAAATAGGGGGCAGCTTATCACAGGAGTAACCACTAACTGCTGCTAACTGTAGCTGCCCTTAGCTAGTTAGCCCAGTTAGCCATGCAGTTGCGGTTCAGGCTGGGAGTACAGGGGCTTCGGACTGGGACGGGACTAGCTGGTTAGCTTGCTAAGTTCAGTAGATATATTTACAACACAATACATAGGGATCATAATGTCAAAACTGCTATTTATTCACATTCTTACATATTGCCACTTTAATATATGCCTTTATCTTCTTATTTTATTTGTCTAGTTTTGTATTATTATTATTATTATTATTATTATTATTACCATTGAAATTAGGTCTGAGATAGCGGTTGTATCCTTTCATCAGCTTCTGAATCGTTGGCAGAAGCTGGGAGTCGTTCCATTCGCCCCAGTGGTGGCTGGGATACGTACAACCACTTAGAAATGAGAAGAAATGAGACAAGAGACGTGAAATGGTGCAGAAACATAACCTGAGGAAGTCCATTTTCAATCAATAACAATATTGATATCAGCGTGTGTTCTCAGCCCTGTATATGAGGTTTTGGCCTCGGGTCATCTCTCACCCCAGTGTGAAGCTCAGGCAGAGGATCAGCAGCGCGTGCAGCTGGACAGACATCGTGGAGGTCAGCAGCTGCAAACCATAACATCAAACACATAAACCACAAATCATCGTGTGCAGTGACATTTTATGGGATTGACACCGTTTCACCATAGGGTGGCAGCACCTAACTGAACGTGACCACAAACCTCAGGGGAAATGTGCAGCGCAGCCACTCTCACCCTTTGATGTTATAAAACTGGGCTTTCTCCCTGCCCTTAAATTTGGAAAATGCAGTGTAGATGCCTATTGATCTTCGCCTGTGTTTCATGAATTTGTTAGCAGCTGCTTCATTCAGCTCTCTCTCTCTCTCTCTCTCACACACACACACACACACCTGAAAGAAGCACACTGAAAGAGATCAAGAGAGTGTCTGGATAAGTGCACCTTGATATTAACAAGCTTGTTTTTATGTGTTTCTTGCACGTAAGTGTGCTGTGTAGTCTGTTACCTGATGATTAATGTGGCAACCACCTCATGGTTTATTCACGAAGCCTCCCTGATAACTAACTCCCCGTTGTCTAGTTGTTATACATCGTCACTTCCCTTCCTTCTGCTCATGCAGATAAATATCAGTGTCAGTAATAGACTGGAGCTCTCCTTCCCTCTTACCTTCATCAGCCACATAATCCAAATCCATCATGCATGTGTTTGTGTTTACAGCTATTCCCAAAGCGTTGCTTGCAAACATTACATTGACATGTTGCCAGGACCTTAGCAAAGAATTTTTCATGAAATATTCAATGTATTATTCACACAGCTGTGCAATTACAAATGATGCTGAACATGAACTCTTCATTTCTAATGGCCAAACAAAGATGCTTGTTTTTCTACACATGCTGATTAATTCAAGCTGCAATATTTTTCTGGTTTCATTCATTTTCTTGTTTACATTTTTTGCAGCTTAGGCTGTCGTCTCAGTTGATAATTTGTTTTGAGTTATGCATGCTCCACACCCAGATGTGCACTCACATCCAAAGAAACATCTACCTTTACATTTCATCTTTCTACAAAGATCTTTTTTTTTTACATACACACAATTTTCTCAGTCTCAGTTTTTCTAATTTTCTCATTCTCCTACCTGTTTCCGTCTTCTCCTTTTCTTCTTCCACCTCAGGTCACTCCTCTTCTCTTTCCACTCTCTCCTTTGTTTCCTCCCCCAGTCTTCTGCCTCTCTCTGTCCCAGATGTTGTAAGTGTCTGAGATTGGTCCTCTTCCTCAGTTATTTATGATTATATCCCAGTGTTTCTTCCATCTACCAGTTAAATCACAGTTGCTTCAATCATTTGCTCCTGGTGTGTGGGCTACTGTTGGTTGTTTCACTGTTTGTGCATCTCCCTCTGTCTCTCTGCACAGCTGTATTCATCTCCCTACAGAGCCTCTGTGCACCCCCTCCCTCCCTCACACTCTCTCTCTCTCTCTCTCTCTCTCTCTCTCCCCCACTCTCTGTTTACACCACTCAAACTCTCATTTGTGGTGTACCTCTCTCCCCTCTTTTTACACTGGCCGCCACCTCCACACTCACACACACTGTATGCACACACAAACACATGCAGTTTGATCCGCCATATCACTTCTTTTGTCCTTCCTCCCCCCACACGTTCCTATTCTTTTGGCCCTTAATCTCTATCTGCCTCCCTCTCCACCAATTTACCCTGACATCCAGCTCCTCCTGGGCTCAGACAGCTCCGTCTCATTCCCACATGCCCTCTGCAGCCTCACCTCATTTCCTTTGCATCAACATCATCATCTGCATTAGTTTCCTCTCGGCTCTGTCTCCAATCTTCATCCTCACTTCCACAAAATACCAATGTGGTTCTCCTGCCCAGCTGCCAAAATGAAATGTTAGCAGCTCGTGTTTCTGCAAACCACTGATACATTCACTTTTGTAAGTGTCATATGGTATGTACGTGCCTTTCATGTCGGGAGGTGGAGGAGATACTGGTGGAGTTACAGGAGTCAAGTCTACCGAGCCAGTGACTCCAGTTCAAGTCTGCGTTTCAACATCTGTAAACATCACACCACTTGATACTTTTAAGAAGACCTCAGGACAATTTCCAGCCGTGTTTGTGGTGACAAAACTTGGTGTTTTAACAAGATCTTGAGACATCTCCAGCTGTGTTTGTGGTGACAAAACAGATATACTACGCCAAAACATGATGTTTTCCTTACCCTAACCAAGTGTTTTTTGTGCCTAAGACAAACCAGAGCATAAGCACAGCATTGTGACTATAGAACAATTGGAAATTGAACCTAAAACCTAAAGTTGCAATATAAAGAAACATACATTTTGAACTTACCTGTGGTTTTGCAGAAATATACACTGCCAGCATTTCTTCTGGCAATTGGGTTGGGCTCCTGTACGAGATGAGAGGACCACTCTCGACTACTTTTCTCTATTTGTCTCATAAAACACTATTTAAAAAGGTATTCTCGTCTCTTTTTTCTTGTGTTTTCTAACTTATTGCAGCATTCAATTCTACTGTCCACATTTCGGCCACTGAAAATGGGTCGAGGCTCTTGATTTTGCTGCTGGTGCTCACTTGAAATAATAACCGGGAGCACAGTCCTTATGTTGGTAATGGAGATGATGATGGTGATGATGATGATGACTTGTCCACACACAGCCCGGAGACCAAAGCACTTTTTGTGCTCAACAGTCAATCTTCTTGCTCCAGCACCTGTGACACTGCAATTAATCTCTATTAGCGATTGGTCCTGTAGCAGAGCTTCAAGTCTAATTATGTGGCCTGCCCTCTGAGATCCCACTGGTAGTTCCAGTATGTGTGAGAAAACCTTGAGGGGAAAACAGCCTAATAATGCCTTATGAGAGTCCAGTGCTGCAGCCTATTGCTTTCCCTGCCTGCATTCCCCAGTACTGCGTACTGATGCTAACTGGTCGTTAACAAGCTGATATGTTGCTACTCCAGGTTATTTAGTGCATCAATAACTCACTGTAGTCATAAAACTCTCGTAGTCCTAATTTCATGCTCTGATGACTGTATTCCTGTATAAACAGTCTCTTTACCGTTAAGGCTAATGTTGAAGAGGGCGGTGAAATGAAACATAAGATAATCTGATTTGTATCTCATCTGAGAATCACATGTGGCAGAGTTAACACACAGTCGCTGACAGTGAAAGAGACAAATGGAGACGTCTGTGAAGCACCCGAGGGGGAAGATGTAAATGTTTGATCAGTGAGTGAGGGGGGCTAATGAATAATTATAGTGGGTACGGCGGTGTCAGAGCCGCAGACGAGTCAGTGTTAGTCAGCATCCACCTGGCTGCCTCTGCCTACCTGCCTGCATGTTAATTTCTCTTTCAAGTCGGTGTGATTGAGTATGTTTTCCTTTTTTTCCCTCTCACAACTGAAATTCCTGCAAAATGCCTCTTTACCCGCATTTGTACACCTGTCAATTTCTCCAATTAGTTTATTAGCGAGCTCACTTTTCATAATCTTTTGTTCAGTGATTTGTCGCTGCCTCTTTTGATCCCATCTTCCTTCCTCTGACTATTTATGTACCAGTTCCATGATCATGTATTGCTGTTTTCCTTGGTCAGTTCAACTATAATGTTTTGGTTGTGGCTGCAGTTAAGTCCAAATGTCCAGACCTTTGAAATGAGGCAAAAGCTGATGAGGCTCAGAGTCCACTGGCACCAAGTGGTTCTTCAAAGCGGAACAAATAGCCTTCTGCACTAGGAGTCGGCTTCACCAGCTGTTTCACTAGAGATTTATGCGACACTACATGACACATTAACACAACAAAAGATGATATCAACACAGTTATTTAAGGCACATTATAGTAAACTAACACAATATACATAATTACAAAATGCTATGCTAGTGACGCCTGAAACTAGATAACGTCAGTTTGGCAAGTTAGCATACTCATTTATTTCCTTTCTTTCTAAACTACGTGAATACTATTGTTCACCCTGAAACAACCATTTCTCTATTTATACATATAATGAAACAAAGTTATGCCGTACTCATGCAGTGTTAATCTGCCCCAAACCGCAAGATAACATTAGCGAGCAAAGGTGTGTGTCTATTTGGTTAAATTCAGGACAACTCTCAGTGAATTCAGTAGCCTACTCACCAGAGACTCAGGTTCTCTTTCTTCTATTCCCCTCTCCTTTCTTTAATGTTGTTCATGGAGTAAACAACATTTCCCCTCCAGCTCCAGTTGGCAGTCAACATTACAGAACATAAACACAGATATGGAAATGGAGGTCAGCTAAGTGAATCGCTGCTGCGAGATGAGAATTAGATGAGAAGATTGATACCACTCCTTTGAATATAAATTTACAGACAGCAGCCAGTTAGCAAAGCTTAGCTCAGCAAATAGACTGGATTTAGGGGGAAAAGCTATTCAGGCTTATAACCCCCTGTAAACTTCTGCTTTTGTATGGATTTAACAAACAAGATATATTACGCAAGCTTAATAAGTGGTGACAGGCGGATTTCTTTTTTTCTTTTACTTTGGATGGTGCCAGGCTTGCTGTTTTATCCCTGTTACAAGCTTTTATCCTAAGCTAACTTAACCCTCAGCTGGCTTAGTCTCATACATAGAGTATAATGGAGATGTGAGTGAGTGGTATTCATCTCCTCTTCTCAATCACTGACAGAAAGCAAAAAAGCTTTGAGATTTTCCAAAATGTAGAGCATTTGCTTCAGCCTACTTTAAATATATTGTTTGGGCCCAATTAATGTTACATACATTTCCAATTTGCCAATTACTAAAGTCTTTCCTAGCTAAGGCCATTCCTTAAGTCTTAGTGTTGCAACCTGATTTAGTAGAATGCTTGTTGGAAACCAGGTAGTAACCTAGTTAAAGACCTTACCAGGGATTTCACATGCAAACATAATGGTTACAAATGACTGGTACAACCCATTTCCACATCATTGGACTCCTCATTTGTCTTGGATGCACTTTAGGTGTGTATTAGGTGTGTGAGCACGCATTAGTATGTGTTAAGCGTTTTAGTGCTGGGAAGGAGACTCAGCCTCACTCGTTAAGGTCAGTGTATCAGTAACTGGTCCCTTATGACCACTTTCTTACTTCATTTTTCATTTTAAATCCAATCAGTTGGCTAACAGCCTCCCCGCCGCCAGTGACCTTCCTTTCGTTGTGTGTCACTCATCTCCCACTATTCTGCTCCTCCCGTATCCAATCCCCTCTCGTTTATCACCGTCAGCTTCTCACTTCCTCTCCCATCCATCCATGTACCCAAGAATCCCATAAAACACACGTGCACACATCGTCCCCTATCATCTTCCCTCAGGCCAAGAACCCTTAATGCTGCACTTTGGTTTCTTTCCCATCAATCCCCTGTTGCATAACCGTCTCTCTCTGAATCTCCAAGCCTCTCTGTCTTTGACTCAATTTCTATTTCTCTGTCTGTCTCTGTCTTTCTATCAGAGAGTGTGAATATGCATTCTGCTGACACCATGTTTCAGGTAATGTTCATCTCCTCATATTCAAAGAGGCACCAGAAAAATGGAAACGTCACTGCCTGCACGTTTGCCCCAGTGATTTGCTGTTATGTGACAAATGGAAATGTCAAAGGACTGCCCATGAGAGGGACAGAGATAGATCTTTCCTAAATGACTGTGACGGCTGCCATGTCCAGGAGGAACACGTATGAATTAATGTGGCGTAGACCGTGAGCCTGCGCTCTGAGCCAGCTGTCATGTCTACCCATGACTGTTGTGTCTACTTGATGTAGATAAAGTGTTTTTTGCTGGCTTTCTTCAGATACCATGGACATGAAATTGTAATATAACATTCCCTTTCTACGCTTTCTGTCCCAGAAGTCATACTCATTCAGGCTCAGTTGGCTTGTGTCCTCCACTTTATCCGTGGCAAAGCTTAAGGCAGTTCTTCCTTTGTGAGACTTTTGTCTTTGAGCAGCGTCTCAGTCTCTTCCTCCTGCAATTGCACTTGTTGATTGCAAAGTATAAACTGGTTTTAAAACCTGTCTCCATTCCTTCTCACTGCAGACTCTACTTAAAAAGAGAAGCCTCTGTCAGTTGCAGAAATCTCATGAAGACCGTCTTATTACTGTTCCTCCTTTCATCTCTTTGCTGCCAAACTTTTGGTGAAGTGTTTTTATCTTTTCCCAGGATGTAATCACATGTGTGACATTATCTGCTCCCTCAAGAACACTATATTCACAAAAGTATAATTATTTTGAAGACAATGTTCATATAGCATGGCACTGCATTCTGTTTGGGACTGGGAGCAGAAACCAACCTACAGCACTTTTAACCACAAGTGCATTTGGTGCATCGATAAATATCTTATTAAAAGTGCAGACTCTCAGAGGATTAGAAAGAACACAACACAATACTGGCTGGGGGGATGTCTGCTCCTAGATTAACTCTATGATGATAGATAAACATTTAAACTAGCTCTTAAGTTCGTATTAGTCTGCAATTTTGCATATCAATTAAAACATGGATCAGTGGGTAAGGATCTAATAATAGTAAGTGCACTGACAGTGGCTAAGGGTACACCACAGATCACCACAGATCCCTCCATTTCAGCAAAATGGACTTCAGTAATTAACTTTCTCTCAAATCCCTTGAGAGTACAAGTAATACTGTATATGAACTGCAAATGGCTTGTAATTAGGAACAAGTTATGTGAGATTATCAGATATGAAGCTGCATGTTGGATGGTCCTGGCCTCAACGTCGTCCATTAATTCCTGATTATGGACACCTCGTCAGGCATTATCCGGCTTATAACATTGAGAGAGAAAAAAAACAACGGGACCTATAATGAATTTTGAACAGAGGAACGGGAGCTGGAGCTTGAGTCGGAAACACTGCTAGAGAAACACTGGCAGATGTTGGCCGGGCCACCGACGGAGAACCACTGATCAGACCGGACCACCGACTGGGAAACAGAGTCTGATATGGACCCCCAACACCGGAGCTGGGGCTGCTTGGTTCTGGAGCGCTGGGCAGGCTTGGCTTTGTGGCTCTGGGTAGTGGTGAAGACGAGCACCTGGGCAGCGGTGTAGAACAGCAGACAAGGGAGCTGGATGTCAGGGAGTCTGGATGTGGTTGCGAGCCTCGTTTTTTCGGGAGAGGCACCTTATAGGCTAGGCTGTCAGAGGTGTATACAGTCTTGGTGCTAGTCTGCTTAGAAACAAATGTTGGCTGGGGGCTACCAGGCCCTGGAGCTGACAGGAGGCTAGCTAGCTGGTGGCTAGCAGACACTGGCACTGAGGGGAGGCTAGCTAGTTGGTGGCTAGCAGACACGGGTGGTGAGGGGAGGCTAGCTAGCTGGTGGCTAGCAGGCGCTGGAACTTACGGGAGGCTAGCTAGTTGTAGGCTAGCAGACACTGGAGCTGACGGGAGCTTAGCAGGCTGATGGTTAGCATACTCCACGAGCAAAAATACAAAGTAGAAACACAAAAGCTAAAACAAGAGGAATAAAACCCAGAAACATACCACGAGATAACACAGGAAGACACGGGAACTGGCTCAGGTGGAACACAGGGGAACATGAGCTGACAAAGACTATATACACACACAGGAGCTGATTACAAACAAGACAAAGGTGGACACAGAAAAAGGGCGGGAAATCAAAATATAGGTGGAAATGAAAAGCAAAACACGACACGTGAGGGTAAAAAATGTCTAAAAATCATTAGCGTGAATAAAAACTAGACTCACCTTGAGATGAATATTGTAGGTTTTGGTGAGTTGATTATGAAAATCCTGTTTTGACCAAGAAAGAACAAATACAGGAGAGCTTGAATTAATTAATAAAATCAACACTGTATGTTTTGTCTTTTATGCTTTGTGTACACAATAAATCATGTCGGCTACTGTATTACTAATAACACAAGGCGTACACTGAGGACTGACTTAGTCAATAAGGAGGGCTGAAGTTATGAAGATGAGCAAAAAGTAATGTCCGCTTCGAGACAACTTTTGTAGCAGTCAGAGCCACACCACAGTCATTTTGGATTTATTAGAAGAGCAGCTGCTTCCTCGCCTTCCCCACAAGACTTTGGGATTTGGACCTCCGCCCAGAGGGAGTGAAAAATAGAATAATCCAGCGGGAAATAAGCTGCTTACTCCCTCGATGTTAACATCTCATTTTCTGTCTCTAGCTGGATGCCGCTTTAAACGGCTGGGAGTGTATTTAAGCTTCAGACCCTTGTATCCCTCAATTGGAAAACATTATGACTGGAACAACGGTTACTCTTACGTAGCCAATGATCTGAGATAAAAGGCAAACTGATAGTGTGACTATAAAGTCAAGCATCCACCTGTGCAAGGGAGTAAGTCATTGACTCTTTGATCTGAAATATAGCTCGTAGGGCTGAGAGAATTTGCATGATCTTAACAGACTGTTAATCTTAGTCTCCAGGTTATAACTACCAATTACGCATCTGCCTCCAATCCTATCTTTATCAAACTAGCATTGATCCCTTTATCCTCAGGGATAAACTCACAGATTCTGTAATAGGCAAATGTTGTGTTGACACAATAATAATATGGATTTTCTGCCGTATTACACTAATTCACATTACATTTATTTTGGCCAAGTGCACGTTCAGAGGAAGGAAAACAGTATGAGCTGCACTCCTGGCCTGCTCCTGCTGCTCTGCCCTCAGGTCCACTCAGGCTGTTATTGGAGCTGTCAGCTGCACAGAAGACTGAAAGCTCCTTTCTATGGACAGCAACTGAGGACATTTACTCATGTACTGCACTTCAGTACAATTCTGAAGTGCTACTTGAGCATTTAAATTTCTGCTACTTTACACTTCCATTCTACTACAGTTCAAAGGCAAGTATATACTTTTTACTCCTCTACGTACGTTGTTAAGTCAAGTTAAGTTTGTCGTTACTTTTCAGAGTACAAAAACCAACAAATACTATAATTTAACAGTATGTTAAGTACAATTTAGAAACTTTATTTAAATAAATTAGACATACAATATGTAACTTCTGCCTGTAGGGGTCTCTCTCTATCAAAAAAAGATTTTAAAAAAAAGATGTTTGTCGAGTGTTCTGTGGAGGGCCGGGCGGACCAGGGGGCAAGAGCTGCTGCTCAGCTGCTTAGAGACAGCTAGAGAGTCTGGACTATAGCCAGACCCTCTGGAGAATAAACACCTGCAGTCACTTCGGGTTCTGAACCGTTTACCCACGGGAGGAAAATTTACAGATTACTTTGAAATTTATGGGATTAAAAAAAGTGGATGTACCTTCACTCCTGTTTATCAACCTGACTGCAGCAGCGAGCCGCAGAGCTGACAGTTTATGTTCTTTAATGTTTACTGACAACTGGAGCTGGAGAAGAAATGTACTTTATGTCATGAGAGTCTCTGATGAGTAGGCTACTGAATTCACTGAGCGTTGTCCTAAATCTGACCACACAGACACGCTCAGTGTGTGGCGTTGCTCGCTAACGTTGGCTTACAGCTAGTGTACAGTTGAGTAAATTGGCTATTTGGGGCATATAAACACAAATGTTCCTGCTGTCAAACTCGCTTCACTGTTGATATATACAACATAAAAAAAAAACAACACTGTTGATGAAACTCAGTTTTATTTCCGTTAAGTTTAGTCTCGTTCGTCGACTTCCCTATCCCGGATAGGATAACAACAGGCAACTTCATGAGATGCACCATTACCTTGTGTAGACTTGTGGACTTCTCTTGGTTTGAACATTGTCAGAAACATTTGGGATCATTTTAGTGCATGACTCAACAAAATATATAACAAAGGTCAAGTCATTTTTAAATATTTTAATGCCGAATTCCTTCATACGATATCTTATTTAGCCCCACATTTACCAGCTGTAATATTAAAGTGGTAAACATATTAATGTATCAGTAATCATAATACAATAATATTCTTAAAGGGGCTATTCTGAAAAATGAGTACCACTTTAGACTTTTAAAGGGTCTCTGAGGAACTTCTTCTTTTGATAGATAGATAGATAGATAGATAGATAGATAGATAGATAGATAGATAGATAGATAGATAGATAGATGTTACACCACTGATGGACACCATGTTGCAAGACCTACCAGTGAGCAGTCATCAGAAATTAAATTATTCCCTCCCTGAAGCATAGCTGTGGGAATTCAGTATTCCCCTAAGCTATCACGCTGGCCGACCTCTTGGGAATCTGATGCACTTCAGCGCCAATTAAAGTTTGCCATCTTTCATATCAATCAGTCCCATCCTTCACGGGATAATTCCACGAGCAATGATGCGAAACATAATGACAATGTTGAACCAGAGGTTTGATGGGGAATGTTTTTAATGCACATGTTATTAAACTGCATCACCAGTGGGACTAGTTAGCTGCAGGTAGGTGCAGTGTGGAGAAAAAAGGTGCGAGCTAAGATAGTGTGAGGGTAAACCCCAAAGAATGGAGTGGGGGTGCTTCAGGAATAATATCTCCATCCTTATTATGCTGGGGGGATCTTGGTTATTACCACTGCCTTGGTTTTCCTGCCTCTATTATTTTTCCTTGTTTCCACTCAAATTTATCATCATTATGGTATGACAACAAGATTCTTTCCCTTCCTCCTCTTTATTTTTTTCCAATATTGCTTTGCAATGAGAAAACTCAATTTGGATGGTTAAAGGAATTGTTTGCGCTTGTGCTCTGGATGGAGATAGTCCAAAAATAACTCTCTCTAAAAGAAAAAAACAAGAAAACTACTACATAAAATGACAACTTTGATTTTGGAAGGATTAAACAAAAGAGATAAAACGAGACATAGCAGTGGTATTGACCTTCGCATCTAGCGAAGAAAGCAAAAAAACCTTTTTCCTGAAATATTGAATGCTTTAAAGGCAAACAAATACCTTACATTTCCTCTACATGCTTCCTCTTTGTAAACCTTACTTTCTCACTCCATCTCTTGCTGGCTTTTTCCTCTTCCTCTCAGTTGTCTCTATCTTTCTATTGTCCTCTTTTTTTTCCAAGCGAAATGTTTCGTCCCCTCCTCTGAGTGTGCCCATTTCTGTTTTTTTATCGGGTAACTGAAGTGTGAATCCATCGACTAGCCCGGTGGATCCCACAGGATCTCATGGTGGTCGAGGTCATCTAATCACCAATAACCCTGTCAACAACGGGGTAAAAGCACAAGTCAAGGGTGTAAGTATAAGAAAGCACTCCTCCTTTCTTTTGGTGTTTTTTTTAATTTTTCTTCTTGTAAATGCTTCTTCATGGCTGTGTTCTCTTCATAATGACACTTACCTTTATCGAATGACTCAACTGACCCAAAGTCTCTGCAAGAATAACCCCCCATCTCCCCGGAGCAAGTCCTGTCCCTTCTTTCCACTTGAAATTCAGATGAGTGGAGTGTCAGGAGTGGTTATCGTCTGGACCTGGGTGACATCTCATTAAATTCCACAGGAGGGAGGAGGTCAACAGGGAATACGCTCCCCTGTCACCTTCATCCTGCCAGCGCTGACGGGCTAAAGGTACTGAGAAGAGGGAAATACGATGCTGATACGCTGTGTCTATGTGTCGTGTGCACATGGAAAGTCGATTTTGTGACTTTATTGCCTTTTTTTAAATTCATGTAGACTGAGCTAGCTGAGATGATTTGCAGTGCTCTCATATTTATATAGTTAATATTAAGGTAATCTACTGCTTGCAACCAGTTAGCTTATCTTATCTGAGTGCAAAGACTGAAAACGGGGAAACAACTAGCCGGGGTCTGTCCGAAGATAGCAAAATCCAGCTACCAGCACCGTTTAGCTCACAAATGAACACATTATATCGCCTGTGTTAAAACGGTGTTGACGGGATTTTATGCGCTGTCTTTTTGCCACAGTGGGGTTAGCTAACCATCTGCTAGTGGTCACTCCATATTTTTATTGTATGGAAAGTAGAAAAAAAAAACTTTTTTAAAATTTATTCACATCAGTGAATGGTTTGACATTTCCAGAAGATACAATTATTAGCTTGTTTCACCAAGAGTTAAATTAAAAGATGTGTTTTGTGCCAGGCCGCAGTTCAATAGTTATAAATTATGTCATTCATGGGAAACCACAAATTGCCATTTTTACATTGCTGTTTGTGTACTGATTAAACAGAGACACCGAATAATTTGTGACGTTTTGATCAAAACACGTTAACAGAGCTAGGCTGTTTCCCCGAAACACCCAGCCCCAAAACAAGACAATCAAGTCTTTATGCTAAGCTAATAACCTCATGGCACCAGGTTTCTACTTAAAGCAATAATACTCTTTAGCTTTCTCAGAGTTAGATGGAAGCGATGATTGACACTCATATCTGTCCTTATATGAATACAAGGTACTGCCATATAAGCCCATTAGCTTAGCATACAGACAGGAGACATGCTGACCTGGCTTTGTAATTCTTTCTTTATGGTTTTCACACTTGAGATTCAAGCTCCTGTTAGTAAGATAGGAATACTGACGCTTTGGGATTGTATCGGTCGGGCGGCCGCCATTCAAATGAACAAGATGGAATATGATTATAGTGACCTTTCGAGGTATTGATGAGTGAATTTTGTGACCTTTGGAGAGAACCAGGCGAGCTGGGCCCCCTCTGTTTCAAGTTTTTCGCAACGCTAGACTAATGGCTGCTGGCTGTAGCCTTATATTTAATGGAAACACATGCAAGTAGTATCAGTCTCCTCATCAGAAAGTCGCATTTCAACTGTCAAACTTATTCTCTCAGTGATCACTTCGTTTGAGTTTCAGTCTAGCCACTCACATTAGGCTACAGCTGTTGTCACTCATGGCAGCTTGATGAACAGTAGACAGTTGATGATAATTTCTGGGTTGCTGTCTGTGACACTCAATCAAAAATTGAAAATGTCTTTGACAACAGCTGTGTTATGCTTTGAACACAGTACAAGCGATGGAAAAGAGTTCAGCAGGCAAAAGTTCACCGTCAATGATGTTGGTAAGTGGTTGATTAGAAGAAAACTGCCAGTTTCAAAAAGAAAAACGATCCTGTCCACTTTTAAATACACCTGCCAGAACTGAAAAAGATAGTGTATTTAAATGTATCCACAATAGAGAGAAAATAGTATTTGCCTCCTTTGAGAGAGAGAGAGAGATTGTGTGTGTGTGTGTGTGTGTGTGTGTGTGTGTGTGTGTGTGTGTGTGTGTGTGTGTGTGTGTGTGTGTGTGTGTGTGTGTGTATGGTGCATGAGGGGGCAGTGTCTACATAGATCTACTGTACTGATGTGCACTGTCAAAGGAAGGGTTTTTCTTCTGCAGGACACAACTCATCTACATGGTTTACTAGAGACTTCTCCACCCACCCACACATTCACATTCACATATATGCACACATGCTGGTCTCCTTTTGCCACAGGGATAAGGACGCAACCAATTAGTATGCACCAGTTGATTTACTCAGGAATTGGAGTAAAGCCCAAAGGGAAGATGAAGGTTCAAAAGGGCCACGGCTGTGCGTCTGGCCTGGGCAAACATTAGAGTTGCACTGCCGCCTGTATGAATAATTATGCACACAGCTGTTTCTTGGATGTTTAATGACTTTTGAGGAAGGCAAGGGCTAAACAGCCAATTATGTGTAATGGGCATTAAAACTCACATAGTTGCCCTCCTTTTTTCCTCTTTGTGGCCACAATCCCTTTTCCATGGTGATGAATGGATGCAGACCTAAAGACATGAACTACATAATTTCCCTTGCCGGTTCCCCCGCATCAATATGTAAATTCCTATGGGTGATGCATTATCCCTGCTGTGTGAACAAAATGCTAGCTTCTCAGGAATTAACCTAGACAGCCTTATTTTATATTCATGTATGTGGGTTGATTGGGATTTTCAAAGACCTGTGTAGTTGTTCAGCAAATAGAAGTCTGCTTACATTTTCAATTTGTTGTTACCAGCTGCAGCAGCATGGCTGATGTTGTTTTCACCTTGTGTGTGTGTGCATGTGATCGTGGCAACAGGAGAGCCTCACAAGAGAGCCTTAGTGCAAGATGCAACCATGAAACCTTACAGGTGTGAACACACACACACACACAATTTGTCACACAATTTGTTTTGAGTATGAATTGGACAGGTGGCCAATTCTTACATACTTGCACCTTAAAGGCCGACCCGTGAGATTTAGTAATAATGTAGTAAGGCCCACGGTGTCTGAACGCCATCAACATGTTGACATGTGTCACGGCTGGTGTGATCACACTGCAAGATGGTCACTAGTTACAAGATTTTTCCATTTATAAACACAATTTTCACTCTGCAAAAGAAAAACCTTCTTCACATTGGCATGGATGTTAGGCAATACAACCACTAGAGGGCACCGCTCAGAGTCAAATCGGTCTCGCAAGGACCTCCACTTTCCCCTCACTACTGTCCAATTTCCTCCCAGCTGTTCTGTAGTAACTGAGGTAACATTAACACCATACAGATGTTTAAAACTTCTCGCCAACTCGCATAACCCAAGCCCCCAGGAACACCTTTTCCCATAAGCTTACATTGTGAAAGAAGCAGCTGTAAAATGGGGGAATTTGAGCCATTCAGTCAAGATAAAATCATTTAATCTCTATCTAAGTTAGCTGGGCACACAACCAGAAGTTAGCCTGCTCGGTCGGCGGAAGTCTTTAGTGCGCATGCTCTTTGGGCCCCACAGCGTGGAAGATCTGGGTCTGGGTAATTTTATATCCAGGAAATTGAGCTTTTTTTTCATGCACCACTGAGCAGCTTTCATAGGAATCACCAGACCGCCATCTGCAATGCTGTATCCAGATTTACATTTTTGGAACCATGGCATAACCTCTCCTAAAAAACTTTTTAAAACATCTTCAACTTGTTCCGTGGTCGTGTCCACAGTACACTGCCAGAGGTACTGCTCCGTTGGTCCATATCTGTAGGCTTTCAGAAAATTTGCAGAAATAAGGAAGAAATTAACGCAAAGTACGGACAGAAGGCGCTGTCCGTATCCATAAATGGGCCTGTAGACTTGTGTCACACTATGCTTCAAAACATTAGGTGAGGAAGACAAAATGTCGTCATTGGTAGTTTTTTCATGTTGTTTTTTGTGCTTCTAGTCAGACCCTAGTGACAGTTGAGAGGATTTTGTACAGATTTTCTTATATTTCCCACCTACATAAACAACATGGGTGAATGTGTGCAGCCTCTTTCTGCGCTGCATTTATTTGGCTTGGTAAATATTACATTTAGTTGTCAGTGTGCCGTTTGAACAGCATATTGGCTGGCAGGCTACTTAGGTGTCCTTGGGAAATTATATTCAGTTTTAATGATTGTCATGTGGAGAGTCAATGCATTTATTCCTGCTCAGGGAGTTCTCGTGCTCCCTGGTGTTTTCCTGGTGTGGTCACACTTGAGTGGCTCCCTTCAGTACAAACGCTCTATGTATGCAAAGTCAAATCCTCCGTATCCATCCGCCAAAGTTGAGATCAATTATTCAACCGGGCATCAAGGAATTGCAGCATAGCACAAAGTAAAAGCAGAACAATTAGAAAATAATCAATCATTCATTAAATGTTTCACATCACCGCAGCATAATAATGTACAGATAATGTACCTTGCTTGCATGTGTTTGATATTCTGGCCTGTAATGTGTTTATAGACTCACTAAGTGGCCACCATGTACGGAGTCCAGTCTTCCTGGATTGATCATCTATCCAGATCAGCCATGCGAAACCCTCACTTCACCAGGACAAAGCAGCCAATTAAGTTGCCATTGATTCTCACTTTGAACCCCAGAGATCTGCAAAGTAATGAAAAAGCAGATGGGCTTTGTGAAAAAAGGTCACTGGCTTTTGTATCTTCATTAACAGACCAATATGACATGGTATTCTTTTGATGAAGTTCATTGAGTTAATGCCAGAGGTGACAGACATGTAAACACCCAAATGCGCCACTGCATATGAATACACAGCACCAATGTGCTATTATAACTTTAAATATGTATGTGAAAACCTCAACAGTTATTTTAGTGTTCGCTGAAGGGATTCTCTTAATTAAGATACCTGTTCCTATATGTCACACATGGTCAGGTTGCATCACACACGTGTACAGACTATTATGTTGGATTTGTTATAACCTGACTGTCTGAAAAGAGTGCGTCCTTTTTCTTACAGCCACGTGCCTGAGCAAACACTGTTAAACAGTGATCTACTGTCAACCAGTGGCTGTTTACATTGGTAGGAGAACCAGTATGTTTGTCATACAAAGTAAAACAAAAATATACCATCTAGTTGGCTGGGTTTTGGTGCTGGTTACTGAAGGGCTTGCTTAAGAATCAGGACTCCATACAGCATGTGTCCACCATGTGGACATTTGTCTCGCAGCCACATAAAACACAGAACACAGACTTGAACATAAAGCATAATAAATACACAAAACATATCTCAAAAATATACTACACACACAATCGCTTAAAACTGTGTTTTTCTATTCCGGTCCTACATGTGGCTTAAAATCATTGTACAAAATGTGACAGCAGAGTGTAAAACCTGCAGTACATTCAGTCATTATCATCACCCACCCATAACTATTCCTCAGCTGACTTGTGCTGAGCATTTAACAGTTAAGCACAATGTAATTTCTCACTCTGTTAGACCTCATATGGGCTCATAAAATAATGTTGATCTGCAGCTGCTGTAACAAACTCAGTTAATAAGGGGAAAAAAAGCTGTTTTTATGTCAACCGAGCCAAACTGTGAAATGGCAGAGCATGTTGGCAAAAACATTTTCCCAAACGTGAAAAAGAAACGTACTTTATCTCTCACACTTGTGTCAAACAAGATTTGGATTGGATCTAATTTCTGCAGCCGAGCATGTTAAACTAGCTTATCATGTTACTGGTTTTCCATGAGACATATTTACTTGAATTGTTTTCATGTAAGATGCCAAGTGGCTTCAGGAAAATCCCTAACAGTGCCTATCTAACCAGTGGAGTCAGGTACCTTTGTTATTACCATGGAAGTCAGAGCAGTGTATCACAACAAAGGTTATGTGGGTGTTGAAGATGTGCCTGTCTTGTTTTCAAGGATGCAGGACCAACAGTATTGTTGGGACGTTTACGGTTATTTACTATAACCTTCAGGCACCGAAAATAACAGACTGGCTTCACACTGAAGGCTTTATGATTGTAAGTGATGTCCTGTGTGGTGAGATGTATTGGTTCTGACAAACGACTTTCACTTGCGCATTTTAATCAGAAGATGTGTCGGGAGCCCACTGTGTAATGTTACTTACATTAAGCTTCTGTCACATTCAAAAAATAGCAGCAACTTCTTGTGTACTTAGTCTTTCTCGATGTACAGTCACAAACGAAATGATTTTCTCTTGCTTGTGTGGAAGCTGCAGTATCAGCCTCTCTGCTTGTGTAAACATAATGGAGTGTCAGTACTTTCAAAAAGAACGATTGTGCCTACACACTATGGTAAGTCCTTTGATTTCTCAGGGTAACGGATGCTGCAGCCCCTGTTTGTTCCAATAAATGTTCAGCGTGCGTGTCTACAGTGTTTACAACACTATTAGGTTTCAATGACAAAATGTTAAGTCTGAAGATAGTAACTTAAAACCTCAATTAAACTTCAATAAATATGTTTTTGTAAATCGTTAGAACATAGCATGAACTGACTAAAATACACGACAAAATACATAATTGTCGTAAATATTAATATGCACTGGTGAGATGCAAAGCATGCATTATTGAATATTTTCCTGTGTCTGAATGCTTGTACAAATAGAGGAGGAGGAAGCAGAGAGCGTTATGAGCACCACAATCAGCATCATTAACCTATAACGGAAACCACAGCCTCTGAAAATTAAAAACAGTGAGGTTTGGGCTCTGCATTATCATACAGCCATGTTGCGATGTGACATTTAAAAAATGCAAAGCCATTGTCATGCTGCACCTGCCTGAGGCAAAATTACCGGTGTAGAGTCCATGTCTGAAGGTTAATGGTCTCATATGCAGACTGGAAACTGAGCCATTCCTGTTTGTTTGGTTTTCCCCCCTTTTTTGGCTCAGTTTTCTGTTGAGCAATTTATCTTCCAAATGGACACAGTCTGGATCTCACTCATGCTGTCTGGTCCAGTTTCAGAGCTGGTTAACGGAAATAAATGTGAGTCTCTCTTTGGGAGGACGGTGTTTACTAAACAGATACAGTCCGCCCGCATAGTGAAATACAGCCTCGTAAAGTCTGAGTGATTCATCAGGCATCAAGAAGACCTGATCAGCTGGGCTTTACAGTTTGAAAGTAATTTGATTTCCTTGTTCCCTTCAGAAGCAATAATATTAGGTAAAGCTTCATGAAAACGCATTATATGGTGCTAAAAAGACTGTTTCCCACTGACACAATCAAAGGTATCTTCTTGGGACTCCACTGGTTTCAAAAATTAGTCAAATTGTGTGTAAGCTTATGAGAAAATGGCCCTACTTCTCACTTGTTTTATTATCTGAGTAAAAAGTTTCCTAATGAGTTTGTGGTCCCAATCACTAGGTTGAAGACTTCTTCAATACAGCCTGATGTTCATTTTGTAAATGTTGGTCCCATCACGCCTCAGTACCATGTCATGTCATCGGGTAGTCAGATCCAATCAGGATATCCTCCCCAGCTCCACCCTCTTGTCCAAATATAGTAATTTCTGGCTCCCCAACAATTAACCAAAAAAACCCAGCCATAATGCCAAACTTAAGGGTCCAAAATGGTAGTCCACAAACCAATGGGTGAAGTAATGGTGGGTTAACACTTGCTTATAGCCCCAAAATGTCACCGTCATTGTGGTTCCAGAGGAAAAGTTGGGTGATCTCCAGAGTCGTTAGGATTCATCCTCTGGGCACCATGAATGTAGAATTCCATTTCAATTCACCTGTATGTATATTCTACTGTGCGTTACCGCCTGCACCATCCACCATCCACCATCCACCATCCACCATTCTTTGTTCTTTACCTTTCACTTATTTGTTCAGTTCTTGTTGTCTGTTCCTCGCTTTTTCTGTGTTCTCTTGGCCTATAAAGCAGATTCTGATTCCATTTGTGATTCTGATCATTTTTATCAAGATATTTCACAAAAAGCCATAAATGTCAGAGTGCGGGTGCCACTACAGGTAAAATCAATCACAAAACTCCTTAGGATTCACCCTCTGGGGACCATGAATGTTTGTACAAAATTACATAGCAAAACATCCAATAATTGTATTTCTTGTCCTCTACTAACGCATCCTAACTATGAGCTATAAAAGTACAAATCTCAGTGTGCCATTAGTCAATTAGTGAGAAAATGGGGGGGAGGTGGAAAGGACAGAAGAGTTATATAACACATTTTTTCCGATATCTTACTTATCTTATCTCAGTTCAGCAGATGTCCAGTAAGATGTGTCCACTTCATTTACCCCTTCTGCCTTCTTCTCCCTCCCTCACTGCAAAGCCCTGTTCATATCGCCATGTTTACTGCATGTTGACATGGAAAATATTTTAGGGTGAAATAGCAATGATTCATATATACACACGGTCTCACTGCACTCTGTGTTTGTCTTTAAACTTAACTTTTCCCCAAATCGTGTATATAAGCCATGTTTAGGAAGGAGAGATCACTCGCTGCCTTATTCTCAGGAGTCTGGACACTGAGGTTTTACAAAGACGGTGCTGCTTTTTTTATGTTTTGTAATGGAGAACTTGAATGGGATTTGGGCAAACTTGGACTTTTTCTATGGACTAAGATTTTTGGACACTGGTGATAGCGACATGGCTGAGTATTTAGGCATTGTCAAGAGTTATATTAGGATTTAGGAGTTATATGATTTCTGGCACTCGATAGAGTAACTATCACGTCAAAAGGTGAGAATTTTCAAAGTAAGAGCATTTCATGTGTGTCAAACTTCTGCCAAAAGCACTCGGATACAAGCTGTAATCTAAAAAATTGTGCGAATTCTAGCATTTTCCATTGACCTCTAAAGAGAACAACAAAAGAAAAAGGTTATTCAATAACTTCCAGACGAAGGGCAAGGTATTTCTTCCCTCTCATCACCTGTATGCGTGTGTCTGGAGTGCGCACGGATGTTTACACACAACATGGAGCTGGTAAAGCAGAGCTGGAGCACTGGGCATGACGACATGTCTCCAGGCTTCACGTTCTCTGCTACCGTTTACTAAACAGCATTGATAGGACTTGACTGTTTTAGTAAATACTGAGGGTGCGTGTGTGTATGTTTTGGGTTGATTTTGGTACCAGGATAGTGAGCTTTCCGTTTAGTTATCCAGAGTGAAGCGGAGCAACTCCTCAGTTCAGGAGGAATAAAACAGATTTACTTAGCTGTCAGACTTTACAATGTCTTTATCCACTATGCAGTGAGGTGTGAAATCTTTTTGATGCAGCTATAATCAGTACAGTTCTTAGAAACACAAATCATGCATAGCAGCACTGGCACAGTCATTCTCTGTCTGAGTTTATATTATAAACACCACGTGGACGCGCACACACACGCACAAACACGCACACACACGCACACACATAAACAACACCACTGTGTTTGGGTTCCGTTAGTTCGACAGGTGTGTGCAAGACTTGCCACGAGCGAGGCAGCAGGTGAGATGACGATTTATAGATTTTAATCGTATCACTCTGTTGAGCAATAATTCTACTGCCCGAGGCAAGGAAGGTCTATAGCTACAGTAACATGATTGATGGATGCTGTGCCAGGTATCCCTGAATTATAGAGAAGCTAGTGTGTTCCAAAATACACACGCTGTCTAATAGCGCAGGCTCCAATATATCATATATTTATATATATGTGTGTGCGTACATATATATAAATCACAGGCAGGTTAAGTTTGAAACAGAATGCACTATGCGTTAAAGAAAGCAGAAAACCAATAAAGGTTTTAAATGATTTTTTGCTGGGAAAAACATAAAAGCAGATGAGATGAAATGCCAGGAGAAAAAAAACATATAATAATTGGACATCTGTGGAAGAGATAAGCATCCAAATAAAGAATATATTCCGTCCAAAAATACAAGAAACAGACAGGGGAAGTTCCAAAATATTAAATGTGTCCTTTGTTTTGAGTTTCAATAAAAGCACACTGACTTAAGATAAGGTAAATCCCTCAGGTTTTACCGTTTCTTATCTGGAGGGCTCCATCTGGAACACCACATTCTCCCTCTGACCTTGTCATTCCCATCCACTAGCATGATTAACAGTTGCAAATTTGCATCAATTTGAAAACTGTCTGAATGAGACAGCAGAAGGTGATGACTGCTGTTAATGAAGTCTCAGAGACAAAAGCCTTATGATGTTTCTGTTGGCAAATAGTCTGAAAGACAAGGCAGAGGGCCACCCTTACTCTCGGTGCCACGTCTTTCACCTGCCAGCTTAACGTCTGAATAAGATATGGAGCGAAAACGAAAAAAAAACTAATTGGCTGCTCAAGCTTCTCAAAGTGCCAAGACAATTTGGGATGCAGGCGCGACATGTTGGGACAGTGATACTTGTCATATTTACTGTACTTTTCTCTTTTGTCTCCCCTCCTTTCTGCTTATTTCCCGCTTCTTTCTCTCTGCCTTTTTTTTTTTTTTTTAAAGCTCTTAATCCTGGCTGTAATATCTGCAGTAAAAGATGATCTGTTTGCATACGGATTTGGCACAGTCATGATTCATGAATGATTCCTGAGGTTTACGGCACAGCGTGAGGCATCACAGTTACGCAGTTAAATCAGATATGCTCGCAAGTCTGACAAAACTAATAAAGTGGGACTTTATGAGCCACATAATGCAACCTCATCGCTTGTTTTGGAATCAGTTATGCAAATTTTCAACAGGTTGACCCCCTAAACTCCAACCACTATTACACTTTGACACTTGTGCCAAGATGTTAAATTCCACTTGATCTGGGTTTGAAGTGTGTGTTCTGTCCTCCTTTCTTTACTTCTGTGTTTAGTGTAAATGACTGTCATGCTGCCTGTGTTTCAGGGTAAATAAAGGCCTAAGGGTCACACTGATCCCTGACTTTATTTTCATTTAAATAAAAGGTGAAGGAAAACAGAGTAAAACCAAGTAAATTAAGTACAATTCTATTAACAGTTTGGTTATTACAACTTAAGTTATTAAATTAACCAATATGGAAAATGGCTATTACTAACTTGATGGTGATTAATGATTAAGTAAAGCCCAAATTTACAGTTTAGTAGATGAATCATGGACATAATAATGTGATGCAAATGTTTGAATATGATAAGTAAACTATGATTGTTACCAAATGGATTACAATTATTGTACCAATACATAAAACAGACAGTAACATGTAAACAACAGGGTTGGGAGGGCTGCTTTAAAAATGTATTCCAATACAGCTTCCGTTTCCTGAAAATGTAGTTACCAACGTAATCCAAATATCACAATATTAAAGTTAACTTGATTAGTTTCTGTTACTTATGGATGACTTGAATACCAAATATATGCAAATAAAGACTAGAGAAAAAAATATCAATAATATGGTTTTTATTTAATCCTCGTAACAAGTGTGTCTTCTGTAAGATACACACCATCTGTAATCTAATTACATATTTTTTCTGTAACTTTACCGGAACACAGTTACCTTTTGTTTGCATCCTAATTACATAATCCATGTATTCTGTTACTTTCCATGCCTGATAATCAATTTCATAGATACGTCTTCAAGGGTCACTATGTCGTTCTGGAGAATGAATTCAAACTCTGAAATGTTTATTTTTTCTATAACTAAATAAACAAGCTGTTCTCAGTGGAAAATAAGGTCCAGAACACTGTTTGAAGAGTCTGTTTATTAAGTCTGTTTATGCATTAAAAAACAGTCAATAAAGATCTTTCTTTCTGATTACAATTTCTTCCCCAAAACTACATAGTGCACCTTCATACTCAGATTCATGTTACTGTGGTGCATCTGACTTATTGTACAACTACACAGATTGTTCCACAACTGACTTTTGTAAACACTATCTCAATGTAATCTATATAACTGTATCTATCTATTCCTTTTAAGTACCTTTTGATGAATAGCAGTCACAGATTAAAGCATTCTGATTCTCTTTGTATTGTTCTTAAGTCAATAAAGTTTAATTTCATACTCATCTATTGCTTGTACAGAATGTTTTTCTTTCACACCACATAACGTTGAACAAC
This sequence comes from Pagrus major, assembly GCF_040436345.1. Lineage (NCBI taxonomy): Eukaryota > Metazoa > Chordata > Actinopteri > Spariformes > Sparidae > Pagrus > Pagrus major. Next base: position 20,246,126 of record NC_133232.1, on the reverse strand, counting down.
TTCCTTCATCCTCGCATTCTACTTTAAAGGTAATTATGGATCAGCATGTCATAAACTGTGCTTATGTAGCAGTTAGTTCACACTCCAGCATCTTGCAGCCTTTTACAGTTGGTCCCTCTCGTGTGATAAAGCTGCCTGCCTCCAGTCAGCAGTATCTCTGCATAAGTGGTGCGACAGCCAGGGAGATCAGTGTTTAGTGTAGCGAGGAGGCACAGCATGGGAATGTGGATTTTTACCGTTTAGAAGGAGCAGTTAACTATCCATCACACAGAGATTAGGTTACATAGACATGCAGGTTCGACACTGCTGGTCATCGCTTTTCTGACAGGACTGTTTTCTGTCAGTGAGTGCTTAATGTCTCGCTTTTTGTTTTTGGGAGGGGGTGGGGTGTTTGGGAGAAATGATTCAGCCAATGAATTATTCATTATAGAAATAAAATGTTTAACACAACTGTAGATCTCTTAAACCTTTTATTCATATCAAAAACACAGCATACACAGCATATAGCATTTAGGAATCCGATTTATACATTAACAGTCGTACCAACAAACCAACAATATAAATGTATAACATTAAACAACACATTGACATATTTACAAAGTACAATTACCACATTTGTATCAGACACCAAGACTGCAAGTTCATCAGATGTATTCCTTATACAAAAAAAACATGACAGAAAGTCTACCTTTCACCTGTTGTTCATTCCACACACACTTCCTAGACAATGGCGTAATTTAACTGCTCCTCTAAATGTGCTGTCTGAGCATTGTGTATGTGTGATACCATCAAAGAATCACAGATAGCGCGGTGTGGAATTGCCTGATGTCAGCAGATCAGATCTGGGATCTGTTAATAATGAGTCAGATCTGATAGAGACTGGCTTTAGGTCGAATAAAAGCTGACTGAGGATCTGATAGTGAGGCTGGCTGCGGTTTCAGGGAGTGACACTTGCTGTCCATTGCGGCTGACTCAGCCGTTCCTGTGGGAATCAAAGCCCTCTTACTTCTTAGTTTCACACGCTATAGTGATCTCAACTGTCTCAGTCAGCGCAAACATACTTTGGGTGTGTGTGTGTGTGTCACAACAGAACCTCTCTAAAGGTAAATTGCCTGCCAAGAGTCTTTTCATCAAATTTCCCCCTCTAATGTCTTATTAAACCTCTGTGCCCTCACGATGGTAGATGATTCCTGTCGAGCCAAGCGTAGGGTAGAAATGCCCACTGGACCCGCTGTACTGGCTCAGGATGGGGCTGGTGTAGCCAAGGGAAGAGTGGGTTGGTGAAGAAGAGAGCACAGGGGGACCTGGTACTTGTGGTCCCCACTCTGGGCCACCTGAGTTGGGGGAGTAGCTACTAAAGCTTCCAGGTTGCGTGGGTCTGTGAGGCCCATCTAAAGGAAGGTTGATCTGCAGTGGCCTGCTTAACCCATCGCCTCCCACCTCACCGGCTGCTGTGGTGGTCACTCCAGACATCTCAGATAAGAAGCTGCTAAGACAAGGTGCGGGGCCTGATGATGAAGGGGAGGGGATCCTGTCCGCTGTAGGGGAGATGTTAAGGGCAGAGTGTTTGGGGCTGCCCCTCTCGCTGTCGCCTGACTCCGGAGCCCCTGAACCACCATCACCACCGGAGAGGGGATCAGACTTCCTCTTCCTTTTGCGGCGGAAGTTCCCATTGTCAAACATCTTTTCACAGTTTGGATCCAGTGTCCAGTAGTTGCCCTTGCCTGTGATGTAAGAATGTAGAATTGGTGAGATTCAAATTCAATTTGAAAATGGGAACATTTTACGGTATTCAACACACCAAGAAAACACTGAAAAAGCAACACAATGAAACTGTAAGTGGAAATGAAATGAATTAATCATATTAGTCTTTCAAAACAGAGCCAAAAATAAACAAAAACAGAATTTAAAATCTTACCTGGATCATCCTCGTCTCTTGGTACTTTTTTGAAGCAGTCGTTGAGTGACAGGTTGTGTCTGATGGAATTCTGCCAGCCTGCTTTACTCTTGTTGTAGAAAGGGAAGTTGTCAGCGACATACTGATATATCTGACTCAAGGTCAGCCTCCTGTCTGGTGCTCCGTGGATAGCCATGGCGATCAGAGCGGAGTAGGAATAAGGTGGCCTGACCAGCTTCATCAGGTCTTCTTGTGAGGGCAGAGAGAACCAGCTCAGTTCCCCTCCCGGACCCCCAGCTCCAGCAGGACCCAGGTACGGCCTCTGCATGCCGTAGTGCTGAGGGACAAAGGGAGGGCCCGGGTTGCCAGGCGGGCCGGTAGTAGCCAGGTATGGCGGTGTGTTGATACCGGAGCCGTTGAACCAGAGGTAAGGGTTCGGGGAGGAGGTGGTGTAGTCGCTCAGGTCGTAGGAGGTCGGCGTGGTGCGCTGTGGACTCGGCAGCGAGGGAGGAGGGTAGTAACAGTCACTGTACATGCTGAGCTCAGGTGGCTCCTGGCCGAGGCTTGGGAACTGTGGGCCACACCGAGGAGGAGACTGGCCCTGGGCCTCAAATGAAGACATTGTCAAATTTCTTCTCACCTCTTCTTAAACTTTCCTTGTCCTCCCGTTCCGTCTTTTTGCAGTGATTTTCTCCAGCCCTGAAAGTCCTTGTATTGTTCAAACCTTTGCAGGTATTTGAATGTGTGTTGATTCAACTGATGGCTTCCAAGTTGTACTAGCTGTCTACTCTTCTCCAGCCCTTTCTTGTCTCTTTGTCACCTGTCATACCTGCTTTATCTGTTTCCCTGGAAACGCCCCCTGTCTCGTTTCATTGGCTGTTGTCTCAGGTGAGTCCTCCATTCCTGCTTTCTCTGTTTTTTTCCTGCTGTCAGCTTGTTAAGTCCCTCCAGGGGGTTTTGTTCACCCTCAATTAAATAATTTTCCACTCAAGCTCTTATTCCAACATTAATTGAGTTCAGTCATCTGTAAATTTATGATGGTTATGATGCAAATTTAAACAGACTGAAATAATACTGGCTGGCCTATTTAGCTTTTATTTTTTTCTCTTACATGCTGCTCCTGCTGTCAGCTTAGTTGTTGTGAAGATGAATGACCTTTTCCTACAGTAACAAGAGAGACTGTTTTCTTAACAGCATGGCTAATGTTTGTTTCTTTTAAACAGTCAACAGACAACTTTTTGCTTCTACTTCTATTTCATTAACAGTATTTCTGTAAAGCCTCAGCCACAATTAAAAGGTTAAAAATAAATTGTGATAATTATGAAGAACTAAACAATATCGTAGCATTTTCTAACCAGGTTTAGCAGTAAAAAATATAATAGAAGTAGTAGAAGTACCTACAGTAGGATAGGAACAACAGCCAGTGATGGAATTTAACTAAGTACATTTACTCAAGTACTGTACTGCAGTAAATATTTTGAGGTACATGTACTTAACTTGAGTATTTCCATTATCTGCTACTTTATACTTCCACCTCACTACATTCTGGAGGCAGATATTGTACTTTTTACTCCACTACGTTTATTTTGCTCACGTTAGCTACTTGCTACTTTTCAGATTGCCAAAGTAAAAGTTTAAATTAAGTACATTTAATATCAGATACTATACGACGTCTACTCAAGTACTATTCCACTTATATACTTATATAAGCAATATTTTAACACTATATTGTTTTACTTTGTATGACTTTGGGGTACTTTTTACAACACTGACAGTTGGTGATAAGTGCATTACAGTGACAGGAGCACATGTAGCTTAATTAGAAATATATAACATTATTTATATTATATTCAATCAATATTTTAAAGGCCAATGTTCAGAATTATTACTTCTAGAGTGTAGCAGGTTAAAATACGGAGGCCTGGAGGGGACATGGATGTGTTTTTGTTTTTATAACTCTCGCGCGCGAGGTAGTAGTTCATGCGCCCAACACACCGTTTGTGAAAGTGGAAAACTACGGAGCCTCAAACTACGGCGTTGAAGAAAAGCTTTCTGTGGTTAGTTTGATAAGATAATGCGACTTAACCCAATTAACTGCCGATTAAAATCACAGCTAGTTTACGCATTGTCCCTGTAGACAAGCGACAACCAGTCAGAATCTTAAACGTTAGAAGAAGCTACCGAGCTAACTTGCTAACATTAGCGCGCAGCGTCGCAAGCTAGCTGTTAACCATGGACTGTGCTGCCATGACAACGTTAGCCGAAGTTAGTTTTTGATAGTGACTAAGTGACAGCTAATATAAGCCACGCAGTTACTGGTTTGTACAGCAGGAACGGCGTTAGATTAAGTTATTTTTTTTTGTGGAGCTGATAAAAGCCATACCTCTGTTTGTGGATTGTGGACCTAGATGGCCAAATCATCTTCGATCCCCGAGCTGCAGCAAAGCAGCAACAACGACGTGCTGGAGCTCAGCGAGGATTTCGAGAGAATGATAGAAAACGTCGAAAACATGTCACGTATGTAACTGTCTTCATGTCACTTGACGATGTTTGGGGACAGCTTAAGTATCTGCAGTTATTTCATCCGTGTGTGTTGTGTCCACCTGTAGTGCAGCTGACTTGTATGGCTTATGACATGGTGACACTGGTGACCGAGGTGGAGACCTGTATGAGTAGGCTGAAGGAGGCTGTTCATCGATGCAGAGCTGCTGTCAGTGGAGACCAGGAGCCAGAGATGGACGACTGTCCTGATCCTACTGCCACACCAACCCTTCCTCAGATGTGATGTAGCTCTTATAGTTTTCACTTGCACTGAGGGGATGTTGAAACAGTTTAAAATGCCTTTTCTGTTGTTTTAAAGTAAAGGCTACAGCTCTCGTTTCATTGTTGTTTTGCTACAACAAGTAGAAGTTGACTGATGATGTTTCTGCTCTCTGACTGCTTGTGTTGTTGGTCGCATGGCCTGCAAATGTTGTGTATTTTGTAGACACTGAAGTGTTCTGATCTGTTTAACCTGTTGATTAAAACAAATAAAAGAAATAGAAATTGAATGTGCTCTGTTGTTTTTATTTAATAGAGTTGGGTGTCTGGCATCTATTCTGATTGTGCTAATGTTATGTTATATTTATTTATTTTTTGTTTAACCAGCGTCCAGAATTTCAGCCAGTTTTGTTCTTTTGCTTTTATTTTTTAGATGGAAACCACAGAGAAGAGCACAGAACAAGCTGCCTCACCTACCTGCATTGATGTGGATAACATACTGAAAGGGCTGGACTCCTTGTCTAACTGCATGGATCAACTGGCACGTACGTATGACAGTTTATTCCTATGTACTCCCTTCACACCTCGGAAATGTCAGCAGGCATCAATTATGCCAGTAAGATGACCTTGATGATCGATTTGCAAATATGCAAAGCGCATGATGTAACAGTTACACTAGATCTGAAATGTGATAACCAAAAGTGTATTATTATAAACCAACTGCTGCACAACGCAGCCTTGCTTGTAGATGTCAGCAGTGCAGAGTTACATGATACTACATGATGTCTGTCAGATCGCACTCTGCTGATGGGCAGATAGGAGTAACTGAAGGATTTTTACACACCCGGTTGTCCTTCAGACCTTTTGATGTGAGACATGATGTTGCAACATCTTTTCTTTGCCATGGGGGACAGTTGTGGGCAAAGAGGCAGTCAAATGCTTTTACTGTGTTGTCTTACTAGGTTACAGCCTTACTTTTATAACTTAAAGCCTTGAAACCAGTATCAGAGTGTTATAATTTATTAAACAAATTGGAGGATTTATGATAATATTACACCTGGTGCTTTGTCGCCGTTGTTTTATAATATATTATTTTAGAATGTAGTATATAAGAAATAGGGCTGCAACTAATGATTGTTTCATTAGTGATTAATCTGCTGATTATTTACATGATTAAGGATAATGGTTTAGTCTATAATATGTCTAAACATTGGCAAAAATGCTCATCGCAATTTCCAGGAGCTCAAACTGACATCTTCAAATTGCGTCTTTTGTCCAAACAACAGTCTAAAACCAAAAGACTCTTCATTTACTATTATAAGTGACAAAGAAAAGCAGCAAATCTTACATGTAAGAAGATGGAACGAGCGTTTTTGCTTGAAAAATGACTGAAACTATTTATCTGCTATTAAAATGGCAATTGACAATTGATTTTCTTTCGATCAGCTAATCAATTAATGGATTAATGGTTGCAGATCTGAGAAGAAATGAACCTATTAAACCATTTTGTACTAACGAGAAATGATGCTCATACAGATGCCAATCAAACTGAATTTAGAACGCTGTGTCAGTTTCTAATTTGAAAACGTACTAAAAACTAAAAGACAACAATTTTCCCAAAGATTTAATACTCACTTAGTAAACACCACACTCAAAAATCAAGCTAATTTAGTATACATGAGAGTTACTTTGTACTTTACTTTGAATGAATAAACAACATGTTCAAAACCTGGTTAGAATTAATGTATAGAATTAGTGTTTGATTTAATTTATGGTTTCAGTGCAATATATTTCTGTTGAATACTGTATTTTGTGTCACTTGTAGTACTGCTGTATGATAAAAGGACAATACAAAGAGGAATGTATAGTATTCAGGCCATTTCCTGTTAAGTACTATCACCCTTGATGTACCTTATATGTTCTGAGATGTAACTTTTGGACATCTTACAACTGTGTTCACTTGAGGCATTTGTGTGAAACAGGTTATTTGTTTTGTGCCTGCAGTGCGAACCCAGCTGAGGCAATGTGATCTGATCGTTTGTGTTGGCGACCCTGACAAGTCGGCGTTTCTGAAAGTCCAAGAGGCACTGAAGCAGCAGCAGCAGCAGCAGCAGCCCCCCAGCATGACCTGAAACTGATGCGTGAAGAACAGAGGTAATGCTGTGTGTCTGAAAAAACGTAGTTTAATAAAATACACAAACCTTCAGCCATGTATAAATCATTCCTTTTCTAAAAATACAAGTTACTAAAAGAGGGATTACATAACAGTGGCCTTTATGATTGTAAAAATTGTGGCATTTGTGCGGCTGTTCCGAAAAGGCTTCTGAACAAGCCTCACAAATTAGCATAGAGAAACACAGAGGCAGCCGCCCACACTAAGCTTGTTGTCGGTGCTGGTCAGATTCCCGCAGGGTGCAGCAGGCGACACTGGCTCTGCTCTTCAGAGCTCTGGTCTGTGGCGTCAATGAGCAGCAGTGGGGTGTGTGTGTGATGGGTAATCATCTCCGTCACCCCGGGGAAACTCTACAGCACAGCAGTAACACAAAAAAAGATGACAGGGACCTAATGACGCAGCGCAGCACAAGTCAGCATCAAACACTCCCCAAGGCGTGCCGCAAGATGTGAATGTTTCAGTTTACTTTTAGACACACTGACTTTTTCCTCTCATTTTAACATTGTAGATAATAGTATCATTATTTTCAGTTTACCTTGGTGCTTTTGAGGCCAGTGCCGAGCGAGTAGGAGTTTCCTTGCTTACGGATCTTGATGTTGTACACCTTGCCTTGTTTTAGCAGCATCAGGGTGTAGGGGTGCTCATTCGAGCCTCTTGAGCTGTCCCTCACCAAAAATGCCCCATCCTATAAATGTGGACAAATCCATTTATACAGACTCTCACAGTTTGACATATTACTGCAAATACAATTCTGTGAATTTTAAGTATATTTGTGTGTGTGTGTCTGTCTCTGCTCCAGAAAGAGAATATATGAGAGAGTGTGAGAGGCAGCACCTGACCTTGTTTACCTCTCTGAGAGCAACTTCGGCTAAATGTCTGGTCACATTTCCTCCATACCAGCCAGGATCCAAACCCTGGATGCACCATAATAAAACTGTCAAAGTAAGGACTAAATAAAGTAACTCTTCTCCTCATTTCTCGTTTGCAATTGCAGTGTTCTTTTACAACGTTGCCATCTGCTGTTTCCCTAGAGAAAGTACTCCAAAGAGTGTAATTGCACAGAACATCTCATCTCTAATATTAGTGCTGAACAATTAATTGAAATATTATTGAAATCGCAATATGGCCAAGTGGAGCATGCTTGTTTGGTACAGACTCCAGAAAACGTCACATAATCATTTTAAAATTGTTTTTTTAGTGAAAATTAAATGCAATACAAACAATTTCCACCTAAATCATTACTCATTAAAATATATGTCAAAATAATATTATGCAATATTGATTTAATGTGTGCTCACATTACATATGGAAATTATGATCTAATTATGATTCCACTTTCGATTCTCACCCTTCTTGGTCCTGCTGTTGAAGCATTAACCATGGCAGGTTGTGTTGGTACTGGAGGAGGTGGACTGAGTTTACTTGCTCTGGGGGGGAGAGAAATGAATCGAAAGAACTTTTACCATTGCATTTCCCAGAGTGAAGGGCTTGCTAGGCTCATAAATTGATCGGGTTGGCCTACCTGTTGAAGACTTCTGTAGGTTTGGGGGTTCTTTTGAGAAAACTCTTTTTGGTGGATAAGCCAGGAGCTTTGACAGCACTGCCCTCTTGTGGACATGATGAATAGTATCAGATAGAAATGCATAATATTGTGACAGGATTACTACACTGCTGTTATACTGTTAAAACTACTCCAATCACTACATAATAAGCAGCACATACTTGATTTTTTAATGTCCTTCTGAGGTGGGTCAGGTAGTCCAGGCTTCTTGCTCCTGTCAATATTCAGACTGGGTTGGCTGGCTGTTGTTAAAAATGGGAAAACATGTATTACACAAGGTTTGAGATGATAAGCATCATTATCAATGAATCGGTTGGTTGTGGAGTCATTAAATGTACAATCACCTGCTGCTTTGAAAGGTCTTGGAAGGGCAGGGTTTATTCTTGGTGGATTGGGAGGAGGTTTTGAGGCCCTTTCAGCAGTTGGCGGCTCAGGAACATGGTCTACACACATATACACACATTTAAAATGATGGCCAGGAGAAATATGAACACCAACAGTCCAAAACCCAAAGATTTTTATTTGCTCTCATAAACGAGAAAGAAAAGCAGGCTCCAGCAGGCTTTTGTGGCTCCAGAGGAGGCTGAGTGTAATCTGATAAATTGCCTCCAGTGGTATCAATCAGTGGGTGAGTTGTAGTGTGGGTCATGTAGGCACCGAGTTTTGAAAAGGAGTGCACTGGTCTAGCATTGCACTCCTATAACACTGTTGAACTCATTGTCGACTATATCAAAACAAATTATCAAATTGATAAAGCAGAATCACAGATATCGCCTTTCTTATTCCATGCATTCATCTTTCTTTTCAAAACCTGACGCCTACATTACCCACAATGCAACTTTGCTATGAAGTGAAATCATTTGAGGCTATTTATCAGATTACACGCAGCTACCTCTGGGGCCAGAAAAGGTTTTTCAGTACTTTTTTTTCACATATGCAGTAGTACTCCTGCAAACACACTTCAATATGTAAAATTGGTGGATTTACCCTTTAAATTTAAGAAGCTGGAAACAGCAAATTTTTGATGCTTTCACTTGAAAAATGAATAAAACGATTATCAAAATAATCGACTAATCGTTGCAGCTCTGTATATGACTGCATTTCCTTCAGTACAGCACTTGTGTCTGGGCTGCTTTCTGTTACCTCTGTAGGGCCTGTCAGGAAGTTTGGCCACTCTTGGGTGGTGAGGTGGCATCATTGTGTCTTCAGGGGGAGGCTGTTCGTATTCTTCTTCGCTGGCCTCGTCACTGTCTTGTTGTTCAGCTGTTTGTGACTCATTTAGTTCACACGTGTAGCTGTCGTCGCCCCATTCCGGAAGTGGAGCCTCATAGTCACTGTCATTGTCCTGACCACAGCAGACGTGACATTAGTAGTGTTGTCACTTACATTTAGTAATTCACTTTGACCCCAAAGTCTGTATCGTTAAGTTGCTTGTGGCCTTTTACTTACAAACTCATCCGAGTTCCAATCTTCTTCTTCCTGTACAAATACTGTAGGAAGTGGAGCTGTAAAAAACAATAGTATCAGGCCTAAGGAGAGATGGCTTTATGATATCAGTGTCATATTTAAACCAAAGTCTTCTTTACCTTTTTTTAGATACTTTTGTGCCTTTGATCTGTACAAAGAAAAAATATTAAATTCAAGACTTGTTGATCGGTCACAGTTACACACTCAGTTGAAGCTGTAAAATCTGTTTTCTTACTTCAGACCAAAGCCCTTCTTCTGCTCCCCCTTGTTGATATCACTTTGGATCTTAGTAATTATTCTATAGAGATACAAGAGCAAAACATTACCAGTATAGTATAGGTATATTACTTTGCATGGTTATTTGTAAGTGTGGCCCAAGCTACCATTATTTCCTGCAGGCTAATGCAGAATTTGTGATGTCACAGAATAAGATATAACCTCTTGCGCCTTGTCATGCGTACATGGCTACAATAAGCATATTTGCTGTAACAGATGTCAGCTGATACATATTTTATCAATATTTTCATTGGAAAACTGATGTCAAAGAAAGAAAGATATTTTCAGTCAGACTTACGAGACGTAAAGGCTGGGGAACACTTGAAGGTCACACTCAGTCATTTGCTGGATGAGTAGATTTGAGTATTAGTAAGAAATAGTAAATCAATTTCTCTGAATATTTCAGAATAGCAAATAAGTGCAAAGGCCACCACAGGTTTAGACACACTCACCATGAACTGTGCTCCAGTGATGCCGCTCTTCATCACTGCTTTGTCGCAGCCTGATAACTTAAGCTGAGAAGAAGACGTTGCACACTTTTAGAGCTGGCAAATTAACTTTTTATTAGCGCTGCTACATTAATCGAATATTATCGCTATCGCAGTACGGCCAGGTGCAATATCCACACTGCAGAAGCTGCAATGTAAAGGTACAATTATGACAAACAGCATTATAATGAAGTACTTTTCTACTGAATAGTTGCCTTGGCCGAAAAATCGTGTTCTCCAGAAGTCAGAAAACATGTTTGGTACAAAATAATCAAAATATTACTTTTTTGCCATATTGTGCGGCCCTACTTTTAATTCATGTATTGACTTAAATAAATACCTGAAAAGCAACAAAGTAGCTTAGTCTTCACATTTCACTTTGTAGATTTAGTGTTAAGAACTATACTTCATTATTCTTTGGCTAAAAATAACACAAGACAAATACTGAAAATGCTACTTTTTCACTACTCACCCTCCTCATGTAGTCAGCTAGATTTTGGGGGTTCCATCCCATCACCTCCATGTTAGAGGGAACGTTGCTTAAACTCATGTTTGTCTCCTGTAAGTCTCACATCCACTGAAACATGAAGGGTTGAATGACAGCAGGACCTTTGTGTTTGGCACTGAGCTCACAAAACTGTTGCTCTCTCTGCCCTTTAAATATACCTGTGGTGAGTTGTCTTATAGTGTGTAAGAGGTTTAAGTAGTCAGTTTCAGTGGTTGTAAATGACTCGAGACATTTAATATTAGCTCATATACCTGCTGCAGAGTATATCTACGTATCTCTAAACATAGTCACTGTTGACTTCCTTTCTCACACTTAAATACACCACCACAAGTATGCACTGTAGCTACATATGGTGGTTATCATTGTTTTTAATGAACAGCAGGATCTCAATGAGAGATGCAGATTTTGTGAAACAATTTTAAATATGGTTAGTAGAGCTGCAACAATTAGTCCGTTAATCGATTGGTTGATCGGAAGAAATTCTATCACTGACTGTTTTGATAATTGATCGTTTGAGTCATTTTTCAAGCAAAGTGTCTTTTCTTGTCATTGTTATTATGACAGTAAATGAAGACTCCTTGGATTTTGGAGTGTTGGTTGGATGGATTTTCAGTCGTATTGTTTCATCTCGTGTATGCTTTCATAACCTTGTTGGAGGCTGTGTCAGATCTTGTATCCCAGCCGCTGCCTGTCCTGTGTCATTCCTCTCGGTATCTCACACCCAGGTGAGAGAGGAGGGCAGCAGAGAGAGGGGATGATCAATCACGCTCAGATCCCCCGTAGACCCCCAGGCATGTCTGGGTGAATACATGAGTCCTCCTGGGGGGTCCTTGCGGGAGATCAGCCCACCCCTCCTCCTCTGTTTTCCTCCTCTGTCCTGATTGGGAAACATACCCCCCCCCCACGAAAGACCTGATACTGCTGCTGTAGAGGCAGGCTGAAAAAATAGTGAATATAACTGACCCTCTACCTAGTTATTACTGTTTTTAGGGAAAAGAGGGGTTATCAGCAGCCGTGAATGGAAGAACCGATGTGGTCAAACAACAGCATGAGCATCATATGGGTACAATATGGAGCCAATAATGTACTCAGTGGAGGGCAGAGGTAAGGGGCGGAACAGTGCGGGCTTCCAGTGGAGGCGAAACCTTCATTAACACACAGCAGGACATCATGGGAAATACAGGACATCCCCAGAAGCAAATGGGAAGGATGGGAGGGATGTTTTGGTCTGTCAGAGTGGTCGTACTTTCTCAACTTTTCTGATCCTTCTTGTAAGACATTTCCTGTGCCTGAAAAAGTACATTTATCCAAATGCTATTCATTTATACGGAGTTGTGTTTTGTTTTACAGCGATTTTAAGTGCTTCAAATGCAGTGTGGGTGTTTTTTTTTTTTTTACTGTTATCATTACCCACAAGCTATGTGTATTTTTTATAAATGACAAGCAGTATTGGCCAAAATGGGAAAAGTGGACTCCATTACAGGGGCACTATGTCATTTTGGAGAAGAAATTCAAACTCAGAAGTTTAATATTGACAATATTAATGAAGTAATAATACAAACTTACTTATTTTTTCCATAAGTGAATAAACAAGCTGTTCTCAGAAGAAAAATAAGGTCCCCAGAACACTGTTTGAAGCTAGAAAGGCGGCAGGGTCCGCCACATGTAAACAAAGTGAAACAGTATGAAATTATATTGTCCATTAAGGTCAGTTTGTTTATTCAGTTTATTCAGTCATGAAAACAGAGTTTGTTTAGTTTGTTTAGGCATAAAAAAATCAGTCAATAAAGATCTTTCTCTTCTGATGAAAACGTCTTCCCAATAAACTAAACAGTGCTCCTTTAATATTACCAGAGATCTTAGGAATCTAAAGTGACATCTTTCGTGTAACGATATGATTATGCACGCTGTAATTTCTCACTTAATCTTGTTATTTACTGCTTCTAAAGATAGTGGTTGTGTCTGTTAGACTCCCACCCCCTTCCCCTCAAGCATGGACCCCCTCACGAAGGTAATATCCATGCCATCACTCACTGAACTGAGACAGTGGCAGATTTATGACACGTCCAGCTGAGAGGAAGATTTTTGGAGATACAGGGGGTAGAAGGAGGAGGCAGATGAATGGCCCTTAAGACACAGATAGGCCAGTGGGCGGAGTCGAGGCTCCTCTTAGAACTAATTACTTGCAAATTATAAGATTAGAAATTAACTCGCATGCAAAGGAGGAATGTGAGTGCCGTCTATCTCCTGGAATCCTCTCTGGATTCACAGTGTAATATCTGGCCCACTTAAGCGAAGTTCGGACACAATGTCTATCACAGTGTGTCAACGCGTTTCCACCTCACGCGCTTTGATGCATTGTGATACATTTGCATTGTGGGAGGTGAAAAAGACAAGATGGGCCCTGTCCCGGATTATCAGGCCAAGTAACTTGCAGCGGTGAAAATACTTCCTTAAATTGTCTTTGAAAACCTCTTTGAATGAAATCAATACACGTTGACATCAAAGTGGATCAACGCTGGATCAACACCTCGGTTAGGTGCGAACTGCACCATGTTATCCGTGTAATCCTCTGTTAAGTGTATTCAGCCTATTCTTATTCTAATACACGCTTGTGTGCCCTGCTTTAAAATCCACTGACACCCAAGATTTATTAGGTAAAATAACCAAGTGCGTATTTTTATTGACTGAAATGAAACGTGACATCCAGAGGTGTTTTATTCTGAAGTTTTATTTTAATGAAACAAAACACAACATTCATAAATAGACACTCAAGTATTTATACAAGAAGACGTGGAAAGGAATAAAAAGTGCAAACAGACATTTAACCTCTTATTTAACAGATTCATATAAAACGTTCTTTATTTGGGTCCCCGGTGTCTCCGTCTGTAGCCGAGCCCATCGCCGCCCTCCCTCCTGGCGCACACATGCTTCACTATAACCTGAGAGCAGTCCTCACAGTTCACCGTGCAACACCAGTGGAATTTGCAGTTGCAGCTGCTCACCACCTCCGTACGCCTCTCTTCCACCCTCAGGCCGCATTCATGACACAGCCTGCGGCAGCTGCGCCTCTCCCACTGCGTTAAACCGTCCCCGTGCTGCACACACTCCCGGCCCTCGGTGCCGTACAGCCCCAGGCTGGTGTTCCTCCTGCAGTAGTCCGGGGAGTCCTCCAGGTAGATGAGCTCCGTCGGGGCGATGCTGCCGAACGCGTCCACGATGGCACCTCGGTTGTCCGCGCTGTTTCCTGCCCGCATGCGCTTCTTGTCGATGTCTAGTTTCTGGGCTTGGCTGTGCTTGATCTTCAGGTAGTTGCCGATTTCTCTGAAATCTGACAGCTGCGTCCAGCATGTTTGCACACTGCAGCTCTCAGACATGCCGTGACATCTACAGATGCGCCTCAGCGTTGCCTTCACAGCCTGTTGGAAAGCAAGGGGATGCTCAATGTTGACGTCAAACTATTACAATATCAGATGAACTCTTGTGGTGTGATCATAACTCACCAGCCGGCCAGCTGCGTTGTTGTGCAGGTTGACAGCAGCCCTGGAGTCCTGACCTGTCTCCTGCGCGTCCACGTACTGTTTGGAAATCCTCTCTCCGAAATCCACGTTGTCACTGCAGCCACCCCACAGCCAGCCACGACCGCCTGCACACAAAACATCACTTTTAACTCAAAATGCTTCCAGATCGAATAGACTGTGTGTTTAATATGGCCACAAGATATAAAATAATATTGTTTTAAGGAAACCTCACCGATTTTTCCGTTCGTAGAGACATCACAGCCGCAGTTGTCGAGGTCTCCCAGGCTACAGTTCCTGGTCAGGGTGTACATGACCCCCGCTGCACTGATGGCGTGGACGAAAGAAGTCTCTCTGGTGGCTGAGGGGAAATTGGCAATCGCGTGTTACATCAGAGGCATTTCATGAAATTCATCATCTTCAAAAATTAAAGATACCCGTGAATATTTATGAGGAAAATACATAAAATGCACCTTAAAATGACAAAAAAATAAATGGAGTTCTATAGGCTCCATAAAAATACACTAAACTTAAATATGTAACTGACAGAGTCATCTTTATTTGTGGACTCTTATACAGAATCTACAAAAAAATTTTCTATTTCGGTGCATTATTGTATGGAAACAATATTATATCCTTTGCGCATTTTACGCATGGATGTATTGTCTCAGCTGTTGCGGACCTGCACACAGCTTTAAAACAATCACAATCTGCACCTACCCCGTCTCAGTCCTCTGAGCTGGGTCGCGCTGTCGGGACAGTTCCATCTGTCCCACGCAAACTGGTGTTTGCACTCCTCAGCCCCACTCAGTGCGCCCACCTGCACGCTCCTTGCATAGGTGAGATAGGCCTGCGGGAGAGGCAGTGTCAGTTTGTGGGCTTTTTAACTCCTGTTTTTAAAACTTGATTTGTCATGGTGATCCCAGCAATGAAAGTATTTTCTATTTACCTTTGGTCCCGTCATAAGGAAGTTACTTGCAACCCTAAGAAGAAGATTGAGGATAAAGAATGACGTCAATTGTTAAGAAGTCTGATTGAGAAAAAACAAACAAACATACAGTAGAGATAGTCCCTTACCAAGCATGTCCCGGACACATTTTGTATAAAAGAGGCAGGAGCCAAAATAATGAATGCACCATTCTCATCTCCACCTTTAGCCCTCAGAGTAGAGTTCTGGTTATTTTGGCCCTGTGTGCTGCAACTTTCTCTTTTATTTGGATAAAGAACAAATGGAACTCTTGTTCTTTGTCTCCGGGGTCCAAGAAAGCTGATTGGTTGACGGATTCAGGAAACGCCTATATGCGCACTTCAAAGGGCGACAGTTTATTTTCTTCCCCAAGGCTGTATGACACCAGACACCAATATACAAATAACTGAATGAGAATTTATAGCTCCTGACAAATCAGACAGAGTCATTCATATTGTAGAAAAATATTTATTAACATTTTCAAATCAAAAATACATATAAAATATTCGACAACTTTCAGACTTCACAGAAGACAAACTCAACAAATAAGACCAAGATAAACGAGCGAGTGTGTGTGGAGAGTTTGGTCCTTCAAACCACAAAATCTGATTCATGCGCAGAATCAAATCAATAAGCTAAAGTGCATTAAAAGTCTTCAGGTGATGGAATAGTTTTGTGTCCATTAACATGAATTTAAAGTGACTGGGATGCTCATTCAGTGCCGGCGCCCACGGTGCCTGCGCTTCGTTTTATTATGCGGTTTTCTCCCGCCGTCTCTCCGCGCGCAGTAATATTTAGTAACAACCTGCGTACATCTGTCACACTTCACCGTGCAGCACCAGTGGAATTTGCAGTTGCAGCTGCTGACGACTTCGATGCGCTTCTCCACCACTCTGAGGCCGCACTCATAGCACAGCCTGCGGCAGCTCTTTCGCTCCCACTGGGACATGTTCTTGTTGCCCTTCAGACACTCGCGCCCCTCCGTGCCCTGATACTCCAGGCTCTGGTTCTTGACGCAGTAATCCGGGGAATCCTCCAAGTAAATGAGCTCCGTCCGAGCGATGCTTCGGAAAGTGTGCGCGATGGCTCCCCTGTTGTCCGCGCTGTTCCCGGCCCTCACAGGCCTCTTGTCCATCTCCAGTTTCTTTGCGTGTTCGAACTTCGTCTTCAGGTAGTTGCCCACCTCTCTGAAGTCGGCCAGCTGCATCCAGCAGGTTTGGATGCTGCAGCTCCCAGACACTCCGTGACACTTACAGGCTCTCCTCATGGTAGCTTTAATTGCCTGTCAAGAGAGTGAGAGAGTTAGTTGGAAATTTAGTTTTTTAACTTTCTTCTTTTCGCATTGGAACGCGTGCGTAAATGCCACTGACAGAATACATTAAAATCACCCCTTTCCTGATCTGCAACTGTCTTAATTTAAGATCATTGCCCATTTAAAATGATGAAAAAAACTTGAAAATTAAATCTTACCAGTCTGCCAGCCTCATTGTTGTGCAGGTTGACTGCTGCGCGCGAATCGTGCCCACCTTCGAGCGCGTCCACAAACTGTTTGGAGATCTTCTCTCCAAACGCCACGTTATCACTGCAGCCTCCCCAAATCCATCCTCTGCCACCTGCGGATTCAAAAATGGACATTATTATTCAGTTCTAAGAGAAGTGATTCAGTCTGATTAGAAATAGACGAGGCGTGGAATGGTAATGTACCTGTCTGTCCGATTCTGGAGTCATCGCAGCCGCAGTTGTCAAAGTCTCCCATGCTGCAGTTCTTGGTGAGCGTGTACATCACTCCGGCCGCGCTGATTGCGTGGACAAAAGAAGTCTCCCTTGTGGCTATAATAAGTGACAAAGAAAGCAAACCACGATGTCATACTTTGCAATCCAATTTGGCACCATAAATGTGCAATGGCAGCATTCAAATGTCGTGCGTAAAATGCGCGTAAAGCGTGCGTAAAGTCATAATTTGATTCAAAGGGGCAAAAATATTGGTCATGTTGGGTATTTTATCAATGTGCCTCCTGCTTATGTTTGGTTGTGTCGCTATTCATGGAGCCCAGAGCGCACAAGCAGCCACAGCACCCTTTCTGTGTTGAAAGATTAACTTTGCGCAAGAGCCCTTCACCAAAGTTGGATGGAATTGACCTCGCCAACACTCCACTCTGCTGCATATGATACAGAAATATGGATAGAAGCTTTCTTACCTGATCGGAGGCCGTTGTGTGTGGATAATTGGAGCGTGTTCTCTGGGCAGTTCCACCTCTCCCACTCGAACTGGTGTTTACACTCGTGTATTCCGCTCTGTGCGCCCATTTGCACACTGCTGGCGTAGGTCAGGAAAGCCTTGGGAGGGAAACAAGGGCTGTGTTAAACAACGGGGAAGATAATTTGTTCATGATGTTGAAAATCAGCTATTATATTTGATTTGGATGCCCCAGAGGAGGTTTTGGCACAGTGCGTGTCCAGATAGACATGTATTTACCTTAGGTCCAGTCATGAGGAAGTTATTCACCGTCCTATGGAAAGAAAACAAGACAGCTGCGTTAATTCCATGTCACTATAGAACCAGTATTTTTAAATGAATCTCTCCAAAAGGAAGATATAAGTGACATACCAAGCTGATGCAAAATGAACACAACAGCACATGGACATGACCATGAGTGGAAGGAGATCCAGAGGTCCCATAGCGGCTGTATTCCAAACGGAGGCCTGTTTGTTCGTATCCCAGATATGAGAGCCAAGAGAGAAGGAGGCAACTGAAGTTGTTGCCAGACTCCGCGCTGATGATATTTATATGGTCTTGACCCTTTGATTGACAGATTCGTCCCGCAGGTAACGGTCCGCTGCGAAAACGCGTCAACGACGACATTGATTGCCGAGTCCTATAGACAAATAGGAGCCGTCGGTGCGTTATTGCACTTCAAAGACACGACGCAGAGTTAAACAGCCCCTCATTCATTCATTCATTCACCTGTCGTTCCCAGGCTTTAATCCGTATACACTTTTCCCACGAATTGCAGCTTATCCAGCGAATTAAATCAGTATACATCATCTCATATGAATAAGCAGACTGTTAAATAAACTAACACAAGCATTTAATTTTAGATATGCGTAAAGTTAGGGATATTAAAATGATGCCAGGAGATGCGTAATCTGCGTTATAATTACTTTTTGGCACATGTAAGCCTTTATTATATTGATATAATAATATTAGTGATTTATTATCAGGGGGTTTGAAGAGATAACTTAAACTAAAACACATGACATCACATCCAGGTAACACAGTACTGAATGCCGTCGTGAGGCCTCATGTGTAGGTGGAAACATTTGGGAAATGGCACCAGTGTCCCAGTGGGAAAGACAGTGACTACAAAGCCATAAAGTCTTTCAGGAGCTGATGGTTTATAGTCATGTAAATACTGCCTCACACATCGGCGGCATTGGCATCTTCGTGATAATAGGATAATAGATGTTTCCCTGGGAAACAACTTGGTGTGAAAACAGTCTGGAATTTACACAAGCGTTTCAGGTTTTAACCAATAAAATCGGGGGATTATTGTTGATTATATTGACTTGAGGACTTTTGGCCAAAACAAAAAAAAAAAATAGATTAAATTTAATATTGATCACTCATTATTCAAATCTGGGATGATCTACGTCCCATCACATTTAATTCGGCTGATTATCTTCCTTGATTTAGCCTCCATAATCACTGCGATCGTCAACAAGTCATCAAGCCAAGTTTCTACCATTACATGCTCATCCTGCGACTCGATGCGAGAGAAGTTAGTGATTAACATTACAGTTTTTTAAATGAAATCGCTCACACTTGTCAAATCCCCTCTTAAGCCACTCAGGATCCCTTAAAACAACAGTCCACTCAGCGCGGCGGACAATGGGCGGAGGGCTGGGCGAGGTCCTGCGCACAGCGGCGGGGAGGTGGAGGTGAGGATAATCCCCACTAATTAGATATCGCCCACATTCACTGTGCGGTATGACTGAAACCTAGAGCCGCTCAGCACCTGGCTGGGAAATAATACAGAGCGATTAAAAATCAATCTGGGGCGCTTCATAATTTGTCCTTGACTGAAGGCTCATTTAACGAATTTAATGAGTTAATAACCTGCAAACAGCTGGGCGTGTTTCAGCGCGGCTGCTGGATGTCTTTAAAAAAAAAAATCGAAACTGAAGGGCGTTATTTAAAGTAATATATTTAATTTGTCTATCAATCAATATCATTATAATATAATCAATAAGAAGTTGGATCACCTGTCAAATGTAGATTTTGATATGTGTGCCATTCTTGAAACTAATAACAGTTAATCATAAGAATCATGATTTAAGATCTTCATTATGGATATTATTTTTTATGCCAGTTTTAATGATGTGTATTGCAGTTCACACCAGAGGAAACGCCGTGGTCACGACTTAGAATAACATGAAGCAAAAAAATGCGCGTTAATTAAATTGTTCTAACAGACATTTCAGACACATTAGAGCAGCGTTGACGGCTGATTTATGGCCGTGTGAGGTGAGAGAAATAGAGCCATAAAGGCTCAGGAGGTGACGGGCTTGACAGGCCGAGGGCAGGGTGGCAGGACTGCTGACGCCAGCCAGAGACATCAGTCAGGAGGAGATTCTGGGCTGTGAATGACCATTATAGTTATCAGAGAATAACCTGTACTAAATACATGACAGGCTACATAAATGAGTACTGTCAGCATTAATGCAGAAAAGTCAAAAATAGTGGAGTAATTAAATACATTGAAACTGAAATCATTGGCTTTGGGAAATGTCATTTTATCTTCAATACTATCAAATAATAGTTTTATTTAAAATGCCACTCAGTCAAATGTTTATATAATTCATAATGGTGCAACTGTGTTTCTACAGTGTTGTTTAAAAAAAAAAAAAAAAAAAATATATTTCATGACAGTATAATTGTAACCAATGCCTGCCTCCCCTCGCTGTTCAGCCAATCACATTCCTCCAGCCTCCATCCTCCAGCTAGCAGGCTAGTTCCTGTTAGCTGCAGTAACAATAGAGGAACCCAAAGCCACAGTCTTTGTATCCCACATCACAGGATGTTGTGACTTGAAATCACAACAGCAATGCATCTGTTAATATTCACTAAATGATGTGAAGTAGGGCCGCGACTAATGATGAGCTCTATTATTCATTTATCTGCCGATTACACGACTTGATGATTATTTTTGAAAATCTAACTTTTAGTCAATAAAATATTGAACAGTCCCCATCAGAAATGTCCAGAGCCCAAGGAAGGGTCTACAACAAGAAGTCAGAAAACTCCTAGCAAATACTCAAATCTGAGAAGCTGGAATCGTTACATTTTCTTTTTAAATAGGTTTTCTTTTGTGTGTGTGCGAAATGACTTAATCAAATTGAGTCAGAATTGTTGCCAGTTAATGTTCTGTCCAGTAACAAACTGTCAGTTTTGTCCATAATCAGTTAAACTCTAATGCCAAGCTAGCTCGAAACGTTCGAGACAGGACTAAACAAGTCATAATAGAGAACTGACTTTCATTCAATTATTTATTTTAAAGTTTTGTTGATAATGTATTCATGTGTTTGTTTAGTTTAATATGAAAATAGTTGTAAGATTAATATTCGCTACTGCTATTGGCCCATCACAGCTATATCCGTATTTGCATACATGTTCTCCTATATGCACCGATAGATTTTTTTAGGAGATTAGAATGCAGAAAAAGATGCTTTGGGTGATTTATAAGTTTGTTTGTTTCAGTACACTGGTTTCGTTTTAGATAATGGGCTCATTGTTAAAGGGGCAATATGTAAGAATTTTAGTTAAAACATTAGAAACTAACTAAATTTATCAACAGAATGTGAATAAATAGCAGTTTTGACATTATGATACTTATGTATTGTGTTGTATAGATAGATACTGAAGTTAGCACGCTAACCAGCTAGCCTAGTTCTGGTCCAAAGCCCCTGTGCTAGAAGTGTAAACACTAACACTCCCCTGGTCCCTTTGCTCCCAGTCTGACTCGCTGTCTGCACGGCTAACTGAGTTAACTAGCTATGGGCAACTACAGTTAGCAGCAGTTAGCGGTTACTTTTGTGGTATGCAGCTCCCTTTTTGTTTGGAGTATGAACTTGACAGGTGGCCAATTCTTACATATTGCACCTTTCAAATGAAAAATATCCCGCCTCTGTTACGTATGTATGTATGTACATGTTTTACATTGGAGGAATCAATGATATAAAAAAAAGTTTTATATCAGCCACTATATCGATATCTGAATTTTTCACACCCTAATGTCAGTATCTGCATCGGCTTCAATCATCAATTGTTGGTTGGGCTCTTCTATTAGCCACTTGGCATACAGTGTTATGAAGGTATTAAAATATGTACGGCTAACCTTTCTTCTTAAATGACCAATTCAATAAAATACACAAAATAATGGCAGCTGTTTGTGCATTTCACTTTGTTTACATCTTGAAAATATGATGACACCTTACGTTGATGTAGGATTGTTCAAATTACGACACAGAGACACTGAGTATGCATTTATATACCGTGTGAGGTGCGGTTACTGCAGTACTTTATTTACTGTACAGGCACCTAATGCGTATTTTTTCAATGGCCGAGTGTGATCAGTCCACACCTCATCGGTTTATGTATGAGCACGTAGACATAAAGAAGACAGCATTATGTACAGGTCTGACTGGTTTCACGTCTTCATATTTATTTCATAAAGAAAAGTAAAAAGTTTATTAAGAAAACATCCCACATGATTAGACTCCCATGTATGTAGACCCCCCCGCCCCACCCCACCTCCCCATAGCCTGGATGCCTGCCTGTCTTTCTGTGCTACATCACTACACCACTCTCCAGTTTGGCAATATTGGAGACATGCTAGCTACAGGCTAACAGTGCAAGACAGGCACCCAGGCTAAAGTTTTTCCACTAGAGTGGTAAGAGAACCCCCATGTGAGGATGCCATGAACATTTACGGCACCCCAGGGAGCTCAAGAGCACCCTTATCTGAAGACAAAGTAAGAGATTGAAATACTGTGATAATCAAAAGAAAGTGCTTTTTGCTGTGGCATCTCAGCTTCTTTTCTTCATGTGCTCAGAAGTCAAGGTGTGGCATCGCCTTTCCTCTCTTGCTCAATGGCTGGGGAAAGAAAAGAAGAAGACAGTTTAGATCAGCAGGCGTGTGTGCAGTGAATACGTGAGAGGCATGCTGTGTGTTGATGATGTGCTGATGCTGCAGCAATTTGGGATTTTTTTTGCTGCTCTGCTTGCTCAGCATGTAGTCTTTTGTCAGCACTTGAAGTGCTGAGCGATGACAGACAGGAAAATTGTTGCAGGGGTTGGATCAAGGCTTCACACACATACTGTAGACTCGAGGGACACTCACTCTCTTTGGTGGGCAGAGGGTTTTTCTCTTTTGTCTCTGTCTTCTTCAGCTTTGTCTTGTCGAAACGGGCGATCTCAGTCATGTCAGGCTTGTCAGACATTTTGGCTGTAAAGGATGAAAAAAAGAAATCCCACCTGAGCGCACATGTTTGACCTTTCCTGTCAGCCATCATACTGATAATGCAGCAACACAGAAGGAGCTTATTCGTGTATTGTATAGGATGTATTCAAGAGCAAATGTGTGGAGCAATGTTTGACAAGCGATCAGAAAAGAAATCTTAATGGCTTTGTCTGCCATCTAAAATAACCGACTGCACATAAAGGGAGTGGCTACCACATGTGCAGCTCAGACACGTCCACATGCATGCCTGTGAGTGGTGGCCGCCTCCCACACATCCTCTGTCTCGATATTCTCCTGTACAAAACGCCTATGTAGCTCGCATGTGCCTATTTTTACCCATCTGTCTGTTCTTTCCTTTGTCTCTTCTTTTCCCTCTCTGAGGTCTTTGTTCTCTCCCTCCGCATCCTCCCTCTCTCTCTCTCTCTCTCTCTCTTCTGCATCCACCCCTGCAGCCTTGTGGATGGAGGCTCCACAGGCTCCACTGCAGTCATATTCCTGACCTAGCCTCAGGTCTGACTAATCTGTATTTCACAGTCTGGCCCAGTCACGCCTGTTTGAGCCACTGCTGCTGTAATGTGACAGGACCACCAGCCTACAGCCAATCATTTGTAAACCAAGCTGCTGTAAAATTATTCTCACTGGTCTGAATTTGAATGGGGCCTAATAAAAAAAGGTCTGACATAGAAATAGACATGCTGGGCACGTGGCCAGAATTTTAAACATGTCAGTTTCTTGAAGCAAGGCAATCGTTTCTTCACTACCCTCAGCGGCAAATGGTGTCCATATCCAGCCCTACGAAGTCTTGATATTAGCAGCAGCAGCAGTAGTCATAATCTCACCTTTTTTCAATTCATCAGTAAACCTGATTATTCAAACATTTGCTCTATTGTTCCCTTATCATCACCACCACAATCATAATCATCCTCAACATCCCTCTTTTACATCATTTCACAGCTGCCATTAGCAGTCAGCTTCCCCTCATCCAGCCACACCCCAATCCTTTGTTTGACTCTAGTAAAAAAAGAACCAGAAGGAGACACACGGCACATAAAGAGACATAAAGAACAAGATGATTCGTTCTTACCGGTGTTCCACGCAGCAGTGGGGCTAAAATCCACCAGCGGAGAGAACAGGGAGGGATAGAGACACAGAGATGGAGAAGGGAGAGCGATGCGGAAGCTGAGTGAATCTGCCGGTGTGTGCACGCCTGCCTGCATCAAGGGTGTGGGTATAAGAGGGAGGGAGGGGGAGAGAGAGAGATGGTAGAGAGAGAGAGAGAGAGCTTGGTCAGCCTTCTTCCACGTCATCAATATTAATGCTGTCAAGGGAAAAGACTAGAGGAAACCAGCCACTGACAGGAAACAGCTGTGCTCTTAAGCTCATCTGTGATTGATTGTTTTAATTATTTACGTATATATTGTGTGTTATAGATTGTAGTATACAGTGTTTATGCTGAGTAGGTCTGCGAAAGACTGCATGAGATGGCAGAAAGAGGATTTTGTCAATTTACATGTACTGTGACTACTTCTCTATAATATTCATCACGTGCTGAGAATGTGTCACAGTTATGAGCATTTCAAAATTGCACAAAGTCACTAGTTTATTTTTATACTGCAGGGACATATTTTCAATTACTTATTTTGTATGGGTTGTTTTATTTTTAGAGGGACAAGTGTATGACATGGACCAGTGCCACATACCACTTCATTTATAGCCTAGGCTAGTTTGCTGTGTGTTCTTAGATCTGCCTTTTATACACATACACAAAACTCATAAGAAAATCCACACAAAACAGCACAAAAAATAAACAACCTCACCAATAAAATGTAAACAAAACTGCTCGAATACCAAAAACTCAACAAGAAATTCTGTATAAAACAGCAAAAATACACAAAACTTATCAAGGAAATATATACAAAACAGTACAAATACACAAAAGTCATCAAGGAAATATATACAAAACAACACAAACAATATTCAACAAGATTATATAAACAAAACAGCACAAATACACCAAACTCAGATAGAAAATAATAAACAAAAAAAATAACGGAAATACACAAAGCTAAACAAGAAAATATATACAATATAACACAAACAAACTCAACAAGAATATGTATACAAAACAGCACAAATACACAAATCTCTACAAGAAAATATATACAAATAGCACAGGTACACAAAACTCCACAAAACAGCCAAAAGCACTCAACAACAAAATTTCTCTGTGAATTTATATCTACTCTGAAATTCTTCTATCCTGCTATAATAGTCATTTAATGCTGAAATTGTCATGAATATTTATAGAGCTGTGGTGAGAATGACAGTTGATACCCTTTTTTGCACTAAGCCAAAGCCCTGTAGAAAACTCTATTTATATATGTAAATGTTTATTTTTATAGGGACAAGTATTTATCAGGGGTCACTGCCACATACCACAGCAATTATAACCTAAGCTGGTCTGCAGTGCCGATCCTTACAAGGGCCTTTACACATTATACAAAACTCAGTACTCAATATTACAGACAAACCAGCACAACACATGCAAAACATTTGCACAAAAATAAAAGACAAACACAACAGAATCATTTATGGTAAAATGACTGATCCTGTACAATCAATTATATAATTTTTCAAAAGTAACTTCTCATATCTGCTGTTGTTCTTAGCTTAGCTCTGATAGTAAGCTGTATATTTATGAATATTATAAACAAGGAATTTACATTTTTTCAGCTATTCTCTGACACTGTATACGCTAAATAATTAATTCATTAATCAAGGAAACAATCAGCAGATTCAATGATATGGAAAATAATATAAATAAGTTGTAGCCCTACACATTATCATACAGTATATCTAGTACTGTCATTAACTTTACTCGCTACCAAATGACAACTTTTTTCCACTGAATATGGTGCGCATCACAGCTGTTATTTAAATATCTGTATGCTTGGTTTCAACACTATTTGTCATATCCTTTATTTTGCGACTGATCAAGCAGCTCCTGATTACATCATACTCTAATCGAGCCATCGTGTGTCGAGCTCATGGCCCTCTGCTGACATCATGAAACCTGCTGGTCTTCCCTCTTTAATCTTCCCAGGGGCACGGCTTGCTGATGCAGCCGCTGAGGACATTTCTCTCTGAGCAGGCAGCTCATCTCAGAATAGCATAGTGACGATGAGTCAACATGACCTCAACCCTTGAAATGATACAGTGAGCCGAGCAAGGGGGTGTCCATTATGTTCTGGTAAGCGCTGTGTTAATGTGTGACATCACATTACAGGATGACTTTGGGTTTTGCTGGCTCACAATGAGGTCATAAATACCTGTGAGGGCTCTGTGAGGGAGCTGCAGCACCACCTGCTGGATGAAGTGTGGAAGTGCTTCATCTAAGAGCCATTGTGCATGTGGTCGTCACACATTTAATAAGCAAAATGAACTTCACTTGAAATGAAGATTGCTGAACAGGATACCTAGTAATCCAGACTATGTGATGGCCTTATGGAGCTAATGATGTTCTCCTGCTCTTCAGATCATTTACTGATTCAGCCTTTGAGACGTGTGCTTCTATTGAGTTGCTTGTGTCTTCGTGATATTGTGTCTCTGTGCGAATGTGTTTGACCTTCTCTAAATTTGCCTGAGCCCCCCATTAACCTTTCTTCTTGAAATGTTATCATATTTGAGGCTTGGACATGAGATGCACGCTGACAAAGGTCAGACCTAACAACCAAACGACCTGTCAGAAGAGTCAGACAGGCTGCTGCTTGTTGGCGGATGGTATTGGAGCGGTAAACCTTTTCTGGGATCGAGTCTGTCAACGTGCTGCTTGTCAGTGTTCAGATGAATGAGTGATGAACGCACTCTGAGGTTGTGCATAGTAAGAGCCAGGAGATGGCAGCACCACACAGTTTAAGACAGACAGACAGACTGACAGAGATAGATAGATATTT
Organism: Pagrus major; assembly: GCF_040436345.1. NCBI lineage: Eukaryota > Metazoa > Chordata > Actinopteri > Spariformes > Sparidae > Pagrus > Pagrus major. The sequence continues at coordinate 20,219,038 of NC_133232.1, read as the reverse complement.
AATCTCACTCTACTTTATTTAAGAACATATAGGAAGTCTTTAGTGCACAGTCATGCTCACATATGTTGTAAACACAGGATGGCAGCACAGCACTATTTAACTTCTCTCAGGCACTCAGATGAACAGTCTATGAGGGGCCACCAGGGTGCACTCGTCCCTCAACACTCGAACCCACCCACCATAACAGCTTGCAACAGCTTGAGTCCTAATGTTACTAATGTGTTTAAAAAACTCTTCACACTTTCCCAAACACGGTTTCTTCCAAACTTGCCTGTTAATGGCGCACAGAGCTTCAAGCCGGTTAGCTCGCTGCTTTAGCGTGACACTAAGAGATAACAGGAAGCGGTTCAAATGAAAAATGATTGTCAATTCAGCAGTGATGCAACTATCTACTGTCATGAATTTGCACGATTTGTTGGAAGGGAATGTTGTTTAAAGCAGACCTTTCTTAGTTTTTGTTGATTTGACTGGTCATTTAAGATAGACTTCAATCCTGACTGTAAAAATGTGAATAAGTTAACATGAGGTTTATGCAGTGAGAGACAGCAGTCTGTATCATCTGTATTAACTACGCTTAGAAAGTTTTGCAGGGAGACTGGTCACTTAGGGTTCTTTATTTATTTTTTTACAGTGAAAAATCTCATCCTCTTTTTGATATTACACCATTCACACTTTTTCCACACTTGTTTTTAACCATGCTAGCAGCGTGGCTCTGTAGATGGCAACATTAGTCTGTTGATCCACTTCTTTAGCCAAAATTAAAAAAACGGATGGATTGGCATGAAATCTTGTACAAATAAGCAAGGACACGGGAAGTACGGGGGCTGAGGGGGCTGCAGCACCCCTTAAAACAAGGCATTATAAAAGCTGTCAATTGATTGTCCACATGATATAAAAACCTTTTTGATCGTAACGCCTAATCTTACTTGACAATTGTCTGGTTTAGGAGATCTGCGCTCCTGTCCTGAAACATCTGTATTGGACACAATGTTTTTCACACAAGGCAAGAAATGTCTTCATATATAAACGTTAGCTGAATTTATGAGAATGACCAAATAATTAAGGCTTTATCATAGACAGCGTTTCACAAAGTTTATGTTTCTCCAAATGCATCAACTCACAAAATTGAGAGATTTTATAAAGGAGTCTGCAGAATAATTCTTCCTTTTCATCTCTTTGCTGTTGTTGACTGCAGTTGGTGTGGTTGCTTTGACCTATAGTATGTTGGTGTTCACGTTTGCAGTCTGCTGTAATCAAAAATGTTTTGTTAGTTATCAGTAATCCTGGCCATCCAGATGAATTAATTCTGACTCTCTATCTCTCAAATGGTCAGGTTGGAGGTGGTGGGCCGTGATGGTCTCAAAGTCTGCTCTTCATCCAAATACTTGTTGCAAAGCTAATGTTCTAATGAACTTTAGCTCTACTTTGGTCTTAATAGCAAATGTTAGCATGCTTACATGCTAAACTACGATAGCGAACATGGTTAACATGATATCTGCTCAGCTGCAACATGTTAGCAGTGTCATTGCCCGTATACCAGCATGCTGATGTTAGCATTAAGCTGAAGCACCACCGGGGCTGCACGATATTTAGCATATTTCAATTTTTTGACAGGCCAAGACATCTCTGCAGCACTACAATACTTCTGTTTTGTTACATATTTTACCTTCATTTTTGCATTAGGGATTTGGCAGTATTGCGATTTTGATAACGTTTCAGTTAACAGTGCAACCCAAAGCACCACTCTGCTTAAGTACTGCCCCACAGAGCCATTAGCATGACTGCAGACCCTTTGTCTTGTTTCATTACAATTAACAGTCCACTCTCTTCTTTCCAGGTTCCTTTATCCTTGTGTTCTTATGGGGCTGCTTCATGTGTTAGCTGGCCGTAGCTGTGTTTCATGAAGTGTGTGTAAAGCAGAGTCCACACTCTGAAGACACAGACACTCGCGCGTATACATTTGCACACTTGCATTGCTCATCGTCCAAGTTAATGGAAGATGATATTAAGTGTTGTCAGTGAATGAAGTGTAATTACCAACCGCAATCACACATATTAAATCCTGCCAGTCACTTTTATCAGCCTTAAATCAACAGAGCGAACTCTAATACGCAGAGGCGAAAATAATCTTTTAACTTTGTCAGTCATTGTAAGAGTGCCGAGTTGTCTTTCAAACAAATCTGATTTCTCCGCTTTCAGAGGGGAATTAGGTGTTTAAACAAAATGGAGCTATTGTGCAGACACACCAGAATGGAGTGTGTTTCTGGAGAGTTGTGGGACGTGCAGGATGGATTAGGACAGTGCAGGATCAGTAAGACCGGATAAACACGCTGCCTTAGCTCATGATCTCCACGACTAATGATGCAGTGTTTGATTGCTGCCCTGTGTTCCATCACCCGGCCAATGAGCTGAGAGTATCTCGGTGTGGAGGAGTTATCTCACCTAGCCAGCTGGAGGACAGTGACAGAGATGAAAAGAGGAGAAGGAACACAGCACAGAGGGAGGAGAGGAGATGGAGACAGAGATGAGGGTTTAGGAACCAAGAGAGAGGAAGAGATAGATGGAAGATTGCAGCGCTGCTATAAACGCAAAGCACGTTTGTATTATCAGGTATCAGGGAGTAACGGCAATCACTGAATTTGACGCCCATCATTGTCGGTGTGTGTTCACGGTGTTGTAAGTGGCGTTTGTGTGCTCATCACATAATTCTTCTTGAAACATCTATACTTTTAGGGTGAGCTTAAGCTTTGTTTGCAAGGCTTAACATTTCAAAGTAAATATTCTCCATGCATCTTCTCTCTTTCAGCATCCCTCCCTCGCAGAGATTCCTCTACTTTCTCTCAGGGACAACTGCAATATATTAAGGATGCACACAACTGAAGGCTCAGATGGATTAAGCAAATGATAAATCCTTTAAATCCATGCGTCAGTAAATTAGACGAACAAATGTGTGACACACAAACAACACAAACAAATTTACTCATTTGTAAAAAGCTGTTTTGAAAGAATCATCTCTTGCCTTAAGGGATACAAAATCGAGTGTGTTGGAAAGTTGTTAATAGCTGGCAATTAAAATAACAATTAGTTCCTAAATGTTGCTGCACGCAAACGCAGCTTTATTTCCTCTGTATGGATTTCTGAACCATCAACAAATTAAAATGGAATTTTTCAGTTTCTCCCCAGTTGCACACTGACTACTTCCTTCTGTAGGTTCTCTGATTTTTCTTATGTGGTGTGTGTGGCCAGACTGTGGCTGCCTCAAGATTGAACTCTGCTTTTGATCTCACACAGTGAAAAGACATTCTGCCAACTTGTACTCACTATTCAGAACCAGATAACAGTTATGTTTGCATTGAATCTGTCTTTCATTTATCTAGTTTTCCAGATAAGCATCTTGTAACTGTTGGGTGATTTTGTTTATCCAGAGTCTCACTCTACAGGCAGAACTTGTAGAAGATTTTTATGATAAATGGCTTGTAGGCTTTTGGGTTTGTAGTCTGAAATGTTCCCAGAATTCTCCTTTGAATATATCCTTTATATATATATGTATATATACATACATATATATGTATATATACATACATATATATATATATATGTGTATATATATATATGTGTATATATATATATATATATATATATAAATGTATATGTTTAGAATATGGATTTTAGCATCTTGGTTAATGTCTTTTTAAATACACAATACAGGCGCTCGATAAGATGCTTATCCCATTTGGTGATATTGGCAGAATGAATAGTTTTATCCAGTTCTCTGGTATTTGCAATGCATAACAAATGCATAATAAAAAGTACAAGGACATGCAAATGAACAGAAGAGGGAGCTGAAATGACACTATTTCAGCACCAGCTAATATTGCAAAAACACAGGCAGTAGAGAGGCCTGCCATGTGAGCTTTGGATGTCTGCAGTGTAGAGTAATAGACAAGTGAAAAAAGAAAAGAAGTCGTCCTGGCCATACCGAGGGTCTAAAAAGGAGGCTCTTAATTGGACTGGTTGGCAACCAGTCCAATTAAGAGCCTCCTTTTTAAGAAATCTCTAATTTGTCTCCTTTTTGGATGAAGGCAGAAGTAAAGCCATGTGTTTGCTAGGAGTGTTGTTCGGTCATGTGCATCAACTACCTCCTTTTTAAAAACCCTAAGTATATAGTGTATGAAATGTAAATACACAATTAAAGGTCCATATCTGTTTTTTAGCCACACAAAATTGTGACTTTGATAGTGCTGCAGGCTAAACTAGCCAGGAGAAAGTGCCAGCCAGCAGCATCCCCTTTAACTGAGAAACTCACCTGTAAAATATTGTCTGCAGTTTCTGCTTAATGCACCTGGGATCTATGGCAGAGTAACGGTAAAGATCATCTTAAATTCATCTGAGAAACAACTGATTTTTTAAGCCTAAACAAAGTAAAGAAACAAACTCTCGTCATTTCATGACTGAATAAACAAACTGACCTTAAAAGGACAACACAATTTCATACTGTTTTACTTTATTTATATGTGGCGGACCCTGCCACCTTTCTAGCTTCAAACAGTGTTCTGGGGACCTCTTGCCTCTGAGAACAGCTTGTTTATTCAGTTATGAGTTTGTATTATTACCTTATTAATAGTTTGAATTTCTTCTCAAAAACTACATAGTGCTCCTTTAACTGTTTAGTCAGGTGACTGAATAGTCTCTGTATACTCACCTGGTCATGGCTGCTGATTAGTCAGTGTCGGCTGAGGCTGTCTTCAATGCTATACCCTATATTTCTTTTGTTATTTTGTCAACATCTTTGGAGTTAAAATCGAAATATGGAACCGCTTTTGTCAACGTTTGTAATCCCCTTGCCGGATAAATTATTCAACATGATTTTTGGAGTGCATTTAAAAAAAAACACCACAAACTGCTACCGTTCAAGGCATCACTGCCTTTGGATGCCGTGACAGCGATGTTACATTTTCTTTTGGCTGAAGTTCAGAGTTTCAAATACACAGCAATAATGTCTAACGTCTGCTTTAAACTATTCTGCAAGCATGCTGCTACAGTGCACGCTTAGAAATGCTAAAGTATTACTGCAAAACTTTAGAGTTGCTCCCATTCTGATTTCTTTTAGGGAAAAATATCATCTTGGCTGATCGCTGTCACACTCAACACAACAGTGTTGTCTTAAAGGGTCACTTCTCAAGTCTCTGAGGACAAATGTGAGTCAAGTCTCACAATCCCTTTAAAGGATGAATGCGGCCAGCATTGACTGGTCTCCTAACTCAGACTCCTTGTTATTTTGGAGACTGACAGTCTTGATGACGCAGTCGCTCGCTCAGCCTGTGCTTTGAAGTCAGTTGCCAAGCTAAAAGTTTTAAATGACAGAGAACTCATTCTTTTCAGACCTTAGGCTCAAATATAATGATACACATTATTGAGAAAAATGTATACAGCAAAGGTATTCCTACACAAACTGAAGCATCAAAAAACACATTGTATTCTGTCTTTGCAGATAGGTTTGTTATAACAGTGCTAGAAGCATTTTCACTTTCTCCAAAATCAGACAGAAAATGTATTTTTCTCTTCTCCCCAGTATAAATTAGCTTTCCTCTGCCGATAACCAGTGATGATGTGACCTTATACAGTAAGAGGGCTATTAGTGGTTTACTGTAACATTCAAATGAAAAACTGTGTGGGCTGAGTGAGTCATAGCAGCTTTCAAAGCGAGGATAATTTGTTAAAGCAGCGTCTAGTTATTTATAACTTAGTGTCCAAACGTCGATCGGTGACCAAGAAGCTTGCATGTCTCGGTCTTTGGCACAGCTCATGGTGGCTTTTAAGGGACATGAATAGAACAAGGTAGCATCTAATGTGGAGGAAATATTCTAGGATGCAACAGTTAGACACGTACTGTACTGCAGCACTGTCTCGTATTAAACTACCCAATCACATTTGCAGATAAACTGTGAATTACTTTGTCATGGGACGAGATGAAAGTGTTATTTAAAGCACCTTTAACAAGTGCCCTAAATCATTCTGGCACAGTGTGAAGTCTATTTGATTTAGCCGTGATGAAGTGTAATGGCTCTGTCAGCCCTGTCAGCCTGTGTTTCTGAGCCTTTGAAACAAGAGATCAATGCAGAGGTTGACTAGCCACCGGATGTGAAGTGGCAAGGTCAGCATGTCATCGTAGTGCTATAGCGAAGGCGTCGGCAGAGGAAACTGGAAAAAACTCATCTTTTATTCGGATCAAAGAAAGGAGTGGGCCACACACACAAACACACTCACCTTAAATCGTTGCTTCTGTTTTTTTTTCTTGATCCTCATTCATGACGAGCGGAACTTCGCGTCTCTACGGTGACAGTCAGGTTCTTGTTACCTTGACGATGAATAAAGGCAAAGGCTTGCTATCGCATGTGGTCTATTTAAAAAAAAACAACAACAAAGGACACGCCCAGTCTTTTTCAAAAGCAGTGCTCATCTTCTGGCTCAGGCACATCCAAACCGCTCATGTGACCTTTGGAGTAATCAAAAATTGGTGAAATTGGTGGAAGTATGCTAGGAGAATATGGATGTGGAGCAGAAAAATTGAGGCTTTTGTTATGCACCTTTCTGCAGCAATGGCAACAAAGCAAAACTGGTCTTTGTTTTGTTGTTGCAGCTCCATACTGGTTGGATACAGGGTGACATCTGTTCAGGAATCCCTGCTCATACACCTGAAAGGCTGCGACGCTCCTCTTCTGAAATAGAGAGATTAATAAATGTCCCTCTGACTGCTTTAGGATTAAAAAAGGAAGCACACACACACACACCACACCGTGCGCGTACGGGTGCATCATCGCCGGCACAATATGCTGTACGTTATCTCCACACAGCCACCTGTTTATATGAAGGGAGTCGACAAACATCATATGAATTCCAATAAGGCTCACCCTCAGAGTACACACACTTCATCATCATGAAGCCAGCACTGTTCACTGTAATCTAAATCCCTTATTTGAAAGCTGTGTGTGTATGAGAGAGAGATGGGAGGACGGCGGCGGGGAGGGAGATTAAAACTGACAGTTTTCAGTGGTCTTGGGGGCGATGTGTAGAGTGGGGTTAAGATAATGGGCCTTTGATATCAGCAAGGGATTGATCGTTAATTAGCAAAAAGTGTGCTCATCATGGAGCTGACAGGTAAACCAGAGATTTGAAGGTACTGACAGGATTCTCTGATTTGATGCCTCCGCTTGTGGTCATTTCTTTTCTTTTCTCCTCTTTTTTGGATCTCGACATCAAGATGTGGAATTACGGCTGCAGACCGAAGTTTAAACACAGATTTCCCAACTAAAACAAGGAGGAAAACTCTTGAAACAGTTGAATATTCACCTCACGTGCTGCTCCCATTTTCAGAAAGGAAATAAGACTTTTTTAAACTGTTGAGAATTAAAGCTGCTAATCCCAAGGATTAATACAATTGAGTTTGCTGGATTTTGGTAATGCCCTGTTTCCTAAGCTTTGCCCATTAGGCACCTGCTGCTGTCACACTCCGCTGGCCTCACAGGAAATTGCCTGGTTTTAGGAGGGTAAGAGTATGCCAGGGCATTTGAACTGCAACACAGAAAAACGCTTGCGCGCTCACACACTTAAACACTTACACACAAAGACAGGAGGTGAGATTTTGCTGCTCTTGTCCTTTGGCTTTATGAGCCCAATTACCAGCTTCGGTGTGTGTGTGTGAATGCGTCTGTGCGTGTCTGCAGGCAGGTGCGTCAGCAGACCCTGACAGTCACATTTCATGCACCACAAACAGACAGACTTCCGTCTTGGAGTGGAAGAGATGATTGGCCTCGCGGATCCTCCGGGAGGCTTTCACAAACACGATGATCTCGAGCAGCCAATTGTGGGTGAGCCATTGGCCAATGATTACCATACCTCCTCACCTCCCCTCCTCTTACCAACTTGAGACAAAGCTACAGATTGCACTGCTTGTCAGTTCAGATCCTGTTAGCACGGTACAATGAAGACAAGCCTCAGAGATGGAGTAACCAACTTTTACACAATACTTGGAAATCAAATGTTGATTTCTCTACAATTATACATTTTGGCTATGTGTTAAGTGCCATATAGTAGGTAACTGGAGTTGTTTCAGTTTCTTGAAGACCTTTCACCTCTCATCCAAGAGGCTTCTTCAGTTCTAACTAACTGGAGGGGAGTTGCAGGCTTTTAGACTCTGTGTGGGAGTGTCCTTACAGAGTCGTTAAGGACACGTGTGAGCTCTGAGTTTCAGGGTCATTAGGGCTACTTGTGGGTCGTTGACCCAACCAGCATTCATGTGGTTTTTTTGGCTATGGTTGTAAGTAAACTGTCACATACCACATATACCCATGTAGCCTAAACTCCTCTGTAAACTTGACGTTCATCCAGTCTGTTGTGCTTACACAATGTAAATCTACCTAAACAAGAGCTGTAGATGTGTGCATGCAGGCTTGTTTGCACATGTATGAAAATGTACTTATGTGTGTTAGCTTCTTCTGTTAAAGGTATGCCACGCTTTACGTTGTATGCGTTTCAGATAACATTAGAGTGGCTGGCAGTCACACAAACAAACAAGAGAGAAAAGGAAACGGGAGAGAGGAGCGTTGTGATGACGAGGACACAGTTTCATTTATGCAGAGCACAACGTCCGGCTGATGTAATCCGTCTGCAGGGCTGAAATTTGAGGTGTCTGACATGCAGTTCTGCACCGTTTAGCAGCACAAACAGCAGCAACAGCAGTTGGAACTGAAAATGTATACATGTTGATGATTAATAGGCAAGCACTGGAATTTCTCACATATTTATGTAACATTTTGTCTTTCACAGACAGACTCTTTTAAAGAACAGCAGCTGCAGCACTAGATGCCTGTAGGTGGTGACACTGACATGTCTATACTGTTTACTGCTGGATAAATACTTCCTATTAGTTGGGATGCTGTGTAAAACCCAAATACAACAGAATACAGAATATAAAACACAACTATATCTATCTCTCTCTCTCATATATATATGTATGTATATATATATATAAAAATACTGCTCGCAGTGGGTGTCTCATCACATATAATGTCATAATGTCAAACAGATTATTTTTTGGTGATCATTGCTTGTCCTGTCCCGTATAAAACCAAAAGTAAACACTGACTTATTAATTTAAATCCAGATCGTGATCTTTTCCTAAATCTAACCAAGTAGTTTTATTTTCTAAACCTAATCAAACTGCGGCTGAAAAATTTAAATATGTTTAAAATACTTATGGTAAAGAGCCATAAAACAAATCTCTACAACTCTTGACAGGAATTGTGGTCGCCCACACAGAAGTCAAATAATTAGTCCACTTAGGAAGACCCCTGTTGGAACCCTTATTTCTAAGAGTATAGTTGCAGGTCCAAACTGTTTTGGTGGGGGTTTTTCTTAGGACCCAAATGCAGAAAATCAGAGACAGGAAGTCAGTGAATAAAGGACTTTATTTCACAAACTGTGATTTCCGGAGAGTAATGGGGAGGAGAAGACCAGACTTGCAGGAAGGCAGGGTTGGCTGGAGCCGGCATGGAGGAACACAGGAGAACAAACTGGAAGTAGTGTAGAACAGTGCTGGAGATTTCTGCAGCCAAAGAGAAAGGGCATTAGTGCAACGGCAAGAACACAGAAATCACTCTGAGTGTATGGAGAACACTAAATCGCAGCACTACAGTCACTGTATGGGGTGTAATAATCTAGCGCCGAAGTGGTGGAGAGACCAGGTAGATAAAGCCAGAGTGTGATGAGATGATCTGGAACAGGTGTGCCACTCTGCTGCTGCCACGCCCACAGACACACACACAAGAGAAGGTGCAGGTGAGGGAGAAAAGGAGGGAGGAAGAACTGAACACAGAAAAACAACAGGACTGCCACAGTAGCACCATGACACAAACTGCTGCTGCTGTTGTTACTTCCTCCCTGAATGTGTTACAGGTTGGCATGTGAAGTACTTTCTCCATCGTGGAAAAACTGCAGGTTGCTAAATGTATGATGCAGCTACAACCCAGGACCTTCAGGTGTAAACAGAAGCAAAGGGATTTGTTAACTTCTGCAGGGATGTCTGCAAGACTCAAAATTGGCTTGATAAAACCGACTGACCTTGGCCCTTTGGATCAACCTGGTGGAAGCTCACCTTCTCAACTAACAAAAGGCTTTCATCAAGCCTCTCTGCACCTATTCACAAATTTGGCATCCTGTTGTAAATCATACAACAGGCATCTGGTTTACTAAGCACCAGCGAGAGCAATGCATCACCCGACCACACATACGAATGTATCATCGCCAGCGCCAAGGCCGACAAAAACAACAGATGAAATACTCCACACATAAGGTAAACAAGTGGCCGAGGAGGTGGAGATACTCCACCGCCTTTCCTTTCCCAAACAGTCTGATGCAGGATGCCATCTACTCATGCGCTTTCACACTTGGGCTTTGCTCATTCCTTCACGCTCAAACCCCGTACACCGGCTTTAAATAGGCCAGCACAAGTCGTTATCTCCCCTTTTGTTTCCTCCATGTTTCCCTCCCGTGTTGCTCTGCCACGAAAAATTACCAGTCACTTCATTATATCTATAGCGATGCTTCTACTGACCCCATTCTCTTTTCTCCAGCCCTCCCTCTCCCCACTTTACCCAACACCATTTCCATGTACAGCGCCCTCAGGGAGGAAAACGAGTAATTAGTATGCTGATACATGAGCCAGTGGTGTTGCCATAACTAGTTAAACAGCTATTTCCGCCTCTCACCATGTAGTGAAGGAGCCTCTGATGTGCGTGTGTGCGCGTGGGTGCGAGTGGTACTGGAGTGTGTCTTATAATGAGGCTGAAGTTACACAGCGGTACATACTGTTCTTGTCACAGTGAAAGGTATAACGTTGATGACAGATGCTCTCACTATGTGGTCTAGCACTGACTCACTCCCATCTATCTGTCTGTCTGTCTGTCTCTTTATGCGTGCGTGGGGTTGTGCGGTTACATAAGAATCCACACAGATTCCCGGGATATGTGCTGTGTTCGTTTGTGCGAGCAGAGGCGCGAGGGAGCGTTACCATGACGATGGCATTAGAAACCAACCTTACATCAAACCACGTGTGTGTGTATATTTGTGTCTCCCTGTCTTGTTATTCGTGTGTTTGTGCCAGTGTGCTTCTGCATTTGAGATGGCCTCGAGGTGCATTGAAAGAGAAGAAGAAGAAGAAGAAGGGAGGAGGATGGCGAGGTGATGTGGAGCAGAGGAGAGGTTTTTTGGTGGAGGATGGAGAGGAAAAATGAGTATGCAGGGGAAGTTAATTAGAGGGAGGGAGATACTGATTGTGGACCCAGATGTTTCCAAACGATCTGTTGATACCACACACACAAGAAAACACACACTCTCCCTCTTTCACGCCTTTGAATATGTCATTTTGCCAACGCTGTGAGCAGCCTGTGCACCTTTGTCAAAGCTATGAGTAAGTCGTGTGTGGGCTCTGTGTGTGTGTGTGTGTGTGTGTGTGCAAGCATGTGAGTGTTTGAGTGTACTTGCCTGTGAGCGTGCACGCATATTTGACCTGACCTACTCCCATCAGATTAGCTTTGTTTTCTCCTGCCAATGCTACGGGGTGTGAGTCCATGTTTGACCCACAGCATGGGTCACCTCTCCTTCCCCTCAGGTCCCCACACATCTCCACTGCCACTCTGTCTCACTCAGAGGATCTTAAGGTATCATAGTCAAGTCCTTTTTCTTAATATTGCTTAAATATTGGGTATTACAATATATTATATAACAGTTAGTCTCAATATCTCAAAAAGTTGTGAATGGATATGCATGAAATGTGTTGAGTTGATCATGAGAACAACTTTTTCATTCACACAAACATGCCCTGCCGGTAGATCACTGGGCAAATTGAATGGTTGAGGTCGAGTTGAGGACAAAAAGATTAAGCATGCACTGACGCAATATAACATTACAGAACCATATTAAATAGTTTCTTTGTCAATGTCATTATAGAAATCAGTGCCGCCAGTTACAGTTATTCAGTCACAGCTGGCTTCATTTCAATAAGATCTGCACAGTGAGATATACAGACTTTAAATTTGTGAAAAAGGGGGCACTCGAAAGGGAGACGTACCCTGAGTTGAGGTGCTGGCATTGGGAGAGAAAAGTTAAACTAGGATCTACCTTTCCAGAGTTGTAAAAACAAATCTCGTATAGTATCCCTTCAAAGTCATTGATGTATTACTCAAACTTGGCTTTCTGTGGCCTCGTTTGTAAAAATGTTCTTCGATTTTATACTTGAACTTTCCAGCAGTGTGCTTCTGTTCGATTCTTAGAAGATGCTGAGCATAATAAACCTTGCCTTGGTAGGTTCTAAGAATCCCATTTGTAACGTACACACCTGTGATCTATAAATTTCAATTCAACTTGAATTGACAGCTCCAACCTTGAGATTTCCCCTTAATTTATGTCAGCGCAAATGAAGGTTCAGTCAGGAATAGCCACGGACCAAATGAGGAAATCAAACTTTTCAGAGGATGAGATCACTGCGATGGTAGGGGAGATTAAAAACAGGGAACAGATGTCATTCAGTGAACTAAATAGTGGACTGACAAAGCCAAATATGCAGCTTGGGAGTGTGTTGCCACAACATATTGTTCATAAAGCTAAAGCAAAGTTAACAAAAGGCGTAAATGCATAGGCATCTCAAACTACAATATACCTACCTAACCAGCAGTAAAAGTCACTTATGTAAAGTCTAGACTTGCTTGGACACAAGATCAATAACTAATTATATGTGGTTTCTTATTTAATTATAAGATCAAAACTGATTGTAAGTCCGTTATAAACAAGTCATTGTATGCAAATGCATACTGCATTGTATATTGTCTTTTTACCAGCAGCTTCAGCCACCTGCCAACACCAATGCAGCATATTGCATAGCCTAGACCCTAAAATGTATATATATATCTATATACACATTTTCGGTAATACTACACAACTTTGCAAAACAATTGGTCAGGGCGCCAGTGAAAGACTGTTTCTGTTGACCAGGTGGAATGACAGCGACTAGGACATCACACAATGAGACCTCTAACTTATGAGGATCTAATCACACAACACTATCACTAGACAAGAGCAATGATGTTGGATCATTCTGAAAAGCCTTCAGAATAATGTACGCTCACTTTTTTGTACATTTGACACCAATCTTTTTAAAATCCTTGCTGTCTACAATCTTTGCACATGTAAATCTCTCTAAATATAAAGTATGATATGGTTAAGGTTAGGTAAAGCATCGTAGTTGTGGCAAACTTCTGTCTCCTGTATAAAAGTTGCTGTGCCCATTCAGGATACCAACTTTCAAAAAGGGAACGCATCTTGGGGACACTGAATGTTGGCAGGTACGAACATATTGCCTCGGGTCACTGGGCTGAATTAACCTCTGTGTCATCAAGATGTCGTTGGTTCCACTGACTGGTAGCTGATCATTTTAACCATGTGGGTGATTTGCACCTCGACAATACATGAGAGTCGTTGAGGTCACATGGGACTCATGTAACAGAGCCATCAGATTCACATGAATGGATGTGCGAATTGTCGTGAAACCACCGGGGTAAAGATGTCAGAGGAGAATTGTCATGTGTACTGTATGCCCCATTGCCAGGATAACATTGTGTGACTCTTGCCTCATCACAGTTGCTTTTGCTGGGAGTTTTATTTGACTCCTACGGGGCTCTGTCCCAATCTCATCAACCAACTGCTGTTTACATCTGGGAGCCATATGTTTATTTTCTATCTCAGTCTACGATTGGTGTTAAAACAAACATTTGCCAAACACACCATGAAAGTGCATCATGGGTGATAATTCAGTTAAATGTCTTTGGCCTTTTTTTTTGACCATGTAATGTCATACCTTCTATGTTCTCTCATTATTTATTTTTTTTACAATAATCAATAATCAGGACAGCAGACAGCAGACGGTATTTTATATTTTACTTTGATATATTTGATAAGCAGGTATTTGTAATTTGTAACAAGACAGTTTTTGATGTATCTGTGCCCAAATTTGACTGTTGGTTAATACATTTTTAATCGATTTCATGCTAAACAGCGATTAATCGATTAATGATTAAGTATTAGCATCCCAAACAGACACAAAGAGACAGTGGTAATTTGAAACAAACATACTGTATGCACTAGATCAGGGGTCAGCAACCTTTACAATCAAAAGAGCCATTTTTGCCCCCGTCCCTCGCCAAAAAAATATGTCTGGAGCCGCAAAACATATTTGTGTCTTATAATGAAGGTAACACGGCCTAGAAAGTCTAAATTAGCCTGTCAAGATTATTAATCAGCCTCAATAAGCGTTCATTTATAATTCCACATGATGTGGCAACTCTGCAGTGGGCTACTTATGCTTACAGTATAAGGTACTTGAACTTTGCATTTCCATTTCAATGATGCCATGTTTTGGTGCATTTATGACATAGAAGAACTAACCTACAATAAATAGAAATAGAGGAGCAATACAGAACTATATATGCAGACCTACTTAAGTCCTCCCTGTGTTTGTGAAAATGTACAAAATAAAAAGTAGCCTCATTTGATAATAAATAAAACACATAGTGACAGGCAGTAAAAGTAAAAAAAGGACAGTTTAAATTTATTTTAGTCCATTTCAGTGTGAGTTAATCCTTCTTTTTTATCCTTGGCCACAAACAGCAATCAACCCTCGGGCTTGAGCATTAAACACAATGTGTTAACTCAGGATCATTCAATTAATCACAACTTGATAGAACAGATACAATTCTGTGTGTAGGCTACGCATTTTTACTTTAGGAGAATGCAAGAATCACTGTCGGCCTAAAGCAGTGATGATGATAATATATATATGTGTATATATATATATATATATATATATATATATATATATATATATATATATGTATATATATATACATATACATATACATATATATTATTCATTTTCATGTAAAATGTCAAAGCCACAGGGAGCCACTGCAGTGGGGCAAAAGAGCCGCATGTGGCTCCAGAGCCGCAGGTTGCAGACCCCTGCACTAGATCCACAATATGGTATGAAGCCTCTGACCCTTTTTTACTAAAGTTTTTCGTTAGTTTGTAGGAATGTATGAGATTGTATATTTGCAGATATCCAGAACAGAATTATTTTCCAACTCATTTTGGCCGATTGCTATTACTGATATATGCACATATTTGTTCTGCCTAATTGCAGAGAACATCAAGTCTCTCCTGCAGTGAAATTAACATATTATTATGCTTGCTTTTTTCGTGATGGCCCACAATGCTTTTCAAACATACACATTCACTGAGCAAAATAATAAACTACTCAGTCAGGTTGGGTATTGTGCACATAATTAAAGGTGCATTATGTAAAAATTTTAGTTGAAAGCGTTAAAAAAAAGTTAGCATGCTAACCAGCTAGCCCTGGCACATCCGAGTCCAGAGCTCCTGTGCCAGCAGTGTAAACACCAACACCATCACTCCCCTGGTTCTCCGGGCTCCCAGTCTGTGCTGCTAGCTGCACTGTTAACTGAGCTACCTGACTAATGGCAGCTACAGTTTGCAGCAGTTAGCAGTAACTCTGGTGATATGCTCCTATTTTTATGAAATATGAAATCGACAGGTTACCAATTATATATTGCACCTTTAAAGCGTAATGTGTTACGCCTGTCGTATTAGCAGAAATGACCATTTGTGGCTGATGCGGATATTTTATTTCAAAGCCTTTATCAGCTGATACTGATGACACTGATATTATCATGTGCTCCTATTTGTGTAGCACACCCAAGTTAAATAGCAGAAAGATAGCTACAGTACATGTATCCTGTGTAATGATCAATACTATCACCCAACTGCACAAAACTGCATGATTTAAAATTCATTCAGAAGCTCATGTCCTTTTAACCCAATTTAAAACTCTTCCCTGATAAGGCATCTGGCTATCTCTTCTCTGCTATTACTCTGCTATCTCTCACAGCAGTCTCCCAGCTGTGAGTTTTCTTAGCTCCGAGCTCTGCTTATTTCACTGCGCCCCTTAAAGACCAAAGGACAATCTCAAGACCTCGCTGTCCTGCCAAAAAAAAGTTTAATAGTTTTGAGTAAACTTTTTATGGTCTTATTGGCATCCATGTTTTGCTACTGTTTAGGATTATCAGATAATTTACATGTGAAGAAAAGTACCAGCTGTTGGTCATGAATATGACTGCAGACTTATTTTGTGGGAGGATGACATCTGTGCTCCTGCCACGTTAAAAGAATTAAAAGTGACCCAGCTGAGCCAAGAGAGAGAGAGGAAGAAGAGTCATAGATAGACAAACGGATAGCGGGAAAAGAAAGGCAAAAAGAGCTAGAAAGGGATAGTGTGTGTGTGTGTGTGTGTGTGAGAGAGAGAGAGTGTGTGTGCATGTGTGTGGCCTCAAAGTGCTCAACCTGTCATTCAAGCTTTAGGGGTTTATCTGTGGGAGCAAGGGCACCTGGCTTAGCTGGCTTTGCTGTGGGGACGGCAGATATCTGTGTGTACACTCGCCGAGGATGTGACAGCAGGTATCCACTAGGGGGGAGAGATATGACACCGTGTCATTATGTGCGATGCATAAAACATTCACAGCAATAAGCTCTGCTTTTTTTATGTTTGCCACCGTTTTGTTCTCTCCGATCGCTGCGAACACAACACACACACTCACACACAGAGACATAAACATGGTAGGAGCAGTGGGCTGGAAATGCAGATAGAATAGAACAGGGATACATATGTTCACCCCGGCCAGTTATCTCCCCCCAGTCAATGCACCACATGATGACTCCCCGAGAGGCTTGAAATTACAATCATGACCATGTGAAGTGAAAATATTTTGGTTGAACGCATCCGCCAGCTCCAAGTTCTCTTCTTTTTCCACTGACAGACACACACGATTGTGCACCTAACTGCACACATACAAGTCTATACGTTTGCAGCTGGCTGGGTAAATCATTTTGACAGCCGAACACAGATTATGAGTCTCTGAGCTGTCTCTTCAAACAGGAAGATGGCACAAATTCCCATGA
Organism: Pagrus major; assembly: GCF_040436345.1. NCBI lineage: Eukaryota > Metazoa > Chordata > Actinopteri > Spariformes > Sparidae > Pagrus > Pagrus major. The sequence goes on along the minus strand of NC_133232.1, from coordinate 20,201,956 downwards.
GGGGTAACAGTAGGAGGTGGCAGTGGTAGAGGCAAACGCAAACTGCTTATTATAAGAACACCAAAAAAGAAGTATGATACATCTGTTACCCTCAATAACTGAATCATGTTGAAGTAAAGAACGTCAGGAATTAACGAAGCGCCTTCCTCATCAGGAGGTTCTGGCGTCATTTCGGCTCGTGCTCCTCTGTTCCACCACCACATGTGTCAGCATGTGTTCAGGATCACTCTGTGATCTTTGCATGAAGCCCCACTTACCGCTCCGCGTGCCTCCTCCAAACACCTCCAGTAAACTGACGTCACCTAACAAACGTCAAACTCACGGCAGCAACACAATCCTGATGTGTCAGTGCGGATTGCAAACGCATATTATAATTACGATACAGATATGATAGGCAAGAGTTCATAGTCATATCCCGCTAAGTAAAGAAGCACGGATAAGCTGTATTTGCAAATCATTAGCTTTTCATTAGTAAGTGTCAGAGCAGCTGTTGATCAGTATGAACTTTCAGAAAGTACAGCTATTAGACAGGCACACATTCATACACTGAGAGGCTGCCGTGCAAGGTGCCAATCTACTTATGAGGAGCAACAGAGCACTTAACCAAACGGCGCACTGTATTTCTGTGTTCAGCCTTTCACACATCACTGGGTCGGGGATCCACAGCTCCGACTGCTGGCAACTGAACCGCTGACCCTCCGGTTAGTGGAACGACCCGCTCGACCTCAAGAGCCACGGTCTTTCCAAACTCATCACATCAAAACATATTCAATCATTGAAGTCATTCTTGAGAAGCAGTGAAATGTGTGTAAGTCTTTTATTTAAAACACAATGAGCAGCATTTGCAACTTAAAAACATGGATTGCAATTTCACATCTGGTGATAATAATAACAAAACATTTAAAAAGAGGTTAAGGTTTGACCCATGCTCTCAGTGTGGACACCATACAGAGAGACTCAAGCAGCTGAAAAATATCCATATTTATCATTCACTCACTGTTATTCAGTGGATGGAAATTTTTAAAGGTCAGATCACACATGGAACATAAAAATGCACATATAATCATTATTTTCAATAGTAGTTCATTTTCACAGGTTTAAAAGGAAACCTAGCAATCTCAAAAGTGCACTGCACATGCTGATAGCTTTAAAAACAACATGTTATTCTGTTTTCTTTGTCCTGTGCAGCTCAGCTCGCTCTCCCAGTTTCCCTCCCACACTTACCATGTTTACTCAAACCGTACTAAGTGGTATTGTTTGGTACAATATGGAAATCAGATGTAACATTTTAGGTACTGAGCAGTCATCCTTGCTACCGTCTCGCAACCTCCTGATGACGATGAAGCCTCTGGTGGTAGTGGCCGACGTTTTGGGGCTTGCGGTGCAGCCAGCGTGGATATCCAGGCCAAAACCATGTTTCACAGGTAGCCAGTGAATGTAAATGAAAAAAAAGCTAAAAAAAAGCGAAATCATTGTTAGACAACAGCTGGTGGCTTCCAAATTTGCATTTTGGCCTATGCATTGCGCCTCTTATGCGCTCCACATGGACTGTTTACCTACATGCAACCAAAGCCCACCCAAACATTCAGACACCAGACAACACTTGGAAACCAGAACATTGTTCTTTGTCGAAAGATTCTGCATTCATATGCAAATATCTGTTTATGAGATTACCCATACTGTGTATGGTGTGGATGTCCTCTGTATTTAGTGAGCAGAGCTCTTATTTCCTCGATAGTTTACAGCAGGCTGTAAGAGTTAATTGACTGAGACAAAGAAATCCTCTGTCTGGTTTTTGTTATTCTCACAATAATGAACATCTCATCAGAGGAATAGAAGCATTAACTAAAAGACTCCAGTATCTGTCTTGTAGCTTTAGTTACACAAATCTGTCTCTGAAATAACTCACAGGGGAGATAGTGGCACTTTTTCATCATCCTAATCCTAGACATATCCTGAAAGCATTACACTGAAGAAATGCAGCGATAAGGCTGTCTCATCTCCTCCGCTGAGGCTAACACAGCCAAGGCCAAAGGCTGGCGAGAAGATGTGTTCGCTGGAAGACATCTCCCATTTCACAAATGTTATTCTCCTTTTGATGCCTGTACAGTGGTCACGCAGGGTTGCAGATTACATGACACATTGTATCTGTGGGTACACATACCTGTTTAAATTCATGTAAAATTTAGTCCATGTCTGATTATTGTTTCACTGTTTATTTCTCCTGCCACCCCACACACAAAATGGCACACTTTGTTGAAACCATAGAGGAGAACAAACTATCGGCATATACATCTCTCATCAACATTCAGTTAGTGGGCACAAGAAGTTTCATTGGCCAGCATCTAACAATTCCCAAATCCTCCTGTCACAAACAGCGGCCACAGAGCATGGTGATAAGGGCGGGACTGGTTCCAGAGGAGGTTGCACAGCTTTCTGGACCAGCGAGGTGCTGACCTTCTCACAGCAGGGTGGCGGCCAACAGGGCGCTGCCAACATGTGTATTCTGACAGTCTGTCTCCATGGATCCTATTTGGATCTCGATGGGAACCAGTTATGTCTACAGTAAATACTTGCAATAACATGACACATGAAACAGGCAATAATTTTTTCCTCTACACAGTCATACTGTAGGTCTGATGTGACATATTAGATTAAATATTATAGACCATGGTCAGTATTTCACCAAGCAAAATGAAAACCCAGTTTTTTGACCACGATGCCTTATAAATTAGTCTACAGTCATAAAACTAAAATCCAACGTTTTTGGAAAGAAACTACAATAATTTGCTAAGAGCGAGATGAAAAGCAGTATCGATGTAATTTCTGGGTATTGACAATAGAAGTAGTGATTAGTTTAGCATAAATGGGGAGAATCAGCTACCCTGGTCCTTTCCAAGCAATATACTACTAATGCCGCCTATTTTAAGTTTCACAAGCAACACATTGTTATTTGTTTAAAGGTGCAATATGTAAGAATTGGCCAGTTGTTGAATTCAAACTCCAATCAAATAGGAGGCAACATGTCAGCAGAGTTACCGCTAACTGCTGCTGACTGTAGCTGCCATTAGCTAGTTAGCTCGGTTAGCCGTGCAGCTAGTGGTCCTTAGTTGACTCAGCCCAGACTTGGAGCGTGATGCACAGGGGGAGTGTTGGTGTTTACGCTGCTAGTTCAGAAGCTTTGGATCGACATAATGTCAAAACTGTCGTTTCTACACATTCGGTTGACCATTTTAGTTAATTCACGAATGTTTTAAACTAAAATTCTTACATATTGCACCTTTAAAAGCATAAATGCACAAATGACAGTTTGTCTTATAGTGTTGAATACGTATTTGGCAAACAACAACTGGGCTCAAAGACTATGCACAGCTTCCAAGAGTCTTGTTGTCACAGTGAAGTTGGCAAGTGTGATTCCATAATGCAGAGACATGAGGATGTAATTCTCATCTCACTCTAGGAAAGAAGGCGAATTAATGTATTTTAATGTTCAGTCTGTGTGACACAAAAAAGGCTCAGCATTACTGAACTAGACAAGTTCTTAACAATGTATTTGCATTTAAATTTTGTTAGGCAAAGTTTATATTATCTTTATTAAGTTAAACATTAGTTCCATCTTGTTCGTACGTTTGACCACAGCCGTGATTTCCTTACGTCTTGTCTTCTAGAGTTGTACAATAGTACAACAGGTGCTTAAGTGTTTTAAGTGATTTAAACCAGCAGCATATCCACTTTTTCATCCGCACAACGAAGCCCTTCAGGTTGCATTTTTTACGTGTGGCCACGGCAACAACTTTACCCGTCTTTCCATTAAGACCATTCAAATCTCCCATCTGCTCTCATAGCTTCGTTTCCTTCACTTCCCAGACCTCTTCAGCCAAGCCCCTTTCCTCTTGGCCCATTACATTTCATCATCTCGGCTATCCCTTCTGTCATAAGTGGCCATCGGCTTTTAACAAGACGCGGGAGGCCAGTGAAGCAAGCATGGTTAAACGCTCTGCCCCTCCATTTCCCTCACTTGAGCGCAGTGGTGATGGAGTCTCATGTCTGGAAGCTTTATTTCCCCTGTGGGCACTCTAGCATATTGTGGGTCATCTGTAGCACTTAAATGGCTGAGCTAGTGAACAGATCCCAGCCTAAGCCCCTCCACAGAGTGCCTCAGTCTCTGCCTCAGTCTGTAAGCCTACAGCAAACAAAACAGGGAGGTATCGCAATGGATGATCAGTTTTCCTTCACAGTGAAGGCGCTGTGGGGCGATGGGCCGTGGTGGCTGCAGACGCTGTCATGAAATATTCTGTTAATCATGTGAACCGTATATCTGCCTTGTGGCAAGTTTGTGTGGCGATAAAGCATTCAGTCCTGCAACCTTAAAGGGGCAACGTGTAAGAAATGGCCAGAATTTCAGTTTAACATTGGTTTGGTCGAAATAAATCCTCAATTCACAGTAAGATGTAAAAATGTTCTGGCTCTAAACACCGTTTTTAGGCACTGCTGAGGTCCGACTCTGTCACACATTCCTATCCGTGTCTTCTCGTCCACAGAGTCATAGTCCTGATCAGGGCCGCTGTTAAATGCTTCTGTACTGGATCCACTGATCCCCTTGCCTGTGGTGACTCCTGTCCCCTGTGGTAGCTGGCAAACTCCATTCAGCTAATAATGCCACTAGCTTCAAAGCTAACTGAGAAAAGTAGCAAACGGCAGCTAGCTTAAGACAGAAATAGCCACTGCAAAGAGTATAGTGAGCAGCAGTAAGCGGTTAGGCTGTTTTTGGAGCTACCTTTGAATTTTTGAGATTTCTTACAAAATTGAAGAAAAACTAAAAGAAAATACATTTAACCTGTAATGGCATGGAATGGCAATGGCTGATGCTAAGGCTAGCTTAATTAGCTAGAGCTGCTGTAATGATTGATGAGCTAGCGTTAGCTTCATGAGGTTGATGAAACACAATCTCTGGCTAACTTTTAAATGTTGCTAGCTGACTTGTTTTAATTTAATAGAATCTTGTAAAGGTAATCTTAAATATGCATTTGATCGCCACATACAATGAATTAAACATAGTGCTAAAGCTACGAGTAATATAGCTTAGAGCTAGTTGGTCCTTGTGTTACAAGAATGATTCAGACAAATGTGAGATTAGACTGATTTGTCATTGAAACATAATCTTGCTAACATGCTTGTTCAAAACAGTATGTCTCAATTTTAATGTTACGAGAGAAAATGGGCTCGGTGGACGATGCAGTGTAAAGTTCTCCAAATTGAGCAGGACAGCTGCTAATGTTAGCCCGCACTCTATTAGCATCCTAGGACACTGGGGATATGCTAGTTGTGGGGGCTTTTTTAAATGTGAAACATAGCTTAGTGTAGAAAGTGGTATTCTGGCCTCAGAAGTCATTCTGGGTTAGGTTACTGCTGTAGGTAGTGAGCTAGTTAGCCAGATGTGCTTTTGTTTAAACTTACATTAGAGTAGACAATTACCATTCAATACATCTCTCCCACTGTTCCTCTTGTTTTTCCTCCAGCATCCAAACACTTGTCCCACAGCCCCATGTGCACTGCTTCAACATGTCGAGAAATCTAAGGCTTGGTGGACTTGCTGTTCCACATTATGGTTGCTAATCTATGATTGGGCAATTACTGTTTGGCGAAGAAGTTTAGTGAACGGTCAATTTCATGTTCACCAGTCAATTATGTTTGTAGTCCAAACACTGTAACTCCAGTGTTTCATTCGAATCCAACAACCACTGTACAAACCACATCCACAGATGCTTCCAAATGGCTGTTCAAACAGATATGGGCAAGATAAAAACCAATTATGAACAAAATGGGAGATTAGTCCACAGCATGGAAACAATTTGCTGATAACATTTAAAAATCTGGGAAGGTTAATGGAGCTAAATCTGCAGTGTTGAAAGGGTGATGGTGTGCGATAGAAATATAAGCTGCTGTCATTCTGGCAAAATGTATATTTGGTGCCAAGACATAAGCCCATTTGTTGATGTGAGCAGAGAAAGATAAGCAGAATGAGAGGGACGGAGAGAAAACTGCTTTAACATTAATTTCTCAGCTACACAAAAATACACTCGGGGGGGAGGAAAAGCGCATCAATATCACCTAATTGGCATGGACACACCAGAGTACCCCGAAGAACAATCTCAGTGCAACCTCTGCCTGTGTAGCCGAAAGACAGAGTAGGAGACAGAAATCAAGACGGATGAACTGGTGTCCTTTGTATTGCAGAGAAAGCTCTGTGATAAGTTTATTATGTGACACAAGTGTTTAGTGTGGGTTTGTGAGATCTCTGTGGCGCTAGTGTCTTTCTGAAAGAAAAGAGAAAATCGCAAGAAGACAGTCCTCACAGGACGTGTCAGGTAGCATCAGCCTCATTATAACACTGAGCCTGGCTCCGTTCATTACCGTCAGATCGAGTTCTTTGTGCTTTTCTTCTTCCTCCAACGACTATATCGATATGCGTCCAGGCATAACGCTACACTTTTTCGTCTGTGAATGAGTGGGCACAGATATGCATATGCGCACCTCTTTGTAACTGCACGGCGTACATTTGTGTGTTATGCTGCAGTCCTGGCGGAGATGCAGAGAATGGTGTGGTTTGTCATCGAGCGGCACCTGCTCTGTGAGGCTGTTAGCTTCAGCCTCTCCTCTGTGATTTCAGCCCTGCTCATTATATGGCCCAGAGCTGCCTCCACAGTGATTCAGCCAAAAACCCTAATGGAGCATAATGAGGCACATAGTTTCCCCGCTGCCTACCAGACACTGAGCAGGGAATCGGGAACCACTGTGTCACAGTGCCGCAACCCTTGACAATCCACCAATATGGAAGAAAGAAAGATGTCGCTGATATCAACTGGACGTCATGACGTCCCTGCTTCTCTTTGTTACAACAGATGATCTTTTTTAAGCCGTAGTTACACATTAAAGTCGAGCGCACGCACCAGCCGCCTCAAATCGCAGCAGTAATAAACCGACCCTCGTTATTGGCCGTTACATCTATAAGCATCCACTCTGAACAGAACGGACAGGTCTCATCAAGCTTCATCGCTGCTGGAGGCCAAGTTGGAACTAGTAATACCAAAGTGAGGCCCCGTTGCCTCCCCTCCGATTCTCTGTTCAGATCTAGCATCAGTCAGAGGCTTTGGGTCCTGCAGGTTTCATTTGGATTGAGGCATCTGATCTGACAGACTGAATTTGGCTGCGGATTAATGCAAAAAACATTGCATAATGTAGGATATAGGCAGTTTGAAGTGTGAAGGGGAGTTTGGAGAGTTTCGTCGAGGGCAACTGGAGTGCAGATGGATGCAGGTGTGCGCGGGGACGGACGGAAAATGTGTTCAGAACAACAAAGTGTCAAAGAAATTCTCGGATATTTCCATTACAGTAGCTATGCAGTGGAGCTGCTTCAAAGACTGCAGACGCTATGGGACCCGTCTCCAGTGGAAATTGGAATATCATTCACATTTTCTGCGAATGGCCATCTATAAAAGACGGTCAATGACAGCAACCCTTGTGAAAAAACCCAAGGCCAATGATAATTGTTGCGCTCTCCTCCGACTTCATGCTTTCCAGTCGCGTATCCTTGCGTTCTGATTTCGGAGCTCGTGCTATTATTTAGGCTGCGACACATTTTAAATTCCCGTTCTGCACCACAAAGCAGGCAGCCGACTCCCCTATCAGTCAAGTCATTCTCTATGTGTCGTGTCAGTTTGGTGTGAATAGGAGATAATTAGGAGCTGCATCCTTTTATGCTGGGGATCACTATAGAGACCCAACAAGTGGCAGCATACACTAGCTGCTCTCGGAACAGATCTGCCTTACTCACTTTTCCTCCCGCTGCCATAGGCTGAGTGGATACGTACGTGTTTGTGCACGCGAGCTTGCGAGGAGGTTATTTGTGGCAGACTACTGTGGGGCCTTTGTTTCCCCCGTCTCTTTGCTTCTGACAGAGGGAGGAAAGAACTCTAGCGCGCTGTGCTTTGATCATACACTGGAACAGCTTCATACAGATAGAGGGAGGGGAAGTGGGGAGTGAGATGGAGTGATGGAAACGTGAAAGAGAGCTAGAGAGCAGAGGTGGAGGGATTGGTGATTGAGCACAAGGAGCGAGAGGGCGAAAAGAAAGTGCAAGCACAAGCTTTTTCTGCAAATAAAATCTCTCTGAGTTTTTGTGAATCCGAAATCAATGAACACGGATTAAAAAGCGATGGAGGGTGTAAGACTGACGATATAAACTTGGAAAGTCAAGAAACTGAAACTGCCGTATATTTGACAACACATCAGTTATTGTAGGAGGAGGACACAGGCCGTCTCCACGAAGAAATAACCAATGACATTTGGTCATTCGTGCAGGAAATCTCCCCCTCTGCATCCCTGACAGTGCAGTAATGCTGACATCGCGTTATGCCCGTCACTTTGGAGCGTCACGTCAGTCAGAATTTTTGAGTGGCACGTCGATCTAAGAGTAATGTGCTGTGAAAGGCTGTATGCAAACGAGCCCTTCCTCTCTGACGTAGAAAATCGTCCTTTTCAAAAGCGTTTTTGACTTAACCTTATACACATGTTATTGTGCAGTACATTGTTGTACATTTTTATGGCATATAGAGTATTTGTTGCTCATAAATATATGCCCTATGCCCTGGTTCCATCCTTTATTGTCTGATGTAGCCTCTTGGATATCAGATAATCGCTGGACGATTGTTGTGGCCCCCAAAAAAATCACAATAACAATATCATCAACAGTATATTTGACCAACTATTCTAACATTTTCGTCAACAACCTCTTTTTCATGACTGAGACGAGACGACGACAAACTAAAAATAGATCTTTGATGATAAAAACTGTGACGAAACGTCTGTCAAAATATAACCAACTCATCTCTGTTACTGATTGACATGTTGATTCCCAGAATCCCGGGTGATGCATTCCCAAACCGATAGTGAGTTAGCGACAACAAATTCTTCTTCTTCTTTAGTCTTTAGCAACCAGCGTTAAGGTGTATTACCACCACCCATTAATGACAATGCAAGAATGGGAAAAAAAAAACCAAATGATATGAATGAGCTGTCACTGTTTGTGTCAGCTTGGACGTGTTTGTATTTGTACTCTATTTGTACCTTATCCATTAGTTTTAGCACTATTATCTAGTGCAAGTGTCAACCAGTACTCTTAGCTAACTAATCCAATCATCTCTCCAATAATTTTAGCTATTTAATTCAACCATTTATTAATTTTATCCCATTGTTCTGACAGCCTATTATACCAAAACCCTAACAGTCCAAAAAATGTCTGAGAAGACCTGCCCAATCTTCTAGGTAGTTGGAAAGACAATGGTACGGCACCAATCCAAAACCTTTAGCTAACTAATTCAGCCATTTATCTTTAGTTTATTATTATTATTAATAATAATAATTATTTCAACCACTTTTACAATCGCTAACCTTGTTAAACGTGTATCCATTACTTCAGGCTTTTCACCATGTACCATTATGTTTAGCTATCTCATCTACTGTATTTACTCACAGCTAACCAGTTCAACCATTCATCCATTACATGAGCTAGCTGTTCAGACATATCTGCTTGCTTGCTAACTAGTTTTCACTCACTTTCCATTGCAACACCGGTGTCACAACTGAGTCAATATGTGGATATGTGTTTATTTTTTAAAATCAAATTAAAATTTCTGATCTTTAAAACGAGTTGATCTACTCCTCAGTCTTTTCAGGTACCCCCTGGTACCTGCAGAGGTCCCAGGAGTACAAGCAGGCTACCTCTGCTCGGGATTGGCTGCCTCATAACAATAAAAACATAAATCCATGTTTTATTCATTCACCACTGGAGCTTATCAACTTTCTTTGGCACTCTTCAGGCAAAAAATTAAAACTCTTTACTGCTCGGCTACTTCAGAAGAACACATTAAAAGTGAGCGCCGAGTTTCAGCCATGCATTGGCCTTCATCGTGAAGCCGAGCCGAACAAAGAGCTCTTGGAACATTTTTTTTCCATTAAGCAACAAACAAACCAAGCCAAAGAGGTTTTTTTTTTAGCTATTACACTGACAGAAAGCCAGATAAAGCAGTCTGGCCTCTTTTTCTATGAAAGCTGTATTGTTCGAATTAATTGACCACTGGGTTCAGAGAAGAATAATTTTTTGCACACCCTCCATAGCTCCACAGTGGTCTGTATAACACACACAACTGGTGAAAACAGACACTAGAAGGAAGATTTAATATGTATTAATGAATTATGTCTGCTCCGTCAGCAACATCCTGAAAGCTATTTATTCTCCCTTCATTCCCCGCCATCTGTGCAAGGTTTGTTTTCACTGCTGACTCCTCTGCTTGCGTTTAGCTCTGGGGTTATACAAACACAGCCAGCTACTAATGAAATATAGTGATAGATGTCATACCTTTAGCTCCAGACGCCTCGGCATGCCTCTCGTTTTCAGCAAAGAAAACACCTCGTGTCAACACATTCACCAGGAGGGTACACACAGGTTTAATACCTGTGTCCTGTTTTGGCTCTGTCACAACACCTTCCTCCAATTTTGATTCGGTTTTTATGTTTCTACTACGTGTCGTCCATTTATGTGTGTAAGGTGGGCAAATGTATGGGAAACTCTCTGTGGGTTGGTACTGGACACGTCTGCGTTTAAAAACAAACACAGAGTGAAAGCTCGTCAGTTTTAAGTTACGTATACCTGCACAGTTATCAGAACCACCTCCTTCTTCTGTACAACATTTCTCTCCAAGGCAAGTGCAAATTTCATCAGCAAGGTGTGAGGTGTGTGAGGTGCTCCGTGAGTGGGAACGGAGTGATTTGCCTTTAAAATTCCCTCATCAAAAACACATGTGGGTGGGGAGAAATACAATCTGACTGACAAAGCCGGGGTTGCTTGAGCTGTTCGTGAGTGGGAGCTCCATTTTGAGTTGAAAAGATTATTTTAAAGTCGGGTCAGTTATTAAAAGTTCAGGCTCATGTTTCTCTTTGACAGCTATGAATATTTTAGTTTAGTTAAAGTGGAATCGAAATTGAAATTAATTTTTTGCCCAAGAAATCACATATCACATAATTGTGCAGTTATTTGGTAAAAATTATTATTTTTTTTTTTTTCATTAAGCAACAAACAAACCAAGCCAAAGAGGTTTTTTATATCTTACACTGACAGAAACCCAGATACAGCAGTCTGGTAACACCGCATGTTTCATGACATCTGTTCTTACACATATTATGTCATTAAATGTCATTTTATTCCTACAACATGTCATTTACTAACTTCTACACTGGCGATTAGTACATACAGAATATGATTTGTTTGTCGTATGGATTTGGAACAGAGCTTGTTGTAGTAAGTTTTTGTAGTTTCAACAACTCCAACAGAGTGATAGGTCTTCTCCCTATAGGATTGCATCTTGTCCCGTCAGCTGTTATTTCAGTGTGTCAGATACAGATCAACTTTAGGTACATGTGAGTATTGTTAGACGACATAAAAACTTTAACAGGGCATCTGTAGTATTAACCTTTGTCGGGCACGATCCAGTCCAGTGATTTCAGTTTGCCCTTCAGCGTGCGTGTATCTGTCTGCACAGTTTACTCACTGCAGTCTTAGGATTAAGTGCCTACCTCCCATAAAGACGTATCTTAAATTAATGTCTGGAACAGTTGTTGTCACTTTCTCCCGAGGCTGAGGACCAGATGTATCAAAATCTAACTCTGTGAACATTTCTTGTCAGGCATGGGTTTGGTTTCTGCCCTGTGGGGGCCGGCTCTGCCGTCTGGAACTGTGTGACTGCGGGGCTGTGGGAGATAAAGAGTTGTTGCAATCAGTTGGTTTCATGTTCCGAAGGTGTCTCTGGCCCATGCTGTCAGATAAGGGTATAAGACGCCTTTTGCTCAGATTGCCTCACCAGCTCTTAGCTGCCAGAGCACCAGGAAAGGCAACACTTCTTGTTACATAAGGAACACGAGCGGGAGACAGTTACATCTGCGGTTGTCAGTCAGGGTATGACTGATTCGAGGTGAGATTTTGAGGGTATGTATCCGCTAAGCACATTCCACACCTCGGTAAAACCTACTGAGCTGTGGTATCCGTCCAATTCTCATTTGCCTTGCCCCAGTTAACAACGTTCTTGTCTTCTTTCGAATGCAATTTGCAATTTTGTTTTCATTTTTAGATCCAGGGTTTTAGTTAATTGTCTCTCAGAAACCACTAACAATAAATCCAGTGAGGAATAACGGGATTCCTAATGTTTACCATAGGTCCTGCACCACAGGGTATTTTTTCTCCAGAGCCTCGGCATTTCACTCAATGCATTTTCATCTAACTACCCTTGAACTGCAACAACACAGGCAAACAAGGTTAACAAGACAAGTAGAGCATGCAGAGAACAAACATCTTCTTCTTTAATACCCAGGAAATTACTGCGGCATCTTAAAAGCAGAGATGCGGAGGGTAAAACTACAGGCGAGCAAACAATTTGTGCTGAGATGTTTAGAACCAAATTGCCAACGAGTTAGCACAAGATGTGAGAGGCGAGGAAGGGACTCGAAATTTCTCTCTAATCACTCGCTATTACTGACAGATGGAAACCAGCCTACACCAGATCAGACAATGCTCAACTCAGATCACTCCCACTGTGGCATCAGCGGTGACAGGAAGCACAGAGTAATGACAACCGCTTTTAAATATAACAAGCTTTTGTCCTATTTAGGATGAGATGAAAGCACACAGGGTAGCAGAGTGTAAATTGTGCACAAATAATTAAGAAACAGACAGTTGATTTGGGGAAAATTAAAGAGGATTAATATTGGAGTCTTTTCAACTTCGGCACATCTGAGAATGTTATTTTCCACTGATGTCAGCGTGGAAATGGTTAAGCATGATGTTGTTTTTCTAACCCTGTTATCGCTTGGGGAGCCCACAGGCTCTGCACCAGGAGGGATTTATCTTACTAATATTGATTACGCTAATTACACATAACTGATTATGTGCTGAAAAACAGTGAATGGCCATGCATCTTTCTTAGTCAAAACAATGGAATTGAAATCATGCTCAATGAAACACATCCTGGAATCAAGAGACGTTGTCAAATTAGACATGATGGAAATTAGACACGCTATTACTTTCAACCAGATCTGTCACTAATCTCAAAAATCTCCCTTTCTTCTTGCAGTCTTATGTTGGATGTAATGATATTAAATATGATTGACTACTTGTATGTCGCTGCCTATATGCTTCCTAAACGACTGTGTTTTGGCAAGCTAGATGAAAGTGTTAAAGCAGCCACAAGGAACTTTTATTTTGTTGATTCTGGGGGCTCCTGTGGACAAAGGCAGTATGAGCACCACCACCTTGTCGTAAAGGTCTTGATCTGGCTAGCACAATTAGTAAATTTGTTAAAGAAACGAGAAGGATGCAAAAATATTTTTACCTCCGCAGGGAGTGCATTTGTTTTTGTTTGTTGGTTGGTTTGTTGGTTTGTCAGCAGGATTACACAAAAACTACAAAATGGATTTCCACGAAACTTGGATGGAGGATGGGTCTCGGCCCAGAATAGAGCACATTAATTTTTGGTGCAGATCCAGATAAAGGGGCAGTCCAAGGATTTTTTGTCTCACTTTCTTCTACACTTTCGTTAATTTCTCAGGGAATAATAATAATGGATCTTGATGAAAAAAATCAGGCATTTGCAGGAGTCATAGCAGTGAAATAGTGTGAGTGCTTTTGGCTATGTAACATTATTAACTCCAATATAAAGATCAAAGTCAACTTTGTTTTAGTGCCGTTCATTCAGCCTACATGTAGCCTACAGCTAACAGATTTGGTTGCTTGGTAACAGTAATTTTGTTGACAAAGCTAAAGTTGGCAACATTGCCTAGTAATGATTCATGTTTATGATTTCACAGGTATCCGACCCATATCAGGCATTAAGAACAACTATTTAGAAATATCTTCTTCCTGGTAGTCTCTTTGCTTACGTAGGTCATTAAGAGGCATCAGTATGAAATTGAGACTGTTTAAAGCTGCTGTAAGCGTCATTTTAGCTAACTTCCTGTCCATTTTGCAGTTAGCATTCCCCTCCCTCCTCTCTACGTCATAACACTTGCATGATTTCTTTCTTTTCTTCGAGGCAGCTTTCTTTGCCTCTTTCTTTTCTTCAAGCGTTTTTTTTTTTTTTTGGCCTGGCGTATTTGTATATGCCGTCAAGTGGGTAGGGGTAATAGAAAATGTATTTTCTCTTATACTGCATGAGCTGGGAGAGGCGAGACGTGGGTTACTGACCAAACAGTGATTATAATAAGAAAATAACACTTACAGCAGCTTTAATAACCAGTTAAAAACTCCTTGTAGTACATTTAACCCAGGTGTGAATGGCCTCTTTCCCCAGTGTGTCTCCAAGGAACCATAGTACTCATCCAGAGAGTCTGAAAGCTGCCTAAATGTATTATTTAACATCCTATGGAGTACCGATACAGAATGTCAATGACTACAATTGATTTGGTATCATGGACATTAGTGTCTACTCAGATGGTGATTTAATTGACAAAAGGACACTTAAAGGACAGAATGCAGAGCCGGGATCAATATCATGGTACTGCTGCTTATGTTAAGCAGATTCACGTCCATGTGATGAAGTCAACTGAAACAGGGTCAGGCCTTATGCTTACTGACCCAGTAGAACACACACTGAGCTTGACAGGATAGTCTTTGAAGATGTGTTCAACTTATGTTAATTTTATAAAGTGCGACTGTCATGTTTCGCTGCACTTTTATCGTCTTGTACTCACACGTCTAGGGCTGCCGAGGGGTGGGTGATGAAACATGTTCGTGTCTGTCACAGATTCTAGTTCAACAAAGATTTTCCATTTGCTGTTGTACACCTCATTGGGTGAAAGCTGCATATCTGTGGAAGAAGCACGTGGCACATCGAAAGTTTACTGAAGCCGGAGCACCTTTTTGCTAATGGAAGGAGAACGTGGATGTTTGAACAGTGACTGAGTACAAAAAAACCCCACCTAAATTAATCATTCACGCCTTCATCACCTGGAGACTGGATTGTTTCTCCCTCCTCTTTGGCATCTGAAAAACATGTCTATCCTGTCTGCAGCTAAGTCAAATCTCAGACACCAGGGTTTGTCCAGTCAGTATTTTACAGAGTCTGGACTCCCATTGCTTTTTTGAATTGATAACAAAATCTTACTGATTACTTTTTAAGCACTTGAGGAGCCTAGCCCCAAGTTATATTTCTGACCTTTTATGCCTCATGTTCTCTCTTGCTTCATGACTTCTTGCTGTTCTAAGATACTGAAACCCAAAGGTCACACAGCTTTTCAGATTGGGCTCCCATACTGGAATGGTTTGCCTCAGGAGATCACATTTGAAGTGAAGGAAAAACACGTTTTAGTGATTTATCTATTATTTTTGTTTCAATTTTAACTGTTTTATTTGCACTTTTCTCAGCAACTTTTCTTAAAGTGTTATATAGTTCAAGTTGTATTGTATTCAAATAAATAAATAAATAATAAAAGAGAAGCACATATATGTATAAAACCAAACTTTATCAACTGATAACTAAAAAGAGATGTATTGATTGTTTAAGTAATCTATTAAGAACATTTGTTTTGACAGCAAGTTTGTTGTTTCCAACGTGTTTTATATTGTTAATAGAAAGAAAATCAAAGAGGCGTCTTGTACACTAATCACTTAATTGTGTCATTTACGTTTAATGGTCTTAACATATTGCCAAAGTACAAAAAGAAGGATATAACTCACAGCAGTTTTAACTACTTGTTGGATAAATGTTGGATTGATGAGGGGAAATCCCTGCAATCACACACTAACGAGCACACCAGTTACCATGTGATTTGCTACATCACGTACAAAGACTGATGAGTCGTTCAGCTTCTGAAATCATGCCACTATCAAACATTTACTGCTAAAAAAACCTGTGGTTGGTCCGGTTGCTTTGAGGCTAAAAACAACCTGCACCAGAGATCCTCCTTTTAAAGAGGTCTCAGTCTAATTTCAGTCTAATTCAGTCTAGTCTCTGGTTGGTTTGAACCAGATACCAACTGACAGCCTCACACCAGCCCGAACCAACTGTGCTAACTGGAAAAAGAGACCAGGGTTAATTTTAACCAAACCAAGCAGGCTTGGTGTGAAGAAGTGGTTTGCTTTTCCTCGGGGATGAGAGCCACTGCAGAGTCCCATCATTCAGTCACTGTACACATCTCCAATTTCGCAGCATTGCTTGGAACAAGTATGGCAGACTACATCAACTCTTTACAAGTGTTGCTCCTGGCCAGTTTTAGACCAGCAAAGTGTTGGTGTCGCTCTGGAACCAGCCGGGGGCCAGGTCTTTGGCTGCTGAAACGCAGAGTAGGTGGCTCCGAACCAGCACCTGAAATGCCTTGGTGGAAAAGGGGTATTAGACAACAATTTAGGTTTTGGAAAAATTACTTACAGCATTTTCCAATATTTCCTCAAGCTCCAGACACACGAAACCAACATCAAAGTTCTAGTGGACCAAATGTTGTGTCGCCTCATGTCAGCTGTGTCTGGGCAAAAAAGTTGCACTTGAACACACCACAAAGACTACAGCAGACGGCCAACTACTGCATGCATTCTGTACTTGCATGAGAGGAAAACTGTCCATACCAGCAGGTGGCTGTAATCTGTATTTGTTAATCAAAAGGGAAACAGGAAGTCTATGGATAGTCAAACGGATGTTTTGATAAAGCAGCATTTGCCTACAATTTTCACACCACTCTCTCTCCCCACTGTTTCATAATATACCTACTTTTAATCGAGAATACGTCACAGTGATTTCTGTCGCTGACGGGCTCTGCCACCAATTCAGTATGCTAAACGGGCCAAAAAGTTGCTGACAAGGACTTATTTGTGCCCACAGTTGGGGACTCGCCTTAAAAGCTGGGGCCACAGACGCTCACCAAAGACCTGACATTGTCTGTCGGCCTGGTGTGTCAGGACCGTACTGTACCATTGTAGAGACGTGAGTATTTATACTCTGAATGATTGATATCGATTAATAGTTGCCGCTCTAACTGACCGTGGCTTTCCAAACTAAAAATGGCATTTACTGAAAGCAGCAATCTACATCCATTTAATGAAATGTTTGGCAGGTGAAGTGCCAGTTTTAGTAAATACCAAGCAGTTGTCAACAAATATACCCAAATATATGCATAATTACATATCATATAAAAACTGTTGTGTGATATATATGATTGTGATGAGTTTTATTCCCCACTTAGTAATTTCCAAGTTGGGGGTGTGTATGTTTTAACACCTGTAATTAGCAAACGGACGGACATAATTCCTCTTCTGTGCAATAGCCCTACTGATTCAACGAGAGACATCTCAAAAGGGAGTTTGCCAAGTTGACACTGAGAGAAAGTCTTGCAGTCCTGAGCCCCGAGGGCCGAAAATTGCAGATGTACAGTAGAATGAAAGATCCTGGTCTCTCAAAATTTTGAGGGAAACGAGCAGGGTGTTTTAAAATGCAAATTCAGGTTTTGTATAACGAATAAATGCATTTTCTCACCACAAAAGGATTATATAAAGGAGATCAGCCAATTACTTGTTCACACCTTAGAGGAGATGAGGAGCAAGGAGAGAGTGGTGGAGAGAGAGTGAAGAAGGCAGAGAGAACAAAAGAGAGAGTGGAATAAAGGAATGCTGATAAAATGAGACAAAAACAGTGTGCTAGTAGACTAGGGGGTAGATTAAGCAGGAGGTAGACTGTTTCATTGCTGCCACCACCAGCAACAAATCCCCCAATAATAACTGCACCCAATTTCAGTGTTGCAAAATAAAGAAATAAAGGAATGCGGCTTAGGCATCAAAGCGTGAAAAATCCCTCTGTGGTTGAGAGCTGGATGCCAGTGGTCTCCCTCCTGGTATTATGGCAGATCTTATCAATGAGGGGGGCATTTTGTTGGCAGGATTACCCAGGCTTTGTGAAAGGGGATATTCATTAACTCCTGTTGACATCTCGCAGAGCGATCATAATCCCACTGAGGAGTAGAGGACGGGGCATATGAACCGGAACAGAAGCTTTCTGCTGCTCGGTGGCACTGAGATGTAGCCGTCCTTGCACTCTGCCGTGAAATGCCAAAGGTTCACTTACGGAAGAACGCACTTTACCCAACAAATACAAAGACCACTTAATCGTTAAATAAAATTAGATCGTGAGTACAAACCACAGACTGTGGAAAAGCCTGCGTGTAGCATCTGATGCCACCCGATCGGTTTCTGAAGGGACTTGTGAAGCTTGGATGTGTGTTTACCACTCGGCGCCATTTTAGTCAGAATCTGAGACCACGGAGGTTAAGCCACGGTCAGACGAGCAAGTCACAACCTGACTGAGCGTGACCGGCTGTCAAGTGAACACACCTCTAAGGGCCTCAGTATGATCCAAAAGCAAGGCTTGTTTCATTTTCAAACAGCATTTGAGCCCCCCTCCTCCCCACACCTCTACCTGTGAGGGCTGTGTCCAACATTTGTCTGTAACTTTTCAAAACAAGTATGCCCACTTCAAGCAGCAAGTGAGCATGTTGTTGACTCCTCACACTACTGCTTCTGTCGCTCTTTGCATGAGGTCTGTCCAAAATTGTGCGCCGTTATCCCCATTTGCAACAACAGCTATCAATACTTCGATCAGGAGAGACTTCAATCTGAATGAATTAATATTTTGGTTGCAATGTGCACATCAGATGGGAAAGATGTGTCCTTGGCCATTGACTCTGGATGTAATGAAGTGACACGGGATTTTACGGACTAGAGGTGAATGAGGTGGAGGAGGGTCGGAATGGGGTGGAGTCACCTGATTAAGAAGGGAGCGAGAGCATGAATGAGCATTAAGATATTCTTCCTGTTGAGCTTACACTGAGCTTCATTTTTTGCTTTTAGACAGGGTCGGGCAACACGTTATACTCTGTGGTTTGTTTTACACAAACTGAGACTCTTTAGACCTTAAAATCTTTATGTTGCAGCAAATTACCAACATTTCCTTGCATACTAAAAAGCGACATTTACAATTTGATGGATTTTTTCATTAAGAGGTATTGAAATGTAATCCCGAGAGTTTGATGAAGGGTTAATGTCAGTTTTGACCCTGTACACTCAGTGGACACACTGGTCCAGTACAGTATTCACTTATTGCAGGGGATGGAGGTGGGGGAAGGTGCCTAGCTTCTACCAGCTGAGGAGATTTACCAAAGTTGTCTGATTTTCTTGTTCAGTGTTTTTAGCCTGGTTGTTAACGTGAGCTACTGATTAGCCTACGTGTAGGAATCACCTGGGTGCAAATAAGATTCTTTTGTGGGTCTGAACCATTTCTGGTTTCCATTTTCCTCAGAAGTACCAACAACAAGGGACAAAACCTTTAGTATATTCATTCATTTGATCTATACAGGAGCTGTGAAAGCAGATAGAATGTTGTCAGGCTGCCAGCCCGACTGAAGATTTCCTGCCCGGTGGCAGACGCACTGCATAATGAAAGTGTGGTTTATAGATGAACCAATCTAAATGCTGATGGTGTCATAATTCTATAGCCATTAAATTCTGCAGTCAGCATTTACTTTATAATGATACATTAAAGCGTCATTATGCTTTAACGAATCATTATGATTGTATATTAATGATTGTAAGCTTAAGCTAACTGTTGATGGTCAGTGAATACCTGCAGAAAGAGGCTGACTGTTTGGTGCCCCGCAATGTCTCGATTTCTATTTCTACGCATGTCAAATACAGAATATGACACATGTGGGTATGGAGGATTTGTAAAGGCTTCTTTGTGATAATGAGTAATTGATGGCATTTTTCAAATAACTTGCCCTAACCTGATTGCGTAATAAGAGCTGGAATTAAACAGATTCACTATTTTTAATGTGTTTAAGCACTGATATGAGGCCACAGCACTGTCCAGCTCTCCTCCTCCCCTTCCCTCTCTCCACAGGCTGCCTGCAGTGTCCACACAGCCTTGATGAAATATGCATCAGCCGTCTTCACTCCCCTTGTTGTTTCTGTCCTCCCCCTTCCATCCATGGCCAAGCAGAAAACTAGACCAAAGCCAGGTGAAGTTGTCAGTCTAGACAGACAGACAGCCATGCAGTGTTTAAGCACCTGGGAGCTCTTACCTCACCCAGGTGTGCCTTTACCAAATAATTATTCACAATGTTGGCAAATGACAGAAACACTGCCTGGTGGAAGCAGAGGCGGATGAACTGCAAAAATCTTCCATGACCCATGTAAACCTGACATTCTGTTATATTTTTTCTAAATGTCAGCACAACACAGCAGTTATACTGTAAATGACAATCAACTGACAAAACATTCAAAGTAACATCCAATGAAAATTGGTCAGT
This sequence comes from Pagrus major, assembly GCF_040436345.1. Taxonomy (NCBI): domain Eukaryota; kingdom Metazoa; phylum Chordata; class Actinopteri; order Spariformes; family Sparidae; genus Pagrus; species Pagrus major. The sequence goes on along the minus strand of NC_133232.1, from coordinate 20,181,562 downwards.
GAAAAAAAACATATAACAACAAGAATGTGTGATACGGTTGAAAGCTCAAGATAAGGCGAGTAAATGGACTTTGATTTGATTTGGGATTGTTAAGCCGAACCACTATTCCCAAGGTCAAGAGTCTCGATGAAGCTCACACGATGCCAACTGATCAGTTTCCATTACAGCTGACCAAAGCTCAATCCACTAATGAAGAGGATGTGATATGGTCGAATGCCCTAGCTTGCAAGTGGACCTTTATAAGCAGCATTCAGCAGAACCGTCAGTCTGATTCGGCCACTTCCTCGTTTCATCACAGTGTTGAACATCTGTAGCTATCTTAACTTCAGTTTGCAGATGCACACACTCAGTCATCCCCTACGTTCAGTGTTATTTCTGACAACAGACTGTCATTTTGTTGGTATCATGCATGAAAAATCAAAACAGAAACTTATTTCTATTTCCGCCAAGGAGGTTTTGTTTTCACCCGTGTCCGTTGGTTGGTTGGTTTGTTGCTTGGTTTGTTGGTTGGATTGTCGGTTGGTTGGTTGGTTGGTTGGTTGGTTGGTTTGTTGTTTGGTTTGTTGGTTGGATTGTTGGTTGGTTGGTTGGTTGGTTGGTTGGTTGGTTGGTTGGTTGGTTGGTTGGTTGGTTGGTTGAATTAAAGGGGGCTGTTGGGCCTTGGGGGAGGTATGCGCTCTACTGACTGCCATTCTGCACAACCAAATCTGCAGAATAAATGTTAGCTAAGTACGTTTCTGCAAAACCACAGATAAATTCAAAATTAACGTTTCTTTATGTTGCAACTTTACATTCGTTTAGGTTACATTTTTTTTAATTTCTCTCTTGTCATGATGCTGTGCTTTTGCTCTGCTTAGGTTATGGCACAAAAACCACTTGGTAATGGTTGGGAGCACATCATAGTTTGCCTTAAAATGCCTGTTTTGGTCCCCAGAAAAATGCCTGCAAATGGTCAGACTTCCTCTGAAAAATAGCCGGTTTTGGTCGCCAGTGAAACGGTTGGACTCACACAGACTCAAATTGCGGTTGCCTGTTTGGCAGCCTTGTAGCTTGTAATAATATGAACTGCTAACATTAAATCCTGGTGACAAAAATGAGTCTAGTCATGAGTTTCATGCTACGACATGAGTGTACATGTGTGTACTAAAAGCAGAGAACAACACCACAGTATGTGTCTCCCTTCTTGCTATTATATGTGCTATTTATAATTACCTCATCTTGATCAGTCTGTACGGATCCTAACAAGTGTATCACCATGGAGACTGGTGGGAGCTCACTGCAAGGAGTAAGAATTAATTAATTAAGGTTAATGGTGGTAACTCAGCAACACTGTAAGCGTCAGCAAAGAGCTTTAAGTAGCAAACTATGAGGAGGGGAGTGAGAGAGCGTTCCCCATTCATTTTTCATTCATTCATTTTTCCTCACACATGGCCACAAGCACAAAGGCAATTTAATGCACCTGTTTGGATTTTAAAATAAAACTTCCTGACAGCTTTTGACCAAAAAAGTCACTCAAAACATGGTTATGATATCTTTGTCCATGTTTCACATTTTATCAGCCGTTAGAAGAGAAATCTAACGTACCCGCACACCTTTGGGATAAACAAAAGCCTGTCAATCATCTTTAAAAGTCCTCATGTATGAAGTGTGAAGTCACATTAGTGTCTCTTACACAAATCTGTTTAATTGATTCACTATTCCGTCTCCCGCCTCAGTGATTAGGGCCATTAAAGCTCTTTTAATGGGACAATCTCATTCAAGTGATTGATATTTGGGGAGAGGAAAGTACAGCTCCTCAGGGGCTGGGCTTCACTGGAGTTTGGAAAAATGTGGCAATTAAAAAATGTCTCAGCTAGACCTGGTCAGAGCAAGGGGAGAAAAACGGGCTATTAGGGAAGCCAATTATGAATTAAATAATCTATACTATGTAAGTAATTAAGAAATTTGCAAAAGTAATTAGGTGGTTGAAAGGTGGCTACTGTATGTATATCCTGGACATCATTCATGATGTTTATATTCTTTGTTAGGTATAAAGAGTCATCATCCTCGACTCTTTTTCTCAAAAAAGCTGGACACACATATAAATATATATATATTTTCCTTTTTTTTTGGAATGATAAAGATTATTTCCCACTGCATTAGCTCCGGAAGTGCAGTAGAATCAGTATCAGTATATCAATGTGTTGGAATGCCGAAAAACAGCTCCAGGCTATAGATGCAGTCTCTCTTACTCTAGTTCTCATGCCTGTAGGTAAGGCCTCTGGCATTCCCGTCAGACTGATCCTCAAAGGTACTCAGTGTGTGTGTGTGTGTCTGTGTGTGTGTGTGTGCAGGTGTGCAGGTGTGTTCATGGTGCCACATGTTTACTCTAATGGAAACCATTCCTCACTCTTTGGCTGTATGCACACTGCCCGGCTCTCTTCAGCCATTTGTATTTTGTAAAAATTCCACACCAGCGTTATCTATCACACATGATCTCAGCAAATTAACTGTTGGAGCAAAAACAATTTATATGCCAGCGACTGCAAGTTAGTTTAGAGCGCATTCATTTTTAACGATGGTGTCGTACCAAAGTTCTGCCTCTCTCAACTGCAACAAAAAAGTTCGACTAAGTTAACGTGACATAAATAGCACGCGATAACATTTATGGGATGGTGAAATAATCAAAAGATTTTTATTATTCATTTGAGAGTTTTGATCTATGATTGATGAGTAATAGTGAGGGTTTCTTTTTCTTTCTATTCATGGGATTCATATTGTACAATAATGTGGAAGAATGGGAGTGTGTGTGCCCACATGCGGTATTTTTCTATCTCTGTTCATGAATATTTATTGATGAATGTTTTTTTGTTCCAAACATGATTATAGAGTACTTTAAGTTGTTATGATGTCCCAGAGCAGCTCAGAAGTCTCATCTGAATACCTGATAAATGATATACATTTTTTTACAATAGCAAAACGAATAGAATTTCATCCTCCCATGAACCAAAAGTAGAGCAGAAGCAGCTTCACTACATTTATTCTCACAGCAAACAGCTAAAGAAACGTGACAACAAATAGAAAGTTGATAAAGTGCTCGCACAATCCTGTAACAAGAACAACCCAGCACAGTGATTTTAGCATCACTTCCTCAAACATCCCTCTGGAAAAGGTAGATCCCTTTGCCTGGTAGTAGTCCCCTTTCAACACAATGCACTTCCAAGAAAGATGTTGATAACAGGATTCATGCTGCCCAGTCATACTAAGGCTCCGAAGCTTCCACCAGCTTCAATCGATTATGAACATCAAATGGGAGGACTATGTTACCAACCCTGCGGTCCTTGAGATAGCTCGAGGCAACAGCATTAAAGCCATCATTGACAAACATCAGCTGAGATGGACTGGTCATGTGTGCCGCAAGGGTAACGCCAGATTTCCCGCCAGACCCCCGACAGCAAACTCCGTGGGCCATGGGTTCCCTGTGGTGAAGATCGACTTAAACAGTGTTCACCATTGTTTAGAGTGTTAGCATGCTAAAATATGACCAGTAGCACCTAAATGTAGGGAAGGTGATTCTGGAGAAAAATAGCTGATTGTTGAGTCTCATTGCTCGGTTGTCAAATACTAACGTGTCGGATTAGAATTTCGTCAAAATACCGTCCCAATGCGTCAGTATTTGACGACCTGAGAATGAGACTTAACAATCAACTATCTTTTTCCAGATTTGCCTTCCCTTCAACACAATCCAACAGCAAAGGTTGATGGAAATAAAACATATGTATACCAAAGTATTGGACATGTAAAAGGTTTGAAATGATGATGTTGCTAAATGAAAAGTCGATGGAACACCACCTAAGTTATTACAGTTCATCCTCAGAGCGACAATGATGTTTCTACCAAATTTCTATGGCAATCTATAGTTTTTTCACTAAAAACCACACGTGTCAACCTCGGGGTGGTGCAAGAGGAAAAGTCAGGGGATCACCAAAGTGAGCGGGCTTCATTGTCTGAGGTGTGTGAATGTCTGAACAAAATTTCATGGCAATCCATTCAATAGCTGTTGAGATATTTCAGTCTGGATCAAAGCGGAGGATTGACCGACCGTGGCTAAAGATTCGTTCCTGCTGTGTCACATCTATTACACCGGCAAAATAGTCCTATGACTCCTTGAATTCTCCGCACCTGCGAGAGATCAAAAAAACTTCAATATGGCGAGCGTTTGAAGTGTTAAACCCAGAAAAGCACATGAGGAGTGAAGGTGTCACACTGCATTACAAAACCTTTCATGCTCCCTTGTTAAAAGGTGGGGCCAGCAGAATGAAAAGTGATACCAGATGGTGATAGCAAGGCAGCATTTTGTTATTTGGCAACTGCAATTAAATTTAAGGAAAAGGAAACGGGGGAGTTATTTAACCATATTTCTGTTGTTTTTCTGGTTTAGTTTGGTAGGATACTTTTGGAAAATGATCTGAATGAAGTGCAGAGTGCGGCTGGGAAACTTTGTACATGTAAACAGTGTTTTCAGATTTAGCACCATTAGTGTGGGCATAGCCTTAGCTTCTTCCCTGGAGGATAGACAAATTACATAAAGGGGGGGGGGGGGAGAGAGACAGGAGAGGAGGGGAGAGAAAGTGTCATGTCCTACTTGAGTAGGTGGATTAAGGAGGAGAGTAAAGAGAACCCCTCTGATGATTCCTCATGTTTATTTCATGACACGATTCTTCAGTAAATAATCTCTCCTCCAGCATTTGCCACCACAACATCCTGTCCGTGCTGCCTTGTGTTTCTCGTCTAAAGATCTCATCATATTGTATCCCTGACCTCTTAAACTAGGCTAAAAGCTCTCTGAGGGATTAGATATCAATCGGTCTCCGGCTTGTTTTTACTTCTGTACATTTCCGATATCCGTCTTCATCTCCTCTCTTTTTCCTGGCTCCTGCCTAGATCGATTTATTTCTCCTTGTTCCTCTCACTCTTGAGCCTTCTCTCTCCCTCTCGTCTTGCCCTTGGTTTGTTATGTAAGCACCGATCTCCTCCTTTTATCACCCATGTGCTCATTGTTTTCTATTGCCATGGCAATGTGCTGCACACATCAATGCAATGAACTGCAAATCTCCCAACAATATAATTAATCTCTGGGACTGATCTAATGCTCACAGATGATGTAATTTGCACTGATTGCTGACATACCACTGGATGTTTTATCTTCATTCCTGTACTATCCATGCTCTCTGTGTCTTGATGCCTTCTGCATAATTTTTACATTTCATACTGCCACGAGCGTTGAGGTTTAAGAGGATGCGCTCGCATAAGTGCTTTGATGTCAACAACTTGGTTGGATCCTTGCCTGAAAAACTTTGTGTATCCCCACTGCTCTTACTTTCCACTTCCTCCAACATCAATACCCGTCATAGCGCTGCATGTAGTGTGAGGTTTAGCGTTTTTGCTCTGAGCTAATCTCTCTCGGTGCTCAAAAAGCTGAAGGCCCACTGACTCCAGCCTGCTGACTCTCGCTCCACTGTCTCCCAGCAGCCTGTTGCCATGGTTACCTCAGCTCAGTGGCAGGCCAGTGCAGCAGCAGCCTAATGTATGATACAACCTCCTTCACTAAACACTAGTGCTTTTGTGTCGCTGTCATAAGCCACCTCCCTGACGCCTTCTGCTCGCCCCTGCAACCATCTCCGCACTTTGTGGGCCTGCCTCGGACAGCGTGGAGAAAAATGACAGATAAGAATTAGTTCATCAACATTTTGCGAAAAGGGCACGTGCACGGGTCAGGAGAGACAAACGACTATCAATGTAGTTCCACTTGACTCCGTCAAACACGCCGGAACCCCGCAGGCCGAGCAAGAGTACATTTGGGCATTTCTTGTTTATGAGCGGTTTCGTGTAGATATGCTTTAAATTTATGCTAGCAGAGAGAAGATAATGACCTGGGGGATGTGTCCTTGGAGGGATGAGTCAAGAAGCTGAGGCGAAAGGGAGGAAGGTGGCGGGGATGGGGGAGATTATTCAGGAGATAGAGCGGCAAGGGGAGAGAGAGGTGGCTCCAAAGAAAGAAATGGTAAATGTGTGTAGGAGAGGATACAAGGGATGAAAAACAAAAGAAGGCTCTTGTTAATGCAACAGTTGGATGTTGTAGGCTCGCTGGAATATTTCGCCAATGTTAATTCATCATAAGTGAGTTTGAAATGAATTTCTGAGTATTCTGAGGTGTTTACGGAGGGTTCTTGAACGCTTTACACCGTGGGCCTCCACTCAGAAAAACATCAAGACAAATTGACGGCAGTAAAAGTATGCCGAATTAAATATGAGCAGTTCCTGTTGGAACTGTACTCATGGATCTACAGACAGCTGTCAGTGGATGACTTGAGTTATGTGCGAAAGGGGATTATGACAAGTTAAAAACTTGTTCTTGTTTAAAACTAATTCTGAAATTAAAGTCAGAATTCTGAGCAAAAGAAATCAGAACTTTTTACAGTGGCCCTAATCCTCCTCTGTAGTTATGACTCAGAGGACAATTTTTGATCAGAAAAACAAATCAGCAATTGGGAAGTCAGGGTTTTAAAGTACCTTAATTGTCTGTGTGAGTTTTGTCACTGCTGTAGCTCTGTTCTGTAGATTTTTCTATTAAAAGATTTCTCATTTCCTCTTAGGGAACAAAAAGAAGACAGATCATGTCATTGCTTTGCCTGTCTTGGCATTCGTAAGAATAGAGATGCTCAATCTGTATGACGGCATCTGGCTGAAATAAATGATGCGTCAGAACAGACAATACATTTCGTAGAAACACTTATGAAACACCTTGTGAAGACACGAATATACAACTGTCTCTCTACAATAATGTGTGTTGTCGTCTATTGCATCAAGACGGGATATGAAATAAAGAGAGCAAAATCAAATGAATTATATGCTAGTCTGTGCTTTCCCATATTTGGATAATGAGGCCATGAGTTATTTAAAGTCGCTGGGATGGATGGAGGGGCAAAGAGAAATAGGTGAATCTCGCTGTGGGAAAAAAAAAAAAAAATCCCAATGTCTCCCTCTCGCCCCAGGCTCATTGTCATCCCCAACAGTTTCATGTAATATTAACATGTCAGAGCAGAGGAGCAGAGCCTATCACGCCGCCTGTAATAATCGCCAACGGTTAGGACTACTTCCTCGCGAGGGGAGGAGGAGGAGAGCACTCTGAGAATATCCCTTCTTCTCACCCAGTGGCCTACATTCACAGGCAGGTGGACCTCGGGCATCCCAATCCCTCCCCTGTGGCTATGTCTGATTTGGTTTGTGTCACAGCGGCATCAGCTACAATATTTCTGTCCTCCTCTAGCTCCGTTGTGAGTTATCACACCGTTGGTAATACAATAAAAACATCTAATATCAGAGATTATTCACAGAAGACCACCATTAATGTAGTTTAAGTGTATATTGCTGCAAATACTGCAAAATGTTCTGCAGGTTTGATTTAACAAACTGTGCAGAGATGATATTTCTACATCTATATCTGGTTGGGTTTTCTATGTTATTGCATATTGCAGAGGATATTTTTCATTTCATCCGGTGCTCTGTTGGAAGGCGCATCATACCCACCCCCGTCTGTAGTAATACAACAGCACCGCATTGTTCATTTCCCAGCCCAGCCATCTCCAGTGTGATTTAAAATATAGTCCTCTATGCATTAGATAAGCCTCTTTCTATCTCTATGCAACAAAACAAAAAAAGACATGCTAATGAACTGCAGAGAGCACATGTTCAATGGAGAAGGTGTAATGGATCAAGGCAAAGTGAAGCCTCTCAGTGATGATTAAAAGAAACCATTGTGTGTAGAGCGATTACTGATGACTCATGAAGAGGTGACAGATAAACTACAGGGAAATAATCTTTAAAAGCAACTTTCAGCCCGGACCAAGACCGGACCGAGACGTCGTCGTCTCCTCTCAGAGTTCGCCCAAAACCACGGTGGGGGGGGGGGACAGCATGTTAAACAGCAGCAGAGATCAAAGCTGAAACAATCCCATCGTTATCTCAGTTATTCAGCTCCACCAGGTGTGAGCTGACCTCTGGGTAATTTCCTACTTAATTACACTGCATGCCGCCATTTGTGAATGACGTTATCTCCCTTGGCTCTGTGCTGCTGAGACACGAAGGCAAACTCATATCGATCAAACCGAAGTGTTGCACCGTTCTATAGTGAGATGCCTGAAAGAAGTTATTAGGATTCAGTCTCCTCTGTGTTTTTATGTACCTATAAAAAATAAAAGGTGCCCGGTTTTTGAAATGTCAAAGAACATACAAAGCAAATTGAAAACCTCTTCCATTTCAACCTGCTCAGTGAAGTAAGACTTACCCTTCCAGGTATTAGAGTGCAAGAGCAGTCATTTCACAATCAATAATCTCAAGTAAACTTGAGCCAAAGTATGAGAAAGATGAATCCATAAAGAGCCCAAGTGAAATCAGCACTTCCGGTTTCTGGAAGCCCAAAATTAATTTGTAATGACGTTATTTACACCCTTATGTGAAGTGGAAATCTTCACTATAGCTGCTAAACTAAAAGCCTTAGCGCACCTTGTCTGAAGTGGATGCATGAGCTAATCCGCATGACTACCAAACTGCACCCGATTTTCCATCTGCAGGAGGGTGAGTAGATACAGTAATGACTGAATTTTCTTTTTTTGGTGCACTTATCCTTTGAGGCAAAATGCTCAAATTCCAGCCAGAAAGTACCAGTAACCTCACTCAACAATATGCCATGTTGTTTAATTTATTTTAATGGTCTTCAATGAGCACCGTTTTACCCATTACAGCAAAATCGTTGCAAAAAAACGAAAAGTAGAGGAGTGCGCTGGTGGAAGAAACCAAGTTACCTCAGTACCTTAGTACAATTATGGGTGATGCTTCTGGTGCTCAGTGCTACTAGCGTAAGTAACAAAGTATCATAATAGCTGATGCACATCAGCAGTGTTAGCTAAGCGGGGAAAAGCAATAATAATAGTGCTTTCACTTAAGGCTCTAACCTAGATCTTCATGAATGAATGATACACTGTACAAATCGCTCTAGGATTAGCGTCCTGTTAACACTGGGAACTGCCAGTTCTGGTTAAGTGAAAGGACGTTCTGGAAGTCGTGCCCATAATTCACGCAAGGTCTCATGGGGGCAAGGAATAAGGTGGAAACTCAATAAATGCAGATCACAAAGGTTTAAACATCTGATAGCAAGCGCTTAAGTCAGTGCTCATTCATTTTAGAACACAGACAGTAAATCCAACGAACATGTTTCAATTTTTTAGAGAGACAGCTGCAGAAATTTCCAAATGAGAGACTGCATTGATTTACAGAAGCTAATGTAACAGCGGTTAGCCCGAAGGTGACATCAAGAATTTGGCTGTCTTTTACAGCACTTTTTGCACCACTCATCAGCCCAACAGAATTATTCAACAGAGAAATTCAGTGGACCTGGGAACGAGGCAAGGGAGAGATGCCAGAGTGAAAAACCCACTGCATGTGTTCAGCGATAATTAGTGCATGCCTTAACAAGAATCCTGACCAAACCCATTACCCTATTTCTTGCACTCAGACATGCATCAGTGGAAACCAAAGTGAAGCATTACTTAATCTTGAAGTGTGGTTATTCTGAACTGCCTGGCTTCTCAGACATTATGTGAAAAGAAGTGCAGGACGTTGATTCTGCGTCCTCATACCTGAAGGCTAAAACGCTCCAAATTAACTCCTTGAGTAAATATCCAATGAATAAATTGATTAGCCAAATTTGCTCGACTTGAGTCAACATTGATAGCTTCCTGGTGAAGACAGCTATATCTTAATGCTGTTGGAGGAGGCGATGTGGTGTGTAAAATAATAATCTGATGAGTGCAGTTTGTCCCAGGGCTGTGAAAAGATAAATCACAGTGGTTAGACACATGAGTGCCTTTAGAGTCTCTATCTCTACCTATTTCTCTTTCTCTCTCCCCCCCTCGATGTCTTTTGGCCTGCATTCAGCGGCATAGAGGGCGCCATGACAACAGCTTTATTAATCACATCAATCATCGGTAACACCATGGCGACCAAAGGGAGCTCTAATCGCTTCTCACCGAGCTGACTATTTCTTTTCTGAGGGGCTCATTGCAGTCTACATTAACTTGACGTGTGTGTGTGTGTGTCTGTGTGTGTGGGGGGGGAATCTGATTGTCTGTCAGTGTTTTCTCTGTTTGTACTGAGGGCACAGGGGAGAAGAAGTTGTTTCCTTCAACTTGTTTACTACAATTGCCCTCAAAACTTTGTTATCCCACTTTCTTCGGGGGAGAAGTAAAATGTTTCTGCCAGTTTCCTTGATATCATCGATACAAAACTTCATGTACTCTCTGCGTCTTGCTACATGGATTTTTTCTGCACATGGTTTGGTGGTAGTAGTGGTATATTTTTTTTGCAGTTAGCGTGACCTCTAGGTTTTAACTGTTACAATTCAGGTACTGTGGATTGGCTTCGTATTTGAATGTTTAGGGATGAGCAACTCCATTATCTGTATCTCCTCGACCAGCTAATCTGTATTAGTACTTGGGACTGACCAGAAGTTGTGTAATCTAAGACTGAAATTGATATGGGCTGATCAGAAGTTGCTATATTTATTATTTATTAGAAGAGTATTTACAGAACAGCCTCAGAATTGAGCTGTAGATCAATGTGTTTGACAACTATTTAAAGAACAGGTTTTTTTATAAACTTGAATGAACAGTCAGTTCATCCAACGTGGATTTTCCTCCCTCGTGAGTACGGATATTGACACATTTTAATCAGATGATACTCGTACTCACAAACAATACAATATTTGTACATGTACAGCCAAGTTCTCGCTCAACCCTCGTAGCGATCGTCATGTCCGTAGGAAATGTTCGGTTCGAATTAGCAGTAACTCAGTACAGCGCTCTGTAGACAGCGAACGCCTTCTCTTGAATAAAGCCGGGTGTTTTTGGTGATGACGGTGTTGTCACGAGCTTATCAGTTGTTGGGAACATTTCGACACCGGGGCAACCCTACTGTATATTCTTTCTGTCTATTTGTTCTATTATCATCATTTTTAAGTGTCAAAACAAATCACGACATGCTGTTATTTTGTCTCACAGCACAGCCAGGGGCCAACGGATCCGTCATTTATACCAAAACTTTGTACTCACCAAACTAATTACCGAGATGTTGAAAGGCAGTCATTTGCTGAAAACAGGTCCAATGAGGCAACAAACATAAACGATTAGGCAAACAAACAGGCTAACAACAAATGCCCTGTTTAGTCAGACTTATTTAGAATAAGAAAAAAAAAAGGCGAGGCTAAACTTACAACTCAAACTGTCCATGATAAACATCCAGCACACTTAAGAGCACAACTTCCTGGTTCAACACTCACCTACTGTACTTGCTGTAGCTGTGAACACTCAAATGTTTCCTAATCAGGGAACAAACACGAGTGGTTAGACCGTCAAGCAGGTTGTAAACAAGACAGTCTGAGTTCAAGCCAAGTCTAAGATCTTATCAATTACTTTGGGGAGTACGAAGTTATAAAAACCAATAAGCGGAGCTACAAAAATAAATAACAGTAAGTTTAATCGAATGTGCTTCTTTTGATTGACTGGTTTAATGTGCTCGCCAGTTTCCATCCTGGACAGTTTGTCTGATTTCTTGGAGGAGAAGCAGCCGTCTCTAGCAGGTTTCTGCAAGATGTTTTGGTGCTGCATTTCTGTGTCATTCACTGTCATCCTCTATCTGTGTCATCAATCAAACTGTTATTCTCATGAAATGTCTCTACATAACACCTTGTCTGCTTTTTGAACACCATCTCTTCTCTGCACCTGAACGTCTTAAATACGAGTCAGTCGATACAAACCTGGCGCTCGCAACAGCCCTGAAGTTCCCATTTTACATAAACGGGGGAACATTTGCATATTATTATCTTTTTGCGGCAGTGTGATTCCTTGGCAAGCGCACAATGCCTCATTAATTAAGCATAACATGATAGGCATCCCTCACATCATGTACAGTTTCAGCCGAGCAGGCAGATGGTTCATGATTTCTTAATGGAGAGAAATACTTAGCCCGGTACGCTGACTGCTTTGACAGATCAATGGTAGTGAGGAGGTGAAATTCAGTGTGTTGCTCTGCGTGTGCATTGTTTTCCAAACGGGGCTGTTTGTCAGAATGCCACACCACTCGCACAGCGCGTATTAAAAAGTAAAGGCTGCACACGAGACTTGTTCAAAGTCAGAAGGGTTAGCTTCCTGTGAATAATAAAAAGAGATTGCTTTGTCAGAGTTAATGCCCCAAGGAGTCCAGCTTAGTCATATGAGAGTTGAAAGTGAAAAGAAAAATTGTTATACCCGTAATCGGTGGAAGACATCTCTTTGTTTCTCTGCTCAAAGGCTCTGATCAGAGTTCTGCCGGCTGCAGAGAGGCTGAGGGCAAACCAAGGCTGCGGGCAACGCTCCATCACGTAGAAAGTGTTGGCCGGCCTGCTGGCACAGTCTCAAAATGTGTTTTTTTACTCTTATAGAGAGAAGAGGTTTAGAGCCAACATATACCCTGATATATTGTACATTTTTCTCTCTGAGTGCTGCACTTGGACATTTTTCAAAGAAACTCCCGCACGCACACAAAATCTGAAATCTTAGAACTTATGCTGTCTCAGTTTGTGAACCAGGGATTGATTTTTTTGAGCTTCAATGTGTTTTTGTTTGCCGACGTATTATGTGTTATGATGAACAATCGTGAAATGCTTTGTGCTCTTGAATCCAGGCTTTTCAAGAAGTGGTGTAAGGTGCTTGTAGCCAACATCAACAGGCCCATCTCCCTGACAAAAATGCTCCAAAAAAAGTCAAAGAGGCTCTTCAGATGCAACATGAATGTTTTCATTACATGTGCAAAAGTAGACTAAATGTAGAAAAATGCAGGAAAATCATTGCATCATTCGTACAACTAGAAAAGTGAACACATGTAGTTTCAGTGGATTTATACTGGTGTCAGCTGCAGGTTTTGAAAAGTAGGCACAACAAAAAAAGAATGAAACCTTCCATAATACGCATTTACATGTACAGTACACCATTGTGTATGATGATAATCATCAGATTTACCTTAAACAAATATAAAATCCAGACTTGGATTCACCTATAATGAACCAAAAATGTTTTTTTAATGCTCAAATAACTTCCAACGGTGGTTCCACTTACACATGTGACGTCATGCATGACAACCACTAAGCTGCACTTCAACTAATCCCAGCTTCTGTCATGAAATATGAAATCAAAGCATTTGTTTATTTATTTATTTATTTTTTTTTGTGTTATGGTCTTAGCAGCTTATTTCCCTTCCTCTAATGCAGGTTTAGGGGATGAGTTTCTTTGTTGCAGTACACATATATCACTAAATTGGCTTAAAGAACATTACTGAGCATTTCTGCCTGACAGACAGGAAACTGATATACACTCAGCTCCACCCAGACACCCACAGATTTACCTGAATTTGTATTTTATGGCTCCATTAACCGCGAGGTTTGCAGCAATTGGCAAACCCAAATCAGAGCTTTCACGCACTACCAGTAACATATGGAGGACGTCACAGATGCTCCTATTATTTTCACAATCCAGTGATTCACTGCTAATGTTGCCAGCTTGCATGTAATTCGTGCATGTAGTAGTACTGCTGTAGATATAAAACAACAAACCATTACAATTAAAATTAAACATCACAAGCACTGAAGCACATACACACACAGATTAATGAAATAAAGCGGAATGACAGTAACATGAGAACATTTGCTTTTCAGAAGTGAAAACACATTTACATTTTTTAAGTGGCTGTAGGGATGCATACTTTACTGCAGTGAGACTGTTTAAGGAGATGGAAATTGCCCAATAATTTCTTTAACACTCTCAAACAAGTTCTTACTTTAATTAGCTTATCGAAGTTTCTTTTGAAGCCACATTAGCGCTGTGGTCCAGGGATGGCGATGTCATGCATGATCGGAACGTTAGCATGCTGTCATTAGCATTTAGCTCAAAGCATCACTGGGCTTTTTTACAGCCAGGCCAGTCTCACATCAAAGCCTGTAATAGATCCACAAGAGGACAATGTATGAGCGTCATGGTTTGGCTGACCTGGGTGCAAAACGCACACACCGGTATGAAGGTGCAGTACAAGAAGGGAGGGGGGTTATGACGAGAGCAAAGGACAAACGTAGAATGAACTGGCAGAAATCCCACTTAAGGAAGAGGTTGGTCGGTTGGTTCATTCAAAGGACTCTCACCCAAGAGAACAGGGTTTGAATTCTGCATGAAGCCTGCAGTTGATGATGATTGTTTGAAGGAGTTAGTTACTTTCAGCAAAATCATAATGTCAGTATGGTGTCTTGTCAAATTCATGCCCAAAACAAATAGGGGCAGCATATCTCCAGAATAACCACTAACTGCTGCTAACTGTAGCTACCGTTAGCTAGTTAGCTCAGTTAGCCATGCAGCCAGTGATCCAGACTGGGAGTGTGGAGCACTGGGGAAGTCTGGTGTTTACACCACTAGCATAGCAGCTATGGGCAGCTAATGATTTCAGTTCAAATTCTTACATACTGCACTTTAAAGAGAGTAGTTCTTAAATGTTTTAAGTAGTTTTGGTGCCTTTGTTTCAAAAGAGTAACCAGACATTGCAAGTTTGTTATTGCTATCTTGCTGATACTTGTTGGTACAGCCTCACAGAGCTTTTAGCAAAGCTGTAAACTCTTAGCCTTTTAAAATTCAGAAGCAGAAAGCTTCCATGCAAAATAACCCCATCCTGATACTAATTAGTAATTTTTATCTTGTATTCTGCATTACATTATAAAAACTGTCGGATGTCACGACAAACACACAATTACAATCTAAATTCACCACGTAACAAGAGAATTAACTTTTCTTGATTAACAACGCAATTATCACTAAAACCTGAGATAAAGTTCCGTCGTTAAACTAACAGTAAAAAGATTGAGGGAGGTAATCAATCACACGTTTTCTGTAGTTTAGTTCTACTCTGTTCTTTTGCCTGCTCGGCCCGCCTTTGGACTCGCTGCTTGTGGCTCTAATGAAGTTTGATTTCTCCCCACACCTCATTGCTTCAGGGGAGTCTCCAGGGTCGAAGTACACAGACTGAGACTCAGACACACAGTCTCATGTGCACTTTCTCCTTTTATCACTGCCATGTTTGACAGTACAAAGAATGAGAGCTGCTCCTGTCTCATTTACGTCTTTTGTATGCATGAAGATACCATAAAAACATCGTGTGAGAGGGTCTGAAAGGAGGACACCGACACTAAAAAGGAGATTTCCCCAGCCCATTTACATGCCTGCTACTGACTCACCTGATAATGAGGCAAATGGAAGACGTGTCACTGTCACTTTTTCTTTGTATGAAACGTGTTTTCCTGCAGTGGTGTTTAATCTTCTCCCCCTCTCCCTCGCTCTTTCTCCACTTTCCCATTTTTGATTCAAACAGCCCTAATAACAGCCTTATCTCCTTCCCTTGATGCAATTCATCACCGTCTTCCCTTCCTGTGTGGGCAAACGGGCACTATCGCACAGCACACCGCTCGCCATAGCTCGCTGAGACACGTTAATGAAGGTCAGCGGGCCACTCCACACTCACGGCTGCTTCCACTGCGCTCACATCCACCTGATACCCTCCTCTCTCCTTCTCAGCCCTCAGACGGGCCTCCTTGAGGGCTCCGTGATGACTCCCTGCCTCACATTATCCGATCAGGTTAATTTGACCTGCAGCTACAGAGGAAGTCTTCAACTTGATGCTAATGAGCTAAGACACTATGAAATGAATGAGAACTTTTTTATTTTAGCCTTCACTTTCCATCTCACTGGGCGGGAATGCGGAGAGCCGACTAGGTCCGCAGTGCAGCCCAGAGCTGGACTATAAAATAAACATTCTTAAGTGGATTTTTGAAGATTGATTAAAGTTTAAAAGCAGAGGGACGTTTAAAATTGGGAGAAGCAGCCATGTGTGCATAGCAAACATCGACAGGACAAGTGCAAAATTAGTAAAAGTGCACTTTTAATTTATTGAGATTTTAGAGTATAAGAAAGTACTTTAATGTAGTGAACAAATTACTATTTGAAAAGAGTCTTTAATGATATTAGGATTAATCAAAATAGGTTTTATAAGAGTGTTGTTTGATATTTTACTGTCATAATCAAAAATCAAAGCAGTTACTGGAAAGGATCCACATCAAAAAGGAAACAAAGAGATTTCTTGTTTATATCGAACTACTCAGGGAAGAAATTTAAAGCCTATTTTAAACAATTTCTCAGACCGACTCCTGCATGATTACTTTAAGGTCCAGTGTGTAGGATTAAGGAGGATCTATTGGCAGAATAATATTCATAATTTGTCATGTTTTGGGGTTTTAGTTCAGTTAATTCCTGTTTTATTTTGTAAGTTCTTCCCTCATGTGTTATGTTTGCTTTTCACTTCCTGTCTTTCTCTTTTTCCCACCTTTTTTTCTGCTCACCTGTGTTTTATTTGTTTAGTTAGTCTCTGTGCATTTAAGCCTGTGTTTTCCCCTCAGGTACGTGTCCACAGGATCTGTTGTTTTCATGCCTTCCATTCATTGTCTATGTAGGTAACCGTGCAAAGCATTCTGGTAGCGGCGCGTCGCGTTGCGAGAGACTTGGTGTGGCATTGTCTGCTTCTCACTTGCATTGTTTCCAACTATTAATTACATGAAAGAAGTACTTGTAAGTACATTAAGTTAACATTATTTGTTAAACAATTGTTATGGACGGTAGCTCCATTTTCTTACTGTAGTATTATTATTAGATTGTTTAATGGTGAGGCACCGTTCTCCCCACAATGACTGTAAGATTAGGCTTCCACGGCTGGTAAAGCATTACTAATGCTTGCTTTTCATGTCATTGGGACCCTGACAGTATACATTTCCACACGCTTCAGTGTAATCAGATGATCTTAATTCATTTGTAGGGGTTTGGATATGGAAGAATCGCTTTGTTCCCCTAATTGGTATAATGCAGATGCAAATGGAGATACGCGCAGTAATGAGCTCTTATTGGATTAATGGCGTGTCACTACTACTAACTTATCATTTGAGGATTATCATTACAGCGGGGGATGTCCACTGTATTTTTTTCCAACTTCGACCTGATAAAATAAAATGAGCTCATTGAGAAAATCCTCTGAAACTCCACACATCCCTGCTACAACTACTACTCGACTATATTTCACTCAGGGTTTGGCGACAGAGATTTGTAAGCTATTAACACCGGCTCGACCTTTCCCTTACATCACATCACCTCGGGGAGGGAGGGTTGAATGGGCTGTGTTTGATTTAGTTGCGGTGACAGCTCTGGATCCATGTACTCTTTAAGGATTTTCTAAAAGACAACAGAAAGTCTCCAAAAGCCTCGAGCTAAGGCTTGATAGGTGAGCTTGTAGCACCATCTCCTCCTCCTCAGCACAGATTGTGGCTCACTGGAGACTAAGGGAATGTGGCATGTTATTTCTTGAGAGCAAACTGATTATACAACACCAGGAAATGTTGATTCATTTTTTTCATTTATTTTCTGTGCTGCCAAAATTCACCAGGAGCCAAACTGCTACTGCACCCTGATTTTTATTTTTCACCGATGTTCCCTGTCTTTGTCGGAGAGGTTTTTGTTGCTCCATATGGAGACGTAGGCCCGGCACATGGCATCGTCTTGAGATAAGAAAGATGAGAAGAGAGGAAAAAAAACATTTTGGCTAAACAAATCAATAGTGCATTTGAGGCTCCAGGAGGCATCCTAAAAAAGAGTGATACTCAGAGACTGTAAGCACAGAGTCCCCAGCCAGCTCTAAATGGCTTGCATAGACATGCATGCACACATACACAAACACATAGAAAGTCATCCATTGATGGTCCCTCAGTAGCTGACTGTGGAGGCTACTGGCACAGAAAATCACATGAAGAAGGGTGTGTGTGTGTGTGTGTGTGTGTGTGTGTGAAATGAGGGTGATCTGTTATTCCAATGCTGTGAGCAATTGTATTGCAGAAGCAATAAGAAGAAGAGGCGATGGAAACTTTGTGTTTCTGCTGGACTATCTCCAATATAGTGAGGAGAAACAGCAGGACTGTGTATGAAATACACACAGCCAAAGTCACTGTAAAGCCTCCCTGATTGCTAATCAGATATGATTAGTCATTATTGTTATTTCTCAGTGCTGCTCTGTGTGTTATCTTCTTCTTCTGACTGCTGCATGAAGTTCTTATCAATCAAATAACTCACTCTTAAAAATGAGAAATAATCAAGCTCTGATCAGATAAGCACCGCTATGTAAAGCACGGATTCACTTATCAGGACGTCAAGACTTTGTGCATTTACATTTAATAACCACTTTTGCACTGTCGACTGTGTGTTTGCTGTAGAATGAAACTCAATGCATTCTTTGTGCTGCTCCGGTCCACTTTAATATCTGAGCTTGCTGCCTCAGGCCACCAGAAAATCACAAGCAAAAGAGCATTCGCATAAGGTAAAGAGTCAGTGATCCCTGTGGACTAATGAACTGTTTGTTCTCACCTGTGAGTGGATAATTTACTGTTTATCTTCTGTGATTGTTGTGTCGTCCACCATGTTCTGATGTTAGCCTCAGGCTGAAAGATCCAACCCATACAAGAACATTGATATCAATAGAATCTGGAAAACCTGTTTTCCCCCTTAAAGCTAATGTCAATGTTATTAATGTTCTTATATCTGCACAAGGTAACTATGGTGTCGTTAACTTTAGAGGAAGTTTGTGACCATAGTAGAGGGACTTTGGAAAAGATGATGGTTTGGGTTTAAGGTCAGTGTTAATTGCAGGTCTCCTGCATGAAAGTCCTGTGTGGTGGAAGGTCCTTGATTTTTGTAAATTCACAGTATGCTTATTCTGATTTTGATGGCAGCAACACTTTTTAATCAAGTTGCGACAGGGGCAACGAAAGAACGACTCTGAAAGTTGTGAAAAAAAACATTGTATGGAACATTTCACAGGTAAACAGGTTAATTGCAACCTAATTGCCAGAATAAATGTTAGTAAAGTACATTTCTGCAAATTCATTATGTGAATTAAGTCAGCGTCAAACTTGACGTTTCCTTATGTTTAATTTTCAGTTGTTCTCATGTTGCAACGCTTTGCTTATGCTCTGGTTAGGTTTAGCGACAAAAAAACACATCATGTTTTGGCTTAAAATACCGGTTTTGTCGCCACAAACGCGGCTGCTAGTGATTTGGGATTTCCGGCTCTTCGTGGGGAGCCGGATCATTTTGCTGAGTTAGCATTTCGTGACCCTCCATATAGAACATTTTGCCGCTCGGAGCCTCGGACACTAAACTCAGCAGCTAAAAGTCCCTTGTGTGCGTTTGTTTGTGCAGAAGATTAGGCACATTAGTCCTATACCAGATTAAAAAACAACAGCATTGTTTGAGATGCAAATTTCACACACAGTGAAACAACAACAGAGAGTCATGTGCTGCTCTTTGTTATTTACTGTGGTACAGTGTTTGAATGGATGTAATTAAATGATGCAGAGGAGACCTGCAGAGGTGGGAAGGGAGACTAAAAACAGAAAACAGAGCACCTGTCTGCAATGTGGTGCTGTTCTGTTGTTTTCTGGTTGTTTCTGCTCACGGGTACAGTGACACATTTTTGAAACTAGTGCCTGAAGCTGAGGGTCTAAATTTAGACCTTTTGATCCGGAGTTGCTAAAATGGTTCCTGGGTTCGTGGAAAAGTTCCTCCAGTGGGCTAATTGTTTTGTTTTGGTAGTTATCTCTGCAAGGCGCCTGCATAAAGATACAATTTTTCACAGCTGCACTGTGCTCCAAGTGCTTTATCTGAACCTTGTTTTTGAACTCAACTTTATTACTGTGTATCTGACCATCTACTTTCAGGAAATGTGTAAAAAGCGCCAGTATTTACTTTTTTCCTCTACATATTGAGCCCATAGACGTCCTTCCTGACCCAGTCGTCTGCCCTCAATACTGCCTGCATTTGTAAGGATGCACGTTTAAACACCTTCCCACCACATACCGTTAATGGTGTCTCATTGTGAGACACGCTCTTAATTTGCCAGCGCCGCTGCCACTCCTGATTCGTGAGAGCTGTCTCTGCCTCAGCAGTCCTGTATGTCAACACTCAGCCTCAGGTCAGCTCTCTTTTCCATTAAACTCACATAATCCACAGCCACTGAGATTCCCACTCGACAGAAAGTTCTCCACACTTGTGTAATTACCCAGGATTTTTTTTTTTCCTACGGTCCACTGTCTGTCTCAAGGGGTCCCCCTCTGTAGCAAAAGGAACAATTAATTTTGGGTCAGTGCTGTGGGGCATTTGGAAATTAAAACCGTCTCTCTTGGATTGTTCCTGCTAAAATAAAACAGCTTGATTACTCCCTCGAGAATTTTTCACATCATTTTTTTCTACTCATTTCCCTAACCTCTTGTAGCCATGATAATGGATGACCAACCCCTAGATAGTTTTAGGGGGATTCAGTTATTCCTCCCATCAAATTTGAAGTACTCTTTTTTTTCCCTGTATTAGGTTCTGTCATACTTAAAGGGACTGTACAAAAGTTATTGGGCTGAATATTTTCTTTCGACCAATCTCTTGTTTTAGAAAAAAAAAAACCTTCCCACTACTATCTGACAATAATATAACAGTTTTGAGTTGGTAAAACCTTTATTTATAAATAACTTAATGAGGAAAAGTATAGAGAACTTCAATATTTAAAGGGTAGGTGTAACCACCTGCTGTTGCTCACTATATTGGATATCTGACTCTAGTGACTCACTGCAATTAGCTAGCAGCTTAGTTAACCAAGTATATCCAGCTGGAGCCGCAACACAAAGGTGAAGGTAGCCGTGGAGCTAAGTGGCTATATAAGCTGGCGGCAGTCTGCATAGAATGACAGAGGGCGTCACTAAGGGCAACAAGGTGGATGAACACAACCTCTGAGACGGACAGATGCTAGTTTTAAAACCGGGGGTTCAGTACAGAGGTGATTTACAGCGGCTCTGATCATGACTATGGATGAGAAGACACACCAGTTTGGTAACAGAGAGAAACTTGAATTCAGACGGTGTAAGGTTGTATTTTTTTCTTTATTCGTACAGGAAAATAGATAAAAAAAATATATATTTCACTTTCCTGACATTTTGTGAATGTATTTTGTCACCAAGTAGCAAACTCACAGCTGAAAGCACACCCTGAAAACTGGTATCATATCTACGTCATGTCTGTCTCATACTAGTAGCATTATAAACTGTAAACAGCCATATTGTTGTACCTATAACATACTAAATCTGCAATCTGCATGATACAAGGTGTTTTTTTTTGTCATATTAAGCTGATACAGATATATCATATTGTACTAAGTACGGTATTTTACACTGTAAAATATATTTTAGCCACAAAAAACTTTGCGAGTCTCTGCTGGTTGCATCGGCCATTGCAGTCGGTGCTTCACCATCTGTTACCTCGGATATTTCCACTTCCTCTGTTTCTCAGTCAGACACCTGGTGGAGATCTGTCTGCACTCTGAGTGCACTCCTCGTGTTTGTTTATGTAATACTCCTAAATGCTACTTGTTCTCTGGAGCCATGTAATGCTTTGCTGAATTTGTCAGACCAAGCCAGACCCAGGAGTGTGTTTTATCTCACTGCATAAATCACTGTCAAATACAAATCAATATTCTGCCTCAGTGAAAGTGATGAGTGACTTTTGGATCATAAGTTGTATCCAGACCTCAGAGCAGCAATGTAACACGCTTAGGAAAACTGACAAAAAAAAAAGACTTTTGTCCAAACGACTACTTAAAACCATTAGTAGAGGCACTCTCATTTAACAATCTGCCCAGGAACAGGACAGCCTTAAATCTATTTCCAGAGCGGTTTCAGATCCTCTCTCCCATCAGTTATCATCACAGCCCCTCTTCATCTTTACCTCCAGTATCTTTGGAGAGTATGGCACAAGGTAAACGGGCATTGCAAGCATCCACCTCCTGATTTAATTAGACTGATCCTGATGGCAAAGACGCTCTCCGAATTCTATTAACCTCACCGGAGCGGAGGGAAACTCTGCACGACCCTGATGAAATATTTACTGGTGAGATTTACATGCTCTGCAGGGCAGCGGGCATCAGGAGAAGAGGTGGGGATTGGAGAAAGAGGAATCCAAGGATGATCCAGGAGGAGGCCCACTGGTGTTAATAATCTCGTATACACACGTTGAATAATGAAAACAGGTCATGAATAAATGTAAAACATATTTTCTTGAGTGTATGTCGACTGCAGGCATAATGGTGGGACAAGAAGGAACGGCAGTTGCGGATGGAAAAAACAAACAGCTGTTATAGGATCTGATTAAATCGTATTTAAACCGTAAATATGCAACTTAAAGCTGCACTATGTAGATTTGGAGAAGAAATTCAAACTCAGAAATATTTATTTTTTCCATAACTAAATGAACAGGCTGTTCTCAGAGGAAAATAAGGTCCCCAGAACACCGTTTGAAACTAGAAAAGTGGCAGGGTCCGCCAAATACAAACAAAGTGACGTAGTAGTAAGTGTGTTGTCCTTTAAGATCAGTTTGTTTATTCCATTTGTTTAGGCAGAAAAAAAATGGCAGTGGAGCTCTTTTGATTAAAATGTCTTCCCCAAAGCTACATAGTGCACCTTTAAGTATAAAACAATCTCCTTTTAATGTAACTGTAATGTTGGTCTTTATGCAAACATCCGTAACATCACCCCCTCTAGCTCTGATTTAAGGGTTATAATAGGAGCTGATGTACAGTACGTACGTAGGTCTCGGACTGCCTTCAGGAGACACAAAGGGCATTTCTCGCCAAAGGCAATGACGTGTTGCTGGGCTTGTTAACAATGTAGGAAATGTCATACTCGTTCTTTTTTCTGCTTCAGTGATAAAAAACAAGGCCTCTGTAAGTGCACAGAGGTTCACTTTATTTGACTCTCGCCACACTTTCGGGATTACAGCGAGATGCTCCGAGCGTTTAATTTTCTCACCTGAGCAGCCGATCTAAAAAAAAAAAAAAAACGAGTATTTAAGTGCCGTCACATGAGGTGAAGTCTTGATGTGCCGACAGTTCTCGAGACAAAGATAATGGAAACTGAGCTCAAAGGGGAAAAATGAAAAATACCAAGATAAGTATTCCAATTTAGCGATCACACGCTTAATTTTAAAATCTTCCACTTTGACCGTGCAGATGGATTTTTGGTTTAAATGAGGGGTAAGGTGGTGAACGAGGTCGACCTCAGCGTTGAACACCCATCAGAAAAATCTCATTACAGAGGCAGTCTTATTCGGGGCGGCTGTCTCTGAGCCAAAGCAGGTGAACTCTGTGTTTTCGACAGGTGATAATTACATTTCCTGTAAGGGTAAGGACTTTGTGTGTGTACATGTACCTGTAAATGTACAAGTGTGAGTACATGTGTGTGTATAACCAGGTGTTGTGGGATAAACATGTTTATCTTCTTTACTGAAGGTTATTTAAACGACAATTACTATAAGGCTCATCATTTTCTTTCTTTTTTTCTCTTTTTTTTCTGTTTTACAGATTTTCACAGAAAAATACCTACATTTTAAAAAGAAACAAATTGCTTTAAAGGGACAGTTCACCCCAAAATCAATGCTACATATATTTCCTCTTACCTGTAGAGCTGTTTGTCCATCTAGATTGTTCTGAGTGAGTTGCAGAGTTTTAGAGATGTCGGCCATAGCTCATGTTCGTGTCCAACGGGGGGTTATTTTAAGTATTACAGTTACGTCATATATAACGTGACGGAAGTTAACATAGGTACATTTAACCAGGAGGAAACCGATTACCCCAAAATTACATTTGAATAAATAAATTACTATTAAAAGTAAAGTAGACTAATAATTTTAAGTTGGTAAAACTATTTAGCTCGTACTGCTTAATTTTAACAGTTTACTTTACTGTAATTCTGAGGTAATCAGTTTCCTGACTTTTTCAAAGTAAAGTCAACTTTTAAAATTTACAGTGTAGTGATTTTAATCCAAACCAGAATGTTTTCCTGAACCTAACTAAGTAGTTTTTCTTGCCTTAACCCTACCCAAGTACACTGTAAACTTTAAAGGCTGACTTTACTTTGGAAAATATGGAAACCGATTATCTAATAATAATAACAATAATAATAATATTCAATTTAAGTTGCCAAAACAATCCAGATTGATAAATAGCTCTTGAGGTAAGAGAAAAATGATGTACTTTTCATTTCAGAGGACCTTTAATCATTTACTCATATTTTATGTCCTCGTTTATTCAACAGCTGTGTTTTTCAGCTAAAAAAAGGATGTTAATCACTCACCTCAGCTGAGAAGGAACCTTTGAAAAGGCTTCAGGTATTATGAAGTGAAAAGAAAAATGGGACTAAAAGATAAATGAGCACTTGTCATTATGCAACATAGTCCTTAAAGAAAAGAGCAGAAACAATACGGTTTACACAGTGAGTAGTATGTTTTTTCAAATGAGTCACTTTTTACATGTCCATAGAAACTGCTCAAACTACTTCTGCAGCATAATCCTCTTTTCTGCTGTCCATCTGTGTGCTCAATATGCTCCAAAGAGTCACATTTTCACCAAAATACTTCAGAGCCTCCAGGATTGCAGAAGAATGACACAGAAGCAGTGTATTTAGCCATATTTTGGCAAAACAATGATGGTAACATACGGAGCATACGGATGGACAGTGGAAAAGTGGATTATGCTGCCGAAGTGGCACGAAGACGCTTCTGTGGGTGTTTTATTACTTTTTTCCCCACTGTGAAAAGTTCTCATGTTTGGAACCCATTATAACGAACCGAATTCAAGCTAACACCATAGCTGCTGTTCTCTGTAGAAGAGGAAATGACAAACTCAAGCCCACAGGGGGTAAGAGCATAAAAACAAAGAACAAAATTATAAATACTTCTCAGAATAATGTTGTAATGCACACATTTTGAAGAGCAGCGACATTATTTCAGAGTGAACAGAGTGTTCCCTTCACCATTGTGACACAGTGAAGTCACAAACACAGATGTGAAGAAGGAGGAGGGTGTAATAAAAGCGTCCATAAAGCACAGTGGCTACTGTGGCC
Organism: Pagrus major; assembly: GCF_040436345.1. Lineage (NCBI taxonomy): Eukaryota > Metazoa > Chordata > Actinopteri > Spariformes > Sparidae > Pagrus > Pagrus major. The sequence continues at coordinate 20,156,427 of NC_133232.1, read as the reverse complement.
ACTTTCTACCCACCGAACACCTAAACACAAAAGAGCTGTGAACCGGAAATCAATCTCAGTATGCCATCTTGAAGGTTGTCTCAATTCCTAGAATGCATGTCGAGGAGTGAGGAGGCCTGCTGGAGAAGGAGCCATGAGCAAGCATGCAAAGGTGTATCCTTTTCTCGGCACTCATGAGCAAAGGAGGCGTAACACACAGCGGGAATATACAAACCATGGCGGAAGTGAGACACTACTAAAATAAAACAGGAAATAACTGAACTAAAAACCCTAAAACCATGACGGCATTAGTTGTTTAAGGTGACCAGGTACACAATCCAACTTTCTGCCCTTCACCATTTGGATAACTGAATTCCTCAATGACATTTCACCTTGATGTCACTTATCTCACAATATTTCATGGTGTGAATTGAATTAAAAGTGCATTTAGAAATTGACATGCACGCTGAATGCTCGTCTGGCAGCGATAACAAAGCAATGGACAAATGATACAGTTGAATCACACATTATTAAACGCCTGTTACCTCTCCTCTCCTCTCCTTGTTATCTCTTCCTCACCTCCTAGGCTCGCATCTCGGGGGGGAGGGACTAAGATGCGAGGAGAGGAGGCGAGGAAAGGAATCAAGGGTGTACAAACAGAAATGAGTAGAGGGGCATACTGTGATATTCATTCTGTGTTTATACAGTTTGACTTTGGTGACACCTGAATTTATAACCTAAGCGCAGGTTATAAAAAGGAAGTAAAAATGATGTCAGTTAAAGGGCCAGTGTGTAAGATTTAGGGGCATCTAGCCTTGATGTTACAGATTGCCAGTAACTGAACACCCCTCATCTCACCCTCGCCTATGGTGGATGCTCAAAATCGTAAACCATGAACAGCCATCTCTAGATCCAGTTTGTCTGTCCTGGGTGACTGTAGAAACATGGCGGTACAACATGGCGGACTCTGTGGAGGAGGACTGCTCCCTCTGCAAATATAAGAGAGTCGTTCTAAGGTTGCAAAAACATAACCATTCTTAGGTTCAGGCCATTATACTCTCATGAAAACATAATTTTGACTTCAGAAATGTAATATCTGCAAACTTTAATGTACAGCATTTCTGTATGGATGATGTTCACTCACTGGCAGTGGGAGCACCACCATTGACACGAAACTCTCCCAGTTTGGTTAGAAACTATTGGGCTCTTTGAAGTGAAAGATAGAAGCCTGAAAAGTTCACTACAACTCCCGGTGTGCATTTTAATAAGAAGCATCCAGTCACTGAGCTTAAAATTCTGTTACATGTGCTGCTAATGAAGAGGAGAAGCCAAAGATGATGCTTTTTAGAAAACTGAAAAAGCAATCTGCACCTTAAATGAATGTACGATAACAGCTGTGGCTGAGGCTCATGGGTAATGTAGTATTTAGAGCCACATGCCAAAGCAGATGTGCAGAGACGTGTGTGGAAATTTGTAATCGTTTCATCCTGTGAGAACTTTGTTTTTCTTTGTTGGGGAACTTTGAGGTTGTGAAAAAAACTGTAGGAAACAAGAATTTACAGTTGAACCAGTTTCTCCGTCCCCTTCTTTCAAAACTGGGGGTCAGGCAATGTTAGTTCGTCTTTGCTTTCCTTAGAGGAAATGATGGAGGTGGTTTAAAATCTTAATGAATCTTATTTATATCTTATTAGTGCTGTGAGTGGACTTTAATAGTTGAAATGCTACCGGCGCCAATGACCACAGCTCATCACATCAGCCGCTAACCTCAACTGCTCGCTGCTGTACTTCCTGGCATTCATTGCTCATCCTAATGATTCTTCTCCTCCCAGCAGTCACACTCCCACCTGTTCAACTGCTGCTGTCTAATTGACACTGACTGGATGTTGTCACCCAGCAAGGGACCGTTAATGAACAAACTGCTGCTAGACCACTGACTATGCTAAGCTAGCTCGGCGCTTGGAGTGCTGGAGGGCAAGGCACCGCGAGCTGTTTCCCTCCCATCCCTCAGCCCTCCCGGGGTGGAAGCCAGGCCTTTCATCCCCACCCAGGCCTCCTGCCAACAAAACAGTGAATAATTCACCACCTTCTGGATGGATCAGCCGTAACAAAGTCTCTGCTTATTCAACATATTGATGTCAACATATAACACAACATGTACATATTTTTCATTGTCTTCACAGAAAAAGATGAGAGAGAAGCCCCCTCAGAAAGGCTTATATGAACAGATGTCTTGTGTTGACTATGTCTAGAAAACATTATTGTCTGCAGATTTTCCACATGCAGCTTTAAACACAAAAATTAGTTACGCCATTTTCTATGTGCATCTAATGATCACTGTTAGCTATGACAATTTCAATTTTATTACCTTTTCTACCATGGAAACTGGTTGCAAGAAGAAAAAACAATCAATTCAGAATTTCAATTTGCTCTGGCTTTCTTTTCATTAGCAAAATGGTGATATTAAGCTAACTGCAATCAATGTGTTTTAGCCTTGAATGGGTTCAAGCATCAATCTGAAGAATTATGGACATTTTTCATTTTCAATAAGAACGCTCTTCAGGGTGTTTTACATGCAGGTCAACACATACAAAAAAAGGTGGGAGTGAAAATAAAAGATGGGGTGGAAATGTATATAATTACCATGTCAGCACAGAGCCATATGCTTCTTGGCAGCGTAATGAAGACAAGCCAGAGAGAGAGGGAAGAGAGGGAGTAAACACTGCGCGAGCCACAGCAGTGATGGCTGGAGGCAGCGGAGAGAAACTTCTCCCAGTAAAAAACTCTGTGACCTCGGTGATGCTTCAGTCTTGCTGACAGCGGCTATAGTTTGCATTATCAACTGCAACATGTGTGACAGGAAGTCAAGAAGGCACAAAAGCAAATAAATCCATTATTTAAATCCTTCCTCCTGTAACCCTTCTGAGATTTCTCTCTCAGGGTCATATTGTGTCCAGCCTCATATCGCCCAGTTACATTCCATAATTAAAAAGGAAAAACTAGGAATAGTCAATAATATGTTTTATGCCTGCATACTGCATGGTGCAGGTTGTTACAATATCAGTATTACATCAACATAATCATGAGCAACATTACCACAATCCTCACCATCAGATCATCATCTTCATCATCGACAGAGACAGTGACGCCGTTCGTTAAGAAACTTCAACAAAGCAGGAACAAAGGACTTCCTGAATCTCTCTGAAGATCACCTTGGCACAACAATGCTGTGGCTAAAAGAGCGCTTCAGCTGGCTTAAAACATTATACACTAGATAATCGTCATGTTACATAACACTCGTGAGCTTCCGTCCAATTCCTTGCTCAGTCAAGTCACTCTCCCGGTCAGTCCAATGATCCTTTTCATGTCCGCTGAGCTTAAACTGCACTAGAAACAAACAAAGGCATAAAAGAGGATGCTTGAAAAAAACCTGCAGGAGTGACCTGCTTGCATGAAACGATCAGGGGAAAAAAAGCCAGATCTGAGCCCTTTTAAAAAATGCCTCTAGCATTTCCTTTCAATCCAGCCAATTATCCAGACCGACACTGAGGTACTTTTGAGAGGAAAACCATCACATATATCTGTATGCTTGATGACTCATCCTGAACTCCGGGGTGTATACTCAAATAAACAAATACATTTATTGGAATGCCGAGATGTATAAAGTCAAACTCAGGATCTCTATAATTGTCGCTAAAGTAGCTGCTAACCAGCCTCTCAATGTACCAGTAGGTTGTCGCTAAAGTAACCACTAACTACTGCTAAATGTAGCTGCCGTTAGCTTGTTTATCTGTGTAGCTGGCAACCCGACAAGAAAACCACCTTGGTACTTTATTCCTTGTTGCCACACTGGCCTCCATTTTCTTTGAGGCTGTGTTGTTCCACCCTGGTTCGGCCATGTTAACTGGGAGCCACTAATAATGCACATTCAGGGCTATTGGCTAATGCAAACACCAATTAATATGCGCAACAAGTCCTTCCCTAGCTCCCTAGTTTTGACAGGAAAAACATAATTTGCCTAAGCAAATAGCACCCCACTAGCCGTTTCATGAGAACTTTATTCAGTACAGGGTTCATCGCAGCCTTTTTTTCCCCTAAAATAAATGATGAGTTCCTCTCTCTTACATTTAGAATTACGTGGTTTCCATCACCATCTGAAAATCCCATTTTCGGCCTGTTGGTAGGCTAGGTGGTTGCAGGAAGTAACCCATGACTGCAATCATCATGCAATTTTTGATCATGGCAGCCAGACACCACACTTAGTCTGCAGTCAGAGGCATAAACTGACTTAAAAAGGGGTCAAAACGTGTCTTGCTGCACGCATTTGTTGATAACAATGGTATCAGATACCTCTCCCCCAAGCCTCACATACTGGGGTCTAGGCGCGATGTAGTCTATAACTTAAGCAACAGTGGTGTCGTTTATGTTACACACCCTGAGCCCTCTCAGCTGAGAGCAGACCTCATTAGAGGTGACTGTTATTGCAGGGCTGGGGATACCATTAGACCCCTTCAGGGAGAGACTTCAAGCTCAGCAGAGAAATCATGTTCATCAAACCTGGCAAAGAAGTAGTTAGCTTTATTAGCACTGAAAGTCCCTTCCTGTAACCTAGCAATGGAAGTATACAGTATCTGTGATTAGCTTCATGCCATTCCACAAACGAGGATCTCAGTGAAGAAGTCTATGACCTTTACTGAGACTTTACCTGCCCCGACAGATACAGATGTTTCTTTTCCCCACTCTGAATTCACATTTTAACATTTTGCTTATAAGGATATTCTCCTTAGTGTCTCTCATCAGAGAAACACATGAGTCTTCTGCATATTGTAACATTATTTCAATGTTGTTTCAAAGAAATCATGTTTTTCTGTTCGGTATAGCAGATGGCTGTAAATGCTACAGTACCTTTGGATCTTTCTGTTACCATTGTGATGCAAATTCATCAAGTTTACAGTAGGTGTTGCAGTCGGGCCCAGAACTCGCCTAAAATTGACCCAGAATCCAGATCAGTGCTCTAAAAGGTGTACTCTTAAGCTTTTAGCTGTCATTGGCGATGTACGTAACAGAAATGTAAGCTCGGTCTCTGGATGTCCCTTGTCAAAATGCACCTTGGGAATTGTAGTTGTCTTCTTCCTGTCCTTTTTTATGTACACTTCGACTTTTATCAAAGAACCTTATATTTTCTGATGCGGTCACTCATCGTTTTTTTTTTTTTCATTTATCATTAAAGGTGCAATGTGTAAGAATAGCTAGCCCCGGCCCATCCCGGTCTAAAAGCTCCTGCGCTAGAGGTGTAAACACATACACTCCCCTGGTTCCCAAGCCGCTAGTCCAAAATGCTAGCTTCACGGCTAACCGAGCAAATTAGCTAAAGGTAGCTATAGTTAGCAGCAGTTAGCGCTTACTCTTGTGATATGCTGCCCCCAATTTGTTTTGAGTATGAATTCAACAGATGGCCTATTCTTACATATTGCACCTTTAAATCTGGAGCTTTCGTGTCCATCCACTGCAACCATCAGTCGCCTACTATACTCTACGTAGAAACTGACTGAGTCTTCCTTCAATAACCAGGAGCGCTCTAAATCACCAATATTCACCAAATTTATAGCTACCGTGACTGCCATCATGATGGGGGTATCACATAGACTATTATATCATCAACCCCTGCCTGACTGCTTCATTGTGCGAGCCAAAAAAGAAACAATTTGTGCCCATTACATCATACTTCCTCACAATACTGGAGGAGATGGGGGGGGTTTGATAACATCACATCTGCCTGTGAACAGTGGTGAAGACCTCATAAACCAAAGGTAGACTCTCAGATAAATCAGCACCTAAATGTCAATACGGCCTTTGGAATACAGTATTTATAGCTCGGCTACGTCACCAAACGCACTCTTACTCACTCTGTTCACTTCTAGTGGGCATCATCAATTGAAAGCCCAAGGTTTTTGTGTTTGAGAGGCTTTATGTGCCTCCATGCAAGCACTTAATTCAAAGGATGCTGTACCTTTAGCCTCTCTCTCACAGCAGTTCCATTTATTTTTCCAATTTACACAAGATCATATTTTCTCAATCTGATGAACCTCTTGGAATCTTAAATAAGTACCTGAATTTGTTGAGTGGAACAGGCACAAATACACTGCTCGCTTTCCATTTCTATTTTATTAAAAAATGGAGGCCTTGAGCAGCAACGATGCTCATATCATTTCTCCTGTCTTCAGCTTGGATTAACAATGTCTTGCTTCGTTTTCCAGGTCATGGTGTTTGTGTTTTCAGGGAAGCTGTGACCTTTTTCAGATGTATAGGTCTTTTCACATGTAGCTGACACAGTTATGCTATGAACTAACGCCTGAAGACCACATTCTGTGATAACTAAGACTTCTCACAGTCAGATCTGTATGACTAGTGATATGGAGCCTAAAGGTTTACATATAATTATGAAGCCTATGGTTGCTCCTGCTGAGTTACTTGATAACTTGTGTTGTGTACATCCCTGGCTAGTTTCAGGAGGTGAATTTGACTTTGTCAAAGTGTGGATGTGCTATTAGTATTAAACAGCTGGGTTTGCCCGGATGAGCCTACGGCTTTGATCCCTTCCTGCAAGTAGATGTAAAGGTCGGTAAAGGGCATGTCCATGAGGAGGCTTCCTGTACTGAAAACAAATTATGGTTTAACCTCAATCTTTGACCCCTTTTCTGGACTTCCCTACACTTAAAGCTGCATTATGTAAGAATTTGCCCCCTGTCAAATTCATACTCAAAACAAACAGGGGGCAGCATATCACTACAGTAACAACTAACTGCTGATGACTGTAGCTGCCGTTAGCTAGTTAGCCTGGTAAGCTATAAGCAACAGGGTAGTGTTGGTGTTTAGTCCAGGAGCGTTGGGATGGGCCAGAGGCAGCTGGTTAGCATGCTAACTTCAACAGATATGTCTGCAACACAAAACATGAATGTTATAATGTCAAAACTGACATATTGCACCTTAAATATTAAAAGTAGTTACATGCAAAGACTTATTTACCAACCTGACCAAATTCGGGTGTTGGATCAGCTATACTACAAGCTTAAATGTCTATCTTGCTTCTCCCAGAATGGACTATTTCAAAAATATGAATTCATACCATGAACCACTACTTTGAATTATCTGGGATCAGTTCCAACTTGATACATACATGGTGAAGGAACATGCAGTGCGGACAGTTTGAGGACGTGATGTGTTCACCTCAGCCAACACTGCGTAAGTATCTGTGGGCTGGAGGAGCCTTGGCCAGTCCAAACAGACCCCAAGGCCAACAGAAGTGTCCCCAGATGGGTTGCCTGAGGCGGGGGAAGGAGAGAGTCGCAGCCTTGGCCAGGCTGACCGCAAAACAGAGTGAGGAGATTCATCATGCTTATGTGATCAACATGATAAGTGAGGCAAAGTGTCAACCCCGCTCCCGAAAATAGGGAAAAAAGTCACAGGGGTGTGACTCTGTTAAATAGAAATAAGTTGCTGTATTATGAGTCACTGGTGGCTTGTCTGGGAGTAAATCTTACATTGATGAATGTTCACATACTTTATTTTGGCTGGTGCATTCACCTGGAAAGGGGAATGGAGGTTACTGTATATCGGCCAGTAATGCAAAAGAAGTAAAACTCTTGGGTTTTATTCATTTAAAAAGAAATGTAACCTTTGAAATAAATCTATAAAATACAAGCTTGTTCAAAAGGCAACAACAGGCAAAGGGAAATGGTAGTGAAAGAGAGGAAATAGTTATAAAGCAGATGAAGGGGACATTAAACATAGACATATGCCAGAAATCAAACCAGATGCAGATATGGTTTACTGTAAGTTGTGCTTTTAATGATATATAATTAGTCAGATCAATTTTAAAGGCATTAGACTACAGAGAGGAAGATGGAAGAAGAGCAAGAGTAAGTGATTATGAGGGAACGAGATGAGAGGATGCCGAGAATATTGACGAACCAACAGGACATCACAATAAAAGCTTAATCAGATGGCTGAAATTGCCTGTCAGAAGCAACAGTGTGATAATATTAAGATGGGGGCATCTGTCATTTCAATCCTTTAGCACCCTAAGCTATGGGATAAATCATTTTGAATGCATGCCATCAGTATTCACTCAAGTTAAACAGGACTCTTGTGAGGAGGGTTATTCTGTAGTGGAATCGTATTAATATTCAGACAAGTGCACTTCTGTGGATAGAGCCATATGTTTCTATGTGTGGGGGGAAAGGACGGAGCATCTGCTGACACTCTGGCTCGCCAGTTAAGATGACACAGGAAATTAGCTTTTGTTAAATAAACTGTGAAGTTTCAAACTGTGGAAAACTTGAGAAAGGAAGATGAATTAAAACATTTTTTTTTTTCACTAGTATGACAGATTGTTTTCAGTGTTCAGTGCAAATTACTTGAAAATATGCAATGAATCACTGAATAAATCAAAAATACTAAGCCTCCACACCCTTGAGTTACACAGTCTGTATGTAACAAGTGTAAAAACAGGAAACAATATATTGTGGTTTAACACACAGCCAGCCTACATTTTGTATCTACTGTATTGCCAACAAAAGCGAGCTAAATGCTAAGGTTAGCCCCAGTGACTCCACGTAGCAGCACTTGGTTCAAACATTATCTTGTCTTGTCTGTCTGTCTGTTTTAGCAGTTAGCAATCCCCTCCCTCCTCTCTACGTCACCACACTTACACAACTACTTTCTTTATTTAAGGGCATATCACTTTGCCTCTTTCTTCAAGTGTTTTTCATCGCTTGGCCTGTTTTGTAGTACAAGCCATCGCCAGGAGCGCTGGAGTTGGTAGCTTACCCTGTTTCTCCATTGCCGGTAACGAGAGGTTCCTGTCTCTGAGCGTTCCCCGAGCAGACAGGACTGTCTCTTTATGGAGGGAGGAGGCGAGACATGGGCTACCGACCAAATGTGAATGTATTTTAATAAGAAAATAACACTTACGGCAACTTTAAGCTTTAAATATACATATGCATCACAGGATTGTACAGTACCAAAAAAAGCTGCGTGCATGGGCTCCGAGGCTACATTGGGTACGTCATAGCTGGCGTATGCCTCCTGTTAAATGTAACAACTAATGTACAGTGGCCCCTGAGTTGTGCTCTAGGGACCACCACAACTATGATTGCCTGATTGTTGATTGTGAAGCCAACATTAAGGGTATTTTAAAAAAGACTTCCCCTTTACGCTAACACACATCGTCGTCGTATCATCGTAAGCCATATCAACAGCAAGCCGCCTGCTCACGACGATCTCCACTCTCTCTTTGTCTGCCACCCACAGCCACCCAGTGTTACGGGGGATGCAGTCAATCGATGACACAAATCTATAAATGAAAACCTTTGCTGTACACATCCACGACAGGACCACGTTACCCCTTTGCCTCAAACATTAATCAGGCTTTACATTACTCATTATGAAAAAAAGTAATGGCATTACTGTATACATTACTTACTGATTGCTTTTTATTTTATTTTTTTTTACTAATCTTATTTGATCATCTTAACACATTTCTTCAAAACTGTGTATTTTTCTGCCTATCTTTCTGCCCTTGCCTTTGACTGCCCTTCCCTCCTGGTATTCTTTGTTCTGCCACTTCTATCTCATGGTGTTTGCTATTTTTCTCCTGTAATCAGACACACAGATTCATCTCTGTCGCCCTCAGACACCACCTAAATCAATTTCCCACCACTCTCCCGTCTTGGAGGGCCGCTGTCAGGGTTGGCACCTTGCAGCTTGGGACACACCTATACGCGAACGCACACACACTTTCTCTTTCATTCACCCACACAGTCACTAAAGCACACAGACAGGCACATATAAAACACACACAGCCGCACACACACACTCATACCGGTGATTCACCACATCACTGTTCTCTAATGTCTTACTTGCTTCATCTTTGCAACATCCATTTGTCACCGCTGACAGGTCCTGGCAGCAGCATCTATCCATCCTACCTTTATCCTCACTCCGTCAGCCCACACTCTGTTTCCCTCAACAACGACCTCCTCCCCCCAGGAAGGTCTCTTTCTGAACTTCGGAGGAAAAAGTGAGGATGGTACACATATGGTAACTATATTGATGCAGGGGCATGTCTTCAGGAGGCACCCGGCTTGATGCCAGCATGTTCAATCCCAACATAGGGCTTTGGGATGAGCAGTCAGCCAACCAGCCAGTCAGCCGTGATCAGCGGTGTCGAGGAGAGCATGTGATGCATTAGCAACGAGGACTCAGCTCAGGCTGGCATCTGGGGGAGAATCACTTAGACATGGTGTCATGGCTTGTACGTGTGTGAGTGTGGTTGATATGTGGCTGTTGTGGACAAGACATTTATTCAGAGCCACATACGTATCAAACTAAAAGAAACCACATGTAAACTAATTAAATGAATGTAACTGACTGATCCTAAGTACTGCCCGCTAGGTCAGACAAGCTTGACAATAACAAACAACGACAATGCTGGTCCCATTATGCCGGGTGCCGCAGTGTTTCTGTCATAAAATATAGCTTCAAGAAGCAGACATTAAGGACTACAGTACGCAAAGGTACAAAATATCCACAATGTTAAGTTTTATGAACAGTTGAGGCCAAGTCATTCCTCTCTGAATTAAAACAAGCGAAGCCACTCATTCTTTGCGTTGAGGCCGAGGATGACCAGATTATCAGTCAACATTGATCCTTTTCCCCTTCTTGGGATCAATAAAGTACTCTATGTGTTTATTCCTGACTACAGAGCATGTTGCTGATGATGACGTTACGTTAGCTAGCCACTTAGCTAGTGTTTTGCTCATATTACCTAACCTGAGATGTGATTATAGAATGTGGCATCTATATATTGTGACTCTACATTGTAGCGTTATCTTTGAACACACGTAGGTGTCTTTGGTGATGGTGTTGATGTTCATCTGATGGTGAGGTCTACAGCCTAATCCACTCTATTTAAGCCTAAACATTTTAAACCCAACATTATTTTTTCACCATCTTGTCAACTTGTTTTCTTTTCGATAAAAAACAAACTTAAACACATAGCACATGTAAGTTTGACAGGAAACAGGGAAGTCGACCGAGGTTCATCCAGGTACAAAGCATGCACAACTGTTCAGGGTCAGTTGGGTTTTCCTTTCACTCAATTCAATATCTCAACAACTAATGGATGCGTTACCATAACATTTAATTTAAGACATTCGGGGTCTTTGTAGGATGGATCTTACCAACTCTGGTGGTCATTTGGGTTTTCCTCTGGCGCCACCATGAGCTTGGTGTTCTTTTGAGTGAAAGAGGTTGACAACTGTCGAAGTCTCTGTTTTTTATTTAGCAAATGTTAGCATGCTAACACGCTAAACACGGAACACATTATACTGTGAAGGAAATCAGCAAGTTCACTTTGTCAGCATGATGATGTTAGCATTTAGCTCAAAGCACCACTGGCCCTCACAAAGCCGCTAGTTTGGCTATAGTTATGTGTCCTTTGGTATAATGTTATCCGAGAGGTATTTCTGTCTGTTTGTGTGCTTGTAGCTACATTAGAGTGTAACAACTCAAGCATACTTAGTACTTAAAAGTAGAGAAACCCCCACTGACCGCATGATCTATTTTTGGCACACCTTTATGAATAAATATACATCTTAATGAGTATAAAATGGTTTTCTCAAAATGACTTTCAATGCTTTACAACACAGAGTTCAAATTAATAGAAACCGCGTGTTGTGTGAAGTCATTAAAGAATTTGTTAATTAATGCAGTGTATGGCTTAATGAATGACCTTATTAGCATAGCTGGTTCGGTGTAATATATCATGCTGATTATACCCATGCATTAGCTGGTTCGGTGCCCCTTGTTAAATGTGTGTACAAGAGGTGCTTGATCCTGGAAAACATACTCAAAGCACAAAGGAAACCTGTAAAAGGGTCATTTAGAAGGAGTGGAATACAAAAAGAGCGGATAATGAAAGAGTTATCTCCAGTCCTGACCTTAAGAGCAGTCCTGCTCTGCCGGCTCATCCATCTCTTCCTGGTTCATCCATTGTTTGCCCGACTCTGCCACGCACTTTGTATGTGTGTGTGTCCACAGATGTGGCTAGCCTTGCCCTAATCGAATATTGATCTGTAGATCAAAGACAGGAGGAGTCAGAGTTACAGCTCCCACTCCATAAGCAATATCTGCAAATGATTGTTTACAAGGTTTTTTTTCTAATTCTTATTTTGTATAGACAATAAATATCCCATAATGCCTTCAAGTCCTGATTCAGGTTAATTGTCTCTAATGGGTCTTTTTTTATCTGAAGCCCTTTGCAATCCTGATGACAGATGTTTTGTCTACTACCATGCCAAAGTCCTTTGAAAATAACGAATACATGGAGGCAGTGTTGTAGTTATATTTTCATCCCCTTTGAACTGCTTGGGGTGCATGGCATCAGAAGCCACTTCACGGAGGCCGTGAGTCATCAGTGTGTGCTGAATGAAATCTGTCTACTAGGCTTTTCAATTCTGCTCACGGTCATAACACTTGTCAACACTGAGGCATTTAACAAAGCAGCCTTGCCTTTTCTTGACTGTGGGAGCAACAACAGGATAGCATCTAGTCTTTCAGAACACACTGCTGGCTCGCCACGCAAATTAAATATGTCACAATTCTTTGTGTGGATCCAGCCACTTTTGAACAACATGGTCTGAGTTTTTCATTTTTGCTCAATCAAATTCTATACCGTGAAGGTAAAACAACATAGATTTAACCTGAAGGAGGGAAAAGCCGCATGCAATGCAAAGCGATGGCCAGTAATCGTGCTGACAGTGATTAATAGTGATGTGTTGAGGCAAAAAGGATCATAAATCATATGTGACAGCAGTCATGGAGCGTGTCTCGAAAACATGCAAGCATGCAGGCATCTTACAACCTGAGATTTTGTTGTTGGCCGGCACTGTTGTTTGTTCTCCGTTTTGGCAAAATTGATCCTGGACCCACTGAAGCTTTATGGCACCGTTCTGCTGGGGCCTCAGTGATTTTCTACTGTTTATCAGGCAAACAAGTGATCTTGCCATATCTCCTGCTTTATGGATTGGTTAAAGGACAGATATGTAGTTTTTCAAGTCTTGTCCTGTTGTTAATGCAATACTCAAATGGCCACGAGAAGAGATGCCTTCGTGGAATGATTACAGTCTAGGAAGCGGGGATGAGATGCACAGTGCTCATTCTGTGCAAAAAATGAATTTCACTCTCAGCAAATATGAGGCTGCACCAGTGTGATGTATTCAAATTGAGTCTTCCATAGTTATGGTCTTTCTAACAGGAAAGAGCCATTTTGTATCAGTAGTTGCATTTTGGTTTGTTGCCAGTCTTGTTTCAAAGTCAAAAGTTTCTTTGTCAAACAGTGTTTCAGAGTGGGCTTTCTGCAGTTCTGCCCTCCATGGTTGGGGTTAAGCCTTAGGTTAAGTTATGTTGGAGTAATAACTCCTTGGGAATGTATTGTTTTGGGTACCTTTGGTGGTACATGCAAGAAGTCACATCATTGAATGTAGTGAAAAATATTGTTTTAAAGCTGCAATATGTAAAAATTGGCACCCTGTCAAAGTTATACTCTGCTGGGGAGTTGTTGGTGTTGTTTACTGTCGGACTATAACCTCTTGAGGTACAAAATGGCTGCGGGCTAACTGGTTAGCATGCTCAATTCAGTACATATCTCTGCAACACAATACCTATACATCTTCGACTCGAGGTCAAGACTGTTATTTCTTGATTTTCTGTTGATAATTTTAATTTTTGAACATTATAAACTGGATTTCTCACATTTTGCACCTTTAAGCATCGCAGAAGAAGACATTTTTTACAATGTAGTTGCTTCACAGCCAGTAAGGGAGGGGGGGGTGATTACACCAACCCAGTACTGGTCTGGTGTTTGTAAAATCCCATACAAATCCTTTCACAGATCTCATTGCTTTAAAGTTACCACATTAACACGAACGTCTTGAGATGTCTGAATGAAATTCTTTTTTGTTTCCATCATTCAAATGTGTTTTAATGTCAGCCATACGCCGTGAAGCAAGGTAATCCTACTATCTCAGTGTTTGGCGCGCCTTTCTGGCAGAGTGGTTGGCAATTCAAGTAAGCATATATTTGTCCTTGTTATTTATGTTTACAAGCCTCAGATTGTTGGCAGATATATTTATCTCTCTGTGTGTAGGGTCTCTTGTGTGGGAGAATGATACACTTGTTTTTAAACTAGCAACACGATTATCCAGGAGCATTTTAAAGTACTCACTGTAATGCTCAGGCTGTTGAAGCAGTATGTTGCCCCACATTTGCTTTAAGACAAACTTCCTCTGGCTCACAATCCACTCACCCTGCAAAGCTGGACTGTGGACATTTTGTTTGTACATCTGGTCCAGCCAATGCTCTCCAAGGATTGAGAGCTGTGAAAGTTAAGACATCAGTGAATGAAGAGTTGCATGAAGTGCATGAAAAAGTCTTCGTTCATTATCAGGAGTGCTGGTCTGAGCAGTTTTAAGTTCTTCAGCTTTCGTACTTTCACTCCTAGCGAAAGAACACAACAGAGGGACAAAGAGTTACTGGATTTATTGGCACTGTTAAGACTGTAAAAACTTAGTCAGCTTTTGTGGCAACCTTTGGAGCTCGTTATAAATGTCTGGAGGTGACCTTGATGCGGTCTGATGTTTGACTGTTGTGACTGGTATCTTTTTAAAGGCCTGCAAAAGTTTTCACTGCCTTAACCTGCCAGTGACTCATGAGACCTTGCCTCAAAACTGGATAATGTGGAAAAGCCGCCTCTTTATTCTCAGTTCCTCTTTTCACGGAATGGGCCTTGTGTGCCTCATTGTGATGCGGAGCAATAGACGTTCATGGGTAATTTCACACACTCATAAAAATGTTAATCTGCAATGATAATACTGCAAATGGAGTTCAATAATTTGATCTGGCATGGTAAAACATCTTTGTCTGCTCAGGCTTCCTCGCCCTCAGTCTGTCTGTGCGTTATTGCTGCTCCTATCTGTCTGTCTTTTTACTGCACTTTTCTCACATGTGGAACCCAGTATAAATTCAGCTGCAGAGACCACTGTCGTGCATGAAATTGCATTAGCCATAGCTTTGCCTTCCTCGCTGCAGCCACGCTTCATAGTCGTCTAATTGAGGCTTTTAGGCAGGGTATCTTTCAAATGGTCAGTTCAGGTCATAGGGTCTGTGAGACTGACTGTTGGGTAACGCAGAAGTCAATGTTCAGGTGTCGTCCAGCTTCCATCACCATTAAGTTTACACAGGCAGGTTAGTCAGGGTCACACAAGGTAGAAGACTAGACTCACATTGATGATTATATAAATACTAGGCAATACAAGGGCCATCAAATGTCCTTTTTGCTAGCTAGTGATGGACAATATGACTTATGGTTTGTGGATGTGTCAATGATTTTTTTTTTTGACTGAGATAAAACTGTTCTTTGGCTTGCACAATATTGTACAGTGATCCATACAGTTCTGAGCTGAATTAACTGCTTGTAATCACATGGATTAAGGATGACGATAGGCCTAATTGCTTACTGCCTGCCTACCTTGAGTGTTTGCTGGCCATGATCCACAAGGGGTTTAATCAGCCTTAGCTGCAAAAAGTTCTCAAATCTGCTTGCGCCCATTCATTGTTGCTTTAGCACATCATCCTGCCTCAAGTCTAAAGCAGAATGGTGTGATTTCATCGAGCTATGGCAGTCATTAATGGATGGATTTTCATCGGATAAGTAGACATTCAGGATTTCACAACAATGAATGCTACCGATGCGATGCCCTCACCTTTCCTCTGCACCAACATGAGGTCCGCATGTTTGGCTCTCATTGGAATATCTAAAAACTATTGGATGGATTGCCATTAAGTTTCTACACATATTTACAGTCCCCTGACTTTACCTCTTCTGCCGTCTTCAGGTTAAATGTGTGACTTTTCCAACACTTAAATGTAGAACTAATGATGTTACTGTCAGCTTTAGCTATACTCTGTGATGAATTATAATAACGTTGGCTATCTCCTGACTTTTGTTTGTGCTTACATTAGGTAAAAAGTTAGATTTTTTCCCACCCTTGAATGGCAAACTACTGACATTGCCATCAGCTTTAGCTATACTTTGTCTTTTGTGCTAATTAGCAAGTATTAGCATGCTAACACAAAACTTAGTTTGTGAACATGGTAGCATTATTCATACGAAACATCAGGGTGTTAGCATTGTCTTTGTGAGCATGCTAAAATGCTAATGTTAGCATCACGGGGACTAAGAACAGCCCCACAGAGCTGCTAGCATTATGTTTAACATGGTTTGCTAGCTTGCATGCTAAACAGGAATCAGGTTTTTGTTAGGCTAAACGAACCATTCAGGTTTAGCACTGACAAAGTTCAAATATTAACTGAAAAAGCAACTATTGTATGCACTTGCGGTGCAGTTATGTAGTGTTTTATCATATCGTGATTTAGGCCCATAGTTTACATTTGTTGGAACCAGTGGTTCAGTTTTGAATGTATAAGTTAACACTAACTGTTTTGGACTAAGCTAGTGGCAATAATGCAGGTAATTGCAGGTAACCATGGTTAAAATATATGGTGTAATTGTGGATGATTGGTTCCTGCAGTGAGTAAATTAATTGCAGCTATCCGGCAAAGGCATCTAAGTGAATAAAGTGAACAGCTCCTGTATTGATTTACTTCCACAGGACAGCTTGACAAAACTGAGTTACTTAAGAGAATCAGTCCTCCCATAGGTACGTATTAGGGAGCACAGTGGTTTATGTGTAGCACAGGAACAACACAAGACAGCAACACATTATGTCTCCTAATAGTCATTGAATTGGATCACCAGCCACAGTCATTATCAGCCGTGTGTGTGTGTGTGTGTGTGTGTGTGTGTGTTTTAAGGGTATAACAAAACACACAAAGTGCTCGAGGGAGGCAGAGCAGTAGAGGAAGATGTCCACACAGAACACCCAATTAATATCATATTGCTTCTAGTCGGTAAGCAGAACAACAGACGTAAACACTGTTTCTTTGAGTTTCATAGAAAGCAGTTAACTCGGCCCTCTTCCAAACTCCTATTTTCATCATAGATCTTACTTTGGCATCGTCAGTGATAAGCACAGATTAATTCTGATGACATCTCTACCGCAGTCAGTAAATGTAAATCGGGGGAGATTGCTCTGTGGTCCATACATGATAAGTGAGCATTAAAAAAGCATAGTCTAGAATCATAGCTACCCTGGAGATAAAAACAGAAAGGATGCATCATGAGTGATTTGGACTGGTGTGTTAGATCACTGATTCATGCTCAGCTTGAGGAATGGTTGCAAGTCAATTAAATTATCTCACTGATATGTTACCAGCCCTCATATTCAGTAATAAAAAGCCTGAGGTGAGAATGATGGTAATCAGAGGGAAAAGGAACATGCCACTATGATTGTTTCATATTGTGGAACATTTATTAGTAGGTCGATGGACCCTTGAACTCTTTCTAATGTGGTGCTTTTTCACCAGAGAAAATAATGGGAGATTAGACTCATGTCTGTGGTTTCATATAAGACTAAACGCTCCACTATGAGACTTTAGAGGTTGTGATATATATTTTTAGTCTCCAAAGACATACGATTTGCTATTCTTAGATCACAGAAAGGAAGAAATGGACATGGACTAAAGTGTTGGTAACTTATAACCTTTGGACTTGACGGTTTTGTCAGACAAAAGGTCAGGGAATTGCCAAATGAATCGGAATTCATCCACTTTGATCCATTAGGCTACGGTCACACATACACAGACCCAAATTGTTGAAAATTTGCCTCCTGTTGCAGGTAGCAAAATAGTACCAGACACCCTGATCCGGCCCATATACCGTGTGGATGGGCGGTCCACTCCTGTTTGCCAGATCTGAGCCACAAGCAGGCCATAGCATGGTCACATATCAGCCAAGAGTGAACTGAATAAACCGGAAGCCATCATTCGACGGGAATGTGGGCCGGATGAAAGTGTGTGGTGTGGGCCAGATCTGGGCTGCAACAATTTTGCTATCTGGGTTTACTCCCATTCCATGCGAGCAAATGGGCAATATAACATTCGCTTCTGGTGGCAAAGCAAGTACTCATCTTCACTCCACTTTGGTGAACTTAAGGCCCTGAACGCCAAACTGACATCAAAGAACTAGCTGCTACGGAGGCCGACTTTTGCCTCAAACCACATCTCCTGTGTCTCCACCAAATAGCTGCACTTGAACGCACCGCAAAGATTACAGCTGACGGCCAACAAGGTTGTACGTTCTGCGCCTGCCTGAAAGGAAATACCTTTCTGCGGATATACAAACCACTGCAATTTTTAACACCACTCTCGCTAATACAGTGTAGCCACTCCCAATTGTGAATATGTCTGATGAAAAGTTGCAGATGGCACTGGTGAAGAGGCGGAGGAGAAAAATGAGGAGTAACCACACTAAATGGGTGAAATCATGGATACTACAGCAACAGGCTACCCTAACCCTAACCCTGCACCATCTACAGCCAGTCTGTAGCCTGGCCAGTGTCCTTTAAGATATCTTCCTCTGGACCGAGTGCCAAACGCCCTGCTACAAGAAACTTTTACAATTCTGCCACAAAGAGTTGTCAGATTTGTCATGTGTAGCTTTTCAAAGTTCTCTGCTGTACTGGGGGTGAGCTTTCACGTCTGAAAGCAGCTGGATTGAAATCCTTTCAACTGACCAAATATTGTTTGACAGACTTAGATTGGCTATGAGTCACCAAGCTGTCTTTCTTCCTGAGAGGTTGTGCTGCAGTCGCTTAATGAAAGCTTCTCCAGAACTCCACTGGCTTGAGCGGCAGCAGGACTTTGAGTCATGGCAGTGTGACACGGCAGGGAGGTGTGCGGCTGGGTACACCTGACTAATAACTTTGGGTTTCAAATGGAAATAATTCAGCCTTATTGCCATTAGGCAAATCAGGAGAAGAATAGAGGGGAACGTTTGGAAATGTTATATCTGATATGATTGATGAGAGGTGGGATGAATGGTAGTTGAGGACAGACAATATAATTTTTTCCTCCTCCAGCTAAACGCCAGCAGCTTGCAGCAGAGCTGCAGGGTTAAAGAGGTGACAAGTCTCCCATCGTGACAGGAGTGCGGCCATTATCACGCAAAAGCCATGGGTATTAAACTGAGTTATTTCTGCAACGTCCAGCTGCCAGCTGGAGATAAGCACTGTTTGGCTGAACCTGTGAACTTACCAGCATCTCTTGGAACCTGTCCTCACCACGTTAATTGATGTATGCACCTTCAGCACCGTTGCCTCATATTAACACAACAAAAATACTGTAGCTGGGATAAATGGATTGCTAGAATTTGATTTCAAGTCAAACTGAATTATTGTACTGTACGGGCGATGCATATGAAGAGGCAGTGAGCACTTGCCTACAGCATACTGATACAGGAGAAACATAGAGCTTCCAAACCACTCGTGCACGTATCCTTTTTGGTGTCATTAAGATTCAACATAATTGATGGGGCTTTTTATTACTCTGAGAAAATACATGCCATGTGTATTTACTCAGGCATAAATATGACAGGTCCCAGGTGGGAGGACTGTGTACACATTATGTACCTGCAGAAATAGGATAACTGAAGAGGATGAAAAGGGAATCTGTGTTTTTAGGTGTTATGAATCTGTTTAGGGATTTTACCTCCTCTCAAGCAGATAAAATATACCCATGATAATGTGAATAATTTGCTGTGAAATTACACTAAATTACAGCACGTTCACTTTTCAGTCAGTTCATTCGTGCTAGTGTAAAAAGGTGTGTTCACCATGGAAACGTTGAAACTACAGGATCAGCGCACTGGAACATTGTCAGAAGTCCAATGTGGGATGACATATTTTCTCAGGTTTACATTTAAAATGTATGGTCAATGTAACCCCAAGTGGGAAGTCAGGAGAACAGAGGACTGTTTAAATGTCACTTAATTACCTCTGCCAAGGGGGTTATGTGTTCAGCTGCATCCATTTGTTTGTTGGTTGGTTGGTTTGTCAGTAGGATTACACAAAAACTACTGAACGGATTTCCAGGATGGGTCTCATCCCAGAATAGACCCCATTAACTTTTGGTGCGAATCCAGATAAAGAGACGGATGCAGGACTTTTTTTCTCATTTTGTGAACATGATGTTCAGTTTAATATTGTATTATAGCACAGCGATGGTCTGTGGTAATTCTAATCCTTGAAAAAAATGTCATAGTATATCTTAAATTACAGTATACAGCTGTCATGCCTCCCTCTAGAAGGGAAAAATAATCACCCTCCACCCCAATTTTATTTCAATTTAATCTGTCAGTGGGGAATAATAAAGCACTTATTATTATATAAAAACAGTACAGGGGAAAGTGGTAACAAAGGTCTGTCCTTTTCCAGATCTTGCTACAATAGCCTCAATCTGTATAGGAGTATGGTCTAGACCTGCTCAGTTTGGAAAGTGTCATGAGATGTTCATTGTCATTGTGAATTGTATAATGCCAATTGTGAATTGGCATTGTACAAATATAGATAGGTAGATTGATTGATTGATTGATGGCATCAGACCTGTTCCTTTATCAATTGCAAAAGGATCAGATTCCCACACCTTTTTCACAGCAGACATTTGGACCAGCTAGAGCAGAAAGGCACAGGTGGAAATATTTACAATAATTACGTCTCCTCTCCAGCAATTATTGCATTGCAATGCAGCAAATATAATATAATTAGCTACACCTGTGAAAATGGTCACTCCAACTTTAGTTTCAATCTATAAAGACCCATTTCACAGCGGACATTTTGACTTGTCATAGCAGGAAAAGCACAGGTGGAATTTATAACATTAATGATGGCTGCATTCTGTTTAGGCGAACTCGTTCCAGTCACACACTGACATGGCTTACTGGTACACTTTATATCATGCATTGCTGATGGCGATGTCACCCATGTGCTTTTTTCTGCTTTGACAAGTCAAAATGTCTGCTTTGAACAGGGTCTACTCTGCCCTCTGAATGTGTGCCTCCCATGAAATGGGGTGCCTGCTCCCCAGTTTGGGAACCACTGGTAGACTGGTGAACTTTTAGCATCGACACAGAGTTGAGTCTAGCAAGCTGAAAGCCTGAAAAGTATACTGAAGTAAACTTTTGAACTTTAGACCACTTTAGAGAGGATGAACCCTTTTGATTTCAGTAGCAACATGGTCTTTTGTCTGACTCCACTCCCAAAGGTAATAGTGTTACTAAAGATAAAACAGTTGCCTCTCCAATCTCTATCCATCCACCAGTCTTTGTTTTCTGGTGTGTAGCGAGCCTTACAGCTCCCTTCACCTGGATCCACTAAATACAGTATACTCGCAGTGTTGTCCTCCTTTAATTTCTGTCCAAGTGTTTTGTAACTGTCTGTCTGTCAAGCTCCCAATTCTCAGGGTTCGTGGCCCGTAGCAAGCAATTTGGACTGACTCCACCCTGACACTTGACAAACATAAGTCCTCCGTAGACTCACCAAACTCCAGCTTCCTGCGACCTTATACAGGATAAGCGGCTACAGATGATGGATGGAGGGATGGATGGATTATAAAGTTAGTGCAAAAAATTTATAATCTGCAATTAAGCAGCCCGTTGTCACTCCCAAGGCGCCAAATACAGAAGCCTGGTCAGTGGCTCCATGCTTCTAAGTTTGTCCCTCAAGTGCAGTAGTATAAAGAGCGATAAAAGTCGGAGGTGGTTGGATGGGTTATACAATGGACTTTTTCTCTGGAATCAACAGTTCATGTCCTGTTTATGACCAAAGAATTCGTTTTAAGTTATGTTACATAAGTAAGGTAATGTACGTGAATAATGTAACTTATGTGAGAGACGTACCTACGTCAGTTACGTTACATGACTTGAGTTATAACACTTCCTACCGGAATGTAGTTATTTTAACCCCTTGTGTGATCTTTTCCTAAACCTAACCCTCATCAAACTGCGACCGTTACATTAAAAACAGTCCAAAAGTCATAATATGTTTATGTGAACTTTTAATCAGCAAGCTTTATCAGGCAGTTTAACTGGACGTTGCATATCATGTATTTTTGCCAAGCTCTTCACTTGCTAAACTGTAGCTAGAGGAGTAAGTAGAGTGTCATAGTTTGAAGCTTGTTTGAAGTTTGACCAAGCGTCTGTATTTGACGCAGAGTGAGAACATGTTGGGATTAAAAATGCTCTACGATATCTAAAGTTAGTCATAGGTGACGTTATGTACAGCTTGTTATAAGCAGCTCGCTCCTCTTCCATACAAGAGAAAGGAGTTCGATAAGTGCATTTCTCCAGTGCCCAAATGGGATTTATCTGATTGCAGCTGATTGTCTCGCAACCAACCTCTGGGTGGCAACAGACAGCGAGTGGCTTGTGGTGTCATAAAATGTGGCAGAATGAAAATACAGTCAATGGATACTAAGCGGCAGTGTTGTTTAGCGGCAGCTCGGCAAGAAAAGCTGCACACTGGGCCCAGCTGGAAAACTACATGTGTGGTGTTGGTCTTTAACAATGTTTTGAATTGTATTGTTGCTCTGTTGTGCAGAAAAGTCGGCAGCACGTATTGATCTTGGCCCTATTGTGGTTGCAATATGTTAACGTGCATTGTGCCTATCAAATAAACACGTACATTGATAAAATAGTGTTTATATATTATCATTATATAATGTTTTTTGATTTATTGTAATGTTAGCTTAAATCCATCCATCAGATTTTTTTCACACTTATCGAGGTACTTTTTTTTTTTTTTAACAAATTGTTGTATATAAGATAATTTAGTTTATTATTTAAAAAAAGGTCTGCAAAAAGAAAGAAAGGGCTGTGCTACCATACTTAGTGTATGTTTGCTTGATGTTTGGTGTAGCCCCCCCCGGAGAAAAATTCACCAGCTGCCACTGCATTTGTAAATTAGTGCATTAGTATTAAGGGTTGCTGCTGTTGCCAGCCTTAGGGTACTCATGGGAAGACAGGGAAATACAGTAGATTTATTAATTAGTAGTAATTAAGCGTGTAACATGGAGAGTATTAATTGTGATGACGACAGAAGTGATGATGATGATAATTACGATCATTTCAGTAATGCCCATAACATACAAATGACATCAATTATCTCATGGTGACACAGTAAGAGCATTATTTATTTTTAAATCAATCACCCCAGCCGCAGACTCTGACCTCCAACTGAACAAATACCCTTGGGTTTATGCTTCTTCAAAGGCTGTACTGCATTTTAAAATGTAATGAGGCGTTTATCCCTTCTGTCCTGATTGGTGTTATATTTCCTAGTTGTGTTGCTCTTGATTTTTAAAGAGCCTCTTGTTAAGAGACAGCGCTCATTGGGTTTTAACCTTCACTCCCTGTTGTCAGGCTAAGAAGACAGACATCAAAGAAACAGTTTTGTTTTTAATTTCCATTACATTAACCACCCTGTTGATTGGCTCTGTTAAACCAGCAATTATAGCCATGGCTTCAAATACCATTAACTGTTTCATGCTCAGCTCAACCACACTGACCGGGAAGTAGTAAATACACTCGGTAAGCAAAATGATCTGAGTTTCACACATGCATTGTGTGTTTATATGCATTTGAATCGCTTTTTCACTTCAAGATGGAGTGAGGAAGACTGTTGCTTTTGATGTTTTAGTCCAGGCCAAGGCTAAGCCTTGGGATAGGCTCTTGTAAAAACAGACAAAGCCAAGTCAAGGTTGAGGATTTGCTTGGGAGCAGGCATAGCTACAAGGTTAGCTTGCGAGGCCAGTACACTCTAGAACGGAGGGATTAGGGGCTGAAGATTAGACTCTAATGATCCTCAGGTCTGTGTGGAGCTTCAGCACAAGGAACATTAAACTTACTCATGGCCTGTCATCAAAAACAGTAAAGAGCTTAATAAGCTTTGCCAGTGAATTCAAGCCCACAGGCTTGTTTCCTCGCCTTCCTCTTCACGAGGATAATATGCCGATAAAATGCTTTAAGTGTTGCAAAGCACTCTCTTGACCTTGATAAGGCAACCAGCCATGATGAAGGGCTTGGGGGAATTTATACATCAGCTTATCTAAACAGCTGACTGCTGATGGTTGACGCACAGAGAAAGGAAGCAAAGACAGAAAAGAAGACAAAAAGAGACAGAGAAGGAAAGGACAGAAAGAGAAACATAAAATAAGTAAGAACTGAAGGAAGAAAGGGAAAAGATGCTACCTTTGAAAGAGTTTCTCTTCCTCTTAACAAATACTGTATTCCTGCACGCTGGTTGACAGTACATAA
Organism: Pagrus major; assembly: GCF_040436345.1. Taxonomy (NCBI): domain Eukaryota; kingdom Metazoa; phylum Chordata; class Actinopteri; order Spariformes; family Sparidae; genus Pagrus; species Pagrus major. The sequence continues at coordinate 20,132,123 of NC_133232.1, read as the reverse complement.
ACCATAACTGCCTCTGAGGAATTAAAGCATTTTAATTTTCCCAAGTGGAACAAATTTAGAGGGCGGTGAAAACAATCACACCCCAGACGTTGATCATTACAAGAATAAACAAGATGTGCAGCTGACCTCTCACAAGTAGAAACTGCAAGAACAAGGATGCAGAAGCAACAGAGAAGCCCACTGGAACATCTCCTGTCTCCTTGGACCAATTCTGGAAGCCCAACCAGTTTTTGTTGTTCAATCGTGGACCCGCTTACCTTGAGTAAGTTGTACCACTGCACATGACAATCTAAAAACAAAAAAAGTTTCCTTGTAATGATCCAAGAGTTAAAACACTGTTCCAGGCTGCGTAATGCACCAATGCTTTCAGACAACACTCCCTAGTTTTTGGGGGATTGACCAGGACCAGCAGCAGCTGCATCTTTGTCATGTACCCCATAATGCTGCTATGAACAAGGGCGCATGTGGCTACTATTTGTGACCAGTGCCGTTTTTCCATTACAACTGCCGGCCTGGGTTTTGCATTTCCACCACAACTGGGCTACCTGCTTGAAGGTGTGTCTTAACCCAGTGAAGGACTTGTCTCAATCCCTGCAGTAATTTTAAAGACTCATCGCTTACAAAGTGGATCCGCTAATTCAGTTACAAACACGTAAGTTTAATTTTTTTTACGTTCCACTCACGGCTCTGGTTGTCTTCAGCCTGTAAGTGTATGTAACTTGACTCATTCTTTTAAGTTGAAAAAGAGGGTATTGAGCTGGAAGTAGACAGGCATTACCGCCCGGGTGCTACAGGGGCTTGAGCACTGTGTCCATGCACTTTGAGTGCAATGCACTAGGGACTAGCCAACAGTAAATTGCTTTACTCCTTGAAAGGTAAAGGGGAGGAAACTTGCTGTGCCTGGGAACCACTGATACATGATAAAAGTGGTTTTCAAGTGTATCTTTGTAAACCAGTTGGCCAGTGGAGGAATCCTTGTGAAAGTCAAGTGTTCTGTTGGTCAAGTCCAAGTATGCCTCCCATCTCCTATTTTCTTGGTTACCAGAAATAGTGTGTATTGTCAGTGCCATCTTATTCAAATTGATCATTAGTTAATTGGCATCTCGTCTTTCAGAGCCAGCTTTCTCTTGAAAGGACACAAGGCAATCCAGAAAGCAAACTTTGGGAATCCCTGAAAGCAGAGGCAGACAAACACTTTACCATGGGGCTGAGGCTGGAAAGCCCTCATGTTTCCTCCTTCATCATCAGTCCCAGTGGCTTAGATAAGCACAAGGAGGACTGGAAATAAATGAAGTGCTCTTGTACAGCGACCAATGACCCTCTCAGACTACAGTGGCCAATCGCAGGGAGGGCTGCAAAAACAAGGGATTACTTTCCGCCTCTGTGATGCTGCTCATGGAGGCATGGATGTAGGGCCATCAACAGAGGAAATGAGCCCTATGTAGGAGAGGGGAAGCCCCTATGGCTTTCTCTTTTGCGAGCCACAGCATGTACTGTTATCTGCACAAGGACTGAACACATGACTGAACTATCTTCAGGCAGGGCTTTTAGTGAAAATTCCTACATTTGACTGGCACTTGGTGGCTCAAGTGCCAGTTCAACCTGAAGTTCTGAGGCAGCAAAAAATAGTGACATGATTCCCATTAAGAGATTAATTATCAGTCTAAGCATCAGCCTCATTACTCTTTGTTAACCAACAAATGATTTAGAGAGCCATGCATAATTTATAGGGTGGGAATCTTAAGCCAGGACTGCAGCAGAGGCAGGATACAGATACAATCACTGTTTGCCCAAAAAACACCCCTTCACCTTCCTTGAGACCATAACCTACTCAAAAACCATAAGTGAGCAAGACAAACGGAGAAGCTATGACCATAACATTACCATTACCACAAAGTTATGCTATTGTATATAAAATGAACTGAATACGTTTGGTAATTTAGTCTCTAAAACCACATTACTGCAATTTGCCTTCCACCCTGGAGTTTTACACCCCACTAGGCATATTAAGTCGAAAAAAAAAAAATTGCTTCAGGGCTTTGGGGGGGATATTGCAATTAAACCGGCATTACTCACTACAAATTTGTCATTTCTGAAGATGAACAAGGGCAAGAGTGTACTGTATACGGCTTACGCAAATATGGGAAATATTTGACATCCTTGCAGCAAAGCAAGAAACAAAACTCCGAGGGCATTTTGAAGTAAAACAAAAGTGGAGGATGAATGCTTTTTTTTCTGTTTTTCTTCCCCTGAAAAGAAGCATGATTTTTTTTTGTATCAATCATGCCCAAATTACCAGTAAACATTCATCCATCACTTTAGGGGGTGGCTGCATAACAACAAACGCTTGTGCTAGGAGAATGAAAGAAACACATAAAAGAATGGGCTTGCAGAGAGGCGATAGCACAAGAATCTATAACATCTGCTCAAACAAACCCACTGTAATAGCACCTCCCGACTATTATCACATAACATACAATGAGGCAAACAGTTTTATTGCAGCAGGAGTGTTATTTTGTGGCTCCGAGATATAACCGATGAAAGATTCCTAGATTCATGCGCAACTCAAAGGCTGTTATTGTGCTGTGTGCCAGCAGCTGAATAAAGAAGTCATCTTTTTGTCAGCCAATGGGGATTGCCTCTTTGTGCAAGTGTGTACATGTCATATACACACAAGCAAGTGTTTGTGCACATGCGAGCCAATGCATATTCACTCTTTTTTTCTGCATTCTCATGTGACAACAATTTATGCATTCAATAAGTCCATGTATATGAAATGTGATGCCTTTATCCAACTCTCTGTTCTCATATCTTCTTCTGGTTTGTGATGCTTGTCCTCTGTGGCCCAGTGAGCTTATCCCTCTGTTATGTAGAGTGTTCATCCAAACCATACGTGTAGCGGTGGCACCAACCCCCATGAGAATAGGTGATGAAACATCCCCCCTCAGCAGCTTAGAGGAGAACTGCAGTTTCCATAGGAACAGATCTAAAAGCAATTAGATATGACGCGCAGAATGAAGCTTGATGAGCCATCATTCAGGAATGGCCCTCGAAATTCCATCTGAGGCGCGCCGAATCCTCTCCATGACTCCCTTTCTTTCATTTCCTCCTCTTCATTGCTTGTGTTTTCCCCATCTTTTCCTTCCTCTCCTCGGCAGATGCTTGTTTAAAGTACACTCTCTGCATTGAATGCCATCTTTATATCATGAGGGCCCTATTCATCTTCTGATCAGCCCGCATGTCTGAAGTGGAGATCGATGACACAGTCTCACTTTCTGAAAAGTAGAATGGGATGATTAGGATGGGCCGGTGAAACAAACACAAGGATGAGTTGAGGGGCGATTAGGAAGTAAGGAAAGGCATTAAGGAGAAAATTAAAAAGAAGAGGGGGAAGATAAGGACGCAGATGAATTGGAGGATGACGAGGACAGAGGGAGAGAAGCTGGGGAGACGAAGAGGAGGACGAGGGAGACGTGGTAATCGGTGACCCTGCTTCGGGGCAAGTCCACGCTCCATTAAGGCTCATCTGCATAATGTTCCTCCTGGCCTCATTAAAGATGAGTAGAGGTGCAGGCTACATTCTGCCAGGTAACACATGTGATAGCATCTTCCCCTCCGTTCCCTCATTGCTCCCCCTCCCCTTATTCCATCACCGCCTTCCGTCTTCGCTCCTCATCCCTCCCATCCTTCCCCTGTCCGACCCTCCCTCACTCTGCGTATCAAAAACGCATAAGAGAGATAAAGGGAACATCTGACAGTCTGCAACCCTCTCCACCTCTCATCCATCATACATAAATGCTTCCCTCCCCTCCCCTCAATCGTCGAGCTGCCACCCCCCTACTCATTTGTTGGTATATGTTCTGCCTCCCTTTCTCTCCCTTCTGGCGTATCTCTGCTCACTCTGGGCTAAAACGTGAATGCACATCAACAGCAGTTTAGCTAAGTACACATCTTTCCAGGAAGAAATGAATGGATTTCATCTTTACTCCTGCCTCGCTCTCCTCCTTCCTCCTATTAGGCTTAACAGAGAGTGACAACAGCTCTGGCGCCACTGTTTAAGGCCACTGGTAAATGGATGGCATGTGGAAAAATGTACGTTTTCGAGTATTAGCCATCATATGTGTGCGGCAACCTGGGACAAATGAATGGTCCCCGGGAGGAGAAATTCAAAATCACATCAAATGCCATCCATCACATCCCCCCCCTTTATTTGCTTTAGTCTCTTGACTTAGAGAATAATGCCTGCTGTGGCAATCAATAGATTTCCTCACAACTAATGTCACTCCCTGTTCTGCTCTCTCCCACACACCTCCTCACTTGTTGAGAGGCAAGATAGCACAGCACCGATTTTTTCTCATTTTCCGCTCACACACTCCATTTGTTTTTACATCTTTGTACTTTTCTCCAGCTCGGGTCCCTTTTCACTCTCTCCTCTGCTGTTGCTGCTCCCCCCTTCTCTCTCTCTCTCTCTCTCTCTCTCTCTCTATCTCTGACAGCTGTTGTTGCTTTGCTGTGTTTGCAGCCTACGCCTTATCTGGGTATGAATTCATTTAGCTGCCATTAGATGCCTCTCCACAGACCCTGCCCAGAGCTCTTCTAAAGGAGGGAACCCATTTAAACAGCATAATTCATAACACAGAGAACAGCAGTGCAGATGGAGGAGTAATGTGCTTTAATGCTGTCAAGTGTGAGTAGACAAATAGCTGGTCATTAACATCCATATTGACGCATGGGTAAAAAAAAGTAGGTGCTCCAGTGTTTTTATCATTTACATAGAATATGTTACAGTAAGCGCTGTATTTTTGACATCAAAGTATTCCACCGGCAAAACGACACATTGCATAGGATTTATGCTGAAGTGTAGGGTCTTATTTTGCTCCCACTGCCTACGTATGCAAATTCTGCTCAACTTCTAAACCTTTTATCCAACATCCCTAGATTCTCTGGTTCTCATGCTTGCCATCAGCATGTTTCAGCAGTCACCTATCCAGCTTTGTGTACCATATGTTCTGAAACCATGAGGAGCATGCCTGTTTTTAGACTCAATCCCTTCGTCTCTCCCATCCTTTCTTCCCCTGCTCCTTCTGTTCTTCCTTGCTTACAGCATATATACAGGCAGACTGGAAAACTGAGTGGGACTTTCTGGCACAGTTCTGAGCGTGTTTGAGCCCTAGTTAAAGGACAGGGACTGCTTTGTGTGGACTGGTAATTATGCATCTGAGCATACGAAAATGACACAGTGGAGTTCCCCAAGGCTCCGTTCTCGGGCCTCTTCTGTTCAACATCCTCATGCTCGCACTAGCTCAGATTTTAGAAAACAAGAAAGTATCTTACCAAGTATGCAGGCAACACACAGATCTCCATAACAATATTACCAAGTGACTGTAGTCCCATACAGGATTGAGTAAGTGTACTGAGCACGCACAGTGCAAAAGTTTCTCACCTTAAAGCAATACAGTGGAATTTCATGGGTAAAAACAAGGAACCTAAATAGGAAGGAGGGGTCATTACATCACCAAATCTCGCTTTGGTGCCAGACTGTGGTGTCAGCTGCATTGAAGTCTATGGGAGATACATGGAGAAACACACCAAGACCCAACATATCTATGTCGTATGACTTCTGATGAAGAGATGCCTCCAGAAAATGAAAGAGCACATGTAGTTAATGACAGGGCTGATAAAATCTTGACCAAACAGGGCAGGTCTGACCAACTGTCGCTGATGAGACTTCAACTGTGAACAGGGACGAACAGCGTGTCAATTAAAAAAATCAGATGTTAACCCACTCCTACTCCAGTGTGTTCTTTCATTAAAGCAAAATTCAGTGACACTATGACCCTTCCTTCTTTTTTAGGTTCCTTTGGTAAAGATAGTTGTTTGTTGAGTCTCATTCCCAGATAGTCAGATACTGATGCTTTGGGTTGGTGGCTCGGATCATCCTAGGGATGAGACTCAACAATCAACTATCTTTCTCCAGAAAGTTACATTTTGTCGCTTTAATTAAGAATACATCAAAAAGTAAAAGGACTTATGTCTCAGTAGGATTAAGAAAAATGTGTCCATGTGTTTGTCTTCAGTTGGCTCGACTACTGTAATGCTGTCTTCACAGATCTTTGTGAAAAGTTGATCAGACAGCTACAGCTGATTCGTGCTGCTGCCAGACCAGGAAAACTCAATAAAACCAGGAAAGTAGATCACGTAAATCCAGTTCTCAGATCTTTACTTTATCTCTCTGTTGGTCAAGGAGCAGCCCAGTGGCCAGGATATAATGTCAATGGTAAATGTATCTGCAAACCACAGATACGTCCAAGGTTGGCATGTATACCAAACACAGAGCTGTTATGTGCATATAATGTTCACATTATATGCTTATTAGCCACCTGTTGCAGCAGGAGGTGGAGGGGAAGGTGGTGGAGGTGTCATTACAAGCTTTCCTTTCATTTTTGTAGAGACCAAAACTGTTTGTTTTTTTTCACAGGAAGCCAGACCATCTCCATCCGTGATCGTGCCGAACCAAAACAGGTATTGTAAGCCAAACCATGATGCTTTCCTAACCCTAACCAAGTGGTTATTGTGCCTAAACCTAAAGAGAGCGTGAGCACAGTGTTGTGACAGGAGAGAAATAGAAAATTCGACCTAAACAAACCAAAAGTTGAAACACAAAGAAAAGTCCAGTTTTAACTTTTCTGTGGTTTTTGCAGAAACATACTTGGCTAATATTTATTCTGGTAATTAGGTTGCAAGGAACAGACTTGAAAATACTACTATTGGTTTATGAAGCACTAAATGGTTCGACTATGTTATGAACAGCCCAGACCTCGTCTATGTCTCCTTCCTCTGCATCTTAATGCCTTTAAGTCTTATTTAAAGCACATTCAATTCCCTTGTTGTTGAAAGGTGCTATTCAAATAAACGTACCCAGCCTTACCTTTCTCCTTGCTCTGTTGTATCAGTGGTGAGACCATTAATAGTGTGGTCACTTCCTCTTCAAGCCAAGTCATCAGATAGCTTTGTCACCACTGCTCAGCTCCGATAATGTGTCTTCATTTCATCTCTCTCATACAGGTCTACTCATACATATTAATTGGAAATCAAATTGAAGAAGCTCCTCCAACTCCCCCCCCCCCTCTTTTTGCTGAGGTATTAATGGAAAGCCATTAACCTGTTAACGACCAGCACACTATAATGGTCAATTAAATGGCATTATACATGCATTTATTTAATTTGTGTTGCAGAGTTCAGTCATAAGAGCAAAACAGAAAATGAGAGGCCTCGAACGTGCAACAAATGCAGATAATGTTAATGGTACATGAAGTCTGGTGTTTTGTCATTGTGTTCTGTCATTTTCAGACCTTAACCGAGTGTGTGTGTCTGTACTCGAGATTTGTCTAGTAGTGCTTCCCAAAACCAAACACTACACTTTTCCTTCCTGCAGGGAAGAAGAAAATGAGGCCGTTCTCCGCTGAGATGTGTCCCTCGTTGCTGTTGTCATCACTTCAAACTGCTGGGTCATTACTGCACCACAAGCAGCTTGGCTTAATGTCTTTTGACTTAACACTAATGACTGACTCTGCATCTGTCCCTGCGGGAATGAGAGCGGACGAGAGCACTATGAAAAGTCACGCTAACTCTTATTTGCCACAATTAAGACGGTGATTCTCATTTCATTAGTTTTCTTAAAGTGCTGCCACGAGGATGTTTTGGGTTTTCATATGGTCGTTGACAAAGAAATGATGTCCCATTAGAGGTGGGGAGAGAGAAGGGATGGAGATGAGAGGAGTGGAGAGTAAATGAGTGGAGATGGAAATAATGGAAAGAGAAGGAGAGCAGATAAGAGGAGAGGGAAGGGAAAGAGAGAGGTTAGAAGAGGAGACAGGACACCCCGATCTCCTCTTTTCCTTTCCCTCCTTTCTCCCCTCCACCTCCTTTCCCACCCTTCTATCTTTATCTCCACTCTCCCTTCCGCTTTCTCCTGTTTCTCCCTGCTCTATGCACTGTGTTGGATAACCCATGCATATTTAACATAGCTGCATCTTCAAAGCTATGAACTTATTCATTAGCATTTAGAGTGCTAATGAAAGCACGCAGAGTGCTAGCACCCTAGCTGTTTCCCTACACCTCCTCTCGACTCTGCTCATCCAACCCTGCATCTCCCGCTGCGTATTACACAATCTACAGCACCTCTACCCCCAACCTGTCCAAGCCCCCTCCGTCTTTCTATCTCTTTTCCCTTTTGAGCACCGAATTCAATTACAGAAAGACTGACTAACAATTTAAAACAGAGAAATGCGTGGGAGAGCTAGCAGAGCCCCACTGGGTTTTCTTTTTCTTCATCCGCCAACACCAGCACTTCCACCCAAGGTTGCCCTATTCATATTTCACCCTTTCATTGAATTGTTCCTTTTTCCTCACCGCTCCTCGTTCTAGCCTGACTGGGGGATGCGAGGAGTTCCCAGGGGTCATGAAGGTGTGTTGTTCATTCCTTCACATGCCCTCATTCTCCCTCCGCCTCTCTCTCACTGTAAACACTGGCTCTTAGCCTCTCGCAGAATAGACAGGAAGCGGCTGGATGCTCCGCTAATTGGACAGGCAACAATATTCGCCTTTCCCATTCAGTTCCACTCATTCTGCTCTGAATGAAGTGAAAAGTGGGTGCCTTTTTCTCACAGCGGCCAAACCCAGTGGAAGTGTTCGCCTCCTCTCAGCCTGTGGCCTCAGTTCTACTCCGTCCCCTCACTCTCTCTCTCACGCTGCCCCTTTCTGAAGAGAGAAGCTTTTGAAGGCGAGGCTATGCGCACTCAAAACGGGGGTGGATCTGAACGCCGCCTCCGTGGTTACAGATTCATCGCTCTCCCACACAAATACACAGGAGCCCATGCAGGTAGCCTGATTGACAGAGAGACTGAGAGTATACGGAAGCAATAAGGGAGAAGCTGGAGGGAGTGATGAGGGAGGAGGCGGACGAGGAGGAGGTGAGGGGGAGGGGAGAAAGACAGACGCTGGAGATAGTGGGTGTTTTGGAGAAAAGAGGGGTCTGGAATGAGAGAGTTAATCTGCAGAGGAACAGATTGGCTCCCCATCCCTCCTTCCCTGTCCTTCAAAGCAAAGCACAAATTCAGCACTCCGAGACACACATGCACTCTCTCTCTCTCTCTCACACACACACACATACACACACACACAAACACACAAACACACACATGTAAAAGAATTCACTCAAGCATGCAGCTCATCCTGTGAAGGTAACGCAAAACGTACACGGTACACTCATATCACAAGAAGGTAATCCAGTTCCATGACATACATGAGCAGGTATGGATACATAGGCGACACGCTGCTCCATCTCATTCAACAGCCATTCTTTGCCACTCTCCGTTTTTGGCACTATAAGACACTCGGGGTGACGAGAGAATGGGGTTGGGGACTTGAAAGATATGGGTCAATAAAACACAAGGGACATTTTAGCTCAAAAGGAAATTGATTTCTCAGCAGCCAGAATGTGCTGTGACCTTCACAAACCTACGCAGACCTTTTTCTTGTGACTTTATGAGGACTGAGTTAGATTTCGTCCGTCTGTTGTTCCGAACAGGTCCCACTGCTGACCCCCCAGCATTTCATAGTACATTAGTCAATACTCTGGGCTCATCAGCTCATGGAAGAGCTCGATTGGCTTCATTGTAGTTTAAACCATGGGAATCTGTGTGAGTATCCAGTGATACCCAAGGGCTCGATTTCTTTACTTTGTCCCACCACAACAGTATCTTTTAAATTACAAAGAAATATACGAGTAAATCCATAATTATTTACACATAAAAGATTTTGAAGATGTTAGTGTGTTGTGTTAAAGGAATGCTTTTCTTTTTTTTTTTTTTTTTGCCTTTTTCACTTTCTCGGTAAGAGTTAGATCAAAGCCGGAAGATATCAATACCACTTTAACATCTGTCCATTCAACTCAGTTTATTTAAGTCGTACATCTCTGTAAATTAAATTTTAAAATGCACACAAATACACAGGTAAAAGTGTCAATGAGACAACGTGGTTGAGTAATTAAAAACAAGGATCATACAGTGTATCGTTAACCAGATTGAAAATGAGAACAGTCGGTGATTTGAGCTCCCAGCTGGTGAAGTCAGGAGAGGTCAGGGTGAACAGGAAAAAGATGTCTTTTCAGTCTTGATTTGAAAATGTTAACGGAGCTCGCCTCCTGAATGTGCAGTGGTAGGTAATTCCAGAGCACTGGAGCTCTGTGGGCGAAGGCTCTACCACCAAAAGAGTTTCTTACTGAATCGGGGAACAGTTAAATATCCGGCATTAAGGGAACGCAAAGGACGTGATAGAGTATAAGGGGAAATAAGGCTGGAGATCTATGAGGGAGCCGGTCCATTTAAGGCTTTGTAGGTTAGGAGGAGGATTTTGAAATCAGCTCTTGCGTGAAGTGGTAACCGATGTAAAGATATAAATGTAGGTGTTATGTGATGTGTTTTGTTGTTGTTATCGGTAGACCAGAGAAAAGTGCATTAGGAGTCATGAAGGCATGAACGAGGATTTCAGCATCTGAAATGACGCAGCATTTTTTTTGCCAAAAGTTACTACAAATGTAAAGTGAACATTATTGTCTGCTGCTTCGCGCTTCACCTGGATTTATTATGAGAGTAATGGAACAAGATAAAGCGGACATTCTTGGTTTTCTTTGCTTGTAAAGACACAATAGAAACTCTGTTTTGCCTGAATTGCCATTACCACGGTGGTCCTCAAAATAGGGAAGGCGATTCTGGAAAAAATACTGTCAAATACCAGCGCTTTGGGTTAGAATCTCGGGCCGAACACTCACCCAAAGTGTCGGTATTTGACGACCTGCGAATGAGACTCAATGATCAACTGTCATTCTCTAGAATCGCCTTCACTACCTTTAGGGATTGTAATTTATAAAGATTGGGAACAAGGTAAAACAGCTAGTCTGGCTCTGTCCGCAGATAACAAACTACAACTACCAGAACCTCGGGGAAGATGTTTCCTTCATTTTCTTGTGTTTTATTATTTGTGTGTGTGTGTGACCTGGTTTGCTGACCCAGTAACGGTGGGAATGTTCACCTGTATTACTCACACTTGTCTGCTCCGCACAGCTCGAGCAGCCCAACAGCAGACTGCTATCTATCAAGCTCACCACTGAATCATAACTCCAACCGAACCGCAGGACACCTGGGGGGAAAGCGCTGTTCTGAGTGTTGCTGTAAACAGTTCTGCCGTGTGATCAAAGCAGAGAGAGATGTGAGCTGCAGATGAGAGGCTGCGGTGTTTAACAGGCAACGAGCAAGTGTGATTTTTCCATACGGTTTGACCAAGAGTCATGTTTTGGAGTGTGATGAAGTGTTTACTTCGCTTGCTAGAGATGGTTGTGACCGAGCTGGAGTGTTGTGTGAGGAGTGTGAGGAGTTTGGACTTGCTGAAATGTCTCAAGTTCTGCTGTTTTTCTATTCACCCTCCCTTTGTCTCTCCTCCGTGACTCCTCACTGACCTTCTCCACCTCGGCTTCTCTCTCCCACTTACCAAGACTTTCTCTGCGAGTATCCAGTCAGTCAGACTGCATCAGGCGGCGGCGATTGAGATCATTAGAGCTGCTGATTTAACGAGCTCACAGCACACAGTGCAGCTGCGGCAGTAAAGGTTGACATAAATACACATACACACACGAACACACACACACAAACGCTCAAACTGATTGGGCCAGCGTTGATTTCCCTGGGCAAATATGTGATGCGTGGTTGCCTTCATGGGAAGGAGCTGTCAGCTCCATCGCCTGCAATGTATACTGCAACACATGAGCCATGATATTGAACTGCGGGCGTGTGTGTGTGTGTGTGTGTGTGTGTGTGTGTGTGTGTGTGTGTGTGTGTGTGTGTGTGTGTGTGTGTGTGAGACAGAGGAATAAAGAGGCACAGAGTGGTTACTCAAACCAGCCTCAAAGCTTTCAGAGGGATTTCTTGATTAGAAAATTAATTACTTTGCATCCAAATGTTTCTTATTCTATTTTTAATGAAGATTTGAAAGGCCAGAGCGTTTGCTTCTCCTTCATCACTCTCAGGCCTCCGATGCCCGCTGTAATTACAGTCCACCTGGCTAAAAAAGTTTTGAACATTATATTTTTTATTCTCCCTCTCTTTCCCTCTGGCCAAACAGTCAAGACCACTATTATCATATGCAGCCGCCTCCACTTTTACTCTCAAATGGTTCTAATGAAAGCAGTTCACGAGTAAACACTGGCTAGCGAGATTGACAGCTCGAGGTCCCATTAATCATTTATTTTCCTTTGGCCGTCCCTGTAAGCGTGTCTGATCTCATTTGGGCTGACCCTGTTTGCCGTGCCGAGCGTTAATTTGTTTTGATTGATCCTAAATGCTTGTTAGCAGAGGCAGAACATTCACACAGATAAGGCAGGCTTGCTATTCAAAATTATTAGATAGTGAGACAGCAAGGTAACATATCAATTTGCACCCCCTCAGATTTACTGTTGTTACAGGACATTCACCTGAAATGAATCCCTGCTATCATTAAGGAACATGCAAAAAGCAAATCTAATGAAACTGACACTGTACTTAAAGGTGAACTGTGTAGATTGGGGAAGAAATTTTCATTCAGGAGAAAAATCGTCATTGACTGAATTTCACACCTAAATAAACTAAATAAACAAACTCTCTTCATTTTCATGACTGAATAAACATATTTGGCGGACCCTGCCACCTTTCTAGCGGACCTTATTTTCCTCTGAGAACAGCTTGTTGTTCTGGAAAAAATAGATATTGCTGACTTTGTCGTAGTACCTCATTAATATCTTCAATATCAAAATTCTGAGGTGAATTTTCTTCTCCAAAACTACACAGTGCCCCTTTAAAGTGCCTATGAGGAAGTTTTTATGAAACAGTCTTGTGTTTCCTCTGATGATCATAAACGACCTGTGACAGCAACCGAGACCATCAGTGAAAAGACTGCTATTTTTATACAGTTATTATTGATGCCTGTGCTCAGATCACATCACATATATCACATATAAAATCACATATAAATACGTTGCCTCATCACGATTCATCCTGCAGTCACTAGCAAAGATCTTTACAAAACATTGTACCGCTTTGGTCAAAAGGGGCATGACGGTCAACAAAAACTGAAAGTTCCTCGTTGTCACTTTAAGCAAATAACATGATTTCCCCCCAGTTGTTTTCTTGTAATAGCAGATGGGCGAGGGACTGAAAGGTTTTATGTAAATAACAAGACGTTTTTATCCACCTCAGTGAAGCAATTAAGGAACAACAAGCAGTCTCATTTGTTTATTCTAATTAAACCAAGGTGTCATAATTAATTTGACCACTCTAAATGCTGGAAACAGCTACACGCAGGACTCGCAGTAGTTGTCATACATAATCTTGAATAGGCGTCAGTTCACCGGGTCTCAAACAGTAACAGTAGAGAAGAGAATGTGTTTTGTTTTTTTTCCTCGCTGAAAGCTTTTTTGACGTACAGGCTCAGAGAAGTTTCATAAGTTACTAGTAGGTGTTTTTTACAGGAGACATTTTGACATGTCACTGTATGAAAGGCACGGATATAAATAACAAGATTAGCTGGCTGCTTCAGTTTAATGGTCCTGGTTCTGTTCATGCTGGCTGACTGTCACACTGTCATGGTTTACTGAGGCACTTGAATAGAACAGAGCCATTGTTAATGTTATTAGTAACACCTGTGCTTTTCATACTATGATGAGTCAAAATGTGTGCTGTGAAAAGGGAGGCCTTCTTATTCCCTATTCACTAGTCTCAATGTAATTGTGACGCCTCTGTATGTGTGATATAAGCAAAGTTTCTCTGCCTCTCTCTCACTTTTTTATTAATTATTTGATTCAGTCCACCAAATTTGGTTAATTTAACTTGTATTTACATCATAGAAGTCATGGTGCGTTGAGGTGCACCTCATTAACTCAGAAATCTACAGTCAGGTGGCCACGAAAAAATAAAAATAACCATGACTTTCTTGTTCTTTCACAGCAGCACTTTCAATAATTAGATGTTATAGGTGCAATATGTAATCACATGACAAAAAGATTTAATAAATTGTCAATAGAATGTGAAAAATAACAGTTTTGACTTTATGACATCTTTGTACTGTATTGTAGAGATATCTACTGAGGTTAGCATGCTAACCAGCTAGCCCCGTCCCGATGCTAAACTCCCATGCCAGCGATGTAACCGCAAACACTCCGTCTCGATGGCTAGCTGCATTGCTAACTGAGCTAACTAGCTAACTGCCGCTACAGTAGGCGGGATTTAGCGGTTACTATGGTGATATGCTGCCCACTATTTGTTTTGAGTATGAATTCAGCAGATGGCCAATTATGACATGTTGCACCTTTAATATATTTATAATATCCTGTTTATTTCTACACAGACACATATTATATTAATATGTTTTTTATTTTTTTATTATTCTTGTACAACCTATAATTTTCAAGTTGATTTTCTGCAGCATTTTTAGATATAATCACTAAAGACTTGAGATGTTAAAGATGTGACGTCAGTTAATAGAATATTAAATGTTATATTTTTATTGCAAATTGTTTCGGACCCCTGATCTTCAATTAAAATCAGATGAGGACCTCCGAGTAATACGTTTGAGAACCCCTGATATATAGTTTCATAGTGGGGCACATACTTCCAAGCATTTTTGAGTTATTAATGTAAAACATATAAATGCATTTAACATTCTGTTAAAAAGGGAATCCTTTTACTCCTTTTCCTTACCAGTACACAAAGCAGTAATCATTAGACGAAGAAGTTACTTCCTATAAGATTCTCTGTTGGTTGATATATTACACAATACTGCTATAAATCTTTTTGCATGGTCAATGACAAACATCAGGTCAGAAAGCGTGAGTGTGATTGTGATTCTGGGCTTTATAAATAAAATTGATTTGATTTGATTCTAAGTCTGAATGACAGGTTACGGATACTCAGATGGGTTTGAACACAATACACTGTCTTTACACTGAATTACTGTCAACCGTGTGACCATTCCACCACAGTGAGTTCCTATCAATCAGGAAGAGAATAGTGAAACTAATTTCTCAGGATTTAGAGACTGATGAATTCCCAATCATGTCACGAAAAATTTAAATTTGGCTGATTTATCAATGACTTCCCTTTCACACATTGTTCGGCAGCCGTAGCTGTGAATTTCCCCTTCGTCATCCTTCCCTTGTGTCTGTGCAGCTGAACAATGGACACAAAAGCCCCCTGAGTGTGGTCCTATTGTACGCTTCTGTGTCCTTCATGAGTTTATAGATATTCACAATATTTCCATTTCCCCAGAAGGGATTAATCAGGCCATTAAAATTTGTTCCCTGAAATTTGTCATGTCTGTGTGCGGTGATGCTCGATGTTCTGGAACCACACAAGTATCGACTCCATCAATCAGTATTACCACGGTAACGTTGGGAGAGCTCCACTTCCCCCGCGGCCAGTAGAGGGGAAAGACAATTATGCAGGTAGCACATGAGAGCGAGGGAGCTAGAGACAGAGCCAGAGAGAGAGAGAGAGAGAACACCTGAATAGCAATAACAGGACAGGCAGGAAGGGAGCGTGTTTATTTCCCACACCACTTAATGTTTTTCTCTTTGTACCGTATGCCTGTGTGATTATTGACATTATCTGATTGACTGTGCTCTCTGTGCATAAACAGCCTCTCTGGGGATGTGAGGCTGATTGATACAAATATTAAGTGTGACCATCTGCAATACCTTTGCATAATTTGGTAACTGAAAACTGCCCTAAGGCAGAGACTGCCTTAAAGGACCGCGCTGGTGTTTTTGCATGGTGTGGCTCACTGGCTACAGTGCAGTACTACTGTCGTGCTTCTTGCTGTGAATGTTTTCCTCCTCCTACAGACATCGACTGATTTCCACTCAATTCACTACGGTATAAATATCAAAGAGGAAGGCAGAGCAAACACTCTCTCCAGTTCTTTTTCTTATAAAAGTATATAAAAAAAAACTTATAGAGACTTGAAAATTGCTGCGAATCATAACTACATGTTTGTTTTTATGTATTTTTCTAAAGCTACATTGTGGTTGTGTAGGAATGCATTTGGGAGTGCAGATACATTTATAGGGAACAAAGTTACTGAATTCCAACATAAATACCAGCCAAGGCTGGAAATGGGAATGTGTACACTCTGCATTTACACCCGATCAATTGACTCTGCAGTAGACCCGAGGTTTTATCACCTCGGTTCTGATGATCAACGTAAAGACCTTGGTGGAAAAGTGGTATTATTGTCAACAACTGCCATGAAAAGACCATAACCAACAAGAAAGTATCCTCGCAACAAGTTAAAGTAGCCAAAGCCTGATAACTTATCCCTGCTTCTGTGCTCTAGAGCTCCATAGTTGTCCAAAAAAACTCAAGCTCTTACAAAGGATGATAATAGTGCCCATGTTTATTGTCAAGTGGGGTCGTTACAATGGAACAGCCGATCCCTTACACAATGTCCTGCTGCTGGAAAAAACTCAACAGCACACAAAAAGCAGGCTGGTAGAGGAATGGTTGACTCACACATGGCTGGCTTTAGTCTTTTCATGGAATCTGTTACCAGTAAGAAAGCACAACATCAGCTGCCTTATCCTTTACGAAAAACAATTAAAAAAATGTATGCCACATGGAAAAATTATTTTTTCTGTGCTTAAAATGACACAAAGAACATTATGTGTAAATGTTTCTTACCACTCATGACAAAGACATGCTTAAAGGACTAAAGACGCCTTCCCTTCCTTTCATACACATGGCACGTGAACTCTCATGCAACTTTAAGATTGTCAGTGTTTTCAAAAGTCCTGATCCTCTCCTACTTCTAAAAGGCACAGTGCCTCTCTGAGCAGACCCGCTAAATCGATTATGGGGCTGTCTAATTAAGCCACATGTCAATAACTCATCCCAATTAAGGTACAGGGCAGAAATCAGGCATGCACTGAGTCCGGGCCGGTCTGCTTCCTATTGATTCTGTGCTAATGCCAGGCATTTGTCCAAGGCTGGTGTACTGCCACAGTGTCTGTCAGTCAGTCAACAAGTGCTGTAATCAAGTGTGCAGATAAAGCGAGTAACAAGCCAAAACCATCAGAATCCATTACTGATTTCTGTGTGTGACATGAAGATTGATCACTGCTGCACGACCGAGAGATCTCATTGAGAGAGATGGGAGGACGATTCTCACGCTATCGCTTTATGAATTGCATTTCGAGATGCTTCTTTTGATTTGTTTTTGAAGGATATGAAACAATAGCACGCTCAATTGGTCGAGTCTGTTACAGTTAGGTTTCCTCAGAGGCAAATGGGCTGGAAAATCTCATAGAATTGGTGAAATTTATAATAAATGTTTGGGACGCTCGTTTTTATCTTTCTTTCTTTTCATAGATTTACTCAGAGATCAGATAAACAACAACAGAATAAGACACTCAGTCCTGTCTTATTCAGTTTACCAAGGCCAATGTCCTTAACACACTGTAAACTACCGCTACTACTGTAACACGATGTTAACCAAGCATGCTTTGTGTTAGTGGTTAGTTGTGATGTCTTAAAATCAGGGCTGTCATGTCATGGCCTTCTTTTGCACCAATTTTGACTCTTTGCAGGCCATGAAAAAACAAAATAGGCTATTACATTCATTGATTGACTGAATTACCTGATTAATCTATTAAAGATTTACAGACATTTGATTGTGTTATGGCTTCTTCAGAACTTTTGGCCCCTAGGGGACAGAAAAAGACCAAAACAAGCTGACAAATACAGCACAATAGGCATAGCTTATGTTGCTGTGGCTAATGTTAGCAAATACAGTAGTTTTCACACCCTGTAGACACTGATAAACATTTTTTGGAGTCATGTTTGAGGCCACTTTACAAAGGTTAGTGCAATATTTACTGACCTTTTAATATCTGGCTCTGTAGCTAGCTAAATGCTTGACTATGTTTACTAGGTAGTTGCATACTTTGTTTTTAATATCTGGCTCTTTAGCTAGCAGACCTTCCTGTGAGCAGTGTCATGTAGGAACTATATTCTTTCTTCTGAACTACACACTGTCCTTTTTGCGGCTAGGTCCGCGCATTTAGACAGACCGCGGCATATTGGGGCTCTGTTTTGGTCCGCCAATATGACGCCTCGGAGGGTACACTTTTTGCCGCCTCCGTTGCTATGTAAATCCAAGGCGTCAATGTGCCGGCAATTGCGTGACATGGGCAGAGTCGTCGAAGATGTGCACTGTTGTGCAAGCCACAGCCGGGAGTTTTAAAAGCGGGAAACAGCTGATCACAGCAATCAGTTCATCACTTCATCCGTGGACGTCAAGATGAGCAACTGGAAAGCCGCTGAGATCCAGGAGATGCTAACCATCACAGCCGAGAGAATAGTTAACAATCAGATCACGGGGACTGTGAAAGATAGCATCTTGTACGAAAAGGTCGCCGAGGAGCTTAGCCGACGTGGCTTTCGCCGGGAGAAGAAGACGCCCAACTTAGTGCTTCACGTCACGTCACATGTTTACGCCTACCCCGTGTCGGCTTTTTTGAAAAGGAGGAATATTACGCCTCCGTTTCACAAAGACAAGGCGGCAAATTGCAGCCTTTACCTGGCCGCAAACGTGGCGCATTTTCTAACTAAAAGGGGCTACTGATGCCGTGATAGGGAAAGAAAACAGCTGCTACATAAAACTTCACACAACAAGTCTGTGGATTATCTTGAGTAGACTAACCTGGTCATGATTTCTGGAAAAAGACATTGCGGATTAATTTTACAAATGTATTTTTTTTGGCGCTTTGAGCACCTCAATCGGAGTGCCTTCTAGTTTCATTATGTTTGAGAGAAGGCAGCCATCTCTCAAAACTCAGATATTCACATCTTAACAATCTTGATAGATAAACAGCACAAATGTTACAGGGAAGAGGACAAATATACATTTTTGATTTTGGGGTGAACTGTCCCTTTAAGCACCATAAGAGACCTAAAATGCTTGCATTCAAAAATATAGGTGTAGATGAATTTAGCCGCACTAGGCAATGCTTCTCTGCAAATATGACAAAACAGTTGAACCATGAATTTTTGGGCCATATCCAACAACATCCCTACCAGCATTTTTGCTCTCACTGACAGTAGTCCCTGTGGTCGTCCCTGGAGAGCTATCCATGGCAGGTTGACATTGTTTTCGCTTTTCCACATCCACTCCTTGCCCTGCTTGACATATTTTTGTTCTTTTGTCACCTATGCAACAACATACTTTTTTATAGTTGTGCCTCCAGCAGTGTGACGTACACAAGGACTTGACAGCACAAGTGCGGTGTCTCAATTATAGGAATAACACGCTGGTGAGGTTTTTCTTTTTTGTTCCCCCCTCCTCCCTCAAACTGGAGTGGAACCAGCAGATTTTGACGGATTAGCCTCATTATACTCTTCATATTGACTTCTATTAAAAAACCCCAGACAGACACTCACATTATAATCTATGATGAAGACATCTTTAGGAGCAGAAAGGCAGCGTATTCCCTTCTTTCTGTTACATAGTGTCTGTCTGATGGCGATGATATTTTTAACCTAGAACAACAAGCTCCGTGATTTTTTATTCCTCTACTTAGCACTACAGAATATTTAGCCGTCGTTACTCGTGCTATTCTAAGATGTATTTGCATTAATCAGGGTTTTAAAAAAGACCGCATGGCACTCATTTCACATGGGGCACTGCGAGCAAACACACACCCCCAAACACACTGAATTAGACACTATGAAACAGGGTGGGAAAAATATGCATTAATCAAATGTAGCCTCACACGCAGAGAAAAAAACTGAAGTATTGTAATGAAAGGCTGCCCAGCCATTCATGTTTGAGCTAAACCCTCATCATTTTGAACAAAGGCAAGTAAAATTGACCATTCTGGCCTGTATTTATGGGACATCCATCATTCATAAATTAGATAACCTTTTACTTCCTGTGTTTCTTTTGCTCAGGAGTGTAAAGCGCTGCAGCCAGAGTCATAGATTGTATCAGAAATGTTTCTGCTTGATTGGAAACACTGGAAAATATAATTCAGCATAAGCTTCTAATCTTCTATATTTCATTTTGTGGGAGAAGAGGGTTAATGCCTGCCTTCATACTGTGGAAACAATAAGTGGGGAAAGTGATTTTTAAAAAACATGAAGTACCCTGCCTTGGTCTGATAAGTGAGCTCATCCCAAAATCCTAATTGTGTCAAAGGCCGGATTTACCACTTCATTTTCTAAACAAGCACCAGGGCATCGCAACATAGTGCGGTCGCGATCAATCTCATGCGAATATTTCGAGTGTTTGGTAATTTTGCAGCGTGCACAAAAGCCTGGGAGCATGCACCTTTTCTTCAGGGAATAAGTGGCTGT
This sequence comes from Pagrus major, assembly GCF_040436345.1. Classification (NCBI taxonomy): domain Eukaryota; kingdom Metazoa; phylum Chordata; class Actinopteri; order Spariformes; family Sparidae; genus Pagrus; species Pagrus major. The sequence continues at coordinate 20,111,688 of NC_133232.1, read as the reverse complement.
AGCTGTCTGTAAATACATGGTTTAAATCATAACCCCGCTTATCAGCTGCCCGCCAGTCCTGCACTGTGTGAGAGGGAGCAGGGCCAGCATGCAGAGCAAAAGGCCTCTTTCACATTCACAATTCTGAAATTTCATTTAAAAAGCAAACCGGTTTGAAGGATGAATCTTGGAATGGTAAGGCCATTTTCCATTGTCTACTTTCCCCTTTCTAAAACAGCCAAAACTTTCTCTTTTTTTAAACTTTCATTTCAAATGGACATTTGCTTTCAGCTCCCACTAATATTAAAATCACACTCCGAAGTGGAAAACAAAGTGCAATAATCCCCCAGTGGAGGTATTTTCATCCATGTATTGTTTCGTCTAATCCTGTATGACTGACCAAGAATGAATGATTAAGTCTTAAGACCTCTGATTGTTTTCTCAAACATGTTACACTGTTGGACTTGGGACCAAGAGCAAGAAAATTAGATTTAGTCCACTTCTGACTGCATTTGCTTTTTCAAAGGCGCCTTATGTACCAATTTGTAGCAATTTACATGTATTAATCCCTTTTTTAATGGTCATACGTGAGCTGATTGTGATACACAAGCCTGTGTACGATGTGTTTAAGTTGTTTACCGCTGCTTGACTGTGGATTTCTTTGTGAAGGGCTTGAAAAGATGTTCGGCGACAGTCCAAAGGATGTAACTGTATATATGTTTCTCGAGTGCCTCTTTCCGCTCCGCTAACAGAGAGCAACAATAGCTAACATCGATTTAGAAATGGAGTCGGCAAACACAAACTAACAACCGGCTTCCAGCACAATAAGTTTCCACAGAGCCCCTTTAAATGGATCCTCTTAATGGTGCCAAAACACATGAGGTGTTCATTATGTCACCACAGCTTTAAGTCAATTCAAATGTAATATCAGGGGTTCTCAAACGTAATAAATTATCATGAAATGTCCATTTATTACTGAACACATTGGTATGAAAAACTGAGGTTCATTCTTCACCTTGGAAACATCCTAAAACACTGCATGAATGGTTCAAGATCATAATGTAATGTGAGGAATTTATAGAAGTTGGATTACAGCGATTTTGCACAATGGTTGTTCCACCACTTGCTTTATCTACATTTTTAACAGACAAAAAAGTGAGTGACATCAAATAAACATGTATTTAAAAAAGAAAATCCCATTAAACTGGTCTAAATTGTTATAATAAATAATATAGTAGTTAATATTAGTGTATTTTCACTGTGCTGTTGCTCCTCTGGGTGATTGTGTGACCTGCAGGGAATTCACCCTCTGACACAAGTGAACACCTTTTTTTTTTTTTTTTCTTTCTGTTTTATTGTTTTGAAAAATGCAAACACTTATTTACTACAAAATAAAAGCACGTCATAAACATGCTGTGGGTAGTAACGTGGATACTTCTTGCAGTGCGGGAGAATGAATGGACATCCGTGAAATCCCGTGCGTCTCCTGAGGGACCTGTGGGTGCACACTGCAAAAAATACCCACAGATTCACCTGGAGGATGGATCAGTTAGACTATATGTTCAAGCACTGAGTGTGAAAGTGTTTTTGTTTTTGTTTTTGTTTTTTTTAGAGGTGAAGACGTCGCTGGTTGAGGTCCGATGATGCCATTTGCTCTCTGTGCGTGACGGATCCTTAAATATTAGTGATTGGACGATCTGTCAGCTCCTCTGTGAGCGATCTGCTCTGTTCTGCCTTGTTGCTGTGACACTTCTGTGCAGGCATTTCTTTAAAGAAGCAAAAAAAACAAGGAACAAGTGGAATCAGATCGTAGCCCTGTGAGAGAAAAACGCTGTTTTAAGAGAGAGAGAGAGAGATAAAAAAAAAAAAATCCACATCGAGACTCAACAGCTTTCCAAAGACGGGCATATTTTTTACAGTGCGCCTCACGCTGAAGTCATTCTCCGTCTCATACAACAGCAGCCAAGGACAGGAGAGCATCAGCAGAGAGAGGGGAAAGAGGAGAGAGAAAGGTGCCTCCTCTCGCCATTGCGAAATTCCGCCTCGCTGTTCTGTCTCCGTGTCGCTGTGAACGCTGCTCTGACAGGAGGCGACCGGAGTTTGGAGGGAGAGAGACGCGGGGCATTGAACTTCACAACACGGACAAACCTATGCGTGGATTTCGGCTCTTTTTCCCTTCGCCAATGCAAAAGGAAATATGCAGCGAAGCTTCACCATCCTCTACACCAGTTTACTGGGGATGTGCTTGGGTTCAAGCTCAAGTTTCCCAAGTAACATCAATATAGGTGAGAATGGCGCACACGCGTCAGAAGCTTTTTTGTCTCTTGTCTCTATTTCAAGTTTGACTCGTGTCTCTTTTCTGCTCGTTGTCTGTCCCCCCGGTGAGTCCGTTGTGTCCAACATTAACTCCTCGTTCTTTGCTGCTCAACAGGAGGATTGTTCCCAACCGAATCGCACGAATATGAGGTCTTTCGTTTCGCCCTGTCTCACCACCAGGACATCCCCAAACTGGTGCCGCAGGTGGATATGGTCAAGATGGGGAATAGCTTCTCCATGACATATGCCTGTAAGTAGGCTCTTATATCTTCCCACATTCAGCCTCCATCCTCTCGATCTGTGTATCGACTTGCGTAAAGAGCGTAAAAACTCCACGGGTGTTAAACCCGCACCGGCTTTAGTCGCATGTACAGTATTTTAGGCCTACTGCAAAGATCCGTGTGTGTTTGTAGGGTTTCTTAACTGTTGCGTGGGACCGAGAAGGACTTCTTGTCACTGCTTTCCTCGGCATGATTGCACCGTGATTTTGCGCTCCGGGAGAAGCCACGGGGATTTCAAATCAGCCTCTGCAGCAGCAGCAGCATCAGATCCTACAGTCATATAACATCAGCTTTTACAGCCATGTGAATTTTAAAACGGCTGCCACTGATCCCTATGCGTCTTTCCATCCTTAAACCGACGTGGAAAACAAAGAGCCAGGGCGCAGATCAGGGCTCTCAGGCTGATGTGAACAAAGAGGGGAAACGACTTTAAATGCATTTCTAATTAGCCACGGATCACAATCCGATTATCTCTTTCTGGCTGAACACACACTATTAAACCTCTTCCCCCCTAAAACCTTTACAAAGGCACACGCAAAAATACACATTTCAACTTTGAGGACTTTAGGATTACCTGCCTGATCTTGCTGATCCGATCTTCATTAATGCGGGCTATATATGGATTTGTAACAGCCACATCTTATTAAATCTTTAATTAATTCATGTGAGGAATAATTGTGACATCGTGGATTAGAAAAGTGGCATGTTGGCAGCAGGACGCCAGATTTATGGTCAACAAGTTTAAAAATCATTATCCTGAGTCTTTGGTCTGAGCAATGGGGCCGCCATTCTCCTGTGGGTGATAATGTGTGCCATTACACCAGACAAACAATTACTCCATGTCTGAGCTTTACAAAAGAAATGCCAGTCTAAATTGTTTCTTCTTCGTTAACCCTGCACTTATCCCTCCTTTGTATTCTGACAAGATTTTGGTCGCCCTCGAGACCTTTCAGCCGTGTTTTTCCTCATTCCATCCTCGACTCCTCTGAATATGCCCGTGGCTCACTCACATTCACTATCGTGAAGGCGCACACTTCCAGGAGATACCCTTTGACAACCAGCCTTCCTGTCTCCCTGCCACGGGTGTGATGTTGCCTCAGTGACAGACATTTGATTACTTCTTTCAGACACTGAATGTTGCATCTCAACTTTGAAACCTGTGCAGAATTTAAAAACGGATCTTTATTCCATATCCGCTGGCTCTGAAAGCAGTCACAGTTATCAATCGTAGCTCACAGAATCAACAATGTGCGGGGAAAAAATGATGCAGTTTTATACAAATACAAGAAATACACACATGGCTGACTCAGAGAGAAAGCAAATCTGAAGGACTTCCTCGCTGTAACCTTTAAATTTCCTGGTTCGGTATGTTGAATAGCGCCAGATGTCTGGTAGAGACGACGCATTAAAATGCTTTCTAGGTTGATTATTGAATACTGTCACTGCACCAGACACTCACTCTATTTGTCTGCTTGTTGATTAGTTTGTTTCTGTACAAAATAACAGATAAGGAAAGCTAAACCAAGCACGTTGAGCCTAAAGAAAACAAACCCTAATAAACATCAAATCTCCATATCTACACACGGTTGGACAAACATTATCATTGGAAAATTAATTAACTTCAAATTTTCACTTCAAAATATATGACACACACTATGGTCGTATAGTGCGAGGAGCTTGCAGTAGAAACCAGGAGTTAGCACAATGTTCGGGGAAGTGGAGCTTGGAAATGACACTGCAGACGGTAGGTTACTTGAGTTCAACCTCACCAGCTGCTGGGAAGGATATCGGCATTGCTGGCCACTCGTCAGGTGGCTGCCGGAGAAACTGAGGCCAGTGTGACCAAACCAACTTGGAGTTGACAGCCTGACAAGTCTCTTGCCACAAAAGCTGTCGTTTGTGGAGTTGTTCTTTCCATCCAAGTACTGCCAGTCCTCGTGATTCCTCAGCTCCAGGATTTTGGGTGCTAACAAAAACCTTGTAGTAGCACGACTCGCCTTAAGCCCAGTTAAGACGGTGGAGGAGCCAGGACACAGCTTAACCTGACGGATTGGAAAGCTGAGCCGTGTCTTCAGCACCTGAGCTAATTGGGCACCAGTTAAAACAGTACACAGTTCTAGCCTTTGGATAGACTCCTGTTTTTTGGTGCTACTCTAGATGTTGCTGCAAGGACTGTGACCTGAACAAGTGAGCAACTCTCTGATGGGTTGCTAAAGACATGAATGTCTCTCTTTTTCTCTGATGTGTCCATATTTGGGCTCTCTTTCACATTCTCTTTTCCTGTCTCACAGACGTTGGGACAATATACCCTAAGGGGCCAAAGTGGCTCGCTAAAATCTTACAGATACTCTGCATGGTGATCATGGTGTCATCAGTGGGATGGTGCTTGTCCATTTGACGCCAATCAAAGTCAAATTTGGATTCATAGGACTCTATATCATCATGATTCATCCAAACGTCACTGCTGGTAGATCTGGCATCCGCAGGAAGGTGGCTGAGGACAGACGGGTTACTTCTCGCCCACTGCCTCAGGTTGAAGCCTCCAGTGGCCAAGAGATTGCAAGGCTTCACTGCCAAGGCTTTGGACTCTTCTAAACCTTCTCCCTTCTAGAGACAGTTGCCCACATAAAATTACTTTTCCACCATCTCACGAACACACTCTCTTGGTTGGCTGTGATAACAAATGTACTGTGTGACTGTTCTACAGTACTTATTTTGGTCAACATGGGCTGTGAGTGGTCTCAGATTGGAGCACCTGCCACTCTGGGTGTATTTTCCTTCTGAAGATCTGTCCATAAAAACCAAAGAAGAGTCTTATCTGCAGGGAGAGGTCTCACATGGTAGAACCATTTTGGTGCTGGAGATGGCCAACTTGTGTTCACAAAACTGTGTTTAGTTTCTTCCCCTGGTTCTGGGATTAGTAGTTTAATACTGATCTGTTCTCCTTTATTGTGTTGCACTAACTGGTTTGGGCTCCATAGTGTGCTTCACCTCTTCAGGCTGCAATCTAACAATGTAACCACAGCCCAGTTTAGGAATTACAGCCCTGAATGCTTGAGTTTGGATAGGATTTTTGATCAACCACCTCACGTACTTCTGAGAAGTGGCAGAGTTGCAATCTTGGGGGCTTGTGAGGGAACAATACCCTGTACTCGCAGGAGCGGTGTGGCACAAAGGCGTACCCTATCAGCGTCCACCCTTACTGTCTTAGTCTCAAAGATGATGACAGCCTAATTGTCCTGTCTGGAGAACTTTGGTGCTGTGACAGCTGAGGGACAGTGAAAGGAGGTAAAATAACACTGCTGGACATTTTTTCCCACTGAGAAGGTACTTGTAATGCCCAGCCTGAATGGGTTTTGACTTGCTGGGCATCCATGGGGGGCGCTATCCGGACAGGCTCTGTGGGTCTGATAAGGTAAAGAAAATCTTTGCCAAGCTGCAGTGTTACATATTTTTTGGGGTAAATTTTCACCTTTATTGAAAAGATTGAGAGTGAAGAGGTAGACAGGAAATGGGTAAGAGAAAGGGGGACATGACACACAACAAAGGTCACCAGCTGGAATTGATATGCTGTTATGCAGCATTGCTCACAATTCATTTGGTGTTTTTGAGGCGATTGTAGTGAGACAATAGGGGAGCAGCGATGGGCTGTGTTTGCTCTGCGAGACCCAGGGCTCTACCCGTGAGAGATTTCTCAATCCAGAGATTGCGAAGATCCCTGTAGCCCTGTGAATGGTCTCTGTATCTTTCCCGATGTTTGCGTGGAGGAGTAACTCTTCAGGTTCTCCTTCCAATCCAAGTCGACAGGCCGCACTGTGTGACAGAATTTGACTCTCAGTCCCATTAGGTATCACAGTATAAGCCTCCATACGCTTGTCTCCATGAGTCAGTTGAATCTTTGCAACCTTGAGCAAAACCTTCCATTTCCCCAAGGAACGCCTTACACAGAGAGTCTACTCGACTGTATTTATGTCTTTGTCTGGTGGCGTATTTGCTGTGTCTTGTCTTTCTCTGGCAAGTTATCATTTACATCATGTTGTATTAAGAGATGTCTGCAGCTTAATGTCTTGTAGTTTCCCTTCAGTGTGCATTTTGCAGCCGGATAACTTCGACCACAGTGTCAGCACCGGTCATTGCTCTTAATCTATGTCCTCATCTCTTCCCAGGCCTCACACTTAATGACTGCTTGGGTTGCCGGAACTAAAGATTGAATGTGACTCAGTGGCACCTCATTAGGTTCCAGGGTTTCAGGGGGGTCCACCTTCCACCTTTATTGCAGTTTGGTTGGCTTTCTGGTCCCCCATTCTAGTACTCTGTAGTGTATGAAGCCGTGGCTTTGGAACTGGAACCGTTATTAAGTTAAGCTCCTCCTCTGTCAATGTAGAAACCCTCAGCCGATGATCAGCCTTGCTTGCCATGAGTTGCTCCATTTTTTGTTCTATTTCACTTAATATCTTAAAAACTCAAGGACACTGCACTTGTGTACAGCACAGTTCTGTAATCTCTTTCCTCACCTCATCTTTGCGCCTTTGCAATCTCATCTCTGTCGCTAGTCAGCTTAATGACAATTCTCATGCACTGGAATCTCAACATCTGCGCTGTCCCTTGTTAAGGTCATAGTCTTCTTTATAACTGGGCCCATGGATATTGAAGGCTCAAAGGATCAATTTAGATTTAACCAATTTAAAGAAAGTCTTACAAACTGACTCTGTATAACCTTCAAATGTTCTGGTTCTGAATGTTGAATGGCCATAAACGTCTGGTAAGGGGTGAGGCATTATATGGTTTTCTGAGATATTTATGTATTACATAATTCTGTTACAACACCAGAGAACACACACTTGCCCCCTTGTTGGTGTTAGTTCTACACAAAAGAACAGCTGTATACAAAGTATATAGGAGCTAAAGTAAATAAACACATGTTAACAAGTAAGCAAATCTCCACGTCTACCACAGAGGTTTAATGTAATGTGGTTGTTGCAGTTCTTATGAGATGCAGTTATGAGCACAGAATTGGATTTGAAATAAAGCATTATGTGCAGCAGCACCAATGCAGATTTATAGACGTTAAGTGCTGGCTGCTGCTGAATGTTGAGCCCGATCACTAAAAGAAAATTTACTCCTGTCTGTTAGAGTATAGCGCCTATATCCCTGCATTTTCCCTTTATTTAGTGTAGTTCTCCTACCTGTCCATAAAAAACACAGACTTTATGAAGTTCATTCTGTCCAGAGTTGTTTTTATAGTGTGAATAATTTGCAAGGATATCGTTGAAAATACAATAAGAGCTGCAGAAACCTGGACAATCCCTAGCGACACCCCAACCCTTCCCTCGCCCCCCAGCCATTTAGGCCAGGGAGCCAGGCATAGCTGTGTAATGAAATGTAAACACACCCAAGATGCCCTCATTAATGAGATGGTCCTGTGCTCGGAAGGGAATGTGATGTGAATATGAGGGTCAGGCTGCTGCTGAACATTTCCAGGGATGTCGCTAGTGGATCAAATATGGTGCCTATAGCAGCAGAGAGGGATGTGGAGAGGGAGAGAGAGCACAATGATGTCTTAGTCACAGCGTACACTGAGTGGAGAGGCAGCAGCAAACATACAGGAGGTTGGTAAAGAACAATATGGCCATTTGGACTCAAATAGCTCACATGCAGCATGTACCTTCTCTTTACTGCTTTTATTTTGTCTTTTTAATCAGCTAATTGCTTTCAAAATCCATTTAACAATCAGGTAAAAGTATAAAAACAGATCTTTCCTGGTCTGAAAGATTTCAGGAAACATCTTGAAACTGATTATCTGATCAGGGCTCACTGCCAATATTCAGTTTTTAGCTGATTTACACTACATCTTGTCACTTTCAGCACTCAGGATGTCCACAGATCTTCCCTCCATCTAGTCACCCCTCTCAGTCCTCTGCACGATGCCATCAAATATGACATCTTTTCTTCATCGTGTCACGCATATCACTGCAGTCCATGGGTATGATGGTGGGCTGTGGTACAAGCATGTCAGAAAGATTCACAGCGGAGGGAGACGGCTTGAATGAAAGTGACACCTCTTCATGCTGTGTGTCACTCGTTCTAACAGAGTATTGGATGTGGAGGCTATAGAGACATGTTTTTGAGGGAAAAGAAGGGCTCCAGGGCCTGTTTATAATGAGTCAGATGAGAAAAGCAGCCTATTCCTGGATTTCTTTATAATGCGACCGAGTGGAGGAGTGTGTGTATGCATCTGGGTGCCCATTCTGGCATCTGTGTAGGATGTCTTGACTGAGTGACAGTTCACCTCTGTAAGTGTGTGTGAGTGTGGGAACGTGCCCGGGGCTCTTGGGGCCCACAAGTGTGAAAAGCAGCGGGTGAATGGGCCCTTGTGCACGGGTATGAATGGAGCTCCGGATGAGGGTGATACTCATCAGCTGGCTCTTATGACTAGCCACTTCCTCCACAAGCAAGCCCTCCCACCACACACACACACACACACATACTTGCTGGCACCTGCCTGATGAGCAGGAGAAAAGGGTCGAGAGGTCGGGGAGTTGGGTGGACTAGGGCAAAGGTGAATGAGAAAACGAAGAGGAGAGACGAAACAAAACATAAGAGATAGAAACATTGAATGTTGATGGTGAAGTGATTCATCTTATTTCCCGCCTGTGGAGTCATCAGGGTAGTAATGACGACGGCAACACTGTCTGCATAATGTGAGACTGAATACTGGAGCTCATTTGCATTCCCCTGTCTTCTTTATGGCTTTCACATACACAAAACAACTGGTACACCTGCGTTCTCGGCACTTGTTTGTATGGATCATGGCTCATTTTCTATATGCGCCTTTGTTTTCACAATTTCAGTGAAAGCACTTGCTGGATTGACTCATTTTTACATGTTTCCTGCGGTTAAAAATAACTGCTAGGGATGCTGTGTGTACATGGAGAATATTAGTCACAGTCCCCCTCAGTTAGATATCACATTACCATAATCTGCTATTGACTTGGTTTATAATAAGGACGTCACTGAATCGCTAGCTTCATGTCAAATCCCCTGCAGGCTCACGCCTGTATTATCTACTTTTCTCTTTGATATCCTACATGTGTGTGGTGAGATTCAGGCTAAGCTTTGGCTATTTTTGGTTGAAAAACTGCCTGCAGAATATTGCACCTGGCAACAAAATGTAACATCTCACACTATGGAATTTGAATTATATGTACATTTAGCGCTGTGAGTCACTAGCACGGTTGCGTTTGATTTTGTGTCCAGTTCAGCCGCCCTGATAATAAACCTTTCATTAGAGACTAATTAGTGTTCATGGAATAGACAATTTGTGTTGTCACTGCGATATAGGCAGCAGTATTTCCTGGGGTCTATGAAGGCCGGTTAGAGAGGACTGGAGGAAGATCTACGAGGCAGCCATGATCAATGAATTGAGTACAGAGGCCTGCCGAGCTGATCAATACAGCAAGGATGGGAGGAGGGGGGTTGCTTCCCTCCGGGCAGGCCTATAGGATTGATATGAATTACTGTTGGGTGATGGGATGTATGTAGTTCTTTGTCACAGAGAGAGTGTACAGGTAGAGGTCAAATCCAGGGGTGGTCAAACGTCAGTGGTAAATCAAGTCCTAAAGGGTTGGAAATAGACTTTATCAGTGATGCGAGCGAAATTAACTTTTAATAACGGGTATAAACAATTAAAGTTATAATTATATTTTCATGGTGTTGAATTTAATTATGAAGATATCAAACAAATTGGATGTCTTCAGTTAAGTTTTGCTTGCAGAGGAGAAAATTTCCCCATTTATCGCAAAGAAATATGCGGTGTCAGATCGATGTAGATAATCAGGGAATATTGAGCAAAAAGCTGCAGTTAGTCTGGTAGTGTAATGTTAAATATAGCTGGACACTGGTAGGATCAATCACTCCCAAATGAGAAGAATCAGGGAGTTGAGCTTGGTGTCTACACGTTTTGATTTCTTTTCACGTACCATGCTAAATCTGCAAGTCAAAGTTTATGAAATAAAATGTTCATCGAAAGTCTCTGAGAGGCAAAGAGACGAAGTGTGACTCAACATAAAAAGGATAATTCCAGGTTATTACAGCTTATTTCTGTAATTTCGTCCATCGTTCCTTTTTGACTAGTAATAACATTGTACCCTTCAAGTTAAGTGCTGAGATCCGGGCACAGACAGTTGGGTAGACTTTAAACACACCCCAGGGTTAACCAAACCAATTAGAAAGAGAGAAAAAAAGGAAATGGTCCAATTATTACCCAAACTTCTGATTCTACTTTGACCTATTGCACTCCGTGTGATTTTACTTTCAGTTTTACCTCAAAATAAATTATTTTAGATTAATGGTTCCAAACCTTTTAGCTTGTGACCCTTCAAACACAGTCACTGCTTCTGTTAGTGGGTTATGACTATGTCAACCAAAAGAGGATATTTTTTCACTTGGAGATGTGATTTTTTTCTTGTAGGATAAATGTTCTTTTTCCTAGCCTGTTAATCTTCTTGTGACTGCTCAGATTTATCGTCCAACCGCTTGGGCAGTTCCCAAGCCTGAGATTGGAAATCACTGTTTTAGATAACCTAACTTAAATGTCGGCTTTGCTGACTGCTCGTCTTTTTTGTTTTTATCTTCACCAAAGAGTTTATGTTTTCACTTTTGTCCATTTGTTTGTCTGTTTGTTGTTTGATCTCCTTGTTTATTGGTTTTTTGGTTGGTTGGTTGGTTGGTTGGTTGCATGGTATGTTTGTCAGCGGGATTACACAAATACTACTGAACAGATTTCCACAAAAAATTGCAGGAGGATGGGGACGGACCAGGAAGTTTTCTCATTTTCTTCAACATTGAGTGATAATGAATCACTTGTTGATACTTTGTTACGCATGGATCTTGAGGTGTATTTAGTTGGCTGGTATCTATGAGTGAGTACAATTTGATGCAGATCTTAAATCTGGCTATCTTGAATTATGGTCAAGCAGTTGCAGGTGGTTTCAAATTTTGTGTGAGGCTATCAATTGTGATGAAGTGTGAAGTTGATTTAATAAAAGGGAGCTGTTGGGCCTTGGCGGAGGTATGCACTCTACTGGATGCCATACTATTTTTTTCCATTGGACTTAAGTGTGGCACTGTAGCTGTATTGCCAGATCTTATCAATTGCTTCAATGAGTTGAGAACCAAAATGTTGGCCATAACTATAAAAATCCATCCACCATCCCTCAACATGCGTGAGAAAACCATTGTAGCCATGTTATGTTTCCTTGTGCGTCTGGCTACTGCCACAGTTGCCTTTAGTTTTCCTCATCAGAGTAGTTTCTTGCTCTAACAACTAAACAGAAATGGGTGCGAACATGTGAGTCTGCATTGTGAAGTTGTGTGGTCGCACACTTGCACACACACAATAGCTAACAAGAGACTGAGCTGGAGCAGATGCTTTTAATGTATTATTCAATGCAACACTTCCAAAGCTATCACTCCATGGAGTTATAAGCATAAATATGTAATAATATCTCTAAAAAAAAGACATTTCTACCAATTCTGTTAAGCACTGAAATGCTTAAAATTAGAAGCTATAAATATCCAACATTTTATTCTGTATTTCTTACATTTTCTTCTTTCTTTTTTGCTCCATTCTCACCCTCCAGGGGCAAACAACACCACTGAAAGGAGTGTCTCAGCTGGGATGTATGTGTTATGAGGAACAGGGTGGGGGGTGGAGGTTAAGCCACATTTCCAGACCCAGTGGCTGGTGTCAGTGAGGCTCTGGGGTGTTGTATTTTATTGTGTAGCTACCGTGTCAGTCATTGAGGTACAGCTGTGGTGACTGACTTCCACAGTGCATGCGTGTCAGAGGGATTACCGACTGTTCGACGTGTTATTGAACAAGTTGGACGAATAGCAGATCACCGCTCCCTCCTGACTCTTTGGGACATGACAGTTATTTGTCGAGGAGAAAACAAATAGAATGGGGAGGAAAAAAAAAACAACAACTGACGGTTGTTCTCCAGGGCTAGAGTCTGGCAGGTGCTAGTTTGATGAATGAGAAGGCTTGGATTTTTTGCTCCGGAGCGCCAGGGATAGAGAATGGCCCATAGCAATCAATGTAGATCAGCCAAAACGGCTCCCCAAGCAGCAGAGTGATAGAGTGTGGAGCAGAAGGGGGATAGAGATTGTTTCTGTGTTGCGCGTGCCCTTTTTGCTTTGCAAAAGAAAGGAAGAGGGGATGTGCGCACGGGGCAGGGGTGACGGAAGACAGAAATGGTTGGGAAGGGGAAAATAAGCATCCTGTCATTTAATCCCACCCGCTGCATGACCATTTTCTAAGAACCACTCGCCACATAAAAGTAACCCTGATGGCGAGCCGGTGCCTCGAGGTTTGTCAATTCGGTTGTGTTGACAAGAAACCAGTCTTTATCACACACACGCCTCCGAACACACACGCGATACCGACGGCAGTGTCCACTCTGGTTCTATTTGTTCTCCTCTTTCTAAGCCTGCTCCGAACCCTTCTCTGTATGCATGCACACTCACCAAGTATTTAAAACAAATCTGTCGTCCCTGGAGGTAATGGCAGCTGGGACGTGGAGGTCTGAGCTAAGACGTGTGGGGCTGGCAATTAGAAAACAATGTGTTCGGGGATGAGGACCAGGATTTGTGCAGCGGGGTGGAGGGACGAGCGAGCGCCGGCTGACGGCAGCTGTCATGGTTTTGCAGCAAAGACAGAAGCGGAGTCCCTCTTTTTTGTCGTACAGCACATCTCGGGAGCTTCTGTGTACTTTAATGAGGAACAAAGCCTACAAGCATATTAAACAGCGAGACATGGTGTAACTGCTCTTACGATGACAGCACAAGACTGCTGTTGTCAACTGCACAGCCGCTGATGCTCTCAGTACTAAATGACTGCCTTGCCATGTTGCTGGAGGTCGGAAAAGCAAACAAGATAAAACACACACATCCAAACACACTCACAGGCATTACGGTTGGACAATAAGACATTAAATTCCATGACGATATGTCTCATGGATGTGTCAGACCTTTGTGGCTAATTTTAAAAGTTTCACTGAGACAAACTAGTGCAAGTTTTCTGTTTTCGCACTGTTCCTCCACACATTTTTCAAGACAAAGGCTCCTTGACCTCAGACATAGGTGGATTAAAGCAGGTTTCTCAGTTCTAGCTGCCAACCGTCAATTTTGTTGACTGAAATGACCCTGTCGTGAGCATATTTTGTTGTAGCTAGCTGTGAAAAGTGGACTTTTGGTGTTTTTTTGGAATTACCAAGTAGTTAGCCAGTTAGCCCCGCATGCAACATATGCAGCTTATTGTCATAGCAGATAAACATAGCCTGCTGCTTAATTCACACAAAGGACACATACAGTTTGCAATGGTAACAGTGACAGATTTACTGTTGAAAATTCAAAAAAATGTTTGATTTTGTCGGCTGAAATAACCATATTTTGAGCATATTTTGTTGTTGCTAGCTTGCTAGTTCATTATCATTAGCTTCATGAGAGTTGGTTTAGAACTTTGCATTAGCATTAGCATTAGCATTAGCGTTAGCATTACCAGGGAGTTAGCCAGTTAGCCCTGCATGCTAACATTTGCAGCAGATAAACATAGCCTACTGTTTAATTCATTCCCTACACTTTTTGCTCTTGTGATTTGGGTTTTGTTCGTATTAATAAAACAACACCCTCCAAATTATTTGTATAGGCTAATGCCCAGATCTACAGGCTGGCTGTGCTACGGTTGCTAAGCTTGCTAAGAATATATATCATACATACCCTACCCCTGCCTGATTGATTAGTCAACAAACAGAAAATGAATTTCCATTAATACAATTTTCAATAAAACTTTCAATAATCAAGCAAAAGTGTGAAATGTGAGCTTTTTAAATGAAAGAATTTGCTTCTTTTATAAAGATGTAACCTTGAGGAACTGTCTGGGAAATTATGACGGCCATTTCAGTGTTATATGACATTAAAAACATTTTCAGTGTTACTGATTAATCAAAAAATAATAATAATTGTTACTTGCACCTCTAGTTGTTTGTTGTAAGAAAATGAAAATGCAGCGTTTCTGGCTGTAACTCAGAGATTCTGCTCAGGTCCATCATGAACACCTCCTCTCATTTCCCAGCGGCTCGGCTGGAATTTGCCGAAGACAGTTGTTAATTTATACAACGTTTCCTAATGAATTAGCATGCAGATTGTGTGTTCGTCTCTTCTTGCTCCACATATCCACCTCCATCACTTCTTCTGTCAGAGAAATGGAAGTGTGTGAGCGCAACTGTCCCTCTGCACCTGTCGACACTGATACACAGATGGGGAGATAATTGCTAAGGGATGATTGTTAAGGAGATAATTGGAGTTTCCATACCCCCTGACAGGAGTTGGTCTGAGCTGGGTTTCTGACCCGCTGCCCAGGTAAGCATTTATTCAGCAGGCGGCAGGGCTCCTCTGCAAACCAGATTGGAAACATGGCGACAAAACAGTGAGGAGGAGAGACAATGGCCTAGCGTGAGAGGGTTAGAGAGTGAGGCACAGGATGTTGGGAGCTGAGGGGAGTGCTCTCACACCCTCGATTACCCATTTAATGAGGCAACGCCGTGCCATTGTTTTATTACTTTGAGGAAATAGGAGAAATCTAGATTTCGCAGTGTGGTCCCTATGTTTCCCACTGCTAGGCTGGCATCTGTTCTCTTTGTTCGCAGCAGTCTCCCTATCATCTCCCCTCTCAGACACTAATGCTTCTGTTTCTTCTCCTCTCAAGCAAGCCGGCTTCACCTTCTGTCCGCTCTCACCTACATTTCCAAGACATGCTTGCTTTTTGGCTCGTCCTTATTAACCTTCAATTACCCCCTGTTTCAAGTAATATAATCTCCCATGAGTATTCAGTGTTGCCCGGCTTTAATCTGAGATCTGTTTGGCTGGTCAGCTGCTCTGATCACCGTTATCCCCAGTGGTGGAAGCTCAAGAGAAGCTCAACAGAGACTTCCTGTCATTTTCTATTTTCTTCACTTTTCCTTCTGTCTACCTTCAGTAGCTCAACCTCTACATCAACTCCACATTTTTCTTTTTCTCCCTTTTCTCTATTATTGTCTCTCTTTTTTGCCACACACACTGGTACCAGCAGCGACATAAACACGATTTTATTGCTCTTGCACAGGTACTAAATCTCCCTTAAGCTTGGGGAGCTAAAGCTGTTTATTCCAGGGAACAGCGAGCGCACCTCTCTGGAGTGCAACATTCCATGGGGTATGGGTCCTCAAGAGAGGTAGAAAGGTAGCGAGGCAAAACCAACCTCCACCTTTAAACCTCTAAAACCTGTTTTGCGTTTCTTGACAATATGCTTCGATTGAAGGATCTCTTTGACGTGTTATCGTTGAATGAATCATCTCCAGAATAGATTTCAAGTCATTAGCCGGAGATCCCAGAGTGAAAACCCTCCTACTCAGTCAGGTCTGGGGACATTCATGCAGATCCACGTTATTGGTGCTGTGTGTTTCCGTCCCTCGGGTCCCTGTCCTCTGAATGGAAGCGGATTGATTGCACTGTGTGAGTCATGCTGTGTTGGAGGCCACCCCCGCCCATCACCTGAGGGATTCTTCACAGGCACAAGCTGTGTGTGAGACGCTCTCTCATCAGAACCAGCGAGACATTTTTTTTTACTGAGATGAGGTGTCGAGGAGGGTGCGTTTGCACCCTAAGCAGCTCCTGAGCGCACGTGCATGTGCCCGTGAGCGAATCGGATATCAACTTCTTTTGCTCTGCCTCTCATTAACATAGCTGATTAGCTCCCCGGAAGATGGATGGGACCTGAGGGACCACAACATGCTCTCTGTTTTTATTACACACATCATCTGACAGTTATTAGCCATGGGTGGCTGAGTGGAGGATGACTGTGTGCGTCTTCCAGTGTCTGGTGTCAGATGTGTTTATCCCCCCTCAAAGGGCTCTGTGGTTGATTGAGTGACCCTTCACCCTTGTTGAGGTGGTGTATATTACTGCCTGATGTGACAGCAACCTTCCTGCTACTGTCAGCCCTCTTCTGTCTTTCAAAAGGATACCTTAAACTAAGTATGGACAAGATAGTATAGCATACCTTGTGATTATGAGCCAGCGAACTAAAGGAACTGCCTGCCAGCCAACATGAAAAATTGCTTTCATACCTGCACTAGGTTTTTCAGATTTATATATTTATTTTGTGGGAGCATTTTATGCCTTTATTAGAAAGCTGACAGTAGAGAGATGACAGGGAATGAGGGTGAACGGAGGTTCCTAAATACGCTGTTCACATGGTTCACGTTGGCGTGTTAACCTAGGTTCACAGTGGTGGCTACATAAGGGCTCATATGAAAAGAGTCTCTTGCAAGGTCTTCAACATTTGCAATTTTTGACAATGTTTTGGGTGATTGTATGAGGTCAAAGTGGATATTTATTGTGGGAAAAAAATGTGTAATGTTACGTTTACATTTCTTGATGCCGGCTATTATGAGGACTTAAAAAAATGGGTCATTGCAAAAACTGAGCTGAACAATCAATCAAAGTTGAAGTTGATTAGTTGACCAATTTGAGACAATTTTGATAATCAACTAATCGATTCAAGCTATACAGCAAAAATGTGAAACATTTGCTGGTTGCGTTTCACAAATGTGAGGATTTAATTTTTTTCTCCCTTTTCTAACATAAAAGAGCTGCAATGACAAGTCGAATAACTGATTAAATCGTCAACTGTTGATAATTAATGAATTTTTAAGCAGAAATGTCCAATTTCTCTAATTTCAGCTTCTCAAATGTGGATATTTTCTGATTTCTTCACTTTATGAAAACAGTGGTGGACTCGAGATGTTTGAGGGCGAAAAAAATAAAAAGCTGTGTGCGAGGGCGGCACCAGCATGCAGAAAGGGTACTTGAAGGGCACCCATAGGGCACTATATCATGTTTTGTCCACTGGAAGAAAACCCCAACAACTAATGGATTAGTCAAGAAAATGGTCAACATATTAATCAATAATTAAAAAGATAATCGCTAGTTGCAGCCCTATTTCATTGTGATTGTACGTACGTCTGGGTTTTGGACAAGTGGTACAAAAGACTTTTGTAGTTGTTGCCTCAGGCTGTGGGAGTTTGTGAAAGGCATTTTTCAACAAATTTGGTTGTGTTATTAAGTAAATTATTAATTGACTAATCACAAAAATGATTAACTGATTATGAAAATAATATTTGCGGTATATATTTAAGGATTGGCCACCTGCTGAATTCATACTTAAAGCAAATAGGGGGCAGCATTTCACCAGAGTCACCAGCTAACTTACATTTTGTTAGCGAAATTAGCCATGCAGCTAACGATACAGACTGGGAACTCAGGGACCAGGGGAGTATTGGTGTTTACACTGCCTGCACAGGAGCTTTGAACCCTTAATGGCCAGGGCTAGCTGGTTAGCACGCTAACTTCGGTAAATATCTGTGATAAACTACATAGACACCATGACATGAAATCTGTTATTTCTTCACATTCTGTCGATATTTTTTAATGTTTCCAACAAAGATTCTTATACATTGCACCTTTGATATAGCATCAGTGGTTTTCCTTGTTGTGTCTCATTTTGCGACCAGTTTTTGACTGAAAAAGGACAGATTTGAGCTCCCTAGGGATCAGTCTGAGATCCGTGGTCTTGTGGTATAAAGGTGACCCTGGATGGACAACATAAGCCCAGGTGTGTAGTAGTTGGAGTGAGACTCACTGTATGAAGGTGGTGTGTGACTCTGGGAATCAATCTGACAGGGTTATACTGAGGTGGAGTAAAGCTGGGCTGGATTCAGCTGCTCTCTCTTCCAGTCTATGTTTTTTGTCCCTGGATGCCCCAAAAAAATAAACAAAAAACATTCATTTCATATCTTTGGAAAACAGAAACAAAAGTTTTGTTGTAAAAATACACAGAATAGCGAATGGCTTATTACTGATGAGCGGATAAGATGAGCAACTTAATCGGATGTCCTATTTTGTGGAGTCACCTGACATGTCAGTCCTCAGTAGAGGGGCTCTATTAAAAAAGGACCTTTATGCATGGCTGAACAAGAACCCTCCAATCAGTACGTTCCCTCCAGCTGAACCCAGCATCCTGCTGCTGTGAAATTCCCTCCGTACTGCTGACCTTAATGTTGCACAGGATAATGGCATGCATGTCCCAGGGGAGGAAAATAGTAGAAACTCCATGTCCCTTCTGTGTGTGTGTGTGTGCTTGTGGAGGCATATAACGTATATAACATTCTTACGAACATTTGTGGATTGCATGCGGTCACAGTAAGCCCATGAGTTCAGAGAACATGTGTTCACTGAGCTAACATTCTCAAAACAACATCCTTATATTGATTCTCTGAAACCTGGTTAGAGTTTGACTTCCCCAAAAAATACATTTGAAAAATTGTTTTGCTACTGCACACGGTACAATTCAATCCAGCTGTATTGATTTTCTTGACGTATCAAGCAATGCAGAGATATTGAAAAACGAATCACACACACCGACATGAAGGAGCTGCTCTGTAATACCACAGGCCTGTGCACAGGTTGGCAATCAGCTCCAGTGGAGCAACTGGGAGGCAGCTACCATGCACAAGGGCACCTTGATACCTTTGACTGATACAGTTGGCCAATGTATCTGGCAAAAAACAGAGCTGTATTTGCATATTGCCCAGTCAAATGTTCTCACTTTGATATCAGGCTATTGTTCCCTGTCTACAGCTAAAAAAAGTGTTAATAATAGCATCATAGACACATTTCTTGTTAGATTATAAGACTAAAAGCACGGAAACAGGTTAAATATACTGCTTAAGAACCTTACCTATTATGTCATTGTTAAACCTTTACTTAATATATGCTTTATTATGGATTTATTAGCAATTAGCCATGCACTTATTAACAGTTTTTTTTTAATATTATCAATAAGGGGACCCAAATGCAAGACACACAGAGGCAGGCAGGTTGAACAACAAAAAAGCAAGCCTCAATAACAAGATGAAGTCATCCAAAATCCAAAATGCAAGCAACAAAAAGGCATCAAGGAGAACACAAGAAAACTAACCAACGAAGAGAGAACACAGGCTTAAATACACAGGAATACATTCACTAACAAAACACAGGTGTACACGGAAAAATTGTGGGAAAAAGACAAAGACAGGAAGTAGAAAGCAAAACATGACACGCAAGGATATCATCTACAAAATAAAACAAAAAATAGCTAAATCAAAAACACTAACCATGACACAGTTAACTACACTTTGTAGTTAGAAAAAACAATCCCATTCTAAAGTTAAGAAATTCTTCTTTCTGCGCTTAACTCAATTTTAAAAGATTATTTTTATTGGCTTTTGCCAATAACAGAAGGATGAAATCAAACTTGGGCCTATAAACAGTTTGTGACTGTTAAGAAGTGTCTTAGAAGTGCTTATAAATGTCTCAGACTCTAACAATAGAATCAGCTTTAAAGTTCTTTAAATCCATCATTATTTCAAGTATATGGCCTTGGTTTTACAGCTTCATGATTAATGTAGTCATCAGGTCAACCTCTTGTTTTTAGACGTGAACCAGTGATGTCCCAGTGGCATTGTGTGATTCTGTACTGGGCTATAAACATTCATGGGCAGTACGAAGGATGCAGCTACCAAAGCCCTCACAGCCCTCCCATCATCCACAGCTTCAGATGCAGCAACAACTGTCACAAACACGCCCTCTTTGTACAGCCGGCACAGACACGTCTGTCATTTGATGTTTGGCTCATGCTAAGCAGAGGAACAGCTGCAGGGCACAGGAAACAGAGAACAGGGAACACAGTAGCTGCGTGAGTTGTTTCTGACAGCTCCTCCTGCTGTGCGAGCATCAGTCCCTTTAGGAGTTTTCCTCTCGTTTCCCGCGGCCCAAACCTCTTTGGCCAAATGCAAATCAACTTATTGTTCATTCATAGAAGAAGTTTGGAAAGGGTGAAAATGTAAAGTCAGGAGAGCTTTGCTGCATCATCTGTATGCAAGCGTCGAAGATTGCTGTTGACTTTTTGGAAATGATTATGGTTTGTTGTGAGTGTAAATAAAAAATGCGGAGCGGTGAAAATGTGCTGCAAATCGTTCATTATTTTAGAAATTATCGAGGGATTTCTGCAAAGCCAAGTCAGTTTTGCAAATTTGCTAATTCCTTGAGGGGCAACCTAATTATGACAAAATGTCCAAACACTCACAATTCCCACTTCATCTTCCAAAAGTCCTTTAGCAGCTCTGAGCTGCTGTAATCCCTGCCAGAGAAACTGACTGTTGCCCAGGCAACCTCAGTCCTGCCACCATGGCAGCTGTAACTGTGGCGAGGAGACACGTTGTGCCAGGGTGGACAGGTGTTGCTGGGGTCTTCAAGATCACTTTAGGTCTCTCATCCCTGCCTCAAATGTCGTTACACGTGTGGAGCGGCGCTAACTAGCCGCTCGCGCACACAAACACGCTCAACAGGCCGCTCCTCTATCGCCGTCCGAACCAGACCTGAGACTGCTGAGTTACACTAATGTTCTGTGTCGTGCTCATGTCGAATTAGACGAGCGCATGGTAATCGTTGCCAGCACGGAGCAGGCGGCTGGTGCCACATGGCTATATGTTTTTTTTCTTTTGTCAGACAGACTGTAGGTATGAAAAAATGACTCACATTCAGTGAAACATGGTAGCCTGCTGTAGGGCACAGTAATGGGACACTGCACAAAAAGTCAAACAAGCTCTCATTACCTTTTATCCAGGCAGAACATGGAGGCCACTGCTGAAATTGGTCCTAGAAAATTGTAAGGGGAAATATAATGTGTGCTAGAGGAAAGCAATAGCGGAGAGAGTGTCGATTTAATAGCAAGACCGTGTGCAGGCCGTGAAGGAAAGATAGTTCTGTTACTGAGTCAGTGTGGCGAGGCTCAAAATGTCTATTTCAGGGCTTGCTTTAAGTAGGGTGAGTCACCAGGCTTTTGGAGCACTAGAGGCTGCATATGTGTGTGTGCATCCATGTGTGTGCACATGTATTTTTATGTGATACTGCCGAATTTCTCTCCCTCTCTCTCCCGTTCTCACCCTCCCTCTATCTCCGTCACACACACACACGTGCCTGCCCGGAGGGTGCAGGTCTGTGACAGGTTAGGCGTTTTGGGTGCGGGCCATCCCCTCACTGTCTTTCCCTCAGCTCCTAGCGGTGAGCTGGCCCTTGCACGGGGACAGGCAGCGGCTTCAATCTGTTTGGTAAATACTGAGATAAGTAAGGCCCACCCATCGCCACGGCAGAAAATAGCCCAGGCCAGACCTGCGAGGGCAAAGATAGCATGCCATGCTGAAAGCACACAGAGGATATACCTTCCAAAGAGACGCATCGGACATAAACGAGCTATTTTCAGAAATTAGAAGGTGTGAAAAGGAGTCAGAGTCTGTTAGAGACGGACAGACAGACAGACAATGGGCGGATGGAGAGAGTGAGGGGGAAAAAGCAAATGAGAGATGGACGCCGCCTCCAGCTGTCTGTAAAATGTCAATGGAACCCCGGGGATGCATTGATTAACCTCTTTACGCCTAATCTGCCTTCACCTCCTCCACCTCTCACTGAAGGCAAACACACAGACTGGTGGTTCACAGATGGACAAAACTGGCCAGCTTTGCATAAACGTGCCACAGAGTGGCTGAATGGACAAAGCTATTAGAGCTGCTTTCAACTGAAAATTCAAAAGCACTGTGTGATGACTCAGCTTTGAATTGAAAGGGTTAACGAAGTGTGACTAATGACAGATATCTCATTTTCTATGTTTTCAGTTTTTTCCCCACTTTTTCCCATCAGAGAT
This sequence comes from Pagrus major, assembly GCF_040436345.1. Taxonomy (NCBI): domain Eukaryota; kingdom Metazoa; phylum Chordata; class Actinopteri; order Spariformes; family Sparidae; genus Pagrus; species Pagrus major. The sequence continues at coordinate 20,089,275 of NC_133232.1, read as the reverse complement.
ATCTTCCTTTTATACATCTGGGTGTTCAGGTGTTAGATGAAAGCATGATGAAAACTTTCACACTATCTGGAAATCAATTTAGCTTAGTTCACTTCAATTTAATTGATATGGGGCTGCAACTAACGACTACTTCCATTATAGACTTGTGATGATTATTTTCTCGATTCATTGATTAGCTGTTTGGTCTGCAAAGCATCAGAAATACTGAAATTGAACATCATAATTTCACAGAGCCCAAGGGAATGTCCCCAGATAGCTTTTTCTGCTCGACTAGAAGTTTAACACTCAACATATTCAATATACTTGACCGTACGATACAGCGCTTAGAATTGACTGTAAGATGGAGGAAAAGCAGCACTTTGGAAAGGCTGGAATCGACCGTTAAATCAATTGTGTGACTAATAATTTTAGCTTTAATTCAATACATCTTTGTCCCTCCCACACGAGGAAATCTATCGGTCATAATTTCAAGTCAAATCATTACAAGCCTACATAGAGTGTAGATGTCATGTAACAAATGTTCAAATGTCATTGATTTTATTGCATTGTGCAAAATGGATTGTTTATGCAGTTAAATCTACAGTAACAAGTTTACATTTTCACATCCGACAATTCTTATTACATTTGATTTTGCACCATTTTGATGTGCACCAAAGTAGCAATTGCCTCCTTGTGAAACTATGTGAAGTCATTGTATTCATTTCATTTTGCTCACTATAACAGCCCCGGCCTTTACTTTCACTTCTGCAAAAAAATATATATATTAAGTATATTAAATCTTAGCATACCTGAGTATACTTGTAGACAGACTAGTCATCAGTACACTTCAAAAGACATATACTGACAGTGAATTACAAAGGACATAAAAATGATTCTTTCTATAAGTACAGTAAATGACTTTTATAAGTACTTGAAATTTTGCATATTTTTTAGAAGTACACAGAAGTACAACCTAAAATAAATTAACATTAAAGTGCACTGTTTGTAAATCTTCTAATATATACCTATATTGTACAATTTACAATGGACTTACAACAAAGCACACTTTAAAGTACACTAAAATACCACTTGAAGTATTGTTAAATTAGTATATTTTTTTTAGTCCATTGAATTTGAACTTGAAGTGTGCTTGTAATACATTTTCTATTTTCTAAAATAAAAAATATTTAATACAATAAATAAACTAATAAATAAATTCATTTTTTTTCAGGGTTTTCAGTTGGACACAAATATTCCAAAATCCTGTAATCAGTTCAGAGACTAATCTTCTCCATGTCCCTGTTTTTTCTCTTTTCTCTCTGGCAGTTTGCTCCCAGTTCTCCAAGGGTGTGTATGCCATCATCGGCCTGTATGACAGGAAGACAGTCAACATGCTCATGTCCTTCTGTGGAGCGCTGCATGTCTGCTTCGTCACACCGTCCTTTCCCATCGAGACGGCCAACCAGTTTGTCATCCAGCTGAGGCCTGAGCTCCAGGACGCTCTGGTGGGAGTTATCGACCACTACGGATGGACCAAGTTCGTCTACATGTACAGTTCTGACTCGGGTAGGAAACACGTGCACACCTCCATTTTATTTCATTTCACATCGTACTGCATGTTTGGTATCATCATTTTTAGTGGACATCTTTGTCTTTGGTAAATACAAATCGTTTGTAGCTTTGCCACATCACTATGAAAAGGATTATACATGTAGGTTTTTCTCTTATGTTATCACCCTCACTTACATTTAAAATTTCAACATGGTATTTCTTTCTAAAACGCAGTTCCACTACGCTACATGCACATGATGACGTTTGGAGGCAGAGCCAGTCGTTAAAGCAGCCACCATTAGCCGTCTTCATATTGCCATGGCGACAGCAAAAGGGTCAATTGTAGCCATTGTGCAGCAATGAGCAGCCATCAGAGCATTTATTTTAGACCGCCAAAGGAAGAAAGAGGGAGAACACAGAGAAGAAACATTGACCTGCACTGAGTAGCGGATAAATCACACAATAGAACAAAAGATTACGCTTCTCATTGAGCTGTCCTCAGCAGTAACCTGTGTTGCAAATGTCCCTTTGTCAGTAGCATGCCAAAAGAAAAAAAAATAACACAGGCAGGGCTGTAGCCTTCAATTTAAACATCTTAATAACACTCCTGCAGAGGCTGGCAGAAATAAAGCAGCACACCTGTCAGCCTCCTGCTTCCTCCTCTGCCTCTCCTCTCTAGCCAATCAGCTATACCCTTCCCATAATGCCATGCCATCTGTCCCAGGTGTTGTGGGTTTTGGAGCATGACTCAGATGGGTGTATTTTGTGTGTGTGTGTGTGTCCAAAAGCAAGCACACTTTGCTTATTTTGAATATGCATACAGTACGACGGCTCATTGCAACTTTCATCTGCTGGTGTTTCTGACTTGTGTGAGAGACGTAAACAGGCTTAAATTAAGTCAGCTTTAAAAGACAGATGCCATCATGTCACTCCGAGCAGTGACTGTGGAGATTTCACAGTCGTCTCCAGCCCTATTGATCCATGATGGCCGTAGCGGCACACATGTCTCTCAGATTTCTTTTATCCCCTGTGATCCCTTTATTATCCACTTGCAAAACTGTTTGTTGTGTGTGTGTGTGTGTGTGTGTGTGTGTGTGTGTGTGTGCTCAGGGTCACCCCTGTGTGATTGAGGGGTGGGATGAAGCCAGTGGAATCGGTATCAGTAGTCCTCCTGTTGCCTGGATACTATGCTGTAGTCACCCCTCCTACCGGGTTATTTTAAGCCTTTAAGAAAAATCGTATTTAGTTGTGAGGTATTTCAGTGCGTGTGTGTGTGTGTGTATGTGTGTGTATGTGTGTGTGTGCTTCTTTTATCAAAGCATCTTAACCTTATCTTATTCTCTTTTAAAGCACTTGTAGATAATAGTGCATAGACAGAGCATGCACACCATGTGCAGAGGGTTCAAATCCAACCTGTGTCCCTTTGCTGCATGTCCTCCCCCTTTGTCTCACCTCCTGTCACTCTACAGCTGTTCTATAAATAAAGCCACAAAAGGCCAAATAAATAATAATAATAAAAAGTTATCTAATTTCCAGTGGAAATTAGATATGCATTTATATTTCCACATTTTTCCAGTGCTTTCATCCATCATCTGAAGTTGACAGGGAAATACAAATATACCATATGCAATGTCACTTTCCTTACATCTCAGGAACTTTGATTTGATTGTTCCCCTTTTTTCCTATTAACATTTGTTTTTCCGCGCTGCATCGACTGATAAAAGTGCCTTTCTTTTTTTTATTTTCAAACGCAGAGAACGGGAAAACAAATTTGATAGCCCATTAAACCCGTCATAAACAATATTCAGGAAATTGTTCCCCCCCAAAGTGTCATTTTCTCTACTCTCGATTGCCTCGTGCCCAGGTCTCCATGTATTGCCTCTGGCCAGAAGGTTGCTTATGACAGCCAGATTCCATTATGATGTTATTCTCTTGCAGGATGCCTTTGGAGGACCATATTTACCTTGGCCAATCCCACAGGCCTCCCTGTCAGGCTGGCTCTGATTTATAGGGGCGCATCAGCCACATAGTTACATTTTAAAAAAGGCGAGAAGATATTCAGTATGAACATAGTGAGACCATAAAAGGGAAAGAGAGAGGGGAAGGAATGTAATATTTCAGCCTACAGGTCTGTCTGTGATACGGTACAGTACAGAACATTCTCAACACGAAGCGATAATGAGATACAAGCACTAATTTTAGCTCCTGTTGACTGTTGCCCAGCTGTATGCTCAAGTGCTGGAACATAATGTACATAATGCAGAACAAGACTAACAAATAAAATAAACACATAATGACATGAGGAAAAATTAAGATGATTAAAAGAAGGAATAAATGGTAAGTGGGACGGAGGCTTCCTTTGCCTGGTGCTGTCCGTGGTGCTGAAGTCCCGGCACCAGGGACTCGACTCCATTCAAAGACAGTTGTCGATGCTCCTCAGGACCCACTGGCCTTATTCAAGGCCGTGATTAACTGCCTCCTTTGTTCCCATGCCTATCATCAGTTTCACAGCTACTATTAAATCTGTCAGCACCAAGGACCATGATTATTCACTCACGGGCAGCAGTGTAAGGAAAGAGACCCCGTGAAAGGTGCCATACGTCTCCATGCACCTTTCCAGCAATGCACCTCCACCAGCTTTCAGGGTGTCTAATTTATTTACATGTGTTGTATTGTGGTCATGTGTGGAGGCGAAACGCCATCCATCTTTGTGTTGCTTAATGACCTGGTGTCAAACAGCCAGCATGAATTGCCTGGAGAGCAGCTGGTGTGCATTGTAATAAGGCCAGGCAATCATCTTTCAGAGGCTGTCACTGCATTTCTCATCCTGCTTTTGACAGAGTCTGTGTTGTTGTTTTTGGTGGTGTTGTTGTTGCTGTAGATAAGCCATTTTTACATTTGCTCACAGTGCATTAAAAGCCTGTATGAATATGAACAAACAAGCATGGAGGATATGCAAAACACACCATGTATAGGCCCACGGTGGCTTTAACGGTGTTTGCGAGCTTAGTGGAAGCAAAACAAATACGGCAACATCGTGTATTAGTTTACATTTCTAAATTTTGTAATTGCTATAATTCATTTGGGTAATGGCTGCCAGTCTGCTGCGGGTGAAATTACTTTATTTACTCTGTGAAACAACTGTGGCTGCCAGCTCGAGAGAAATCTGATTGGTCCACTGCCAGCAGCGAAGGAGTACAACAGTGAGTCAGATTGTAAATCACAGCTCAAGATCAATGTGTTCTCTAATCGCCTTTTATTTCCTGTCTTAGCATGAGCCTTTATCTCACTGGCTGCTCTACCTTCTTTCTCCATGATGCTCAAGCAGCATATAGGTGACAGTGTAATTGAGTAGCCCCGCCTGTAATTGGCGCTCGGAGGACGTAAAGCTGGTTCAGTGTGTCGTCCGCGATGATGCACGGGCTGATTATTTGTTAGCGTGAAAGTGGTGATTATTTAGCCCGCCGCTGTACGAGCTGGAAAAGCACACCTGTACGTGTCAATGTGCTTAATGGACTGTCCCACTCGTTGTGCTATATCACTGACGCTACGGGGGGATTCTGATGGATAAGCTTATCAAGAGCGTTTTGGTTTTCTGCACAGCTTCTGTTTGGTTCTCGAGTTACTTTAATTTATCTTTGAGCTCATAACGCCACTACACACAGTATAAGATTAACCTGCTCATAATTTATGTCTCATGCTGCCTAATAGAATACAGACACTTGAGAATTGCTCTCAAGTGGAATCCCAACAAGTCATTCATCTCTTCATTTATCTTTTTGCAGAACTTTATAAATGTCTCTCTCCCAGATTTCCTCTTTTCCTACTTTCTGCAATCCCCAAATATATTATCTTCCTCCACTCTTCTGTCCAGGCCTGTCAGTGCTGCAGAAGGTTCTGGACACAGCGGCGGAGAGGAACTGGCTGGTGACTTCGGTCAACGTGGAGACCATGACGGAGGCCTCCTTCTTGAAAGTGTTCCAGGATTTGGACAAGAGGAAGGAGGGCCAGATAATCATCGACTGTGAGACTGAGAGGCTCACTGGCATCCTGAAAAAGGTGAAGAGCTTCTCTCTGTTTTTGCTATGATAGGGGATTATGTAATTATGTTCAAATATGTAGCGCAATATCAGCTTCAAGACTGCAACCTCATGATTTGATAAAACCATAGTGTATTTTTATGTTTTAGCTCCAAAGTAGAAATGTCACATTTGTCAGTGAAATTACCTTTTGGACACATACTTAAACTTGAAAGGAGTTGAAAGCACTACTTCAGAACAAGGTTGTGCATGTTTTAAACAGATGAACAAAGGAGAGACGGGGGTGGATATAAATGGAAAGTGGGGGTTGGGTTGGTGGTCTGGTGTGGTGTTTAGTCTCCCGGAGCATCAAGGACAGGAGAGATAAATAACGCAGCTCTGGCATTTGGAGTCGGCAGTTTGTCTGTGATAGCATCATCAGTTACTCACCTCTGTACTGTTGAAAGGAGAAGGATCTTGGCGTCACAATTGCTTGTTCGCCAAACCAAACAGAGATTGTCCAATCGTAGCTACATGATCAAAATAAGGTATTGCAGGCGAAGCTTTATAGTTATTTTAATATGCACACATCAACTGTACATCTTATATTACATACTGTATAGTGTAAGGTAGAGTCTGTTTTGTAGCCTTTTCCGAAAGTGTAAGCAGTGGATTAAAGAGTGTTAGTCTGCTCAGATGTTAGCTGGCATCGTTAGCATGTCTGGCTAACTGGCTTACTACCTTTTGTAGTAACCAAGGGTTACTTCCAAGTCCAAGGAACATTTCATTTGCTAACTGCATTAGTTTGTGGGGTTACAGGTTACATAAAAAAACAAAAAAAAAACCCTGTTTGACTTGTCCAGGCCTGTTATTAGAGTTTGGAGTAACGTTAGCAGCTTTGTCCGGCTAGCAATCCCAGCAGGTCCTCCACCTAAAAGCCTTTTCTCTTTCAAAGGTGCGATATGTAAAACCAAAATAAACTAGAGATGATCCACAGAATGTGAAGAAATAACAGTTTTGACATCATGCCGAAGACACTGTGTACTGTGTTGCAGCGATATCTACTGGAGTAAGCATGCTAACCAGCTAGCCCCGGGCCTGAAAACCTCTTTCTCCCGGCAGTCCAAAGCTCCTGGAATAACGGTGTAAACACCAAGACTCCCCCAGTAGTCCAGCTAGCTGCATGGCTAAGTGAGCTAACAAGCTAACGGCAGCCACAGCCAGAATAGAATACAGTTAGCAGCAGCTAGCAGTTACCTTGGTGATATGCTTCCTGCCTTTGTTGGAGTATGAATTCAACAGGTGGCCAACTCTTACTTATTGCACCTCTCACACGTTACGTTTTGATTAAAAATCTGATCTTACATTTTTACTCATCATATTTATAATGCTGGGACTAACAATCTCTGCACTGCAAAACAAGAACAAAACTGTTTCTTTGGTTGCTGTTTAGTTGTTTCTTCTACATCAATCATCGACTGGTGATGACGCTGACTTTTTGCCAGGACACACAGCTTTTTGCTTCAGTCTTTAAGTGTGGTATCAATCTTGTAGCCATCAGCTGCCCTTCTCAGACCTCTTTCAGGGTTTCTTGCTTACAGTAAAACGAACATTAAAAAGTCAAAATGAAATTTGCTGGTGCCAGTTGTCTTTCCAGCCAGCGAAATTGATGGTGACCAGCCAGAAATGAGAAGGCTGCATTTATCTGCTGTGTCTGAACTCAAGCACCCATTGTCTCAAATATTAGAATAAAAACATGAGTGGTGAAGCAGCCACCGTTATTACAGACTGTGACAGAGCAGACATTTTGGCAGGAACGGCAGGTGTTTCGAATAACAATAAAAATGAGTGCGTTCCTTTTAGGTGAACCAGTTTCAGGGTCGTCGTATTGTGCACGCCGGCTCACTACTGGCACGGCTTACTGGGACACTTAAAGGACAAGTTCACCCAAAAATTCTGTCATTATCTACTCACCCTCATGCTGATGGAAAGTCAGGTGAAGTTTTGTAGTCCGCAAAACATTTATGGAGCTTCACAGGCATACAGTGTTGCAGCATTCTCCTAAACAAGTGAAGTAGATGGGGACTAGGGTTGGGCGATTGGACTATCGGCTAATTCTTTTTGTCTTACTGTGATTAGAAAGGAGTCGAGAGGAGCAGAACTGACCGGCGTAAAGAAATGCCGACAGACTGCCTGGGGAGCGGGGCTCTGTGTGCAAGTTGCCTGAGCAAGTTGGCGAGGAGTTGCTCAGGAGTATAATAGTTGGGAATACATTTAACCTATACGCAAGTTCAAAAACAGTTTGAAAAATGCAACGCGCAGCATTTCGTATCCATTTTTTCCTGGCATAAATCCCTGCGCGCTGAGGAGTGCAGGGATGAAGCGCTGATTTGGTGAGAGCCGAGCGTCTCTCAGTGTCAGCAGGATGGTGTATTCACAAACGCTCGTGCAAATTGGTAGTGTTAGAGTCCTTTGCCGGTACCATACCTTTGCATTCCATTGGCTTGCCGGTTGCGGTCCAGTTTAAATACAAAAAAATTGAATATATTGGCAATCGCCGATTGATGGGCTGACGGTGGCCAGTTGGAAAATTTTTATATATCACCTAACCCTAATAGGGACTTGTTTTAAAACGTTAAAAAAGACCCGAGAATGGCTCATAAAACGGCTCTGTGCAGCTTGCATAAGTCTCCAAAAGCCCTGAGATTCCAAATTGGTTTGAAAAGACGTTTACACCCTTTACAAAGCTGAAATCTTCACTGTAGCTGTAAGCGTCAGCGGGCTCAACCTTGTTGACAATGACTTAATTTTCATATTTGGGTGAACTTATCCTTTAACAAAATTTGTATCACTTGTGCTTCGTCCGCCATGATGAGTCACAATGTCTGCCAAGAATGCATATGTGCTGTGTGAGAATGAAAATCTTGACAGACATAGCAACAGTAACTAAGGGGGACAGCCAATTAATGTCACACACTTACACACCCGCAACCACTTTGTCCACACAGGCAATTTTTCTCATTTGTATAGTTCTGCTCATTTATGTCACTTACATGATTTATTTGTTTTCTGTCAAATTTGTATAGTTTTCTTCTGTTCCAGTACAAAAAAAAACAAAAAAAACACACACATGCACTTTAATGATGTTCACAACACACACACACAGTCCCCATCTGTATGTGTAGGACATGGCTGCTCCGTGTGAATGTTATTGATGGCCTGGTGTCTTCAGTTAAGGTTATTGCATCAGTTCTCACCAGTTTACAGGAGCTGAGCCTGAGAAGTTCTCCATTCAGACGGCCACCATCAATCATCTGCTCCCTGCCTCCACGTTTCTCTGCACCCAAACAATGGCACACACACACACACACACACAGACACACACACACACCTCTGCCCTTTAAACTCGCCCCTGTGTTCATCTCATTCATCTGATACAGTACACAGATTCTCTTACGATAATGTCACCGACAGTATCCTGAGGGTGACTCCTCGTATAAGCTGAATATTGATGGCGAACGTTCATTGTGACAGAAGAGCTACCTCAAAAAACGAGACAAAAAAAGTGACCCGTTCTCTTGGGGATGAACTCTGAGTGACTCCTCAAATTTGCATGTATAATTAAAAAGCTATTCGCATCCAAAACATTTCCATTTGAAGCTCCACTGTGGCAGTAATGTGCGTTTTCCCCCGGTGTCGGGTGTATTGGTGTCAGCATTAGTGCTTGCCCCCCCCCCCCCACTTCCTTCCTTCTAGTTTTTCCTTGCCTGGGGCCCGGCCGCAGGGCCCGCCTTGTGCCGGGGTCACCATTAATAACAAATGCCACCTTCTGTCATGACCTACAGCATCATTAGACACATACACAACACACACACACACACACAAACAAATGAGTACACTCCCTGTTGTATACATGAGGGGAAACGCTCGCGAGTGAAAAATGTGTGAGGTCATGCGTAGTGCCTGAACAGACTCTGTCCGCTGTGCTTGGGCTATTAATTGGATGCAAGGCGTTGAATAAGTGATGCCCACTCTGCCTTTTGCTGTGTGACCGCCCAGTGTGTTTCGACGACACATACACACACGTATTTGTTGAACAGTACAGCAGGCTCTCTATTTAGGCATTGGACCAGACTGCTTGCCTTTAGTGCCACCGGCCTAGATTTATTTTTTTTTCATCTTACGTCACATAATCACTCAAATGTCAGTCAAAGTGGTGTCTAGTGTGCCCATTTCATGTATAAATAAACCAGCTTTGGCACCATAGTACACCCCCTAACCGTAATGTTCAAACTGTCCTGACCCTCGGTGTTCGGCTGACCTGCGACGCCTGCAGTTAGAGAATGACAGCAGTGCAGGCAGAAGAGAGATGGAGCGTAGGCGAGGGAGAGGGGCTTGTGGCACAGTTCAGCGCTGACTGACTTTATTATTTGAAGATATTGTTAGACCACGTTGGAGTTCCAGGGAACTAGGATAATATATCATAGTTGTTTGAATATTAGATCAAAGATCAAATCAGAGCTCTCAGGGAAGCAATATTGAAAGTAGAGTAAAGAGGAGGGGGAGGGAGGCGAATATAGTAAACAGTATTACATTTACAAATTGATGACTGATTGCAATTTTTACGACACGTAAAAGTCGAGAGGATATGAAGTGGAATATGTAATGTGCACTGTTTATTCTAGCTGTCCTGATATCCATGAATTAGTTAACTTTATGCGCTTATCATCACTTTTGTTTTTGAGTGACGCTAATTCAAAACAATCACCTTACAACAAGGTAAACAATTATGTTTCTACACCAGCGTGAGGCAGCAAGGCACTAAACTGTGCGTAGTTTGATAGGATGAAGAAGAGGATGAAGAAGAGCGTGTTTTGGAATACACAGACAGATTTTTCAATATGAAATGATGTAGTATTTTGGGATAGTCATTCTATTGCACTTTATGGTTTTCAGGCTTGTTTAAAGGGGCACTATGTGGTTTTGGAGAAGAAATATTTATGTTTTCCATAAGTGAATAAACAAGCTGTTCTCAGAGGAAAATAAGGTCCCCAGAACACTGTTTGAAGCTAGAAAGGTGGCAGGGTCCGCCCCATATAAACAAAGTAAAACAGTATGAAACTGTGTTGTCCTTTAAGGTCAGTTTGTTTATTCATTCATGAAAACAAAGACAGTTTGTTTATTTAGTTTGTTTAAGCATAAAAAACAATCAGTCAATGAAGATCTTTCTCTTCTGATTCAAATGTCTTCACCAAAACAACATGGTGCAGCTTTAAAGTAAGAATTGGCCTCCTGTTGAATTCCTACTCCCAAAAAATAGGGTGCAGCATTTTACCAGAGTGATGTGAACTGCTGCTACTGTTAGCTTTTTAGCCCAGTAACCGTGCAGCTAGCTGGACTACTGCTTGGACAAAGGCTTTCAGGCCGGGGGCTAGCTGGTTAGCATACTAACTTGAGTAGATACCTCTGCAACACAATACATAGACGACTTTGACAAAAAGCATCAAAAGTGTTGTCTTCGTCACATTCTGTTGATAATGTTTTGATTTTCTGAATGTTTTAAACTCAAATGTAAACCTTTAAGTAAGATTAATTCGAATTGACAGCGTGCATTCAGCTCATTCGACTGTATTTCCAGTGCTTAATTTGTAAATCACAAATAAAGCATTTTTATTTACTTTTATTAATCACAGCATTCGTGATAATCACTCAAAATCAGTACTGAGAGGCGCATAGAAACAGCTATTCACTGTTTTCTCTCTCTCTTTGTCTCGTTAACTGTCCCTTCTTTTTCCTGTCGTTTCCCTCCTGTGTGTGTTGGATTGCTACAAGCGTGGAGAGAAATGAAATTAGGGCACGGAAAGCAGTGGGCTAAGAAACTGAACTAAGTGACATGTTCTGTCTGTCTCTCCATCATCTCCTCCGCCATGTCTCAGTACTCTGGACAGCTCGCACCTACACACACACACACTCGTCCTAATTTAGCTATATTCCTTGAACCATAACACAGCACAGCACATGATCATATGCCAAAATATTCAGACACTAACGCTTTAGATATTTAGACGCTCTCTCTCTCTGTCTATGTCTCTTTTTAAATCTGATTTAAAATGCATCCAAAATATGCAGACAGGCGGCTTTTAGGAGTCACTTCGATGGGAAATAAAAGAAGAACAGAATAGATTACATCGAATATTACAAAAAATGTATTTACTGATTTTGATAGTGACAAAGAAGGTGCCAGGTCCGATCAAATAGGTGCCGGTCCCAGTCTGGGAGGCCCCTGATCCTGTTCTGGCAGGGTCCGCCACAACTTAAGCCCTGTCTATTTCTTATTTCCATTGAATTGTTAATTGTTTTGTGATTATAACTTTAATTTCTTGCTTTTTCACTCTTCAGCTCTGGTTGTTTTATGCCTTCATGATTATGATATTGAGGTGAATTCGTCAGTTTAGCTGCTGGCGGTCTTTGTATGTTGCTGTTTTCGTGGGAGTGTCGGGCCAGCTCTGCAGTACATGTCAGTAATACCATTCATTACTGGGGATGGAGGAGAGGAAAGGATATTATATTATATAGAGTTATAATCTGTTGACATGTTGACATTTTACTCAGGTATTAAAAGGAGATCTTTGTTAAGTTGTATCAAATGTTCATTGCTCAGTCCTTTTACTCTGCCTTCTCTCTGTCCTGCACAAGGTCAAGTACTGTACACTGTAGCAGGTTTACTGCTGAGACAATGTCAAAACCTCTCTCTCTCAGTCGCGCACACACAAACACACACAGGCGGGAGGTTGGTTTGTGTATCACAGGCGTTTTATTCTCCCTCTCTCCTCTGACCTTGTCTTCCAGATTGTTGAACAAGGCAAGAATGCAAAGAGCTACCACTACATCCTGGCCAACCTGGTAAGAAATCATCATTATATCTCTGCATTTTAGATTTTCTTAGAAAAATTTCCGCATGCTCGTCTACATACTTTCATCCCTTGTTGAAGCTGCGTCGCTATTAAACGTGGCTCTTAACAGGATTCCAGACTTTCAGTACTTTATTGCCAATTTAATAGACTCGCATGTGCAGAATAATTTAGCCTAAAACTACCGGGTTTTATGTCTTTTATGTTCTCTCATCCCCATTTTCCTCTTCAGCTACATCATATATTCAGTTGCTGCACTGTCAAGCCTGCAGACATAACAGCCGCACAGTAGTCGACTAACAGTAAACGTGTGACAGTCAGACAGAAATCTCTGCAGACTCACAGTGACAGAAAAAGTTCAGGCAGCCAATGTGTGCGAGCTTATATCCATTAGCTCTCCTTGTCTGCTGCCATTTTCTTAGCGCAAATGGTATGTAGGCCCCTACAGCACTGCTCAGACTCACTAAATGCAACCAAATGAAAAGAAAATTGACATCAGCAGCAGCTGTACTAATAACAGCATTAATATGCAGCTGCTGGCGTGAACAATCTCTCACTGCTGGACTTTAAGATTGGCTCAATCTCTCTTGTCTGGCCCGTTTGCCAGATTTAATTTAAAATGATAAGGCTCGGACGTTAATAACAGCTGATACGCAAAGTGGCCACAGTCATTTATAATGGCTCCATTAAAAGGTTTGCGCAAAAATAATTACTTTTTCTTTGTCCTTGCACCTTTTTTAGAAACGTCTCTAATTGACTTAACTTGTGTGTGCGTCTGCTGCTGTTTGTGTGAAAACAAAGCACAGTGCGACGGAGAAAAAGTAAAAAGACTTTGAGTTAATGCTCAAATGTGGTTAAATTATCTGTCGGAAATACCCCCCTCCATGTCCGGCGCTCGCAACAGCTAGTTTCTATAGTAACCTCTTCAGCTCACTGCACTGCATTAGCTCATACATGGAGCAGAAAAAAAACACAAACTCTGTCTGCTCAGCCGAGAAATATGGACACCTGGCAGCACACACAGGTACATTAGGGAGACGGTGGTGAGAGGAGGGGGCTGAGGAGACTCAACACCCTTTTTCTATGCTCGCATTTGTCTTCTGAAGCTCGAGCTCGCCTTCATTTTCTACATGTCACCGTGCGGACCCTCCCCAAAACCAGAGGGGCATGAAACAGTTTGCACTTTATGTTAGTTAACGGCCATTTGTCTTTACTGCGTTTGATATGAAGATCAGAGAGTGTAAACAAGTGAGAGTTTGAAGTAAAGAAACGTGGCCGAGAGAGAGCCGAAGCTTCAAACGACATGAAACAAACATCAGAGCAGAGAAGAAAGGGAAAGGATAGAAAGGTGTGTGTTGTCAGACGGATGCCTGGCGAGTGGGAGACGATCCGGAGGGGCACCTTTTCTTCTCATCAGTCAAAAAGTTTGCTCTTAAATCTTTAGACAAATCACAGACAAATCTGCTCCCCCTCCCTCCAGCGGCATTTCTACTCCCACCCATTCCCCACTCGTCTGCCTCTTCTTCTCCCCACGCTGACAGGCAGCCTGCAGAGAGACCGAATCTGCCTCTCCAGCTCTCTGAAAAACAGCCGTCGTCTCCACATAATAGTCAGGGGAAAAAATACAAGTAGGAGAGATACCATTACAGTAAATCGCTTCTGTCTCCATTCTACTCTGCCTGAGGCATCCCTTCAATTGTTCACAGTAGCCTATAAGGTTTTGATCCTGCCTTTGTTAACAGTGCAGCCTATGAGGACTCAGTCTATCGGAGATTAGCTCCGGCCTGCTCCAGCCATGAAATGAATTTTTTTTTATTTTCTTTCTCACCATTTTTGCCCCTCAGGAAAAAGACAGAGATGAAGCCCGCTCAATGGGATAACCTCTCTAAGTAAAAAGGAGGATTTGTCGTTTTCATTATGCTATTAACCCTTGCGCTTTTGATGGTAGAGTTAAAAACAGGAACTATAAGACACAACGTTCTGAAGAATAACCCTCTAATGCCAGGCCGCTGAACTGCCACCGCTTAGGCTTGTGACCCTCTGAAACGAAGCAGTGCCTACTCTGACACCTCGTCACTGATCAGGACCAATTCAGCCAAAATAATGTTTTTTTGTAAAATTCTCAAGAGAAACAACAAAAGGTGAAAATAACATCTGCTAACCAAACAGTAATTAGTGCTGCACTAATACATACAGAATACAAAGTATATATTTGACTCTGATCTGGTTCACAGCCTGGGGGTTGTGACCCGCTCAGGGGAGTCACAAGATGATTGAATAGAAAGAAAATAGTCGGTTGGTTTGTCAGCAGGATTACACAAAAACTGCTGAACAGATTTCTACGGAACTTGGATAAAGGATGGAGGATCATTAATTTTTGGTGCGGATCCGGATAAAGGGACGGATCCAGGGAAGTTAACTTTAACATTTCTCAGGGTATAATGAGTGCCATTCTGTTCAAAGTTAGCACATTTTTTAGGCCTCTGAAAATCCTTCAAAGCTGCAGTATGTAAGAATTTGCCAACTGTTGAATTTTTACCTCCAAAAACTAGAGGCAGAATTTTACCAGAGTAACTAAATGATGCGAACTGTAGTCTGTTTGTACATGTTAGCTCTTAAGCTCAGTAGAGCTTTGGACCTATGGGACAAAGGGGTTGGTTAGCATGCTAATTTCAGTAGCTATCTTTGTGACACAATCCATAGACATCTTTGACATAACGTCAAAATATTTCAGAAACATTATTTCCCTTTAAATGAAAGAATCTATGAAGACTAGTGACCCCGCAGATCTGTCTTGTGTCTCCTAAACTGATGCGTGGACCGCCTGTCAGTTGAGTTGATGTGGCCATGTTGGGATCATCTCTCATGTTCCTGACTGCATTCCAAATCATTGTCTGTATCATTGATGTATCGGTTTTGTAGTGCGAGAAGTCGAATCCAAACCATGATATCTATCGAGATAGATGATATCTATCGAGATAGATATCATGGTCACTTATTACAAAATGTCCTTCACTTAAAAAACATCTAGTAGGCCTGAATCTGATGAAATGCAATATCTCTGTGTGTGCAATATTCTGCTTTGCATGTGATCAAGGTAATCGTGCACTGCACTTATAAATGAAATTCTAGTTGTATTTGCATATACGTACTATTGCCTTGAATGTCTCACTTCACCTCTCTGCCTGCCCACTTCCTGTCTCAGGGTTTCCTGGACATCGATCTGACAGACCTGAGGAAAGGTGGGGCGAACATCACCGGCTTCCAGCTCGTCAACAACTCTGAGCCCAGCGTCAGCCGTGTCGTCCAGCAGTGGATGGAGTTCGACAACAAAGACTCCAAAGTGCCCAAGAGTGGACTCAAAGTACGACTCCTTTTCCCTTCTTCTTTCTTAATAAAAGAGGTCGTACAGGATATGCTACTAAAAAGATATGCTAAGCTAAGTCATGATTTTTCTCAGAGAGAGTCATGATAACCGATTCTCTGTGAGAGGTTTTGGTTACCAGCCGAGAAGGTTGTTATTTCCCATGTCAGTGAGTTTGTTTGTGACCATCAGCAGCATATTGCAAAAAGTTATGAAAGGGTTTCTATTAAATTTGGTGGGCAGATAACCCTTGATCCGACCCGAGATTGGTGATTCAGATCTGGGATCTCTGCTGTGAAATGATTATTGATTTTTGCCGTAACAACCAGCTGAGACAGAGGACTGTTTGCAAATCTACACACAGTTTGTGTGGAAGTCAAACTTAAAGTAATAGAAACAATGTCAGTGGGTGTAAAAGCAAAGCTGGAGGATTTGAAGCTGCTTTTAAAATTCATAGATTTTATCACAAAATTATAAGTGCCTCTGTTTTAATGTTGTGCTCTCTCTTCGCAGTACACGGGCGCTCTGACATACGACGGGGTGAAAGTCATGTCCACAGCCTTCCAGAACCTAAGGAGACAGAGGATAGACATCTCTCGCAGGGGCAACGCTGGAGAGTGTCTTGCAAACCCACCAGCTCCCTGGGGACAGGGCATAGACATCCAGAGAGCTCTGCAGCAGGTCCGCGCTCATCATACATCGGAACGCGCTAAGGCTAATGCGTGCGCACACGTGCAGCTATAGCCACCGACCCGCACACACTTGGGCAAATTCTTGAGTGGCACATTGGCTAACAGCTCCTGAGTTAGGGCTGGCTGAACAGATTAGGTCTCATTCTGTCGTGTAAAGTTCACATTAAGTCGTAGGAGAGATCTCCAGTATCAAATGTGACATGGTGGCTAGTAAACAAAACCTGCAGGCAATAACACTCCGCCGTGATCATCATGAAATATGACATCAGCAATTGAGTTTAGGAATGTAATATTTGGCTATGTAAATAGAAATGCTGGGCCGGCTGTGAGACTTCTCATTCCCGGGGGAGACCCACAGACACTCATGCATGTATGAGGATGAGTAATTTATTATATTTAAATTTGTATTTAAAAAAGATGTTGCATAAATAGACCTGCCAATTAAAAAGACAATTAAGAGTCAAATATGTTATTAATTTACTCTGGAACATCATTTACATGAAGTATGGACGTATAGTTAATGCACTATATTTGCGAGGGCATACATATAATTGTGTGCGAATGTGTGTGAGTGTGTGTGCGTGTGTGTGTGCAGCCCGAGGCTCTGTCTGCAGAGTGGCTGTGCAGAGGCCTGCTCAGAGTCAATCTAGCCATCTGCCTGCGGATAGACTGGAGATTGAAGCCATGTTCGCTCAATTAACTCCATCACACAGCCAAGACAAACACGCTGCACTGTACACATACACGCACGCTGTCCGTCTGCCATTCACCGAGGGGACCCGGGCGCTTTTCACAAATGAGTCCCATACAAGCCATGCCTTAACATGCATCGTGTGTAAGCGTGACATGCAAATGCCTGCTTCCAGCGCAGACATGAAGAAAATTGTCTGTATGAATGACGTACTTCACGGAAGCCATTATTTACTCATCTGTGTCACCGTTACAGGTCCGTATTGATGGATTGACCGGTCACATTCAGTTTAATGAGAAAGGCCGGAGAACCAACTACACTGTAAGCGTCATGGAACTGGCGCCCTCTGGACCCAAGAAGGTACGCCTGAGGCGGCAATTTAAGATGTTTACTCTTGCTGTTGGAGAAATGTGCTCGCAAGCTTTTTATAGGACTAACACTGTGGCCCATTTTAGGTCCAAGAGAAGTATGGGCAATTACGAATGATCTAAAGAGACAATTTAGGAGTAAAATAGTTCTTCACCGACTGCAGATTAAGACGCATTTACTCATGCATACGCTGATGTGAAAGAGTAACCTTTCAGTGCAGCTCTCAAGTGATCACGTGATTAATCACAGAAAAAAACAATCAGAGACGAGGATTTATCCTACAATCTGCCTCAATTTTCATTATTTGAAAAAATAATGACAGGCTTTTCTGCTAAAGCATGTGTGATTGTCATTTCTAAAGAGGTCCACTGTGTTCATGTGGATTTCTTTCGCTTTAAATTGCTTGATTTAATTTGTCACTGTTAGCAGTAAATACTGGCCCTGGTTTGTGACGTATCCTCTTTGTCTTAGGTCGGCTACTGGAATGAAGATGAGAAGTACGTGACTACAGCCAGCTTCATGAGAGGCAGCAACGACACTTACGGCCTGCAGAACAGGACTTACATAGTCACCACTATCTTGGTAAGTCCGTGTAAAATAGAAAGGTGGAGGGATTTATGTGTGTGTGTGAGAGGGGAGAGACAGAGAAAGGAAGGGTAACATTTTTCATTTTCTTTTATGATAGAGTTCCTTAAAGTTCAGGCCCCTGAAAGAGTTCAGCAGACATCTGTGATTATATCTCGCTCCCTTCCCAACTCTGTTCTGCGAACTTCTGTCTGTTGGACTAAGGCTTGCCTCGAATCAGAATCACTGTATTTTGGCAAGTACAATACAAGTAACAAGTTTTGTCTTGGGGACACCAGATTACAGGATCGCAGAGTTCTACTGCACAAATTCAAAATACGTATGAAAGATAGCACGAGGAGCGAAGAGACACAAGGAATCAGTCTGGAAGGCTGAAGTATTTTTTCACAAGATTACTGCCGTTAAAAAGTAACTTAGAGAAAGAAAAAATACTTGAGTACAAAAACTTAAAACTCCTTCCCTTTCACCATAAATGCATCATGGCTTTCTGGTGCTGGTGTCCCACCACATACAGTCCTTTTATTTTTTTCAACCCTGCCCATCAAAAAATACTGAGTCTGCCACTGATATTAGTAGTTATTAGGCACTGTATAGCTGTGGAAAACACTCATTTCTGAGGCTGTGAAGTGTCAGTGTGTCCTTCATTTCTCTGTACTCTAATGTTCTTTATTTGGCTCAGATGTTACCATCAGGGTGTTTGACGCGACTCGTCCAGGTTGTTGTGAGTTTCCTGGCCTAAATAACACAGACAGAGCTCTGTTAAGGTTTGAGAACACGCTGGCAAAGATTCAGTCTGTCCAGCTCACATGGCAGCTAGGTTATCATGACATTCTCTTAAAAGAAAGTAACACAGCTAGCAATATCTGATTCATATACAGTAAAGGGTCATAAGGATGGTAGTATACCTTTACAGGATGTTCAGTGTGTCTGCATCTTGTTGAAAATTTAATATCAGAGAACACTGAGACGTCTGTAGATGCCTCGAGCCCGGCGCTGGTTCTCTTTGTGCTCCTGGTATATTTCTTTCATGTGGGAATGTCTTTTATCTGTGGGAATCGCTGCAGCTATGTAATTTTGTAGGACTTGTAGCAGATGTAGCTGTCCAATATATGGATGAAATGTGTAAAAAACTGCTGAATTTAGAAATTCTGCTGCAGTCTTCAGGTCCAGCAGGGCAATGTGTGCGCAGCTCTTCTTCACTGTGTGGGTTTAATAGGGTAAAAGATTTCATCTATGCACTTCCCTTAAGAGAAATTCACTCCTCACCAGATAAAGGCTTTGTGGAGGTGATGGAGCTGAGAGACAATATGGAATAATGGGGGAAAAAGCATTAGCAGCACTGAATCTGTGCAATCCTTTTAAAGAGGCAGGCTTTCAGTCAGGGACCTTGTAGCGTCAGCAGGAAGCAGCTTAATGCAACAATAAATGGTGACATTAACAATGTGAATCGTCATGTAACACTGCATTCATGTCATGTCATGCAGACCATAAATACAAGCGCCCTGGTTGGAAAAACTTCACGTCAGCAAGTTAGGTGTAATTAAGATATGGGGAATCTCTGATGTTAACTGTATTTCCCACTTGGGGGGGAAGAATTGCCTCAGAGGCAACAAAATGGGGCTAAAATGGCTGCGATGGTGAGCGTTCCTAAATAAACCCAGCAATAAAACTAATCAAACCAATTCAGCTGATTATAAAGGAGCTATGTAGCCTAGCTTGCACAGTTTGTTTACTCCTGATTTAACTCACAAAGGGGTAAGATAATGTTCCTCAATAAAAACTAATTTAAGCTACTTTTGCGCTCATCTGGTGTGTTCAGGGTCAGCTGCTGTATGTGAGTAATCAGGTATGAATACTCCCAAGCTGTCATAAAAGTTTTCTCAGTCGTGATTCAAGAAGTCCTGTGCGATTTGAAAATGTGGCAACATCAAAAATGATTTAATTAGAAAACAATAAATAATGAAATAAACCAAATAAACAGTTGAATGGCTAAATTAAATAAATAAATACTTGAAATAGTTTTTGTGTATAATAATACTTATGATTGCAACTAACCTTAAAGGGTCACTATGTAGTTTTGGAGGAGAAATTCAAACCAAGAATTTTAATATTTACAATATTAAAGAGGTAATAATACAAACTGAGAAATATATTTTTTGTCCATAACTGAATAAACAAGCTGTTCTCAGAGGATAATAAGGTCCCCAGAACACTGTTTGAAGCTAGATAGGTGGCAGGGTCCGCCACATATAAACAAAGTAAAACAGTGTGAGATTGTGTTGTCCTTTAAGATCAGTTTGTTTATTCGGTTTATTCAGTCATGAAAACAAAGAGAGATTGTTTATTTAGTTTGATAAGGCATCTTTCTCTTCTGATTAAAATTTCTTTCCCAAAAAAACATACTGCACCTTTGAGATTGAGAATTAGATTGTATAAAAACATTGTGCAACATTATCTACTTTTATATAATGTTAAAACATATATATATAACTATTTATGTAATAACAAAAATAAAATAATTGGAACTAACACATTTGTCAAACGACAGGTGGTGTTGATGAAGGGAAACTTTACAGGACTTGGAGGAACATCAGACAGAAAAGTGGGAGCCTACCATCCAAAACTTAACATGTAATCTATCGGCATCTAATTTAAAAATATGTGAAAATCCTCATTTAAACCCGAAGGTTGCAGTCTCCCAAGAGTGTGGACCTAAAATAACTCTCTCTGACATAATCTCCTATCAGTGTCCCCTTTTCCAGGAAGATAAATTGGTTCTCTGTCTTGGAACCTAAGAGAAGAGATAAGGTGTGAACAGTCATTGGGCTGTGGGGCAGCGGTAGAGTTTTTACACCTTATAACTTCTGTGCTCACTGAGTCGTTGCCTGAGGGAGTGTGTTGTTTTGCCAACGTGAAGGTAACACTTCTTGCTTTCCCACAATCCCTGCTGTCCCAGCCTGCGCATGCAGACCAGGCCCGGGTTAGCAGGAGATCCAGAGGGGTGAAGCAGAACATGTTTAATGGAGCACTCGAGCTCGGTGCCTTCACAATCGGGGCTTTACACTAAAACCAGGCCATGACCAGAATTTTCGGTTTTAGTTTTGCCATGCTAGGAGTTAATGGAGTACTCGCTGTGTGCAAGTGTTAAAATAAGTGCAGTTATTTTGATATGCTTTCATGCCAGAGCAAGTTATGTAATTTGTAAAATTCCCTCGAGGTAAATTGGTCTCATCAGAGGAATAAAATAGGTTGATTTTGACAATTCTACTAATGGTAAAACTTATCAAACATATTATATACTTTTGTGAGTTTGAATGTGTTTCAAATGAATTCTTTCCTGTGTCTGTATTATATTAAGCATAGCTGAGTGACAGCAGATCTCAGTAGAACCATTGGAGGTCAATGAGACCGAGTCCAGCAGGACCTTGTGTATGCCGTGCCATGTCTCTGTGTGCATGTGTGCCTGTGTTCAACTGTGATTGTGTCTATGTGCGTGAGGGCATGCATGCACACTCGCACGTGTGTGTCTGTGACTGCTAGTGCATACCCTGCCGGAGTGGCGCACGCCAGACCTTTCTCACCACCATCTCCCTCGGGTGCCGTTTCCCTACCAGTGGGCCTCGGGTTTCCATGTGTAACAATGATTACCTTCACCTCAACCATAAAGAGCAGGAGAACCCAGATAACTGTAACACACAGAGGACCCCCCCCCTCGCCTCTAGACCCTGATGAAATATGATGGCAGGATTTGCTCAGCTCAGCACAGCCTTAGCTAAAAGCAGGCACACATAACAACTTGTGGGAATTGAGGCCCTCCAAGTGCTGGTGGACAATTCAGAACGAGTTGACTGGAATTCTCTATGAAATACATTTTTCTGAAAGTAAACCGGAGCCCCAGGTGTCGTGTCAGCTGTGATTTCTCAGTACACCCAATCAGTGTGAGACGTACAAATGTTGATATGATATAACAAGAAGAGCAGCCCGGTCTGGAGCAGAGGTCAGCAATGTCTCTGTCGCCGTCTATATAGCACACACACACACACACACACACACACACAGATACTTCATCTCAGCTCTGATATTTTCTCAGCTGTAATGATGTTATCAACTCTCCTTTCAATGCGGCAATGCTGCTGTAATGATCATACCTAGACACCTATTGTGTCTGGATTACACACCACACCTTCGAGGAACAAAGCTGAAATAATACCTTGTAATATCCTACAATTATCCTTTCTTTCAAACCTTTTCTTGGCACGATTGTATATTGCGCCAAGTAAGATTTTTTTTTCCCGAAGCCTAAGCTATGAACAAGTTGTAAAAAGACATGTGATGAATTGCACAGAAGCATAAAATGCATCCATAACATCCCTTCCAAACTGCTTAAATAGTAATATAAAAACTTAACTACATGCTAAAGCTTTATTATCACTCATAATGCTGTCTTTGACATTATTAGCTTAACAAACTGCCCTGCTGTCAAAGGTGTACTACTCCCAAGAGCCTGCGTCAGGAAGTGATGGTTATCACTGTGCATTTTGCTTGAGCAGCAGTTAAATCAGAAATGTGTTCAGAAACTGATCAGTGACTTTCTGTTTGCATCATGTAACTGAAATAAAACTGACTCATGGTTGTCCTCCATCCAACAGGAGTCTCCATATGTGATGCTGAAGAAGAACCACGAGCAGCTTGCGGGGAACGATAAGTACGAGGGCTACATTGTCGAGTTGGCTGCGGAGATTGCCAAACATGTGGGCTACCAGTACAAACTGAAGGTTGTTTCAGACGGAAAATATGGAGCCAGGGATCCGGAAACCAAGATGTGGAACGGCATGGTGGGAGAACTGGTGTATGGGGTGAGCGGACAGAGTTTTTTGTTGGATTATTGCACATTTAAAAATGGATACACAACACAGACCCAAAAGAGTTGGGACACTGTTTGAAACATAAATGAAGCAGAATGTGATCATTTGATTATTCTTTTTGAGATGCAGTATGTTGACCGTTGACTAAATTGACAATACTGTATACAAAACCCAATCAACCAAAGTTAAGTCTTTGTTTTAGTTGTCTGTCTTGATCTTTTGCCGCATTTAAAGTGACTTTGTGCAGAGTCGGAAATGTGCTGATTGCCCCCTCTCCTCAGTGGTAGTGTCAAAAAGACCAGATTGGACACCACTCAGGTCATTTCTATTGTCTCTCCAGCACGATGCATGATGGTGTATAATGCTTGGTTAGTCACCATCAGTTGCATACTACTTTTCACTATGCACTGTGGAATAATTTGCGTCAGTTATATAGGGTATAATAACTGCTACTTTACATCCAGGCTACAAAATGGCAAACTCACTCTCTTTCGGACACAACCTGTATGTCTACAGCCGTGCTAAATGCTCTGTGAGGCTGCACTGAGGCAGCTGACAGGCGGAGGGGAAACAAGGTCAGTTGTCCCAGGCCCAAAAGGGCTGTCTAACCCTTAAAATAATCTGTTCAGGAGGCCTTTGGAGAACATGTTTTCCTGGGCACGGGCAAGACTATCTTCGGCTCTGCTGAGGCACAGCTGTACAACTGAGCTAAATGCTAATGTCAGCATGCTAACATGCTCACAATGACAATCCTAACATGCTGATGTTTACCCCGTTTTATGCTTACCATGGTCACCCATCTGTTTGGCATGTTAGCATTGTTGTTACCATTTGCTAATTGGCCCTATATAGTTGCAGTCATATCAGGGTTTCCAGGTATACCGTTGTATGAAAATCTCATACTTTTGCAACCGAAACCAAGCATGGCTGAGGTTTTCGGCCATGACTACATGGCCATTCATGGAGCCATCGGGCCAGTGAGGCAAAAAAATTCTACACATAGTCTTTACTTGAATCTTTGCTATAGGTGTTTTGATAACGTTCTAATCCCATTCAGACATTGTAGACCTTAAAAGACAGACCGACTGATGATGTTGTGTACTTGTGTTTACATGGCTGGCTGCTCTGTGTCCCTCCCACAGAAAGCAGATGTGGCTGTGGCTCCTCTGACCATCACCCTGGTCCGTGAAGAAGTGATCGACTTCTCCAAGCCCTTCATGTCCTTGGGTATCTCCATCATGATCAAGAAACCCACCAAATCCAAACCTGGCGTGTTTTCGTTCCTGGACCCGCTGGCTTACGAGATCTGGATGTGCATTGTGTTTGCCTACATTGGCGTGAGCGTCGTCCTGTTCCTCGTCAGTCGGTTCAGCCCGTACGAGTGGCACGCTGAGGACTATGAAGAGGGAGGTGAGCCGCAGACTCCCACCCAGGCGTCGGCTTCCAATGGGGTGCAGCAGGGCCAGACACCGGCGCAGCAGAACCCCAACCAGCAGAGTCCTGAGCAGACCAATGAGTTCGGCATCTTCAACTCCCTTTGGTTCTCACTGGGGGCCTTCATGCAGCAGGGCTGTGATATTTCACCACGGTAAGAGACAAACAGGCCTCAAATTTTGAAGCGTCCACGGTGCTTTGAGTCTGCTTTTGTTTGTTGGTACACAAAGAGACACTAAGCACCACCTACGTACAATATATTTCTGTCTGCCAACGCTTCAGCATGCTGCTTTGCTTTCTTGCTCAACTCAGTTGGGCTCTTTTATTGAGATTTTGTTCTTTGCCAGTCACTTGTCATACAGAGCGGTGATAAAAGTTTGATGAAGAGCAGCGGAGGGAGTTTATGATGTGGTCATGTTGCAGCGTATTGCGTTTTAATCCTCCTGTCTCCAGAGTCCTCCTGTGGTGGTAGAAACAATCTGAGAACTCCTCGGACGATTAAAAACTTTGCTTCCTCCGGTGTTTGCAGACTTTAAAACAATCTGTCTGTCTATCGATATGGCGGGTAAATGTAAATACCAGCCCCTTGACAGAGTGTTATGAAGGATCCTGGTGTGAGTATTGAGTGGTACGAGTTGGCTCCCCTTGAGTGCTCTCATGAGCTGTGACATGAAACCATTCTCAAAAGGTCACCAATTAAAAATCTCATTAAGTGTCTGAAATTAGAGACACTGAGGTCGACTTTCTGAGCTTTCCAGAGGGACTAGCAGAAGGAGATGAGAAGATAATGTCAGTATTATCACTGTAAGCTGTGAACCAGCAGAGACAGGTTAGGTCATGGACAGACACAGAGCTTCTTGTCTCTTTAAACATTAAGCTACATGTACATTATGTATAGGTGCATTCAACTCCATTGTGTTGGGGAAAATCTCAAAAATCTCAAAATCTTTGAGTCGGATACCTTCAAAGCCTGAGCAAATAAAACCACCAACTAGATGTAGGTAAGGAGACATGTTATCTTGTAATTTAGGTGAACAAACCTCTGCATCATATTCAGTAAGCTGATCAGTGACCAACAATATGGGAGAGCTTCAAGGCTCCCATAAAGTGGTTATTTGTCTCAAGGGGTGTTACTGCGAAATAGCAGCAGTGCTCAGTCAGCCTTCCCTGATTGAGTTGCTGAAGGTTAAAGAAATTATAGCAATGTGTGACACTCCCGACATTTTTTATCTCAGCTTCCATCTTGTGACATTTACAAAATGTATTTTCACTTTGCTGTTACCTTACACAAATATCAGACGGGAGAAAATCACCTACAAGCCTGCAGGCAGCACGTAGGTGCTCAGCAGTACATGATGTAGGTACTGGATCCTTACTCCCACGGGCCTTCACCTGACATTTACCATTTTCTGTAGCCTGTAGACTCTGTGCCTCTTGCAGGATGAAGCCCATTGTCCCGAGTCTTCTTCTCTTGCAGCCAGAAAATGCATCGGCAATAACTATCGATTTCCTTGTACGCCTAACAGAGACAGAGAGAATGTCACCATGCATCCGCATATTGTTGGTTCCCAGTGGTTCATCGTTGCATGCACACACACACATGCATTCTGTTGTGTGTGGATTTGTGTATCTGTATGTGGGCTTGACCACACATGGGTTCATGCATATTTGCACAGTATTTGCATTTGTTTTGCTCGGGGGGAAGCAGTGTCTGCTGATGCAAGACCTTTCTCAGTTTAAGAGGACAAAACAGATTGTTCCTGTGCTCGAGGCAATTCTGCTCATGCCACCTTTGACTGCAAAGTAGCCGCATATTGTTGTCCATCATTGGTTGTAAAAACTGTATCAAGACAGTCGGCCTGAGGTTCCATTTACAGATAAAGTGGAGGCAAAATGCGACAACAGTAGCAATAAAATAGTTATTGTTTTATTCGTCAGGAAACAGGACCTATTTTTACTTAAAGTATTGTGGTATATTTAAGTGCACACAGACAGGTATTGGTTAATTTAAATAGGTTCAGGTGGAACAGAAGATTTCCTTTGTGTCATCAGTGAAGGGTGACAGCTGTAAGGACTCATTTCCTCCAAGGACTTGATTCAAATATCTTCCTTTTCTTCCAATGTCCTTCCAAGGTGACTCTCATTGTCTCCTTTTGTGTCTTTGTGGAACACAGTGTGGGAGTCAGTGCGACAGCATTTTTTTTTTTTAAAAAAACATCACAAGTGGGTAAGCAGGTGTAGCAGTCCACTGTGTAGCGATCAGCATGGTTGAGTCTGCTTGGTGTCTTGAAAAACCAACACAGTGAATGTTTCACCCTGCTGAATGCTGCCCTGAAGGAAACATCTTCCCCTTGAATATTTGGGTGACCTAGTTGCTCTAGTTAGCGCAGCGTGTATTAACACACGGAGGTGCGTGTTGATGTATTTCCTAAAGCGTTTTGAGTTCCTCGGCTAGATTTAAGAGGATATGTGATGGTGTTGCTTGTGTTTTGTCAGATGAAAGCAACACTTGTAACCTCACATGTTCTGTTTCACATGAGCCCAGTGTGCCATTGCATTTGGGCTACTGGGATTTGAGCGAATTAGTTTTTTTCTTCTTTTTTTTTTAATCCAGAAAGGCTTTTGTGGGAACATTTTTGTTCTCGTATGCATCTGAGCGTGTGCTCATTTCTTTTGATATTTTTGGTCTAAGCTCATTTACAACCTTATGCACTTTCTCTTAACCCATTTCCAACTCTGTAATTGGACTTTATTTAGAATTTAGTTTCACACTATTAGATAATTGTTATACCATAAAATAAATATCGAGCACCATAAATGAGAAAATATCAAATTAAGATAAGGAGGCCTGCATTCAAATATATTATATATGATTATAACAGAAAGTAAAAGCAAAAGTACTCATTATGCCGAACAACATTGTATTAAATGGGCTGTGTGGAACTTCTGTGTCGTACAGGAAGCCGGTTGTTAGTTGACATTAGCGGACTCCATTTCTAAACTATTATTAGCTTCTGTTGCTCATTGTTAGCGGCACTGAGACGTGGCGCTCAGCAGCATTAAACACCTTAAACAAATCGTACACAGGCTCGTATAGGCAACTTAGCAAGATGGGGAAAGGTGCCCTTTTACAGGTCACATTAAATCCGCTCTCATCTGGCCAATAAAAAAGTAATTAATGCTACAAATTGTTACATAGAGCCCCTTTAATTGACAGTTATTAATGAAGAATTTGCATGTAAGCAATGCTGTGTCGACTCATTGAGCTGCATGTACATTTTTTATCTAAACAGTGTTCAAATTAATGTTGAATAGTTAAACATCCACTCCAATAGAAATGATTTCTGTGATTTTTATTTGGTCTTTAGTTAAAAGACTTCAAAACTTTGCAGCACCATACTTTCAACCACTGATTTGAGGTTTATTATAGCCTTGTTGTGAAAGAACATTAACGAACAAAAAATGTGTGAAATATCATCCTGTTGCTGAATTTGGTGACGTTTTTGCAGAGCAGGTGGTTGTAAAGCGCTCGTCGCTGAGCCTTTTCTAAGTAAGAGGTGAGAACAGAATGTTCTGGAGGTGCATTCAGCTCGGAGGTAGGCAGCTCAAAGCACTTCACTCTTTATGCTTCTCCATTTAATCGGCGACAAAAGGCCAAGGAACAACATTGACGATCCACTCTGTCCTGGATTAATCAGTAGGCGTGTTTAATTTCCTCGTCTGCCTGTGTGTGTGTGTGTGTGTGTGTGTGTGTGTACCGCTTCTATTAAAGTTAAGCTCTTATTGCCACTTTCTTTGTCTGCTGCCTGACAGCATGTCTGCGTCAAGGTATACTGGCAGCTCCGTGTGTGTGTGTGCATGTGCTCATAAATGTGTGTATTTATTTATATATTGACGTGATGCATTAATGTGTACAGTACTTAAGTGTGTGTGCGTGTGTGTTAGCCACCCTGCTCCCACTGCTATTTATTCTCTGTGAGACCTTGTTTACTTCGCTCTTTCTAAATGTCAGCACTGTCAGTCAGGCCCTCCCATAAGCCCCAGTCCGTGCTGTTGGGCCCTCCCTGTGTTTATCTCTGCAGACAGGTGGACTCTGAGAGTGATTCCTCCCCCTACACACACACACACACACAACTCCATCCATCCCGTCCACCCATTAACTTTTTTCCCAATCACTTCTTTTCAGCCCTCTTCTACTCTCCTCTGCTCTGCCCGCTGGTCTTTGCAGATCACTCTGCCTCTTCCGGTGGTTGTGTAAGAATTTATCATGTGCCTCGTATCCCCTCTCATCTCATAGATTCACTGGAGCTTCCTGTTTCACCTGGCATATGGGATAACAATATTTTTGGCGTTAGTAAGTTGTACAGTAGTCGCTTCGCGCAGCTTCTGGGATCAGAATCAGAAATGCTGATCACATCCAGATTTTAAAGCATGTTATGATGCCTTAGGCTTGGATTTAAGGAGCTTGTGCAATATTTAAAGATGTTTTTGCCCCAATTAATTCACATTTGTATTTTCTTGTTTATATTGCAAAATCTAATGGGACCATTACTCGGGGAAGTACCAATGGAATACTTTCACTGTGAATCAGCTGCAGGGAAAAAAGGAGGTTAAAATCCGTTTACTAAGAGCCAGAGAGGGATTTTACTTCCAATAGTTTACGGCAAACGGGGGCAAACCGGAAAAAAACGGCTTGTGCGTGTTAGCTGAAGGTAGAAAGAGTGAAAGTACAGGAGAAGCAGCAGCATATACATTCAGAAGTCTGCATCGGTGTTGACCTTGTGGATTTGAACTTGTCTCTCAATTTCTGTGCGAAGCTTGCCGGGTGCGAGATCTTGGCTGGAAGCGAATTTGAGTAACAGGACCTGGGTTCACGATGTTCCTCCGGTGAATGTGTTTTGAGGTGTTTATATCTATGTCTGATGTCTGTGTGTGTGTGTTTGTGCGTGTGTGTGTGTGTGCGTACGTGATGGCCCCATGGAGTTGTCTCCTCTCCTCAGCGCCTGCGTCGCTCCCATTACATGATTGTAGACTGAAATAAATCAGCTCTGCCACTCACACCCTGGCCGCCACAACAGCAATTTCTCAGCCTGGCGGCCAGAATCATTCAATAATGGATTGAGTATGTGGTGTATTATGGTAACCCGGGGAGGGTCAGCATTTCTCAAACTGAGTTTTTTGTCATAAAGTGATGATTGTTTACCTCTTTGAAGCTCAAAACAGGAGAGGGCAAAACACTGCAGCCTCCATGTACACACATGTAGGTACTCATTTCCAACAACACCTAAACCTGAGCAACACTTGTCCGGTTATATCGCAGCTACAACCAGGCAAGTTTTTGATTTTTCCACATGTTAATTTTATTAATCAAGCTCTGCTTCAGAGGCCAAGCACCTCATTTACTCAATAAATTTTGCATTAGGGCTACATGTGATGATGCACATCCACTTTGTAGTCTCCAATGTGTGCTATCAAAGTTTAAGCTAACATTAGCAACTCTGTCCAACTGTCTGTTAGGATTTGGGGAAGTTTACGCTCTCAATGAACCCCAGCCAATGTTAGCATAGCGTTATATTTGCCGGCACAATAGTTAGTCCTCATCCTCAAAGTCTTCCCACGTTTTTCTTTGTCATAGGCTTCTTACAATACTGTAACTAACTAACGCCTACGAGAACAAAGCTGTTTCTGTATTTTCACGTCTTCTACATGAATCATCAACTTGTGAGAATGTTTATCTTCTGCCTTCTCAACCAGCTCATGGGGCTGATGTTAGCTTAATTCGCTCGCTTTCTCTCAACATTACATATTTGGCTTGTAGTAATGCTACCCTGAACAGGGACTGTTATATTTTAGATGTCAGTGTCTTTGAACGCACCACCATGTAGAGCTCTCAAAATGGTCCCTGCTTGAAACTGCATTAGCGCTGGACGGTAATGGAACTTTGACAAATGAAGGGAAAAAAACAGAAGTTTTCAGTTCTCTTTGCTTTGATATTCATGTTTTGGGTTATGGGGATGGAAACCACTGGCTGTCCAACTAGTGGAAAAAAATAATTGTTACAGTTAAGTTCATGAGCTAAAATATGCAAAATAATGCATGTTATCTTGTCAGATATAACTCACCACTGCCGTTGCTGGTGCTATTTCGACCAGTTTCATTCCTACAGATTTCTCTTGTTGATGCCGTACGTGTGTTTGCATTTATTTTAAGACACTCACCTTGTTGCATAGCAGGTGTTTCTCTTCCTCTTACCTAAATTTACACACTGTTCTTAACGTGTCTCTGAAAAAAATCTCCCATCCGTTTTTTTGTAATGCAGCCAAACCCTGCATTACAAACACGATCGAGTCATAAATGTAATGTTGTCTGGTGTGTTGTATGATCTGATGCTAGTGGCTGTTCAGTTGCTAATCAAGCCCCCGGGGAGAAGTGAATATTGTGAATACAAGCGACTTATTGATCTTGCACAGATATCAATTAGGTATCAATTTGCGTTATTGTTGTCGTATTATCGTTAACAACAAGTAATTAGATTGTGTTACACACCACTGTGTTAAATACTTGTTAGTGTGTTCGTGAGTTGCTGTCAAAGCAGTTGGGGAAGACTTGGTAGGAAGGAATCATTTATTCATAAGGAGACGGTTCAGTTTAGTTCACGGCATCACTTATGTTTTATTTATCTGGAAATTGCATGAAGGCAACTTTTGATCATACATGCATGCTCGCTCACTAGCAGAAACTAGTGAGACTCACACACACCCCCCTAGAGGATCTCACTGGGGTATCTCACTTTGTACATAGACAAAGACACCAGCCCCTCAGAGGCGTATGCATTTTCAAATCTGCATATAAAACGCAGAGGCGCACATATGTTTGCAGCAGCAGAGAGGGGTATGCTGTAATCAAGCTGTGACTGATCTGAATGTCTCTCCCGCAACCATGAATTATACGCCATCCCCGAGGCCACATGGGAAATCTACCTGCACCGAAGTCAACAATGCCGATAGTTTGACTGGAAAGATGTGCATTGTGATGCTCGGAGGCCTATCAGTCAGCTGCTGTGTGTTGCGTGCGAGCCTGCGAGCTGAAAGAATGAAGAGTTTTCACTCTGAAATGGCAATTCTGACCTACTATAGAGCTCGATGCCCTTATAGAGAGAAAGACAGAGAGTCGGAGAGGAGGAGGAGGAGGAGGAGGAAAAGTGAGATGACTAAAGTCTCTCTCAGCTCAGCTGTACTGTTTGGAGTGCAGAGTGTGCTGCCATGGCAACCGTAAAGAGACACAGATTTTTCCTGTCGGAGCGGTGCAGCTTCACATCAAGTGCCTCTGCTCGGCGAAAACTGCACATGCGTGTCATCCCTTTGGTGTTTTCATCCGGCCAGATCTCATGAACTATAAGTCACTGTGTATTTGTGTCGACGCTACTGACTTTCAGTTGTGGTGCATC
Source organism: Pagrus major (assembly GCF_040436345.1). NCBI lineage: Eukaryota > Metazoa > Chordata > Actinopteri > Spariformes > Sparidae > Pagrus > Pagrus major. The sequence goes on along the minus strand of NC_133232.1, from coordinate 20,057,368 downwards.
TGTGTTCGGATGCCTGTTTTCTTGCCGGAGTGACTAAGAGGCTGTGCGTATGTGTGTGGGCGCGTAGCGAGCGCTCTCACAGCTCACCAGCGCTGACTTCTCTCAGGTTACATGAGGCTAAGACAGCATCCGTGATATCATTCAGTGGGAAAGCGTGCACAGCCGAACATACAGTTATTACAGTCATATCTCAATCATATCGATTCCTCGGCAGCGACATTCGAAATGGCCCGGGAGCTTAAATTGTTGGGTTCTGTTGCAGAACCACTCAAAAGAGCCATATGTTGCAAAGCAGCCACTTAACTCGGCTGCTTCTAAATGAAACAAACGCACATTAAACAATTTCATAGCACTTTGAATCTTAATGCTTTGTGTCAAATTTTCCGTAGCCTACTTGAATGAGTGTAATAAGCAGCTGTTGGTGTCGCTGCTGCAGGCTGGTAACAACATTACCATAATGTTCTCTTTTCAACTCAATGGCATGGTAATGCTGACCTTTAGAGGGGGAGAGAGGGGGAGAGAGGGATGTTTTAATAAATCATTATTTCTTGCTCCCTGCGTAAAGCTCGCATGTTATTTTGGCCTTGAAGATGAAAGCGCTTTGAAAAGACACAATCTAACAGTCGTGAGCCTATCAAAACAAAAGCACAAGCAAACAAAATACAAAGTAAACCCACCACTTTGCAACAATATTGGCCATAACACATTCTCATCCCCCAGAGCCTCATTTAGCAATATTGAGTCAGAGACAGACAGAATGAAGTGGTGGAAAAGCTACAAACACACCGTTAGTGTCAGATAAGTGCAATTGCAAAATGTGTCTTTTGTTTTTCTGTGGCCAGGTTTGCACTAAAAGCATTGTGTGTTGCACATCAAACCAATTTGGCGTGTCTGTGCAGAGCTCAGTTCAATTTTTGAAACCCCGGCAGAGGACCAAAATTGCCCTTTTGCTTGTGGTTTCAGGGACCACGGTGACCTATTTGGCGTTAGGATGACATAAAAAGGTAATCAGGTTTATAAATACTTTATTCTGGTTAATTATCCTGACATGCCCACATTGTTTTGAACAGGCGTTTTCTTCACTGAGGAGGCTGCGGGGAATCGAGAGCTTAATAAAACTTTTATCAACTCATAACAGTTACATGCAGCCAAGGATTAATTAACAAAAGTCCTGTGATATGAGCTGTTGAGATGCTGAGATGTGTGTGGAAAATATGGGTAGAACAATAAAGGTTTTGTTTGAGTGACGAATAAATTATGAAACATTTTTTGCCGTAATTTCATGCAAACATGACAAAACAGCAGCGACACATCAAGATTAAATCATTCAAATCATCGCGGCATGTTTTCAGACCTTAAAGCTTTGTTTTCATCCCAGAGACGGGGAACCTCTGGAGGAATTAAAGGGTACCTCTGTCAGTTTTACACTTTAAGGTGTGTTTACAGGTATTGGGGAGTACTTCATGCATATGTGAAAAAAATAGCATGAAACCTTTTGTGCCTCCAGAGGAAGCTGCATGTTATCTCATAAACTGCCTCCACTGATGTCACTCAATGGCTAGGTTGCATTGTGGGTAATGTGGGCACCAGTTTTCGAAAAGGTTCAAGAATGTGTGTATCAATTTTAAATATTTGTTTTTAAACAGTCCATAATGAGTCCAACAGTGTTAAAGGAGTGTAACGCTAGACAGTACTTTAAAACCTGGCACCTTACCCACAATGCAACTTAGCTACTAACTGACTTCACTGGAGCAATTTAAAAAGAGGCTTCATACTATTTTTTTCACATATGCAGCAGTATGGTCTGAGAGACCTGTAGACACACATTAATGTGTACATTTTGTGGAGTTGCCCTTTAAGTTCCAGATACCTTATATTACACTCCAGAAGTCCCTGCTCAGAGGGTAGTACTTTAAAAAAAAAATGTACAAGAAGAAGGAGTGGGGTTATGGGCCTGAACATTTATGATCAGTCGAGCACTCGCAGGATTTTATTTCTGCCATCATTTTTAGAAATCTGCAGCTACAAAACACAAAGTGTGTTTTGTTTATTGTGCTCCGGCACATCAACGTGGCATAAGAAAGACAGACCGACATTCATCGTTGTTGAACAATATATCTGTTGACTAATTTGGCCTTTCTTTGTGGGACAACAATGTGCTGAAGGAACCTTTTAGTGTCATAAAAAGTAGTCCCTTGAACCAAAAGTTACGGGTGCGTTGGGTGGAAACGTGGCTGTAGATACTCTTAGAGAGAATACAGCCGCTGTATACACACAATGTAGAAACACCTCTGTAAAGCTCTGTGTGACATAACTAATGGAGTAGCCCTTGACTCTGTTGTCTGATGTGCCCACCAATACAGCATAACGATATTTACTACTTATGTGGCTGAACCTCCCGAGGAGGACTTTGTGTGAGGGCACATGAATACACGCACACACAGTCTCACTTCATCTGGTCATGCGGTCTTGATATAAATACATCTGGTGTTATGTTTTTGTATTTTCTCTGTAGCTGTGTCATCATTTTCACATCTCAGCTGTGGTTGCTGAGGATGTTTCCTGCAGCTCACCTCACCAGTGGCCAATTAGTCAGCACATGCTTCCTAGCACTTAAGACTCTGTTACTGCACTGAGTCTACATGTGTGTGTGCCTACCTGTGTGCTGTATTTGGAGCTCATCCTGCTTCTCTGCATGCCTTTTTGCCTGCAGGCTCCACTTTGCCACCAGCCTCTGTCACTCTCATTTTGGCTTTCCTACTGACTTGCACAAAACAAGTCCTGTCCGTTCAGACATGTCGGGAGTGGCTGTGCCCAGTCACTGAGAACGTACAGCTGTCTCACTCATTTTTAAGAAGCAAAAAAAGCAGTGTAGCAGAAAACTCCTTTTCCATCCCTGATTTGTCTTAGAATCACACCATAATTAGAGACCATTTTCTTTCTCATTTAAACCTCTGTAATTCCTAATCCATTGTAATATGGCCATTACTGGCTCATTTTTTACACTTGCTAAAGTCATTAGTCATTGCTAATTACCATATCGAATAGAGGAGGCCAGCCAGGGGAATTCTAATGAGAGTTTAGTGCTACAGCAGATTCTCAGGGAGCTGTGGGTGGAGATCATATAGCAAAGGATGAAGATCTGACAGAGATGAGAGGGAGAGGTTGTCCAATTCGTTTTGCTGTCCATCACTGCTACGTGTGAGCGCACAAGCATGTACTACAGTAGTTACATATAGTGTACATACTGTACTCGTTGTTTTTCTATTTCAGCCCACAACTTCACTGTTCTGGTTCAGTCCCACCACTCTCATCAACACCGTTTCTAAACACAACAGTTGGCCTGTTTTCTCTCATAGCTATTGTTTTGATGACACTCTGTTGGATTGGATATGCTCCCCCATCGCACTCATGTTACTCAGAGAACCAGGGCTTCTTAAGTAACCTATAGGTTTCACCAAAGAACACTAATAGACTGTGACTATTGAAACTACTATGGACTACCTGCCCAGCATTAAACGGCTGACGGACAAAGTTATTGACTAGCTGGTTAACATGGTGGAGTGTTTAGCAGCTTGAGAGACAGATGTCCCTCAGGGGTTGGTAGAGACAGAAGGGAAGTAAAACTTACACTCTGCTTAATATTTGCTGCATGTTTAAATAAGCACTTGTTTGCTAACATTTGATACATGTTGATGATATGTCAGCATTACCTTTTTGCACTGCCCCCAAGTGGCCAAAAAGTAAGCTAGTTCTGATGTCTTGATCTATTTTTTTGTCAACAAAGGGTAATGTTCAGTACTTCTCAGACTGTCACTTTTGTGTTGCACATCTTAAGGTTCATCAGTTTATTTTGGGTTACTACTAGATTAGGGTTACATGCTTTATTGCTCAAAATAACGCGTGATGCTCTGTTTAAGCTCCTGTCCCTTTAAGGCCCGCCTCCTGAATACCCAGTCTCCTCTGATTAGTCAGCTCACACACGCCTGCGCCCGCACTGCTCACCATGTCTCCAGTTAGCTCTATTGTGTTTTCAGCTTCCAGTCGGCTTCACTTCTACCATGAATATAGGCTTCGTTCGTGCAAATGTGTGACATGACGATGTAGTGTGATGTCAGGAAGTCGCGGAATTAAAGGCGGGACTACCGACGAGGAGTTTCAGGAGCAGTGTTTTCTGTGGGAAAGAGGAGCTTCTGTTGGTGCGGGTTTAAGGCATTTTAACTTTCAGGACCTTTTACATGCTTAAGAACCGATATAACACACTTAAAGAAAGGAAGAAAATGAAAAAGCGAGTTGAAATCATTTACATTTGATAAGCAGACTTGAACTACAGATATGACTCTTTTTTTATTAATCCCTCTTAATCTTAACTTGATCACTGAAATGATCCCAGAGCTGGGACTGATGTCTTAAAAATTTAATCCAATAGAAAAAGAGAAAAAGGGCAGATCTTTGAGCTTTAGAAGCTTTAAGCGGCGTTCCTTTGGTATGGTTATTTGTTACATCAGTGATGAAAATTCATCTCCGCTCCAGCGTTGTGCGCACGCAGTTGCATCGCGTTCCTGCAGATACATCACTGCTGTTGAGCTCGAGCCTCTGCTGCTCCCATTACTATTCCTTTTCTTCCTAATGCAATAAAAGAGGCAGAGTGAATAATTGATTAATCATTGCCTTAACGAGACCTATTGAATTGAACACGACTACTTGAAATTACAGTGCTGCTTGGAAGATTTCCCTCACTGTAATAAGACAGCTTAGTTAATGTTTTACCGAGGCGCCGAGGTCGGCTGCTGTGCAATAATGTATGAGGAGCGGAAAGGGGGCTCAAAGGAAGCGAGTTCAAAAGGAAACAAACAGAGACAAACAGGTCTGTGTTTGCCAGTCGCTCTGCTCGACGAGGGAGGAGGACTGCTGCAGGAGAACCAACACACACCTACACACCCGTACAAACATCTCTCCCTCTCTCTCCCTCTCTCTCTCTCTCTCACACACACACACAGCACAGCAAATGGTGACCCGGTTGTTCTCTTGCACACATTCACACATTGTCCTCAGGAAGAAAAAGTATGCATGTACGTGTGTGTGTGTGCGCGTGGATGTGCGTGTGCATGCATACTTGAATGCATCAGTGTCAGTGCCGAGGTGTAGGCCATTGTTGTCTTGGCCCGAAACAAGCCTCTGTCAGCCCCCTACCCCCCAGCACACGAGGAGACAGGCAGGGAGCACAGCGGAGACGTAGGAAAAGGAGAGGAAGAGATGAGAGAGAGAGCGAGGGAAAGAAAAAAAAGGACGATTGAAGGAGAAGGATTAGACAGCTGTTTACTGCCATCTCTGGAGGCCAGCAGCAGTCAAAGCTAAGGAGTTTGTCAGCCTCTGGTGGTACTATCTAGTTTACTTTTCATCTCTGCCATGTCTCTCTCTCTCTCTCTCTTTCTCACCCTCTCCCTCTCTCTCACACTTGCATTGCTGTTCCAACCAAACACACTTTGTCTCTTTTCCCTCACCCAATCGCCAGAAGAAATGTTGGCAATTTAAGTTTCTGCAAACCACGGATATGTTGAAACTTTACATTTCTTTGTGTTGTAACTTGACGTTTCTTGGGGTTTAATATTCAGTTTTATGTTGTGACTTTGCCAGGTTTCGGATCTGGTTAGGTTTAGACGCAAAAAACGCTTGGTTAGGGTTAGGGAAAGATTGCGGCTTGCCTGGATCTGTTGCCACAAACATGGCTGGAAAATGCTGTGACATCTTGTAAAAAATATCCAGTGGTTAGTATAGCTATTGCACAGCTAACAATGTCAGAAAGCTCGTGCACACAGAAAGGTGACCATAACTGTGAAAGAATCAAAAAGATCCTGCCCGCTGTCGATCAGTTGTACGTATTTTATCTGCAATGTTTCAGTCCTCAAACCACCTTCAGGTAAAAAATATGTTGGATCCGCTCCTGAAAAGACGAGAAGATGTCAGAAATTATCAATTATTCTTAAGCCAAAAGGTGTCAATTAGCACTTCTCTCTTGGTGTGATGCTGTTATCACACCAAAAGCCTAACCAGGGACAAGGACTGCAAATCAGCCATGGCCAGAAGTCCTGTATACGTTGCATCGGTTGCATTTTAATAAGATGTAACAATGCCTATATGTGTTATCCCTGTCTGATAAACTGGTAAATAAATGAATACAGTGTCAGGCTCGATGAATGATTGTTCTTCTTGACAAAAAATGAACAGGTAACTACTTTATTTTGATAATCGACTGATAGTCATCAATTTGTTTTCGAGAAGAAATGCCCAAAATTCACTCAAGTGAAGGGCTTTTGGACTGTTGGTCGGGCAATCGAGAAATCTGAAGATGCTACCTTGGACAAAACTATTAATCGGTTAACTGATAATTAAGTTGCAGCTTATTATAGTCTCGTTTACGTAAATACATACTGTATGATACCAGTGTTCTTTGCCCATATGAGTTTAAACTAAAGCAGGTCTGGAGACCGAAATGTTGTAAATTTGTGAATGTAAGTGGATTCTCGTTCTCTAACTGTAGGGAGCTCAGATGTCGAGTTTTGACGCAGGAGAATCAACCACTTGCTTGTGAATCGCTTGCTGCAGTACTAAATATGCACTGAGGTATTTAGAGAAGCATGTTGCTTTCCTCACGGCACAGAAAAAGCTTAACCTTACCCACACCCCTTTTGAACAGTGATCAGTGAACAAGTCAAACACACACACACACACACACATACACCCTGCAGACAGCTCTGCATTCTCCCCACTGATTTTCAAAGGCTCGGCATCCATTCTGTGTTTGCTCTCCACTCGCTCCCCGGCTGCTCTTTCATCATCCACCCGTCATCTGAAAAGCATCTTAAATGATTATGTTTTAGCTTCTCCCCCCTTTTTTTTTCATACTTAATCTCGCCTTCATGTTCACGCTCCATTTGGCTTGACGGCACAAAGGTGAATCATGAAAGCCTTTTTTGTTTCAGATTTGTGTCATTTTCATTGCGTAAGCTCTGCCGCTCTGTGCCTTGTGCGCTTTTCGGGGACCCGATATGTAACGCAACATGATTTCTGCTGTTGCTGCTCAAGCTGGCTTCTCTTGAGGTGAAGAGATGTACAGAGAGAGAGAGAGGGAGAGGAAAGACGGGGGATTTGACTCAGGGGATTTTGCTCACAAATCATCCAGTTGTTTTTTTTTTTGTTTTTTTTTTATTTTAAGTGCAATTAGAGCAGTGGCTAAGTGTTCTCCTCTGCCTATTAATCCCCAACAATTAATGTGCGTGGTTCCATGAAACATATTGGCAACTTTCTTAAAGTGAGATTAATTTGGCAGGCAGGAAGCTGAGTGGGCCTTTGTGGAGCTGGTTATCTTTCCTTAGCACATTGGGCTAAGCTCTCCAAGCATGGTGGAACGAGAAGAGTGTGTGAGTGCAGAGGGAGTGTGATGCAATGTAGGTCATTTGGATGGTGTGAACATCACAAGGCTTTTAGATTCCTGTTCTTGATTGTCTGCAAAATTGGCCAGGAAGAAACAGAATGATGCTATTTATTTTTCCGAGTGCCTCTGTTAACATAAAATTGTTTCTGCTGGAATCAGCCGTCGTGGATTGAAGATATACATGAACATGTATACACTCTGCCGCTGTTTATCTATATTTTTGACCAAGCAAACATCCTGTCCTGTTTTTTTAGCTCTCTGTCTGGCCGCATCGTCGGAGGCGTCTGGTGGTTCTTCACCCTCATCATCATCTCATCCTACACTGCCAACTTGGCTGCCTTCCTGACTGTGGAGAGGATGGTGTCTCCTATAGAAAGTGCTGAGGATCTGGCCAAGCAGACAGAGATCGCCTATGGAACGCTGGATGCCGGTTCCACCAAAGAATTCTTCCGGGTGAGAAGCCGACTTTAGAACATTTGTGCGATCCATCGCTGAAAACGCTTCACTATGTGTGACAAATACTTTGCATTACCTTCGCAATAAAGTCCCACTGCTTCACCAGCAGGATGCTTTTGTTGTGAGGAAGCAGGACTAGGGAAGTTTGGGTTTGCATTATCAGAAACTTAAAAGACCAAATAAACGTAACATTGCATTGACGGCAACAACTGTCAATTCCAGGTAGACAACTCGTTACAGGTCTTGGGTACTTGGGAGTACTACTGCATGTGTGAAAACAGCAGTATAAAGCATTTTGTGGCACCAGAGGAAGCTGCAAGTAATCTGATAAATTGCCTCCAGTGATGTTATGCAGTGGCTATTTGCATTGTGGGTAATGTAGGTGCCAGGTTTATAAAAGGTGGTGCCTACGCTGTGAAATCTGACAACATAACTTAAAAAAATCAAGGAAATCAATGACCTCAAAGTTACCAAGTAGAGTATACTAATGATTTTAAGTTGTTAAAACTTTTTAGCTCATACAACTTATATTTAATACTTTACTTGGTTATTCTGAGTTTTGGTTTCCTGACTTTTTTATAGTAAAATAAAATACTTTTAAAATTCACAGTCTAGTTTTAGGAATACTAAAACTGTGGCCCAAGGTCTCCAATCTAACATTAGTCAAAGTGTTATTATAAGCATCAAACAAGCATTTTAGATGAATGAGATGTATCTACTCAAAAAATAACATCATGAAAAAAAGAAAATTAAATTGTATGTGAGCCTCCGTGACGTAGGGGTTCTCTACCCCCAAGTTATTGTAAACAAGCATTGTGATTGGTTCTAATCAGCTCTACTACAGCATCAGGACAGTTCACAGTAAACAGTGAGGCTGATATCAGTGAGATACAATTGTAAATAGTGATGCTAGATTACATGCATGTGTCATTTCCTGTGCATTAAATCCAGCGTAAGTAAAAATGACAACTACCGTATAGAGTTTATGACAGAATTTACATACATTAAAGCAACATTATGTAGAAATTGGCATTTTAAAGCAACATTATGTATCTTTTTTTACCTTAAAATAACAGCTTCAGAATCATGTTAATAGCACAGTGTCTTGTAAAAGGGTGAATGGTGTCTCTGTCTCAGCCACTCCGCCCCCCTATCACTTGTTTCTGCACTGTGTAACTTCAGTGGGAGGGTAGGATCACAGCGTTACATGCATGTTTACTTCAAGATACCAGCTTTAAACACATAACATTGTTATGATGTAATGAGTTTTGTTTGTAGTTAGCACCTACGTTTAATCTTACAAATCATAACTAACACAGTACGATACAGCATAAAGATAGATAAAGTATTCCCACTGACATCGCCTCTTTCTCTCTTGTTACCAATTCTGGCTGTCAGAGGTCCAAAATCGCTGTGTTTGAGAAGATGTGGTCCTACATGAAGGCGGCTGACCCGTCCGTGTTTGTCAAGACCACGGACGAAGGCGTAATGAGAGTCAGGAAGTCCAAGGGCAAGTATGCCTACCTGCTGGAGTCCACAATGAACGAGTACATAGAGCAGAGGAAACCGTGCGATACTATGAAGGTGGGAGGAAACCTCGACTCTAAAGGTTATGGCATCGCCACACCCAAGGGCTCCCCTCTCAGGTAAGTCCCTGCCACTGCAGCGTGGCTCGATAAAAGCCTCCCAGTGCTTTTATTGGCAGCTTGTGCATGAGCATCGTCTGATCATCTGTCACCTGTTGATTTTTCCATCGCCCTCAGTTCCTGCACCATGTTCATTTCAATCATTTTGATTCATTTATGTATCTTTTCATCACAATAACACAACATATCAGTAGTTGCATTGTGTTCTGCATTATCTGAATGCATTTTAATGAAACATAGAAGGCATGGCATTACTTTTACAGAACGTCATTCATCTTTTTCTTTTTTTCAGTGTTTGCATGCTCTCACAAGGACATTTACAACTTCATCATGCGCATTATCAACACTGACGCTTGTTCGTGTCTGCATATTTAGTTAATGTATGCAGCAAACCTATTCATAGCTGACTTGTGAGCGCTAGCATAAGTGTAAAGTATGACTGTGAGATTTCCCAACCTCTTTAAGCAACACTTGTCTTCCTGCTGCCCTCTAATTACATCCTAAACCTGCTTGATGAGCATTTGTCATGGTCTCATGCGGCGTGCTTTCAAACTGAAGCACCCCCTCGAACGCACAGAAACACACATACAAAATGTAAATGCGCCTCTTACAAACCAACAGGGCCCTTGAAGCAGGATTACAGCTTCAAGGACCAAACCCATATGTCTACTTTTCCACTTACGCCAGGGCTCACACCTTGAATGTGAAGTCAGCTGAGTTGAATTTATATTTGCCACATTCAATGTGATAATTGACGTAATGAATGATTATTCATAGCGGATGTACTTTTCTGCCATCGGTGTCCAAGAGCAGCAGCTGTCTTTTCACATTACATTAACACCTTAACCAACTTCCCATTCGTGTTTCTCTTGCAACTGCAGAGAGAGAGAGAGAGAGAGCACAGGAGCTGGTGGCATCTGAAGCTTTTAATCTATCTCTAATAGGCCTCATTCATTTTAATGAAACGAGCCATATGGGGAGATTTTATTCAAACTCGCTGAGGATTCATTCGGGGTTCCACCTTGGTTGACAGCCAAAGGTCAGAGCGCGTTGGCTAGAAATGCTGCCTATGTCTTACCCCGTTTACAGGCTCCATTTAAATTCCATCCAAATTACATTTTATACAGGGAGCAAGTGCTGTATTATTGACAAGACGAGTGGTGAAATGAATCTGCTCCCAAAGTCGTAAAGACAAATTGGCCCAAACCTACAACAGTGGAATGGGATGCACTGCTGATTGCTGAGGATGGCCCAATTATCCCTCTCTCTTTCTGCTAATTGTTATCAGAACGATATGTTATTCTCAGGTTGCCATTCACACATGTCTGATACTGAGCTTCACGAACAGAATAAAGAACATTCAGGACTTCAAGTGTCGGATTAAAAGATGGGAGTTTGGAACGCTTCAAACATTTTTATTTGCTGAAGCAGAACGACTTGTTCACATGGACTCAGGCATGAGTGAATGTTCAATGACTTCAAAGAGTTGATTCGATCATACCTGCAGTGCATTGTTGATGCATCAGTGTGCACAGATGAATATTAGCAACGATTCGATTTTTCTCTATATTCCAATCCTCTATCCACAGGGTATCTTCTGATACCAAGCAAAGATCTGCTCACTTTAAAAAAAAAGAAAAAAGAAAAAAGGAAATGTTCTTTTGCTGTGTGGAACTTATTGGGTGATCTTATTTAAGTTCAAATGAGGCTGTAACTAAAACATAACTTCATAACTAAAGTGTAAATAGAGATGTTCTTACACCATATTTCTTTTAAGAACTATTAATATTTAAAGTGCGAATTATACCATGACAATCTGGAATTTCCAGGACCAAGCTAATCAAAATAAGGGCTTCGAAGCAAAATATGACCAAATATACTCATCAAACAGAGGGAATTACAACAGTACAGCTAGGTAGCTATTCTGCCAACATTGGAAATGAAAAGGCAGCCAGGCAAATGTTAGCTTCAAACATTTATCCATAGACACTATCAGATTCAGACAACTCTGAGGGTAAGAAAGTAAAGTGTATTAAACAAGCTGACTAGCTACTTACATCAACCTACAGCGTCGCTCGCACAAGGCACTGGAGCGTAGACATAAGGATGGCTCGCAAGCCGCTGATGGGTGTGGCGTGAGGCCTGCGGACGAGACTTTCAACTAATGTCAAGGTTAAGAAATGATGTACATATTACAAGATCCTTCCAGACATGAATATGGAAAATATAGATTTAAATAGTCAAGATTAAAGGTAAGAGGAATATATGAATGTTGTCCAATACGTTAGTTTATGATCAATACCTACCTGTTCCTATCAGACCTAGCTGTACAGACCTAGCTGTTGTGAACATGGTGAACATACCTAATATACTTGCTAAACAACAGAATGTTAGCATTGTCATTGCGAGCATGTTAGGTTACTGACGTTTAGATAAAAGCACTACTGTGCCCAAAGCCTCAAACAGGCTGCAGACTCCTGCAGACAGAGGACAGGCACGCCAGCTCGTTCATCTTTTCTAATGCATGTAACACGTGTAGTTCTTAAAATGACTGGTGATGTGATCAGATTCAACTGTGGAAGAACTGGAATTGATCTGTTCCCCCGCTGATATGTGTTTCCCAGGCTGCTAGTGGTAGCCATGTTGCTAACGCTGTCTTTGTGACAGCCGTGCCAAAAGTAATACCACAAGGAACTGCTAGGAGGAAGGGATTTGAAAAGTTGAGTGTGTCCGCGTTAAGAAAAATATATCACTTTTTGGTCACATTAGCAAACTGGGAATGACACTTCCAACACTTCTGCTTTCACAATAAAAGCTTACCACTGTCTTCACATAAAAATGCATTTACTGTGCTTCTCAAGTGGAACAGAAGTGAGTTCCCTGCAGCAAAAGAACAGAGCAGAACTGAAAATAATTCAGTAATTAATGTGACTTGTTAATTTCAGTGGGCCAATACCAATCCGACAGATCTGCACATCCCTACTGGATTTATGAAAACATATGTATATTCTAATATTCAGTTTGTAGTGCAGGCTTGATTGAAAGTAGCACTTTGAAATAATTTAAAAAAAAGTAACTTAACTCTTCATTTTACAGGATGTACTGACTGCCTGCTTTCAGACTCAGTCTATTAAATGTTCTGTATATATTCTCTGCCTCATTTCTTCCATGTATGATGTCCTGCCACCCCCATGCCTTCCTATTTACCCCATCCCACCTAACATACAGCACAGAAACCTCCCTGACATCTGCACAAACTAACTGACCAAACTAACCGATCACCTGCAGGTCGCCGGATCATCCATCTCCACACACTGTGACTTCTTTCTTTCTGTCTGACTCCACTGGGCTGAGAAAGAATTCAGAGGTTTTACCAGCTCCGAGGATACCTGTGTTCCCTACAGCTGTGTTGTGCACTTAAAGTTGTGGATAAAGGCTCTCCTGCTCCGCTAGTGAGAAAGGCAGAACATCACCAAACTAAATTGTTGCTCCACAGAAGAATAGACGCTGATTCGAAGGAAAAAGACTGACAAAAGGCTGTAATCTTGACCCCTTTTTACGCAAAGTCTGATTGCAGTTTCTGCCTTTCGGTTATTTGTGGATGGAGAGAGTCTTTGTCTGCAGCCAGCCAGCTATAGGAAATACACACACACACTCGCCAGAGAGAGAGAGCAGAGCTCGGGGAGATGCTTCGGGTGAGGTGGCTCATAGTCGGTCGCACGGCTTTCCTTTCAGAAAACAACTTGAACAAACTGACAGTTAACATTCAAAGCTTCTGTCTGCATTTGTCTCCGCTGATAGTTGTAAATTAATCAGCACAGGCTTCTATTCACCAGGATGCCGTTATGAGTGGAATATTGATAGGTTCGTTACCATAGCAATCTGTATGCCACTGAATCTGGTGCCACTGAAAGCAAATTACCATCTGTAGACAGACTTCCGCATCCAAGGCATCTCCATTTATAGTGTCTGCTCTGCCTGCCTCTGAGGCCCCTGCTTGGTAAAACCTGACTCTGCTACTGTATGGGTGCTCAGCACTTCAGCCCCATCGCAGATATACAGCTAACATGTGCATCCAAAGCCAGTACTCCTGCTTCATATCAATAGTCACGCAGGAGTTTCTAATTGTATAAGTCAGTGTGTCATAATCACCACCACCATGCGACCAATCTCTTTATATCTGTCCCATAGAGTGTCTCCTAATGGCTATCATTTTACATTATTTTCAAGAAACCCAGTAAACCTGGCAGTGTTAAAACTGAACGAGCAGGGCCTCTTGGACAAATTGAAAAACAAGTGGTGGTACGACAAGGGAGAGTGCGGCAGCGGGGGCGGGGACTCCAAGGTCAGAGCCAGTTTGATAAACCCTGCGGGTAACCCGCTACCACTGGGAGTGGGGAGGGGGTAACCGGCAGGCCCACGCTGCACTACCACTCAAGCAACACTCAATCTTTCTGTGGTGTGGCGAAGGGCAAAGGAGAGGTGCCAAGGGGGGGGTGATTATTTGGCCAGCGGTGGCCGAGTTTGAGAAGCACAGAGGGGGACATTTGTGTCGTCTCTCCTGCTTGAACAAAAGGAACAACGATTATTTAAAACTGATCAATGTGTGGTGTTAAATCAGCTCGCCCCCTCGTGCTCGATGATAAAAAGTACAATCAAGACATCCGTGTTGCATAAGTGAGGGTTAGCAGTGTGCCGGTTACCCCAAGTGATATAGTAATACACATCTACTGCCTTAGGGAGTCAGCCAAGCTAGATGGAGTATTAATGCATATCACTTTGACTCTGATGTTTCTAATGATGTTGATGTTTTATATAAACGTGTGTGTGTGTGTGTGTGCTGTGTGTGCTAAGTCGTATGTGCATATGTATTTGCTGCTCTTGCTGTTTCTGAATGAATAACATAAAATAACATGGTATAATATGTTATTTATGTTATTTCCTTATGGTTGGAAGAATCCCAGTAAACCTAGCGGTGTTGAAACTCAATGAGCAAGCCGTCTTAGACAAACTGAAAAACAAATGGTGGTACGATAAAGGGGAGTGTGGCAGCAAGGACTCCGGAAGAAAGGTTAGTCTCCAACCCGAACCCTGTCACCTCACAGCACCTCCCAGCACAACCCCCCTCCGCCCTGATCCTAGACCAGCCCCAAGTCCAGCCCTCAGCCTTTGTCACACTGAGCAGTTCTCCCCATGTGGCTCTAGCGGTACTGCTGAACTGGCCCGAACATAAGACGAGCACACTGAATGTAACAATGTAGGCAGATACACTGTGTATACAATCATCTAAACTTTGGGGTTATTTTATTCATTAATTGAAAATGACGCAAAGCCAATTCATAAATCTACTGAAGCACATATTTTGATTGAATCGCTTTGGCTTCGGCTTTAATTAAGAAGTGTTTTTGGCCTGACAAGTGACTGTCCAATCCAAGTCTGCTGTAACATTAACTTGAGGCAGCAGAAAACCTCTATAGTTTAAAGTGAGCCGATGTAACTTTTGCTGAACAGCAGCCACTGTGGCCACGGGTCTGTTAGAAGACCACGCTGTCCAGTATGCAAAAGCATAGTGCAGAAAGGTCACTTAACCACTCTAGGGGAAGGGTGTCCTGATTCTTGTTGGGAGAGAGGGGTACAGTGAAGTGTCAGGGCTACATGATGAATGCTGATTTGTGCATGACAGTCCCTAATTCTGACTTATTTCAATGTTGCATTCACTTTTTAATGGTAGCCTACATGATGCTGAAATTAAACTAAGGTCCAGCAGCGAGGTCGCTGCAGTTGGCTATGCTCCTCTGATATAAGTGCAGACTGGAGGGGTAGGAGAACTGGTTGCTAATGTTAGGCTATAAAGCACATAGTAATATGGACTGTATCTGGGCTTTGCTAACATTAGCCCCCAAAAGCTACTGGTCATGTGTTGTGTTGTGTCCTACTCTTAAAGCAACAATTCTGCAGCACGTGAGCCGTTGCAATAGTCGAACAAACATCTGCTGTTGTAAATGCAGAAACATGTCTGGTATTCTGATGCGATACGACTTCGAGAAGAGACGTTGTCTTACATTCGGGCCAGTACTCTAGTGGTACTCTGGAGTCTACTTGTTCCCACTGATTAGCTTGTGTTGTCAGAGATTTAATGTTCATTACCAGTGTGCCTACATAAATATCGTGTGGTGGATTTCTTTGGCTTGTTGTACACATAGTGACTACACTTACCAAGCTGGTGGGATAAATCCTCTTAAAATAGATTGTCCAAACCCTCAAATGCACACAGACACAAACACACAGATCAAGTGTGATGATAACCTTGAGTCTGAATGTGAATCATTCTGAAACCAATTTGTTAGACTACAACTCCTTCCCAAGGAGAAAGAGGAGGAAGAGACACAGGGACAGACGTGAGGGAGACAGATGATGACATTAGGCCGTTGGGACTTTGCTGAACCCTTCAAACATGTTGAGGAGTAACCTTTGTATTCTGGCCCCAATAATAATCCTACCCCAACTGTCTCACTGTCGAGTGTGCATGTATGGATGCTAACCCCGTCAATCTGCTAGATCGACCCCGAGCCATACCAAGTCTGACAATGTGGTTGCATGCATTCGCTCTCTATGTTATCCACTGGTAGCTCTTCCTGACAGGAAAGCGTTTGCTCTTTCGCTCAGGTATCTCTGTATCTGTTTAAAATGTCAGCTGGCCTTTTGATCCTGTCATTACAGGTGTCAAGATTTGTTTCTTTCTTTCCCTTGCTTATTTTTTAATTCTTTATAGCAGGAGCAATCTCAAAACCCATCAGCAATCGTATGTTGACTATTCAGCCTCTTGGGGCGACGGGCATTGTTTCAGGGCTTCCAGTGTGGCCAGTAGATATCGATAATCGATATCCAAGCCAGGACTTCTTCTTCCATGTGATGATCATTGTTTACAGTCCAATTAGCAACGTGAGACCGGAGACTGGGGTTGGAGTTGATAGGGACAACTCTGAATTTATCTGCATTCAGATGCAGATTAATGTTTTTTAAAAGCATTGCCATACCAAAAGCTCGTCAGACCATAGCCAGTGAGTTCTGAGACTGCATTTCTGGTGCGATCCATCTCTTTTGCTCTCCACACGGACTCGTCACCTGCATGCAACCAAAGTCAGCTCAAACGTGATTGGTCAATATTAGTCAAATGGAAACTACAACGTATCTGTTACCAAATGTTTCCCCTTTCCTACAGATTCTGCATTCATACGCAGATATCCGTTTATAGAGATTAGTGCAGGGGTGTCAAACCATGTGCCACAACGGGCTCAGTGTCCAGGGAATATACAGTACATAGTACATAGTGTACATACACTACATACAAATATTAGCTGAGAGCTCTTCATTCAACTTAATGCGAGGAGTCAAAACATGTGAGCAGTAGTAACAAGTTGTCTAAGTCTGGATATACTATGACATTTTAAATCAGTGTAAAGTAAAAATGTATAGAAAGTTTATAATAAGTGTTTTGGAACATTAAAAGAATCATTTGAAACTTTGGAAAATTTGCTTTCTTGATGAAAGTTTAATGAGAGCCCTGCCCTGAGCTAACGGGCCGCTGGCTTTATACTCACCACAGAGGGATGGTATCAATGTCCTCATCTAACTCTCAGCCAGAAGCGAATGAGCTATCCTTTAAATATCTGAGCAGCGCTCGCAGCTTGAATATGTGGCACTTTATAATTTCAGCAATGTTATCATGTGCTTAGAAAAACTCCCTGACTCTCTTAAACAACTCCAACTCATTACTCTAAACATTTATTAGCTGTGAGAAGGGCCGAGACACTTCATTAGCTTTTTCCTTTGGTTGGTTTTAATTATATTTTTAAGGAGGAAGTTTTAACACACACACATTGACTCTAAAACATTTCGAAAGTGGGCCACTAGGACCAACTCTAGGAAGCTTTCTGAATACTGCTCCAGGGAATAAACATAAATTCAGCCAGAGTTCTGAGCAGAACTGCAGACTCTTAGCCCTCCGAGGCACATAGTCTGTCACACATGCACTGTATAAAACCTTTTTTTTACATTACATAATGCTAGTGAGTGACGGGGATAAAATACAGACTTAATATATCTTAATGCAAATTTGCCCTTGGGGTTACATGGGTGCTATTTAAGTGATCAGAACAAATAAAAAACGTCCTCACAGAACTATAGCTTTCCACGTGGCATAAATTCATTCCCTTATTCCCCGAACGTATATGAAATAACATCCTCATTAGACCCCATCGTTCCACGAGAGCCCTTTAGATTGACTGATTTAAGTGATTCCATTTCATTACAGACTATAAATAGGCATCAATGTCAGTGGGTGCCACTGTAATGGAGAACAATGACCCATAATAAGGAGCAATGTTAAACTAAAGACGTGTCTGTGTTGTTGCTGCATGAATGCATGTGTCGTGGGGTGTTTGTGCACTTTACCTGTACCTCTTCCCTCACGAAATTACATTTTGAGGAAACAGTCATGTGTATCTTAAAAGGGTTAATATAGGTATTGTGTAAAATGTTTAGACTTGCGTAAAAAGTCATTAAAATTTTAGATAAGCATCTGTTTTCAACATCTGGGGCCTGTCTCACAAATGTAATACAGTCTTTGAATTAGCATCTGGTTTTACTGATCTAATGTAACAGTCATGATTGACGATAACTAGCAACTATCTTCACATGCAAAAGGTGATGCATCCAACAAACTGCAAAATTACATTACAGTTTAAGAGCACTGACTTTAGTATAAGACCAGCACAAATATACTCAAGTAGGATATAAAAAGCTGTAGAAGATAAGTAAAAGAGTAACAACAGATAAAAACCATTAATGTTATAAATAAGCCTTAATAATGTGGCTGACATTTTCATTTGTAGCCTGGAATAAGTACAAAAAACAAGTAGGTTTGTCTCTTTCCGTTATCAAGAAGAAAGTTCAGGATGAATAAATGTATGAAAAAACCGAACATTCAGACGTTTCATTAATGTTGCTTCAGTTGACGTGGAGAGGAGCACTGCAGGAGTACGATTTGTTAAATTAAAAAAAGGCCTGATAAAGGCCTGTGACCAAAATGTAGCTTGAATAAATCACTGGGAGCTCATTTTCAGCATGCAGACATTCTTCCCTTTTTAAATTAAAACGTCTGATGGCTGCTCGTCATTAGGGCGCCGTCAGAATACGTCTTATTTGGATGACAGTGTCATCACGAAGGCGCCTCATATCCTCTGTTCCTGCGGTGATGGAATACGAGTCCAACAGTCTACATTTAACCAGGCACTGAGAGAATTTCGATGCAATTAATATGCAAGAGTAGATTTTA
This sequence comes from Pagrus major, assembly GCF_040436345.1. Lineage (NCBI taxonomy): Eukaryota > Metazoa > Chordata > Actinopteri > Spariformes > Sparidae > Pagrus > Pagrus major. The sequence continues at coordinate 20,038,494 of NC_133232.1, read as the reverse complement.
TTAATGGCTTTTCCAGCCACCCACTGTACTTTCTGTTTTGTGAGAAGCCCTGGTTTATAGCCAGAAAGGAAGACTAGCTGTACTACAGACGATTTATGATATAATTTTATCAATACACATGGTTTAATGTGACAAAAGTTAAGGGAGCAGTCCGATGGAAGCCTATTATTCATGTTAATAGATGTTTTGACCTATCATTGCGTATCAGGCGGTGCCATCATAAATCTGACGGATGACACCTTTCTCTACTGTACCCTCGCATCGTTTCTACTTCAAACTTAATGTTTTCTTAGAAGCTCTGTCTTATAGCCAGAGGAGAGCTCTGACTGTACTACAAACCTTTTATACGTATATTTCTGATCAAATAATTATCCTCAGAGTAATACAGTAAAGTCAAAGAATCACTGTGCTCTTTAGTATGGAGGACTGAAACTGTCAGGAATGAATTGATATGACATTACATTTTCAATTGTACTTATTCTTGTTCTGTAAATGTATGTATTTGTTTATTTCTGTATAATTGTTTACATAAAATGGAAAATTAAATGGGAAAGTAAATATATTATTGAATTAATACAAAGGTAAATAAATACATAAACTAATTAAAGCAGAAATATTTATTTATGGCACATTTTATAGATTAATTGATGCCTACATTTATTTTCTATTTTATTTTTGGTGCATTCAATGGCATATTAATTCATTTATTTAGCCATTTATATATTTATTTCTGACTTTAGCAGGTTCAGTCCTCCACACTTCAGTAACTGCTGAGTTTTTTCTCAAAGTTGATGTGTTTTCGATCCTTAGCCTGGACAAAAGATATTTCCCGTTCTAGTCTTCATCGTTAGTGACACTGAAAAGCCAGAACTGGAACCATAATTCAAAAAAAGTTGGGACGCTGTGTGAAAACATGAATAAAACAGAGTGTGATAACTTGCTAATCTTTGTTGACATATCCTCAATCGAAAACACTACAAAGACGATATATTTAATGTTTTACCAATCAGCTTAAAGGTGCAATATGTAAGAATTGATCCCTTGTCGAATTAAAAACAAACAGGAGGCAGTGTATCATTGCAGTGACCACTAACTGTTGCTTACTGTAGCTGTCATTGGCTAGTTAGCTCAGTTAGCTATGCAGCTAGCAGAGGGTTGATCGGGATGGGTCAGGGCTAGCTGGTTAGCATGCTAACTTCAGTATATATCGTTGCAACACTATACATAGATGCCATAACGTCAGAACTGTTAATCTGTTGTATGCTTATTCAGAATTTGATGATAGCAACATGTTTCAGATAAGTCTGGACAGGGAAAACAAAAGAAAGCTGTGTAAAGCTCCAAAAACACCTGTTGGGAACATTTCACAGGTAAACAGGTTCATTGGTAACAGGTGATGGTATCCTGATTGGGTATGAAAGGGCTTTCTTGAAAGGCTCAGTCGTTCACAAGCACAGATGGGACGAGGTTCAGCACTTTGTGAAACGCAAGACGGTATAAAGGATATTACCACATGGGCTCAGGGACACAGAGCTGTCGGTAAACACAGTTAAATGGAAAATGATTGCATTCTGTTTTCATTACGTTCTACGCAGCATCCCAACTTTTTGATCCAAAGTTTCCCAGCTAACATATTAAATCCTACTTTGTGAGACAGGCCTCTAAAATATGTTTTATTGTTAATGTTTGTTTGTGTGGAGTTATGTGTGTGTCTTGTACCCTAGATGTGAGTGTGTGTGTGTGTGTGTGTGTGTGTGTGTGTGTGTGTGTGTGTGTGTGTGTGTGTTTGTGTGTATGCTCTTGATTGTGTCTCTGATACTTTTGAGTCCTTGCACTTCCTGTTTGTAAAACCAACGTTAGTCTGTAAGTACGTGTGTGTGAGAGTCTGTGTGTCTGTCTTCAGTTTTTGGTCACATGTGTGTAAAACTCCAGAATTTTGTTTTGTTGCCACTCTCCCTCCTCACCCCTTGGCTAACCGTAATCCCTGTCCCTCCCTGTCCATCCCTGCTTCCCTCCCATCCTCCAGGACAAGACGAGCGCTCTGAGCCTCAGCAATGTGGCGGGAGTCTTCTACATCCTGATCGGCGGGCTTGGCCTGGCCATGCTGGTGGCGCTGGTGGAGTTCTGCTACAAGTCCAGGACTGAGTCGCGCCGAATGAAGGTGTCCACCGCGCGAGCTGCTGCTGCCTCAGCCGCTCAGGCCTTTCACTGCTCAGCCTTAGACAGTGGTGCTAGCGCCCCCTACACAGAGCTGCAGAGCTACGGCCTGTACGCCAACAACACTGTTAAGATATAAGGGCAGAGCACAGCCACGGGGTAGGAAATGCTGTGATCAAGCCATGATGATGATGATGATGATGATGATGATGATGCTGATGACATCCGCCTCCTCACCCCCCCGCCCATCTAACCGTGATCACAGTAGGGCCTCTCACGGCTTCCACCGCAGTGCAAACGCTCTCCTGTACCTCTCTCCTCCTCTGCCACTCAGTCTTTACATCACTGATCTCCTGCAGTGCTGTTGAATCACTTGATTTTAAAATTGCCATTATGCCTGTTACTTATTTAAAGTTGACATTTTAAGCACAGTGGCTGAACAAACCTATCATTTTCCTTGTGTTAGCATTTAGGGTTGTTAGCATATTGCTTTTTCTATCAGTTTGGCTTTCTAGGGAGAGTTAATCAGAAAACTCTAAACTACATATTTTTCTTTAGACCTCTAGATTGTTGTAATTGTTGTAGATTGAATATGATGGAAGTAGACGGCATTTGGCTCGTGGTGCTCGGAGCGTCCATATAAAATACACTTGAAAACTCAAAAAACAGCAATGTCTCTTTCCAGAAATCCAGACCTTGTCGTGAGCAGTTTTCAACAGGAGGATTATTATAATACTAGTAACAATAATTTGAAATTTATAAAACTTAATTTGCAATTTGAGAACATTTTGCACTGCAGCAGATGGCAAACCTGAACACCAGCACACTATAGGTCAAGCAGTCAGATCAACTCCAGTCAACAACGGCAAGGAGATGAAGAGGGAGAGAAATTCCCCAGACTCCCTTAAAAAATCGCAAAATGTTGTGAGTTTTGGATTTCCCTTGTGATTGGATCACCCGTCAATGTCACATGTTAATACCAGGGGGTACACAGCCTCATAGTTAATAATAATGCAGCGTATCGAGGATACTGACGTTTCATAGAGGAAACGAGCATGTGTAACGCGATCTGCCTGTGTTCATAAACTTGATTGATAAACCACAGAACTGCAGAGAAAATTTAGGCTTCAGAAAGATTCCTACATGAAACTGCTCACAACGAGGTCTGCAGATTCTCTTGAGTATCCAGGCCATGATTTCTGGAAAGACACGCCGCTATCGAGTTCCTGAAATGCCAAGTGCCGTCGAGTTCCATTATATTAACAAGAAGGCAGACAGCTCTCTGGCCGATATGTCAAGAAAATGGATAAATAGAACTGCAGGTAAGAGGAAAAATATGTATTTTTGGTTTTGGGTTTGAACTGTCCCTTTAAAATGACCTTTGGATGTCACTAAAAGAACACTGTATTACAATGACTATATGCAATATAAATATTTCATGTATATCAGATTATTTTAATGGTGAATAATGTAGAATCTGAACTTTTAAGCAAAGGAAACATAACAACAAAAATGTTGCTCTCAGTCTTCTAGTTCAGTCCCATCACGACACTCATTACAATGATCTCGTAGCTCACATTCACAAACGAAGAACTTTCCCTCTGCAGCACAGGTATAAAGGCAATTTAAATCACAGTGGTACATCTATCTACTCTGTCGCTCTGAGCAAACCTCTCCCCTGCTCCTTCCTCTCTGTTTGCTGACTGTCTCGCAAATGCAGGGCCCATTGTGGTGAACATCCTTTATATGTATACCATAAGGCAGGCCCGGTGCGGCTCACATGTGTTCCATCACTGCTTTAACCTAGAACAGTCTAAGTCAAGTTGTTGTGTGTTGGGAGATCTGAAGGCATGGACTTGTTGCTTGTAATACTTCGCTGGGAGATGTGAGGTTTAGTCATCCCGCTTCGTGGATCAATTTACAACAGACAACCCTTCGATTCATTCCTCCAACATCAAAGCCCCGCGCTGCTCCGCTCTTTGTGTAAACAGCAAAAGAAAAAGGCAGGACCGAGACGAGGAGTGATCTTCTACATGAATCTCTTATGTTTTAATCAGCCCACAAAGAGACACCTGATCCGTATGTTGATGAGATTGTTGAGGAGCCCTATTAGTCTTAGCCTTTTCACTGTTGGGCTTGAGAAAGAAACAACAACCCCGCTCCAATTAGAGGCCGGTGTAAATCTCCAATCCCCACGCACTCACCGGTTGCTCCAGATTGCGCTCGCTATGACCAATTTAATCAGCTATAGAATAGGGGATGCGGGCGAGGCACCAAAAAGGCACATACACACAAACGAGCACATGTGCGCCACACATCATTACGTCGGCTTTCGGGCCCAGTGGCTTTTATTGCGCTAGACTGGAGAATGGAGCTATTAAAGCAGTGAGTGAAGCCTCAGCTCCCCTTCTTACTGCCCACACTACGCTCTGCTCCTCCTGTTACAAATTAGGACATTGATGCACATCAGCCAGCAGCACGGTTTACCACCCGCGGTTATCACTCAGGCCCAGATAAAGAGGGTGAAAAGCAGCACCCTAGGACTCCTAACAGCTCATTCTGCTCCTGAATTTCTTGGCGTGCCAGCACCACATTCACATAGTGACACAAACAGCTGCTTATGCGCATTCTGCAGATAAATCTGTGCGCTGCTACCTCTAACTGTTGCATAAGATCTCTTTGTCTTGATTAGGAGATAATGTGTGTATGAGACTGAAATCTGGCATGTAGACTAATTGCAATCTGTGTGCTCCCGACAGCAATCCATCAACGACGCCATGCGCTGCTCCACCCTGACCCGGATGAGCGGCAACGGGAGCGGCGGCGAAAACGGACGAATCCTCACCCACGACTTCCCCAAGACCGTTCAGACGCTGCCCTGCATGAGCCACACCGCCAGCATGGGACTGGGTGCCTCCGGCATGTGACCATCACGTGACTGTGCTGGCGGCGAGGAATAGGCAGGGTGGGGCAGGAGACGGAGCACGAGACTCTAAATGACCTCAAAAATCATGGCTGTCCGGTTTGACCCATCTACTCTCCTGGCTGTCGACGCGCCCGACTTGAATAAGACTTAACTTACTGCCAAAATGCACTCTCGAAAAAAAAAAACGCTCCTTCAAACCACGAACAGAGACTCGCAACGTTTTTTTTAAATAAATGGATGTTTGACAAAGAGATATCGGGGGTGGGGGAGGGGGACAGAAGGGAAATGTGCTGCAATAAAGAAGCCGTCACCGGGGGGCGTGTTTTTGAATTTTTTACAGTGTTCATTTACGTGGGGGAAAAAAGTTTAATCTTCGGTGTGACGCCTGCGCTGTGCCATTTCGATGGAGCTGTTGACGTTAGTCTGCGTGTGCAATATCTTCACTTCCACTGCTGACCTTGTACTACCTAGATGCTTTCTGATGGCGGACGGAATACGTCTTTGCACGGATGTGTGGCAGAGGAGGACGAACACTTGTGACGACGATTTGATATTGTTTTGGGACGTTCCCGCTCTCTTTCACTCTCACATCTACACGCCATTTTCGGAAGGACAACGTGCTCTGTGTAGCATAGCCAGTTTTTATGATATAGTGAATGGTTTACACTGTTGTAATAGCGCAAAGAGCTTAGTCAAAAGTAGTCTGATTTGATTTACGCTCGACTGAAGGTTGACGCTGTTAACCAGGCTACAACAAACATGCATTGCTGCTACACCTCATTTAACACATCATGCCTTGTCTTTGTGCCATATGACCATTCTCTCTCTCTCTCACACACACACACACACACACACACACTGTACACATGTTGCTACTGGGTCGTTTGTTCTGCCAGCAGGGTTAGAGTTAGAGTTTTAGTATTTAATGATGACGAAAAACAGTCGGAGGGCAGATGTGCTCACTTTGACCTGTGTGAGGAGGGTTATAAAGGTTATAGAGAAAACACACTGACACATTATGTACAGTACTGAGTGACCTTACACTGTATTCTACTGTTGTGACATTCATAGCATATCCATTGATATACTAGGGAGTCTCTTTGCAGCACATCTCAGAGAACAAAGGTTGACGAAAAATACTCCTCAAACTTTTGTTCAAGCTGATGGCTGCATAATTCACTTACCCCTGTGATGTACTTTCAGCTGTGTTCAGTTTTAATGAAATGGGCAGCGCAGCTATTCGCTCTCGAATCATTGAGAGTTGGCATATATCCCCTGCAGATCGTGCGTGGCCTATAAAAGGAAGAGAAAAAAAAGGAAAAAGTTGGCCTCGCGCTGTTGCTAGCTAGCTCAGGAAGGAGGAGGGGTTTGAAGTCAAGGTGACGGTGGTCGCTGCACCGCACGGCCGCTGACTTCTCCCTTTCAGATCATGTCGAGTAAACAGAGGTCAGAGTGGCAGGCACTGGATGGTAGAGGGCAGAGATGACAAAGGCCAGACAGCCGGGGTTTGGCCTTAAAGGAAGATTCCACCTGGACACAGCTTCCCTCCTGCAAACACAAAATGACTATTGGTGATGCACTTTGCATTTCTTGGCCATTGCTGTCGATATTGGTGTATTTCATGCTCATGCTTATGTTGAGGGTTAGAATCAAAAGACAGTTTAATGGATAGAAGAAGAATTAGACAGGCATGATGATATATTTTTCTTATTGTCAACAAATCCCATTAAAGGGCAGTGACAACAATGCGTTTGTTCACTACTCAAAGGCCCCGTAAACCTGTTCTCAGCTTCTTACAGTGAACACACAGGTTTCTGACCTTTTCAAACAGTTTTGGTTATTTCACATGAAATATTCCTTATTGTTGGTCTCGTATGTGCTCTGCTCTCTTTTCTGTTGTTAGTGGGACTAAAGATGATGTCACGCATATCTGTGAAATAATGAAGAATTCAACTGAAGTGTTAAACTCTTAATGAGTAACACTTAAAGATACAATATGTAAGAATTTAGTTGAAGACATTCAAAAAAATTTAATTATCAACAGGATGTGAATAACAATCCTCATGTTATGCAACTATTTTATCATGTTGCAAAGATTATCTCCTGAAGTTAGCATGCTAACCAGCTAGCCCCACCTGGTCCCAGTCTGAAGCTCCCATTCTATTGGAGTGAACACCAACGCTCCCCGGCTCTCCAGACTGCTAGCCCTGTGGCTAACTGAGCTTACTAGCTAATGGCAGCTAGAGATATCAGCAGTTAGCGGTTACTCTAGCGATGTATTTGTTCTGAGTATGAATTTGACAGGTGGTCAGTTCTTACGTACTGCACCTTTAACAATGTTTTTTTCAGCATTTAAACACTGTACGTTTTGCAGTGAATATGTAATATATTTAGGGGCTTTAATACTTTGTTTGTGAGCCCCTTGATTCCTACCGAGGACGTACTTATTTAAAACAGCCCACAAGTACATAGTTTAATTTTTAAAGGCAATGTGGGATTTACTCAAAATAAACTACAGTACCCATGTTCAGGTAATGAAGGAAACATATCAGCCAGTGCAACAATGTGGCTCATCAATACATTTTTTTATTAGTTAATAGCAGCAAACAAAATGTTAAAGTATTGATTACACAAGCGATACTTTCTTGTAAGGTCATGTTATTGTAGGTTTTGGTGTTTTCATGGGATTTGTTGACAGAAAGACAAGTACAGAATGTCATCAGCCTTTAAACTCGACAGTCTCACAGGTGAAAATTGTCAAAGCAGGAGATAAACTGATAACAGTTCTTCACGAAGCCTCGCAGCCTGAAGCTATGTGAAGGGTACACTGTGTGCCTTCTCCGACACAAACACCTTTTCCTCTTACCTATCCGTCTCTTTACCTCTCTCCGCCTACACAACTATTCCACTGCAGAGTATGACTATTTCAGCAACCTGGATTATCAGACATAATTCAAAAAAAAAATACAGGAAAGCATAAGGTGAAGTCTGAGCAGGTTGAGGGAAACGTGGGTGCATCAAAACGGCAAATTACAGTCCTGAAATGTACTGAACATCACCACGCATATCGAAAAAAATCAGACAGTGTCCAAGGGTGTGATTTTATTTGAAGGTGACTCAAAGGTTGTTGCTTGAAAAAAGGATTCTCGCTGCTGTCGGATGCCAGAGGTCGGCTTCAGATTATGTACCGCACACTCTCGCCGACCTCTCAATTCGCAGGAGAGGCCAAGCGCCTGTACAAAGGCAGCACTCATCCTCTGCTTCCACAGCTGGTCGTGTATTATTTCTCTTCTCCTCTGAGTTTCTGCTTTAAAAAATACGGTACCAAATCTAATGTATGACCGCTCTCTTTCTCCACATCGTCATACAAGCGAGGAAAATGGGCAGTCAGTCAGAGTTTACTGAAATCATACATATCTCCACCTATTATGTATATAAAAGGCTTTTGTCTTCCCCAGTGAAAATGTTTGTTCTCCCAATCATGCCTCAGTGTACCTGAATTAGTTACCTACTGCGTGAGTACTTTTCCTTTCTTCCCTCATCTATGCGTCTTCTTTTGCTGATGTTGTATTAATTAGGACACAGCACAGCACTCTTCAGTGGAGGCTTTACCCTCAGAAAGATGATTTTATATGCCATAACAGATTTGTAAAAAAAGAAAAAAAAAAAGACACTCAATGTTTGTATTATAAAGGAGAGTCGGGGTGCCGGGAAAGAAAAAAATAAAACACACACACACACACACACCGATGTTGAATAAACCGTAGACGCTAATGTTCTTTGAAGCCAGTTTTTGAGTTAATTCCATTTAATTTTGTTGCAGTTTCAAAAAGGATTTCCTGTTGGTGTTTTTTGAGTGTTTGAATTCAACATCATTTGAATATTTCTTTGTCGCTTTTCCTTTCGCGCAGTATTTTACTACTGGAATCTAATCACCGGAGTTTTGTTCACTGGCGACATCATTATTATTGTTGGTTTTTTTTAAAGCTATGGACAGGGTGTTGCTGAGTTTTTCAAATTAAACCAATGGTCAGTAAAAGTTTGAAGAAAAAAAACATGTAAAAAGAATACATATATTAGGAATCAGACTTTTGAGAAATAAACTTTTTTTTCTAACCAAAGTGTCCTGGAAGGAAGTCATCATGCTTTTGTAACTGAATAAAGGAATAAACTACGTATATTTGTTCATTTTTATTCCCATGGGAGTTGTCCTGTACATCTTGCACTGTGCCAAGCGGAGTATGACTTTAGATTTTTACAAGAAAGGAGGGGAATAAAGTGTTGCCCAGGTCACAGAGGAGTGCAGCGATCCCAAAAATAATCACAGGCTTTCTGTCTCGCATGAAAAGAAGAGGAAGAAAAAGCTTCAGTTGCACGAGCTGCGAGGCAATTAAGAAAGAACCAACTTGTGTCGGTTTAATGGTCGACGTCAGGGTCATACAGATTAGGGAATACAGACAACACTTAATTAAGGAGGACTTCCACATGCATTCCACTCCAGCTAATTAGCATCTGTAGGTATACATCATTTGCATGTGTAAACATAGTAAAAGGGCCTGCATAATTAGGATGACAGAAAAAGGAAAACAGGAGAATATTCAGTACAGATGAAGACAGGAAATGTTGGAGAGCGATGACATCCTCAACTCAGCACGGGTTCAAATCGGGGACATTGTGGTTTGTGGTACTCGGCTACCACTGGCTGTCAGTTTAGTTTTGTTTTTAGGAGGCAACAGAAGTATCCGGTTAGTGTCCCTGTTAGTCTGAACTCAAGTCTATTCTCTTTAATTGTCATTTTCTCGGACATGTTTGAAGAATCCAGATGCAGTCCAGTTTCTGCCGCTTAAAGCAACACTATGTAGAAAATGTGCACTTGTTCGACATAGCATGTCGTAAATACAAATCCCAGGTCTGTAACAGTTTGTCAGACGTAATGTAGGTGCTAACTACAAACAAACTCATGACATCATAACAATGTTGTGTTGACAACTTGTATGTTGAAGTAAACATGTATGTAACGCTGCGATCCTACCCTCTCACTGAAGTTACAAGTGATGGGGGGGCGGAGTGGCTGAGACAGAGACACCAATCACCCTATTACAAGACACTGAACCATCAACATGATTTTATGTTATTTGAAGGTTAAAAAAAGTTACATAATGTTGCTTTAAACTTGCATTTATTGGTTTTCGGCCACCTGGGGGCAGCGCAACAACCTTTAAACACAACAAAAACACATTATCATCGTATCAATTTGATATAGTCAAAGTGTTAGCAAGCTATTGCCTAACTTGGAGTAATATTAGTGTTCATTTTGAGTTTTATATTTTTATTTCTAGACACCTGATGAATTCTGTGGCTATTATGTAGCTAAATGCTCCACTTTGTTCACCAGCTAGTCGCGAACTTTGTCCGTCTGAATGCAGCTACCTACTGCAAAAGGAAACAAGACTTATGAGAACTGTGAGTAAAACCAAAACAGTAAATTTAACACAATATTATACTTTGTACTATACCAGTATATTATACTCCAAACTGTTGGCTGTGATGCGTGACTTCTTCATTTAATTCAGTACAGCAAGAGATGCGGCGTAGACTTAAAATATGTAGATTATTATTGTTTTTTGGTTTGGCACTCCCTTCATCACTCCCCACAACAAACAGCAAGCTCAGCGCAGCAGGGAGTTGAGTTGCCTGCCTGAACTCGCTGCACTTCATTGATGCAGAAACTCGACACAAGCCGCAACTTTGTTATGTAATTTTTGATCAGTGATTTTCAGGGTTGTGCTTAAAACTCAGAAGTCCCCGGCGTACTTACTGCGCATTTACAACATCGATGACAACAATGTGATGCAGTCGCATCGACGGCCATTTTGAGTTTCATCAAAACAGCGCTTCTGCAAAGTTGATCAAATCCTCAACTTGTTCATTATGAAACTTCTGCTGCATGGCTTTTTTTCCCTTTTTTTTTAATATCGATTCACTAGACTGTTATCACTCCAGACACAAACTGATTTTGACGTGACGCCAGCACACAAACCCTCAGTGTGCCTACGTGTCTACCTGATTATTAATTTTTTTGTCTCGTCCGTTGTTTATTTATTTTCTTGCCTGTATTACACGCGCTCGGCTTTTGCAAATTCCGTCTGTGTGCACGAGGGCTGAAACAAGAAATATCTTTCATTGCTTGGCAGAGACGTTTCACGCAACAGTCGTTTCTCATTTTATTGTGCAGCCCGGAAGAATCATTATTATGATGAAGATGCAAATATAGAATGTGGCATTGTGCGCTACGGTGCCCGTCGTGTACGTTTGTGTCGGTGTGTGCGTGCCTGTGCCTTACACAGAGATAGCAGGGTGTCATGCTGTGTCACACCCCATGATTAGTGACATTAGCTACCGGAGAGGCCCCACTCTCTCTCGCTCTGACAGCCAAGGACCCGCTGTATAATTAACATCTCTCTTCCTCTCTTTTTCTGTCACTCTCTTTGCTTCTGTTTTCCAACTGAGGTGTTCCTACATTTTTAACATTTCTCACCTCATTCTCAAGATTCTTGTTTATGACTTTGAAAACAAAGTGTTTGAAGAGAGCCGTCATGCACTCACATGTGATTTCCCACATCACTTAACATCCCATATACAGAACTTCCTGCTGTCCTCGCCACAGGTCTCAGGATAGGACTTCAGGAGTCACCACACACTGGCGCTCTGTGCTTGCACCTCTGACTAATTTTATCGTGAGGGAATTAAATTGTGTCCTCACGTTTTAAGAGCCCGAGCAATCAGTCTCTATCTAAAATTAAATCTGGATGCGTCACCTTTCCTTGATGTTTGAGGACCAGCGAATCACATCCTCAGATTACGATGTCCTTTGAAACTGTTGAATGTATTCAGGAGTGCAATAAGAAAAGGCACCTTTCAACAGTGAAATCATGAAGATTCTCAAAAACACCTGCAGGTGTGCTAATGATAGTGCGAGCGTCGGAAATATTATGCAGGAGCAGAAGAAGAAGAAGGAATTTAATGAGAAAACAGAAAGCATGAAATAAAGAGACGGAAAGAAAAGGAAGCACCGGGAGGGCTCTTCCTCCAGCCTGGAGAGCCGTCAAAGTGAATACTGGCTAATTGTGTCCAGGTGCAGATTGCTCACACAGTGTCTGTCCCTCATTAGAGACGTGTTGATGAGCTGCAGCGTCATACTTACATAAGTGGACACACGCATACTGTACGTGCACTAAACATGTTCACAGTTTCTCTAACAGAGCGGTGTAGCGATGACGTATTTTTGTAGGCTAACCCAGAAGTTAGCATCGCCCTGGTTCCCCTGGACAAAAGCCTATGGGTGTTTTGAAATGAATTTTCAGAATATCTCCAAAAATAAGCTCTGTGGGTGAGTGCATCTACATCCGTGTTCGGCATGATGATGATGATCAATTTCTTACACTGTTGCTTACGTATTTTTGGATATGCTTATGAAAAAAAAAAACACCCTTCCATCTCTTTCTTTAGGAACTATCGGTCTTACTTCAGAATTTGAGGCACACCTCGGGATTTGGAAATATCCAAACTTCGGCAGGCCTTTTCCATTCCTAGTTAAGCTTGCCACGCTCTATAGTTAGACCTGTGACAACTGGGGGAGGGGTTTAGCGAATCACCACCAGTAGACTGGAGATTACAACAGTGGTCGGCTACCTCTTTATGATTAAACAACAACAGCAAAGGATTTGGAAATATTCATTTTTAGGATGCAGTGAGCGTGCAAGTGGATACACTGGACTGTTATTAAGCTGCACGAGGATGACTTGATATTATTATGCCCCGGTCAACTTCATTGTATCTGATGCTGTTGGAGGCTTCAGTGTGTGTGTGTGTGTGTGTGTGTGTGTGTGTGTGTGTGCCTTGGTTCTAGTGCTTGCACAAAGTCATAATTCTGGCTGGTTATACTTTAGCTGAAATATTGTTTGTGTATGTCACAACGGTGCTTACTATTGATTTTTGCCGCGGGGCATTTTGTTTTCTAAATGAGGTCTCTTTCTCAAACTCTCCTCTTCCTTTGCATTTCAATAACGCTGTTATGAAGAGAGGTAGTCTAACTTGGTTGTAGTGTCTCCTCCTGGCATGTGAGCCATGTTTTTCCAAATAGAGGAGGAAAGGAAATCAATAGTGGTGAAGGTGCTGCTGCCAGCTCGTATTGGAGGGACGGAGTAAAGCCTCGCAGCCATCAGGGAGGAAATGCTTGCTCCTCTTTAGAGCAGCTTGAGTAAACTGCCTCAGTCACACATAGCATCATGAATGTTGACTCCTCCTCATTATTTTTATCTTAGAAGTCACTTGCAGTTCACCTGTCTCTCTTTCTGTCCTCTCTTGCGTCTGCCCCTTGTTCACTCCATGTGTGTTGCATACACCCACATCCAGCTGCAGGCAGTGGCTGTACACATTTCTACGTGGGAGTTTTCTTCCGCTCACATATGAGCGGAGACATACATACACACACACACACACGGACACACACATGCGGACATGGGTGCACATAAGCCCAAGAACGCACTCTCCGCCCACAGAGATGTTGCAAGACTGAAGCCCCCTTCAATAGCATGGAGCACCTCTTGTCTCTCATCCATCCAGCCCTCGGGCGGCTTCTCTCAGCCTGAGTGACGGGCACTCACAGCAGGATGAGATCCGAGGACAGCATTTTAACGACACATTGACAATACGCTGAAATTGCTTCAGGACAGTCTTAGTACTCGCTACGCACACACACACGCACGCACACATATAGTTCAGCCAAACAGCATTATTAGCAATGTTTAGTCTGCATCGACCAGCTGCAACATTAAAAAATACTGATTACGCTTTAATGCATCAGCTGCAACGAATCAATGATATATAAATAAATGACACCGACAGGCTCCAGTGCGTTTACTTTTGATACTTTAAAGAAATAGTTTGACTCTTTGAGAAAAACATTTATCAGTTTTCTTGCCAGGAGTGTCTGGTGCTGAGCAGGTAGTGGACAGAGGTTATGATTATTTTTTTTTTTTAGATCTTTCTGCAGAAAACCAACTCCCTGCAGTGGCAAAGATGATGCGTTGAGAGTGGTCAGACTGAACCAAAATAGTGAAGTTGCAGGCCGGAAAGCTAAATGACGAGCTGAAACTCACTCGGCTCAGTAAAGTCGAGGGAAGCCGCAGAGTCAGGTGTGGATTCTCCAACGGCTCATCTTCTGTCGACACATTGCCATGACAAAGATATTGAATAAAGCCAGATGAAATCATGTGTTGATGATAATTGCTAATTTTACCTGAATAAAGCATCTAAATTCTTCTTACGACACCAGCTAAAGTCACTCCCCTGACTTCTGTCAAAGAAGCCTTTCTGAGTATTTGTAAAGCAAAATCGTGTGTTTTAAGGCAACAAGCTAACCCCTCTCATCCTGACGCTACAATTAGCTTTGTTAGCTTGTGAATGTTAGCTAGCAGAGGGATGTCATGAGTCAGAGGTGTGTGTTTGGATACCAGTGGGTACGAACATTGTCCACGGTGTCTTTTTTTACATTTCCACTGTGGCCCAAGTTGGAATTTTGTTTCGATCCTATGCTGGCTTTACATTGAGAGCAGGGAAGGAGCTGATTAGCTGTGACAGACACTGGAAACAGGGCTGATGAGGCTGATGCGAGACAGGTGTGGAGGGAAAATCAGCACAGGAACACAAGAACACAAAACAATTCTGTTACACATTAAGATATGAAATTTTGGAGTAGGTCAAATATAGAAGTAATAAACAGAAAAAAACATCAGTTCCTTAGTTTTTTTTTAACATGTTATTCTTCACAAACCAATACTGAAAAGGTGTTTTGCAGTATTAATCATGTTCATACAAAAAGAAATACGTGCTGTGATGTTTTTCAGTTCATTTTACTTGTTCAGTGAGAACAATCCAGCCTGTCTTGGGCTTAAACAAGTGCATTGAAATCTGGTTGAATGTCTGAGGTGGATATGTGGAGGACAGCTGAGAGGTGATCACAAGTGATAGACGATCTGTATCTGGATTTGTTGAACTTCATCACTGAGAATGTCTGTTCACATGTAGGTGGATCCAAAGAGCACTAGAATGTCCTGCCTCCTCCATGTGTGGAAAGTTCTCCTCTTTGAGGGAAGATTAAAATCAAGCGAGTTGACGAGTCGGGAATGACACTCAGAAATCCACATTTCTTACCGTTGTCACCTTTAATGTCACCCGAGACAATTGTGATTGGTTTGAATAAATTAAAACAAGCCAGAGCGCTCAGGACTTCTGTCTATGCGAGACTATTACACACAGCCAACAAAACAAAAAGCACTGATGGACAGATACTCTGGCCTGAGGCAGGCCCCTCTTAAATATTACCTTGCCACTTCAGTGGTCAGTACACACATCAAGGCTCACAGTTTGAAGCTTCACTTACCCCATTAGCTGTTGATTTATAACTGGTAATGCAGTTATATTGCTCTGTAAATGAAAACGTATGAGGGTTTGATAAGTTATTATCCAGTCGGAGCTTTATTGGTCCCCTCCCATGTCTGTGGTGTTGAGGGTCACCAAGGGACCGACCGAACGCGACAGTCAATCACGAGACAGAGCCTGTTAGTCCGACGCTCTCAAGATGAACTGTCCCTGTTTGAGATATGTGCCTTCTTATTGTTGAGGGAACAGAAAAGTTGCTCTGCTGCCAGACCTCCTGAAGTTAAGGGAAAGCTGGCGCCCTGAACCCTACTCCTCTTCCTCCGTTCCCCATATGTCCGTCTCGGTGGACAGCGGCAGACAACGGCCTTGAGGGGAAGATGGATGGCGGTAGTAAACGTGCGCTGGAGACACAAAGAACAGGACAGCAGGAGAGGGAGTGAGCGAGAGATGTATGGCAGCACACATCGCCTCGGACAGAATGACAGATGAGGGGATTATGGAGCAGGGCTACATTCCACAGTGATCAAAGTTAGGGAGCCTCCCAGCAAAACCCAGGTAGACTCCCGGCCAATCACTCTGGCGGAGTGGGTCAAAATCCAAGGAGCAGGAAATACCCTCCGTTTCAATGCAATATTCCACTCAATGGGCCAGAATTCCCTACTTACATCTCTTCGCTGCAAAGCAATGCTTCGGTTGTCATTTCCATTTGTTGAAAAGCAACTGTTTTTTTGACAAAAGGAGGCATTTTTCATTCTACCGCTGGTGATGCATTCGCTTGAAGCCGTGAGTGGGCAATCTCTTCAGTTTTAGCAGACAGTTTTTTTCGGTTCCCATTCTCGGTGTCAGAGTTCACTTGAAAGAAACTCGCATCGCTATAGAAGCACTCTAAGCTCTAAATTTCATCATTCTCCTTACCGCAGGCCCAATGCATATTTAGTAGGCACACAAATCAAATTTTGCAAAGACAGTCGCATTACCTGAAATGCTTTACCGCAGTAATGGCGCATTTAGACTAATGCATTTATCTGAATTCGTGTGCGACTGTGCATGCTTGTGTGTGAGAGAGAGCATCTGGAGAGAGCATGCTCACGAGTGCATGTGCAGGTGTATATGCATCGGTGTGTGAAGCGTGCAGGTGTGATTTCAGTAAACACACGGTGAAAAGTAAACCCTGAATAATGGATTCAGCCCCAGTAAGAGTAATCAGTGAACCCTGAGCTCAGCCTATTGAAGTTTAATAACATTCTGAATGTCAGAACACATGACAGCAGAGAAACATAATCTCCTCTCCCTGTAGAGAGAGGCCTCAAACTAACTCTCCCTCTGCTCGCTCTCTCTGTCACAAAGTGTACACACACACATCAACGCTGGTAAAGCCTTTCAGATTAGCTGGTGTGATTTAAACAGCATTTAAAGAGCAGTAAATAAGGGAGAGTTCCAGTTGAACAGAGTTCACATGTCCCCTTCGCCTGCAGGGTTTTGTCACATTATCACAAGGTTTTCTCTGTTTGATCATTGCAATGAAAGGGACACGATACCCTGCGTGGCATCTTTGTGTTTGTGTGACTGTTGTATCAATGTTACAACACCTTTCTACTGTGAAATCAAAACTAATTGATAACTGAAGCCTTGAAATCCGGACCTGAAAGGGGCAGTTTTCCTCCTACCGTGGTGCTTTTCATCCACGTAGATTCACACCGTGAAAGTCGCCAGGTTTTGGAGATACAGAGAATATTCCCAGAAATAGCGACCCAGTTACTCTAGATAATCGAGTAGGCTAGCAAAGTGAGCTAGCTAACGTCACAGCTCTGCCGAGGACGGTTTGTGGATGTGGTTCTGTAGAAAGTAAATAGTTTCCACCACAGGTCTAACGACAAGCTGTAGAGAAGTCACAGTGTGTACCTTGATAAAGGGGTTATGGCTTGATTTGTGTACAATGGGAGTCTTTTAGTATAATTATTATTATTATTTATTTTCAACTGACAGTTGTGCAAGTTACAGTTTGTTCCACCTAGTGTCCACCTGAGATAGTTGGTACAGCCTGTAGCCGAAGTTTATTTATATAGCACCATTCATTCATTCATTCAAGGCAATTTAAGTGCCCTGTGTCAAGTGCTCGAAATAAATCAAAGATAACACATTAGAACATTTTTTTAAATTGCATTTAAAAGAGAAAAAAAAAAGCAAATTAATTCCAAGTTTGAAATGAAAATAAATTGCATTTAAAAGTGACCTCAGGTAATCAGGAAGCGTGTTGGACAGGTGGGGAGCGTAGAAACGTACACAACATAAACTCTCACATAAGTCTTATTTTTATGCAGAGCTGATGAAAAACAAATGAAAATGTGAGGTAAATGCCAACTGCTTCAACTCTCGTCTTTGACCCTGTCTGCGTTCACATCCCGAGGCTGCTGAAAAATGAAGTTGTGGGACTCTGTTTTTTGCCTCGCTCCGGTGATTGACACATCTGGGTGATGCTGTCTGATATGTGTGAGCGTGTTCGACGTGTTTCCACTCACAAACCGTCCTCATCCGATTCACCATTTGCTTTTTGAAACTTTCTTTTTTTTTCTTTCTTTTTTTCTTCTGCTTTTGTTGTTTTATGGCGTGTTGGAAAAAAAGCTTCGAGATAACAGATAATAATGTAGATAAATAACACTGCAGGTAAGAGGAAGAATATGTATTTTTGATTTTCGATCACTTAAATTTTAAGTTAACATGGGACAACCATATTATTGCCAAATCATAATTCTCTGCGTGGAAGCAAAGTCGGATTGAACTGGAAGAAGGACACGTGGTGATGGAGATGTTGCTATTTATAACAGAAGCTCTCAGACACCTCTTGAACTTCCACTCCCTCACAAGGTAGCCGCACAATATTCACACGTTTCATCCCACACAAGCTCTTCAATTAAAGTGGTCAGTTGGGTTTTTTGGAGAAGCTCTCGCACAGGTCCAGCCTCTCTTTGGGATTATTTATCCGTGGCAGTGGCCTTTGGGGATCCAGAGACGTGCACCTTCACTGTGCTTTCAATCTCCAGCCCAGCTGGACTTTTTTTTCTCCATCGCCAAAGAAATCATGTTCCTCTCTGTGCCTTTATATCAACACAAATTTGTCAGAGAAGCATATCATCTATAATTTACAGGCTCTTGCAGTATGCAATTCATATATGAATATATGATATGCACACTTTCAGTCTGCCTCTGTTGTGTTCGACTCAGTTCAAGCTCAATTTTGCAGAGAGAATAAAAGATCGAAGGAAAGATGTGAAATTCTCAATTTTTCTAAACAAGCAGCAATGCAGTCAATACGCTGATGTTACTCTAATCTTATTTTCTTCACAGACATTGATCTAATTATAAATGTTTCTCATTTATAATAAGATCAGTTGGCAGAATAAGCTTAAACCCAGTCTGGCCAGCACCCAATGGCAGAAAGACAAAGTTAGCTGCTGAGCATAGTGGAGCGTTTAGCAGTTAAAACGACACATGAGTAGAAGGAATATTGGACTTACATTCATCAGGTGGCCAAACACGACTTCAAATGATCGCTGTGTGTGCTGGATGTTTAAAAAAAGCAATTCTGCTAACAGGTTCACCAAATCAATTCTAGATGGTGATAATGTGTCAGTGTTGCCATTACAGCTTGTGTCTGTGGCCAAAAAACCAAGAGTTTAACTATGTTCAGTTGTGTTTACCTTGTGCAAAATCAGAAGCTGATCTCTCCCTTACATTGGCTCTATTTAACAATTTATTGACCCTGTGTGAGCAGACTGCAACGTGACATGAAAAATGAGACTTCCCCCGTCTCTCTCGGTCGCAGATACAAGCCTGCGGACGGTTTGTTTAATGCTGCCGGACTGTGGATTTCTTTGTGAAAGACTCGGGGTCTGATTTTTTGTGACAGACTTTATGTACGTTCCTGAGTGCCTCTCTCCGCTCCGCTAACAGGGAACGACAGTAGCCAGCGTTAGTTTAGAAATGTAGTCCGCCAACATTAACAAACAACCGGCTTTCCAGCACAGCACAGACGTTCCACAAAGCCCCTTTTATGGATGTACTCTTTAATCGTGCACACAAAGTAGCATAAACAAGATTGTTTTATCCCAGTCTGTTGTCTGTGCATATGCATCGCTAAAAAGCAAATATATTGCAAGTCTTAATGTCGCATTAACATGTGACATTTACAGGTAACCTAAATGAAAAGCACCGTGATATTTATCCCGCTCACACTGCTGATTTCGATAATGCAACTCCGAGCCTGCCGCTGATTGTTGACATTAAATAGGGAACAGAGGAAGTCAGGAATACTGAAATCACCACGGCTAATGACGCCGCTTGTATCCGAATGCCTCATTATCATGAGTTTGCATTAATTCAGCACTCGTGTTTCATCCTCTCTCCATCTCTCTGTCTGTGCCCCGTGACGCCTTCACATCCATCTCATCTTCTCTCCACACTACCCCCATCTTCACGTTTTCTCACTGTCCTCTCTCTAATCTGCAAAACTGCACATTTGGCTCGGTACAAAGAGTGATGAGAGGAAATGTCACATTCCAGTGCAGGCAGTGGACCATCACACTGGAATGTCAATTGGCCTGCTGGTGTAGGGATGGAGAGACGGAGGGATGAATGGGCGGGGGAGCGGAGGACGACAGGAGCGGACCTGTTCCATTGTGTGTTTTTTAAAGACATGGCGTTTTTTGATGATTATTCTAATCCCACCAAGGACCTCTCAGCCCGAACTGGGTGCCTTATCTCCCCTCCGCAGTCTTTCTCTCATTAAAACACAATCACAGGCCACCAACTCTAATAAACCTTCAACTTCCTCTTTGAAAGAGGGTCGGGGGGGAGGGTGTGTGGGTGAAATGCAGATTACAGTAGGTCTGTCTGCCGGTCCCTCTGTACGTGACACGGGGAACAGGAATGCAGTTTCTAATCACCCCGAGTGCAAAAAAGCCATTTAAAAATCATTGGATTTGGTGATTTTTTTTTAAATCCACGCTGGAAAAGGTCACTCTTCAATAAAGTCTATGGGGATTATAGAGTGCCTAGTGGGATTTAGGCCGCATGTACCTTGATTGTTTTTTGGAGAGGTGACTTAGATCACACTTCTGAAGTCGCTGCTCTTGGGGCAAGTTGTCCAAAGTTAGCATCAAGCCAAACACTGTCAGGCATTGACGCTGCAGCCTGCAATCCTTTTTGACTACCATATTCCTCTCTCTCTCTCTCTCTCTCTCTCTCTGTGACAAACACACACACACACACACACACACACAAACACACACTCCAGACAGAGTTTTAAACCCTCTTTAATCATGAGCTCAAGTGAATATATCAACGCCTGCAGCTCGACTTAAATCCAAACATGGCGCAGTGAAGTGGGCCGGTGAAGTGGGCCGGAACAACTTAAACATTTGGGTTTATGTTATGAGTGGATGTACGAGGGCTGCGCAATAAAGCACGTTTATTTTTCTAAAAGATCTGAATTTACTCTCAAACAGTGTCCAATAAACATTTAGTCTGTCGCTCATGTAAATGCCAAGGAAGTAGCTCAGCTAATGACAAGTCCCTGGACATTTAACCAACCAGTCATTCCAAAGTCCAGTCGAAAAATCTCTCATTTTTAAGTGGTCATGTTGTAATTAATCCAGACAGAGAAAAGTAAGCCAGCAAGGGAAAAGAAATGTCACTGATGTTAAAAAGTAACTTATCGTGAAGTTTTTGTAAATTTACTTCAAAAGTTTGAGTCCTGCATTCAAAACTTTACTTAAGTATCAATACCATAATATGGTGTATATGTACTCTGTTACAGGCATCAAATAAGGGACATCAAATCAGAGGTCGGAAGTAAAGAAGTACAAATACAAATCCATAAATATATACTATATAAATACGAGTATTTATATTTCTGACAAGTTATTACTTTTACGCCTTACGTTGTACCGCACGTCTGTACTTCTGCTCAGATGCTGCTCGAGTTGCATCTCCTTGTGAACTGCTTCTGCCTTTCAAAAATTAAAAAAAAAGACACGATAAACAAAGCTATTGTTTCAGAGTTGTGATTGTGTGAGAGAAAAGATTCTACATCAGTCACAGTAACAAGCTGTTTTTTCTTTCTACTGATGACCTGCTGTTTCAAAGCTTAACACCAATGATGTAGCTTGTTTCTGACTGATACTGGACCTCTGCAATGCACCAACCAGTTTTTCAGCATTCTTCACCAGCTCTCATTTATTCGTTCTCTCCTTCAGTCCTCTTCTCCTTCTCCTCCTCAAATCAACAAGTCCACTAATCACCATCAGCCAATTATATCTGACAGAAAACTGAAAATCAATAACGATGGTCTGCTATCCTTTACAGAATGCTGATGATCTAAGTGTGAAATCATTTTCTAATGTCACATTAATCATCTAAGGTAACATTGGAAAATATTATGTGTCTCCAGTCCTTCGCCTCGGCACATTCGCCATATAAATTTAGCCAAAGACGTACGCCACTTTGGGTTTATCGTCTTCAAGTAAAACGAGTGCTTCTGTTGTTTTCTAAAAGTCATTGTCCCTCAGGCCGTAGCCTCTGCTTGCATGTCGGAGATCCAGCACTACGCTGTTAGAGTAGCGTCCGGACACAGCTTAGAGATGTAAGGAGAGGAATTTATGGAAATAATATGCATTAAAAAAGATGAGAGAGAAGCCAAAGTCAGAGCAGGCAGCTGTCATTGGTGGTGATTCAGAGGTCTATGAGGCCTCTCACTTTGTTCCTAAATTATTCATGCAATCTGTCAATGCTGCTGTCTAGGCAGACTCCTCTCCCCATGTGTTCAATGACGACTGAAATCCTGCGTTATGTTCACCGCTATCCTCTGCAAATCCCTCACGGGAGACACACACCGAACCCACAAAGCTCCAGCACATGCTTTTGTGTGTGTGAATGTGTGTGTGTGTGTATGAGTGCATACTCCCACTCATACACACTACACATAATACACACTAATGATATGGCTACATATGTGCTTGAATGTGTCCTCAGTCGCTTCAGAAGCATTTTTCATCTTTGCTTTTAAGTCTTTGCGAATGTTGTCATATGTCTCTGTGAGTGTTCCCTCATGCAAAACAGATACAAAACTCACAGTGGCGTATGAATATTCACACACAAATGTGCACAAAGAGGACGACGGACAGAGTGCTTCCACTTTCTCTCATCCCAGTTGAGAACTAGCTTTGCTGCATTCTCGCTTCTCTTTGTGGGGGACTATAAAAGACAGATATTCCTCAGATGTTGGAAAGCATGTATTATTGAAGCTCTCCCCTCAACAAGCCCTCAAAAGTTCCCTCCACCACACGACAAAACTACTAATATACAGAAAGAAACTTGAAGATAAACTTCCTCAAACAAATATTCACACTGAGTGCACTGTGGTCACCTGTGGGGTCAGGTAGATCTCATAGATCATACTCACACGGCGGCCATTTTTCTCTGACGTCATACTCAGGGTGGAAAGCTCAAATGCAAGTTGTAAAAACACATGAAATGTGAATCGTTGTTATCACTACACCACTTCCTGATTAATCAAGATCTGGAGGGACATCAAGCGATATTTCAAGACAAAACAACAAATCTGATAACCCGTCAGCTAAAGTTAGCATTCAACCACTTTGTTCGCTAACATTACTGTTTGCTTACAAACATGTGTAGGCCACACGTACACAATATGTGCGTTATTTTAGAGTTAATTCCAGCCATTCCTATTGTATCGTGTAACCTGTAGTGTTAAGCAGTAATGTGAGCAAGGAAGTGGCTGAATGCTAACATTAGCTGTTGTCTAACTGAAGCTAATGGGTCATCTTTTTTCAGTTGCTGATCAATCAGGAAACAGTGAAATTATAACAAAATGAAAGC
This sequence comes from Pagrus major, assembly GCF_040436345.1. Taxonomy (NCBI): domain Eukaryota; kingdom Metazoa; phylum Chordata; class Actinopteri; order Spariformes; family Sparidae; genus Pagrus; species Pagrus major. The sequence goes on along the minus strand of NC_133232.1, from coordinate 20,015,069 downwards.
GATAAATTATCATTTTTTTAAGCCTAGAGGTGAAAAGCACTGGATGTAATCAAACAATTATGTTAGCTAAGAAGTGGTTAAATGCTAACAACATATTTGAGCTAGTTTCTGTGAGCTCAGAACCACTTCCTTGCTAACATTACCGTACAATACGATACAATACAATACAATAGGAAAGGTGTAAATGAATTCTTAAATATCAACAGAAATCCTGGACATTTATTCTCTTATTTAAACATGGAAGTCCAACACACTGGATGTAATTCAACAGTAATGTTAGTTAGGAAGTGGTTGAATGCTAACGTTAGCTAACGGGTTATCAAATAGGATGTTTTACCTTGAAATATGGCCCGATGTCCCTCCATATTTTCAATAGCCATTGTCTTTTCACTTGCCAATCAGCGGGGAAGCAACGAATTGATAAAAATTTGTCAGGTTCCCTATGTTTATACGACGTGCATAACATTATCACAGCATTCGAGCTTCCCCTGGGCGAAGAGTCAGAGGAAAATGGGCGCCATATGAATGTCCAGCCGTCTAACTCGCCTGCTGTGTTTTGAGTGAGACCATACAGCTCAGGCTGAGACAGATGTGACCGTGTGTCATGGTGATCCAGGCCACTGTCACTCAGCATTATGACGGATCGTGTCCCATCTATCGAGGATAGATGGGACACGACCACATTTTTTTGTTTTATTTTTATGCAGTCTTGAGTCTTGAGGACCTTCCATGAACTTGTGAATTTAGCAGAATACTTACGGCCTCACATTGGAGCATTTACAGCATTTTAAACATGTCGAAATATTGATAAATGAGTCTCATTGCAAGGACTGAGTGCCTATTTAAGAAAAAGGGAGGACTGTTTGTTTCTATAGATGCTGACATCAGGTGTGTGTAGGCACAGTGAAGATAGACACACACACACACACTCTCATAGATGCATTTGTGCCGATGCAGAGACAGATTTGTTACTTTCATGCACAGACACACCTTTGAATATTGTCCATGAGCACACAGGATGTCTGCGTCCAACAGTGATCTAATTAAGGAATGCCCAGTGAGCTGATTATCAGTGTAACCAAGGCCGACAGCTTCGCCTCCATGACAACCAAACTTCAAAATGTGAGAAACGTCCCCGTGCTCAGTGATGCCGAGATCCTTCAAATGAAAGGTTGTCGTCACTGTGCTGATGGTGCTCATATTTCATGTTCTTTTTCTTTCTTTCTTTCTTTCTTTCTTTCTTTCTTTCTTTCATCCACCTCACATCTGACTTTTCATTTGTCCCTGTCGCTGTTGTATATTGTTCCTTTGTTACAGGACTTACTGTACTGATAAGACCCCGAAGCCTGAACAGTAAATATGATCTCATCCACAACATTTGGCTCCCGCTGTTTCTATTCAGACATCGCCTTATCTTCCACACACACCTTTGCTTCGCAACAAACTTAAATCCCCAAACTCTCCCGAGGTGAGGTGCGCTCCCCTGTGAGAACGCTATGATGAGGTGCCGCTGGAAAATTACGACCACTGGTGATGAGATGAAATAGACTGATATCACTGTATTTACTCAAATGTGCATATTTGTCAAATTGAACAGGCCTCTGAATCTCTCCATACTCTTATCTCCTTTTCCTCATTGGATCGCCTCTCCCCACTCCTTCTGCATCAGCTCCCCTTTCTTCAACAACTTATTTCGTTCTTTCATCATCTTTATCGCGATCGTTATCCACACCGCAGTTTTGGAACTAGTAGATATGATCTTTCACACAGTTTTTCATTATTCAGATGGTCGTTACTCAAAAGTTATCTCTCCCATATGTCTCCTGGCTTCCTTTCACCATGTCATTTGAACAAAGTATCTGTCTCTAGCCGAGTATGCTGAACTTTGAGAGTCTGGTCTGACCTGTTGTCTGCTGTCTCGTCTCAGAGGAGTCAAAAGCTCTTGTCACTGGTTCCACCAAAGAGGATGAAATCTTTTGAAAACAACATGGCTAGCAAATATAAAGGTAATGTGATTTTTAGTCTGGTCGAATTTAACCCTAAGCTGCCTAGTAATCTTTATTCTATATTATTTTGGCCGTTGACTGCAGCAGAACAAGTTGTAAACCCAACACTTACCTTTTAATAAAGTGGATACGGCTAACATGTTGCCTTTTTACACGTCAAGCAGACACAGACCGAAAGCAGATGGGATTTTTACATTGGATTTTGGATTATTGCAGAAAATGTATAATACATGTTTTGTTCGGCAAGATAATCTTCACAGATGAACACTTAGAGAACACATAGAGAACCAATCCTGAAAATTACACCACAGACGTTATTTCAGGGATCTTCCCAAAAACTCGCTCATAAAACCCAAACTTTTTTCCCAGGCTTTTGGGCCCACACTGCGCTCTATAAGCTAGTTGCTCACTTTTCTGTTGGTGCTGACCAGGTAGTATACAGTATTTTAGAGGTTTTACATTAAAACAATGTTGCCTGTTGCCATGTTCATTTATTTGATCAGACTGAACCAAAACAATAGCAAGCAATAAAAAGACGCTAAAATGCTCGAGCTAGCTTTGGGGGAACTGCAGAGTTGGGTTATAATTCTCAGTATCACATAGGTTATATATTCTGTATGAGCTTGTTCATTTCTGAACATCAGCGTGTGGCTAGCTAACGTCGCTAACAGCTTATTATCTATCTAAAGGATCAAAAATGCTTAAAACACTATATACAAAAATGATCTGTGAACTAATCACAACATACACAAAGCGAACTGTTAAAAGTGAAGTATTTGAACTAAGTTATGAATGAAAAAGCACAGAGATAGCTATAGACGTACACTGTAGAGTTGGCACCGGAAGCAAAAGGACATTTGATACGTTTGTATAGTGGATATAGGTCATACTACATTGTGCAAACGGAGAATATGATGTTGAGTAAAATACTCAACTCCAATACTCCATCAAGTGAAAAATATGTGAGCATCAGTTCATTTTCCCAACAATTCAGCCAGACGTATTTTGTATCTTTGAAATCTTTAGCATCTCTGCTCAGACCCAAAATAAACTTCTGTGGGTCTGAACAATGTTTGGCTGCAGGGCATGAGTTTGTAATGACTCACCCACGTTAGTGGGTCAGCGAGATTTAGGGGAATAATGATGTGCCTGGCAGATTGAGGACTTCGAGAGTCGAGTTTGAGGATAAAACGGGAAAGAGATAAATCATTCATCAATGAGCACAGCTAAGTTATATTTGATGTAACTGCTTACAAGTTGCTGGAGAAACTTCATCCTAGAGCGATGAAACCAAATTATGCTCGATTTCCTGTACATGCTGCTGCAGGTGAAGCAAAATGTGGCAATTTTTTCGGTGGCAACAGCTTAGCCATCTTTGCAAACACAATGAATCACAGTTAGCTGGGATCGTGCAGCTGGCAGTGGACACACACCTTCGAACGTTTATTGCTTGAACCTACAGATCGGGACTCAAGATGGCACACATCACACACACACTCGCATTGCTTTTTATGACCTCCCATTATAACATTTGGCTCTCTGTCTCTGTCCTTCAGATACACAGATGTACACCAGCAACACCCCATGCACACAGACCACTCTACACTGTGAGGACCATATGAAGGCAGCCCCTCAGCCAGGTGTGTGTCTCAGCAGGCAGCAACTCCACGAATCAGCGAGCCAGTAGCATGACATCATGTCTCCTGCAGCGGCCCCCTCACCGCTTCCTGTTTCTCCTGTCCTTCATCTCCCAGCAGGCGTTTCTGCTTCATTTGTGTTATGTATTTTTTTCTTTCCACAAGAAATCACCAGAATATAAAAAGGACACTTTTTTTTCCTCCCTCTAACCCACTCAAGCTGCTCCGGTGTTGCCTCAGAGAATTCTTCGTTGTAGGGTAAACGGATAACTCATCCATCTTTTTTTTTTCTCCGACGTGTTGAACTGTCAATCACGCAGCAGCATGGAAGGTCAGAGTCTTCCACTCGCCTCACAAATCACAAGTTTAAAGTGGCGCTATGTAGTTTTGACTCAGAATTTAAATATTTACAACATTAATGAAGAAGTAATATGTATGTTTTCCATAAGTGAATAAAACAAGCTGTTCTCAGAGGAAGATAAGGTCGCCAGAACACCGTTTGAAGCTAGAAAGGCGGCAGGGTCCGCCACATATAAACAAAGTAAAACAGTATGAAATCGTCCTTCAAGGTCAGCTTGTTTATTCAGTTTATTCAGTCATGAAAACAAAGAGAGTTTGTTTATTTAGTTCGACTGAGCATAAAAAATCTTTCTCTTCTGATTGAAATGTCGTCCCTAAAACTTCATAGTGCAGCTTTAAGGCTTGAATCATCAAGTGTCTTCTCCAGAGGAGGGAAGGAAAGAGTTTTGTAGTCTAATCCTGCGACACAATGCTCCTTCTCTCTCTCTCTTTTTCCTTGTCTCTGTTTCTTTATATCAGAGTATTTATGATGTGTCCCTCGGTGCTAACAGAGGCAGGTGGCCAATATGTTTACCTTGACTCTCAGAGGCACTGTCACACGAGAGCGTACTCACGGGTTTATCATCGTGTTGACACTCGAGGGGATTATACAAAGACAGAAACAAGCAAGGTTTATCAGCTTCAAACCCACGGGAGAACACAGCACACATAATGACACACACACACACACACACACTGAGAAAAACTCCAATCCTCCAAAGAAGGAAAACACACACACACACACTCAGATTTGGCGACTTGAGCTCTTTCCCACTATCTCCCCTCTCTCGCTTCAATTCACCACGCTTATATCAGCGGGAATTAGCCCTCTGTGCGTTGTCTTGCAGGCTGTAAGGTAAACAAAACGCTTTTCACTTCAAAGACAAAGTTTCTCAATTTCATAATTGATAATCCCGCTCTTGACACTGAGCTTTGCCAGGCTGGATTTGTGTTTCTCCGGCAACAGAGCTGCATTCATTCCTGCGATGCTCTCTGTGGCCCTCTCGCTGTTCTACATCGCAGGGAGAGCAAGGGGAGTCTATTTTAGTCGAGACCCCGGTGAGTCCCGCCATAATTATGAAGGATAATTATTAAAGACACACACTCATTTGTATTAATGTGCTTTCCAGGACTGAAGCGCTCGTCTTAATTCCAGTTCTCTCTGTTGCACTCTTCACCTTGACCCTTACCGAACATAAATTCCAACTTTAATCCCAAACCTGAAACTCTAAACTAGCCGAAATATCCTCTCTGCAGAGGATTTTCTTCAGCTTTCCATCCCTGTGAGGAAACGTGGTCCTCTTAAACAGCAGAAATACAAGAGCACACACACACAGATACAAACACACACACACACACACACACAGACACAGAGCCACAGCCGGTTCCCCCTTTGCGATAACTCCTACAAAACGCCTGTCATCCTTACTCAGTCATACACAAGCAGGGAGTCAGCGCAAGCCGATGGATCAATTTAGTACAGAAAAGCTGTGGCATTCTTCAAATGTAATGGGCTTTGATGTAGACGCTGAGCTGCATTACAGAACCCCGCTGAAGCCAGTGAAACCTCTTTTCATCTGCCTGCTTCCTATGCAGAGGAGGACGTTGGCAGGAAACGTGCCTCACTTCTGCTACGCTCCTTTTTTTCTTCTTCTTCTTCTTCTTCTTCTCGTGCATAGAGGAGTGCGGCTCGTGGCACGCACACACCTACACTCACACATCCTCTTCTACTTTTGCTAATTTATGTTCTTTTGAGCTGCATGGGAAATGACTACTTCCTCCCAGCTTGTTTCAGATGATTGGTTCACCCCGCCACCCGGAGTCTCACTTTTGACCCCATTTGTGACACTGACATGCTCATTTGTAGCCTTTATGAGATGGAGAAGCCACACAGAAGTATCACAATGACACAGTTTGTGACGAATGGAGCCATGGGTTTCAAATGCTTCCTGTGATACAACATCTCAAAGAAAAACTCTTCTCCGGTAAGGCCGAAGATATACTCGCTTTAAACAACGTGTGGGGGTACACTGGGCCATGGGGAACATTTGTTCACATTTTTAAAAGCCTTAACAACGTCAATGCCAGTAATGTCAAAATGTCATCTCCCTGAAGACAGTTTTTTTGCAGGAACTACCACAGAAGCATTTTTTAGTGCTTCGACAGGTGTTTAAATGTCAGCATGATAATGTCACAACCGTACAAAATGCAGTCATTAAAACTAAACAGGTGCGCAGCAGAAACGAAGGGAGAGTTTCGAAGATGGGTGAAGTCCGAGCACAACAGAACTAGGAAGGTAGAAGTTAACAGGGGCCATGGGCGCCCCATTTTATGCTACTGGCATGCATTCATGGTCCTGGAGACACCTATTGTGGCGGGATCTACCACAGAAACTACGGAAGCCCTAAAGGGCCATGCATTCATACATTTTATTTTATCCTTTTTTCCCGTGATAACGAGTTAATTTCATTTGTTTTCTCATGATCTCGAGTTATTATCTCGAAATAACAACTGCCGTTTTCCCGAGATAACGGGAGAATTTTCTCGAGATCTCGAGATAACGAAACTTTGTTTTCCCGAGATAACGAGATAATTAATTCGAGATCTCGAGATAATGACTGTGATATGGTAGGCCTGAGATTATGGAGATGCCCAGGACCTCGTAGCTGGTCAGCTATGTAGTTAACGATGACATCAGGCTCACTTAGATTGCGCCCCGATATAGCTGAAGCCTTTTTAGATTACCATTAGGTTATCTCGAGATCTCGAGATAACGAAACTTTGTTTTCCCGAGATAACGAGATAATTAATTCGAGATCTCGAGATAATGACTGTGATATGGTAGGCCTGAGATTATGGAGATGCCCAGGACCTCGTAGCTGGTCAGCTATGTAGTTAACGACGACATCAGGCTCACTTAGATTGCGCCCCGATATAGCTGAAGCCTTTTTACTTTACCATTAGGTTATCTCGAGATCTCGAGATAACGAAACTTTGTTTTCCCGAGATAACGATATAATTAATTCGAGATCTCGAGATAATGACTGTGATATGGTAGGCCTGATTATGGAGACGCCCAGGACCTTGTAGCTGGTCAGCTATGTAGTTAACGATGACATCAGGCTCACTTAGATTGCGCCCCGATATAGCTGAAGCCTTTTTAGATTACCATTATGAGATCTCGAGATAACGAAACTTTGTTTTCCCGAGATAACGATATAATTAATTGGAGATCTCGAGATAATGACTGTGATATGGTAGGCCTGAGATTATGGAGACGCCCAGGACCTCGTAGCTGGTCAGCTATGTAACGACGACATCAGGCTCACTTAGATTGCGCCCCGATATAGCTGAAGCCTTTTTAGATAGCTGAAGCCTTTTTAGATTACCTTAGATTACCCTCGAGATCTCGAGAAAATTATCCCGTTATCTCAGGAAAACGGTAGTTGTTATTTCGAGATAATAACTCAAGATCTCGAGAAAACAAATGAAATTACCTTGTTATCATGGGAAAATGGAGGAAATAAAATGTATGAATGCATGGCCCTTTAGGGCTTCCGTAATATACCATTCTTGTGTCTGTTTTTATATTGTGTGTTTTGTGATTTTATGTGAATTGATACTGCGACAGTGAAATTTCCCTTTGGATTAATAAAGTTATCTATCTATTTTAATAACTTCTTTTTAGCACATAAATAAGTTTAAATAAGTCTATTAATTTAAGTCAAAATTGGCCATATTTGTCACTTATCTTCATCTTCTGTTGGAATTTGAGTCCAACTTTCATCTATGTGCCGGCACTCATATTATTTCCTAAGCGATTATTGGTCCTGTCAAAATGCAGAGAAATGCACAGATTTATGCCATAGTCTTCAAAATGTTCTGGATGTATAGGTGGGGGTGTGTACGGAAGCCCTAAAGGGCCATGCATTCATACATTTTATTTCCTCCGTTTTCCCGTGATAACAAGTTAATTTCATTTGTTTTTTCGAGATCTCGAGTTATTATCTCAAAATAACAACTGCCGTTTTCCTGAGATAACAGGATTATTTTCTCGAAATCTCGAGATAACAAAACTTTGTTTTCCCGAGATAACAATATAATTAATTCGAGATCTTGAGAAAACAAAATGATAGTGTAGTATATTAAATCATTGCAGGAAACATCATTCAGTGTAGCAATGTTCTGCTACACTGAATCTCTGAATAAGGCATGTTATTAGATGTAAATTATGGTATCGTCCTCCTTTAAAAGGGGCTAAACACATTGTGTCGTGCTCATGTCAGCTCATGTTCAGTCTGTAGTAGATTAATTGTTACTAATTAAGGGCTGCATGGTCGGTGCTTAGCTGTGGTGCCTGTTTAAAGCCACCAGGTGACACTGCCTACTCCTCAGCTTGATTCAGTACTAGAGTACTGTGGTGATCTGTGTGTATGTTGTATTGAAAGAAAGGTTTTAGAGTATGTAGCTGTCAGGTTCAGTGTACATATTTATGTGTATATGTTGTTCTACGTAAAGTATATCACTTGATGTAAGTATTTCTATCATGTTAAGTTAATAAGTGAATAAATCAACAACTTAGTCTGCTCAGATTAAGTTGATGCATTTTTTTCCAAGTGTTGTATATAAAAGTAATTCATCTGGTTTTCTCACACACTGATTTCATTCAAAAAGATTGAGAAGCATTTCCCCATAGCGTATTAACTGAAGGATCTTCACAAAGATTTATAAAGCTAGATTATATGATAACCTATACTGTACATGAAGGACATAATACATTTCTAAAGTGCAGAGTGAGAAACTGCATGAATGTAGGATTACTGTGTGAAGCTTTCTTTCCAAAATGGTGTTGCAGCACAAACTGGGATTAGTAGATTGCATGTGATGATTTTAAAACTTTTATCTGCAGATTTTTCCATTTATTTTTATTAGTATTTTTTATTTATTTTTTTACAATTTTCAAAGAACAAACTGAGGTTTGGAGACTTCATACTTCATCTTTGGTTATCAGAGTTTAAAAGTTATTCATTGAATACATTGTATTGTATTAAATACATTCAGATTGTTTAAATGTAGTATTTAATAAAACTGTTATAAAGGCCTGGACTGTAATAGGATTGTGATAACAGGAAGTTCAGAGTTTATTTTTGTAAAGTTGTTCTTACTGTATATTAGTTGTATTACCTGATTCCCACAGCTCCATGTGTATTTAGTACAAGGCCAATGCGCCACCTACTGGTCGACTGATTTAATACCCCTTGAAGACAACAGAGAAACTGAGGCTCAGCAGCTGAGGTGTGGCTAATCCAGGTGGTGTTCAAGACCAGGGGCCGTACCTACCATTGAGGCCACCGAGGTCATATCTTCTGTAATTTTTTCTGGGTCTTTGATATCTCATATATATATATATATACACAAACATATATATATACACACCATGTTCATAATAATAAATACTGTTATGTTGTTGTAACCTTTACAATTACTTAATAAATATTTTATGAACCATGTTATTGTTTCGTTTAAATGACTGAACTATAAATTTACTATTTGTTACTGATGGTTATTATAAAGGGTTACCCATGTGAATGCTCTTACTGTGCACATTTTAGATTAATATTCAGATTTTATTCTATCTGTCCTTTTGTAATCTTGCAGTATGGTGGATGGATGTTTGTATATATTTGTAAATATTGTGCTATTTTTACCATTCTTGTCATCTTTACCATCTGTCTATCTAGCATATAAATAGAGTTAAAGTTTATAAATAAAGTTTAAATACGTTTGTTAATTTAAGTCAATATTGGCCATATTTGTCACTTATCTTCTTCTTCTGTCGGAATTTGAGTTCAACTTTCATCTATGTGCTGGCACTGATACTATTTCTTAAGCGATTATTGATCCTGTCAAAATGTAGAGAAAAGCACTAGTCTTTAAAATCTTCTCAGTATTTCTAAAATCCTGGCTACAGCCCCCATTGTCTCTCTCCTAATTTTAATCTCTGAACCTCAAGAGCAAACCCAAGGCTTCTTTCACTCTGCTGCAGCTGCATCACTTCACACTTCTCCCAGTAATTATAACTGCTTTCATGCCAAAGTGTCGGTTGCTATCAGTATGTGAGGCACGTTTCCCTCTCATCACCCCTCTTCCCTACCAATTCCTGTCATGCTGTGAATTGCAACAGATCCCGTCACTTCCATTTGGCTTGTAATGTCACCTTAATGACCAAAAAATTGGTGGCATAACATTCAAATCACTCAGACACAGAACCAGCTGCATTAAATAAAGATAATGCAGACTTTGCCTTGAGAAGCTTTATTTATAATAACATTTAAAAAGTCATCCACGGGGCAAGCAAATAAACAATAATCAGATCAAGATAATTTACTGCTCTCGGCTTGGAGGCGGAGGAATGAATACAAATGAGTCAGATAGAAATTGCTTAAGTTTCAGTGTCACTTTAAATGTATCGAGGTATGTGAGCACAGGGTGTGAAGAATAACAACACTATGTGTCGCTCATACAGCCCACAGACCGTTGACCGTCAGACCACATCAGCCAACGTTTCCTGCAAGCTGCAGCACATAGCAAGAACATGCCACCGTGCTGCCTTTCACAGCCTTTCCCAAGTACACAAGTGTAAGACTCGTTCTCACGGGGGATCACTGCCAAAGATGGGTCATTCATTATGCTCATGTTCTGAGTTAGAGACGATGTGGATTCAGTGCTAATTGTTTTAACTGTGTTAATAGCCCAATTATATTGCAACTAATGGACATATGCTGGTTTAAGCAGGGGCAAGAGCTGCACTCTAAATTGGGTGAATCATGACTGTGCTACTATGCATTAGCAGTACCAAAGTTGAACCGGTTAAAAGATCATACGCTTGTGGTTGGATCTAAAATATGGGAGTGCAATCATTTGTTTCTTTAAACATATTTAGAATTTAATCATGAAGCAAATCACACACTGGTGCAGAGACTAAGTTCTGTTTTATACAGTGAATCAGTATGAGACCATTGGCATTGATCAACATGATGTTCAATGAAAGGCGGCGTCTTTAAAGGAGACATATTATGCTAATTTTCATGTTTATAATTTTAGTTTGATTTACTAGTAGAATAAGTTTACATACTTCAGTGCTCAAAAAACACATCAGTTTCCTCATACTGTCCAGTGCTGCAGCTCTGTAGTCCTCCTCTGTTTTAGCTCCTGTCTCTTTAAGGCCGCCTCCTGAATACCCAGGCTGCTCTGATTGGTCAGCTCACACATGCCCGAGCCTGTGCTGCTAACAACAACAGAGCAGCTATGCTAAATCAATTATTACACGTAGATCTAGTCACTAGGCCTTAATTATGCAAATGTGTGACATGGTGACGTAGTGTGATGTCACAAAGTCCAAGAATTAAAGGCGGGACTACTGACAAGGCGTTTCAGGAGCAGTGTTTTCTGTGGGAGAGAAGAGCTTCTGTTGGTGCGCACTTTGACCTTTTAAACTTTGGAGATTGTTTACATGCGCAAGAACAAATAACAAACTAAAGAAAAGGAAAAAACTGAAAAAGCATAATAGGTCTCCTTTAAGTAATATAAGTGAAAAACAGAAATAACCATGATTCAAGAAAGAATGAGAAACATCTCTGAGGATCAGAAAACAAAACCCGAAAAAAATTATTTAACTGTGCAAAAACATGAGGTCTTCTCTGACAAGAAGTAGGACGGGAGTGGAATCCACCTCGGTGAGCATGGACTATATGTCTTCCACTAAAGCTTATGAGGCAGGTTGTTAAAAAGTCCCATAAGAATCTCAATCCCTTTTGTTATGAGTGAGCTTTAATCGGTGTCCGGTAGCAAGAAACTGACCACTTTTAGTGAAATAGCTTTGGAGACATGCTGTGATAACTGGTACATTCAAACTCAATCCCAGATGGCCTCAGAAAACTTCACAATATTAACTGAGGTCTCAAGTAAAGGGTTAGTTCCCAGGTCAGAGTTCAGTGCCTGTTTATCAGGTAATCAATGCTGCCCCAGTATCCATCAGATCATCCATTGGTTTGTCCTTTAGCGGGACTTTTTTGTGCATATAAAGAGCTATATCTACAATATCACACTAGCAGGTTCAAACTGTATCTAGAAGTGTGTTTGCCGGGCCACTTCTCACTATTCAAAGTTATATGTTGGCCATGAAGGGATGGTAGTTCACCATGCGTCATACAAAAGGCGTGAGGGTACTTCAGAGTCCACGATGCCAACAAACATAAACACAGTGACTATTTCCATAAAACACAGAACATAGAAAGATCTATGGCACATTTATCAAAGTAGAAAAACAAAAAAGCTCTTATGTTTCACCCAGTCGAGCCCGTATTCGTTAGTAAATTAACTATACATTGCAGTTTCAACATTCCATGGAATGTAGCACTATATCAATAAAAATCAATGGCAAAAAAAAATAATAATCACACAATCTATGTGGTGTAAAGACTCTAAGACTTCTGTTAGTGGGCTGACCCAGGCACTCGAAGGCACCAACAACTGGTGGTAGAGACAGATGTAGGGGCCAGATGTAGGTGATAAGGCCTACACAGAGGCACCGCAGGAGGACTTAGCCCTAGTCAGACCCTAGATTAATTGTTTTACAGCATATCCCTGCTATGGAGATGTTAACTACTGGCGCCTGGGACTGATGCTTCACTGCACCTCGAGGGAGCGGACATGACCACACCAAAACAATCAGCTAATGACAAAAATGACTCCGTATTTACAGCCGGCACACATACATACAGTGCTGCATCCATGATCCTACATAATCACACAGATTCATAGTGTTATATAAAGCTGGCCCACTTCCATCTCTCGTTCAGTGGCAGAGTCTCCTCACTGTCATAACTTCACAGAAAACTTTGTTTCTATCAGCTGATAGCAAACATGGACAGCTTTCATTCATTACAAAAAGGATCCTCCAGCTGCTGCCATTCTATGTGACAATATAAATTATTATTGCAATAATTAGCAACACTAAACGGGGATCTTGTTTAGATTATTCAATAGTGTAAAATGAGCCATAGTTAATGGCTGCTAAGGCCAAAAGATGCAACAGAAATGCAAGCATTGCAAGTAGTGCCCTTCAGCTATTTCCAAATGATTACTTCTGACACACAAACTTTCTCTTATGTGCATAGTCCTGAAAACTCCAAATGTAGCTGTGTCAATGCAAACAGTCTGTTTGAACAGGCTTCTCATGAAAGTACAGTAAACTGTACTAGTTTGGCTGCTGCTGCTGCATGTTCTTCATGCTCTTAATAATTGGAGAAAAAACAGTGACACCTAGTGTCTATTTTCAGCAATGCTATAAGGAGAAGAAGTTTAACTACAAATAAAAATTCACCACTTTTAATGGACCTAAATAAGAAGCATCTTTGGTCAGCCCTGTAGCTCTTGCTGCTGCAGAAAGTACAAAGAAACTACTCTGAAATTCCCGGGAAGAAAATGATGTGAGAAAGATAATGAAAACCCAAACAGCAAAAACTCTGTACAACTGCACTGTGTTCAGTCATAAAATCACTATCTTTCTGCTGTTGACCAGATAATTTGGCCTTGACCTGTGACTTTTAAGACAGTCCCTTCATGATTCACAGTCCAGACCTCTGTGGTGTGAGTCTTTGATTTCACTCCTTTCGCAATATTTGACTCTGAGCTGATTGTGGCCACAATACCACTATGACATGGGGTCTAACTCTGAGAGAAGTACTCCAGGACGAGGCGGAGGTGTCCCAAGCGGTCTTTGAGTGAGGCCAGGGACAGGACAGTGGTCTGATAGGCGGGGTCCAGCTGGAGGACAGAGAGCAGCCACCAGCACCAGGCTGGACCGTTGGAGGAGGCCTAGAGGACACATACAAAGGATTAGAAACAAATACCCTTGTTTTCACTTGGCAAAAGTTACTGCTTGCATTTTTCAAGCATTCTGTAATGATTTGGATTTCAACATTGTGTCTTTAACACCTTCCAACTCAGCAATGTTTTTCTTTACCCCTGTGAATAAAATGTCTGTTTTATTGTTGTTAATGTTACCAATGTGCAGTAATAGAGCTGTCAGTCTAGTTAGATTGGAAAAATCTGCACTGCATTAGCATAAAACAACAACAGAATTTAAAAACAAAAGCAGACATTGTCTTCACTGTGAAGAATTACTTGTCAAAAGCTAGTCTGAAATCTCTGCAAGGTCATTTTCATTCCAAGCTGATATTGATAGATGAATGGTGCATGCATAAAACATATATTTTTAAGAAGTAAAAAAACAATGGTAGGCTTTGGTTGGAATGCAAGGAATGTTTAGCATACATGATTTGTAGGAAGAAGTGGACAACTTAAATCGTTACTGTCTTGGACTGTAATGTGTTGTTATGAAGTGTAAGAACTAGAAAACATTTCTGCCGAGACCCCAACCTGAATGTTTTCCTCCTTATCTGGCATGGTGCCGTACTGTCTGTTGATCTGCTCGCGAATGCGGCTGCCGAGACGCTGGTACCAGTCCTGAGCCTGCTGGTACACGCTGTCATGGAGATGCTGCAAAAGCTCCAGCTCAGTACCATCAACCTGGGAAAGAGAGAAGAAGACAAGCAAAACATCATGAGAGGAAGAGAATGAGGAGGTCCACTGATCAAGTTGTTGTACTATTTTCAGTGTGTATCTATAGTTTGTGATTTCTGTGACCCTGACCTTGAGGTCCTCCAGGTACTCAATGTCAGCGGTGTGGTATCCATCTCTCTGACCTCTCTTCAGCACCCTGAATCTGCTGCCACCCACTGTGTCCACATAGGACCGCCCATCAGGCAGCAGCTCCAGAGTGAGGATCTCCAACATGCAGCCATAATCTGCAAACCTAAGGGACACGAGGAAACCATGAGGGACTTAAATTAACACAACTTAATTTATCACTTAATGCAATTTTTGTGACATTGTTCCCTAAAAACCTCGCTTTCACTATGCTATTCAGGCTGCCACTGGGCTTGAGTTTTGCTGGAAAAACAAAGGTAACATGAAGGATGTCTGCCATTGTGTAACCAAGCAGGAAGAGGCATTGTTTTTCCTGGTCGCTATCCCCAGGTAACGCAGGAACAATTGTGGAAACTCTACACTGCAAAAGAAAATGAACCCTGAATCCCGCTGATGGAGGAGGCAAAGAAAGCGAAGGTGGAGATGAAAACCGAGGTAAAACAAGAGTGAATGGACTGGCATTTAATCGATGGAGAGCGCCGGTGTCTTGTCAAAGTCTGTTCCCGTGTTGATATGTGTTTCCTCTTACCAGCAGGTCTCAAAATGGTTCAAAAACCAGCTTTCCTTCTACTAGATCACAAGTAACAAAACCGGCCTACTTATTAATGCAACCGGGTTATGGTTACGGTCCTAAATTAGGATTCCTACTGTTGTTTGTTGGACAGGCTACTTTGGACAGTAGCCAGGCTGCTAGTGGTAGCCATGTAGCTAACGCTGTCTTTGCGACAGTGGCACCAACAGTAATACCACAGGGAAACGTTAAAAGGTTGTCTGTTTCCGCTTTCAGTTTAGTATATTAATATGACAATTACATGGCTGCTACACTGATGTACATTCGCAATTAAAAGAGCATATGTAACAGGAACACAGGAAAGTCAGAGGACTTCAGGCCTGATTTCCATTGTGCTCCTCTGTTGTAGCTGGAATGCCGTGGAGGTGTGCGCATGCACATGTGCATTAGCATTAGCAGTACATTAAAGCACACTTCACATTGGACATCAGCAGGCATTGTTCTGACAACAGGCTGAAGTACACACTTCACATTATACAAAAATATGGTCCATTAAATGAGCTACATAAAACTCTGCCTACACACTTACAAGGGTACATTATCTACAAGCCTGTGTTTCAGTTTTGCCCTAAACATGGCTGGGTTTGTATCATGATTAATGCTCTTAGGAACATTATTCCAATCCTGGGCACTGGAGTATCTGACTACTCATTCTTGCCAGAATTCGATTTGCTACAGCAGACCTGACGTTGTGCCTGTGAGCCTCTCTGACCTTCAGGATGAAGTTTAATAATAAGTCATATGGGGCTATACCATTTACAGTTGTGTGAACAAGGCAGAGTTTTAACTGTGTCACAGGAGCCAGCTCCATGAACTGGTTCCACGCTATGTGCTCTCGTGGACTGAGACCTCAGACAACTCTGATCAGTTTATTTTGGGAGGTTAAAGGGGGATCGGCTGCATTTTTCTAAATAAAGCAGTCTTTAGACAGAAGATGTATGAACTTGCATAATCTGCAAAAACATTAACATTATTTGCTTATTTTAATATTATTTTGGATAATTGGATATACATCAATAATGATGGAGGGGAATTCAATACTATGACAACATTCAGTGGGACAAAGAACACAAATCTGGTGGGGGATGAAAATGCACAGCAGATCTCGCACCAGATTTGTGAACATGCTGCTATTTCCCACCCACTCAGGGTCACACATGACCGTTCTAAACTTTGCCCACTGTGCTGCCTGCTTGTGCTGCATCACCAGCAATCCCATCAGGCTCCACTGAGCCTGCTGTGAGCTTCACAGTGAGAGAAATGTCAAACATAGTCTCTCTATTCCCAGGCAGTCTGGTCAAAATAACTGTAAACACCTGTGTAAAAGGCCTGAACTTCACTTGGCTATATTTTTGTACCACTTAACTAAGCACAGCAGTATGCTAATTTCAAATAAATGGTTTGCTTTGGATAAATGACAGAAGAATGTAAATTGCTTACCCCTTCCCATGCTCATAGCTGCACATGCCAAACTTCTTGGTGCCTGTTTCCATGCAGCGACGCATCATTAGCCGATATCGAGGCTCAAATATGTGCAGAGGGCAGGGCACTCCAGGGTACGCCACCGTGCAAACGAATATAGGGATGTCCTTAGTAAGACTACAAGAGAAGAGACAGAGGAGAAGACAAAAACAAGGAGAAAAGGAGAAAAAGATTAAAAGAAAAAAAAGATGGAGAATTGTGAGAATAAGGTGCGATGCTGACACACTGAATCACAAGTGTAGATTGTGTGAATTAGGTGCATACTTGGACAGCTCAGCCATCTCGGCCTCATGGACCTGCTTCCTCTCAGCCAACTGTGATGGAAAAAGTCGGGTCATAATGTCCTGAAGCAGAACTGTGGGGTTGTACTTCCTGTTTTTAAAGTACTGGGAAGAGAACATTTAAAACAGTCAGTAAAAATAAAAACATTCCGATTCTAATAAGCAGTTATCCACAACACCATTACTTTATGTTACAGTAAAACAGTTCATTGTATTTCAACGTAAGCATTCAATCACTGTTACACGATAAGAGAGGAAAGGCATAAATTATTTCTTCAACACGTAACTTGGACATGTTTATCTAAGCCTCTGAGTAAAATGTACTGGATGTAATCAAGCTTGCAACGTTACGTAAAGTTGTGTAATGAAGCAGGTTCGTCTTGCCAGTCTCTTCATGCCACACAAAGCACTCACTGTCAAAGTGCTTGGAACACGCTCCTGTGTTGGATGTAATCTGTACGAACATTACACAACAATATATGTTACAGTGACCATAATGTCACTTAATGTTAAAGTTACTGACTTCACCAGGACATTTTTAAGTCAGGTGAAGAGACAGTTCAACAGGTAATGTTACGTTGCAAGCTTGACTGCATCCTGTGTGTTTTAATTCCTTGATAAAAAGAATTTGCAAAAATAAATTCCAAGATATGCGTTTATATTTCAGAATGAATTTATGCTTTTTCCATCGCATTGTGTACCGCTATAAAACAGTGTTGTTAATGTTTGCTGGGAAGTGGTTGAATGCTAACGATAGCTGTTGTCTTACTGTAGCTATTGGGCTTCTGTGTTCCAAACTTTTCCCAAAAAAAGTTGAAAAGTTCACATTAATTGAAAAAAGACAGATGTAATTACTTCCAAAAAATAACATCATGTGTTTATCTAACAAAATAAGTTTTTACTACATTAAAAAAAAAAAAACCTGTTTGCCCTTCAGCTTGCCACACACAAAGGGAGGTATGCACCTGCTTTAAAGGTAGAAAGATAGTTGATTATTGAGTTTCATCCCCAGGTTGTCAAATACCAATGCTGGCTCAGACCGAGCCATCAACCCAAAGTGACGGTAGCAAGCTGTTGTTTCAAATGATGATAAAAGGTGTTTTCTGGAGCTTCTGCATCTTTGTGTATACTGAATAAATAAGTGAGACCGTTAACTCCTCTATGGTAGTTCCCTCCAGCCGGCTCGACTCCTTCATATTCTCCCGCGGCACACTAGAGGCTACAGTGACTCACTATCGCCCTCAGGCCAGGGGGTATTATTACAAGAAGGGACAGCCTGAGAGGCTAGAGAGGCTACAGTGACTCACTATTGCCCCTCAGGCCGGGGGACTTATTACAAAAGAACGGCCCGTCCCTGGCTGCTTAGCAGTGGAGATATCTGCAATACAATACACTGGCATCTTGGACATAACGCCATAACTCTTACTCCTTCACACTCCGATGATAGGGATAGTTCATTCCAGATCTTACAAAATGCACCTTTAATGAGGAGGTCTAGCAACAATCTAGATTGCATTCAAATAGACAAACCAAAATAACAAAAAAAGCTATTTCAGCTCTAATGCTACTCTAGTAAATTACTTACAATGTAATAAAGACAAAAAAAAACATTTTATGTACCTGCTGAGAGCTCAGTGCTCAGTTTAATCCAATTTATTCAAATTGAGGATTTTGTTTGAGGACTTTTTATCATTTTTAGTATAATTATGATAAATGTGATGCAGTCCTAATGTTACAGAGCTAAAGCAGAGGAGCATTGCGCCTCAAGCTGCCTGAGCTAAATGAGGTGTAATTACAAAGAAAATTTGGCAGCTTTTTAAGTGGAGACTTTCTTGTGCTAAAAACAGGATATAGCACCTTTTTTCCATTAGGTCTAAAATAGCTGTATGACAGTGTCTGTAGGTGGTTACCTCTTGTAGTGGCTGCTTGCAGAGTGGACAGCGAAGGTTGTGGTCCAGACTCCTCTCTATGCAGTTTTTACAGAAGGTGTGACCACAGGGGGTAGTGACTGGCTCAAAAAACAACCTTCGAAGGACAGAGAAAAAGGCATCAGCTTTATTTAAACCCACCTAGCTGAGGGAGGATATCCATGCTATTTGCTGTATGTCTGGTGAGTGTTTGTGTATGGGCTTTATGTGTGCTAAACATTAACCAGAGACAGAGAGGAGAGCGAGAATAGAATCAGCCTGTTATACGACTCTGCAGTAGACATGGTACAAGTAGCAATGCATTATTGATTAGAGCAAGTACTCTGGCACACTGACCTAATGCAGAGAGGGCACTCAAAGTCTGAGACAGTGAGAACACTTAGAGTCTTCTCTCTGCAGTGACTACTTTCACCTGAGAAAGGAGACAAACACAGTAACCTTTAAGCTGAAGATGAAGAAGTTGTAATTATTATGCAATTTCAAAACCATCTGGTGGGTGTCATGGTAAAGCTGTTTTTAGTGACAAATATGATTCATGATGAGGACAATGATGTTGAAGATGTGCGTACCTCTGCCATGCCCATCATCCTTCCTCATCATCATCTCCTCGTCCTCCTCAGCAGCAGGGAGGAAGGAAACAGCTTGGCAGAGGCTGAGGCAGCACTCAGTGCCCAGGTCATGCTTCACCTTGGAGCCCTAAAGACAGCTTTACCCGTCAGGATTAACATTCAACGAACATTAAAGAACAAATAAGAACAGTAAACTTTCTTACCTGGTGTGCCTCTCTCCTCCCTTTCCCCTCTATGTCACCCCCATGTGCATGTTTGAGGCCCTCGGTGTGAGTTGGCCCCTGGGAGCCACTGAGGCTGGTAATGGGGCAGGGCTCTTTCAGGTACTCAGACACCACTTGCAAGATGCAGGACACATCCTCTGGCACAGCCACGCCCTCTGCCTCCAGGATCTACCATTTGAATCCAAGGTATGACACAAATGAGTCTCATGAAGGTCTTAAGTTAAAAGTGTTTGTTCTCACCGGTGCTGTGAACTGAAATCTCACGAAATTAGTGATAAAAAGCTACTACGGAAATGGAAAATATGAAGTTAAATATGGCTGTAAACTTTGTATACGTTTTGTAAACAAAGTTTAAAAAGTGAGGATACTGCATTGTTTGATTTACTTTTAAAGGGGCAAGGAATTTATCCTCAAAGAGCCAAAACCCCACACAAACTCTTATTGTGACCAATAATGAAATATCACACAATTATGACACTGTTCAGACTGCGTCATCACACAATCATCCTTTATGGAAGTTAACAAATGCAATCGAATCATTTTCTACAAAGCTGTTTTATATATTACATAATACATCTTCAAATTCCAATCTGTGTAGCTTTTCATGAAATTATCCTCTGCATCTCAGTCAATAAGATAAACAAACCTTCTTGATCTGGGTCTTTGCAGGAACAAAGTCAGCTTGTAGATTTAGGCAACGGTGGAACTGGATGAGGGCTTCTGTCTGCTGACCCATTTCCAGCAGTACATTCCCTTTACGAAAGAAGCCCTGCAAAAGAGCAGAGGAGTCAGCACATCACTGCCTGTGGGAGTGAAAGACAAGGCTGCAGCGTCTCACTGCAGAGAATATAAATCTACTCAGTGTCATCAATAAGTTTATCTGAATTGTCTTGTAGTAACACTTCTTTCCTAATTTTGCACTGACTGTCATTTGCTACATGAATTGCTGGCAGCTAAATGCTGCAATAGTGGCATTGTGTGTGTGATATAACAATTGTCTAAGTGATATAACACATCTCTAAAAATACAATGGAACAATATAAATGATTGTATACCTGGAGGATTTCTGCTGCCACCCACTGGCACAAAATGGTTAAATGACATTGTGACATAAGTGGCTGTTTGCATAACTTTATGAATGACATAACATCGATAGAGCAGAGACAGAGGAGGTCAGCGCTGCATGCTTAGGTAAAGTATAAAAGGATAAATAAATAAAAAAAACAGCACCTTCTCTTTGTGGTTACGTATGTGCCACTGCATGCATGTTACAAAACCAACCAGAGTGCATGTTAGGTTGAATCTTGTACAAAGGAGAACTGAAGTACAATGGGAGCTCTAAATTTGGTATTGTTGACAGATGACTACAACAGATTTGTTCATGCTGTGCAGAAAAAGACACAGTAAAAGCATGACATGATGTGTTTGCCAACACTATCAACACCACACACGTCTCTCACCTCAGTCCAGTTTGGACGAAGGCAGCAGAGGTAGTCGAGGTCTGTCAGAGCGTCAGAGAAATGCATCATTCCCCAGTTAGCTTCAGCTCTGTACATCTTCAAACTTGGATCTTCTGGGACTGTGGACGGAAAACAAAAACAAAAAACAAAAGAGAGAGTAAGAAAAAAGAAAAAGAGGAGGGTTTTTTTACACATACACATACTCAACAGTCCCCTCTAATTCAATCAAGCCTAATCCAATATCAAATTAACCATATTTGATTCTGCTACATACAGATTTTAATTTGGATACACATCAAATTGTACTCACACATACATACCAGTCACCTAAATTAACTTGAATTTTTGTCATCAAGATCCATGCATTACTTAAGAAATGAATGGAAATGTAAAAAACAAAAATAACGCTGTATCTCGCAAGATTAAAGAAAGTGAGGAAAAATTCCGGGATTCGTCCCTTCATTTGGATTCACACCAAAAGTTAATGGGGTCTATTCTGGGCTGAGACCAATCCTCCATCCAAGTTTCACGAAAATCTGTTCAGTAGTTTTTGTGTAATCCTGCCGACAAACCAACCAAGAACGAGACACGAGTAAACATAACCTCCTTGGTGGAGATAATAACCAAGATTCTTCAAAAACCATGTCCAAACTATGCTCTCTCTTAATGTTGCAGACCGATGATGTGTCAAGACAAATAAATACCTCAATCCACACCATGATTCACCACTGGTGAACCAAGGCTCATAGAGACAGTATTATCTAAAGCTGTTGCTCCAGCCATGTTCATTGATACTTCCGATTTGTTTTATTATCGATTTATCTGCAGATTATTTTCACAATTAATCATTTAGTCTATAAAATGTAAATAAAATGTGAAAAAAGCTCATCGTAATTTCCGAGAGACCAAAGTAACGTCCTAAAATTGCGTCTTTTGTCTATCCAACAGTCCAAAACCCAAAGACTCTTCATTTATGATCATAAATAACAAAACCCTCACATTTAAGAAGCAATGTTTGACTTTTTTTTCCTTGATAATGACTCAAAACGATTAATCGATTATCAAAAGTTTGCAAACCTTTTTCTTTACGTTGACTAATTGATTAATCATTGCAGCTCTACCGTAAATGCCTTGATTACAGACAGTGTGCTGGACATTGACAACATTATGTAATAACAAGAACAAAAGCTGCCAAGACACAACCTTAAATCTCCAAAGACCAAAGAAACCTGACGAACACAAATCCCAACAAGCGATCATTACACAAGAACCGGGAGGGGGGAGAGGGCATTATTTAATTGGATTGCCAGGGATGGCAAACATGTAGGTAATTCAACATCATGCTGATTCACTTCAGCACAAATACTCCTACGAACCATCGGACGCCTACTGATCATATCAACTCATCTAGGGCACAAGTTGTCCCTTTTACTTCCTCGCTGCTGCTGCTGAACGCAGAAAATAAGGTCAACTGCACACACAGAGGCAAGTGCAGAGGATCAGGAGCTGTACCGATAAGATGGTGGATCTGATTGCAAAGGTGTTTTCTAGGAACCGAAGGCATAAGCTGTGAAAAAATTACACCACATCCTCTTAACTATCCCCTGCCTTCCCATCCATGATTAGACAGCAGGAATACACAGAAAGCTTGCTGCAAAAACAGAAATGGCCTCATCCTGTGCCATTTTCTTTTCCAAACGACAGCTGTTATAGCTGGTGCTACTGCTTTGTAAACTGTGTGTTAATGACAGACAGAGGGGGAATTGTTAAAGCAGATGAACTTGTTCTATTGCATAACATTTGTTTGAGTGTTTGAGCCGTTTTTCCTAAAATGATCAATATGCACACACAGGAAAACAAGACACTCGCCACACAGGCTGGATGAAGGAGCATCTGGAGACTGTTTACTGACCCAGTTATACATTCAGGTCATGAACCGCCTCAGAACGTGGATGTCATGTTTGCTATGGTGTGTGCATAAGACCCCAAATCCCCCTCACCCTTCTGCCATCACACCTCCTGTACTGCCGTGCACCTTCAGGCTGTGTCCTGGAGAGCAGGATAGGATGCACCACTACTGGGCACCAGCCAAAAACTGCAGGCAGTGCGTAAAAACGAAGAATTGTGACTCGAAGCTGTCTGTCTCCACACCAAAGGGTGATCTTAAGTAACTGTTTTCTTATCATACAAGCACACACCAACCAAACTTCTGTGTCTGTGTGTGCAGCGGTGGGGGTGGTGATGAGCCCCTTACCTAAGTCTAGCCCCTCGTTGGTGATGCGTAAAGCTTCCGTGAACTCCTCGGCCTTGAGCTTCTCCAGTATATGGCACTTCATCTTCGCCTCGTCCGGGCAGCACTTCTCCACGACGCTGATGAGCAGGACGTTGTTCTTCATGCACTTCACCTCTCTTTGTTTTAACCTCTCCCGGCACGACGGGCACTTGGACGGGAGGTAGCTCCCCACGCACCTCCGGCAGAACGTGTGGCCGCACGACATGGTCACCGGCTCGCACATCAGGAAGAGACAGAGCGGACACTCCAGCAGGTCCATGTTGGATGAGTTATGTCACCAGAGCAATGAGGAGAATTGTTTTTTACGGAGTAGCTCTTCTATGTAATAGTGCTGCATGGACCATTTAAATAACCCACTGACAGCTAGCCATACAGTACCCCCCACCCTCCTCCTCCCACTCTTTATCACAGCTACTCGAACCCGACCCGGTCCTGTTTAGCTAAACGACTGCTTACAATTTAGCACTCAAACGCTCTGCTCACAGACGACCATTTTGTATAAACTGTACACACTGACATTATCAATTTTCAGCCCTAACTTAGTCTTTGGTTTGGGACACATTACGTCTTCCCTTCTGGCTGAATGAAGAAAAACTCAGCTTCCACTTCAACGCGACGCTCCCCCCGCCGCTCCACACGCCACGAACCGCAACGCGAACCCCCCGCAGAATATTCACACATTAATAAGGTGTGTTTAAAGTGGTCCGTGTCCGCCTGTGACCCCCGTAACGGCGTCTCCTCTCAGTCACAAAGCTGGGTTACTGTGTAACACCATTACATTACATAAATAAAGACCACGTGACGCGGCAGCGTGCCTCCCGATTGGATGAAAGGGTGGCTTTCCGCCCTGTTGTGAAACCCAAGGATGCTGAGTTTCATAACATAATTCCTGCGACAGAAGTTCATTTCCCCCCCTATTGCGGTTTAATTTAAACACCAGGTGTGAAATGAGTTGATAGTCTCGCATGTCTGGTTAAAAATGGACTCATAATAATTAATCTCAAGAGAGCACGGGCTGTAAATCACCTCGTCACAGTGTAGGGAATCCCAGCAGAGAATAGTAACAGCAGCCAGGGGGGCGGGGTGAAGGATCATGACATAAACCCGGATATGTTCATCTCCACCTTTTGCTTACATATCATAAAAACTGAGCCACGTTTTGTAACACTAAAAGAAAAAAAGAAGCTAAAAAGTGTCGGTGGATGATGCAAACTGCACTTTAAGTCGCTGTTCATGTTTTCTGATGTGGCATAACAATGCTGCTGCTGCTGCAGAGGTCAGTAAGGCAACACAACCACTACACGTTACACAAGTCAGTGCATGTCTCACAAAGCCACTCTTAACTAGAACACATCTGTAACATTGAGGTCTAAACTATTATTTGTATTAAAGGGGCTTTATGTAACAATCCGTAGCAATTTATGTGTATTAATCACTTTATTATTGACCATATGAGTGAGCAGATTGGAAAGTGACTCTCGGTTGCCTTCAACTACACGCCTGTGGACTGTTTGTTGAAGTTGTTTAACGCTGCAGGACTATGGATTTCTTTGTGAGGGACTCGGGTTGGATTTTAGAGAGCAGCAGTAGCCAACGCTAGTTCAGAAATTGAGTCCGCAAATATAAACTAACGACCGGCTTCCAGCACAACACAGAAGCTCCACAGAGCCCCTTTAAAGACGCATTATGTAGTTTTGAGGAAAACATTTTAATCAGAAGAGAAAGATCTTCGTTGACTGTTTTTTTTATGCCTAAACAAACTAAATAAACAAACTGTCTTTGCTTTCATAACTGAATAAACAAACTGACCTTATAAGGACAACACAATTTCATACTATTTCACTTTGTTTATATGTGGCGGACCCTGCCACCTTTCTAGCTTCAAACAGAGTTCTGGGGACTTTATTTTCCTCTGAGAACAGCTTGTTTATTCAGTTATGGAAAAAATATTTGTTTATTACCTCATTAATATTGAAACTATTAATGTCCTGAATTTGACCTACAAAACTACATAGTGCCCCTTTAAGTTTTTTATTTTTTTTACTGAATTAACAGACAAATTGTAGACCTGATATATTTCAATACAGATATTCCCCCCCTCCTAAGTATTCAGGTCTATGTTACAGTAAAACAAAATTAGGATTTTTCTAACGAGAAGTATACCTGGTAGAGTTTAAATAATAATAAAAAAACAAACTGTTACATGAACAAGGCAAGAGAACACTAGTTATATTGCTAAGTGCTTTCACAAAAACCCAATGCGAGAGGGCTTGAGAGACGGGTGCAGTGGCTCCGTAACTATGTAACCACACTCTAAACATACCGACCTTTCTGTGACCACTTTCAGTAGAGTAGACAGGCATGCAGGTCACAGTGAC
The DNA here is from genome assembly GCF_040436345.1 of Pagrus major. Taxonomy (NCBI): domain Eukaryota; kingdom Metazoa; phylum Chordata; class Actinopteri; order Spariformes; family Sparidae; genus Pagrus; species Pagrus major. The sequence continues at coordinate 19,989,128 of NC_133232.1, read as the reverse complement.
AGAATGCTTTGTGAACGTTAACAAAATGTAAACACACACAGTGGATTCAAAAACATGAAATTCTCTTGTAATTAGATGCATTCCATAAATTCGCTGCTAGGTTTAAATAACATCACTGTGCTACTGTGACAGAATTTCACTCTTATTGCAACTGGAAAGTTCTTTAATTTGTTTTATTCCAAAAAACAAAAAGTTGGCACCCCAGCTGATCTGTGTAATATTTACATTCTTCAAACATCTTCACAGGAACTGCTAAAAATATTTAAATGATAGCTTTTAAATAAAACACTGTTCAACTCCAGATGTGTCTTCAGGCCAAGCAAACATGTTCATATTTTATCCAAGTACAGCACCAAAAAAGACAAACCACCCCAGTTCGGATGTACAAAAAAGGAACACAACTACTCAACAGAAAACCTAAGCAATTTCATCAATTATACTGCACATGGCAGCGTCCTTGTCCCATATTTTGTCTCTCTTTGCAGAAGGGGCGCTCTTGTCCTGGTCACTTGCTGCCATACAGCTGGCACCTGCTTCTTCTACATCCATCGGTTCAGTTTTAAGTCTGGGGGCCTGCCCAGAGGAGCCACTAACACTAGCTACTGCTGACACACTCCTCGTCCCGTCACCAGCACCATCCTGTCCCTCCATCTGTGGTAAGTCGTCAGGTAAGGAGGCGAGGCACCCCTGAATCATCTCCACCACCCTCTCCAAATGTTTCTGGAACCTCTCAGCTGTCTCTAGCCTCTGTCTCTTCTGCACCTCCATCATCACCCTCAGTGTCTCCCTGGCTTGATGTGGCCTGTATTCATTTATCAGGTGGTGCAAATGAACAAACAGAAGCTTTAAATCCTCCAGCTTCTCCTCGCGCTTTATACTGCCAGGGCTCTTGATGAGGATGTCCAGCAGGTCCAGAAAGTTCACCAGAATGGACATGTTGAGCTTCTTAAGCTCCCGTTTGTGGTCAAACTGCACAGGATGGAGCCTCTCGATGCCTTGGCTCTCCAGAGGCCGGATGATGAGGTCGTCACACTGGAACTGGTTGCCAAACATCATGTAGCTGTCTCTGATAGGTGGTGGTGGCTTAGGAGCCAGACCTTTGCGGATGTTTTCATCTGTGTACTCTTTGATGTACTGCATAGGTGGAGGAGGCAGGGCACTAACTTGCTGTGGTTCACCCATGATGCTGACCTGTATCAGTGACAAAAATGTTAATTAGTCTGTTTTCATTACCAAGCAATGCTAAACAAGTTCTTCCTTTTAAAATAAGAAACAAGTTCCATTTTGTATACTGGCTGTGCGTTTCAAATCCCACATAAGGCTTCCTTTTCATTTTAACAGCAGCATACACTCACAGACGACCATTTTGTATTAAAAATGTACACACTGACATTATCAATTTTCAGCCCTAACTTAGTCTTTGGTTTGGGACACATTACATCTTCCCTTCTGGCTGAATGAAGAAAAACTCAGCTGGTTCGGAAGCATGTAATTGAAAACTGTCATAATAAAGTGTTCCTTTACATAGAGATGCGATACTGTCAAAACAAAAATCCTGTTTTACAAGTGTGTAAACATTACATGTCTCAAAGCAAATACATGTTACACAAGTGCATGCACATTGTGCAACAGTCATGCACTTTTCGTCAAGCAAAAACAATTTTAAGTATTAAGAGTACAAATTAGGGATACACCAAATTATCAGCCAAACATTGGTATCGGTCGTTATACAACTTGTTAAGTGCCTTCGGCCTATCAGCAAATAAGATGACATTGACTAATAGCAGTAGCCAATGATTATGTGTTGTGTAACTTTTCACTTTGCGCTGGTACCTTCATGAGTTATTGCTAGTAGCATTCCTCAGTTTTTAAGGCTATGTAAGTACTGGAAAAAATGTGACAGACGAAGAATAACAGCCAATATGGTCACAGGAACAGAGGTATGCTTACAGGGACAAGTGCTTTTCTTGCAAGACCCACCCTACTGATTGGTTGCCTTCGTGGCTTAAGGCATAATGATACAGAGACAGGATTTAAACATGCTGCCGTCCAGATATTTTTGTCTATTTATTGTTTTATTTGTCGACATAATCCTTAACACTTTTAAACTTTGCAGTCCAAGCCTTCTTAGGTTACATCTGTACTCCTAATTCTTCTGTTATTTATTTAGTTGTTGGAAAAGGATTTAGGCTAAATTTGTTACATTAGTACTTTTATCGACTCAGAATTTCACAATCTGTGCATCCCTAATAGAAGTATTCAAAGGATGGCCACTTTCAAAGTATTGACCAAAGTATTATTAATAATAAAAATAAAATACTAAAATATTAATGGAGTAATTTATAAATAAGCTTGGCTTTTATTGTTATGGTCAGTGTAGTGGTTAACCTTATGGTCTTCTTAGTTACAATAAGATATCAAAAACATCTGTCACTTACACCACTCAAAATTAGTTAGGGATATTGGGATATTTTAGTCTTTCACTTGATTGTTTATTCTGTGATATCTGAGTTTTTATTTTGTGTTCTGTGATTATAATGCGACACACTTTCATTTGACTTTTACTGCATACCCATGCACATACATCTATGCACCCATACCTCAATATCCCTGACTAATTTTGAGTAGTGTAAATATTGTGGAGTAAATTCATTACATTGCACACGTTACTCAGCTAATGTACCAGTGGCGTTACCTTAAAACTGTTTATCAAGGCAGCGCTTGTGGTCGAGTAGTATTTCGTAAATCAAGTCAAGATCTGTGCTTTTGTTTTCAAAGAGGCAAAACTGGACTGCTTCTTACGGCGCTGACAGATCCTCCCCATGGAAAGTCTGCTAGGACGAAATTAACGTTAGCCTGCTAACCCAGATGCTGATAACGTAACAAGGGAGCGACGATAATGACTTTAACGGCTGCCTGCCAGAGCAACTGATGAACAAATATTTGCATTTACTGTCTGAAACTTTTATTTACATCTCTGAATGCGTTGCTCGCCAGTCTACAACAACACATAAACGTTTAAGAGACAAGCGTAGCTAGCGGATTTAGCTACGTGGCTAGTTTTGGGCTAGCAGCACTTATGCTAACTAGTGTTAGTTACGTCGGTACCAAAAACCAACTAAAACTAACGGGAAGAAAAGAAGAGTGATGGTGCTTCTACAGACCTGTTAGTGACTCCTTAGATGCTGAATGTAGACTTTAGATGCGAAATGTAGCAGAGATAAGCTAATCGGACAATTAGCCCTAGCTCATGACTAGTTTGGCTCCTTCCAGACACTGACATGACGTTCCTGTCTGTCGCCACTCCATTGGCTGAACTGACCCCGTGACAAGTTTTGGTCGTTCGGATTGGACCGTATCTGATGAACAAAATAACGCTGATTGGTCGGAATATAATGAATGATTTGTTAATGCTTGTCTTGTAGTATTTGATCTATGATACAGTGATTCTTAAAAAATAGTGGTGGTAGAGATACAAGTAAAGATTATTTAACTGCTAACTTCAGTTTAACTAAAATAACGATGACTTCTAACACATATTTTATCATTTTTAATTTATGATTTAAAAAACGCCTTCTTATGAACAAAAATCTACAACGATAGCCTGGTATAAAAATAGGCTATATTACTATACTGTAACATAACAATATTATATGATAATAATAATAACATAAAAATAGGATACTATATTAATTATAGTTCATCTATTGAGCAGAAATACAGAAAATAGTCGTATAAATGGTCTTACATTAAAAAGCTGTAAACATATCTGTTACTGTTGTAAGTCATACTGTAAAAATTAGTATTAAGAGACAAAAAATCAAAATTTTGCACAAAAGCCCTGGTCCCAAACAGTGTGTAGGTATATGAAGGCCTTTTCCAGTTCACTTTAAAAATCAGATTTTGTTTTGAATTTTTTAAAGTCATTCATGTGCTTTAAATATTTCACCAAAATGTAGTAGTCTACTGATTCTGTCAAATCTCCAAAACAATATCTAAACTTTACACATTTGTATTGTTTGTTGATGAAATGTCAAACAAATCGCAGGAAATCTGAACAAGTAATTATTTAATTTGATTTGAAAACTTGTCTTTTGTGGAAACAGTTTTATAAGTTCTTCTCTACTTTAATCCCTTCATTTGTCCCTACTGACATTATTTTAATCATACACTTGTATAATTAATTGTAATATTTTTCCCCACCTGATATTTCTCTTTGTGTTGTCGTTATTCTCTCACACATGCACGTGTGCGGACACACACACACACACACACACACACCACAAATACACATAGCACTCACACTCACACCTCAAAAAGTACTACACCACAATGTCTTTTTAAAACTTCATGTACCTTTCCCGATACTCAGCCTTCCATAAAATACCTCAGTGAGTATATGTGGAATCGAACTTTTACACAGTTGTAAAAATTAAAACAACAAAAATAGAAATGTGTTTATTTATTTATTTTCATCCTCAGCTCTGATTTCCTTGTCTTTATTTTCTCTTCCTTTAGACAAAAAAGGTGCCTTACCTTTACTGAATATTGATTGAGACGCAGACTAAATTGTAGGAACAATTTTCCTGATGGTGGTGCTATAGCATCCAATCAAAATTCCTCACCTCATGTTGAAGCAACTGTATTGTTGCTTGGAGCTAAAAATCAACATTGTCTTTCTAACAATCCCAGCACAAATGTGTCTTCTTTGTTTGTTTGTGATTACTGTATGGAAGAGAGCGAGATGGAACGACAAAAAAAACAAGTAAGCTGAAACCATCTCATGAGCAGGCCTGCTTTAGAGAAAAAAAAAGCAGAGACAAAAGGATGACAGTGAGGCTGAATCAAAAAAGCAACAAGGGGAATTATACAGACAAGACAAAGTTATGTAACACCTCCCCAAAATCTTCATTATGGCAGCAACAATAGTGTAAATGACCCTGCATTGTCTGTAACCTGTAATGTTGTTTTCAGGTAGTTTTAAGTATGTTCTTTTGACAGTGAAATTGAGTTTATGTTTGAGTTAACACCGCTGTCCACTCTTTACGTTTTTACCAAAACTAGCTCAGATACCTTCAAAGAGCACATTTTGGTGGAAAATGTCAAACGTGCACTACTGTATGCTCTATGCAATGGCATATTGCAACATAGCCAGTGAAAGTATGTGAGTGAGAGAAAAAGAGTGTGTGTGTGTGTTTGTGTGTGTGTGTGTGTGTGTGTGTGTGTGTCTGTGTGTGTGTGTGCATACATGGGTGTTTGTTTGCTTGTACAACCCATTTCTTGCCGCAAGGATGTGGTTAACTGAGTGCAACAACTTCATTCCGGAAACTCATCGTCTTCAATCAAGTGATCATCCATTACTTTTTTTTTCTGTCACTGTGAGGTGCTCAGTCTGTCTCTGTTAACCAAAGCCACCAGTGTTCCTCATAGTGTAGTTCGTAGAGGTTAACATGTTTCCCAGGGTGATTTTGAGGGGAACTATGATTAAAAAATCTCAACAAAAGAAAAGAACATCGCCGTGCAACTACAAGGAGAGGTTTTTTGTCTTGGACACCCAGAACCTGAAGTATTCTGAACGGCGTCCAGGGGTAAGTGTGCACTCGATCGATTCATATATCAGATTTAAACTTGAAATTATACAATCTGTACATTTACCTTCCTGATAATAACCCACTATAATCTGAATCATATCCATGTGCTTCAGAAAAAGCCCATGGTGAAAGGTTGCATCGAACTGCACAGGATCAAGTGTGTGGAGATTGTGTGTAGTGAGGTCCCCATACCATGCAACTTTAAGTACCCTTTTCAGGTGAGCTTCGCTCTTTCTCTTAAAAGTGCACAAAAAATACATCTAATGTTTCATATAGTAAGTATAATATATGACTAAGTACGCAGTATGATAAAACATGAGAAAAAAGTTGTATTCTTTTTTAATTCAAATGTCTCTACAGGTTTTTCATGACAGCCACTACCTCTACATTTTTGCCCCAGACAATGATTGCCGTCAGAGATGGGTCAGAGCTCTCAAAGAGGGTAAGCGCATTTAGATATTGCAACAGATTATTGTGAACCCTTCATTGTACATAATTTACACTACATCTTCTTTGATTCTGTCTGATATAGAGACAAAACATAACAATTTGGTTGCGAAATACCACCCAAACTTCTGGATGGATGGAAAATGGAGATGTTGCCAACAAACAGAGAAACTGGCGGCAGGTTGTCAAGTATATGACCCACTGGGCTGTGGTTTGTATTACTTCTTCTCATTGTTTCAAACACATTTCAATCATTGCATAATGCAGTTATCTATGATTTTCTAACACGCAAATAAGGGCAAATCTTGATCTGATGTGAGCGGTGTTGCATAACTTCTACAAAATGGTTTAGTATAAAACTGCATTCACTTTCATTTTTCTAATTTCTCCACAGCTTCTAAAAAGCCGCTTCCTCAACTCCCAGATCCAGAGGTACCACTTTGTAAAGCATAAATAAGATGTGCTGATGAAATATTTCGGGTGTGGTAGTCACTACCGTTCAAATTACAGGGGATAGACAAAATAACCTCTTAGATATTTATTCTGTAGCTTGTTTGTCCAGAAGTTGCCATTCTTTTCAAGACTATTTCGCATTTAAGCAACACTTTCAAGACTGATTCCCTCAACATCTTTAATCACCCGCAGTTTGGCACACATGATTTTGTGTCTTGTGCAGCTCAGTTTGTTATCTTGCATATCTCATGTCTTACGATTGCTAGGCCTCCTCTATTATGTGATACCTGTTGGAAAACGTAACATGAATATTATCTAATCATGGTTGGGAGGGTTACTTTTAAAATATATTCCGAGTTACTAGTCACCTGTTAAAAAAAGTACAGTCAGTTACGAAATCCAAGTATCACAACATTAAAGTAACGTAACTTGATTTATTTCCGTTACATATACAAATAAAGACGAGCTACAAGAAATATTAACAAGATGACTTTAATTTAGTCATAAAGAGAAAGATCTTCATTGCCTGATTTTGTTACGCCTAAACAAATTAAATAGACAAACTCTCTTCACTTTAATGACTGAATAAACTGAATAAACAAACTGACCTTAAAGGACAACACAATTTCATACTGTTTTTCTTTGTTTGTATGTGGCGGACCCTGCCACCTTTCTAGCTTCAAACAGTGTTTTGGGGACCTTATTTTCCTCTGAGAGCAGCTCGTTTACTCAGTTATGGAAACAATAAATGTCTCTGAGTTTGTATTATTACCTCATTAATGTCATAATATTAAAATTCTGGGTTTTAATTTCTTCTCCAAAAACACATAGCGCCCCTTTAACGAGTGTGTATTCTGTAGGAACACACTCCTGTGTATTTGATTTCACTCGAGACTAGATTGATGTTGTCATGCATGCAGGTGCATGGTTACAGAGTAGTATGCAATTCTTTATTTTAAAATTATAGTCCTGTTAGTAATCCTCTTTTTTGTTGAATGTATGTGTAATCTAATTACATCTTTTATTCTTTAACTTTACCAGAATACAGCTACCTTTTTGTGTATCCTGATTACATAATCAGGTCACATGTATTCCGTTACTCCCCAAGCCTGTATCTGATGTAAACCAAATTGTGTTATGATCCAATTTTCTGCCTGCAGTGTGTTTACATCTGTTTTGTGTTTTGTCTGCCGCTGTTTGTTTTTTTTTTTAAAGAAAATGTGAAATGTTTTTAGAAGTATTACAAATATGTTGCTAAAACAGACTGAGTGTGTAACTTTGAAATTTTATAGCTCAATAATATTTATAATCAGGTTGTTTTTTTTTAAAACCCTGTTAGATGAGGCTGGAAGATGGACAACCGAGAATGGTCATCGCCCTGCAAGACTACACACCACTCAGAGACGATGACTTGCCTCTTAAGAAAGACCAGGAGTACGTCCTGATTAACAGCTCTCACTGTGAATGGTGGGCCGTAGAGAATGACAGGGGGTAAGGCACATAAAATGAAAGATCTCAACAGCAACTTTCACCGTACCAGTAAGTTTGATTATGATTCGATGATTAATTCCTATTTTTCCCCACCGACCCCTCATCAGAGACACAGGCTTTGTACCCAGTACTTACGTAGCTGAAAAATGTGGCAACAACTTTGAGAGATTTAAGTAAGTTTGATTTTGTGTTTCTTCTCTGTGCATCTAACGGTTAACATGTCTGCAAATCCATTCTGTCATCTATAGAATGAATTCATTTGTGGTTGTTTTGTCTCGTCACAGGTGGTACAACAAAAACATAACCCGAGGGGAAGCAGAGGAATTGTTAATGAAAGAGGTAAAAACAATGTCAGTATTTAAGGATTCCATTATCAGTTGTGTTCTGCATCCAGCTGTCTTTTAAAAGAAAAAGAAAACCAAACAATATTTCAGATGATAATTAGCAGGATGTTGCTCGTGCATGCACTTCTGCTGCGACTGTGCCAGCCACAGCGATCTCACATTTGCAAAATTAATGCAAATGCACCTGCACACTCAGAATCCGACATGACATGGGACATGAAAAATGTTTCACAACCACAATGTTTCCTCCAATGTTGAATTTCCTGCAGCGGGGTGCTTTGTTAAGTTTTGCAAGTGGGAGGTAGAACAGTCATCCATCATGTATTGCTAAAACTGAAGACTAGGCCGGTGCTGCTATTAGCTGCAGATTAAACAAACCATCAGTAAACATGTCTAACATGTGTATTACATATGTATTTATCTAATGTGGATGATCTGATGTTGTTGGAACGCTCTACTTTTAGGGAAAAGAAGGTGCGTTCATGGTACGTGACTCGAGACAGGCAGGAGTCTACACAGTGTCAGTCTTCACCAAAGCACCGGGGTAATTCTGACTCTTTTCTGACATACGTAACTGTTACAAATAATGCTATATATGTACAATACCCCTGGTGTCTACATTTGTATCACCTTATCTTTGAATGACTTGTTGAATAAAAGCATCACTTTATTCTCCTCAGGTCTAATGGGGAGAAGAATCCGAGAGTGAAACATTACCAAATCAGGCAGACAGAAACAGGAGAGGCCATGTTTTACTTGGCAGAAAAGTACCTGTTCATCACCATTCCTGAGCTCATCCATTATCACCAGCACAATGCTGCCGGTAAGTGTGCTTTCTTTCCGCATGCAACAGATATTTATGCGAATCGCTGTAACAAATGGGATGATGAGATGCCTCATAAATGAATAAGTATTCATATGTTTGTGTGTTATGTGCGTGGCAGGCCTGATAACACGTTTGAGACGCCCAGTCTCTCAGGGCGGAGGCTGCTCCCAGGACATTACTGATCCCTCAAAAGGTTAGATGGTGGACTGTTGTATAAAATGTTGCATAAAATGGGTGAGGCTTGTTGTTGCCTCGAAGTGGGTCAAGTGGTTGAAGTAGCGGTGAATGCAATCACAGCTTAATGCTGAAAATCTTGGTTTTGCTGACCTCTAGTGATTCTCACAGACGTATGCTCAGGATGTGTTCTAACTGGTGTTGTGCAACAACCCTGAGGCTTTCATAATTCTTTGACTGTAATCAGTAAAACCTGTTTCGTAATCTCATTGCCAACTATTTCAATAATTATGTGAGTTACCGTCTAAACCTTCACATCCTTGTCATCCTCACCGCCTGTCTGCTGCTCCACAGATCAGTGGGAGGTGGACCCAGAGGAGCTGACCTTTGGCCAGGAGTTAGGCAGCGGCCAGTTTGGGCTGGTGCTGGAGGGAACATGGAACCAGAGGAGGGTGGCAGTGAAGATGATACGAGAAGAGTGCATGTCTGACGAGGAATTTAAAGAAGAGGCTAGAGTCATGATGTAAGTGCAATTCATGACCTTACATTGTTCAGGCAGAGTTATCCAAAAAACACTCAGCTTATGTATGCGTGTGCTTTTAACAGGAGATTGTCTCATTGCAAGCTGGTTCAGCTCTACGGTGTGTGCACCCAGCGTTCTCCCATGTGTCTGGTGTTTGAGTTCATGGAGAACGGCTGTCTGTCCGACTACCTGCGAGCCAACAAGGGGCGTTTGTCTCAGAACGTGATGTTGGGGATGTGTCTGGATGTCAGTGAGGGGATGGCTTACCTGGAGAGCTCCAACTTCATCCACAGAGATCTGGTAAAGTGTAAACCAGCAAATGAGAATTTTTTCATGATAAACTTTTGTATCTCAGTTGTAATAGTTAATCCTGTGTTTCTGTCCCTTGCAGGCTGCCCGGAACTGTCTTGTCTCACAGAACAATGAGGTGAAGGTGTCTGACTTTGGTATGACCAGGTAATACTTTTCACAGTCTGCTTATTCTTTACTGAATCTTCTAACCGACGTATTGTGAAATATTTATTATGCTTTTACAATGGTTAAACTGTTGTCTGTCTGCTCTCTGCACTTTAGATTTGTGCTTGATGATCAGTACACCAGCTCCCTATGCTCTAAGTTCCCTGTCAAGTGGTCGGCCCCGGAGGTCATCAAATTCTGCAAGTTCAGCAGCAAGTCCGACGTCTGGTCATTTGGTGCGTTCGTGTGTCTGTGCCGTCTGACTTGCTGTCTTTGTCATACAACATCCTTACTGTGTCTTATTTTTGAACCATTCATATAATTTGGAGGTTCCATGTATAGTTGTCACAGGAAAACATCACATTGTGGGAGTTTTGCAATCATTTGGTACAATTTTGAATAGGACACATTGTATCTCAAACACACATGGCAAAAATCATGTTGTGGGAACCATAGTTACAGAAGCAATTTCCGGACACACATTTTTTTAACTTCTGAAAAAAATATTGCACTGCACCTTTTTAATTTACTATATTTAACTGATTTATTCAGTTGTACAAACATGTACATGTGCCACAGGTGTAACTATTGGTAGCCAAATAATTTTCATGGAGTAATGCCAATTGGTGGATTTCCAGTAATCTCCAAGATGTTAATACTGCAAGGCCCATCGCCAAAATCGGAGTTTAAACAGGCAGCAACATATCAACTTGGCATGGACAAGAGTCAGTGTTCAGAGGCTGTGATTTAATTGTATCCAACAGATGATAAAAATAAATCACAAATTACAACTTCTATTATCGATTTCAACCCATATCAGATCGAGTAGCAATGGGCTGTATTACACAATCTGATATTGCTGTGTTGGTGTTGTTCCTGGAACATCGTAATGAATGTTACTCCAGGACCATCACTGAAACGGAGAAATCATGTTATTGTAATGTCATAGCTTTGTGACATTACACCTGAAAAATACACACAGGGGAGAAGTTATTCTTTCAAACGTGTTTAACGTTGTGAAAGGGTCTACTTTAACCCAAGCCCAATTTTCCTGAACCCTTTGTTGCCTTAACCTAACCAATTATTTTCTGTTGCCTAAACCTAACCTAACAGCAACAGAAAACTGAAAAGTAATGAAACAGTAATACAAACTTTAAATTGTAAGTGATGCAGCTAGATGTGACAGTTCTGTAGGTTATACAGGATGTGTAAAATGTACAACAAAAGTAAACTGTTTTTAAGTAGAAATAGTCATTTGGAGGGAAATACACAGCTATATGTGGCTAAGAGTACTGCTAAATGGATGAATTTATTGCTCTAAAAGTAGTTTATAATTCAACAAAATCAGTCTGATCTCTTACTTTGGATGATGCATGTCATAATCATTAAATAAAAGTTAACATAGAACAAAGATGCAAATGATTAACCAGAGACACAAGAACTTGATTCTGGTGTCTTCATCACATAAAAGATCAACTGACCTACAGCCAATCTTTCTATAGGTGTGTTTATTCTATAACTGTTCACCCCTGCTCAGGTGTGCTCATGTGGGAGGTGTATAACGAGGGCCGTCTTCCTTATGAGAACCGCTCGAATTCTGAAGTGGTGGAGTCCCTGAACACAGGCCTGAGGCTCCTCAAGCCCCGCTTGGCCCCAGATGCTGTCCACCTGCTCATGGAGTGGTGCTGGAAGGAGGTGGGCACAGGAGTTTAACATATTCTTAGAACAGCTGACATACAACATTACTTAGACAGCAAAACTTTTTGTAACAATGCTTTGTTTTTTCACGATTTCATTCTCAGAAACCAGAAGATCGTCCATCCTTTGCTCTTCTCTTGCATGAGCTGGCCTCTGTCTCAGATATGTGAACCAAGAATTGAGGTTGATAACTATGAAAATAGCTATATTTATTTTATTTATTGATTTATTGCTCATAAAATATCTGTAAAGTTGTTGTTATTAAGATGATTACAAAGCCTGGATTTTGCACTTTATCTGTTTCTATTGTAAACAGGCTAATTCACACAGTCCATTCATGCAGCTACTGCTGCTCACTGCAGGTTCATGTTAGCCTTTGAAATATTCTGTAAATTAAACAGGTGAGATGGTTATGTTGTTTAATCCACTGTTAATTAAATGAATCCATGTGATTTGTGTTTTCTATATATTTTCAGCACCACAATAACTGTTATGTTAGATATTTACAGAAGTAAGTAACGCATTTGATTTTCAGAAATGATTCTTAAAGTTGACATAGATGTAATAATTGAGATTTAAAAAACAACTTGACCTCATATGTGTCTTTTGATAATCAGCCACCCTCTGTGAGCTTGAAAGGCAGCTGCAAAAAGCTTGTTATTTGCTATCTTGAATTCAGGTCAGATGCAATGAGTTCCAATGACAGAAACATCCTGAATGTGTCCATAGAAACAGAAACGTCTGCTGCAAGAACTACTTGCTTTCAGCTTAGTATGTAAGCTTCGAATGGTCACAGTTTTGATGAATATCCTACAACATTTTCTTCAAAGTTCCTGCAAAAATGCAGTTTGGATATGGATACACATAAGTGGAAATGTAAAAAAACAAAAACAATCATTACTTGGACCAATGTAGTGAGTATATAGGGATCACAGTATAATAGATGAATCAGTTTCCGCTCCGTCTACCAAGTCAGGTGTTCTGGTCTGTGGTTGTGGCCAAAAATGGCAGTAAAGGTTAGAAAATGTTCTCTGGCCCAGAGAGACTTTGACACTCACACTGTCGCAAAATATGTCAAAGTACAAAGTCAAAGCTGGATCTTTGCACTTGCACTGTGTAAAATACATTCAGTCTGTCATTTAGTCATCCACTTAATGATAATTTAATAATGCTAATAATTGAATATGTGGCTAGCCTATAGGCCTACAATGCTGTATATAATATCCTTATGCATTATACATCTATTTTTACACGTTTGAAATGAATTAAAAAACACATATACACTGAACATACACTATGCTATACTGAATGAAGAGTTTTTACTGGTCATGCATCAGTCTCAATTTAATATTGATGTCCCAGGACCATCAGCGAGAAGATTGGCAATTTCTGTATAGTTATTCTTAATGTCTGTCACTGGGTTGGATAAGTGTTAAAATGATATTTTATGGTGACTGCTAAGGATAAATTGAGGGGTCTCAGCCCGAGGAAGGAAACAGCCCTAGTCTGGTGATACAGGGCACTAAAACAAAGCTTACTTTGTTTCTCCATCGTCATATTACAGTTATTAATCTTACATAGCCACATTACATCACCACCATGCATCCTCCAAACAACTGCGTTTCAAAAAAAGAAAAATAGAAATAAAAACACAATGGGTCTTTCTTTCATTCGCTCTCAGAACAAATGCATGCCCTAGCCCAGGGGTGACCAAACTTTTGTCCTTGGTGGGACAAAATTGGAAATTAATGGTGGAAAAGAAGAAGAAACCTACAGTATTGTATTGCAAAGAGGAATAAGGCCACTAGGATCCTAAGTACCCCTAATGGCATGACTTCCTGAGCAATGTGTCACTGTCCACCTTGTTCAGATTATGAAAAATGATTAATAATTAGGTTTCCACATTTTTAAACAGCATTTTTACCTCACAAAAAATAAACAAGCATAAATAGCAATTAACTTTATTGTTATTTATTTATTTTTCTAAACATCTGGGGGGGACAAATCAACCCTTATGGTGACAGGCCCCATTTTGGGCAGCTCTGCCCCACCGCTTTTGTCCACAGGGGGCGCCAGAATCAACACATAAGTGAAGTCCCTTGAAGCTGCTTTAAAAAAATAAAAATGACAAGTCGGACATCATGGTGTCAATTTTGCACTGGGGGGGGGGGGGGGGGGTCTGAGGTGACAATAATTAAATTTTGTCCTGTATCATTATGAGATGATTACATTTTGTTTCACTTCATTTAAAATGGTTTCGCCTCTAAACTCTATCACCATGAGCACCACAGATACACTATAATCCCAACAGAGCTATGCTAATATATATAGTCTATTTATAATGTTTTATTTGTTTCCTCCCATATTAAAATGTACCATTAAGAGGCTCAGGGGGGGCTCCTCCTCCTCCTCCTCATCATCATCATCATCGCCCATCGCTTCAGTGTGACTGTCCCTTTAAGAAAATGCACTTGCAGCCATTTTCTGCTCTTTGTGTGGGGTGGATTAGCACAGGGTAGGCACTGGGCGAAACTAGAGCATCAATCGGCACAGAAGACGAGGCGCAAAAAAAAATAAATAAAAAAAAAAAATCAGCAAACACTGGACCGCCGTCGCAGCCCGCGACACCGTCACGCCCGTCTTTGTGTCTCGCCGGACGGACATGCGATTTACAGGTATGTGGCAGGAGCAGCGGCGGATGGAGCCGCAGCGCTCCCAGATGAACGGGGCTGCTGATGTGCGGCTGGGCTAGAGATGATGGCTGGAGACCGGGGGGAGCTGTTTTTCTCTCTCTCTCTCTCTTCCTCCTGGCACTGTGCATCACTCACCAAATCGCAAACATGATAAGAAATAGCTGCACGATAACGCCGAGTAATCTCTCTTTCTCTCGCTTTCGCTCCCTCGTGAGGCGGATCGAGCGACCCGGTTTTTTTTTTCTCCTCGGGATTATTCTGACACATGAATGGGATCCCCGTTAGCCTACATCGGCATCGTAGCTCACGCTGAGATGGGTGGGGTGAGGAGAAGGGTGCCCGCTAGCGAGCAAGTGCACGCTGATGAAAGATGTGATCGCGGGCGAAGCTGGGCGATTTTCTGGGCTGATAGAGAGAAGAGATGTCCGCTATGATCAGAGGAGGAGGAGGGAGGGGGTTGATGCTTCTGATGGCTCCATTTCACATCGCTCTTTCATCATTTTATGGGCCTATTTTTTCCCCTTCTTTCTTTCCCCTCTCACACATACCACCGCCTTGACCCATCCGACCAGCAGGGCACAGCGTGTAGATGAGAGCAGGCAGCGTCAGGGACGTTTTCACGGCGGCCTGGAGCCGATCAACAGGCCTGGTGACTGATCCACCAACGACAGGTTCACCTACTTCCGTCTAAACGCCGCTGTTTGCTTTTTCACGATCATCATGCATCGTGGCTCTGCTCTACAACACACGTATGGATGTGGATGCTTTTGCAGACTCACTGAGTTGTAAATGCCAGCCCCCTCACCAGCCAGCAGTGATGTAATGATGAGGCTGTGGGAGCTCTGCTGCTGCTAATGCTCATCCAACCTGCATGGGGAGGATCACTGTCATATTCCAGTCATATATCTGGTCCATTTTTTATATGTTTTTTATTTAAGATTGCCTAAACAGATGTGTCTCAATGGAAAAAATGTCACTTTTAATGTGAAAGGAAGAGGACAGACATGCACAGGGTTCGTTATGTAAGAGATAGTGTCTAGATTAGTGGTTGATTACTGTGAATGTGTGTTGCTGAAAGATAAATCAGTGTGCAGACCAGCAGAAGATGAATGGCCACTATTTTTTTTTTTTTGATTAGGGATGCTCGATCAGCTCGACATGAGGAAAAATATATTTTAGGCTATCAATCGGTATCAGTGAAATTCTAGCTGATAAATAGAGCCCACGATATGAGGCCAAGTTGCTTTCATTGACTGAACGAGAGCAGCGTTTGCAGTACTCCAACACAGCAGATGGCTGTTTGCAGCGTGAAAGTTGGTTTACGATCCACCAGTAAGCAGTGGGATATTAAATTACCCGTCTGTGCTCACTACTTCTTACCTTCTTACCCTCAGGTGTGCATAAACTACAGGTTAGCAGCTTATAGAAAATACAAACGTGGTGAAATTTTCACTTATCTTATCTGTATCGGCCACGAGAAGCAGGTGATGATTGGTTATCGGCATCCGTATCACTTGTTTTGATCAGCAGTTAATTGTTTAAGTAGCAAATCCAGCCAACATGCCAAATATTCACTCAGTCCACTTCGCCAGAAGTGAGGTTTTTTCTATGTTCTCCATCTGATGTCATTGTAAAGTGAATGAATTACCAGACCACACAAGATTTTTGAATGGTAGAGCGCTGAGGATACTCACTCATAGATACCAGCCACATGAATACGCCCAATTTTCTTTTTTTTCATCAACAACAATGAATAATTTCTTGAAAAACTGACAAAAATGTCAAAATTTTAAAGAAAATGAGAAAAAATTCCTGTAACCTATCTTGATCTGCACCAATTGGGTCTATTCTGGGCCAAGACCCATCCTGCATGCTCCATGAAAATCTGTTTAGTAGTTTTTGTGTAAACCTGGTGACAAACCAACAAACCAACAAAAGACAGAGCTGAAAACGAAACCTTCTCTGTAGGGGTGACTGAAAGAACCTTTAGATTCTCCCCATGATGTGGCTGTAATTAAGCTGGCTTTGCTGTACTAGCTTTTTAGTTATATGGCATAACGTACTACTTATTTTTCTCAATCCAGTGATTTGAGAGGATAATAAGCACAATGCCTTTAAACAAACAGTAAATAACCAGAAGAACAAACAGCCAAAGAAAAAGGAAGTGGGGTTACGCAATGTGGAAAAACTGTGACATTTTACTAAAACTTTACATAAGCTTCACACTTGCTCATGAAACTTTGTTTATGAACCGATAAAAGAATATCCTGTCTGTACAAAGGCTGGTGATGCGGGTTTTTGTGTACTATTCTCTACCTGTCAAGCTCGGTCACGTGAGCCAGGCTTATGTTGCATATTCATGTGACGGTCATTGTTGCGGGTCTAAAAGGGCAGCATGACATCATGGGGTATCATGAGACGACAGCAGTTTTGCGTCGGGCTCTCTTAAAACCACAATCAGCCTGTCAAATACCTCCGTCAGCCGTCCTGCACATGATGACACACTGTAGACTGCACAGATGCTGCTGGAACACACATGTGACTGATGTCTATGTGTGTGTGTGTGTGTGATCGTGTTGTAAATGATCATGTGTAAGTGCCTGTCCTAATGCTTTCCTCCACGCTGATCGGATCTCATCTTATTGTGAGGATGATGAATATATATTACAGAGCTAGCCTTGGGGGGAGATCCCATTGAGTGGTGTGACCCTGGAGTTGACACACTTTCTCTCACTCTGTCTTCCTCTCTGGCAAGATGTATTACACAAACGGCCAGCGGCACATACCGGTCATGATATTCTTCTACAAATAATGTATCATCTGTTTCAATGCTGGTAATGTTTTGAGCACTTCCTCGATTCTTTGCTGGTTTAGTGTTGCCATGAGGAGATCTGACCACAGCTCTTAAAGGTGCAATATGTAACAACTGGCCACCCGTCGTATTCATAAACAAACATGGCAGCGTATCGCCAGAGTAACCGCTAACTGCTGCCAATTCTAGCTATGGTTAGCTGGTTAGCTTGGTAAGCTGTGCATCTAGAGGTCTGGACTGGAGGTCGTAGCACCAGGGGAGCGTTGGGGTTTGGAGCGGGCTAGCTTCTTAGCATGCTAACTTGAGTAGATACCTCTGCAACACAAGACATAGCAGTCTTTAACATAACAATAACACTGTTATTTATTCGCTCTCAGTTGATATTTTAGAATTTTTCCAACTAAAATTCTTGCACATTGCTCCTTTAATGTATATAAGCTTTAGTTTCAACGTCAGAGTTGCCTGGGGGGAACTTTGCCGTGCATATCAATAAAGGTTCTGTGTTAAATTCTCCCAAGAGTCCAACTACTGTATGGGTTCTGTGAAGCGTTGTCACGTGTGGCCTACAGCTAGGTTACCAAGTGTCCAGAGGGGAATGAAGGGGCCCTTTGCTTTGTAAAGATGCACAGACACACCAACTGTTGAACAGAGTCGGGTACAGGGTGGGAAAGTTTATTCAGCCAATTCAGGCTTCAGTCTGTGTCTGTATTCCCAAGCACAGATGGGAGTTTAGTAGCTCTGAGCATGTTTATCTGCCTGACAGAACCCCTTGTAGCGAGCTGCATGTTTCCTTTTCTATAAGCTGAACAGTTAAAAATAACCAGTCGAGTCTTCAAAGAGGCAGAGAATGACTGAATCCAGGTTGTGAAGTCAACAGCAGTGGGAAGAATACAGGAAACAACATTTATTTTAACATCGGCAGTGTTACAGTGTTACAGCAGCACAGGGGCCTTCATTAGTGTACAAGAATAGAGTTTCAAATCTGCAGGCCTTTTAATAGTTTTTATTCTCGCATCACATCAACATTAGTGAGACCTCTATCGTTACTTGTACCCTTTTCACAGTGGATGAAAACCCCACTAACACAACACAACACCTAGGCGGACACGCTAATTTACTCCCCTTCACAGAATGCGTGTTGAAGTTAAAGCCGCCGGATTGTTAATACTTTTCCATCCGTTTCCATCCAGGCAGCGCTCGAACATTGTTCGGTCGGCGCTGAGTTTGAAAGAGAGACTGAAGTAAAAGATTTTGAAAAATAACCTCCGTTAACGATGTCATTGGCTGATCCATACTGATCATGTGCAACTAACAGAGAAAAGAAGTAAAGAGGAAGAAGTGAGACGTCCCACTCCTTAGTAAAAACAATGTGTCCAATTTAGAATATTATTAAGACTAAAAGACAAAAGAATCCAGTAGACCTTAGTCTAGATTAGACTAGATTATGTGCCAATACGCTGAAGTGTCACTCACTTAGGACCATTTGAATTTTGACGACTCTCACACGGTCTGATTTTGGCCTCGAGGCACAGCTGGTGGTTCACCTGATTGTAAATATAACTTCTGTGCATGTTCACTTTGACAGTTTGATGTGACAGGAAACTCCACCCACCTCCTTTCTCACTTCATTTGTGATCATGTTAATGCGTCTGCACATTTGGGTATGAGAAACAACAATGTGAATGTATGATGTAGGCGTCCGTCTGCATCTTTAAAGGTAACGTACAACCAAACTTACTACGACAGTTATTACAACGACGATCTCTAGTTTGAAAATATATAATGATATGTCTTCCTCTTGGGTAATTTAGTGAACACCTTGAAAAAGCAAATGCTTGATATTGTCACTCAGGGTCAGGGTTGACATGTTGTCAGTATGCTGCTGCTTTGCTAGATGTATCGACTGCCACTTGTGTGTAGACGTCTTACTGTGTTTTTCATCTATCTGCTCGTGCGATCATCAGTCTGTGGCTGACTTTCACTTTGTCTACCTGTGGCGAGGAGAAGAGAGACAGTCATGTTGTAGTTTTATCTGCCTCTTTTCTCTTTGCTGTTCGGCCTCTGGCCCTTTCAGCTCTAGTTGTGCTCTCTCTGGCTGTGAATATTAAGCTGATTATGGGCCCTGTCAGCCCTGTCTGCCAGGTCAGACGTAAAACACACATTTCTTAGAGGCACATGATATATGGGTGGGCGCGTACACACTGCTTTGGCTGGGCCGATGCTTAATAATGAGGAAAAGGACACTGCAATGACTGTGCTGTTTTAAGGGGGTCTAGTCATTTATTTCAAGGACGGATCAAATGTACAATGATAATGATAGCTGTGGATTTTTAAGCCACATGCACGAGGCGCACGCACATTCTATGTTCATATACAGTATTTCATCATCTTTTGATTTGAATTAAAAAATATAAACTCACGTCTGTGATTTAACATCATTTAACGTCGACTGCCTTTGCAAGATCGCACATTTTGCGTTTGTCAGATGTCATTCACTGCCAGACCGTTCTCTGCTGCTCTCAGATCGGTGAGATTTCCAGGTCTAGGCACTTCAAGAATTATACGCTTCAGACGTGCCTCGAGCTAAATAAAAAGCTAGAACGGAAACAGTGTAGGAGCCTCTGCCCTTTACTTCCCCTGAGCTTAATCTGGTATTGACATATAGTGAAATGTGAGAGGATACAGGTGCAGGATGAACACACAAAAATACAGCAGAGCATAACTAAAACAGGGTTTCCAAAGAGGAAGTGGGGTCGTCTAGACATTCAAAGAGAATAGATGGTGTATCTGTTTTTGAGTTTTTGAGAAAAATCATGTAACTATAGCATTTCAATTGTGATATGTCACCTCTGTGTTGATCTATTGATTGTGCATCTTCTAACCATTTTACCATCCATCATGTTCCAGATGTATTAATCTGACCAGACTTTACGCTGCATATTAACTTTTGATTCTTCTTGGTTGAGTTTGCGTTCTTACTACTGTCACTTGAAGTTGAAGCAGCCGGACATTTGAACCAATTATCCATTACTTTTACTTTTACTTTAACTTATTCAACCATTTTCCCATTAATGTTAGCTAACAATTTAGCTAACTTATTGAACCATTTCCCCATTATTATTATTATTATTATTATTGTTGTTGTTATTATTATTATTTTTAGCTGTTTTGCAAACATTTTCAATGATTTTCCCTTTACTTTTAGCTAACTATTCAGCTAACTTATTCAACTGTTTCCCCAAATATTTAAGCTAACTATTTAGCTAACCTATTTAACCATTCTCGCATTATGTTTAGCTAACTACAAAGCTAACTTATTCAACCATGTTCCCATTGGTATTAGCTAACCATTTCAACCTTTTATCATATACTGTAAGCTATATATTTTAACAGACTATCCATCACTTTTAGTTCTCTATTTTAACTACTTATCCACTGCCATTAGCGATCTATTTCTGTTTCAACGTCTCTGCTCACTTGCTAATTATGTAATTTTCATACATTGTTAGTTGCAACACATAATGTTCAGTTGTTGTCACTCAATATGCTTATATTTACTTTACTTACCAAATTTCTGTTTTATCAAAGCTACTTCACAAGCTCTCCAAGTTCCCCCGTGGCAACTGTAAATGTGACCCCCTGGGGAACCAGGACCTCAGATTGCATACTAAGTCCCATTATCTCATATCCTCGCTCTGTCTTCCTCTGTTTCTGTCAGACTGGGGTGTTGTGTGAGTGACGCTTTGTTACCATGACGACCCACGTGACCCTGGAGGATGCCCTGTCCAATGTGGACCTGCTGGAGGAGCTGCCCCTCCCGGACCAGCAGCCATGCATCGAGCCCCCTCCTTCCTCCATCATGTACCAGGTACGCACCCACACCCACTGTCGCCGCCGCCTGCCACCATTACCCCCCAGTTGTTCATACTTTCTCAATGCACCCCTTTCACTCCGCTCTCCCTCCTTCCGCAGGCGAATTTTGACACCAACTTTGAAGACAGGAATGCATTCGTGACCGGCATCGCTCGTTATATAGAGCAAGCCACGGTCCACTCCAGCATGGTGAGATCTGCGCTCCACTTTTTAAAACACACACATGCCGTCGTGTTTATTTTTGCATCTGAGTAGCTGAATCAATTTTTTGTTGTCTATTTTAAATAGTTGCTGTTCCCCTTTCAATAAACACAAAGCTGGCTGTGGGAAGCGGCCTCACACCCTTAAAGAGAGCCTTGTTTTTCTGAATTGATTATCATTTGGCTCTTTTGTTGGGATTTGGCTCGGCTTGTGGCAGGACACACACACACACGCACACACTAGTACACTCATATAGATACACACTTCCCTCACACACTGGTGAATCAGGCAGGCAATGGACCAGTAAACCTCTTTCCCCTGATGGTGAATGAATGGAGAGTGTGATTGGACTGGCAACGAGGGGAAGTAGTGCTTTATTTAACCTTAGTTAATCAGGAAGTCCCATTGAGGTTGAAGCCAGTCTATTTGAGGGACTCCTCGCTCTAGCCAGAGTGATGGAGAAGTCTGTCTCACCGACTTCTGAATGAAAGAAATGTTCCCCTGCTGAAATATTTATCATGTCCCATTCATCTGGAAGTTATGACTCGTCTGAGATATATTCCGTTTCACAATAATCCGATAATGCCTTGTTATGTGTCTTTGCTAAAGTAAGAAATACAAGGAACTGAGGGGTCCGCTCCAAGCATTTCTCCTTTTGAAATGTGCACATAACTGTGCATTAAGAATGAAGGTTGTCTCTTGTTGTGTTCTGTCCGTTTGTGCAGAATGAGATGCTGGAGGAAGGACATGAGTATGCTGTGATGCTTTACACTTGGAGAAGCTGCTCCAGAGCCATTCCCCAGGTAACACACACACACACACACACACACACACACACACACACACACACACACACACACACACACACACACACACACACACACACACACACACTAAGCTTGAGCAGTATATCTGTTTTCTTATAACTTCATACCTTCCTGACATTTCACCGGGGTATAAAGTACATGACGGGATCTGTTTTTTAAATCAAAAGCTGAGCTGCTGGTGATAGACGTTTTTCGCTATCAGCTAACAGCTTGCTAGTTCTCCTCCTGCTGATTTCAACATGGAGTTGTTGTCTCACAATGTAGTAGTTCAGTTTGTCATTTGCTAAGGGACGGTGAGTTATCCATACATACAGACATACAGACATACATAATCCCCTTTCATCCAGGAGGCATCCTGGGGAGGATTTTTATTCATCCTAAACACATCGGTGGCACGTGCTGTGCACTGCAGTTTGGGGATGCACGATATGGATTTTTTTTCAGCCAATATCGCTAACTGATAATTACCTGCTTCTCATGGCCGATACTGATAAGATAACAGATAATTTCACATGTTTGTGTTTTAAAAAGAAGTTCATAACCTGTAGTTTATGTACATGTAACCTTTATCCCTTTTTTTCTGAACGAATCATGTTGTCTTCCTTTGAAACTCTAAAAAATGTTTACATCGGTTGACATGGCTCTCTAGTCTAAGTTTAAGTTACACACTGCTAACTACTGTATCAGAGTGTGCAGATGCTGCGCTTGTTAAGTCAGTGAAAGCAAAATTGCTTTGTTTTATCGGCTCTGCTTATTGGCTATAATTTTAGCGATACAGATAAATAGCCTCCCAACACCACTGGCCCAATATATCATGCATCCCTAACTTCAGTACATGGTGTCTGTATCAGTTTAATAGTAAGAGGAATGTCTGTTTTTTTTATTGACAATGTTCAAAATCACATCTAAGGAACCTTGATACTGCCCATGCCTAAAACATACACACTAATGCTTAATATGTCACCTTATCTCTTCTTTTTTATTTCATCCATTACAAATTTTCCATTCCTTTATGATTTGATCCTTCTCACAAGACTGAGACTCAATAAAGAATAGATCTAGTATCAAACCAATCATGTCATTTCTCTGTTAAATGAAAAGTTTGCTTGAATTTCTCTGGAAGTCCTCGACTGGCGAAAACACAGACAAGCATCTCGTAACTGTGGCAGCGTTTGCTAATGTGACATCTCTTACCACACCTGACATCATCGGCCGATGACTTAGAACCTGTCGGCATTTCGCTTCTACTCTGCATTTATTTGTTTGAACCAGCTACGTTTATCACATATTCGCCCTATCTTCATTATATGTAGTTCTAATCTAGTCATCGATGTGGAAAACATGTACCTAAACCGGTCTGCAGTGTGGGTGTGGTCTGGGTGACCTGAAATTGGACAGTAACAGTTTGTACATACATGGAAACAAGACACTTTGGTGGTGAGAGAGAGAAAAAACGCCTCATCACCAAGTCATTTTTTGCATCATGCTGCAAATAAACTATAATTTTGCATGAGCCAGCTGAACTCCTGTGTAACCACTTCTGCAAAATCAAGCTGTGTGATGGCACCCTCTTGTGCGTACTAGGTGAAATGCAATGAGCAGCCCAACAGAGTGGAGATCTATGAGAAAACGGTGGAGGTGTTGGAACCTGAAGTGACCAAGCTCATGAAGTTCATGTACTTCCAGGTAAGATTGACGATTATATTTTTTATAATTAACTGAAACTGACATGCCAGGAAAAACCTTAACTGGGCTCATATAATGCCGTACAGGACATTTTCATTTAAGAGTTTGCATGTTGAAGAAGGTTATGTCTTTTTAAAATGTGTTCTTGAAAACCCATACATCCCTTTTCTTTGTCTTTACAGCGGAAAGCCATAGAACGTTTCTGTAGCGAGGTGAAGCGTCTGTGTCACGCTGAGAGAAGGAAGGACTTTGTGTCTGAGGCCTACCTGCTCACTCTGGGCAAATTTATTAACATGTTTGCAGTGCTGGACGAACTGAAGAACATGAAGTGTAGCGTTAAGAATGATCACTCTGCCTACAAAAGGTAGTGAACCACAAATAAAGGAGTCATCGTAGAGAGTCTTAGTCAGAGCCAAATTAACATTCGTCTCTTCCTCTGCCTCCAGGGCAGCTCAGTTCTTGAGGAAGATGGCCGACCCTCAGTCCATCCAGGAGTCCCAGAACCTCTCAATGTTTTTAGCCAACCACAACAGGATCACTCAGGTTGGTGTGCAGACTCTAGCCTGTCTTGTGTGTATAAACGTCTAACTATGTGAGGATATGGGGGATGGAAGTGGGACTTTGTGATTGAACTGACTTTCTGTACACTGCAGCTGTAAGGTGCTTCAAGGGTATGTTTTCAAAAGGTGGCTAGACATGTTCAGTCTGTAATAATACAGAAATGCAGCAGCCTAATACTCCAGGAAACCACTTTCTAGACAAGCTAAGAAGGTGAATGACTCACATTTCTACTCTCCAAAGGTGACGTGACAAATTGTGCAATCTAAACGAAAGGGCCTTACGGAGCCATTTAGCTATTAACCTCAACATTAACATCTGAACTGCTGAACAAGCAGGATACAACTTGCCCATTTAAGTGTTCTGCTCTTCACAGCCAGATAGTGATGGCAGCGACAGAGGAAGATTGTTTTGTGTGTGACGGTGACCTGGCAGTTCATTTCAAACGTTAGTGAGCAAAGTCCAAAGGCAGACTAATTTAGTGTTGAAAATGATTTTAGCTCGATTAAATTTTGTTCCTTTTCATTTTCCCGGTCTGGCAAGTGGTCAGAAATCTACTTGCCCGATGTAAAATTTTACTTATTTTACCCATGCAATTTGTCTTTTTATTAGCCGTTATCAAATAATAACAAAGACTAGTTAATTATCATGTTTAATCTTTGTTTGAGTAAATGAACAAGAACACAGTGTGTCATAGATGCGAAGCAACAAACATAACCCAACTGAGCGGATCTTCCTGTTTCCATTTTCTTGCAAGTGCCCGATTGGTACCGTTAACTCTTGCAGCTTACTGGCTCTGAACCATAGATGGGAGCACACTAGTTTATTTTAATAACTTAGCTTAGCTCGTACTTAGTTGGTACCTCACTTTTAGCATTCCAGCCCACTCTGCTGAAGGGACGATACGATACAATACGATACGAGACGAGACAAGACGACATAATACAGTTTATTGTCCCCTTTGGGTAATTTCTTGGGCTCAGTGTAGATGCATTTAGACAGCGAGGCATTCAAGTGCCGTGCACCAACACTGACGACGTTGCAAGTGCAGCAAGGAACACATTACATGATGTGCTGAGGTTATGCTGTAGCGCTGAGCTTATCTGGACACTTTTGCACCAACTGTCGCATACAAGAGAGATCTGCTACCCACAGCTTACGCTGATGAACTTTGTCACAACTATATGTGTTACCCACAAGGCCGTCGCCCCCCAAAAAGGCGGGGGAGGATTGCCTGGTAACTGTACTGTGCTCAACTTTAAACAGAAACGAGACGGAAGCTAAATGACTCACTCCTTAGCTACTTTCATCATCCATCATTCTTTTTTGCCTGATTTGCTTGCCAGACATGGCATTTTACTTGCCCAGGGCAATTGGGCAATCCTGAGCCCTGGTACTGTGTGTCTAGAGAAGGTGTAGAATGAGCCTTTTCTGTCTGTCAATGAATGTATCTGAAGGTGACCTGTTGTTCCATCTCTGTCTATGTGTAGTGCCTGCACCAACAGTTGGAGGTGATTCCTGGCTACGAGGAACTTTTGGCAGACATTGTCAACATCTGTGTAGACTATTACGAGAACAAGATGTATTTGACACCCAGTGAGAAACACATGCTGCTTAAGGTACCCGCATTTTAACATCGTTACCTGCCGCTGACCTATAACAGTCTGATGTTTAGCTGGCTAACTGTCCTGCTGTAAAACAAATCGCTCTCTCTCTCTGTGTCAGGTGATGGGCTTTGGTCTGTACCTGATGGATGGGAATGTGAGTAATATATACAAACTAGATGCCAAAAAGAGGATCAACCTGAGCAAGATTGACAAGTTCTTCAAAGTAAGCCTTTTGCTAATTTAGCATCTCTTAAATCCAGTAGTATTTGTATACGTGACATGAGTTTGAACCATTCTTTGCTGTGTTTTTCAGCTTCAAGTGGTGCCACTGTTTGGAGACATGCAGATAGAGTTGTCGCGCTACATTGAGACGAGCGCTCATTACGAAGAAAACAAGTCCAAGTAAGAGGACCTGTTTTGCGTATATATATATGTACAGTGTAGTTCACAAAAATGCTCTTACTCCCAAGCAAAAACAGCAATTCTTGACCACCGCACCATCTGCTCCTGCCCACCCCCAACCCTCCATCTTCTCCATTCTGTGCCCAGGTGGACATGCACCCAGAGCAGCATCTCGCCACAGTACAACCTGTGTGAGCAGATGGTGCAGATCAGGGAGGACCACATTCGTTTCATCTCGGAGCTGGCACGCTACAGCAACAGCGAAGTGGTGACGGGCTCGGGCCTGGACAGCCAGAAGTCCGACGAGGAGTACAGAGAGCTGTTCGACCTGGCGCTGAGAGGTCTGCAGCTGCTGTCCAAGTGGAGCACGCACGTCATGGAAGTTGTGAGTAAAAGCGAGGGATCGCCTGTGTTTGTGTGTGGGCCCGGAGAATGTCTGCGTGGGTTTAGGTATGAAGCAGTTGGTGGTTTTGCCATTGATCATTTAGCTTTGATCTATTTATAACTCTCTTTGTCTCTTCCAGTACTCGTGGAAGCTGGTCCATCCCACGGATAAATTCTGTAACAAGGACTGTCCGGGCACAGCGGAGGAGTATGAACGGGCCACGCGATACAATTACACCAGTGAGGAGAAATTTGCCCTGGTGGAGGTCATCGCCATGATCAAAGGGCTGCAGGTAAAACACCAGTGACCCTGACAGGTGTCGAGCCGCTCTTTCATCGATGCTCTAAACAGTCGATGATTAAAGGATGTTTTAAAACCGTAAATTGCATCAAGCATGAAAAAATATCCATCAAACAGCTTTGATGTCATCCATTGTTAACCTCAGTGGAACAGTTACACATTTTGGGATCAAAAGATCAATCCCGCTTTCAACACTCAGTATGATGAAAGCACAACAGTCACCAGCAACATTTAGTGTCTGGCCGATCTGCTACCACTGCCAACATGGGGTGCCGTAGTCATGAGAGAGTGAACTTAGTCTGCAACGGTGCTTGGATGGGTGGTATGTGTCAAGTGGCATTCACATGAATGCCAGGACCCAAGGTTTCCCAGCAGATCATTGTTATTCACATCACCTGTCAGTGGTTTTAATGTTGTGGATTAGCGGTGTATATGAGAAAAACACTAAATGGGCACAGGCCCTTAGCCTGGCTCTGTCTAGTGTTTGGATTTTTCAATGAGGGAGAAGGAGAAAATGTAATATAGGAATGTATATATAGGAATTATGGTAAAGTAATTGAGCTTTTTGTGGAAAACCACATTCAACACAAATTATTACTCAAGCGCCATATTTATAATGTCTTAAAAACACATCTGGGGGACATCTTTAATGGACTGAGAGAGGTGTTGGGCTTCTCATCTAACTCTCTACAAGAGAGCAAATAAACATATTTCCCATGTGAAGTTACTCCTTTCATAGCGAGTTGATGGTCAGTAGCCCCTACGACCAAGATGACGACGATGATCATGTTGCTGTGCAATGAACGGTGCAGGTGCTGATGGGCAGAATGGAGTCGGTGTTTAACCAGGCCATCAGGAATACCATCTACGCAGCGCTGCAGGACTTTGCTCAGATGACCCTCAGAGAGCCTCTGCGCCAGGCTGTACGGAAGAAGAAGAACGTCCTCATCAGGTACACACCGACAGATGTGATCTGATCAAAAGCACATTAAACTTAATGTTATTGCTCTCGATCCTAAAAGACCTAAATCACTTCTCTAATGCTGTTTTCATTCCCTGTAGCGTTCTTCAGGCCATTCGAAAGACCGTCTGTGACTGGGAGGGGGCGAGGGAACCTCCAAATGACCCCTGTCTGAGGGGGGAGAAGGACCCGAAAGGTGGATTTGACATCAAAGTGCCCCGCAGGGCTGTAGGACCCTCCAGCACACAGGTAAGGCGTGGAACAGAAACGGGTTGTAGTGCTGTATTAGTGATAACATTACCAACATTTAGTGGCATTAACCTCTCTCTTACAGTAGTTTGTAAGAACTGTCTGCCTCCTGACATTCAAACACACTTAACAAGTGCAAAGGTGCATTATATTACATCATAGTGAGGGCCACCACCATAGCCATTTTGTTGCCCCCTACTGGCCTGGAGTGCAAATGCCCAAATGAATTAACTTCCCACCCAAATAAACACCCACAGTGGCTTAAATGTAACTCCCTAGTGTGCTTTGGGAAAGAAGCTGCAATGCTGTTGGTTCTGAGCAAAGCTTATTTCTAAAGCAGGTCTAACGTGCCACAGAGACTTATCATATGACATGTGGTGTGCGAGCAGGGCGAGTGATAGTGGATGGTGTAACTAGGCAACGCTCTGCTACTTAGACCGTGCAGGCACCAGAACAGAACAGAGAGGAAGCAGATTAGTAGACGTGAGAATGAATGAGACGGTAACATGTAACACAGTTTGGTGGCTGATGAGTTGTTTCTCTGTTAGCGCTTTGAATTACAGCTGAATTATCTTTCATATGTTCAAACTCTTTAAGGAAGGCTTTTATTCTGAAGGTCAGAAATTATTTTCCCGTTCCTTTTCCTCTCGAAATTCCACGCTACATGCAAAGAGTAAACAGAAAATGACAGTAATAGGATGTTTTTCACTTTATATCTTCTTACCTTTGTCTTCCCTGTGCAGCTGTACATGGTGCGCACCATGCTGGAGTCACTGATAGCAGATAAGAGTGGGTCGAAGAAGACTCTCCGCAGCAGTTTGGATGGACCAATAGTGGTGGCCATTGAGGACTTCCACAAACAATCCTTCTTCTTCACACACCTGCTCAACTTCAGCGGTGAGTAGATCATATCGAAGCCACTCTTGTGAAAATTATATGATGTGTGTAGATCTGTAGACATTCCTTCATTTTCTGATCTCTTCTTGTGTCCTTCCGCTGTTCAGAGGCCCTGCAGCAGTGCTGCGATCTGTCCCAGCTGTGGTTCAGAGAGTTCTTCCTGGAGCTGACCATGGGTCGCCGAATTCAGTTCCCCATCGAGATGTCAATGCCGTGGATCCTCACCGACCACATCCTGGAGACCAAGGAGCCCTCCATGATGGAGTAAGACACGACTCCCTGCGACAAACTCAGATTTTGTTTGCACATCAAGACTTTATTATAACCATTCTCCCTCCTGCAGATATGTGCTGTATCCTCTCGACTTATATAACGACAGTGGCTACTACGCTCTCACCAAGTTCAAGAAACAGTTCCTTTACGATGAAATCGAGGCTGAGGTAAGGAATGAAATTCAAATGTGGCGATCTTTACCTCAGTGCTGCTCTTTTAAAACAGCACCCTCATAGTGTTTTTCTTGGCCTTAGGTAAACCTCTGCTTTGACCAGTTTGTCTACAAGTTAGCAGATCAGATATTCGCCTACTACAAAGCAATGGCCGGAAGGTAGGAGAAGTGACTTCCTCTTCATTTTTTACACAAGTTATTGGCAGATATTATCGCAGTCTCTGCAAAATTCCTCTTCTTCTTCCTTTTCACAGTGTCCTCCTAGACAAGCGCTTCAGAGCAGAGTGTAAAAACTATGGCGTGATCATCCCGTACCCTCCATCGAACCGCTACGAGACGCTGCTCAAACAGAGACACGTTCAGGTACTGGAAACATTTTAAAAAAGTCCTCTATGGCTCATGTCAGGTGTCATTATTCCTGTTACCTTTTTATTTGCGTGCCATATTGCATTGCGTAACCGTTCCTTCTGTGTCTTGCAGCTGCTAGGTCGCTCCATTGACCTGAACCGCCTGATCACCCAGAGGATCTCGGCAGCAATGTACAAGTCTCTGGACCATGCAATCAGTCGCTTTGAGAGCGAGGACCTCACTTCCATAGTGGTGAGATCACCAGCGATACATATATCAAAATGTAACAGGAGACACTATTGTCCTGTTACGTGGGTCTGCAACCCACTGATGCTTTGGGTTGGCTCGACCTACCTTGCTAAAGCATCAGTATTTGGCCTTTAATCAGCTTTCTAATACAAACTCTGTATCCCTCCGTGACAGGAGCTGGAGTGGCTGCTGGAGATCAACAGACTAACCCACCGACTCCTGTGCAAGCACATGACCCTGGACAGCTTCGACGCCATGTTCCGCGAGGCCAACCACAACGTCTCCGCTCCCTACGGGCGGATCACACTGCACGTCTTCTGGGAACTGAACTTTGACTTCCTCCCCAACTACTGCTACAACGGATCCACAAACCGGTCAGTTTTGTTGGTGTTATGTTTTTAGATATGCGTTCCTTAAATACCCTGGGCCTCCCTTTTTGGTTTTAAACATCCTTTTTCTTTTCAGCTTTGTACGCACAGCCATTCCCTTCACCCAGGAGCCTCAAAGAGACAAGCCAGCCAATGTGCAGCCTTACTACCTGTATGGATCCAAGGTATGGTGCCGCTGATGACTTGTATTTGATACTGCCGGAAAGATTTAGCTAAAATCTTGCAGTAGCAGTGTGTGATTAACATTGTCTCTCTCTTTCTTTCTTTCTTTTCAGCCTCTGAACATTGCCTACTCCCACATATACAGCTCCTACAGAAACTTTGTCGGCCCGCCTCACTTCAAGACCATCTGCCGTCTCCTTGGTTACCAAGGCATTGCTGTCGTGATGGAGGAGCTGCTTAAGATTGTCAAGAGCCTGGTATTTATCTTCATTTTCCATTCCCTAAAAACGTGTTTCCTTCCCCCTCAGTGTGCTAATTTCTTACAGTGAACTGTTTTGTTCCCACTTTGTGCCCTTTCTACCACGTTACCTGCTGTGTTCCATCCATCTTCTTTGTCACTTTGCAGCTACAGGGCACCATACTGCAGTACGTAAAAACACTGATAGAAGTCATGCCCAAGATCTGCCGCCTGCCGCGCCATGAGTATGGCTCCCCAGGTGAGTTTACAGTCCTCACAGTGAGTGCATGTGGGGTTTTAATTGACATTTACAACACAAATTCTCTCACTATTCAAGCTGTAATGAGTCACACATGGACACATAGAACAGTGGCAGCCTTCGAGAGTGGCAAATTTAGTGGATGACCGCCGTTGCACCTTTTGTGCCATCATGTCCTCGGTAAATAATATGATCACATGAGCTCAAACTGGTCGGTGGAAGTTGTTTTTTTACTGCGTCTGTCCTCACAACAAGAAGGGGAAACATCTTCACAACGATCTTTACAAATGTTGGATTGATTGCTGTGAAATTTGGTGCAGACATTCATGTCCTTCCCTCCATCATTCGTACTCATGTCAGTGGTCCTCTGATTTTTCATCTCGTGCCATCATCAGGTCAAAATTTCAAAAGTACATTCCCATCAGCCTCTGCTGCATTTTGTGTTTTTAGCTTCTTAGCAAATGTTAGCATGCACCTCAAAGCACCGCTGTGTCTGTAGGCTGTAGAGTTGTTTATAACATTTTCCTCACACAAAATAATAACTAATAATAAACTCATTTATCAGCTTTTGGAATCAGTTATGTCCTTTCCTCTTCTTTTGTCTATTGCACTAAACATAAGACAATCAAAGGTACAAAAACAAATTTAAAGTATGATTCCAAGGTGCAATATGTAAGAATTGGCTCGCTGTCAAATTTATACTCAAAACAAAAAAGTGTAGCTGCCTTTAGCTAATTAGCTCAGTTAGCCTTGCAGCTAGCAGTTCGGACTGGGGGCTCAGGGACCAGAGGAGTGTTCGTTTTTACACTGCTTGCACAGGAGCTTTGGACCAGGACGGGCCGGGGCTAGCTGGTTAGCATGCTAACTTCAGTAGATATCTCCTCAACACATTACATCAACGTCATAATGTAATCCTACATATTGCCCCTTTAACCATGGCACAGTCTGTATATGTATACATGTACAAAACTGTCTTAAATCCATACAGAAGTTGACATATCTTATTGTAATCTTACAGGAGCACCAAAATGATTTCACAATGTAATCAGAAAACTGTACTGAATGGTAACAGATGATATTTATTTTGTTGCTACACTTCTGCACACGGTACCTCTTTGAGTGCATTCAGGGCTTTGAACCATTGCTGGAATAAAATATCACTTGGAGCAGCTGTTAAACATTTGCAGCACACAGCCAGCAGAGGAAAGTGCTGACGACATACAGTATGAACCATTACATCAGCGAGAATCAAACAGCCAGTTTGGTCGGGTGTAAATGAGCTAATTGGGGACACAGTGGGGAAAATAGCAACTCTGCTACAATAGAAATCAGGTTTAATAAAGGGGGTTTAATCAACACGCAACACAGAGGTAACATTTAAATGAACATCTGAAAAGGACAGAAATGATCAGGTATACTTTTTAAAAGAGGCTTTACTTTTCTACTTGCTTACTCTGCGCCTTTGTGTATTTACCGACACGCCTCCATGCATTTTGGCCAGAGATCTGTGTGCAGATTAGAGGCCAGTCAGATGGGATATCCCTATGAGTAGGGCTTAGTAATCTGTAGATTACTGATGTTCTGTACCCGGAGTTCTGTACCTGGCTTACCGCCTGTGATCTTACTGTCAGCAGTTAATGATCCTCTGCTGTGAAGGCCTCATGCTCGGACCAAATGCGGGTCAGGGCAGCTGGACAGACCCGCTGACACCATCCTGGCAGCAATAGATAATCGGTGACATAATGAGGTATTAGAGGGCACTTACTGCTCGGTCTGTGCATTCGACTGTAGGAATAAAAGAGGTGGTTTAATGATCGATTTTTTAATGCGTTTCTGTCTTTGCTATCATGGCTGCATTTTTTCCCTTTCTGCCATTATCCAGGTATCCTGGAGTTCTTCCATCATCAGCTCAAGGACATCATTGAGTATGCTGAGCTGAAGACAGATGTCTTCCAGAGCTTAAGGGAGGTTGGAAATGCCATCCTGTTCTGCCTGCTCATCGAGCAAGCTCTGGTAGGACAGTTTCTTTACTAGTGTCAATTTCCCTTCAGATTGTTCTAGTGTTATACTCATGTCTCTATCTCTCTCTTCTGTCTGACACTGTCTCTTCTAATTCCCCCTGTGGTCCCTGAGCACGCTCGGTGCTCAGGGGTCGGCTAATGTGTAGCTTTTCTCGACTGCCATGTTTTTGTGTCGCTGACCAATAAAAACCTGAGTGCCTGAAGGTTTCTGCCAGTACATGATGTTGATGCTGTCGCGGACAGAAACTCTCAGGCCTAAAAAAGATGTTTGATCTTCTTTGATGTGTTTTTTTTCTGAAATACAACTCTATTTTTCATTTCACGCTGGCATCTACCACAGGTGGTAAGGATTTAGGTCTTGTCGTTGGTATCAAAATAACACGCAGACCGAAAATGTCTTTTTCTCTTTTATCTCTTGTTGGTTTGGGCTGCTGTCTTTCTCTTTCTTCTTTTTCTTTGCACACGGTTTGGCACACACGGTTTCACCTCCAATCAGCCATGGAAGCAGAAGGACTGACAGTTTTACTCAGAATTAAGTGAACGTATCGTTTTTTTTGGCATCAAAGCCCAAAGAAACTATTTGTATTTGGAGACACACATTCGATCAAGACAATGTCAAACACACATTCGGCTGCCATATTATAGAGTCTTTATGTCCTTGTCTTCCCTGGAAGAGGTGATGGTATATTTCTGGTTGGTTGTTGGTTCAGTCTTGTGCTTAACTCTGCACTTCTTCCTCCATTCTCTCTTCTGGGTCTGGGCGCTTGTGATGCCTGTCTGCATAACGCTGCTCAGCTGTCACTCTCTCCCATTTCCGTCTGACTGGTGTTTGTGTGCATGTTGGTTAGGACTGCCTGTAAGTGTGTGTGTGTGTGTGTGTGTGTGTGTGTGTGTGTGTGTGTGTGTGTCTAGCTTTTTTCATCATTGCATGGCTCTCTTTTCTCATCCATCACCCTTTAGTTCCAAGAGCTATGAAGATTCTGCTTCTTAGCGTTTAGTTTGATTCGTAGCTTGTTGTCTTGACTAGTAATCACCATGGCTTCCATCTTGCTAAATAAGCTTGACAAGTCATTCTGTTAGCATGACTTCTCAAGACAAAAATACCACTAACACACTGACATTTTACCCAGAGGGATGAGAGGTTATTAGCAGGGTGTCTGCAGGTCCTTAAAAAGCCTTGATTCTAAGTACAATTTTAGAAATACAAGGCCTTAAAAGTCATTAAATAGTCTTAAATTTAAAGCTGTGAGTTCTTAATTGCCCCAAATGTTTTATCTAAATTCATTCATCCAGTTTCTTTTTGTCAAAATGAGACGAGCTCAAAAACTCTTTGTACGATATGGCCGGAATTTTACTTTAAAACATTACACACACATGCATCAAAAATGAGCTGACATTATCATCAGCATGTAAAGAAACAATAGCGTGATTGCTGTGTAGAGAGGTCTGCCAAAGTTAGCATGCTAACCAGCTAGCCCAGGCCCGTTCTATCTCTTAATACCACTTTGTACTAGCAAGAGGTGATAGCCCCGTAGTTAGCGTAATAATTAAACAAAAAAAAAACCTTCCAAAATGTCAAGTTTCTCTCTTCTATCGAACTAAGACGAGCTGAATTTCCTCACTAATTCCTCTTAAAACACACCTCAGTAGGTCCCGGTCCGGACAAGCTCTAGGGCCACTGTCCCCACGGCTAACTGAGCCATGAGCTAATTAGCTAACAGTAGCTAGATACAGCCAAGGATAGCTTCT
Source organism: Pagrus major (assembly GCF_040436345.1). Taxonomy (NCBI): domain Eukaryota; kingdom Metazoa; phylum Chordata; class Actinopteri; order Spariformes; family Sparidae; genus Pagrus; species Pagrus major. The sequence continues at coordinate 19,953,814 of NC_133232.1, read as the reverse complement.
ATTGCCAAGCTGTAGATATGTCTAACTCACGATAATGACCATATATCTACATAAAACCTACCACCGCACGGGGCTTCTACATATGTTTATACTAAGAAATAAGAAAAAGATTTTAAAAAATCTTTAAAAAGCATTAAATGTAAGTGTCCGCTGTCTGTAGTCAGTAGTCTGATCAAGACGGTTGTACAGTTGACCTCCTGCTGCTAAACCAGATTAGATGGGATGTTGTATCTAAGAGGGTGACAAATTATAATCCTGCTAATATTGGCCTGTCATCATGGCTTGATAAACATACACTCATTCAGTTATCTCATCTCCTTCTCTGCATAAGCTGAAGATAGTGGTGACTAATCCATCAGCATGCTCCTACTAGTTTAATCACATTTTATTATGCTTTAAAAGCTGTCGTTAGCTTTAGTATAAAATCAGCATCACCTCATGGCTACCTGCATGTAAGGGTGTCTGTAGGTAAACTGAATGCTGTTCCTTTACATGAAATGACCCTTTCTCTTGATATGTTTGAATCCCAGTCCCAGGAGGAAGTGTGTGACCTGCTTCATGCCGCCCCCTTCCAGAACATTCTGCCCAGAGTTTACATCAAAGGTATTTAATAAAAAGGGTTACCGGCAGTACATTAAAGTCTGATGTCATTTTTGTTCAGTATGTACAGCTCCCTGCTTGTGTTTGTGTGTCACACAGAGGGGGAGCGTCTGGAGGTGAGGATGAAAAGGCTTGAAGCAAAGTACGCCCCTCTCCACCTTGTGCCTCTGATCGAGAGGTTGGGAACCCCGCAGGTGAGTTCAACACCACTCTGTCTCTACATCGGACAAATCTGATCTTTTACTGTTCTTCTGTTTGTATCATACTTACTTAAACTTTCCTTTTCCCAGCAAATTGCCATTGCCCGTGAGGGGGACCTGCTGACCAAAGAGCGTCTCTGCTGCGGCCTTTCCATGTTCGAGGTCATCCTGACGCGCATCCGCAGCTTCCTGCACGACGGGGTGTGGCGCGGGCCTCCGCCCACCAACGGCGTGATGCACGTCGACGAGTGTATGGAGTTCCACCGCCTGTGGAGCGCCATGCAGTTCGTCTACTGCATTCCCGTGGGCACGCACGAGTTCACAGCAGAGTGAGTGAAACCTGTCCGGTGTTTGTGTTAACTGTTAACTGTAGCAGTGTGTTTTTTTTTTCTTGTCTCTTTAAGTTATCAACCGTACGTTCAGTCAAACATCAATTCAGCTTAAAATACAACAATTCAAATTGAAATGCACATCAGAGCTCCAAATTAACTTTTCATGCCGGTTGCACTGGTGCGCCTAAATTTTAATTTAATTTCTCAACAAATTATGTAGGTACACTTCTTATCACATCTTATTTATGTAATCTTGTCACATCTTCTGGAATATATTTGCATGAAAGTAGTTGTTGGAAATGTGCACTGAAATTCGATGGCTCCAACTTTAATGGAAACAACTGACGTGTTGTGCGTGCCTTGCCTTCCAGGCAGTGCTTCGGGGACGGGCTGAACTGGGCCGGCTGTGCCATCATCGTGCTGTTGGGACAGCAGCGTCGCTTTGACCTTTTCGACTTCTGCTACCACCTGCTCAAAGTCCAAAGACAGGATGGCAAGGATGAGATCATCAAAAATGTGGTGGGTACACTGCATCTCACTGCTTTCAGTCACATGCACACACACTCTTCTATATATTATCAGACTCATTCCCTTTCTCTTCTGGTTTCTTTGACAGCCCTTGAAGAAGATGGCCGACCGCATTAGGAAGTACCAGATCCTCAACAACGAGATCTTCGCCATCCTCAACAAGTACATGAAAGCGGTGGAGACGGACAGTTCCACCGTGGAGCACGTTCGCTGTTTCCAGCCTCCTATACACCAATCCCTTGCTACCACCTGTTGAGATAGACCCTTCACACATAGTGCACACACACACACTCACACACACACGCATAGCTGTGATACTTATTTCTGCCTCCTCCTGGTCTCGTAGAGGTATAGATTACTACGATGGCTCCACTCTGGCTTCAAGAATCCAAAGACAAAACCCTCTAAAACTGTTGCTCTATCTAACACGCGTCTGTCTTTGAATTCTCGAAGCATTAAGTGGACCAGGCCGGAGGTGGAAGTGTATATTCACGCCTTTTCTTTCTTTTTTTTTTTTTTTTTTTTATTCTACTCTCTGTGTGGCTCTCACTCAGACTCATGCATGCCTTCTCTTATTCCTCCCGCTGCACACCTGTGGGTCGGACCACCGACACAAATGCCAAAATCCCCGTCCTGTAATCTGAAGCCCCTCGTTTGAAGCCATCAGGGCTCGCAAACACCTTCCAGAATTTGCAATCAAAAGCTGAGGCGAAAGTAAATCTTAAATAAAATACTAAATAATGCAACAAAAACTAATTTTTTCTAAGTTATATAAAGATCTTTTAAGTGAAACATGGTGCTCTTAAGTGCTACTACAGCGACTAACAGTACTAGCACAGGCACCTGTGCTACCATTATGCTTGTCCTCTATTACGACCAGAACATGTTTATCGTGACACATCTCAAGCTCATCTGTATAATAATCTGGTCTGCCCGTGTTCATGATAACGCAGTGTCTATCTATCACGATGCATTCGAATACTTCTTCCATATTCTTTCTTCACCTGCTTGCTCCCAAAGGAATGAAGGTACATCGCAGTTTTGATTTGCTTTTATTTATCTCCCCTCCTGTCTGGTTTTCTCGCTTCATCCCTAAAACATTTTTTATTCGGTACCAGTTCCACTGTAAATCTCACTGTTGAACTAAGTGACGTGTCGAGTGTTGTAATTGTTCTTGTTTTTAATTATGAATATTTTTAATTTACACATCATTGGTATACTTGCCTCTCTACTACTACTGGCTGGAGACCTCATTACCTGTTTATTTTTTTTATTTTTCTTTCTCTCTTCTGTCTGTTGGAAAGATTTTTATATTCTGTACATGAACACAGTGATATTATTTACAGTTTGGAAAAGACACATCTTCATCGGGGTAAATGTGTTTGCTTTTTCAAGAGTAAAGAAAAAAACAAGAGAAGAAAAACAAGATTAGAAAATACCTCTAGGCTGTATAAAGACAGTGCTGTACTAGATTAACCTGTTTTGAGTGTGAATGGATGATGTCGGTCTAGCAGACCTGTGAAATACTCTGCACATAAAGGAAAAAAAAAATCATAACTAATATGTCGGTTATAATTAAAGGGCAGTTTCCTAAATATAGTCAGTATTTACTATTGTTGGACTTTTGCTTTAGATTTAGCAGTGTTATCAAAATATGCAAAATTTGTCCCTATTTTTTTCATATGAAGGAAAACAAATGGATTATTAAGAAGTAACCCTCCCCAAACAGCTCTGTGACCTTTTTCTGCTCCGTTTTGAATGAACAAACTTTCTTTTGTAACTCCAGTGTCTTTTTATCATATTTATTCAACTCTGACGTATTGTTCATTTAAAGGTTAATCTAGTAACAATGAAGGTACCAATGTATCATCTCAAAACCTTAGCATGGCAAGTGTAATTTATTGTCATCAATGGCTCCATTTGTGACATGAGGCTTTGTTTATGATATTGTTGTACAAGTGACCATGTTTTCAAGTACAAAAAAATGGAGAAAAAAAAAAAGAGTATAAAATGTACAACAATGGTCCTGGAAAGGATTTGAAATTATGTTGTATTTCCATGAAATAAAAAATGTTTAACTGAAAAAAAAAATGAATCTGTGTATTTGATTTTGACAATATTGGATTCAATGACAGTTGCTCCTTCACTTGCTTCTGGTTTGTCGACCGACTGTTTTTAGACTAGACAAGTTATGCTTTGGTTGTTTTTAGGCCCCGTACTTCAATAAATAGAAAAGATTTAGTATTCCCCACCAGTTACACACCTGGCAATGTAGAGTTACATTCATTTATTTTACAAAGCATGACTGCACAGTTAAATAAAATATGAATAGTGTTTTTTTCTGATTCTTTTTAAATCCCTGGAAAAATCCACAGGGGTTTGGTCAGTGGCGAAAAGTTTCCAAAGTCAGTGACCTCAGTTACTTTGGCACACAGAGAGTCGACATGTCCACAAGGTAGAATACATTTCAAGTACAGTATATGACCAAACACCTCTGCATACATTGTTCTAGCTTTGACTACGAATTATTTCCATGTATTTCAACACAGAATATATATTCAATTCAACACATGATAGGAGCATAAGAAAGATAGTTGTAGATGGTAGTGTAGGTAGCCCTATATCGCACTGTTAAAGAAAATGAGAAAATACTCCTGGATCCATCCCTTTATCTGGATCCAGACCAAAAGTTATCGGGATCTATTCGCAGCCTCCATCCATTAGGTCATTTTTGTGTAATCCTGTAGACACACCAAACATTGCTGCTGGCTTTTTGCCGTGGTGAATCGCTTTGATCTGTGTTTGGCATCACGGAAACTGGCACGCAACTGCCTTGACTGGGCTACTTGAACCTGTGTCACAGGGCAGGATCTAGGCACAGGCAATCTCACCACATGCCTGGGGCCTCCTTGCCAATAGGGACAGACAAGACAAGGGAGAAAAGAACATCAACTGCCGAGGTTAAATAATGTTTTACATTCATTTTCAAATATTTTTAAAAAGTAAAAATATAAAAGAATCTCTAAACCTTTATTTTATTATTATATATTGTTTAAACCATACAACATTGGCTATACTTTTGCTTTGAATGCAATCAATCAGGTGTGAATACAGTAAAAAATAGATATATAGATAGATAAATAGAAAATATACCTAACTAAATGATTGTTGTTTATGGGACAGGCCCCGCCCCCGCCGGGACTGGTTGGGTGACGTATTCCAAAACTGGCTGTCTATTGGCCGGACGTACGTAAACGCACGCATGACGTTATTTTGAAATTTCAGCGGCGAAGCGTCTGTTGTTGTGTCAGATTCACCGAGAGCTGCACTGCAGCCTCATCGATACTGCTGGAAACTCATTTTAAATTCAACCTTTGCAACGAGCGGCGAATTTAAAAATGTCTTTCTCAAGAGCCCCTTTGAAAAGGTTCAACGACAATGTGGGTAAGTAACATTCAGAAGCTAGCAGCGAGCAACGGTTAGCATAGCACCAGCTAAGTTACTCAACGGTAAGAAGCTTAACGCAAAGTCAGCGGAAATCCGCAACGCCACGAAACCTTAAAATGCTAAACAAACCTTATGTGGGTTTACACTTTAGTCGTGTTGGGAGTTAAAACAAGGCACGCTAAGTTAGTTTAACTTATTTAAATATGTAAACTTGCAAAGTTTAGGGTCAGTAGTGTGGCTAACATTGTGCTGTTGCCCGAAGGTTGCGCCCCTCCACCGGGGTCCTATGAGATCAAGTCTGGGGAGCTGAAGGGAGCTGCTTCCTTCGATAAATCTGACCGATTCAGAGCTCTTAAAGCAGGTGGGTTCTTTTGAGAAGCACAATGCAGCACGGAAAGAAAACTTGAGAAATACAGTTATCTGACACGTAACGTTTTGTGCCACGTATTTTCATGATCTCTGTCTCCAGGTGAAATGCCACCACCATCGCCCTCCAGAAATGCCCTGGTGTCACCTGTCCGTAGGACCATGTCTGTGGATGGTCTTGTAAGTTGTCTTTACTGTCAGCATGTAATTAGTTCACGAACAGATCTGCTAGTTCTTCAACTGCTCCTGGCAAAACTAACTCGTTTTGTGTCTTGCTAAAAACTAGGTTGAAGGGTCAAGTGTAAAGAGGGAGAAGAACGGCATGAGCCTGGAGAGAAAGCAGCAGAAACTCCTGGAGAAAGAGGTACGCTTCATTGAAGAAACATCTGAGCTATAGGCTTACCACAAGAAAGTTATTGTTAGTTGTCTGTAATCACTGGCTTGTGTTTTCTAGTTATAACTGATCAACAGATGTTCACATTGTTATTGTTTCTAAGTCCTAACCTTTTGTGTCCTTCCAGATAAGGTCCCTGGTTCAGGAGCGAGGGGAGCAGGATCGTCGCCTGCAGGCTCTGGAAGAGGAGCTGAAGAAAGTGGAGGCCAAGATGCTGTCTGCAGTCAGGGAGAAGACGGGCCTCTCTTCCAGTGTTACCAGCCTTGAACGACAGCGAGCAGAGCTCAAGAAAGTCAACGAGTTTCTAAAAAACAAGGTCTGCCTTGTTTTTTGTATGATTATATACGTGGTTTAGTATAGAAATCCTTTCTTGATTAAGCCTTGATGGGATGTGTCTTCGGTGCTTGAAAGTGTGTCTGAGTACTTTTCTTTTTTTAGGTCTCTGCTGACACCACAAAAAAAAGAGTCAACTCTCTCACAATGGAGCTGATGGAAGCCAAGAACACTTTAGATGTTAAAAACAAGGTATGATGTGTACACAAACCTATTATTTTGTAAAACCCATCATTGGTTTAATTACAGCTGAATGTAAAGTCACAGCACATTTTCAGCCGCAGTAGATGCTGATGCTTATGCATTGTATGCGTATATGCATGCATGTGTGTGTCCAGGAGTTAAAGGTACTACGGGTTAACACTGAAGGCCACCTGAAGGTGCTCGAAACTGACCTCCAAGCTGCCAGGGACACTATCACTGCTTTGAAGGACAGGAACAAAGACTTGGGTAAGATTTAACAGCAGCGGATCGAACACGCTTAGATGTATAGAGGAGTAACAGTGGATTAACGGCAAGAGTTAGCTGATGATTTTTTTTACTTTTTAAACCTTTTACAGAGGACCACCATCAAGTGACCCGCACTCTGAACGAAGAGTTGGAGAATGAGAATGCTAGACTGCATGGTGAGTCCTGTGTATTGTCTGCTTTTTCCTTGACACACATTTAGTTGTAAAAAAAAAAGAGAGAAGATGACTTTTTGCTCTACTTAACACAATCAAGGCAAAAATTGTGTTGGGTGCTCTTGGGAAAACAGGAGAAAGTCCAGGCACTCCAAAAAAGAAAACGTCAAGAAACGAGGAAGGAAACACTAAAAAGCCTTTTATTCTCGTGGCTTAATCCTTAAAAGGGCAATCATTAAAAAAGCCCCAAGTGAATGATAAAAAAAGCAGCAAATGTTTGACATTTTTGCTTGAAATATGACTGAATCAATTAATTAATTGTCAAAATATTTGGCAATTAATTTTCTTTTGATCTACTAATGGTTGCAGCTTTAGTTACAGTTTGCCTCCTGCAGCCACCCATAATTGTGTGTTATTTTCCAGCTGTCATAAGGGAGCTGAAGAAGGAAATCGGAGTCCTGCAGGGATACCTTGACGCAGCCAATGAACAGATCCAGGTATAAATTAGGGCTCTGTCCACATGTACATGGGTATTTCTTATTTGTGTTTTGGCCCTTCACACCATGTAAACTGAGTTTTTAGGTCACTGAAAACAGAGCTTTTGGAAAACTCCTTCTTGGGTGAAAACATTCAGTCTGTTTTCACTTTTTACGTTTATCAGTGCTTGTAGATCCACTGAGGGGATGTTATTGTTTAAAGTTGTACCTAGAAAGACACAAACGGACATTGATAATATAATGATGGAAAAGAGAGACAAAAAACAGGTGTTTACAATGTTTTGTTGACACAATAGCATTATCCAGGAGGATTCAGTGAAGAGCAGTCACTTTCCCTGCCTCGTTCATAGTATTTTCTGTATCTAAGCAACCGACTGGAGTATATTATCTGCTTCCTGTATACTAAACTGTTTCCCAAAATACCTGTGTATGTGTGGACTAGGCCTAGTTGTACTACAGAAAATCTTACAGAACTGGACATTTTTCCTTTATATTCAGTCATACTTTGTGAAAGTCATGCTTATCCTCTTCATGTGTTTGTAGGATCTCCGCTTAAAGCTCCAAGAGAAGACACAGGAGAGCACTGTTACTGGTTCTCAGGCTGAGAAAGTAAAGTAAGAAAATGCATAATAGTTCCTTCAATGAAGTTAGATCCAGACTGTATACCATGACACTCATTTGTCGCTTTTTCCGCAGGCAGCTTGAGACAGAACTAGAGCAGGGCACTACTGAGCTACAAAGCACTCAAGAAGTGCTCAGACAAAAAGAGGAAGAGGAGCAGAAATTCCAACAAGAGCTGCAGGCATCAAAGGATGCTTTGGTGGAGGTGGAGAAGAGGTTGGAGAACCAAGAGCTGCAGCTGAAGTCCTCACAAAAGTCATTAGATGACATGGAGGAGCAGGTGAAGTTTGCCAACCAAGAAGTGGAAGACTCTCAGGCAACAGTTCGGCAGCATGAGGCAGAGCTTGCGAGACTAAGGGAGGTGCTCAGGAGGACGGAGAAGGAGCTGGATGAGAGAGTGGAACATCTGGAACAGAGGTATCTGTCTGCTGAGAAAGAGAGAAGTAAGTATATATATAAGTATAAGTAAGTATATTTATGATGTTAATTTAAATGGCAAGAATAAATTGACATGTTTTTGATGCATTTATTTTATATGTATTGTTTTTAGGCAAGACTCAGGAGGAGGGGCTGAGGAGAGTGGAGGAGTTGAAAGCGGAGATTGTCGTTCTAAAGGAGGTTAAAAGAGATGAGAAAAAGAGACAAATTGACCTCGAGCAAGAAAATGCTAGTCTTACTGAGGAACTGACGAAAGAAAAGGTCACAGATGGTTTTGTCTTACATGGCACATTCTTTTTAGTTTTGAGCGCAGAATCACTGAAAGCAATGACTGAGTCTTTCCCTTTTTTTCTACAGGCGCTTGTGGACTCCTTGTCTGTGTTGGTGGAGCAGGAGAGAGAGGAGTCTGAGGAGAAGTTGAGACAGTTAAAGGAGGAGATGGAGGAGGTGCTAGGCGACCTCACTCTCCTGGAGGATCAGGAGAAGAAGAGGGAGGAGGAGGCGAATAGGAGTGAGGAGGCCCTCCAGAGGCTGCAGGAGGAGCAGAGCGAGCTGGAGAGACAGCTGAGTGAGGCTAGGACTCTGACGGAGAGGTGACAACCAAAGGCCAAACATACTGATAAGAAGTGTTGACTGAGAGTATTAAAAGGACAGTTCAACCCAAAATCAAAAGTACATATTTTTCCTCTTACCTGTACTGCTATTTATCCATCTAGATTGTTTTGGTGTGAGTTGCAGAGTTTTTGTGATATCGGTAGCGATGCCTGCCTTTCTCTTGAATATGATTAAAGAAGTTAGCAATCAGCTTGTAATGCTCAAAGCACCAAAAGATACATTTGAAAAACTCTACAGCAATGTCACTTTCCAGAAAATTATGGTCTGGTTACTCAAGATAACTAGAGGTGTGTAGTAACGAGTTACATTTACGACGTAATGTGCGATAGAGTAATTTTATTTATATATTCATGCACATTCCGTCAGCTGGTCCCAGGTCTGCTGGTGCTCTCTTATCCTACCAGTGCCACACCTCCACATGACTCATTCAAAGCAGGATAACGGCTCAAGCTACACAGCAGTAGTATGGCATATGACACAGCATAGTTTTGATAATATATACACACCGTATATCTTTTTTCGGTGGTGTCCTTGTCGGCTGAGCTGTAACATTAGTTAGCTAGCCTCATATTTGTGAGTAGATTCACGCTTTTTTCTGTGCTGTGATATGGTTGGCAGGTGTACCTCGGTAGAAAGAAAATAGTTCCCACATGAAACTGCTCACAACAAGGTCTGTGGATTATTTTGAGTAACCGGGTCATGATTCCTGGAAAGAGATTTTGCTGTTGAGTCTTTTTAAATAGATTTTTTTTGTCGCTTAGGGTCAGGGTTCATCTTAACTGCCGATATCTCAAAAACTCTGCAACTCGCACCAAAGCAAGAAATAGCACTACAAGTAAGAAGAAAGATATGTATTTTTGATTTTGGGTTGAACTGTCCCTTTCTGCTGAAGTCTTAAAGTTATACTTGGCATTGAATAGGTCCTGCCTGTGAGTTGCTATTTAGAGTCACAGCCAGCTGGGAGCATGTTCCAGGAATCACTGAGTATGAAGTAGAGGGAAATAATTGACAGGTAGCCAGTCCATTACAGGGTTGACACTGACAGTGGGTCACTGTCTATTTCTGTTTTGGACCAATTTCAAGTTTGTCTCACATCCTCATCCTCAGGGGAACTAGGGCACTTGGAGGGGAAGTTGTTTTCTCGTTGCTTTTATTAGACAGTGAAAAATAATGCTGAGAAAATATAGCATGCATGACAGTCAACAAACATGGCAGACTTTTTATGGCTAAAATCAGAAAATATTCAATATCATCGAATCTGTCAGATTCGAGACTGTTTAGTCTGTTAAATACTGTAAAGTTCACTGTCAAACATGACAGAGCAGCAAATTATCACTTTTTAGAAGCTTGAAATCAGATGCTATGTTTGGCATTTTTCCTTGTAAAATTATGTAAATGCAGTTATTGATCACCAAAATAGCTGCAGATTAAGTTTCTCTTTATCGACTACTTAATTAATCAGCTAATTGTTTCAGCTCTACTTACAAAAGCATTGTTTTGTTGTTACAAAAAAGGGGTATTCAATTATACTTTCAGATTTTATAGGATGGATTGACGGGAGCAGTGTTTCAGATATTAGGTTTTTTAAGAAAATGTAAGTTTTAAGGGACATTCTCACAAGCATTAGAAGTCTTTAAAATGTTGAAAAAGACCACAAAAAAAAGAGAAGAAATATGGATAGGCCATAATCTTATGAAGATGCCTTGTATCTGTTGAATTATGTGTTTCAGGGCCTTAAAGTCATCCTACTTTTCGCACATCAAAACTGTGCTTGTGATTTCTTTTTTAGCACTGATGTGGCAGCTTTAAAAGAGCAGCATTCTGTGGCCATGAGAGAACTCCAAGAGGCACATACGAACTCATTGAACAAGATGGCAGACATTGTTGCAGAGCTGGGAAGGTGAGCGCTCGCCTGTCTGTATTTCTTGAAGTTTGCCCAGAATGTCAGTTTGATCCCTCTTGGCGTTTAGCTTCAAATTCTGTCAGCGTGTAGGGTTCACAGACTGCTTTTGTCTTACTTTTCAGCACCAAAGAGGCTCTGAAGGCAGCAGAGGAAAAACGGAAAACACTGGAAGCAGAGGTGGAGAGAGTGACCCAGCAGATGGAGGAGATGGACAAAGTGGTTCAACAGAAAGATGAGGAGATGAAAAGAGTGAAGGAGGCGTTGGAGGAGCACCAGGAGAGACAATTAGCTGAAGCGAAAGCCAGTGAGGAGAACTCAAGGTATGCTTTAAATTCACTCTGTCTGTGTTGAAATAACCGTCACTTTTCCACCCTTCTTTTAAATTCTCTTTGCTTTGACTTGATAGGATGTTGCTGGAGGTGCAGACTCGCTTTGCACAAAAAGATGAGGAGATGAAGGCCATGGAGGCGAGACACGCTGCCCTGATCAGTCAGCTACAGCAGCAGACAAAAGAGAGAGAAGAGGCACTGGGGCAACTGGAGGAACAGAGAGGTCAGAGTTCAACTCGGCTTCAAAATGAGAGGGAAAAAGCTCAGAAACTGCTAGAGCAGGTAAGAAAGGAAAAAGAGGAAATAATGGAACAGCTTCAACAAGAACGATACGAGAAAGTTCAAATTCAGACAGCACTTCAGGAGGAAAGGGAGGCATTGGAGGTTGAAAGGAAGGACCACCGGCAGGCCACGTCAGAGGTGCTCAGACTACAGGCCGAGCTAGAGAGAGTGGACGAGCAAAGCAAGAGTCTCCTGTCTCAAGTAGAACTGAAAGAGCAGTCCAGACTCGCTCTTGAAAGCCAGCTGGTCATTGCAGAGCAGGACAGAAATGCGCTTCAGTCTCGCCGGGTTGAGGTTGAACAAGGGACTTTGAACTACCAGGCCCAATTAGACCTCATAGCGGAGAAGACACAGGCACTGCAGCACGAGCTTGAAGACCAACGGCATGACAGACGGGCTCTGCAGGAGCAGGTTGAAGTACTGATGCAGGAAAAGGTTACACTGCAGTGGGAGATGGAGGAGCAGCGACAGGAACTCCAAAGACAATTAACTGAAGCACAGGAGAAAAGGTGAGCAAGGTGATTTCTTTTTGTGTTTGTTTTGTGTTCCAATTTGCACATCTTAACAACTCTTCCTTTTCTTCTTTGCACCCAAAGTTCAGACACAGAACACTGGAGGAAACAATATGAGGAGCTGTTTACAAAAGTCAGGCCCTTCCAGGTCAGTGACAGCAATTAAAAATAGTGCAGAATGTCTTTGATTAAAGCTGCATAATCAATCTTTTTGTGTTAACAGAGGGAAAAAAATACTGTGTAATGTCAAAGGTATTACTTCTAGTTATGAAACTACAGATGATTTTAACCTGACTGAAGTGGCACCCAACTTTAAAGTAGAGCTGCAATGATTGTTGTCCAGTTGAGTTAATCGCCAACTATATTGATAATCGCTTAATCTGTTAGAGAACAAGTCAACATTCTCTGATTCTGGCTTCTTAAATGTGAATATTTTCTGATTTCTTCACTTCTCTAATGGTAAAATGAATTATCTTTGGACTATCTTAGAGGTAAAGCCCTCTCAATGTTCATGTGTTTGCCTACAGGAACAGCTCAACGCCTTCGCAGCAGAGCGAAAGGCACTACTCAATGAAAACGGAGCAAACCAGGAGGAGTTAAACAAGTTGTCTGACGCTTACGCTCGCCTGCTGGGCCACCAGAACCAGAAGCAGAAGATCAAACATGTGATGAAGCTGAAAGATGAGAATATCACCCTAAAACAGGTGAAACAGGAGAGCAACACTGCCTGCTGTCTGAACCACACACATTTTTTTCTCGAGCTACAGTGCCTAAATCTTATCCACGGGTTTCTTTTCTGTGTGTGTGTAGGAGGTTTCCAAGCTTCGGTCCCAGGTAAACCGGCAGAAGAGTGATCTGGAGGAGCTCCGGTTGAAGCTCCCTGGTGCTCCTCACCGCAGATTTGATCCCAGCAAAGCTTTTCAACACAACAAGGAAAACAGGCGAACTGAAACAAGTGAACCTCTTAAAGAAGGTGAGTACTAAACTGTCCTCTCGCTGCAGCATCTTGAACTTTTTGAGATATAAATAGATGTAATGAGAATTGAACAGTTGTAAGGTTTTTATTGATTATTTTCACCTCATGTAATTACAGAGATATTTGAGTGGAAACCTGATTCTTTGTTTGTTCTCTCAGGAAATCACTTTGTGTAATGGAGCTCCTCTACAAGACAGGAACTGACAACTAATTGGCTGCCAAATTTATATTTTGTTTTTAATACGACTTATCAACCCACGTTTTATAGTCTTCGTGTCAAATTCTTACACATAATGCAAGGATTAATGTCATCTGTTTAGATTTCAAAAAGAAGTGTTAGGGGCCGTGTGTGTGTGTCTGTGTCTGTGTGTCTGTGTCTGTGTCTGTGTGTGTACAGGATCAGTATGTGAAAATAATGAGGAAATGGATGCACACAATCCAGAGAACAAAAGTTGTAGTAAGCATTAAATTGTAAAATGCTCTTTATTGTGAAATCTGTTTTAGATTTGTATCTGTATAACTTTGCTGTAACTGCAATGCTTGTGGTAGAAGAACCAGCAGCTGTTTGGTGCAGGGTGGCTCTTCACGGATCTTAATTCTTTGCAAATAAATAGTTTTCTTAAACGAGTGTTACTGAGATTTACTGACTTTTATCATGTACAATTTAAAGCCAATGCTTCCTAATACTACGTGTATGTAAACTTCTGACCCACTGAGAATGTGATAAGATGAAATAAATAAGCTGCTCTACTATTCTTAAAGTAGTGATCCTAATTGACTGTAGACGTGGAATGTTTATGAGGAAAATCGTGAAAAAAAAAACGAGTTCATATGATTCTGTCTCCACCTCACCCTGCATGTTTCAGATGTTTCCCTTCTCCAACACGTCTGACTCAAATGATCAGCTCGTCATCGAGCTCTGCTGACGCCTGATAACGACCCATTCATTTAAATCGGGTGTCTTGGTGCAGGGAAACATCTACGACATGCAGGGCAGGGGGCCACCAGAGGTGTATGTAAACTTCCAACCTCAGCTGTATGTGATCTTCTCGGCCATGTCCACCATCAGCCAGTAGAGAGCACTCTAGGACTGCAGCCACATGTTGGAGCGCAGCAGAAAGCTATTACGACCCATGTTTCATCCACACTATGCACCAGCTACAAAGAACACAAATTCACATCTTTGCAGAGAGGAGCCCTGGGTTATGGGTCATGAAGCTTTATTTCCTTCGGTTGATAAGACATAGCCTGCAAGTATTGGGCCAGAAATTGACTTTATACAAGCTATGAGTGGTGCCGGTCGTGGAGTGACGAGTCAGTCGCAGTAGCCCTCCAGGTGGTAAATGCTGCATGGCTTATGGCAGCACTGCTCCACGATGCCTCTCTTCACCTTGGGCTCATCGTGGTCAGACAGGACCCTCCACACACGCTGCTCCTGTCTATTTCTTTTAGTCAGGAACCCTTAGAAGTGGAGAAAGTTTTCCAAAGCCATTTGTTAAGTCCTGCAAACCTCCAGTTCATCAAACTACCGTTGAGACAGGTCACACTTAAATGGAGATTTAAAGGGAAGGTAATCTGATCTCGCCCAATCCATTTAGTCGTGTTAGTCTCTACTTCAAGCGGAGATATGATGGCGCTCCGATGGATGCATATCATAGCTCAGACCTCTAACTTCAAAACATCAATAGGTCGTTTGAGGCGAGTGTTCCAAATAATGCATTTTGGGAATAAAGTAATGAGGAATTTGGGGATTTTGCAAGATTTGTGATTATTGGATTTGTCACATCTTAGGTGTTGAAAGCAACAATAAGAAACCAAAAGCCCGGCCACACCACTGAATTCAAAAGAGGCCAGAGACGGCCTTTGCACACTAATGATCGTTTGGACAAATTCATAGATTCAGTTCAGGGATGTCTCCAGCGTGTTTTCACTATAAACATTTTTCCTCTAGCCAGGATCCAAATTGGTATTCTCATTAGACTGACTCTGGACTTTGAACATTGCAGGCAGTGACGGCAGTGACACAAACCCTGCCTGGGGTCTCTGGGCAATGTCATGCTGTTCCCTTCTGAACTCCCACCATTAAAGGCACAATTAGAAATTATTTTACACAGAAGTTAAACAGAAGAAGAGCCAACGTGGCCTTACCGAGCAGATGTTCCAGATCCCGTTTGTAGGGCCGGTTTGGCCGGTAGAAAAAGCCCCGTTCCCCGCATACGAAGTAGAGGGCGTCCACCAGGTGGGAGCCACACAAATGCTGGGTGGGGGCCGAGGACACCCCTGGGGAGTAGAGAACCAGCAGTAGCAGCATGGACACTGCCCATGGTATCCTGGCCATAGGAAGAAGACCTCTTGGATGGAGCACAAAAAGAAAAGCTCACACATAAAATAGCACACATCTGATCAAATTTTTATTCTGTTAGGTTTCAAAGACAGAGAAAAATGAATCCACCCATCAATAATTAACACCTCAAGGCAGATGCTTGAAAGCTTAAGGATGAAGCGATGTTCAAGTTTGATCAGACCTTTCTTGATGACACTCAGGCATTACAAAACCACTTTCTTTTAACAGCTTTCAATATAGATATTTTGCAATGTTCCTGCGCAATTCTACCAGATATAGCTTCATGCTTTGGGAGTTTAATAGCTCAGAGACAACACTGTAGGCACGCAGCAATACCCTGACTCAGAACAAGGGCTTTGAAGTGAGCAGAAAACTGAACAATCCATTCAGTCATTGGAAATCAAAAGCTGGGATGAAAAGCCGCGGTGAAACGAGGTCTGCAGAAAAGCTATTGGGTGATATTTGGCTCAAATCTCTCAATCTTCCAAATTAGTGCGAGCCTAAGCAGAGAAAGTCAAAGATTAAGAAAAGTGATGAGTGCAGAAATTACATCTTGATGACCCAGGTGGTCTTCAAACTGTCTAAATGATACATCTAAATTCCAAGAAGTGAATGGTTTTTTAAAGTTAAAATCGACCCCAAACATCTGTTATCTTTTTGATGTTGGACATTTCATGGCTCACATTTACAAACAGCATTTTTTAGATGAGCCATCCAAGGTTATGTTTGTTATTTCTCGCTCCTATTGAAGTAAATTGAAAATTGATTTTATTTTGATTCCTTCTGCTTTCCTTTTATCCCCAGGTGAGCCTTATTTTATCAAAGCATCATCTATTACAAGCCAGAAAGAATGCACCTGTCCCTAAATCACCGCTGTGGATACTGTCAGTGTATCCTCAAGGTCAGCGCTGTCCAGCTTTAGCGGCTCTAGTGCTCAAGAGAGGGAATGCTCTGTCCAAGATTACCAAATTGTTATTAGTGTTATTAGTCAAATCCCATTTGTGATAGATAGTCTCCTGGGTTGGAAGTTCAGCTCCATTTTCAAGGTGAAAAACATATTTAGCAGTCATTTAGAAACTATATAGACCTTTTGTGGACATCTTATAGTGTACTGCAGATTATTGGATTGAAAATGAATCATTTTAACAGTGTCTTTAACAATGCACCCGTGCCAGGCATTACAACATTGGCAGAGTGCTCTATCTGGCCTGCCACTCCTCTATCCGTCTTGGCTGTATGCCAGGCTCCTTGGCACACAAGATTGGTTGAGTTATAGATCCTGCCCGTGCTACTCTTTACTTTTATCCCTGGTTATTATACACATAAATTTTCAAAGTTGAAATCTGGAGGGAATACAGAGAGACTTGCTTACCTGTGTTTGAGGCCTCAGTGCAGCAGAGCAGTTGGGAGTTGCAGATAAACAGGGCCTAGGCCTGTAGGACTATACAGCTACAGAGAACATCTCCACTTGGCTACCTTTCCCCTCTAACTCCCCACATCCACCTGGCCTTTGTCAGGCTCAGCGGAAAACGCTAAGGTCCTCTCATTAACACCCTGACCCGTAAGCATGCTGATCTGTTCTTGCGTGGCACTAATTCATTTAACTGCAGTGCGGACCAACAGTAGAGTTGAGATGAAGTTGAGAAGGTCAGTCACCCAGAGATATACCCCGTACAACCCCTGCTGTGTGCCGGCCTGACTGGCACGGTTCACATGCTGACGGACAAACACCATATGCCATGTTCCGAACGCAGTGTGTAGATTAGACAGCTTCCAGGCGCGTTGGTGTCAACAAGTGGTGTGTTTAAGGTGGAGCTGTGTGCAAGACTAATGACTCATGGGAACTGAGTTAAGTTTGTTATCAATCTGTCTTAAAAATCAGAAAATGTCATTAAATATGCAGTCTAAAATTATTATTAAGTCAAATATAATTTCTCGAGACTACAAAAATGACATGTTCAGACTCATGGTGAGTTTTCACTGTGTGGCATAATGGGCTGTGGTGGAATGCAACTAAGTACATTTATGCAAGTACTGTCCCTAAAGGGTAACTGCACCAATTTTACACTTTAAAGTATGTTTACAGGTCTTGGGGAGTACTACTGCATATGTGAAAAGAGCAGTTTAAAGCCCTTTGTGGCTCCAGAGAAAGCTGCACGTAATCTTATAAATCACCTCCAGTGATGTCACTCAGTGGCTAAGTTGGATTGTGGGAAATATAGGCGCCATGTTCTGAGGTTAAGCTTTTCTGCAATATATCAATTGCAGTTTGCTGCAGTGTTACCTTGAAGTATATTTTGTAATAAAGGGTTCCCACAGGTCCTTGAAATCCTTGAAATGTAATCTGAGGAAAGAAATCAAGGCTACGGACGTTTTTGAAAAAAGACATAAATAGGAATGGTTCATTGAAAGGGCTTGTATTTATATATTTCGTGACAGAATTGTATTAGAGTTTAAACATTTTTTTTTCCGGATTGTTTCCCGGATGTCGAACTTTTTGATATGAAGATGCCGGCCACTTTATCACCACTGTCTGCTGTTTACATACACCCTGAAGCAGATTCAAAAGATGCACCATGTGTTTATGTTTATTTGTATATAAATAACTGTATGTATGTTCTGTAATCTGTGCAGCATGAAGGTGTTACAATCTTTCATTTCGTTGTGCAACTCTGTGTTGCATAATGATGAGTAAATTACCTTGTGCCTTGTAGTAGAACATTTCTGAAATTTCATTTTTTGTGTGAACTTAACCTTTAACAGTCATCTGTGTCTCAAAATAAGCTGTGCTGGGTCCTTCAATTCGAGGGAACTGAGCCTGGAAAGTCATTGGAAATTCCTTGAATTTGATGTTTAAGCAAACCTGGCAATAGAACGCTGTTTTAGTGCTAATTTACAGGATGTACTTTTTTCAATGTAGCATTATATCACTACATACAGATGTGTGACATTTCAATACTAAAAAAAATCTATCATGCAAAAAGCCATGATGCTACTAAATTAAATATGAATGAGACATTTTAGGATAAAAAATGATTTAGTTGCTCTTGTCCTTGTTTTATTGCGTAGGTTTTGACTGGTGTCGTCTCGGGCAGCAGCTGTTCTTTATAATTTTAATGTGTCTACAGTATCTGAGGGTGTGCAGGACTTAGATGAGAGGTGACACTGTGTAATTTTATATCACATGATGACTCAATTGTCAGGCCCTGAGGACGCAGCACAGCTCTGTACTGTCACCTCTTTGTTTCTGTGGTTTAATTTCCCTTTTAATATTTATAATTGATGCTTTGTGCCACTCCATGGACACTGTGCTGTCAAATTAAAAGCCATGTAGAGGGACACCAAAAACAAAGTATATACAGGAGATTAAAAAGGTAGACTATCAATATTTCTTGAGCAGATTTATATAAATACACTAGTGTTTCTGGGGTAGCTTGATTTCTTTTCTTACCGAATGCCAATTTTTTGGCATATGAAATATTTTGACACATTCACATAAGAGTTTGGTGAAATGTGGGGCTGATTTTGTAGAGCCATTTCTAAAAAATAGATTTTATAACATGTACAAACCATCTTAAAAGTGAACAAACTCAGCACTCATTCACTGTGTATGCAGCCATGGCAGATATTACATCTTTCAGTGACTCTCTGGGGTCACTCCTCCAGTTTATAGCTTCAGGTAATAGAGGTGCATGTTCCTGAGAATCAGCCCATCTGTCCTCGTAGCAGGACTAATGTGATTTCTAAAAATGTGTCACGTTCTCCTTTTAGCTGTCATTGCAGCATCGAATTTAAATGTATTTACCGGCTTCGTGCTCACCTTGAAAAAGATCCAGCAGTGGTCATAAATCAAAACACATTTTAATAATAGATCATTAAAAGACAGATTTCTGTAATTTAACTGCTACCTGAAGAACTTTTAGAACCAAAAAGCCTTGAGACTGATGGAGCCATTACATGTAATAACTCCAACAATCAACTTCTGAAACTCCTGGATCACGTCACATGTTATTTGAGGTATTCTACTATATTTGCATGCTGCAATGTTTGTCCTGTCTTACTGCAATGATCACATGGACTGGGCACCTTTTTGTATGTGACACAACAACAAAAGTGCTCCACAAATAATCTCATGCAGTCATGTCAGCAGTAGTATACTTTTTTTTTTTCTTCTGAGAGAAATGTGTTTTTCACAGTGGCGTGCATCCTTTGAAATGGATAAAGTCAGTTGTTTATTCAGATCTGATGTTTGTCTTAAGTTTTGATCAGGAAGCTGCACTGTTCGATCAAAGCTGCTGCTTTTTTGCTTTGGTTGTTCTTTCAGTTCTTTTCCTCTGAAGGATGACAGAGGGAGCCAAGCCTCGTGATTTTATGGTAATTACCAGAGATGTGGACTCGAGTCATTGCGACTTCGACTCAAAGTCAACTGGAGTCACTGTTTTAATGACTTGCAACTTGACCTGACAGAAACTAAATGACCTGAGACTCAACTTGGACTTGAATGTTAAAGAATCATAACTTGACTTGACTTGAGACACGACGACACAAATGACTTCTTTGTTTTCATTTGATGTTTTCCGGTGTTTTTGTTCTGTTTTTTCATGATTTCACACTTTAGAAGAGATGGGGTTTTTGATTGAGTAGAAATAAACAAGCTTTTGCAAAATATGTATCATTTGTCTGATTACATTAGCTTCACTGAATATCAAATGTTATATACAACATAAAAAAAATCACTTCTCTGTCATAATCTTTGAACATGCTGGATAAACTGGTAATTAAGACAATTACTACCACTTCTGCTGGCTGCTGTGCAATGTGCCGACCAGCACCTTGCATGTTATCGGAAGGTCGCTGGTTCGACTCCCCTGGTCTGCATGTCGAAGTGTCCTTGGGCAAGATACTGAACCCCAAAACTATTCATCGGGAGACGCTGGTTCTACCCCCTGAGCCACAGCCGCCCCCTACATACATTAGAAATATAATAAGATGCTGTTAAATGACGTATCCTGATATAATAAACAAGGCTGCAATTGCAACATACATTTTCACTCTGACAGACTGAGAATTCACAATTCATTTTTAAATTTTTCTAACTGTGTATTTAATGATTGGCCTCTTTGTATATCCTGTAAGTGGCAATTTGATGCAGAAACAAGCCAGTAAACCAGAGCCAATTAACCTACAGTTCAACTTGTTTCTCATTTATTTGCCACAAAGGGGATAAAAGCTGTTTCTAATGAGCTGACAGTAAAAAAAAAGTGTTACTTTTTTGCATTTTTGATGTATAATAACGTTATCAAGCTGATGTGATCAAATATCCTTTTAAAATGTAAGACAAAGAACATCAGATAAGGGTCCAGGTGTGTTAAAGTGGCTTTTGGGCACTATAAAAATTAACACAAGCAGATGTTAATTCCCTTAAATGACAGGTTTCAGCTAAATGATAGCAGAGGGAAGGCAGCTCTCCCAAAACCTTGCTAATAAAAGGAGGGTCTTTGGAGGAATGATAAAAGAGAAAGGTGGGAAGAAAGCTATCCAGCACCTTGGCACTGCGATTTGAGGATGTGTTAAATGTAGAACCAGGAAAGGTCCAACTTTGCCATGCTTTGAAAGTCATTCCTCGAGGGAACAGTGCAAAGCGTCAAGAGCTGTGAACAACAGGCACATCCTCCTCTCCCCGGTTGCATGGCAGCTTCAAACACACACATCAAATAGCAGAGGACTAGCAGACGCCCTAGACATGCAGAGACAGACAGAAGTTGGGTGGAAAGTCGGCTGGGTCCCTAAGGTGGGAGTTGCGTAACTCGTCTTCTCTTCTACTGCGTTTGAGAAGATAAAAGGGAGTGAGGAGTTCAGCCGAGTGAGATGTTGTTAATCTGCTCTTATAGTGAGCCTTTTTACTCCCATAATTATCCCCAACTTTCTGAGGATGGAAACTGAAGAGACTTAGAACATCAAAAAAATATATATATAAAAAAAAATAAAAGACTGGTTGACTCACGCAGCAGACAACAGAAACAGCTTGGATCATTATGTTTTTATGTGAGAGTCTGAACCGTAAGGAGGCAGAAGTAATGAGACAGATTTCCATAAGTCAACTTTGAGAACTGGATACTGATACAAAGGCTCCGCGAAGATTCATCTGTGCTTAGACTGAGCAAATCTTTGAATATTGAATGAATTCCATTAAAAATCACTGTGCGCCGGAAAGAGAAGGCATCAAAAAAGTGTCAAAAAGAAGTTGGGAACCTATTTTTTTTTCCCCTTTCCTTTTTTTTTTTTTTAAAAAAACCTTGGCAAGGGCAAACAATTTGGATTCTGGCAGGTCAAGCAGCCCTGTCATATGCAAACATTGTCTCATGCATGTGTGCGCATACACACAAAAGACAGACTGAACACGTCCGCCTGTTCCAGACACTGGCCTCCATGTGTGTCACGGCCTGCTGGCTCAGATCCATGACAGAACGCCACGGACTCATCAGAAAACGTCGGTGCGTGTGTGTGTGAGAGAGACTGTGAGTGAGAGAGAGAGGGCCGCCCTGGTGTCTGCACTCTCCTGTCCTGCCAGTGACAGTCGCTAATGCAGTACTAACCTCTGTCATGACCTACTTTGCTATGCCACCACTGTGCGGACCCCTACAGATCACACACACACATATTAATAATGAATAATAGGAATCTCTTTGTAAATCTGAAGACATTTTTATTATCTTTTTTTACTGTACTTGATTCATAGCACACACACGTGCGCACACGCAGAGACACTTGAGCAGATTAGAATTAGAAGTTGACGGGTTGAGTTGGGGAACAGAGCTCGGTAACAGCATGGTTTGACAGCTGAGAAAATGACTACTTGTTATAAATGTGACAAGTCCCCAAGAGAGAGGTGAGGCAGGACAGAATGATGGCCGGTTTGATTTTCAGGCCAGAAAAATAGATTTCTATTTAAACCCTCGTGTGACCGGCCTTTTCAAGTCGAGCTTGCGGCGCTAGAGACAAGAGAATTCAATTTGCAATTGGCATTTTTCTAGTTTGCGTGTGCCGTCCTTTGGTTTGATGGATTGATTTGAGAGCGCCTCGCTTCCTCTCTGAAGGGATTTTGTTTTCACATCTGAAGGGAGAGGGATGTTGTGTCTCTTTGTAACGTGACCCTCCCACCTGGATATTATAACCCTTCAATGCCCCAGTGAGAAGTAGTATCAGCTTGAAATGTGCTTGATCTCTTACGTCTCTCATTGGAAGAGGGTGTTCATTCACTTCACCTGAGGACTGGCGTGACACAGTCTCCGTCTTGTTGATGCCGACAGCATTCGAAATCAGTTTTATGGTTGCATCCATCTTAAGGCTAAGAGACAGTCGTGCTAGCAGCTCGGTGAGGCTGCATTCATGTGCTCCTTGGATGGTCCCACCTCCCCAAGTTTGAAAGTAGTTCTTCCGACTTTGATTTGTTAAAGTTGCATCAAAGTTGGAATGTGGGAGGCACATGGACGATGTTTTGCATTTGGTTGCTCAGAGCATTTAAACAACACATTGACAGTTGTTTCCAGTATTTGAGTGACAAGGAAGAGCAAAGGAAACAGATTATGTGA
The DNA here is from genome assembly GCF_040436345.1 of Pagrus major. Lineage (NCBI taxonomy): Eukaryota > Metazoa > Chordata > Actinopteri > Spariformes > Sparidae > Pagrus > Pagrus major. The sequence continues at coordinate 19,930,882 of NC_133232.1, read as the reverse complement.
ACCATGAAATATATTCCACCAGTATGCAAGTTACCATCAACTCAAAGTTTACTTTCGTCCGCCACAGCAAATGACGTCAACCTCAAAAGCCGGCAAAGTTTTCTCAGACTTTCCAAGTGGTTGCTCCAACTTGAGGTGGGCGTCCACGTGAATTTTCTTATACTGCCACCACATGAACGGCACAGCAGTGCGTTGGGCTAAACACTAACATCTGCATGCTAACATGCTCACAATGACAGTGCTATGTGACCTTGCTCGATCCTCCGCTCGTCAACACCTGTTGTTTTTTGTAAACACTGCTGTGCACGGGGTATCTTTAATTTACAAAGTTGTTCACTTAGAGTTTGCCAAAAGGGACCCGAACGCAAGACACTGGCTGGCTGTGCATTTCTTATTTTCATCTTATTTTCATTATTGATTTAATGCAATTAAATAGAACCTAATGCTACATATCAGCGGACCGTGGACGTGAATGTCTGTACCAATTTTAATGGCAATCCATCAAATAGTTGTTGAGATATTTCAGTCTGGACCCACTGACCGGCTGACATTGCCCTCCGCCATGCTGATAGTGTAGCTCAAATCCAGTACCTCTCTAGGTAAGAGCATTACATGGTCGAGTATCGCTAGTTATTTTGATGTCAGTGTGTGTATATATTGATAATAAGAACATTTTATTTATCACAAATAACCTAGTAACGGTGTAGGATGGATGGAGTTAAATCTGGTGGATTATTGCCGAGCTGTGCACAGCCACCTGCTTAAAGGAATGCCTTTGTGTGTGTCTGTGTGTGCGCGTGTGTGTTTGTGTGCGTGCGCATGTTTGCACAGATCGATACGGCTGGTATCACCCCCCTGAGCCTGTCTCCCCCGTGCTCTTAGAGATAAAGTAGAGAAGGCAGACCTACAGCCAGACATATGAGTGGGATTAACAAGAGGCGCTTATTTGGGAGAAGAAAAGAGGCAAAAGCTAAAGATTGAGGGATTTCAACACTTTTCATTATTTGGTGGAGAATGTGTACAGCAGGTACTGTCAGGGAAAAGGTCAGAATCAATCAATCCAATGTTGTCTGCCAACCGGCCTCAAATTGCATATTGACTCAGTGTAACGGCCTCCGAACCAGTGGATTGGATGCATGTTGACAACTTTAATGCTACAGTGGGGCCTCTCTGGAGAAGTATCTATGTGTTGTTATTGGGTATCTCAGGGAGCTTGAGTTGATGTTACTAAGCCCGAGCTGTTCGTCTCACTCCTGTCTGCGATATCTCTTCCTCGAAAAACTTTCTCTCATACATTGTGCTCGTGTAAATGTGAGCCAGAGAGGTGCTGGTGGTTATGGAGCTGAATGCCAAATATGTCCATGTTTGTGTGTGCGTGTAAACCTGACACCCGAGAGTTATCTCGATCTGTAACTGTCTGCTATCTGCAGGAGCTGTCAGCGTGATATATATAGGCAGTGTGTACTCGCAGAGAGGGATTGTATGTTGCCTTCACGGCTTCCACTGACTTGGCATAAAGCATGTTGAACAGGAGGAACTACAGCTTTGATATGTTGATGAGAACCTTTTATGTTGTGTGTGCGTGTGTTGGTATGTGTGTCAGCCGGCGCATGTGCTTTAGTCTTTTGCTCGAGAGCAGGAGGGAGATGCTTCAGATGTGTTGTCCTTTCATTCCAGAGTCCTCCTTTGAGGTAAGAGGATCCCATGGAAACTTAACATTTCATTGTGGCTTGCCGCCGATAAAGATTGAATTATCTGTGTGTTCTCCTTAAATCCCCATTCAATTTTTTTTTAACAGGGATGAAAGATTTTGTCTGTGGCGCCCGAGGAGTTGTGTACCCCTCGCTGTTTGGTAATATCTGAAATTAATTCCTCCACCCGTCCCTGTTGTGCCTAAACAATTCAAGGGCAGTGTTAGATCCTCAAATTGAGAATTTACTGAAAGGCCTTTGTACCACAGCCAGTGATAGCTTTTTTGTTAAGCATAATTCCATTTATCATTACTGTGTCCTCGCGCAAACTGGCTTGTATTGGCCGAGCAACAAACTATATGTGACGCTCAATCACAGGGGTTGTTACCCATTAATGGAGGTAAATTTTCGCCTGGCGTTAGAGAAAAATAAAGGAGAAGACAATTCTTAGAAGTGAACTCCCCTCTGAGTCGCCTAGAAAGGAGAATTTCAAGGAACAGAAGGCAGGGTGGGAAAGGAGAAAGGCAGAGGAGAGCTTTCTGATACTGTGCAACAATACTTCATTCTGTCCAGGTAGGCCTCGCTCCATAATTCAACAGTATCTACGCCTGAGCTTCTCATCCACTTTATATTTCCACCACACACACACACACACACACACATTCACACAGTGTACTGTGTGACTGACCTTTGCCCTCGCCCAGTGGATGGCTGCCTTGTGATGAGAATCCTTATGAATGCAGATTCTAAGTGGTGTTTTTTTGTTTAATCTGCAAATATACATAAATGTAGACATGGTTAATAGAGTTTCAGGTTAAACCTTTGGATGAGGTTAAAATGGCTTCAACACGTTCTCACTCTGCTTGGTCAGTGGCCTAAAGCTTCAAACTTTGACACTCAACTTGTCCCCCTAGTGTGAGTTTCGCATGTTAATGGTAACCAGTCAAGTTAGCAATAATACATTGTTTGGTTACACTTTCAAAATAAAGCTTGCTGACATATTATGAAATATATGACTTTTGGATTGTTTGGACATTGTGACATGGTCACGGTCTGGTTTAGGAAAAGAGCGTGCTTTGGGTTAGGGTCACGACCCTGTTAAGTTTTTATGTATGGTAAATTAAAGGTTAACTCCACCAATTTTACAAGTGTGTTTACAGGTCTCAGGGAGTACTACTGCATTTGTTTATTGCTGCTGTTAATATTTGGTTAATGTGGCGAATGATACCAAAAGGTCCTATGTTTTGAAAGGCTTTTGAACGCCTCAGGTTTCTCTTATTTGGGGTTCACATTTGTTTGGGCAGGTGTCAATCAATGCTAGATCAGTGGACTGTTTTTCAAACCTGGTGCCACATTACCCACGAGGCAACTGAGAGATTTCACTGGAGCTGGAGTCACAAAAGGCTTCATACTTCTTTTTTCAAGACCTGTACTTTATTGTGTAAAATTAGTTACCCCTCTTGGTCACACGTGACGCAATCAAAGTCCAGTGTATGACCCATCCATCCCCCCGACTCAGACTTTTCTCGCTCTTTATACTACTGCACCCAAAGTGACACTAGAGGTGTAACTACAGCATCATACTTGGAGGCATTGGGCTGCTGACCAGGCTGCTGTATTTAATGCGTTGGAAGTGAGATTGGGCTGCTATAATTCATAGCAGGTCTCTGTTGATTATGCCAGTAGCTCATTTCTGGGTTGCAGAGGTAAAAGTTTTAAAGTTCTTTCTTTTCTATCTTTTTCAAACAAACAAATAAACAAATGCATCGGTTTATTCAATAATTTTTTTGGTCATCTGGGGACAGCGCAGCAAGCTGTAAACACAACCCTGACATATCATTACTTGGTATGGAGAACATGTTTGCAAGCAGTGGCTTATTTGCACATCAAGAAGAAGTGGGCAACATTAGCATTCATCTGAAGCTGTGTTTGTTTCCACCTGATGAATGTAAGTCCAATATTCACTCTCCTTTTAGCTCTGTCTCAGTGTCAACCAACTCCTGAGAAAAACACATGTCTCTTTAGCTGCTAAATGATCCACTATGTTTACCAGCTAGTCTCTAACTATGTGTGTCTGCAGTTTGGCACTGGTCAATTAGCATACAGTGAGTTTGTCAAAGTCTTTTCTCTGAGTAAAGACAAAATCTTGTCTGCTTCAGTTGAAAATATGCCAAAACACTGAGTTAAAGGATATTTAAAAGCTATGTTTATCTGAACAAAATTGCAGAGGTGTGGGATAACTCTTAGTGGATTTGTCACAGGAGCAACAACTTTCACATTACACATAGTTAGTAGATCTTTTGTTAATATAAAAATACTTATTAGAGCAGTTTTTAGTTAGAATATGCTGCTTTTATCATAGTTGTGGTTGCTAAACGTCAGACTGGCACATTTACCAGAGGTGGCAAAATTCACACATTTTTTACTGAACTGAAAGTAAGAAAGTACAGGCTTTGAAATGTACTCAAAGTGTAAGAGTAAAAAGTATTATTTCTTGGAGCGACGAACTTCAAACACTTGACTTAAATAAGGTCATGTTGTGGGGAATGTCTTGCTTCTCAGAATCTGATCCGGTGTCGCCTCATCAACGTCGCTGCCTTTGTCACTACGCGTCTTTTCTCCACATGCTAGTCTCCCTCTCTGTCTGTTTCCATCTTGTTGCATCTTTTACTTTGTTTCGTTTTGCTACGTCTGCCGTGCCTGATATACACCGATGGGTTGAAGTCAGTCTTGTAAAGTTGGGAGGCCGGCGTGCAGTGACTCAAAATAAAAGCAATCGATAATTCCCCTCAAATGCACTCCAGCTAAAGTGACGAGCCTGAAAATGTAAGGAGTAGAAAGAACAGATATATGTGTTACAAAATCTACTTCGACTTTGTTACTCCCCACCTCTGACATTTAACATGTATGGACTCTCATTGCTGTTAGTGGGGAGCTTACCATACCACATTCATAAAATTACAGACTGAAGTGGGGGATTTTTTGTTGCTTCACACAGAAACAAACAGGCTAAAGTAACTGGAAAATACTACATTTTGGAGAACTGGACACATTCTGCTGCAGCAGATGTAAACAAGAAGAAATATCTAAGACTGAATTCCTTAAGTGAGAGAGCCAGAGGGCAAATATTAGTTCAGAAGCCTTCACACTAACAACTGGCTAAAGGACAAAAAGGGATTGAAATATGACTCAAACCATGTGGGAAGTTAAAGATTCCAGCTTTAAGTATTAAAACGGGCAAAAAAAAAAGAAAAGAGGTTTAATAAAGCAAACAGCGCGGGTGATTTAATGCGGCCAACCTGACTTGTCACAGAGGCAATCCTTCTAATAGAACCGCTCTGATTTATCACCGAGACTCTCCACAATAGAGACTGTAATGGGCTTTATTCATATTTTTATTTTATGAAACACGATGAAAGGGGTCATGGTGGCCATTAAGTGGATTAATGGTGTGTGTTGGGTAAAGAAGATGCTATAAAGTCTTAAAAGTTAATGCTGTCATCTGCGGACTGCTGTTCTGATGGGGAGGGAGGGGCCTCGCGCAGCTAATAGACATATTTCAGCCAGGTAATGTCGGATCACTGGGGGACAAGATGGATATCACTTGGCAGTGTTACGGGGTGTGTCGTGGTGTGCCGGCACATTAACGCAGGTTATTTATGCTCCATAATGAAGAGCATAATGAAAATTGGACACAACTATAAATATGAGCAGGGAAAGCGTAATGTGGAGGGATAATCATTGATGCAATTAAGGTGTCGTACACATGCAGTGTGAGCCTGGCCTCCCCTGACTTTCTCCTCTTCCTCTCACCGAGGCTGTTTTTCATCCTGAAACATCACATTCAATCAGCCGGGCGGTGTCAGCGTAAATCCCCTGCTCTCGCACAAGGAGGCTGGCGTTTTAAATATGTTAATGCCAAAGCAATAAAGTCGTTGGTTAATCTATCTCTGAGGTTATTGACAACTTCTGTTACACTGTTAGTTGTATTTCTCTGTCTTAATTGGTGTCCCTGTGGACGTCGCTTTCACTGTGTGTTCATGTGGGGGAAATGAGAGAAAGGAAACGTGGACTGTGCATTTTGGCGTTGTCGGCGCTGTCAGCGTATGAGTGAGAGGGAGCAGGGAGGGAGGAGGTGAAGGAGAGAGACGGGTCAGGAGATCTGGGAGGGAGAGGGATGGAGACGGATGAGGAGGGGACTCCGCGAGCTGAAGTGACCCTGCGGACCAGATGCTGATAAACTGCCATCACTGAGCGCTCTGTCATCTGTAGCTCTCATCTGTCACTGTCACCCTGCTGCATTTCACCCTTTTCTCCTCCTCCCCTTCCTAAGTCTCTTCCTTCACCTTCTCTGCATCATTTTCTCCCACCTGCGTGCATCCTTTTACTTTTTTTTTAATGCTATACTTACATCTATATGTCAATACCATTTGTTTGCTTCCGCACAGCTTCCATCCTCCTGTAAAGATTTCTTCACTTCTCTTTGCTTTTTCTCTTTAAACACATCGAACGACTCACAGCTGAAGCCATTATTTCCTCAGACTCAGACAGGGATGGAGGCTATTCACTGAATATCTGGAATTCCTCCTTCATGTTGGACAACCACAGTGGTTGCTAGGTGCGAAACAATAGTTGCTTTATGTCGCAGTGGAGCACAAATATGTTTCTTTATGTTTTCTTATTCTCTTGAAATATATGAGTGGTTACATTTGACATGAATGAGAAAGCCTGCATTGTCAATAACCTACAGAGTGGGTAAGTTATGATATCCATGGTTAGACTGCACTGCTGGTTGTAAATGTCAATAGATGCAGAGTTGTGAGGATTAAGTGGAATGAGCATAGCCAGGTGGGGATTTCCTGCACATAAAGATATTTGACTGTTACCCCCTGACTCTTAACCAGAATGGAGCCAGGTGCTGTAATCATACAGGGCTCAGCCCAAACTCCTCCTTCAGGAAAATGTAATGCCCGAAAATCCATACATCATTTAAGAAAAAAATGCAATAGTTCTTCAACTTCAACTTTCTTCATCATTCAAAATCAACTTTACAAATGTTGAAGATTACTAATTTGCACTCCTGTCACCCAGAAAGAGGTAGAAATTGTCTTAAGTTATTATTTTTAAAAGACCATAATCTTAGATTTAGTGTCATCGAGTAGTTAGATTGCAGATTGTAACAAACGTCCTCTGCAGTGGACGCGAAAAACACTACTATTGGACTACTGTGTAAACCAATCCATCCTCATCAGAAAAACGAGCGTATAGGTAAACTGTGAAAGCAGCTTATTACAACCCATATTATCGTTTGTTGTTTGGCAGCGACACCTAGTGGCCTAGTAATTATTACGGCAGCAAAGGAGGAAGTCAGGTGAAAAATACGGAGGCAAGCCTGTCGTCATCAGTAGAACGACTATATAGGTAAAAAAAATGAAAGTATCTTATCAGGAGCCCATACTTACCTTTGTTGTTAGGACACAAAAGAGTAAATGTCTGTTCATGTCCAGTGTGAAACCGGAAGTCAACTGTGAGTTCTGTTAACTTACTAACACAGTGGACTAACATCAAGAACATAGGTAGCGCAAGTAACTTAGGTAATGTAGGTACATGTGTAACGGAAGTTGCAGAAGTAACAGTGATCTGAACCCAAACTGCAATGTTTTTCTAAACCTAACCAAACTGTGACTGTATGACAGAGGTCCTGTACGTGTGCTGCTGCCATGCTGTCATGTTGTTTTGAAAATCGTGATATATATGTCATTTTGGGAGAGGCTGTCAGCCATTCAGGAGTGAGATTGTGTTGAAGGAGGAAGGTAGAGGTAGATGGTTGGGACTTTTATCCAGGAAACCGTGAAACCACAAGTCAAAAGTGAGTTATTTTCACTTACTTAACATGATTGTTACATCAGGTATGAATCTATCTTAAGTTATGTATGTAATGTCAATACAAATGTAACGAGATGCACATGCAATGTAGTCATTTTAACCCAACCGCATAGTTTTAGTGCCTAAACCAACTGCGAATGTACTGCGAAAGGTCCAGGTCGCCTGCCGCTGCAATGGTCATGTTCTGTTGGGAATGGTGATATATGACGTTTTGGGAGTCACTGGCATTTCATGCATTCAGTAGTTTATGTATGAGGATGTGTTAGTAGAAAACATGGTGCTGCAATATGGTCGACTCTGTGGAATTTAAAAGGCTTCTTCGAAGGTAACGAAAACACAGTGTTTCTCAGTTTCAGGTAATTTAACAATGAAAACACAAATATGAATATTAGATGTCATTTCTCCCAAAAGATCCCCCTACATTGTACACACTGAATCTTTAAGTTAAATAGCAGAGATACAGGGCAGGGATTTGGAGTAAACAGCATAACTAATCCTGAATCTTGTATGCTGGAGTGGGATTTGTAGAATGAATGTTAGGCTAACAAATCTGCTACATTTGAATGCATGCCATGATAATATGGGCTGCTCTAATCGCAAATCAAGGATCCACAACAATGGCAAATAAATGTGGTCTTCAATACTGTGAAGTAAGTATTATCTTATCTTCTATCATAAGCTTTCTGCAGGCAAGGAGGATAAACAACATGGGTATATATCTCACAAGCCTTTATTTGATCTACTCCTGGTCTCTCTGTTCTCCTTTTCTTCCATTTTCTTCTCAATTTTTCTCCTTTAGCTACTCACTGAAAGAATAATAATAATAATAATAATAATAATAATGATAATATATTATAATATATATATATATATATATATATTTCTGATCACATACTAAAGGTGCAAAAAGGATTAAATGCATATCTTATTCTCTTACATTTGCTCACGGCACCTCTGCTCTCCTTACGCCACTCTTCTCGACACATTTTCACCTCTTTACCTGCTTTCTCCACAAGTGTTGGCATCTCATTTCCTGTTCTCTACTTTATTCCTTTTCTCACTTTCTCTTTTGCTCCTCCCTTTCTTCTCTCATCCTCACTCCTGAAATCCAGCTCTGCCCTCTTGTCACCAGTTTTCCACTTCTCTCCTTCTGACTCCTCATCACACATTTCCTCCTCTCCTCCTCTTGACCTGCTTCCTCTCCTGCCCCTCAAGTTTTCTCCTGTCCTTTCCTATTCGATCTCACCCCCACCCTCAAACTGGACCAACATGGCGGCTCGTTCAGAAACTTTCTCCTATATTATAAAAAATAGCTCAGTGAAATGTGTTTCTAAAGACATTTTAGGCGAGTAATAAGCCCTGCAGTTGCAGAATCTGTCCTAATTTTAACTTGACAATGTTTAGTTTGTATAGCTGACAGTTATATTATTATTTTAAATATAAGTAGCATATTTTTAATGTGTGTGAGGCGTGTCCCTGCACATTTCATCTCCATTTGAAGCAATGATCTGATATTATGTGACAGAGATGATAAAGAACAGAGGATTCCAGGTATTTTGTCTTGAGCTTGAGTGTTTATTGTAGTGCAGTTTTAAGATATTCAAATCAAAGATTGGACTTACTATCTGACAAACTTTGACTTTGACTTTGTTATCGTTATTTTCTTCCTCTTATGATAACACAACAAAACAACATAATTCCAAGATTGTGGGCTTGTAAATAAGTCAATTTTTGATTATAGGACATCAGCCCAGGCTGACATATTGGAGCCATGTATCCTTCACTCTAAAATGAAATATGTAAAGGGACAGAGAGTTCTGTGTCCTTGCTTGGCAGTAGGGGTTGGGCAGAAATCCCTCAGGTTAATCTGTCTAATAGCAACTATCCTGGCTGTCACTACCAGGCTGGGACAGCCACTTGCAGGCTCAGATGACTTTGTTTCGTCCCTGTCTGAGAAAGCCCAACTGATTGGGACTGTGTGTGTGTGTGTGTGTTTGTGTGTCTCAAAAATAGAGCCACATAGACATTGATTTGTTTTGGGGGAAAAGATCAAATTGTCCCCTCATGCTTGTACCCACTTTTCCATGGCCGTGTGTGTTTGTGTGCTCTGAGCATCTCTGTGTGAGGATTATCTATGTATGTGTGTGCGCACACGACATGGCATCCTGATTCTCGGGCCAAACCCCGTCATTTTGCGCCTGTCACATTCTGTTAAGTGCAGCTCACATTCCTTCCTTAATTCCCCACAGTCCCTTGTCGCCTCCAACGTCAATCCAGACGCTCATAAACAGCATCTCTCAAAATGGCATCCGATTCATTACACCCCACTACACACAAAGAGGGGAGAATACAACCACCTCCACCCACACAAACAAACACAGCAGTTTCTGGTATGGAGCCAAATCTTAAGCTTAATTTGTCTTGCGAGCGCCTGTCTTTTAATAATTTGTTTTGATGCCGTCTACCATGCCTTCAAAATATATTATGGGCTGGACACTTTCAAAAGAATAATCTTTTAAGTGTATGGATTTTACCACTTGGGATCGAATTAACTAGATACTTGTAGTAGTACTTGATACTAAGAGTAATCAGAAACAATAGTTGCACATGGAAACTCTTCTTTTATCACAATTGGAGATGTCTGTGGGGGATCTACAGGCTTGTATGCTGTAAATCTCCAAACTGAAAATCTGTTAAGATTCTCAGTATAAAGAATGAATGTCTAATCTGCCCAAAGGCGCCTGTCGCTGTTAAATGACAGTACATGCCCTCTACTGTCTCCAGTGACTAGCGGGGTAACTTATTTAAGGGGCCGTTCTGTGATTATACATTGTTACAACCATAAACAAACCATTGTTCTGTTTTCTCACACGTTGTGCATGGTATTGGCAGTGGTTGAGGAGGTACAGCCCAGGAAATGGATCCTCTGTTTCACTATCTCATAACAACACAGCCTTAGGACAAATGACGGAGCCAAATAATGTTTAAAATGATAATAATCCTTGAGATGGTCGCCACTTTTTTTCAGCAAAAGCTGTTAAGTGCATTTACATTCTGTAATGACTATTATTTGCCAACATACAGTCAGAATTTAGCATAAACACTAGCTCTCATGAAAAGAGCATCCTTTTAAACCTCTCCCCACTGATAAAGCACAACTTAATACATCCATAAACCAACATGCAATGGCTTAAAGCCACAATGTGTAGGTTCTGAGAGTGTTTGACTTTGGTGACTTGAGTTTAAACCATAAATGTGGGAAATTTGAGTGTTAAAAGTTCTTTTGTAGCTGCTATTCAATTATAATTTAGCTCATAATCTTAACAATGGAAGTATGACATAAACACACAGCCCTGGTAGTATTTTTGCCTTATAAGGTTGTAATGGCGAATGTGTTAGCAAACTATTGTGTGTCAAACTATTGTGTACGTACAGCCTGTTCCCGGTTCTCCTGTCAGTGGCCCAGTGGTTCTAAGTTTGGTGCTGTGGTTACCCCTCTAGCCTCACTTGTTGAAGCACACTCTAGTGCAGTAGTACAGAGAGCATGAACTTCTGAGTTGGGGGGTGGTTTGGGGTGGTTGAATGGGTCACACACTGGACTTTCCTTACTTGATGTTATGTAAACTATGAGACCAAACATTAACCCAAAGCATGATCTTTTCCTAAACCTAACAAAGTAGCTTTGGAGCCTAAACCTAACCAAACCGCGAGCTGTCTGACAACTTTAATAACAGTCCAAATGTCAAAATATTTAAAAATATCTGAACTGTCTAACCAGATGTTGCATATTATGTGTTATATGTAACTTGGCCGCAGAGGCTTCATTTTGAAAGTCTAAGCGGATGTTGCATATTACGTATTATTGCTGACATGACCAGGGAGCCTTTATTCTGAAAGTCTATGTGGACGTTGCATATAAGTTATTATTGCTAACTTGACCATGGAGGCTTTATTTTGAAAGTCTAAGCGCACATTGCATATTACGTATTATTGCTATCCTGACAGCGGAGCCTTTTATATGCAAAACTGATGCTAGAGGGGCAAGCAGAGCGTCATAGTTTGAAGCTTAAGGCCACTGACCAAGCTGCCTTATTTGACGAGGTGGGAGTGAGGACAGCTTGGTACTTACATATCCAGCCAACAGAGAAAAACATCATCCTACTGGAGCACATTTCTGGCCACCTGACAACTGTAAGTCCAATAATCACTGGAAAAAAGTTTTGGAGAAAAATATCTGCAGCTTACACTTTTTAGATACTCAGCTTTCCTTATCAGCTTACTTACTAACTTTGTGTGGCTGACATTTGGTGTCAGGCGCTGTGTTACCTGCACAATCCAGTCAAGTACATTTTCTATCCATCCATCAGTCCATCCGTCATCTATGCCAGCTTATCTTTGCAGCATCCCAGGTGGCTGGAGTCTATTCCAGCTCAAATTGGGTGAGAGGCAAGGTCAGTTTTATATATATATCGCCCAAAATCACAAATCACACATTTGCCTTCGAGGGATTGCCAATCTGCACAACATTTCAAACCCTCTATCCTTAGACATGGCCCATTCTTTGAACTGGGTCACAGGACTAAAGTTCCACATACTTTGTGTGCAGAAGGCCTAGGGAATAGTCGATCTATAGACATGAAGGATTACTGGTAAAGCAGCCCTCCAGAACCACTGGTATTTTACCGTCTTGTACTGAGGAGCAGCTGCACAATCCACCCATGCAGGAGAGATAAGATCGGTGTAAATAATGATAATATATTAAGATAAGTTTAAAAAAAAAGAAAAGAAAAGAAAAAGAAGTTCTGTCACACCTAGATCTTTAAAATGTCCACATGTACTCCTGCAGCAGGTAGGCAAGTGCTCAGACCCACCATTCACAGCTGAGTGGCACTCGGCAGCTGGAACAAAAGAAAGAATGTGATCATGAGTGACACCCTCCTCAATCAAAGTTTATCAGGGCACTCAGCCACCCCAACTAAAATCCCACTTTATCCCATAAAAGTGTCAACAAGTTATGGGCCTGAATGGAAGTCGTTTGTTATTTACTTGCAGTGAATTTTCTTTCTTGCGTTTGGTAGTTTAAGTTGTGTGGTTAGAGGTTCACTCATATATTTCTTTTTGTTCATTTTCTGTGGAAAGCAGAGGTTGTGGTGTTTGTTCATTTCATGCCCAACCGCCCCCGACTTTGTGACTTAGTCCAACAATATATGAATGAAATCTTGAGTACACCAGTGCCACACTATAGTTGAGTCGCATGTATGCGTGTGTCAAAACTATTTCACTCAAGGTCTCCATTTATTCTCATGAGCAAGGGTAAGGCAGTTGCAATCTTTTTGTGTAGAATCTAAATACCCGGCTGCCATGACCTTTTGTTCATTCAAACAGGCACGAAAATAATTCTCTTTGTTCCCTACTAACAATGTGACTCTCTGTCGGTCTTATGCAAAGCTAACAAAACACCAATTAACCCTACATAACCCACATACATGCAGACACGTACTGTACATTTACCGTGTGACAGAAGCTAGCTGATGGTCTGCTTTCCTGCACAATGCAACTGTTCGCTTAGCCACTTTGCAGACTTCAGTATCCACAGCCGGTGGGGAAGCCGTGGGGGGCCGTGAAGTATTTTGGTCAGAAGAGCTTCAGCTCACTGCTGGGGCAAGGATATGAGACAAAAATGTATACGCCACTTACACACCAGTGCCCCGAGCTAAAGAAAATGAAGGGGATGGACTAGCCACGGGAGATCTGGCTTGACTCATTCTTGGGGGTTTCTGTCTCACCCGCAGGGAAGCAGCGATTACTATAAAGCACTGCCGTTGCTATACTCCAAGAAGAATGTGCCAGAAGATGTTGTAAAGTTGTTCTCACAGCAGGCAGTGCTCCGCTTTCAGTGAAGTCAGCTCAGTCCTAAACTGGGTTGCACCGGCTATTTGTAAATCCATCACGGAGTTTGTGTGTAAAGAATCTCCTTTGGTCTTAGAAGCTACTTGCTAGTTTCAAACTACAGTTTTACTAAATCTGGTTGCACTTTTAAAACTTAGGATAAGATTTAGCTAGACATAACAGAATATGGAAACCCATAGGGGACATTATCAAATTGAGAATGTAAACTTGAAAAATAAAATGTAATTCCCAAATGACATAAAACTTTTCCACATATGTGTGTGTTATTTGAGAAAAAAATGTTTTTTTCAGAAAGCAATAACATGCTGTGTTGTTGTTGACCTGCAATATTGCTAGCAAGTACAAGCAACAAAACACAAAAACAAAAAAGCAACAAACAAAACAAACATGGTGCAGACACCAGTCACCACCTTGCAGCGCCAGGAGGTTCATGTTGTTGTTAAAGTCACCAAACAACTGCTGCTGACTGTAGCTGCCATTAGCTAGTTAGCTCAGTTAGCCATGCAGCTGATTGCCTGTGCGTGCAGCTGACTCTGCCCAGACTGGGAGTGTCTGTGATTGTCTAGCTAAGACTTCATAAGTTTTAATAGTGCAACCTGATTTAGAAAAACACTAGTTTGAAACTAGCTAGTTGCTACTGAGTAAAAATCAAAGTGAAAATGCAATAATTTAACTAGCATGATCATTTTCACACATGTATGGGCCTTCTATATCTGTATTAAAATGAAAAAGGCTGTTTGACATTTAGTTTCCTCTGCTTAACCTGCTCTACAGTGGAAAATATTCAAATTGAATTAAATGTCAAACAGTTTTTCCATTTTCATTTTAAGATAGCCATAGGACGCCCATACAAGTGTGTGAAATTGATAATGCAAATTGAATTAGTGCTCATGTTACTTTTTTACTCAAATAACACAGACATATGAGGAAAATTATAATGCTATTGTGGAATTTGATTTTAATCCCCTATGAGCAATAAGCAATCAGCTACATTAACAGGATGTCACACCTAAGCTAATGCATAGCTTCTAAAAATAACAGTTTTATATATAATATATAAATATTTGTGTTTAAGAGATAGCAGTTTCTGTAAAGTTGAGAATTAATGAACAATGAGTGCAACCAGTGGCAGTTGGTTATTTATACATCCAGCAGAAATGGAGTAACATTAGCTTTCATTTGGTTTTATGTTTGTGTCCACTTGAGTCCAATATTCACTCTTCTTTTAGCACTGTTTTGGTCTCCTCCAACTCCCAAGGGAAATACCAATACATTTAGCTGCTACATGCTGCATGATGGTCAGCTTGTCACTCACTTTGCTGCCTGTTTTAGCGCACTGTTGGTCGGTCAGAGCTTTTTCTTTAAAAGTAAAAGCGTAAAAGCAAAACAATGAGCTGAAAGATGCAAAAACACGCATGTACACAAAGTCATTTGATCCATTGTTAATCAGAATCTTCTTTATTGGCCAAGTATGTGTACCCATACAATTAATTTGACTTTAGATTTTATATTGCTCTCAGCGTACCTAAATGTAAAATATAAGAGAAAAATATTGATATCTGGGATGGATGAAAGTCCTGCTGGAAAAGGACAGAGTTGTGACGGCAGAATAAACAGTTGTGAGTTAGTATACATTTTAAGCCATGTATATGTATAAGAGCTGATAAGGCAAATATCCTTGATTAACTAAATGAGAGAGTGACTATCCATTTAATCACCGCTACAGATGCTGTAGGACATAAACTCCTTCCAAAGGCCTGTGTATTATGATAGTGATAGATGAAGCTATGCCAGGACTGAGGATAAACTAAAAATATTTTATGTGGTTTGTTAGTGTTATGATGACACACCGCTGTAAACATCAACAAATGCTTTGAGGATTTGGAGGTAATCATATCATTATTGTTGATAAAGATGCATGACATTTGCTGAAGTTCCCTCCAGCCTCGAGAGGCTCACAAAGTACACATAAAGTTGCCACTGATCTTTAATCAATTTATCCTGCAATAAGCTGCAGAAATGGCTGGTGGATGGTGCTGCATTAAAATTCTGTTTCATTTCACTTCAAAAGAGGCTTTTAATGTCTGACGTATTTACCTTTGAAAGTGGACCTCTTTGAATCAGTCCTTTATTAGAAGTTGCTGCTGTATAGTCCCGAGGAATGCGCAGGAGAATACTGAGTAGACTACCTCATGTGTTCTGTTTGGGGGCCTCTCTTAACAGCTCAAAAACAATCTTAGCGTCATATAATCGGCATCATAACTTTTCCTAATTCAATGAGAATTAGTTATAAATATGATTTTGATTAGATGACGTGTTTCAGATGTCTACGAAAATGACAAATATTCACATCTGTTTGGTGAGTCCAGCTGGAAAACATGGTTGAGTATAGTAGATTTTCATATCTCTCTACATCTGATTGGTGATGGCAGTACTTTTTACACAGCACTACTCCCAAATCCCAAAGAAGTCTATTTGAATTCATCTTATTGGACTTTCTTTGGAGTTAGTACATAAGAAGTCTGATAAGGACTCAGTAGAGCGCAAACCTACACCAAGGCCCAGCATTCAAGTCTGATCCAATATCAAATAAAACATATTTAAATCTGCTAGATCTTTGTTTGAATCCACATGAAATTTTACTCAATCGTAGATACCAAGCAGGTTTTTTCATCGAGGTCCATGCATTATTCCTCAAGAGATTCAAGATAATGTCGAAGAAAAAAATGTTAAAGAAAGTAAGAAAACAATTCCAGGAGCCGTCCCTTTATCCAGATCCACACCAAAAGCTAATGGGGTCTATTCTGGGCCGATACCCATCCTCCATCCAGCTTTGGTGGAAATCCATTCAGTAGTTTTTGTGTAATCCTGCTGACAAACCAACAAATGTACACGGGTGGAAACATAACCTTCTCTGTGGAGGTAGTTAGACCTAGGATCCAGGTTATAGCTGATCCAAAACATAAGATACTATGTAGAATAACATGCTGTACATTTCTTTGTTTCTGAATGAATTTTTGGCGAGCAAAAGGAAAATATAATTGTCATTTATATAATTATAAATGTTAGAAACATGACATTTTGTAATTTTGTGTAACAAGAAGGATTTATGGTCATGTCCATATTTCGTCATCTTTTGTTGTGCATGTTCGGTTTGTGGCACAGGGCAGGTTACCACTTCAATACACTACATATTAGGATTTAATAAGGTCAGAGGAAAAGGAAGTACTTAAAAGGGGGGAAAAAAGGTTGGTTTAGTGATTATTATAGCAGTCTGTGCCCAGATGGTAAGGGATGATACCATGAGAAGCCAAGAAGAGCATTAATATTAACAGGATAATAATTTAAAAAATGTGACAGAAATATAAGGTAGTACATCTGTTATTTGCCCCTACTTTTATTTCTTAATACTGATACTTTAATCTTTTTATTGTCTTTAAACATCAAATTCATTCTAAATAATATTATTATCATGGTTACATTTATTAGAAATCTACTTCGCAGTGCATCTAGAAACAGACTCAATACGGACTGTTAAGTCTGATACATATCCGTATGCTCAGAATCAGACTGCTTTCATATATTCCTTTCATGGGAAACGGCCCAATTGTTAATTCCACTAACAGATTGCTGTAAAGGTTGCCGGCAATTGATTCCAGCAGAACCAACAACAGGATTTAATCCATGTATCCTGCATAAATCATACACTAACCTTGAACGAGGCTCAAGCCAAACTTTCCATCTCTATTAAATCTGTGAATTACAATTAACATCGCTGGCGAGTCCAGTATTAGTTACTGTGGCCATATGCTCATTTCCCTCAGCTTCACAACAGCTGAATCAGTGGTCGTCTCTTTTAACCAGAAAACGCAATATGACAGCATTTGGCAAGGCCTGTTTTCTCATCTTAATGACACTGTTGGTGCCAAAGCCTCTCCTACTTTTTGATGAATTAGAGCAGAGTGCCAGTAGGTGGCAGTGTTGCTCTTCTGGAGTTCTCTCGCCGGTTTCTTGGCCTTTACTAAGGCAAAGCATTGATTAATTAGTTTATAAAATGTTGTGTAGACTTTGGTGTATTGGTCTCGCCTGCACCTTTGGTCGCAGACAGATTAGCAGATAAATGGGTCACCATAGTGTATTCCAATGTGTGCTAGTAGAATCAATATCTATTGTCCAGTGATGGCTTCAGAAAACATAAAAGAATCTCTCTTTCTCCTGATTTCAACCCCAAAGTTTTATTCTTCAAGACACAGAAGAATGGACAATTTAATAACAAATATATTTTCATTCGCTTGAACATCTAAAATGATGTGTCATTATTCACCAAAGCTGCTCCACAGACAAATCAAGGCTTCTTCACTGCCTGTAATAACCAATGAATACTTCAGTTTGAGAAAAATCTATTGTGCCTTGAAAATATTCATACATGAGGTGACGGAAAACCTTTCAAGCTTTGCTAAATTGCCATTGGTTGTTAAGCATATTGTTAATTTCAATGAAAATTAATTTTCTTTCATTTCAATTTTGTAAGGTCAACTAACTTTGAATAGCATAATGAGAGTCCACCATTATCATTAAATGTGTCCTGATTGGGATTGGCCTCGAATGAACAGTTTATATGCTTGAAATAGAACAGGAAATTGTGGGTGCAAACCTTCTGGGAAAATGATAAGGAGAATCCTCTCTTTTTAATGAATCAATTGTGTTTCCAGCAAAAGAAATTAATTACATACCTAAATATCGCTTATTGAAATAGACAAAGAAGTTAAACACTTGGCAATCAGTCGAGATAGAAAGGCACTTAATTTGTCATAAATGAAATGCTGAATGAAACATCATTAATTAGCAAGAACAATAAGCGCAGTTGTTTGAAGGATACAGTGAAGGGTAACGGCATATGCTCTTGATCAAAGCTCTCGAGTTGAATGAAACTTTCGGATCAAACAAAACACTTAAATTAACAGCTCCATCAATAATGGATAAACAATGAAATGATTCCCTTTCAGAGTGACTGGGCCACGCATACCGGTGCACTGTGTTCAGGATTGTGTGTTCAGACGCTCACACACTCACACTTGGTGTCAACATGCATCTTGTGTGATCCGATCACAAATGGACAGCTCTATAGAGCTACTTATAAGTACATGTGTGAACACCCTCGAGATGCATTGAGGACATGTTTAAGATCCTATAACCACGTTTGAAGGCAGTCATGTGACCACATTCTTTTAGCAGTGTGTACACTCATGTCCTGGGGCAAGTAAGCTGTATTTATATGGACAAGATTTCTTCATTTGGTTGAAGGTTTCAGGTCAACTGTTTACATGGGATGAGATCAATAATGCCTTTCTTTATTCTGAATGAGGTGTTTATATGGAGCATTTATCATAATCGGCATATAGGCTCCATGTAAACGTGGCTAATGAACCGCCCACTCAACTGACATCCTCTGTGAAAGAAGAAGAAGAAGCCATATTAACAGGTGAATGGATTTCACGCTGTCTGATTCCCATGCGGTTCACTATGATGTATAATTACATGTATGGGTTCTCTTAACCTGTCTGTGTTTGCAGCAGATGTTTACAAACGCACTGAACCAGTGTGTTTGTAAACATTGGTAAACCATTGAACTAGTAATCGTAATAACCCCAGACTTCCAGACTTCCTTACAAATACCATATTTTTAAGAGTTGTTGAGTGAGGAGAAACCGAACAAAGTTTGCAAAACTTTGCTATGACAAATTCAAAATGAATCATGTCAGCTTGTAAATTCGGCATGAAATGCTATACATTGTGTTGTTTCTTTCCCTGTAAAAAGTGTCAGTTTGTCACGGCACTGCTGTACCTGCCTGTCTGCTTCTGTGTGTCTGAAGTGCATCCCACCTCCAAACATTTATCATTTAATTTATTCTAAATTTATGAGAGAAGACAAATGTGAGATTTTACAAATAGAGTAAACAGAAACCATATAGGCAACTGCTTTGACGCCTGTGGAGAAAGTCCCCAGACTCCCTCAAAGACATAGCTCAATTTTGTGAGTTTTTGAGAAAGTTGCTAAACTTTGTGAGACGCTGTCTACCACAGATTATTAACTATTTGAGCCTTTGTATTAATTTAGCAAATGTTCTCCATGGAGATATCTGTCTCTAAAAACCATTGTATCCATTGTGATGTATAATGAGCAATTGATGTTAGCAGCCCAGATGTATACCAAAATCTGCTTCTGTTTTATAAATGTGTGTCTTCTCCTCCCTGTCAGAATGGGATGATATGAAGATGTTAAGATTCTGGGGGTAACATGGCCTGCTGAGTTTATCCTTCCTTCTCTAAGGAGAGAAAATATTGTGACAGATCTGATACTATGGCTGTGTTTCTCTTCCTCCCTGACAGAACGTTGTGCACTTTTATTTATAAAACCTTTCCTCGAGTTTAACAGCAGGACCGGAGATTCTACAAATCTGTTCAAATCTCATTCTTCAGCATGGATTGTTGAATAATTGCTGAAGCACCGTTTGTATTAGCTAGACTGAGTGGCCTCTTAAACCTGGGCTCTGACTTCGAGACAGCCACTTTGAGAGAGTCACGCCATGAAGGTCATAACTAATTCAACACTCTGCACCCTGACCAAGCAACAAAAATGGCCCAAAGAAAGAAAAGAACGCCTCTGTTTAACATATTTAATACCAACCGTGTGCGGATCTAATCACACTCATTCTCTTTGAAAACCTAGAAAATGGTAATTAATTTTTCATAGTGTGAATTAGAATCCTAATTTGGAAATGTGAGATCAAAAGAAACAATTTCAATAGCTGGCTAGTGGAAGTAATCCTTAGTGGCCAAGGACAAGAGGCTGTGGTGTTCAAGATATCCCCAGTGGCAGCTTCACAGCAGCATGGAGAGAGGGATTTACTGTTTTTTACTGAATCACATTAATAAACCATGTACTTATTAAACCACAGCAACACTCATAGGAGGAATGAGTCATGCTTATTTTTTCATCGTCATTTATTCTTAGAACCCTCTGCTGGCTGTAATAACATACGTAATTCTGTATTCCTAGACCGGTCCGGGCACATACATCCCCGTTAGGTCGTACAGTGCATGTTTGACAAGTAGCTAAATAAGCAGTGCACACATTCAGTACGTTGCAATAGAAGCAATTGCATTAGGTCGGGATCAGTTCTGCAGGCGGGATGGAAAGGTCGCAGAGGTTGTGAATCACAGAGGAATCCTAATCAGGCCTTGTTGCAACTCTAATTAATTACAGCCCAGAGGGCAAGAGATCATACAGAGACCTACAAGCTAGCACACATGCAAACAGTGACTCTCACATGCAGAAACACACACATACAAAAAGGAAAACTGTATCGCTGGATTGTCTTACACTGCTGTACGCACAAAAATCTGTAAATGCTTTCCAAGAGTTAGCTGATTAAGTGTTACTTAACCTTACATTAACACTTTCCCTCAGCCTTTTGCCCCAGTTAGAAATGTCCTATATTTCCAGATAATGACATTTGACAATCTCCAGCACTTGCCTGAGCGTGTTGCATCCAGCTGTTTTATGTGTGAGATACAGCAAGACAGCAGCCCGAGCAAGCATGAGAGTCACACTTGCTTTGGGCCATGGACAGTAATCAATTCAGAAATCAATGTCAGCATCTTTCAGTGTGTTTTTCATCGGGCAAAAATAGTCTAGAGAGAAACATTTCTATCAGTTCTGAAGAACTGACACTAACACTTGACATTGTTATGTTATTCTTCTTGTATTAGGTTAACTCCTGCTGTGGCTGCCATGGAAAAATCTAGTTGATTTTAAATCAACTACTAAAAAAATAAAGTATCAAACTAACAGCTTTTAAAGGATAGTCCTACATTTTGGGAAATGTGATTGTCTGCTTTCTTGCTGAGAGTTAGACAAGGAGATCAATACCACACTCATGTCTGAGCTATAAAAATAAGAATGGAGTGGGCAGCCGGTTAGCTTAGTTTTGCACTGGAGACTAGTTATAAACAGCTGGCTTGGCTCTATCCCAAGATGTAACATATCGCCTACCAGATCACTAGGGTTAGGGTTACACCTTGTCTGTCATTTGTTGAATTTGTACCAAAACTGAAGTGCAAATATAACAAGTTGTGGTTTATGTGCTGGACTGTCGCTTTGCTGGGAGGAGTGACTTGAAGCGTGATTATGGATCCTAATGCATTTCTTGCCAGATTCGCCCTATTTTGACTCTGATTGGTTGCTTTTCTACGCTTGACTCAAACTGTTAACTACAGTGGTTTATGAGCCGTTGTTTCCCCAGTAAACATACCAACCCGTTCGGCCTCCCTCCAGGTCTTCTGCTGCTCCTCTCGGGGTCACTCACCCTCCGGAGCACACGATCAGAGGCACAGTAGGGCGGGTCTTGCAAGAAATGCAGTGGGTTCCATAATAACACCATCATGAAGTCTCTGCTGGCTGTCTGGCAACTTCATGGTCACAATAAGACTACAGTTTTGGACTAAACAAGATATAACACAATAATTTGTGAATTTAAGAGGTGCTGGTAGGCAGATTTTATTAACTAGATAGAGTCAGGTTTACTGCTGTTTCCAGTCTTTATGCTAGGCTAGGTTAAGCTAACCGTCTCCTGCGCTTCACTTTTGCTGCACAGATATGAGAGTGTCATCAAACTTCTCATAGAAATCTTGGTAAGAAATCCAATAAGTGCATATCCTCAAATGTCACATTACTGCTCTAACAGTAGGGTTTTTGTTTGACACGCCTCCTTAAATCACTTTGATATGTGCTTCGACTCACATATTCTAGCCCTGGATAAAAGACTTAACTATACAACATAAAATGATGGTACATAACATATTGACCGCATTCTTAAAAACCTTTTCAAAAAGGTTATTGTCTATTTTAATATTGGATACTGCACTTGCGTTCGTGGCAGCAGCATTATAAAGGCCAGTGTGTGGGAGCTCTGATTAGCGGTGGAGAAGCCAGCCAGAGGCTTCCAGGGCAACTCTGTTTGCAAACAGTGAGAAGAGCAAGGGCAAGCCAAAGCAGGAGATCACAGGGGTGTGAGTTTGTGCGTGTGCATGCATAATGATAGTTTTTTGTAAATTAGACAGTGATGAGTAAAACTTTGCTGACTCAAAATTCTGGAAGTCACTTCCAGATCATCATTCGCTGTAAAATCGTGATCTTTGACAGGCCCGAGATCAAAATATAAAATTAAGGTGATGAATCATTGACTAACAAAAAGGATGACCAATATGAATATGTTAACCTTGAGTTTAACATTTTTGCTAATGTGCTGAGTAGGTGAAAAACACTGACTTAACTTCAATAATGCCAAGTTCTCAGACTCATACTGATGCAGAGTACATATTTTCCTAATCGATTTGGGAGCAAATCCTCCACTGAAGGCAAACAGGACTTTAGTATTCACGGGGGCATGTGTGCCTCTCACTATGTTAATAATGCTGTCTTCAGACAGGCTCAGGCTATAATGAGGATTTGCGAATTCAAATCACAGTCTGCTACATATGTCAATGCCATCAATATACCACAGCTCCAGCTCTACAGTTTCCTCTCCATCTCTGACACGGGCTGACTTCTTGACCCTTCCCACCTCAACAAGGAAGCAGTAGGGAAGTTATCGGTGCTCCCATCAGATAATGACAAGATGATGACTGGCCTCTGGCCCCATCTTCATGGTTTACAGGAGAGCTGTTGGCAAGCAAAGGGCATAAAAGGAAAAAAAAGAGAGGAAAATGGAGAGGTCTGAAGCACTACTGCTATTTACTACTTGTCAACATATCAGCAAGTGTGATGCAAGCCGTGGTCGGTGGAATTAAATTCCCTCCACTTTTCGAAAATAGACTTCTTTTTTTTTTTTTTTTCAGTTTCTCTGAATTGGTTTTTTGACTGTGTTTTCTTACAATCAAACCCCATCTCTACTTTAACTATGTTTAATAAATGTTTAATAGGATGGGTACATGAGAGTCAATCTAATTTAGCCTTTCCCCCGCTCTCTGTGTATTGAACAGTAAGTGTTTATGTAAATGAGAGCTGGCTGGCAGCCCTCCCTCCTGCCTGATCTCAGTGGATGCTGTTTATTCACATGAAAAAGAGGCAGTTTAGGAGAGGATTGTTTTTACATCAAGTCGCACGCTTGTATGAATTGCGATTTTCGGAGTTAAAGCGTTAGCATGTTGGGTAGCTTAATCACATTTCCTCTTTCTCCACATCATCATTATACAAAAGACTACCAAGCTGCGGTGTTTATTTGCTACAATATCCCTAGGTCTCTCTTAAAGCTTCCCAAGCTACTCCTCTCTTTTACCCGTTCTCTTCTAAATAGTTACTTTGAAGAATGAACTTCAGGTCATTATAGCCAAAGTACGTGATTAATTAAGTAGTTAAAAGAGAAAGCACAAAGCAATGGTTTTGCTGCCTTTTGGTCAACACTTGTTTGCTGCTGTTTATTAAAAAGGATCCTTTGGGTGAGGAGACCTCTTAAATGGGGTTAGAGCTTGTTGAAAGGAGCATTTCGCAGTGAATAATTGGATTGCGGCTTCGAGCACGCGTGTGTTTAAATGTTGGGATCGAACAGTGCCTGGGGTGTGTTTACCTGAGAAGGCTCTATCCCCCCCTCCTATCCTTCTTCTCTCCCTCCCACCGTCCGTCGCTCCTCTCCTCCTCTCTAATCAGTCTGATAAAGGATATCCTCTGCAGTCCCCCAGCCATAGCTCTGCAGCAACAGATTAGGCAGTCTGCACGTACGCACACACATCGTCTGCTGCGGGGAGCCGGTGGGTCCACTGAAAATGTCCAGGCAGAGACGGACAGAATTACAGATGGACAAAGGGACAAACACCGAGCTGGGGATGTGGAGTGCACCCACACAGACACACAGATTGGTAATTTTTATCCATCTCACATGTAATGAAACACACACACACTCACACTCTTACACATGCATGTAAAGCACACTAGAGGTAACAAACTCTCCGACTTGAAGTACTCGGCTAACAAGCAGAAGTGAGAGGCTCTGACAAATTGGTGCGCGCTGATGAATTGGCGCGTGTGTGCTTCGGCTAACAACACTTGGAGTAATGAGCAGGTTGCCCCTAAGGTAACCTCTGCATGTTGAGTCACGGAGATGGATGCTGCCTCGGAAGGCTCACACATCTGGGTGCCAGTGTGTTTGCGAGTTTGGATGAAAGGACTTTATGTCGGAACGCATGGCCAGAATCCTCTCGAGGTCATCGCAAATGTCCCCAGACTTTTATGTGATCACTCCGGCGCCGGACTATTTGTGTGCCTCCATAAACACGGAGTAGAGCAGAAGAGCTCGTTCAGCGGCTTTTACTATTCTAGGGATGCTGTATGGAGACCGTTTGCTCATCTGCAAATGGCGTGCGAGATGCCAAGTCAGAAACATTAGTAGATGGTGTTGCTGATTTCAGGCACGATTTTATTTACTCTGAGCACGAAATTACACCACTCAAGCTGTTTGCGGTGCTAGAAAGCACCTGATTTTGTAACCTCCTGGCGGCACTTGGAGGTCTCCAAAACCATTGTGCCTAAAATACACATGCCAACGCCGCTGCTGCCTTTGTGACAAACCTATCATGCTTTACTTGCGATGGCTTTTACAGCTTCATGGAACAGGACAGAGGAGAATACAAGCAGCGTCTGTCTAAGGGCTGCAAGTTCATTAAATGCAGCAGCTTGCCGGTTTATGCGATTCTTTATCAAAACAATGAATGCAGGCATATCCTTTTGTATTGGACAATGCTTGTTCACTCAAACTACACTCTCTCTCTGTGCTGGCTCCCAAGTGAGACAAGACTTGCTCCGTGAATCAGCTTGTGCATCATCGTGCCCCCATTTAGCCTTCCCCGTTGCTGAACGGAGGCTGTTACAAGCCCAGATTCTCACAACTTTGATAGCTGGGCAATGAGCTTAAATCACACACTTTTATGACCCAACTTCCTATAACCTGACACACTAGACTGAATAAGATGACATGCTTTATAATTGGAGGAATGCTGCACCCGATTCAGCTCTCGGCGTCAGTGTGTGTGCGGTTTTAGTTTTACAGTTGATGGAGTTATTAAAACACAAGCCAGTGGTGCCTTTAATGCATGCGGCTGTTTGTGCGGTGCGAGGCTGCTGTTGCAACACGACACGAGAGACTAAACACACTGATTCACAGTGTTGGCGCCGTCATGGTGGCATCTCCCCTTGACCGCTGGTTTATTCGAGCCGTAAAAACACAGCACAACTGTTAAAAGTCAGAGGTTGTCATATTTAGAAAGTTACCTTGAAACAAAGGAACAGGCAGGCTGTTTGAGCTGAGCCTGAAATATCCTGGGACACACAGTGAAGCCAAGCTGAGAGAGAAAGTTTTTGTTGTCGATACTGGCAAAATTGTACATGTACAATTACAGAGTCATGTGGAGAAAGGTTACACCTCCACACTGTCGTGCTGGGATCACAAGGCAGTTTTTCTTACGCGAGCACGTCGGCATTTACACACGCGTATGAATTCTCTTTAATAAGGTCCTGATCTTCATCAAGACACACGGCATGGTGCTATTATCTGCACCCAGAGAGCCATGCGGGGCCCCAGTGGCTGATGGGATTAAGGAAGAAAGAGAATCATGGGATTAGTTGTGTGCCGGAGTCTGGAAGGCAACCATTTTGTTTACCTTTGTCTTTATTCTTTTATTCCATTTCCTCGATGTTGTGTTGTGACTCCCTGTCGGGGGGCGGGCGGAGAGTGATATCTTGTTTGGCTCCTGACAGCACCACTTGGAGAGGAAAATGAAAAGAGATGGTGATAACACAGAGACTCACGCATTCACACACACCTCCTGCCGGCCTGTCCACCCCACGCTGTTCATAGGGCAATTCAGGCCTGGCAATTTAGGGCCGAGTTAAAGTGGAGGAAAAAGCCTAAAATAGTGAGGCAAGGCGAAAGAGATGGGGAGAGGAGGGGGGAGGGAGCAGACCTGGGGAGTGATTGGTGGAATGGTGAGGGACAGATGTAATTTTCAGACAACGGCAGGGAAGTGATGTAATTTTCTGGATGCAATTTGTGTGTGCGAGCGTTTGTGTGCGTGCCTGCGACTGTCTGCACGGTGTGCGATGTGGGCCGATGCAGATGCTAAAGTAGCACTCGGATAGAGGACTCATCAACCGAGAGAAACAAAACATATCATTTTGGCACTTAGATCTTTTCGGGTGACAGAAAAAAATGGATGTAAGTTTGTGCGATATAATGGCCACCTTCAAAGTAGAAGGGGAGTTTTCATTTTGTGTGAGGCTTAACTAGTTTGGTCACAAACACATTTGTCTACAGACAATGTTAAATGAGCTTTCACTGTAAAACTGATGATTAAGTCACTAATATATTCCTCCTTTTCTTCTTGCTTTTCATCTTAACAACCCAGTGATAAAACAACATGTACAGCAACTGTAATCTCCAGCAAATTAGATTTACAATTTGGGAAGGACACAATTGATATTGCTATCAATGTAAATTGTGACTTTTATTTTGCCTTCTCTGTTGGATTTGCCAAACTAATGTTGTGCCGGGACAACATAGTTTGATGCATTATGCTCCTGGCTGTCTTGGTAGACAATTAGTGTGACAGATGAATTAAAGAATATGAGGCCATTTTCTGCAGGAGATGGATCCCTCCTGCAGCATGCATCCATTTATGGGAGGCCTATTTTCATATCATAGCAAGGAGAAACATTAAAACTTTAGTGTTTGGTAATTGAATGGTTTAATGGCAGCACTCTCAAAGTGAACCAAGGACATCTTTGTTTTTCAGTTTGAACTTTGAATACAAACTTTTGAATGCTATGACCCTGAACAAAGAGTCAGTGTAAAGGATGAGGTCGGCATTGTTTTTCTTACTGTCAACAAATCCCAGGCTGAAAAGAAACCGAAGATGAATTGATTGTATACACACACAGTGCATGTGAAGCCAAAACCCTGATAGTTTGTTGCTGCACTGAGGTTCATTTTGGGTTAGTTAGAAGTAGAGCAAAAACGGTGTGTTAAAACACAACTAAATGCAATATTCACCCCTATTTATACCCACCTTCATTGATTCTTTTTGGCCACTTGGGGGCAGCACAACAAGTGTGGAGACGTCATTGGCATATTATCATGCTATACGGTTGATGCTCACATCCTCGCCAACGTCGTTGTTAGACTATACTCTACAGTAACAAAAGACAGACTTTATTGATGTTGTTGTCTTCATTATTTAACAACCACAACTGCCAATGAAAATCCGTGTGAAAATCTATCAGAGCAATACAAACACTCGTAAACCATTCTGCAGCTGACTTCCTTCTTCACTCTCTGATGTATCATGTCTGCTACGTGTTTCGCTGTGTATGCCGCAGCGGCCATGTTGTTATGGAAACTGTGATTTTCTGTATGTCGTTTTTGGAAACGCCAATATATTGTGCTGGGAAATGCAGAGTATCGACCTATTCATTCATTTATGTGTTAGGATGTGTTGGGTATTTCCCGTGTTTCCCCAGAAGTCATAGCAATTTGATGGGGTGAAGGTAACGCCACTGACCTGCAACCAGATGAAATTCACTTTTAGACATTTTAATGTAGAAATGTTACAATTTATGCCATTGAGTCCAATATTCATCCTCCTTTTTGCTCAATTTTCAAATATCAGGCTCTTCAGCTTCTGAGAGCTCCACCATGTTCACCGGCTAGACGCTAACTTTGACTGTTAAACCAAAACAACAAGGTTGTAGGTTTATTACTCAAAAACAAATTAAAGTGCAGCTTTAAGTAGCATTTACTGAAAGCTACAAAGCCTGCAGCTGTTTAAGGAAAACTGAAACTGCATATTGTGCCGCAGACAGACAAGCAAAGACGATTATTTGAAAGTGTCTATGTTATGTATTGTTGGTTTTGGTCTTTTCACAGGATTTGTTTGCAGGTATAAATTCACTCTGTACAGTTCGGCCATTAGCATCACTACATTTTCAAACGTTTAAACCTTCAATCTCCCACTCGAGCCTCCCTTCCCTCTTGTCCACTCAGTTTAATCTCCAACCTTTAATTAAAATCAGGATTTAAGGTGAGTGTCACATTTAATTCCTTCCTCTATAACTGTGACTGATGGTGTTGAATTAATCTAGATAAGGCTGGTGATGTCATGTGGTCACCGCGAACGTGACTGGGCCGGCTCGCGTTGTTAAACTGTCCTCTTACCTCATCCTTCCCTCATTATGTCGACAGCAGGTCAGCCGTGGGGTCAGGGGGTGCTAGATTGAAAAGACAGATTCTGCTGGTTACACCTCCTGCTGGTCTGCGCATTAAATGGGCTTGATAAGCTTTATTGGGCTGTGTCATCATGCGACTGAGTGCCTGATTTAGTAAAGAGGTTACAGTGAAAGGCAGATATATTACCAAACCCCTCATAATCTGCCCAGATAATTGGGTAGTTTAAAATAAGACCCTATAACCAATCAGGGATGTGAACCAGTTTTTAAAGGTGTAAACACACAGGTCATGACCACGTGAAATCACAAAATCTATGCAGCCGAGCAGATTTTATTTGCGCATTCACCTGAAGATAAGACAACGTTTATTGGATCCTCCTGTGACCCCCTCGTCCTTGTGAATCTCAGCGGGACTGTAAGAGTCTTGATGGAAGGTTACCTCCTAGTATAAAACACTCAGCCTCTGCAACAACAACTTTATAGAACACCTGTGGGAGCGGGGTTTTATGAGCTCATCGGCTGCATGATTTTACATTTTGCAGTTGGCAAAGTGACATATGCTGAGGGGAAACAAACACAGAGTCCTCGAGACACCTGCACCCAAACCTCACGACCCGCATGCAGATGGCGGTCGTCCATTCAGACATGTTGCCATGTCCATACTAAATTCTCTGACCTTAATTGTCCCGCTGAGGCGATACCACTAAGATTTTAAAAAAGGAATGTGCGTTAAATGAGTCGTCGTAAACCACGGGGACAATTCTCGTGAAGAATAATCGATGTTTCTGCATTAACCCCATATGCATCATAATCAAAGTCAAACGATGAGTCAACAACAGTTGTCCAAAGTGTTAATACTCAATTAGCACTCTTTTTTAAGAGCCTCCAATAACTAGGCCCATTTGCATGCATTTTGCATAACCAAGCTGGCAGAGGCTGACTAAAAAGAGCTGTAGTTATATATCTCCTTGCGGCAGAGCACATCGATTCTTCTGGGGGCAGTTGAAATTCTGCAGAAGCCCGGTTTTCATTTTCATAGCTGCATTTACATGCTGTCCCACTGTCTGCCCCTTTGAGTTATATCAGGGGGCTTTATCACCTGAAATAAAGCAGAGATAAATGTTGCTGAGAAAGTGTAAAAAGCACAGGCCCCTCAACAGCATCCATGTGTATTGTGCGCGTGTGTGTATACGCAGGCGGGCATGTGTCCTCCTCAAAGTGCGCGTGTGTGTGTGTGTGTTATTTAATGCTCTAAATCTTCAGCCCGTGTGTGTGTGTGTAAACTATGAGCGTTCTGCAGACTCGGCTTCTCACGCCGTTCCCGCCGTTCTGCTGAGGATGCACTCTCAGCTCAGGGCTGCAGGAGGTCACTGTCTGACAGAGCACAGCACACACACACATGCGCACACATACACATATAGCCACGTTTGTACCTTTCCTGACATTTGACACACATATGGATCCAGCTGCCACTAAAAAGAGTCCGTTCCCCTGGTGACATTTACCTGGGGTTAGCAGGAATCATTAGTTAAGGTCAGTTTTATAACTCCTGAATTGGGAGGGGTGATGACAGAGATGACTCCACGTATACCACTTTACTTGATACTGTATAGCCATCTGGGTGGGTACACTGAGCAGAAATGTCATCTGAAATAGATCTGGCACATTTTGATGAACACAGTGTGGAAAATACCTCAGCTTTTATCCCCTAATGGAACCGTGCTTATGCTGAAATGTGAAAGCTGTTTTTCCATGTATTCCCTCCATTAAGGCCTGAGATTCTGTTTGTTTGCACCTATGGTGCCTCTGTTATCTTGTTTGTACTTAAACACTTTTCCCAGACTCGAGCTCCTTTATTTGGGGATGTTTTGGTGAACTTTGGAGCTCTCCTGAGAGGCTGACTCAACTCCCTCTGAAAACCCAGCTCAGGAGAAAAACAGGAGGGGAAAAAATCAAAGCGCTGTGCTCAGAAATATATGGTAAATACAAACACAATTGTGAATGTGTTGTTGTCTATACGTTTGCAGCTGAGAAGTAATGAGTACCAGTGGGGGGATTCAGAAGAGGCTGACGCACAGAGGCCTTTCTGAATAATTATTTTTCATTCTATATTCCTAATAGATAGGAAAAAATCGCTTAATATTCCCTCTTTACTTTTTTCTTTCCACACAAGCTTCATTTCTCACAATACACCTACATACAGTAGAACATCCACTGACTTGGGATTCTGTGAAGTTTGCTATGGTGCATAGTAATGAGGAAATCTACGGACAAAAGGAAACCTTCACAGCTCATGGATGCAAATGGATTCATTAGAAAGCAATCTCATTGGCTCACTTAGAATCAGTTGACAGGAAGGGACAGAAATATTCTGATCATGTACCACTGGCGTAAGTTAGTTCTTTCTCTCTCTCCCTCTGATCTCTCTCAATGATCCACTTCTCAACTGACTGGACTCGAGTGTCCGTGCAGACTCATAAGTGGTTAAAAACCGAGCACTGCAGAGGATCACCACTCATTTAATGACACGCCATGAAAAAAACACCAGGACATACAGTAATGCAATATCACAGCACAATCCAATTTAATCATACCTTGGGGGTAACTGATGGGGTGGGCAGTGAAACAACGACAAATAAAATCCAATAAAGAAAATAAAGGTGACATTTTGAAGGTACAGTGATGATAAACCATATTCTTAACAGCCTGCTGGAAAATACACTTTCTTGACACGCATATACAGGGATATCTGCACTTTCAAAGGTGCAATATGTAGGAATTTTAATTTAAAGGTGCAGTATGTACAAATTGGCCACCTGTCGAATTCATACTCCAAACAACTAGGGGGCAGCGTATCACCAGAGTAACCGCTAGCTGCTGCTAACTCCAGCTGCTGTTAGTTAGATAGCTCAGTTAGCAGTGCAGCTAGCGTGCTGGACAGTTGCTGTCAGTGTTTACACCACCAGCACACCAGAGGTAGGAGGGGGTCTTCAGGCCCGGATCACGGGGGACCCAGTGAGGAATGCTAGTGGGGATAAGCGCCATATAACATAATGTCAATTACACCATCATAATGTTATTTCTTCACATTCTATTGATAATGCTCAGAAGTCCTGGCAAAGTCCGCTAACATGACCGCTAACTGCACGGTTTAATGGGCTTACTAGCTAATGGCAGCAGCAGTTAGCATTTACTCTGATGGTATTCTGCCTCCTATTTGCTTGGTCTATGAATTTGACCGGTGACTAACAGTAAGTTAACAGTATGCAGCTGAGATGAAACTTTGTCATACTCACAAACATATTTCTTTCTGGCCCAGCAGTGGCGGGACAGAGTCAGAGAGCAGAAGACAATGTTCGCTTGCCAAGCTGTGCAGAGCTGAGCAGAGTGTGGGACCTTTGCCAAGCCACACAGGACAGGACAGGACAGGACTGGATTCACTTGTCTTGTCGCTGTAACTCCACATGTGTTGTTTAGGGAAGGCGGATCAGAAACAGGCAGGTAGGAGGCTGGCTTGCATGCTTTAGGCTGTGTACAGAGGCTTCTTCTTCTTCTTCTTCTGTACTCAGCAGTTCCCAAGGCTTGTGGAAACAATCTTTGTTCCAGTCCAGCACAAAAGAGATTTCTGTCAGCACAATTCTCTGTTGTGTCGGGTCTGAAATAGCCTTTCGATGTATACACACACATTGTGGAACTCTACTATCTATCATGCTACCATGTAGTGTACATTGGTTGATCATTTCATTGTAAGTGTACACACAGAGTGATGCAAAGATGTGTTCAAGAGAATGAGAGCGCTTTCTCGATCGAGAAACAATCAGTAAGATTCGGGGATTCCTGCTCTTTGGGCAGAGAAGAAACATTAGTCAGAGCTTAGGGAGGTGATGGAGAGGATGATTGAGGAATTTAAGAGATTTCTCAGCGTGTACCTGTCTGAGTTCTCCCTGTGGTGAGTGGAATAAAACACTATTCAAAACGGTAAATTTAAATGATTTGATAATTATATGGTTAGACTCCTAATTAAAGTAACAAATACTGAATAATAATGTCAAAATTTAACTTCACAATGTGGTGAACATTAAATGTTGTAATATTATCCCCACAGCTATTTTCAATATGTAGTTAGGTAGAGTAAAACACTGTTGCCCGACAGTTTTTTTTTTTTAAAGAAGGTATTAATTTATTGTTATGCATCAACATTATGCCAGTAAGTGGTGCTGTTACACTTATGAGGCTTGTCTGAAGACAAAAATGCAGCAGTGGATGTACAGCACAAGTTAATAAACATGCAGAGATAGAACGTTATCCCCTAGGCTTTATGTTACTTAATTATGCTTGCTGTGACACCCACAAACACACAGCCTATATAATTCACAACTCTAAAAATAAGGGAGCTGGCACTTATTAGAAAGTTAAAGCTTGAATAAACAAGACAAAGTGTGTTCAGACTGAAACAGAATGGCATTTGGGCCTTGCGTCATTCACATAAATGTTTGTGCCGCCTTCAGTTATCAGTTTTATTAGGTTTAAATGGGGTTAATGGTACAGTGAAACTCATCGTCTGTGATGGCGCCCTGGATGTTGTCAGCTTGGTTGAACATACATAAGTAAACACGAACAACAGGAGGGGGCTGACAACACAGCCGATGATGATTCTCACCACCTGTGGCTCGCCTGTCAGAAAGTCAAATATCCAGCTGCAAATGGATTAAACAGGAGGTTGCTGGTTTCTTAGGGAATCATTTAATAGTGGTTGCCCTCAAGAATGTGGGGACCATGGACTGAGCCACTGAGAGGTCGAAGATAATGCAAGTTCCTCTGTAAGTTCATCAGCACAGTACTGTCCGGTCAAGGTGCCATGTGGGCATTGAACCTTTTGAAGGAATGTCTCACAATTCTAGGATAAGTCCCTGTCAACTCCACATGAGTCTGGGGTGAGAAATGTAGATGGCCACTTTGTCCAGGTAGTCCCTCTTTGCATCCTTGATGGACTTCTGGAGGTAATATCTCCCCTTAGGTAAGATGGTGGTCCAAGTGTAGTCTAGTGTACGTATAAAGCCGATGACAGTCTGTGTATTCATAGACATTGCCATCAGCTGCATCCTCCACATAGTCCACAGCCGTGCTAGCAGTTCTGTGTGGTGGAAAATAGGCCAGTGGTGCTTTGAGCTAAATGCTTAAAGGTTTTCATGCTAACATGCTCACGGTGCCAATACTAACATGTTGACTTTAAGCAGGTTTAAAGTCACAATCATGTTCATCACATCTTAGTCTGGCTTGTTAGCATGCTAACATTTGCTAAATAGTACTAAACAGTAAAGCTGTACTGACGAGGGGGAACAGCTAGACGTTCCGAAACACCTCCATTCCGAAACACCGCTGTTCCGAATCCGACTTTCAAGTTCCAATTACTTCCCAATAGGGTTAGGGTCAGGGGTTCCCCAATAGCCTTTTCGGAATAGCGGGGTCTTTAGAAAAAATGGGAATCCACGCCATTACGAAGAATGGAAGTCTATTTTCGGAACAGCTGGGTTTCGGAAAGGCGGGGTGTAACCCTGACGAGGCTGATGGGAATGCCATTTGTCTTAAAGGTATTTGGTCATAAACTAGAGTCGGCCTATAGGACAAATTAAGCTTTTGACCTGATGGTGGCACTACACATCTTCTTGAAATACAATTTTGTTTGGTATGGCTGTCTCTGTCTCTATAGTCTATGCTCTATAGAGATTTATTCATTGCCTAAAATGAACATCATCCTACAGCACACACTGTGAGAGCAAAGAGATATCTGCATCATAAACACACAGGTACACCAAGGATCCAAGACACCATGGACATAAACTTTGGAAAAACAAGTGGATTTCTAAAATTGAGCCATATAAAATGAAGCAATTGGGAGGTTATTGTGAGGATGCTGGTGAATTCAGAGCATTTGTTGCTCATAGTGGTTTATGTCAACTGTTTTGTACAGATATCCCTTGCAAGTGGTTCGTCCAGGTGAGTCTTCATATTTTATTCACAACAAGACAACACTGGCTGATCTTGTTTCTCGTTTTCTCAGAGAGGTGTAAGAAACAAATATTTTGCAAACAGGAAATCTGGAGAGCTGAAGTGTCTGCATGCATTTATCAAGTTCGTCAAACTTGCCACAGCGCTCCACATGGGGAGTTTCCTTGGTGTTCTCACTGAGCTGCAATGTCACCCTGATAAATTAATTGTCTGCATTTCTTATGCAGAGACAGGGAGAAAGAGAGAGACTGGGATGAGTATAGTGAACAGTAGGGGACAGTAATTGAATCCAAGTTATTGATTTAGCCGGAGTATCACTACAGGAGACCTACGGCCAAGATAAGTTGTCTGTAAAACTCTGATTAGCATTTAGTGCGCTAATAGCAGTCTAATTATGTTTTTGTTTCTGTAGCGTTCTCTCTGTTTTCATTCCCTTTTCTCTTTCCTTTCCACTTCCCTCTCACGTGACTTCTTTCCTCCAACATAATGCACCGTAAGTCCTCATCCTTGTCTATTCCTCCACCTCCCACCTCACGTTTTCCCTCTGCCCTTTATCTTGCTGCCCTCAGCTGAAGCCAGCACCCCACAGAACCTTTCTGCTCTCCCACCCCGTGCGTCTAATTCCCTTGGAACTGCGGAGGACATATATATGCTTGCGAGGGTGCACACTTCTACCGGCAGCAGTAAAGTCATGTTTCTCTCCCTGGGCCTGGAGCCAAAGGCCAGCGCCGGTGTTTTACAACGAACCGCCATTGAAGCATGGGTGGAACTGCAGCGATGGCACTTTCCCACCCCAGTCCCTGGCCTCCCCACCACTCCCCTCCAGCCCCTGAGCCCCTGGGGATCTGCGAAGATAAGGATTGAACATCTCCGGATGCCACTTTGCATAAATGTTTAATAGCAGGGAAAACATTAGCATCAGTAATTAAAGCAGTAATTTAAGCCCAGACGCCATCAACAGGCAACTACTTCCACGCTGGAATAACACCACTGAAACACAGTAATTAGCTTTGCTTTGATTGGACGGGATACTGGGTTAAGAGAATGTGCGTGTGTGTGTGTGAGCACTTTTGCACATCTGCATGCACGTTACAAACGAGGACATACTTTTTGTGTTTGCCTACCTTCCGTCCAGTAGAGAGTTCTGCAAATAGCTTGTGCTTGCACCTGATTCACGATTGATCTGCTGCTCCCCGCATGGCTGTGCTCGAGATTGATTGTGTGTGAATGTGTGTACACACACCCAGTGCGTGCATGTGTGCTGAATGGCATTTGACATTGGTTTGGACAGTGTTTAACATTGGCCCGAGGAGGTCAAATATTGTCTAGGACTTCCCTAAGGAAACTGATGTTGTCCTATGTCATCATCCATGTCCAGTGAGCCTCTCCCCTCCTTCTAATTCCCCCTAAACTCTAGACTCTAACCTTTCTATCAGTCTTGGACCTCTGGGACGGTACCCTGCATTCTTTTTCATTAAAGTGCTATGATAGCAATATGGCTGTGAGGGGGGATGATATGTTTTGCTTTTTTCCACTGGCATCAAAAATCGTTAGGAGTGCAAGGAGGTCAGCCTGGCTCGTATCTGGCTTTTAATGGGTCCTTAAAGCTAGGCCCCAGGGATGGGTGTACAGACACACACACACACACACACACACACACACACACACACGCACACACACACAAAAGCACACAAACTGCAGGGTGTCTGAAACCAAGCCAAGACCTTGCTCTCATCTCCCCTCTCTCTTTATTTCACTCTTTTTTCTCATTCTCTCCCATTCTCTAGCCAAATAGCTGCAGCCTTTGATGTATTGCAAAGGACTATTGCCGGAGCTTCAGCGCTATTCTATGATTCTAACTCATCCTTGGCTCTAGTTGAATCTGCACTCATGATTGTTTCTCTCCCTATTCCATTCCATCTTTTTCTTGTCAGTCCAAAGCGTGCATCAGTGCCACTCACGGTGTATTTCTATCAGGCTGCTGTCAGAAATTCGTATTCATGTATCAACGCGGTCAAACCCATGACCTTTGACCTTTTATATTGGGAGCACTTTTCACTTGTGGCGGCGCCCCGCTGCGCCTTCTCAGTATGCTGATAGAGTTTCTGCGCAGTTTAATTAAGCGTATTGAGTTTGCATCAGCAGTGGGGTGTTATATGGCCAGCTGGATACGCACACACTCGCGTAAACTCGCGCGCAAGCTCCCAAACACACACTCGCGCGCTGCCATGCACACGCCTATCCATCCCAGCTGACAGCTTGTTAATTGCCAGGGGGTTAACTGGAAGTGGTGGTGTAATTGCATCAGAGTTTTAATTTACCCAGGCCTCTTATTTATTTACCTAGCTGTAGATTTTAAAGCAGCATTAATCGTCTGGGTGCGCCAGGACAAAGTGCAGATCGACAGGCTGGATGTCAGTCCAGACTCGGTCCAGACAAACCTGTGGATCATTCAGCTACACTTTGCAAGAGGAAATCACCTGCATTGTGATGAAATCTAATAGAGCGCTGCATACATTTGAGGCAGAATATTTAAAGCTTATTGGAAAAGAAGATAATAATTGAGTCACTGCGATGTTCTTTAAGGCTTCAGGGTCTTTTCTTCCTGAACTGCTAGTGTGTTTTATAATCTATGGCAGTGATGAATGAGCCTCTGCATAGCTGTCTTATTATCAATGCTTTGTGCAGCTATACTATTCTGAAAAATACTGAATATTGCGTCTTATGAGGCCTTGATGCTTGAATGCGTGGCATTTTATGACTGCATTGACTTTTTTTCCCCTCCTGTTTCGTTTTTTTCACTTCTGACCTCGGGGAAACAGCAAAGCAGGAAGGCCTTGGTAATCAAATTTATTTGACAGAGAAGCAACTTAAAAGCTCTGCTGCAGACTTGCCTTTAGTTCAAGGCTTTGAGAAAAGAAGAGGGGCAGACACTCGAATACCTACGAAACACAGTATAGAAAAATGTCGTCTCCTTGATCTATCTGACCACGTTGGCTTTGAAAAATGACTATTTTAATTGGAAATTATGAAATCTGTTTGAGTTAGGACTTCTTTTTGATGTTGAAAGGTTTCTCTGTATTTCTGTGTGTGTGTGTGAGAGAGAGAGGATATCTATATGTGTGTGTGTATGTCAGATCTATGTGTTTGCTCACATTGTACATCAGAATGACATCGGGTGAGGAATGTTGGGAAAGAGGATATATTCCCAGAAGCAATCCAAATCTGCAGCTTGATGCCTTCTGCCTTCTGCCTTTATCTAACCAACCCTCTACGATACACTGACACACACACACACACACACACGCACACACACACTCCAGTGAGACCATCCATCCATCTCCCTGACATGATTGTTCCTCTCCTGTTACTTTATGTTCTAATCCATCAGTTATGAGTAAAACGGCAATTACACCCGGCCATCGATGCAGCCAGCAGACAGAGTCAGAATTATGGCATGGTGCATTACTGCAAATTGCTATTAAAGTTCCTTTTTTTGCTCTGAAGCATGGGGAGCAAGTGGAGAGTAATGGACACTCATATTAAGGCACATCATTAGGATAGATTTAGTCATCCCACGGTTTTAATTGCAGCCTGCAAATTTTCCATACATGCAAGAGTATCCTGCAGAGTTTGAGTTGTGGATTTCCTCCTGCTGCCCACTTTGCCCCCGAAGTCAGAGTTCTCAATTTGTCTTAACCGACTGTGCTGCTTCTGCCTAATTTCATCTCTACTTTCTCTTTTTTCTCATTATTTTAACCACATATTTTCTTGTGAAGTTATTTGCAGTCAGCCAACAGCAGCTGGGATGCATCGCTGCCAATTTACAAGCAGACTGTTGGTGAACTCATCTGGACTAATGCACGCTCGAAGGTGTAACTGCAACATGAAATATGGCTCTACCTCTTGATATATCAGAGTGATACATGAAACTCTGCAAGAACAGTCCTGAATCCAATTACTTAATGAGCAACAGAGTAACCTACCAGCATAGCGCGTGGACGGGAAACGACAGCGCATGGTAAAAGAAAAAAAAAAAAGCAGAGTGATAGAGGATAGACGTAGAGAAAGGTGAAGCGATGAGCAGTGTCCTATAAGCCAGTGCTCGAGGAGATGGATGGTGCGTGTGTGGGTGGAGTTGTCCTTGGTGTGGTGCTGATTGTGTATGAGGTGGTGCTCAGCAGGACAGATGGTGCTAGTGGGCAGATGAGTGAATAATGATGTTTCACCACAGTGCGGTAATTACCTGCTCCGAGGCCCGCACCACCGCATGCATGCGTGCATATGGGTGCTTGCAAACACACAGTGGTGATGCATGCCCCCATGAAGGTTCACATACATACACAGTTTATCCATATAGGCACATAAATACTGACATAAACAATACTGACAGCGCCGTTCTTCCAACATCAGGATTGATCGAGAGACATATCTGATGCAACACTGTATGATGCACTTAGTGATGTGAAGTGTGTGAGAGATGTAAGCACACATTTTAAATCTATGCACCTGCATGCAAAGCCACTTCACTGAAATACCAATGTATATACGAGGTGATTTTATACCTACTTAATGGATCCCACGGTTGGAATTTGGTGCGTGAAGAAATGATCTGTAATGCGAGCATGTAAACACACTCTTTAAACCCTCAGGGCCTGCACGACATTATCCAAACCGACAGTAAACAGCAAAACCACTTGACCTGAATCTGAGTTTGGCTCTATAAGGTTTTCATAATACAGTGAATTCAGTTTCAGTGGGATTAATGCAGTTCTGATCAAAAATCTATATCTACTGATTGGGGTGTTTTGGGATGAGCGAGTGCATCATTATCTGTATCTGTTCAACCAACTAAAAAATCTTTATCTGTACTCAATCCGTGCGTGGCTTAAACCAGAGATGGGTGGTGCTTAAACTAGATGTGGGTGGGACTAACCGGAAGTTTTAAGGTCATATTTGTAAGAAAGTTGATTTTTGAGCCTCATTCCCAACTCGTCAAATACTGACGCTTTGTAGGGATTGTAGGTCGGTATTGGACGAGTTGGGAATGAAGCTCAAAAAATCAACTTTCTTACAAATAGGATCTTTAAGCTTGAAATTATATGGGTTGATCAGTAGTTGCTATATTTATATACCAAACTATTTGCAGAACAAGTTTTTCTTGTTTTTTGTTTAATAAACTCAAATAAATAAGCTTCAGTCAACTTCAGTCAAAACATGATGATACTCACACTCGTCAAAAGTACATTATCTGTAATGGATACTTGTTTCAACAGAACTCAACTCATTTGGGTCGAGGGAATTGGATTTCACAGAGGGAGAAAAACAAATGATCTGATGGGAAATGAAATGAAATGATTTCTGATGGGAAGCCAGCGAGGGATCATGTCCTTATTACTGCTGATTTACAGATCATGCTCAATACACTGAGACATTATTGCATCAACTAAAGTTATTAGTACAGGAGTGTGTGTTCATGGGTCTGTGCTCTTTGCATTTAAGTCACATATAATACAGTCCAGTTGCTAGAATGAAATGTTGCCAGTTAACGTTTCTGCAGACCAGGGGTACATGCAACTATGTGTCAGATCACGTTCAGATGACACGCGTATTAGCTTTCTTTCACGCCCAGAGCTGGAGGGGATGGCAGTAGAGTTAAATCTAGGTGACAAAGCTGCTAAGCCAGTGACCACAGTTCAGGTCTGTGTTTCAACATTTATTTAAGTGTGAAACCACTGGATATTTTTAGACAGACCTCTGGAGAATGTCCAGCCGTATTTATAGGGACAAAACTTGGTGTTTTTCCAACGAGACATTGTGACATGTCCAGCCTCCTCTTGTGGCAACAAAAACAAGGTATTTTAAGGCAAAATGTGATGTCATCCTAACCTTAACCAAGTGGTTTTGTTCCTAAACCTTATCTGACCAGTAGCACAGCATTGTTACAACATAAAATAGAAACTCGAAGCTATAAAAAACATAAAGTTGCAACATATTCGTCATCACTGAAGATGTGTGCAAGTAGCAACTGTGTGTGAATTCTACAACAGGATTACAATCTTAGTTCACTCAACAGCTCAGTTCTCACATACAAACAACAATTACTCGAGACAGATTTTTTTTTTTCAAAGCTGCTAATCAATATTTTTAATAATCAAGTAATGATGTGTGTGTGAAAGTCCCTCATAGTGACACATCCACAGATAACTATCAACACCAACAACGTCTCTGCAGGTCCCCTCGGCATATGGGCCATTTCAAGTTCCAATGCATCATTGTTTCAGTTTTATGGCCCCCCAACTTTACTATTTCAATTTACTTTCACTACTCTCATCAGCGTCATTTCCATCTACAGCAGGCAGCTGTTTTCAGTGAAAAAGCTGTTATAAATCCACTGTACGCTACCCGCTCAGCAGCCGACAGATCATGTTAGTGACGAGCTTGTGAACACAGCGGAGCATTTAGCAGCTAAAGAGCCTGATATTTCCCGAGTGAATATTACATTTATCAGATGGCCAAGCACATGACCTGAATGTTGGCTAGCGTTGCTCCATCTCTGATGGATATGTTAAGAACTTTTTGCAAACAAGACAAGGAGATGGCAGTCCAGTCTACGGCCAGACAACAAACACACTTTTTTTGACTGCTGGACTCACTTTCAGATAGCCAGTCTTGCCCCACTCTTCTCTACCCAGCGCTTTGTCCTGGCTACAGATCAGCGAGGATTTGATTTTATCCAGAATAAGTTTGATTTGACTTTATTTATTTATTTACTTGTTTACTTGCTTACTTACTGGGGCACAGTAAAGTACTGCCCCAATAAACGAGGTCTAACAGCACCCCCGGCAAAGACGCACATGCAGGAAGGGAGGGATATTTCTCTAAATGATTAATGCTCGACCATCTAAACTTCACACAAATGTTTTCAAGAGCTAGCAAAGTGTGTCAGTCCATCGCAGGTCACGCAGAATAACAACAACATCCTGAGAAGCTGGCAAACTGCAACATGCCAGGCAGCAGGCACTCTGTCTGTAAAACAAACTCGTCTAAAACACGCTCATATTCAAACCGTCAGTTTGTTTACCCTGGTGTGTAGCCAGCACTTATGGCTGCTTGGAGCTGCTTTATATTTTATTTGTTTGCATTTTCTCTCCGGAACCTCAACTTCCTGCCGGCTCATTTGCATAGAGTTAGAGTCACTGGTGTGGCTTGACGTGCTGGGTATGTGTGAGTGGTGTACTCCTTTGACATGTAAATACTGTAAATAAAATATTTCGTGGCTGTGATATGGCACACTGGCGCGTAATGAGAAGAGGTCATTAAAAGTTTAGTTTGAGTTTCATTTTCCTCTCGCATGTGTTTTTTTTATGATCAAGGCTTAAAGGGTAGTGAACAAAGAAAACGCGCTCAAACACACATTACCAGACACCAGCTGACTGACTTTTATGGTTGATAAAATATTTAAGGTAGTTGCTGCAGCGCTGACGATTCCCAAGTGCTATTATGTGGAATTTTTAATAAATCTCTTGGTTGCGCTGGATTTAGCAGCCCCCCTCTTTATCCAATCCTGCAATGGACTGTGTCTTATTCACATGTTATTCAAGTGTTCAAGTTGGCTACGTTCGGTTGTTCAGTTTTAGTATCTCTACCCTTTGAAGAGAACTCTGTTTCTAAGTTGACAGAAAAAAGTTGAAGTTTGAATAGTGTCGAGCTCAGTGTGGTATGACTTTATGCAATGCTGTGAAGCATGTTTAAATCGTTTGTGTCCAAGACTTAAACCTGGTGATTTGAAAGTAAATTCTTATACCTTTGTTGACATTCAGATAGAGCTGAGGATGCTTATTTATGTATTTGCACAAAACTAAAAGTTAGTGGTCATGATTCATATTAACAATGGATCCAGTGACTGTGTAAATAGAATGAAGGGTGTAGCTCGTAAACTGATATAAAGTTATTACCTGTGGGTCCCCTGGAGAGTTTAAGCATCTTTTAGCTCAATGTTTTATTTACTAATTTATTTTTTGGCCCACAATACCTACGGTTTTGATTACGTCTCCACATCAACCTCATTTCTAGCAGGCAGTCATTTTCGATGAAAAAGTTCTCAAAAGCCCAAAGCACGGTACCTGCTGTGCTGATAGGTTTGCCAGATTGGTTTGTGATGTTTTCCAGCCCAGTAGTTGCCCAAAATCCACCCAAGTCTTACATATAATCAACAATACAAATGAATTTATAAACGTAGCAACTGTGGTTCATCCTAATTTTTCAACACGACATAATATCAAACAACAAAAGAGGGTTATATCGTAGCTACAATGCCCATATAAAACTATTTTCCATGTTAAGGGAGCCAAAGTAACACAAATATATATTTTATCTGAATTTGTAAACTGCAACAGTCCTCGATTGTAGCTTAAAGTCAGAGACCTGCGTATGCATAAAGGTGGAGCGAATGACAGAGAGACAGAGGAGTTTATCGTAGTGTTGCAAGCGTTGAGGTTTCTGTTACAATGAAAATACAGATTCGCAAAAACGCTTCAGCTCGTGTGTTTTGTAGTTGCGACTGGTTGGTAATGATGGTAACTCATGTCTCCTCTCAGCAGAATAAATGAAAATGATGTCATATCAAAGTTCTGCTGTATGACTTGATTGGTTCAAATAACTAATGTATAGAGTTTATGAATGTGTTTTTATATATTGTAATTTTTTATGTACTTAAAAACCTGCCCAACTCATAGTAAACCAGCCCAAATTCTGGTCATTATACTCCAATCCATCTGGCAACACTGCATGCTGAGTGCAAAAAGGCAGCCACACAATGTTAGCATCTAGCATAGGAACACAGTGGAGCATTTAGCAGCTTTAGCAGCTAAAGACCA
Source organism: Pagrus major (assembly GCF_040436345.1). Taxonomy (NCBI): domain Eukaryota; kingdom Metazoa; phylum Chordata; class Actinopteri; order Spariformes; family Sparidae; genus Pagrus; species Pagrus major. Next base: position 19,887,233 of record NC_133232.1, on the reverse strand, counting down.
GGTTCCTCCAAGGAGCATAAACAAAGAAGGAAGGGTACTTACTTGACCAAATCTTGCTTTGGTGCCAGACTGTGGTGTCGGCTGTGTCATCCTAAGTCTATGGGGGATGCATAGAGAAACACACTAAAACCCAACGTATGACTTCTGATGAAGAAATGCCTTCAGCAAATGAAAGAACACAATTCAGACAGAAGGTTAACAACTGATTTTTATTATTGGCATGTTGTTCATCCCTCCATTTCGATAGGGAAAGGCTCCTGTTCACAGTGCAGTCTCAACAGCGATATTTGGTGGGACCTGCCCTGTTTGGTCACGATATTATCAGCCTTGTCAATCATTTGGAAAAAAATTAGTGGTTAACCTTCTGTCTGAAGTTTGTTCTTTCCTTTTTCTGGAGGCATTTCTTCATCAGAAGTCTTATGACATAGATATATTGGGTTTTAGTATTTTAGTGTTTCTCCATAGACTTCAGTACAGCCGACACCACAGTCTGGCACCAAAGCAAGATTTGGTGAAGTTATTACCCTTCCTTCTTTTTTTATGTTCCTTGATTTCTTCCAGGAAATGGTGGGGACCAAAAACAGCACAGGAAGGAGAGTGAATATTGGACTTCCATTAACCATGTGGCCAGAAACATGAATCCAAATAATTTCTAATGTTGCTCAGGATCTGCTTGCTGTGTTAATAGGCATGTATTAACTACCAGGTTGCAACAGCAACATTTTAAGATGATTATATGTTAGTGCTGTTGCACTGCCCCCAAAGGGCAAAAAACAATGAGTCCAAATGAAATACTTTTCCTTTTTTTTGTATCAAGCAAGAACAATGTTTTTCTGTTAAAAAAACAACAGCGAATTCTCTGTCTTGTCCTTGTCCTTAAATATGGTGAGTGCAACATCGCTCATCCTTTAAAGCCAGCAGATCCCAGGAGTGGTTACTCTTAGATACTCCACACATCAATTACGAGCTGGTTTCCAGAGCTGTGCAGCACACTCACTGAGTAAAAGCTCACATCTGCAGTGTGGATGCGAGGCAGTGCATCACTTGCAGGTCACCAGTTTGCTATTCCACATTCTGCAGCTGTCGTCCCCTGGTCCAGACAGCGAGCACTTCATCAAAATCAGCTGCTGGAAAGTCACACAAATTACCCACAGGAACCTACTACAGAGCCTGAAATAGCAATCAATTTCACTGCTATCACAGCTGATGTCATATGCGGTAAACACTGCTGTGCATAGCTTATGCTAATGACTGAGACGGGGAGGAGGGAGCAGGAGAGAGATGCTCCTTAGATGATAACATCCTTTATTACGATTGGTTAAGTGATGAGTACTGGGGGAAGATGCCAAATAAATTTGCCCTTGGGACACAATAGTAGATTCTTAACAGCTGATCAATTGTAATATTGCTCAATATGACTGCCTACAGATCATAGGATTGGGGTTTTCTGTTGCAATGCATAGAAAAAGACCTCTGGGAGCTTTTCTCCAAAACATCTTAAAGACAACAAAGGGGATCATGTTAACACTTTAATACGCCTTTGTAGATTTATAACACTGGCTGTTAGTGCCATCCTGCTTTTATACATGCAATGCGCATCCCAAGAAAAGCCTTTTTTGTTTTTTTCAATCTCTCGTCATTATGATTAAATAGTACTGCAATCTCACATCATTAACGAGGTCTCTCACTTTCACAGCTCTTTACAAGTTTGTTGGCGGCAGCGATTCTAAACAGGATTTTCAATCTACGCCACTTCGGGCTCAGCATATGAAAAGAGGGAGGGTAAAATTCAATTCAGACGCTGTTTCTCTCACAAGATTTTTTGGAAATGAGAAAATGAAATCGGCTGTCAGGATGTTTGTGATTAGGCTTAAATGGGGATGAAACAATGTGCAACTCTGAGCCCGCAGAGGCAATGACCTGTCAACAAGCTGGGCTGCAGAGCACAACTAGAGCCTCCTCTGATCCTCCTCCACCTCTCTCCCTGTCTCCTCTCGCTCTCAGGGGGGGATGTATCCTCATCTCAAAGGCCACTGCGTCACTCACTCGACACATGCTATTTTCAGGAGGAAGAAAACTTGCAAGTTTGTTCCTCCCTCTGATTTCCGTCTCTTTTCATCTTCACGCTCGCATCCCCCCGTGGGCTATGAAGTGTTGGTGGACTTGTTGCGGATATATACCATACTCTCTCGTCAACACAACAGAACTGACTTATATCTTCGAGGAGCATCACAGAAAGCTCCCTGGAAGATACCTCAAGGCAGAGCGACTCTGTAGCTGCTGAGCTGTTGAGAGCTGCTCGAGTGAAGTGGTGTGTCAGATAAAAGTGACTGTGCCACCTGCGTTTAAGGCGAACACGGCACCATGCGACTATCCACTCTTGTCAGTACTGTTATTCATAACTGTGTGTGAATTCAGAAAATTGTCTTCAATCCGAAACACAATAATTTGCTGCAGATGTGAGGGACGGATGAATAATAGCTGTAAGTGTATTGATTTCTTTTGCAGCTACCTCTTTTGTTAATGTGTCAAAATCATAACTTCAAGCTGCTTCCGCTGGCTTACTTGTCTTTTTTAATTCGTCAAAAGCCTACAGTACCCTTTTTGCTTCGAAACAAACACGCATGAAGAAGGACGCACACACTAACAGGTGGGAAAATAGAAAATGGAGGGATGCTGTTAAAGTGAAGACGAGGTGTGTGTGTCTGTGCCTCTACCTGGACTGATCTGTAACTAAAGTGGCAGGTCTGATCTTGTAAAGGTCATCCATGACATCAGGACTCGGCTGCTTTAGGCTTGATGCGTATTGGGGGTGATAGCTGCACCACTGGTGAAAACTCTGTCCTCTCGCTCCCCGCCTCTCTTTTCTTTTCTTTCCCTCTCACGCGCACAAACACACACACACACACACACACACACACACACCAGTGAGGACACAGGCGTGTGCATAAGCAAGCCTCAGGTATTTAGTGTATCTGAAAAGGTCATTCCCACTCATTCACTCTCTTTACTGCTGACCGGTGGGAGTGTGTGGTAAAAGCTTTCATGATGTGTGTGTGAAAGTGTGTGTGTGTGTGTGTGTGTGTGTGTGTGTGTCTGTGGCTTTCAGGCTCCTCTCACTGGAGCAGGAGTTCGGAGAGGGACAAGTGAGGACAAAGTCAATGCAACAAGCACAGTCGCTCTTGTAGAGATTTGGACCTTTCATCAAACACATCTTGAAGCAAGTGGGGCGAGTGAGATGAGGAGATTGAAAAGACTCTCATGCGGTGACATTCTTAAATAGAGACCTGTAATTACCTCAATGGCAGAGAAAACCTGCGGCCTCATTACAGAAACTCAGTCAAGAAATCCTACCCTATCTCAGGTAAGGATGACATTTAGAACTTTTGGTTTTTACAGAAACATGTTTTCTACCTACATTTAGGAGAAAATCCTATATTATCTGAGGATAGGAATTTAGCTTTTACAGAACCGTCCTAAGTTAAGAACTTCCTAAGTTAGGAATCCTAAGGTCGGCTTGCTACAGGAGTTTTCAACCTTTTTTTGAAGTTTGATTGCGTCACGCTAAAAAGGAGATTTTCTTTCTAATCTCAAACATGCACACACTACAAAATACTGGTGCATCACACACTACGGGATATTATGACTATCGTGCCAGAGGGAGCAATGATCCATCTCACGTGATCTCATGGGGAAGCAGATGTAAACGAAGTGGAGATGGTGGCGCAAGAACTTGCTGTATTCCAAAGAAGTGAGAACAAACAAAAGCCGAAGAAACAAGTCTGGATGAGAAAATGTTTGGGGAGATATGGTCCGCATGGGTTGTCTATTCTTCAATGAGAACTGGATGTTATTAAGAATTGGGTTTACAGTGCTAGTTAGGATTTCTTAAGTCAAGATAAAATGTCTGAGATCTTCTTTATCGGAGGATTTTTTCAGTCTTTCAAACTTAAGTTATGACAAGCAGTTAGAAAGTTATACTGTCATAAGACCTCAGGCCTTTATTTGGAACAGGTCATAATAAAATCTGAGTTTTATTCTGTATTTGTCCTGTTCAGTATTCAGTATGATGTACATTTCCACCAGAGCAATTTCATCAGTACAACAGAGTCATGTCATACTCAACACTCTGCTGCTCCCAGTTTTTCTTCTCATACAGAAGTACCTTTCTCATTCACAAATTAATTCCAGTCCCCTCACTTTCAGTTTATTATGATCCATATTCAGCTACCATGAATGCAAGTCACCACTCCAGAAGATTTCTCATGTTTATAGGCGTCAGACTTGTGTGAGAAATTCACAGGCATTTTTAAACTTATTGACAGCAAGTCAACATCAATTTGGAAAAAACATAGACTGTATAAAATATGACTGGAACATCCGGGTCTGAAAAGTGAAGCCATTGCAGGAGAGCTTTAACTTAGCAGGGGGTGACTGGCATCAAAAATGTATTAGATTGTATGTAAGTGTATGAGAAAATGACCCTACTTCTCACTTGATTTATTACCTTAGTAAACAGTTTCCTAAAGTGAGCATGGTCGCATTCTCTAGTTTCAAGTCTTCTTTAACACAAATTATAATCTCATTTAGAGTGAAATACAGTAGACAATAAAGCAGGGTATGCTTTAGCTCAAGTCGCTACCGGAGCATGTCCTCAGGTTTTCAGTCAGATCCAACCAGGATCCTCAACCAGCTCCATCCTCACATCTGAATATGGTCACTTCTGGCTCCAAAAAAAAAACAAGATGGTGATGGCTTTAATGCCAAACTCAAAATGTCATGGTTGATTCACTTTTGGGAAATGTGGAAAGAAATTTAATAGGTAGATGAAAGTGACTTCACAGACTAAGTGAAACAGCTCTTACGTGGCTCTGTTCAAAGACAACAAATCTGCCACTTGTTGCTCGCAACCTTCCAGCGAGTCTTGTCGTCAGGAAAGTTTCTGCAGAGCCAGGCTAGCTGTTTCCAAGCAAAGCTGGCTCCTTCAGCCTATGAGATATCAGTTATTTATTAAAAAAAATATTTCTTTCATATGGACACTGTGTAGATCTCAATTATTCAATAGAGATGTGTCACATGAGGATATGGTTTAGTGTGCAGCGTGCTTGCTAGTAATCATGAAAAGGAACTGGAAAGGGAAAGAGAAAGCTCTGATGTGCTCATTCATTGTACTCGGGTGGCTCAAGGGCAGCAGGCCTTAAGAGGGAACATGCAAACAGATTTAAGTGTTTCCCTTTGTTGGCCTAAAGTTACCTCATGGTTAGCCCCCAATGCCCGCCTGGTCTGTACACACTATATACGTTCTGTGCATTTCAACAAACACCATTCCCACAATTCACTATAAATGGCTCTAAACATGCCCCAAACTACCTGGTTTGCATATAAAGGGCCAGAATTTAGTTTGGTGTCGAGGAGAAATGTTTGAAGCAAAGAAGCAGTTGAAAAACAGATAGCGTAACTTTTTGGACCGTGACCTTGAAGTAATGTTTGATCAAACTTACAGATGAAAAAGAGTATTATTTGGGGGGCTCATTTCCGACTTTAGCAACGAAATGAAGTGAAGTGAAACGGCAGAAAGTGACAGAAGTGGTTAAAACCACGGGTTCAGAGCCACAGACTTTGGAGGAGTTAAAAGTGGTCTGATTTCAAGCGAGAGACGCATCTCTGCGCACCGTGAGAGTGTGTGAGCTACTGTAGGAGGATCCCCGTGCTCTCTCCGCTTGATGAGCAGTTATCATCATATGGGCCAGAACATCAGTACGGTCCTTGAAAACTCGCTCTAGCCTAAATTGTGCATTTGCAATGTCCTCTCGCAACACCAAAGCGGCTATTGTATCATGTGGCACGGCCATTATGCACGGCTACAGCCCTTATAGTGCCGGTGCACCTGAAGGATTCTTACTTCCCAATTATACAGGAAAATAATCTTAATTTACGTATATAAAAAACATGTATTTCTTTATTTACATAAGGATCATTATTATATAATTATCATAATGCATACTGACAAACATTTACAGAAGACAGTCAGAACAAGGGTATAACAACTTGTGCATCACTGTTTAATCATAGTGAAGGACACTGACACTGCGTGCATGGTGTTAAAGATGTGTACCAGTACGCACATTCTCACTGCTCGTAGACTTTTATACATTTGGAAACCTGCGTGGAAAGTGGCACAAGCACTTTTTTCCTTGTGTACACATTGGTTTATACATTTGACCCCAGAAGTTTCCATCCGCTGAGAGCTTCACGTCTCTTTGTTTTCTCCTCTTTGGCTGAGGATGATTTTTGAGACATTTTTGCTTAACCTTCATAAACTGTGATGTAGGGACTACTGCTGCCACCCATTGTAAAGAAAGCTGTACACGCCATACATACACACACGCACAAACACGCACACATGCACACAGTCCATCTCCCTTTCCCTCAATGTCCGCTTGTGTCATGATGAAGGCTCCGTCACTCCATCCTTATTACCAAAAGAGAGGTCAGTGAAAGTTCACTCTTACATCACTCAGCCTGTGACAGCAGCAGCACTCTGTGCTAAGAGAGAAAAAGGAACAGACGTAGAGAGAGAGAGAAAGAGAGGAGAGAAATGATTCTAGTTTATGGAGGGCTATATCCATCCAAGCAGCCCTGTCTCCCACCGTCAGCCATTGTTGGTGCGAACTGAAGGAGTCAGTCAACCAGCTGAGTCTTGTCTGTGTTCGCCTGCCATTTAGTGAGATGTGGAGGTGCAGAGGAAAAGAGGAACGAGAGCAGTACAGCACATATCACAGGAGGAAGCTTGGGCCTGAGTGCTTCTGTGTCCAGAATACCAAGAGGAGAAAAAAAAAGCACCCACAGAAAGGAAAAGCAGCAGAGAACGGAGAAAGAAGGATCTCCCATATGCTTTTATAGGAGACTGTATGCTATTTGTTGTTAGCCAAAACTTCAGAGGGCATTGATTTTCAAGGAACTGGATATGGGGAGCCATATTTTTCTGCTTTACCTTTTCAAGTGTTTGTTTGAAGAGAGGGTATTGAAATCCTTCCTCTGCTACGCTATTTTCAGCACACCTGGAGGCCATCCAAGCACTGCTGTTGAACATATGTAGGCTCCGAACCCTGTTTTCTCACTCTCCCTACTTGATCAATCCCTTCTTTATTCAACACAACCTCTATTTTGAGCCCGAGTTTCACTCCTCTCTCCAGGACCTGCCCTCCATCCGTCTTTCCTTTTGACTCCTTGCTCCTAGAAGTTACTCTGCTTCCCTGATGCTCTTTCACACCCTGTGTAGGAGAAAGGTAGCTCTGCTGAGATACCTGTGCCTAGGTTTCTTTCATTTCATCTCCCCAGGTAACCACACCTTCCTCCGTCCTCCTCCTCCTCTTCTTTTGAAAGATATAAGCCACAAAGAGAGTCATAGAGCAACACACGGGTCCTCTGCTCGCCTGAAGAGGAATGCGGGATGGGGAAAGGCCAAACCTTGTTTTATTATTGACATAATCCTAAAAGCTTGTGCCTGTGAAGCCAGATCAATTTTGCGCACCTTATCCTATTATTAAAAGCTGGCCTGAGGGCTAAGGACACCCAATCTTACAAGGAGAAACAGATGCAGAGAAAAACACGCAGCGATGAGGATGGAGACACGAACACAGAGCCTCTCTCCTGCCAGCTCGAGCTGATAAAACATGTATCTAGTATGAATTTGATTTTCCAATACTGTCATTAATAGATGAGCTAGCTGGTGCTGGGGTTGCGGCCTGTGGAGCAGGCAGGCCCGCTGTAATACTCGTGGACAGGAGTGAAGATAGAGACAATCACGGCTGCTATGAACAACACTTCATCACTGTCACGTTTGGGCAGAATTCAATTTGCAGATGTCGAACTCGCCCCCCTCTGTCTGGATTGTGTGAGAGGCGCACACAGACACACATGTGCACGCACAAACCCCCACGGAAAACACAAATGGTGCGTGCTTGCTTATTATGTGCTTCTTTACAGTACAAAACCACATCAGGTGGAGATAACTGTGTTGTTCAGAATAGTCGGGGGGAAAGGGGGGTTGAAGAGGAGAAGAGATGCACTCCAAACCCTTTCTGGTCCAAACATATGATCAATGTGCTCTTTTGTGTGCTTCAGGCTGGGCCAGCACATATCATGAGTGGTGTATCACTGACATTATAAGCCGGAGAATTGAAACTGAAAATGTACACATCTGCCCTACAGCAGTGAGAAAATAAAAGATTTCAAACCAGGGGAAGTTGCTTCTTTAAATTGCACGATGCACAATGTGTAATCAGTAATCAGAGGGATCTTTCACTGCAGGCTGCGGAATTTGAAAGCGGTTTAGTGCGCACATTCTTCACAACAATAAAAGACAGAATTTGTGATATTCTTAATAGTTTGATTTAGGAGACTCGGGGAAAATTGCCAACCAGGAAACAGCGGAGTATAAAAAGAAATCACCCATCCTGCAATTAACATAAATGATGGAAAGTTTAATCAACCAACAGCAAATTATGATGTGACACTGGGCGAGCATCAGCGTCAGCTGAAATTGTGTTGTAGCATGTAGACATGTGTAGTCTGTGTTAACAATACCTGTCATCTGGATGATGTGTGTGCTGGATAGTGTAGTGATGTTTATAGATTAGTTCAGGCGACTGACAAGGTTTTCTCTGCTTCATTATTATTGATTGTTGTGATTATTGCTCTCTGCTGACAGCGGCTGGATTTAATATTGATGTGCTCATATGCTAAGTGATTACCTCCAGACAAACAAATCTGAGAAGTGGTATGTGAGTGAAATAAAAGATAAGACACAGTATCAAGATGAATGTGACCATGCTTTATATGAAAGTCCTCCAGATTCAGTGTTTCAGTGATTTTGTACATGTGGGTACCAATGCAATATTTACTGGGCACCTACAGATGTCTGTTTATTTTAACAGATCCTGAGTTAATTATTATGTTATAGCGAGATAACAACGGTTGTTTTCTCGTGATAACAGATTGTTTCATCTCGTTATTTTGCGAAAACAAGCTTTTGCCCCCTGAGGTAAAGTGATAAATTGACGATCCCGAGAAACGAGAAGGAAAGGTTGTTCCCCCTTATTACTTGCAGCTTAATGTGTATTAGATCAATAATAACATGCATAGATGGTGTTCTGACAAGTGCAGCAACTGATTTAAGCTGAAAATGTCAGATCAAGAATCACCCATATTGATGAATGCATCAAACTGTACACCAATCTCACTAATTTATATACATACCTTATTAGGCTGTATCATTCAAAGACTTGCCTGTCTGTCTTAGTTTTTATCGAAACATTAAAAAGATAGGCACAGCTATTTTACAGCTGTTTATAGCCATAAAGGTTGTCATCTGCATATGCGTAAACATGTATTGTTTACCATAAAAAAACAAATCCAAAATCTGAAATCTGAAATCTCTTTGTGAAAGGTTTACCAGGTATATTTGGTATTATGACTACAGAGACTGTTATGGCTGGGCCACATATCAGGCGTGAGTGGCGCACAATGGCTGAACTGCTCCGGCTCACATACGTGTGCTTGTCCACACAATCAGCGCATCGCTGCTACTGCCTGCTCTGTGTTTCTACATTGAGTTTGCAGTTGATAATGGTCACTAAAGAGGATTTTCCTTTACCCGCAATGAAGAGGGAGGGAAAGAAAATGAGAGAGCACCAGAAAAATGCCGCCCTTCTCCTGGTGTGTGTATTATTTTCATGCCTGTGACATATTCGATATATAGAAATAGACATTGAGACTGGTGTGAAATGCTGGTATGATGTCGATTTGACCGTCCACAGACAGTCAGCATGCATCACGCAGAAAAAACAGGCGGGTCTCTAAATCTCTGGATGATGCGCCGCTGCAGCCTCGCCTGAAAATGAAATGACAAGCAAGACGTTCCGCCACACGCCACTCACACAGGATATGTGGCCGTTAAGTTTCAAATGAGCTGGCCAAGTTCAGAACCATTCAACTTGAAATGAGCTGGCCCCGTTTCCTCTCATTGCACGAATAGTGAAAATGGCAAGGTTGTCAAAGTTTTTGAAATAAAATCATGACAAAAAACATTCAAGATCTAATAATTGTAAATCACCCTCCATCCCGGCTTGTTTTCCTTTTATTGCACCTTGGTTTGAAGAGACTGGACAGGAAAACTGTAGGCTGTGAGGCTGTAATTCTGATATGACAGTGTACCATTTCCCTGTTAAACTAGGACACATTCTTCCCACCGGCCTCACTCTTCCACTCAGATTGTTAAATCAACACGTTGAGAAAACTTCACGTTGCTTTGTGCGTGTTTATAATTTATCCCATACAATGGATTGTTTTTCTGTCTGCGAATTGACATGGTAATGGTTGCCCTGTGATGTATTTGACCACTTTGCTTCTTACTTTCAAATCAACACACATAATAGGTTGTGATTACGCCAGCCGAGCTGCACCGCCACGGCACATATTTCCTCTAAAGAATGGGACTGTTTGAACCCTTTCAGCCCAACACAAATGGAATCGATTAATAATTGCCTTTTCTCCTCCAACGATGATTAGTTATTTCATGTTGCCATTTGTGTACCGTTTGATTTGTGTGACTGCTGAGGCAAAGTTTATGTGCGTGCGTATCCAGGGACTCAAGCCTGTGATTTGTTGCGCAGGTACCTGGGAAATGTATTCTTAATTGCGTCGAAACCTTGTTACAGCCGCAGACTGGCAGGTCGCAAATAACTGGCCAGCTGCTCTGTGGCTGTGGGCACATGAGGAGAGAGGAATATAAATGGATGGATGAGAGAATGTGAGAGTTTGGAGGGGAGGAGTATTTCATCCCCTCATCAGTGAGGCTGCAGGTGTCCTGCTGTCAGGTCTGGGTGGGCAGGAGTGTGATGTGAATGTCTGAGCTACACCCCCTTTCTTTGGAGGAGAGGCCACCTTCAGGCGTTTTCTAGATTCAGATTTACTTGCTCACAGCGTGGAGTCCAAACAATACAGTAGATTAGTACAGTGCAATTTTAATTAAAACCGCGAGCAGCTGTAGAATAATTTGTTTTAGCTGTTTTCTTATTGATGCATCCAGCAAGCCATTATTTATGTTGATTTATTAATGCACATGCATATGTCCGGATGAGAAAACGCTCCCCCTCTCACTTCCTTGATCAGGCAGATCAAACGCTACACTGGGGACACCTTGTTAAAACGTGCCATTGATTTCCAGCTCTATCCATGTCTTGGTGATTATGAACAAGATTGGAGTTTTAGCTTAAATGGAAATGACTGATGTTTATTGGCTGCTAATAAGCTATTACCTCAACCTTGCTGCAAGCTAGAAGTCAATCCGTGCTCATTTCACTTGTAAGGGGAAGGGAGGGGCGGGAAGAAGGATGGTGGGGGGTAGGAGGTTTGGAAGCATTAAGGAGACAGAGGGCAGAGTGAGATAAAAAGGAGAGAACATCCGTGTTTGTATTTCAATGTGCTGAGAGTAAGCTGCAGCTTAAAGCAATTTATATACCTGTGAAAAATGTGCCAACCATTTAATGGGTGTGGAATTAGCTGGGAATGGAACAGCACCTATTTCAAGGGCAGGGCTGCTTGCAGATAAGCATCACCATTTACTGTAATATTGGAGCCAGAGGATAGAGTCCTGTTACAGAGGAGATTAATGAGGCCGGCGTACGGGTGTGTGTGTCTGTGTGGTTATTGTATTTATATCTTTCCTGGAAATGTTAAGGTTTCCAGGAGCAAAGAAATTAATATTTCCTCGTTTTTGACACAGTACACCACACATGAATTGATTGTTGCTCCTGCTTTGAAAAAAGAAAGAAAAACTCATTACAGTGCCATCCAGTGGACGGAGCTCTCCTGTGCACCTGTGTGTGTGCCAGCACACATGACTGAGGCAGCAGTTTTGACCTGTCCTGCTTTAGCTTGTCTGCAATATTTGTGTCTGAACATAGACACACTCAAACATGCCGCAGCACAGACACACACAATTTTGCCTATTTGCTTTCCCTCCCCCCCCTTTTTTTTCTTTTTTTTATCAAAAATGATAGATGAGAGTACAGTTTCTGCTGTATTGATTGCATGCTTTTATGGAATTACATCTTTGGAGCAGGTTGGGCTTTATAGGGAAGACAAATAGGCCTGACTAAATGAGAGTAAGCACAATCCGCTGTGAGCTGGCTAAAGAGAGTGCACGAGGGGGCACCTAAGGGCCAGGACCGGTTCCAACACCACAGACAGACATCCATCCTTCCTCCCCTCCTGCATGTCATCACTCGGGAAAGAAAGATAGTGGTCCCCAAGTAGAGATTTTTGAAATGGAATCCACTCCCCTTCTTCTTCTTCTCTTCCTCTACATGCCACGCTCACTGATATGGCAACACACTGCAGCGGCTGAGAGCAACGGTTCAGCTTGATGGGCTTCTCCTATTGCCACAACATTTAAATGGACCCGCTCTATTTCCTTTATTGATTATTATGAAAGCATTTCATTATACAGGAAGTTATATGGCCAACAAGCAATTATGAATTCAATACTGCAAATGTAAACTGAAATGTGTCTTCGAGGCACGTGCGTGAGGTGAAAAAGTCATTAAGCTCGCTCTCCAACACAAGCTCCCCCTAAACACGCACACACACACACACTCACACAGTAAGTGTAAGGGGAGAGCGAAATGTCGCCATGTTTGGACATTAATTCACTCACTTGGCTGGAAGTGTGGTGTCGGGGTAATTTGGTGATGGCAAGGCGGTCCATTATCAGAATCAAAAATATGGAAATGGAGCTTACTTAAGCTGTTTCACATGAAGGGGCTGCAGACGTTCACCGAAGCCACCCTACCACCACCTGCAGCAGTGGAGAGCTGATGTGGGTGAGAAAGCTACATCTTCTATTATGTGTAAGAGGGTCATACAGTCATTCATAAGCAATCTGAGATGTTTAGTGCATCTGAGTGCAGGAGGCACTTTGCGATGTAGTGTTGCATGGAGTTCCTTTTAATTGTATCTACACCACATGGACAGAAGTATGTAGACACCTGTGCATTATGCCTTTACTGTATGTGATAGTTTAACACTCATTCCAAAATAATGTGCATTTGTTTGCTGCTATAACAGCCTCCACTCTTCTGTGGACATGTACTCAAGTGTGCATGCAAGGATTTATAGGTAGGCTATATGGATTACGTCTTGTCTTATGTCCATGTCTATATCTGCTCACATATATGCCAGGTTATATTAAAGTATACATCGATATGCATGTTTGTTTATTATTTGCATGGTCTGTTGAGTGTTACGTATATGCACAATGTACCATGAATATATTAAAGGAGACATATTAAGCTCATATTAATGTTCATAACTTTATTTTGGGTTACTACAAGAATAGGTTTATAGGCTTTAGTGCTCAAAAAACACATCAGTTTTCTTATACTGGCAAGTGCTGCAGCTCTGTATTCCCCCTCTGTCTAAAACTCTCTGTTTCAGCCCCTGTCTCTTTAAGGCCCCTCCCCTCCTGAATACCCAGTCTCCTCCGATTAGTCAGCTCACACACGCCTGAGCCAGCACCACTAACAACAACAAAGCTGTGCTAAATCAATTCTAGATTAATTCTTAGAAATTATGCAACCGTGTGACATGGTGACGTAATGTGATGTCACAAAGTCACGGCATTAAAGGCGGGACTACTGATGAGGCGTTTCAGGAGCAGTGTTTTCTGTGGGAGAGAGGAGCTTCTTTTGGGCTTTTAAACTTTAAAGATCTTCTTTAAGTTGAATTACTTTAAAATTATGTCTGTATATGTATGCATGTTCTTTTCTGTCAAAATTAACTAATAAAAGGTTGTTTACAAAAAACAAAATTGGAACCCTGCTGCAGGAATTTGTTGCAATTCTCGTTCCATTTCAGTTCCACGTTCCACACCAAAGTGGGAAATCCGTTTCCTTATGCACCTTTTGCACATAAGGACATTGTCATGTTGAAACAGGAGGGGGGCTTTTTATAACTGCCACAAAGTTGAAAGTAAACTATTGCTCAAAGGTAGTTCCCAACCCTTGGGCTTGTGACCCTTTGTGGTGAAGCATCACCTACACTCACATGTTACAGGTTACACATGTCCCTGTGCCGTGAGAAGCTGAAGCAGTGTTTTGTTGCCAAATCAGATCAATAAAAAAGAGATAAAATGACATGAATTCCAATATGTGTCTATGTATGTAATATCTTAAGTGTTGTCTTCCCTGTACTGTCAATCATCTTGTAATCTTTTTGTCCAGCCCCAACCACCAGGCTGGGAACAACTGGTCTTAAATATCATTGCAGGTTGTAGCATAAAATTGTATCTTAATCGTAGCTGAGGGGCCTACATCCTCAGTGATAAAAGCCAGCTCCGGACAAATAGCATGTGTGTGGAAACCCCTGACTACATTTTACCTCAGCATACCTGAGATTCCTCTCCTGAAGTCATTGATTTCCTGTATTATCTACAATAACCTTCAGCAGGTATGACCGAATGGAATAAAGTTAAATTCAACCTTCATGTTAGAACTTACATAAGATGGAGGAGGATTACATACTGGATTTACAGCATTAAGCTACCTCCTCTCCGTTTTCTTTGGTAGAAAACAACAATAAACAATAGTTATTGTTCACTGTCCTTCAAGACAAATTCAGAGGCAGTGACAACAATCCTTCTTTTGCTTCTTACAGCACAACATGAAACATCCCTTGTGGCTGCTTCATGGACTATACTGAGGCTACTGTCAGTGAAGAAACTGGTATCCCTGCCTCTGCTCTACTGCTTTCATGTGGCCAATTATCCACATGAAAAAAGAAAATACATCATTAAACAAATTTGACCCATGAATGCAACTCAAATTCCCCAAGAGCTGTTTTCACCCAACCTTATTAAATGTTTTGGGTTTCCTTTCATCATACTTTTTGGTAAATCTGGGTGGAAGCTACGCACACGCCGACTTCACATGTTATTATAAATTCACTACAGTCGTGATTGGGAATTTTGATGAGGTAGAGAGGGGACGCATTGAAGGAGGATATTTAACCTAGAGTCATTTCAGACAGATTATGCAGAAGCTGGATTACCTAATGCCGGATCATACACTGACAACTGCCATCAACTGAGTATTAAATATAATGTAAAAATCCGTGCCGCTTAAAAAACAAAAACGTGAGTTAAAAAGTTTCACGCTTTGCAGAAAATGGACATGTAACTTTTATTAGGTGTGAGGGGAGAAAAGTAGAAAAATCAGAGGTAGAGGCGAGGCAAAGGAGGAAGTGAGATTTGTGCTGTGTTCTTAGCGCCTCAATCCCCTCGAGTGATCCTGGTGAGCGAGAGCAGAGAGAAAAGGGAGAGATGTTCCTGCTGCAATGTTTCTGCCTGATTTGTAACAGACCGATAAGCTTGGCGAGCATCCCTGCAGGACATCTGACCAGCGGCGGCACACTTCTTAAGCTGAGAAGGACAGGGAGGGGAACGAAACCCGCGCCGTATCACACAGGCAGCATTCCCCCATCTCTCAAAGTCTCTGATTGTCATACATGAACCGCCTCCAAGGACATAAATTTTTCAAGTGCGCCGTGCCGATGTTATTTGTTTGCAGTGATTTGATATTTCTCCATATGAAAGCCTGTCAGGCGGCGTGTCTGCGAGCGACGTGGGGTTATCACATGCATTGTATAAACATAAACAAATGGAAATGAAGCAAAGAAAAACAAAGGAAAATGATAGCTTGTGCATGCTTTTTTTCCTCCAATGCAAACAATACAGTCGGTGGTAGTTAATGCAGTGGCTAAATACATGCATTATAATAACGCCTGCCGATATCTGCAAATGGAAAAGGATTTAAACTGTGTCTACTGAAGCGCAAGACAGAATACAGGACCACTGTGCGCAAAATTGTGCACTGGCTGGAGCCCCGTTGCTTCGGACATAATTGTATTTACATGTACCAGTAATCGTTGCCAGTCCCCTCGGGCCACTGCTGGTAAGAATATCTATTGGAAGATAATATTGATATTCGATTTACTTTACTGAAATCGCTCTTCTTAAATAACATCCGTTATACACCGCCCCGCACCCCGTGCGTGAATGTGTGGAGCAAAGCCACATGAATGATTTGAAAGGTTGGTCCTTCATCAGATATATCACCGGGAGCAAATTAAACCATGTGGAGTCAAATAGCCTCAATAAGAGGTCTGAAACGACTCAACACAATATTCTCCTTCCACCAGGAATCTATAAATGGCCCATTTAGCATCTGTGACCCCAACGCCTGCTACTGAAGGAGAGTTATGGCCTTTCAAAAGGAAACTATCATAGATTTTAGTGAAGTAAGAAAATGTCCCCAGGTAGCGCTAGAGCAAATGAAATTATGCATGACCTCCTCATTACTTGGCTTAATAAGTGATCTATGGACTGGGAACAATAAAGATCCAGATGTCATGGAGACATATGAACAGAGGAGAAGAAGAAAAAAAGACGATGATAAAATCCTACATATCCAGCACTGTAGGAATGCATGAATCTCATTCCCTTTGTCGTTCACACACACACACACACATACACACACACACACACACACACACACACACACACACACACACACACACACACACACACACACACACACACACACACACACACGCACATACCAAGGACTGTGATAGCTGTCTCTCATTGGTATTCATTGACCCTGGGATGGAGAAATGGGCACCACAGTTTTCATTTAATCAGACTCTTATGGGGATCAGGTGTATGCTTGTGTGTGGGAGGTGTGTGTGTGTGTGTGTGAAGTGTGTGTGCGTGTGCATGGTGGACATGGGCTGTCAGCAGATATTAACGCAGACTTGTCAAGGTGGAGGAGCAAAGAGGGTACGGAACCTGAATCTGGGTTAAGTAATTGGATTCTTGTTCAATAAAAGTTGGGGTGAGAGTGTGTGTTTGTGTGTCTTTGCATGTGTGTGTGGGTTCATGTGTGCTTTGTATAATCAGTTTTGTGTGTTTTGCATGTTAAGAGGTATCAGCATGCTTAAAACTTCACTTCTGCTCAAAGATTTGCCTCGCAGGTGTTACCAGAGGTTTTGAAACCATGAGGCACCTCCACGGGGGAGTCGCAGGGGGAGACGTGAGGCAAAGATACCACATGAGGTGAAAGGGACAGGTGCATGCAAGTGTTCAGAAAACAACAGGAAGTTGGTTATTGGAGTCTGGCCCCCTGATTTGGCCCACTTAACACAGTGAACAGTTGGAGCTGCAGCTGTGATACACAGCTCATTCAAAGCCCTTAGCGCCCCATTGCCGCAATTTGCATCAAAACCTGCACTTATTCTTAGAGTCATAGCTCAGTTGAATCTGAAAACACAGACACGAGACACACATATTTGATAATTCAGCATGACTTACACTTTCTAGTTTGGTCATTATCACAGGTGTCCTAATCATATTTTTATGTTTTCTTCAGCATCAAAGCAATCCAACATTATACTTCCTGTTGACATCGCCCAGTGGTAGTTCCACAACTTGGAGCACTCCCAATGACAGGAGTGACAAAAGTATTAATAATTACTTTTTGTCATGTTTTAATCCATATATTCTCATGTGTTCACTGTGTAAATCCAGCAGCTCTCTCTGCATAACAGTTTGTTAACAAATTAATCAATACCGCTTGGTGCCAACCAGCAATCATAACTTTGTTGATTTGCTCCAACATACACCAGCCCAAAGGATCAAAGGACATATCAGTATATAGATAACATGAGCGGTGACAGCAGTTTATAAATGACTGGATTTTGATTTCTCCACCATGAGTGGGTGCACAAACTTCTTCACATCAGTGGAGTTGGAGCAGTGAGCACACTGACCACGCTGATAAAAGCTGCCAGGGTGAGATGGTTATCCGAGTGGACAGCAGAGGTTTGGAGAGATATGAATGGACGAGACGGCCTTTCATGTGACATGCTCATCTGAATGAAGTTAGTGGGGGTTTGAAAGGAAGGTTGCTTTGTAGGATGTGACCATGCTTTAAGCATTGTTTCTTTTATATTTACAGACGCTGGATTTTGCAGTCGAAAAAGAGAACTCCTGAGGAGGTTTGGCATTTGAGCTTTTTTGTCCAACAGGGAATGTCTGTCAGTGCTCTCTGCTCTCTGATTCTAAATCTAATGTCTGAGTCAACAGGCCTTGAAGGATTCATTTAGTTCAGAGGCTTTTGACTGGAACAACATTGTCCTCACTACTGTTTCAGTGTAGCCTGAGAAATTGTCCTCGCAGGGTGTTTTTAATAAGGTTTCTTGAGTTGGTTATTGGTAGCTGCTTTCACATCTAGAAATCTGGTTAGTATTGTGATCCATAGTGAAGCATTAGAGTATTGTAAAAAAACAAAAACAAAACAACAACATGCAATTCTTGAGTGCTATCTTCAACAAAATCACTTAAAGTGACAGGTCTCTTGAAAATCAAAAATACATATTTCTTACCTGTAGCGCTATTTATCCATCTAGATTATTTTGGTGCGAGTTTCAGAATTTTGGAGATATTGGCCTTAAAGAGGTCTGCCTCCTCTTGAATACAATAAGCAAGCTTTATTAACATAAAGCCGAAATCCAGAGTCCAAAATCCAAAAGTCAAAATGCCAAGACACAGAAAGGCAAAGGGCAAAAAACACAAGAAGCAGGCGCAAATTGGAGAGCTGAAGAACTACAAAAAATACAAAAACTAAATGAAGTACAGGAAAAAAGGTGGGAAAAGGACAATGAGAGAAAGTGAAAAGCAACACATCATACAAAAGGAGAGAAATACACCACAAAACAGGAAACTATAAAACTAAAAACCCAAACCATGACAAGTGCAGGATGTAAACGTGAAGGGCATCCTCCTCAACGTATCTGTAAAGTTAAAAACAAACAAACAAGGTCTGTGGATTATCTTGAGTAACGGGGACATGATTTCTGAAAAGAGACATTGCATTTGAGTTTTTCCAAACCTATTGTTTTTTGGTGCTTTGAGCACCACAAGCCAAATTCCATCTCGCTCCATTATATTTGAAAGAAGTCAGATATCTTCAAAACTCAGGATTGAACCTCTTCAGTACATACACGTTTCCTTCTGTGCGGGGCACAGGAGCTTCCTATGGCTGTGCCTTGTGACTGCAAAAATGTATATGAATATTTAAAAGGGTTCACAGAGAAAATGATCTCAGTCCAGGTCAGCCGAGAATACGCCGGCACGTGTTTCTTAAGATAACGCCTAAAGGCCAACGTTGTGGATACAAGTGTACAAACTCTGTGCATCGAAAGTCATGGGCATTTCATTGTCATTGCATCCACACTCTTTTGCCCAAAAAAAGTCTATGTCCAAGCTATTTGGGCCTTTTCACTTGCAGCTTTAATTCCCCGGAGCTAGATAGGAAGTCTCCCATGTGCTGGCAAATGGTGGACAGAGCAGATAAGCAGAGTATCACTGAGGCACACTCCTGTAGGCCCCAGTCAAGCATGAACCTGTCTCTCTGTCGCACACACGTACACACACGTACACACACGCACACACACGCATTTGACTTGAAGAAAGAAAAACTGTCAATACCTCTGAATAACTCTGTGGTCTTAATATCACATATCCAATATCTTGAGTTCAGTGGCATAATTGAAATCCTCCGTTGATCCACTTGCTGTCTCATCCTCATTAGTGTCAAACAGAGGACAGAGTGTGAATGCCTTTCAGCTGCTCCATAGGAGTCTCCACACACTCCTACACCAGTCCTTTCAGTATGTACTGGTTGCTCCCAGCAGGCGCCTGTGGCCTTCATCCCCACAGCAGCAGTCCCAGGAGGTGTCTTTACCCGGTCCCCGATCCACCCCGCCTGCTCACATTAGTGTGAAGTAGTCACAGCCTGACCCTGAGGCCGTCTCAGATCCACACACTGTCATGGAGGGTGAAGCCAATCAACCTGTGGATAAAATTCATTTTGGCTACGTGTGTCCAGGACCTTATTCTTCCAGTTACTGTCAAAACTTGTGACCACAGGTGAGGGTCAGAACAAAGAATTGAGTGGGAAAATCAGTTTGGCTTTGTGGCTCGGCTCCCTCTCAGCCACGGCGGTCCAATACAACAACTGAATTACTGTAGCCCTTGCACCAAAATGACAGTCAATTTCATCATCTATTTCAAGGAGAGAATCACAGTGTCAGATACCAAAGAACAGAGCATCATCCCCACATAGCCGGAGACATCCTGTTACAATTGGACAAAGACTTGGGTTTGTTTTCAGTGAAGTTAGTTGGGCTCAGGAGGTCCTTTGCCTTTATCTTACATTAGTCATAGGATTCGGTGATGTCACATGTCTTAAAGCTAAAGCTGCAGTGGAGAGATCAGAGTAACGCACACACCATGAAATGAAACAAGGGCAGTACTGCTAGAAGACACTGATCCTTCTTAGCAGATGGAGCTTGCCCAGTTGTGATTGAATTGCAGGTGTTCAAATGTCTCCTCGTCCATGTTGACTTAAAATGACCTGGCTCCACCACGACATCCTTGATCAAGTTGCTGCACTTGACGGACAGACTGGGTTCCAAGCTGTCAGAGCCCAGGACTCCAGCAGGATGGGAGGAGGCGGACTCTGTGTTTTAAATCAATGATGCTTGATGCTCAAAAACAGTTAGAGTTGATGGTAAAGGTTTCCTTGATGTCGAACCTTTATTGCGAAGATGAAAACCCTAACCCTTTTAATCACTATCTTGTTGCTGCTGTTTACATTCACCAGTATGCAAAGTGAATAAATGCACAACAGAATTGTTTCCTGGATGTTTTTGGATAGACTGAATCCCAGTGACATTGTGCAAACAACAACAGTCACTTCCGGGAAGAAAACTGGCAGTTGATTTGCATTGCAGAAATATGTTAAATCAGCAAACTTATTTGAAGCCTGTTTTAGCTAACTTCCTGTCCGTTTTGCTGTTAGCAATCCCCTCCCTCCTCTCTATGTCACCACATGAACGCGCAGTGGTAATTGCAAACCATAGCAGCCAACAGGAGGATCCTGCTATCTGCATGGTCATGAGCAGACAGGACCGCTTCTTTATGGAGTTCTCCATCCTGATTGGATAAAGTAGGCAGGGATACCAGAAAATGTCTCTTTTTTTGCTTTTATTGCATGAGCGATGGGAGGAGAGACATGGGTTAGGAACCAAACACTCTGTAACAGTGATTACTGTTGGAATACAGAGCTATTTAACACTAATTTAAAATGAAAATATATCACTTACAGCAGCTTTAACTTTTTTTAATTTTCATGCACAACTGTAACACTTAAAGATCTTCAGATAAACAAGATGGTCTGACCTTTCTGATGTTTCTGCTGTGCTTATTTCATGTACTGTGTTGCTTTGCAAGCATCTTTGATATCTACCCAACAGCTACATCTCAGACTAACTTCTAGTTTGGGGTAAACTCAAGCTGTCATTTTCTTTAATTCAAGAGTTAAATAAAGTCTCCAACCTAACATTAGTGAAAGTGCTGTTATAAACGAGAAAAGAAAGCATCAGAAATGCATCTTAGATGAATTAGATGTAAACGCTTTGAAAAAATATTCGTAAAAAAGACGATACAATAAATTGTATGTAAGTTTGTGCGTGATGCAGGGGTTTTCTACCTGGAAGTTATTGTAAACAAACATCGTGATTGGTTGGTGGTGACTGGCATTGTGATTATGATATGTATATAAATTCATTTATATATTATTTTATATTAATTTCTGTATTTTATATTTCACCCTATCATATTCTAAATTATCATCTATAAATATGTTCAATGTGTGTGTAGCTTGAAGAGGAATAGTTTTTTTTTTTTGGTTTTGTTATTTCCTGTTTTATTTTGTAGTTGTCCTCATGTGTCTTGTTGTGACTGTCCACTTCCTGTCTTTGTCTTTTTCCCTCCCTTTCTCTATGTGCACCTTCGTTTCATTTGTTAATCATTCCTGTGTATTTAGGCCTGTATTTTTCCCTCACTCTTATTTTCAATTCCACTGTTTTCATTCTTTCCTGCGCCTGTTCCTCTTTTGTGTTCCCTCTTTGTTCCTCGTGGCTTCTGATTTGTCCTCAGTTTTGTATGTCTCTGTAGGTTTTTTCTTGGACTTTCTTTGCCTGCCTTTTGTTGCCTGCTTTTTGGATTTTTGGACTTATTCTGTAGGTGTTCGAGGAGCAGAGAGGGGTGAAGGAATAATTTAATAAACCTGAGGCTACTTGATATTGTTTCCAGAATTTCTGATAAATGTCCTTTCATTTAACGCAGTTGGTCTTTTTCATAGGAGACATGTTGACATGTCACAGTAGGAAAATCACAGGTGTAGGTTATAAATCAATGATGGCTGAATTCCATTTATCCGCTCCAGTTTCAGGGTCCTGGTTTTGTTCATGCTGGCTCGCTGACACACTGTCATGGCTTACTGGGATGCTTGAATTGAATGGAGCTGTCATAATGTTAATAGCAACGGCTGTGCTTTTCTTATTATGACATGTCAAGATGTCCGCTTTGTAAAAGGCCTTCCCTAATTGTGTAAAGTTAGAAAATGTTGTTGTGCAATAAAGCTAAGTTGAAATTAGTATGTTTTGGGGAAAATATGCACAATGCACTTTGTTTTTACATGCTAGATTTATCTAATTCACAGTATAATTCATTATATATAATCAGTATAATTCATATTATTTATTGCCAGTCACGATGACAATGTTTGCCAATGCGTCCAGCTTCTCATTACCATATAGTAGTAGCAGTACATAAATTCACTCTGTATCTGTACTGTATGCAGGCAGTGCAGTGCTGGTCCCTGGCTTGGTACAGAGCAGCACTCAGTCTCTATTACTGGAAGAGCAGGAGTGTCTGACTGCAGCCAGGGAAGCTCAAGGTAGCATCATAGATTTGACCAGTCAGTCGTGTAGAGCACTAAGTCCTTCATTTACTCCCCCTGCCTGCCAACCTCACGCCAGTGCCCTCATGTGCACACAAACACACACCCAAACACACAACTGCATGCACTAAACGCGACATGCAAGCACACAGAGACATTGAAATTAAGGCTCTATGTCTGCTCCTCTCTCTCTGTCACACACACACACACACACTTACACAAAGCTCCACACACCGTCCTTGTTTCCCAACTCACTCACTCCACCTCTTCACACACACTATTTTAGCAGCCTTGAAAAGCTAAATGGTGTGAAGTTGAGTGTTGGTCCATCTGTCTCCTGGGTGTTTGAAAGGGATGAGAAAGACAGTGAGCAGTGGGAGGAACACGGGGGAGAAAGATTGGAAGTAGAAAAAGGAAAGGAGGGGTTGGGGTCAGGTCCATTAATATGAATCACCAGCAGAACCCCACAGCGGATCCATCTGTGGCTGTACACCACCCAGAAACAATTCACAGCCTGGACAACAGGACATTAAAAGGTGAATGGGGGTAAAAGAAACACTTATGTCATGCATGAATTCCTGTCAGTTTCTGCCCATCTTTCGAGGTTTCAGTCGTATCACAGTCTTTTTTCAAATCACTGGGTTGCAGGTAGTGAAAATCAAATGTTACTGTGGCACCTTTGTGGAATAAGACCTAAAATTGCAGAGTAAAGAATCCTTAAACTTGCTGGTTTTAAGGTGAAACAATTCTTTGGTACCTTTAAGAAGCTTCTTATATTCAAGAGAAGAAAGGACACTTGAAGAGACACTTTATGGTGTAAATTTATTCAGCACAACATGACAGCAGAAGGGCCAGACTACTGGTGCTGAAATCAATATTCTCCTTTCACGGGTACTTTAAACAGTAAATGCCCCTCTTTGAGGCTGAGCTACAGAGCCAGGGGCCAGTGTCTTTAACACACACACACATTCACACACAGGTGAATGTCAGATTACTTGATGAGGTCATCTATGGATATAATACAAAGCAGAGTCGATTTCTAGAAGGAGGATTTTGCATAATACACTTAAGAGTAGCTATGTATTATGAAGCAAACCTGTTGTCTGAAGGCATTCATAATGCACAATGCATGAGAGGAGAGAGCAGAGCTAACCCTCAGAAACCTGAGACTGAGTCTTCAGTGTTGTAAAAAAAAGATGCTTGTAAAGAAAATATAGAGGGCTATGGTATATGTGAAGGCCCTTTCAACTCAGGTTCACCTGTGCAGCCATAAAGCACTTTGTTATTCACCATAAGCCAAAGGAATAAAGGACGAGATATTGTAATGAGAACTAACAACCACACCATTCTGGTCTATTCAGTGTGCCTGTGCCACATTTGAGACTGTTGTTGATTTAGTTACACATCTGCAAGTGTGTTTAAAAAAATATGGGTTGCTATCGGATCAAAGTGACATGTGTCACTTCACATGACATTATTAGTAGCAACTCTGTCGCAAATTGAAAACCACCGTTCAAGGGCCGTCCACACCAAAAAGGATCACTATAACAATAATGATGTAAGCATTCACACTGATGAACGACAACGTTCTGTGGTGCTAAGCACACGCTGCGCCCTCTGTGTGTGTGCAGCTACGAAAAATGGGTTCCGATGGCCGTTAATGCCGTAATTTACACAGAGAAACAAAGAAAAAATACCCAAAAGGATAACTTTAATCAAATTCTTCAAAGATGAGCAACACAATTGCCAGAATTAAGATTATGATTAGGCACAAAAAACAAACTTGGTTCAGGTTAGGGAAGCATCATGAATACATCTTTTGGTCACTACAAACAAGACTGAAAATTACCCCGAGTCTCCTTAAAAACACACGGTTTTGTTGCCACGAACACGGCAGGAGATGGCCCGACTTTCCATGAAAAATATCCGGTTTTGGTCACAACAGACAAGACTGGAAATTGTCCCAAGTTCTCCTTAAAAATATCCGGTGGTGTGACACCTACAAATGCTGAAACACAGTCTCGAACACCCATTTGGCAGTCTTGTCGCCTCTAACTCAATTAGTTTACACAAAAGTGGTAGCCTATATTATATAACCAATATTATTAGCCCCCCTGCTACATTATTTTACAGACATTCATTTAACAAATCGCTCTGAAAGTGATCCAAGTGATATTACTCGCTGCTCTTGTTGTTGTTATAGTTGAGGTGTGGGCTCAGCCAACCACTTGAGTCAGGAAGATTTTTGAAATCTATTTATTTTTTCAAATATATTTATAGTTGTTGTTATAGTTACCATTCTTGATGTGAAGCCCTCTTGACAGGCAATTACAGAATGCCAATTCATTGCCTGGGTATTGCTGAAGAAATATACAGTATGCTGTGAAGATATAAAACTGGGGTTTGATATAAGAGAAGGGAGTTTCTACCAGGCACAGCAGGAGATAAAACGTTTCAGCTTATCCAACTAAAAATGCTGTTCAGTTCATTTGACATGTGCCTCCACTGCTTAACTAGCAGTTCTCAATTTTCTTTCCATTCTGGAAGTGTCTCTGTGAGAAGGTGCTGAGGTGAACCTTCTTGTCCTCAGCTGATCTCTGAGAGAGCATGATCAGAGGCAGCAAACTGACAAATATGTCATTAGTTCTCACATTAATGATGATCTTTTAGACGCCCAGATGGTTTTGTATCATTTTATGGTCTGAATCACAAAGTGTGATGATTGGCAACATTTATAAGTTTGCGCTTAACATTTCTAATTAGACAAGAGGCATTAGCAATGGCATTGGTTCTGTCCTGCTTGTGTGGGTTGCTTGTGATGCCTGGGATGAGTTTCATCCAAATCCTCAAATGAGGTACAGGTGAGTAGGTGCAAGTTCTGTTTCAACACCATCCCTGGAATGAGATACTGGAATCTTTGAGTCAAAATTACTTATCAGTATATATCAGTGGTTCCACAGCCCACAGGCATCAATCCAAAGTGAGATTAAAGTGAAAGGTTACACAAACCTTAACACCAGAGAACAGGCTGTGTGTTCTATTTCCTTGATACTACATAAAAAAAGATAGTTTAGCTACAAAGCAGTTTAGCTACTTCAATTATTATATCCTACCAGCAGAAGATGTGGGATGGGGGCTAGCATTGACTGAAAGACGAGAAACACGATGTGTCTTCAAAGCTGTTAGATAACCTACTACTTAGCTGCTAGCTAGCTTTGCCTACACGTGCTTGGTAAGGCAGTTAAGCATTTGAATGTGGGACTTCTCAGTGGTGCACATGGTCAACGTTAGATGCTGATGGTCAGGAAATGGTTACTGGTTGCTTGGTAAACTACAATTTCTTGCTTTCTCTTTCTACATGTGTTAAATAGAGGAGATTTAATTGTGTATCCCAACACTGATAATGACATTAACCTGTTGGAAAAATGAATGCAGACTTTAAGGGGCTCTGTGAAACTTTGTTGTAGTAGAAGCTGGGCATTCATTTCTAAACTAACATTAGCTACTGTTGCTTTACTGTGCATAAAGTCACATCTTTGGACTGTCACAGGCTTGTATTGGCAACTGAGACAGATGGGGGAGGTCTTATTTTTCATGTCATGTTACAATCCACTCACATAGGGCCAATACAAAAGTGGTTAATACATGTAAATTGCTGCAAATTTGAGCAAGGAACCCCTTTAAGACAAAAAAGACATTATTTCATCGCAGGACAAAAGGCCTTGGTGCGACAGTGGTAGTATAGTTAGGTGGAGAAATGCTGTCCTGAACCCACTTTCTTGATATATTGAAATTACCTGAGCTCTAGCAAAATCCCATGACATGTATCTTGGAGACTGAGCGTGTCTTTCTGAAAATATGTTCTTTGGCTCCGCATGACTTATTTGACAAAGTACCTAATGGCCATACAATCTCAGAACAAAGGACTGCAAGGACAGAAGGTGAATTACAAACCTTGAAGTTTACTCACAGATGAGAATAAATGCAGAGCCCCACTGCTCGTCAGGAGGGTGATGCATCATGTCTGCAGAGTGCTTTAGGTATACTATAAAATTGTGCTGACTAAACAAGGTGGGAAAACAAAGATTGTGCATCCAAACTGATCATGAGATGTCGAGCACACAGCCTTCTTCAAACAGTAAATCTGCATTCTCTGTGTTCGTGATCCTCAGAAATTTGTTCCACCCAGGACAGCTTGAGAAAAAACGACCACCTTGGCATCCTCGGGTTTGATAATCACAAAGACTGTGTGAGGGCTTTTGCGCCAGTAATGTGCATCCAGGCTAAGATTAAATCTGCCTCAGTCCAGTGTGAGTGAAAACATTACTGGGCGTATTTAGGGAAGCTGTCAAAGCTGTCCCTTCCAGACTATGTTCAATTCCACCCTCGAGCCCCCGAGGGTTTGTGTCTGGGAATTAGAGCTGTCTCGTTCTCTCTAACCCACCCACCTGCACATAAATTCACACACACAAACACCCCTGTTGGCCATGACCCATCTGGTTTCTTTCTTCTTCTGTGGTTTCCCATGTCTGATAAGGGAGCCAGAGCTGGTTAGCTGACAAAAATACATTTAATTACCCTCCAGCAACCCACCTACCCACGTAGCCAGACAGGCAGATGGACAGAGAGACACAAACATGCACACTCTGTCTCACACTTTGCTTTCTGGCCTTTCCACCATCTCATCACCTGTCTTGACAGTCTTATGTAATTGTCCTAAGGCGGGGGAAATCTCACTGTGTTTGCACATACAGTATATGTGCAAGCAGGGATACACACACACACACACACACACACACACACACACACACACACACACACACACACACACACACACACACACACACACATGCACATACACACACACACATGCACGCATTTGAGCACAGGCTTGTCCAGAACTAGTTTCTTGTGGAGGGGTGGGGGCTCGGCCAGTGAAATGGCCTGTCCATCCACTTTAGCTTGTTAAAGTCTCGGGGGAGTAGATTGACTGTGACATGTCAGCTACCTGTCTGTGTGGAGATGGTTACATAATGAGTCAGTGAGAAGGTCTGCAGACTGGCTGATGGGTCAGCTCAGAGGGTGTGTGAAAATGTTTGAAAATCTAACATGAGGAGTGCAAAAATGTGGAGGCAATGACTAAGAAGTTAAAGGGCAGGATAAGTTTTATGCAACTAAGGACATAATGTTTACATGTCACTAGAGGATGACACACTGAGGCAGTCTTGACTAGTTTTCTTTTACTTTACCATCAGCAAGATTGGAGCAAAAGAAACAAATGTATCAAAGAAACATGACAAACAGTGAGACTTACTAGTTTATACTGTATTGTAGGATGTTTTACACTCTTCTACCATAGGCTGTGCCATGAGATCCTACTTAGACAATCAAAAAGAGAATCTGTGACAAAAGTACCGAAACGTTGACTTTTAGCCAAGAATACGGACACAGCTCAGATCGTTTGTAGCAGCTGTCCCAGCACCATATACTTCCGTGGTAGCCCACAGGAAGACTGGATCAGCAAACTCCCATGACCCCCCCAGTTACCTTGAAAATCTAAAGAACCAGCCCACGGTATCCAAATTGCTTCTTCTGGATCTGAGATTTGGCAGTTGGTTTGAGCCACCTTTCCAAAGACCGGATGGTACAACAACAAAATCGATCATTGATATTTTGCCGCAGGTTTTTGTTCGATGTGCAGTCATGAATCACCCTATGCTCAAACATCGGGTTTGTTATGGCCAATCTATAATGATCACATTAGTCTAATAACAAAGAATCACTGAGGTTCAGATCCGATCAGGTAAGCCATTCCTCTCAATAAACCCCGTCCAGGTATCCTTGGCATGCCTTGATAGTCTTGCTCATGTCCAGGACAAGACGATCTCCAAAGGCCCCCCCCCAGAAAATTATTTTAATGGTCAGAGATTATTTCAAGACCTTTTTGGGCCCTCCCATGACCCACGGCCCGGGACAACACACCTGGTGTCCCTCCCCCTGTCTGTGGCTCTGTCTCTTGGTGATATCCTTTCCAGGAACCCACCCAGATACTCCAAGAACAGTCAATGCCTTCCTTTCTATGACTCGTAGATACAGAGGTGACGCTCTTATCCAACACAGTGATGCTCAGATGGAGACTTGTTAGTATCCCCACACCCGCCTGCCATCTCTCACCCTGCTCAACTCTGGAAAAAGAGTTCTCCATCAGTTTCCCTAGTTTCCCTGTTAGAGGTGCTGCAGTTCCTTCCTGGTCAAAGCATGTCGGATCCATTCTACATTTAAATGAACTGAAATGGATCATGGAATACTGAAAAATTAGCTATTTCTATTTAATATGGTAAAAAGTATGAGGTTGTAACTTGTACAAAACAAATGTACAGACATGTATTCTATTTCATTGGTTGTTTTAGGATAAGTAAACATAAGGTGCTCCGCTCAGATTAAAGAGTATGTGGTTCTGTTCTGAAAATTGGGAAAACACCTACTGAGCAGTGTGTTGGACATTTTTTTACACACAGTGTTCTTTATCAAAGCTAAAAAATTCAAATTGCCAACAAACATTTGTCTTGAAAGAGTTTGGGGTATGTTGCTGCTACAAAAAAATAAGAAAAGATGCAATTATGTACCTTCTGGTGCTAGATTAATCTGTCAGTCAATTTCAACAACAGGAATTGCATCCACAGCCCCTTTCATAAACCTTAGTGTTGCTAAAAAGAGCACAAATCTATCATCCTTTTGAGCAGTCACATAGTTTCCTGAACTCAGTTCACATAACAGCTGCTGGATATGCAAGATCAGATAGGGAGGTCAGATGGACTGGCACTGACCAGTTGGGGGTCTAAACAAGACTCAGAGTGAGCCACTCTATCAACTCTGAGGCTGTAAGAGTGGTATGTTGAGCATGGTGGCGCATTGTTACCTCACAGCAAGAAGGCTCTGGGCTCAAATCCTGTGGGGGCCAGGCCTTTCTGTGTGGTTTGCATGTACTCTCCATGCTCGCATGGGTTTTCTCCGGGTACTCTGGTTTCCCCCATCATCAAAACATGACCATTCATTCAGCAGTCAGAGCCCCAGACCAAGGTCTTGGCTTTGATCTGGACTTGTACATTAGGTTAATTCTCCAGTCAGTGCATAAATAAAGAGTCTAATTCTGCTAACATGCACACAATGACAATACTGACATGCTGACATCTAGGTGTAATGTTAACCATGTGACCAGTTTTAGCGGCACAGTGGTTAGCCACACAGCAAGAAGGTTGTGGGTTCGGGGCCTGGCTGTGGCAGGGCCTTTCTGTACAGTGTTTGCATGTTCTCCCTGTGCCTGCGTGAGTTATCTCAGAGTGCTCCGGCTTCCTCTTACAGTCCAAAGACATCCAAGTTAGGTTAATCGGTCACTCTAAATTGTCCATAGGGTGTGAATGTTGGTGTGAATGGTTGTTTGTCCCTATATGTCAGCCCTGTGATGAACTGGCGACTTGTTCAGGGTGAACCCTGCCGCTAGTCCAATGTCAGCTGGGATCGGCTCCAGTCCCCCCACGACCGTGCAAAGGATAAACGGTTACAGATAATGGATTGAGCATCTTAGTTTAGCATTAGCTGAGACTGATGGGGATGTCATTAAATCCATCCAAGCTTTATTTCAGCTTTGGCCAAAGTAGTGGACTGACAGCCAAACAGCCCAACATTGTCCTCCCTGAATGAGCTTAATTTGCACTAGTCAGTCGCAATCATGTTTTTTTCTTTCAAACTGTCCAACTTCATATGGAAGTATAGATTCTGTGTTCTGGGCTTGACTTTATGTAACACGTTTAGTTTGCGTACGGCTTGCACACATTAAAAATGTAATAAACTCCTTACTAAGATTGAAGAGTGAGTGACAGCACCATTCTTTGGAGCAGTAAATCAAAGGTGTGATTCAAGAGCTTGCAGCCTAGCAGAGCTAATAGCCTGGTAACGCCCCTGCCTATGGCTATGTGCAGCCTGGTGACCTGGATAAATCAGTTTAGGTGAGCTATAAGCAGCTGTGAATTGTTGAATTGTGTTGAGAAGGGTGTTAAATGGTGTGGTAATGCCCTTGGTTAAATTTAGGACTAAACCCTCCTGCTTAGACGTCTATATTACATTTTTTTCAAGTGGCTGAATGATGGTGCTGAGTGCCTGTCTTTGCCATTGGCCACCTGTTGTATACTAAATAACTCATGAAATCATATCCCACTACGAGACAACTTCAACAAATTACACACAGATCCTTCAAAATACACCTTGCTACAAATTCAAACGATGCAAAAAGTTATTCACAACAGCTCACTCAATATGTTCCAGGCCACAACACACGGAATATCAAGTACCTTGACAAGTATCTTTTATCTACTTTGCAACAAATCTGATTCATCTCGAACAATAGCACTTGCTTTCAAATCACATTATTCCAAACAATGCTGAAGAAACAACAGAAAAGAAGAAAATAAAAGAAATAAAGAAACAACTGTTATCTGGTGGGTGTAGGAGCATATATTTTTTTATCAAGATTTTCTGACAAGAAATTGTCTTTGCCAAAGCCACTCAATTTGAAATAGTATTAGATTTTCTGACAATGAGAGTGTGCAGCGGAAATACACTGTTTTATCCTGATTCCTAACAAAAACAGGCCTAAAATTGTTTGTAAGATTGGGGCACGAAAAGCAAAATACAAGCAAAAGTGAGTGATTGAAGGCCAGAGGAGAAGTAACTGACGGCTGGACATTAACAGAGTGAAAAAAACTGCAGAGTGATGGCTGGGCTGAGACAGGTGGATGCTAATACAGAAATGGTGTGAAGGCAGCAGACTGTGGAGGATCTGCATGTTGAGTATCTTAAGCAGACAGGAAGATGTATCAGTCTACACTCTGATGGGCGGGACATCACTGTATCTCTTCCCTGAATCTCATCTTTCAGTCAGTGTTAGGGCGGAGCTGGGGTCAACATGTCTGTCTGTAGCGGGACAGGCGCATCTGTCACACACTCAGAACATACGCAACCAAAAGTACACAGCTGTATGGAAAACATCACAGGTGACTTATCTGTTTTTGATAGAATAATATTTGTGTTTAGTTTAATTTCACCATTTCTATACTTACCAAAACCTGTGTCCATCATCGCACTAATCCATCGGCGGATCATTAAACACATCAGCACTTATAGTAACCAGCCACAGCTGTGATTTTTCATATAATCAGTGGTGCATGGTAATGCTTCCGGCCTTGAGGACAGACAAGCCATACACTCGCTCGCACACACAAACCGTAAAGGACAACTTAGCTCAGGTAGCGCAAAGCAATGTTGGCAGCCAGCCTTGGCATATTCGCAGCTTTTTACTATCAACACAGTGAAATGGAGGGCTGACTCTCACAGCGCGCTGGCAAGGTAAGGTGTCCTTGGGTATACCGACGTACAAACAGCATACAGGAAGAGATGGTCTTCCGCTCGTAGATTGTGAGGCCTCACCAGCTGCTTTATGGCTGCCTTAATTTGATGTTGGCAAAATGACAACTCTAAGTGTCACTCAGGAGAAAGACCGATGGGGAGACTTAAAAAAAAAAGTTACAGCAAGAATGAGCAAGAATCAACAAAAGCTAGAGAGAAAACGCAGACATAAAGCAACAGATGCTGAATATTGTGCTCATTTATTCAGGGCCCGCTGTGTTAATGGCTATGTAAATCTGCTGGTCTCACAGAGTGGTAGAAACCAGCATTGGCAGGCCTCAACAATGCAGCCTAATTGGAGATAAGCCTGAACAACAAGCCTATAGCATGGCCTCATAAATTACCACTGCTGCACTACCCTGTTCATTCCTGTTCTCTTTTTGTACACTCCTTCCTCCCTTTACTTCTTCTCTTCTTTGCATTTCGCTCCAATTTTGCTCAATTTTCCTGCTTATTTGCTCTCAAATCTTTTTCTCTCTTTCTCTCTCTGTGATAGGACCGTCCACAACTCCTCCTCCCCTTCCTCCCTCCTCCCTCTCCTTCCTGCTTGCCCTGGCCTTCCCAGGGTTGTAAAGAGGGCTGTGCAGATTGAACAGTAAATTAAATTAATGTAGGCCATTTCTCAATCATTTTTCATCCCCCTAAAATGATTAAGGCTGACGTAAGAAGTTCATTAAAACAGAAAACATTAGGCTCATTAAAAAGCCATTAAAACTATCGCGGAGAGGTGATTTATGCTGGAGTACGACTGGGGGAGGAAATGATTGGACAGGGGGGAGGCGAGTCCGAATAGGAGGAAATGGGAGGCTGAGGAGGCTGATGGTGGGGAGTCAGCTTTTTTGAAAAAGGGAGGCCACAAATAGTAAACTCCCAGGAATAAAAGAGAGGAATGGAAGCAAAAGGAAACAGTGGGTGGCAAGCATTAGAGGCTTTTAAGTGTCTGGACCCTTCCTTCCCACTGCACCTGAACCTCAGCTCTGACTGTTAGAGAAAACAGGTCCCTCCGTCTTTCTAATGTCTTCACACTAAGTCAGCAGAGCTTCACACCAGACATCATTAACTGTTCTTAACTCTGCCCATTACGCTCTGGCATTTACCAAACTAAATGTCATTGTTCCTAATCATCATCTGTAAAGCAAGACACGATATGTGTGGATGGGAGTGCATGCACGTGCAGATGCACTCATGCATACTAATGCTTGGAATTTCACCCTTGTCTAAGTAGCGAAACTCTTACACTCGTCTTGTTCCATGTATTCCATCCTTTGTGTATTACATCTGTTCGGAATACGGCGCGTTCAGCAAGATAGCATCTCAAAGCCCATTCTCCTCATTTGACAAGGCAGAGGGAGAGCTTTCAGCCTACTGTTGGAGGTACAAAGTGGTAGAGAGATCGCTGGAGATGGAGAGGCGGAGGGGAATATTTTGAAGCAGGTCTTTGAAGCAGCAGGCTGCAGCTCTGTGTCGGATAGATTCGGTGGTGTGCTAACGTAGCAGCCGGTGACTCAGACAACAGTGAGCCACGTTTCCAGAGCTCAGCTCACCTGGAGAGGCTCAGCAGATCGGATGGTTAGATTCTGCTCACTCTCCGTCTAGCTGGAGGCAAGGTTTCACTGATATGTCTGCCGCTATCAAGCAGACAAGCTGTCTGTGATACTAATGCATCACCGCATATGTAACATTGCAAACATAGCAGAGAGCTACTTCTATTTCTTCTAGTATTTAAGCTTTTGAAGCAATTCGACAGGAGTTTTAGTTAAACATATTAGTGTCAGGCTTGAAGAGGAAAACACTATTATCTGTTTATAATGTTCATTTCTCCTTTTTGGCTTTAAATCGTCATTCAAAAGCATTCTTTTTTTTTATTTCTCCCTCCTCAATGTGTTACTTTCTTCTCTATCTCATCAGAAAAATGGTATAGAACAAGCTGAACATATCAAGGAAGAAATCCCTCGCACATTATTCATTCTGATTCTCTAAAGCATGGTCTGTCAGTTTGCAATTTATTCAAATATTCACTGGTCTCTTTGAATGTGGAAATGCATACATATTGTTACCGTCGGACACATAAAGCATGCAGAGCAGACTTGAAGGGCTGGTACACTGCAGCTCTTTTGCTCCCTCTAGGTATGCTCGACTCTGTTGCATTTCCTCGTTTGAAGACAGAAGAAGGCTTTACATGCAAATGCGCGAGTGCGTGCGCGGGCAAACAAACACATGCAGGCAAACAAGCTCCCACTTTTCATGCGGATGTTTTTGTGTTTAAAGAGAATTCCAAATCGCGCCATACGCAGGCCAGTTGATGCTTTTAACCCGAAGGGATCCCGTCGCAGGCTACCTAATTGTGTGTGAAGCTGCCAACTGCTTTTTTCATGGCTGTGTGTTTAGTGTCTAACCATCCAGCTGACAAAGACACACTTTGATTTATTGGCAAACAGTTGAGCTAGTTAGCAGTCTGCAGACATGGGCAGAGTTTGTGTTTATGAGTATGTGTGTAGGGCTGGAGAATTTGTGTGTGACCAGTGAAGCCCCACACAGACAGAATGTCAAAGATGGAGTCGGCTGTTGGTCACATATCTAATTTGCGAGCTGGCTAACAGTTCAAAGGTACTTCACTGAGTAGCTGTGTATAAATTCCGTCTCCCAGAAATTACTTTTCTATATTACTAATGTGCAACAGCAAATACTTTTTTGATGGAAACAGCTGCTTCATTCACATAATAGATAAACACTATTAACATAATCTGGAAAGTAGCTAAATG
This sequence comes from Pagrus major, assembly GCF_040436345.1. Taxonomy (NCBI): domain Eukaryota; kingdom Metazoa; phylum Chordata; class Actinopteri; order Spariformes; family Sparidae; genus Pagrus; species Pagrus major. The sequence continues at coordinate 19,852,081 of NC_133232.1, read as the reverse complement.
TTGGTGTAGAAAGCATCTGCAGAACATTTACTGACAACGTTTTTGGTTTGTTTTCCTGCAATTTTCACTTGAAGCAACTAACAGTTTTTATGTTTCAGTTTAGTCAATCACAGCGAATTGGTTAGGTTTAAGGAAAGATTGCTGTCTTGGTAAGATATTGCAAAAGTTGAAGTTTGTTAATTTATATTTAACCAATCCCACAATCTTTCCAAAACCTTGAAGCAAAAGATTGACAGTTTTGGGAAATATGCTGTTTGCAATGGAGGAAATCAGAAATAAATAAATGACTCAATAAAAACATTAATATGCCATTAATTGATATATAAAATGTGACATAAATGAATATTTCTGCTTTAATTTGCCTCTGTATTTACCTACCTTTGTATTAATTCAACTATTTAAAGGTGCAATATGTAAGAATTTTAGTTAAAACATTAAAAAACTCAAATTATCAACAGAATGTGGAAATGAAATATTGATGTTATGTCAAAGGCGTCTATGCACCGTGTTGCAGAGATATCTACTGAAGTTAGCATGCTAACCAGCTAGCTCCTGGCCTGAAAACCTCTTTCTCCCAGCAGTCCAAAGCCAGCAGTGTAAACACCAACAATCTCCTGGTTCTCTGGCTACCTGCATGGCTAACTGGGCTAACAAGCTAACAATTAGCAGCAGTTAGCAGCTACTGTGGTGATGTGCTGCCCCTATTTGTTGGGAATATAAATTCAACAAGTGCCAATTCTTACATATTGCACCTTTTAATCGTATTTTTTCATTTGTTCATTTACCTCCGTATTTCTGTATTCTTCTCCCTTTGCACCCCCCCACCTTTATTTTAGACTTAACTAATTCTGTATTTTCCTTTTACATTTTTTTTTTTACATTTCTTTATCGATTTCTGCTTCATTATGCAAATAAGGGGCTGTCAATCATAGTGAGTCATGGGCTCAACGTATTTGCATAATGAAGCAGAAATGCATACAAAAATTTTAATTACAAATTATAGATGGGGAAAATGCAAAGGGAAAATAATACATAGAAAAGGTAAAGCTGAGAAAATAAATATATTCAAAAAATGAATAAAATAATAAATACAATGGAAAATTAAAGCAGAATATCAGCTAATGTTGCATTTTATGTATTAATTGATGGCCACATTTATTTTCATTATCATTTTTCCTGCATTAAATGGCATATGAATATATTTATTGAGCTATCCTGATTTTGGCAGTTTCAGTCCTTCACAGTTCCCAGAGTTTGGTACCATTCACATGTACATGCTAATTATGAAACTACCATCAGAAGCGGGCTAACTTTCAAACAGTTGCCAGTGGCCAGGCAACCAGCAGAGACTCCAGAAAGTTACTGGACCTGACCAAGAGATGGACCAGCATATAAGTCCCAATAAAATGCAGAATTGACAGTCCTCACACAAAGGTTGGTAACAGTGGGACTATTCTTGGCTACCAAGTAACTTCCTGGAGTCTCCAATGGTTGCCTGGCCACTGGACATAGCCAAGAAATAGCCTGGCACTGGCACATAAACTGACAGTTTGTTGTTAATGTCTGATTTTGCATGGATCAGACAAAGAAAAGAAAATGTTAATTAGTGAGTTTTAGAGGTTCTAGCTGGCTGATTGTGATGCCATTGAATACATCCAGGCTACCTGTTCCCCCCTCAGCTCATTGGCTGTAGCATCAAAATCATCTCACTCCAAACAAGAAAGTGTATTCACCAAGATGTCCAACTATTTCTTCAACACAATTGCTTTTGTTGACACTTTTTCTTGACTTTTACTTGTTGTTGCCACTCCTTTCACAACTTCTCCCTCTTTCTTCTGTCACCCTCTGTCTAAGCTTTTATTGCATAATTTGTCCACAAAATCCTCCGATCTGTTCAGCTCCTGTTGACACATGAATTATGGAATTGGACATTATTCAACATGGTTTCATGCTCCTCTTTACATTGTGTTGCTATGCATTTATTGGTAGGGCTACAAAATGGAACAAAACATGACGGGGACCCTGATTTGTTGATGCAAAGTCTGATGTAATGTTTTCTTACAGCAGTTCTGAGCAGCTACTGAGAAGTTCCACTTTATACACACCGCTCCCCTATGGAGTTGTGTGTAATAATGCATATTCAAATGTTCGCATACTGTCACGCTTAAATACAACTCACTTACTCTCTACATATATACTACAAACATGCCCCAGATCTCTATGGGGTGAACGCATCAGCGCTGCTTGTGTGTTATCTTGTGGTTTGTCGTTGCTGTGCAAACATAGTTTAGAGCTTTGCAGAGTCCCACAGAGTAAAACCACACTTGGCTGCACATTCACGGCGACTGTGGATGTATACATTTGTGACTTTATTTTATTTATTTTTTTGAATAATTACCACTGATTCTGGGAGCAGAATGTGTGTGTGTGTGTGTGTAGCGCGTCCTGTCAGGAGCGGTGGTGTAGTGGTCAGCATTAAACAGAAGTTTGCCTGCCCTAACTCAGAACCATGTTTCACTTGACTACACACACGCACACACACACACACACACACACAAAGATGCCCCCACCCAGGCTGAGTATGGCCAGTGGACTCCCTCGACCCAAATGAGTGACATGCACGACCAGCTTTAGCTTTTTAATGAATTAGTCATAACTGCCATCATCAATCAATCAATCTATCAATCTCTCAGTCACTCCAGCAGGGCCGCCATGAGGGAATGCATTATGCATAGTCTGTTAGTCTGAAAAGGGATACAAACTGCTCATTTCACATGCATAAGTTTGTGTGGAGCTCTAAAGCACCTTTTGTAGGCTTATGAAGCGTTAAGGTTTGGTGATGCTAACTGCGAGGCACCGGCTGCATGAGTGGTTTTAGCTCTGTGATGGAGTGACTAGCAGCTATCTTGACTTCCTGACAGCAGTCCATCACTTGATTTTCTCTCTGCTCTCTCTGTTTCTCTGTCCAGGCTGATGCCTGTCACCCTTGATTTGCTAACTCGACAACTTCTACCTGTTCGTGTGCTTGTTTTTCTGAATGTTTTTTTTTTTTTTAGGTGAGTGATATAATTTATTAATGTTCAAAAGCTGAATAGATTCATAATTTATATGCGAATGTCTTCTACACAAAATAATATAATTGAAATTAGCTTATTTATTTTTTGTTTTTTGTATTAATCATTCATTTTGACTCATTTGTACTGAGGGGTACAATAATCTCAAGAGTTTATGTTTGTTTATGACCCCACAATGTGAGTGAGTCTTGAGGCCCACAAATATCCAAAATAGGTACAGGTCTTTTTTCATCTTGTGGGGACATTTCTCAGATTTCATTTAGATTCATTTTCAAGAGCCTTACCCTAAACCTAACCCACCACTACTTGCTGAACAAGTGATTAAAACAAGTGTGTTTGTGTGTGTGGGTGCTTGTTTTGCTTTGAGTGGACGTATCTTTAAAACAGCATTATGAGGACATTTTTGGCTGGTCCTCACAATTTCAAAGGGCTGTTTGAGGGTAAAAGTTAGAATTAGGGTTAGGGTTAAGGTTAGGCATTGAGTTGTGATGGTTGAGTTTAGCGTAAAAAATTTGAAACATAGTCCACACAGCCTGCCTGAGCAGCGCGTCACACGCACGTCTTACTTAGCCTGATGTAGCTTATTGTGACATAGAGCTCCATTGTGGTCCAAAAACTACTAGAAACACATCAGTGAGCCACACCGTTGCACTGGCTGGACATGTTCCTTCATTACCATGATCAGGACCACAGTTAATTCTGACTCAATCCCACAAATATGCTCTGCTTCCATAAATACTCACCTGTGTAGCAATCCGCAAATGAAAGTAGTCCCCAGCAAATGCAGTATCCGCTCATGTTTAACCTGTTGGTTGTTTTTGCTCTATTTGTGGGGTTAGTTGCCAATAAGAAAATAGCAGTCTTATCCTCCAGGGTAACGTTTTGGCTTAAGCTTAAAGGCTAGGATTATACAGAGGTTTAGTGTGCAGCGCAAAAACCTCCAGGGAACCATCCGCAGAATTAAATCAATACACTGTCCTCACAAGTATAGCAGTAAAAGTTTGTGCGTCTGCTGAGAAAGATTCATACATGTGGAGGGTAATCGTTCCAGCAGTTCATCTTTACCACGCCATAAACAGGGCAGCGAGTGTTAAAAAAGAAATTGTTCTACATTAACACAAAGAGTGTGATTCCAAAAAATACAGTGCTGTTATTTCTCAAAGACTGTTTCAAAAGGGTTATTCAAATGTCAGTGGATTCCCTCCTGAGAGATAGCACATATTTAAGAAGTGAACGTGATTATGTTCTTTGTTCTGACCGTCTCAACTCTTTGGAATCACACGGAGCTTGTTACAAACTCTGAGGTCAAACAGCGAGATGAAATATGTAATGTGTATCCTCAGCAAAAATGCTTTGACTCGCACACTTCACACCTCGGACTCCAATCCTGCTTTTGGTGGATTCATAATTAATGATCTATAAATGAATAATGCATTTTCATTTCATCCACTCCAGTAAAACAAGAATTTGTGGCGTGTGACCATGTCCACTCAACTTAACACAACTGTTTGGCTTCCAACAATGGATCCTCTCCTCTCCTCCCCTTTCCTCTCCTTTTTTGTGTCCTCCTCTCCTCTCTCTTGTGTCCTCCTCTCCTCTCCCCGGTTGTCCTTGCTCCCCCTCCTGCTCAGATCTCTGATCCTAGCAATGCATTTTCCCCACACCTGCTTACATCTATTCACTTGAAACACCTTTTTTTTGTGCCCACACCGATCATCCACTTGCTCGTACCATCTCTTGCCCAGAGAGAGACGATCCATTAATCAGCAAATAGTGCATTACCTTTGTAATTAACATTCAACTGAGTTTCACCCAGTAATATTTCATTAGTTTATATGCAAATAATTTTGAGCGATTGCCTCATTTGGTCTGTGAGTGCAATGATATATTGGTCTGGTGAAGGATTGTGCGTATGTGTATGTGTGCACGTGTGCACCCGCACGCACTCATACTGTAGGTTAACGCATTTTCATGAACTCTCTCTATCGCTCTGTCTCTCGAACACACATACACATATTCCTTCCGACGCAAACACACACACACACAAAAGCACACACACGCAGGTACACACACATGATAGATGGCCAGGCCATATATCCTTGCGCTGGGTTTTTAAAGGCATTAAGCTCTTTACTCACATCGCACTAATTTCAAATTCACTGCACTCCATCAAACCTGAGCTGACTGTTAAAACCGGCTCGGTCAATTCCTGCTCAGTTTACCTGAACTCTACCTGCTACTGATACTGGAGGGTTGCACCTCAAAACAGCTGCCAGGTCTTCGTGTTTCTTCAACTGGTTCATGAGATAGCTTTAAAAAAAAAAAAAAAAAGGTTTAACATTAATTCAGCATTCTCAGTATCCAGCGTCCTCCTCCTGATCCACCTCTCAGTTCCAGTTTTATCTCAGTTTTCTGTCATTATTATTGAGTCTAAAAGTCTGTATTTACTGTATGTCTGTATTGAATAGGCTAACACTCTGAAAAACACAATTCTGAGTGATGACTGCTTTTATTTCTGATTACACAGTAAATTTTGTTGTTAATATTCATGTACTTTTACTATAAAAGAGTCTTCTTTTCTTGTGGTATTGCTGTTTTTCCTTAAAGATAATGAAAGTGTATAATGACTCAGGTCATAAAGCTACTACATGGAACTTTATTTTTGTTGATCCTGGCAGCTTGTGAGGACAAAAGATGGCAAAGGTGAAACAAAGGAAACATTAATTGCCATACTGTACCATCAGACAGCAGAGCAGCTGTTCCTCAATTCATCCTCAGCACTACACCATAAAAACACTTTGAATCTTATGGCCTATCTGACCTGGATAATTTGGAATCTACCTGGGTGACAAGCATTAAGGATAACTGTAATAATGAATCAGAAATGGCCAATCTTTTCCTTGCTGATGGTCTCGTTTTCTTATGTAATGACAGGCATCAGTATTAAATTGAGACTGCTTCATAACCAGTTGGAAAGTTACTTGTAGTAAGTTCAACATTGAAGTCAAGTAATGTAAAGGAGTTGAATTATTTGACATTTTGGCTAATATGCTTGTTCTCTTTCTTGCTGAGAGTTACATGAAAAGATTGATATTCATTTTAATGTCTGTACAGTAAATATAAACCTACAGGCAGCAACCTGTTAGCTTAGCTTTGCACGTAGACTAGAAAAACAGAGCTAGCCTGGCTCTGACCAGCAGTAACAATATCCATCATGCAGTACCTCTACAGCTCTCTAATTAACATGGTACAGTGTATCTTGAGTACTTTGCGTCAGGCTAAGCTAATTGGCTGCTTGCAGTGGCTCCATCTTGAACGGATACATACAAGCGCAGTATCAAGCTTCTCATCTAGCTCTCACCAGACTAAACAAGTGTATTTATGAAAATCTCAATACATTCCTTTAAATGCTGAGATCTGCGAGTGCAGAGTCAAGTGGAGCAGAAAACATGCCGTCAGACATCGTACAGGTTCTAAACAAACCCCTAGTCTAGCCACACTATTTTAAAGACAAAACTGGTAAATGGTAAAATTACCGAAGCTGTTTGTTGTGAACATCCATCACAGTTTACAGACCAATTTCTTGGGTCAACTTCAGGGTCAGCCTGTGTTTTCCTTTGCCAAGAGCAGTTATGAACAACATTTCAGGAGCTCTCACTTTAGAAAATCTGACCGAACTATTGACTTACTTCCAACCTGTCAGATCATATCTGTGTTTTTGTTGCAGTGATCTCACCATGCTCTTACATTTCTGCAATTGCTATAGTTTTGGGAGTACGATATTGGAACAGAAATGATGGTGAGAGCTACCAAAAAAGGTCCAAGTCATAATAAAGCACAAAAAGTTGTTGAAATCTGATATTTCTACCACCGCTACTTTATTTGTTGTGCTTTTTATTTGTTGTAACTTGGAACATGACATTTCACTGTCTAGTACTTTGATGAAAATAAAAAATGTTATACTGGGCTTTGTAAAAAAGCTTATTTAGAGCCCTGACACAGTGATATATACAATTACTGTCAAGCTCCAGGACTCCTGTCCGTCTCCGATACCCCTGAATCATTAAGGGCCCCCTGTCAGTACATATGGTTTAGTTTGACATATGATTTATTTCTACTTATCCTGTTTTCTTAAATAAAAATCTGATAAATCCAATAGACTGATCTTAGAATGAGGGAGAGAGAAACTCTGTGTGTGTGTGTGTGTGTGTATGTGTGTGTGTGTGTATGTGTGTGTGTGTGTGTGTGTGCGCACAAATGTGTGTGTCTGTGTACTCATTTATAATGCATCCTGTCAAAGAAGTGGAATGATATTGAATGTGATGCACGTCAGAAACTGGTCGTCACGACAACTCAAGAAAAGACTTAACAGGAGGGGACAGATAACTCTTCTGTGTATGTGTGTGTGCGCGTGTGCACATGCACATGATGTGTGTGCATACATTCAGCCGGGCCATTTTCCAGCAGAACTTAATGCATGCGGCTGCACCGTCATACTTTTGCTTTGTCAGACTAAAGCACTTTATCGGCGGGACTCAGTGAGGGTTTATAATTATATGAGATCAGGCGAGGTGAGGACAGGAAATAGATGGAATTTAGATCACCTTTAGTGAAATGTTACAGAATTCTGCAAAATTACATTCAATTTTATGTCTAGTCAGATCTAAATTGCTTGGCTCAGTAAATCTAAAATGCTGATAGGTATGGTCAAGTAAGAATATTATAGCTTCTTTGTGAACAAAATGTTTTTTAAAAAAAAGTTATAAATGGAATCTATATGCTTCAAAACAGCCTTGTAAAGGCAAAATTGTATGTAGTTTATGCAATTGCAGCCAGAGAAAGACTGCTCAAGGTTCATACAAATGACTGGTCCTGGCTTAGACGTGCTTAAAATACATGTGACATTTAAAATTGCTATCCTGAAGACTTTAGTCCTGAACGATTTGGTGACATTTACAGTGAGCAGGAGGTAAAAGTAAGTGCGGTTTAATACTACAGCTGATTTTGCTTCAGTTGCAACAGAAGAAAAACTGTGTCTGTTTCAGGGCTGGGTGATATATCCTTAAAATAACATAATTTTAAGCTTTATCGTGATAAACAATACATATTTTGATATTTTGTTAAGTTTTCTCAAAAGCACCTCATAAATGATATTTTTGACCAAATATCTCCATATTGATGCTGCCACAATATGGTAGGGATGACTAGTGGTACTTTCACAAAAAGTTAAAAGAATGATTATCAGTAACATGGATATAATGACGTGATGAAGTGTGTAAAGGCAAGTATAAGAACAAGTAGAACAGCCTGGTAAGTTCAGAAAATTACATCACCTTACTGTAATGCAGCCTGTAAAACCACCAAAAGACAACACCTATGTCATATCATGATATAACAATATATATTGTCTCAAACCACTATAACAATATAATATCAATATATTGCCCAGCCCTACTTATTTTAATATTGCAACCAAGCAAACTCATGTGCTGTGATACTCGCTTGTTTCCTTACCAAAACTGATCTGATTACCAAAGAAATGCCAAAAATCACTGTCATTTTAGGAAGCCAATCTGGTTAGCATTAACATCTTGCAACACATTGTGCTTCACACTAAAAGCAACCTTGAGCTGAATACAACTGTTGGCTTGAAGTAGGACTGAAGGCCGAAACATCATCATATGAATAAAAAAGAAATGCATACAGAGCCAATGTGTGCATCACTTTGGGATGATGTACGTGCAAAACTCAACAAAACACGTGAGCAGAAATGTTGCATGTCAAATCTTTTAATGTGGAAAAGCAGTGGGAGGTGTTGCATAGCAATTTTAGAGAACTTAAGATTTAAGATTTAACTAAAAAATTAGGGATTGTAACGTAAAAAAAATATTTTATGCAAACGTGCAATATGTAAGAATTCATAACAGGTGGAGTAATCGATAACTGCTGGTATCTGTACCTGCCGCTAGCTAGTTTGCTTATTTAGCCGTACAGCTAGTGGTCCAAACTGAGAGTTTGGAGAGATGGTGTGTACACCACATGCACAGGAGCTTTGGACCAGGATGGGTCGGGGCTAGCTAGATAGCATGCTAACTTCAGTAGATATCTGTGCAACACAATACATAGATGTCATAATGTCACAACTGTTCTTCACATTTCTATTGATAGATTTTTAGTAACTTTTTAATGTTTGAAACTAAAATGTTTACATACTGTACCTTTAATCTCCAATTGTGTTCAGGTGCAGCCAAATCAGCAACAGTTTTCCCGTCCTCTCTCCTCTCCTAAAAAAAAAAGGCGTGCACCTCCTGTGTGTCTCTACAGCATGTTCAGCTTCTGTTTGTGCAGCATGTGTGACTGTGTTCTACCGCAGCTGACACCGAGGCAATATCATTACATGACAACTGCCAATGTGTCCACTCGGGCTGATTCATTGTCCCTGAGTCCGGGGGCTTACCCGGGAAAAGACGGCTCTCCATCAAGCTGAAAGTGAGCACACGCTGGCCTGAAGCTGACAGTTTTCCAATATGCAAACTTTCTCTGTTTATTTATTTGCTTCTTAATGACCCCAGGTTCAAGCCAAGAGGGCATTTTTTTTTCCCCGTCTGTGAAAAAAACAACAACAACGCAGTCATTTTTCCTGTCGGATCATTTGTCACTGGCACATCAAAGTCAAGGACTGAAGTAACTTTGAATTGAAAGTTTTCTCTACACTTGAGATGGATGCCTTTGAAAGTTTACCCTTTAATACCAATAAGTGCTCGTGTCATTCATGCCCCGTCTGACACACATACACGCACACTTTCCTTACCTCTGCCTACACACCTTCTCCCCCTCCTCCCCTCTCCACTCAGCTCTCCCTCCACCCCTGCTTTAATCAGAGTAATGCCAACCCATCGCAGCACTATGGGCTAGGTTAGACAACAAGGCGGGTAATGAGATTACACACAGACTACAGCACTGCATGCAGTTAAGTTAGCAGGGGCGGAGGGGGGCAGCCTCCCCTGCTCTGCCTTTGTAAGCTTTTGGAAGGACATTCAAATGAGTTGGCTGAGCACAAAACATAGCTTGAGTTCTGTCACATTACGCCTCTCTCTCTCTCTCTCTCTCTCTCTCTCTCTCTCTCTCTTCCTGAAAGAGGCTGCTAGTTACCTGTGTCAGTTTATCCTGACACGTCTCAATTGAAGAAAGGATCGGGCCAGCTGCTACTTTGATGTGTTGTTATAACTTCCCCCGGCCCCGTCTTCGAGTGACTCTTGAAGTTGCACTGTCTCAGTCTGTCTATGCATCAGACTCTTTGGCTCTTTTCTGCATGTTAATGAACTCGGCAATAATCCGTGTTGGGTTTCTTGGCAGGGGTTGGCTCAGGACAGACAGCTCACTGCTTCTCTTATTTTTTGGGAGGCTTTCAGTATTGGCATGCATGTGTGCTGTTTTTTTTTTAATGGGAGTGCACGTGTGCGTGTCTGCGCACTGAGGCTGATTCAGAATAAAAAAACATGGCGTCCTTGATTTTTTAGCCCTGAACAAGACTCATGAAAGCTCCCTGTTTGCTCTTGCCAAAGATCATCGTCTCCATGTCTTATTGGAGGAGAAGGTTGCTACCATCAGGCCACTAGAATAATCATACAGCAGCTGTTAACCACAATCTGCCTTTTCATCATTCATCAGCACCTGAACTGTGTTTGATCTGACTGCGACACCCCCTCCAGTTGACATGTGTCTGTACCTGGATGTGTGTGTTTGCATGTTCACAGGAGACATGGCGGGTGGCTCAGAAGAAACTATTTCACATGTATCATGAGTAATGGTAAACATATTAGGAATGCTGCGAGAGTTTGCATGTTGATTTGTTCGAATGTATTGCACCATGCGGGCGGATCCTAATCTCGCAGGGGGTCAGACTATAGCAGGATTAGGTGGAGGTGGGGGGGTGGGGGGGGGATGGGGGGTGCAGCGGGATACAGGTGCAGGAGCTCTTGTTCTGCATGCTGAGCAGAAACATCAGGTTTGTGTGTGTGCATGTGTGTGTGCAAGTAAGCTTCTTCCTTGTTCCCAGAGGACAGAACAAAACTTCAAAGGCATCCAGATTATCTTTCATTAATGCAAATCAGTGCGTTTGAAATGAAGTGAAATATATGAATGCAGCGACAGAGATTGTCGTCGGGTGGGATAGCTTGGTCTTTTAGCAAATTGGGTTCGCTCTTTCCACTGGGGTGCCGGGGGAGGTGCCCATGTTTGAGAAAACGCTGCGACAGTGCCCTCTTGGATGCCTATGGTAGATTAAACATGATAAAGTGGCCTCTAGGGTGCCCTTCCAGTGGAGAAAACATAATAAAGTGGCCTCTAGGGTGCCCTTCCAGTGGAGAAAACATAATAAAGTGGCCTCTAGGGTGCCCTTCCAGTGGAGAAAACATAATAATGTGCCCTCTAGGGTGCCCTTCCAGTGGAGAAAATGTAATAATGTGCCCTCTAGGGTGCCCTTCCAGTGGAGAAAACACAATAATGTGCCCTCTAGGGTGCCCTTCCAGTGGAGAAAACACGATAAAGTGCCCTCTAGGGTGCCCTTCCAGTGGAGAAAACACGATAAAGTGCCCTCTAGGGTGCCCTTCCAGTGGAGAAAACATGATAAAGTGCGCTCTAGGGTGCCCTTCCAGTGGAGAAAACATAATAATGTGCCCTCTAGGGTGCCCTTCCAGTGGAGAAAACATAATAATGTGCCCTCTAGGGTGCCCTTCCAGTGGAGAAAACATAATAAAGTGCCCTCTAAGGTGCCCTTCCAGTGGAAAAATGTGGTGAAGTGCCCTCTCTTCTCTTTAAATAAAGACTTTCTGCACGCTGGTGCATACAGCTGGTGCCCATTTTATATTTTTCGCCCCTGCCCCTCAAACATCCTGAGTCCGCCAATGTCTCTCACTCTCCTCACTCTTTTTTGCTCTCTCACTCTTGCAGCTTCTTAATGCACCTTTTTCCGCTGTTCATTACGCTCTAATACCTACACTGTCAACATCATAGATGGGGTTGTCTCGCCTGGGCCTTGAGCAATCTGCACCCGAGTGTCACAGATGACCACGGCGGATACCCGCAGGTGATCCATCACCATGGTAACCGGGCGACGGGGACCAACTAGTAACGCAACGACTGATCGATGTGCAAACTGTAATTAAAAGCGCTGCACTAATAAGTACCGTGGGAGCAATGGGCATTCCACATGCATGGCCAAAGAGCAGGAGAGGAAAGAAGATTGAGGGAAGATGGAGGAGGGGGGAGGAATGGAGTGAGGGATAAGAGGGATGGAGATGGATATGGGAGGTATTAAAGATGAGTAGAGTTAGAGTGAGGGAGCAAGGGATGCTGGAGGGCTGGAATGAGTAGGCCTGGGTGAGAAGATCAAAGCTCAAGTGTTAGGATGGACAGATTGAAAAGCATGGGGTCGGGGAAGGCAGAGGAGGGTGCTGCTGGCTGAATATCTAACAAGCAGAAAAAAGCAGGAAGGAGAGGAGGCCAGGGAGGAGGTTGACATGAATTGGCTGCAAATATCATCTTTGAATTATAAAACATTTTAGAGGCCTGTTCGTAAACTAGATGTGCGCGTTGCAAATTTAACACCGTTCCCAGCGACGACCCCGAATACGGAGTGAAGAAGAAGTTAAAACGCTGCCCTTTGTCTCCTAATCTCTTGCGATATCTTATGAGGCTGCGCCCCCGTACACATCCTAATTAAATCCCATCTCCGACAATGAATCACAAATGCGTTCTCCCCAACATGTGTGGGTTGGAGTGAATGCAAACACGCGCGCTCACACGCCAAAGTCATAAACCTTGGGTGGGATATTCTTCTAAATCCCTTCGTAAACAATTAGGCAAGTTATAGAGTGTTTAATGAGATAAAAGCAGATAAAACCTTGTCTTTTGTTTGTCTGTCCGCTGGGACCAAGAGCTAGGAGTTAGTTTGTGTTATCAGGATGTCTCCCCTGAGGAGGCTGCACGGCTGGAGAGCTCCAGGCATTAACACACACCGCTCCGTCTCCGGGTGTGCGGGTCTGCGAGTGTGGGCGTGTTTTTCAACTTCAGTAACACGCTCCAGGTATGAACGAAGTATCGAGTTTATTCAATTTGTCTTTTTTATTTAGCTCTGCTTCTCTCTTTCCCTCCGTCTCTCCCGGCTTCCTTCTCCCCAGCCCTGAATGCATGTAAGGCATCTTCTCTGAACCTCACACCCCTTCAGAAAAACAGCACAGCGGAGGCACGTTTCAATTGCCCAGGAGGCGGCAAATTAAACAAGGCTGTGCAGGAGAAATTCCTCCCTCTCCCTTTTCATTTGAATTTGTGATTGCTCGCCGTGGTGTTGCTGTCTGCCGCTACACATTGGGAAGCATGAAATGAGAAGTGTTTATTGAGACTCATGCAGTGTTAAGCGGACAGGATACAGTGAAATCTCATTTTCATTCATACCAGCCAGAGCTCATTCAAAACAATGCGCCAGGAGCTCTGCTACAACGGGCCGAGAATCAGCCCCCAAACAAACGGCTTAGAAAATGACTGCTGCTTTTAGCGCCGCCACCCTCTTTCTCTCTGCCCGTCTGCCCGCCTGTCTAGTTTATCTCTGTCTTCACCTCTCTTATCAATTCCTCTCTCATAGTCCGCGCCTGCTAGTTATCACACATCATCCACTAATCGAGAGAAAGGGGCCCGTTCTGTCAACAACCTCGCAAATCTAAAAGATCTTATCTGCCCTCAACACATGTCTGCAAATATTTTGTCCCATAAATGATTCATGGGTCTTTGCATCTGATGGCGGAATTCATATCCTTGTTTACTTGTTCTCCCTCCCCACTTTAAATGTGATGTGGCTTTTTATATAAGACTGCAATTACCAGGGTGCAGAATAGCCAGGGAGGAAATAGCAGAAATGTCACCACACTCGACTGAGCTAAACTGGCTAAACGATGACAAGCACTCTCTCCCCCCCCGTCAGACAAACAGACTAACAGGAATCGGGGTTTAACGTACACTTCACGATCCTCATTAGGGGAGGCTAATGCGTACGTTCGCCTCGGCAAATTGGCAAGGCTTCAAAACCTCTTGTGATATACGGTAGGAAGTGTGTGAGGGCAGCGGTGCATTAGATCATAGACCGTCACGATCATATAATGAGACGGACTCCCCCCACCGCCCGACATCAAAGGATGGATACATGTGAGGGTCATATATTTCACTTCATCATCATGAGAGATTAAAGATCATACGTTCTTCAGATTATTGTGTGACAGTTGCACTCACTACCACCTTCAAGGCGATGGGTCACTGCCCTTTATGCAACAAATGCTAGCTCTGGCTGGAAGGTCAACCTAAAGCTTTAATTCCTGCACTATAGCTTTATTACGACATTGTCGTTCCTTGCCCTGTCCCAGAGCTGCAGCTGTCTTTTTCTCCTTTACCCTCTCTACTCCCCCTCTACTAATTTCTGTCTCGGCTAATGACACATTCATCTTCGGTCACCTTCAACGCGCTGCCTCTCAAAGCGGCTCTTGACAAATGCTCTCGCTTTCTACAGGCCGCCAGTGTCAAAACATCATAGGCTAGAGTGGCAGTGTAAATACTAACAACTGATGCTTCCTTCAGGATAATCACCACTGCTGCTGGCCTGCTCCCCGCACTCAGCACCCCGCTCGGCTTCCCTCTTTGATTTGCAGTGGTGGGGGGTTGTCTTATCCGTGTGCGTGCAAGCTTGCATCTATGTGTGATTAATCTATACTGAGCGAAAGGTAGGGTGCAATCAGCGCTCCATTTGCGAATAGGAAAGGGCTCTGTGACCATGAAGGGGAAATGGGAAATGGGAGATGGCGTGTCCAGTGTTTTGGCAGGGTAATGGAGCCTAAGAAGTCATTTAGGCCCAGCTCTGCCCTGTCACATGCCTGTCACACCGCTGGCTCGGCAGTGTCAGATCCGATGTGCGTCTGGTTGAGCGCCGCGCGGTACGCTGGCATCTCCCATAGTCCTGCGTCAGTCAAAGACAACACACATCACAATCAAAAATACACACTCGCAGACACACATAGCGTCACGGGAAAATAAGGGAACGGCGCCGCAGCGGCCACGTCAAGCCATCAAATCTGTCCCCGCCAGATAAACATCCTCTCGACACGGTGACATTTTCCCCAACACAAGCCGAGTGTGAAGGCTGCAAGCGTGCGTGTCTGCGCGCGCCTGTTCCTATGCATGTGTTTATGTGTGCATGTCTGTCTGAGTGCTTTATTTATGCATGCAGAAATAACAGGCCTTTTATATAAAGAGCGAAATTAATGTATGACCCTGCTGTACTGGGTAATAAATCACCCCCTCGTGAAGGATGATTTTTTTTTTTTATTTAGCTCCCCTCCCTAAAATGTTAGCATTAGCATTTTTGTTGTGTTGTGTCGAGATAAATGATCGCAAGATTTATGCAAAGAGAATTAGATGATGCCAAGTGTTTGTGGCACGGTCACGTCAAACTCTCCTGTTTTTGATCAATGAGAAAAGAGCGGCAGGATGACTTCATTCGACTTGACGTGTACTTTCAACTCCCTGTCAAGCTGAATTTAATTACTTGATATTTGTCTTTTTTTATGCAATATGAACTGCAATATTAGTCTTGCTGACGCACTTTGGGCCGAGCAGTACACAATCTAATAGCTGTGACAGCAGACGGTTTTCTCCGGTCTCAGAAAAGTTATCATCCCCACCAGTGTCTGCCAGTATACTTTTTTTAAGGTCCTGCATAATCAAGTCAAATCAAGTCAATTTTATTTATATAGGCCAGAATCACAATTCCCAATTTGCCTCAAAGGGCTTTAAAATCTGTACAGCATATGACACCCTCTGTCCTTAGACTTCTGATATGGCCTTTTTTCATTTCAGTGAAAATAAATGGAATAATTTCGATCCAACCACCAGATTGTAAGCCAATTTATACCTTCTTATCTTTCATATTTTTACTCAGACTCCAGTAAATTCAAGCCAGACTCAGAGAACGTAAAGGAGACCTATTATGCTTTTTCATTTTTTTCCTTCCTTCAGTGTGTTATTTATGTTCTTGTGCATGTAAAAGATCTTTTAAACATCTTTAAAGTTAAAAAGTCTAGACTCTGTGCCGACAGAAGCTCCTGAAGAGCCTGAGAACGCCTGGTCAGTAGTCTCGCCTTTAACTCAGTGACTTCTCGACGTCATTATGTCACCATGTCACACATTGCGTGATTTATGCCTTTATTCACGGTAGAATTGAAGCTAACTGGAGGCTGAAAACATGACGGAGCCAACCCGAGACATGGTGAGCAGTGCTGGCTCAGGCGTGTGTGAGCTGACCAATCAGAGTAGACTGGATATTTGGGAGGAGGGGCCTTAAAGAGACAGGAGATAAAAAAGAGCATTTCAAACAGAGGGGGTGATACAGTGTTGCTGCACTAGACAGTCTAAGAAAACTGGTGTGTTTTTTGCGCATTAAAGCATATAAATCAATTCCAGCAGTAACCCAAAATAAAATTATGAACCTAAAAACAAACATAATATGTTTCCTTTAAGCCCAGAAGCGTATCTCTCGGTCAGACCACCTCCAAAGGTTTCACTTTCACTCTCCAAAGTCCTTCCTCTTCCCTGGGCTCCATTTGTCGTCCTCCTCCCTTTCCACACCCTGCGCGAGCTTGAATTAATGTTTGACTGTGGGAGACTTGTAGATGGCAAATGTTCACATTCATTATGCATGACTTCCATGTTGCTGTTAATTTCTCGGAGCCAGCCAAGTCGAGGAAATGATTTTGTACATTATGTTTGTTTAATGAAATTGTCACACTAATGGAAGTGAGGCTGAATAAGATGGAGATGACTGTTTCTATTTGTCGTTTTTATGACCTCTTTTCTTTTTTTTATCGCAACCAGTTTTCACATCATCACCCGCACCCAGTATTTATGGACCAACGCCATACTCAAGGAGTTGAGACAAACAGTGGGAAAAATTCTGTTAGATCCCTGAAAATCATTCATCTGCTCACAGTTGGTGGTGCCCTCTGCAGTTCTCAATTATTTCTGGTAATATTGAATGTATATGTGTGGAGATGCAAGTCTGTTTGTAGGTTTACATACGTCCCAAGCATACGTCAGTGTGAGTGTGTATACAGCTCGCTCACATACTCACATTTCCTCAAGGTCTGCACGTTTTCTCAGTGCTGATTCCTATGTGCTGCTTTGTGAATAATTTAGCTGTCTGTACTCTGGCCATAGATCTCTCTAAGCAAACATGTCTTATCTCACCCCTCACGGCACCTGGAACTAGACAGAGTAAAACTATGATCCTAATCACAGCTCCGTGTTTCTTTACCCGCGAAAATCAGCCTTTACACGCTCTTGCATCAACTGATAAACACTAAATGTCGATGACATTTGCAGGGCAGCTCTGAAGATAATTTAAGGAGTCTTGAAAGACTCCTCAAACCATCTGGATAAGAACATATTCAATGTAGTGAAGTGCATGATAAAAAAGATTTTTAACCAGTTTCTCAGGTTTGACTGTATTTCTTATCTAGGTAGCCAGAAAATACAACATGAACGATGACAAATATAAGAGTATTAATTTGTATGGAAATAATATAAACTAACATGAGGACAGAAAAATAAAACCAGTATTAGGCAACTTCCTTCAAGAATTTAACCATTTGCTCTTTAGATGAAGCTATTGATTGAAAAAGTAAATTTACTAATAACTCAAACAGCAAAAGTTATCAGTTACATCACTTAAAGGTGTAATGTGTAAGGAAGTAGCTGCCGTTAGCTAGTTAGCTCAGTTAGCTGTGCAGTAAGCAGTGGAATCAGAGCTCAGAGTGATTTTACAAGAAAGGACAGACTGGAGCTAGCTGGTTAGCAAGCTAACATCAGTAGATATCTCTGCAGCACAATACATAGATGTCTTTGACATAACGTCAAAACTCTTATTTCTTCACATTCTGTTGACAATTTTAGTTACTTTTTAACTTTTTCAAACTAAAATTCTTACATTTTGCAGCTTTAACTTCAGATTATCAGTCCAGCTCTGTCAAAGTTTTCGCTAAACAACCCCAAATCCCCTGCAGTCACACTTCTAATCTTCTGTTTTATTATGTTAGTTTAATTTATGTTAACCTTAACGTTAAACCTTTGTTTAACGTTGTCTTAGTTCATGTTAGCGTTATTTATGTTACCTTAGTTAACGTGAGCTTAGTTTATGTTACCTTAGTTAACGTGAGCTTAGTTTATGTTAGCTTAGTTTACTTAAGCTTAGTTTATGTTAGCTTAGTTTACTTTAGCTTAGTGGTTGAACGCATGACACACGGCCAGCAGCGACGTGATCTTTGGCTGTGAGCCACCCTCAGACATGGCAGCAGGGTGCTTGCTCTTTATGTGGTACAGCATAATGCTAGTAGTAACTAAACTAAAGTTTAGTAGTATAGTAGTACAGTACAGTTTGTCTGTATACAAATTAACCTATAGATTGGCATGACTAAGTTTAACAGTTAATCGTTGAGATCCCTCATATCAACTCTCCATCAACGCATGAGAAGACAGCAAATTAGTTTTAGTGTTACTTGTTTAGTCACTCTAACATAAATAAAAATACACGTATTACTTGGTCTCAAATTGTAAACTCTACTTGGTACAATAAGTACGTAAGTTGTTGATGCTCTACATCCAAACATTAAATATAACTGATTAGAAAACCTTTCCATTTTGTTTTACGTTGTTCAGATTGAACATGGACATCTGTAATCTCTGGCTGGAATCTGTTTGGATTATAGGAAACAGTAGCAGAACTCCGAAGCAGAAAGAGATTTTTTGTTATTCAGATGGTTAGAAAAGTCTTTGAGGATTCCTGAAACACTTTTGCAACAGTGCTAAGTGCTTTACTGAGCTTCTGGGTTTTTGAAAGATCAACAGCTATTTATTTTTGGGAAGAACGAATGTTTGGCTCAGTGAAAAAAAAAAAAAATTATGGTTAAACATGAGAGGCACAAACTGGGGCTACTTGTTAGGTTTAATGAAGGGCTGCCTTTCAGAGAAATATCACAGGATTATAAATAATGCATGTGTGCTCATTTTTTCAAACACGTAAAAAATAAAGGTGGCATCCTGTTGCATTAAGGAGCCTGTATCTACACGAAAAACCCTGTAAATGCAAATATCTGAGAGTTTTTTGTCGCTGTAAAAATACTTTTCGTGTAGTCTATAGAAGAAAAACAAAACAAAACAACCATTATCCCTCATATGTCTTTTCCATTTAACTTCCACATATCAGCGTTAATCCTTTTGTACGCAGAACCTTCTGTGCAAACATAGTGTATGCACATGTGAATGGTACATGTGTGTGTGTGTGTGTGTGTGTGTGTGTGTGTGTTTATTGCAGTGGTGCTGATGCTGCCTCTAACCCAAAATCCATCACTGGGTCCAGCCATGCGATTACAGCCTGCCATGGGAAACGCTGACTACTGCTGCTACTCTATTAGGCAAAGTGCTTGTGTGCGTGTGTGTGTGTTGTTTGTGTGTGTGTGAGAGAGAGAGAGAGAGAGAGAGAGAGAAGAGAAAGAGAAAGAGAGAATGGGTATTATCCCAGACCAGGTGCTAAGTGCTTCTCAGTACCCTCTTTTCGGTCCAGGACCATTTTCTCACATGCCGCACCAATCCCTTGCCACTCCAGGGCTGTGAATCAGTCCGTCCTACAGAAGAGTGAGATTACCGTATGCTGCATTGCAACGGATTGATGTCTACTCTGCCGCTTTCCATCTTCTTTCACCCCATCCGTTTGGTGTCTCCTGTTCTAGCTGTGTAGATAAATACTTTGTCCAAAAAAAGTATTTTCCCACTGTAGAGTTTTTAAACATCTGCGAGAACAGATATTCGGAAATGGCTGCATAGTTTCTGAGTGTGTGCACATATTATATTGCATACCGCACATGTGTGTACGTTTATGCGTGTCAGTGTAGGAGGCCAGGCGGGCTGTGAAATAGGGATTGATGTGTCCATTTGAAGACAGGTGTTTAGAGTGTGACTGAGGGCTGCGGCAGCGTCACTCCTCCTCGGTCTGCTGCCTCTGTCAGCGCGGCTCCACCGCTGGCTTTGATTACTTGTTGTTATTGGAGTGTGAAATCTGAATATGCTTTTTCATTACTCAAAGTTTGGCTTGTGTTGGTGCAGCTAGGTGCGTGGGTGACAGCAAGGTGTTTGGTTTTATGATGTGTAGTTGGTCTGAATTTGTGTTCTTAGTTGTGGCGTTGCGCAGTTTGAACTCTAGGGTTCTTTGGAGAAGTTGTTTTTTTAAATCAAAGGAGACATTCAGAATCAACGCCACATCTGCATAACTGCTTTGGGTTTTCTGTTATTATGGGCCTCTTGGCCGTACAGCTGTTCCACCACCTCGGTCCTTCCTATCTGAACAACTACAGTGTTTGTTTGCGATCGCTGGCTATAAAAAAAAAATGTAAAGGCGGTAATGTAGTCAAAATCTACTAGATGGATTGGTACAAACTTGCGAAAAAGGTATCCATGGTCCCCCTGAGGATGAATCCTTTGCTCATCCACTGATGATTCCCTGACTTTTCCCATAGCTGCCACACTATGGGATGGCTTGCGATAAAAAAACATTGTACAGGCATTCATGGTTGCAAGACGATGAAGACTGGCTTTCATTATCCCGTTCCACTTGCAGGTCAAGGTTTTCACTTACACCTACAGCAGGCGTATTCAGCTACTTCTCTAGAAGGGCCCGATTTAATTAGAAATGTGTTTTAACAATGGACTTTATTTTTTTTCTCTGCTTTCTTTATTTGTTTTCATAATTGAAAGAAAACATTACATATTCAAAAGAACAGGGAAAAATCAATGCACTCTTTTGATCTTAAGTAGGTTATCAGTTTGTTTCTTGTAAATCTCCTCCGCTTGAACAGCCTTGGTTTAAACTTTTAATGAAATAAGAGTATTTCTGTGCGTAATAACAGACAATTAGTCTGATTAGCCTACTAACAAAATGATCAAAGGGTCGGAATGAGGTTGTTAAAGGGCCCCGTTTGGCCCCAGGGCCGCCAGTTGAATAGGTCTGATTAACACAATGGGCTAGCACAAAATTGTGTGCAGGCTTTCATGGTCCCCTGAGAGCAAATCAGTTGATCTTTAATCAAATCAAATTATCTTTTTTATTAAATCCTAACAAACCAAACTAAGATGGTAAGCAGGGTAGACATTATACCAGTTAGCATGCTATTTACTGTAGCTCACAGCATCATTGTTCCTAAGTAGCTAGCATTAGCACATGGTTTTTAGCCTCTTTTAAATGTACAGTTTTTTAGGATTTAGGGGGAAATCCTAAAAACTGGCCAAATTGAATTTAATCTTCATAATTTTGTTTTCATTAATGCGTAATCACCTGAAACTAAGTACTGTTGTGCTTTTATATCTACAGAGGGAGCGGGACCTCTTCCATGTAGTCATGTTTCTACAGTAGCCCAGAACAGACAAACTAAACACTGACTCTAGAGTAGTGCTGTCACAATATCACATTTTCACTACACAATTTTCGTGGCCAAAAGAACTCACAATAACAATATTATCAGCATATCTACCTGCACTACGGGTAGATACGGTTGTCTGCTCTCGACCAACATGATTTTGCATGGCAGTAGTAGCCACACACTGAGGTAGTAACCAGCGTCATGGCGGGTGGCAACCAGCTGCCTGCAGTGACAAAGGAAAATACCACAATGAGCGTCGATTGGGTATATTGCGTCACCCCTACTGTGGAGAGGGATTTTATTGTTTTCGCTGCCTCTTAGCTTAGAAGGGGAGCGTGAGGGGTGTTCAGTTGGTTGCAATCTGCAACCTCACCACCAGATCCCATTACATCCAAGACACTGGTCCTTTAAAAATATTAAAATTTAAACCAAAGCGCTTGCAAATGTTAAAATCAAAGGTGTATTTGAAATTGATTTTCTATTTTAGTTACAACTCTCTCTACCTGCTTCAGTGTCAGGCGGTATTTGCCATACCTCTCTGTAAGTATATCCATGGGTTAAGACTTCCTCTAAATGACCTCATGCTGTAAGCTGACAGCCAGACAGCTGAGCGTTTAAATAGCTGGAGTGTGTTATAAAAAGACAGAGAGCACCTGGTAAAAGTCTATTAATCTTCAGGTGCTTGGAGGAGACATTCGTTATCAGAGCTTGGGAATTAAACATGAGCATGAATTCTTCAGAGGCGCAATATAAAAGAGTTGGATAATTTTAGAAGGGATCACTCCACCTGTAATTTTAGCTCCCCTCAAAGGCCTCTCTGTCTCTGCCGTTTAGAACTAATCCCTTTTGGAATTTGAAAGCTGTGTTCTCCAATAAGTATTCACAAAGTGGATTAAAGAGACTCAATAGTTCAGGTTTTGTTTTTCATGTGATTAAGTGAAACCTGTGAGAGTGATTAGAATTTTTCCGGCAAAAGGGAAAACGTGAAAGGCAGAAAACCCATGTAAACACTTGCTATTGTGCCAGCAACAGAAGGAGACATTTTTCGACTATGAAATGACAAAGCTTCGGCGGTGTGATCACCGTGGCTGATCTTGAAACAGGTTGCAAAATAAATACCTGGTAATTACGGTAAGTCTGGCTATTATTCAAGCTTTGTATCGGTAGGTGAAAGCTGTGTGTGTTTTTTAAAATGCACACAAACACAGCAGGTGTGTTTGTAGGAGGGGGATTTCGGAGTGGTGTTTACAGCATTATGTGGCACCTGTGATACCGCAGCACCGAGTGATTGATCACTCTGACCATGGCACTGACTGCTTTACACCGATTAGCCTTTGACCTTATAGGTGAGAGATCACATCAACAGCTGAGAGGATGATAGGTGGGAAACGGGATGGTACTAATTTACTGTCCCATTATCACAGACCTGTCAGCAAGCGCTGGGGGGGGGGGGGGGTGAGGAAAGGAGGGACAAAAGGATGCAGAGAACAGGAGAGAGAGAGAGAAGAGAGGGATTAATCAACAAGGAAGGCGGATGAGAGCGAGCAAAGCGGCTGCAAAACGTCGCAGAAGCGGGAGCCAAAACTGCGCCCTAATTCTGATGTTTATTTTATCTGAGGTGGCAGGTGTGCCGGGTCCACAACCTCGCACTGCTTCTCTGGCCCGTTCTCCCTGGCTGTGTGGCTCGCCTCGAGATAAGACTGTAATGAAGCCGGATGGGAATAACACAGACCACCAAAGGGAGCCTTCGGCCAGACAGCCGGACCCGACTGTTGCTTCCATCCCTCCTCCCTCGGCTACCCTTTGTCTCACAACATAAATACGGTCCTTCATCCCTGTCCTGCTGGCTCTGTTTGTTTAGGGACTGTCGATGAAAGGAAATAAGTTGCACTGATTCCCCGTTGGTATCAAGCCAACCGGACGCCCCCCGTGTTTGTCTTGTCACACAGGCTGCTTCAAAGCTGGGAGGTTTACGCAGTGAGGCTGAATGTGGACCGTCAGAGCTAAATGATCAAGTCTGACATCAGTTAGCTTTAAATCACCTCCGGCTAATAGAAGGCAGCAGAATCACTGGATGTCATTCATTCCTTCGAGGAACAGAAGGTTCAAGAGGAAGATCTAATGAGCAGAGGTCTAATTAACTGCAGCTTAATGAGCAGAGGTGTCTTCTGAATTTTAGTTTTAGCGTTGCCGCTGTTTGTGTCACCAGTGTGATCCGACAGACCTGCAGAGAATTAAATGTCTTAAATAAGAGATTTGCTGAACATTTAAAAAGTGTTACACCTTAGTGTTACCTTTTGGCGCCATAAAACCAAAAGTTATGGCTTTTGTGTGATTTTTTAAAAAAAAATTCTTGATTGATTATGAGTTCAGCAGAGTGATGTTTCATGTTTCATTGCAGCGTGTCGAGGTGAAAAGAGCCTAATTTGTTCATTTGAACCAAAGTATTAACCCTTGCCAGCCTGTGATCTTGTTTTTTAGTTCCCAAGATTGTAATTATCCAGGAAATTTTAAAAGGAGTCTTGTTTTTATTACAATAACAACAATAATAAGCTTTATTGATAGCTCCTTTCAAAACAATGTTCTAAAGCCTTTGCTTTACAAAGGAAAAACAAAACTAAAACAAATCCACCATAAAATAAAGATCCAGCAAATGAAATACAGCGAATACAATAGATTAGATAAATAAAATACCCCCAATAAAATAAAAGTAGATAAAAACAGGAAAAAAACATGATGGATTTGAGGCTTCAAACAAGTTATTTTGGATTTAAATATTAAAACCTTTTCTGTTTTCAAGAGGAAGATCAAAATGGATTAAAGAGACGTTGTGATAAACTTCAAGGCTTGAAAATGTAGTGTTGAAACAGGAGTTGTCAAAAATGATCTCAACTACTGTACAGCTTCACTTACTCGCTACTTCTGAAGCTTTTGAATTTAAAAATGAATTGAAATGTCAAGGTTTACACCTGCATTTAAGTCCTTAAGGCTCAAAATAATGGAAAGTGTCAGCGAGTGAGGGGAAATTTAGGTGAGATTGTCAGATGTCTTTGTCTAATTTTAAAAATGATTTCTAAAGGTTGTACACCGCAGATTGATGAACTCTAGTCTGAGTCACTGAATGAACGCTGTAGGTAAATGCCATGGACCTGAAAGCTGCTAAGTGGCGCCAAAAGCGCTCGACCTCCGGCCCGGGTTATTCCGCATAGCTTCCACATTGTGCGGCCCATAGAACGTGCGCACTAGAGACTTCCTGTTTAGTGCCCGGCTAACTTGAATGAGGACACAATAATTTAATCATGCGGCTCTTCTAGACTGAAATGTTATTGGACCAAATGGCTCAAATTATGACTGTGAGACATGTCATGTCTCAGGGGTTGTGACAAATGTATCCACCGTTTTACAGCCCCCTCTTTTACAATGTTAGCTCTTTTTGGGACGCAGGGCATCATGCGGCGCTGTAGTTACACGGTTTGGCCACTATGAGAATTGGCTTCAAACCCCGACCCACTTCCTGGTGGCTTGGTAAACGCCTGCCATTGACCCTGTTCACACGGTGGCCATTTTCCTATGACACCATGCTCGGTGTGGGAAGATTGAATGGTGGGGTAATGTTTTGCTGCTGTGTTGCAGGTTGCAGGTCGTGTAAACATGTGGAATTACTATCACTTACAGTACCAGTTGAGTAGCAGCTGAAAAGTAATTGGACAATGAAAATCCGGAGGGAAATTGAGGCCATTTTTTGAGTTAAAACTACATATTTGATAACCCATTAGCTAATGTTAGCATTCAACCACTTCCGAGCTAACACAAACTGGGTGTAGCCAGAACTTTGCAGCTGGCAGGACGCTGTGGAGATTAACTCTGACCTAATCTAATATAAAACAGGCAACAAATCATACGCTGTCTGTCTGACTGGATGCTCATGTGTAATTTGTTGGGGCCTATTGCTGTCATTACTTTGCAGTGGCAGGTCGTACGTCCCAATAAGCCCTGACATTGAGAACCCAACACTTACAAACATGAACACAGCAATACCTAACCCATTTAAGCTCTCTCAAATGCATTTACAGCTGAGATATGTAGTTCAGTGTGTGTGCCTCATTCGCACTCTTCCAGGTTGGCACAAAAGGCGGTTGCAGTGAGACTGCTCAGTGTAGCAGGTGTAAGCACAGACGCACTGACAGCACCGTGGGTTTGAAAGCTGGCTGGTGTGAGGCTGTGTGTGTGTTTTGGTGTTTTTAGGGAGAATGGATTTTTGCATTAGTGCCCTTGTTTCCTCTTCCTCCCCTCCTTCTCCCTCTCTCCCTCACTCTTGTCCCTCTATCCCACTTTCTCTTTCCTCCCATTATTCTCATTCTGCACTAGAGGGCCGTCAGCGAACCCTGAATGCATTATGCTGTCTGCTCCATTGTTTGTGCTGTTTCTCTGCGCCTGTGCCCCACTCTCTCCCAATATTTGTTTTCATTAATCACAATGGGTGCCTGCTGCGGGTGTCTTGATGGCTTTTTTGGTCGTCTTTTGTTCCGCAGCGCAGCTTTTGTCTTTAGGCATCGGCTTTCTGTGTTTTTGCTTGTGTGCCTCCGTGTTTGTGCACATGTGCATGTGTGCCCACGCTCAAGGGCGTAGACAAAGATAGAGGTGGGAAGAAGGAGCAGGGTGTCG
Organism: Pagrus major; assembly: GCF_040436345.1. Classification (NCBI taxonomy): domain Eukaryota; kingdom Metazoa; phylum Chordata; class Actinopteri; order Spariformes; family Sparidae; genus Pagrus; species Pagrus major. The sequence goes on along the minus strand of NC_133232.1, from coordinate 19,825,836 downwards.
TGCACATTTCTCTTTCTTCACACATGGTAATGTATCCCTCACTTTCATGTTTGTCTTTTATCTGGGCTCATTACTGCTGTTTTCAGAGAATCTGGTGGGTACAGAGTGGCTGGATTTTCTGTCACAATGCTCCAAGCACACAAAGGCTTTCTAACAGTTCACTGACATAGTTATACATATCACATTAACAGTCGAATATGATTTTTATGTCGAAGATTTATATTCAGGAGAGTCAAAAAGAAAGTATTAAAATGTAGGTGCAACAGTTTAAAGCCAAGTTGTAGCATAAACACAATGTATTTTACGAAAACAGATGGTTGTTTTTGGAAATCATATATTTTTTAAGCAGAACATCTACGAGCTGAAACTAAACACCTCCTCTGCCCCCTGTGCCTCCATTATTGAGGATCTTGTTGGTTTGGTTGGCTCAGACGGGTGGTGTTGCCATAAGGTGGATAAATAAATCATCTCTGAAGAAATATTAAAACTTGTCTGTTGCTTTCCCACCTCCTGCTCTCTGTTTCTGTGTTGCCTACGTTTCCACCTTCTTTTTCTCTCGTTAATCCTTTTTCTGGGTTTTTTTACCTCATTTTCCTGTCCCTCACTAACTCCACTTTCTCTGATGTGTGACTCACGGGGCTGTTGCTCTCTCCCCCCCTTTTTTTTCTGTTTTTCTGTTTCCAGACTCTGTATCTCCACACTGAAACGTTGCACGGCATTGCTCCATGTCTGAAATGTATGGATTTGCCCACTGTTAAAATTTTCAGCCGCTCCACAGGATCAATTCCAATTAAATATCAAATAGGGCTTCTATTTTCTCTCCTTCTCTGGCTGCTCTGCGGTCTCACAGCAGCGTGAGGTCCAGAGTTTCTCTGCTCTCCTCTCTACCCCCAACTCTGATGTTCCTTCTTGTATGTCCTTCAATCTGTACCAGGGTTTTCTGAAGTATGGTACAGTGAAGCATAATCATGACAAATCCTGTGGGTATCCATAGAAGAAGAATACATATTTTCTTCAACAATGCAGTCCTGCTTTACCAGACAAGCTAAGATGCAACAGGAAAAAAGGAAAAGAAAAAAGTTTGACACAGTGAAGAGAAGTGTTGTCCTTCGCATCAGATACCATGCAATTCATAGCAAAATTGTGCTTTTACTGGCAGAGAAAAGGATGGAAAAAATGGCATCATCAGCAGCACAGTGGAAATCGGTAAATAAGGCTTTGACTGACTTAAAGAAGAGTGGATTTGAAAAAGTGGCATCTGGTGGCAGCTCCACACTTACCTCTTTTCTTTCACATTTGCACCTGCAAGTTGCATCATGGTGAACACAAACCTGCAAGTGTGTGTATCAGTATTCATGTTCAAGTGTTTGTGTCTATCTGCATTTATGTATAAGTGTGTGTGGGTGTACTTGAACCTACATTCAGTGTGTGTCAGATGATGTGGCAACAGTGGACTCGGCAGTGTGAAACCTTTTTTTTTTTTTTTTTTTTTTTTAATATCTCACCCAAGGCATTTCTTCTGGATAATAGTGTGTGTGTGTGTATGTGTGTGTGTGTGTATGCCTGCAAGTGTGTCAGTGTGTATCAGCTAGAAGCGAAGCTGATAAGAGCTCTAGGGATATCTCTATCCTCACACTCTTTTCCAACAAGGACCATTCTTCCAAAAATGGATATTGAACATCGAGGCCTTGACCTGATTACATCACCAAGTACCTGTTGCGCTAATCAGTAGGTGAGCTCCCCACCGAATTTTAAAACATTCTAATGCGATCTAAGTTTGAGTCCTTTCAGTAAATCCAGGGATTAGGTAGACTGCATGGCCAAAAGTATGTAGACACTCAAATATTACACCCTTATGCGATATGCTGCTGTAACAGACTCAGCTCCTCTGGGAGGAAGGCTCTCCACAAGAGCTTGAGTATTTGAAATCTATCCCCAGACAGCGGATCAGAATTCCTGCTTTGTGCAATATATTGTTGAGGGAACAGAAATACACTTATCCACATGCACTTGTTGCTGACAATAAGATGAGGAGATCAGAACCATTCCCATGTATGGTAAATATGTAGCTGTAGCCAGCAACTGTTGAGCTGATTGGAAATAGCAATTACAGAAATGTATCACTCTTGGTGTAAAAAAAGAAGGCATTTAAACACATTACTAAAAGGATTTTGCTGGAATTGTTACACTTACTATGTCAAAGAAGGGGTTACCACTGAGCTCATCATCAACAATCTCATATGTGACTACGGGTATGTAATAAACGACAAAACTAAATATCACTGGAAAGCAGCTTGTTTGTGACTTACCTACTTTTCTTGCCCATACTGACGTGCTAGTGAGGGTGTTCATGTCCCTGTGAGCAGCTTTATAATCCAGTCTTGAACTGTAGTCATTTTTCAGGGACTTTGTAAAATAAATCCATAATGATAACCCCAACGCTGAATGTCTTCTGTGATTATGAATCCATTTTCCGTGTTGAAAACCGCTATTGTTGTTGTTAGCATGACTGTTAAGCGTCCACTGGCAGTCCCATGATACCCTGGGCTGCGCATGTCGACCAATCAGAGGCTGTGCTTCTGACTGAGAACCTTCAGTGTCCACCACTGCATTGCAATAAACTTGAGCCTCAGTGTTTTGATGACTTGATATAAAACATAACCCTCTTCCATTTTATAATGCCTCGTCAAACTTATGTGCGTCATTAACTCTCGCGTGAGTTAACGATGCTGGCGTTCATTAGTTGCAAACGGTTATGTTCAGTTCACCATTCGCCAAAAATATGAGCGCGATCGTTTAGCGCTGTCATGCACAACACTGCTAATCAGCACAATGTATCATATTTCTTTTAGTTTGTACAACATTTTATTGGGAATTTTTTGTATGGACTAAACAAATTAGATCAACATGTTAATCGTTGAGCTTTTAATGTGCTAGTAGGTGGATTTTCATAACTTTGGACAGAGCCAAGCTAGCTGTTTCCCCCCTCTTTCCGGCCTTTATGCTAAATTTAGCAAACCAGCAACTGGACAGACATGAGAGTTTTATCGATTTTCTCATCTATGTCCCGGCAAGAAAGTACAATGAAGCACATTTGCCAAGATGTCAAACAATGCTTTATATTTTCCTCAAGGTTAAGCAACAAACACACTTACTGTAAGGTTAAGGTAAGTAAAGATGGTGGTTATGGGTAATAAAAAGGCAAATGCAATCTCAAGTTAGACAGAAGGCGAGCTCCAGACTCTGACCTCCACACATTCTTTCTTTCTGCCTTGCTACATATTGGACACACTACTCTCAGCTTTGTCCTGATTGTTGGAATTGGACATAAATCGTGAGGTGCAGATTGGTCCAATATGGATTTAGTTCCAAGGGATACTGGACTGTGTTCTGCCACAGGAGCTTTAGGGAGGTCGGCCACTGATGTTGGAGATTAGGCCTGGCACACAGTCTCCAATCCCATCCCAAAGCTGTTGGATAGTGTTGAAGTCAGAGCTCTGTGCAGGCCAGTAAAGTTCTTCCACAACAAACTGGGAAACCCATTTCTTTCGTGACCTGGCTAAGTGCACAGGGGTATTATCATGTTGAAACAGGGGAGGGCCCTCCTCAAATTCTCAACACAAAGTTGGGAGCACACTTTGGTCTAAAGTATCATTGTATGCGGTCGCATTAAGATTTCCCGTAATTGGAGCTAAGAGGCTTAGCCCAGTCCTTGAAAACCAGACCCCTGCAAAAACACACAGAAGTGTATGGACTGGGATCCCATCTAATATCCATCTAATATATCTGCAGATACTTTAAATTTATCCTAATCTGTAATCTGTAACAGGCATTGTTACACACATATCTCTATGTGAGCTAAGCTAAAGAAAAGGCCTATCTCCTCTGCACACACACTGTACGTGGCTGGGTGAGGTAGTGGACATTCATAAGTCCCTCTGATCCCCCTGATTAAAGAAATCCCTCCAAGCTTCTAAAAACTAGACAGAGAGAGTATGAACCTCGAGTGCGAGAGAGAGAGTGGCAGTGAGCTCATTCATTTGTGCATGTTATATTATGCCTCAGTGGATTGACCTTTGACTTCATACTCGCTGTCCTCCCTCCCCCTGGCTCTCTCCTGCCACATCCTCAATACTAAGCAACAACCATCGGAGCTACAGAGAATTAATGAATTATAAATCCCCCTGGATACATTAACTAGACCCACTTTATATGCCAGGACTCAAATTACATCAATATACGCTTTCTGCATTTGTAAATGCCCATCAATTATTGACGTGATGTCATTACACAAGCAATATCTGTCGTGAATGAGCAATATGTGTCGTGCAGCAGTATTACCTAATCTTAAGCTTGTTTTGACAAGCTGGATTTTAGCCACTTGGGGGCAGCAGAACACGCTGTAAATACAACATGCTGACAAGTGACATATTGTCACTTTAAACACTGGATATGAATAATATTTTAGCAAATTGTTGCTTGTTTCCACATCAAGCAGACATTGTTTGTCCTGATTTTAGCCAACAGTCACTTTTTTCTTAGCTTTGCTTTGGTTTCCGCCGACTACTGAGGAAAATATGTGGCTCTGTAGCAGCTAAATGCTCCACTACGTTCACCACTTGCTAAATTTGGCTGTCTGCTTTAGAGTGCTGCAGGAGTGAATCCTAAAACCCAGAAGAGAGTTTGTGTTTTTGCTCTTCTGGTTCCATCACCTCAAAGTCAATGGGTTTTTTGAATGGGTTTTTGGTAAGATGCCTGAAATAGGGTCTGTGGTTAACACAAGCTTAAGAGATTTTCACATTCTCTTCTATGACATAAAACATATCAAATACCTCACTTGTGAGTTTTCACATCTTTAAAAAAGAGATTGCTATCAAGTGGCATGAAACTGCATAACGCCAACATGGAAACTCATCTATTTACTCATATCTGGTGGCGTCATTGAAGCTACCATGGCCATGGTTGCATGTGATGACATTGTAAAGACTAAACATGTAAGGATCTTAAACTTTTGTTTGCCATAGAATTTATTAATTGCTAAATCCTAACCCTAATCCCATGGAAAAATCTCATAGGCTCTTTGTCGAGGGAACCAGGGCAATGCTAGCATTTGGACTAGTCAACAAAAATAAATCATCCCCTTGGCACTCTATATATGGTATATGGTGGTCTACATGGCAATTAGCATACAGTCAGTTTATCTGGGTTTTTTTTTACTGTACAGTAAACAGGTGTCTGCTGTGTCTTAAAATGAGACTGTTTAAGGTGACAGTGAAAAAAAACATAGTGCAGATGTGGGTTATAAAACCAAAGAAATGATCTAAAAAAAATATTGAGTAGAGCATCTTTATAAAAGTTCACTATGTAGTTTTGGGGAAGAAAATTTAATCAGAAGAAAAATATCTTCATTGATTTTACTTTTTTAAAATTCTCTTTGTCATGAATAAACTGAATAAACATACTGAGGACAACACAATCTCATACTGTTTCACTTTGTTTATATGTGGCGGACCCTGCCACCTTTCTAGCTTCAAACAGTGTTCTGGGAACCTTACTTTCCCCTGAGAACAGCTTGTTTAACCAGTTGTGGGAAAAAAAATGTAAAAAAAATATTATTTCCTCATGAATATTGTTAATATTAAAATTCTGAGTTTGAATTTCTTCTTCCAGACTGAGAAAATAACTCAAGTGACATCTGAATTACAGCTTTAATCATCTACATTTGAGATTGTAGACTTGTAAACGTTATAAATGTATAAGAAGCAAGAAAGGTTGCATAATGAACTGAGAGAGGGGGGTTGAGCTGCTGACATGAGGTGTATTTCCATTCACCTGTTTTTATGCACATCAAAGGTCTGAGTGGAAAAATAAGGTTTTACGCTTGGCAATGGAAACAGGCTGAGCAAATACATCATGACGTACATGAAACATGTAAGTCGAGTAACCACTGGAGAGGCGAAATGTCGGCAGATGAAAACATGAGGTTTGTGGGAAGAGATAAGGAGGCAACCTTCCGCAATACACATATTTTTATCACATTTTCTACATTGTTTTCCACTGTTTGTGAGGGCTCTTTTAATTACATCATCTTGTTGAACCCTCTTCTTTTGCAGTGGTTTAATAGCACCTGAATGAAGAGTTGGCACCACTAACTGTGCTTAACTCTTAATTTTTTTGCATAACAGTAGTGGATGGAAACTGACACAAATGTGCATTTTCTTTTGCAGACTTTTTAAAATTGTTGTTGAAATTTGAGTCACATTTGGATGCAAACCGGGCTACTGTGTACTGAGGGTTTTCTTCTCTGGCACATTCAAATGAAGTGAGGTGAAAGATGACTATGGGAGAGTAGATCCTGGGATTTTGGCGATTGATCCGTACAAGAGACTAAAGGTTTGGATGAGATGGCTTCTGCTGCTTTGATTTTGACTACACTATTTATTTTTTTCTAGCAAATCCTTCAACTTTATGGAAGTGCAATATTAAAGTCCCTGAAGTCCACCTTGAAAATTTCTTCAGCTTAAAAAACAACATAACAACCCACCACAGCCCTTTGAAGTTACACATGTTAACTTCAAAGCAGTCCATATATTTCTATTTAGTTTTAAAGACATTCGCTTTACTTGTACATTGAAATTGCCTCTAAAAATCCCATTTTGCCCGCTCTCGGTCTCCCTCGCTGTCTCCCTTTGTCTCTCACTCCTCCCCTCTGATGCAGAAATCCATAGCGTTGTAAATGAAGCTGTGAGGATCGATGCTGCAGGCAGGGTAATGCCGGAGCGCTGCCACCAGTGTATTGCTACAATGATCTAGTGGTTAAAAACACATTCACAAACAGAGAGGGGAAGATAGATCTGAGCCAGCAGCACGCCCACATTGCTCTCGCTGGAGACATCATCAAATTAAACAACAACTATGATGTGTTTCTGCTCTGTGCCCCTGCTACCACACCACCGCGTCTTCCCCAACACACACTCCTCGTTCTCCTCTCCTGCTATTGACAAGAACCTCCACTGGGGTAGATTTATAATGGAATGCATGACATGATTTGTTTCGAGTTTAGGATGAAGGCCAATTAGTTTAACAAGTACGAGACAAATCTTGTTTGACAAAAGTTATGTCAGGGCATGTGCAACTTATCCACTGGGAGATATTTTGTTAGCCGGGAAGCAAGCGCAGACACACAAACCTGCACACACACACAATTCGAAATATGAAAATATGCTCAGTTTTCTCTCCACTTCTAGGTTTGCTTCTAGGAAAACATCTTTTTATAACATTGAGGAGTGTTTTGCAGTTTGGTTATTCTGCTACTGTACATTCATCTTTTCCTGGAATAAACATGACTGCATTGTTACATTGTTCACAAGCATAAAGAGGGACTATAGCGGCATTGTTGCCAGTTCTGAGTAAGTCCTTGGACGGCCTCCAAGAACAGATTCCTAGAAAATCTTTTTGACTTTGGATGATTCTCTTTCTGTATCCCTCACCCTGCTCCCTCCTTGTCGGTGACCTTTACGTTTCACCTCTCCTTATTTCCCGCGGGATTAACGTCACTCTGCCTCTGTTTCCGTGTTTCCACAGCAGCGCTCTGGATTATGGAGACTCCTCATCCTTACAGTAAACAGCGCACAGAGGCACAGATGCTCACGCACAAACACACATCTATCAGGATGAGTAATCTTTCGGTGTGCAAACAGCAGATGAGGGGGACTCCTGTCACGTCTGCACGGGGACGATTTATTTACCTGCGCGGTCACATAATCATACAGTTTCTGAGGCCAGTTTGTGGTGATCCTGATGTGTTCATCATTTTATTTTGTCACGACCAATTGGTGGACAAAATAATGGGAACATGTTGTCTATATACAGGAAAGTCAGAGGGCAAAGGGTCATGATGTTCCAACTCTGTCACGCTGGGCTGATATGATTCCTTATCCCTGCTCATATCAGATCAGAAGCAACACACAAACACATTCACAGCTACACTTTTTGCTGCTAGCTGTGCGGACGAGATGTGATCACGGACCCCGACCTTAAAACCACCGCAGAGAGAAACAAAGTGCGTGTTATACCCTTATTGTCATCACTGCTGCTGTTTGTGAAGTGAAACAGCAGGGTGACCAGCAGGGACTGAGGCCCGTAACAGACCTTATCACACCGTGCGTCCTCTAGTGTCTGCTAGCATACTGGGCATTATGAACACAAGACTTTGACGTGAGCTGCGGTCTGATCCTTGTCTCAAATCCAGTGAGCAGCAAAGTCAACAGGCGATGGGAGCGCAGATAGCCAACTATGGGGAGTGTCAACAGGCTGCCCGGCTCCGGATAAAAGCTCTGTTTGTTTGGCAAGGCTGATCCCCTCTCTATTCATCTGCTCTTGGCCTTTCTTCTACACTATTTTGGACCCTCGGCTGAACACGACAGATTATGTCTGATCTCACAGGTATTTCAGGTCAACATCATCCCACCGCTGGAGTGTAAAGCTCATATTCTCAGCTCTGCACTCTACCTTAATCACACTCCCTCTCGCTCCGCCACTCTCCCTCATTCAGTGATTTTCATCCCCTCCTGTGCCTCGACGCCGACCCAGCTGATTAACATTTTCGACGCAAATGCGTGTTGTTCCAACAACACAGAGTGGCGAGTGCTTGAGATGTAATTAGAATTAAGGATATTGATCACACAGGGCCAGACGATGGCGTTATAAATAATAGCTAGCATGAATAAGTGAAAGCGATAGGTGAGCTCTTGGTGATTTATGTACGGACTCCAGTGGTCTGCAACATAAATCACCAACAGTCATGTTCTTATTGAGTTATGAAGCCCCACAGTTGCAGCAGAATAATAGCCAACTCCATGTCCTGTGTGTGTCTACTCAATCCATAAGATAACACCCAAGGACCAATAAGCAAGCAGCGGTGTATGCTCTGTTGTACTGGATGAGTTTGCGGTACTGTATTATATATTCATCAGACTGTATGCCACTATGGTATAAAGGTCCACAAAGACTTGGTTTATGTGTCTGTGGGCTTGTCAGCATTTTTACAGATAAAGTTAAAACCACCTCAGTTACCATAATCATGTTTGTGTTGAGAATTATTGTAACAATATAGTATACGACTGCCGTCAGAGATCCTAGCACTATTACTGACTTGACCTTTCTAAACTGACCTTTCTAAAAGACAAAGTTATAAACACTGTTGTCCTTGGAGTGTTATTCCCAGGGGTTGATTTGTAGAAGAAACACATTTTGAATTAATCAAATGATTTTTTTCAGAAAAGAAAAAAGAAAATCAGATAGCTTGAAAGTTTTCTTAAAGGCCTTTTCACACCTGAAAGTCTGAACCAATATCAGAGTCAATATCATTTGGGTTTTTGTTTACTTTTACACATTTGATGATGTGACCTACCCATGCTCTGTCCTCATCACCTGTGTCAGCTGCAACTCCCTATACTTGGTCTGTAGACGGGTGTAGGGTTGGGTACTGAACTCGGTACTTTCAATGGTGCCATCCAAATTACATCAGTACTCCCTAGTGCCAATTCACATTAAATCAATCTGTGTCAAATTTCAGTACCTGAGAGCACATCTTTAGAGTATAGAAAGGAAGACAGAGGGCAAGACGTCAACCCCTGTAACAAGTTGCAGTGAGTCAGGGCAACACTCGCTGCAATATTTGTGAAGCAACATATAAAGCCGACCAGGGCGACACGTCTAACTTGAGGAAACACATGGTCTGCAGTCAGTGCTGCAGTTGTTGCTGGAGAAAACTTGGCTTTTTCCACCGTCTTGGTTGATGTTATCCAAGCATTTTTACTAGTGTTAGCCAAAACGTAGCAACTGACTGCATCCGAAATACCTTCACTAAAACAGTACTTGAGATGTCCATAACCTTAGTATGAAACTTATAGTAAGTACATTGCATGAGAGACTGAAATACTGACGCCAACAATGAAATAACAGACAATGCTTGCCCTTCTACTTTGGATAGAGGTCACTAGATGTCGTATGGCTGCCTTCTACTCTTTATAGTCATGTTCCTTTAGACAACTATGTAAACTTTTATATATGGTCTAATACTGTGTTGATATGCCATCACTTTCAGGGTACTGGTACTGAATTCCAGGTACAGGTATTTGTACCATACCGGTTCAGACAATGCTAGCCAAACCCAGACGGGGCGTGCGTCTAACTTTGGCTTGTCGATTCAGCTTTAGCTTTCTATCGCAGTTTGAATGAGTGGAGAACAACGAATGAACAGATTCATTTGACTAATGCTGTAATAATATCATTGACTCTTTGCAAAGTCATTGGACTAAATGTCAGTTAAACAGTTGGTCTCCTCTATGTTCTTCCACAGCCTATTTTGTCTTGTTGCGTTGTATTTACTTTTTCCTGTTCTGACGATAACCTGACAACATTTGCTGCAATTGATCCAAAAGTCCAACATACCATGGTTTGATTTGATCATGACTACCTGTTTTTTTCAATCAAGATTGGTCCGGACTGTGATCTGGGGGAGGTTTCACATCTGTAATTTTGGTTCAGATAAAACTGTCTGATAAAACCAGACCAAACAATGTCAGACTGAAAAGGCCCTAAGCCACCCAGTGGACTACACCTTGTTTTGTGCTACACAAGAAAAATGGTCCTCATCAGCAAATGGAACTGCACAGCAGATTACAACAACCTGTCTTGAACTTCTTGTCTGTTCATTCTTGTCCTTTGAGACAGCTGACAAAACAATCTTAAAGGCCACTTGCTTGTGTCATGCAATCCTCATCAGCAGATGGAGTTCAAATCTCTGTTCTGTACTGGCATTTCAAATGACCACAATATATTCTGCCAAGGTTAGAACCAATCAGAGTTTAAAAATCTGAATCAGAGGTTGCTGGGTTGTTTGCTTATGTTGCCAAGAAGAAACACTTAGCAACATAACAACAACATTTGTCATTTGTTAGAACTTTTTATGTTCCCTTATAAGAGAAATCTTAACCATGTCTCTGAAGCAAAGGCAGAAGCGGTGTGACATTGTTAAAGCACAACAAAAACCTCTTCAGGAGGAGGTTGGTGTGAACTGGCTGGACTTTGTGTCCTACTTTGGCTCAAGAAACCATGTTTTGCATCCCATCTCCAACCAACAGTCAGAGTTTCTTTTTAGCCATGCGGGAGGCATGACTTCAGGGATGGTGATGTCTGTCTGTTAGTCCACCACTTAGGTCTTGGCTGAAACATTTCATCAGCTGTCAGGAGAATTGCCATGGAACTTTGTGCAAACATTCATTGTCCACAGAGGATAAAATCTACTCACCGACTGTAACTTTAGATTTTTAGCTAAATATTTCAACAGCTTTAGGAGGGATTGTAATAAAATCTGTTAAATGTCCATGGTGTCCAGATAATGAATCGTGACTTTGGCAATACCCTGACCTTTTATTTAATGTGTCATCTGGTCACAGTTTCAATCTGTCCAATACTTAAGTTTATGACAAATTACTTTTTTAATTTTTTACAAAAATTTCTGACAAATAAAGGGAAAAAATCCATCATCTGTGGCTGCAGGCCTCTAATAATCCCATCCAATCAACTCATTCAGCCTGTATGAAAACAATGGATAGGCTACCTGTCTGGCTACCTAGCTACCTGCTTCCCTGGCTACTCTGCACTCATTGCACAGTACCGGAGTGTTCCACAAGGCCAGGTGAATGTATTGCTAAAGCTATTAGCGAGCTAGCGGCAAGAGAATGTAATTTCCCAATACTAACATACTAGGTTGACGGTGGTGAGTACTTATAATAGCCTTGCTTATGTTTACGTTCATTATGGTAATGTACATTTTCTAAAACGTGAGTGAGACTTGAGCTAGTTGGTACAGTACACAGCCTCTGATCTAGCCTGTTGTTCAGCAGCTTGCTAACTCAGTATTACAAAGCACACAGCCCCTGAGCCAAAGAACAGAGTGGCAGCTGCGGCAGCAACACCCTCCTTCAGTGGCTGACAAAGCACATTAGCACAAAGCACAGTCTCTAAGCCAAGCTAACCCAGTTAGCACAAAGCACACAGCAGTAAGACTTAACTGTTGGTAAACCTTTTTGAACTAAGTACGTCGGAGATGGCTAATATGCTTGTGTTCATATCATTTTGTTTATTTATTATTTACAAGACAAAAAATTCTAAGAAAGTTTGTTGAACATAGCAAGCTTGCTTTTAACGCATGTCCCTGCTTGCCAGTAAGAGTTACAAGGCAAATGGTGTTGCCAGACAGTGCACGTTCATGTATTTTGGAGGACTGGCTCTGGAGGGAGGGAGTGGGATATTTTTCGGTTGGATACTTTTAAAAATTGAGCTTGCTTCTGCTGGTTTTTACAATCTTACCTCACTCACTTTAAGTTGCTTAAACCTTGCCAGACCTTAACTCTTGTCATCCTGTGTGTAACGATAAAGAGCCTATGTTTTCATTGAAGTACCACAAAGTCCTGATGAGGGTTGCTTCTTAGTTAAAATATTAATCCATTTATCTCTTGAACTTTTTTTCTTTAAACTTTAATTGTGAAATTTGCTTATTCATTTCACAAATATTTAATGACGTCCTAAAGTTTTGAAACCAGGTCTCCAGATGCTTTAATAGCTCTTATAACAATGACTTCTTTAATCATATTACACAACGGAAAGATTTGTATTGTTTTTAACAAGCCCTACTGAATAACACATTTTTCATACATAAAAGTGAGCAACATAAACCTGTATTTAACCTGTTGGAGGTTTAAATGGCCATTAGAACCTTGTTATTTCTCTGGACAGGAGCTTGTCTTTACAGTTGGCAGCCATCTAGTTAGAGTCCCCGCAGTTTGTGCTGCATCTTTCACACCCTCCTCCTAAGTGACACTAAGCCTCAGCAACAGGGGAGGGTTTTTAACAGGGCCCACGAACAGCCATTACCCTGAGTCTCTTAAGTGCTGTCTGTATGGTACGCTGACAGATCAGTATCCCCCCTCCGCTACTGTGTCGCTGCCATCGGCAGGGTGAAGGAGATTTCATCCAACCTGATCAAGCACGGGGAGGAGAACAAACAGCGCTTCAGACAACACACATCACAAGCGAACATGCACCACAACAGTGAAGCGCTTTTCGGGGCTGGCGTTTCGGCCCGCTTGTGTGTATGTGCGTGTGTGTTTGCTGGCGGTGATGTTATCTGTCTTTAGTATGAAGCACTCACTTTCTGTTCTAAACAAACACAGCAGTGCAGGGCAGCTTAGGTCAGCGTTGACTGCTCTTTTCCATCTCAAATTCACTAGGTGTTCCAATGACACACACACACACACACACGCACGCTCACGGAGCTGCCTCCCCCTCAGCACGCCGCCTCTCTGGGGCTGTGCAGAGAAAACCTTTCATCAGACACACTCGAAGGGAAAATATTTTAGCCCACGAGGAGAACAACAGGGGCTGCGGAAATTGATTTTGATTTGAAAGTGACGGCAAATAATGGGGCTTGGAAACTGTCCCTGAATTTGAATCTGTTTCTCATTCCAGAATGTAAATGGCCCATATCAAGACTTTTGACGGGTAAACAGGTTTGAGTTCCAACACACAGCTACAAGGGCACCGCGGTAACACATATGAATAGCTGCACACGTGCACACACAGATGCGCAGTTGTGGACACACAATCAAGCCAGGGTTCGATAGAAGCATCGCTGTGTCTTTTTCACCATGGAAGAGATCTCATCGCCCAGGTCAGAGAACACCTCGTTATCTCTCAGCGTCTTTTTAGGCCTACCATACAAAGTGTCCATTTCATGCGGTAAAGGTCATAACACAGGGACATTTAAAGACCGTGCTCATGCAGATCAGCATTTCCACACAGTTTCCAGGCAGATTCTGAGCTCTGGTACGTTTCCAGTTGCTACATGATGGGTAATTTGTGTCGAGGACATCCGCTTGTGTTTCACTTTTTTTTTTTTTTTTTCCCCCGACATGATTTTAAGCCAGTCTGAGCGGTGGATGTGCTCAGGCTTTGGCTCAGAGAATAGGCGTGCACACACAAAACCACACGCGAGTGAGCACACACACCTTACCACAGACAAACGCAGACCCCGGTCCAAACAAAGATTCTGTTAATATCTGTCAGAATCTCGTTTGCAATAATTGAATTGTTAAAAAACAATTCCAGCAACCTCATCACAATTAGTAAAACCCAAACCCAGACCCCCCCATAAGCCCACCTCCAGACACATCTTTCCAGTGTTGTCAAGTTGACAGCTATTTAAAAAAAAAAAAAAATTGGAGTTGCCAAATTATACATCATTAAATTCAACAAATTAATCATGATTTTCAGTGACAATAGTGTGGTGTTATAAAGGAAGACTGACAAACAAAGCCAGGCGCATCACCACTTCCAAATTAATAGTGACTGACACCAACACCCCCACACTTAATTAATGGGAAACAAAACACAACAAGAACATCCATCTAGATACGAGAAAACAAAGAATGGGTCGGCTTGTGTCATTCTACATTTGCTGCCCGTTGACAGCGAAATGTAACACTGAGATTGATAGTGCTTGCGTGTGTGCGCGTGCACAGCCGTGCTCGAATGTTGTTTTTCTAGACTGCGATCTCTTAAGCAGACACCTAACACGCCCCGGGCCCCTGACATTGAGTTTATAAGCAGACATTATTTTTAGCGTCGCTGTCATGTTTCTCGGAGTGACAGCTCCTAAAAGCTTCCACAGGCAAACCCATCTCCTTTTGCACTCTAAAGCCATGTCTTCTTAACAGCGATGACTGGGCTATTATCTTACAAGATGAAAGCTGACGCGCCGCTATGCTTTTCATTTCTGCAAAGACAGTCGCTTTAAAGCTCAGCTTTTTGATGTTTGATTCGTCCTCTCGTTCCTGTCCGCCGTGTGGCCACGGTCAATATTCGGCGATCATAATAATATCCGGTCGTCGGATGTCAAGTGACTTTTCTTTTTCATTTTTTTTTTTACCCCATTAAAACCGCACACGGTTGTGAAAGGAATAGCATACAAAAGGACAGAAAGAGGGGAGAAAGAGGTCGGAGCGGCGTTTTAGAAAACCACTCCGGAGAAACGGGACACTCCCAGGCACTTTGTCACATCAATTAGGAATTCTATCTGGGCTCTGGGATCACGGCCTGCAGGGCAGTGGACAGGACAGAAATTATATATCTTCCTGGGGCGTGTGTGCATGTCTGTATGTTTTTGTGTACATTGGGAGAAGAGGAAAGCGAGCTCATCCTTTGAACTATCGACTCTTGCCTCGCTGACCCCCGGGAACGCTAATTTTAGCTGGCGTTTCGCAGTGGTTTTAATTGCCTCACGTTGCTAATTTCCTCGTCACTGACAATGAGCGGAGGCAGTGGGCGTCCTCTCTTTTCTCTCTCTGCCTCTCTTTCTCACCAACAGTCAGTCAGGCAGTCAGGCCTCGAGGCTGTCAGAGGGGGAACAAAGTGACTGGGTGATGAGCCAGACGCCCGTTGTCTGATCACATGGACTGATGCTGTGCCAGACACCACAGCCACTGGCTCACTCAACAAGGTTCCTCTCACAACAGAGGAGCGTACTCCTGACCTGGGCCTTTTATACTTTTCCTGTCTTCTCCCCCCCCCCCCCCCTCCTCCCCTGCTCTGTCTGTTTCAATCTTTCCCATCTGCTGGCTCCTCTTTTTTCTCCCATCTGTCCCTCTCCGTTTACTCTCTTTCTTTGCATTTGCAAACACTCGCTCGTTGTTTCTTCCTTCATTATTTAAATGTTACAGAGGTGAAAGGCGCATGTCTTCAGTCACCCCCCTCTTCCTCACGCCCTCTCTCTTCTTAATTGTACGCTGAGTGAGAGGGTGGGTTTCCTGCTGCGTGCAGCATTACCGCGCCACGCGCCGACAAGTGTATTACCTTTACGGGGAATCAGCATTTTTAAAAAGGCAAAATGCGAATGCAGAAAACTGCGGAGCGTCACCCATCCTCTCTAAAGGCAGCGTGATGCAGACACACATATACTCGGAGAATGTCATCAACTGGCATTGTTTTGCAGACTTACAGTACATTTGAGTCTAGTTGCCACCCACCGCTGCACACTGCTCTGACAGCCCTCATCTATACTGAATCAAATCCTCTGAGGTGTGTGTACGAAACAACTATATTTTTGTTCTATGAATAAGCTGACTTCCCCTCAGATTTGTAGCTCCCAGCTGCAGTAGGCTATGTATAAATCAATGCCTTGGTGGGCTAGAGAGGGAGCAGTTATATTTACTCTGTTTCCTAGCTAGCAGCACTAGCTGTACTAGGGGGGTAAAGGAATTCGATACACACCACTGGAAGGCGAAGGGTTTTTCACTCACACACAGGAATGGCAGTTCTGCTGATAGGGATAGACTAATGAAGGAATACCAGGCCAGTCAGGCAAGAAAGCACACTGTGTTACACATCAACAGAAAAATAAAACTGATTCCTGTCATGCACCACAGGAGAAGGGGTGAGAAAAACTGGATTGTATACATGCAAGCATGGATACACACACATGCACATTAGCATCAGATACTGGTAGCCTCACATTTGTCCTCAGAATCGATCTGATATATTTGATTTTGAATCCATAGTGGTTTATTGATTCGGATAAAGCGCTTGTGTGCTTCTGCTCTTCATTTGCAGGCTGTGTCTGCAGCACTGAGCACTGGATTAAGGTTGATGGCAATGAATTAAACATGCAGTCTGAAATGTAATTCTCTTCATTAGATGACAAATCTCTTGTTTGAATATTGCATACTGTGGTAATAATACTGCTTTTATCATTGGCCACTGGAGTCGTGGGACTGAGGAGAAATAGTCTTGTCATCACTGTAATGCACCACTGCTAATTCATTAATTCAGCTACCAAATTAAAGTTAAATCAAATGTCGTTGTTGCTACATTAATTCTAACATAAGAAAACATGCAGTGTCTGCTTATCTCTGGTGAGGAATCGGCTGTACTGCAAGCGTGTGTTTCGAGGGTGTGTGTCGTTTTCTGGACTTTTTGTTTGTGTGTGTGTGTGTGTGTGTGTGTGTGTGTGTGAGAGTGTGTGTGTGTGCTTCTGTTGGCCCTGAGAAATGAGGGCTGGGCCTGGTTAATAATAGTGGCCGAGAGGGTCTGTTAGCGTAGCCCACTACATCACTCCTTAGCAGGGAGACATCTCCAGGGCTCCATGCTGCTGTGATGGAGTGTTGGAAGGGGAGCAGACTGGTACAGAGAGCTGGTGATGGAAAGGGGATCGGAGGATGGAGGCTGGAGGACAGATGAGATTCAGGCAGTGGGGAGGCAAGGCAGTGAGCAGGGTTTTTTTTGTTGTTGTTGTTCTCTGTTGTTTCATCCTCTTTCACACCAGGATCTGATGTGCCGCCAACTATCCTAACTAGAGGGTTACAGGTTTTTTTTAACCTACATTCACACATGTTGCATTTGGTTTTGGTGACTCTCTGAACTGTAGGCCTATATGTTGATGACATTCGGAGTAGATTTTAAAGGAAAAGTTTGACATATTTTCTTGCTGAGAGTCAGATAAGAAGATTGACGCCACTCTCATATCTGTACGATAAATATGAAGCTGGAGCTGGGGGATCATTAGCTTAACTTAGCTTAGCATAAAGACTGTTAGCTGAAGGAGACAGCTAGCCTGGATCTGCCCGAAGGCAATTCATAACATCCACCAACCAGCACCTGTAAAGCTCACTAATTAACGCTTGCTTGTGCATTTTGTACAAAAACAACAGGACTTTGTTTCTCCCAGCTCCCTTCTTCATGCCAAGCTAACCTGACCGGGCTCTATCCCCACCAATAGCAGACAAATATCTTCTCATCACACAGGGGGCAAGAAAGGGAATAAGCCCATTTACCAAAATGTTCTTGCTGATAGTAAATAAAGGCTACTGCCAGCAGCTGGGTAGCTTAGCTTAGCAAAAAGAAACAGTCCAGTACATAACCAAATAGCAGATTGATTTTATACTTTGGTATTGTTTTAAACAAATGAAAAATAATTTAAATTTATTTGGTATCTTTGAAAGGAGTCAGGCTAGCTAGCCAGCTGCTGATAGTAGCCTCATATTTATCGTAGCAACCTGAGAGTAGTTTCCAGTGGTGAAAAGCAGCTAAATAGCCTGGCATACATTTACTCAAGTACATGGTACAATATACCACATTGAGTTACCTGTACTTTACTTACTATACTAGGCTACTGTATCCATTTAATGTTACAACAAACAACTTTTCCCCCCTTAGCGTTTCCAAGTAGTATAATTGTTGGTGCCGCTGTTGCAAAACCACCTTAATCATTTCCTTGCAAATAACAACACAAGACAAAACACAAGTTTATTAAATCTTTTAGTCTATAAATGATTTAATAAACTTGCCAGTTCACAATACTTTTCCTGGGTGACTGCGTGCATGTTGACAAACAAAACTGTATAGTGATAGCGAGGTTTTATATTGAAGCAGCGTAACCCTGACGATTTCATTATTCTATATCTATCACATTGTGCTATAAACAGTTAGTTCATAATGATACGTTGAAGCAGAAAACCTTCTACTGCCAGTTTAACTGCACCGCATTTCAGAGGGAATTATTGTGCTTTATACTCGTATTTTACATTCATTTGACTGCTGTAGTTACATAAAAAAATCTGCAGGGCCGGTCCTCGGCATAAACACTCTATGTTGTTGTGGTCACCGATGACACAGCACCCCTCTACACCTATCTAATATCTCACTTGGTTGCATTTCAATAACAAAAGATGAGTAAAAAATCAAAAAACTGGAAATAAATTTGTGCATCAGAAATTGTCTTTCTTTCTTCCCTCTTCCATTAATTATCTCACAGCCCTCCCACTCTTTTTTAGAAGGACATAACCCTGTGATTGGGACCTACACGGATTATTTTAAAAGCATAACTGGAGAGTGGTGAAGCTACCTCAGACGACCTGATCGCTGAATGGTACAATGGTCAAAGTATAGAGCATTAACACATACAAAACAGACCAAATATGAATATAAAAGCTGTCACGTGAACCCTTATAGAATCGGAGTATAAATGTTACCACATGCTGAAGCTGACAGCTCCTCCCTGCAGATGTGTTTTTTGAGAAACAATTAACCTGTTAAAAAATCTCCCCAGATGGAGACATCATTTCATTATCATGCTGTGAACATATTTATAGACCGAAGTACTGTGGCATATGTGTGGTAATACAGTTCTGTCCAGAGGTGCAAACTGAAATTCACAGATTTTACAGAAATATGTGTAGATGTAGAAAGTGCAAGATTTTATTGTCATGAACAAATAAGAATACATTTTTTTTCCCTGTATTTTGAAGCACATTGTAAGTCTTGAATTTCCCTTGAGCTGCTGTCAACGGTGTCTGAAGTGCCCTACTAGAGAATATTTTTGATGTAACCCCTTCCTTGACATCCCTGTCATAATTGAAACATGATTGATGAGGTCTTCCTTGAACCTGTCGGTTTCGTCTTTGTTGTGCTTTATTTTCTTGAAGCCTCTTTTTTTTTTAATCAGTTTTCTGGTGAAAAGAGAGAATTGAACTGAGGACAAAGTCTGGGCGACAGAACAGGAGGAGTGTCCTGTTAAAGGGTGACTGCAACAGACCAGAGACAGAGAGTGAGGCCAGGCACAGGGACTTAACAGAGAGCACGCTGAATAGAATATTGTGCTAGAGAGAATGAACAGATTTGTATGGATGAGACTGAATGCGGGGAATTATGTGAGGTTTTGAATAGATTCCTCTAAACCAAGACTGCAGTGGGGGAGGATCGAGGAGCCGCAATGATTTGATTTTTTTCTTTCTTGACACTGACTGAACACTATGGTTGTCTGAGTCACTGTTTTTTTCATATTCTCCAAATGCAGCCCGTGTCATTTCTCTTTATCAGCCAAGAGCTGATGGTGATGGATAATATCATTTGATGGATACGCAGAGACCTCAGCGCTGAGGTGTGGCAGGAGACGTGAATGTGACCCCCCTCACCACACCGCCAACCTGCTCCACCTTGGTGCCCCCCCCCTCAATATGCTCTCATTTTAGATAATGAAAGAAGTCTGGAGGGGGAAGCCACTGCAGAGATCACTGATCCACTCTAAGTGAAAACCTATACTCAAGTTAATGTGAATACCCTCTGGGGACGAGGACTCCTAATTGATTAACCACATTACCCGGATAAGAGTTGAACTCTCCTCTATGAGAGCAGCTCAATATGGGCATCCACGAGTGTTCAGGAGATATAGGTAATGAACATTTTTTTCACTGCAGCATCTGCTCTGGACTGTACTGCAGGTGTTTATAGCGTCTCACCGGACATACAGACTCAGTCCACTAGAGGCAGTGTTGAATCACAAATTCCTCCGAGCTCCAGCCAGGTTGTCACAAGTGGCTGGAGCATGAAAAAAGCATCATGGGAATAATACTGCAGCACAGAACGGGTTCAAGATGCACTCTTTTTCCGAGAGGAGAGGTGCAGGTGCGTGATGATCAATGCACCCGTGGAATAAAAACTACTTCATCAGAGCACAATGAGCAGAGCTGAATGTTGCCTCATTCTTATTTATTATGGGAATTTTAAAAAATACAACTGAATGACTTTAATTCACTTCAAACATTTGGGGCTCATAACCTTTTTGAGGGGATTTACATCTTCCCCTGTAAACATTGCATAATCAAAGCTCGGAAGACGACGTTTCAATCATCAGTGTTAAGCTTTAAATGTATTCCTTTCACTTCCTCATAGTGTTGACACAGACACTGCAGTGATTAATAAAACTTGTCCTCCTTTGAAGATGCTCATGCAACCATCCTCACTGCTCTGAAACAAGGCGCCACAGCTCAAAATGCTCTTTGATCTCCCAAGGCAAGACAATACAGTGACTTTGTGAAGAGGAAGACACAGAGACCTGGTGGGAGATACTTTGGCCCTTAAAATCCAATAGAGGGGTTTTACGCCGCTAGAGTTATAATAGAGCATGTGCCGCAGTGTGTTCAGAGTCCGAGCTGTATGCAAATGTGGCGTCCTTGGGGACGTCCTTATAGTATGTACTCAGGGTGTCATCATGAATGCTGCTTTGAAATAGGGAACATTACCTTGGGTTTTGCAACATTCTACACACAGGTAAGTGTCAAAGAGTCTGCTGGTGTTCTTTGAAGAGGAAGTCTTTTGAGTATGAAAAGCCATCCCTGTGCCGACTTGAAATGTGGCTGTAATAAGTCGGATGGCTTCTTGAAAGAAGAAGTCAACTTGGATTCACAGCGGTTACAATGGTTTTTCACTGCTGACCACCTTTTGCTTAAACCAAAATAAGCCACCTCCATTTAACATCTTATCTTCACATCAAACCTGTTGAGTATTTTGGTAATAGCAATGGTTAAAGGTGCAATATGTAAAAAAAAACACCTTCACAATCTGAACCAACAAGATTTTTGATGCCGATGTCAAAGACATTTATGCATTGTGTTGCAGAGATGTCTACTGAAGTTACCATGCTAACCGGCTAGCCCAGGCCCGTCCTTTCTCGTAAAACCACTCACAGTCTTGACCACTAGCTGCACGGCTAACTGAGCTAACTAGCTAACAGCAGCAGTTACAGTTAGTTATAAAGTCAGTGAGATATCATGTTATATAAGGTCATACACTGACTGAATATAAAATTGATCATTTCAATCATAGTAATTCAACTGGTGCTCTAAAATGTACCGACAAACCAACATCCATACGACCTTAAACTCCCCCTTCACTCAGAACTATGTTTTTTCTTCCTGTTCCTTCCAGTTGAATGTTTGAGCTACTCTGTGAGGAATGGTGCATGAGCAGAGTTTGACACTAGGGAGCTGTTTAGACATTCTTTGCTGAAAGTGTAAATTTTGTAAATTTTTTTTAAGAGGCGGTCCTATGAGCATGATTTGTGACGTCATATTAGTTCAGAAGGCAATCCTGGTCCAATATTCAGCACATACAAGTGCGATGTAGGAACTTGAAGCCTCCAGTGCACATAAACTTAGAATGGACTTTACACTTACTGAAAGTAGGAGAGATCTTGTGTGCAGCAGTTGGACTTTTGAAATGAAATGAAAAGTATTTGCATATTCAATTATTCTGGAATTTTTAATGAAGGAGAAGAATAGGTGCCATTTCAAGGATTTGAATGTGGTAATTATACATTTTCCTCATAAAATACACGGCAGGCACACATTCAAGATTTTTTATGTGTGTCTTAATACATTTGTGGAGGAATTTAAAGGTGCACTGTGTAGTTTTGGGGAAGACATTTTAATCAGAAGAGAAAGATCTTTATTGACTGTTTTTTTCTAAATAAACAAACTCTCTTTGTTCTCATGACTGAATAAACAAACTGACCTTAAACACAATTTCATATTGTTTTAGTTTGTTTATATGTGACAGACCCTGCCACCTTTCTAGCTTCAAACAAAGTTCTGACTTTATTTTTTCTCTGAGAACAGCTTGTTTATTCAGTTATGGAAAAGATAAATATTTTGTCTTATTACCTCATTAATATTGTAGAAATTTAAATTCTAAGTTTGAATATCTTCTCCAAAACTACATTTTGCCTTTCTCTTTTTACTCCACTTAATTAATCTGACGGTTACAAAACATAATCAAAACGTGATCAGCGCATCAAATATAATGAGTGCATCTATGAATCAGTCATATTAATCCAATAATAAAGTATGTGATAAAAGACAATTGCCCCTCTGCTGCAACATGAGTACTTTTACTTTTGAGTACCCTCGCTTCTGTACCTTCATTTGGATAAAATTTTCAATACAATACTTTCTTCTAAAGAGTCTCATGTCTGTCTGTTTATTACGAAGGTGGATCCGGGACATGGTTAGCTTATCTTAGCATAAAGAGTTGCAACAGGGGAAACACCTGCTCAGCCAATCAATAAACAAAAGTAAAATTCACCTAACAAATGGGCTGGAAGTATAGGTGCGCCAATGACTGAGCTATAAACACTAATGTGTGACCAATAGACGAGCAAGAAACTCTCAAGTGCAAAGAAATGTACAGTTGTTAACACTTGAAGCTCAGACCCAAGGACACAATGTGTAAAGGATTTTTATTTCTTTTGATAACATGTCTACAGAGGGCAGCTTTGAATACGACATGGAACATCAAGGTTAAAGAATATCTGACATTTTTCAGTGAGAGTGAGTTTATGATGTAAGTGCACACACCCACTGCAAATCAAATAAACATTTTCGCTTTCATATCTTGTACAGGAGTAGAAAAGGGCTGCCATACCTGTATGGCTGTTGATGTTGTTAGGTTATGTTGTCATGCTGCAGTGTTATGACAGTGCCAGATGAACTTTTGTCCACCAATTCCCTGGTTGGTTTTTAAGCCTGCCCGCAGACTGTGCCCTTTTTTTATGGGCTTGTAGATTGCTGGGAAACACATCAATCTCCTGCGGGTGCGATGCTGTATGTCTTCCCCCTCCGTGCCGCGTGACCCCATTGCCCTTCCTCTAGTGTCCACTGGGTTGCTCATGTCTGCTTCCTGAACCTTTGCTGCCCTGGTTATTAAAGAGCACTGGGCGATATCCACCCTCGTCTTTACATCTTTCTTTATCTCTCCATCTGCCATCACTTACTTTGTTTCTGCCTCTTCCTCCCTCAATCTCTATATTTCTCTGTTCATTCGCCGAGAATAGCACAGGAGATTGCTGTTGGTCTATTCCTGTTCCAGAGCTTCTATCTCACTGTGTTGCACAGAAATCCCAACATCCACCAGTCACACACCTACACTACCTGCAAAACCTGTAAGACAATTACCAATGGGAGGTTTTATTAATTGAAATGTATTTATAATTCTCATCAGTAATCTTGGTCCCTTTCCTTTGTTCCTGTTCCATCAGTCACAGTGTAGTATGGCAGGCTGGCCCACAGGTAGAGAGGTTGACTAATTAATGAGTGAGAGGTTGCTTATTCATTCCACACAGAAGAGTGTGCTCTGGCAATGAACAGGAATAAAGCAGATTTTTCCTGCCTCTGTGGTGTTTTTTATTTCTCTTCCTCAGGTAGGTGCATTTCTGTCACCAGCTGAAGGTGAAAAAAATATGAAAACGAATATGTGTGTAAACGGATTGTTAGTTTATTGACAGAGAGTCAAGATGAAATCAAAAATGGCTTCTTATCCCTTTTGGACCACATCCAATGTCATGAAATACAAAAAATAAATGTATTTGTATTCATATAACAAAGTAATGTTCACTGGTGTTGGCTGGTAATGTCATCGCCCCGTGGTCCTGGAGACACCTTGTGTCGCAGGAACTAACACAGCAGCAGTTTTGAGTGCTTTTCCAGGTGTTTATATGTCTGCCTGCCTGTCTGTGGACAGATTTTTGTCAGCACGATAGCAAGATGCAGTCAGGTTGGTAGTTGAGATCAAAATGAAGGCAAAGTTCTATTCGCTGCAGTACTACAGGAGCACTACTACAGACCAGCCTCCTCCCTCAGATTGTAATGCTCCTCCACCACACTCCACTATATAAAATATATTTGTTTTTTTCCATGCCTTAGTCCTATGGTTGTAGTTTGGTTAGGGTTAGGTAAAAAACTACTTGGTTAGGTTTAAGAAAACATTGTGGTTTGGGTTGAATTAAGTATGTTTCTTTGTAACCTCCATTACAAACGTACCTACGTAACTTACATGTTACAACTTATGTATGTGACGTAACTTTACTACATTAGTAAGTTAAAAGAACTCCCAGTTGACTTTGGGTTTCACACTGGACACAAACACTGGTCTCCTGAGTGGAAGCCCTGTGATTGTTTTACCTGACCCTGCATCCCCAAACTCCTCCCTATATGGAAGTTTCCCTCTTTATCACTTCCTCCTTTTCTGTTGTAATATTCACTACAGCCGCTGGAGGTCGCCACCTAACAGCAAACATAGAAATGTGTCGTAAAAGCTGCTTTCATTTTTTACCTATCCTAAAAAATGCAGCTTTAAGTGACCACAATGAACAATATTGTGCCATGCAGTACACGTATAAACATAAGTCTTTATTGTCTGTACCTATAAAGACTTCTACTTAGACCTCATGAGCCCAAGGACACAGTACAATGCATTTGTGAGACACCACAGTTTCTTCAACTACATCTAAGGTGTGACATGCATATATATGGAAGGATGTGCATGCATGTGTGTAACTATAAAACTGACAACCATCCAAAGAATAAGGTCAGCATCATTCTCTCACCCTCACAGCTCTCTATTCCCAATGATAATGCACAACATTTGGGTTATCCGCAGCCTTTTGCTTGCTTTATTATATTTTGTTGTCTATTTTATATCCCAGTTTTCACTTCGAGCCTAAACTGTTTCCAATTGCCCAACCTGACAAGATGTCAATGCAAAGTCGCGTCTGTCATTCGGCGCCTAATTTGCTTACAAACTGTTGATTGCTATGTCGTGACAGACGCTATTACTGTGGCTGTTCTGCTGGATTTCACCCTGAAAGCTCTTGGCATTATGGGATGCTGAAAGTTTAGAGCCGGGCTTAACATGATGTACTAATGAGCAGCCCCGGTAAGTGTGATGAGCGGGAACTGTTGATCCATAGAAAACAGTGTGTGTTGCTGTGGTTTACAGTGTTGCTGTGCTCGTGTCAGTGTGACCCTGCTCAGACATTCACACATTAAAACCCATCTCAGGTGATCTAATAACAACCAGACGGCAGAAAATAAAGGCTGTGAACAAACCCAGTGAAAATCTGATCACCCAAATCGCATTTGGAGACGGCCTCATTGTTAGTGCAGTGTGAACAGTGTATGCGTTTTAAGTTTTATTAGGCTACTTCTTGCTCCGAGATGCTGTCTTCTTGATAGTCTGTGCTTGTAAAATCAGCCAAGTGTTGGTAGCTGGATTGTATGCTGTGTAAAATCCTCCCTTTTATGTGCGCGGGTACAGTTTTCTTTTTGCAGCCTAGCTCCAAAGCGGCATTAATAAAAAAATAAATAAAAAAAGCGAACCACCAGCGCTGCTCGTCGAGCTCATCGAGCAAACTGCTTCCCTCCTAACCCCCTGACGTTTGGTTGAATGGAGCAGCCTTTGATTTCATAAGGCTTTCAGTGTCACCGTCGTCAGATTGAGCGCAGGATTTGCTTAAACTGGTCCGCTGGCAAACCTGCTGCTCTCCCTCTCTCAGTCACTACCTTTTAATGAAGATCCTCCTGTCCTAATAGAGTCCTCCTGTACTCCCATCAATTCAACTGCTCTTTACCCCTCCTCCTTATTCTACCCGGGCCTTCCCCACACGACTCACCCCACCCCCCTCCGCGTCTCTCTCCTCTTTTACTCCTCTGCTGTTTTAATTGCCTGAAGGTCATTGACAATAATGTGACAACTTATTAGAAACCCCATCTGATGCCACTGATTTTATACCTCACTTTGCCACAGCGCTTGGTTTCCAGGCAATTACTGAGCATGCTATTTATTAATTTCACGGTTCACAGAGCATCACACGCTATAAATAGTGAAGGATGATAGCTCAGTCATTCACAATGACGGTGGCTCTTATCGATTTTGAGTGAGATGCTCTGGCGGGATGGAGCCTTCATCTTTTTCGGGGCCTTAAATACTGGAAAGTGGAAACGCACGGTGCGAGAGAGCAACAGTGGCAGAAATGACGGTTGACACCGGCGCACGAGAACCTGTTTAAGCGCCCCTTTTTCTGCTGCGACATGCTTTAAAAAATGTCATGATTGTAATTACACAGGAAAATCTAACCGCACGGCCTGCCCTTTTTATTTCCACGGGAATCCATTTATCCCCAAAGATAGCTGACATCCTCATACAAGTGTTATACAGCACTAACAGTACAAGTGCTGAGACCAATTATGTGTTGTTTCCTTGAAGCAAGCTGTTCTTCCCAAATACTCTCTCCGTGCCAAAGTAATGCATCTCTGTGTTACGGCAACCATTTAACCTGTCAAGGCAAGAGTTCGGTGTGTGTTTGGAAACAGTCCAATAAATTAAAAGAGACTAAACCTCAGCCAAGAAGTTTGACTCACACATCTTCTGCTAAGCAGACAAAATGGTCCATCCCTTTTGTGAGAAACAATCCAGCTGTGCCATACGCTCTGTTGAATTATCTGTCCTTCTCAGATGCTCGAAAAACAGTCAGAGTTGAGTTTTTCTTTTGAATTAGCGACACACATAAATAGATGTGTTTGTTTTCTCCCCCGAAGAGTCCTCAAATGCTTGTTCCACGCAGCCTCCGGCTTTCTCTTTTCAAGTCACACTTCACATGAGTGGCTCTCTCACATCTGCAGCTTCCTGCCTGAAGGTGTGAAAAAGGCGAGGGAACATGCACAAGGCTTTGACCTTTAAAGTCAACAGCATAAATGTTGACTGTGACTGTCACCGTTGTCTTGTTATCATCTCCGAGCCACAACATGGAAACCGCAGACGTCTCCTCTATCCGAGCTGATGCATGGGTTTGATCACAGAGCTTATATGGTTTAAAAATAGCAGAGGAGCCAAAGAAAAACAGAAAATTACGTCGGTAAAAGGTTCAAGGTTTTTTGCATGTCTCTCCAATCAGGATACAGCTCTGGGGTTTTTTTTATGCATGCAGGTGCAGTGTAGCCTATGGTTGGTGTAAATCAAGCCCATGAGCTCTTAGTGTGTTGACAGTGTGTTGGGAGACACTTGAGCTTCAAAATCCCACTTTAATGGTTTTCTATATGAGGCTATATATCTGCGGTGTTAAAGTCCTGCTCGAGGGCATGTGTGTGCGAGCTTTCCTGTGTGTTTTCATCACACAGCTCCAGCTGTAAAGGCCTCCCTGCCAGAGGCTTTCCTGATTGAGAAGGCGGCTCCTTTTACGGTCCGGAGCGCCCTGAACTTTACGAGAGCGACAGCGGTCCCCTTCCGTCCTCCTGTAGCTCCCAGCAGAAATATCATGTTTGTTTATCTCTGGAGAGAATTTATTCTGCTGATTCATTGGCTGGCACTCCTGCAACGGCTGAAGGAATTCGATTTTCTCTTTATTTATTCGCTTCATTTTTCCTCCTGTGGAAGAGCAGTCTCTTGTGTGATACCACAGGAAAAACTTCCTTCCCTCTCGCCGTGGTCCCTCGTGAAATGAGATTAGAGGGAGGAAGGGAAACGAGAGATAGAGGACAAGGGACATAATAGAGTTGTTACTCATTGTAATCTCGCTTCTCCTGTTGTTGCGTCTCGCGTTCACCTTCAAAATAGGCTATTATATTAAATAAACATGTCAATGTGGGCATTCATCAGTGATCGTATTTGAACAACAGAACAGTTAAAAGTGTTTTTTAGCAGACTGCTTGAGACTTTTTGGGTTGTAACTGCATATGCTATTTACTCTGCTCCACAAAAGGACAAATATATGCAGCTGTTACTAGGCAGGGGTTGAAGCATATAATTCAGATGGATTGTCCAATATATTACAATTACAGAGCTGGTAACAGGCAGCGCAAACCCCGACTACCATGAACGATCTATTCCAACTTATTATGGAGGTTTATGATTTGAGACGGATATGACTTGATGTGGTCTCAAATTCATTAAAAGTGACATTGAGAAATGATAAAGCACTGGGCAAAATGTGCGTGCACGTGAGCGTGCGTGCAAAAATGTGCCATGCGTGCCTCGCAGCCGGTGCGGGTCATCCATGCTGAATGGCTCCAGAGGGGAGTTAGCCTGGCTGTGAAGTGGCTCACAGACCTGTGAAATAAAATAAGTAAAGGATACTAAAGCAGGTGGCCTGCTGTGATTTACCATGCAAACACATTTCAAACACAGGCTTCTCTAAATCCCTCTGTCTGCCTTCTGTCAACAACAGGATACGGAGGCAGCCCGAATGTACAATCGATCCCCCCTCACCACCACCACCACCTCCACCTGTCTGTCTGTCTGTCTGAATTGGTTCGGTTCAGTGGTAGGACAAGCCCACAGTAGCGGTGTGAGGGCTGCAGGGGAGTGCACGACACACCTTTGCCATTTCATGACTCTTCCTGCAGTTTTTCACGCATCTGATGTGCAATCAGCTAGACGTGTGACTGCTCGGCGTCACGTGTCCCTTAAAACCGCAGGGAGGACACCTCTTCCATGACATGTGCCTCTGTGGGCATGAGGTCACATGGTCTTCACATGTACAGCAGGTCCCTGCATGTCTGGTTCAACTCCACCACGAAGAGCTGCATCGCAGAGAGAGAGGAGGAGTTTTTTTGGTGTTGGCAAAGAATGAGCACACATTTTTCAAGACAATAAAACTGTTGGTTTCTGGCAGGTTTTTCCCACCTGCCCACCTGGAATGTGTTGTTACCTGGCTACAGCTAGCATCTGTGCATGTTGATGCATTGGCTGTTTGTGGCTAAAATTACAAAAACACTCAAATTAACTTCATATTCGCCTCAAGGCTTGTGGGCTGTAAATCAAGCAGGACAGGAAACAAGTAATTTTCGGCAAGACGTTTTTGTGGCTACAATTTTCTCTGGACAAAGTAAACGCCTCAGTCATGTAAACTGAGTTATTATCAGGTGCCGTTTTATACAATCATGTAAATATAACAAAATTACCTTCCTTGTGGAATTGACAGCAGCAGCTCATGTAAACACATTTGGCTCCCTTTGCATCTCTAATGTGAGACAGACAACAACAACAACCAACAAAATGAAGTGGAGCTCCAAATAAAGCTTTGGGTTCTGAGTGCAAATCATTTAACAGAAAACATGTTCAGTGTCTTCAATATCTGGGCAAACATTAAAATAAAGTCAGGAAGAAGTGGCAGCTTCTATCCGTATGGTGTAGAACAGAGAATATTGTTTTCATCCTGAATTAGTTCACAATCTCCTTCCCCCTGAAAAATGAAATGAAAGTCACGGTTTGTTTAGCAGACAGACAGCAGACTGCAGACGAGAGGAGATGATTGGCCATGTTTACGACAGACTTTGACCAGACCGATTGATCATTCCTTTAATTCACCCTGTTGCACGATTCCACCACCAACGGTCAAGAAATTACCAAAAATCCATCTGTTGTGCCACATGGAAATGAAACTTTAAATGCCTTCGTATTGGTATTTGTGCTGTTTCCAGCGGGAGTGCAACCGATTAATGAGTGTGTCCTCTGCAATTTTTGGAGCAGCGGGGGTTATTGAGAGTTTTGGCTCTCGGTCCAGAGCCAGCCAGTTGCTACGCTTCTCAGGAAATGAAAAGTAATTACAGCTTGAAAAAATATTTTTATTTCTATACTTTTGTGTCACAAATGATTATTAATAGATGCTTTTTTATTTATTTGCTGTGAGAGTACCAAAGATACCTAATGCTTTTTTTATTCCCATTATTTTCTAAGGTGTATGAATTATCAGTAATGCAGTGGCGTCCCCAAGTAGGGGCCACAAATGTTGGCCAACCCACTGGCCTGCACACTCACGAGGTGCCGAGGTCATGCCCCTTCCGGTGCACCTCGTGGGACAGTATTGCAGAACAGTTGTCAATAGGGAGAGTCAAATACGTTTTTGATCCCTTTTGAAATGTGCCATGAATCACGCATATGATGTTTGTGAACTGAAAAGATGATTTTCCAAGTCAAGAAAGTCACATTTTTTTGTAAAAACCATCTAGTTTTGTGTCAAACTTCTCAGTGAACTACATTGTCTTGCTCAACACACGTCACCAACAACAACATGGCCGCCAAATCGCCACTGAAAAGGTACCAAAGAAGATGAAAATCACAATAACACTGCTCATATCTACAACTGCAGTTATGTGGAAGTGGCGTTTGTCAGTTCTGCAAGCTGCTAATAAATAGGACCAACTCTACAAGGTTTCAGTTACGGGTTTTGAATATTATCTTTTAATGATCCTTTTATTGACAAACGTGTAGTTCATGGCACAATCCAAACAGGATCGAAAAGTTATTTGTCTCTCTCCATTCACTACCATACATATTTCATCCCAAATAAGGTCCCATGAGGGAACCCTAACCCTAACCCTAACCCCTCGCATATGCATGATATTCTTCTTGGTAATACAGTTTCTTGGTAGTGCAGTATGCATAATATGCTTCTGATATTTTACATGAAGTACTTACCGTTTACAATAAATCTATAATGAAAATTAATGCAGGAATTATGTATTTATTTACTGCATAACCCTCAACCCAAGATTATCAGTGGCTTGTTCTGCCCACCCCCTATAAAAAAAACCCACCCCTGCAGTAATGATTAAATAACCCAAATGCAGAAAGAATTGCATTATGCTGTAATGGCTGTCTAATGACCCAAAGTATATAAAACAAAGGACTTAATTTATGAAACAGTTACACTCTCATACTGAAGCAAAACGTGCCAAAATGAAACCAGAATTTTTAACTTCACATCTTCGCTTCTGTATTTTCTTTTGATCTTCCCCCTTCAACAGTAAATCCAGTGGCAAGAGATGCTGGTTACTTAATGTTTTTTGAGTCAGGTACCTGTAGCTGGACTATAATTGTCCCTGAGGGGCCCTTCCGCCGTTTTAGCTAGGTAAACGCTTTGTGGCTGTAAGCCTATTGTGAATTATATCAAAGGAAATTAGATTAAAGCAATTGGATTTTCATGGTAAATTACTCTTTACCCCTCAAATGACCCACTGAATGAGAGAACGGAGCCACAGGCTGATCTAAGTAACTGTAAGCTACTGTGTCGTGCTATGTGTTTTGTATTTTCACGTGTGTGTGAGAGAGATGATTATATTTTAAAGCCATTCTTCCATTCAGTAACTTCATTTACAAACAAACGAAGGCAGCGTGGTTATGGTTGAGGGCTGTGTCTTTTAGGAAAGTTGTCACACTCCTCAAAATTCCTCTCTCAGAGATAAAGTTTATGTATAAAAAGGCTTTCTGTTTGTTTGTCTTGGGATGAAGTGGTGGTAATGGATGCACCACTTGATCAGCGGGCGACATGAGAAAATAATACGGCATGAAAGTGACTTTTCATTTGCTGGCAGCACACATAACCACATTACACGCTAAACACAAGAAAAGCAGAAGGACAAAATTAAGGGTTGTTTTCTCTGATAGCTGCGTATCTAATTTGCATGACTTTGCATAATATAGTCCATAAAGGCAACAATATTCATAATGTGACAGCCAAATCATATTTTCCTTGATAGGGCATCAACATTAATTTGACTTCAGATGCACGGTAAAAAAGGCCCCAGTGTGGGACACAGAGAGGAAGAATAAGGAAGAAGTAACAGCTCTGTTGAGTCATGATTGTATCTTTAGCACTTTGTAGTCATAGTAATGTCTGTTTCTATCAAGTCAGGCAGCGCAGTCTTTAATTTAGTGTCATTAACAGAATTAGAAACTGAGGATTTAACTGGGAGGAAAGTGGGTGATGGGATTCTTTGAACATTTCATATGCAGCGCTACTTTTTGTCGAGATTAACACCTGTTAGATGTTCACTCGCTCTACGGATTTTTAAGTGAAATGTTACTTGAATTCTACCTCTATTCCCCTTGCTTAACCTCCCCCTCTTTATCCATACTGCAGGTCTGTCTGACATTGGCGGCAAGGGTGTGCGCACGAGAGCATGAGATCGAGAGCGTTTTGGCATCTTGGTGAAAAACAGAAGACTAATTACCTCCTGAAATAATTTAATGTCAGCCCTGGTGTGGGCTCCCCCTCAGCAGGACAGCTGAACAGGCCCAGCCCTCTGCTGGGAGATTCATCTCTGTCAGCTTAGATAAACCTGCCGGCCATCACCGCGTTGGCACACACATCCTGCTCCTGAAAAAAAAAAAAAAACCCTGATGAAGCTGTCCTGTCTTGGCTCCACTGGAAAAAGACAGGAGGCCTAAATGAACACGAGCTTTCATTACCGCTCCCTTTTTTAGCACTTAGGAGGTGCATCTGTTTGGGGTTTTTTTGCAAATCACCTTTATCCTCCACAGGCATAACCAGCTGCCAGCACTCTCTGCAATGGTCCTTGGAGCTGTCAAGTTGGGGTAAATAGGATTTTCATGGGTGTGATGATTGAATAAGTTCTATATGTTTTACATGTACACTTGAGGGGTTTCTATCACAAATGTCAATCACAAAATGTTTTTTCAAATGTGTTCTTCAACTTTCATACAGTATACATGAGTGAAAATGCTCACTTTGATACAATACCTTGATGAATACCATAATCCATACTGTGTTCAATACCACTGGGAAAAACTGACAAGACATTGAAGGGATAAAATTTCTGATTTTTATTAGAAGATAAATATAGCATGGCTATAATATGCAACGAGACATATATTTTGTTTTCTTGGCTAGTTGCAGAGAACAGCAGAAAGACTGTAGTAACATTAAATATCACACTTTCTTTAAAAAACAGTTCACAGTTGGAAGACAGGAGAGGTAGAAAGCGCAGCCGTACAGGTGTATGGATACTACAGAAAATGAGTATTGAAACCATTTCAAATATTCAGAATCAATATTTCGTATGTTTGACATCACTAGTTTATATTATATATTCACTGACATGCAAAAAAAATCATATTACATTTATTTATTGTTTTTACATATATTATATTAATGCAAATTATATTATATTATATTATAATTTTTGTGGCAATTTTCAATGTTCACTGAAAAAATATAGAACACGATGAAGTTATTTTTGCTGGAGTCTATACGGAACAAGCGTTCCCCCTGTCATCTGGAGAATATGATTTGTAGCACCACAGTACGTTGTAACGGTATGTTGTGACACATTTTAAAATTCCAGCTCCTGTGATTATGGATATTGCACTTGGCCATATAGACATTTTGATAATATTTCAATTAATTGTTCAACCATATTTTATGTGTTGACAACTGGGTACTCAGTACTAACCCCTCGATGAGAATAATGAGGACTATATGGAAATGACAACGGTGGGGAGGAGGGCTTGAACCGTCTGTATCAATTCTATAAAACAAAAAGAACCACATCAACATCATAAACATTAACATAACCTCAACACCCTCGACAGTGCTGAATGAATACAATTTGTTTTATCATTCATGACTAAATGTGCATATGGTTTAGTTAGGTTACCCCTATTTAACCTTAACACCTTAATGGAATTTTCATTACACATTAGAGGGAAACTAGAATGGCATTCAGTAGAGACATTCTTCTGTGCATACTTTCGTCAAGGCCTAACACTCCCTTTGAATTCAATCAAGCCTACAGTAATTGAATTTCTCTATTCAATTACTGACCCCCCTATCCTGCGAAAAGTATGATGGAGTCTCAAAAGTTTGCAGCTCCAGCCCTTTGCCTGACAATGGTTTGATCCATGGCCTTCATATGTTCTCAAGTGTGACCGACATTTCTTTACTTCTACCACTCAGTGCATTTAAAAACATTTGTACCTAGCACCAATCTTCATTTTTCGCTGCATTCAATTGTGAGCTGATTGAATTTGATTCAATGAGAGAAGCTAGTAATGTCATGTAGTGTTCCTTAGCTGACAGAGAGTCAGTTACCACTTCTTTTTCGGTGTCCCCCTCGACGTGCTCTACGGCTAAATTCATGTAATTCTCCCCTCGAAAGTTGACATCAGTTTTTCACCCTTGTCCAGATCTAGGATCCACATCAAATTGTACTAATAGATACCAGCTACCTAAATACACTTGATTTTTTTCATCAAGATCCATGCTTGATTCCCTGGGAAATGAACAAAAATCCTACAATGTTAAAGAAAGTCAGAAAAAAATCCTGGATCTGTCCCTTTATCCGGATCCACACCAAAAGGTAATGGGGTCTATTCTGGGCCGAGACCTATCCTCCATCCAAGTCTGGTGGAAATCGGTTCAGTAGTTTTTGTGTAGTCCTGCCGACAATCCAACCAGCAAACAAATGGACACAGGTGAAGATTCAAGCTTCATGTCTTTGTGTACTTGCGTACATAAAAAAATGAAACGCTGTTCCTCCCACCCATAGCAGTGTGACAGAAGAAAAAGAGACACCAATAAAAATCTGAAGGTATCACAGGTATCATAAAAACAGAACAATTAGCACTACAGTATGTTAACATATAAGAGAACGTACAGTTCAGTCACAGTTCTGGCAGTTCAATGTTAACATCTAGTGTCTGTAAGCAAGTGCTGGTAAGATTGACTTCCTTTGTGGAGGCAATTAGCTAAACAAAAAAAAATTGGCTTTCCCATTTACTGAATATTAGAATGAAATACACTGGCACCATCTCTAAAGCTGCTGAAAAGCTTTCTGAATAATTAACATAAAGGTGAATAACATACGATTTATTTAACCTTACCTATTACTTGGAATAGCTGGCAATGTCTGACACCCATCGTACATTAACTTTACTTTGCTGTACTTCTCCCTTCTGTATAGAAGATGGGAGAAATTACCTGCTCTTTGGAAAGATAATGTTCCATCTCTAATAAGTACTAATTGCGTCTGCCCCATGGCCCACATGAATAACATTCCTTTGATGTAACAATTTGACTTACTTTTTAATTTTTATTTAATCTCACAAGGGAAGAATGAATTAAAATATAAATTTGCAATGAGAAAAATCTTTAAAAAAAAAAAAAACTCTCTTGCGCTCCCCCAAAAAACTATATACTACCATCCCTTCAGCAAAAAGAAAAAATTACCCCCCAATAACTTCTGTACAGTTCCTAAAGTGACTAATATTAAAGTAACTGCCTAATGAGTTCATGATAATCCCATCAAAGCGAGGAGTTTGGACTGATTGATAACGCACAGTGGATCCGTCACATGCAGCAGCCGTGGCTCCTTTTGGTTGTGTCCTTGCAGTCCAATCAAACTGCACCTTCTGTGTCGGTCACAGTCCGGTGATGGATGGCTGCTTAAGATCAGCCATCCTTTGAAAATTAATGCTGAAATATCTTTCCAGATATTGGCATACTATTAGAATCGGAGGTGAAGTGCACCTAAATGCTCGTCTTAGGAGACAAACACGCACAAGGACATCAGCACGTCGTCATCAGCATCATCATCTGGTCCATTCAGTGTTTCTCTTTGATCATAGCTTTTTACTGGCATTAGCATTAAGTGGCTACGCTACTTATTTCTAAAGACGGAGAGGCATTTGGATCACTGAATCACCGCCTTCGACTTCAAGGACGTGTGCTGCTGTGCTCTGTTTGAATGTCAAGAAAGATATGTTGCGCTTATATGCTTTGTAATATAAACATAATGCTAAACATTTAAAGGAGACATATTAAGCTCATTTTTAGATTCCATACTTTTATTTTGGATTATTACTGGAATATGTTTACAAGCTTTAATGCTCAGTAAACACATCAGTTTTCTCATACTGTCCAGTGCTGCAGCACTGTATTCCCCCTCTGTCTGAAACGCTCCTGTCTCCTTAAGATTTCCACTTTCAAGGTCTTTTACATGTACAAGAACATATATAAAACACTAAAGGAAAGGAAAAAATGAAAAAGCATACAAGGTCTCTTTTAAGTTATATGTCACCAAATTACATTCAGTGTTTGTTTGGGCATGAATCACCGCTGTGCATGAAACATGCTAGCTTTTACAGCCAAGCAGGCAAAGGGATTAACTTGTTGGCGACACAATGATAAGCATGAAGGGATGCAGACAAGTAGTTTTTGTTATTTGATGGGCATGAAAAACACACAAACGAGAATCTCCACGATGCCCGACGCCTTTTTGTGTGGTGAGAAACGGACATAAAGGGCAAAACTGAAAAGCATCGTCGGTGAAATTTGTCTACACAGACTCAGGCTTTTGTTTCTGATTGATGGAGCAAGAAATTCAGACACGCGGATTTAACATTGTCCATTCATTTAAAAGAATTTCATCTTGCCTCCCCTTTCTTTCACTCTCCTTTTTTTCTCTATGCGTTTTTCACACTTTTGTCTTCTTAGATTTATTTTTTAAAGGTCAGCTGGACTACCATGTCCTCTGTGCTTGCACACGCTTTCGTCAGATCTAAGGACCGTAGCCACGAATGAAAACGTGGAGCCGATACACTGTGACCACTTTGTTGTGCTCAAGGGAAAAATAATGTTCCTCTGTGCCGTCCAGGGAAAAGTTTGCGTCTTAAGTTTTTCCTTTCCGATCAGGTTATAAGACACATCTAGTGACAATTTTTGAATTCCTCTTCGGTGAGCACTGACTTAGAAGTCTTCAAGGACACACAAGCAGTTTTATTAGCAACATGTTCAAGTCAACAAAGGTAATCATGTCTTTTTTTTCCAGATCTGAATATTTCACAATTGCGTTTGGCTCAGCAGTTAGATCTCACAACATTATTTCCCAGGTGAGTGTTTAAAAGTCATTTAAAGGATACTTGTGGAAGCTCAGCAGCTGAGACAATAACCTGGATTACATTTCACCAACCCAAATGAATTTACCCTTTGTTTTCCAGCAAAGGAAGAATGAATCATGGCAATGTTAACGCTGAGAGATGCAGGACACTTGCGACAAGACTCAATCTCAGCTGTGAAATTGAATCCTTATACTGTGCGAATGAATGAAACAGTTTCGAGCAGGTGTCATTCAAACGCGAGGGGAGCCGGAGTCAAACACTGAGGTGTATTCATCTCGCCCCTCACCTCTTCATCCATTTATCGCCTTTCTCTTCTCAACATAATTCCTCTTCGTTTTTTTTTTTTTTTTTTCTTTCTCAACGAGACCCCCTGTCTTCTTATCCCACAAATTAATCCCTTCATGAACAGCACACAGAAGGGGGGAAAGGGGAGAGGAATTGAGAGAGTGAAGAATGATGGAATCCTAAAGCTTTAAGGCGAACAGTACTACAGTATCTAGGTGGTGTCGAATGAGCTCCATTATTGCTCTCAGGACTCAAATTGAAAACATTACTGCTCCCATTCACAGTCCTCAGACACAGAGGATGGTCTTTATTTCCAATCTCAGTCTCCTTTCTGGTTGAGGGAGCGCCCGCCCTCTGTGTGTGCGGGTGTGTGCGTGGTTGTGTGTGTGTGTGAGGTAGAGACACAGAGGCAAAGATTGCATGTTTTTGTCTCCACGCGAGTGTCTCCATAAAGTCATCAGCGCGGCTGATGCTGTGCATATAGGTGACCTCTCCTGAGCCTCTTCTCATTACCCCCCGCCACTCGCAGATGGAGACCTCGGTGCATTTTTAAAGACCGCCTTTACATCACAAAAGCTGTGGCATTAGACGCCGTGTGCTGTGGTGTTAACCTTGGTAGGTGAGGACAACATCAGTATGCATTGTGTTTCACTCAAAAGGACATATTGCCATATTCTGTGTTGAGGTCGCAAATGAACGAAATCACAAGTTACTCACAAAGACTTGGAAAACTAAGAAAGGTTTAGTCAGGGGACCTCTAGTCCTTCCCTCTCAAGATCAAGGTTTTCACATTCATGTTTTATGCTTTATTCTTTACGGAGAAAAACTAAAGTATGAAAGCTTGGAAATGTACCACAGATATCAACTTTATATTCGCAGTAAGGTTGAACTAGTATTCTTAATTATGCCATGTATCATATTGTATTGTGTTTAAATTATGATTTTAGATCACACACATTAAATATTTGAGAATTTGAATAAGAAGGATTTATGAAGTCTCCAAAATCTGCTAAAATTTAAATGGATCCTGGCATAAACCCTCCAGTAGAACAACGTGTGCCAACCTGTCGTTTGGCTCATTTCTGAAAGGCTGTTTACCTAAAAACAATTCTCCGCAAGTAGAAAGGTCACATCCCTCCCCCATCCCTCCCCCACCCTTGTTTCTCCTGTCACCCCTCCCTTTTATCCGGAGGAGGCTGCCAGATTGCTTTAGCCTTTTTAGTGCAGCTAGCTGACAGACAAGGCGCCGGCAAGGTCACAGTCAGGAAAAGCATTCATGATGGAAACACCGGCTTTGAGGGAAGACACCTGCATGAAACCAGAATTTACAACACGCACTGAGTAGATTCATTATCAGTTCTAACCAAACTAAATAAATGTATACCAGATCTAAAATCATACTGTTAAGCTACAAAGATGGTTACTGAAAACTAGCAAACTCTACATTAACAGTGTCAGGCAAGTTATTTAAAAATAAAATGGTTTGTTTATATTGGACAGTCAAATTATTTGAGTTATTACTCTTTAATTACAGTACCAGTTTTAATCTAATGTTATGAATCAGACTCAACAGCTACAGTAGCTTAGCCCTGCTGACTGCAAACAGAAGTCCTGACCAACCCTCCAACTCTGAACACAGCTGTGTTTCCTGAATGTAGGCTGCCAGTGACAAATGTTTCTCAGCCAGTAACAGAGGGTTGCTGCGATTAGCAAATACATAATTACTGAAATTGAAATTGAAATTGAAATCCTGTACACTACTCACAGTGGTAGAGTGTAATTACATTTACCCAAGTGCTGTACTTTAGTACAATTTTGAGGTATTTGTTCATTTCCAGTTTATTACATTTTGAAGGTTAATGGTGTACTTTTTCTTTCACTGAATTATTTAATAACTTTTGTTACTTTGCAGATTCAGAATATTTAATACCAACAAATTGATGCGTGATTATGGATTAGGCTTCCCAGCATAAGGCCTATATAAAATAATTCAAATGAACCTCACCTTTACCAGCTGCAATATTAAAGTGATGGACACATTAATGAATCAATCACTATAATCCAGCAACACAATATATATTATTCTGAAATGGGCCGTTTTGCACTTTGACTAATAGTACCTTAAGCATGTTTTGATGCTAATACTCTTCTGGACTTTTACTTGTAACAGACTATTTCTACACAGTGATATTGTTGATATTGTTGGTAAAAGATCTGAATACTTACCAGGTAAAGTAATGCATTTTATGCCTGTGTTACATGCCTGTTATAGCTCAGTTTTTTACCAATCTTTGACATGAGTTAAATCATACACTTCCACATTTTCACAGCAATTGTCACTCTTCTTCCAGATCTCTGTCTCAGAGTGGCACTTCTCATCATTCTGAAATGCTTCATGCTTGTGTGGCAGTCAGCAGACGGGGACGAGAGACTCACTTCCTCATCGGGCCTGGAGCACAAACACAGGTTGTGAAGGCTAATGCTCCTCCGACTGACAGCTCAAATGGAAGTGTGCGCTCTGGAAGAAAGGCTAATTGGGCTGATTGGAGAATTTGCATTAAGGAATGGCAAAGGTGTTGTATTGCCTAATCGCTTCTCATCATGGAAAGAAAGAGGACATGCTCCCCCATCGAGCTTAAATTGCGCTGTTAAGTGGTCCCTTGCACATCAGTAGAATGACCTCAAACCTTGACCATTATTCCTATTTTATAATATTGTTGGACTGAGGTTGATTGAAAAAGTACCGTTTCGTAAAGTTGGAAATAACCTTCAGTGCCACTGTAATCTAATCCAGAATGACGTCTAATGTTCAGCACAGCTACAATAAAGAGAATAACTAAATTGCCTGAGAAAAAATGAAGGCAGAGGGGTTCATCACGTATATGTTTCACCAAGTTAGACCTCTCCTTGAAGAGGAATGTTTCCAGCACTGAAAAATTACCTTACGAGCTATCTGTGGGCAGTGGCTAAGAACCTTTGGAGCACTCCTAAGAATATATTCCCATTTATTTTATTTTTAGCCTCTCAGATGTTTCAGGGCTTTAAGGCAACATCGCTCATTGCACAACAGTGGCAGCCAAAGGACTGAGCAGATACGTCCGCTTTAAAGCTGACCAAAAGATAGATGACAAGTTAAGAGGGGTGAAAGACAATGATACAGTCAAGACAGAGAGAGATTGGAAAAAGACAGAAAGACTGACAGTAAAAGATGGAGTGGCACACTGCCAGTCCATTGCCTTACCTTGTTATCTTCATCCCCACTCAGCTTTTGATTTATCTTGACAGGAAGTATCAAATGCGACAGGGTTTCCAGAATTTTGCCCTTTCACCACTGTACACAGAAAAAATAACGACAGCAGTTGTTTGTTTGATTGTAGTGTTTTATACTTGATTCATCGGGACATGAGGAAAAACAGGAAATCAATCCATGTAATCAACTGCTAGCTAAAAATATGATCCCATTTCTCGAGACTTCTGTGTACAAACCCAGTCAGAATGACAGTACCATAACAGGGCTGGGTATTATGGTCTTAAAATAGTATTGCATTATTTCTAGGCTTTATCACAATTCATGATATATATCTCATATATCTATCTCGATATATATCT
The DNA here is from genome assembly GCF_040436345.1 of Pagrus major. Taxonomy (NCBI): domain Eukaryota; kingdom Metazoa; phylum Chordata; class Actinopteri; order Spariformes; family Sparidae; genus Pagrus; species Pagrus major. The sequence continues at coordinate 19,784,574 of NC_133232.1, read as the reverse complement.
ATATTTTGAAATCTCCTCAATAGCTGGGCAAAGGACAAAATCAGATATTACAAGGTTGTTGACCAATTACCTCGATATCACTATTGAAACAACATTGACGGGATTATTATTGGCATTATTGTTGTTTCTTGTTTTTTTATTTCCTCAAATAAGAAAAATATAAAATATACCATGTATAACAATAGAATGTGAAGGAGAATTGCCTAAAAACCCTCCCAGGATTTGAAAAGTGGCTCCAAGCAGCGATCACAAGAAATAGTAACAGTAATATGTATCAGTTCAATTTACAGCATAGTAACAGACAGGGCCATTAGATTACAACATTTCATCCATAAACACCCGTCAGTTAGACAAGTATAATGAATTAGACAAGGTCACACTCACACACAATAATTCATTCATGGAGTATGCACCAACACTATCGTTAACTGTCTAAGAACATACTCTCGTGTGATATGAATGAGAGATTACCCAAGACAAGAAAAAGAAAAGAGAAAAAAAACCCACAAGTAATTACACGAGGAAAACGAGCAATATTCATAAAAGGCCGTTAAACTCGAGGGTGAGAGAAGACGTAGACTCGACATTAAAAATGTGTCTGCATTTATGTCATATCATGATATAACGGTATCCAAATTATAAGACAATATATTGATTCTCATGTCAGAATAAAGATATAAACCGTACATATTGTTATACAAAATGCTCTGGAGCCCATGTAGCTCTTTGTACAATCATGTATTTCACATAGTGTTGAACCTCGCCCAATCCTTGCTTGTGTACGACTGAGCCTTGTCGATGATGCTCCTTTCATACCATGTTTTTTGGAGCATTCCACAACTGTCCAACCTTTTGTTGCCCCTGTCCAACTTGTTCGAAACGTGTTGCTGGCATCAAATCCACAGTCTACATCACAATAATACCGTGTTGCATTGGTTTCACAAAATACACTCAGTGGCATCATTTTTCAGATGAACAATCCTTCTCTACACACAGACTGAACTTGGTATACATTCCTTTGTAGATTGACACTGTATCCATAGTCACCGCAGTGATGCAAATACATTATGAATCTGTTATGTTCGCGAGTTCACATACATTATCGTAAGCAGCAGATGAAGCGTGGTGTTCATATATAGCATTGTCAAAGTGCATTAGTGAAACTCTCACTCCTGGTGGGATCAAGTGCCTGATGAAACATTAGTTTAGCAACAGTGTCAAACCCTGTTTACTGTGAGGCAAATACATTGCCGCACAGGGGGAGAAATATAGTCATCCTGATCACAGGTGGAGCCCTCGTTTGGCTCTGTAGGCCTGGCCCCACATCTGGATGTCTGTGCCCAATGTAAATGTGCATGAACATACTACAAGAGCCTTTGGGGAGCTGCTCGTCACACCAATTGTCACCTGCCGATTCTGCAGTGACCAGTATAGCAGTGGGGTGAATCAAACAACTCTGCCTCGATTTCAGTGAACTGTCCCCTCATGTTGTGGTCACACCAAAAATTGCTATCCAGTCTTTTCAAACAGCCAGACTGACTATGGTTGAAGAGAGAATGGGAGCTTAGGTTTCCTCATATAGTTCTAATGACCGCTGTATAGGTCCCCTAGGGTGTACTCAGAGTTACTGCAGGGGAGGCACCAAATTTTTTGTAAAGTTTTTGTTTATTCAAAAATGTAAATGTGTCTGAAAACACACATGAATGTGACATATTTTTAGCAAAGATAATGATTCCACATGCAATCAGTTGAGCTAGCTAACCTAACCATACACTACGTAACAGCACCTATCTCTAACGGTAAACTACTTCGCTTACTATGTGTTATAGAAACATATTGGCCAATTATCTCACCATGGATCGTGATGTAACTTAGCCATGCTACAGCTGCTGCCCACTTGTTTACATGGCACTACAGGTCGCCCTACACGCTATTGTAAAACAACATTGAAGGCCCCTAGTTGAGGTGAACTGGACAATAAATGCCACAATAATTTGCCTGTAGGTGTCAACATTAGTGTGAATTATTGCTATGACGACGGCGGCGTATGCAAATGCTGCGGCCAGTAGCTCCTTTAATCCTCGCTACATTTTTTCTTGTTATATAGTGGTGCACAGAGAACAATCTACTGCTCAGCGTAACTTTCATACCGACGGCGAGGCTGAATAATGACGCAATCTCCCGGCCTTGTGGGTGTGTGAAAGGGGCTCGTGTGTTTCAAAAGTTTCAAAAGAGTAACTTGAATGCAGGAGTTTACTTGCAGTGGATTTTTACAGTGTCATTTTCGTTTATGTAAAGGATCTGAAAACACTGCTGAAAGCTGTGCTGTAACATGCTGCAGCTGTTCATGGTGTTTCATAAGCCACACCTCCACCCCCAGCATCCACCTGTGGGCTCTGATGCCATGTTTCCCTAGGGGGGGAACTTGTTATCATCACTTCCCACTCCCTGCTGTGCTGAGCTTTGTGTTTCTTTGTGCAAACATCAACACCGTACACATTCTACAGTCACATCTATTACATGACTAGACTACACTACATCAGATGTTTCTGGTTGAGCATGGAGAGGCAAACCTGACTGTAATGGTGGTTGTTCGGCATTGGAAGCGCAGGATTCGTGCACTCAGTTTCCAGTTTATTGGGTAAACCTGTCCTGCAATAAATTCTATCTTAATGATCATTATATGGCTCAGCTCTTGTTGAAACTATTTTAGACAGGTGTTGATTCATTCTGAATGGTCATTTTGGAGAAGGCAGTATTGCGCAACACACTGACAGGTATTTCTATAACTTTGTCCACCGCAATCATATTCAATGAGGTTAGGTTGAATAACAAAAGAACCTCTATGTATGACGCAATACAGTTTAACAGCACCTTAAACGCATACAACTGAATGAAAACATTTTGAAAACATCAAACTGCACAACTGACTGAATACGTTTTAGCTAAATAAACTCCAAATTGATTGTATAATCATATTAATGAACGTGTAGTTGATAAGACTGTCCAGTAAAGGCACAGTATTTGTATACAGGCACCACCACCTGGCTGATATTCAGTTCTAGTTGCGTACAATGGACAGCTCCAGAATCAGCACTCTGGACAGAGGTTGTGAAACAGGGTTAAAAAACAGGCTGTCTCTGTACAGCGCATAAGACGTCTTGGAAATGTATGTTTTTATCCTGTAAACTTCCTTTCTTTCTCTCTTTCTTTTTTTTGTTTTAACAAACTGGAACATAGTAATGAACAACAAAAATAATAATGATTTAAGTGCCCTGACAATTGTGAAACACTTTGTAGGAGGCTTGAGCAAAAAATCTCAAAAGCCTCCCTTCTGGGTGATAAATTCCCACCTAGGTACCACTTTTATCTTGCACATTGCTCTTCAAGGTTATCTCAAACATGCAACACAAAAAAATACTCCTACCCAGCAAAGAGAGGAAGCAGGAAAAGAACCAAAACCATCAGTCACTAATTCTATTTCCCAGCTCGGGGAGGTGGTACAGCCGGAGGGGGAGGAACAGTGACTTACACACCTCCACTTAGCCCCAGCTGAGGGCCCCCCACCACCCCTGAGATAGAGTTACCACAGGGGGCCACTTGGAGGCTAAACGCCCTTCTCCTACAGGCACCTCAGGGCCCCATTGTACATTCGTCCCTCAGTGGGAACCCTTGCCACCGCAATCTCCAGCCAATCACCTTCCCAAGAGACAGTCTCATTTGTGTAGACCCTGAGTGAACTTCATGTGGATGTGTAGAGAAAATTCACACTCCAAGGACTTGCTCAATAGAGGCTTTATGATTTTTTTTTACCTGTCTGCAAAAAGTGCTAAGTATGATATCCTACAGTACGGTGTGTCCCAGCTTTGGAGTGGAATGGAATATGTGTATATCAAATGCTGTGGCTTGGTAATGACTTCAAAACTGCAGATTCATGAGCATCATGACCTTAGTTACCTCTCTCGCAACCAGGGCCGGTCCTAGCATGTTTGGGGCCCAGAGTCTAGCCTCGCCCCCCCCCCACCACCACCACCACCACCAATTCCTGACCCATGCCCGACTCTCTAAAATTATGCAGCAGATAGATGTTAGACAAAATAGGCATAACTGCAAAGATATAAACTTGATTTGTGTAAATTTGTAGATTTGTGTCTGCATTTAATTTATTCAATCACTGGCAAAACCTAAATATCTTTTAGTTCCAAATCAAACTCTTTTTAAGCGCCTGGCAAGGCATTAATGCAAAACACATTTTCAGAATATCTCATTACATATTTTCATTGAAAACTAACCCTGGTTTATCCCATTCACAAAGTTAGTTCATGCCCACTGGTAACTGTGATATGTCAAGTCAAAGAAAGGCAAACCAGTAATAACAGGTTGAGAACAGGGAGCTGATTCATCAACACCAGCAGCTCGGCTGCCATCTTCCATGCTAGCTTATCATGGTCACAGTGTGAAGGGGTATACCCTTCACACTGTGACCATGACTGACGCAATCACGCACCTCAGCTGCTGCATGAAGTTTAATTAGTTCTATAGGGTCCATTTTCACCTTTTTACGTAACAATTGCTTTCAAGCTTGGCCGAGGCAGACATCATCTTGGCTGTGATGGGGAAACAAGGTCACTCAACCACCCACCATAAGAAATGGCAAGGGATATGGATAGGGTGTTAGCTAACTGATAGCTAAACTTAAATAGCTAGCTTCACTTGGTAAATAATGATAAAGGCGTCATTATACTCATCATTGTATTTAGCTTTTTCTTTTCATAACCTTCCATCTTCTGCTTTCTTCTTTGTGCACCAGACAACTTTGACCTCTTCATCATAGATAAAAATAGCCTTTTGGTGCCTGACATTTTAAGCTGTCACTTCCTCACCTCTTTCGCACCGTGTCAGTCTTCTGTTAATGTACACCCATCACACCCACACACCAGTGCTGCTGCTGCTGCTTATAAAGCCGTCGCTTATTGGATTGGCAGCACTGCTGTTGTGCTGCACAGACACGCCATAAAACAGTATCAGGAAAACCAAACACAATTATTTTCTAAAAACTTAGAAAATAAATATCAGATCAGATAAAAACAGACATTTCATATCTTGATTTTTTTTTACATGGTTTTCTTTGTGTGTGTGTTTTTTCCCTTGGTGGCGTGACTGAACCCTGGGCAACCGCCTTTGCTTTCTGCCTAATTCAAGTCAGTGTTTCACTGCCTCTAACTAATGCCTATCCCCTGCTGTTTGGCATAAGATGTGAGATTTATTCAGTGCCATCATCGGTAAAGAGCTGCAACACATTATTTTTCTCAGTGGAACACAGCTTTGTGAAGGAATTTGCTTTTAGAAGATAGCTTTACTTTTTAAAAGGGATCTGACCCTGCAGGCTCTGCGTCCCGTGGCCTCAAGCAAAAGGCCAAGTCTGTGTGGCTTTGCCCAGAGATTGGGTCTCCAGGCAGGGGATGGATCAGGCCTATCCTTTCTCCTCCCTGTGCTGGCTCATGGAAGAGATAACGCCTGGTGTACATCCTCAAAGTCCGGAGCAGGATAGCTGCTCCACAAAGCGTAATAAGCCAATATAGCAGCTTTTCTTTGCATTTAGCTTCCTTATCATAAGTCCTTTCTCCTCTTCTGTCTTTGTCACAGCAGGGGAAACAAAACAAGACAGCAGCGAGGGCTTAAAATACTTAATGTGACTTAGACTGCACTACGTAAATTCACACATTTATTTATTTATATGATTCAAACTTCTCAACTCAAACAGAGACTTGAAGGACGGTTAAAAAGGTCAAACATATCACGCCTCCATTCAATCATGTTCAGCAGTAGTACATGATCAAACTGTATATATCTCCTGTCTGACTCAGTGTATCCAGTATAGTGATATATTGTCATGTGCCCTGCTTGTCTGCTGTAGATAAAAATATCCTCAATCTGCTATTCCCACATGTGCTACCCATACATCCAGCATGAATGTCACATGTCACTATAGTCAGAAACATATACGTAGTTCTGTTTTGATTTGAGCCTCAAACTACTGTCATGGATCAATTGAACACTGTATTCCAGCGGGACTTTGCAGCTTCATCTCCCTCCTGTCCTGCTTTTCCCAGGCTGCAGGGTCTCTGACTGTCTGTCAAACTGTATGTTGTGTATAAGTGTGTGTGTATGTATGTATGTGTTTAAGTGTGTGTGTGTTTAAGTGTGTGTGTGTGTGTGTGTGTGTGTGTGTGTGTGTGTGTGTGTGTGTGTGTGTGTGTGTGTGTGTGTGTGTGTGTGTGTGTGTGTGTGTGTGTTTGGGTCTCAAAAGCACAAATCTGTCAGTGTCATTGCAACAACACTCCCTCATGGACTCAATCACTAACTAGGTTACTATGGATCACCTCCTTTCACTGGAACTCTTTCTAAATGTGTCTTTCTGACGATCCTTTCAGCCCTCTGCTTGTGTGTGTGTGTACTTAACGCCCCCCTAAATCAGTCCCAATTACACAAACTAGTACATCACAAAATAAGAAATCTTTTGTGTTTTAATGCCCACAGGTTCCACAATTTGTCATGCAAACATAAAACAAAGCATAATACACTTTTAGAAATAAAGGTGCCAACTAGAACCATAAAAGACTCTTCAGATGGTCTCCTTATGATTATGATCTGGGTTCCACCAAGTACCCAACATAAATGGTTGGTGCTAACAAGAAAATCACACGGGGTTCTCCCAAGAACCCTTTTCCATTCCACGGATCTAGAACTCACTCAGAGGGTTCTAACAAAAGCCCATTTATATTCAAAGGGTTTCACCTGGAACCCACAAAGGGGGGTTCTACGAAGAACCCGCTTATATTCCAAGGATTTTATCTAGGGGGTCCTTATTTTTTAGAGTGTACTGTAAAACTGTGTCTGACAGATTGATCCGTCCTTGGAGTAAATGTGTACAAATAGGTTATGAGAGCCCTGTACTGTATTTGCTAAGATAAGCATTGTGTCGAATAGCTGCAGGCCTGGTTTGGTGTAAAAGGTTAGCAATGTCATTGTGCTGCAGCCCGATGCGGTGTTGCTGCTGCAGCATCCATCTCTGTGAGAGTAATGTGTGCACTGTGACATTTCCCTGGTTTTAGTGAGGGCACGGAGAAAGATATGGTCTGTCAGCACGACGCAGATTGGTTGCTAGATGCTAAAGGTGGGACGCTGTAGAATGTGCGGCTCTGCACTCAGTGCCCCTACTTTGCATGAAGTAGTTTGTATTCCAAAGTGGTTTGTAAAAAGATGAGCGAGTAAGAGATCCATGTGTGGGTATGTGTGCAAGCTACTGTAAGGTAATCACTTACGAGCATATATGCAAGAGAGCATTTGAACCCCTCTTGCTTCTTCCTAATCTCTCTCTCCTTCCCTGTCTCTTCTGCTCACCAGAAACAGATGTCCAAGCGACCTGCCTCCATTAACCAGAGCTCCTCTGGAGTATAACTCAGCGCTGCTCCACACCCTGCCCAGCCTCCAGACACCATGCCCAGCCCTCGCCATCCTTCTGCCCAGACGACGTGGGACTTGCAAAGCGGACTCTGAAGACTGTGACGGCAGGGCAACAAGCCAAGACTGGCTCTATCTTCATATAACTCCCGCTGGAGGTGGGAGAGTGCGAGCTGGACTCTGCCCATCCCTCTGCTGTAAGTGGTCATTAAAGAGCCGGCTGACAGCGCTTTTCTCTATGAGTAGTGGTGGAGGTGCCCTGTTCGCTGCACTAGCTACTCCACTCAACACCACAAGGTTCAGTTTAATGGTGTCTGCTGGTTAGTACTGATCCATCTGTCACTGTGTGAGTGTGAGCCCTGCGCTGTGCAGACTGTGTCATCTCTTCACTGACAGTATTAATCTTCAGGTTTGGATTCAGTTTTGTGCAGATAGGACAAGAAAAGACATGTTAGAAGAAGATAGAGTAGGTGAAGTGGGTTTTTCCCATATCTTTAAAAAAAAAAAAAAAATTCATCTTATTTTGAGTTTAAGGCTGCAGTTCTCCTCAAATGAACCTGATTAGTATTAGAGATCAAGAAACAGAAGCAGAATAGAGCAGGGTGACAGGTTGATCCGGAGGTAATCTCGGTTAAGGCCCATCTGTCTGATTGCTGTGGACTGAATGCGAAGCAAATTTGAAAATGTTCACTACAAGAGGCCATTAGATTGCTGCAGATAAATCTCTGAACAGCACTCATTTCACAGGGACAGACTCATTGACATCACGTGTGTGGCCCTACAATTGATTACATATGCCTGGCTTCAAGTACTGTACAGCTCTGTGTGCAGATGTGAGCAGGTGGCATTTCCAGAAAAGGTATCAGTTTGAGAAGTGTACATCCCGAGGGGTGTGATATCCTTTCAAGAAAAACTCCCAGTTTGTGTATCGGAAAATAAGGCTAACACAGACTCTTACTACTAATCAGGTGCCATTGTTTTTCCTTCCACCACATAATCATCAATATTGATGAGGCGTCATTTGATTACCATGGTAGTATTATCCTTAGAGTTAATGGCAGATGTAATTTTATACCCATCAACTACAACATAATGTTCTATTTCTTTTTCATCCTTCAATTCCACCGAATTGTTCGCGCTCCAGGTATTCCGGCAAATGGTGAATAAATTACTTGGAGACGCCCAGAAGCCTTTATGGTTTTTCATTGTTATTCATTCAGTATGGTTCTGGGTTTTATTTATCTATCTTTATTTTATGTTGGAAAATCATGGCAGATAATCTTATGAACAGGCATGGGAGAATTAAGCTGCATGGTGCCTTGGCTGGTCCCCCACAACGCCCCAGCTCCCCCCTGCTCTCCCTCTGCCCCTTTCTCTCCCCATGCCTGCCTCCCAATCCAATCTACCCAATTCATCAGATGGAGGCGATAAGCTTGGGGAGCACATGCAGAGGCACTATGTCAGCTAAGCTCTCTATATGACTGGGTTATATTGCAGTAAATGTCTCTTATATGTCACCACCTTATAAGTGAAACATTTTTAGCTTTTTCGGCTTGACTGTTCCTTTGTGTACATGTGTGTATTAAACCATGGTAGAGGTCAGTATAGGACAAAACACGCGTGTATAATGGACATGGAAATACAGCGCACAGTGGTGGTCTGACGCACCCCCACAGCCCTGTCAGATGACCTCAAGTAGCCCTTTGTCAACACAAAGTCATATTACAAATGTGCTGATTAGTTTTAACTGAATGTTAATGGTGGAAATTAACAATAACTGTCAGTGTTTTGATCAGTTTGGTTCAGTTTGCATTTTTACAAGCCTACTACCACTTATCCAGCCATTTATCCGTTTTTAATGTTAATCCATTAATTTGAGCTATTTTTAAAGGTTTATTTGTTATTTTCAGTTAACTATTTTATTGTTAATCCATTAATGTGAGCTATTTTGCAAGATTTTAAACACTGGGAACAGTGCAGGGCTAACGCGGCTCATGTGAGACAGGAAAAATGGCGGACAAACAGAAGAAGACACGAGGTAGGAAGTAACACATGATACACGAAGATATAATATACAATATAAAACAGGAAATAACTAAACCGAACATCCCACCTATTTTAATGTCATTTAGGTAACTATTTTTAATTATTGATCTGTTATGTTTAGCTGCCTATTTCAACTGACAATTCATTACTTTTACTTTAAGCTAACTATTTCTAATGTTTATTCATTAATTTAAACTACTTTTAACTGGTTATCTTTGACTGTTGCTTCACTATTTGTAATGTAAATCAATTACTTTTAGCCAAACATTTTTCCAATTAATCCAATAATTATAGCTGACTTTTTTTTTTTTACTGTTTATCTGTTACTTATAGTTACCTATTTCAACTGTTGATTTCTTTTAGCTATTTCAAACTTTCATGCATTAGTTTTTGCTGACCATTTTTGATGTTTATCCATTAATTTTGTGTTTATCCATTACTTTTAGCTAACTATTTCAACCATTAGGTCATTTCATTTATTTCAGCCATTTATCCATTAGTTTCCGCTTACTTTTTGATTTATCCATTACATTTATCTACCTATTTGAAGTTTGTATTCATACATTATACATCTAGTCCATCCATTTATTTATTGACCTACTTTTAGCAAACTGTTTAGACTTTTCTATTTGCTTGCTTGATAACTAGTTTTCACACATGATCAAATCACAGCACATAAAATTGAGATGTAATAGATGTATCAATATGTGGATATATTTTAAATAAAATCATATATATATATATATATTCTTTTTTAAATTAAGATGAAATAATACGTGTAACCCCTAACACTGCAGAAGTATCTCTGGTTGGAAATCACTCCTGTACAGTATGTGTGCCTGCACATACTGTATTTTCAGGTGAGGTGAAAAGAGACGAAGACAATGAAAGACAAAGGCAGAGAGATTAAATCTCACTAGTATATCTCCCCTACTGTTCCATTCTCCATGTTAAACTTATCTCAGTCGATGGACATACATTAAATCAAACAGGACCTTCGCTCTGCGGCGGGAAAATGAATTGCCTTCATCCTTTCATTAGACACTTTATCTAACTTCCATTCTTCTATTTATCTATCTGCGAGAGCATTCATGTGTCACTTTCTCTTATCCTTGGAGACGAGCGTGGAGACAATGGTTCCACTGCAGCATTTCCTCTCGTTCTGTCTCTGCTCAGCAAAACATGACGGAACAAATGAACCAATTAAGTGTGCTGGTGGCTGTGCTGTCCCAGGGGGGGCATCTAAGGAACTGAGACGGCCTGATTAGCTCAAAGGTAGGCCTGACTGGAGACAGCCAGCTAAAACGACTGGAGTGAGGAAAGCTCCCATAATGTGAAAACACACCACTTGACGGTGCACCTGCGTGCATTGTCTGCTTTCGGCATTCTGATTGGTGTTGATTGGTGTCGAGGCTTCGTTTTAAAGTAAGATTCTCCATATGAATGTGTGCGTGTCAGATTGGCACTGGGACAGACTTGACAACTGTGCTCTGGGTAGTAACAGCATTTTGCCATAAAAACAGAGTTTACAGGCTGTAACACACCCTCAAAAGTCAGCAACATAAGACACCAACAAATCTCCTACTTGACTGACACCTTCAGGTGGACAGTCCAGGAATGCTGAAGCCACTCTAACTTTATTTCCATCGACCGTATGTGCTTCAGGAACACCTAGATAGGTTCCACTTGACTGTAAACAAGAGTGATCAGTTAATACCTGCAGTATTGATCCGACTTGACCCTCTACCGTTGAATCTCTTTGTAGGCACTGATCAATCCTTCTGTTATCAGACACTCACAGATTTGAAACTCGTGAGCTCTCTGGGGGAAATATTGCTTGCAAGGTGACATCTATTTGTCTTCAAATATGTTTGCCAAGGTCAGATTCACTTGGTAAATTTTCCATCTAGAATCTAGAAAACATCTGTGGTTAGGAAGTGCTTAAGTTGCATCCCGGTTGGTGGTTTCGTGATTTTAACAGATAATCCACACCCCATAGAGGTAATCTTTACTGCATTTTAGCTGAGCTACACACAATGTCATGGAAGGATTCATCCTCTGACCTTTGATACACAACATGCTGAATGGGTGACTATGTCACCTCAGCTGTTCAATACAGGCTTTTTCCTTTTCTATCAATCCCAGACACAGTCAGTTCGGATATTGGCCCTGCCTACCCGTCCCTTTCTATTTTGCTTATTTTCTGACATTGTGACATTTCCGCTCTCTTTTCCTGCCTTCACCATTCCTACGAGATCTGCAGTTTCCGGTCCTTGGGGGGATAATACATTCAAAACGTCTTCATCTCCGAGGCAATTTTGAGGCACCTTGTCCCCCATGGTCAATTTGTCACCATGTGGAATGCCAGGAGGTGTCCTTGGGGCTGACCACTGGTCATTGCTCTCCCTGACACTCGGGGAGAGAAAAAGAAGGAAACACAGATCGGCAGAGGGAGGGAGAGAGGAGCAGAGGGAGAATGAACCTGACAAAGGCCCTGAAACAGATCCGTCCCACTCAGCAGAGCCAGGGGAGTATGCAGCCAGGCTGTCAGCACCTCTCATTAGTCAAAGGCAGCCTCCCTGACAATGTGACACTGATTACTGAAAGCCCTGATTCAGACTTTCTCTCCTTCTCTGTGTAGCCGCAAACAGCGTCAGCTAAAGCTGCCTGCACGTGCTCTCTCTCTCACACACACACGTACACACACAAAAACACACGCTGGTTCAATCTACTCTCTTTCCACCCCAAAATGCTTGAAGTGCATTTCATTTCATTTAAAAATTCCCCTCCCATCTCCAAAGGGACGAAACCCTTCATTAAAAGGAGTGATAAAGGGCAAACGGGTGTCTTCCAGCTCTATTTAAAATCTATTTATTGATTTTCACCGGGTGTAAATAAATATTAAATAGCATTATTGTGCACAGAGGCTTTCACACTGGCAGGAGTGGTGGAATTAGAGGGGATGAAGAGTGGCGTTCGTTAAGAGTTTATCATTTTTATTGATCTGTCTGACATATCGCAGCACTGAGGAGGATCTGATTGCTTTTACTTAATCACTGCAAAGAGTTGAAGGGCGGACTGGAAGAAAGCATGAGGGGGAGCAGAGGGAAATAAGAATTGTCTCCAAATACCAAATACAGTGTCAATGCCGACTCTCCCGAGCTGTAGAGACACTTTTGTTTCTGTCACGTTTTGCTACCACACAGTAGACTGCACTATGTATTGGACTCTGGTACTAATATAACAAAATGCATCCATGTTGTTAAAATAAAAGTTCTTCTTCTTCTTTTTGCACCTCATTTGAATCTTTTGGCATCAGTGAGATCAGGTCTTGAATATTTGTGATCTGAGGGAAAACAGAGCATGATTTTTCATGGGGTTGTTTTTTGTCTAATGAGGTGAAATACTAAGATAAAATACAAATGCCTTCTTGTAACTATAATGTGGGTTGACATTATTTACAGAATAACCTTAGACGGCCTCTTCACATGCTGTTTTAACTCACACAGCCTTTTTTTCCTTGATCATGATCAAGGATTAGTTAACTCAATATCCTGTCAAGAAAATCTGTCTCATGTCTTGTGTTGAAAAAAAAGACATTAAAATGTTGACATCCGAGCGTTGGCCTTGGACATCTGCCGTTTTCATGCTTGTTCCATATGAGCAACGGAAGAATGTGAGTGTGAGTTTGAATGTTTATGTTAATGTTAGTACTTTATCAAATAATTTTTTCCATTATCTTGAAGCACAAGTCTAAAGCTGCTGAGAGATTAGTGAGAAATGAATGAGTGACCATTTTGTTTTTCAGGCTTGCATGAATACCCCTCTAGGAGGATGCTTGCACAACTCCACAACTCCATGGTGATTAAATGCAAATTAGGCACACAGTCTTGATAAGTGTCCAATAAGCCCAGTGTCAAAATAGCACATTAGACGGGGTTCTAATTAAACAAAGCAAATCCAAAGAGATTAGCATGTAAAACAGTTCATGGAAAAATAAACTTGCGTCTATACATTAGATCTTAGATATACTCTGTCCTACATTTAAAGTTTGTACTTGAAACAGAAGCCAATTAGCAAGTGATTTGTACCCCAACAGCATAGGGAAAATGCCCTATATAACAGAGAACAGAGAAAGTATGGTTAATGGGGGTAAAATTCAAAAAGAACTGAATGGTATTATTAAACAAAAATAAGGTTATTCTAATGTGTATATTTAAATATAGATATAAATGCAAAACAAAACTCTTTTGTCTCTGCAAGGGCAACACAGTTTAAATTAAAAAAACGATGTCCTGTGTCGTCTTGCATATCTTGAGGGACAGGTGTTCTACGTAAGATTAGCTTGTCCTTAAAGAATAGGTCAGTCAAATGGTAAGTTCATAACTCAATTACAGCTTTTAGATTTACAATGCTTGTCGTGGCATCATAGAAAATCGTGTAACTTCTGAGTCAGATTTTTTTCACAGCTGTATTTGTCAACTTGGAGTCCTAAGGATGTTAATATGGTTCTGAGAGACCAGAGCATGTAGCTTTCAAAAAGTAGTAATTTTCATGGGAAAGGTCATTTCTAATTGGTTGACTGAGTAGCAGTAGCGTCATTGCACTTAACCGCAAGGTAATGAACCTGACCCCTTCTAAGTCCTAGTAAGAACCTCAAGATCCTGTAAAAAAAAAAGTCCTTAAAGGGTTGTTTTTAACAGTGTAATAGGAGAGCAAAGATTGATTAGTGGACTGCTTTTCAAAACCTAGTGCCTACATTACCCACAATGCAACCTAGCCACTCACCTAGAGACATCACTGAAGGCAATTTACATGCAGCCTCATCTGGAGCCACAAAAGGCTGCAGTAGTACTCCCCAGGACCTGTAAACACACTTTAATATGTAGAATTGGTGGATTTACCCTTTAAGCCACTCATGCACCAGTTTGCCTTACTCATGCAGTTGTCTGACAGCAACGTGCTATAAATGTTCACTGGATGTCGCTGCATTGGCCCCAATAAATGACAAATATTTTGCTGACCGTGTTCATCTTTGACTGGAGCATTACCACACATAAAAGCCAACTGAAAAAAAAAAAATAATCGTATCCCTTTATTTGAACAACCTGTGGACGGGACACTGAATTGAGTTGGCAGACAAAACTGTTGTAGAGTCCAAGAGGAAATGCTGCAATTCAAGCCGTCCCTATAATATCACACTAATGCCATATGAGAAAGCACCAGGGAGGTTTAAATTAGCATAGGTGAAATGACAAAATAACCATTGAAGTTATACCCCCTCCAGAAGGAGCTTACACTGTTGCGATACTTAAAACTCCACTTAGAAGTAAGACGACAACAGTTGTGAGGTTTCTGCTGCCCAGCTGTGATGAGGACTTTAAGGTGGGAAACCCTCCCTGCCTCTGCAAAGAGCCCTTTTCATGTGGATTCTCTGAGGGCAGGCAGCAGGAAGCTTGACCCCTGTACGAAGAGTGTCCACCCTGCCCTTCAAGCACAGACTCTGCTGTTACCCTGGCCAGGGCAAGGATTAAAGGGAATTTGTAGGGAGTCCTCGACTGTGCAATTCTGACTTCTCCACTGTGTTTCCTAGTTTGTACCACCTGTGGACTTGCTAGGGGGAGTGTTGTCTGTTTGCCCTTGATTGATCCACATGGCATTTTGACCTGGGAGGACTCCATAGGCTCCACACTTTATTGGAAAGCCCACAGCTAGCTCCCATCGAAAGCCCAGAGTATTCCCCTCCAAGTCTCCAGTGTTTCAGCCTCCCTGACATGAATGGCAAGTAATCTCTCTTCGGCCTTCTTCATTTATCCACACTTAACCCTTTGACCAATTGACTGCCTCGCTTGTTTGTCAGCCTGCCTTCACAGTGATGCACATGCTACGTAGCACGCTTCTCATCGGAGTGCTGTTATTTTAGCTGCAATGCATCGCATACTGCCTACTTGTCAGTATACAGGGGGTATGTTATGTATCAGAGGCAGCAATCCTCCCCTCTCACTATCTGGGTTTCTAACAAGGCCAGGATAGCAGCCAGATTGACAGCTGCTGGGGCATTTTAACAGGCTTGGTGTTAAACTGCTAAACTCTGAGGAGGCAAATGAATGATTGGCTGCCAAAGCAGACAGAACACAAACACACTGCATTGGCTGTTACTATTTTCCAACTGACCATAAGCTTTGACAAAGAAAAAAAAACAACATATTTGGCTTTCTATAGATAATTTTCCAGTGCTGACTACTTGCATTTTTTTTAATTACATGAGTTTCTATATACAATAGTGAAGCTTACATGTCTTTTACAAGGCTGTGTGATTATGACAGTCACGGGTCATTCAAGAGAGGCATTTGTTGAGCAGAACAGTCCTGTTTGGATAGAAATTTAACATTATTGTCACTCTTGTCTAACAAATGTTTGGATGACATATTATAAGACATTTTTTGGCAACATTTTATAATCAGTTATAAAGAAGCTGCTCATTTATAATATGCGAAAAATCAAAAAAGAATTTATATAAATATAAACAAAGTATTTGCAGATGTCATCAACAAACCATTTAATTTAAATTATCATAAGCAAATCATCATATATTTCTATTAACATTAATTATTTATTGATACAAATGACTCTTATCTCATTAAAAAGCCATTTCAAGTCATTCTAAGCAAATAATTTGTAGGCTGCATTATTAATTTAAGCTGTTATTGATCAAATTCAGCCACTAAATGTAGCATTCCTTCTCCCCCCTTTCATTGCATTCATTTCACAACACCGCTGTTGTTCGAATCATCAAGTCGCTGACAGTTTGTGCGATTTGTGCATTTTTTCCCCCCACAAACTGGCAACTACCAAGACTGTTGTTCGCTGACGAAACAGATACCACGTGATACCGACAGTGCGCCATCGTGATCCTGATCTACAGAGAGCCTTCATCAAAATAAGACATTTAAATTCTCAGCAAACTCTGAGTGGAGGTGGTTGAAAGCTTAAAAAATAAGCTAGTAAGTGGACCTTGAGTTCTTGTCAAAGTAGCATGGAAGTACCTTGGAGATGTTTAGTTGTAGTAATAGTCATGGTTTGACAAAAAAATCCAAAGTAAAAGTCCACTTACAAGCTTTTTCAGGAGCTTTCAGTTGTCTTCATCAGCAGATTGAAAGTGTTAATGTGCTTCGAATGAAATCTCCGTGACCACGACCACTGAGCAAACAGCATTCATTGATGAAGACCATGTGATACAGTTATAAGCTCCAGAAAAGGCTTGTAGACCTAAAATTGTGCTGTTTGCGCAGCTCAATACTGTAATTTTGACAGAACTACGTCCTAGTTAAACTAAACTCTCTTCATGTCCACTACAGAAAATGATTTTAGTTTGTCAATTTACAAAATCCTCCCCAGTATCAGTTCGGCACATGTCAGTAAAATGCGTGGGTGGTAAATTCAGAGGGAAGGAGGGAAATGTGTGCACTAATGCTACGGTGGAATTTGCCAGTTTTCTGTTCTGTCACCTCCCTTTCTCTCTCCAAAACAGAGGGGAAGTCGAAAACACCATTTGTCAGCGCACATTACATGTCTGCTGTTATAGTCCCAAATGAAAGCCCAGTATGTGGCTCCTTTCAACAGAAGATGGTAACAGGCCGTGTTAATTGGACTTGGCTTGGGTCTCCATGAAGCCTTATTGTCAGCATGACTGACTGAGGATTGCGCGGCCAGAATTGCACCACTTGCATACATAGAGACGAGGGCACTAATGCAGAGTTTTGGTTTAAATGGAGACTAAGTCAATTAATAATAATGTCACATTAAAAAGTAACCAAAGTGTTGAAATTCTCACAGCATCTTCATTTTCTCCACAGCCATGCTTCAGCTGTACGCTCTGAACTTTAAGTGGAAATATTTGTATGCAGGCTACAACTGGATTTCTGTTACTGTCTAGCATGAGAGAGTCGGATTGATGGCATGGATTAACTCTCTACAAGTGCAGAAAAACTGTAGTCACTTTGAAGTTTCTTTTGGATCGGAGGCAGCTTGATAACTGCAGTTCGGTCAGGTTGCTTGACACCAGGACGCTTGGAGAAGTGTTCTTTTGACTTTTAAAAGTCAAAGTGGATGTTTGTGAGAAACACTGCTAATGAAGTACAGGATTGTCATTGAAACATAATAACGTTTATTACACTGATAAATCTGCTGATTTTATGAGTGAGCCAAATTAAAGAAATAAAAAATAAGGCATTAGAAACCAAAAAGAAAAACACAAAGATATACAAGATAGAGCGCTCCTTCAGTGCTCCGTGTACCGTAATGCAGACTCTATTAGATAAACCAAATACTAACACAAATCAACTTCAGCACAACTCAAGCCGAACTCAGCATATCTAACGCAATACACTATAATTCTGCATGGCTAGCTTCCCACCCTGGCTTATGGCGTTACAATATTAGCGACTGAGCCAGGATAGCCCTGCCCCGACTGCAGCGAGTGAACGCCATTCACTGGGACTGTGGTATGATTGGATTGAGGCAGACCTAAGCGCAGCTCGAGCTGCACTTATCAGCTAGCTGGCAGATAGGACTTGTCATACTGCCTGTCAGATCTGATGAGGGGACCACAAGCCTCACAATGGAGCTAAAATGCAATCTCCTCCTCTGCAGCTGCATGGCCTGCCTCAGGGACACGCTTATTAGACTTTGTAAACAGCCAAATGTGAACGCTAAACTGTAAGAGCTACTGTCAGGCAGGCTGCCTCAGCCAGCTAGCCAACACTGGGAGCAATTCTTTACAAAACTACTGTTGTAATAAAGGGATTTACAAGAAACCAAAGACTTAAGTGAACGGTAGGGCTATTGAAAGAGAAGACGTGGCCTCAGTAGTATATTGGTTAGCTGATGTTGGCTGTATTTCGTATAGCATGTCAAGCACTTGAAGATAAAATATGTAAAATTTCTGCATTCATATGTCTAAAAACAAATACACCCTATTTTATACTACATTGTTCAGTTGTGTATTTGCATTATCAAATTAACCCTGAGGAATTCAGATCATTATTCAAGGCAATGGTGCGTTTCATTTGGTCACCTGTCGCTTTAACTTACGAGAGCGAAGAAGGTAGTCAGCAAATGAGACTAAACATAACGTGAATATGACTTCAAAACATCACCTTGTACATGAACATTTCTGCTTGAGTCATGTCAATAGATTTTCATCAGCAGTGATGGTTGTTTAAAAATGAAGACAACAACTCCCATAATCCCACGCTACTGACGTCCTTTGGTTTGTTTTAATTAAGTTAAAAACAAAGAAAATGGAAATTTAAAGGGTAATTACTAGAATAGGTTCACATGCCTTTGCGCTCAAAAATCACATTGGTTTTCTCATACTGCTGCAGCACTGTATTCCCCCTCTGTCTGAAGCGCTCTGTTTTAGCTCCTGTCCCTCTAGAACACCCAGAGTCTACTTTAATTGGTCAGCTCGCACACGCATGAGCCAGCACCGCTGACAACACAGCAGCTGTACTTGACATTTTTAACTTTCAAGATATTTTGCACAAGAATCTATATAAAGCACTGAAGGATAAAGCAAAAAGGCAAACTAGGTATCCATTAAGTGTATCCATAGACAACTATAACTATTTAAAGTGTGTAATTACATATAATTAGATAAGAAATAAGATAACCCTTTATTAATGTCAGCAACAGCCATGAGAATGAAACACAAGAGAAGTGCAGGTAACCAAGAAAATAAGAATAAAAATATATAAGTAAAATTTTCACCATAATAAGTCCAAATAAGTCCAATCCGCAAACAACTACATTTAAAGTCAGTTCAAACCACCTTTGATACACTGCATGTTAACTGAAGGGGTTAAAGTAAAGTCTTGGAAAAGTTCTTCAAATTAAATTGATGTGAAAAGGTGCAAATGCCAAACTCCTCTAACACTCTGTAGAAACTGCATTACAGTTTCTCACATTTCCAACTTGGAAACTGTGTGAAGCTCCCTTTCAAGAAAGCCACAGAGGCACATTCTAACATAGATCTACCATGCGGTGCATTGACGTGTCTACAAGGGAAATAATGAAGAATGGAGTAGGAAATAGAAGTCTCCACAATGGAGGGCTGATTATCCTTTATTACCCTGTTCCTTCTCTTTCAGCTCTCACATCCCACCACCCAGGTACGGAGCCGTGCTGGACATCAGTCCTATTGAAACCAGCTTGCTCTTTTTCTTATTTATTTATTTTTTTAACTTGCTCTCTGTCTCAAACTCACTCCCACGTTTTAATATAATCCCTCTTTCTTGTTCTCTGATTATGGCCCTTTCACCAAATGCCTCCCAGTTCCCCTGAAATAATGATATTTAAACAAGCGGATATGCAGGGGATTGCCAGAGGAGGCCCGGAGACGTTTAATATCTGGCTGAGTACAAAGAGCAGAGGAGAAAGAGACCTGGTTGACGGGAAACTCGCTCCTTTTTCCATGGAGCACACGGGCTCTGTTCTGCTTTCCTGAGATCATTAATTTCTCCAAAAGAGATCTCCCCGGGTGAGACTCATTCACATGCAGATGGCACTATTCCTCGGGAGCCTCTATCGCTCTTTCTCTCTCTTTTCATCAGGCCATTTAGTGCTCCCTTTCTCTCTCTTTTGCTGTGTCGCCCCCTCCTATATTAAGCAAACGGTTAGCTTGGCAGCCTTAGGTGACATAGCACTCATATTTCAGCACTGGGGAACAGGAGTAATGCAATGTGCTGCTATGGATACATTACATGAGAATTTGTCTCTTTTAAAGTGAGCAAAGTCGGGGAGGGCGTCACTAAGTGATACAGGCATTTATCTATGGAGATCATTCCTCTTCTTTGCCCTATTATTCTCTAACCAGAACCTCCTCCTCCTTGACACATTGCTGAATAACCGGCGTCTCTGTTGTGATATGCGATGTTGCCGCATGTTACCAATGTCACGCCACCAGGGAAGAGCCCATATATGCTGGATTGCAGGGAAAATGTTCCCATGTTTCCCAACAGAGGGGACAGCGCGCTGCCCTTTGCTGCTGTCATCTCCATCGCGCTTCCATTCTCCCGCCGTGCTATAATGCTGCCGGAGTTAAAGGGCTCGGCGAGACCGCCGCTTCTACGGCTTACAGCAGCTCCTGCGTTGGTGTGCGCCACGGTAGTAATTAGTAATTAGTGACCCGTTACTGCATGCATTTGTGCAGTTACCCAGAGGCCCTAGCAGCTACTGCTAAACCCCCACCCCCCTCCTTTCCCCAGTTCATATCTAACCTGATAGACTTTGATGACACGCTTCTTTGAAGACCTGATCAAAGACGAGAGCCTTTGATGAGAGTGATGTTTGCTGTCGGTGAGGAGGAGGTAAGGGAGAATACCAATCGTCTTTTTCTGGGAGAGACAGACAGAAAGAACGAGAGGTAGAGCGGGATAAAGAGCTTGAGAGGAGGAGAGCAAACACCGAGAGTGTTTAAAATGAGAGTATGTCACCCTCCTTATATATTAAACTATTCTATATATCTCTATCAACATGTTTAGTTCATTATTCATGTCATATATTCAAACTTGAAATATGGATATCAAGGAACGCTTTGGGAATATCTGCAGCTGTGGTGTAACACCAAGAATATGTATCTTTGTATCTTCTAAAACATGTACACCTCTGTATTTGGATTTTTTACAGGAAGCTGACGGTTTTGGATTGCAGTCTGGTCTTATGTCATGACCTACTTTTTGCCCCCGCGTTAGGGCTTCTCATAGACTTATATGTCTCATATAGTGAGTAGCCTTACTCTTTATTTTTTCACTCATACAAAGAGCAACTTTTGCTTTTTTATCTTTCAACTCAAACTTCATGCATGTCAGTATTTACTTCAGACCCACAAGCTTTTATCTCTCAAATCACTTTATAAATACATTTCAGGTTCTTTTGGAGAACATAGACACTGCTTGCTGCACAGACCTCATGAGACTGCGCATGAACAAAAAATGGCAAGACGTCATCTTAACTCTTTAATAAGTTATTACAATTCATCCTAATTGGGACATGAATTTATGTGCGAATTCATCAACATTTGTCGAGACATTTCACTCAAAACGTGTTGGTGGTGTGACAGGAAAAGTCACAAAATAACCGAAGTCAATAGCATTCATCCGCTGGGGATCATGATTGTCTTAATAAAATGTAATTATAATACATCCAACAGAGATATTTCAGTCTGAACAAAAGTGGTAGAGTCACCGTCAGCCGTTCCTTACAGTGGAGTTAAAACACTACAACATCTCAGAAAACACAACAATATTTTAGAAAACACACTGACATTTCACAAAATCCAAAAACATTTCATAAAACCCAAAAACATTTCACTAAACACGACATTTCACTAAACAAGACATTTCACAAAACACAGCGTTTCAGAAATCACAACATTTCACGAAGCAAAACGACATATCCAAAATGTTGTTGTGTTTTGTGAAATGTAATCTTTGCTCTCGGGGCCAACTTAATTCCCAGAGCCATGTTACTAGCATGGTTTAAACCAACACGTGCAACACGCAGTAAGTCAATCCACTCTTCTGTTTTTGCAGCCTACGGCCTATTTTTCCACATTTGTCTGAAGCAGTCTGAATGATGGAAAGTCATGTGGCTTTGGCTTCAAGCGGTTACTGTTCACACTATACACACAGCAACCACCTGGATCACTTTCACTTTTTTTTCGGATGATTATGAGCTGAGATCTGAAGAGCCTTTTTTCTCTTTTAAGTGTCAGAAGGACATCTGGGATCCTGACTCTACTGTGAGTGAGTGTGTGTGTGGGGAAAAATAAACTGAAATAATTAAGGTGCTGTTCGTATCTATTTATAGTGCAACCTCTTACTTTGTTGCAGTATAAAGTATCAACAAAATCAATAGTCCATATTTCTGTTTATGCTTGCTCCAAACAGTTTGATTGTAATACCATGAGCGACCTGAAGGGGAAGTGCATTTAAAAGAGAGCAGGACAGGTGGTCGCCTGTAAAAGGATAACTACGCATACAAACAGAATAAAGATGGACACAGACAGGAAATAGCACTGAGAGGTAGAGGAACGAATGAAAAGCCGGGGTGACATGAGGTGAAACAGGTGGAAAATGAATTATGTCAAGACGTAGCGAACAACACCAGCGTGGCGTCTCCCTGCTTGTCATATGGCCTCGTGTCTGATTTTTATTGTTGTTGTGTTTCGCCTCTACAACCCGCTATACTTTGCCTGCAACGTTTGCTGCACTGGTGTCCTCGTGTGCCAGGTGAGAACAAAGCAGAGCACTGAACTCGGCATCTGTATTCAGGTGCACTAATGGAATCACTGAGGCTAAAATGGCAGGAGGTGAAAGGTGAGTGCACAGAGAACAGCAGACAGCTCCACACCGCTGCTGCTGCCGTCGCTCTGCCAAACCACTCGACTGTGATGGTATGGGAAGAGTGTGGGTTTCTCAGTGTGTATGAGTGTGTGTGTGTGTGTGAGAGAGAGAGAACGAGGGAGGGGAGGCGAGTGAGTGAGAGGTTTTCTGTGCGCAGATGGTTATGGAAGGACTTTAGCGATCAATTCTTTTTCTTCACTGGCATTCTTTTGTGTTAGTTATGCTCTGCTTTGGGGTTTGAAAGATTTGCTATTAGGAATGTGTTTTGGGAGTTACGCTTACAAAATAGCTATTGACTTTCATAAATATACTTGAAGGCTTTTCTGACATTTCTCAATATAGTTAAGCTCTACTGAAGATGTAGTACAGCGTGTGCAGACAAACAGGTTCAGGGCAATGCATGGCGTGATATGATAATGAGTCATTGATTTCTCTGCTTCTGAGAAAGGATTTACATAAGACATTTGTGTGGAAATCCAAAGGCCTATGATGCTAAAAATGACTGAATAAACACAACACACAGTAATTGTAGATCCTTCCAGACAGTGTGATCACTTAGTAGGTTTAAAAAGTCTGAGATCGCTGGTTAAAATGCTTCTTTTTCGCATTTGTTTCGAATGTCGACCAATTTTTTCATTACAGTTAATAGCGGTTCAGTCAGAACAGAGCAGAACATCTCAGTGTTTGGTATATCCAGCATGCACTCAAGCTGTCATAGACTCCACAAAACCTGTCGACTCATGTCATCCTAGCACGATCTGACAGTGTTCCACAAAGCTTCTTGTGATGTCAGAGAGCGCGTGGCTTTCTCAGTCTTCGAGTACACCCATAAATTGACAATGGGGTTGAGGTCGATGGGGTCGACGCCTGGGAAAGCAAAGCATTCTGCGACAACACAAGAACCTCTTTGGATCACTGTCAGATCATGCCGGGATAACATGAGTCATCAGGTTTTTGCATGTATGTTAGTCAAGTCTATCTATCCACAGTCCTCGTTTAGCCAAAACTATTCTGATAGTAGATGTGTTTCCATCTAATTGTCAGGCAAATTTGAAGAAAATGTTTGAAATTATGCAACAAAGACAAGAAAAAGGAAAATGTGTGTTACATGTGTTTCCATTAACTCGTTGAGATTGAATGAATAGTTTTGTCAGAAGATGGTGGTATAGGCTATGTTACGCTTGGCTGAAATAAACAGAGTAGAATAAGAAGAGGTTCTGAATCTGTATCAAACCAGCTGCTAACTGCCACTTAAACTCAAAGAACAAGAACAAACCAAACCAGGTGCATTGGCCATCTATGAGGTAATGTTACAGAAACATCCTCGAAGACAAAGACAGCAGACACAGCTTGTTCTTCTCTGGGAGTGGAAACAGCTGGTCCGTCACGTGAGGCAAAACTTTTGTTCAAAGTGTATTAACTCTTTTTAAATGAGGGGAGAAAACACCTAAAGCAAATAAACACATTTTTTTTAATTAAAATTAATTTTTGGAAATTATACCATTTCCGTTGCCCTTTTCTGATACCTCAAAATACACAAAAAAACATGTTAATGGAAAGATGGCTAGTATTTCCTCATTTCGCTGTGGCAGAGGGATACATCCTGTTGCAATGGCAAAGGCCTTTAATTAGAGCTAATTAACATTCAGTTTTTCTCATGCACTGTGTATTTTTGTGGACAAATGTGTCATTTTTAAAATACAAATGTAAAATCTTACATTGCATCCATGCATGTTTTCTTCCGCCTTTCTTTTGTGCTGCCAACTGTTGATCAGCAGACTAGGCTTAAAACCTAAATCATGTGATTTATGGCCCAATAAAAACCAAAGGAGACTTACTGGCAAAACCATCGCTCTGCACATACGTGAACAAACCTAAAGCAAAGAAATATTGGTGTGGGTGTGGCTGTGTGCGTGCCAAGACTCGTCCCAGAGTTCAATCCACTTTGTAATTTGTCTGTTTTTTTTTCCCCACAACCCCGAAACAGTTCAGCTCCAATCCAGTTCACGAACACAAAAACAAAGAGAGATCAAAAGTAAGCTCCTGTGGAAAGTCCACTTTACCGTAAAACCTTAAGGTTTATCACAAGCTAGTTATAGTGGTGCGGACTTTACAGAGCAATCTAATGCAACCGAGGGGAAAGCTGGCATATCTCTCCTACACTGAAGAACTCACTGTGCATGCAGTTCTGCATTTCAAGCTCTACTTGTGTAAAAGTAAAAGAAGTACCCGCAAAATGTAATCAAAGTATTTTAAGTAAAAGTACCCTGTGTGATAAATAAAGATTATAATTCCTGGACTTCAGCTGCTCTCCTTATAATTTTGTTTGTGGCAGGAAAATGCCTGCGAGCGTATACCAAACTATATGTATATCTGTGGGGAACACCAACTTCACGGATACCTCAGTGATAATGAAATAATACCTTTTCAGGAGATAATCTGATGTATTTTCTTCCTTTTACCACCCTTTAAAGTTTCCCCAATGAATTCAAATGAAAAAAACAAACACAAAGGTTCAAAGTATAAAGGGGTTCAGTGAAGATGAAAGAAACCTGCAGGCTGTTCTTAAGGCTCTGATGCAGGCAACAGCTGAGCGGTGACTTTCGATCGTCACACAACTCGACCGCAGAACTCAAAACTTCCCTCGATCAGAAAGAAACAAAAGACAGCTGAGAAATCTCAAGAGGGTCTAAACAGAGTTAAGGATGAGGTCTGCAGTGAGTCAACGACACGATCACAATGAGAATCACACTCACCTGGCTGTCATTCCCCACCGCTCTTAAAGTCTCTCGCAGTCTCTCTCCCAAAATTTGAGTAAACAAGCCTTTCCCACCACTACTTCAATTTTTACAGGAGCTCATATCCAAGCCTTTACACTGCTTTAACACTGATATTGAAGGAGCAGACATATCTTGAAATTGCATACAATATTTCTGAACACATCATTGCATGCTACCCCTGCTGGAAAACAAACTAGTCGCAAAAACACTTCCTAGGAAAAACCACACAGCAGGCAGGCACTAAAATCAATCCTAACAAGTTCAAAACAGAGGAGCAACAAGAACAGAAGAATGAGCTATATCCAATTAACTGTAGACTGGACAAGAGGAGGTAGAGGCGGCGTGCTGGCCGGATGCACCACAATTTTAGAAATTGCAGGAAGAGGCCCAGGCATCCAGTGAAACCGGTGAAACAGGTCAGCAGGTCAGGTCGTCTTTGAACAGCAGGTCCGGAGTCCAGAAAATCACCAGTTTATCTATTCATGTGTGAGCTCGCCCCGCTAGCTTGAATAATAAACAAGAAGCCAGCGTTCTGCCACACAGCTAGTGGGCACGATAAAGACTTAGCAGAGGGGAGCCAAATATTGTAACCAACAGAACAGAGCAATTATGTTGCAGTGATTTCACTGAGGACTGTTGTGGACTGACTCGACAGCAGTGCAGAGGGACCGTCTGTGTATGTTACAAAGAGCTTTGAAATCCTGTGATTTCTCTTCAAAGATAGATGGAGAGCAACAGCCAGTGGTCGTGGGCGCTCCAGTACAAAATGTTCAAATATCACAACAGATTAGGATATGATGACATAGTTTGTAAAATACATGAGAAGATACTGTAATATATCACCAAAGGATAAGTTAGTACAGTGAAGGCGGCAGAGAAGTTTTCAAAGGAGTATATGATTCGTACTAAGATAAAGGGATTTCTAGAGCAACCGCCAGCTCTCTCACTCCGACTATACGCAGCTTACATACACTTATCCACCATCAACACACTGCTCAGAGAGCTTCAGGTTTCAGATGCCCTCATCTGTCTGTTGGATGGATTGTAATGAAGTGCTGTATAGATATTCATGGTCTCCAGAGAATGTCCATTAACTTTTCTAATCCCTAGACTCAATCTATGCCACTATGCCAATCACCATAAGTGTTTCTCGACTTGTAACTGATAGATTAGACCAGAGACATTCATGTTCCCCAGAGGATGAAGCCTCACGACGTACATGTCTGTGCGGTGCACCATCAGCAGGTCAAGGCTTGCACTTATCCAGTGAATCCACCTACATCTACAAAAAAATATGTGGTACAGACATGCATGGTCCTCAGAGGATGTGTATCAATTTTCGTTGATCCCTTGACTTAATCCATAGGTCCAAGTGCTCACTTATCCTAAGAGATTTCTCAACTTGTAATTGGTGGATTGAATTTTGAATTCTGTCTTGCACTTTTCCAGCGAAATATCGTCTACATCTACAAGACAGATTGACAAAAAAAACAAAAAAAAATATGTGGACATTCATGGTTCCCAGACAATTAATCCCACTGACTTGTTTGATTGATTAAATGTATTATCCCAGAGGGAAATTGGTTTGCAGCGTGGGTACAAAATTAAACATAAAATGATAAAAAAAGACCACAAAAAAAGTCTCAAGAACTGATGGATGGATTTCAATGAAATTTGGTGCACAAATTCATAGCCCCACTCAGGATTAATTTCTTATAAATCTGGTGATCTATTAACTTTGGTTTGTGTAGAACTTAGAACCTAATTTTATTACAAGATCTCAGCAATTAAGTTCAATTTTATCAGTACATCTAGCACAGATGGCCAAAGCTTTTAAAATAAAACCAAAATTGCAACGAGCTGCAGTTTCTTTTTCAGCAATATTGCTAAATTAGCTTTGAATTAAATTACTCTTGCTATTTTGAAAGGGTTGTTGGTGCTAAAGTCATATTTAGGCAGGATTTAAGCACTGCTTAAATGCAATAAAATGACTCTACTGACATATTGCTGTTTCCCCCCTGATAAATGCAAGCACATATTGCAATTACATCAATTTCATCAATTAAGCTCAACTGCTTTAAGTGCTACGATTAAAAAAACAATAAGAGACAGAGAAAAGGGTTGTTTATAGTAGTCATGGGCCAAGGTGCAGTCATCATTATCATGCGTTTTGTCATAGATTGCTGATCATGGATCAACTTTGCTCCCCTTGACTCTTTATACACAACTCAGGTTTGCAAAGCACCAACTGAGTCAGGACAAAGTATGTCCCTCATGCAGCACAGATGTAACACTGAAGTAGCTCCTGTGCCCCACTCTTATCGTCATATGGCTACGCTCAAAAATAGAGGCCTGATGACAGCCTGGGCATCACTGTTATTTCAAGTGGCAAAAAGCACAAGAGGGACAAAGCAGTAGCCCCTAAAGGATATCGAAAAATGTTTTTCTCCCCAACCTTCCGTCTTTGGTTCACACTGCTCTGTCTCTCAAACTTTTAAAGACTATTATTCATTTTCGTCTCTTCCTTTCATTCAGTGTGTTTTACAGGTTATTGTGCTTGTCAAAGATCTTGAAAGTTAAAAGCCCAAAGTCTGCCCAGTGGGAGCTCCTCTCTCCCACAGAAAACACTGCTCCTGAAGTTCTGTGACTTTGTGACCTCATTACATGTCATACATTTACATAATTCATGCCTATATTCATGGTAGAAGTGAAGCTAACTGGGCACTGAAAATATAACAGAGCTGACCGAAGACATGGTGAGTGGTGCTACCTCAGACTTGTGTGAGCTGACCAATCAGAGCACACTGGGTATTCTGGAGGCGGGGCCTTAAGAGACAGGAGCAGGGCTGCAGCACTGGGCAATATGAGAAAACTGATGTGTTGGTTTTTTTATGGCATTACAGCATGTAAACATATTCTAGTAGTCCCAAAATAAAATTATGAACCTGAAAATGAGCTTAATATGTCTCCTTTAAAATTTTACTTTTAAAGTTTAACTTAATTATCCATGTTGAACATTAATTTTGTCATTGGTGTAGAGACTGGACAGAAACTCACATAATAGTACAGTGCATCTTTCAGAAATACAGCAGCTTTATGGTCCACACACATGTAGTCAGATCGGGTTTTGCAACACATATGTCATAAATGTATTTCTACACGTTTGTTGTACCTCAAGGATACACACAATGTGAGAAAACATTGAATGTAAACTTGTTTGTAGGAAAACTGCCTTTAAAGGTACCCTATGGAGGACATCTTATTGTTGTTCTTACCACTCCCTGTAGTGTGCTTCTACCCCAACCAGACACATCAACAACAAATACACACAAACACACACACGGGGAATGAGAACAGCTGTGTAAACCAAATCTGTAATATATGAATGAATTAAATATGTGACAGTTAAACATATGAGACACTAATAATACCAGCACACGCACACACAGGCACAGATTTAGTGCCAGCTGTCAAACACATAAATAGCAGCAGGAACAAAGGAATGCTTAAACCTTACTGTTGTGACAAACATTGCAGTTTTCAGCCCATCCCAGTTTGGTCATTTTTTGATGCTGCTGTGAATCTAATTTCAATTTAGATCATTGCATAATTGTGTAACTGAAGGCAGCTCATTTCTATGACTTTCTTTCTTTAGTATTTTGAAGGCCTAATGACTAAGCAGAAGATAGTGATGGAGCTAGCTAAAATGTTAATGTCCTGTTACCGTGGCTACTGCTGCATGCTCTTATTCCGAACAGAAACTGATAAAATATCAAAGGACCACTGTGAGTCAGGATAGGCTCGAACAGCTACTGTATTCTGCCCGAGAGTGAGTGAGAAGGAAATTGGACTTTGGAAAACTGAGAAAGGAAATTGGACACATTGTGAATGTCTGCGCCGAGTGCAGGCCCGGTCAGATGCCCTACAAATAGAGGAGTATGAATATGTTGCTATCTGCCTCGTGCACTTGTACAATGTTTACCAGCATGAGAATCCTGATGCATTACAGCCTCCTTGTGAAGCTCCTCACTGTTGGGTGAAAAGAAGCAGGTCACGCCATGGGGGAGACACATGACTCTGTACAGCATCTCTGAGCTGACAGTGGGAGGAAGCATTTCAAGAGGAACTGTTTTTTCCAAATAGGAGGATGAACATGAAAAAAACAAGAAAACTAGATGGTAATAGTTTAGTTTCTTTCAATTTTAATATACATGCCATGCTGTTGGTCTATTGGTTGTATTCAGAAATTACGTTTTATATGACATAGTAATCTAAATATAACTTTACCATCATCAGTGTTATATTTGAATCAATAAAAAAACATTTAAAACATTTTCCACAGCCACTCAATGCTTGCTTTATCAATTATGAGTTGCACTTACTTGGTGCAGCAGAGGTTTTATTTCTGAGCATGGAAAAAACATGTTTGGCTTGTAATCTCTCCTGTCATCCTCAAGGAAATTTTCAAGCTTGCTCTCAAACTGTCAGCAATTCATTTTTCTTCAGTCATGTTAGCAAGTGGCAACAAAACAAAGCACACACGGATTGAGTAGCTAAGTGGATGACTGAGTACCTCAGGTACTTATATACCAAAGAAAAATCTTATCTCTTAATTATGACTTACTATCTCAAAAATAACAAGAAAAGATCTCATTATTACGCGATCTGGATCTTATTATCACGAGATAACAGGATTTAACGCCGTTTCTTTGATCCATCGGATTCTGTGACTTGATAGGAACTCAAGCTACAGTATACAGAAACTGCAAATGTCCTTTCATACCTAATTGCATGCTTTATTTTGATAGCTGCCTTCCAAATGGTTGGTCTAATTACCATAGTAATTAGATATGATGATATATGATTTATCCACGAAGCATCCCTTGCTGTGGCTGCTCCTGATCAAACAGCAACTTCCAGCAGGTCAGAGTGAACAACATCAGAATCAAAATGTTGACACACATATCGTTATGCTTATTGTACTGTCAAATACTTAAACTCTCCAGCGACAATGTGCCGGATGCTACAGCTTATGTCCACGAATCAACCTCATGGACATCACAATATTACATCATCAAAACATCTGATTGGTTATTCACACGATGCTTATCACACAAATAATAACACCAACCAGATTGCAGTGATGGATAACCCCTTTCTCATAATTACAAGGAAACTATCTCATTACTGGGAGGTAATTTGGTAGAATTTCTGAGATTCTGATCTCATAGTTAAGAGATTGTTTTCTTGTATCTATATTCCATCTAAATTGAACATTGACTGACCAAATGTTATCATGTACATCTCACATATGGGTCCAGATGTAGCAAGGCAAGTAAGATTAAAGGGAACTCCACCACTTTTATATATATTGGAAATAGAAGGCGCCTGAATCTCTTATATTTTTTTTAGTTTTTCTTACCCTATTGTAGCAGTCAGCATCAAACGCCATACATTATTTGACTCAGGAGAACCTTAAGTTTCAGTCTGGTTCATTTGAAGTCCCAATTTCACATTTGCTGTGTCTGAGAATGGATTAATTTACCAGAATTGATTTTTTTTTGCTGTGAATTTAGGAGCTTCATCTTTTTATTAAAAAGATGGATATCACCCAGGGCGGTTTTCAGTGAAAAACAGGTATAATTCTATATTTAATTTACTGACCATGTAGATCAGTGCAATAAAATGTAATAACAGAGGACATTGAAGCAAAAGTGACTTTTTTCAGATACATTTATAACCACTGAACACAACAACAACAGTAGCTTGGCTACAACCACTGCCTGTTGGTCCAGGGGAAGAAACTACATGAGTTTCCTTCACGAGTTAATGCTGAAATGCAGAAGTGATGGCGTAATCGCATTCACTAGGGACCCAAACTAGACATGTGTGATGTCAATGAAAAGCTAACAAACTCCACTTCACATGACTTTTCAGTGCATATGGATAGGATTAGTGGTTGCATAGTTATTAAACATTTTAGAGCCATGGCTATTTTAAGCTGCTGCTGGCTGTCTAGGTCGTTCAGGGTCAGTTAAGTCACCATGGAAATTCCTATTCAGTCGGTTGAAACAGTTGTATAATGTAAAAGAAATTCAAGACTGACAAAATAGCCCCTGATGATGTCACGGTGATGTCATCAGCGCCATGACACATACAAAATAAACAGATCTTGAACAGAAATTGCATTATTCATTCATGAAATGGAGTGTAAAAAGCCATGGGCATTTACCAGGCAGTGATGGTCTTAGGAAATGACCCTATTGGTTGCATTATGGGAAATGTAGGATCCAGATTTGGGGATTGACCCATGAAAGGGACTAAAATCGGGAAGAGAGTGAATTTGTGAATTATGAATTTGTCTCTTTTGAAGAAGCAGTAAGTCAGCAGCTGTCGACTTCTTGAATATGCATATTATGACAATACGGTAAGAGATTCAAACATAAATTCCAGAAATAAAAATCAAATATAATCATATAATTTATTGTCTTACCTCACTATCAGCTTTAATGTTATGTGACTTCCATGCTTGGAAAAAAAAAAACAGCTTTTGTCTTTGGCGGAAACAAATACTTTATGTAGAATATAAATCAAATATCTAAAATAAAAGTGTAGCACAAAAAAAACAGGCAAAAAAGGGAATTAATTGTTTCATTTGTCGCTGCTGCTGTGCCCTCAGTTCCCTTGTAATTTCAGTCCTAAATCCACCCAGCTCTCTGTCTGTCTGACCAGTGGTGACAAGCTTCCCCACAGATCCCCACAGAGTATTGCTCTCTCTCTCACACACATACGCATTTTCTTTCCATCTGCCTCACTATCTATGACTGTCATTTTCTTTTCTCTTTCTGACACACACACACACACACACACACACACACACACACACACACACACCTGTGTCCCCTGTGGGTCCTGTTTGGAGCGTTACTTTCTTTCCCAGTGAGGCGCCATTGTGAAGCCGCCGCGCCTGAGGGGAGAGAGGCCAATTTAACCCTCCCTCCCATCACTCCTTGTCCCTCTCTCCCTTCTCTTCTCCCTGTCTCTCTATCTCTCTCTCTCCCTCTCTCTCGTCCCTGCTGACTTGTTTGTCCCACTGGTGTTTACCTCCTCTTCTCCCTCTCTTTGGCTCAGCGTCCACCCTGACAGCATTAGGCCATTATTTTTCTCCTCTCTCACTTGTACCCTCTCGCCTCACCCTGTCCCTCTCGTTCTCTCTCTCTCTTTCTCTCCCCACCTCACCCACCTCTTACTCTCTCTCTCTCTCTCGGCACCCTAATTGGCACGGCACTTTTTTCCCCTGTCATCTCCAGTGTTGCTTTGAAAGCTGCAGTCAGCCCAGCAGGAGACAGGAGAATGTGCGAGGCCCCCCTGCACTGACAAAGTCCAAACCACTGTTTTAGTATCATCATTATTCTAGTCTTTATTTGCACTACATGCTCCCTCAATAATCCCTAAAGACACTCATTTATACACGGGAGTAAACATGCATGCACTCAAGCATGCATATATGCATGCATATGATCCATGTATGCACACAAACTTGTGCTGTCAAACCAAGGAGGCGGAGTACAGCATATTATTTTAGCAGAGAGAGAGGAAGAGTGTGATAGATGGTACGTGATGCCCAAGGTATTCTCTTTACATTTAAGGGCGTAAATATTTCAGCGTCTCCTGCAGCTGTGTGTATGCATGCTATTACCCAGCTGCGGGCTGTCTTAGGCAGGGAAATGCTTGTCAGTTCTTCATGGGTGAGACCTTAGCACAGCTGAACCGTTACAAGGCCTCCTCAGGAGCCCCCATGTCGAAAATGGTAAGCTGTCTTTAGTTATTCATGATATGTTGCATTAGACTCGCCACTGAGGCTCACGTTATATATATCCTCTGTCGCACGGCACTCGAAGTACCGCACGTACCAACTTCGAGTCGGACATTCGCTGAGAAACAATGTGTGAGATTCGTAAATATTCATGATAAGACTAAATTCTCAAGACTTTTTGGCCTCGGCAACAAGTGAACGCATCCCCCTGCTATTACCCTGACAGTACTTGATGATATTGTTTTCCTGAAAAGACTAAAAGATTATCAAAGATGGGTTTCAGATGAAGAGATAAAGTATGAGAGAATCTGTAATGGTGCAAAAAAAGAACAAAAAAAAAAACATAAGAACTCCTCTTCACAACCCCTCAGGTCTCGTTAGTTAATTAGTCTCGTTAGCCGGCTTAAAAGTGGAATCTCCCCAAAGCCTTACGTAGATTTATCAGCAGTAATTGAAAGGTAATTCCAACTCCTGCAGGTGTAGCTCTGCCTGTGCTTCCAAAAGTGAAGTTAAAGGGGCCAAGCGGAGGAGATACGTATCTGGGGCTGTGGTATATTTTACGGCGCGGCCATGAGACCTCGCACCTCCTGTGCTTTCTGTCTTCACGTCTCGATCCTTCCCTCCTCTCGCTTTCAACATTGCTTATTCCCACACAGCCCGCTCTCACCACTCCCGTTTAGCACCTCCCATGTCCTTCCTCTATGCTCTCTCTACATTCCGCTTAATAATTTATCTGCGCTCCTGCTAAAGAGAACACAAACCCTGCGAAGAAAGAGACGAGAGAGGACTACCCCTCCAATAACACCTTTCTGCAATGCCACCACAGTCGGGAGCCCGAGGCTTTTTTCTTCTCTCGCTCTCTGTTTTACCCACTCGCGCCCCCTTTTCACAGCTCCCTCTCTTCCAGCCCCTCCCGTCTGCACGTACACATTATTTTCTACCCCGGAGCATGCCCAAGATGCCCCCAGCTGTGAGGAAATGTCAGACGTTTACCACCCACCACCCTCCTTACCAAATATGCACGCTCGCTCAGACACGCACACAAAAGCACAAGGGCATACAGTACCCATGCACCTGACATGCACGCAAACACACACACACGTCCACACCCTCTTTTTACACTCAGCCCAACGCAGGAAATCTCATTAGTCAGAGGGGTGTATGGCATTGATTTTTGCTTCTCTCTGGTCTTGGTGGGATCTGGTTTGGCACAGCCTGGCTCATGCTAGAGAACCCACAACAACACCACGGGTTAAGCCGATTACATTTTCGGGGGAGCAGGGAGACCTGAGGGGTAAAAGGATCCAGTTTTGTTCCACTCCTCCCTCTACATTTTCCCCCCTTTTTTTCTCCCCCTTTTTTCTCTCTGCTGATTTATTCATATGCTCCTGAGGTTTAGCCACCATGGGCTTATGGTTGCATTCATTGACTTGAGCTGGAAATGATTTCAAATTCAGTGGATTACATTTGTGAATATTGAATAAAGAGACAAATGGGGGGGGGGGGGGGGGGGGTCGGGAGAGAAGGGGGAGGGAGGTTGGAAAAGAAAAATCGCACAATGGTTTCACTCATACGGCCTTGTGAAAACAGACTGCACAGCAAACCAAACTGATAGCCATAGCCAGGTTAATGACTGAACGTTACCTTGCTGCCGGCGATATTTCAACATGGGAATAGCTGGCAAGCCGGCATAAATTTGATTAGAAGCTACTCATATCTGTCACTTCCCTGCCCTTTATCACCGAGCTTTGATCCAGCATTAGGTGTAGTTTGATAGAAACGCTCAGGGTATCATATTTTACACAAAGTCGGGCTGAATAAAAAATACACATCGCATGTTTTTTTCCCCTCCTGAAAACCTGCTTTGGTGTGAAAGAGTGAATGCATGAAAGGTGCGCCGTTAAGATAAAAAAAATTAGTATAGCCGAAGTCATTATGTTGCGTAGTGTCTGGTCATTTCATGCTCGTGTCCACTGCCAGATGGTGGAATGTGGGCCAGCATATGCGAGTCAAACTGGGAGAGAACAGAGGTCTCCCTGGTGTTGGCAACGTCGTCCCCGTCGATTGAATCCTCATTACCGTCCTCTCATAATTGCGTTATTCCTTTTTTTTTTTTTTTTTTTTATCGGATATTCTAATGGCTGCTGTTGCATGTAATTATGTAGCAATTATCTGCTTCCTTGCCTCAAACTGGTGTTCCATCGCTGTAATGCAAAGTCAGATTGTGTCTATTACGCTCCCGCTGGCACGGGAAGTTCACTCGGAGTACTGTAGGGCTACTTGATGGAGGACGCATTGAATGTTTAGCTAAACTTATCTAAAAGTCTAAATAACCTCTAGCTTTCCCTTCAATCCCGCTCACTGGTTCAGTTCCAGCACTGTCCGGCCCACTCTGTGCTACAGAAGGATAATTAGTCCGCAATCTCAGAGAGAAGGAATCATTGATATGTATTTTTCTCTCTCTATTTTCCTCCCCTCGAGTCAAGTTGATTCTTTGATGTCGGGGGCATGTATGAAATCACTTGATCTTTATTTCTTTAAGTTCATTACTTATTTTCTAGTTGTGTGCATGTCATGCATTTTTAACAAACCCTTTGAGTTGACTTTGTGATGTGTTGTAGTGCAGAACATCAAAGGGATCTCTCTCTCTCTCTCTGTCTCCCTTTCTCTCTCTCCCTCTCTCATTCTTTTTCGCCTTTTCATCTCCCTTTTCCCCCCTTTTATAGTCCGAGCTGCACGCTGAGAGCTTTTCTTTTTCAGCCAGAATTGTAAGAGAAAGGTAGAGGAAGGAAAGGTGTAGGATGGCCATTATAGTTTTTTTTTTTTTTTTTTGGGTCTTTCATTCTCATTCAGACCATTAAATATGGTTGCATGCCAGCGATTAGATAATGAACGCTTCCATTACTCCCGGGGGCAGGTTTCTTGAAGATTACATAAAACACTAAATTGCATTTCCCTGCACTTGTTGACCAAAAAATAGTGCCGGGGCGGCTTAATCTTTAGCATTTAATTAATACCTGTAGTTATAGTTGCATTCAAATCTGAACTTTTTTATTTCTAAAGAAGAAGTCTGCTATTCAAATAAAATGTTTCACTAACCCTATTCATCCTCGGGATAGTACACCATGCAGAGAGAATAACTATGTTGTATATAACTGAAGGATTTGCTGCTTTTTAAATCACAACTATTGGTTGAATAAGCCTCAACTTTGTAAAAGCATTCATTGTCCCTAGTTCATGACCCCTGTCATCTTTAGTGATTCTCTGACTTTATGTGTTTGACATTTGTGGCTTCGAATTGAAATGTTTTGACAACTATTGGATGAACTGCCATGACATTTGGTACACACACATGTATCCCTCACAAATAATTGTAAAGACAGTTTTTTTTTCATCAATGCCATTAACAGGTCAAAATTTAATTTGTTCAACTCTAAAAAACATGTGCTTATCAGCCAATGTTAGCATGCATATAAAATGGTAAGAATTGTCACTGTTAGCATATTAGCAGCGTGACGATTGACACGCACATAGGCCCAATGTCAGGGCAGCAAGGCTATTAAATAAAACACTGATTTTAAAGTCCAGGACGCCTATGCATTAATGTTTAAAACGAAGTATATGAAAAAGAAATGATTGAAAGCAACATTAATGTAACAAGGCCAGGTACCAGTGCTACCCTGCCTAACATAAAAACATCTGCTAGCTAGCAAGCATCAACTAACATGTTAACACTAATGCAAAGTTACAAACATTAACCTTAGGCTATAATACTGTGAGGCACGAAACTGCAACCTCAGCTCAAAAGTTCCCTCAGGCACAGCTTCTCTCCAGCTTGGCGGCTTCTTGGTGAGTTTGATTAAGTCTCCTGGATGGCTGGCACTAGATTTGTATCATCAACCACAGCCCGGTTATCCAGCGGTTCTTACCAGGCTTTAAATCGAACCTATGTGTACAGCATTTCACTTGATGTAGCCCAACAAGAGATTAGAATCTCAACAAAAAACACTTGTCTAAATATCATATAGACAGGAAAGAGGCAGAGGAGAAATCAGCAAAACAATGCTGGGGCAGTGCAGGCAGGGCATCAAGGCCACTGTGGCTGCAGGGCATGTAATTTTTTGAGGGGCGAAAGGCCAAACTAAGGAGGCATGGCAGCCATGGTTGTCATGAAATTCCTGCCCTGATCACTGGCATTTAGCTCAAAGCACTACTGTGCCTCACAGTGCTGCTAGCATGGCCGTTTATTGTTTTAGCCTAAGACAAATGTACCCACTCCTGGTCCTTGAGACAGGGCCGCACATCAGGGTGGAAAAAGGGGGAAAGCTTTCTTGGACCCAGCCACTAAGGGGGTTCCATGGAGCCAGCAATACCCATGTTCATCCTAAATATAAGCAACACTAACACATTTTTTAAACTAAACGTACTATTACTTATTAAAACAACAAAAGTACAACATTTATTTTTTGTTGCTTTAATAAAATCTTATATATAATATGATCCAAACTCACTAATGTTGGAATGAATTTCCTTGCTATTCCAGGACCTGAACTTTGGAGGCTAATGTTACAGCTAACTAGAGGATGATATTAATAATAGTGAAGACAGTGATGTGTTTATGTAGGAGTGAGAGCATGCACATACATTGATATGAGTGAAGCACATTTTCTGCCAGCCATTTCTGAGGGCAGGCCTAAGAGCTACATGTTGGCATCTTTTCCATCTCTCCCTCCCCTGCCTACAACTGCTTAGCTCCTTGAGGGGTTAGAGCAGGTAAATAGAGTTGTCGGGCTCTCCACAGTGGGAACCACTGGCCTAAGACATATAGGAACATTTTCCCTAGCCGTAAGGAGTGGTCACCAAACATGGACATATATGGGTTTCACAGGACAGCAGTGAAATCACTGTTAACACACCAATAATTAACTAACGAGACATGAACAGTAATTATACTTAGCAGGTACATTGTTCGTTCAAGTAATAGTCCTTTTTGTTCATTGTCGAGGGCAGTCTGCATGCCCAGAGCACTGTGTTTCTGTGTGAAACAGAAGCAGGCATGTCAGTCTCACATCCTCTCCCTTATTGAATCATTTACGTACCTTGCACTTGCCATTGA
The DNA here is from genome assembly GCF_040436345.1 of Pagrus major. NCBI lineage: Eukaryota > Metazoa > Chordata > Actinopteri > Spariformes > Sparidae > Pagrus > Pagrus major. The sequence continues at coordinate 19,745,946 of NC_133232.1, read as the reverse complement.
CATATCCGAGACCCACGTCTGTGAAAACATTGACACACACACACTCCTCCATCTGTGCCCTGCCCTCGCCAGACATCTTGTGGCCTGCAGGGCAGCAGCAGGGTGTGGCCTGCCCTCGAGGCACCAGAGGGGTGCCCTCTCGCCTCGAGGCTCTCAGCAAGCCCAGCTGCGCCATGCATGGTCCCTGCCCTAGGGTACCAAGAAAGTGTGTCGCCTGCCTCTGATTCCTTTTCACACACTCAGGGCACTAGCCAGCAAAAGTTTACTTGATAACCTCTTGCTGACAAACAGATACAAGCTATCGAGGCCTTCCAGATACCATCTGTGCACGCTTCACTTCACTTCTGCTCTCTGTCACAATAAAGCATAGCAGTCAACATAGAGACACAAAGTACTCTGTGCTCATGTCATGTTATAATATTTTAAAGAATAGCAAAGGAATAGAACAATTCTTCCACAGTCCATAGCTTGATTGAAATAAACTTTCTTTTTCATATAAATTGCTACATATTTTGCACCTCCACGCTTTTGCACATGGTTGTCTGAATAGCGGTCCTTTCTCGGCTCAACAATTTGCCTCACTCTTGGGTTCCTCTCCCACATGATATTCAGTGCACCAGCTAAAGCCTGTAATCAACTTAGTGAGCATATTCCTCAGTGAATGCACACTGTTAGAGATGTGAATGTTCAAAATGGAAAGGCTATTTCAATTTCTCTTTCTTCTGTTCTTTCATTCTTTTTTCTTTTTGTCTTCTTCCATTTTGCTGCCTGTGTTTTCCCCTCGTTGAAAACAAAGTCAAAAGGATTAAGAGAGGATGGAGGTGGAAAAGCGTTACAATTGGAGAAGCAGGTAGGCTGCAACTGTTCATTTTCCAAATTAGAAAATACTTTTCTGGTTTAAAATGCTCTTTTGTTTTGCATGATTTAGTCATTCCATCCAGTGTTATGGCGGTGAAAGGGACAGCTAAGCTTTTGGCAAATCAGAGTGTAAAAATAGCCAGAAGTCGCCTTTATATTGTTGTGCGTCATCTTGGGGTCTGTTCAGTGGGAGGTGAGTGAGGGAGTCAGACAACTGTGCACAAAGCCTTCTTGGTCAAAATGATATAATAATATCTATATATATACATCACAATATAATCCATTATTTGTGAAAAATAAATAAAATATTTCATCTGCTTATATAATTTTTTTCATCTTTTTTCTGCACCAAGAGTCCATACTTTCTTTGCATACATGTTTCGAGTGACTAGTAACAAAATACAGCACACTCTCAGTGTCCAACCAATCTGAATGGAGTATTGAACGCAGCCAGTGGAAAATCAGAGGAGTGCTTATACCTGCACGGAGCCTCGGCAGCTGTTGCTATAGAGACTGAGGAAGCTGTGGGCAGAAGTTTCTTTTGGATTCATCGCTGGTGCTGTCTTATCAGGTCCTCTGCTTCCTTTAGCCTTTGGTTCCCTCTCTGATAATTCACCACACACGCACGCACGCACGCAAACACACACACACACACACACACACACACACACACACACACACACACACAAACCCCTGAGGTCTTGGACTTAGGAAATATTCAAATTCAAGACATACAGCACAATGTAGCAACTGGCAGTGAGTCGAATTATAACAGATATAATATGTAGTATTTATGATATAATATAAAATGTGTCATTTTTTATTAGCTGCAAAATAAAAATGCAACCTAAATATAAAACTAAACTAAAATGAACTCAAACATATTTGTATTGTCATTTTGACCCCTTGTATATGTGTATCATCTCCAGGCAATGCAATTTAAAGTACTTTTCCATGTGGGTAGAGCCAGAAACAATCTATCTTAGGTCAACAGAGAGATTGACAGATAACTGATTAACAATCTTACATTTTAAATTAAGCAGTACAGAATTAATTACAACAATTAGAACAATTACAAATGACTGACTTCTCAGAACTCTTCTCTTAACCCATTCTGCCATACAATGAATTTTAATCAAGAGAGACACTATGAATTGTAATTATATGTGTGTGATCTTTTCAGTCTTATTACAGAGTTTTAAACGTGTTGGTCACCGTGAATTTTATACCTTTTTGAACTTGAATTTAAACTTCAACTTTTGTGCTTTAAGTTTAATTTTTCTGCTTCTCTACTTTAGATTCTGAAGTAAATACTGAAGGCACAGTGTAACTGCTTAAGAAAAATGACACCATCCACATATAGATCGGTTCCCCATAAATCTTGCTTTCAATATACGATTTGTTCTGCCTCTGGGCTAGATTTTTCTTGCAAAAATGAAGGTTGCATTACGGCACAAAAAGAGCTTGTCTGCCATTGCGGAACCAAAACAGGAGGTCCCCATCCCCGGGTACTGGTGGAACAACTGGAACAACTGTAGAAACTCTACACTGCAAAAGAGTGTGCTATTTTTTAACTTTTTTAACTTGCCACACCACCTTACATCTAATAACCGTATTGTTTGTATGGGTGTTAAAGGTAAATGAGCAACCAGAAGTAAAAAAATAAAAAAATAAAATTGCTTTATGTTCAGCCTGAACACACTTTTATTTGATACACCCCCCGACATGGTCAGCCAAGTGGACTACACTGTCGCCATCAGTGAAGCATTTTCTGGGCTAATGGATATTTTGAGACAAGAAGAGGAAACTCGACTTGCACTCTCTGTGGCTTTCTAATTTGTAGATATATCTATTGATTTCATATGTTTTAGTATAATCCAAAGGGGGAAAAATCATTTAATTCATTTTTACTATTTGCTATCATGCGCAAGAGGCTGTGTTGTTGTAGCGAACAGAGCCCAAGTAGAGAGAGAGAACAACCTGGGAGGAGATGTCAGGGAGGTTTGCAATTACCACACTGAACTCTTTTTTTTCATGATGATTGTAAACCACTCCAACTCGAGAGGACTCTTTGCTTTCGCACCGGATGTGACAAGACTTGAAAGCTCAGAAAATTGTCAGAAATGTCCATATATATATGTATATATATATATATATATATGTATATATATATATATATATATATATATATATATATATATATATATATATATATATATATATATATGTATATATATATATATATATGTATATATATATATATATATATATATATATATATATATATATATATATATATATATATATATATATCCTTTTTCAAAATGCCTCTATGAACATCAGTCAAAAGAAAGACTAGGAGCTATACAGTGGTGTTGGACTAAAGTAGGGCAGTATGTGCAACTGGGAGTAAATGTGTTCTTAGCCTATCCCACTCTGAAGTATTTGCGCTGAAGTGGAATAGAGAGGCACATCTATCAGAACACACTCCAACCAGATCCATAGCCTAAGGCAGCGCAGCCTGAAACCTCCAACACCACAGACCACAGCCATACTCCTGCTGGCACAGTGGCCCTTTCTTAAAAAGGCATTTACACTAAGTACAGTTACATGGAATATGCTTATTCTCAGTGAAGTATGTATCCACTAATCTGTTATATGTTATAATTCTTCAAGATTCTGATGATGAAAACCTTTCTGCAAATTACCACAGCGTGAATATAAACACATTAATAAAAAAATCCAGAGGAGCTCCTGCTAAGAAGAACAAGCATGGGGATTTTCATAATAATATGAGCTATTGTTAATTATGTAATTACAGTAATGTACAGAGTACAAATCCGACACCAGGTGCTCTCTGCTTCCATTATTGTAATTTATTAAACTGAAGTAGAAAAGAGAAAAACAGAGGGAAATCCTGTGAGGTGGATTACTAATAAGGGACAATGTAAGTGTAAAAAAGTAGATTAATTGAGAGGCTTAGAGTGAACTTATTATAATAAAAATAACAGTGAGACAGAGAGATCATAGTTCTGTGAACATCAAACTCCTCCCCGACCAGATGTCATGTCTTCATGAAAATGCACTTATTCTCTGGAAAGTACGTATCCTGTATTCTGTTATATGTTATATCTCTTCGAGATTTTCAAGATGAAAACATTTGCGCAAATTACCACAGCACGAATATAAATACATCTGTAGGAACATCAAATCCAGAGAAACTGCTACTTGAGGATGATGATTGTGCTTTAATTAAAGAAAAAGAAAGCATGGGGATATTCACGATGGCATGAGCTATTCATAATTATGTAATTACAGTATAGGATGTAAGAATCAGATCTCATTAAGCTCCATGCTTCCATTGTTGTAATTTCGCAACCAAGTTAGAAAAGAGGAAAGAACAAAGAAATCCTGTGAGGATGGAGTACTATTGAGAGAGAATGTACATGTACAAAAGTAGATTTATTGAGAGACTTAGTCACAGTGAAGTTGTAATAAAAAAAAAATATTTTAGAGGAAAAATTGAGTGAGGAGTAGGAGAGAGAGAGATCGTAGTCCAGTGAATATCATTTTTAAAAAAAGCAAATTATAAGTTTTCTCGAATTGCAGAGACACACCAGTGACAGTGAAGAAAGAGGGAATAGGATTTTGGGGAGGTTCTTCAGAGGCGCTCCAATTTCACACTATCAAATTAAAGTGTCCATGTATCTGAGGATGGATGAGTGATATTCCTGCTAGGTGCTAGGTGCTCTGCAATTCCCATGAATAATTTGAGTGTGTCACTGTGGGCGGTCCTTTTAAAGGAGATTGTGCAGGCGGGGGGCCGGGTAATGATAGATATACCAGGTTTCCCTTTCATCCCCCTCTTCACCTTACCACGGGTTAACAGAGGGATCCTAAAGGTAGGTAAGGTGAGTGAAAAGGCTACAACCAGCTCTGTATATTTCTTTAAAGCTATAGTCAATGTGTCTTCCTTTAGCCATTTTTCTTGTCTTTTAATTTTGTTTGTCATTCATTATGCAGATTGTAGCATTTGAGGACAAGCTAAGAGCATTTCAGGCATTTCTCCGACTCTTCATTGGATATTTACATCCATAATCCAGATCTATAAACCTTGCCAGTGGAGAAAAAAAAATAGCCTGAAACATCCTCAGCGCCACAGAGAACTCCCACACAGCTTCACACTATCACTTGCTGCCAAGGTGGCAGCTATGGTGACAGGGGCTAAGAGGGGAGCCTGTCATTTGAACAGAGAGGCTGGAGGGAGACGACACAGGGAGCAGGGACTCAATAAAGTGTTGTGAGAGAGCCGACACGAATAAAATGAAATACGGGGTGTGAGAGTGGTGGCGAAGTGGTGGTTAAAGAAAGAACATACAGATAAGTTAAGGAAGTGGCCACATTTTTATTTTAGGTTTCCTTTTAAATACACATTAAAAAACATACACACTGTTAAAAAATATTACTGCAATTTTACAGTGAATTACTGGCTAATAATAGCAGTAAATTTACAATAGTATACTGTAATCATCACAGTAATAAAGATGAAATTCTGTTTCTATAGTAACTTAGACACAATTTGGCTGGGAAAATACATTATTTTGTTGTTATTATTATTTTTATTATTATTATTATGATACTGTATTAAACAGACTGTTAGCCGTCTGCCTGTTATCACGTTAGCATGTGTACCATGTTGGAACACGTTTAGGCCTGTTAACCTGTCGTTAGTATGTTAGCATGTTAGCCTTTTAGCGTGTGTACCTCATTGTAAAACTACAATATTTTATCGCTCAGTTACTGTATGGCGCTGTACCCTAGTTACAGTATTTCCTTGTGATGTACCATGTTGATTTTTTTCACGGTCGCTTCAGAATGTTGCTTAAATTTAAATTTATATTCCAAATAATTACCCATCATGCACTGCAAAAGCATAATTGCAACTTACTGTGAAAACCAGGTGTTTGTTGCAGTGGATATATACAGATCAATATATATGTGAGCAAAAAAATGTGTGCTCACCAGTCATATGTCCATCCCACAGTAGCCTCCCGCTTTCCTCCACCCTGCTCTGTTTCGCCCCCAAGGCTGAGAGTTGATGTGTGACTGACAGACAGCCACGGACAGCTTGGTTAGACACACCACACTCTGGGGAGGCCACCAAGACTGAGTAGAGGGGGATGGAGGAGAGAGACGAGGGTGGAGGGGGGGGGGGGGGGGGGGGGGGGTCGAGCTGACGGAAGGAGTTTTAGTGGTGGAAGGAGTGAGGGGAAAAAAAATCAGGGGGGAATGAGTCAGAGAGCTAAAACACTAAGAGAGAAACAGACTGAATGAAGAAAACACATTCCTTATGATTAATACTTAATTTGTCACTTCTCTTTTATTTCCTGCCAACTTGCTTCAAACATGCTCTGCTCGCACCCCATCAAGGTCGTATTCTGTTCGCTGTGATAAACATTGATTCGGAAGTCAGGCAGAGATACAGGCATTTGTACAATGTGAAGAAACAGGCCTAATGGTCTTAGCCTTGAAACACTGTGTGTGCCCTATCCTGACAAAATGATTAAGACTCAATTCAACATAGGCCAGGAGAACATTCACAGTTAAATCTTAAAGGCAAGAATCTCTCCCTTTGAAAGGGATTAATTATTCAACACATCTAACATAGAGGTAACAAAAGGTTGCAGATTGATTCAAGTGAACTTCTGTTTCCGATGGCTTCCTCTGACTTTGAGCTTTGTATTTTCTCATGTGTTTCCATAAAGGTGTTTTGTGTTCATGTGTTTCTGTAAAGGTGTTTTGTGTGTTTCTGGGAGAAGATGAATGCTTATGTCTGGGTATCTAACCTATGTTTCAAACCATACATGGATTTTTTTTAACTTTGGAGTGATCCAGGCTAGCTGTTTCACCTGCTCCTAAACCTAATGCTCTGAAAAGCTAGTTGGCTCCTGGCTGTTTAGCTCCATAATAGCAAGCAGAGGTTTGACACTTGCTATTTTTTGGCTTTCTTTGGGTGAGTTAGATAAGAAGCTGGATACCACTGCTATATATGTGCAGTAAATATAAGCTACAGATATGAGCACTGGTGGATATTGGTGCCCCATGTTCGAAAAAACAACATATAAGTGCCCTCTTGGGACCGGGCTAGCTGCTTCACCCTAAGCAATCAAATTACACTTTGATTATACATAATGAGAGCTGATCAGTGATGAGCTGCTTTCATAATCTACCATCATATCTCACCAAGGCTGGATTTAACAACTGGGCAACTAGCCCAAAGCACCAGAGCCCAAGGGGCCATCAAAAGCCCCAGGCACATTGTATTGCAAATCATTATTAATTGTAACTTTGGTTCAAAATGGAGGTATGATATGGATCCTGCTTTATTATCTCATTTTGAGACCCTGTCTTGAAGGGGCCCTGTGACAAAAACCTACATTGTTTAATGATACATTTCATTTATTTTAATTAATCATATTAATGTATAAGAAACACGTTGGCTCATTCTCTCCCTTTTAATCCGAACAACTATTAAACTAGAGTTGAGTTTGAGTCTCGTGAGTCAACAATCAGAATGACAGCCTGAGAACACTCTGTTCAGTTGTGCCAGGATCAGGATCAGCTGTGTGTGTGTTCTCAAGTCTATCATTGAACTTTCTGTCATTGCTGCTTTGACAGCTTAGCTCGTTCTGTATTGTGATATACAGCAACAAAGCAGAAGCATCTACAGACCTATCAGGGTACGTGAGAGTTTTGGGTTGTGTGATATTCTTTCAAGTCTTGGTGCTAGACTAAGATAACTAGCTGCTGGCAGTAACTTTTACCCATGAACAAGCACGTTTCCTAAAATGTCGACTGTTTTTTTAACACATCATTGGCAAGTTTGGCAGATTTTTGGCAGATCTATAAAACAAGGACTCCCTGCTGTCTGTATGTATGTTAACATCCATCCAATCTAGTTCAGGCTTGGCAGGCTTGTTGCTGAGGACCAAAGGAAGCGCAGTGTCAAATCTGGAGCAATTAAGATACAAACGCCTTCTATAATAATAATACATTTTGAATAAACAGCTGTGTCACAGTGCGTGGCTTCAGCGCTCTGCCTTCATGGCTCTGCAGACTGATGCTGTGCTCACACGTGATCCCTTTCACATAATCTCGTGGGTAAGCAGACATAAACAAAGTGGAGATTAGCGTGATGCAACAACTTGCGGTCCTAACGCGTTGCAGTGAGAAAATAAGCAAACGAAGAAGGTTAAAACAAGTCTGGCTGTGATGGGGGACGTAGTCAACACTGGTTTTCTATTCTTCAGCGAGTCCTGGAGATGAGATTTTAAGTTTCTATCAACAGCACTATGCTCGCTAACATTAACCTCAAGAGCTAGAATGTTCAGCAAACATGTTTGATATTAACTAGGGCAAATTTATGGATTAGCCTGTGAGCAGTTCAGGAGGCACAAGACTGGAACTGAACTGAACCGGGGCTGAAGAGCATCTTTTGAACGGGCTCTGCACTAGTTAATTAAATTTTTCTTTGAAACGTAAACACAAATTCCTCAAGCTGAGGTATTAAAAAATCATCCTTTTAGTATTAATACTTAAACTCAGGTATCTTATTGGCACTGGTATTGAATTTTTTCAAATGATTAATAGCATTATGTGTGTATGTGCTGTCACTGCGTACCTTAGCTGAGGACCTTTAGGGGACCAGTTGAATGCTGACTGTCACTCTCAAACTTATTCATATTTATTCAACAACAGACATCATTCAGATTCATACCTCTACATGTTTATTTGAACAATATCATCTCCCACTTCTCTTCATCTTGAGATGCCTGAGCTGTAAATCACCTTTAGAAAATATGCCATTTTTACAGCCAGTGTCAGACCTTGGCCTGTAATCACATTTCTTCTTCTCCTTTTTCCTTGCTACCCTTCATCTCCTTATCAAAGACCCAGCCTTTTAATCCAGCATGCCTCTATGGTCACATTCAGTCATGAGTGTCCTGGAAATCCACCCTATCTCCTCTTCAAATCCATGCAAATCACAACATCTAAGAGCAGCAGAGCTTCCTCTGAGACAGAATTATGCACATTTGGGGATTGGACAAGTGAAGAAGGGAGGGGGGGGGCGGCATGTAAACCCCTCTCTCATCCTCAGCAATGTTTATGTCATGCTTCCCTTCAAAAGATCTCACACGTTCTTTTAAGTTGGTTCAATTTGGCTTCGTTTGGCAGTGTTAAGCAAGCGGGAGACAGTGAGGGGGAAAAAGTCCCAGGCATTTTGGAAAGATAAAATATTTTGTCTGTGTTCCAGGGGTTGGCTAAGTGCTGGGCTTTAGAGAGTGTGTGAGGATGGGTGTGTGGGGCGGTGTTGTTCGACAGTTAAATCTGGGTGCAGAGAGGATGAAGGATAAGTGTAGGGTGACTAGAGCGGATTGACATTACACACGCATATTGTATGAATGGAAGAGCTTGCACACACACTAAGGTTGGAAGTGAGGGCTGGGGTCACATCTGGGTTTGAGTTTATCTCTTTCTGAACTAATACCAATATGTATTATATTTCAAGACTTTATATTGTGATTGCTGACATGTTTGGCACTGAAGTGGCAATGCGATTATCCGACATTAAAGATGCCCGTGAACCCCTGAAACCCTTCAAAGCTACAGTTTACCAAAGCTGCTGCATGACTCAGTGAGGCAGTTTTGTTCTAAATATAAAGGTTGCAGACAAACCACCAATCAGTTGTTTTACAATTTGAGGTGAGAATTTACAATAAATTTACAACATTATTTCACCTCTGCAAATATCCATCCATCTGTTTGCTTGTTTGTCTGATGATGTTCCTAAAGAGATTCACAAAACACCGTACAAATTCTGAGTACCTGTCAATAGATGATGAGGCTAACCCCTCATTATGAGCCCAATCAAATTACACTTTGATTATACATAATGAGAGCTGATTGGTGATGAGGTGCTTCTATAATCTGCTATCATATCTCACCACGGCTGCATTTAACAACTGGGCAACTAGCCCAGGGTGCAATGTATGGCAATTGTCAATTAATTGTAACTTTGTTTGGAAATATGATATGGTTCCTGCTTTATTACCTGGTTTTGAGGTCCTTTGTCAAGACCTTTGTTGTTTCATCTGACATTGTAGATATCAATTAATTTCATCTAATGAGACATGCTGGCTCATTCTCCCCCTTTTCATCTGAGCAACTGTTGAGCTGAGAGTTGAGTTTGAGTCTCAACAAGCAGAAGGACATTGAAGCCATCACACACTCTTCACCCTGAGAACACTCTGTTCAGTTGTGCCTGGAGGATCAGCTGTATGTGTGTGTGTGCGTGTGTGGGTGAGTGCGTGTGTGTGTGTGTTCTCATGTCTATCATTGGACTTTCACTTGTGAATCTGTCATCGTTGTTTTGACAGCTTACAGCTCGTTCTGTATTGTTACATACAGCAACAAAATATCAGCAGAGTTTATTGAGGAAAGCTGAATCGTCTAGAGACCTATCGGGGTAGTGAGAGTTTTTAAATGTTTTTTTTTTTAATTATTGAATTCAGTGCAGTGCCAGTTAAAAACATGCTGTTCAGCACAGATTATCTTGTAATGTGCGGGGTTTGCAGAAGCACCGGTAAACATTCAAGCCCTTGAGGCTAATGTTAGCGTGCATACTACTATTGACAGAAACTTAAAATTTCACCTCCAGTTCTCGCTGAAGAATGAATGCATTGTTGTTGCACAGGCTAATCTCCATTTTGTTTACGCCTGCTTTCCCATGAGATCACGTTACAAGGATCACATGTGAGCCCAGCTTAAGTCTACGGAGCCATGAAGACAGAGCGCTGAAGCCACGCCCCGGTGCAACACAGAGAGGCGTTCGCTGTTTATTCAAAATGTACTTTTGAATGTGTTGTTTGTCCAAATGGCACCAAACTCGACACTGCACTTCTTTTGGTCCTCAGTGACAAAACTGCCAAGTGTAAAGTAGACTGGATCAACAGCTCTTGAGATTTGCGAGTAACAGACAGACAGAGATTCTTTGTTTTATCGTTAGATTACATTGTAAGCATTTATTTAAAACACTAATTAAAACAAATTAGCAACAGTATCCTATTTTCTTCAATGGTGTTGACACCTTAAAAAACAATGATGAGTCTCACATAAAATGTGTAATTTGATAGTGTTCAGTCACGCTGATACTGTAAGGCTTAAAGTATGAAGACACTTTAATAGTTTGGGTTATATCTTAATTCAATTTCTTTCTCTTTTTTTCTTTCTATCTTTCTTTCTTTCTTTCTTTCAAGTTTTAATGCATACATTTAACAAATTATAGATTGGGACATAGTAAATAACACAGATGCTGAAACAGAGAAACACTCACACATACTGTATGTGGGAAAAGGAATATTTACTGCGAGTAACCAGATCGATCGGTTGATCCTCTTTTCCTCTAAAATGTAAAAGAGGATCATGTGTTTTTGATAATGCACAGAGCATACTGTTGACAGTTCTGGTGGAACTACTTTCTACTGAAGATACAGTCTGGTCCTTATGAAAAACAAGGTCTGTGGATTAACAGTTGAGTTAAACACGGACAAATTAAACCAAAACTTTTTACATGTGTACATATCACTGAATATATAATGGAGAAAATATGCATAATTTAAAGATCACCTTCTCTGGAGCTGAAAAATGAAAAGGAACTGAAGGTTATTGTACACAAGCAGGACCAAGGAGAGAATTTCCGCTGTCTTATTTTCTGCTAATACATCATATGATAGAAAAGAAGTGATTTCTAAACAACAGGAGAATGCAAATGAGCTGCGTCCCATCTTACTAAACGTGCTGTCCTACTGAGCTCAGCTGAGTTCAACTTCCAAATCCCACACTTGATTTATCTGTATTACAGCTCCAAGTATAGACATATACACATACTCACCAATACCTGCCACCTAACACACACACCTCCAGCCTCGTAGCCTCCTCATGCACTCACACACAGCTAGAATGACCACACACACACGCACGCACTCACACACACACACCTGCTTGCAGCGCTCATATCTGCAGAGAGCCAGATAGGTGCTGTGTGTCCTCTGAACATCCTGATCTCATCTCCCGGCAATGTGATTGACAGCTCCGACAGCTGGGCTCCATCCACTCTGCAGACACGCGGACAGCCGCACACACACACAGTCACACACACACACACACACACAAACAGCAGCTTAACAGCAGCCGAGAGATGAAGGAGTGGGAGTCAGGGGAGGTGAGAAGGGAGGGTGAAGGAGAGAGGAGGAGCAGCAGGTATTTCACAGATTGATGAGAAGATTCTGTTCGAGATTGACTGATAAATGTAGACTTAAACATACAAGTGGACGTGTTAACATTAGGAAAATAAAAATAATAAACCTGAAAGGAAATGGCAGGAGTTGGGGGAGAGGAGAACCTGAGTGGGCAGTTAACTGCGGCCATATGAAAGGGTAATTATCCCCTCGACACATGTGCAGCAGCAGGCCGCAGCCATACACATATTTAAACATTCCCTCTGATATACACTTTGAAGAGCGATGAAAGGGCAATTATTGGGATGTGAGCTGCAGAAGCCTGAAGCACAGGGTTGAGTGCCTTCTGGGAATGCTGGGGGGGTTACACCTAGCCAGGTGGTGGTGTTTTGTCACACACCAACAGACACACACCGAGTACTCATCAGCTAGCCGGCCCGTCTGCACACATTCATGTGTCAGTTAGTAATCACGCAGCATGGCCTTGTTTTTCCTGACCGCTCAGGCTTGTCAGAAACACTCAGGGTAACATGCATCACTCACTTCCCTGACACCCGTCTTTGCGTGGGTGCGAGCGTGTGTGGTCAACAAGTATATGTGTGTATGACCTATCTCCATCTCCGCCTCGGGAATGACAGCCAGCCCATCATTAACCTCTCTGCACGACTCCATGACATGTCTGCTTCCTGCGGCGGCCATTTTCTCTCTAGCCGAGAGCCGCGGCCTATATATAAACCGTGATGAGGACAAGCGATAAGGCGCTGCAGATAGAGGACAGGTCGCTAACTTCATGCTGTCCAAGCAAATTGCCCTTTAAATGTGTATCAATCGGCGTGTCAATGAATAAAACAGCTTCAAAGAGGGGGAAAAAGGGGCTATTGAGATTGAGACCTCATGAGATTGATGTATCGAGTGATGTGCTGCTCAAAGCTGCAGACAGATATTGTCACTTGACAAAAGAGCAATGAGTTGAACTCGGGGCTCGCTCTGAGAGAAGCTTCCTGGGCTAAGACCATCGACTTGTATGTGGATATAGTGTGGAGGCTGTGATAAGACTCGAACACAGCAGGAGGGCCTAATCCAAACCACCTAACTCCTCAGATGCTGAGCTGCACAACACCATGGAGATGATTAAGCACGATTCCTGAAAGATAAATGTTTTCGCAAGAGATTACTCCCTGCTGGTGCATAGCGGAGAAGTTTGCCGGCTGGCTTAGAGAGCTCCTAAAATATATGATCTGTGAATGAGATCAGGCATCCTCATGTGTGAGAGTTTGTCATAATTGAAATGATTGCCGCAAGAAAGAGCCAAGGAGGAGTGAACTCTGAGGCATAAAAATGTCACTTTGGGTCTTCAAACATTCAACAAAAATCTTTATCCCTTTTTATCCTGCGCTCAAATCTGTTGTTTTTCAAACCTAATCTAAAAAATGTCCCGTGTTGTCTTTCAGTTTAGACTCTGTGTTTTTGTGCCAAACTAAATTAAGGGCAGAAACAAATAATGTGCCAGACAAGGATGTTGTTTGTTTTTTTCTCTCTCCATGTACTGTGAGACATTTCCACATACACTGAAGTATAGCGGAGGCCCATCACACTTCATTTCCTCCCAGACTCTGTCTTGTGTACTGCTGTTCCTGTTGTTGAATCAACATCACGGCAGCCTGAGATAACACAGTGCTGTGTCAAGATTATGTCCTCAAGTGTAATTTTACAGAGCCTGCCTGCTGCACTGACCAAGCGCAGCTGCTAAGCCGGACAGAAGTGTGTGAGTGTGAGTGTGTGTGTGAGTGCCTTAACCTCTCCCCATGTTAGGACCAAAGCTCTATTATAGCACCTCTACACTTTATTACCTTTCGGTATAGAAAAGAGCATTACTGCATGTGACTTGATTGCTTCCTAGCAATAGTCCATATATCTGATCAGGGGCACATGCTCAGCCTGAAGTAATCTGACTCAATGGATGTAGACCTGCCATTGGCCAACTATTGAAGCCCACTTTTTCCAGCCCTTCCTCCATCAGCACGCTAGCGGTCTTAAAATCCTTGCCTTTACAGGAAACAACAAACAACAACCTACAAGCTAGCAACCTACACACTGTTCCCCAAACACTTAGTACCTGGTTGCTGATGGTATGATATGAATAAGCTAGCAGTTGTTACATTTTTGCAAGGATTTAGCTATTTTAATGCCAGGGCTCGCCTCAAGCGCAAATGTTCCACCAAAACAAGTTCCCCATACCACTAATTTACACTGTTGCTGATTGTGATTGGTTTATGGCAGAATGATAATGGAGGGAGCCAGATCTTCATTCATCTTCATTCATTCTTGCAGCACGTTAGTCTGAGTCCTCATCTCAAAGTGAAGGGTGTTTTTGAATGAGTTTTTGGTTAAATGCATTAAAGGTACAATATGCAAGGATTTTAGTTGAAAACACTCAAAGATTAACAAAATTATCAACAGACTGTGAAGAAATAACAGGTTTGAAGTTATGATGTCTATAGAATGTGTGGTGTTGCAGAGAAATATACTGCTAGCATGCTAACAAGTTAGCCCTGACCCATCCCAGTGCAAAGCTCCTGTGCTAGTGGTGTAAACATGCTAGTGGTGTAAACTGCTTTTAATGTATAACTTCTGTCTCTTTTTTTAGTGTGTTGTTTTTAGTATTCTGCTTTTTAACCTGTAAAGTGTCTTTGAGTACCTTGAAAAGCGCTATAAAAAATAAATGTATTATTATTATTATTATTATTATTAAACACCAACACTTCCCTGGTGCTTCGAGCTTCCAGTCCAGACCGCTAGATGAACACCTAACCATGCTAACTAGCTATTGTCAGCTAGTTAGCAGTTACCTCCGTGATATGTTGCCCCCGTTTGTTTTGAGTATGTATCGGCCAAGTCTTACATAATGCACCTTTAAATAAAGTCTGTGGTTAACACAAGTCTAAGAGATTTCCATGTTTTGTTCTCTCTACATGTCTTAGAAAAGGTGGTTGCTAATAAGTGGCTAAATGAGACAACATAGGTTGGAAGGCACATTTAATTTGTCATTACGCCGAACACAGAGACTCATCTGCTCATTAGTCCATCTTTCTGATTCTCATTTGTAGTAAAGTGTGTATAGTATAGTGTAATAAGACACTTGGTGATGATGATGTTGAAGTCATGCAACCGCAGTGCAGCTCCTGTATAGCTTAACGTCAGCTTTTTCCTTCTGTCGATGTTGTTTATGCTACTAAAATCATAAAAGTGGCGTTAAAGGATTAAATTTACGTTTTCTACAGAGATTATTTTCAGCAATAATCCAAAATCTGCTTTAAACGTGAGCGATGCTAACTTTCAGGTTATCCTACAAAAAAATGCCATCCCTGCAGCACTCTGTAAAATAAGAGATAAGATAAGATTATCCTTTATTAGTCCCACAACGGGGAAATTTGCGTTATTACAGCAGCAAAGGGGATAGCAAAAATAGAGAGCAACAATTAAAAACAGTCATAATAAATAAGTAGAAAATATTTTTTTAAAAAGTAGAAAAAACAGTAAGAACAATATAAACAGTATAACTAGAAAATAAAAACTCCAAAGATATTTGCATTATTGCACATTTTAGGTCCTGAAATTGCCCATCAGCATATTGAGCTAGCAATCAGTTTTTATCTGTGTATGGGGTCGACTGGGAGCAGTGCTAGTTGTACAGTCTTACGACAGCAGGAGGGAAGGACCTGCGATATCGCTCCTTCACACACTTAGAGTGAAGCAGCCTGTCGCTGAAGGAGCTCTCCAGTGCTCTCAGAGTGCCCTGCATAGGATGAGAGTTGTTCTCCAACAGGGACGATAGCTTAGCTCTTATCCTCCTTTCTCCCACCACCTGCACTGAGTCGAGGGGGCATCCTGAGACGGAGCTGGACTTCTTGATCAGTTTATGAAGTCTCTTCCTGCAATCGTGAGGCGGCTGTCCCGGCAGACCACTCCACCACTATACCATCAAAACCAACAGCCAAAGTTAAATCTGTCGTGATCAGATTTTCAACTATTCACTTTGCTTTTGTCATTCACATTCACAGCCCTGATAGAAATACGGCTGCATTAAAAAGAAACATGTCAGTAACTGAAAAAATAAACAATGTTCTCTCTCTCATTGTTTCTAAATGATGCATTTTGCATTTGGAAATTACCTGGGCAGCTTTTCTTAAGTGCACATTTGAGGTAGAGTCTACTTTATATTTATATTCCATTCCATATTATTTTCCACCAGAGAAATTGTACTTTTTGCAAAACATTTTTCAACATTTCTCAGATGGTTTTATTTCACCCTCTGAACTCTGCTACTGGTTTATTTTTGGTACATTTTTAAATGAGACATGTAGAATAAAGTCTTTTTTGGTGAAACAGCGCTACTTGAAGCTGTGAGTTTGGTTTAAATTTATTGACATAAGTAGTACATGGTTAGTTCAAGGACTGTTGGGAAATTGATAATCCAACAATACATCGCTGTTTTTATGGCTATGACAAATGGTCTAATTAAAAAAAAAAAAAAAGCAGTCTACTATTTCCCAAAAAAGCAGATTAAAGAAAAGTTACGAATAAAATGAATACACATTGGGGGAGCGGTAAGTTGCTTCTCCTTCTTCATACCTTATTAATCAACCTGCCGTATTTGTCCTGAATCCCTAGTTTGGGAAAATGCTGCCAACACATTGTTGCACCACTATTAACAATCTAATACTGTCATTTATAGTAATATATCAGCCACAGGGCTACTGAGTAGCTCTTCAACCATTGTTTCCCAGGCACATGCCATGTATTTATCCAAGAGGTGCAGCTGTAAGTGTTTTCAAGGTGCACCTCACATGAATATTTTGATTGAATTCTGCTCGATCTTCAGAGAAACAGAGATACTGTACATACCAGTGGACAGTGGACTGGTACGCTTTGTTCATGTGTGTGTGTCTTTCAGTGTGGGTTTTTGTGCGTGTGGTGGGTATATTTGTGTTTGCCTCCATGTGAGCCCTAAATGCCAGATCCTCAGACTTAATAGGCCCCCATTAAGAAATTATCTCTGGCGCTTTTGTGCCTTTCCACAGAAAAACCTAACTACCAATTAAGTGGTTGTGTGCCTAGATGGCCCATTTGCTTGGCTGTTGGTAATTATGGGTTTTCTCAGTGTTTCTCTCTTCTCAAGCCGGCCCTTCTCCTTTTGATTAGGCTTCTCCAGAGTGTTACAATCCACAAACTCTGTCACTCTCCCCAAAATTAGCTGTCATTCCAACCATATGCATTTTTCATCATGCCCTCAGAGAATGAAACCGCGGCTGAACCTCAGGGATGAATGTTTCGCTGATGCTCTTTAGCTTTAGCTTTAGTTTCTGCAGATCTGGTCTTTAAAATGAACCTTAATGCTAGTCAGATATACTCCAGATATTAAAAACGAACTGTTAAAGAGGCACGATCTGAAAAGTCTAGTATACTTCTAGCTTCGAATGTCTTTCAATGTGAAGGTTGAGAGGATGTCTTAGGTTTCTTGTGATTCTTGACAAGAATGTAACAAAAGAGATTCACAG
This sequence comes from Pagrus major, assembly GCF_040436345.1. Lineage (NCBI taxonomy): Eukaryota > Metazoa > Chordata > Actinopteri > Spariformes > Sparidae > Pagrus > Pagrus major. The sequence goes on along the minus strand of NC_133232.1, from coordinate 19,728,233 downwards.
TGAATGGTACATGTACTGTGTGTAGAGTATAAAAGGTCTCTTCTGTCTTAACAGACAAAGGTCTTTACAAAATCACCTCTTATTCATCCATTTAACAACTTGGAGTTGAGTGTGTGACCTGAGGACACTTTGTCGGCAGCAACAGACGATCCACTAAAGCTGCTCTACCTCACATGTGTTATACTTCAGTGCCAGTTTTGCACAATCCCATGCTATGACTAAAGGTTTTTATATCAAACATTAATAAATTAATTAATTCATCAAGTAATATAGATTCATAGAAGTGTACAGCTTTATCTTTATTGCCATTCCAACAAAAAAAATGAGGCAAAGCTTTCATTAACAACATTGTTGCCTCCGCCAAGGAGGTTATGTATTTACCCGTCGATTGTTGGTTTGTCAGCAGGATTACACAAAAACTACTGAATGGATTTCCACAAAACTTGGATGGAGGACGGGTCTCAGCCCAGAATAGACCCCATAGAGGAGAGATCCAGGATTGTATCCTCACTGTCATTAGCATTGTAAGGTTTTTGGCATTTTCGTTAATTTGTCAGGGAATAATGCATTGATCTTGATAAAAAAATCAAGCCATATTTCGGTGGATGGCTGGTGGTCTATGAGTGAAAGGGGACTGAATTGAAAAAGAAGGTTGTGCATCAACAACGGGATTGTTAGTGGCGTGCCCAAAAATTAGGTGAACTAATTCCAAAAAAACCTGAAAGGGCAGCACATGGAGGACAACATACTCACATTTCACTTGTTTATTTGGCTCACATCACAATAGATGAGGGATAATGGGTTTTGGCACAGAGCCTTCTTCAGTTCTACTGTTATACAACAGTCCCCTTTTACAAAATGGACTGATGGGCCTTGGTGGAGGTATGTGCTCTACTGAGTGTCCTTCTAGTTATATTATGTTTTCAAGCAGGCACTCAGAAATTACAAAATGCCATATCTGCAGAAAAACAGATGCAGATTTCTTAAAGAAGGAAACCAAACGAAAAACAGTTGAGTGCATAATTATGCTGTGTGTGTTTTGTCCTTAAAATGCTAAAACACCTTTTTGAAGTAAAAAAGGAATAGATGTCGATGTAACATGTATCATAATAATTGATTTGTTCATTTTAAGATTAATATTAACTCCAGATCTGTGCAGCAACATATCCTTCAACTGCAGACTTCTTTTTGTTGAGTGATTTCAGTGAAATAAATAAAATGTTATTTTACTAAAAAACTGATGTTAGTTCTGATAAAAATACCATCTTATATCCATAATGTCATTTCTTTTGAGCTGGGTGCATGCATGGGGGGAAAACTATGAAGAGGTACACATTTGGTATGTTTCTATCATGCTGCTCATTCTCAGTGTTGGGCAAGTTACATTCAAAATACAACATATTACATATTACTAGTTACCTTCATTTTAAAGTAATATATTATATTACAATATTACTGTCTGCATAGAGTAATATATTACTTATTACACTACTTTTGTTGTTACTTTCAACAAAATGCCCAAATAACTTATATAGAACAGTTAAATAGCAGGGCTCTTTTTAAATAAACAAATTGCCTCGGACACAGGGATGAGCTGGCAGACAAAGGATCAAAGTCTGATATATTATGAGATAGGAATACATATTTTTAATTGTAGGTTTAGTCATATGAAACACAATACACCTATACCTTCTATAATGTAGCCTGTAATGACATGACAAGACAAAAATCTCTTTTTCTATGCCTTTTAGTTTTGGTCCACAGAACAAGGAATGCACGTGTGATTCAGAATCAGAATCAGAATCAGAATCAGAAATCCTTTATTTGTCCCGCAAATGGGGAAATTCCTTAGTCACAGCAGCCAAAGGACAGTATCACACTTAAACAATAATAAAAAGTAAAAAAATAAACAATATAATAGAGATAAGAAATAGAATTAACTCGTATATACATAGTATTTACAATATGAACTTGGTATTTACAATATGACATAGTATTTATAATATGAACAGTGTAAGTATAAGCAGTTTGGTATTTTCAAGAATGTAAATTAAAGTGCACTCGGAGGATTAGGCTTCATCAGTAGGCTATGAAATACGACTCTTAGAACTTACAGGCTCGGCTATATTAAACGCACGCATAGCCTATATTAATATGGTTATGTTGGTGTGGATGGATTCTTAAAAAAACAACAATAAACGCTTCACTTCGGTCGGTAACTTGGATTTAGTGCCTTACATGACATTACTGTAGTAATATATAACTACTGAAATATTATTAGTAATGCGTTATATTACTCCATTACCGCTAAAAGAAATATATTACTGTAATGCCTGACTTTTGTAACACTTGGTTCAAAAATGTACTAAGAAAATTCCATTACATGTGATTTGAAATAAAAACTTCCAGTCATTTTGACACTATTTTCCCCTTCCTGTGAAAAAGAAATCACAAGCTCAGAATAACAACTGTGCTGTCAGCTCTGTGACACTTAATTTTTGAACAAAAAGCAAAAGAAATCACAAATAAAAAAAATTGGGAGATTAAATTCTTCATTGATCTAAGAAATTCAAAATAACCAAATGTAACTGACATGCTGGTGTGAAGTTTGACTGCCGATGTAGAAAAATGTGGCCTAACTGTTACTGTGGCACATCACATCAGTAGTGCTGATTTGTGTTTCTATTTTAGTTCAAAAGATTATTTAAAAATCAGACTGTTTTCCTCATTTTAAACCACAAGTAAAATTCCAACAATGCTTACCGATTTGTAGATTTGCAAAAAAAATACAGACTACATTTGTACAGTGAAAGTATCCACAAAGACTGCAATTCTGCGTCTTTAGACAAAGCCCAGTTGAAATCAGCTGACAGGCATCACTTATTCATCTCGCTTCATGCTGAGAATTTGTTTCTCCCTGTGTGCTTCTTATCGCTGGGCTTTGTCTACCGCCGCCTGTCAAGGTCAATAATTGTGATTCAGGCTATTCATGCTCATCTCCAATGTGGACGCCTTTCATGTGGGGACAAGGAGTTGTTTTGAAGCCTGGGAGATGGAGACAGGAGGAGGTGGGGGAAGGTCAATTGATTAGGAAGATACTTTTGCTGATTAGAGCCATCACTCAGTGTCACAATTATCAGTGTCATCAGCTCGTCTGCAACATTTTTTTTTTGTTGCATCCCGGGACAGACTGACGCCCTCTGCGCGTCTGTGTGTGTGTGTGCAGTCTCCCCCCACACTATCTCACACACTCCCAATTACTCTACCTGATTGGATATATGCAAATTGGACCAAAATTAAAAGCCACCTGCGAGGGGACCCCTCATGGGACAGTTTTGTACACACACCCACACTGGCACGCAAATCTCACAGTATGATTTCTTCGGGTTTAACCTTCAACTGTCCCAATGGTTGGAAAGCATGTCTGCTCCCATTCCCATTGAGCAAAGATCTACTATAGGTGGCAGGATGCAGGTGTAACATTTATAAAGCAATACCATCCAGACACGAACAAAGGAGAACCTTTTTGTTTCAGTTCTCCATGGCGCTCTTTGCACAAAAGGATATTCTTTTTTTCCCGTCCTTTCATGATATGCTCTCTCTCCCCATGTATCCCTCTAATCCTATACTATATCTATGCATCCGTCCTCTCCTCTCAGTGGTCAGAGCCTCCAGTTGTGCAACAAATGACCACTGCCCCACTGTGACCAGCAGGCATTTCTTCTCTCCTCCTCTCACTACTCTTTTCCTCTTATCTACTTTCATCTGCCCCAGCGTTCAGCAGTCCGTCTCGATTTCAGAAAAGACACTTAATTTCTCCCTTCTTCTCTTCCCTTTTTCTTCTCTGCCTCACCTCTCTTTCCCTCCGGAGAATTGGCAGGGGGAGAAATCTCTTCTCTCCCCCGTAGGCAACCCCAGTAAATCTCTCTAAGCTCTGCCTCCCCTGCCATACCTTTAGATTGAAGGCCACCTCCAAAGGTCACTGAGCAGAACTGATCCTCTGTATTCTCTTTATCCCGAAAGGCTGGATGAGACTGGAGAAGAGGGGTGGCCTGGGGCAGCGAGGAGGAGAGGCAAGCAGAGGGAAGGGATGAAGAAGAAAGGAGGCAAGCAGGGAGGAGAGGTGTGGTTAGGGCATGGAGGGTTGTAGAGATGGAGGTCGGACAGGGAGCTGAGCAGAGGGGAGGGTTCGGGATGTAGCCGGAGGTTAGGAAGGAAGCAGGGGGCATAGATGTGGGGTGCATGAGTGAGTACAAGTACTACAGCAGGAAATTAAAGCAAGGGCAATTCCAAAGCTATATAGCAGACTTGAGTAGACCACTTTCTAAATTTAATCTGCCAGAAATTAGTGATTACCTACTTAAAATTCATTCTTCTCTCCGGTGGGCAATCCAAAGTCAGTACTGGAGCGGGAGACAAGAAGGTTGAAGAATTAATACAAAGACTGGCAAGGGGCAGGGATGCACCGCAAGTGCAGCTGTGTTGCCAAATATTACTCCCCTTATGCGTTTTCATTTGCTGCTATATGCAAATACAAACACACGCACACACACACACACCGACACACAGCATTGAATTTCTGCTAGCTACCCAGAATACAGCATGAAACACAATAGCGGCGTGTTATATATGTATATGTGTGTACACAATCTGTAGATGTGTGACATGTCAGCCGGTAAATGTCTGTTTCCGCCTTTCTGTCAGGACTAAGCGGCTCAGATGGGAGAAAAAGAGAGCAGGAAGAGGAGGCGGAGGTGGAGGAAAGAGCACCTACAAATGAAGGCAGTAATAGCTCGGGCCTATAGAAGGAGGGAAGGGGAGAATAGTCCTCTCAGAGCGAGGACGGTAATATTTTTCTCTCTTGGGAACCCTTAGCCTTTTGGATTATGTTCTGTTGTTATGGTGCTTACTATGTTTGCTGACAGCTAAATGGTTGTCAGACATCATCCAGTCTATAGATTGTGTCTTAATATAAGGGAATTGGTGTTTGTGGGGGTCTGTTGCTATGCCTGTGCAGTATATCACTGGTGGAGAAAGTCTTTTGCTTATATCAGAGTACCACAAAATAACTGTGTAAAAGTAGTCTGTTGTAAGTGAAAGTTAAAGGTCTCATATTGTAGAAAACAAGATCTCCATGTCTTGTTTGATTATAAAGCAGACTTGGTCTGTATAAATGCTGTGAAATGATCAAAAATGCTCAATGACCAGAGAAATGCACACAGCTTGTATTCAGAGAGGAGCCAACTATGCGTTTCTCATGTGACTCCTTCAGATCTGCTCTGTCGCTGCAAAGCTCTGGACAGAGCGGCTCTGAAGGAGATGCATGTGAAACGACACACAGCATTGTTCCTTTTTGTTTTTAATGTAACTGCGATAAAATAGAGTCAATCCGCTCTGGTGTGTGCTGGAATATATATATATATATATTTATCTTCTGTGACTTGCCTTGTACTGACTGCACCCAGAAGAGAAGTGCTGGTGTGCACAGGGTATCTCCCGTCTGTTTGGTTTTTGTTTACAAATGTGGGGGGGGGGGGGGGGGGGGGGTGTTGAGATAATTAATGGGACAGGAGAGCAGAAAAAATAAAATAGTTCTTAAGAAATTTGTATGTTTCTCTGACTTTTCACTGATCTTTACTTTTTGTGTGTTATTGGATTTGACACCTATTTGGGCTTCAAATTGGTATTTAAATTAAACGACTCTGTAAGGACACACCCACACAGGATTTAAAGCCTTCAACTCCCCTCCAGTTAGTTAGAACTGAAGAAGCCTCTTGGATGAGAGGTGAAAGAAATGTCTTCAAGAAACTGAAACAAGTGAGGTTGCCTAGATACAGCACTTAGAATCACCATGACCTGGATGACTGAGAACCTACGTCAACATATTTAAATTAAACCATGTGGGAAGTTAGTTGAACTGCAGTCAACTTATACTAGACTAAACATTGATTTTTTGTAATTTCATCTTCAACAGATGTATTTTATAAGCTTATTGTATGTTTTAAAGTAACTAGCAACTAATAACTAACAACAGCAGTCAAATAAATGTAGACGAGTAAAAAGTTCCCTCTGAAATGTTTTGCAGAAAAAAGTAAAGTATTATAAAATGGAAATATAAATACCATAAAATTGTACTTGAGTACAGAACATGAGCAAAAATACTTCAACCTCTGTACTGTATACTTTTTCTTTCACCCGTAAGCCCAGGCATGCGTCTCTTTTTTTCTATATTCAGGCTGCTGATTGAAGCTAACGACGTCAGCTATTGCATCCGTGGCCCCATACATCTCTGTACAGTCCCATCCACCGTCTCCCCATCTACGCGCCACCTTGCCTCCCTAATTTCTCTCTGTAATGAAAGTTCCTCTGCCCATCAGTGGCTGAAAATGATACTGGAAATATTAATAAGGGGCCCTTTTTAACCAAATTACATTCTATCAGAGCCGAGATTAAATTAGCAACCGCCAAGGTGTGTAGGAACAAAGCTAATGGAATTGGATGACAGCATCCGTCAATCAACAAACGATTTAGGTTCCCCTTCCGACCTTGTCCCGCCCACTCTTATCAATCTCACACACACACACACACACACACACACACACACACACACACACACACACACACACACACACACACACACACACACACACAGAAAAATGTTGTAGCTAGTGAGAGGATACAGCTGCTATAACAACGTGTATGTTGGATGTTACCTCCCGCAGAGAGAGAGGAAGAATGTGGGTCTATAAGTTCAGACGCAAGTTCTGGGGTGTTGTTGTAAATTATGTATTTAATGGCATGGCTGAACCGTGACGTTATGTTTCAATGTAAAGCTCAGGGTTGCCTCAGATGGTGTCACTAAACGCATTTTAGTCCCGCTGCATATCTCTGAAAAACAAACATCCGCGCACACTGTGACCATTATACCCCAGACACTGGCTTCAATGAGGTTCACTAAACAGGGTTTGCAATACATTTGTGCAGCCGGAGTCATTCAAAGACCAGATAACAAAAGCGTGTGTGTGTGCATGTGTGTGTCGCAGCTCCTGTGGAGAGACAGTCGGCCGTTTGTAGGATGAAGGTATATCTAGTGATACTGATAAGAAATATATGTTGTAATGGTAAGAAAAATGAATTGGACTGACTTCCCCATCAGTATGGTTTCTTCTATAAAAGCTGTTTGATACTGACTTTTTATCTCCTACTGTATGTGTCTTTGTGCCGGGTGGATCCTTTCTCTCCACTACTGTCTCTCATTTCTATCTCTTTGCCCATCTAATCTTTCCTTCACTCTCTTTCTTTTTTTCCCCTCTCAGGCACACACACACACCCACACACCCACACTCGCTTTCTTTTTGTCTCCCCAGGTGTGCACTGGTCCAGGTGTATGTCTTCACGGGAGCTCATCACTGCTCTAATGAGAATGATCACCGCTCATCTGTCTTCATCCACATCCAACAGAGAGCACCTGCTACTATCTGTGTGAGTGTGTGTATGTGTGTGTGTATGCGTAGATTAGTTTTACTGTTTATGTCTATATAATATTCAATACACATGCGGGTAATAGACAATGTGTATATTAGTGGGGAGCGCAGGTGGCTAATACATAAGTTGCCCTTGGCTTTAGACTTACAGCACCTTTGTTACCAACATCAGATTTAAGTTGGCGATGACTTATGAGCGAGACTTTGTTTGAGAGTCTTTGAAATATTGTGATGTTGCTGGGAACTTCTCCACAGGAGTGAAGTTGTTCTGATTTAACCCTCTCTCAGAGGTTAAGCCCGAAGGAGTTTGGCGTCAAATGAATCAGATGAATGAATCAGACCACAGCAAGCAGCGTAAGTCACTGAAGCCAGAATAGTTACAGCCCGCGAAAAACACTTGATCAACTTTTTACAACTCTATAGGGCCCCTGAATAGATTAACTCAGGTGGGATTTTTATTAGCTAATGTTAGCAGCAGCCTTGAGCTAATGCCAGCGCTTGGCTTGTTAACTTCATTCAAGTAGTGCTTCAGTGGAGGATTAATTCTACTATTTCATTCACCGTATCCCCACGGCAGTAAATCACCCTTTCAGAGGGTGGAAGAGATTTTAAAACAGGTTAGACAGCAATAAATATTCCAGCTGTTCACTGGCCAATTGATTTAAGTGACACTGATGACATTTTTGATAGTTCCCTGAATATCATTGCTTTATACATGTGGAAAAACTCTATTCAAGACTTTAAAGAAGAAGTAACAAAACGTGGTTCACCTCCAGCATAGAGCTACTGCTTATCATCTCTGCACACTGGTCTTTTGTCAGCCAACAGCTTGAGACACAAGACTGGATTTCAAGACTGGATCACGCTAAAAACAACAAGGTATGAGGCTGAATGGGGGAAGGCTGCCTTCATTTGTCTAGTAGTGGCACTTCACTTTGCTCCTTTGGATAATCGCCACAAACTCAGATATGAGACAGTGATTTTGAACTGCTCATGGGACAAATCAACATTGATGATTAAAAGCTCTTTTTGCTCTCTTTTTTCTCTGACTGCTGTGTCTCATCTCATTTTTCATCTGGGTGTCTGTCTGACTCAAATCATAATGGTTAATGCAATACACAGATTTAATAGGCTGAGTAGAATCACCTGAGTGATTAACAGCACATCCAACTGCCATACCGGTTAAAAGAGAAACGCTCTGTCAAAATGTAATCATTCTCAATAATCTATCGGTTATAGGTCCTGGTCTGAATAGGATGGCAGAGAACTGGCAGGGGATGACGTCCCCTCTTGTCCCAACTCAAATCACCTACTGGTTGCACCCATCATGTGGAATAATTTTCAAACTAAAGCCAACTCACCATATGGTATGGCTGAACTTCTGTCTTTAGTTGTGCACATATGGGTAAAGGTATGGGCTTGTATGTATATGTGTATATAATGTAAATGTGTTTAGCTTTGCTTGTATATGTTTACGTTTATTCTCTTTTTGTGTGTTGTCCCACATCCACCCTGGAAAAGAGACTTCGGCTTTAACAGACACTAATGTTGTTACTAGGGAACAAATTAGGAATGAATAAGGAACTAACTGCTAGTTAACCATTAGTTAATGATTAACTCCTAACACCAGTTTTGTAGAGTAGCTAATGGTTAGTTAATGATTAGTTAATTAAGTAACAGGTTAAGAATCAGGCATGGAAGGGAAAAGGAATCATGTTAACTAATGATTTAGTCCGTTACCACTCAGTATGATGCAGCACTTTACTTGAAGGGACACATAAAGGTTAAGTAATCATTAGACAATGATGAAGTAATAAGGGACTGCTTAGTATTATATATCACAACTTAGGGTGCAAAGTAACTAATGTTTAAATAATTAGTTATGAAAGAGTTGTTACTAGTTTTTTACTGTTCACTGGATGGTATTCATTAACCTTAATAAAGGTTCTCCGGTCAGTTCTGTGGCGACTTATGATTATCTACAATTAAGTCCTCCATTAACGATTCATCAATTATCAAGTCGTTTGTGATTTCTTCATCACTCATTTCTTAATGAACTGATGATAAACTAATCATTAGCTATGAAATTGGATTAGGAGTTACTGATTAACTGAACTGATAATGATTAACTAGCAGTTAGTTTGTCATTCCTTCCTCTTTTGTTCCCTAGTAACTACTCAAAATGTTGTGTCTCATTGTAAAGTCTTATCTGATGAATACATTAAATACTACTATGACACTTATGCTGCTTATTTGAATCACTCACACTCACAGTGTCTCACAGTCATTGTTTTGGTTTTACGGCCAACAACTTTACTTTTTGATTCACTGCCACTGCCCTCAGTTTTTTTTTCAGTCAAAAACATCCACCAAATCCATTCTATGCTCCCTGCTCAGCACGATAAAGCAAACAGACTAAATGGGTTAACATAATGGAGCATTTAGGAGCTAAAGAGTCAGATATCTCTGGTGGTGGAGACGAAACCAGAACTGAAAAGAATGAGTAAATATTGGACTCACTCATCAGGAGGACACAAACATGACTCCAAATAAATGCTAATGTTCCTCCATGTCAGTTGGATATGTAAATAAACTAATGGTCGCAACTGTTTACTACCATCTTCACCGTAACATCTTTATTCAGTCACCATTTCCTGCTGTCATAAAAGCCCTTCAAGGGACTGGTGTTGCATTTACTAGAAACACTACTTGCATCAGACAGCTGTTTTAGTTTGTCTATATATATAGTAGCTGACTCTGTCAAATAAACCCTAAACAAACATAAATAAATAATAATAGTTCATTGTTATACTGCCCCCAGTGGCCACACAATCTATTTTTGCAGCTTTAAATGTGTAATAGTCACATTGTTGTTGAATCTAAACCTTTGTGGAAAATAAAACTTGGACTAAAATTGATTTAAACATGCTGCCTTTTGTGAGTCAAGACATATATTCTGTTGTGCTGACAAAAGAAAAAGAATGACTGCATGATGCAATGATTGTGATGTAACATACACAATAGAGACTGCAGTAGAAACTGCAGCAATTTGAGATCCAACCCCTTTGGACAATGGAAACAATGAGGATTGTCACCACGAGACAGTGGAAAACTGATTGTGCTTATTTTCTGCTTGTTTAATACACATCGGGCTGGTATGTTCATATATGTTTATGCTGGATTTTACAATGTCTCCGTCTCTTCCACCTCTTTCTCTCTTTCTGTCTTCCAGAGGTGTTATTCTCTATACCTTTACTAGGCTTTGATCCTTTTGTAAAATGGCATGCCTTGAATTTGAGAGCTGTTTGACTTTGTCCTGAAGAATCCTGGGCGTGTGTGTGTGTGTGTGTGTCCGTGTGTGTGCGTGTGTGAGTTCGACTGAAAGGATGTAATTTGTGGGTTAAGACTGTAATGATCACATCTGCTTTTTACCCATTTCAATCAAGCGGCCTTGTGGGAACTCTTTCCTTTTGATTTTCTTCCTCAGGCCTGCACTTGAAACAATGTTTACTTAAAATGAAGCCAAGAGAGAAGGCAAAACAACAGAGATTGTATTTACCCCCCAAAGGCCGCGTCAATTGACTATTGTCAAAGTCTAAGTAGATTTTATGTAAAACTCCCAATCCATGCTGTTAGTATTGACCAAACGACAAAATGCTTGTTCATTTTTTTCTCAATCCAATTAGTTTTCTCGTGGCTTTCTGACAGCTCGTTTATATCTGTGAGTGAGTGCCCAGTGCTGAATGGGTAATTGTGCAGCTAGTGTGCGTCGACCATTGTGTGGAGAATCTTGTTACCTGAGTTTGTATAGGAATGCAAACTGAATTGATTTAGATCTGAGATTAATTGGGCAGCATTGTGATGGACTATTGATTGCTTTCTGTGATCAAATGAAATCAAATCTGAAGCATGCAGCACACAGAGCGGGAGTCCCTGATCGTGTTCTCCCTTTGTGGTCCATTTAAAACCACAGATTTGTTGAAACCTTTTATTTTCCATTTGTAGATTTTTCAACAGATGCGAGAGTTGTCATACCTAGACTGCTGTGTATTGATTAGATCTGGTGATGGAGGCTGCATTTACATGCTTCTAAAAGCTTTAATTTCTACTTATATCTTGTGTATAATACAAAAAAATATCTTTATTCTGGAGTTTTCCACCAGTAACTCACTTTTGTTTGAATCTTAAATCAGCATAAACAGTTTGCAGGTAATAGCGTGTCTTGAGCTTGTCGGTTGCCGCTAACAGGGAAATTGATAAATCAGCGTCGACAACAGAAAATGGCAGCTTGATCTTCTTTTGAAAAGGTTGTTTCCCTTCGGTTTGTCCACACTCCGTCTTGCTGTTCAGTCAGTCAGTTCTCCAGGTGTACAATGCCTGCTTGATACCGAGATGTCAGTGGCGCTGACAGTGATGGAGGGAAAAGGTCAGATATGACACAGTGGTTATGGAGTGGGAACACAACGAGCACTTTGACATTTCTAGCCAAAATTCGTGCACTGACTTTTTATCATTTTGCGAGATGACATGACTTTATCAAGGTGCTCACGCATTCCAGTCGGTAGATGTGATGAACTGACACTGAAACGGGATCATAAGTTGAGCAAACTTCCTAACAAACACTGAGAAAAGTTGGTAATGCTAATAGAGGATACCTAAAAAGTACTGAGAACTCTGGGTAAAAAGAGAAGGTTTTAGCGCTTTGCCTGGAGCCATGTGTCATCTTGGTTTCACCTAAAGGTCAGGATGTACAGTTTAAGCCCCAATACACATGCATTTCTTTCCTCACTACACAATACCCACAGTAATGATCCCATTCCAGAGGGATGTTTAAGTTAATCTTCACACTAATGACAGTTAAGTACTCAGCAGACTATGGAGGAAATTATAATTTGTTTTACTTAATGCATACATTCTGCTCGCTGCCAGAGTGAACTGACCCTGAAGGCTGATGATGTTGCTCAGCCTCCAGCTGCCAGGTCAATGAGGTTGCGTTTCCCTGTCCAGCTCTGTGTCTTCCAAGTGGGATGACATAAGCCATCCTTGGCCTCTGTCTCCCACAGTGCCACTTCTAAGTCCAGGAGAAGCCATTAAAGAAGCAATTAACAGCTCCAATTAAAGAATGATGAAGCAGAGGGGAGAGTTTACATAGAGTGAAGTGACTAAAGGGCTTTAGCTTGGGCTCTTTACATGTCACTGACTGCGGGCGGTGAACATTTTAAATCGTCCACTTGAAATTCATGTTGTTGGTTCGTTTGTCTCGCCACGTTTGTCTCCATTTAGAGAAATCATGCCCCAAAACAAAAGTCATAACAGCTGGAAGTAGCTGAAAAGAGTGCTTTACATATCTTTCAATGCAAATCAGGATCAGCGCTTTTTCAATCAGGAACAGGAGATTGCTTTGTATCATTTTAGTCTGCTGTCAAGGGGAAAAAAACCCACTGTTTTGATGTTTGGGTTTCATAATTGAGCCGGCAAGTTGGTGTGAGCAAAAAGGCCTCTGCCAATAGCCTTTGACGTGAACAGAATGTAGAAGATACCTGAAAACCCTGAGATGAAAGCGTTGCTTATACATCTCTTGATCTTGCTTACCTCATCTTTCTTTTGCCTTTTGCCATCTTTTTCTCACGGGCAGATTGCAGGCCAGCTAATGGTACATTTGCTGCTTCAAAGGGCCTTTTTCACTTGATAAGGACACTGTGGGAGCCGTGTGTAGCTGAGCGCACACGCGGTGCAAAGCTTGTTATGGTAACCCTGCTCTAGACCAGTGTCCTCATTAGATCCAATACCCTTAGGGTCTGTGTGTGTATGTATAGAGTCGTGTCACGTACAGGACCTGACGGGATCTGCGAATTAGCCTGGGTGTGTGTGTTTGTGTGTTTTTAACTTCATCATACCAGCCCCTAGGCAGGCCACTGATCCTCTCCAAGAACGATAAATACAGCCGTACTGTGATGCTAATGAAGACAGATAGAGAAAGAGTAAGAGCAAGGAAAAGACAGAGAGAATGAGATGAAAGGGGAAATATAAGCACTCCTCTACAGCGCTGCAGGTTAGAATGTAATTGTTCCCCCCTTGACTATCACATGGGGTATCTAAGGTAGAGCAAACAGATTTACCCCAAGGCCAAACTCCCACCGAGTCTTTGACTCCTGCTTATGTAATACAATCTCAGGGTGACTGATGGAATTAGTCTGGGACTGTTTATGTGTAAGATAGGAAGTGAGGGCAAAAAAAAAGGGAGGGGGGGGTGTACGCAGAGGGGATTGCTCCCTCCCGGATGAAAGTGCCACAGACAGGCACGCACACATGCATGCAGCGTAGAGCAAGGGCGATTGTGCCGGGCTGGCTGCCGTCCTCATTACCGTCCACAGGCAGGGCTGGAGTGCCCTATTAGACAACCATTACTGCTGCTGATGGGAATCTGTACAGTAACACTGACACAAACAAGATGGAGAGATCTGGGAACCATGCCGAGGCCGCAGTGCCAGGGCCTCCAGGGAATGGGTGAGATGAGGCTCTCCGCCCTGATCGCCACATTCCTCGGCTGGGTCAGGGTGCCTAAGTAGCGGCCGTGTGTCAGCGTGCCATCTCTGGTTCCCCTGCAGCTAAGATGTGTTCACCTAATTAAAACCTCTCTTTCCTCCTACCCTCCGGGAGACATGGGGAGAGGAATGACAGGGATAGTGAGGTAGTGAGAATAAAGAGGGAATAAGCGAGCACACCAGTGACAGAGGCCGGGCACACGAAGAAAGAATGGAGAATTAGGGTGGAGGAGAGGAGAATTTTGCAGGGACAAAACAGGAGTGATAAACAGAAATGTGGTGCTCCACAGAGGAGAGGGTCAGGAACCATTTCAACACGGCACATTCAGAAGTTTTCAAAATTTCTTTGACATGGCAGCGAATCGAAAAGGAATGTGTTGTGTGGCGAGGGGACAAAAGAGATGGAGAGATTTTTCAGATTTTAGTTGCCTATTCACATAAAAAAAAACAAAAAAAAAACTTTTCAAAACTTGCTTGTTTCTTTTCTCACCAGACCCCAGGGCAGCGTGTGGACTCACAGGCTGAACAAACACAGAGAAAAGGAGAGAAAAACAGGAGGAAAAAAGAGGGAGAGAGGTTACAGGGTGCATTGTGCTTAGATGGCATGAGGTGAGGTAGAAAGTGGAGGGATAGAAGTGAGGAGAGTACAGGTATATTTGCTAATTAGAACAGCAGTCGCAGTTATACTTCGGCAGAAATTCTGAATAATTCTGCATAAGGTTGCTTTGTTTGTGACCTTCTCAACTGGTGTGCTCTGACAAGACACGGTACACAAAAAACATCATCTGAACTATATTGCAAAAGGTTATGTTTACGGCTGCCACAAGAGCTGAAGTACTTGGCTCAGTCAATTATTGAGAAATGAAATTTGCTTTGTATGGAACATTTCAAGTAGTTTCATTGTTAAATTACGATTAACTTTCGTGCTAGCTTTGCACAAAGACTAAAGGCTGGAGACAGGGTGAACAGCTAGCCTGGCTTTGTCCAGGTTAACAAATTCCACATACTAGCACTCTACACATACATCTTAGCTAAACTCACTGTTTCCCCCGTTACCAGTTAGCTAACCGACTGCTGGTTGTAGCTTCATACCATACCATTTAGACCAGTGTTTCTCAATCTTTTTACTCAGTGTACCACCTCAGAAAATATTAGGCCCTTCAAGTATCATCAATAAGACCAATGATAAAATACAGTAGTGTAGGCCCACTCTATTCAGCTGAACTTGGCCTTGTGCTGTTAACGTTAGCAGGTGCTACGGACGCTTCAGCGGCGCAGATTAACTGGCTATTCGCAGTTGTGCTCTTCAACCACTTCCTAGCTAACATTACGGTGTGATGGTGTTACACAATACCATAGGAAAGGCATAAATTAGTTCTAAAATATCAACCCATATCTTGGACATGTTTTTTAAGCCTGGAAGTGAAATGCACTGGATGTATTCAAACAGTAATGTTACCTAGGAAGTTGTTGAATGCTAATGTTAGCTTACCATTAACATTATCCCAGCATACAAGCTTCCCAACCTAAGATGGACGTCGGAAGAAAATGGCCACCATGTGAATAAAGTCAATTACAGTGTGAGAAACTTAATTTAAATCACATTTCAGTTACAGCGTTTCAATTGAAATTCTGCAGTATTTTGACTGTGTTAACCGTATGTTTTTAAATTAAGTCAGTTCATATCTGAGAGTCCCCCAGAGCTCCCGATTTGAGAATAGTGATCAAGAGAGTGGTATTGGTAAACTTGTCAAAGTCTGACGAGAATAATCATTCTTCAATGTCAAGCTACTCCGCTAAAAATCCGTTTTTCATGGTCATTATTGTGTATTTTAAAAAGTGGAACTTGTTAAATGGAAATAACTCAATAGGCTACTCTGTACTATTGATTTGATAAAATCTGTGCTGTTCTCCAAAAAAGTAGTCCTGCATTGATTTTTCTTGGCCCAACAATATTTTGGCTAAGAGAGGTTGAGACCTTGAAAGAACAAATTGTGTATCTTGAGGGTAGATCACTTATTTTGAAGATAGCAGCTACAGCAGTCAGAGAGAAGACAAATAGGATGGATGCACAATTTGGGACACCTACAATACGTGTCCAAAAATGCTGTATTATTGATCGTAGCGTACTGGGAACACATCTACTATTTCTGCAACATGTTTGCTTGTAATTAGGGTTTGTGCTTCAGTTTCCCTCCCCTGGCTTTGCTGTGGATTATTGTCATCTTTTGCAGGTGCCACATGCGAAGCAGCATGTAATTCTCGTCATTGTGGAGGATTTGTCTGAAAATGATTAATGTCCTTGGCGATCTGTCATCGGTTGACTATGTTCCCTCATTGTTCTCGCTCAAACTCCTAAATTCATTGTTTACTTCAGTCTTTGCTTTAACTGAAATCTCCTTTAAGTGTGTTTTTCCATGGAATGGGATGTAGGCTTTGATATTCAGAAAATACCACTGGTGAGATTTGACTGGTTGTCCGGACAGGTTGCCATGGTGAAGGCAGTGATTAAAGCTATTAAAGCTGCAGGCGTAGGGTTAAATGGGAGCTCTGACTGCTCCTGCTGTCACAAATTAAACAAAAAGGGAGAGAGCGAGCAGGGAAGAATGGAAAAAGAAATGAAAAGATGAAATTAGAAGAAAAAATGCACAGAGAAAAGAAAATAGGATGGAAAAAACTCAAGTGTGGGTGAGAAAAATGTGATTAGTTGTGCTAAAAGTAAGGCAGGATCCCACCTAGCTCTTAATTGATTTCTTTTTACGGCAGATGAAATAAAAGGTTACGGTGTTCCAACAATAACCTTCGTATCTAAGCCCAGACAGGAGGCTTTATCACACTGTAAAAGACAGAGTGCTCGTTCATCATCGCAGCTTGATGTGTACCACAGGAGCTTATGGTGTAAGGCAGGAGGTGTGTGTGTGTGTGTGTGTGCAAATGCGTGTAAGTGAAGGAAGACAGAAGAAGAAAGAAGGGGAATGTCTTTATTTTACAGAGCAGTCATAATCTGGTGTTTTAGCAGAGTGACATGATAATTCGACCTTCTGCAGGCTCAGCTGTCTGGGAAATAGAAATCCAAGGCACACCTCTTTTAATCAGGGTGTCCTTTAGCCTCGTGCTAGAATACAATCAATACAAAGGGAATCACACTGTAATCATTTGGTATAACGCTGTTAACAAACAGGTCTCTGGATGAAACTTGCACAGACATACGGTACACTACATCATGACACAATGACCTAAGGTACAGGGCACAACACTCACCATAACTGTAAAAATAACAGTATATATAGTTGTTATTGGAAGCATTTGGAGGGTTTACTGTACAAACACCTCATTGGACCATGTAACAATACCATGTAATGAATGCTTCATTTTTCATCTGTTCTTCACTGCAGCTAATTTGGAGACTGCCGACACAATAAACACCTGCAATCAAACACACAACTACACATTTATTCCTGAGTTTTCTTTCGGGTTTCATCATTAGCTCTCTCGGCTCAGCTGAACACTAGCTTTCACAGAAGTAGCATTTACATGGAGATTTAATGAACTCAATTATATAAACAGGCATTCATGTTGTTATTTTGTAGATACAGTAGTAACTGTATTTGCTTGTGATAAGGGCTGCGTTAAGATTATATAGTTGTATTGAAAGAACCATAAGATCAGTTTTATGCTACCTGTATTTCAATACATTTCAAAGAGACATATTTTTGTTTTCTCTCCACATTTATATATTGCATTTAAAACCTGTGATGAGCTGGCAAAATATGATGCATCGCTAAAAGGACACACCAGGACAAAAGTGAGCTATTGGCATATTTTCAAAATCTCCCTTTTCACGTATTTATTTATTTGTATTGGTCAGACAGGATTGTCTGCTGTCTCCATAACTAGTACTAAAAACACTAGCAATAAAACCTAGAAAAAATAACATTAGTAATGGTTTAATTACTCATGGAAATTAGCAAAAAAATGACATGCTGATGGTACTGTTTTTACTGTGTCTTCAAAGGAAGAAGACTTTAAAGCCTTCAAGAATTGGTGTGTTTTTTGCTGTTGGCTGTTTTGTTCTTTTATATTACCTTGAACAACATTATGATAAATGAAAAAAAGGCTCTCTTGTGAAATTCTAAATTTAATTTGTTTTCACATTTTAGGTTCTGGGAGTTGCTGGCACCTAATTAAACCCCACACCCTCCCCTTTCCCTGGTAGGTTCTCCAAGATATCATGCAACACTCTTGAGAATTTGCTATATAATGCTTGCTAAACATGCACATGTGACTATAAAATCATCTAAAATATTAAAGGTATTAAAAGTAGATTTTGACACTTGGCCCCTCTTCAAGACAGAGCAGTGACTGAGTTATAATGCAGCGAGCACCTTAAAGGACAAGTTCACCCAGAAATGAAAACTCGCTAAACAGTAGTTTAGAAGTAGAAGTAGATGGGGACAAAAAACAAACAGAAAATGGCTCCATACATCTCATATGGTGCAATCCAAGTCTACAAAAGTCCTAAGATCCCAAATTGAAATGAAAAGACATTATTTACACCCTCAATGCACGTTGAAGCTTGTGAGCCTCAGACGAGGTGTGCAGTAACACTTTTAGCTTAGCAGCTACAGTGACAATTTGGCTTGAAATGGTGTGTAAATAACGTCTTTTCAAATCACTTTGGGGCTTCCAGAGATTTGGATTACACCAGACAACCTGTCTGAAGCCATTTTATGTTATTTTGTTTTTTGTTTTGTTTTTTTTTCGATTGTTTCTTTACATTTCAAAACGAGTCCTCATCTTCTTCAGTTGTTTAGGAGAATGCTGCAACGCTGTTCAGCTGTGAAGCTCCAGAAATGTTTTTGTGGACTACGAAACCTCCTCCAACTTTCCATCGGCATGAGAGTGAGTGGATTATGGCTGAGTTTTTATTCTTGGGTGAACTTATCCTTTAAGGCCCTTTCCATTATAGTTCAGATTGTGCATCAGTAGTGCAAATGACCAATTAAATGTGCGATTAATCAAATTGATGCATCAGTAATAGTAATGCAATAATAGCATTCATTATAATCTTGACAGAAGCTATTCTTCTGCATAATAACTAATTTGGTACTTTAAATACATTTTTCACACACATGTACTTTTACTTAAAGTATTTGAATATGTCTTTCACCACTGCATAATATAAGAAAGATTCATCAGCACACATGTATCAGTCAAAGATGACCTGACATACATGTACGTTCTTTTATCAAGGTAATGGAGGTAAAACTGTGTCCCTGAAGCCGGTGCTCACAAAAACATGTTTTGTTGCCCCCATTGTATCAACCTGCACCTCTCCGATCTGAGACAGACCAGGTGTAAAGAGACCTGCGCAGCGTTTGAGTGTGTGCGTGTTTGTGTGTCTGCTTTCGAGAGAGGAAGAGGGAGAGAGATGAGGGGTAGACTGCTGAGTGCAGGAGCTGTTGATTGTGTGTGAGAGCTTTGAGAAAGGGTGCAGAGAGCATCTATCTGTATCATTCACTCTAAAAGCCTGCAGAGATGGAAAGGATGGATGGGAGGACAAGTAGAAGTCAATAAAGAGATGGTTGGAATGGAGAGAGAGGAGATGAGAGTAGTTCTGTGTGAAGATGACTTAGAGTCATCTCAGGGAGGGAGCGAAGGAGGGAGGGAGGGGGAGAAAAATGGAGAGGGAGAGACGAGCACAGCGGTGGAGGAGAGAGAAAGCCAGGTACCCAGGGTTGGAATAAAGTGCGGAGAGGAGAATATGGCAGGGCGAGAAACAGGAGTGACAAACAGAAATGCGGTTCTAAGAAAGACCAAGAGGCGGGATGGGGGGAGATGAGAGGAGAGGACAAGGCACAATGATATACAGTAAAAGCCAATCATGATGGGGAAGTGAAAGCCCGGCAGAACAGCATCCTTTAACACTTACGCAAAATAAACATAGAGTTCCTACAGCGTGAGACATTTTCATATTCGAAAAAGCCTCTTTATGTGAGAATTATACATCTACCCTCTGCCGGGAAATACAGAAAAAAATCACCGCTTTCCTCCAACATGCTTCGGTGTTGACTCTACTGAGCCTGATAGGCTCTAGTGTTTGCACAGTCCTCAGATAGCCCAAGGTTACACTTTTGAATTATTGCTCAGCTAGACTTTTTCCCTCTGCCTATCACTTTGCACAGCACTGCAGAGACAAGAAGAAGTCAGACATTAGTTTCCACTGTCAGGTGATTGAGAGTGAAGAGTCTCCCACTCAGTCTCACTCCTCCTCACACACATCTGCGATTCATGTTTAATGATGAATGAAGAATGTTGTGTTTTTCTGAGAGGTAGGACTCAAACATCGTATACACATACTACTGTACACATACACAATGCTGTTATGAAGAAGCTCATGTGTGTCTACGTGGTGTTGAGCAAAGCATACATACTGCGTGCGCCTACTCCACAAGGCGCTTGTTGAAATTTATAAGCTAGAACGAGCAGCCACCGGTTCGTCTGTGATCTGTGATACAAACAGAAACAACGGGCTCACAGGCGAAGCAAAAACATATTTTAGCCACTAAGCCAAGGAAAATCACCACAAACATTATCCATCTGCTAAAACGCATTTTAGGTTCATCCATCCAGAAAGGGCCTACAGATAGGTCAGAGGTCTGATAGTAAATCCTCAAATTTGTGCTGTGCTAAATGGAGCATTATGCAATGTTTGGCGTCGCTAACTGAAGGCTTTTACTGAACATCTTGTCCTGTCGCTAATCCTGCCAACAGCAACCAGCCAGGGACAGAAACAAACTCTGACCCTCAATACATGCGCACTCTCACGAAGACATGGGAATAGACACACTGTGACACGCGTACACATGCACACACAAAAAAAAACACTTCAATATGTGTACAGTATGAGCATGTTTAGTCGCACACGGCAGAAACATGCAAACATATGCACACACACAGACGCACGCACACTGTAAAGCAGCTCTGACTAATGTAGAGCATTAAAGACTGTCCTATAAATGTACTTACACTTGAGAATATGAAATTCTAACATGTGAAAACATGTTTGTAGTTCACATGTGAAAAATGTGACTTTCTTATGTGGGGGGGGGGACCATAACAGGTGTCCTTTAGTTTCACATCTTGAAGATCAGTTGAGAGACAGCCGATCACACGAGTAAATGTGGGATTCAAATGTAACAAAGCAAACAACATTTGTTTTCACATGTAGGAATTCTAATCCAGGTGTGAAAAAGCCAGTTATATGTGAAAATGTTAGCATAATATTTTTTGCTAACGTGCAAAAATGCCCAGTTGCATGTGAAAAGGAAAATTTGACATGTGACATTTTCATACGGGATGGTATCTGTTTTCTATATTGCTGTGGAGAAATTAAGATTTTAAGCTCATGCAACATCTAGATTGTGAAAAGAGGACATTCCCTGCACCTTTTTACTCATTTAAATTTTGTATGCTCTAAATTCAATAAAGCCCTTGAAAGTAAATAATACCTTTTATTATAAATGCATGATTTCTATTCATTAGAGTAAATCCCCGTGTTGCAACCAGCCCGGCATACTGGTGGGTTAATGGATAATAAATCTATATTTAAGGATATAGGAGAGTGGAAATCCAATTTGTGTCAGGGCTCTCCACCCGATCCCCACTTTTATCCCTATACGCGCCTGGCTGGAGGAGTAATCGGCTTTGTGTAATAAAATGATGATGATGACTTTATCTGACATTTGTAAAAGGAGGAGCCCCAGATTTTTGTAGGTCTGTATTATCAGCCTCTATCCAGTGAATTAATCCTCAGACAGAGTGAGACAGAGTGAAAATGTTGTTCTTCGGCGTAAACACAGGGGTTATATTGAGGTGAACGGAAGAAATGTGTTTGCAGAGAGTTGTGTGTTTGCGCTGTGTGTCTTCTCCTCTCTGCGTGCGTGTGTGTGCGCGCTCACATGCTATCGCCATGTTACCTCCCTCACCTGCGAAGTGGAGATACCAGGAGGTCAACTTTATCTCCGTGGTGATCCCTGAAGGAACACGGATACAAGGAGTACGTTCAGGATACCTCTCCATTACCTGAAGCAGCCTGCGAGAGAGCAGAAATGAGATAGACAGCAGAAACAGAGACAGCGAGATGCAACCAGCTAGCTGTGAGAATTGCCCCATAAAGCAGCATTTGCAGATGAATCTCAGCTGATTCAACCTAATGATCTGAGGAACACACATCACAGTCGTGCGCTTCATCGACTTCAGAACACATCAAATCTCAGCCCGTGACGCACACTCTCTTTTGCTCCAAATCCGCCCTTTTCCATACTGGATTGCGTGGTGTAGGGTTTCTCGAGTGCTTTCACAGGGGCCAGATTCAATTAATGTGGCTGTGAGTTAAGTGGGCCCTCAGGGGTTAAGGTCTGTCATGTCAGATGGATCTGTTTGTGTGGAGGAGCAGGAGAATCCCACACTCCACTAGTCTTGTGGAGGGGAAAGAGATGCCTCGGAGCTCATCTCAGTATTCCCTTCACAAGCCTATATGGCTCGGAGGAATTTGATCTTAGAACCTTCAAGTATCATATAAGGAGATCTCAGAACCTTCCCTTTTCCCGTTGGTTTAAGACTCACAACCTGCTGTGAGGCCGCAAGCGAGAATAATGCATATTCTTATTCCGTCTAAGAGCTCTTCAAAGTGGCATCTTCCCCAAAAGGCCAGGGAATTCACTAAGTGCGCACAGAGTGATGGCTGGGAATGGCTTCCCATGGATGTAGCACACATGTTTGTTTAGATCCGTGCTGTGTTGAATTTTTAACAATCTTCTTTGGTAATACCAAAAATAATAAGACACACTGACAGGATGAATCCTTTCATTACACTGTTTTCACAGAGGCAGCGTGCGCCGCCTCTTGTAAATTAAATGGAGTGTGATGTAACAGCGAGTGAAAACAGCTACGTTATCATCTAAGACCAGGCTAATTGATGAGTGCTTGTCTGCAGGATTTCAGAGATGACTTGTTTGTGAACCCCTTTGCATGACATGCCGATCTCCTTGCTCTCAAAACAGCGCCAGCGGCAGCCATCTGAGTAAAAAGCCTGTCACACAGCTAGACGGAGACACCAGTGAAATATCAAGGGGCAGACGCCCACACAATTCTGTAGGATTGGGAGGGTGAGCACGGCCATCTTAGGGGGAAAAAAAACAATTGTTTCCACCTGCTGCACAGTCCACAATGTACAGTCTCCAAACTAAATTGTGCACCTGGGCCCTCTGTATTATATTATAGAACAACTTGTTGAGAGACACTCTACCTGAGACTTACACTTAGCAGCAGTTCTATAGATTTAGACGAATACATAGACATGTGAGAAATAACTGCATGATGCAACAATTAAACAATCCTACAGTGGCATTTGGCGCGGTGGGCGGTTTGAATTAAGCAACAGAAAGTGTCTTTTTCCTCTCCTTTTGCTTTGCTGATCAAAATCTCTATACTCTCAAAAAAAACCAAAACATTGTTTCAAACAGCACGAGGCAGCTGTTCTCAGCAAAAGAATCTTTCATAAAGCCACAGTTAGCGACTAGCTGGTGAGCATACTGTACTGAAGGAATTAGTGGCTAAAGAGCCAGATGGTTCTCACAGGACTTGTTGGAGACAAAAACAGAAGGAGAGGGAATGTTGTACTTACATTTAACGGTGTAAGAAACACAACTACAGATGAATGCTAATGTTGCCTGTCTCTGATGCTGATGGATGAGTAAATAGGCAACTGTTTGCCAACATGTTCACCATATAAAACTTTTAAAGGGATAATATGTCAGTGATGGCCAGAGAAATCAATGGATGCAGGTGGGTTGGATGTTGTAATGATGTAGTAGTAACTCTTAGAATATTATGTGTCAAATATTGTTAATGTCAACATCCATCATGTTAGTCACATATATTAATTGTAGCATTATACCTATGAATGCAATACAAAATACAACAAATAACTTACTTGCAGCGTTTTATGTACATAATCAGAAATAAATGATGTACAGGTCTTCTGCAAGTCCCATATTTCTGTTTATTATCAGGCAGTGAACTCTAACGTCCTCACTAATTATGAAAAGAGCAAAGGAGGAATCCGACGACAGTAAAGACTTACAATTCCCACATTTGATGGAGGTTTGGGTGGATGGAGGGATCAAAAACACACAGACTTTCACCAGGAAGATCGCTTTGTGTCCCATGTGAAACCAAAAGTCAATCACTTTCATCACTTATGTAACGTAACTTTAGTACGTAACAGATTTTAATGTGCTTGTTTTAACCCAAACCAAGATCTCTTGCTGAACCTAACAAAGTAGTTGTGTTGTCTAAACCTTACTTATCAGTTTTGCTGCCTAAACTATAATCTATGGTATGCTGCTTTGGGACTCACTGGTGATCCTTTCAGTAGCTTAGGTATGATGATGTGTTAATATATATGAAATGTTTATAAGACCAGCCACCAAAGAAAAGAAACTCAAAATTCGATTTAACTTTCCATCCAAATATTCCAGATAACATAAACTTCACTCTGTTTGTCACTGAAATGTCCCAAATTACCTCCATTTACTTTATTTTTACAAAACTTTCCATGTAATTTTTCCACACAGTGGCAAAGGAGGTACCTACTCTGAGGTGAACCATAAACCTCTGTCAATCAACTAGTAACAATGGTAATTTTAATCATGACACAACACAATCATGTTTTTTTCGTTCTTTCAATTTTTAGACAGGAGCTTGAAGCAGTGTCACACCACCCTCGCGTGCATTTCCATTCTGGTAATCATTAAAAATTGTGAACGTGAGCTGGAGAAAAGCAGCCACACTGTACTGCTCTTGCAGGGAGGGGCATCTTCACCTCTCCTACTCTCTGTGAGGCCCTCAAAAGCCCTGGGGTCCAGAACCTGAGCTTTCCCTACCATGGACCAGCTCCCAACCAACTAATTAATTCAAGTGTGGGATACAGGAATGATATGGAAGGATAAATCTTGCCTCATTAACACTCCTTTTCCTTTGTGTTTTTCTCGCTTCATTTCACACACACACAGACACACACACACACACACATAAAGACACACTGACATGAATATGCGTTAATATTCACACATGTATACTCTTCTCAAGGACAAAGCGAGGAGGATTTTGATGCCGTGTCTTCTTAGCCAACAATGAGAATGAAAGAAATTCCACTGTGTGTGTGCATGCTTGCTGGTGAGTTGTGGGTAGGGGGCTTGGGGCTAGGAGAGGGTTGAATCATAGAATTAGACAGGATACCCTCTCTGGCACTGTGTTTCTCTACCATCTCTCCTTCTCTGCTCTTTCCTCACCATTTTATTCATGTAGTTCCGTTCTGTCCATTTACTCTTCCCACAAGGGCAAATCAAGGCAAGGCCGCTCACTTATTGAATTAACAGCTATCGGGAAGCATTAGGCAGAGGTCCCCCGCCTGATTTTCCACTCAATGCCGTGGCAAGCAGGGACAACACACAGAGACAAGGGCTACGGCTTGTGGTCTGAATGGTTGGTCGAATCAAGCCCGTCAGGAAGCCAACGGTTGGAGGATAGCCTCAGAAAAGAAGGTCAGGGCTGGGGCTGTAATTGGACGTGTAGCCCCCCCCCCCCCTCCTCATGGAGTGTCATCTCTGGGGTGAGCACGGTAAGAAATCCAGGAAACGTCGCAGCACCATAGCCGAGCCTCGGAGAAAGGGCACAGATCTGGGCCGAAGACTGCTGGTAACATCTTATCACAGCCTGGTCACTTCAGTCTGACTCACAGCCTCCCAGCCTGCCTGAGGACATGGTGAGGCAGGCTTAGCATGGCTGTACTAAGGACACACACACGCATACGGACACACAAACACACTATACTGGTACAGGGCAAGGCCTCATCTTTGGAAGAGCCTCATAAAGCCTTGTCACCATAGCAACTACTACCTCATTAGAAAGCCACTGGTGGTGGCCAGTGCCCATGCACTTTCCTTCTTTGTCTTTTTTTTCTGCCTTTGTGCCTTTAGTTTTTTTCCCCCTTCTCTGTAATTACAGCTTAAATGGTATTTTTCCACAAATAGGTTTGTTACATGCAGTGACAAATAATACCAATTGAGACCACTTATTTGAAAGTGCAAATGAAAAAGACAGGTATTGTAACAACATAAAAATGCTATTATGATCCACCATGTTTACCTTACCTAATATCATCTCATTGCAAATTCATGAAACATGCTCACAACAAAACAGCTATTGTCTGTAGCCTTCAATTTAAAATTGAAATGTTTCGTTTTTCATTCTAAAATGGGCCGTAGTGGGTGTCACAGATAAATAGAAGAGAATCTGACCTCTGATCTGTAAATGCATCTTTATCAACAGTGATTGGCCTGAAGCAACACGACCACATAACCAACCACCTTTGTAAGTACTCCATAGGCTGTTTTGTGTGCCGATGTATATGATTTTCAATCTACCTTATTTCAAATGTTGTTGACCCTTATGAAGGCCACACGCCGAAACATGTTGTATTATAATATCAGAGTGGTTCTAAATACCACAAGTGTTGCAGGAGCTTTTTGACCCCTTCAGAGTAATGTATTTTTTCAAGTGGTGTCATTGTACACTCTGCTGCCTGTAGAAGTACTTCCCAGTTACTTGTGCTTTCCATCTCACAGAATTGGTGGTGGTGGTGGTGGGAAGCCGGTGAGGGATCATATCCTTGCAGAATCATGCACTATAGCATCACAAGAACAGAGGGGGAGATTTGATCAGTTGGAGATCGCATCGAGCGTTGCAGATTGAGTTGCGCATTACTGTCTGCCACAGTATCAGTTTTGATCCCTCCACTAAGAGTCGCCATGGTCAGATATTTTCAAATTCAACACAAAGGGTCTTCAAAATTACTACAGCGTGCACACCTAAATCCGTGCCTATATGTGGGATTTTTTAATACAGGTAAACTCGCTAAAACTAGAAGCAACTGGCACATTTTCCATTGCCAGTAGATGAGTTTCCCTTTTTTTTTTTTTCTTTCTTTTTGGTTTGTCACATTTAACGTCACGAATGCACTGGAGAACAGGGAACAGTAGAAAGCAGCATGGAAGCGTGCCACATTGTTATGTTGCTTACTTACTTTTTTACATCTTTTACAACAGACGGATGTAATTTGCGGCTGAGATCTCAAACTTCAATGCGGATCATAGCAACACACCGGAAAAAGAAACAGAAATGAGCATTTCCTCCCAGGTGTCATGTTTTCATCATTTCCAATCAAAGTTGGAGTCTATGCTCTGTGTGAATGTAGAAGGTAGCCTTTCTCAGTGAAGACAAAAGCCAGATGCTAGTGAGTTTTTGGTCCAGTGTGAAATTGGTGTTAGATTGGAGGAGCTATAAGAGAACAAAGTTATAAATAATGTTCATGTTGTATTTTTATTACATATAACAGCAGAAATCAAACAGGTCAGCCTATTGTGTATGAAAGCATTTTTGAGCTATTACATAGGGTAACTTCGAAAAGAATGAAGAGCAGACACCATTTTTTGTCTTCATCAAGTCTCCCTCAGAAAGTACTGAATGTTTTAGTCATAATGCACTATTTTTGTCAGTAGTCTCCACGATTCACACGCGTGGGAAATACCTTTTTAAAAGCCCTTAAACCATGCAATATTCAATGTTTCTACTCGTAGTGTAAGATTGTGGGGAAAAAACAGTATCAGTAGTGATACAGACACTTAAGCTGTCCATATGGTGTTTTACTCGTGTCTACTTTATCATCAGATGCATTGCCTTCGAGCCTTCGAGTGTACATATAGCGTGACTGTAATTGCATAAACCTTACTTTGTCTCCCAAGACATGGGTGTTTCACTTAGTTCTTGGTCTTTTATCTATTTATGCATCAAATCAAAAGGGACAGTGAGCCACATTTAGGGAGTGGAAAGTGTATCCTGAAGAATTTAATAAGAAAAGAGATCTTGATGGATTACAGACCTTCTCCACATCTGAGACATTTTCAGAATGATAAATCACAAAGGCCTTTCATTCTCCCTCTTTCTTTCTCTTTCCCTGTCTCTCTCTATCCCTCTCTCCCTCTTCCTCTGCCTCCTCTCCTTCTCATCTCATGAGCCTTGGCTTTCAATTGTAAGAGATTACAGGAGCATAGCCGGACTGTGGCCCGTCGAGGATCTTTTATTAATATTTATATGCATATGAAACAAGCCAATTCTAAGCTGTCGGTGAGCAGCTGAACCCCGCGGCCCCATTGTGTATATATATATATGCAGGAACCAGTGTGTGTGGCGGTTTTGTGAATATACAGTATGTGTGTGTGCTGTACAGTACCTGTGTTTATGTGTGTGAGTGCCTCTGTTCCATTTTGGCACTAACCGCTTAACCCTGCTCTGTCCCAGACCACCTGAGCCACCAGTTATCTATGAGAGACCACGAGTGGTGTTTCCCACCAGGGTTTGATCGTTAGCAGGACTTCTGGCTCTCTGTCTTCAAGGTTAAACAGGACTCTAAGGTTGGGGGGGTGTAGCGGTGGGGGCTCTAAATCTGCAAACAAGTGTGGAGCCTGGCAGTCAAGGCTATCGAGGAGCTGATATCCCGCCGGTGGAAAGAGCAGAAGGAGACTAATCCTTCATACATAATAGATAACCAAATCCTCTAAAACACAGAGACGTTAGCTGCCTGCACCACAGAGGCCCTGCCACTGCTAACAGATCAGACATCAGGCATCCCCCTCCTCGCCACCTTCATTAATACTCAATTACAACAGAGCTCCTCCAGCCCGACACCATTGTCTCCTCCTGAAAAGCTGGCCTTTGTCAAGAGAGCAGGTATTGCTGGCCTCCGCCTTACACAGAGATAATGCCGTCTAATATCTCTGTCACTGGAGTTAAGTGGAGACAGAAGCCCATCCTCGGAATAACATCGCCTCTCATTGCAACCACTTTGCATTTGTCTGTCATACTGTCGTGATCAAAACAGGAAGGCAATGAACAATCAGAGGGAGCGATCTGAGGGAACTCTCAGCTCACTGGATTGGTTGTATCACAGAATGAGAATAAACATAAACAGCATTTAATTTATTCCATGAGTACTCTGGAGTCCGCGCCACGGCTGCACAGCACACTCATTTCAGGCCAAGGAGAAGCTACGCGCTGTGGGTCCTCCTCTTTCAGCGATATTGTCTTCGAGTAAAATGGAAGTTGACACATGGATATGAGCCTTTTGATCAAGTGACAGTGTAATTTAGAGACATTGTCTTTGTGGTGTTCAGCGCGTATTTATGGTGCCAACTTTTACATTTCACGTTTGTTCAAAATCTTTAGTATTAAATGTTTAAAGGAGACATGTTATGCTCATTTTCAGCTTCATAATTTTATTTGGGGTTACTGCAAAGATAGGTTTTCATGCTTTAATGCTCAAAAAACACATCAGTTTACTCATACTGTCCAGTGCAGCAGCACTTAACATATAGACACTGTCAGTGATGTGACACCATCAGCCACCTTACAAGCTATCGCTAAATAGCCAACCTTAGCATCAACAGCTGTTTACTTACCATTCTAGAAGAAACACTGCGAGTTTTGCATCAAACTTTGACGCCATCTCCAGCGTTGGAAAGCAACGGCAATGCTAACTGTTGTTTTGCCTCTATTTCTATCTCTTCTTTTCTTTGCCACAAAACGTGCTATTTTGCTGTTTACGCTCCTGTCTCTTTAAAGCCCAGTCTGCTCTGGTTGGTCAGCTCACACACGCCTGACCCAGCACAGCACACCGTGTCTCTGGTCAGCTCTGTCACATTTTCAGCTTCCAGTTAGCTTCACTTCTACCATGAATATAGGCATATATTATGCAAAAGTGTGACATGGTGACTTAGTGTGATGTCACATGGTCCAGGAATTAAAGGCGGGACTATTGACGAGGCGTTTCAAGAGCAGTGTTTTCTGTAGGAGAAAGGAGCTCCCTTCGGTGCAGATGTTGGGCTCTTTAACTTTCAAGATCTTTTACATGCACAACCTATATAACACACTGCAGAGAGGAAAAAAACAAAAAAAGGATAATAGGTCTCCTTTACACATCATGTTCAGTTATACAAATAACTTATCATTGAGGATTTTTTAAATCTTGCATGATTGTTCTTAGCTGAGCCTCACCCTGGCATCCTTACTTTTTGATGATTTTTGTTTCAGTCACATTTTCGAAAAATACATGATGATTTTCCACTGCCTTCAGCACTATAATAATAAAAACAATGCCGATGAATAAATGTATCTTCCTTGTCATATAGGAAAAGCAGCCCAAAAGGCTTTACAAATATGAGTTACAGCTAAAAAGGACAACAGTTGTTGAAGCTGACGTCCATTCAATCTCAGTCTGGTACATTACTGCATCTCGTACATCTTTATGTATGCATTGCATGTCACCAATACATTTTCTTCTCTATTTTCTACGACCAAAATTGAATACCTGTCATTTATTTTAAGCATTTTTGAAAGCCTTAAAAAGCTTTTTAATTTCACCAAATGAAAAAAAAACCAGGAGGCACTGACATGCCTTGAGTTTTTGGGCTTTTATAGTCACATAAAGCTACACTGCACTGTTGTATTAAAAAGTATTGACAACAAAAACAACATAATAATAACCCAGAGGTCTAAAAATCACCTTAGATGCTGTCACATCTGCAAAATCAATTTCTTTCTCTCTTTTTAAAAAGACATAATCAAACAGGCTTTGGTGCTTTGGAGTCGGTGTTTTTCACGTTCACATTTAAACCGTGCAATAAAAGAAACACATGTCTGAATAATTGTAGCCTGGGTTCGCCACTTACAACTGCATGTTTTTTCACTTTTTCATTTCCAAAATCTACATTTCCCTTTTACGTTGAGTGCACATTCTATTGAGCCATTATAAAGTAATAAAATGCTTCCTCTCCTGGGGTTTTGTCACCATTCTTAACATTTGTAGCTGGAAAGCACTATGCTGAGTGGGAGATGTCACTAACAATACTTCCTGACGTAGAATTAGTCACTTAGGAATAGAGTACTGCTGCTGTTGTTCCAATTAGCAAGTCCCTGCATGACTTGCTTGCTTCGGCTCTCATCCCCCTTCTGCAACCCTTTACATTACCCCATCCATCCCCATTATACTCAGTTTCTCCCTCTCTCTTCTTCTCTTTCTTTTTCTCTCCCTCTTTTCTTCCCAAACTTCAGCCTCCTTGCTGCCTTTGGGGCTTCGAGATTTTTCAGACAGAAATAACCAAGCAGGTAAAGTTCTCTCTGCGCCTTGGAGAATGAGAAACCGAAAGCCCTTTTTCCTCCTCCTACTTCTTTTTCCTCCCTGCATCTATCATTCTCTTTGTCTGGGCAGGGCTCCCCAGGCAGCAGGGTCCCTGTTGGCTTCTGGTGTGATCTGTGGGTGTTTAGCTGTTAATCTGTCAGACTAATTCTATGGACAAACACTGCTGCAAAGTATAATTCCCAATCCACAAGGAGAAAGGACATGGAGGCCATAGGCCAGCCTGGAGACTGATGAGCCACACTAGCATAATTAAGGCCAGCACCTCCCTCGGGACAAGCCTGCACGTCCTTCTCTCGCTCTATCTCTCTGTCTATCTGTCGTTATACACTATCTATCTATCTATCGGTGTCCTTTATCTCTCTCTCTTTTCTCCTTGTTTTTATCTTCCTCACCATTTTATTGTGTCTCTGGTGGCGGTGGATGAAAATTCCTTTTTTTTCTGCGGCTTACATTGCAAATAATGGGTGGGAAAGAGAAAAGAGATGTATGAGCAGGGGACAAGTGCTACATATATTAAGTGCGCAATAGTATTTGTGTTAAGTTGCTTGAAATTCATCATTCATCATTCAAGGTATCAAGGGATATTTAACGCTTCCCACCTCGCCTCTAAACTGACTGCATGTTTAATTGTTTTTCTTACACAATGAAGATTTTCAGAGAGACCTTCTGAAAGACCACATTTATCCACATAATGGCGTCAATTCCCCATCTAATTTCCAGCCAGTTAAGGATTAGTCCATGTGGGGAGGTGGAAACTAAATAACTATCAATATTTATCTTTTATGGTAAAATCTATGTATATAAAAATCTATATTCACCCCTAATTTATTTCTTATTATTAATTTAATTTAAGTTCTTCTCCTTTTTTTTTATGTGTTTAACCCTTTAAAGGTGCTTTGTGTAAGAATCAGCCACTTGTTGTGTTAAAACTCCAAACTAGGGGTGGGACGACATGGCAAAACAGTCGTGGTCCCCCATATATTTGGATATACATACAGTAATTCTAATATTTGGTTAAATGTCTCTTGGCCATTTTCACCTCAGTAATGTGCTTTTGATAGCCGTCCACATGCTTCTGGCTGAATTTTTAACTACTCCTCTCGACAGAATTGGTGAAGTTCAACTAAATTTGTTGGCTTCCTGACACAGACTTGTTTCTTCAGCACAGTCCACAGTTCTCCATGGGGATCAAGTCAGTGACTTACTTCACTAGCCTGAATTAGCCACTCCTTTACCACTTCTGATGTGTGTTTGGGATCATTGTCCTGTTGGAGCACCCAACTGCACGCACGACCCAATCTCCTGGCTGATGATTTTAGGTCTTCCAGAAGAATTTGGAGATAATCCTCCTTCTTCATTATTCCATTTAGTTTCTTTAGAGCACCAGATCCACTGGCAGCAAAATAGCCCCACAGCATAATACTACCAGCACCATGCTTGACAGTAGGTGTGGTGTTCTTGGCGTTAAAGGCCTCACCTTCTCTCCTCCAAACATATTGCTGCTCATTGTGGCCAAACAACTCAGTTTTTGTTTCATGTGACCACAGAGTTTTCCTCCAGAAGGTTTTTTCTTTGTCCCTATGATCAGCAGCAAACTTCAGTCGAGCTTTAAGGAGCAAGGGCTTCTTGTGCACGGCAGCCTCTCAGCCCATGTTGATGCGACACACACTTGACTGTGGACACTGTCACCTGTCTTCCAGCAGCTTGTAATTCATTGCAGATTTGCTTTCTGGTGGTTTTTGGTTGACTCTTGACCATCCTGACCAGTTTTCTCTAAGCAGCAGGTGATAGTTTGTGTTTTCTTCCTGATCGAGGCAGTGACACAACTGTGCCATGCACTTTATACTTACATACAGTTGTTTGTATAGTTGATCTTGGGACCTGTAACTGCTTTGAAATGGCTCCAAGTGACTATATTGACTTGTTCAAATCAATAATGGGCTCTTTCAGATCAATGCTGAGCTCTTAAGACTTTCCCATTGTGGCTGAGTCTAATTTCTGTATCAAACAAGCCCTATTAAAATGGGCCCAGCAAAGTCACTAGCTGTTGTCAATCATAATCACTCAGAAGAAGTTTCGAGGCAACGAGGCCATGCTATAAAGAAAATTTGATTCACACTTTAACTTTCTATAATCACCAAAATTGATCGTCACTGTGAGCCAGCAGATTTGGTCACATTTTCAGAAGACCCGTAATAAATTCAGATTTGAGGCAAACTTCATGAATGTTTTTTATGACAAAACGAGTATGTGTTCCAGTCATTCCAGTGAAGACTGCCATGATATACATTTTCTCTACAAGTGTATGTCAACTTTTGACCGCGACTATATATCATATTGCTCTCTCTTGCGATATGATTATCCATACATCGGTGGTAATGCCAAAATTTTTATGTCACAGATTGAAAATATTATTGTGAGCCATAGTTGTGTCCTTCCTTCAAACATTTTAACTCCAGAATTGTTCTGCTGTTTGGCAGTTCAGCCATTTGCCAGTTTATGGCTATGGACAAGTTGTCTGTTGGTGTTTTTTTTATAGCGTCAGTCAATGTCAAATGCTGTGAAACGGACACCAAAATGCAGTAAATAAATACATAATGCCTGCACTTTTTCTTTTTAGGGGGATTTTGTATTCTTCAGTTAGACATATATCGAGATGTATCTTTAGACGATTGTCTTGTATTGTATAGATTATCGCAGAATCGCTGTATTATGGTATGTATCCTTATAGTGGACGACATATCGTGAATTGCTCTTGGATTCTTGGATAGGGGCAGCAAAGTTGGGGGAGGAAACAAGGAAATGCACTTCATCTTATCTCCTTGTGAGAGCAGGCGGTACGCTACAGTGACTCATTATCGCATCTTGAGAAACAAAGCAGTATTGCGAGACCGGACAGGTTGAGGCTAGCTTGTTATGCTAACTTAAGTAGATATCTCCGCATCACAATACATAGACATCTTTCATATAATGCCAAAACAGTTATTTCTTCACATTCTGTCAATAGTTTAATATGCGTATGTGTGACCGGGTGAGTCATCTCCCTCCCGATCACTGCAGGGCGCTGCGGCAGCCTGGCGCAGGTTAATGGGGGGACGGCACTGTTAGGTGATTAAAACAGCTGTGTTGGTCGGCATTTTCCCTCTCTGCTCCTGCTGTGCGGTGCGTCCGGTGAGCTGGCCGGCGTGCGTGTTTGTGTCTTCCCGTCGTATCATTAAGGTAGGAATTCTGCGTATTTGCTGGTTTGTGTTTGCGGTTATTGGGCCTGAGACCTCATCCTTTCGCTCCGTTGCAGTGTTGGAGCAACGGCGAGCTGGCGGAGCGGCGCTGTGTGTGTGTGTGATTGGGACAGGTGTGTTTGGTCGCTGTTCCCCCTCTGCCTCTGCTGTGCGGCGCGTTCGGTGAGCGGGCTGGCGTGCATGCCCGAGTCTCCCCGTCATATCACTAAGGTAAGCATGCCGTGTTAGTTATTGTCTGGTGTTTTACTTTTATTGGCCCTGAGGCTTCATCCTCCCGCTCCGTTGCAGTGCTCGGAGCGGCGGTGAGCCGGAGGGAGCGAGCGGGCGGTTCTGGTGGGCGCGTGTTGGGTGCGGTAGGGCTCGGAGGTAGGCTGCTTTAATTGTCTGCTGTTGCAGTTTTACATCGCTGCGCTAGTTGTGACACTGTCTCTCTCTTGCTTTACAGCGGGGCGCTGTAACCAGCGGCCCCCACTCTCCTAGTTCTGCACACTATCCTGCGTCCTGGTGTGTTCTGGTCATCGGCCACCACGATGTTTGCTGCTGTTTTGTTTGGCTTGATTACATGGTTTTGATTAAATGAGTGTTGTCGCTGACAATAGTGACCTGAGACATTTAACAATTTATTTCTTTTTTTTCTTGTTTTCCTTTTTGTGGGGGGGCGGGTTTGATAATTGTTTAATTGTTTTCCTCTAATTTGTATTGGAATAATTTAAGAAGACTTTATGTTTAATTTGGTTTTGTATTATAAATAATTGTTTTGTGGTGTATGCGAGGCCAGCTAGACTGTGGCCATCCTAATTTTCCCTTTCTCCCTGTGGACAGGTGCTGTAGTCCAGCGCAGCGGCCCAATCCCTGGTGGTGGTTTCTTCACGTTTCCATTGCGTGTGAGTGCAGTGTCACGGGTGATATTATTTTCTTGGTTTGTTTCTCCTTCCCCTTGGTTTGGTTTAGGGTCGCCGTGGCTGGCCCAGCCCTGTCCATTCCCCTTTCTTTGGCCCAGTCTTTTAGTGAATGTAAAATATTTTGGCAACTATTGAAGTTTTACAGAAACAATATTGTGACAATAAATATTTATTTTTTCGATACCTGAACTCTCCCCTGTGGTGATTCGAGCCTGCGTGACCTTTTCATTTTTATAAAAGAACAGTAACTATTTCCTGGGGCGAAACTCCCCAGGTGGCGTTGTTGGCAACCACTCCCCACTACTCACCACTCCACCCCGCCACATCTTGGCGTTGTCGGCAGGGTCACCACATTTAAAGGGGCAGGGACGTGTTTTTTTTGTTGTTGTGTTTGTTTTTTTTTTGTGTTTTTTTTTTGCTATTGAGATTGATTTATTTTTATTTTTCATTGATATTATTGTTTCTAGTTACAGAGTCAAAACAGCAGCATCCATCCCAAGAACCAGACTTCGGTATCGTGAGTATTGGTGCTATTTTACAGCCATCATGGCGGATGAGGTACAGCGACTTAGGGATTTAGTGTCACAGCTAGAGGCAGACAATGAGCAGCTGCTTCGGGAGCGCACTGCTTCCCGGGACGTGCCCGGTGGAGCTGTTGCAGGTCCCTCCGGTTCAGCTAGCTATGCCCCATCTAGTGCTGCTACTGTCACGGAGCGGTTGGTTGTGGTTCCCAGAGACCGTAAATGTCCTTTGTTTAATGGGAAGACAGGTTTAGGGATAGCTGAGTGGACGGAGGAGATCGAGGCATGCATGCGGGTTCGCCACCTTTCCGCCGCCGACAAAGCCCTGTTCATTTTTGACCATTTAGATGGGGAAGCCCGAGAGGAGATCCGGTTTAGGCCCAGCATAGAGCGAGGAGATCCAGCTAAGATTTTTGCTATTCTGAGGGAACTGTATGGCTGTGCACAATCGTATGTAACGTTGCAGCAGGCCTTCTTCTCTAGGAGACAACAGGAGGGGGAGACTCTGCAGGAGTATTCCTTGGGCCTGCTGGCTTTAATGGAGCAGGTTGAGCGGTGCGCACCCGACGGGATTCCTAATGCTGGGGATCTTTTGCGTGACCAATTTGTAGAGCATGTTCTTGACAGTTCTCTCCGTCGAACGCTTAAACAGTACGTCCGTAGCAAGCTGACCGCTTCCTTGTTGGACGTACGCGCTGAGGCTATCAGATGGGAAAGGGAGGGCCAATCAAGTGGGTTTAGGGGGCGAAGCCATTCGTTACCATCAGCTTACGGTCTCCAGTATGGGGTGCAAAGCGACTCCCACCCACGTCATCCCGTTGCCCCTCCCAGGTCAGAGATGAGTGATTTAATGGAACTTTTGAAGCGTCAACAGGCCCAACTTGACCAGCTCACGCAGACCGTGGCTGCTCTGCAGGCCCCACGACCACCAGGGAATTTTTTTCGAAATGGTCCTTTAATTTGTCGAAGGTGTCAACAGCCAGGCCACATCGCACGGGAGTGCCGGGGCCCAACCGTACCCCCTCGTGCACGGGCCAACTCTTTTGGTGGTGCAAACCCTCAGGTTACCAGGGCGACCTCCTCGGCTCATCAGCCGGAAAACTGACACCCTCTGAGTCGGCGGGCCTCCGCTCAGATGGGGAAGTCAAGGGCTCACAGGAAGAGTTAGTTGCTGGTTTGATATCGTCATGTCCAAAAATTGATGTTGTGTTTAGTGGTGTTCATGTCCCTTGTTTGGTCGACACTGGGTCTATGGTGTCCACCATTACTGAGAGCTTCTTTCAACAGCAGTTCTCATCTTGGGACCAGGATCGGCTTCGGTCGTGCAATTGGCTGCAGCTGCGTGCCGCTAACGGGTTAGAAATTCCCTATGTTGGTTACTTAGAGCTTAATGTTGTATTGTGTGGAAAGGTCATTCCTCGCTGTGGGGTGTTAGTCGTTAAGGACCCCCCCGGCACTGTGTCTTCCGTCCCTGGCATCTTGGGGATGAACGTCATTCGCAATTGTTACAGAGAGCTTTTTGGGACTCATGGTTCTTCCTTGTTTGCCTCGCCACCCGTGTCGCACGCTCCAGGTCCAATCTTTGAAGCGCTGCAGCAGTACCATCAGTCTTCAGTCAGCGAGCCAAACCCGTGCACCGGCACTGTGAGGGTCGGGGGTGAGTGGACGATACGAATACCTGGTGGGGTCCTTAGGCTTGTCGCCAGCACTTGTCCCGAGCAGGCCAGCGATCAGGCTGTGCTTTTCGAACCCTTGGAATCTGGTCTGCCATGTGGCTTGCTTGCTTCTCCCTGTCTTGTTCGGGTCATCCGAAGCACTGTTTACATCCCGGTGATCAATGTGGGGACGACAGATGTTCTTCTGTACCCTCGGACTCGTCTTGGCTCCCTCTGTGGGGCCCAGGTAATCAGTCTACCTCCGGGCGTGACTGAGGTTAAGTCGATCACCGCCAGTGTTTCTGCCCAGGGAGCAACCAGTGTAGCACAGGATGAACTAGCATCTATTGACTTGGCTACATTGTCTGATGAGGACCAGAGGGAGGTGAGATCATTATTGCAGCGGTACCGTTCTGTCTTTTCCACCCACGATGGTGACTTGGGTTGCTCAAATCTTATGTCACATAACATACCACTGCTGGATGATGCGCCAGTCCGGCAGCGTTACCGCCGCATCCCACCCTCTGAGTACGAAGAGGTGAAGTCTCATATCAACCAGCTCCTTGAGACCAAGATCATTAGGGAAAGTTGCAGTCCTTATGCGTCGCCGATTGTTTTGGT
Organism: Pagrus major; assembly: GCF_040436345.1. Lineage (NCBI taxonomy): Eukaryota > Metazoa > Chordata > Actinopteri > Spariformes > Sparidae > Pagrus > Pagrus major. The sequence continues at coordinate 19,689,946 of NC_133232.1, read as the reverse complement.
CAGAAAGAAGGACGGGAAACTTCGACTGTGTGTAGACTATCGTTTGTTGAACACCAAGACCCGGAAGGATGCGTTCCCGCTCCCTCGCATTGAGGAAAGTTTGGATTCTCTCTGTGGTGCTCGTTGGTTTTCCACGATAGATCTGGCTAGCGGATACAACCAGGTTCTAGTTGCAGAGGAAGACAAACCCAAAACAGCATTCTGTACACCGTTTGGACTTTTTGAATTTAATCGAATGCCTTTTGGGTTATGTAATGCCCCGAGCACCTTTCAACGATTGATGCAGAGAATGTTCGGGGGTCAGCAAGGTCAGTCTTTGCTTCTTTACTTGGACGACATCATTGTCTTCTCTTCCTCCGTCAGTGAGCACTTACAACGGCTGGAGGCCGTTCTGGGCCGGCTCCAACAAGAAGGCCTGAAAGTTAAGCTGGGGAAATGTGCGTTCTTTCAGCAGCAGGTCAATTATTTGGGGCATGTTATCTCCAGCCAAGGTGTTTCCACCGACCCTGCTAAAATCGAGGCCGTGGCAAAATGGCCACGTCCACGCCAAGTGGCTGAGTTGCGCTCGTTTCTCGGCTTTGCGAGTTACTACAGGCGGTTTGTAGAGGGCTTCGCGAAATTGGCTGCCCCCCTTCACAAGCTGGTGGCGACTCTTGCTGGTACGAAGTCCAGAAGAGGGTCAGGGCAGGCCTTTAGTGATGCTTGGACGTCCCACTGCGAGGAGAGCTTTGAGGCCCTTAAGTCCAGGCTGGTTTCTGCTCCTGTGTTGAGCTATGCAGATTTCTCGCGTCCATTTATCCTGGAGATCGATGCGAGTTATAGTGGTTTGGGAGCGGTCCTTTCCCAGGAGACAGAAAATGGCGTAAGACCCGTGGCTTATGCTAGTAGAGGCCTCCGGCCCACGGAGCGCAACATGAGCAATTACAGCTCGATGAAACTAGAGTTCTTGGCACTTAAGTGGGCCATGTCTGAAAAATTCCGTGACTATCTGATGGGGCACAAGTGCATCGTCTTTACAGACAACAACCCACTGAGTCATCTCAATTCGGCCAAGCTTGGGGCGACAGAGCAGCGATGGGCTTCGCAGCTTGCCATCTTTGACTTTGAAATAAAGTATCGTTCGGGTCGCAGTAATAAAAATGCAGACGCGCTCTCCCGGAAGCCCGAGGTTGTATCCAGCGCCATCGGTCAACTCTTGCCTGGTACGCCAGTCCCCAAGGTCCTTCAGGAAGTGTCACGTCCAGCTCCTGGGGCGACGGTGACCCAGTCCATCGTTTCGGCCCTCCCAGGCCAGTCCACTGTCGACATTGGTTCCTTGCAGGAGGCGGATCCGCTCCTGAAGGAGGTCTTGTCTTTCTGGAGGAGGCAAACTCGGCCTTCTGCAGCTGAACGGCGTCAGCTTGCTCCATCAGTCATAGCTGTGTTACGTCAGTGGGACCGTCTGGTTGATCATGAAGGGGTACTGCATCGTCGGATCTTCCTCCCGGAGGGTGGAGAGGGGATTCTTCAGCTCCTCCTCCCAGCAGTTCTCAAAGAGGAAACTTTGAAACAACTTCACGAACAGCATGGTCATCAGGGTGTTGAACGGACCACCGAATTGGTCAGGCGTCGTTGTTATTGGCCAGGAATGTCCCTGGACATAAAGAGATGGGTACAGGAATGTGAACGTTGTCAAGTTGCAAAAGACTCTGGCTCGGTGCCACATAGCTTTATGGGCCATTTGTTGGCCTCCCGGCCAAATGAAATTGTGGCTGTGGATTTTACACTGCTTGAGCCTTCCCGAAGTGGTTTTGAAAATGTTCTTGTCATGACTGATGTCTTTAGTAAATTTTCTGTAGCTGTCCCCACCCGGGATCAGCGGGCTTGTACCGTTGCTCGTGTTTTGTTACATGAATGGTTCTACCGGTACGGGGTGCCGAGTCGCATCCACTCAGATCAAGGTCGTTGCTTTGAGAGTCTGTTGATCAAACAACTTTGCTGCTTGTATGGTGTTAAAAAATCCCGCACCACTCCATACCACCCTGCCGGGAATGGGCAGTGCGAACGGTTCAACAGAACTCTCCACAATCTTCTTCGCACCCTGCCAGTTTCACAGAAACAGGACTGGGCTTCTTGTTTGCCACAGCTGCTTTTCAGTTATAACAGCACACCACATCAGGTTACTGGCGAGTCCCCCTTTTTCCTGATGTGTGGGCGGGAGCCACAGCTTCCCATCGATTTCCTTCTTGGTCGAGTTAAGGACCCGGTCCCAGGCGAGGTACAGGATTGGATCATTGAGCATCAAGCGAGACTTGAGGTAGCATTTGAGGGTGCTAAGGAGCGGCTGTTGGCTGCTGCAGGCCGCCGAAAGGAGAGGCATGACCAGAGAGTCAGAGAGGTGCCTTTTCAAGTTGGTCAGTTGGTATATGTGCGGGACCTTGGTGTCAGAGGTCGGCACAAGATTCAGGATGTCTGGAGCTCTTTGGTCCATCAAGTAGTGAAAGCTCCAGGTCAGGGTGCAGTGTACACTATCGCTCCTGTGGAGGCTTTGCATCAAGAGCGGACAGTACACCGTGACATGTTGAAGGCTGTCGTCAGGCCCGAGGCCCTTACTCCACCCCCGGAGGAGCAACCTCCCCCAGCTGTGCTGGAAGCTGACAGCGACTCTTCTGTTGATGATCTTTACTTGCTGGTTCCAGAAACCCCATTGCCCCGCACCCCAGTGGTGCCAAGCTCGGTTGGCTCCTCACGCCAACTTCGGAGAGACCACCTGGGAGGTGGGTCCAGCCCGGGCGCTGCTCCACAGCCGGGAGGTTCTGTACCAGCTTCGTCGCACCCGCCCAGGGATCCACCCTGTTCCAGTCAGCAGGCTCCACGTCGTACACCTCGTTTAACAGCTGGTCTGCACTCAAACGTCTATCATCTCCCACGCTCCATCGGTCAGGTAGATGGTGCTACCAATGAGCAGCCCGTACTTACCGCTCAGTCTGCTCACTTTAGGCCTTGGAGTTGAGGTTTCACGGTGGTTCATCGTCGGGACGCCGATGCAAGAAAGGTGGGGTAGATGTGACCGGGTGAGTCATCTCCCTCCCGATCACTGCAGGGCGCTGCGGCAGCCTGGCGCAGGTTAATGGGGGGACGGCACTGTTAGGTGATTAAAACAGCTGTGTTGGTCGGCATTTTCCCTCTCTGCTCCTGCTGTGCGGTGCGTCCGGTGAGCTGGCCGGCGTGCGTGTTTGTGTCTTCCCGTCGTATCATTAAGGTAGGAATTCTGCGTATTTGCTGGTTTGTGTTTGCGGTTATTGGGCCTGAGACCTCATCCTTTCGCTCCGTTGCAGTGTTGGAGCAACGGCGAGCTGGCGGAGCGGCGCTGTGTGTGTGTGTGATTGGGACAGGTGTGTTTGGTCGCTGTTCCCCCTCTGCCTCTGCTGTGCGGCGCGTTCGGTGAGCGGGCTGGCGTGCATGCCCGAGTCTCCCCGTCATATCACTAAGGTAAGCATGCCGTGTTAGTTATTGTCTGGTGTTTTACTTTTATTGGCCCTGAGGCTTCATCCTCCCGCTCCGTTGCAGTGCTCGGAGCGGCGGTGAGCCGGAGGGAGCGAGCGGGCGGTTCTGGTGGGCGCGTGTTGGGTGCGGTAGGGCTCGGAGGTAGGCTGCTTTAATTGTCTGCTGTTGCAGTTTTACATCGCTGCGCTAGTTGTGACACTGTCTCTCTCTTGCTTTACAGCGGGGCGCTGTAACCAGCGGCCCCCACTCTCCTAGTTCTGCACACTATCCTGCGTCCTGGTGTGTTCTGGTCATCGGCCACCACGATGTTTGCTGCTGTTTTGTTTGGCTTGATTACATGGTTTTGATTAAATGAGTGTTGTCGCTGACAATAGTGACCTGAGACATTTAACAATTTATTTCTTTTTTTTCTTGTTTTCCTTTTTGTGGGGGGGCGGGTTTGATAATTGTTTAATTGTTTTCCTCTAATTTGTATTGGAATAATTTAAGAAGACTTTATGTTTAATTTGGTTTTGTATTATAAATAATTGTTTTGTGGTGTATGCGAGGCCAGCTAGACTGTGGCCATCCTAATTTTCCCTTTCTCCCTGTGGACAGGTGCTGTAGTCCAGCGCAGCGGCCCAATCCCTGGTGGTGGTTTCTTCACGTTTCCATTGCGTGTGAGTGCAGTGTCACGGGTGATATTATTTTCTTGGTTTGTTTCTCCTTCCCCTTGGTTTGGTTTAGGGTCGCCGTGGCTGGCCCAGCCCTGTCCATTCCCCTTTCTTTGGCCCAGTCTTTTAGTGAATGTAAAATATTTTGGCAACTATTGAAGTTTTACAGAAACAATATTGTGACAATAAATATTTATTTTTTCGATACCTGAACTCTCCCCTGTGGTGATTCGAGCCTGCGTGACCTTTTCATTTTTATAAAAGAACAGTAACTATTTCCTGGGGCGAAACTCCCCAGGTGGCGTTGTTGGCAACCACTCCCCACTACTCACCACTCCACCCCACCACATATGCTTTGAACAAAAATTTTACGAACAGCTCCATTAATTGGAAAAATTGCTAAAGTGCTAACATGTGTGTATAATGCAAGTGTGCTTGTGTGTGTGTGAGTCCTGCACACTATGTGAAATCAGATATAGAGTTTTGATGTGAAACAAGCATTAAGCACAGTATGGGTACATTTCATGCTGTTATCCTTGTTAAATGTGACCTGTGTTAGCAGTGGGAGCTGTAGCTTTGTTAGCAGCGGCATGTGACAGCTCTGGTAGTGGAAGTGGTTGTTACTGCTGATCTCGCTGTGAAACACAGTGCCATGTCTCCAGGCAAGCTGGAAGATACCATCGCACACACACGCGCACAGCCTAAATAGCGTGGATGGAGAGAGGGATCTCGACAGGAATGAGATTGGAAAATAGACAGTCGTCCTTTTCCTCCCTCACACCTGAGAGTCCCGTAGGCTGTGTATAAGAGCACTTTTCTGTAACTCTCTCCATCAAACTCTCCTCCTCCACCTTTCCCTCCTTCTCTACTTTCTCCTCTCACTGCAGGCGATTGGTTTGATCTCTGATCCCTGTAGTCCTGCCACTTTCCTCCCTTCCCCTAAACCGAGTGCTGTTGTTTTCTCAACCTACATGGATCTGCACTTTCCACACAAAACAAAACAGAGCACCCCCTGTGACTTAAATACAGCCGGATATGTTAGCAATGTATCTAGCTCCAGCCCTCCGCAAATCTCACCCAACGCATTCGGAAGTATTAATAGGATCTGCTATTTCCTCAGCTTCATAGCGTATGCACAGACCATTCCCTTTGTTGGCAGGGTCATCTTGAAGGAGTAATTCCCAGGTGAGATGTAAGGGAGAAAGCAAATGAAAAATAAAGACATCAAGAGATGCCTAAATTTGTGTTGCTTTGAAAACATCCTGTTTCAGATAGCCTTGCCCCTAAGCAACCTCGTAGTACAGCTAGCAAGGGTTTGATGAAGCACCGCGTATTCTCTCTCAGACACAGTGCATCATATTCACAGGATTGATTGAGACAGGTCTAATGTTACTAAATAAAAGGGTTTTTTTAGCCCTTAGATACCCTCACAGTCAGATAGTAAAACTGAAAATATTTTCAGAGTATCCACTTTTGCACTTGTGCCTGTCTAGGATTCAGAGCAGTTAAGTCAGAGCAGTGATTGGTGCTGAGACAATCTCCCGAGAAAGAACAGACCTTGTTTCAAAGATCAAACAATCCGGCATTTAATTTCATTCTCCAGTATGGACGTTTGAAATGGTTCCCCAGGGACTTGTTTTCTTTGAGAACCTTCAAAGAAACATGGCGGAAACATTTTCTTTCTATCCATATCGCCGAGCCTTTCTGTCCTCTCTGCCGCTGAGATAAACACAAGTAACTGCGCTTCTGTGTAAAAACGCCATTAGTCATTTGGTTGGGCCCCTCCATCTTTGATGCAAAAGCATTATGCTGTAAAAACAGCAGCATGTTTCCAGCCGCGGCCCAGGTTCTCAAGGGGGCAGACAGCAGTTGTTGTTGTTTAAGAGCTCCATTCATTCTGAGCTGGTGGAAAACACACCAAGGCATATGGCGGCTTGATTTAGTTAGCTTGTAAAATGATTTCAAAAACCACGTTTGGATGAAGATAACAAAGTAACCAAGCAATTAAATCGAGTATGGTCAATTTGAAGCACCTGATAGCAGGGATCCAGCTGTGGTGGAACATCTGGTGGAGGCTTCAGTGATCGGTACGGAGGAAAGCTGTGGATTCAACTCCTCATTTGAGGATTCATATGTGTGAAATAGTGTTCTTTGGTCTTGCTGTGCTTTGCTAGAACTGTAATATGAAAGACACATGTGGAGGTTAACTCAGATAGCTGTGGCATCCGTCAGCTGTGTAAGAAAAGAAAAGTGTTTCAGCCACCTGGCAAATGAAAAGGGCATGAGCTTTCTCTGATCTCACCAGCATGACAACAGCCAGAAATACTGGCGCGTGGCCGTGCTCCTCGGCCAGTATTGACTGCTGAGCTGCTGTGAGATTTGATGCAGGACCTGAGTTAACCTTCAGGTCAGGTGCTTCCAAACATATTTTTTTAACTTTATTTGACTTGAGTGAGTCACCAGCCTCACCTTCAGCTCTCCCGCATCAAAATGGGCTACGCCAGCTTTAAAAGACACATCTCCATCTATTTCCAAAGCGGGATTCTTGTTACTACGCAGCACGAGTGTTGAAATAGAGGATGATGCAATCAACAGATAAGAGAGTAAGTGAAACAAATGGGAATGAGTAAAACAAATGGTTTGATTTGAGGCTGTAATCTGTGTGAGCGCTGCATGGGGACCCTAAGAGACAGCAACAACTATTATTAATGGTAAACAGTGAATAAAAAGACCATAATAAGACATGCATGATTAGATAAAGAGGAAAAGGTCACAGCAGGTTGATGCATCTGTCTCATTAGCTGCTTTATTTGTGTCCCTTCGTTTACCCTTCATTAGCCCGCCTGTTTAATCCTCGTTCTTTCTCCCTTTCTCAAAGTCTCGCCTTTCATTAGGCCTGCCGCTCTCCACCACTTCCTCTATACGTGTTGTTTCTTAGTGTAATGGCTTCCCACAGTGAGTCTGTCTTTCGAAAATGTCACCCCAGTCTCTACACAGCGCACTACTTTTGACATGAGCACTATGTGCAGCAGACAGGGCACAGGGATTAATTTGCCATGTGTGTATACCTCAGCGCCAGACAGGGGTAGAGACTGTGACTGAGGCCTGTCTGACAGCAGAGACAGAGCCTTACTCACTGGATCCCTCGCGTCTGCTACTGCACTTGATGTCACAGGCGGCGGGGAGAAAAAGGGGAGGTTCGCGATAGAGGAGGAGGAGGAGGAGGAGGAGGAGGAGGTGTGGATGTAGCCTTGTGGGAGCGAGAGAGCAGGAGACAGAGAGGGAGAGATACGAGGAGGATGTGTGCACGGTATCAGGGTGGAAATAAGTGAAAGGAGACGGATCCCGGCACAGAGAAATAGAGAAGTCCGCTTTGTGGGGAGTTATCACTGTAATGCAGCTCAGTGCCAAAAGAGGTCATGTGTGTGCTGCAGATTCATTAGTTTCAGAAGACATTAATATCCTCTAACAATTACCAGTTATAGCAAAGAACATTCTGTATGTGTGAGGCTTTATTAAGCACCGTTCGATAAACCGCAGGTAAAGTCTGAGATTAATGAAACTGTCTCTACACCAATCCTGATTTGCAGTTCTTTGCCGATGTTCTGAAAAGAAAGAAAGAAAGAGTGGTTTCATCATGATGTGAGTGTGTTTATTGAAGGTTTTTAATTATAACACTGATGCTTCCTTTGCCTTCTTCTCATGCTCATTTTCTCTTCGCACTCCCTCAGTATTAAGTTGTCTGTTTACATTAACACACCACGCTGCAGAGATGATCCTTTATTGCAGCTTGTTTCTATAGATGAGGCTGTTGGCCTTCTCATTCACATAGGGGGAAGGACACTTGAAAGGAAGCGGGGTTATTTGACAAAGAATGATCGGAATCCCTTTATATAAGACAGCTGCCGTGAGGAAAGACTATAGATAGTATTCAATTCAATTCTCGCACACGTATTTGGTCAAAGCTGTAATAACCAAAATGAGCATTGATAGCATGTGAGCATTCCCCAAAGCCGTGACTCCATATTGTAAAGACAAGTTTTAATTTTACAGAATTATTTCACCGATTTACCCTTTATTTTTTAAATGCATGAATATATCTGTAAAGTTACAAAAATAGATTTTGAATGTACATGTCTAACAGAATTTAACATGAAAACCCTGAAACCGTGGATAACCATAACATGACCATTTTTTTTACAGACTTTTTTCCCCAATCAAAAATATTCTCTTTTATTGAAAATGTTACGTTCAAGTTTTTTCGTCACATAGATTTGTTTGTTAATTTACAGATATCTTGTTTAATTATGTTAAAGTTTTCCCAACAGAAAAAAAAAAAATCTGAAGAAATGTGTTTTTAAAATATGTTCTAACGTGTCGTGTCTGTGAAGACACTACTTGACTGATGCATAAGGCATTGCTGAGAGTATTGGAGTCAAAGTTGGCCCACTTTTCCCCTCTTGCGTCGCGCTGAGTGAAGTTTGCTTTTATGTTCCAAAATGTGAATGTTACTTTTGTTATTGTTTGTGTTATGTATATTCTTAACTAAACAGTAAAAGCGCAAAAAAAGAACAAGATCTCATTAAAATGAAAGCTAAAAACTGTATTTCAATTACAGAGAATTACTGTGTTTATATTTAAAACAAATATACAGTAATATCGTAATATTTTCTGTTATTTTACAGTATTTTCTGGCACTTTTGCTGCAGGAACATTACCGTTTTTTTTTTTCAAGACACCGCTGCGTATCATGATTTACAGTGCGAACATGACTTTGTTTGTAGTGGTGAGGTAAGAGGACTACTTGTGGCTGAGACTGTCCAGTCATTTGCCATCATTGCATCCAGCCTGTGAAGAGCGGAAAGCTACGGCTAACTAGACACCCTTCTTTTTAAATGCTGGACTCAATTTTTTTTTTTTTTTTAGCAGAATACAAACTGAACCGCTTCAAAGGTAGGGAGTCGACACTTTTTCCATCTCAACAGAGCAAAAGTTTTAAACATTCATACCGTACTGCTTTGAACAAGCTGAAACCAGTGACCCAATGGGTCTTAATTTGGGATGGTAATGCATTACTGGACTTTGTTACTGTAATTATATTACCACAAATCCTGTTAGAAATGTGTTATGTTACCCTGTTACTGCTTAAAGTAACACATGACTGTAACACATTACTTTGGTAGCACATTACCCTGACACTGCTCACATGTGCTCCAAGGTGACGTGCTGCAGGTTGAACTGACTGCAATGCTAAATAATGACTTCTGTAATCCTTAAAGTAAGGTGTTATATGAGCTCTCACACTGTCAGGAAATGTTCTATATAGTTGAACTGCTATATCCTGACCTTTCCTTGTCAGCAGGGAGGGAAAGAGGATGGTAATTTAGTTCAAGGCAGCAGTGAAATCCTCTCATCCTGCTCTCTTCTCTCTTGATGAACTTAACCATTGCATCCACCACACCTGATTACAGCATTGTTCATAGCAGCCCGCTGCAGCCGCGCCCTCTTAATAAAGTAATGTCTGGAGTGGCTTTTTTTAGCAGAATACAAACTGAACTGCAACCAAAGGTTGAAGGATGTAAAGGGGCATCTACCTTGAATCAAAAAAGGTTGCAAACAAATTCTACATGTGTCTGAAGTGGTAAAAACTTCTCCAGTTAGCTGTCCGGCAGTGCTGTGCCGTGCTGCACTCAAAACAGAGCCAGTAGAGTTGACGGACGACAGAGCACCGAGCAAAATCGTAGCGGAGCCGTTCCGCAACATAGATGCAAACAGTTGAATTCCCGATGCTGATCCCTTCTATCATCCAGTGAACAGTAACAGTTTTCCTGCACATGTTGCAGGCTGTTGCTTCGCTTTAGTATAGGTTACCTTACATATTAGGTTCTGGGTTAAAATGTTGTAGCAGCAGTCACTTTCAAATTTCTTAGTGCAAGCTATTTTTCAGAACATTTTCAACAAATTATGTTTTAAAAAAATTGATGAGGACAAAATTGACCATTTACAAAAGTGGTGGGGACATGTCCCCAGTGAAAGTGACACCTATATAGTCACCAAGGAGATCAATGCAAGGACCTAAATGCTGTGTTGGGCAAGTTGCTTCTAAAATGTAATGTATTACATATTACTAGTCATTTTTTCATTTTAAGTTTCCTTACAATATTAATATCTGTGCAGATTTATGTGTTACACTACTATTGCGTTACTTTCACCAAAGTAAATGCAGAGGGACGACTGACCATTATACAACCAAAGAGGGTAATATTGTTTGGCTACTACAGTCTCAGATTAACCTGGTCTATTTTGACTATGAAAACCTTTTGCAATCATTCAAAAGTTATTATAATACTTTTTATTCTGTTCTGTGTTCAGCTGTGTTTAGTAAACAACTGGAAAAGATGCCTGTCACTGCAAATACTGCATTCTGTCTGACCGGGCAGAGGCATTTGGCCTTTGGAACTGGGAGCGCTTGCAATACTCCGGTTGCTGTCCTGGGCTGAAAACTAAAAAGAAAAAGGTGGGGACACTTTCATGTTGTAGACAGCGACAGAAAGAAAACAAACATACCCAAAAACGGCGGGCAGGAAGAACAGAATATGTCTCCTGTCGTAAGAAGTTCTTTTCATGTTTGATGAACGAAGTTGGCAGAGAGTGACTGATGGACTTCACAGGATAGTATTCACAAACTTGGATTCATTTGATGAAAAAGGTGTTTTTTCTTTTGATCAGTGGACCCTTAAAGATTAAAGGAACATAAATTATCGAAGAATAGACACACATTAGGACTTCATGACCGCTTCAAAGGTAGGGAGTCGACACTTTTTCCATCTCAACAGAGCAAAAGTTTTAAACATTCATACCGTACTGCTTTGAACAAGCTGAAACCAGTGACCCAATGGGTCTTAATTTGGGATGGTAATGCATTACTGGACTTTGTTACTGTAATTATATTACCACAAATCCTGTTAGAAATGTGTTATGTTACCCTGTTACTGCTTAAAGTAACACATGACTGTAACACATTACTTTGGTAGCACATTACCCTGACACTGCTCACATGTGCTCCAAGGTGACGTGCTGCAGGTTGAACTGACTGCAATGCTAAATAATGACTTCTGTAATCCTTAAAGTAAGGTGTTATATGAGCTCTCACACTGTCAGGAAATGTTCTATATAGTTGAACTGCTATATCCTGACCTTTCCTTGTCAGCAGGGAGGGAAAGAGGATGGTAATTTAGTTCAAGGCAGCAGTGAAATCCTCTCATCCTGCTCTCTTCTCTCTTGATGAACTTAACCATTGCATCCACCACACCTGATTACAGCATTGTTCATAGCAGCCCGCTGCAGCCGCGCCCTCTTAATAAAGTAATGTCTGGAGTGGCTGTGAGTGCCTTGTCTGGGAGGGTATGCAATGGGCTGGGGAGTAATGAGCAAGTCTGAGATAAATAATGGATCGCTGTCATTCATATTACAGAGGAAATTACTGTAATGGTGCTTGCCGGGTGAAAGACCTCCATCTAACACATTAACACTCAGGACAAAGACAGAGAGGAAAGGGGGACAGGGGGAAGGAAGAGGATGACATGAAAGTGAAGGAGGGAGGAGATCATCATCCACAAAACATATCCTGCCACTCGAGGACATTCATAAAATGAAGCGAGAGAGGAAAGGGAGGAAACGAGCACATGCCTATTTTGAGGTTTGAGACTGATAGAAACACCTAAAAGCTGCATTACCACCGTGACTTATGTCAGCAGGAAGTTCTCTCTCTCCTCTCCTGATACCTTCCTCCTGCAACCCTCCCACTTATTCACCCAACCCTCCCACCCTCACTCACTCCCTCTCTTCGGTGCTCTCCCAGGGCATTAGAAACAGAATGGTCTGAATGTGAGCCTCCAATAGTGGAGATAAATGGGATTTGAAGCACAGGCTATAAGGAGTGGCAGTCATTAGACAGTAAGTGAGCCAAGCGAGTTGTTAGGACATGAGCAGTGCTAGTCGTTAGGAAGGGATGGAGGGAGAGAGAGATGGAGCGATGGAGGGAAGGAAGGAGGCCACTGGCTGTTTGTTCTAGGACTAAGTGCTGGATAATGAGATCAGACTGACATGACCCGGCCCCAGAGCTGAGAGAGACAGCTTTGCCATTACACCTCTCTCTCTCTCTCTCTCTCTCTCTTTCTCTCCCTCTATCTCTCCATCTCATTCTCTTTGTCTTACACATACTTTCTCTTTCTGTCTCTGTTTCTCTGTCTTTTATCTAACTCTCGTTTCCTTACACAAACTTCAACTGCACCAGCACCGGCCTTTGGGTTCTAAAGCAGATAGAACCACAGTTTAATGCGAATTTGAACAATAAAACATATCATACATAGATTATCATTATCTTTGCTATTGGGTAATGAGTATATAAAACATTAGACCATATAGGTTAAACTTTTGATTCCATGAAGTGTAGAAAAAATAAAGAATAAAGAGTGTGAAATTAATGATTTTCCCGCACTGGCCAAATGGCTGGTGAATGTTCAAATTTACCAGCTATTCAAAAGATTGCCATTGTTTTTCTTGGCTGTTGAGTGAAGCAAATCTAGCAGCCACTTGCATATTTTACCAGCATTTGGCTGGTGCTAATTTTATGCCATGCCTGCACTTCTGTAGCGTCAAAGAAGAAGGAGAAATAGAAGATAAAATGATGCCCACATTTAATTATATTTCACAGGCTTTAAGCCCCCTGTATGCTTCAACAAAGTGCTCGTCAGATGGTCAAACAGTGTCTCAAACCCACTTCCCCCCACTGATCATTTTCCATAACTTTCCCGCAAAACCGACAAATTTGACAAGCGCACCCACTCAAGTAACAATTGACCAGGTGTGCACTAAAAAAGTATACAGGATTTTAACCACACTCTCAAGCTGTCTTTTCTGAGTCTTCCCACAACTACTTCCATCACTATTTAAATGCAACACCTGGAATGCCTTCAGGGAGAAACTGTCTAAAAGTGCTTCATTATCCCCATTTGTACTAATTATTGCATCTTCTCCCTCTGTATAGGGAACAGGTTTTAGCAGACACTTTTGCCTTTCGAGGTTGTCTAACAACACTTCATGAAAATGTCCTCTTTTCAAGCGTACCTGGGCCTTTACCTTGTATTCAAGCTCTCGTCTGTAAGCTTGACCTTTTAGAAATTTAAAGTAGACACATAATGCTTTTTCATCCTTTTCCTCTTCTGTTCTTGTGCATGTAAAAGGTTTTGAAATTTAAAAAGCCCAAACAGGAGCTGCTCTCTCCCACAGAAAACACTGCTACTAAAGTGCCTGAAATGCCTCTTTAGAAGTCCTGCCCTAATTCCGTGACTTTGTGATGTCACCACGTCACACGTGCACAATTTATGCCTATAATCACGGTAGAAGTGGAGCTAACTGGGAGCTGCAAACAGGACAGAGCCAACCTGAGACACTGTGAGTGATGCTGGCTCAGGCATGTGTGAGCTGACCAATCAGAGCAGACTGGGTATATGGTACTGGAGCCTTAAAGAGACAGGAGCTAAAACAAAGCAGTGTGAAAAACCTGAAAATGAGCACAATATGTCTCCTTTAAATTCACTGTATCTCCAGAGGCAGTTTGATTGCACCCTAAATAGCAGCTCTGACCCAGACCCCATCCGCTTTTTATTCCCCTTTCACACTGGACAGAAAAACCACTAAAACCCACTAACAGCTGGGTTTTTCTTCAGTTTCATTCGTATTCATCAGTTCTGATGCACACTGAAGTTCTCTTTGAGCCACAAATTCCAACCATCTCCATTCCAGCAAAAACTGTTCATTCGGCACTGAGATTGAAAGAGAGACTGAAGTAAAAAAGAAACCACTGCTTTCTACCGCTCCGTAGAACAGTAGAAAGCCCGTAAGTGACGTCAAACGTGACACACCAGAGAAAAAAACAGAAAGGCAAGCTCTGCTACCAGCAAGGTGTCGATCACCAAGTTTTAGTGGGTTGTTTGAAAAACCCTCATATGTAATTTTGGTGTAAAAGTAGTGTATGAGATGCCAGCAATTTTGGGTCTACTTCTATTTTTTTCCCTGTGGAGCTCAACTGCAATGAGGGCAGTTAGGCAGAGAGTGGCATTGACTGTCTCCTCTGCCCCTCCACTGGAACTCCCACCTCTCAGACGATAAGACAAGAAGCTGTGCAGCCGTGTCACGGAGCCATGTGTTTTGTGCTGCTCCTCATAGTGAAAGACAGGATTTCAGTCGTCACAACATCTTGTCCTTTACTATGAGTCACTTACAACCTTGAAAGTGCCTATGGATGGACTTCAGTACAAAGGTCATCGCCCCAGGTACAGGTGCTCCAGCTTCCTGGACTTCACCACAGTCAGTGGGAAAACTGACACTCTTTTCCAATGCAGCCAGTCACTCTGCAATGCACCGGCTGCCAGCATCATCCCCAGAGCTGTGACCTGATCAGCGAGTGGGAAACTTATCCCTCTGCCTATTATGGACAAGGTGATGATGGAAAAGCTAGACAAGATATTACTCCTGGCAGCCCAGTCAGAGGCCATCTCGAGAGCTGCACACAGAACAAAGTACCATTGAATGAGAGGTGAAATGTAACTGAAAAGGTATCAAATCCATCTTTGTTTTCTGTTATTGATTGTATCTTAACAGTAGTGTCTAATGAAAATGATGTAAGGAGCAGGATGTTAAAGGGAATATAATTTCAGGTCACCTTTGTTGTATTAACAGTGAGCAGAGGAAAAAAATCTGAGCGTTAAAATGTTAGAGCTACTTTGTTCCACTCTTAACCTGACTCATTTTTCCATTTTCCATCACCAAGTCCCCCCCATCTCTCCTTTGTCACATCACAGCAAAACATACACGCATGAAAAGGTGATTGGTCTGTGGATTTTCTTCTGCCTGGCAACTGTTTCTGACTGGGCAAAAGAATACTCGCCTTACTGGAGGCAGCAGCTGGATGCAGGATATTTTGTGAGGGACAACAAGTAGTTTCCAGCCATTCTGGTGAGCTTATTTAGTAACTTGATGTTTGCTGGTTACATCTCATGCAGATTTACTCTTTAGTTACCTTGAATATGTTGTCTTCGTTTAAACAGTGTGTTTAGTTTGAGTTAAAGCTGTATTTAGGCTACTTCAGTTGTTAAAAGATGCTGGTGCTTACTTGGGTGTTGAGGGAGTATATGTATGGATCCCCACTGACTTGCTGACAGATGCAATTTGTAGGTGTTGGTGCAGCCAAATTACACAGGTAGCAGTGTTTTAACAGATTATGTTGTAGCTGAAATGTCAGGACTGCGTCAAGCTGAAAAAATACACAGTGTATTACCAAAAATTGTATTAGAGGCATGCTAAGGCATAGCTTTTAAATACAAATATTAGTGAAAAAAAATGCAATTATTATGAGTATGACTCCTTGAATTAACCAAAATGTTTACCCTTTAATTCCAAAGGGCTTGCCATTTGATTTTACTGGGCAGACCTCTTTACCTTGCTTTACTGTTTTGTTCCGTCCTCCAAACAGCTTCATATCCCAGCAGGAGCTGATAGTTTGAGTTGCTCAGACTGTTTTTATTTCATCATTTTTCCTTGATTTCTGTGCTTCTGCTGTGGTTGAGTAGGCTACGTAGTAAAATTGTGAAAAAAAACTTTGTGAAAATTGAACGGATGCACTATGCCTTTCTGTTGTCTGACTTCCTGTCTGGCTCTCTGGCTTCTGAAACAGACAGTGGGGCAGCTGATGGAAACCCGAGCATCATCTAGAATGGCTGAGATCACCTCTGGTGGCTGTATCGTGGCTGTATGGGCCCAGTGGACTCTGGGCCTTCTTTCACTAGTAAGGTGTCGTAAAAGTTAGCTTATCGTTAAAGAGGGTTGTCAACAGATTGGGATATGATGAGATCCAAGCCAGTATTGTACAAGGCATGCAACTGTGAGCAACAATCTTTGCCTCATTGGAGGAGCTAGAGAATGTCAAGATGTTATGTGTGAAAGAGGATCTCATCTCAATATATTAGTAAGGATGATTAAAAATGAGTGCAGTGTGCTGATGTGTCAATGTTTTTTATACTGAGATGTTGTTTTTTTTTTTGTTTCCCACAGGTTATGTTGGAAAGGGAAAATGGTGGCAGCTGCAGGCCATTTATTCAGAAGATGATTTTCCTGCAGTTGCTGCAGCCACTTTTGTGCAAAATGAATCCAGGTGGCCATTGTTTTTGCCAAAGCACGGCGCGGGAATGTTTAGGAAAGTGAGTGTCCATCAGTGACTGTCTGACTGACAGTTGTTTTGAATGCAGCTATCAACTCTCATTTGGCAGCTTATTGATTGATGTCTTGGGTGATTGTGATGCAACACCTTTAGTTTTGTGAAGTTGCTGTGAGCCTCTTAACACTGCATGATTTGTGTTACCTGTCTTGACTCATAGTTGAAGCAAAAGAGGTCCAGAAGCAAGTCATTGGAGTAGTTTACATCTTGAGCCCAGTTCAGACCAAAGATTCTTGACAAGATGAAACCATTCTAAAACGCTGTAGTAGAAAGTTGCAGAGGTGTGAACTGGCCCATCTTAGCTCGACTCAGGCCACCTGATGGTGTTGCCTGCGACTCAGCTTGTCAAGTCCCCGGTGGGTTGTTTAGAGTTTTCACGCCAATGCAGACTGGCACTTTGCAAGTATTTGCAAGTTTCAACTTGTTTCGTCACGAATCTTGGGTCTAAACAGGCCTTTAGAAGCTAGTCAGAACAAATAAAGTACACCAAAGTGAGAATCCTGAAATTCTGAAGATGACATATGATCTGTTACAGTATTTTACAACCTGTTTATCCCTGAACATAACAGCAAAGACAACCTGCCTTATTATACTGCATTCATACAGCCATTGCTTCCAACTTCCTTGATGCTGCTGTAACTTAGTATTTTCTCCCAACAGTAGAAGTGTGGCAAAGCAGCAGGCAGGACTTCAAAGTGGTGTCAAACAGGTTTGTTGAGAGAGTCTTTGTTGAGCTGAGCTTCAGAGAACTTTGTTTGCTCCATGCTGACAGACACACACACTCTTCCTCACAAACACACTCACGTGCAGAGCAAGAGACGGCATCAAAAAATGTCACAAAATTGTACACACTTGTCACACACACTAAAGCACTGAAATACTCACACATACGATACATGAGTGAGAGTCAGGCAGCTGTCTGTGTTGCTCTGTGATTTCCCCCAAAATGCTAGAAAAGAGTGCGTGGAGTGAAGGGGCTGTAACTAAAACAGGAGGGGGTCCGCTGAAACATTTCTCTTCCTCTTGCATGAAATCAGCAGGGGGCGTTTAGAGAAAACACAACCATTTTAATTTTCAAACAAGTGTTTGTGAAGAATCCCATTGGAAGCTCAAGCTTCAAACATACATGGCATCCCGCATGCATTCAAACACACGTACACACACACTCAAGGTGCATAATATACGGCCACATAATGACACATAAAGACATACATTATCTTGAATACTTTGGCATTCAGAGTATGCATCTTGTCTGACACATTTAAAAAAAACATGGAAGGATGCTCAATACATGTTGTTATTTCAATAGTTCAGCCTTGTAGCCTGGATCCCAGCTGTGAATTGCAATGAGCCAGTCAGGGTTTGGGTGACTCTTTAACACTGTCTTCTCTTCATCAAACGACTCTATCTTATGAGCTAAAGCAGTGATCCATCTGTGATTATTATTTATTTGTGTCTGGTATGGATGTAACGCCCGCCAATGTAATAATGTCCACAAACGTAATAAACCACAAACGTAATAAAAATCTGCAGCATTTAATGTAATAAACCCACAAATGTAATACATTTTCCACAAACGTAATAGCCGCTGCCTACTACAAACGTAACACGCAATTTCCCACAAATGTAGTAACTATTACGTTTGCAGGGATTTATTAAGTTTGTGGGGATGTGAAAATCTTTATTGTAATAACTTCCCACAAATGTAATAATACAATGGATAATGGTTGTTGTGGTTGTTGTTTGTTTGTTTGCCTATACGCCTACTAATACTACTGACCGTGGGTGCAAAATCCAGCTGCTGACTCTCCGCTCCGCTATCACACAACGGATCATTCATATTGTTCCTACACTTTTTGGGATGCCATATATTTGCATATTTCTTGATTCTGGAATTTTTAATGAGGGAAAAGGATTTTAACAAGATAGGGACCTACTTTAACTTTTTGTGTGTGAAAAACTATATCAGTCACATTATTATTCAAAGAAAAGTATTTATAGGCTACACCTTGAAACATGTCTAAAAGGAGTCTTTAATGATTGCATTTTGTTATTTATTTACATCACAAATTGATAACTTAATTGTGATAATGTTCAAAGTTATTATTATTATTATTATTACACAAAAACACACATACACACAGCAAGTATAACGGTACTGTGCTAGGTACTCTTTTCGCGGTTCTTGGTGCTTTAGCAATATTGTTGTTGTGGCATTCATGCCAATTAAGCGAATTTGAATTGAACTGAATTAATAAACCTTTAGGCGTATAGGCAAACAAACAAACAACAACCACAACAACCATTATTCATTGTATTAATACATTTGTGGGAAGTTATTACAATAAAGATTTTAATAAATCTGTTTAAACTAGATATTTATATGCCACAAAACAATTAAAAAAGAGGGGGGGGATCCGTTGTGTGATAGCGGAGCGCAGAGTCAGCAGCTGGATTTTGCACCCACGGTCAGTAGTATTAGTAGGTGTATAGGCAAACAAACAAACAACAACCACAATGACCATTATTCATTGTATTATTACATTTGTAGGAAGTTATTACAATAAAGATTTTCACGTCCCCACAAACGTAATAAATCCCTGCAAACGTAATAGTTATTACATTTGTGAAAAATCACATGTTACGTTTGTAGTAGGCAGTGGCTTTTATGTTTGTGGAAAATGTATTACATTTGTGGGTTTATTACATTAAATGCTGAAGATTTTTATTACGTTTGTGGTTTATTACGTTTCTGGACATTATTACATTGGCGGGCGTTACAATGGATATCACTCTCCTCTGTTAAACATATACCTATGTGCAGACACACACCCCCACGTACGGCAGATACCTCTTTTAAATTCCATTGAAATGTCAATTGGGGCTCTTTTTGCTGTGTTTTGTTCAATTGATCCAACTCTTAACTCCCAATCCCCAGTGGAAATCCACAGCAAACCACACACAACACTAGCAGATCCAATCTGCAGTGCATGTGTGTGTGCAGCACCCCGGACGTGTATATTCTTACCTGTTTCTCAATGTGTCCACTCTGTGCCAAAATCCTGAGGTGAGATTGAAGGACGAGATGAAACCACATTACAAAGGGGAGATGGGCCCCTATAACAAATCGACAAAACGATGTGTGGTGTGCACTGCCGGGTAGGTGAAGATCCGAGGGAGTAAATTGAATTCAGCCGCCTTTTCTATTTGATGAAACGTGTGTGAGGAATTTAGGGCAAATCTTTTGACAAAGAAGCACTGCCCCCCCTTTTTTTCTATTCCAAGTTTTTATTTCGATTAATTTATTAATTTCGGTTTTTATCAGACCTATGCACCTCTGCATATGAAAGGACTCACACATACTCGCACCTCGGCCGGTGTTAATGAACTGAGAAAAGGGGAAAATATAGCTAATGTGAGTGTGATTTTGAAAAAAAACAACAACTAGGTTTTATTGTGGTCGTGATTAAAATTTGATTATAACAGCTTCTATAATTGCACTTCCGCGGACAGAGATCTTGGATGGTGTTCTTTGAATCTGTTGGATGCACTCACTGAGCTTTGGTGTCACAGCCGTGAATAGTCCAAACTGCTGGGTTTTTTTTGTTTCTTGAGCAGTACCGTGTGCTGTTGGGGGCCATGGCCCGGATCTAGAAATTACGTAAGAGCTTTGTTCTGGGATTCACAAGCATCCTTTCTGGTACACTTCCTCCAGACATGTCATAACCTGACACACCAGACTGTGTGTAACACAGAACCATCTAGAAAGGCGACACTAGAAACTGTTCAGAAAAAGGACACTTTCGTAAAATACTTGACAGGCAGTGTTGTAATCAAGACCACCTAAACCGAGACCAAGTCAAGACCAGATTGCATCGGGACCGAGCCAAGAGCAAGACTTTGAGGGGTAGGAGAGTGCTATCACCAGCAGAGCCAGTTGGTAAATCACACTCTTACCAAGGCCAATCAAGAAAGGAGCAAACCCCTGGATGTTCAGCCACAAGCTTTTTGTCTGTCAAGATGGATTTGTGAGATCACATGATTGGGATCTCACAATGTGGGACTTGTCAGGTTCCAGCTCATAACTTGACATTGCAGCCTGGTGTGTGTTTTTTGTCTCACAGCATATTCTGGGAGACATTTTCACTGCTGTACAGATCCAACATTTGACCGTTTTTCCCTAGTGCTGTTGGTATGTTCAGCCTTTTCCAGTGACTGGTTGTTGAAGATGGTTCATCTTGCTGTAAGATATTCTCTTAGCAGCTTATTCTGAGCAGATACTTAACAGATGTATTTCTCCACACTTCTGTATCATTGATGAATATGGCTGACACACTCTCGTAGCCCTGGCCCTCTATTTTACAGCTGTTGTGTTTTATTAAACTGATCCTTTTTGTATATTTGACTTTAGTCAGAATCCTGAATTCAACATGACTACTTTCTTGATGTCAGCAGCTTCTTTGTCCTCTCTTGGCAGCTGGATACACCAGCTGGATATTTGATGATTTTAAGGGTGCAAGTGTTGCTGGCTTGGATCTTGTAATTTCAGTTTGAGCTTGAGTACCTGCCTCTTCAAGATACATGGATGGTAATGTCTCATTTGAGGTATCAACAGTGGAAACCCCACAGATAAATTGACGTTTCCACTGCTAATTGTCCCCCCTTTCTTCAGTTTCCCTGCCAGAAAGAAACGCCATAGTCTTCACATCTGTGCTTTATGATGATCTGACTCATGCAAAGCAGCAGTGGGGATAACTCATTACCTTGATATATGTCATACTTGATGGTTGCTTGGGGAATTGCCTTTGAGTGGGCTTTTTGAGATTTTCTCTGCAAAAACTCTTGATCTTAATCGGTGGCCTTTCTATTTGATCCTTGGTACAGAGTCAATTAAGAATCATTGTAGAGATGAGTAGAAGAGCATTAAAGATATAATATCAGACATATCTGCACTAGAGGTGCAATTTGTAAAATGAGGCCAAAATTTGAAGATAGCTCTAAAGATGTAGGGGGCAGCACATCATTCCAGAGTAATTGACAACTGCTGGTCTTTGCTACCTATCCTTGGCTGTAGCTAGCTATTGTTAGCTAATTACCTTAGCTAGTCGTGGAGCTAGAGGCCCTTTTAGATGACTGGATCATGGGAAGAGTCACCATGGTCAAGGGAGCTCAGTTTGAGTTGGCTCAGCAGCCTCCCAATTAACACATCTGGACACTAGACTGGGACATATTACACCCTCGGTGAAGGACAGATGCCAGTTTGAAGACCAGGGATACAGAGATGATTTACAGCAGCTCTGATCAGAAGTATGACTCTGGGGATGAGAAGTGCAAGTGGGGACAGAAGAACAGTGTGTAGAGCCGGCATATTTTGACATCTTGGATTTATTTCAACCAAACCATAGGTGATTTGGGGGGAAACAAACCAAGACTGTTTTGGTGAGTTTTATTTCATTCATGTCGAGTTTAATAAATTGTGTTTAACGATGAGTTAACAAAGCAGTTAAGCTCATCTTAGTTTTATAAAATTCAATTCAGACAGTGTGCCATTTTATTTTTCTATTTGGTAAGTAAAACAAATGTAAGAATATTTCCTTTAGTTTATTTTGATCATTTGTTACTCTAAATGGTAAGAGAGATTGTTAAAGGTAGCAAACTCACCACACGCATGTGTCTCCCAGCTGAAACTACAGGGGGCTAACGGACTACTGCCTCTTGCAGTACGAAGTTGTACTGCAAGACATGGCTGGGGCTAGCTGTTTAGCAGGCTAACTTCAGTAGATATCTCTGCAACACAATACAGAGATGTCTTTGACATAACGTCAACACTGTTGTTTGTTCACATTCTGTTGATTATATAAACCTGTTTATTGGTTTGGTAGCGTTCTCCTGTCCCTTTGGGCTGTGGGCAATAAGCGGGCTACAATTTCTCATCGTTTACGTTTCATTTAAAGTTTAGAGGTCACTCTCTCGGGGTACACAATACTAGGCCTCGTTGCACATGTTACTCTGCTCCGTTACACTTGTACCTGTCCCTCCTTAAACAGTAACCCTTAGAAAATGTCATCTGTGCAGTAGTTAAGGTTACAATTCTGGCCATATTTTGCAAATTGTGAGTTTCATACGCAATGGTGGTTGTTTAACAGTAAAGACAACAACTCCAATGATACTTCAAGACATCAGCAAAGTGCCCTGCAAATAGCTGCAGTATCTGCTTTTAAAATACCACCATAAGAGAAGATAAGTTGAGTTTCCAGTAGACAGGCTCAGTAGCACTGAATGGCCTGAGCACAGTACACATAAGTATTTATGGGAAGCCTAGACATTAGCTCTGTCTGCTGTATCCTCTATCACTAGCATACGAGTCGGGTTTCCAGTAGACAGGCACAGTAGTCTCAACACATATTAATAAGGTGCCCATAAATGTGCTCTACAGTTTCTGGAACAGTCCAGTCCAGGAATGATTTTCCAGTAATACTGGAAGGTGACTGCAAAGAGCCAAAACTGGCTACAGCTACAGTAACACCCAAGATAAAAACAAGCTAGACTTTGGTAGAGACAGTTTGTAACAAGGTTGTAAGGCTGGAGTGTCTTACCAATGGAAGTATGTAGCTGGCATGGTAATTGATATGAGTCGTGAGTAGATGGGACAAGGCAACTTCTTGTATGCTTTGATGAAATAAAACCCAACAAAAATGAACAAAAAGAAAAAGCCTTCGTGGCAGTTACAACGGAGTAGAAATTTATTTCATGTTTAGACTGTATTAAAAAGATCAGACCAGCATTGAAGAAAATATTTGGCAAGGTAACATATTTGAGCAGGGTGTATTGATTCTTGCCTTTTGGTTTTCCCTCACCACAATAGACTTATTATGGTCTGCAGGTGCCCTTGGAGAAACCATGGACTCCACAGCCAATCACAGTGTGTCTTGGTTGGACACAGCTGAGCTCCAGGACAGGGTCAAAAACCTGGCAGGTGGTGTTCCACAGCTGCCTCTGCACATCGTCTCTCAATTAAGCAATAACATAGATTAGCAGAGGAGCTGATTCGCCCAGTGTTGATTCTCACCTGCCACACTTCAAAGAATTTAGAGTAATGTCTACCGAAACACACTGTAATATATTCACAGGAGTCTATATCA
Organism: Pagrus major; assembly: GCF_040436345.1. NCBI lineage: Eukaryota > Metazoa > Chordata > Actinopteri > Spariformes > Sparidae > Pagrus > Pagrus major. The sequence goes on along the minus strand of NC_133232.1, from coordinate 19,666,388 downwards.
TGTTTTGGTGCAATGATTTTTATCTTGAGGACAGGGACTACACTGCATGTTAATACTGCTTATCATAAGTACAAAGAGAACTTTGTCATGATTTTGACTAACATTGAGCAAGAAGTCCTTGACAAAATAAAAGCTCCTCTTTATTGCAATCCGTGGTACTGTTGAGACGGTTCTCATGATCCACTTGTCTAGACAATAACTGTCTGTCCCAAAACTTTAAAAAGAAATCCCAGCAATGCTCTACAGTGTGATCTGGCCTTTTTTCTCCAGTGGAGACGTGCTTTAGGTTGAGTGGAGATACTTTGCGACTGAGGCATTTGAGGAAGAGGTGAAGACCCCAGAAAAACAACATTTGTCTTGCTTTTGCTCGGCATGTCAACCAGGATGCCCCTTTAGAAAAAGTTATCTACAATGGACCCTTGTTAGCATTTAACATTTTTTCTCAGTTTGACTGCCTATTGAGAACCTAAATGTCTTAATACACATTTACAAAGGCCTTTAAAAAGTCTTGCATTTTTTAAATTCAGATTGGATGGCAATTTAATCCTTTTTAGTGATGTCACTGAGAGAATATCCGTTATGTCAGCTTGAAAAATTGAACCTGCAAGTGCATTATTGGTTTCTTGACCATGTTCAGTCACTACTTTAGCATTTTTAAGGATGTTTGCTATCGATCCTCTGTATATATTATATAGGTCCAATTTGTAGAAATTTTGATTTTTGAGTCTCACTACCAACTTGTCAAATACTGATGCTTCTGGATTGTAGGTTGTCGACACTTTAACGGAGCAATATGTAATAATTTTAGTTTAAAACATGGATGTATAAAAAGAATACAGTCAGCAGCAGTTAGCAGTTACTCTGGTGATATGCTGCCCCTATTTGTTGGGAGTATGAATTAAGGGTGGCCAGTTTTTACATATTGCACCTTTAATTGATCTACCATCAGAACTGAATGGTAAGTCATTATAAGTAATATCATTAAGACAGCGAGGGTATTTTTAATGTTTTCTTTTCTCATTAATAAACACATTTGGACAATGTTCTTAAATTGAACCAATTATTCTTATTTTACCTTACCTTTACCTTACCTCTGACATCAATATGTTCACTTGGAAAGAGTGTATTTTCACTTTAGGTGTGTATTTCCAACTTTAATTTAAAGTGGTATTAAAAGGGTCTTAAGCTATATGATCTGGAAACTAGTCTCTCTATGAAGACCTCTCTGAAAGCTCATGGTTTTAGTGTTGGAGTTTCTATCCATTACCACCAGGAAGTCTTCCCTCAAAACACATAAAGAAAGCTCTGTCAACAGCTGAGCTATTGATGGATGGAGTCAAAATTCCCCTTTGCCTACAGCACACATAAACTGTAATTGTGAAAAACAGCTGGTTGTATAATCTCCTACTGCAGGAGGAGGCTGGGAAATTTCAAAAACAAGCAAGTGTTATAAAGATCTTGGAAACTCACCAACGCAGAAAATGAGATCATCCTCTTCTAAGAGCTGTCCTGGCACCTACAGGCAGCAATAAAGCAACCGCCACTGAAAGTCTGACAGAACAAACGGGTTCTGACAGAGAAGCTGCTCTCAGTCCTGGTCCTTGGGGATTTTACTTTTACTGGTTTTCCATTCCACAAGCATATTCCTTGCAGTCACCTGGTGGCTCAGGCGTAAATCACTTACTAATTTGGTGTCAGGACATGTGAAGGAACTGTAATCGAGAGCCAGTGTAACTTTATAGGCACCTTAAAACAGTTTAAAAGATGACGATCTTTCTTGCAGACCTGTGTCCATTAGGTGTTGGGTGGTGTCTTATTTCTATGTACCTTGCAAAACTGACACAATGTGATGATTTATAATGCAGCTATAATGGATTTTAATAGGGGATACAGATCCAGAGATGTTATCAGGAAAAAGACATCATGATTTGTTTTACTCAGAATAACAAAGTAAGGACTAGAATGCAGTAAGTCATGTTACATTTGGGTAAGGTGCAGCGCTAATTATATTGATAGGCTTTTACATACTGTATATCTTCTCGTTTTGTCAGTGTTGGTCTTTTGTGCATAATGGCTCTTTCAGTCTGTTGTTTGCTGTGTGCTTCTCTTAGTTAAATGTAGTTTTCAATGCACTATAGCAGAGTGTGTGTTGTGAGGGTTAACAGTGTCTCAGCCCGACTGCCACTGAATGTTAATTTGCAGAAAAATTGTGGATTTGAATATGCCGTGTTGGCATTAATTTATGCAATTTCGCTTGGTGTGTTTTTAAGGCTGTAATATTTGGCAACCAAGTTGTTTTTGGCTGAGATATTATGTCTCAAATTAATTACAAAACTCAATGTTGTTTTTGTTTTATTAAAACTAACTTCTACATAAAGACTAAAGACTACTTGTTGCTCCAAGGTCTAGATTAATACAGAAAGGGGGTAGAGCCTTTGCAGTCCAAGCTCCTAGACTTTGGAACGACCTGCCTGAGGAGATCAGGGGTGAAAACTCGTCTTTTAAATCACTTTTGAAAACCCACTTTTTATTACCTCCACCAAGGAGGTTATGTTTTCACCTGTGTGTGTTGGTTTGTCAGCAGGATTACACAAAAACTATTGAACGGATTTCAACGACACTTGGATGGAGGGTGGGTCTGAGCCCAGAATAGACCCCATTAACTGTTGATGGAGATAAAGGGACGGCTCCAGGAATTTTTACTCACTTTCTTTAACGTTGCGAGATAACATTTTCGTTAATTTCTCAGGGAATAAAGCATTGATCTTAATGAAAGGATTCAGGCGTATTTAAGTGGCTGGTATCTATGAGCGAGTACAATTTCATGCGGATCCAAATACAAATCTGGATTTGGCAGAAATAATCTTAAATATATTCTAGTTAAATGGCTGTGTGTTTTAAGTGTTAGTTTTTATGGCTTTCAGCTTGCTTTTTTCCACTTTGTTTTCATTCCGCTGTTGTAATAGCAAAGCACTTAATAATTGTGTTTTTGTTGAATAAATAAACTGTTTTAAAGCCTTTTCTAACATCTGCGTGATTATTTAGATAGAAATAAAACACAAGCTACATAAAATTGTAGCCATCTCTGAAGCACAGCCATTTACAGTTACCAAACGATCATGGGGGAGTCGGAGAACCAGTCAAATCTCACTTTTTTGTGGTTTCTTCTGCCTGACAGTGTGTCGATTGATTCAATTACCTGAAAGTCATGCCGGCGTTTGTCTGCCTCTCTTACTTCTTTCCACAATGTTCTCTTTGTTCACCGACCCGCACGTAACCGTCCTCCTACCTCCCCAGTTGTCAGTCTCGCTTTCTGTCCGTCTGTGTCTCCGTGCGTCGAGATCCTCTTCCCCTCCTCTTATGTCGACATCTCACATTCATTACCGCATGGCCTTGGCTCAGTCTGCTCTCTTCCCTTCTGTGGTGCTCAATTACTCTGTCTTCCTGGGGCAAGCACTGGTGTCAAGCCACTGTAATGACTTTCTGATTATCTGTCTTTATGTGATGAATGAGATGGAAATGTACCACCATGGCCAAACGGGGCTGGCGCTGTGCCAAGCTGCCACACCACGGTAGGGGCGGATGGGAGCAGGGAGGGGGAAGCAACAAAACAAATAACATTAGATTGTAATACAGATGCAACTGTTGTTATCTGTGTCACTGCAACTAAAGGAGTCATGCTCAATTTTGGTATTTTAAGAGCCGTGATGAAATTTATTGTTTACGACATAACGTGGAAAACAACAGTTCAAAGCCATCCAGTGACTAATTAATCAACCGGTTTGCGAGGAAGAGATAAAGACAGCTCAGACTTAGTCTTAAGGAGAAATAAAGTCTTTGTAGCATCCCGGTGAGACGTGGGCTTAACCTCTACCTGGGTGGACGTGCTCTGAGAGCAGATTCAACTGGGAGGACTCACTCCGAGTCATAAAAAAAACCTAAATCAAGGACAAAATCACACTCCATTTTAGCATCTCAATCTACGGGTCTTGCATGATGTAAAGTGATTGTTGATGCCTGACTTTGACCTTCTCAAACTCTCCTATCGATTTTCTCCCCTTTCTTCCAGATGAGCGTTGATGCCTGTTCAGCCTCTAATGTGCTCGAGGTGAAAAATGAGGTTGACGTAGACATGGTTAACCATAATGCCAAGGCGGATGCCACCCGATAGCAGCCAGACACCTGAGAGAGCAGGCCTGGGTCCAGCTCAGCACTCACCCCCCTCTCCACTTATATTATTCATCCCTCTTTGAAATGCCTTTTATGCTGCTCAATTACCCCTCCAGCGGCCCAGTGTGGACACTGTAATGACATTCTGATTATCAGTCTGTAAATGAGAAATGAAATGAGTGTGTGATGCCGTGCCAGGGGAAGAATGGAGCGGCTAGAAGCCTTTCAAAAATGGGAGCCGTGGAGGAGGAGGACAGGGTGGCGGGAGGACAGAGGGAGGGATGAGTGCAGCACTCTGGCGATCATCGACAAGACGACATAAAGAGGAAACATTTTGTAACACACTGCAAATGTATGAAATTACGCTTTAGAATTTAATTGGCCCCTATTCAAGGCTTCACTGTGCACTTTAACAATGCAGGGAGATCCTTTATGTTTTCAAACAATCAGTCGGGCAGAAAGGAGCTGTGTTGCAATTGAAAACATGTCCAATCACCCTGGAGGGCTTAAATAGCAGACATCCTGTTCATATGCTGAATGGGGAAATAAAATGTTCCCTCTTGCTCTGCTTATAAACTTAAACATCAGACTATAGCTCGTCAAACATTCCGCTAAAACGGCCTCAAAAAAGAAAATATCATCACGTCGAGATAAGACATTGTTGAAACAAATTTACCCCTCTAACCAAGGAGGCAGTGTCAAAGTTTGCTCAAGTCAATCTCTAAATGAGAATCAGCACACCATACTGTACCTCGACTATGACTGCCAGCGACTTTAATGAAAAATAAATGTTGGTTCAAGTCAGTTACCGTGAAGGATCCTTTGACAAACAGCGTAGTGCGTGATACAATGTTTAAAGTGCAATACTCATCCCCCTGCTCTTTGTAAAGCGACATCGATACCTGTCTGGTTCCGGCTAGCAAGCTGTCCGTTCGTTCTGCTTTTTATAGCTCCAGTGAGCTGCCTTTCAGTAGCAATTACCCAAAGTTGTTCTTGTCCAGGTTTATCTGGCAATAAAATGCAACTCTGGGCCATCGCTGTGTTCATTAGATCTGCAGTCTAACTGGCCCACTAAACTACAGCCGCTTCATCCTGGAGAGTCTCTCATTTCAGCCCAATCAACAGAAATGCTCTGTAGCCCCAGACTGCTGTTTAATAGGATATTAACATCCTGATCAATCACCTTAATTGATATTTTTTAGGCATTAACGCTCTCAAACTCTAACAGATGTAATTGTCAGATAGGGAGTGGGATCCCCATCGGCAGTAATTGGGCCATTATGGATGCAGGCATGACTGAGAGACTTAGAATGCCAATGACATGGGAGATAGATAGAGCTGGGGCCTTTGTGGGTGGATCTGTATATCACTCATGCTTGGGCACCGGAGGATTTCCTGCTAAAGGGCTAGTCTAAATTAGCTGGGAACGCACTCAGATGTGACTTTTAACAATCCTGCGCATGTGTGTGCACAAAATGCGTGAGCAAACAAATGTGTAACGCGTGTCTCCTCTCATGTCTGTGCCAGGGTTTCAGCCCGAACGTTCCTGTGGCAATGATGCCATATGGCATATTGTGTTGACTGCATTTGCGTTGTGTGTCGTGCCATTAGAGCCAGGAGCCGAGGAGCGACTCTGGCATCTTCATTAATCCTGGCTAACTCCTGTGTGCCAGGGAGCCTAGTTCCACGAGAGCCTGCTGATGCTAGCACAATGTCACAGCTCACTCAGTCACTGCTCCTTCTCCCCTTCAGTGCACAGTAGGAGGAAAGGGAGCAATTGTTTGCAAAATACCTTTCATTACTCCATTGGCTGAGAGCATTTGAAGTGAATTTGTGTGAATTATTGCCCATAGCTGAGTTTATGATGAGAAATTTTCCGTAAGTGCACTTCGAAGATGCCTTTTATTGAAGCTCGGTAGAAGTAAAGCGCCTGAAAAAGGATTGCACGGACTAAGTAGAGACATAAACCCATGTCACATTTTCATTCTTGTTAAATGCTGTTTGCTTTGCTCCATAAGAATAAAAGCTATTAAATGCTGTCCTGCGTGTGTGTTTTTTGGGGTCAGGAGACAAAGAAAAGATGGAATTGTGTGGAAGACTACAAGCCCCTTTTCTACATCTACTGAGTGTTTTAATCATGTCAAATAATAATAATAATGGATTTTGTATTCATGATAAAAAGGAAAGATCTAATTGTATTCACGTCTGTTTAGCTTGAGAGGATGCTCATGTTTTATTAGTGCTGTGCAATTTGATTGGCATGTAGTCGTGTTAATCTCAAGACCTGAGAAGAATCTAAATTTTCTTCGGAGTAATGCTTTGATGAAATGCTTTGAGAAAAGTGGAACACACATCTTGTTTCTATAACAACAGGCTGCTAATTTCAGTTTACCTGTGTTCCTGTTTTAGACATGTTAGATTATATAACAATAATTAATCATTACAGCAAAAAAACATTTCTCCACCGGCACTTCGTCCACGTTTGTTGCTTGGGGAAATGTGAAACCCCGCTTAACTTCTGTTATGATTGACTGGCTGCCAAAAAAGCATTTAGCGGCATACACATTTTTTTTAAATGAGGTATAAATAGGAAAGAACAAATGTATTTATATAGCACCTTTCAAAACATTAGGTTACAAAGTACCTCAAAAATGATAAAAGGGTAAAAGAACAAAAGATGATTGCAACACAGAATTACGACAGGAGACTATAAAACAAAAAAAAAACATAAGCATCACAAATCAAAATAGTGTGCATGACTCAAGCACAAACACACTATTCAGCTGTCAGACACCCTGAGAGTGTGCTGACCTGACTCCCGGGCTGGTTCCACAGTCTGAGATCCATGACCCATCTCCTCATGTTTTCAGCCTTGAACCATGTACAACCTGAGGGGCTGAGCAGAGGTGTACTGCATTAGTAGTTCACTAACATACTCTGAAGAAAGATTCTTCAAAGCCTTACAGATGAGAAGGAGGACGTTGAATTGAATCCTAAAATTAATCGGAGGCCAGTGAAGTGACAGCAGAGCCGGGTTGACGTGAGAGCGATAGGAGGTCAATATGAGTTAGTAGATTTGCTGCAGAGTTTCAGATCAACTGTAGCCGGGTAACATCGGCTTAGGCAGGAATGAAGACCCCTTTAGTCTGAGCAGGAGGACAAAAAAAGCATCGGTAACCATTTCCACCTGCTAGAAAGATAACAGAGGCCGTATTCTTCGTCAGGGGAAAGTAGCAGGACTGAATAACTGTGTTGATATGTTTATCAAATTTCAGCTTATAGTAAAAAATGACTCCCATAATACTTCAAATGAACACATCCTAAGACAGAGCCAGCCCACAACATTTCATACTTAAATCAAGATGTAAAGTATTCATTCATTGAAAGCCCACAGTCTCGAGGCTCTATTTGTGTAAATCTTTCTAAGAATCCAGTGTCACTGCTGCAACAGCTGCGAAATTAAGGTTGAGTATCTTGCCCAAGGGCACATTGACATGTAGAGTGCAGGGGCCAGGAATCAAACCACCCACCCTATGATTGGTGGACGAACATTCTACCTCCTGAGCAGCAGACAGACAAAGAAAACATTACCAGCTGCTCTTGTGTGGGTCTGAATGATTCAACTCGGCCTTCATTTTGATCCCAACTAAACACCCGTGAACACCAGGCAAAATACTCAAAACTGCTTCTGTGGCGGTTCCTGCCACAAACGATGTCTCTTTGACCCCATTTAGCCATTATGACACACACAAGGTGAAAACGTTTGTGCCTCTGTATATTTGGCTCAGGATCGCTCAGTCTGAGTATCTGGTAAGAAAGGCTTACCTTTCAGAAGAGACCGGGATCGTGATTGTTATTACAAGAATTTAATTTTCAATTTTGGTTATTTTTCAGCTTATGTACAAAAAGGAGTGCTTGCTAAGAGCTTTACTTATGTACGCATTATATGAGTTTGATTTTCTTGCCCCAGTAAAGTCTTCTGATTTGTTGCTTCGTCATGCATCATTGTTGTTCAGTTGACTATCTGGATGTGACTGTCATGCTTTGTCGTTGCTAACTGCTGCTGCTAACTGCTAACTGCGAGCTGAAAATGTACACGCTTACAGAATTTATGCTGATTCATTAACTTTTAATTAATCCTTATCGTGGTATACTCCGCACATTTGAGTTTCGAGACATTTGAATCATTATGTTTTGCTGATAACACATTACAATGTTTTACCTCAGATCCCGCTGGGGTTTCACAGCCGTGTCACGGCTTTTTGACTTAACCGGGGAAGCTGCTCTGAACAGAGCCATTACACCAAGGTCAATTGTATTTGTCAGAAAGTGTCTAAGTGAACCTATCACTTTATCTCATTGTTTTTCCTTCAGGGCCTGTGCATCTGTTCAACTAGCAAATGAGCCCAGAAAAGAAGACAGTGCTGACAGTTTTTCCTCTCGCTGTATTCAGGTCACAGTGTCTGGTAGTTAGATAGGCAGATCAGACTGCTTCAGCGCCGGAGGAGACTCCTCTGTCTGGAACATCATTTTAGCATATGAGTGATCAGTTTATGCTAGACTATATTCAAAGTGTTCTGTGTATAATGTGTGTTTTCTGAAAACATTTCAAACCTGCATCTGTCTTACTTGTCAAGCTTCTGAATCCAGGACTTTGAGGTTTGAATGCACTGCACCAACACAGTGAGAAAGGGGGAAGAGGCGGAGGGGTGGGAGATTTATTGCTGGGGTGCTCCCACAACATTGTTCTGAGCCTAGGAGACATTTTCTGCATTTCTGTTTTAGATGTAATGTTGCTATGAATGTCAAAAACCTTGACTACGTTGTTTATTTTCAGGGAATCCCATTGATTGGGGAGGCAAATGGGGCCGTCATGGCGGGTCCATCCATAAACTGATTCGCCTTTTCGAGCCTTCTTGTTCTTGTGTCTTGAGAATACCTGAATAGGCTTTTAAACCTTTGTGTAAATGTGCTTTAGGTCTGTTGGTAATTGATTCTACATTAATGCTGTACCTCTTAGCCTATCTTTTGGTCCAGCCTACACAGCTAATGATGGCCTGGAGCATGCTGAAGGTTTCACTAAGTAAACCAACCCCCGAGTGGGATAAAGTCAGATTTGATCGAAGAGCAGGTTCTTGAGCTTGTGTGTGATCAATGTTTAAGGATAGTTCGACATGGATCTACTGCTACAGTCAACCTCCACTTGATGTGTCTCTTTTCCTTAAAAACATTATTGTGATTGTGAATACATTTTTTTAATTTTAAAAATGGAGTTGGGTCCAAAATTATCTTCTTGTTTATGCCGGTGTATCATGGTATCATGTGGTGTCATTAGCATCAAGAGTCCAGGTAGTTGCCAGTTTGTGGAAAAAAACATAAAAATGGCTGATTTCTACAGTATCCAGCCAGCATAATGTACTGCCTTAACCTTAGCTAGCTAGCATTAGCAATGTTAACTTTAACTTATGTTAGCTCTCACTAGCAATGTTAACATGTGCTGGCTAGCATTAGCAATGTTAATGTTAGCCAACATTAGCTAGCGTGAGCAAACTTAGTGATACAAACTAGCCACTACTTGAGGGGGCAGATGGTGTTGTGGTGTGAAGGCAAGGGGAAAGGGGTATATGTAATGCAACATTAAGTGGCTGAATGTTACCAATAACACCTTTAATAGTCCTGCTTTTAGCTTGAAGACTCATGTCATTTGGAAACATACTCATTCCCTTACTACTGCAACATCAACACACATATTCATGATTGGAATACCTACACGAATCAGCACGTGGCCGGCACATGTAAACTGTTCAGACACTTGACCCAGGAACTTGCTGTTGCATTGCCGAAGATGCTGGATATCTAGTATGCTAAATATCTGGTTGAGTCGCCAGAGCTAAGAATGAGCTACAGCCTATAGGCCAAATAGCATTAGAATTCAATACATTCAAGCATTTTAGTATTTGTTACTGTATCGCTGCCTGTGTATCCTGGTCTATCCTCTCACCCAGGACAGTGGCGAAGTGGTTAACACTGTTGCCTCCCAGCTAGAAGGTCCTGGGGTTTCAATTCCAACTGGGGCAGGGTTTCTCAGGGTGTGCATGTTGAGTGCTCCGGTTTCCCCCACCATCAGTGCATGTATATGAGGTTAATTCTCTGGTCAGTGGCCTTGACCAACGCGCTGGCTTAGATCTGGAGTTAGTCCCCAGACGCTGTACGTTGGCTGGCCGCTGCTCCTCCAGGATAGGGTAAATGCAGACAACCAGTTAGACCATGTTGTATGTGATAAATAAAGATTCTTTTCTTTTTCTTCCTTGTTTTTTATTGCTGCAAATCAGCGCTCAAAACAACAAACCAAAAAGACTGCAAGACACCTGATTACAAAACAGGAAGTTGTGTAATGTGAGCAGTACAGCATATCTGATAAATCCAGAAGTTGTGCAGTGTAAGGCTGTTCTCAAGGACAGCCGTGTTTTAAGCTAAATGCTAACACACTGATGATAATTAGCAACCCAGAAATGTCAAAACTAACAGACCGGCAATGCTATCAAATCCAAAATGAATCAAATAAGAGATAAGAGGAGAAAAATGAGGAGAGGAAGCTGAGCAGGCAAGAAGAAGATCAGGGAGTCATCTGAGAACTGACACACACCAACCACTGGCTGATTTTTACAGCAAAGGTTCTGTATTTTACCCTGAAGGACAAGAAAAGGCTATATAGAAAAATAAATAAAAAAGTCAAGTCAGAGACAAAGTCAGAGTAGAATTAAAATACAGTGACTATGATTTCCCTTACCTCTTGTGTAAATATGATAAAAGGTCTTATAACAGGGTGATGTCAACATTTGCACTATTTCTCCGTAATGTTTTGACATGTGTCAAGCCATACTCCAGCTTTAAGTTACACTTCTTTGTCAGCACTGAACTCTGTGAGAATACATCAGAGATAAGCACATTCGACTGACTGAGGGCATTCTTTTGGAGATGGGCAGAGTGCTGTCTGAGTTTGCACATTTGTCTTCTGCACTGAAGCACATCAGCGGTTCATCTTGATAAAGGAAAAGGGCTATGTGAGCGGATTCGGTGAAATAACCTTTTGTGAATATTATTTGAAAGGCAATGTGTGGGTGCATGTGTGGGTGTAAATAAAAAAAATGGGGGACAAAAGGAATGATTGTGTCATCAAACATTTCAATGCCTTTCGTACCGCTGACCTGTGCCTCGTAAAATGTCTTGATTGACTTTTCGCAAGGTATACTTTCTATGTGCACAGTAGTTTGGAAAAGTTTAGTTTAAATAACGTCTCATTTCCTGTGTGAACAGCAAAGTTCTCTCAAAGATACATGTACACTACAGTAAATCTGAGGATTGTTAAAAAATGAATGAAGTTGTGCTCAAGTGCACCCAAGATCTTTTTTCTTCATGTGAATAGGACAGTGAAGTGGTTGGATGGAACATGCAGCGGAAAGAACCCATGAGTGGGACTCTTATGGGCCAAATGGAACCCTCTTCAGCCAATTAGAGTCCAGTTCAATTGATTCCCATGGTGATGCAGATGAAGGGCATAGCACTCTGCACCTCCTGCTGCTCCTTCTCTGTCCCCATCCTTTCATATGGAAATGTACTCCATTGTCCGCAGCTCCTCCCGCAAAAATGGCGTCCTCATTCGTGGAAGATGTTTTTTAGTATAAATGGGGAGAAACACTTGAAAAAAATGTGATGATGGAAAGGCTCGGTCAGATGGGGAGATTGTTTACCTGTTCACTAATTAAACATGCTTTCAAGAAGTTGTAAAATGTACTGTGAGTGGAGGAAAGTAACGAGTCAGAAATACATTAGCACATGCATCAAAATGGGAAAGTTCTATTAGCACGGCTGTTTCAACATCCTGCTATTTAAGACCTGCTGGAAGATGGGTTTTGGAACAAAAAAACATGTTATTCATGCTCATTTAAGACATAATAATGCAGTTTGAACTGCCTTCTGGGGTCAGTTAGAAATGGTCAGAGTGTGTCATTCCAGATAGGTTGAACAGAGGTTGGACAGAGCCTGGCTTGGGAAAACAGGCATCTCTACAGGGGATGTAAGTTTTATTTGATGTTATTTCCATAAAGTTCTTTCGGAACAGTCACGTAAAAACGAGACTGAAAACGGGCGACATAAAAAGAGAGAGCATTAATTAAGCGGAGAATCTCTGTCGGCCTGTCTGTCCATGAACCTTTCATCCAATCTGCTTCACACTTGGCAGGGTGGTTGCTGAGGACCCAAGGAAGTGCAGTGTCAAATTTGGTGCAATTTGGACAAGCTACACAGTTGATATTAATATATTAATTTACATTGTGATTAGCTATGGTATGAATGTAAATGCAAATATTGCATTGGTCCACATTTGATGGAATAAAACATTTGAAACATTGATTGAAGGATTAAATAAAAGTTGCAAAAAATTATATTTTGTCATAAAACTTGTAATTCTCCAGAAAAACTATGGATTATAGTTTTTTTAAAGAGTTTTGTAAACCATTTTGATTTGTGACCCCTGTTTCATAATTGTTTTTTTATTGTCATAATTGTTTCTGCTGTAATGTCTGTATCTCACTCATCTCTTGCCCTTTAATCCTCTTGTAAAGCACTTTGTAACCTTGGTTTGGAAAGGTGCCATATAAAAAGAAAAATGGCACTTACTTACTTCCCTGTCAGAAACGTTTTTTCAGTTTTTTTTCTCTCAATGATTTCACAGCAAACAATGCCTCTGTTCAGATGCAGTTCACAGTTTTTGAAACAAAGGATTTAACATTATGGAACGAATTCTTGTGAGGTGCCCCGGGGGACACGATTCAAACTTTCTCTAAACTCTCTCACCTTTCAATAACACTTGTGAAACCTCACGACGCAAATGCAGGTGAATTCATGCATATGCATAAGTGAAACCACACACACCGGCAAAAACACAGAAACGATTCATTTGCATGCGTGGATGATTGTCATTTGTGTTAAAATAAAGTCAGACGATCTGGAATATATTCTGAGAGCCTTTCAAGCTGTATAATTGTTAAATATTATAACACCTCAAGTGTTAAAAAATATTTTTATCAGAGAGGACAATAAACATTTTTATGATGAAGACAAATCTACCTTCTTTTTTTTTTTTGATCAGAGCAGTCGTTTGTCTTCACAAAGAGCTGCTTTGATTCCAAGTTTGCTTAAAGAAAGTTCCTCCTCTAACTTCACAGAATAAGCTTTGTGTTACACTGAAATACTTCAATTATGTGCAGTTTTCAATGTGTGTGTATTTCTTTTCACTGTGTGTCCATTTCACTTGTGTGAGCCTGCTCTCTGCACAAGGTTGTTCTCTATGTGAGAGGTACATTATCAAACTTTATCATTGTCCCTGACTGCGCACAGCTCGAGGATTTACTAAGAGTCGTTTGACCTTTTGCTCAAGCCGACTCTCCTGAGATGAGAACAATCACATTGCCTAATATTGTATGTTTTGACTTGAGTCATTAACTGGAACTCTACAGTCTGTTGCCATAGTAAAAATGCTTGCATAATGTTTGAATTTGAGAACAATTCTTACTCCTAGAATACACATAGGCAGTTTTCTAAGTTTCCAACACCAGTTTTACAACCTTGAGACAACTGATGACTCTTTAGTCGAGGCCGTTTCACATAAAACACATGTTTGAAAAAATCCACACGAGAGCTTCATCACGTGCTATTAGCACAGGCACCCATTTCTGCTTATGTGTGGCACAGCAGTGTGAGAGACACTCAAGCCTTCACCAACATAATGACAAACCTCTCCCTGTAATGGTTTTTGTGTGTACACCTATGTTGATCCCAGGAACACAGATGAACAGGCCTACATTTACTCCCTCAAATACACACACTGAGTGCATGCATGTGCTTACCAATGCTATTAGATGACCACACCACAGTACAAAAAGCAATTACACCCCCAGCTCCCCCTCCGCTGAATTCAGCTGCAGTGAATGTGGACTTTGAGGAGAGCCTGGGGTGATCCGGCAATTGGAGCACACAACGGAAATGGGGTGAGACGGATGAAAAACAGGAGAGGAAAAGGGATAGGTGTGTGAGTGAAAACGCTCTATCTGGAAGAGTGGCGGTGTGCCATAATAGCTGCAGAGCGAGGCAATCTTGTGGAGTTGAATAGTGTTGAAAGATAGAATGGTAAAAACAGAGTTTAGGCCGAGCTGAATGGTATTGTAAGCAGAGGTCACCCGCTGAAGGACAGATGCATCTAACATGGTTGGACTGGCTCGTGTCTGCACTGTGTGCAAGCTGATGGCGAGTTTGTGAGCTTTTCCACCATTCTGTCTTCCTGTATTTGTGCTCCTCAGGTGGGGTCAGGGTGGGTCAGTGACCTCAGTTCACCTTCACCAAAAAAGACTGCAGCCAAGTTATAGAAAACATCCCAAAGGCAGTTTCAGCACAGATTTAGCTGTGTGAGGACACAACGATGGAAGAACAGACGGTGCAACATTCAAATGTCAGATCAAAGCTTGCAGGAGGGCAGAGGATGAAAAGATTGTGGCCTTGATCTTGGAGATACACACATGCACACACATGCACACTGCAACATGAAGCCAAAAGGATATTCTACTGCCGTACTGTCCGTCCAGATGGTTTGAATGAGAACTCCAAATTAATGGTTTTATTTAGGACATAATAGAAAAGTTTGTGGAGACTGATTGATAGTATGGCCATGGGTAATGCAGGCAAGTTCAGTGAATTCAGTTCTATTTTTTAAAGCCAGCACAGCCTCTAAAGGGCTTTAAAATCTGACCAGCATCATTATTGTCTACCCTTAGACCTTGGACTCCTTTCAAAAACATTTAACATGGGAAAAGGGTAAGAAGGGTAAGACATACAAATAGATGTTGTATGTAACAAATGTAAAGTCTCACTGTCGAAAAACAGAAAGACAAAATCAGGTGCAGTACATAAATTGAGTTCTTGTCTACACCAGTGTGGATATTTTTCTAAGTAAAACAATGTTCTCCTCCGTGTAAAAAAAATCCTATCCACACAACCTTCGTTATACAAAATATCTACGTACACACGAGTACACAATAATAACTTCAAATGCTGAAACAGGCATGACGGGCCAGTAGGTGGCGATAAAGTCTACGTTGCAAATGCACTTACGAATATCATCTTGCTTCTTGAGTTCTAAATGCAGGGACGCAGCAAGAAACTTTGAGCAGATATAGCAGAAGATGAAATTTACGAATCTCGAATGTTCCGTACAGGTATCACAGTAATGAAGCTGATCCCAGAAGACAAATGCCCCACCAGTTGCTCCTCAGAGATAATGAGCTGCTGAGTGAGATGTTTGCAGGGCCAGAGGGCTGGGATTGGAGTTGCTTCACTGGCTCTGTATGGAGAGGACCTGGGCTCGGCTCTAAATTAGTGAGCCTTCTGGATCAATGTGGGCTGTAATTAGCTGCTATTGATCCCAGACAGATCAGCCACTACAGTAGGCCACAGCCAAGCACCTCTCAACGTCCATCAAGCTGCACCCCCACAGCACAGCAGCGTAGCCTCAGATCACTCTGAGAGCAAACAAATAATATCAGCCAGCACACTCAGCTCCTGGTAAGTGCACTAAAGATACTGTTGGACATCTCAGGATTCACTTACATATTCCATTAGTGCACAGTGCAATGCATCTTCTTGATTCAGTGTTTTATCTTGTGTTCCATTAAATCATATAGATTACATTATGTGCTTGCATAACGTGCAGAAAAAAAAAGTGGGCCAAATCTCTGGCTATTATCCTGATGCATCACCCATAAATCAGTCGTCATTATGCACCAGAACCACGGACAACACCAGAGATGATGGTAATGCAATCTGGCATTTGGAAAAAAAGGAGATCTAATCTTCTCCAAAATGATCACAATCAGGACTTTTTAAATACCTCATCAAAGTGAACGAAGTGATTTTGCTCTTTTCAGGAATGCTAATGATCTGGGCTCTCATTAGCAACGTGTTAGGTGTTTATTTCTCTTTTCTCATGTGTTAAAAAATAGCCTTATGTGGTGGTCCTTAAGTGATTGGCAAAAACAAGACCCCACGTAAATAAGAACATTTTCAGACTGCTCACCCGTTTGGAAAATCGTCACTGATCCTCGCAGAAAGTTTCCTTTATTTCTACCTTTTGCTTGAATTTGTAATCACAATAAAATACATGGCCTGCAATTATAATGGGCCTGTCTGTCAGAGATATGAAGCTGAATTCAAAGCTTGAATTATTTAAGTCTATTGAACAAATGCAATTCAAACAAAGGCAAAAGGACTCTGAAATGTGGTGAAAATTACACTCTCATTTCTCTTAAATCGCCACTGTCTAAGGGCCTCGTACTTTCACGCCTAATAGACTTGAAATTTCTCCCTGCGTAAGCTGGAAATGATCGTGCTCAAATCGTTATGTTTCAGAGAGCACGCTTCAAAGAACAGTAATGGCACATTAAAGATTCAAACCTGTCCATTCTTTTAGGAGACTGTTTATGAACACCATCTTCAATCTCGCAGGGACATTCATCCTTGCGAGGCATATAATTAACAGCACTGACCTTTTCTAACAAACAATTTCTCTATTTAGAAATGCTGCAAAGGAGGGCTGATCCTCACCCATGGGAGTCGGGCCCCGGCAGGAAAACAGTGGGAAGGCAATAATGTCTGATATTCTCAATCATCCATGTCATTGCACATGTAGAAATACTAAATAAGTCCAAGCAGCTGGACTCATTTGGGCATTTAATCACTCATCCAAGAGGATTCATCAGCTCTACTGATGGCAGTTATGATACCATTTAGACATGTTGTTTTATTTAAAAGCTCTTCAGAATTTGACCAACTTCACCGCTGAACATGAATAATTGCCTTTGCTTCCATCCAGCGCCGGCCTCAAACTTATTGAACTACTAGAATATCCAATTTCACCCAGTCCAAATGTCCTTTTTGCTTCAGTCTGGCTTGGTTAGATTCAATATTGCGGTGATGTGTGCAATTCCAGGCCCAAATGAATCTCCCAGCGCAAGCCCATCTCAGAAAAGATGTTTCCAGAGATTGAAGCGCAGGGATACCAGGTGGAAGAGTAGTGGTGCAAAGTGAGTGAGAGCAATTTGCACTCTGCAGGTTAAACCAAACTTTCTCTGATATATATATAAAAAGAAACTTGCATCAGCAAGAAAAAAAAAACAAAAAACGACGAAAGTGATTTTCTCAAAGACTTTGGGGAGCGTTTGGGGGGGAGTTTTTTTTGTTTGTGTTTTTCTTCGTACTATATCGGATCAAAAAGGATATTGTCTGAACTGCTACCATAAGCACAGCCAGCATAGAATATTCACTTAAACTTTTACAAGAAGACTTCAAGGACTTTTTAACTTGTATAAAGACTTACAAATCTTTGCAAGTAAAATCTGTGTATGTGTTTTATCACATCTAGCAAGTTCAGATTCTTTTGTTATTATGAGAAGACAGCACTCAAGGTCCAAGGAACTGTATCTTTAGGAGGTATCAAAACCTATTTAAAAGTTCCAATGCTGTATTAAGTCCCGAATTTAACCTGTCCTCGGCCATAGTCAATGAATCAATACATCTTTTAAAAATACTCAAATGGCGACTGCAAGTAAATCCATGAGATACGCACACATGCGTATGCTACATACAAAACAGGTAACCACTCAGAAAACCTTGCTTCACAAGCTGTAACTGCTTACACAACTCACAGTCTTTTGAATAAACTAGTGTATTCAGGCGTACATCTTCGCATCACTTCATTGACAAGGGCATCATTTCGTGTTGAAAAGTATTGGGCACAAAAGGGATTAGAAGAATTTCATCTTTATAAATGGTCTTCAATAAAGACTTTTTAGGCAATTCCATGTCAAAGAGGAAAAAAGGAGGATATATTCAAACTACTTAGGCAAGCTAGACTATAACCTACTGTGTAGGCTATAGTATATCTAATCATGTTCAATAAAATCCAGCAAATAAGATGCAATGATCTTAATAGGTCTGTAAACCTAAGTCTATTCTATCTAGCGGGCTAGTTAATCAGTCCATTCAATGTATTACATTGTGATATTACAGTATAGGAAGATCACATCTATATCTGTTGAACAAAAACACTCACTGCATTCCTCCCACACGTTAATTTATTGTATTGTAATTTTGTCAGAATTTTACACCAGAATCAGGACAAGCCACTTATAAATGAAGATGCTGATGGAGAGCCCAGCATTCTCATTAGTTAAAGGTGCAATATGTACAGTAAGCATTTTTGGCCACTTGTCAAATTCATACTCATAACACATAGGAGGAAGCATATGACCAAAGCAATTGCTTAGGGGTGCTAACTGTTGCCGTGCAGGTAGCAATTTTTACTGAGTGCTCAGGGACCTGGGGAGTTTTGGTGTTTACATCAGTAGCACAGGAGCTTTGAACTGTGATGTGCCGGCGCTAGCTGGTTAGTGTGCTAACTTCAGTAGATATCTCTGCAACACAATAATTGGATGTAATAACATCAAAAATGCCCTATTTTCAGATTCTGTTTTTTCAGTTTTGCAGTCTTCAATAAATTATGCTTTTGAAAAAGTGATGTGGACCAAATGGGTCATTTCAAAAAGTGCTGAAAATTCCAAAACCAAGGAAATGAGCCACAAGCAGTAAAAGTGAACATAGCATTAGCATTAAAATTATCAGGGGGAAACACACTCCTCTACAGCACCACACATCAGCAATAAAACACTGTTTAGAGTAGCTGACTACGTTAGCTTAGCTTAGCTGAAAATCCACCAAGACATTGCAAAAAGAGTAATTAATTCTAAGCACTTAGGTCCCTGAAATGACTTGTTTGCTATTATTGGCTGTTGTCCGGAAGACATTCTAGTTATCATATCAAAATTAGCCAAATATTTTTTTCCCCTTATGAATCACGATTGGTTTAAATTCATTTCTCCAATCGGAAGTTTCATTGCATGATCTCATCAAAAGGAAACCAAATCTGACCAACAAATGAGTTAAGCTAAAGACAACAATACCAGCTGATTTATGTGTCGTGCTCTCTATCAATGCTGCCATGACTGCATTGTCAGAATCACTGACAGTGAAAGCAGATAGTCAGCAGTCAGTCAACACTCACAGACAAATGAATTAGACATTAAATATGGAAATCTGAAATTGGTTCCCACAGCTTTGAAAAAAAAAGTTAACCTTTTCTTCCAGCCTCCACGGACTGGATGAGAATTTTCTGTGAAATAATTAAACCCAGCTGGCATTACCTGCTAGCCTATGATTATAAATCAACCTGCAATCTATTCCTTGCAATGTAATGAGATGCATAATAAATTACAAATCTGAAACACAGGAAACTTGTCGAGACAGTGAAAAGCAAGAGCAACACACCACCGATGTTCGGTCTATTGTTGGCGTGCTGCTCAGAAAAGGAGATAAAGTAAAATGAAATCAAGTTCACGGGGCAGGGGCTTGTTGATTTTGGTTCAGTTAATAACTGCACAGAGAATTGGGGTTTTGGGGACTTGCTGGTGAAAAGACATCTATTTATCTATTCAAACTGGACTCAATTTTGTGAAAGTGTTCTCGGCTATAGCCTCTATTTCCGTGGCATTTTGGCAAAGCTCATTTTAAACAAGACATATTATGCTCGTTTTCAGGTTCATACGTTTATTTTGGGTAACTTCTAGATTAGGTTTACAGGCTTTAATGCTCAAAAAACACATCAGTTTTCTGATATTGTCCAGTGCAGCAGCACTGTATCCCACCTGTGTCTGAAATGCTCTGTTTTAGCTCCTGTCTCTTTGAGGCCCGCCCTCCTGTATATGCACTCTGATCTGATTGGTCAGCTCACACAAGCCTGAGCCAGCACTGCGAGCAGCATGACTATGTACCAAACTAATCATGAGGCATAAATTCTGCAGATGTGGGATATGGTGACGTAGTGTGATGTCACAAAGTTAAAGGCGAGCAGTGATTTTTGTGGGAGAGAGGAGCTTCTGTTGGTGCAGACTTTGACCTTTTTAAAATTCAAGGCCTGCACATGCACCTATATAAAGCACTGAAGGAAAGAAAAAAAAACAAGGTTTCCCTTAAGTAGTTTCTATGTTATACAGGATCTCCGGGTAATTTTTTGTTTCTTTAGCCAAAACAGTTCAAAAGTATAATCCTTTCATATATTATGACATATAAACATGACTCCTGCTAACCACTACAATTTGTCTTTTTTTTTTTTGAATCTCCAAAATAAAAAATAAAAAATCCGACACAATACAGTTCTTCAGTTGCTTTTTTTTTTTTTAGCATTATAAATAGTTATTTTCAGACTTTTCCTTTTGGATCTGTTTATGACACTTTGGCGAATACATTGTAATGTCATTCAAATGGCCCTGCCTGGGTGACTGTGTTTGAGATTCTAGCTGTGTTGCGTCCAGTAGTGTCCACTTCAGTCAGTGCTCAGACTCAGAGATGTGTCAGTGGCTCCGATGCGGCTTGTCAGGCATGCTCTAGCTTCCGGTCAGCCTGGTCCAGCCAGCCCCAACCCTCCACACACTCCTGGGACCATCCATAGACAGCCATCACAACCTCGGTCTCTCTTTGTCTCCCATCCTTTCATCACCCGTCTCCTTGTCCCTCAAGTCTTGCCATTGGAGTGTGAACATCAGGATTAGGTAAATGACAGGAGGAATCCACAAAGTTGACTAGGCAAATGTCCTTTGGGTCTGTCTTCTATCCTGATATGTGGACTTGGCAAAGAAAATACTTTTTTTTTGCTGTTCCCTCATGAAAAGTTGAACCCAGAGTGGTTTGTTATTGTTCAATCTTTCCATTAGCGCAATCAATTACAATCAATTTCTCCATCAATGGCATCAACAAACTTTAAAAGGTCTTTGTTGCAGCATGAGGCCAATCAGGAAGCTTCTTCACGTAGAGACCAGGAAATAGAAACACGCCAGATTGACTCACATCACTTAATGTCATTACCACCGGAGGGGAGGCTGTCAAAATGAAGTTGAGCTTCACCGCATTACACCTTCATCGCTCAGGGTGCTCCCATGAGTAAGGTATGCACTCCAAAACAAAGCAGCCACTTTCCACACGTTCCCAGCGTTCCATTTTCACACATGCGGCAGCGGCTCTCGCTTGATTCCATTCAGTTCACTAATTTCAGGAAATGACTAAAGGCAGAATGCAGAAAATGAAAAGCATTGGCCTCTGTTACATTAAATCAACTCTGAGCTCAGTGAGACTCACTGCATTCCTCCTTTTATTAAACTAACTCTTCAGTAAATCTTTATTCATCTGCACTGTGCTGTGTGTGTGTGTGCGCGTGTGTGTGAAAGAGAGAGTCCTCAGGGAAGGTTATTAGGCGGTCATTAATTTAGTTCCATCTATCTAGTAAAATTGTTGACAGCCTTGTACACCTTCGACCCTTTCACACTGCTCCATGGAATTTGACTGCCATGTAGTACCAGGACAGCTATTTCAGCCATCGTAACGGTATTAAACTGCAGTAGCAAAACCATTTTATTCATTAGCACTCACTATGTGTTCTGGCAGTCTACAGAAAAATGGAGAACCTGTCAGGTATGAAAAGGGCATATGAATGTTCTTTTTCTTGCACCAACCTGTGCTTATTCCTTCAAGAAAAACAAAGGGGTAAAGAATGTTATTTTTTGGGCCATTTGTCCCGATATCACAAATGGCTACTGTAGCTATTGTGACAATAAAATTGTGGATGGTTTGGAGTTATTTGGAGGGTTCGAGATACAATCAGCTTTGTGGGGGTCTCTAAAAGTAACCCTAACCCTAACTATGGCTGGGGCGGACACTGATAAATAGATTAATAGCAGAACAGCAGAGAAGAGAGCGACAAACCAAAAGTAAACAGCTTCAAGCCTGTCAATTCACACCTGGCATTAAATGTGTCTCAGCGTGTGTCTCAAGTGACCAACTGTGATCGGGTCTCACTCCCGCGCTCTATATGCAAATATACACCTACATCACTGGGACAAACGGTTACAACATTTTTTACACAAAGAAACACATATCTTCATGTATAACATTTGCAGAATGAACATAGTTTGTCCTAATGCAGCTCAAGCAACAGAATTGAGCGTTTTTTTAAGGGAGTCTGGTGACTTTCTCCATTTTCTTCTTTCTTTGAAGAAGTAGCCTATATTAGTTAGTTTACTGGATTTGCAGAATTTCTCGTTTACAGCCAAAACATTATAATCTTTGAGAAATTTGGTGTTTATGGTGAAATCAGTTGAAACCGTGCGTTCAAACAGCTGCTGGAGGGGCAAGACATACTTCCGACATGGGAGCAGGATGCGCTTTAAACACGAAAAAACAGACAGGCTTTTACAGCGATGCCGCGAATAACTGGCACTTTTTATGAAAGAAACATGTTAATGTTTTGTATTTAATGCTGAATTTACAAGAAGGCACCAATGCTTTAAAATTTGTCATAGCTGCTTAACAAAGTTTAAGTTTCTCCTCGTGCAACGACTCTTAAAATCATGCAATTTGTAAAGGAGTCTGGGATATTTCTGTTACTGGATAGTTTACTTTGTTACGTGGTCCATGACTTTCCCACACACAGAAACACACACACACACACACACACATAGAGGCCCACTTCTTGCAACAATTGTGTCAAGAAGATCACCACAACAGCAACTCAAGCCCTGGTTATTAGTATCACGGTAGGCTCTGTACAACAGATTATGACAGCACTCTTTAACTAAGCTAATTCTATTTATATAAGCATATACAGTATTTTTGTAACAACACCAAAGGATAAAAATGATATTTGTTGAACATCTGTCTCTTTATCACAAGATGGCATCACTGTTGACTTGTAATGTAATTAAGATTTAAAGAATACTCTGGCAATTACCTGTCTAATGGGGCGTTTATCAGCCCTCATTCTCCAAGCTGTCTGTCTTACTGGCTGCCTCACTGAGAGGCAGGCAGATGCATATGTAATTGCTGCCAACAGACAAGAAGACAGAGAGGCGGCTTCAGCAGGACAGTCGTCATTCTGCAAACTCTCCGGGCCTTTGACTCTCTCCGTTTCTCTCTCTGCTGCCGGTCCTCGCCAAGTCGATCAAAGTTATTGGAGGAGAAAGAGCAGATATTTCCCAGGTAGGAGAAGTTGTCGATCACCTAACCCGCCAAAGAGCGACCCGCTACCTGTTCCTGTCACTCGAGCATGATTGGTGAAAGGAGGGCACCACGAGCAGTGGGAGCGTAACCACACGGAACAATCCATATTCAGTGATACAGTGATGTGGGGGGGTGGTTACCGTTTCCATCACCGGTGACACCTGAAAGACACCCTGCAGCGTTGCCCTGACAACAGTTATGAACCTGCTTGCCCCCCTGGGTGCGAGGTCAGGGTTGAGTGACATCTCGGTTTTCTGTCTTTTTGCTCCAGTGGGTGGTGCAGGCTGATTGTGGCACAGCGGGGTGTGTGTGGGTCTATGTTTGTGAGAGTGCATGTGTGTGTGCATCTGCAGGGGGGTTCACATGAGGCTATTATCGTAGCATATGAGTGGCGAGTTGTTAAACTGTACCTCATTCTGCACGTCTTACTCATATTTGTTAATGTGTACTCTAAGCTCTCATTAATTATAACATGTCTTATACAATCAGAAAATGTGCACTTAAAGACATCAGTGTAAATGGTGATTTATTAATGAGTTAAAAGTATTTAACTGCAAGAGCTGGAAAAACACAATTGTACAGTTCCACTTCAAGGACATCTCTCAGTTGTTTTACACATGATTTTTGTTACACCCTGCCGTGCCTGAGATTTGCAAATGTAGTTTGTGTATAGTAGCTGCCAGTCACTCCTTAGATGGAAAGGTGTGAGAACGTGCTGTAGGTATACCTGTTTCTATTTGTTGTTTGTGCAGCTGGGAACAGTACAGTGACATTTACTGCCATTTGTACCATGCCATCGATGTTTTGGTGGTCAGTGGCAGTGGAGGTTCTTTCCAGAAAAGGGTCAGCCTAACATGAGCCTGTGAGCCTAAGCTCAGGGCAAACAGGCCTCAAGATATAGACCAATCGCAATACATATTTGCAAAAGTCACATGCAAAAATACCACCAATTAGTAAGAGTCACTTACATTTAACGTATTTAGAATACATATATTTACCAGCCGCAACAGCATCAGCTGGTGGTATTAGAGTCTGTGTGTGTGTGTGTCATCATGGGCAAAATATGGATCTGGAGTCAGGCATCGAAGCTGAATTCCATCACAAGATAGTCTCGAATATTATTTTACACATGTACAAATCTAATGCACATTTGTTTATTCATTCAACCTTTATTTAATCAGGTCGGTCCCATCAAGATCGACATCTAATTTTCAGGAGACCTAGAGTACCAGTGTGTATCTATCAATAAAACAAAAAAAAGATACAATGCAAGAAGCAATATTTCATAATTAAAATAATATGTTATTGTCAGTCCTGCTAAATATTCCACAATAATGTTGGCACATCACCACATGGTTCGACCAATAATAAATATAATAATATTAATAAATACATATGATAAATCATTAAAACTAGATCACAAACAGTCACAGATTTATGCACACATTCACAAATCTTGGTACACTTGGTTCACAAATCTGAGTATGCATGTATGGATTTGCATACAGTTTCACAATTTTCAACACAAACACATTTACAGACAATTAGTTAGTTAGTAAGTTATTTTTTGCCAATATCTGGCCCATCCCACATGGGATTACAATACAGCATCGTAATACAGAATGTATGTCATCTTCGGGTTTTACAAATATCAGCAAAAATAAATATATAAATATATAACACAAATTAGATTACAAAATACTGTATCACCAATTTCTTGCAGCGAAAAAAAGAAAAGAATGAAATCCCAAATTTCAAATAAATTGCACATTCCATCAAAATTGAACTCATTTCTCAACACAAAGAACAAATCCGCCTTTCTTCATCCTGACTGAAATAATACCAATGCTACCAATATTACAGGCTTGAAAATCTAATATCAACTTTAGAGGGGACAACTACATGGGATTTTCTCAAAAGCAATTCTGAGCGGGGAACCTCAAGTAGTTATTTAACTCTGCTAACGAACAGTCTGTTACACTGCCAGCTAAGGAAGCACTTTGCTAAATGTGCTACTGCAAACACTAGTCATTAGCAAATGTCAGCTAACCAGTAGTTAACATAAAGGGTGACCTGTAATTCACTGGTGATGATTATAAACCTGTTTCTATTGTATTCAGTGTACAACAACAAAGACAGACTCGGACTTATTACTTGTTATTAAAAGTACTGAAATTGCATAGTTATATATTAGGGGGGAAATCATGTTTTCTTCCCGGGATGGGGAGGTCGTGTCCCTGCTGTCCCCCCTGGGATTATTACCACCGCAGTTCACCGGAGAGAGAAGGGGCAGATCACCACCTGCGGTGTTGTGTGTGTGTGTGTGTGTGTTTGTGTATGTGTCAGGGGATGCAGAGGTTGATGGGGGTATTAAAGGCAGTTAGGGGGATGCTTAAGTAAATGGGAAAGGGCAAAAGAGGTGAAGGAGTGATGAGACAGGACTGCACAGGTGGAATTGGTTTTCTGTCAGTGTAGTCGAACCAGATCCACCACTGTTTGATATTCTGCAGCTGGAGAACACTGCTCATTTAAAATGGTGGGAATGTGTGGTTGGACATCAATAACGGTGGTTGTATCATCCATTCAAATGACCCTAAATCCACCCTAAAACACTTTTACAAGGTTAAAAATGCTATTGGCAGTCTAAGGTCTACTGTGCGTTATAAATTATCTAACTTTGTAAGTGTATCCAAGAGGGGTTTTCTTTGAAGTACTATTTCACTCAGACATGTTTATTTTCACATGCAGTAAACCGTTCAGGAGATGGCCCAGTACTACTTTTGAGATGTACTGTCTGTGCTGGGTGGTGGATACTACACCGAACACACACAGATGCACACATGTAAACACAATGTACCAGCAGGTTCTCTGGCAATCTACGGTCGGGTTTCTACAGATAAGTGGCCCTTGGTGAAGAATAAATCACATTATTGCTAATATGAAGTTATCATTGCTTGACATCATTAAAATCTTTGTTATTTTCACTATAAATGTATTGTATGCCATATGAGAATGCAATTGATGTACAATGAACGAAGATAATTTGGACAGGTATATGCATGATTGATATTTTACAAACTTGCAGGACTATTAATCTACATCAATATCCAAATTTACTTTATCATGATAGATTCTCTGTAATCCTCATTTCAATTGCACTTAATGTACTGCTGAGCTTTTCAGAAAAATATTGTAATGGTCTGGGATGTCAGTGTTTAGCGAGAGAATGAAGGTCAAGAAAATACAGTTACACTGAACGGGAGCAGCTTTCAATAAACAACTAGCTGAAGTTGCGCTGTCTGTTATTGCCAACACGTGTCCTGTGCCAGGCTTTGTGTGAGGTTCCTAAAAAGGATTCCCAAATGTGTTGAATTCTAGTACAATGTTCATGTACTGTATGTGTTGGCACTGACATTAGTTCCTTATTTATTTTTGTCACCCTCAAAATGCATTAAAATGCACAAATTTATACTATAGTCTTCATAATCTTCTGGGGCATGGGGTAGGGGGGTTTGATGTCAGGAGCTAACAAACTCTTGGCTACAGCCCTGAACTGGACATGTTTCTCCTACGAGGTACTTTAGCCAAAGTCTGTTTGTCAAGCTTAACGCTAACTTACACCTGCAGCTATGTGCTATATCATGTGCTAGCCTGATGGAGCTCTGGTGCTCACAGCTCATGAAATAATAGATTAGTTTATACTGAAAAATCTCATTACTTTTCGTTCGATACCAAGTCACTTTTTGTCTAAATCTTGTGACCAAATAGAAGACCTCAAAGTTCTTCAAAGATCAACCAGTTACGACAGGAACACGAGAGCAGTTGACAAGCCAAAGGTAAGTGTTAGCTAAACTACATGCTTGGAAATGAGCTTGTGTGACACTGTTTGCCAGTTTGTTTGCTGACCTAGGCCGCCAATAATAGCTTTGTTGTCTAAATCTGTCATCTATCTGTCATAGTTTCCTTTTCAGTGTTGTTTGGTTGTGGCAGTATTGTAAATAGGTAGAACAAAGTAATGCTAAAATATTAGCCTAATGAACCTAGCACGAGGCAGATTGCTAATGTGCTAAATGCACATGCTTTATAGGTCCCACTAAAGTCCCACTTTGTGATTTCAGTTTCAAAACAATTAAGGAAGTGGAGTTAATCCATAGAGAGCCGATTTAAGAGCCCACAGAAGGCCGGTGGAGCCATGTGCATGCTGGTCCTGCTGCATTAAGGGTTGCAAGAGGACGAAAAACTCTTCTACTACCCTCCTAGGGCCTACAAATATTGACAGAAATTGAAAACATAGACTGTATGGCCTCATTTGCTGTGAGCATACTAAATAATTGAAACAAATAGGAACTTGACTAACTTGAAAAATCAGTGGAACAAAATGACCATTGCTTAAATAGTCAACAGTCAGGACTGATACTGCCCAAGATCAACAATAAAAGAAATGGAGTGGTGCCATATTCATCCCTGGTGACATGAGGTTTTTGCGCTGTGTTTTATGGCTGTGTGTTTGTGTGCGCAGTGTGTGTTAAAGTGCAGAAAATGCTGCGTTGTCCATATGGATTGATCAGTGGGTGGTGGTTGATTAATTTAAGTAGGCTCTGCGGTGCATCAGGTTAGTGGTTGTCAGATTATAGCCCTTAATTGATTGATTCATTTTTATTAGGCATGTAATGAAATTACCTATTGACAAGCCAGGCAGACTGACTCTGATCAATAAACACTGGTAGTGTGTAGGGTTTCAACAACCATCTGTACCTTTGTATAGCTTTGTTTTAGCACATATCATTAATCGTAAAACATTAATCACAGACCTTTTCTGTGAGCTTCAGTGTTTATATGTTAGTACTTTACATTTAATAGTGCACACTATTAACTATTAATGCGTGGTTTCAGCAATTAAAAAAAAAAGAAGTGATATATCTGGAAAGTCATGATGAACTATAAAAAGATGTGCAATGACAATAAAAATAATAACACCTAATAATATGTCAAGCTTCTTATCAAGCTGCATCAGTCCAGTGATTTAAAAAAGAAAAGTGTGGATAAGGGTGTCTGGACATGGAGGCAAAAGCCACAGCAAATTAGATGTTAATGCCACTGGTACCATTTCATTATAGCATGATTCACAAAGCATTTGGATTTTTATTACAATTTTCAGAGCGTATGTTTTGTCGAAAAAGAAAGGTTGTGCTTAAACTCTGTAATTTCATATGAATCGCTGCACTGGTATTTCATACTTTTGACAAGGACTCCATTATGATACCTTCAGTTCTTTTGGTTCAATTTTAGATAATGACAAGACATTTCATTTTACTCAACATTCAATAATAACTCACAAAGCATTAATCATTTCATCACACCGAGAGCACTTAAGGCAATTTATTCCAAGGTATTATAACAAACTATTATCCCCGAAACTCTGATAGAAATCGTGCCAAGAGGGCTTGCATTCTTTTATGCCGCGGTTGTTTCACCATATTTACAATGTTTCATGACTGGAGGTACAATGCAGCAATTAGAATATTGTTATGAAGTCATACAGTCAGATTGATCTTATAATGAATATAATTACAAAACATGTTATTTTCAACTTTGTTTTTGCTCTCCTGTAAAAGAAAATAAGTGCAGCAGGCCCAAGGGGAGGCATCTGGTTGGGCAGATTAGTCATCATATTTCATCACTTCATACAAATCAGACGATGAGACGTTTGTTTGACCATCTACCCCCTGCGCTGCCTTCTTAATTGGGAACAGCATGTAGCTACTATCTAAAAAGCACATGTTGTATTCTAAGCAGCAACTACGTTAATGCTACGACAGACTCCCCTGTCATTCTCTACTACATTTCAGGACTTGGCTTCCTTCTTTTTGCTTCAGGCGTCTGCTAATAGGGACCTTGCCTGAGGTGCTTCACCTCACACCCTGCATATTGCTGTCAACACCAGGCCACGATATGCACAACAAAACTGAACTCTCTCATTAGTTCTGCTGCTCTTTTATGGCCTGTCTGATATTAGACATGACTTGCATGTTGTCATACTGAGCGATGAGATGATTGAGTGTTGTGTTCTCCTCTGTAGACCACATAGAGGACATTATCAGCCGCAGCATGCTGGGTCTACGTCTCTTCCAACAGTCTGACCTAGTTACCAAATCACTCTCACACACAACAAGCACACACACACTCTCACACACAGCTCTCTAGTGGGTATTGCAGGGGATAAGTAAAGTGTCATTCCCTCAGCAGAGTCGCGTGGTTCAGTGTAAGACCGGATAGCGGCAGTTCAAGGAGACTAAAGGAAAGGAGGAAACATTGGCTCTGAGGACCCTATTCAATGTGTTTTCCTCTGTGTGTGTGAGTGTGTGTGTTGTGCGATGCACATGGTGGCTGGCTCTCCTCTTCTCTCAGTGGCAGAGCTGCACTCTAGCAAACATAGCTCACTGTTCCTCCCAGTTCAGCATTCACTAAATCAGTTGGCGTGTACGCTCACTCTCCCCCCTTATCCTCCCACTCAACCCTCCCTCTCTCTCTCTCTCTCTCTATCTCTCACTTGATTCTACCTTTCTTTCTTATCTTATTTTCCAATTAAATTGCTCCTTTTATATTGGATGTTGTATGGGCAGTCTTTCTTTTCTTCCAATTCATGAACTAAAATGAAGGCATTGTTCATTTCCGACCACAACAACCAATGAGAGAGGCATCTCGAAGCAGCTGACAGTGCTGCCAAGCAACGGTAAACAAATTTAGCCCTTGAGGCTAACACTAGCTAGCACACTACTGTCGAAAGAAACTTAAAATCTCACCACTCGTCCAGACTTGTTTAAATTTCTGCTTTTGTTTTTTTCTCACTGCAATGCGTTACTACAGCAAGTTGTCGCACCACGCTAATCTCTCTCATTTTGTTTATGTCTGCTTCCCCATGAGATCATGAGAGAGGGGTTATGTGTCAGGCCGGCTTCTGTCTGCAGAGCCATGAAGCCAGAGCACTGAAGTCACGCCTCCGCTGCTGGACAGAGCGGTGTTCACTGTTTATTCAAAATGTATTAATATTGATTGTGTCTCGTGTCCAAATTGCACTCCCCTGGGCCCTGAGCAACAAACCTGGCAAGTGTGAAGTAGATCGGATGAACGGTTCTCGAGATATGTGAATAACAGACAGACAGACAGACAGACAGAGATTCCTTGCTTTATAGTTAGATGGTGGGATGAGTATTTGAAAGCAGACGACAATGAAAAATTGAAAAGAAAAAAAGATCGAAACCAGTCATGCCAATGTATTTTTGTATGTGTTTACTCTTGCTGTTTACCTGTCTCTGCTTATGGTCCACCCATACTGTATAAAAAATGAGCTATATTTTTCCAAGAAAATTTTGGCCCACAGAAGATAAGTGCACCATATCCACCACTGACAGGGGGAAAAGGAGTGTATATTTATCACATAGCACTTTGAATATGTTTGTGTTATGCACCGTAGGTAACTGAAATAGCAAGACATTTTTGTACAGTGTGTGGGTGGTGGTGGAAGTGCACACATTTCTCAAAGATGATCTAAAGGATATATTGTTAGAGCAATCTGCCCACATGCTGTCAGACATGACTCTGTAGTGTGTAATGGGAATAAATGGCCTGTTTATGGGTTCGTCTGTATGCATGCAGAGGGTCTCTGCCCTAGAGGCGCGGGCAGGTCTCAAACTTACATTCATGGTGAGAGTCTGGAAGAAGGGGATGGAGGCCAATGGCACATTTGTAGCTCGAGGTGTAGAAACCTGGATCCAGCTGTATTTAATTTACACTGTTTCTCATTTATCTCACATACGCCTTAAACCTGCATAATCTTGCGCTGGGTGTTGTTTTATTCATCCAGACCATATTGTCTTTTTCTGAGGGCAGAGTTTGTATTGTGAGAGTGTTAAGTACGGGGCCCCATGCCATGGATGGAGCAGGCTGGAGGTGTTCGGCTGAAGTGAGCGGCTGAGGCAGAGGCCCGCAGCAGGGGCACTAAGCCATCATCTTTGGCCAGGGCTTATGTCAGGGCTGTGGCGGTGATTGCCATGCCGCACAGCCAGGGGATATGGTGTAGCAGTGGCTCTTGCTCCTGTCTCCTCCCCTGTCCTCCGTGTTGTGAGACACACTACTGCCCCGGAGCTGGGAGCCATGGCACGGAGCCTGGCTGGCCTACCTGTGTCTGCCCTTATCCCATCAGCCAGCTGTGGCAGCTCTGTCTGTAAAGAGACAAAAGTGTGTGTATGTGTGTGTGTGTGTGTGTGTGTGTGTGTGTGTGTGTGTGTGTGTGTGTGTGTGTGTGTGTGTGTGTGTGTGTGTGTTTGTGTCTTGAGCAAGCGCAGTGACTTTGGCAAAGCATTTAGCTGCATCAATGCTTGCACTTTATTTTTTCGGGAAAATCCAGCTGGAACTCATTTATTTTAAGATTTGTCGAGGGTCCAACCTATTGCACAGAGTGTACTCTTCAAGCAAACCATAATATTACAAATGACAGAGTCTGAAGAATCCATGACAACTGTTCAAACTGCCATTTTGCTATTCAGAAGCAATTTCTTCAAGTGTGAGACAGGCAGGCCAGTCCATTTCACAAAAGACATGTTATCCATCAGCCAATTGATTTGCAAGAGACTTGGAAGAGATAGCACTCCCCTTCTCACTACAGCTGCATGATACTGACTGTGTGTCAGCTCGGATGTGCCAATATTTTCAGCCATGCTGTCTTATCAATATCTTCATTTCCAAAGGGAAGCAATTAAAATCCGATCGTCCTCTTCTTTTTGTTGTCGACTGCCTTGCAATGCTCTAACTCTGCTCACATTCACTCACCAAGGAAGTGTTTGCTGTGTACATATAGTACAGTAATACTTTTCTGCAGCATAGGCCTGCTTTGTATTCATACAGTCACATGTGTTTACACTTGGGTATTGCCTTGTGTTAGTCTGTGTGTCAATACTGTGTGACTTCCCAAGCCTGTTTGTGGCTCTCAGCCCCAACACCATTTCTTCCTGCTGAAGATATACATCTCTTGTTGTAAAACAAAAAAGAAATAAAGAAAGAAAAAGTCACCAATGTATAGTCAAAACCAGTCAAGCCAATGTACTGGATATGTTTGTGTTTGCTATTGCTCTTTACTTGTCTGTGCTTATGGCCCACTTCTATAAAAAATAAGCTGTATTTGTCAGAAAAAATGTTGGCTTTCAGAAGATAAGTGCACCATATTCAGCACTGACAGGGAAAAAAGGAGTGTGTATTTATCACATAGTACTACAAATTGCAACATGTAACATTCAAAAATTAACTAAAATTATCAACAGAATGTGAATAAATAACAGTTTTGACATTATGTCAAAGACATCAATATATTATGTTAAAAAGATATCTACTGAAGTTAGCATGCTAACCAGCTAGCACTGGGCCTGTAAACCTCTTTCTCCCAGCAGTCCAAAGCTCCCATGGTAGTGGTGTAAAAACCAACACACCCCTGGTAGTCCTGCTGGCTGCACGGCTAACTGAGCTAATAAGCTACCAGTCATAGATGTATAAAAAGTAACTATGTCTCCTGAGTCTCTTAAGTATGAATTTAAGGAAACTAATTCTTACATATTGCATCTTTAATTATGTTTGTATAATCTACCATAGGTAACTGAAATAACAAGACATTTTTGTACAGTGCAATACTTTCTGACTTCCTCAGGCTGTTTGTGGCTCTCAGCCACAACTCCATTTGTTCCTGAAGATGTAAATCTCTTTTAAAACTAGAATGGCACTCAGTAGAGCGCATACCTCTGCCAAGGCCCAATTGTCCCCTTTAATTCAATCAAGCCTAATCCAATATCAGACTCCACAGCCCTGTATCAGTCTAAATTTTAAACCACCCATAACTGCTTAGCCATAATTTAAGATCTGTAACAGCCAACCACTAGGACAACAAAACAATGCAGATGGAATCATAATCTCCATTGTGCTGCGGAAGAATAATAGATTTTTATAGGATCTGCATTAAACTGTTTCTCACATTCTCGTGATTATTTATTTTTTCATAAAGACCCATGCATTATTTCCTGAGAAATTAATGAAAATGTAAATGAACGCCCCATCTCGCAATATTAAAGGAAGTGAGAAAAAACTCCTGGATCCGTTCCTTTGTCCAGATCTGCACAAAAGTTAATGGGGTCAAGACCCAGCCTCCATCCAAGTTTCAAACTGAACAAACCGACCAACTAACAAGCTAACATACGGACATGGGTAAAGGCACAACCTTCTTGCCGGAGGTCAGAAAAGAAAAGGGGAAAAAACAGTCATGAAAGTTTCCTTTTAGGTTTTTCTAGAACAGCTGGACACTTCTGAACACAAATTTGACTCTAACTGGTGTAAACAGCATACTAGTTGGGGACTATTTTCAGCTGTGAATTTGGTGCCCTAATGAGTATTTACTGCAGCAGGTCTGTTTGTGTGGGATGGACTCAAAATAAACTACAGTGCTCACATTCACACTAATGAAGGAATATGTAACCCAGTGCATCAGTGTGGCTTGTAAATAGGTTTTGGACAACAATGGAGGTTTATGCCACAGAGAAATAAGCTATAGAGCATCCTTCATTATATACACACATAATATTCGTTAGCAGGATCAACTAAAGATGAACTGTGAATTTTATTCAGAAGAGAAAGATCTTCATTGACTGATTTGTTATAACGAAATAGATAAACAAACTCTCTTTGTTTTCATGACTGAACAAACTGAATAAACAAACCTTGCTTGCTTGTGTGTGCTCAAGGACCTTAAAGGACAACACAATTTCATACTGTTTTACTTTGTTTATATTTGGCGGACCCTGCCACCTTTCTAGCTTTAAACAGTGTTCTCGGGACCTTATTTTCCTCTGAGAACAGCTTGTTTATGCAGTTATGGAAAAATTTACATTTCTGAGTTTGTATTATTACCTCGTTAATATTGTAAATATTCCAATTCTGAGTTTGACTTTCTTCTTCAAAACTACATAGTGCCCCTTTAACTATTTTATTGTGCAATTCACTGTAGGAAAATACAAAATATCAAGAGAATTTAATCCCCAAGGACATTCTAAGGGTCTATTTAGTGCGTTTTAGTAGTGATGAGAAATTTCCTGGTGGATTACTATTTGAATGTGTTCCTTTAATAAGGCACTGTAGGAGAATCTTCCCTGCCTATACAATCTTTTGTAGACATGCAAATGCTATAAAATAACAAAAACAAGATTTCTTTAAAATGGCACAAGTTAAATAGATTTGTGAAGCAATGACTTCATTATCCCGGAAAGAAAATTAAAACCTGTCTCCTGACACAAGCATTGATATGTAGTGGTAACAGCCAAAGGTGTAAATTCAATCACATTGCAATATGCTTTATGAGCTTCTCCCTGATTATGTATCCCCCTCCTTACCAGTGCAGAGAGCAGAGGGAGGTCTCCTTAATACGAGAGTTTAGGCTTTAATTTAACTAAAGTGGTCAGATTTATGCATTTTGAATAATGAACATCAGTTTGCATTACGTCTGCTCGGAATTGCACACACTCTCGCGCACACACAGAGATTACACACTGCGGGAGAAATACACATTCAAGTTACTGCCCACACAGCGGCACACGTATACACATAAGCATGATAGGGGACATTAATGTACAGCTAATGCTAAGTGCTTTGTCATCCTTTGATAAAATGTGCTCTTGCAGAAGCACAAAAATGAGTGTAGTTCATATGTAGGGGGACATGAGAAAGTTGAGTTGTTTGATATCAAATAATCAAAAGGGAAAGAATATGAACTGTCACAACAGAGTGTGAAAAAAAAATCTTAAACACAACAATACATAAAGGTTACCCAGCTCATTTTCCAAAGATGATATCTGTCTGCTTCTGAGGGAAGAACATGTTAAAGTTCCCATGAAGTCAAAATCAATGTTTAAGTGTTTTTATCAGATATGTCTTGCTCCATATCTCACCTTTATGCCAGTGTCAGGCCCAACAGTGGCAAAAAAGTGATTTTGTAAGTAGTCATAATGGTGGTAACTTCCTGGAAAACAATACAAAAAAATTTGGATGACTCATCCTGCACTCATACAAATTTTTTGTTCAGTATTTTTTCAGTATTTTTTTTTTTTTAATGAAGCTGCCATGGATGTATAAAAGAAGAACACTGCTAGATCGATGTGTTGCTTGGGACCTCATGGACTTCTGCACAAAAACACTTGAAGAGATTTCACCTCATCCGAGAGGCTTCTTTAGTTCTAACTAACTGGAGGGGAGTTGGCTTGCTTTTAAACTCTGTGTGGGAGTGTCCTTACAGAGTCGTTACAGACACGTGTGAGTCGTTAGGGCCATTGACTTAACCGGTCTTCATGTGGGTTGGTAGGGCTAGGTGAGCCCAGGTGTGAATGGTTGTTAAGCTGTCTGGGGAGGGAACTTAGTACTGCATTGTAAGTGGGTGATACGTAACTTAAGTGGGTGATAGGCTAAAACTGTGTCATGTTTAATGGAGAAATAAATCTTCGGATTTTCTTTCTGCTGTCCTCGGGCTGCTCTCCCTTGAGCAACTCTGGACAGACAGCTTTACTTGTTGCTAAGGTAACTGCTAACAAACATGCTGCTAGCCAGCAGCTTCTCCAGACCGGGCCGTACGCGGCCTCTGAGAACATCAATGGAGACCTGTCTTGAGGTGATTTGTGAAGTTTCCTCACAGGCAGATATGAGTAGATTTGTTGCTAAAACATGCACTAACTGCTGTTAAATGCTGCCGTTAGCTAGTTAGCCCGGTAAGACAGTCTGGTGGAGATTTTAGCATCAGGCACTCTGAGTATAGGAGAAGGACTGGGGCATAACATACATTCCAAGCTATCGGCTACTGCAAACGCCAATCAGTATCCGTGACATCCGTTCTTTTTACAGGAAACACATAACTGTGGCAAAGCAAATAGCACTCCATTAGCCATTTCATGGGAACTTTAATCACGTCCATTTTACCTCGTTTCAATGGTGTTGCTTGTGAAATATATCAATACAGTATTTAGAAGCTATGTGAAGACATTTTTTTGTCAAAACAATGCAGTTTATCTTTAATTTTAGAAAGTGACAGTACAACATCTACAGTACAAAAACAATGAAGGATACAATGCCACAGAGTTGCCACAGACACAGAGTTGACCATGGCGGCTTTACTTTAGTGATATCAATATCGAACTGCAATGGTTTCTTCCTCTTCGCTTTTCACGTCTCCTCTTTTGTAGACTTGTATATACAATTGTTTCCATTACTGAAACAGAAACGCAGCTTTTACCAGACAATAACTTCCTATTGCCTCCAAGCTGGACAATCTGGCCAAAACATTCTTCCTGTCTGCATGGAGACAGATCAACCGGCCCCATACTGTTATATCGTGCCACTTACATGCCCTTTATTTCCAGTGTCCTGAATACATTCATGACCCCAGCCACTCACCCCCATGGAGGATAAGTGGGTACCCACTTATCCACGTTACCCGGAGTCACCCCTCAGTCCCTTCGCCTCAGGCCATATAGCCCCCTCCTTTGTCCCAGATCCCTCTCAGCAGGATGCAGCATTCTTCCTAACAACCATGGGGTCCATTTGGGCTTGCTCCAGTTACCACCGAAAACCTCTGACGCAAACACTCCTAGGACACTGAGAGACACAAACATACTTGAAAGTTGTTGGGGTTTATTTCCTGCCATCCTCTCTTTACACTACACACATGCATGCAGGTAGAAAAAGACATACAGTTTGCTCTGGCCGACCTGCATGCGACATGACCAGTGAGTAGCACTGTGCCCTTATTGTCCTGTTGACATTTTCAGTAAACTAAAAGGCATGCTAATGCTTTCTGCTCCGTCTACCATTTATTTAATGCTCCAAGGCACAGGGACATTGCGTAAGGAAATGCCCCCTGGTGCAATGCGGTACACACAGCCACACAAATGCACACGTAAAAACATGCATTAAGACATGCATTTCTTGCCCATACATACTGATCTAAACACTGAAAAATGAGGTAGTAATCACTGAGCACACACAAGCATTTTCAAGCTGCAAAGAGGCATCGTGATGTGACCTCAAAGAAAGCCCCTGGTATGTCCCATTATTTGTGCATGCCCACACACACAAATACTTAGAAGTGTGCGCATGGAAGAGTGCCCTCTGGGCCTAGCACAGTTCACCCAAACACACAGCTAAATGGAAAAAAGAAAACGGCTCAAAGACTTCCTATATTTACATCCCTTTTTCTTCAACCTCTTCATTTATCATCTGTCGAGTCCCTCTGTTCATCTCGTTTCTATCGATCTGCTATCTGAGGGGAACGTGTCAGAAGTGAAAGTTACACGAGGGCAATGGCGGTGCAAGCGCACACAGCATTCGCCTGTCTAATTCAAAGCGATAAATGCCGCTTTTGTGTTCGCAATGTCGCAAAAGGATAAGCTCCTGCGTGTGAGCACACATACGCACACACACACTCACACCCACATAGCAGGCTGCTGCAGCTTTCCAAGGTTGTGGTGTCTGCTATCAAGAGAAGAGACCAGCTTGGTGCTGCTGTCCAAGGTCCTGACCAGCTGATGTAGCACAGGAGCTGTCCACAGTTCTGAAACCTGCTTTAGCTTCTACATGCTGTGAAGCAGCAAGCAGTCTTAAAATAATACTAGGAATGACTGAATGTACTCTATGAAAGTGTGCAGCTTTTTAATTGCCAAAATTTTCAAAACAATCACAAATTCTCTTATTTTTCCAATGCTTTTTATTATCTATAACCCACTGTGCACTGTGACTTTTTTAAGTTTGGTTGCTATATCAGTTGTCTTAGATGTTTTTTTACCGCTGCATGGAGCAAAGTTATAGTGTACATGTGAAGGGCAAGACGATGCTATACAGCTGGGTCAGGGACAGAGTTTCCAAGGTGCAGCCTGAGTCATGGCGCCGGTGGCAGACCCAGCGTTTAATGTGATTTCTCCGACTTCTCCGTACTTAGCAATGTGGGACACAGTTCAAACGAAGAGCTCAGACAGAATATATCGGGGGAGCTGTATGTGTGTGTGCGTGTGTGTATGAAAAAGAGTGCAGGCTGGCTGATGAAGTTTGTGTGTGTGTGTGTGCACAGAGGCGGTGTGTTCGTGTGTGCGCGTGTTTGTGCACACGCTCACACTAAGTTGGGCGTAACGATGGATTCAAAGGGAGCCTTTGAAGTATTTTGATGTTCCCTGGCTGCTCTCTTGCCAGTTTCCTAAATAGGTCAGAGACTCTGCTCCCTGCCTTCTGCACTGTGCTAGCTCTGCTGCAGCCTGCTAGAAAGAGTCAGAGAGGGCAAGCAATGGAAAACAATCTACTTAACTTTAACTCATTTAAAATTATTTGATGGAGTTTTGGTTTGGTGCTAATGTTTGTTGTGATGCTCAGCACGTGCACCACTGGGACCTGGAAGTTATTGTGTGTAACAATTAAAGAAAGTAAGAGATAGTTAGGGAGAAAGAGAGAAATAGAGGTTGAGATAGAATGAGTTGGTGATGAGAGTGATGGCACAGATCGAGAAGGAGAATGAGCGAGAGGTATGCTAGTGCTGGTGTGGTCCTGCAGGCCATCTGTCCATGGTGCTGTGTGAGTTCTGGCTTGGTGCAGCCGGTTCCATGTAGGCCAGTCATTTGCATCTTCCAGCCTGCTGATTAATTTGGTATCTGGAGGAAGCCTTTTCTCAGACACATCAACTCAGTCATGCCCATTTTCACTGCACGCATGTGTCTCTCTGTGTGTGGCTCTTAATTTTCGTGTTTTGGAGGAAGTCTTGCTCCAGCCTCCACAGGTGCCAGAGCGAGTCCAGTGCAGAGCCAGGGCTCAGACTTGTGTGCCAACCCTACATAGCAGCTACCTTATGGGGCAGCAAAAAAGATGTCATGGTGGTCTAAACTTAGAATAACAGAGTCGTCCATTTGTCCTCATTTTCTTTTTCTCGCTTGCGCGATTTTAAGGATGCATACATGAGCACACGCACATGCAGACACGCAGGCACCTTCTTCTCACCATTCCCAGGGACCCTGTTAGCACCTCCTCTTCCTCCTTGCAAAGGGAGGAATAAATCAGAGTGAGTGAAGTGCTTGTTTTAGTTGCCAGTGGTGGCATGGCCAAACCTTCGAGGGGTGGGGTGGGGGGCCGGTGGCATGATTTATTGTCGAGTGGCAC
This sequence comes from Pagrus major, assembly GCF_040436345.1. Taxonomy (NCBI): domain Eukaryota; kingdom Metazoa; phylum Chordata; class Actinopteri; order Spariformes; family Sparidae; genus Pagrus; species Pagrus major. The sequence continues at coordinate 19,626,791 of NC_133232.1, read as the reverse complement.
AAAGCGAACAAATTCTGCCATGGGAACAGGACAGACACCCCGACAGAATGCGATTTGCCTTCTGTTGGGCTGGACTGTGTTAGCAAATAAGGCAGAACCCATTCCCTCCCCACTCCAACACACACACACACACCCTCTTTCTCGGCAGCAATTCTACTGGGGACAAGCCAGGGGAGATCAGAGTGGGAGGTTGCTGTGTGAGGGAGGGTAGGATTTCTGTGTTACGAAAAGCCAGCTCCCTGTTTCCCTCTGCTCCACCCTGTTCATCGGTGGCCCAAAGCCCTAAAAAAGAGAGCCCCCAAGTGGAACTTCTCTCTGATCCTCCCCCCCTTTCCTTCATTGGTCCCCCCAGCAGGAGGTCTGGACTCAACCAGAAACCCTCGGCCTCCCTCTGGGCCTCTATGATCCCCTCCATGTCCCCGCCGTGGATAAAAGTCATCTTACATCCTCACAGATGTTAGGCCAATTTTCCAACACCCAGGGCCCCACACAGATGCACAGGTTTGTGTCACAGTCAAAGGCACCACAGCCACACACGCAGACGCATAACGCATGCAGATACGCGTACACATAACTAATGTGTGTCACTGCTGCATATCAAAGCCTTTATGCATCCCCACAGACTCCCAACTTATCATTACAAAGACACCCTCACATGCACCCACATGCACTCTGTCTCTCTTTCACAGACACACTTTATGCACTTTTTTTTTAACGCATGCAAAGTTCTCTGATAATATCTTTTTTTTTCCTTTCTTTTTTTTTGTTATGCACCAAGTTTGTGCAAAATAACCACGAGATTAAATGGAACAAACCGAAAACCAGACAGATGCCCTATCATATTTGAAGTATCGCCACCTGCTGTGTTTTGAAAAATGAGCGGCTATATCTGAAGCATGAGCGTCGGGTCTGCTTCCCTCCACTGTTTATCTTAGTTGACTTCCCATGGGGGATTGTAATGCCTGTGTCAGTGGACACACTAATAGAGATGTGTGAGGTTAAGACTATTGTATACATCAACGCCAGGGATCTGTGCTCCACTATTATAGGCCTGTCACCTTCCCCCAGGGATTATACAGGTTTTAAATGGAAGAACGGCTTCTTACAATACAATACTGAGGGGTTTTAATCTAGACAAACATCGCCTTCATATGAGGTATTATAGCAGACTGTCATCCGCAGATCTCACTTCTCGTAGAACAGGATGTAGGGGCACTCGCTGAAGGCCTGCCACAGACCACACAGAGAGGATTAGTCTGAGTGAATCTACCTGGAAAATGTTAATATGCTAAACCAAATGAAACCGTCTGAGCCTGAAATAAGAATTATGCATCAGCGGGGTTGAGAAGGTTACTTTCAAAATGTCACCTGTATCAGAATAGAGATCTCCTGCCAAAGATTGCATGGGTAATAGCACATTTTTCTGTCTTTTAAAATGCTGTCCCTGTCTTTACCATGTCCCAGCTACAATTAGATGGTGATGTAGTAGGTCTGTCTGTCAGTCGCTCCACCCCTTTGATCCACACTGAAATAAATTATCGGATGGATCACCATGAAAGTTGCACAGCTATCAGCGCAGAGGATAAATCCTTAAGACTTTAGGTCAAAGTTTACTAATGCAGTGCTGATTTATTGGCACATGATTTAGTATTGATATTCATAGTTCCCAGAGGATGTTCCCAAATGTCTATGATGGTCCCCATGACTTTTCCTCTAGCACCTGGTTTTGCTTGAAATGTCTTCCATAAGATGTTTATGATCCCCTCAGGATGAAGGGTTATTATCTCTTGTGTTTTCAAGCTAATTGTGCAATGGAAAATGGCAATAGCTAAGCTAAGATCAGAGTGAACAACTTTATGTTTTGTATTTTATGGTTTTTATTTGTACAGAGCGAGCTAAAAAGCTGCATGCAGACGCATGGTCAAGTTTAGCCTAGCTAGTAAAGCGAGGAGGACGGCCGCCACTATGTTGGCACGCGGTCTGGACAGAATTGATAATTAAGATGCATTTACGTGCGTGTTCAGTTCAAGTATACCTTTGTTAAGAAATATGAAAGACTAAATATGTTTATGTATGTTGCCCTGTTGTACGGCTGTACAGCAGGCCAGGTTTTTATGTCTAGTCGAGATGATCGCTCGGTGTTAGGGTTAGGGTGGAAAAGAAGATGGCGAGCTACCCAATGGAGAAATGGAGCAGATACGAGTCTGTCAGTGAGCCAACCAACACTGGAGGGATAAGGACGCTGATTCCAACACCTGAATCTTGGTAGGACTAAACCCTCAGTAGAGTGCTGCAACAGGCAGTGGATTCATTTGGACTTTTCTGTCTTTTAAAGGACCTAACAAAAGGACTGATTATACACACTAAGTTGTGAAAATCTGAGTTTATTGATAGATCTGTGAAAATTCTGTTTTCATCTTGTGTTAAGTTTTATTTTATGTTTTCATCTATTTTGTGCCAAATTGGTAAATGCAAACTGTGTTACTATAAGGACTAATGTATTGGTTGAAATTAACTGCTGAGATGGTAGAAAAACTACAATAGGCCTAATAAAATGATAAAATGAGTCAACTCAAAGGAGAAATCAGAATTTAGATAACAACCTAAAGGAGTTGAAACATAATCTCTTAACTCAAATAGGGTTAGGATAAACTCAAATAGACAAAATAGGGAGAAATAATATTTTCCTGAGATTTGGGTTTTATTTTTGTAGTTTAAGGGATTTGAGTATGATGAGTAAGATTTCTCTGTCCGTATATGTTGTCTGGTACCACTCTATGTATGTATTGTCTACTAGTATTTCTGTGAATTATATAAATACGCCGGCAGTTCAAACTTACCTCATGGTCTGTGGTCTGTTATTCTTGAGTACTAGTCTTAAAACTGCTCTTCCAAACCTAGAGTCTAGTCCTAGCTATCTGTTAATATCTACAGTGCTACATATAGCACAGAACAGCTAGCATTGCTGTAGACTCTTAAAGCCATTGCACACTAAGTCAGTTTTTTCAGTCAGTTTAAAAATGAATACGACCTCAATGTTCGTCTGTCATTATTTTTTGGAACAGGTTCGATTTCCTGCATCCTTTCCTGATGCGGTGTGTGTGTGGTGTGTGTTGCTACTCTCTACCTAGACGTACCACGAGTGGCGTTCGGTATTAACTGGTTCGGGGAAATGAATGGACTTCTTTTTAATGTGTGGTTCCAGTATAGCTTGCAGCGTATCAATTGAATCAGTGGGTGAAACTTGCTCTTGTCTTGTTTTCAGGATTGCATGGACCTAGTAGGCTTGTCTTTTACTTTTCTCAGGAAGTGAGGACCTGATATCATCTTCACTGCTTAAGGATTTCATCTTGTCTCATATTGTGACTTTTCACAACAAATAGAATCATAAAGGCATCGGACTCAGTGTGCAAGGTTACTGTTTTTATCAGATGATGGATTAAAAGGAAAAAAACAGACTTTGTGTGCAAAGGCCTTTAGTCTTGCTATGTCAGAACCTCCAACAGTACATGTAACAAAAACAGCGAGAACGATTTCTTTATAGTTCTTTTACAATGAAATATAGATTTCACTTTGTTTGGAACATATGTTTTTTAAGTAAAGAAATTACTAGAAAAATCCAATAATATGGTATCAAAGTGTTTCAAGGAAATAGTTCCTTGAAGCTTCCTTGCTTCAGGGGCACAGGGGCCTAGTTTAAATTTGGTGTCCCACTTCAAGAATCTTGGGTCACAGAAATTCTTCAAAGAAAAAAAGATAATCTCGTGTTATTATCACTCGTGTCCTTGAACTTAGACATAGCTTTGTCATTGGTGAAGAAAGAAATTCATGGACAATGAGCAAGTGACCTATACTTTCAACAGAAAATTGTGTTTGAATCTTTTACGGTTTGTATTGATCAGACAGTAACCTCTGTGATACAACAAAAAGGTTCCTTGGATTTAAAGTTGTTCATTTTGTAGCCCAAAGCCATTTCCGACAACTTTAGTAGGTGGACAGAGTTGAAGTAGTTTCCCTTAGCCCTGAGGAAAGGTGATTGTATTTGTTTGCCTGTGTCTTTGTGTGTGTGTGTGTGTGTGTGTGTGTGTGTGTGTGTGTGTGTGTGTGTGTGTGTGTGTGTGTGTGTGTGTGCGCGCGTGTGTGTGTGTGCCTGTGCAAGTTTGCGTGGCAGATGCAGGCTTTTTTTGTCAGTTTCTGAAATAGCTTTCTGACCTTTCCGTGAAGTTTTTCTCCTCTTTTGTGCTGTCAGCCATATCCTCCTCTTCTAAATGGATGGCTGTTACTTGTGCTCTCTTCCTAACAGCAGCACATGGCTGACGTTATGCATTAATAATGTTTAATAATGATTACGATCTCAATCTAACCATCCTACCCCCTACCTTCTTTACTCCCCCCCCATGCCTCTCTGTCTCTCTGCCTCTCTCTGTGAATTTATTCATGGAGTGAAATAGCAAATTAACCAAATTCCAAATGGCTATGGCAAAGGCCTCAGAGCACAGTAACAAGTTGAGGGAGAAAACACACCAATGTCTTCATTTACATTTTCATTTAATTTTCCTTTGGCCTGTAGCGGTGTGTACAGAATCAATCTTTCTAACTCCATTTCCAATATATTACTGAGAGACAGCAGGAAGAAAGGGGAAGTATTGATTGGACTGTTCATTGTGTCTTCTCACAGATTGCACACTTCATAAGAACAGTGATGAAATTGCTGTTTGTTTCCCTTTTCTGTGTCTTTATTTTATCTGGGAGAGTAATGATGGTTGTTTGATGTGGCTGAGATGTGACAGTCAATACACATTTATCTCTCCTTCTGCACAGCACATCCTCTCTTTGTCTTGACCGACTAACCACAGATTCTTAAAAGAGAGGCGCTGCTTTAGTGTTGTGATCAAGTCATGCAGCACTTCACTGCAAGGAGAAATTAACAAGTTTTATTATCATTTTTAATGTAATTAATATTATTATTGCCCCAATACTGCGATGTACTCAAATGTTTCTACTCAAGTGCTATTTCTAATGTAATTCACTCTCAACCACAACATATTAAAGAGGATAGCATAGCCTACTTCTCAAAGCCTGTGGTTTCTCTCAAGACAAAGTTTGTCTACAAAATGTAATAGGTTGGTAATTGACTGTTTGCAAATTGTTACTCCCAGGAGGTCTTTTTTTAACCTTTAAAACACAAAAACACAAAAGCAAAAGTGTAAAGAATGTTTTAAACTCTGTTTTTTAGGCCTTAACGTTAACGTAAGTCGTGTGCGGTACAGTGATATGACGTCTTCGAAAGTCGTATTGTGTGACCAAGGCATTAGTCGACAAAATCCACTGCTGTTGTCCAGAAATTGGAAGTCTGCTTTTGTTTACTTCTGCATCAAATCTGAGGCTATGTTCAGACTGCCAGCCCAAATCCGTTTCCTTGCATATCCAGATTGACTTTAGGAAGTCTGGACAGCAAAAAAAACCCAACATGAAATGGCATTTTTGCAAATTGATTCCAAAATGTCTTTTGTGTCATTCACATTGCGACACACAATGACACCGTCAACTGTCTGTGGACAGTCACACTGAAATAATCTATATTTTTGTGTACTTGTGTTGTGTTGGCAAGCCATGCCACAAGCGTACGTTAAAACGGCACAGAAATCTGAGCTGATCATTTACAAATAACAGTGCGGACACTCTATCAGATGTGATTTGAGAAACAATGCCTATAACCCAAATCTGCCACCATAATCATCGTAAATTGCATATGTGCCAGGTTGATCATCAGTATCTAAAGGGTGCAGGGCTGATTGAATGGTCCAGTGCAGTCACCACATAAAATGTTGGCATTATACGTTTCTAAAAACCACGGATATGTTAAATGTGTACGTTTCAATCATATCATATCAACATTTCTACAATACGTAGATGTCATATCGCATTCAGATTATATGTATATGAGCTGACTTCATGTTAGGAGGAGCGTGACAGCCAGGCAAGATGGCTGCCAAGCAGTGTTCCAACATTTGTAAGTGCTAAACCACAGAATATTTTAAAGGAGACGTGATATGCTCATTTTCAGGTTCATAATTTTATTTTGGCCGAGTGCTAGAACAGTATTACATGCTTTAACGCTCAAACACCACATCAGTGTTCTCATACAGCAGCACTGTCTTCCCCCTCTTTCTGAGACGCTCTGTCGTAACTCCTGTCTCTTTAAGGCCCCCTTCCCAAAACCCTGTCTGCTCTGATTGGTCAGCTCACACATGCCTGAGCCTTCACCGCTCACCATGTTTCCAGTCAGCTCTGTTGTGTTTTCAGCTTCCGGTTATTTTTCCTTTTACCTTGAATACAGGCATACATTCTGCAAATGTGTGACATGGTGACGTGGTGATGTCAAGAAGTCACAGAATTAAAGAAATTTAACTGATGAGGCATTTCAGGCACTTCAGGAGCAGCGTTTTCTGTGGGACAGAGGAACTGCCATTAGAAAGGATTTGGTGCTTTAACTGTCAAGACCTATTACATGCATAAGACCCTATATAAAACACTGAAAAAGGAAAAAAACAAAAAAGTATGCTAGGTCTCCTGTAAACGAATTGTAGGAGCACTTTCAAGCCATCTTTTTGTAACTAAAACAGGTATTTTAAGCCAAAACATGATCCCCTAACCAAGGGGCTTTTGTGTGCAAACCCAACCAGACTTTAACCGCAGCATTTCCAAAACATAAGATCGAAAATTACTAATATTCGATACACAAATTCATAGCATTTTAGCAATCATCTCAAGCATTAGAGGATTGCTGATACATTCTGGTAAACCAATGCTAAAAAAATCATGTGTTTGTTATTATGTGTATCTCCCTGGCTTAAGAGGATAGCAGCAAAACAGAGAAACACACACTATATTAAACGAAATGTAAAAAACATTACACAACAGGAAGCAGTCTGTAAAAGGTGCACCTATCAGTTTTTTGTTTCATGTTTTGTCGAGTAAAATTTGAGTGAATGTTGTGGCAGGCAGACTGAGGATGTGGGCTCAAGAGACCGTTGAGGAGGCAGTTGAAAGATTGTTATTGCCCTGAAAAGACAGCCTGTTCTGAGCTCCAGCACTAGATGTTACAGGTTTGAGTAACAACTCAACTCTGTCTTCTAGCAACCTGCAAGGCAAACACACCACAGCACAGGCATACATAGTCAGTGGGGTCATCAAAGAACTCATTAAAGAAGAAAATGTAATAGCACTGAAATAGGAGGATATACTGTATATATTAAATACTTACTGCAGCACTAAATAATTTAAATGACTTGCCCTACTTATGTTTATGTAACTAATAATTTAACAAAAGTTTTGAGTCTGATATTAAAATAAAATTCTATTTCCCAGCTGTCGGGTTAATTTGTTTTCAGCCGTCAGCGGGAGCAATGCAGAGTATTTCACTGCTCCCAGTTTTTGAGGTTGAAAAGCTGTTAACTGGAATACTGACACTAATTCACACCTTCAGCTGGAAGAGGTAGGCAAATCTGCCTCAGGACAAGTCTTCCATATACTCAGCGTATCTATTGAGATTCCAATGATTTTCAGTGAGGAGCAGGGACTCCTAATGGAGGTGTATATTAGGCAGCCAGCTGTCTGTTAGTGCATCTCTGTGATTGATGGGAGGAGACATGCGCCATTTACTGGCCAAGCTGGAACTAGAAGGAATCTCCATCTTCTCTTTCAAAGCAGTCACAAGATGCCTCACAGAGAAAATTGGCCTATTTCCATGGAGGGGAAGATCGGCTAAATTCAGGACCAGCCAAACAGACCTGCAAACACAGTTTGTTTGTTTACACATGCGTACAAAAATACCTGTGCGCACACACCCCGCCAGTAAATGAGAACACGCGCCAGGTCACACAAATACACAGGTGCACAAATGAGTGTAACCTTGTGCTAACAATACAGTTTGAAGCAACAACTTCTATAATACACACGTAGTCGCATTCACACTTACACAAATAAGCACAAACACCTTTTTGTAATTCCATCTGTCTCAGTTTTCAGCTCTTCATATAAAAGTGTTGAAGATGTCTGTCAGTCAAAAGTTGCTAAAAAGACACCCACGTAAGCACTCAGATTCTTTCATTTGAATTGTTATGTTTTCCTTTTACACAAAGATAGTTTGCCTTATCAGACTAACATGACTGAGCTCAATGATTCATATTGATATACATGCTTGTGTACACCTGAGTAAACAATTCGAAATTGAGCAGCAATATTCATTTAAGAGCGATGTTGTATTAGCAGCATTTGCACTAAACTCTCATTACAAAAGTGCATTATGCTATTTAAAATACTTAACATACATATTGGAATAAAGGTAATAAGCCATGTTAATGTAAGACGTACGGTTAAGTGTGTTTAAATGGATAATACTTTTGATTGATGGGTGTTATGCCCTATTAAAGCTGCTGTGAGTGATGTATTTTTATTAAAATAAGTGTTTGGTCAGTGACCCATGTCTCTCCTCCCCCTGCTCATGCAGTAAAAGCGAAGACATTTTCTGGTATCCCTGCCCACTTTATCCAATCAGGACAGAGAACTCCACAAAGAGGCAGTCCCATCATCATGAACCCACAGAGAGCAGGATCCTCCTGTTTGCTGCTCTGTCTGGGGATGACCGCTCAGCGCTCATGTGGCGACATAGAGAGGAGGGAGGGGATTGCTATCCGCAAAACGGACAGGAAGTTAGCTAAAACGACGCTTACAGCAGCTTTAAGTTTTGTGCTCCACTCGTTTGTCCTGCTACTGGGCAATTCTAACTGGTTCCATTAAAGGAGCAATACGTAAGATGTCGCTTTAACTTATAACTTAATAAATCATAAAAAGAAGACATAAAAAGTCTGAAGGAACAACAACGTCATTTCAAGACGTCAGTGTATTGTGTTGCAGAGATATCTACAAAGGTCACTTTAAAGAATCGATCAGACATATGCACAATTTTTGCTTTCCGTGGAATAAACTATTTTTACTCACTACTTTGTGTCTCATCATTAGATAGCCAATCAATTGGACTTATTAGCCTCCCAAAGTGCATGGAGAAAGTGGACATGGTAGACTACATGAGTCAGAACCCTTTACGTCCTGCAAGAAGTGGCAAGGAAGGTTTTTAACAAGTTGCCACTACAATACAATTGACTGACAAATGCTCATTAGTGGCCAATCTCTAAAGATAACCTCTTTCATAGCACGATGAATATGATAACCCATGGGATCTAGAGTCTTTAAAAGCAGATGTATTTTTATGCAGATGTCTTACAGGACAAATTGGCTCAGACTTAATACAGTAACTGACAGTGTGGCAGTTAATTGAATTACCATCTTGTTCTTTAATATGTCTGCTGTCCTGTGTTCGAGCAGAGTAAGTTTGTCTCTGACTGGCATGCAGCATGCTGTCATCCACCCATTCATCAAGCTCTTGTGAAAACAATGAGCTGTTTGGAGCCAGCCCTGCCATCCCTGCCAGTCCAGAGGGACATGGGAGCCAAAGACAGATGCCGTCTCATCTCTGCTAATTTGATTTCTGGTGTGTGCCTGTCGCAGCTACATGGACTGCACATTAATTGAGATCATGCAAATAAGACAGGGCTTAATTTTCTTAATTATAGATGTTTTTCTCCTTTACAGTATTTCTTCATCCCTTTCCCAGTTTCTCAGTTCAGTCAGATGGATGTGTCATCCTTGCTCTACATTAATAACTATCCTCTTTGAGTGTGCTTTCAGGCGTTGTAGTCGTAGTGTTCTGTATTGTTTTTTTGTTTTTTTCTGTTTAAGTTGCTGCATTGAAATATCTGAAAACAGTATTTTGGCTTGCTTCCCATTTTGAACAGTCATAATTTCTCCTTGTTTGTAAGGGGCAGAGATAAAGTGAAGTAAGTGGGTGTTAACAGAGAGAGCTATGGTAATTTGCCTTTGATGGACGTCCCTTGCTGTCTTTGGCCCTCTTGACTGGACGTTTAACATAACAGAACGGTGCAGAATAAGGGCAGAGATAATGTCTCCCCTCAGCTATCCATACAAACGACACATTGGTCCATTTGCACTATCATACTGAATATATAATTGGACTGTTAATTGCTTTAAACTGGTCTGCTTATGACCTTGTAAAATTTCTGATATCACCACCTTACCACTTCAAATGACATGTTATTTATAAAGGGTATATAAGTTGTTACTATTATTTCTTTGATGTTATTACTAATAACTTAAAGGTCATATCAATAACATTTTTATGTAGACAAATATTTTTTAAGAATAATACATGCTTGTAGAAAGGTGCAGAATAATCTCTTTTCCTTGAAAACATTACTTTGATTGTAAATTCATAATTTAAAAAGTTTTGTCTGGCTCAAAATGATTATGTTTATCTCTGTGTAAGAATTCTAATGGGTGGTTGGCGCTTCTACCAAGGTTTGTCAGCGGTTAGTATAACGCTGTTGGTATCACGTGGTATCTGTTTTGTCAGTGATCAACAGTCTTGGTACGCTGTAAAATCTGTAAAGTGACTTTACTTCCAAAAAAGTAAAAAAAAATATCCAAGAAACCAAGTAAAGTAGACTAATCATTTTAATTTGCTAACATTTTAGCTTGTACAACTTAAATGTAATAGTCTACTTGACTTGGTAATTCTGAGGTAATCGGTTTCCTGGCTTTTTAAAAGTAAAGTCAACTTCTAAAATTTACAGTGTAGTTGCCAGTTTGTGGGGGAAAAATGTGACAGTGGCTGCGGCCAGCATACTGTACTGACTCACGTTAGCTTGCTAGCGTTAGCAATGTTTACATTAGCTAGCTAGTGTTGGCAACGTAAGGTACTGTAGCAAACTGGCAACAACTTGAGGTGACAGATGATTAGAACAACAGCTGTGTTTTGATGTGAATGTAATGGTTGGGGGGAGATGGAATGCCACATTTAGTGCTCTGAATGTTATCAATAGCAAATTTAATTAATTATGTAAATGAAATGCAATCTTGGTTGCCAGGGTTTTCCCCTACTTTCAAAAAGAGGGCTGCAGAACACCCTACCTGTCCTATTAGAAAGTTAAACCCTTTACACTAACACTTTATTTCAGCTCTTCTTTTCTGAAATATTCACAAAAAGCAATTTTAGCAAAGGACACTGAATGCCAACTAAATGAATCCTTCTCATAAATGTGAGCTCCAATCCGGCATCCCAAAAGGTCATTTGATTTATGCATTATAACCAGTGTCTGTGCATTCAGTTGACAGACTGGTCCGAGATATGTTTGCTTGATTCACATGCTGGTGGTGAGGGGAAGCCATTAGCTTTTGCTTAAAGGTCCTATTTGTAAGAAAAGTGGATTTTTGAGTCTCATTTCCAATTCGTCAAATACTGACACCTTGGGATTGTAGGTTTGGTCGACTGCCATCCCAAACTGCCAGTCATGAAGAATTGGGAATGAGACTCAAAGATCAGCTTTGCAAATAGGACCTTTAAGCATGATGTCTCTATATGATGTGAGTTGCCAACAGTAATATCCTAGATCTATGAATCAGCTGGTTTTATTCAGATTTGTAGGGTGTTTGAACCCCACAGCTTCACTGCAATGCAACCAATACAGTACCTGCCACTTTGCCAAAACAAGATAGGGGTCTAATTACAATTAATTGGCTCCTGCCCTTATAATCTTCAACCCTGCATGAATCAACTGAGCTGTTTTCAAAGATTTCTTTTAGCCAGGTTCAATACAACAATGTAGGCAGCATATGCTCCTGGAGATATTGCTGTTGTTTTGAAATCTCACCCCGGCAGAGTGAGAATAGTGTTTTACCCCATTTGTTACAGTATGCGCCAGGAAATGGTAATACTGCTGACAAAAGTGTCAAAATAAATTATACATTTCTCAAAGAAACACATATCATACCTGAATACATTATCACAAAGCAATCTGGCTATGAGTCAGTGCGTATTTGATGCTGATGTTCAGATTTGGGAGCTGCACAGTATCTGTGTCAAAGAGGCACCTGTGGATGACTGCTATCTATTCCAAAACATAATAACATGAAATAGCAGAGGCTGAACTCTGATCCGAGGGAAAGTTGAGGAATATCAAAAGCAATATCACACAGATGGCCACAGCTTCCGTTCAGAAACATCTGTTTATAGGTCCCGTTCTCCTGTATAGTCACTTCAGAGTAGTTCAACAAGACCTCACCGTATCAGGCAAACATCAGCCCTTTCTAGGGGCTTAAAGAAGCTCCACTATAATTTGAGTGGGAAAAAATAGGTAGTTATATGAAACTGGTGGTACGGTAAGTACTATGAGTCACATAAACAATATTGTCACACGTTAATGATTCTTACTCAAAAGCAGGTTAACCATTGTTATTTAGCAGCAATTATACAGCCTGTCATCTGGCCAAGTGTGTAGAATAAACACATCATTTCCCTCCTATAGAGCCAGTGTGTGGCGGCTGCCCCCCTCCTTCTGCCTCTTCCATTTCTTTCCCCTCGAGTGCATCTGATAAAATTAATTGAAAAGAAAAGCAAGTAGCATCCTAAGGCAGTGTTATTGTTATTATTATAATTAGCAAACGTGGCATGGCCCACTGTCTCTGTGGCCTGTTAGCTCACGGGCTAAAGCCTCTAATGAGGTAGCAGTCATGTGATGTCAGCTCCACTGTGAAAGAGCAGCGCAGACGAAGCGGAATGGGCTCATCATATCAGTGTGGATCCACTTGTGTGCGTGTGTGCGCGCATGTGTTATTTTATGTGTGTGTGTGCATAAGCAAATTGGCATATCATGGGCAGAGCTCAAAAGGGGCTACTGACAGCATTCAGATGCGGTCAAGAATAACCAAGTAGGACACCACGGACCAAGAGCATATTAGTCGGCTAATGCACCAACTTGATTTTCGAGCACTGTTACCATGTGTACCCATACAGTGCTAACAGCATCCACATGCATTACTTCACAATGACACCTATAAAGTACAAACCACAACACTGGAGTTATTTTGAAAGGAAGCAACAATTACTGCGTGCACCCAAGTAAAAAAAAATGAACTGTTAGTGGCAGCAAAGATAATTGTCTAGATCATCACATCATTACATCATCCAGGCGTAAAAATCCTAACCATAGTGAGCTTTAAACATACTCTAATTATAGTATTTATATCATTTAGCTTATTGGGCTTTGGGCTTGGAACAGGAGTTATGTTACAATTTCCCTGATACAATTGAGGCAAAGCAGCCGCCTAGTTATTGCTCCAATCCCTCTGCACATTCTGTCTCCAAATGTACATCACACATATTTTCTCACAACTCATTAAAACAAAGAAACGTTCTCGATGTTTGTTTGCCTGTTTGTTCTTGTGTTGCATCACGGAAATATGAACTTCAGCTGATTACAGAGGGAGCAGGAAAAGTCTTTTATTTTGTGGGGCAACATTTACTGCAATTTCTGACTCTTTCTCAGTTTCTGTCACCTTTTTATCACCTTGCAATGCATTTAGCAACAGTATGTGTCCAAACAACACGTTCTTGTGTGTTACAGAGCAATAATGGCGGCGGATTAAGTACCATTATATGTTTCTAATTAAGCGTTGAATGTATAATCTGTTCGTGTAAACAACAAAATACTTCCACAGCCAAAAATCAAATCAAAGGATTGCAACTTGCTGTAACTACCATATGGATTTTATCACATAGAGCAACATTAGACAGCAATCAAAACCAAGCAATTCATGTTTTCTGATGCTTTTATGCCAAAGGCTTGTTTCCATCAGTAACGTTTATAAATGAAGTGGAAAGATAGGCCAATATTTGCAGTTCTGATTACTTTATTCTTTTGTTTTGTTTCCAGCATATACAGCAACTATAGAAGCTATAGAAGTTTTCTGATTAGCAAACTTCCTGTTATATAAAGGCTGTAATGCTTTATTCTATGCTGTATTAAGCTGATTATTTTAACTTTATAAAAGTGACATGAAAATTCAGGGAATATAATTAGTGTTTGGATAACCTTTAAGTAGTGCACGGTGGAAAATATCGTCTAGAAAGAGAGAAAATAGCCTTAAAGGAGACCTATTATCTCTTTGCATTGGTTTCCTTTCCTGCAGTGTTTTATATTCGTTCTTATGCGTGTTAAAGATCTTGAAAGTTAAAAAAGATCGAAGTCCACACCAACAGAAGCTCCTCTCTCCCACAGAAAACCCTGCTCTGGAAACACCTCATCAGTAGTCTCGGCCTTACTCACGTGACTTTGTGACGTCACACATGTCACCATGTCGCACGTTTGCATAGTGTATGCCGAGTGGCTAGTTTGGCACATAAGAATTAATTTGGCACGGCTGCTCTGTTGTTGTTAGCGGTGCTGGGTCAGGCGTGTGTGAGCTGACCAATCAGAGGAGACTGGGTATTCGGGAGGGCCTTAAAGAGATAGGAGCTCAAAGAGAGTGTTTCAGACAGAGGGGGATTACAGAGCTGCTGCACTGGACAGTATGAGAGAACTGATGTGTTTTTTGAGCATTAAAGCCTGTAAACCTATTCTAGTAGTAAATCAAAATAAAATTATGAACCTGAAAATGAGCATAATATGATTCATTTAATCTTTACAATTTATTTCATCCATTTAATGAGGATTAATGTTTGTAGATTTTGCCGTGTCTCAATTTTTACATCTACTGTTCACAAAACCAACGTATGAAATAGTAATTTGCACTTTGAAGGATTTTAATGTGTGACTTAAAGGTCAGGAGGGTTTATAGCTGAGATGGCAGCTACTGCTACTCTGTTAAGCTAGTCACCTTTTTTTCAATTACAAAAAACAGCTAGAGAAATAGCAGTAAATATATTTAGCTTTAACTCAAGCTAGCTTTGACCTGATATAGCTCTTGTTTTTGCTGTCTAGTTGGCTGTCTCTCTATGAGACAAAAAAGTATGGCGTCAGCTTCTCCGACTCACAGATTACTGTGCAGTTCCTGCAGTTTGGCTTGGTTTTCAGCTGCGTTTGCATAATGCAGCATAATGATTTCTATTACAACATGAAGCCAAAATCAAAATCTGGTCTTGACCCAGTTTTTAACCAAATATATACTGTTGTCACAGTGATTTTGCTTTGTACAGCAGTATATCGCAACTGCATTTGGTGAGAACATTACAAATCAGCATATTAGCCTCATTTTTGGTTGGTTGGTGCTGGGTGAAAGATTAAGCTCCTACTCTAATGTTAAATCACTTTTCCAAGAAAAAGTATGCTGAAGCAAATGAGCAAATAATTGCCTGAGGAGAAATAAAAAGAATCTCTCACAAACGTCTCTAAAAATTGTTTCCTACAGTGATGGATTATGCTGAGCCATATCTCATGACCAGCCATAAAATTTGAAGGGGAAGAAAGAGAAAGTTTGAGTGTGTGCTCTGGTCCACCCAGCTGAGATCACAAGCTGAGGTGAGGCAGGAGGCAGGCTGTTTCGACTCGTGTTGAGACCGAGCGCTAAGATTCATGGGAGCATGCAGCTGTCAGCGGCCTTGATTGGTGAAGGGCTTTATCAGTCACACGACCAAAACAGAGCCCTTGTGGAGGGTTTTGTAGGATGGCTGCTGCCATACCGAAGTGTTTAGTTCCTCTGAGCCATCAGCTGAGAAAATTGCTGAGTAAAAATAAGGGTGTGTGCCTGTGTGCACACACATACACACGGTGTAGTGGGGGGGAGACTCAATTAAAAACCAGCTGTGCCCTATTCCTCTGTAAGCCCTCCAGCGTTCCTCACCCCCCTCCTCTCATGTCTTACCCCCATCCCCTCCCTCTCCACCACCCCCTGCCACAAACCCCCCGCTGCTCTGTAAGCTGCCTGTAAGCTTCCAGACTCGTGCCGATGGATCTGATGCCTCCTCCAAAAACAAGCTGCACACACGTGAACGCGCACGCACAAACACATACTGCCTTGCCTCTCAAATATACTGTAAATGCTCATTTGCCCCCCGCTGCTTGATGTAATTTCAGCAGACTTGTGTGCCAAAGCGAGCCAGCTCCCCTCCTCTTCCACCGCTCTCTCCTTGCTCCCTGATGTACCTGTTACTGCCTCACATCAGCCAGCTCCCACTACAGCGGGGGCACTTACAGCTCTGGGGGAGAGATGAGAGAAACGAGGAATGAGGGGAGCAGAAACGCAGAGTCAAAGCTGTATTTACTAGAGACAAACACGCCGACAGACAGAGGAAAACAGACCGAAAGCGATGCCTCAAAGCTTGTTAATATGGTCTTAAATAACTGGCTTCAGTTTGTGCAGCAAAGGTTAGTGTGAGTACAAATTGGCTAAAGATACTGTCTGCCTAATAGTCATTACTCTGAACAGTACTGCTGTTTTTTTTCTGCCCGTCTGCCGCTGTATGTAATGTTTCCTTTTATTCTTTTTCATACTTGTTTAAGTAGCTGTAATTTATTTATTGTATTACTGTTGTAGTGAAAATGGTATTATTAATATAGCTTAATAAGGCTGTATCCAGGGGGCAGCGATAGTGCTTGGCCAGCTAATCAGGGGTAATTCTATAAATTCAGGTCCTTTAATTAGCTAATTTGCATGTTGAGAATTAATTGAATTGATTATATAATTAACAGGACAATGCATCGTCTTCTCGGCGTTAGCAAGGTGGACATATACACCAAGAGATACACACGCTGGGGGGGGGGTAACCCTTCAGGATGGATATGATTGGTAGTGATAGATGTATGGGAGAGAACCCATCGCACAAGGTTAAATAGAAGTCCTGACACGGCGCGGTCTGTAATGGTGGAGATAGCGCTGGGAACGCGGTTCACAACTGGAGTGCTTGTGAGGCTGAAGGACCCCTGAGCATTAGCTATGAGCATTAGGCTTTGATAGGTTATAATGGCTTGTGCTAATATTAGCTCGCGATAGAAGAAAGGTCAGCTAACTCATCTATACGTATAACATCTGACAACTCGCCTCGGGATTATTTTTCGCTCATTTGAGCGAGTCTCGAGCGCCGCATTCATTCAGGGGGCAGATTTTATGATGATCCATCACTTTCTAAAATGGCGGTTTCTAATTATGGCACAGGGTTGAAAGATTGGTGAGAAATGGAACCTGGCTGCTAGCTCATTAGCAAAAACAATGTAAGTTACAGTTTGTTTAAAAGAAGAAAAACTGTTTAAAAGATTAGAGAAAAGGTGAAATGATACCACTAGAGGCCCTTCGTGTGCCCTAATGTGGTGAAATAGAGGGTGGAGGATTGCCACGACTGATCCTGCATTATGGCAGGACGAGGCCCGTGGGCAGCCTGTAGGCAGAAGCTGGCGGCTGTCTACTTGGGGGCTGATTTTAAACCGATGAGCAAAATGCTTGTCAGCCACCCGTGGCTGCAGCTTCTGGGTGATCTAATCTGGGTTTGTTCACTGGCCGCTCTCCACATCTATGCTCACTGGCTAAGTGTTGGCCTGTTATAGGACATATTAGGGCTAATCTCTAGGTGTGTCCATATGCATGGACTTAAGTGCAGACGGATGGAAAGGACAGATTTAATACTGCTGACATCATTACTTTCAAATCCCCACTAACACCCTGGGAAATGAGGAGGTGGAGCAATGTAAATGTGTCTATTATATTTTTTATTCTAGGTGAAATAAGAGCTTATGAGTATTAAAACTAATAACTACAGCAAGCAATGAGACATTTTTGTCAACGAACTATCTTAAAGGAGCTATACTGAGCTCATTATCTATAAGAAAAACAACACTACACAATGGACAGTATGTGGAGCTCTGGACAAGCTGCACCTGCATGATTAAGAATGGGTATCGTGGGGCAAAGTCAAAGCTGCACTGTTGTTTTATTTTTTTTTTTTAGGTTATCACTTGGGGACATAAAAATGGTTCAGTACAACATCCCACCCTCATCTGCATTTTTCATCTCATACTGCACCTGTGATACTCACTAGAGATCCACAGATTCCCTCCTCTTTCCTTTCACCCTTCACTCCGGATTCAGCCACGCCATCTGTGATCCATTCAAATCAAGTGGAGGTTTCGAGGATTTTACTTATCCTAAAGAGCTGACACCCTTATTTGTCTTAACCGATGTATCAGCGGTGGACAGGGTGATGTATTTCCAAACCAAATGAGGAAATGAGAGGGTGAAATAAATAAATAAAGCCAAAAGTGGGAGGTTTATGTCCCCTGCCAATCCCCAGTTATGCATAAAAATGCCTCTGAAATGAAATCTTTATCAAAAGAGCCACAAGGTTCTCCTTACAAGGTGTTTTCAAATAAGCGGGCGTTATTATCATACCTCCATTGGGAAATATGCATTTACAGCTCGGAGTGTGAGAGGCAATAGGGTAACTGTTAACAATGTTTTCCCAAGTTATGGCGCATAATTGCATGCTTCTGTTATTGCACCTTTCTATCGCTGCTAATACAGAGAAAGCCCATTAGGCAGTGTGCTAATGTGAACAGTAGCCTGCAGTGCAGTGGGTGCACTGCTTAAAAAGAGATGCATGAGGACCAGTGTAATGAGCACCAGGCCGCGGAGGGAGGGTTAGTAAAACCCAAAGAATGCATGTCGGAGCTCTGGAAACTTCAGTGAGTCTGTACAAGTTTGCCTGTTAGGCTGTAAATATATGTAATGGACCTTTTATTGCTTTAATACATGTAAGTTATATAGTATTTAATAACGTATTAGGATTATACTAATATATATATATATATATATATATATATATATATATATATACATACATATATATATACACACACACACATATAAAAGGTGCACTTTTTGGGGACGATGAAATAGATCTTCTTTGACTGATTTTTTACGCCTAAACAAACTAAATAAAGAAACTCTTTGTTTTCATGACTGAATAAACAAACTGACCTTAAAGGACAACACAGTTGACTGCTTTTTTTACTTTGTTTATATTTGGCGGACCCTGCCACCTTTGTGTTCTGGCCTGACCTTATTTTCCTCCATGAACAGCTTGGTCATTCAGTGATGGAAAAATAATAATTCCTGAGCAAAATATTAAAATTCTGAGTTTGTTCCAAACTACATAGTGCCCCTTTAGAGTAAGAGTAACGCATTTACAGTGCTGTCCAATCACATTATGATCACGTTATATAATGCATTCTGACTTGTGATAGTTTAATTCCTGTCGCTGCTGATCCCATCATGTCATCTTGCAGGGATGCAGCTGCAGCCCTCAGTGGATTACTCTCCACACGCGCTGATAATGACCATTGACTTGGCTCGGACGTGAACGCGCGCTCCGCGAGCCTCGGTCATTCCTCTGTACTGTGGAGTGGATGGTCGCTCCCTTGGTGCTGCCGCGCGCAGCTTTAACCGATCGGCCGTCGCTCACGTTCAGAGCATGCCCGCTTCTCCCTCTTCTTCTTCTTCTTCTCCTTCTTCTTCTTCTCCCGCGCTGAAGAGAACCAAACGGAAGACGTGCCCGTTCGCGCACAGCTGCCTTCGTCCGGTGTCGGTCCGTCTTTTTTCCACTCAGCACTGTTCCCTATAACGGCCATCAGCGAATGGATTCCTCCGTTTGATTTCCCCCCGATTTGGTGAGATGTTGTACTGGAGGATTATAGCCTATCCTCTACATTAGCTCCCCCCACCCCCCTCCACCTCCCCAGTTGCTCTCATCTCTCACACTGTATGCTATAGCGGCTTGTTGGGATAGACGGGGCAAAGAAAAGTATGCAATAAACAAGTGTCAAGTAGCTCCGGGCTGTTCGATTGGAGGGAAGGAAAAGTTCAAGTTGAAGGAGGAGGATTATGCAGTGAGTGCCGCCACATAGCTGGAAACAGGTACGTGATATTTCAAATCTACTCCTTATGGAAGCGATGCATACGCGCTCCTCTCTCCTGTTGTTTACACACACCGGCTCTTGTAGCCACAAACGGCACATGTGTGTGCGCAGTCAGCTCTTGTGGCAAAGTGGGACGGGGAGGGCAGCGCGGAGCGATGACATTGAGGTGCCTTTTCTCGGAAATAGCGGTTTTTGTGGTCCTCGTGTGAGCGTGCACTTGCGTGGCATCGGTCACACAGGGCTCCTTTCGCGTCTCCGCAGTGTCGTTTATGGGTCATTTGTGTCCAGCGGTGTGGCTTAACAGTTTCCTGGGCAGAGATGACCTTACAGGAATCGCTAAGGAGTTTGTGATCGGCTTGCCAACACAAATATGATATCTAATGAATGTGATATCCTTGTTTTAAAGAGCTTTTTTCCCCCCCTTTTAAAAGGGTCAAGGTGGAGTGTTAGAGCCATCGTGATGAGGGGCAGTAGTTCCTGTCCGACGCGTTTATGGCTACCGCAGCGCAGCATCCTCATCTCATCTCTCCCCGTACATGCGCGCTAAAGTGAGCTTGCCCTTCGACAAAAAAAAAAGATGCTTTCACTTCATCATGACAAAGATGGGGTTACTAGTGGGTTTTAATTGGCTGCTTGACCTGTCATTACTGCTCGTCTCCTCTCCTCTGGACAGCCACAGCTCTGCGTCGCCAGCCCGGCCGCAGCTGCTGCTGCTGCTGCTGCCTCTCCACGTTTCATGAGTTAATCTGTTCAAAAGCACCAATTGCTACACTGCACTTTATTTTTTCTACAGTCTTTGTATTCATTAATATTTCACCCACTTGCTTCCATGCTGTCATATATTGGATTAGAAGTAATGCACGGTATTATGCTTTGTGGAGGGCTAAATCAAAGGTCCAGGCAGTGTAGGTGCGTGTGTGTTGTGCTGAATTTTAATATCTTCCCTTTGCTGCTATGCTGTGTGTGTGTGTGTGTGTGTGTGTGTGTGTGTGTGTGTGTGTGTGTGTGTGTTTTATTTTGGTGACACAGAGAGGCTGAAAGGCACAGCCCAGCTGGCTCCCCTCGAGCTGCACACTGTAGGACGCCCATTCACTCAGGAAGGAATATTTATTGGGCGTGAGTGTGACTCTCAGTGCGGGATTTAATGCCTTAAGTTTAAGGTTGCATCAGGAAAAAAACTTTTGGAGTTACTTGCGTGTCAAGTAATTTAGGTGTCAGGCCCACACACCAGCTGTAGATCCCAGAGCATGGCAGTCGCCAGCACCTCATGACATGAAAACACACCCAGACACACTCAAACACACACATATGCCACGCAGATCCTGATGATGAGGCGCCCCGCTGAGAATCACACTTCAGTCTAACTGGTACAGTTTTCTCTCCTTGGCCCTTCTATCTCCTCCTCCACCTTTAGCTCTTTTCAAGGCTGCCTGAGTCTGTGTGATCTCTCACACTCTTTGATCTCTCTCCCACTTTCCATCCTTCCATCTTGAGCTTTTGACAAGGCCACATAAATCAAACAGAAAGCGAAACACTCAGATCGGCACGCAATCATTACTGACACATTTAGATACATGCATACGGAAACAAGTGCAACACGGACAAGCGCACGCGCTCTCACGCGATCCACCTTCAGTATTTAACCTGCCAAGCGTAATCATGCACAACAACTAGTGTGTTACGTGTGTTTGTGTGTGTGGCACAGCCTTAAGTCTGCTAATAGGAGCTCACACCGGATGGCAGCAGGCCGTGTCAACCACAATCTCCAGACAAGCCCTCAGGGTGTCCCATTTGGCATGGCGACACACACATACAGACAAACTCGTACAAACTGACCTGAGAGGTTTAGAGTGGACTCAAGGGTCTGAGCACTCCGGGTTCTCTGAGTCTGTGTCCTTGCTGGACCTTCACAATTATTCAACAAGATTAACTCTGGCCTGTTACCATGGAGATACCAACTGTAGATTGACTTTTAAACTTCTCTCTGCATGCTGGATGTTTGTTAATTCACAGGTGAATATGATGAGAGAGTGGATCTCTTTCTGTTAGTCTATCTCTGCCCCTCTCTCCTCCTCTATGTGGGTTACATATTTATACATACATTTACCGCAACACCTGTGAGGCCTGGAGAGAGGAGCATCAGTCTTCATTAGACTGAAATGAGGCTGGCCCTGTTGAATAAATGACTATCATTGAGTGAGCTTGTGTGTGCGCGTGCGCTTGCGTTGAACCCTGTAGTCGCTCTGACCAAGCTGACAGATGACTGCAGTGATTTCCAGGGTTCAGCAGATTAGGGGATTAAAGACTGAGGCTTCACACAATAACCCAAATGCATGCGCGCCGCGACAAATATGCACACACAGACACACACACACACAAATAAACACCAAACTCGGAGCTTGCAGGGCCGCGCAGAGGTCAGCGTTATCCAGAGTGACCCCTGCGCTGTGCGTCGTCCTGCGCCGTGCAGATAGGACGGTCCACGCAAACAGATGGAAAACAGCATTAGAAAACCTCAAGGGTCCAATTTCACTAATGCCATTTTCACACTACAGGCATGACCTGTACTGGGTACTGAGAGCCCCGTTGATACATTTTGTCCTTCCCAACCAATTCAGAACCCACTCAGTGTTGGATAATGGACCAGCATAGTGGGCAGAATGTTTGTGACTAGGCCAATGCAATTTTGTGGCCGATTTAGAGCCAAAAGTCCCTTTCAAACACAAAATAGGCGCCATTGTGTTCATTGTTTTAAATTCTGTCAATGATAACTGCATTGCAGCATGTTAACTGATGTCATAACAAAAAGCTGCTCATATGTCTCTCAAGTATAATTACCTGAGAGGCTGTAAAGTGGTCCTTATTAGCAGGCTTTGTATGATTTCATGTGTTGACCGCTTTGGTTTTGGCAACTCGAACATTTTTAGTTTACCTGGACATTTTAATAAGGTTTGAGCGCTACTGGCAGTGCAACCATAGCAACATTAGCGAGTTTTAAAAATACCTTAAATTGATGAGATTTAGTTGTGCAGGCAAAGTTTAGATTTTTATTGTCACATGAAGATGCAGGAGAGGAGAAAGCAAGAAATGTTCCCTGGCAGATCTATACACCTGCCACTTGTTTTCATGCCATTCTCACAAGCAGGTCTCAAATAGCTCAGAGCTAAATAGAGGTGAGGGCATGATTGTTCCTTTATTAGTTTAAATCATTCCTGAAATATAGCGAAGAGTGCTGTTTCCGCTACATTAGACTTCAGCATCTTATCATTCGGGACAGAGCAGGATAGGTGGTAATGGAAGCAGAAACAACCTCTTGTCACCACTGATTAACTAAGAACGCTGACCTTTCCAGAGAGGAGAGGTGGGTGAGAAGGATGGTCCTTGTGACAGAATATGGAGAGGGGTTGGCATTGTTTACACTGTCGCTGTAATTGTCAGCACATGCTGGTAAATAGAATGAACTAGCGTCCGTCTATTACAGGCTGTTCTGTACGTCCCCTCCCAGCTATTCCACAAGCTCATGGCTTTTTTGAGCCAGAAGTACAATTAACTCAGTGTCGTAAATCCAGATCAGGGATAAAAAAAAATAAAAAAAAACTGCTGCAGGAATGGTTTCACTACTATTATGCAGCCCAGGTTCGGCCTCCTGCAGAGTTGCTTTTTTTGGGTTGAATGAGATACAGCGGTGTCAGAAAGGCTTTGATGAGGCAGGACAAACGCAGGTTTTTCCCCCTCGTTTCTACTGTGTCTAACCAGTTGCATGCTGCTTACTGTCCCCCTCCACATTTCCCTGCTCGGGCTGTCTAGTCCTCATTTTGATCCATTCACGCTCCATTGTCCTCCCTGTTTCATATTTCAACATTTCAACTTTCAACATTAATTGTGCTCCTTCGGGGAGCTTGCTGAGGCATATGTAGGAATGGCCCGCTGCGTTTTTTCGAGAGGCTAAAATTACAAAGACTTGCTGATGAAGGAGCAAATTAAACGGAGTAATTGATTAATTGGTGGGTTACCGTCGGTAACCGCAGTGTAAAAAGTGGCTGATGACACCTCCCATGGCTTTCTGAAGAAATGTGTTGAAGCTTCGGTTTTGATAAAAGTACAGCTAAGAAGTTGTTTTACATTTTTTACTCTGAGTGCTTACAAGGTTAAATTAAATCAGTTGTAGTTTAAATGTGACGCATAACAATCCACTGCTTCCAAAACTGTGAATAAAGAATACTTTGTTCAAGGCTTTTCTTCAGTATAATTGCAAGACTTGTCCTTGTAATAATCTTGTTTACCTACCTTGTGTCCTGACTCCTCTCATTAATTTTAACCAAATTAATCGGAATCATAATTCTGCTGTATCTCATCTTATGACACTTATAATGCATTAAAGGAAACATATTATGCTCATTTTCAGGTTCCTAATTTTATTTTGGGTTACTACTAGAATAATATTAACATGCTTTTCTCACACTGTCTAGTGCTGCAGCACTATAATCCCCCTCTGTCTGAAACGCTCTGTTTTAGCTACTGTCTCTTTAAGGCGCTCCCTATCCCGAATATCCATTCTGATCTAATTGGTCAGCTCACGCATGCCTGACCCAGCACTGCTCACCGTGTCTCTGGTCGTGTTTTCAGCTTATAGTTAGCTGCACTACTACCATGAAAATAGGCATAAATTATGCAAGTGTGTGACATGGTGACGTAGTGTGATGTCAAGAAGTCACAGAATTAAAGGCAGGACTACTGACGGAGGTGTTTCAGGAGCAGTGTTTTGCCCGTTGGCGCAAACTTTGGGCTTTTTAACTTTCAAGACCTTTACATTGCAAGACACTATATAACAGACTAAAGAAACAGATCAAAGCATTAGAAATAACATTTCTAGAAAGATGGACATGGCTGCTCACTTAAGTCTTGTGCTTTTGGATGACAAAAGAAGCTGGTGGCTTTGGTTACTTTGTGGCAGCACATTGTTTAATCAAGGTCAACTCAGCTGATCACAGTGTGTAATGCACTCTCACTAAAATAGAGACCCTGAATATCTCTTTGTGGGAACAATGGTTCTCAAAATTGCTGCCAAGACACATATTAGAAGAGAATTTCGCCAGTGAGGCATACATAATAGTCTGACATTTTTTGGAGCCATCATCTAGCAGACGTTACTCGTACTGTGTCTTAACGTGTTCTTGCATTGGCTTGAGCTGGCAGTATTGTTATCAGTTTGTTTGGCCATAAGCTCATCCCTTCCACCTGTTCCTTGCATACTGTTTGTGACCTTGACAGCCTTTATTTGTCTTTCAAGGGGCTGTTGCTCGGCCCAGCACAGTGCAATGTGTGTGTGTTTGTGTGTGTGTGGCGTGTGACACCCGGCATTAGCTGTGCTTTAGAGAAAGTGACGCTCGTAGAGAGCAGCCTTCATCTTGGATTACCATGCTCATGGATCCTGTGGGTTTTTATGCTGGAAGAGATGGCAGAGTGGGATGATATTCACTACATCTGTCTGACAGCTGACCGACTGGTTTTAACTCATCCTCCTCACATGCTCATGGCGCTTTGTTGTGAGGTTCCTGGTTCCATTTTAGTTGAGCAAAAATAATATCTTGTGGATAATGACAAGTACCAAGTCTTTTAGCAAGGACCACACTATGTAAGGACTGTGGTAACGATCTAAGTGGATGATTTAGGTGAAATTTTGTGCTGAAGAAGCAAAGACTAATGACAGCTAGAGCTTTAAAAGGTTAGTTGATTAATTGATTAGTCGATCAACATTAACGTGTTAGTATTATAAACAGTTTCACTCATTTTCAAGGTAAAACTCAAACTTTTGAGCAGATTTGATACTTTTTCTTTATCATATCTAATAGTTAAAGATCTTATTTGTCAGAAAGTTGTTGTTGTTGAGTGTCATTGCCAACTAGCGTCAAATACTGACACTTTGAGATTGTAAGTCGGCTCGGGCTGCCAATCCAAAGTGTCAGTATTTGACAAGTTGGGAATGAGATTGAAAAATCAACTTTCTTACAAATTGGACTTTTAACTATATATTTTGTGGTTTTGGACTAATGCTTGGATAACACAGGCAATCTGAAGAAGTCTTCTTGGACTTAATAATCAGTAGATTTATCAATAAATAAAATATTGTTGATTGAAGCCCTAATTGGCCAACTAAGTGGCATGTTCATCCAGTCAGGTGCTCATGACACGTGCTGCACAGTGTATAAAGAACTGGTTAAAGGCTGATCCCATTATAAAGTCATTTTGGTCCCATTGTTGATGCAACTTCAAGCCAAATACCAGTTGAGCCTTCCGAGGCCACAAAGAACCAAACAGAATTTTTTGGCTGAATTTGCAGAGCTAACTTTCACAAATAAAACGGGAGAAAGAGCCTTCATCTGTTGGCCCCGCAGTGCAGGTATTAAACTATTTCCCATCAGTGTGTAGAGGCGAGCAGTCTTCCAGACAGATTACAAATTCTCCTGCTTCTTCTTTCTGTCTCTGCTCTGAGAAATGCGGTGAAAAGTGGACTTGTCCTCTGCTGCCCTTAGGTGTGGCCTGTTGAGTCATGCTCACAGAGACTGCCAAGTCATTGCTCACACCTACAGACCCAGTGAGGCCCTGACCCTTCTGCTCCTCCAGACAGAAAGTGTAGTTAGGGAGATCGTCGATGATGCTTGAAGATCTTTTGTGCCGGTAAACTTGCTTAACACCCTTAACCTTTTGCAGCTGTAGTACACTTAAGGTGATGGCTGTACATGTTGCATAAAGGGTCTGCTGTAACCCTGACTTGTTGAGGACATATCAGCTAAGGGACACATACACGTCCAGGCATACAGTACACACACATGCACTCACTCTAGCATTCCATATAGAGAACACTGTGGCTTCTCCGACCCATGATTTGTGGGATCATTCAATCCAATACCATTCACAGCCAATGAAATAACCACAAACTCTCTGCAGCAGCCAATGAATTCAAGAAATTTAGTGTACCTTCCACCCCTCTATTGCTTATCCCCCCCTCTCTCTTTCTCTGTCTCTCTTTCTAAGCAGACATGCCTAGTTACAGTCTAAAATGGCCTTGTGAAGGAGGACGGGAGTTAAGATGGCATCCCCAGAGACTTTTCAGAGAAGTAATTTAATAAACTGTGATATTTTCCCACTCCACAAGGGAAAGGGAATAGACTCAGAAAAGTAATGAAACTCGGCTGTTGAATTTTTAATATTACAGAATCAATTTCCTGTACTTGAACATAACCAAGGAAGGCTCTTTTCTCCTACCTGAGTAGCAAACTGCACAGTATAGCACTGACTTCCGGCTAGGTTCATTTTCTCACTGAAATCAGAGAGGGGAGGTCTAAAGGGTTGATCAAAACATGTGTTCAGCAGTGTCTCCTGGCTCCCCTCAGACATTTGAGTAGCAGCAAGAAATGTAGGTTGTCCAGACCACAGTCACTGCTTGGAAAGCGGAAAAGTAGCTACCTCACAAGATTGGATGGGTGTTGCTGTTCATTATTAACAAAGCTACGAGGACAAAAAGCACAATTCACATTCAAGCTGAGAGTGTGAAGTTAGAGATTTATGAGAGCAGAATCATTTTGGTGTAAAATTTGTATTTCATGCACACTTCAAAATGTGCTCTCATGACTCTCAAACTGTTTTGGCATTTTCAGAGCTACAGTTCCTGGCAAGCATGCTTTAAAGGGATTCACCAATACTTTATTTGGCTTTTAGATAGAGCTGTACCAGTATCATTTTTTCCATCTCAATACCGATTCCAATACTTATATGTTTAGTTGTAGGTGTGTGGGGGGATGCTGGGAAGTCGCTGGGTCCCATCATTTACAAATAAATGATGTGGTATTGATTTCATACATGGTTTGTTTTATAATCATGTTTATTTCTAACTTCTGTAACTTCTGTACGTGTAGCCAGACTAACATGACCAATCCACCACATTTGAATGTAGCCTTACTTAGCAGGAGGGGTCAAACTAACTCACACTTAGATAGGTCTGGGCAACATGCTTTAACCATATAAAAACTGACCTTCTGCAGGTGGCCCTCAACTTGGTGCAGGAGATGGTTGTTGACAGGATCCTGTTTAAATTAAAGTAAAATATGAACCACAATAGCTAGAGCATTCATTCTTTTTGCTGCAGGAACTTATGACTTTTGTGGAACTGGCAATATTTCAATCGTAGATGAAACTATTAAAATGCTGCAAAATGTGTCTCAAAAAATAAAATATGTAGCCAGCTTAGGTTGCACAGATTTCAGGGATATGAAGCATTTGAAGATACTCCAAGCAAAAACACCAATATAGGCAGTGTGCTGACAAGTTATTTAGTTCAAAGGGTTAAAACATATATGTGCTAATATCAGCATATGTCACGATAAGGCAAATATGCAAAGTTGTATTTAAAATAATTGAATCATTTCTTTACAAAGCAGTGTGTTTGTGCTCCAACATTGTGTTTTATTAAAGGTCCCATATTATACTGTTTTTCATCAATTTCACACAGCTGTCAGAGGTCCAACAACACTGTATTTGAAATGTATTGCCCCAAACACATCCGTGGTGCTGAATTTCAGCTGTGTGAAAGTCGCTCAGGTGAGCTCTACAGAGAGCAGGCTGTTTCTGTGCCTGCACCTTTAATGCTAATGAGCTCCGTCTGTCAGCGCCTGCTACACGCCCTCTCAGGGAGAGGATGCCGCTGACGCTAGCGGTAGCATGCGCTAATGTTTACGGTGGGTGTATCCTATGGCTCACCGAGATGCTGTCGTTAAACCATACCAGTTTGACCCAGAATCGGACCCAGAAGGAGAGGCTCCTGAAGAAATACAGACTCTGCGGCTGCAGCAGGACGTTTCAGAATGGTTAGTGTGTCTGAGTATGTTACTTAGTTTGTTCGTATGTGTTGTTACAGTTACTACCAGATAGCTAATGCTAGCTCCTGCTAATGGTAAAGGTAACTTATAGTTCTGACGTCACCATACTCTTAGGCAACTGTAAATACTATCAAAACGTGGCGACACTTACCTGTGGCTCGGTGCAGCTGCTGGGTCCCGTATGGTTGGAACTGATCCTTTTACGAGGGTCAGTGTCTAGGCAAAGCCAGCTTTGTACTGACCCTCGTTACTGAAGCAGTCCGATGTGAAGTGGTTAGCACACACAAACAGACTTACACGAACCGTAGCCGGCACGTTGTCGTTGAAAATGAAACGCAACCGCTGTCTCTTCTGTTCTTCTGTGGCTGGGACAGAATATAGGCACTTATGTTGGTTTTTACAACCAACAACAGAGCAATTTGCGTGTCTAGCTCTGAGCGACGACATTGCGAAACACTGCTATCTTACCGCCGGACACACCGACCTTCACCTCGGGGGTGAACGCCCCCCTCTCAGATATCTCCGGGGAGGGGGGGCGTGTTTTCGGCCTATGCAAATCACTCCTGTCGTTACGTAACGACAGGAGCTGAATCTGAACAGCCTGTAGGAGCCTCGTTTTACCAGTGGGTGGGCTGCAGAGACCATGCAGGACTCGTTTGCTTTCTTCATATTGGGAGTTGGTAGGCTCAGGGAGGACCAGTTTATATATGTAGAGACCAGAGAAAACGTGTTTTTTATAATATGGGACCTTTAAGGTTTATTTAAAGCTGCCTGATTAATTCAGACAACAGAAATGTGTACAAACACATTAACATGATAGGATGCAACATAAAGTTAATAAACCATAATATTGAATTGGCGCCCTCCATTGTTTTCGGGCCAAATCTAATGGATCCCCAGTATCCTTGGAATTAGGATAATATTGGACGACATCACAACATGCAATTTATGTCCACTTCCAACATTCAGTGCCAGTTGTCTTTGTTCTTTATGTAGCAAGTTGTGACGTAAGGGTGTGGTGGTCCCGCACTTTCTCCATTGTATCCTGTAACAGACCGCAATTAGCGATTGACATTGCCACAATTTTGTTGTTTTGTTGTAGTCGGTATTTTAGTGATGAATCATTTATTAAAATATTGACATTGAAGGTTTAGAGTCAGGTCAAAGGGAAAGGGTTGGACTCAAAACACGGTGAACACCTACAGTTCTGTCCTGGTTTCCTCTCAAGTCTTTATTTACAGATTTACTCCCATTAAAGGTTTTTTTTTTGTTTGTTTGTTTTTTTTTTCTGTCAATGGTTTTGTCATTAATGGACTTCCGTGCATCCGACTGATCATTCGATTGAACCCTGGTATTTGATAATTAGCGCTGTTTCCTCTCTTTCACGCTTCTGTCAAGGCTGTTGGTTGTTTGTTTACTGCAGATATGCAATGACACTCCTTTTACCCTGACTCTAGCGCGACGTGTGGCAGAGAGAGAGACAGAGGGAGCGAGAGAGACAGACAGAGAGAGAGAGAGAGAGAGAGAGGTCAGGTGATGATTTATGACTGCGATGCTGCATTCCAGCACAGGATGATTAATCCCTTCTGGGAACACTTCACGAGTACAAGTTTAACCTACCTCGGCCTTGCACACGCATGCACACATGCACGCACGCACGCACGTACGCATGACAGTCTGCACACAAACACACAAACACACACGCACACACACACACGTAAGCACTCGTGCGCTCTGCATGCCTGACAAGCAGGACATAAACACAGGGGCAGAGTGCATGTAGGTGCTTTTGTATGCAATTCATGTGCAGCTAGCACCCCCACAACCCCTCCCCCACATACAACCATCCCTTCTTTTTGCCTCTCTCCCTTGTTTATTCTCTCCTTTTTCTCTCTCCTCACTGACCTCAGTGGTGCAATGTCTCACATTCACCCCTCTCCTCCTTTCCCCTCATCCATTCATCACAAACGGTCACAGATGCTCACGCTCACACTCACACACACACAAGAAAGGGAGGGAGAGACGTAGTGAGAGAGCCTCTGTATAAGGCCATTTGGCTCCAGTACCAGAGAGCATAAGGCTATAGGATTAGTGCTGCTAGGTGCTAAAAGCTTCAATGTCTTAATAAGCACAGAGAAAGGCAGGGACTGGCCCTATCAGTGTGATACAGCTGTGTGTCTCTGCGTGTGTGCATATTCAGGTGCTCTGCACAGGTACAAATACTCTTTGGCAGCCCTGGGCCAGCACATTGAGAGGATAAGTGTAAATACCACAGGCTGCATCTGAAGCTCTATTACTTGAGCACACTTCAACGAATCGTTCCACAGTTATACTCATTGAAACACAGAGGGTGGCTGAACACATCTTTATTGCAATGAAGTCATTTATTGTAATGGAGAGCATTTACAGTCAACTGTGGCTTAGATTCCTACGCTTTTGTCATTACGGCTTCCCTGTCTCTTTATCAAGCCCGTTCTCTCTCTTTCTCTTTCTTTGTGTGTCTCTTGATCTCTAGTGACCAGCTTTAGCCTGTGGACACAGTGACCTTCTCTCTATTGAGTGTGAGATTCTTTTATAGGAATGGGATTTGCAGCGATTGCGACATTTCTAGAAACACGCTGTTGTTGTGCAGCATTATGCGAGGCCTTGTGTCCTCTGGCATATAAAGTATGATTTATCATCAAATTAACAAAGAAGAAACAGCAGAAAAGTGCAGTCACAACCAACTGACAGCATGATTTATAGCATTTAAAAAATAAAACCAGTTATTATACATTTAAAAGATGGAGAAGTTAATTTTGTTGTGACATATAATACTTTATGATTCAATCAACTTTATGTGAGAGATGTGTTCATTATAAGCTTTGCAGCACTTAAAACTTGAGAATGTTTAATGTTTGGATAATGCCTCACGTATAGGCTGCTGTCATAAAATATATATCTCTTTCTTAGATTGTAAATACCCATCAAGAAAAAAGTGTTTATGTTTATTATACTATAAAGTTGTATTCCTTAAGCTTTCAGTCCTTGAACTGGTGACACCCGTGTTTATCAGCCGTAACAAAAGCGATTTGACAATACAGGGATCACTCCTTGAGCAGCCACTTTGTCAGTAATAGAAGGAAGAGCAACTGGTGTGTCTGTTTACAGTGCAGCCAAACAAACTAACGTTGTCATAAAGAAGTCAGTCAAAAATAATGCAAACTGAAAAACTGATTTAATGCTGTGCATGATGTGAGAGTCAGAGTCGCAGTAAAAGGAGTCTGTTACTTTGCTGAGGAGTCGGAGGTGTGCAGCCTGTCACCTGCAACTCTTTATCTAATTAGAAGAAGAAGAACTTTGGCTGCTCCTTCTTGTTCCATTACTCCCTGCAGCATTTTAAAACAGATCTGCTGTCAAAAAGTGCATAAAAGTAAAGTGACAAATACATTACGTTTGCTATGGCTGCAATAAAAGCCACCCTGTGTTTTGCAAATTGGATGATTTTAATATGATGCAGCACCAGTAGGAAATGTTGGGTTTGTATGAGCAGAAACTCCACCAATTTTGCACATTAAAGTGTGTTTACAGGTCTTGGGGAGTACTACTGCATATGTGAAAAATGAGAATAAAGCCTCCTGTGATGTCACTTTATTGGCTAAATTGCATTGTGGGTAATAGGCGCCAGGATTTAAAAAAGCAGTCCACTAGTCTGGCATTGTACTCCTACAACACTGTTGGACTCATTATGGACAAATGATCAAAATCGATACAGCAGAACCAGAAATATAATCTTTTTTTTTCCCCACATTTTTCTTCCTTTACAAAATCTGGTGCCTACATTACCCACAAGTAACTGAGTGACATCACTGGAGGCAATTAATCAGATTACATGCAGCTTCCTCTGGAGCCACAAAAGGTTTTATACTACATTTTTCACATGTGCAGTAGCACTCCCAAAGACCTGTAAACACACTTTAAAATTGGTGGACTTACCCTTTAAACCAGGCCTGATAAGGCTGTGGTAAAGTGGAAAGTAAACATTTAGGTTGATATAACTGAGATAAAAATAGCTGTAATGATTATCATGCGTGATGTATCATTTTCTGTAAATCATTTTCTTCAATTTGTGTTACATGCGGAAATGGCGGACCCCGCCACTAACAATGACAACAACTAAACAGAGGCATAATTACAGAATGTGAATACATTAAATTATTGATGAAAGGGTGACAAACATAATTAGAATAAGGAGGACAAGGCTTAAATTAATTAAATTGATTTCAGGCCCTTATTCTCAACCTATCATCAATGCTAAATCACATGAAGTCATGAATGGACTAAAACCACACATAACATTCACATATAGAATGAGAGCGAGCTTCCTCTCTATGCATCCATCCCTGCTGTAATTAAATGGCCAGCAGCTGCCACCAGATTACAATTTATTTCATTTACTAATGGTTACACTTATCATATGTCTACAATAGCAAACATTTAAACACACATTTAATCATCCCCACTATAATATAATGACGTGCTATAGATAGTACAGAACAAGCTACGTCATTGCTCCATATTCCCACTGGGGACTCTTGCTTTTGGCCTGGCCAGTATGAGATGACTTTCTGATTAGATAGATGAGATAGGGTCAGTAGATTGACTAAACTGCATAATTAGCCTGTAAGAACTATACTTCTGTTCTCACATCGCTCATGACACAGAGATAGCCGTGGAGGACGAATATCAGTTGGCAAAAGATGATGAAAGTTCACTAAGCCATATCCAACACTCACATATGCTTTTGTGCATGTAGCTCCATCTCTTTGGGGCCTAATCCTTTATTTAGCACCGGCTCGAATTCATAACATAGGCAGCGTCCATTATCAAATGTGAGGATGGGGGAGAGCAGAAAGAGTACTGTATGAGGGAGACGGAATGGGAGAGAGAGTAATGTAATCCTTTGTGAAAGTGCCATCATATCACCCAACCCCACTCAATCTCCTCACCAGCTACAGAATAGATGAATGTCCTGGATGATTCTAATCTCATCACACTCATACACACATTACACACACATGCAGACGCACACAGAGAATGACTTGTCTACACCATTCATATTTGATGCGTACAAAGAGATGTTGAATAGTAATAACATGAGTGGATGCTGCGATGTGACTGTGCTCGAATACGGGCTCGGAGAGATTTGTGTGAGTGTGAGTGTGTGTGTGTGGGTGTGGGTGTGTGTGTGTGTGTGAATGTGTCTTTTGGCATGCGAGTATCGGTGTTTGCGAATGTGTAGGAGTTATCCGTACTTAGCTTTAATTCCTCAGCTTTTAATTGTGACCAGGTGTCGTCACGCCTAAAGATACCTTTTTGTTTTTGTAACTGTCGAGTCCTACTGCCCCTGGTGTGATGTCGCGCCATGGATAATAGGTGTACGTCGCATTACTGTGTGTGTGCATGTGTGTGTGAGTTATCTAGACAGAGTAGTCTAGACACTAGACGTCTTCCAGTCCACTCGTCTTCCTGTCCTCTTTACGCTTCTGTCACTCCACATTGATTTAAGGAAATGTCTGTAATTGAGGTGGGAAGGCTGATAAGGACTGAGGGTGTTTGATTCATACTGTGAAGTCGTCTGGGTCTTTCAAGTTTGAATTGTTCGTTGTTGTATTTGATGTTCACATTGAAGATTTACCTTTGCTTTGTTAATGGTTTTATTCAAAGACATTTTTATAGCTTGTTTGGCTTTGACGAGAGACACCATGCTGATTTAATTAATTTGTGTTTAAGGTGACTAAACTGATGCTGAATTTGTAACTTATCCTTAAAGACACCAAATGAACCAAGACATATTGACAATATTTTGACAATTGATACAGGACAGAGCAGATATATTTTTTAAATATCAAAAGGAAAATTCTATTATTTATCTATACTTTCAGCTTTACATATACCAGCATTTAATGTGGACAAAAAGGGACTGATTATGTCACAACAGTTGGCCTAATTATGTTGTTGACTTGTTATATTTGACTTGAGAGGCAGCCGTGTACAGTAGCAGCCAAATTAGGTGCTTAATAAACAGAGACAGGAGTTAAAATAATTTCTTTTTCTCAAGTGATTTTGACTGAGAGATGTGACATCTCTGATGTAAGCAAATCCTCCATGAATTGATGCATGAACTCTCATGTCACAAATAACTATTATTTAATTAATTCATATTTATTTTTATTTTTTTTATTCTTAAGTTAGGGACAATACATGGGGAATAAAACACATGATACAACACATTTAAACTAACAATAAAACAGACATAGAGACTGTGACAGTGACTGTAACAATGACAACGAAAAACAATTGAGAACAATGACTGAAAATAATGACTAATTACAGAAAAGTAAAATATTTATGTTATACGAAACAAGCTTTGAGATCACTTAATGTTTTTGTTTCTGATGGTCTGTTATGATGTAGAGCGCTGGTAAATGAATTTCCTCATTGGTCATCATGCATCTCTTGAGCAAAAACTAAACCCTCATTATAATAGCAAACATGCTTGATTGTGTCGCAGTGGTCAGAATGAGAAACAGACTGCATCACGTCAGCTCTGACTGAGTCCTGACCCTCAAGTCCTGTGACAGCAGAGCACGACTCTGTGACTAGACTCTAAATTGGAAATTTGCCTACAACTGAAATCACTTCAAATATCATGTGGTATAAGGTCAACATGGGATATGCAAAAAGGCTTAAGAGCAATTTTGGTATAAAAATTAGGCCTTTGCCTCTAACTACACAGACTGCGTCTTAGAGCAAACACTCACATTCTGTGCTATTTTCATGGATTTAGTTTCATGGATTTTCATGGATTTAGTTTGTGAAGGCGCACCGACATAATCACTTAAACTGCCTTCATGTTTATTATGTCTGCCGGTATTTCATTTTCCTCAACACGGATTTGATAACGCAAAGAGGAGCTAAATCCAGTGAGAGTCTGAAGCAGAGTCATTAAATCGGGGGTACGGGAGCATGGATGGTGGGATCCTATGGATTGATAGGACAAAGGAGATCACACGGTTCATCTTAGATCACGAGGATGTTGTATACTGTATGTCCTCTTGAATTCAGAGCAATCTGTTCCCACCATCATCTTCTCATATGATGATATGTAGCTGCTTGGGGTGGGCGATATGACCTAAATTTTATTTATGTTTGTTTTTTGTTTTTTTTGCGGTGACGGTATAATATCACAGTATTACAAAAATAAAAGGAACACTCCACTCAAACATGTTTAATGCGGTAAAAAAAAAGGAAAGAGGTATGGGCCTACATGTGTTTTGAGGGGAGTAGCCTGCCCAGTAATGTTGGTTAATTAGTTAATGTAATTATTTTTATTTATTCTCAGAGTTAGACAAGGGGAAGGATCAGGCATCTCAATAGCATTTATTTGGCAGAAAACCCGAAGTGTATTTAAGAAGTACAATAGTGAGTATACCACGGTGCTTGTTGATCGAGCACATTTACATTCAGCACCAACCGATAAACAAACTGGCGAGGATCATGGAGCAGAAGGACTCGATGTGTAACGTTAACAACAGAGACAGCTGAGCTTGCATTGGTGTAGTGAGTTGAGGAAAACAGCAGTTACTCGAGGTAACTTCAGTCCTATGAGTACGCTTTAAGCCCTTTAACTGCATGTTATTGCTGCCACATTATTTTAATTATGCCCAAATATTATGACGGTGTTGCAAAATCCATGCCGTGTCATCAGTGTCATCACACCCATGTCCATGTGACATGAATGTGACGACACCGGGATGTCGCCCCCTCCTATCAGCAAATGAAATGAATGCTTTTAATATTAAGTCAAAAATGCTACATTATTTGCATTGAAAATCACATTTCTGTCTTTGTAATTGAAATGCTAATTGCTCATGTTAAACATCAGTTCCAACAAAACATTTCTGTCAAATTTGTACTAATATTACATTGTGTTACACAGTATGCACTCATTCCGACATGACTCCTGCAGCACACTGAGGTGCTGTCAGTTAGATGACGTCAAAACCAGTTAGCATCAATCTCCCTCACTACTTGATTCCATGATCAGTTCTGACAAAATGTTTTATTTCCTGTCACGCACGCATCTGCGACTGGAGGATAAAGCATCCAAATCCAGTACAGTGATATATCTGTACATTTTTATTGTTATGAACAACATTACATCTGTCTCCTGAGTTTCCATTATTGAGTCTGCCTGTATACTGCTTCAATATTTTTGGCACAATAGCCGCCTGCCAGGGTGAGAACAGGGCTATAAGTTCATTTGAGTCATATGTACGTGGGGAGGGAAGAAAAATAGAATCAAACAAAATATATATGAACACAGAGAATAAGGTACTAACAGTGTTTTCGTGGATGTTGCTGCTTATGAGTTTAACTCTGGCTTATGACCTGTGTTGCCCCACGTCGCTCTCTCATCCGTACATTCCATCTCGAATAAAAACATGCACTATAAAACATGAATACTAAACAATAACCGTAAAAAAGTAGAAAGAATCAGCGAAAAAATAATTTGACTGCATTCAAGACATGTTTTTGTTCCACAGCGAGGATTACGGCGGGGCTTTTAAACTGTTAGATTCCCGCTGCTTTTTAATATCTTGTGTGATCTATTTGTGTCCTAAGCTGCTAATAGCTGGAGGGAATCAGGGGAACGCAGCAGGGGTGGTGCTCACATAATGGATTGGTTATTTTATGTTTCTCCCCCAAAAAAGAGATCGGATTGGGAATTTGTCTTTCCCTCCTTTGTACATTCATCACTTTTGTCTCAGTTCTGTTTTAAAAAGAGGCTTGTTTGGAGGAGCATTACAGTTATTTAGAGGCATGTGCTGCGCTGGTGTTTCCCAGCTCGAGTCAAGGCCCAGCATAAAGTATTTGGTGAGGAGTGAAATCCATGGAGGATGGAATTTCAGGACCCTGCACTCACCACCGGCAAGAGGATATCACACCGGTTGAGCTGAACTTGAGGAACACTCGCCCAGTAGGCGAGAGTGATATTTTGAAGCAGCGAAACCGTATTCTCCATTTCACAGTCACAGCACTGGCACAGCAGTGATAACAATGTGCCCTAAACCCGACTTATGTTCTTATTTATTCGGTGTGGCCCTCAGTTGACGATTATTCTGAGAAAAAGTAATTGCTAACAATGTACGTGCACACATTCCCCATCCCTTTTTCCCCCACTGCTCCGGCTCGTCTTCGGTGCAGTAAAGCAGAGCTGATATGCATAATCACACGTTTAGAGACGGGTGAGAGGGAGCCATTTTCACAAACGTCTTCCTGACAACTTGGAACAGTTTTGGGAAGTTTTCAGGACAATCAGCCTGCTAATTCTGCATTAATTAGTGATAAACTATGAAAAGCCCAAACAAGTTAATGGCTGTTTTCGGGGAGGGGTGCAAAATGCGTTTTCCTCGTGCAGTTCCGCATGACGAGAGAAGGAAAAAGTGGCTGTCTGATAGCGTTTCTCCGTGCAATTACAACATTCTTGATCATCTATAGGGACCAAACAATTCTCCATAACAAATAATAAAAGCTGTAATGTTGGCCGATGTTGCATAAATGTTTCAGAATCGCGGTGCTTGTTATGAGCTAGACCAGGCCCCGGTGGACCAATTTGCCCGGCCTTATAATGGCATCTCTAATACTCCAGTCTACATGAAAATAAACAAGTCTGTAAAAAGGAATATTAAATGCACTGTATTATTGCTTATTCCCAAAGAACCAAATTGATCTTTTTATGGCATTCAATCTATAAAGCAAGGCGGTAGCTTTTTTACGGCAGTTACCATAAACAAACTAGTGAGCCGGGTTTTATTACCTCACATTTCGGCATTGTAGATAGAATTTTTAAAGTGATGCGGTTGGCTACGCCTGGACTGAATGTGAGTGTATGTAGGTAGAAATATGCCTTCATGTGTGTGTGTGTGTGTGTGTGTGTGTGTGTGTGTGTGTGTGTATGAGGGAGATTGTGTGCGATCTTTGCCATAGCTGTGAAGTACGGCTGATTCCCTGATCCAGCAGGTTAAGGAGGGCTTTGGCTCTGCACTGCTGACCCATCTGGACTGTTTGCCGGGTTTCAGCCTCATCCCTGGACTACAGTTGGAGCACTGGAAGCTCATCTCCTACTGCCTTTACTCAATTCAGACCTTCGGCATCACAGCTGTCACAAAATTGTAATAGTCATTGGCCCATTATGCCTTTGAAGATTTTGTGTGACTCAGTGGGTGTGTGTGTGTGTGTGTCAGTAATCCTTTGGCAGATGTGGTTTCTCGACTCAGCCGTATCAACACACACACACACACACAAGCACACACAGATGTAAAGAATTTAAACGGATATCTCAAATTATTTTTCCATATTTTTCTATGCTGCTGATCCTTCTCAATCTGTTGTTGGTTACTTTAGCCGCTGTGCAAATGTCCTATCTCTTCTGGTTTCCTGCCCATCTTATCCAAGAGCTCAAGCTTGATGTGACCTCCTACACACACTACGAGAGCCAAAGAGGATCAACACTCAGATCCACTCAGATTACCACCTTCTTTGTCGCTCCATCTCTCCCCGTCTCTTTCTTTTCCTTTCCTGTCCACCTTTAGCCACGAATGGTTACTCCATCCAGCAGCTACATTTAGACAAGGACAAATAGTACAGCAG
Organism: Pagrus major; assembly: GCF_040436345.1. NCBI lineage: Eukaryota > Metazoa > Chordata > Actinopteri > Spariformes > Sparidae > Pagrus > Pagrus major. The sequence goes on along the minus strand of NC_133232.1, from coordinate 19,587,400 downwards.
GCACACACACACCCACACACACACACAGGCAGACACCACCGCGGGGCTGGGTAGCATTTGAGGGGCAGGATAATGTCAGCTGACCAAGGCCCTGGTGGCTCCCAGTCATCCATGGCTGCCAACTTCACTAACATCAGCTCCACTCCACAGTAATAAGACAAAGGCGGCCTGCTTTTTTCTGCAGCTTTTAATAGGGCAGCTCGTGTGTGCGTGTGTGTGTGAATCAAAGAGAGACAGAGAGGGAAGAGGAGGAGCGTGTGAGCATCAATGGGACTTACTGTCTTTTTGTGACTTGAAGGGAAACACCAGCAGGTAGCAGGACAGTCGGAGTATATGGGGCTCAGGCACGACATCAGCCTGCTGCTGACCTGCTTGTTGGGCTTTTTACCGCAATATTGTTTGTCAGTCGATATCAATATTTACCACAGTATATATTAAGTCACTGTTTCTGTTGAGCAGAAGATTCCCCTAAAGGGGAATTCCACTGATTTTACACATCAAAGTCTGTTTACAGGTCTTGGGGAGTGTTACTGCGTATGTGAAAAAGTTGTATAAAGACGAAGTCTGATAAATTGCCTCAAGTGATGTCACTTGAAACTACAAGTTTGAAATGAAAACAAAAATCTGGGTGTGTGGAGTTACAAAGGAGTGAACTTAGCAGAACTCTGCAGCCGACTCATCTTTGCTTGAGGCTAGTGGCCCACGGCTACATTAGCCACCCTGTGGGGAATGTAGGCGACAAAGACAAGGTGCATGAAATGAAGAGGAGAATATCTGTGGTTGTGCTGCAACTACTTTGATAATTTCATTTAGGACTATCCACGATGAGACCAACAGTGTTACAGAAGTGCAATGCTAAATTATAAATAAATAACAAGTCACTAATATGCAATTATATACCTCTCTGGTTTTCTTTTTCTTCCTGTTTTTTTTTTTCTTGGCTGCAAATCAGCACATAAACAACCTGGACTGTTTGGATAGTATCATTCCCGTTTCTCGTCTCGCGTGTGTGGTCTTGTTGTGTGTCCTGCTGTCGCTGATCAGTCATATAGTGTGAAAACCACAGCGACCTTAAAACTCCGGACTAAATGCCAGAAAGTTGTGAATTGGAGTAGCAAAAGCATGCGTGATGAATAAGTGGGGACTGGTATGAGAGCTTGTGCTGAGTGTAAATTATGTTTATTATTCAGGTTATTAATTTAGTTTGTGGTATTTTTTGGCTCTGTAAACAATATACATGATCCGTCTGTTTCATGTTAGCATAGTACCATTTGGGTCTTATCCACTGTTTGGGCCAACAGGGCTCAAAGTAGCTGAAGTATCACCACACCAGAGATCTCTTATAACTAAGTCTGGGTGATATGAGGAAAAAGGAACATGGTATTCTTCACATTGCCATGACGATATGACCTGTGATGAATAAATATTGTTCTCATATCAGCTCTTCTCATCTTCCTCAGCCATAGTACTAGCTAACCTCTCCGCTGCCACCAAATTGAAACCAGTTATTCTGAGGGTAGCTTACATCTAGCTTGAGCATCATCTGATTGGCCATGTATTCATGCTCCATTTGATAGGTCGAATGTTTGCGGGCTGAGTGAGTGTTCGACGCTTATAGATAATAAAAAAAAAATGTATCCATCGCATTTCAGGGAGTCTTTTGTGATGTGTTAATCAGGCATGTTCCTATCCTGGTGATGATGAAAATCTGATTATCATCAGCATTACTTATTACCTCGTTTATCCAGAGCTGCTTTTGACATTTAGGTTAGTTTTGACTGCTGAGCTGCTGCTTTCTGTACCAACACAAACAAATGTTTTCAAAGGAAAAGGCTTTGCCTCTGGGAAGGGGGGCCGGTCCATGTCTGCCATATAATTGGTAAGAGAGAGGTTGTTAGTACGTTGTCAAGCAATGTAACATATTTAATGTATATTTAAGTATGTGTTCATGTTTTTATTTGCATCTTGCTGATGTGCTTGATTTACTCTACAGTCTGCTTCTGTTCCTACGTTCAGGGCAAACGCTGCAAATACGTTGCTCTCTTCTTTCCCTTTTTCACCCTGCAGGTATTCCTGCTGTCACTGCAGACCTTTAACATCATACCCCCGCCATCCCACACACACATACATATATACATTCACACTTATCTCAAAACAGCACGCTTTCACCGACCAAAAATATGCTGCACAAACAGCTCTGCTGTACATCAGAACATGTCGGTTGAACTGTTTCTTGGGCAGACTGCGCATCTGAAAATATGTGTGATAGACACATGTACAGACGCACACACGCTAAAAATCACACTTGGCCATTGTTACTTAACTCCCAGTCATCCTCCCACACACACAGCAGCAGCAGGGCAGCCAGCCTCTTGACACCATTCCATTTAGCCCACACTCCTGCCGGAGGATTCAGCTAATAACTCACATAGCCTGAATACAGCCATAGCGTGAAACAATTACTTTCAAGAAGAAACAGAGGAATCAGGGGAAATGAGAGAAAGCGGCGTAACCTTGAGAGAGGATAACATGTTTTAACATCAGCCAAAACCCCTGCGCTCAGGGTGATGTAGCAAAAAAAAAAAAATCATCAGAGTTGGTTAATGAATCTCTCAACTGAACTGAAGTTGCTTTACAGCACATGCTCATCGCTATTCAAGGCCTTTCTCCATCTCGCTCTCTCTCTCTGCAGGCTGGAAAAGAAAACAGGAAAAAAAAATAAACACACTCAGTGTGTCAGAAATCGAACTGCTCTCCCAATAGAACTAAATCACCTGAAGCGACTGAGGACATTTAAGAAACACACACAGCCCATCTATATTTCCCATCAAATGCATGATTTGCTTAAATTCATACAACATAACAAGGCGCTGGCTATTGATTCCATATTACTGGAAAATTAGCCTGACAGCAAAGAGCGGGGGTCCCTCTGCTCGATGGATATTAGCCTGATAGAAGAGATATTTGGAGATCAATGACGAGGAAACAGAATACAGATTACATGCTGTATTGGTGGGTCTCACACTGTCCGCTGTTTTTCTCCTGTATTCCAAAGAGACGCCAATTAGGTGAAGTGGATTCTCTAAATCCCCCAAAAGACTACAAATGAAGTGTATTTTGGTCCGTCGCTGTAAGGCCTGCAATGGACTATAAAACAGCCCGCTCTCGGTTTATTATGGGATATAGATCCTGATCTCCTGTGACTTGTGGATAGGCTAAATGAAGGTTTCTGGCATGTGTGTCAATTTAAAGGACAAATAAGAAAAGAAGAAAAAGACTGTTAAGAAACTGACAGTGATGAAGAAAGTAGACGGTGTGACCTCATATAGATACATTTACAGAGCTGCAATATGTCATATTTAATTAAAAAAAACATCTAAAATATCAATATCACACATTAAGAATGAAACAACTTGTCAGTATAGTAGCCTATAGAATATACTGTAATATATGGTCCATATAGCGATGCAGCTACAGTACAATAAAATTATGCATTTTGAATGAAGGCTGTAAAGATTTATTTTCCCTGGCTGAAAATTGGCTTCCTTGCTCATATAAGGCTAATATTATCAATACTGCTGTTGGCTTTGCTCTCTCTGGCTTCACACATAATCCAGTTGAATATAACCAGCTCGGGCACGTTTTCTGAAGGATGTCGAAAGGCTTCCTGGGAAATATAGGAAATCACTAATTGATGCAGAAGCAGATTGAGGATTATTTGAGAGAAAGTGGATACCACATAAAGGCAAATTGCCTTATTTAATGACAAAATAACTTGTTGAATGCTGAATATAATAAAAAATAGCCAAGAAAAATGTTAATTTCTTTTTCATTTTGTCTTTTTTAGCGACTCTGTCGGTTTCATTTTCTCGCTCTGTTTGCTGCTCCGGTGCCCCCGCTTAACAGTATTTGCAGTATTGAACTCAGTTCACTCTGCTGCCCCAATTAAGGCCATTGTTTTTGCCTCCATGACAGTGCTGTGCATGGTAATAGAAAAACATATACGAATGTGTCTGGTTCACGGTATAACGAAGTATAAAATGAGCTGAACTTGTTGCTTTTGCTGCCAAGTAAGCACGCTGTTTCTCACCTAAATTAAATTATTGTGATTATTAACTGATGTGTGACGAAGTGAGACAAGAACAGACAAATATGTAATGACCCACTTTAGTCAAATACCATTTCTATTGAAGTATGTATGTGTTATGATGTTTTATGTCCATTTTTAAAAATATTTTCTGTGTTTTTAAGAAATCCATCATAGATAACAATGAATAACTTCAACAAACTGTAGTTGTTGTTAAGTGTAATTATTATTAAAAGGCCTGTCAATCAATCTGGGAGTCACAGCAGCTTCCAGTCCTGTATTGTGAATTGTGGTAGTGGACGGCGTTGCCAGATCTGGTGAGAGAATTGTGTAGTTCTATGGAAACAAGCCCATAAGAAGCGACCTAGCTTTAAAAAGAGAAAGAAAGAGGGAGGCTGCTTGATAAATTTAAACTGTATAGTAAATGAATGAATTTATTTTGCATTTCACAACAATTTCAATACTGGAGCTTTAAATTTTAAATCTTTCTTTTTAATTCCAAGGAACTGGCAACAAAAAATGAATAAGTGGCATATAATGAATGTACCAAGTAGAGTACAGATTTCACATTGACCTTTTGGTATCTGCAGAGTGCCTTTGAATCTTCACCCACCTGAGATCGAAACCTGTCCTTCAATACAGACAAAAAGTTGAAAAACAAAAATGCGTCTACCAACATTTGTTCATAACTCCACAGAAAAACAAGCCCGAGGTCGCTTATATTAAGTGGACTTGGCAACCCTGGTAGTGGGCCTATTCCTTTGCTTACATTTGGATCACAGGTAGTGCTTTTAATATGTGTGAGTAAATCGAATGTCTTCGGATTCTGAAGTGTGGGAGGCATTTGCAAACATTCACAGAGAGATACACACTGAGAAAGGGCGGCTGTGTTCCCATCGGTGAAATATTACTTGAAGCCCCTGAATACTTTCAGAATTTCTCTTCACATGAATTATAAATGACTCAATAAGCAACAATCACAGTTAAGTTAATGAAAAAACACATAGTAATGCATCATTAATTAATAATAACTAAAATCAGCTATTCCGCTTCATCAGGTTTGATTGACAGTGGCAAAAAAAAACAAAAAACTGCAACTTTCATTATTTAACCTATATAAAGCACTGAAGGAAAGGGCAAATACGAAAAAGCATAATAGGTCTCCTTTAAATGGAGGAAATGGAACAAAAGTCCTGGTTCTATCTCAGGTGTCTAATATATGGAAGATTGTTTTGTGAGGGGTAGTTTCATTTCAGATTTTAATAAGGCAGTGGATGGAACTAAAAATTTTAGAGGCAGATGTAAAGTGAGCAGAAGAAGAAGCACCAGAGGCCTTTATTACAACCCTTATGTGATCCTGTAAAGTCAGAATATATCAAAGTAATCGTGTTGCAGTCTTTGTGTGGAATTGGCATTCGCGTCAGTGATGGAGATGTAAAGCATACAGGCATATAGGACAAATCGGAGCTAACTGTCAGACGCGTAGATGTACTGTAACACGTGTAAAGGCAAATGTGTGTGTGCATGTGTACGTATGGATGTGTCTTGGGGGCGAGTCTCTTCTGCGGTCGACTGTGGTTGAGTGGAGAGAGCTCATTTGAGGAGACGTGATTTGAGGAGCGATCGGGGAATTCCTCCAACATCATGCTCCTATAAATCATCTCTTTAATCAGCCTGAAACTCCCTCTCAGCACACAGCTGACAAACACACATACACAGACACACAACATTATAATGCAAAAAAAAAGGAAGAAGAAGAAGCCCCGCTGCAGGCTGACAGAGTGTAACGGCGTCACATAGCAGGGTAAACGAAGACCGAACCAGAGATAAAGGTGGAGTGACTGAGTAATAGGAATGTAAAGGGAGACGTAGTTCACCCAGGTTGGCAGAGTTGGTGCTGAGCCAAGCAGTGCCAGGCTGGTAATTGGATCGGAAAGTCTTAAGGGAGGAGGATAGACACTAGATTGCTGAAATCCCCGTCTCCTGAGCCTATCAGCCAAGAGGAGCTATCTATGGACTATATTACACACTTATTTAAATGATTCAACGTGGAGCCTAAACAAGGCCCAAACGTAATCATCATCCGAGCACTAACCTAGATCCTCTCGCCGCAAAAGAGCTTTTTCAATTTAAATATATAAGGTCTTTGCTGTGAGGCATTTTAATCTGATATACATAGAAATGAAATGTCTGTACACTATAGCGGAATCTATATTAATAACATCACTCTCGCTGATGCTCGGCCTGAATGAGAGAGACAGAGGGAGATAGAAAGAGATAGAGTTGTCCGATAGTTGTATTACAGTAATACCTTGGTTTAATGGATGTCGGGTTTGGAATAAGGCTGTACTCAGTCCAATTGAGATTGTGTTGCGTTGGAGGGATGAGGTGCGCCCCCTCATAAATCCTCTCCTAGATGAGATTGGGGGTTCAGAACGAGGGAATGAGCGGACAGTAAGAAAGACTGAATGATGCGCACAAATCCAGCTGAGGATTTTGCTGTTGTGACGGGGTGTGTGTATGTGTGTGTGTGTGTGTGTGTGTGTGTGTGTGTGTGTGTGTGTGTGTGTGTGTGTGTGTGTGTGTGTGTATGTGTGTGGGGATGGTGAATCCCACATATGGGCTCTGTTAATCCTCCAGTCAGGCCTGGTGTTGTCTATGTGACACACACACTTACCCACACACACACAGGCACACGCAGAGGAAGAGCTAATGTTTCTCAGACGCAGCTCTTTGGAGGACGATGTTATTTGTTCTCTCTCGCTTGTCCCTCTAGCTCTATTACTCACTCTTTTTTTTTGTGTGTTTTTTTTTTGCAAACACACACACATTGTGCAACACAATGACACTCTCTGGCCCTGTTTTCTGGAAGCAGATAGACGGAAAGACGGAAAGACTGCAAGACGGAGAAAAGAGATGGAGAGAGAGAGAGGATGAGACGAGTCAAGCCAGAGGGAGAAGGAAGGAAACAGCTGGAGGTGAAAAAGGTCAGCCAGCCAGTGGTTCTGCTATAAATTATAAAGCTGCTGTCGGGTGCTCAGCATCAGCTCGTAGTGGAATAAGAAGCAAGGGAGGCAAGGAAAGAGACAACGTTAGTAGGGAAGGAAAGGTGATAAGGGTAGGAGGCGAGGCAGAGGGGAGACAAGAGAGCAGAGAGGAGATGACAGGGAGGAGGGCAGCAGAGAAAAGAGTAGCTCAGAAATGCTGCAGGACGCGAAGGCAGTCATCTCGAGCAGAGGCCGATGATTTTATTGGGTTCTGCTGGGGGCCTGCGGGAGAGGGGAAGGGTCAGGTTGCCCATGTGTAAACAGCAGATGTGAAAAGCCGCCTGCACACGCCACCACCCCGGGCTCCGGCGAGCTGCACAGTCAAGGACTCGTCGTGTGCTGCTGCTGCTCCTGCTCCTGAAAAACCCTCGCCCATCTGCTGCTGCTTTAGCCCCATAAGCCAAAGTCCTGTAAAGACATTGACAGTGACAGCTACCTCGAGCCTTTAGGATTCAGGTGCGATTAAAACAAGTGTTGCTTCCAGTAGGTTTTACACACTAGTCAGCGGTAACGGCGAGCAGGCCCAGGCACGCATCCGCTCATTAGTAGTGTGGACTCTGCACTGGCAGGGTCTTAATTGTTTTTCTCTTTAACTGAGCAACTTCATCAATAATCATTAAAAGGTGCTCAAGCAGGTGGGGCACCTCTTAACTCCGTCACACGCAGCACAAAAGTCACTCACACACACGCCCACACACACCCCCCCCACACACACACACAGACACACACAAAGACAGACATATGAGTCATTCAAGGCTCGTCTTTGAATATTCTTTAATTCCCTGTGAAATTAGGCCCGCGTTGCTTATTTCATTAGGGCGCTTTTAGAGACTTTTGATAGAAATCCTGGTTAGAAATGACACACTATCTGTGTGCGTTAAATACGACTGGATGTAGCTCATTACTCGGCAGCTGAAAGAGAATGAATCAAATAGAGGAGGCTGAGGAGAAAAGAACAAATTGAATCAAGCGAGACTTTTTTTTTTCTTTTTTTGGCAAAACAGAGGATGAAATGTCTTTGCGTTATTTTGCCACATTTTCATGTCATCCTGGTGTACTTAAAAGACGATTTGGTTCTGTCAGCCGTCTCGCCTGCGTGGTGCAGATATGTCTGCATCTGTGTGTGTGTGTGTGTGTGTGTGTGTGTGGAGCATCCTCTTGCTTACTGTGGGTGACATTTCAGCTGTACATTTGGGAGCATGCTGAGTTCTGTAAAGGTTGTCATAGCAAAGCCTCCTGCAACGTCTTACTCCCCCCTACATCCCTCAGTCTCCGTCTCTCTCTCTGTCTTTTACCATCTCTTCCTGTCTCTGTCTCGCTCCGTCAATCATTTTGTTGGGATCTCTTTTGCCTTCATCTGTCTGCGTGGTTTTTTCTCACTCACTGTCTCTGCCTTTCTGTCTGTGTCGCTCTCATAACATGTCATTATTAAATACACCCACACTGCTCTTCTCAGCAGCCTATACTGTAATGCACAGTCTCATTACATGTGACCTCTCACGGTAAACACGCAGTGCTGCCTCTCTGCTCCCCGTTTGTACGTACATATTCGGTTTCAATTTCTTGTATTCAAACTCTCAAAATGTTTAAATCATTTCTGCGTCTTTGCCGCTTTTCCCCCATGTACGTCTCGCTGCTGGTCCTTCAAGTGTCGTACTCTCTCTACCCCCAGCCAGCCTTCTGTCTCCCTCTGTTAAGGGTGATCTAGCTCTGTGTCGCCACCCTCCCCGTCCTGTCATCTGTTGCTGATGGTTGTGGCGTATTAGAGGAAGCGAGCCCCGGGGCAGCCTATTTGTATGGGCCGTGCACTCTCGGAGCCTTCAGAGCTGACAGAAAAGCTTTACAGCAAAACACATTGTGTGTTCACTTCCACGCGTACGCACAAATCACTCTTGTTCATTTACTTTTTCCTGTCCTGGGGAGATGTCGCTGTGCTGGGGGAAAGTTTGCTTGCCTTCCCCTGGCAGGGCCTGAGTTCCCTCTGTTTGTATGTATCTGTGTGTGTGTGTGTGTGTGTGTGTGTGTATGTATGTGTGTGTGTGTGTACTAAAGCCATCAAGTGAGCATGTTAAGAATAGCTGTGGGGAATGAATGCTTTCGGTCCCTGTAGGCATGCGTGAGGTGCAAACAGAGAGGAGAGCAGAGCTGATTCAGTGAGTAAGCTCAGGGAGGACTTCAATGGTAAACATAGAAGTGAAGTGTAACTAAAGAGCCATATGTTGGTATATAGAACCGAAAAAAATACTGTGCTCTGTTAGTCTGTTTGAATTTTGCATGATTATTCATTGGGTTCTTTTTTGCAATCTCATGTCATCATGTCATTTTTTTTACAAAAAATACTAAATTTCCATTGGTCTGGTATTCTGTAATGGTGAAAAAGACAAAGAAGGTGGCATTTTCAAAAACCAACCCCCCCCCCAACTCCCTCCAATCATGCTCTCCCCGCCTCTTTGGCATTTGTGGTGTGGTGTGTGAGTGGCAGTGGATAGATGTGGATCTGGAGTACTAATTAAATCAAGGTCTGCTGCTGTTAAACACGGGGCATCCAGGGGTGACAATGCTTATTGACAAAAATCTACGCAAATGTCAGCTGCCCCTTTCCATTCCAGTTTTAAGTAATTCACCAATGTTGTCGAGCTAAATGGCTCATTTGGGGCAGAGCTACTGAGAAACACAACAGGCATTTTCTTGTAAAGAGAGAAGTGAGCAAACCGTGGTTCTGTAGGAAAGATCTAATGCCTCTCTTTCCCTGTTTGCCATCAAGGGCTGCAACGTACAGTTATTTTTGCTTATCGATTAATGTCGATTAATTGACTAATCATTAAAGGGCACTCTATGTGACAATTTGTTGCGATTTACATGTATTTAACACTTTTTTTATTGGCCATACTTTAGCAGTTTGTAATGTGACGTGAAAAATGAAACTTTTCCTGTTTCTCTCGGTTGCCTATGCAAGCCTGTGGATGATTTGTTTAAAGGAGATATATTCTGCCCATTTTCAGGTTCATAATTATATTTTGGGTTACTAGAACAGGTTTACATGCTCTGCTGCTCAAAAAAAAAATTGTTTTCTCATACTGCCCAGTGCTGCAGCACTGTATCCCTCCTCTGTCTGAAACTTTCTGTTTTAGAATAAATTATGCTGCAAAAAATGACCACAGAAAGCACCAAATCCTTAAATTTAAGGTTAAAAAGTTTTTGCTTGAGAAATGGCTGAAGCTTAATCTCGTTCCCTCCTTCTCCCTCTTTTTCGAGAGAAGTGAAGAGAGAACGGCTTCCAAGGCCTGGAGACAGACCAGACATCAAAATGCTCAGTGATTTTTCTATCTCTCTGATTGCAGATTTGTGTGACCAAAGCTAAGAAGAGGTTTTTGTGGAGATTAAGAACCGACATCAGTTGGCAACATCCCCAGCGACACATGACAACACGGGAAATAGCAATAAAATTCTGTCTGCTGATAAGCGTTGAGTGCTGAGGCAACACTTTAGTTGCCCTGTGAGAATTGTAAAGAGTTCACGGGGAGTTGTGTTTGCTTAATATCCCCTGAAACACGCATGAACATTCAGGACACAGGCTCGTTGGCACGTATACGCTCGCAGGCACTCGAGCATGCACACACAGCACAATCACACACACACACACACACAGGTAGCACACACTCACACGCATGTATATATTTGAACAAAAAAATATACAAATTAGTCCTCAGCTATGCAGGGTAAAATTAACATTTAATTTACTATGAAATCAGCTTTTAACACCGTTCGACGTGAACAGTACATCAGTGGCAGCGGGGTTAAAACTGTGAGCCATCTCTCTGAGCCATCGTGATTAAATGAGCAGAGTAAAGCGCAGAGGGGAAGCGGAGCTGGAGAGAAGAAAATAGAGAAAAGAGCACTTATTGGTGTGATCCTTATGAGTTGGTCTTAATTAGCATAATGAGGAAAAGAAAGGATTAGAAGGAGAACAGAGTACATACTGCCAGTTGCCATGGAAATGAAAAACGAGTCGAGGAGATGGCAGACAAAGTTGGGCCATCATTCAGCCGTGTCTTAGTTTTAGGAGGGACGAGTGAGGAAAGGGCAAACGATTAAAAAATGTAGCTACTTTAATCTCATGAAATTTAGTAACTACCTGTACAGTGTTAAACTTTTGCGTGGCTGCTCACACAATTGCAATAACAATACACTCTTTTATTGGTTGCAAGGATTATTTTTTTTGTTATTTATTCTCAAACAGAAGGTTGATGATGTCGAGAATTACTTTGAATTAATGTGATTACAATAAGTCTGCAACCTCATTTGAAGTTCTGCTAACAAATACGGCCTAAAATGAGACACAGAGCGGAGCAGCAGTTTCAATGTATCTATTATCATTTTAATAGAACCAATTAATTAACCTTAAGAAACTGGGACTGCATGCTTATGGCTGTCTTTTCTAAATAGTTTATCAGTTATATTACCTAATCCAGGAATTAGCAACCAAGGTTCATCTCCAATTACGCCGAGAAAAACAAATATGAACTTGAAAGTTTCAACAAGCGCAACGACATGTTAAAGCAACTTTCAGACAAAGCATGTTGCTCACGGAATGGCTGTTTTAAAGGCTCGCTTATTATCTTTCTGTTTTGGCTACGGCTCAGAGAGCGCGTGCGGCGAGGAAACAATGCGCCCAAACCGCCAACGATCTGTCACAATGCACGCTGGCCAGGCCGGGCAAAGACTTTTCACTCAAAGGTAGCAGACTACAGAAAAGACACCCACTTATATCAAACAGAAGTCACAGTCACAGAGTGGGGAAAAAAAATGGGGGTTGAATGAAAATGAGCTGTTTGTCACAAAGAACTGTTGCATTACAAAAGAGCCTGTCCTTGGAAGAAAGAGACAAAGTCGTATGGCAGGTTCCCTTTCCAAGCGCCTGTACGTTGCCAGAACTATTGAAGAGCGGGGATGAATGAGAAGCACAATGAGTGAAAGTTATCACATCTCTTCTCTCTCGCAGTTTGTAAACTCTGGGTAAACCGGCGGCTCAGCGCAGATGCAGATATAAATGATGTTTTTTTTTTCTCTTCTGTCTGGCGTTGTTGCATTATCTGGTGCTTTCTCGCTGCCACCGTTTATCATCTCCATTACAAAAAAAAGTGAAAGAGGTATGAAAAGAAGGGAGGTGTATGACACAGGGTTTGGCTGTCTGTTGATTAATGAGTTTGTTTGCTTGATCCGAGCGTGCACGTGCACATCCACAGCAAAATGTACGTACACGAGTTGGTCACTGAACTGCAACTTGTTTGCGGGCCTCAACATGAACCTTCAGCAACTTGTAATGTTTTGAACTCGCAGCCACACAAGCTCGCAGACACACACACTCGCTGCTGCGGCCACTCATTTGCATGACAAAGGCTTGGTTAATTATTTAAGGAGCCTTATTTGATCAATACAGGAGAGCTGTATCCGACTGCAGGGACAATCTGAGCCACTGGATTCTATAAGGCCTTCATTATTCATGAGAACCACAGAAGAGGGACCAGGCGTGAGGGAGGAAGGGAGAAAAGAGAGGGAGCAAGAGATAGGGAGCAACAACAAAGGCAGCAGGGTCTTGTTTCATGCGTATTAAAAGTTTTCCTTTTTCGGTGCTGATGAATATTTTACAGGGTTTGAAACTTAGATGGGACCTCTATCTGTAGAGGTGAGAGCGGAGGGGAAGGGTTAGGTGGCGACACTGCTGCTGTGGCAACTGTGGTTTGTCTTGGGGTGAGAGGGTCACCGGCCTGAAAGCCCAGCCATTCATAATGTGTGTGTGTGTGTGTGTGTGTGTGTGTGTAGTGTTGATCACCCATCTTTGATTATTATATCTGTGATGGCCTCGTTGTCACTTTCTTGCACACTGTGACACGTGCCACATATGAAAACATGTATAGGGTGTCTTGCTTTTCATTAGCATGCATGGCTAAGTCTGTGAGCATGCATTCATGCAGACTCTGAGGGTGTGTGGCGCTCGCTTGCATGTGTGTGTGTGTTATGGATTAGTCACAGGTACATGTCTGCACTCCAGCACAGCCAGGGGGCGCTTATCTAAAAATAACCTTAATCCCACAGGAGTGTGTGTTCCGTCTTCCATCCTCTCTCGACCCCTTTGGCCACGCCTGGAGGGGCTGGAGGTGGAGGTCTGCTGGGCCGAGGTTTCAGGAAATAGTTTCAAGTGCGTGTGTACACACAGATAAGTATGCAGGACAACAGCTGGATCACGGTGTGCCAGCTCGCTTTGTTGTTGCTGATTGGAATGCTGAAAATAAGATGCACACAGGTACATATGGAAAAATGAGACACATACAAACTGTACAAAATACTGAGGTAAACATCATCCCACTACAAAAACACGTAATTGTTCCCTGGTTGAAAATCCATCCACTTTTATTGACTTCTTCTTCTCCACTGCAACACGCAGCTCATTTGGATCTTGCTTCATCAGGGAATTTTTTATGCGGCCCTGATGCGGCTCAGCCTTTTGAAGAGTAGGCGAGTTATGTCTCTGTATAGTGTAAAGAAAGCAGAGAGAGAACAGTAAAGCCAGGGGCCCACAAGCAACTTCTGCTGGAAACTACTAAAGATTTAAGTGAAACTAAAAGAAGCACAAGTTTTAGTTTCTATTTTTTTTTTTAAATCCCACATAGCTTTTTTTTTTTTTTTTTAGTTGGAGGCAGCAAACTTGAATTCTCTGAGACAGCTTTCTGCAATTATTAGAAAAAGTTGCATAAACACACTGATGAGGAACTTTTCATCCGAGGTCAGTGCCAGGTAAGGGTCCTTCTAGGGGTCATTTTCCGTCTGCAACACCAGATGGTGGTCGTCAGGTGAGATGCATTGTGGGGCAGCGGAGGATGCTCGGAGCATACCTGCGAGATTTTAGAAAGAGGGTTATTTTTGGAGACACACATCTTTGGCTCACCTTCATGACTTGTGGATCTGTGGGGAGTGTTACCCACGTGCATGTCAGATCTTTGTGCATGTGTGTATGTGTGTGGGTGTGTGCTTACATGCACACTCATAATTGGGCCCAGTAGCTCTTTAGACTTTGACTCTGCACTGTCGTCATGCCAACCGACCACTTTCCTTTTGTGCCGTTCCCATTTAGTGTCGAGATGGCAACTGCATGGAGATGCCTCACACAACACAGCAAAATGCACCAATCATTAGTCCGCCGGCTGCATCCTTACCTTGTGTCCTTATTGTTGGGCTCATTCTTTTGTATCCTGTGGTAAACACCGTTTTTTTGTCACAGTAGGTTGGCACCCATCTCCGTCCATGTAAATGTGCTGTATCTAACGTGTGAGTGTGTCTGTGTGTCTGCTTGGCACCTCTTTGGAAGGTGTGCGCAGCACAAGTATGTCAGCGTGTTAGTCTCATTAAGGGATTACTCACATTCCTGGACACCTCTGCGAGCGTCTGATTGGACCGAGACAAGCTGATCCTTCCAATCACAACACCTGCTGTGGTGTCATCTGGAGAGCAGGAATCGCCACACATCAGAGAAAAAGAAGAAGAAGGAAGAAGAGGATGTGAGGAAGGAGAGAAGAAGACAGAGTTGGGGCTGGCGGTTGGCTTATGAATTATATATAAAAACTATTAGACATAAAGAGAATGACAGAGGAAAGGCTGGGATGAGTCGAACTTCTTCAGTCACACTCGATGCGTCAAAGAGACTTTTTCTGTCTCTTGAAACCGACTGTTAGGCAGCCAGCTTCTCAGTCAGAGCCTCTCTGTTCCTAAATAACTTCTTCCTCATCTCTGTCTGCCTCCCACCGTCTCCCCACTCCCTCTGACTAGACTTCTGCCAATCAAATGCAGGCCACCAAAGAATTTTATAATTTGATCCAAGTATTATATTTAAATGAGTTCACATCTCAGGTGTTGGTTGTTTAAGTCTGTGTGGCATCGGATCAACTAATTGGATTATACTGCTTTTGTGTCGCATCGGTCTGCCCCACAAAAAAGGAAGGATTAGAAAGAGGCACGCCGTTAGTACAAATGTGTATAAGAGGATGTTAAGCATAAATCACAATAATCATTTCACAATTAAAATTTCACCCAGAATCTTGAATTATAATGATTTAAACGGGCAAATGTAATTCAGCGCCTATGTATGTTATTCTTTTTGTGACTAAGATCTTTTTTATAGATGGAATTAATGCATCTGAGCTGTCTGATGCAATCTCCAATGACTTGGAGCTATTACACCAAAATCCATCCAATGAACAGATTTTCAGTGGGCTAAGTCGGCCGAGCTGCCGCCCAATCAGAATCTGCGCTTGACTCTGGGCCGATCAGGTTGCTCCCACTTGAAGTGTTGCGTTTGGAGTACACCTCAATCAGCCCCATTAATGGATTACCAGGAAGCATGTAAATTTTGCCCCAGTGGCTCTGTCTCTCTCTCGTGCTCTTATAATTGTTAACCATGAAGTTCACATCAAAACTAATAGCCGGCCTGATGCCATTACGCGACACTTCTGTTGCCACTGGCAACCGATTGAGTCCCGCTCGGTGTGGGGAGTCTGTCGCGAAAGAAGAGACAGACACAGACTCAGCAAAAGAATGAAAGAGCATTATAAAGTGGGGAATCAAAAGAGATATACTGGTTTCTGATCATTCAGAAGAGAAGAAAAGGACACACGCTGGGTCTTGACAGATGTAAATGTCAACTGGATAGTTTGGTTTGAATGGTTTTCAATGGAGAATACCTATGCCTGTGTGTGTCCCCTTCTTCTTAAATTGTGTGTCTGCCTAACAGAGGCTGCGGGGGCTGAGACATCGCGGCAGAGCAACAGCAGACATGAGCAGCCCTGAGGAAAGCCTCGTCCTTCGCTGGCCAATTTTTTTCTCACACTCCACCATATGTGTCAGCCTCCGCCATGCATTTTACCTGAACTTGTTTGCTCATTCCCTCTGAGCGTGCAGTTTTTTACATTTTTTTCCCAGAAGGTGAAGTAAAGGAGAGGAGGCTCGTGACGCAACTCATCATCGCCGAGCTCTCTGCTACTGTCTCCTGCCTTGTCTGCTCAAAGAGCTCTGGCACCCCGCTGGGAAAGATGAGAGGCTTGATTACAGTCAAATTAGCAAATGAGCAGGTTAATTACAGAACCAAATTCCTGTATAAGAACTGTCATTTCTCTGAGAGATGCTCCAGCTCCCGCTCAAAGAGCCTAAAGAAAAGGGGGAGGCAGGAGGAGAAAAGGCAGAGGACAAATGGCTTTTTCTCCTTTTTTCTTTTCCATGACAACTCCCTCGTTTCTGCCCCTCTTAGCTCAAAAGCATGCTGTTTGAGGTTAAGAGGAAATAGTTGCATCAATGAGCTATTATTGTTTTTTCAGAGGACTCTTTTCCCCCTTACATTTCCTCTCTCTGTCTCTCCTTCCCTCTCTCTTCCCCCTCACTCAGGAGACTGCATCAAACCCCCCTCACTCCTTCTTTCTACCCACTCTCCTGCTCGCTGGCTTTCATCCTTACACCTCACTGGAGCCTTTCGGGAGGCTTCAGATTTTTATATTTTTATTTGCAACAACCATGTAGAAAGAGAATTTCTGACACATCGTCTGAACTTCGCAAGGACGTTCCATTTGACACGCGGAAAGGAAGTGACGAGTGAAATGGCAAAAGTGATTAGGTAAGAAATGGCGTGACTTTGGTTGCCGCGGGCCACTGTTGTTCAGTACGCACATGTCGCGAACCGGCGATGAGTGTTTAGGACCTAAGTGATGCACTTCACCACACTGACCATTCTGCTCTGCTCTGCTCTGCTCTGCTCTCCTGGAAGGCTTGTGCGTAGTTTTACGACTGCAGGGATAGTGTGTGCTTGTGTGTGGGGGAGAGAGATGGATGGATTTGTGGGCAGATGTGTATGAAGTCTGGAGCAAATGGAGTGAGAAGCTGAGCAGCTGGCAGAGGACAAGGAGTAGGCTAGAGAAGAAGATGGGAGATTCACACACACACACACACACACAAATATAAGCAACGATGATTCAGGATAGTGGTACACACGCACGCAGTGACATGACTCACACCAGTTCACTTAGCAGACGCCATCATTTGTGTGTCATCTTCCAAGACAACCTACTGCAACACCGCTAACTTAATTTCTCCTGTGTTGTCACCGGAGTGCCATCATCTGTCAACAGTTCAGTGAATTAGAGTTTCACTCCGGTGAGTGTTTCCAGGGAATTTGTCTCGGATGTAGTCATACCTCTTAATGGAAGTGAAGATGTGAAAGTTGGCAGTTGACTCTTTATAGATTTTATGGGTGCTGTTGTAGCCAGAGGGGTACGCACAATTGTGTCGGAGGTCTGTGTAGATACACTCCGAGACAGGGAGGGAAGAATTGGAGAGCGATGTTTAGAGCAGTGGGAAGCCATCTATATTTTATCTGCCATTCATATTTGAGTGGGGGAGAAGATGGGAGAGGCAGCATGGTGGTGGGAGGAAACGAACATGCTCTCTCTGTATCTTTCAGTGGATGCGTTCCTCACAGAGGCATATCAGCACAGGTTATCCCTTTTTAAATTACAGCTTCAGCAACTGCTCCACCCTCCCTTCCCTTTGCTCTTTCTTTCCCTATTTCCCCTACATCCATAGTCCTCTCCGTTTTCCTCCCCCCTCTTCGACAACTCTATTGGATTTTTAGTCCTTTCCAAATGAATTGAGCTGCGGCGCTCATGTCGAAACGAGCCCAGTCGATTGCCTAAATGTAACTATGCATAGTTATCGGGACTGCAGCGCAAGCCATTTGCGGGAAGCCTAAACATTATAAACAAATAAAGCAGCCGTATTGCCTCCAGGCCCTTGGTTGGGAATGCACTGCAGTGTCTGGTGAATGGGCAGCCAGCGTGAAATCCAATATAGGCCTGTGTGTGGAGGAGGAGGGAGAGCACTCCACTCCAATCTTCATCAATATAGCACTATACAAGACTGGTGCGGCTGCTGCCACCAAAATACGACCGCTATTATTTTGACCACTCCACGCCACATCGAATACTACTACCACTACTACTGCTGCTGCTGTTTTCTTTTACTAGGAAGAGAAAAAGGACTGTTCTGCAAAGGGTCCCTTCGGAGCTGTAATAAATCTCCCCAGCTAATCAGAGCACGGAATTCAAACATGTCTTCAGATCTCAGGTGGATCTTAAAAATGTCCTCAGATTCTGTTGATTTCAAACATTTCATCCCCGCCTACAGGGTTAGTTTTGGCCTCGCTTTAGTGGCCGCCTATAGAACATTTTTCATAAGCAGGGCTGTCTAAAGTGCCAGTGTAGGCGTGGGACAAAAAAGGCAACGTTCCCCATTGCTTTCTTTGCATATTCTAATGTCTATTGCAATCACAATGGCCACCACAAAATCAGTGATTGCCGGTGTGGTTTCACTGGCGGCAAAAGCTGTTATTAACATCTCAAAAATTACGATGTTGGACTTTGCAGTCTGGGCATTCTGAAGAGAAAAAAAAATAACCTCACAGCGTGACCACTCTAGATGGGATTTCACATGGCACTGTTCTCTCCTGTCTCCCCCCTACCAACTCTCACTCTGTCCCAGACTATGTTTATCTCTTACCATCGCTGTGTGTTAATGGTTTAGTGTGGTACAGGAGCTGTGAGAGATAAATCACCAGGGGTCTGGGCGCTTCTAGACATGCACACCTCGAGGACTCCTTTCCCCTCTCTCAATTGCTGAAAGCCCCTCCGGTTGCCATGGAAACCCCTTTTATCACCAGCAGTTATTGTGACATTGACCCGGAGCAAGGGTCAAGGCTAAGTGTGATGGCCTCACACCATTTGAAGCAGGGGTGCCTGTCAATGACCTTCTGTTTCTGGAGGATATGTGCTCCACGAGAGACGAACACACACACAGCTTCCACAGCCATGTTTGTGCTCTGCTGTTGTGCATGAAGTGCGCAGACAGAGAGAGGTCAGAGACAAGGTTAAAGGGTAACATGCGCCCCTCCTGATGTATGACCTTGGGGTAGCCCGTCCTATCCGTTCCTCTTTGCGCTGCTCAGATCGCCAGATATCAACCCAGCTACAGCCCTGCTGCTGCCACCAATCCAAGATAACCTCTCAGATAGCCGCCACCCTGTCTGCTCACTGCAAATCCGTCTTGTCAAGTCATTTATTCTTATTATCAATTTTACTTGTTTGTCATTGTGCGAGTGAAACAAATCTGCCGATTGGACGTGATAGCTCATTTGTTTCTGTCACGCCGAAGTGGGACATTTCTTGAATGAAGACAGAGTTTTAAAGGGATCATGTCTAAATATATCTCACTCCGTTGGGTAGATGTTGGTGTTCTTATTTGTGGTGAATAGTTTGAAAAGTGTTCATAAATAGTTGTTCTTTATTGTAAAATGTTGTGTTCTTTATTTTGGAACATTTTGGCTCACTGTACTCCGAGGCACAGCATGGAAACCTGTATAAAGCCTCTTGCTGATAGGGATGTGTGCCACATTCTTACCCAGCGTGGTGTGCTTTTAATTTAACTCCAACTGCTGCATTAATCCATCTCTCTCTATTGGGTAGCCATTATGGATAGGGCCGCTTTATAAAGTATTTTTATGAGACGGCTTTGGCTTTTTGTCCGCCTCTACTGCAAAGTGGCCCCTGCAAAAGCCTCGCTGTTGTTCTCCTGTCTCCCCCTCTTACCCCTCATTTCATTTCTTCTGTGTGCCTTCCCAGCCACATCCTCTCTAATGAAGCTAAATCTAGCATGCTAAATGGGACCAGTCAGCTATGTCATTGGCGCGGGAGAGGCCGTAGCACTCTTCTATTGGCCCCCAAAGGCACAAACGCCACTCCAAGACGATGAGTCGATGGCATTAGAAGTGTTCACAGTACAGCGGGCACAAACAGTGTAGACCCCGAGCAGGCTGGTAGCACTTGTCTGAGGTAGCTCTGAAATTTTCGGTGCCATGCATGGATACAAAGACAGAGGCACCCATGTGTGGGCTGCAGAGAACAGATAAAGTAACAGAGTCAAAATGTTTATGTGAAAGTGCAACTGTAGCTGCAGTGGAGATCGGTACTGTACCAGAGATCAAGAGTAGAGAGACGTGCTCTGCAGGATAGCAGCCTGTCAATTGCGCCGCTCTCAGCTTCAAAGTTCTCAGCTTCAGGATTTCGTATAGAATCTAATGGCTTTGGAGTGTGAGTGCACACAGTAACACAAGTGGAAAAGCACCGTAATATGGGACCCTACATGACAATCCAAAAAGCACACACACTTGTAGGTACACACACACAGACACACAGTGTGTCAAATCTCCTACTGAAGTCCAATATATCCCTCACAAACCCATTAAAGGTGCTTCATACAACAGCCTCTCACAGAATACAGAGAGAGGGAAGTGAGAGCAGCACAGACTGAGAGAGAAACACCGAGAGGAGGAGAGCCGTGAATTTGTTAAAACACATTCTGGCAGGTAAAAGTACATTTTAGACCCAGTTTCGTTTTATGTTATTTTAGATATTAAAACATACAGTTGTCAAAACTACTTTTTCTTTTGCTTATTAGGTTATATGAAAGTGTGCAAATTTGAGTGTAGATGAAAAAAAATCTGAAGTATGTCTGTGCTATTTGCAGAGGATTATGGTATAAAAGTGTTTCATCACTACTGAGCTCGTCTTCTCTAACTAAAAATGAATTGGTGCCACTGCTACAGTAACGTACACAGCAGCAGCACATGTTTTTAAGCGATAACTCACAACGTTATACTGAATAGGTGCAAGCTCAGACACACAAGACACACGTGTACCGATGTAGTTGTGAATTTGGTGAACGTAGATGTACCAGAATCATTGATAGTGGTAACAATTGTCACTAATGAAATGCAATGAACAGCTTTATCAAACCTGCATTTTTAGCCTTGTTACTGGTGGTGCTCCATAGGGAGATGTGGGTCAGTCAGTCCACCAGTTTTGGTCCAGACTGAAATGTCTTAGAAGCTACTGAATGAAATGTTATTCAGACAGAATATATGGCTTTGATCATTCTCGATGATTTCATGCTGCTCCTCCGGCCAGTCAAGCTTTTTTTGACATCTACTAGATGGATTCGATTCATTGTGGAGTCACTGTTTCCTTTTGCTAAATGGTTTTGTTAAAAAGTGACAAAGGCAGCAGTGACGGCGGTCAGTAGTGTCCTTTTTTGCATGTTTAGTCTTCTTTATTTATAATCACTGACTCCTGTGAGACAAATTACCCTCAGGGGACAGTAAAGCTTTCCAGTGAGCACCAACCAGGATTTCCACATTGATTTCTCGTTGAAAACTGGGTGACATTCGGTCAGATCATCCGAGTGATTTGCACAGCTGTAGGTTGAAAGAAAGACGATACAGATTAGTGTGAAGGCATTTCTCCAATGTCATATTGCACTGGTGGGTGAAATGTTGTCTAAATCAAGACATAATTTAATGTTTCATTTAAAATGTCATGAATATGGAACTATTTAGGATGTGTGCTGCCGGTTCTATATTATGAAGACACTTGTAATGTCCATATGCAAGTACTTAAAGGTGCAATATGTAAGAATTGGCCACCTGTTGAATTGATAATCCGCACAAAAATAGGCGACAGCATATCACAAGAGTAACCGCTAGTTTAGTTAACGGTGTAGCTAGCTGACTCTGCCACGCACTTTTTTACGTTTTGTGATAAAATTCTTACATATTGGACCTTTAAGCGGTACAGCTCTGCCTTGCAGAGTGAGCTAAAGAAATAAATCTGAGGCTTCACAGCACAGAAGTACAAAGAACATTGTGTCTCAAATGGTAGAATGGCCACCCATCAGTCAGAAGGTTGCTGGTTTGAACCCTGACCCCTACTGTGAAATGACTTCCAATCTAGGTCTTCATAGGGGATTTTTTTTTCATCCTTGGTGTGTAATTAAAAAGGTAATTATCATTTTGGAGCCTGATAAGGAAACCACATCCAAAGTTTCCATTCCTTCAGTGTGTTTTATAGGTTCTTGTGCATGTCAAAGGTCTTGAAAGTTAAAAAGTCTGCACCAACTGGAGCTCCTCTCTCCCACAGAAAACACTGCTCCTGAAGTGTCAAAACACCTCGCCAGTAGTCTCTCTTTAAATTCTGTGGATTCTCGACATCACACTGCGTCACCGAGTCAAATATTTGCATAATTTATGCGTATATTCACAGAAGAAGAAAAACTTGACAGAGCTGAATGGCGATAGTAAGTGGTGCTGGCTCAGGCATGTGTGAACTGACCAATTAGAGCAGACTGGGTATTCCGCTCTACTCCAATTGACTCTTCTCTCCCACAAACAAGTGGTTGTAGGGTGGGTCGCCAAGAGCATTCATGTCCCCCTTAGGATAAATAATAATAACTTTGGGGATCTGGCGACTTTTCTTCTGGTGAAGCATGGCATCATCCACCGCAGCTGTGTGTTTAATGCTAAATAGCAAATGTTAGCATGGTAACAAGCTAATCTTAGATAATAATCTGTGAACATGTTAGCTTGCTAACATTAGAATTTAGCTCAAAGCATCACTGCGCCTACATCCACACAAAGCAGCAAGCACGGCTCTTAGTCTTGTTTTTGATTAAGTGTCCACAAATTTATTTTCCTTGGTATATACTTAAGTTTTAAAACTATTAATCCCCATTCAGTAATGTTTTTGTCAGTTTTACAAGTTGTTAGACATTCACATATCATAAAAAAATGTGAATAATGCCATGAAAGTGTTTTTCTCCTGACTGTCAGTACCTCCCTCGGAAAGACCATGCAGTTGAGCATGTCTTGTCTGTGCCATTAATGTTTAATACTTGCACGTTCTTGCCTAACTGTCTGAAATACCTGAAAGCACAAACACACAGGCACATAAGGACTACATCCTGGAGACATCCATGCTCTTGTCACGTTGCCATGGTGTTTAAATACCTGTGTTTATCCTTTCATTACACAAACTTTTAAGTGCTGCAACTATTCAGACCAAATCCCATACAGGCTTTATGGTTAGATCTTTAAAACTGCAAACATAAATAGAGGACTTGTTTTGCTATGCGGTTGGCTAATATGTTTCAGGCCTGCATATTTAAAATCCACTCTGCTTTCATTAAGCCTATTACATCATTATGGATATTTTACATTCTCCATCTCTATGGACAAATGAGGCATAGAGCAAAAACAGACACTATGTACTTGCACTACTGGAGTTCAGGAAAGATTCACCGGTCTGAATGTATGTACCTGCGTTGAAGTTAGACACCCGTATATGTCTGGCAATCTGGCCTCCTCCCTGCTCTCCCCCTCTATTTGACATTTCAGCCTGAAGAAATGACTCTTCCCTGGCATTTATTCGCTGCTCCGGGGTTGCACAGCCCTATAGCTGCTGTCACTTACACTTTTTAATGTATGTGTTAGTGCTACACTTTCCTGTTTGGTTAAACAATCGCCGACTTTCCTCTAAAGAGACAGAGTGGCAGCAAAAGCGACGACAGTGTCCCTCAGCATTTTCACCACTGCAGAGACTTATGGCATGCGCATGAACAAACACACGCACAAGCGATGCATGTTGTACAGTAAAAGCCAGCCAAAGCCCTCAGTGTGTCACCTCTGTCATAGTGTTAATTAGACAGTGTCACCGTCTGTCCCCAGTGACATTTATTGCACATTTGAATATTTTACCCAGACAGATGGTAAGAATGTCAAGGCGTGACACTGAGTTATTAAGCCCTAGCCCTCTCCCTTGGCGACAGAATGCAGGGCTTGTCAGCACTCGATTGTTTTAATAACTCACTGGCAGTACGGCAGCAAAGTTTGCCCTGACTCTCTGTGTTGCAGCGAGTTCCTCGGGCATAGGTGATGCCCCCCCCACTACACACACACACACATGCATACATACACACACACACACACACACACAATGCTGGGTGTAATTCAACTGAATGAGTAGGAGCAGGAATTCCCTCGCTGAATAAAAGAACAGGTAGCCTGGCTCTGTGACCACTCTGGTGACATTATCCATCTGTACACTGCCCTGCTTTTCTATAGTGCACATGACCTTCACATGAGCCAGCACTCTTGTCTGAAGCGCAGCCCAGCATGGATGTGCTCCATAACCTTAGAACATGATATCACAGTGTCACACTACGGTCAAATCCTTCTCGCTCACTCTTGTGTTTACCGTACAGTGGAGTCATTGATGCAAGCAGTGAGGAGGAGCAAATACTTTCAAATAAGACAATATTGTCTGGCATGCATGGGTGAAGGAAGCATTTAAAACGCTGGAAATTTAACAGAGGTTTGGGGGTTTTCTTCCCTAGAAAGTCGATACCATCATTTCCTGTATTCCAGTAACTTTTAACAGGTTGTTTAATACTTTTTTCTGGCTGAACTAGCATGAGAGAAATTATGGGTAAATAAATTCCATAACCTCACACCGTAAAGTGCCCGGTTGTACTATCTAATGCAATGATTGCACTGCAGTAATAGTTAAAAGATTTAAAGATAATAAAAAATATAAAAGCTCCTCCATGCTTTTATGCCCTTCATCGCTTTTTGTTTATCTCATTTGTTCCCTCTTTACCTCTTCATTTCATCCTCTTGTTTCTCTCCCTCTGTTTTAGCCATCTTACTTTCCTCTCTCCTGTCATGTTTCCCTTCTTCCAACCTCATATCATCTCTTTACTCAAGGCTTTTTGTGGTGACAGTGTCTGACCCACCTAAATTCCCGAGTGCCCAGCACCGGCACTTCAACGACTAGTTAACGTTAGCTATGTGTCAATCTGCCTGGGTGCAACGTAGCAGTGAAAACGTGGTATGGAATGAATGAATGAATGAATGAATTTGATAACGACGCACAGACACAGCACACTGAGCGAATAAACAGATGCATTTTCAACATGGTAAAAGTGTGGGGGAGGGCGACACTAGCAATTTTAAAAAGTCAGTGGGGTCCCACCCTAGTATAATGGCTGCGGGGCCCATGCTGGCATGCACACTGCTTGCCTCAATCATCATGCACATACTGGTCGAAGCTGTAGCCATGCAAAAGAAGTGTAAGCTGTTTTCCCTCAAGAAGTGAAATAACACTAAATGGGGGAATGATTTCAGAGGATATATTTGGCCTTGTTGGCATGCTGCGTACTCGTAGCAACAAGGCCAAGCAAACCTGCTTAAATGAAGTGCTGCTGGAAGGTGTTTGGTTGGATCCTGATCAGCTGATGATCAAACAATGGCAGCTTGTGAGGCAGAAGCCGTGGCAGTGATCCCTGTTGCAGAAGATTTACACGAACATGCACCACAGGGAGGTAAATATCTGTAAGGCGAACATATTAAGCAGTCTATTAGGCAATATGTGGATGTCAGTCAGGCCACAGCTTGCAAGTGACGGCAAAGATGTTCAATAATGTTTTCAATAATGTTAACATGCCCACGGTGGAACTGTCTGGCACTAAATCTACTTGGCTGTAAGTTCCACATTTTTGTGTATAATATTTTAAAGGCTGCTCCATGAAGATGCAACACAGTTAACCTGGTAAATGTGTGAAAGTAGCGAGAAAATAAACTGAGCCCACTTGTCAACATCATAGCATGCTACATTAGCTAACGGACTCACTGCTACTTCAAGATTACAGTGGAAAATTAGCATTAACGACCGGATGAGCGCAATCGCAACGCTGAATTTTTGCATTATTCATTCGCCATGTCGAGGGGAAACGGGAATGAAATTGTGGCTCAGATTGTGTGAAGAACACAGAGAGAATGAAAAGAAGTTTCTGGTCGGCCTGTCACAGCTGTGGTACAGTATATGCCTTAAATGCTGTGGAGTGACTCAGCTTTGGAGCATATTCGAATCCTGCTCAGGGGTCTTTTCTGGATGTGAACACCCTTTAATGCAGATAAATACTGGACAAATATTGATTTGTTAGTGCTTTATTTTGTGTGTAAACTGAAACAGGCCTGTAGCCCCTAAAGTGGACTCCTGCCATCCACATAGTTCGTAAAAAAACCCAGCTCCTCTTGTATTTTTGACAGTTGAGTCTATAATATAAGCCGGGTTTGTTTAGTTTTTCCAGTTATATCCGCCCCGCTGTCGCCGTTCCTCATCCCCACAGCTCATTCTCATCTTGTCCGTCATTTCTCCCATGAGTTTGCGAGCTATGTGTAATTACCCAGTTTGTTTGCACCTTGGCTCTAACTGCCTGTTTTTTCACAGCAAGCTTGTGTTCACAGGAAGCGCCTGTGTGTGTGCGTGCGCACGGGAGGGGTTTTTGCATCCACCAGTCAGTCTTTAGCAAACATGAGCATGACAGGCAAGAGTATGCAACAGTGCAAGTGTGTTTCTCAGCACATGTGTGCGTCACCCCAAGCCCACTCTGGCAGACACGGAGAGACAGAGAGAGGGACCTTGTCGTCTCTAATCCCTTTGTTTTGAGTCAGATTAGAGCTTTGCGAGGCGTTTGCGAGGCCTGCAGAATGTGGATTTAAGGATTAGTCTAATAAACAGAGGCTCTGTGGCACTCTGCAGCCCAGTGTGGAGATTACACAGGCACCGAGAGCAAGGAAGAGAGAGGGGTGGATTGTTTCCCCCCCCATTCATTTCCATCCTGAGAAATGAGAGGATGAGAGGGGGGGAAGACACATAGAGGAGAAAATGGAACGTGGATGAGGTCTCAGTTCCTGATCAGTGTGGCAACTTTCATCCATCCTTTTCCATGCAGGGACCACAGCTGTGAGCCACATATGCAGAATTTTGGATCAGTAACTCCCATACTCTTGTATGACCTCAGCAATACTTCATAGTTACTGCAATCAGGCAAGCTGATCACAGGGGACGTTCTCTCAGAACGTCAGCAAAGCACAAATAATATGTATTCAGCACTAACTCAGAGGGCTAAGTGGAAAACAACTATTAGACTGAATGTCTTAATTTGTTCTATTTCAGTATGAACTTGCATAGAAACCACAGAGGATATATCTTCTTTTAATTCTGTAAGTCATTGTGTGTCAAAGCAGATGAAAATTGGCCTGAAGTCTACCACTGACTTATCATGTGCTCACATGCTAATGAAAGACTCTGTGCTGGCTGCACAATATCACCACCTTCACAAGGTTAGTTGCTGTGCATTTGAATTCTGAAGAGACACAATCAAACACTGACATCGTGAAAATGATCCTGTAGCAGCAGCAACATTATTTTTGTATTATTTGTGAAACCTGACTGCAAAAAAAATGCTGAAAGGAGACATATTAGGGTCATTCTCAGGTTAAGAATTTTATTTTGGGTTACTACTAGAATAGAATTGCATGCTTTAATGCTCAAAATCACATCAGTTTTCTCTGACTGTCTGTCTGAAACGCTCTGATTTAGCTCCTGTCTCTTTAAGGCCCCCCTCCTGAATACCCCTCCTCTGATTGGTCAGCCCACAAATTGGTCAGCTAAATGATGCAAATGTGTGACATGGTGACATAGTGTGATGTCACAAAGTCACAGAATTAAAGGCGGGGCTAGTGACAAAGTGTTTCAGGAGCAGTGTTTTCTGTGGGAGAGAGCAGCTTCTGTTGGTGCAGACTTTGACCTTTTTAACTTTAAAGATCTTTTACATGCACAAGAGCCTTTATAAATCACTGAAGGAAAGGACAAAACTGAAAAAGCATACTAGGTCTCCTTTAAGTGCATCAATATCAGTCAATGACAATGTCAATGTAAAAGAAAACATGCCAGCTTAAACTCATACAAGTAGTGACACTACTTGTAAACACCACGACCGATCACACTTAATAAGCAAGTAATTTTTTCCTATTTGGCTAAAAGAGGTGTTGGAGGTAATGGGGCGAGGTGTGTGGGAGCGCGAGTGATGAAATGTTTCCTGTCCCGCACGCCCCTCAGCTGTTGGCTCACAGATGATCTTGGATCAGAAATGGGCCGCAGTTTCCAGTTGAACTGGAGCCTGGCACGCGGCTGCAGCCATCCTTTTGCCTTGTGTGTATATGTGTGTGTGAGTACATATATTTGTGTGTGTGTGTGTGTGCGTCCTGCGTGCATGTGTGCACTTTCAATGCCACCCGAGATCGAAGACATGATTAATGACTCTTCACGGTGAGGAGCCTCGCCGTCAGAGCCAAAGTCCAAAGCTCATACAAGGCAGGCTTGTGTGTGTGTGTGTGTGTGTGTGTGTGTGTGTGTGTGTGTGTGTGTGTGTGTCAGAGAGAGAATGATAGAGGTCATGGTGCGTTAAAAGATGTGGATACATACAGGAATATTTATATATGCTAATACATGTAAACACACACATACATACACCTATTTTAGTCCAGGAAGTAATCACATGCCCAGCTCTTCCCTTGTCCCCAGACACACACACACATTTTTTACACATCTATACAGCTTAAATTTGTTATCCTTACAGTGAAATTGAAAGTATATTGTACATTACGAGATATTTGCCGAAAAAGCTGTTAATTACTACACAGCATTCAGACTAATTACATTGATTCAGTGTGCGCCCTCAGAAAAGATTTTACTGGTGGAAAAAAACAAATTAATCGTAAGGATAATAAGGATTTACACTTAAAGATATGATATCAAGTATAAGCTGCTCGTAAGGGAAATCTAAAGTAATTGGATGCTTTGATTAACTGTATGTATAATATTTGAATCTTAACCATATTTGGATCTCCAGCAGGACGCTATTCCAGCAATCACAATGCACGCGGGATGTTTGGCGATGTGTAATTGAGCACAAGTCTCTTCCAACGATTTGTTTTTCCTCTTAATTCTCACGCAACCTCTCAGTACTCCACTCTCTCCCCGTCTACTCTTTTGTTTCTCTCAGTCACTCGGTGTCTTTCTCTCTTTGTCTTTGTGAACAAACTGTGTAAACAACTTAATTTGAGCAGCGGCACAAAAACAGCAGAAAATTGAGAGCAAAACGCTTTAAAGCCACAATTTTGTCTTTTGTGATAGCGGGGCCTTGTGTTTTCAATAGGCCATCGCTTTCCATTCAAATTCCTTTCAAATTAAAAAAGGGAGAGAGAGAGAAAAGCAAAAGACACCAAATGAAGAACTTCATCTCCTGTTGACAAAGAGAGCTGGAAGGGTGGATGAATTTTCTGATGGAAAGGCTCCATGCTGTGTTTTATCAGGCTTTTAGCCACCAGTCTCGTTGGCTGATTGTTGCTTTTGGTTTGGTTACAATTGAATTAAATGAGCCAGATAATGGCTGCTTTACAGGCTCCCCTTATCCAACCGTAATATAAGATAATATAAGATAAGATAAGGGATACAGAAGGGACAAATAAAGTAAGGAAAATGAACAGAAGACACTAATAAAAGATGTGCATGTTCAATGTTGAAAAGGAAGAAGAAAAACACTAAAAGCACATGCAAAATAGTAGCTGTAGTACAAACTATTTAAAAATTGCTGAAATCAAATGAGAACATGACAAAATGGGAATGATTGGTATCTGGATTTTTTTTACATTTAACAGGCCTACAAAGAGCAATGCATGCTGTGCATTCAGGTATAGACCGCAGGAGTGGTACAAAGTGTGAAACAATTAATCAGTTAGTTGAATGACAAAAAAAAAATTGGCAACTATTTTGATGATCAATTCATCTTTTATGTATTTTTTCTGGCAAAAATGACATTTTCAAGTTCCAGCTTTTTAAATGTCTGCTTTTCTTTCATTCTTATGTGATACGTTTAGTCAAAATAAGACTTTTGAAGATTACACCGTAGGCCTGTATTTAATTGGCAGCCTGCGGGCTATATCTGGCCCAGAATACATAAATCTGATATATGAAGAAATCTGTAAACTACATATATAGTGTATACAGTATGTCCACTTGTGTCTCACATGCATATGCGTATAGATGGGACAACATGTCACCAGATACTCGGATCGTATACCTCTTCAGACTGCATCTATTTTCGGAGCTGATGATGGAAGTAGCTAACAAGTATTTTTGCTTCCTTGTCATCTCTGTTGAGAGCTGCACGTGCGCAGTACCGATCAGACCGGTATATTCCCAAAAATGAATGTTTTCTCATGCGACTAGCTTTTTCACGACATTTGCTGCTAGGCAGTATATTGACAGTCACATGTCGGCAATTGTCTCTGAAAATCGTCTATTTAAAACCTGCCTGAAAGTACTTCTTTAATTTACTGCCACCCCCAAATTCCAAATAAATGTTTTAATTCATTAAGTGCATCATGGTTATTAGAGAATGCAAGATTCGGAGGCTCCATATAGAGGAAAACCAAACTTTTTGAACAAAATAAAAGCGATAAAGTGCAGAGTTTGACTGACACGATTTCATTTGCATTTGTTTAAAATTGGTCATTACCAAAAGCTAATAAAAGGTTTTAAATAGACTGCTGAAAATGTCTGACCCATCTACATTTCCTGGTTTTAAAATTGAGGCCCAATTGAATTTTTAATTGATTAGCCCTGCCTTAGGCTTCAACAAAAACAGGACATGCACGTTTCACTATTGTCTGTTTTATAGACATAATTATGAAAAGACTATGTGAGAAAATAACCCGCAGAATAATTACTTCTAGCCCTACAAGTACACTATACACCAAACTGAGATATACAAAAACTTTGAACTGTGTAAGCTCTGCTGTAGTTTTGTATTGACTATGTCAAGTGTCAGTAAGTGTCAGGATAGTTTGTTGTTTATACAGAGTGAACATGCCCTGCTTGAGCCTCCTCTTAGTTAGCTGCAGTCAGAGACATCTGGACAGGAAGCCTCCCACAGTGTGATGGCCCTGAACAGCCTCTATACCAGCACTCACACACCGCCTCCGTGCATCTTTGTCTGATAAATGAGTGCAGCGGCTGGATGGAATCTTTGCAGCTAATTGTCTTTGGGTATCTAGCCAATGAACACAGAACCATTACAAATGCAGTGAAATAATATGCACAGCCGAGCCGGGTCGATTGCGATCAGCAGTGCCCGTTGTTTCTGCAGCACTTTCTTCAGGGCGATTTGAGGCATGACGCAAGAAAACAGAAAATACCTTAGGCGATTTCAAACCATAATTGCACTAATGCACCTACTGCTGAAACATTTCTGACCCACTGCTTGTTTTTTATACAGAGTGGCCCATCGGTCTGGTGATATATTTTTTACTTTCAAGCTTTTCTGTAACTGTAGGCTGAATGAGTTAGCCTCCTTTAAAAGTATTGACAAAACTTTAAGGGAAAAAAGTAGAAATGTTTGCAATTTTGATCTGTTTAAAACTTGTGTGTGTCAGATGTATTAGGATTTTGACAGGTCAAGCAGCGAGCAAGTGTGGAGGAATTTATGATCATGGAAGATTGTTTGATTCTGTATCTCTTAAGAATGTTTAATTTGTGTGTTGACATGTTGATTCACAGTCCTCTGGGTGTCTGGGGGTACAGATAAGATGAGCCTTTGAGGAGATTCCAGACTCCTTTAAAGGATAAATTCACCTAAAAATAAAAATTCAGTCATTATCTACACTCACTGACACGCTGATGTTAAGTCGGGTAGAGCTTGGTAGTTGTCAAAACATTTCTGGAGCTAAACAACTGAAGTAGATGGGGACTTGCTTTCAATCATTAAAGGAATAACTAATAAAAACAAATAAAAAGGGCTCCATGCAGTTTGTCCCCCGGAGATGATGGATTATGCCAGAGTATGGATTAATTTTTGTTTGTTTTCTTTCAGATGTTTTGGTTTTTTTTTTGGCCTTTTTGACTTTTTAAAACAAGTCCCCATCGACTTCAGTTGTTAAAAGAATGCTGTTTCGCTTTGCAGCTCCAGAGACGTTTGTGGACTACAACTTTCCATCAGCATGAGGACGAGTAGATAATGACTGAAGTTTCATTTTTGGGTGAACTTATCCTTTAATAATAATGAGCTACATGCACATTATTTGGTGCCATTCTCTCAGGTGACATCATGATATGAGAATCTGTACGAGGCATGAAATGCAGTATGAAGCCGAGCAAATGTAATGATACTTTAAGGTTTTGTCGCAACATCATGTACCAAGATCTTCTCTGTTAATAGATCTGAGGGCTCCTCAATTTCATTCAGTCTATTCATCAGTGAAGCTTGATTGAAGGACGTGATTACACATAAGGTTTAGCTGGTGCTTCTTAAAATAGCTGCATCCGTGTTTAATCTCTTCAGTGTGTTACCACCATTTACATTGCCGCCTTCTTCTCTCTGATATTTGGACTTTCAGAGGTTGATCGGGTTGAACGGGAAACCATCTTGTTTGATGCTCGCTAATCCACTGATGTCATTAGCTTCCTATTAACTGGGTGTGATTTCTAGTTACAGTGGATTTACATTGTGTCATTTTCCATATTTTTCTTCCCGAGCTCTTATTTGCAGAGAAAGGCCATTATCTGCACCTAACTTCACCTCTGTAATTTTGAAAATGAATTCTCCACCCTCCCCGGCGTCTTCCAATTACTTTTCTCATTCTGCCTGGATTTCATGGTCACTTCACGGTCGCATGCATGTCTCTTTTCTCCTTCGTCTAACCAGCCTTTTTCGCCTGTCATGGGAACGCAGCTACTTTGCAGGCTCATGCGGGTGTTTGCACAGTTTTGCATTTGTGTGTATGTTTGTCTTTCTGTGTGTTTGTATATGAATTTGCGATGAATCTGAGCCAGACTTGGCGCACACCAAGATTTCATGGTATGCCACCAGTCATAATGACAATAAGTCATTATACTTCTGATAAATGAGATAATCTGCCTCAGTGTGATGATCAGCGGAGGTTGGACCGCTGTCACCGGAGTAATTAACAAGAAAAAGTTTGGTGTGTATGTATGTGTGTGCTTCAGCGACCTTGAGGAAAACACCTGGGTGGGTGGAATGTGATTGATATGCGTTCCAGATCCCGTGATTGACCCCCTCGGCTATCTCCACTTTATCCATCTATCTCTCATTCTGTGTCCTTTCTCCTCCGACTCAAGTAGCGCTACACCTACAAACTACTCAAGTCCTTTTAGTTTGACTGAAAGCAAGTTTTTTTTCTGAGATTTTTTTTTTTTGTAATCATGGAACCTCGGAATCTGCCATTTTGCCATGTACTGCTAGAACCAGACACTGGCTCCTAAAAGAGCCTTGAACGTTTGTCAATAATGTCACTAAATCCTACACACTGGACATTTAGCTCTCCATTTGCTAAAAAATAGTTTCAGCACATAGTCCTTAAATCACCTCCGAGCTATAGTTGCTGTTCCACTAACTTCTGTTAAGCAATGCGATCTCTCATTCAGCATTTCTTGCATCTGTCTCTGAATAAATAAAAGTGGCCCTGTGGTCTGCTATCTATAGTCTCATCTAAATTAGAATATATTTCACCACCTGCTATTAGAGTTTATTACTTAGTAGAAATCAGAATGTCATGTAATATTACCAGACATTATTGACTTATCGCAGATATATCGATATCGGCATATATGTTGTCCAGTATGCACTGTTATGACACTTGTTTTTTAGAGATTATAATGCAGATGCTTGGGATAATTCATAATTGTTTAATTCCTGGTGAAGCTTACTATCTCACTGCACTGACGTCATTCTAGACAATAAAGTTTATTGTTAAACCGTAAAACATACTGCCGCCTTTACACGTCT
Organism: Pagrus major; assembly: GCF_040436345.1. Lineage (NCBI taxonomy): Eukaryota > Metazoa > Chordata > Actinopteri > Spariformes > Sparidae > Pagrus > Pagrus major. The sequence continues at coordinate 19,553,635 of NC_133232.1, read as the reverse complement.
TTGTCACAAGTGTTTGATAACCATATTTGAGGGATCTTTGCAAAACATATATGGATATCTGTTTTTACTCCATAACCGGCAATAGTTGTAATGTTATTGACATAGGTTTCATTTACACTGGGGACATGACCCCACCACTTTTTTTAATGGTGTATTTTTCCCCATCACTTTTTGAAAAGCATCATTTGTTAAAAATGACTGAAAAATAACCTGTTAGTGGGTGTTATGCATATGGTCGACTCTGTAGGCTATGCTACGCCCTTTATTGTGCCATTATGCAATTTTTCCTGCCGTAATTATCTACTCTGACCTCGTACTAATCACCCTGTGTCATTGCCTAAATTTGCTCATTCCTCGTCACTTTCAACATAAAGTGATACCCTTAATTCTCGACCTTTAGAAATGATCTGTAGGCATACTTGTCTGACCATTGTTTAAAATGATAGCACACAAAAAGCTACCGAACAAGCGGATGAATGGAGGTACATATACACATTATTGTAACTTGATTTCGGTGATATCCACTGAATCATGCATGTAATTTTTCCAAATTTTGAGCTGTCACCTCTGTGTAAAATGTCTACTCTTCAAGGCTAATGGTGTTTGTTAAAGGTCACTAAAAACAGAAACATCAAATAAACAAGAATGCGAGATCATTTTAAAAATGTACCATCCTTACATTGTGATATTCAGAGACCCACACAGCATTATGTTATCACAAATTTAAAAAATATCCAAAATTATTATTATCCACAAGTACTTCGTTGGCGTGTTCTTTTTTCACTTTGGAGCTCTTGGCTAGGTGTTTCCCCTTGCGTCCAGTTTATCGCGAAGCATCCTTGAGCTCAGTGCTAATCGCACACACAAAGAGAAATCAAACCTCTCATCTAACTTTTGAAAAGAAAGTGATTCATCCACAATTTCAACAACAGTTCCTCTAATATAATCATATCCCGAACCTACCGTCATATACACTCAACAGACGTACAGTGAACACACACACACACACACGTGCACACATACAAAGTCCTGTTTGCCCATCGTTTGCATAATGCCAGTCAGACTGTCCCCACATTTCCCGAGCCAGTATCCCTTTCTGCTTCCTCTCTCCATTCAAGGTACCAACACATTAAGGTTGAACTCCTAATAGCCTGTGTGATGGATGCTGGAGCATAATGAGCTCTTTATGAGACTTAATACCTACTGTTAATCAATGGACATAGCAGGGCACTTTTCAATACTACCTTCTAAGCATTTTAAAATGAGCCCTCATTGAATAGATTGACTCACATTCTGTGAGCCCTTCTCTCTCTATTTCTCCCGTCTCATTCTTCCTCCGTCCCAGCATGCAATTAGTTACATCACATATTCTGAATCAAATCATGCCTGTTCTTTAGAAAGGCCCTCGCACACTCGCTCTGATATCAATACACACTGTTCAGACTGAGAGATATTTTGATGAAAATGCGGTGCTACACTGTAATGCAGTGGGTGGACCAGACTTTCCCCGGCCTGAAGCAATAGAAACATGGATGACCTATTTATTACCATAAATATCCCATACAGGCAGCTGCTGGAAGCGTTCCTGTCAATTACCGCTGGTTGTTGTATTGTTGTACTTTGATCTTTAGCTGCTAATGTAATGCGTTGCTCAAGGCCGCTGCACTAGCATCATGCTGTATTAGCATCACAATCATGTATAATCTGCATCCACAAGTATAAGATTTGAATAGATTAAAAGTGCGCCGGTTGTGATGCAATAGAGATGGACAGCTCGGGCGTCAGCGAAGAGGAAGTGATGTCGAGATGCACATGTTAAGTCGTTTTACACTCTGCGTCAGGGCCAAGTAACAGTGTTATCTCCGAACAGGTACCTCCATACTGTATATGTGTTTGTTTCTTGGTGTTTGTGTGTGTGTGTGTGTGTGTGTGTGTGTGTGTGTGTGTGTGTGTGTGTGTGTGTGCCTGGCTGTGTTTGATTATCCCTTACAGCCTCTAAGGGAGCGGGATTCATTCTCACTCTGATAATGAGGGAGAGACTAGCAATGCCCTCAAGTCATTTCTCCTCTTCTTCGAATCTTCCTGTTGCATCCGGCTGCTTTTCTTTCTTTCTTTCTTTCTTTCTTTCTTTCTTTCTTTCTTTCTTTCTTTCTTTCTTTCTTTCTTTCTTTCTTTCTTTCTTTTTTTCTTTCTTTCTTTCTCGCCCCTTTTTCCAGTCTAGATAATCTGAGTCTCTTTTCCCACAATTTTTTTTCACTTTTGTATTTCTTAATTCTCTGCCCCGTCTTGTCATCATTGTTTTCCCCTTGTGTATTTGTCTTCATGCGTCGCTGACATCACTTTAGGATGGCTGGACCATGTCTGTTTTTTATGTCATAGATTTAAATGCTGGCTGACCATTTTTCATCAGCGCGGTCGATGGCTGTCTATCTCTGTGGACCACAGCGCTGGCAGCTCTGTTTCTCCCCACAATAGCCTTACTTATCCCGCATCAATACTCCGATGTGTTGTATATTTGCCTGGTTGCTCAAATGTCCATTCGCCGCACTCCCTCTTACCTAACTTTCCCTGTAGATTCTCTGGGGAGAGAGTGAGTCACAGCAGTGCATCCATTAATTTTATACCAACCCTTTTTCTGTCTCTTCCACTCTCTACATCTCTCCTCTCTCTATCTCTGTCTTCCAGGTGACTGAAGTGGAGATTGACATTACGGAGGCCCGCTAGGAGGCCCCTCCATCTCCCCCCCCAACCACCTCTTCCTCCTCCTCCTCTGTTCCATCTCTTCTCCTTGCGTCCCCCCCTACACCCAACCTCAGCATGGATCTGAAGGATCGTAGGCACCGCTCCCTGACCAGGGGCCGCTGCTCCAAAGACTCCCAGTACAACACCGCCTCCCTGGATACAGATGAGTGCCGTGTGCCTACGCAGAAGTCCTACAGCTCCAGCGAGACGCTCAAGGCCTTCGACCATGAGCAGAGGCTGCACTACGGAGGCTGTGTGACTGACCTTGTTCACCACGAAGCTGATGAGTACTCCCGGCAAGGTGGGTTTGTAGAGCAAAGCATCACCTTCAGATGCTTTATTACACTGTATGTTATGGGCTAGATCCATAAAGTGCTGGACAGGAGACATAACACGAGAAAATCAAGTCCATTTCATGAGAAAGGATTAGTTAGACATTTTGGGAAAAACACTTGTTTTTCTTTCTTGCTAAGAGTTGGTTTACAATGTTGATACCACTAACTGTGTATCTAAAGCCAGCAGCCTGTTAGCTTCAACCCACGAAAGCGGACCTCCCACGGGTGGCACTCAGTTGGCCACAGGAGATTTCTGTTGACATGATGCAGTGCAAAAAGTTGTAAAAACAACAGTGGCACTAGAGAATTGCCCAAAATGGCTGCAGGAGATTGTTGTTTACATGATCCCGTTTAAATCGATCTAATATAAAAAACGCCCCACACGAAGATGTCAAGACATGACGTAACGTGCAAAATGTAGGAACCTGGAAAATATTTTTATCGCAGATGAAATTATCAAAACTAAAATAATAAAATATGTACATAGATCAAGTAAGTTATGGAGTGTTAAGAAATACGTTTCTACATTCAGAAATATTTTGGATCAATATGTTTTTGCGTTTTATTTAGTCTGTGTACAGCCATGTGCTATTTTACACTTTTTGTATGGATTAAATAAACACAGTTTTGTGCGTTTATTCAGCTAGCTGTGTCCCCCGCTTCTTGCCTTTAAACTAACAGACGCCTGTCATTAGCTGTATTTACTGTTCAGTCATGAGAGCTGTATCAATGTTTTCATCTCCCTCTCTCCAAGAAGTATTTCCTAAAAAACTAATTTGCATAAATATTACATATCATTATAAAACATAGAAGAGATGTTTTTTGCAGGCTTCATCGAAATAAAGGAGCATATCAGATGTGATATGGCTCCAGGGTTTTAAAATACTTTCCCGATATAACAGATAATGGAGGTTGCCAATTGCAGCCAAAAAGCAAAACTAGAAACTCAAGGATGTAGCAATTTCCTGTCAAAGTTTACCAATTATTTTTGCTCTTAGTGCAGCTCCAGTAAGCAACTCATTTTTCTGTCCAGCACATATGGTTGAGCCAAGCATTGCTTTATAGAGCCCTTCCAGTCTCGCTCCCCTGTTCTCTTTCATTACTTAAACATCTGCTGTCACACATTCAACAGTCACATTGTTGCACATGCCGATGTTTATTCAAGCTGTATTTTACTTTTAGCCACTGAGTGTTGCTTGCGAGGCCTCCGTGGCAGACTGTTAATGTAATCGGATGGTGTAAATGCTGCACTTTGCAGCAGAGGACCAAAGCAGACCTTTAGCACTGGCAAGCCCGTCATAATGAACTTCTGTATCCCCTGGTGAGCAAGTGAGCCGATAGGCCGATAGGTCATCTCTAAAGGGGTGGGCCTGCTCTCATAGGCATGTCTTTAAACTCTGTGTGTGTGTGTGTGTGTGTGTGTGTGTGTGTGTGTGTGTGTGTGTGTGTGTGTGTGTGTGTGTGTAAACATGTGTGTGTGTGCACATGTGTGTATTGCAGGGGGACATGAAACAGGCAGTATTGATCCCCTGGCTAGTGAAAGGAGTCAGACTCAATGGGATTGATCTTTGCTAAGCTCTGTTTTCTCTGCATGGACACAGACAGGAGAGGAAGAGGGCTCAGAGCAATACAATACAACAATGCAAAGGAGAGATGAATAACAGTAACATCTGACGCAAAATATAAATAAATATATACTGAATATGTTGGAGAGTCTTACAGCGCAAAAAGGTAGACATGTCAATGTTTCATGTCTGACTGTGTGTGGCTTCAAGCACTGAGTGGAATTGATCAATCTGACAGTATTTTAAAGAAGGAAATGTTTAACGGCTCACACACAGCGAATAATGTGGTGCGAGCACAACAGAAGAGCATACTTTGTTCTGCGGAGGCAAAGTTAACGGCAGAAAATGGAGGATTGATTGGCGGGATGGATGAAAGACTGGAAGTCAGTGGTGTGTGCCGTTCGGACACACTCCACCGCCGCACCAAGCTGACCTCACACCAGGCGAATGGCTGTTCGATACCACAGTCCTCTCAGCCTATCAGCTCCCTCGAAAGCCCAGAGCCACAGATGCATCGTGGGAAGTGTGGCCACAGGAGACCAACAGTGTTGCAGCACCATATGGACTGTGACACCACGGGACGAGGACTAGTGCTGGAAGATGGGAGAAGGAGAAGGAGTTGGAGTGAGAAAGACACAGCAAGAGAGGCTGCAGATAAACAGAGTTTTCGCCGTCTTTCCACCAAATATTTGTGTAACTCGTACGTGAGAGAGTGAGGGATTGATACAATGTGTTCCTCTTTTGAACAGCTTGTACTTCATAGGCAAGATGGTGAAAGGAGACAGAAACTTTATTTTCTTCGGCAACTACCAAAATTGGACAAAGGGGAGAGTGGATTCAGATGATGCCCTTGTTGTTTTATTGAATATCCCAAAAATGGGTTTGGAGGAGAGGTTTGATATCTGAACTGACCTGCGATATAAGTAATTCATGCGCTGATGGGGCCACACTAGAAAACATGATTAACTTTGATTAAATTATAATGATGTTGTTCTTGTGGTTGGGCGAGCTTTCATGGTGTTTCTGCTTCTTGTTGAGAAGTTTTGAGGTCAACAGGAGTTATTCTCAGACTGCAATTTGGTTTTAATGGTTACATGTATTGCAACCAATTTACAGTTCTGTGATGCGTTAATACATATTGACTTGCCCTTACAGCTGTGAGACAAAAAGGTGTGAGTCATGCACAGGTGGGACTGGAGCACACAGTAAGCAATCGCACAAACTGTTGCTGAGGTTCATGTAGAGTATCTTATTGAATGCAGTAGTTGGAGAAAAGATCACACCCCGCTCACATTTATCGCCATGATTTTCACGTTTTTGGTTTCATTACCCCCACATGTGAAAACGGTGCTGCAAGTGCACATTTTTCACACCTCATTTTTTGGGGCTGGTTTGTTAATTCTGAAAGTTCATTTGCATTGAGTTATGCAGCGCAAATTATTGGGAGTATAGCAGATGTCCTCAACTTGGATCTTTTGTATGAGATTGTTTGGAACAGCACTACAAGAACTCAAACACTTTTCTTCAAATACCAAAATAATCTTTTCCTGTATACAATAAGTCTACATCCGCACACTAGTTCTGCTACAGCCCACTGTAGTCGTGGTCTTACTCCAAAGATATCATTGCCCTCTAAAATAACTTACTTACTGCACATTATTATGCATGAAAACCTTCACTGGAATTTCTGTGTTTCCTGAGGCATAAATTCAACTTTAAAAAGAACATCACCTCCCTTTGGAACCATATTCGGAGTGCGTTTGGAGTCTTCTTGGGGGCTGCTGTATATTTGTGTTTTGCGGCTCTGGACTTACCTCCCAGCCCATTAGGAAACTGTTTGCTGCTTTAAAAGGAGGTGAGAGGAGCTGATGTCAATTACCTTAATTTAGGCCCATCCCGAGTCTACATGCTGATAATGTATTCCTCCCGCATCCAACATACTTGTCCTGCAGTTTTGAATTTGTGGGCCGAATTGTGTCCCCGGTTGGTGTTTGCATTTGCACTTTAGAAAAATAGAGTTACATCTTTATGCGCTTCTGTGCTGTTTTCATAAGTATAGTATTATGTTCACTCCAAATCTGCATGACAGGATTATGCAAATAAAAGTTCAAAACGAATAATAAAAAAAATGATAAAAAAACTTGTTGACTGAGTTAGTCGTGTTCTACATTTCAGATTTGTTCAAAGATATAAATGTGTTATTTGTAAGATACGGCCAGAATTCAATGGTAGCTCCAATATAATAGGGGGCGGCATATAACCAGAGTAACTGACACCTGCTGCTCTTTGCTGGCTATCCGTGGCTGTAGCCAGCTACCGTTAGTTAATTAGCTCAAGGCTTAGTTAGCTGTGGAACCAGTGACCATGAATCAAAAGGGGGGGAATCATTGTTGTGCATTGCTAGCGCTACTGCACCACACTCAGTAAAAATAGCAACAGAAAATGGTGATGCGTGTCGCAGAGATCAACAACGATGTACAAGTTTTTAACATGTCTTAAATTAACATATTTGTTTGATCTTGTGTCATGTTAGTTAGCTGATCCTAGCAACCGCTACCACAGCTTCCAAAATAACATCAGCAGAATTGAAAATTAACATAATGTCAGGCTGAAGTAACTTGGTATGATTGTGTGACTACAACTGAGAAGAGTTGGTAAAGAGATGCTGTTGTATTGTACAGTATAAAATGTTGAAAAAATAAAATTATGCACATACATCTACATCAACAATTCTGAACATGTGCAAAGTCTGAGTGAATCCATTTTCTTTTCAGTTTATTTTCAGTCTTTGAACAATCGCCGTCCCAAGCGGCTCCTCACAGATTTTGATAAAGCGGGTTTTGGTTGTGTATTCCAACAGACCCCCTGCTTTCATTGGATCTCAACTCCACTGTTTCCCCATTACACACTTATTACCTAGTCCGCTTGGATAAGCACAGCCAAATAACACATTCTTTCCTCACCATAACATGCAACAGCCTGGAAAGCTCATTACAAGTGTTCACTATTTAACACCACATAACAACATATTTGAATACATCAGCGAGTCCGATAAGGTACAAATCTCGATGAAATATCAGAGAAAGCTTTGTCCGCATGTGCAATTTTAACTATTCTCACTTCCCTTTCATATCTTTCCAGCGTGTTCGTTTGGGCTGAATATGCCTGGATCACTGCGAAACAGATAATCCTGTGGCACAAATACAAATGTGACAAATGTGTAAGCTCTAATATCCCACTCTGAGCAGTGCAAAGAAGCATCATACACCTCTGCTCTCTCTTTGTTTGTCACCTCTCTGTCTCTCTGATCTTTCAACCCATCCTGTACATCTCCTTGTCTCTCCCCCAGTCCTTCTTTGCAGCTCATATTCAGCACATCCCAGGGGTGTGTCGTCCCTGCAGGTCCACCTCTAGGCAATAGGCATTATCACAGCCACTGCAGTCTCGAGATGCTTTGTCCTTTCCTTTTAGAAGGATCTAAATGAGCCCCTCTGCATTCTCCTCTGCTGCTTTGCCCCCAGGGATGGAAACCACACAGAGAATCTACCACCCACCCACCTGTCTGCCTTACTGCCTGGACAACACTAACCATCCTCTCCTGTCCCCACTCACTCTGTCTCTGTCTCTTTCTCTCTGAGGGTCCATCTTTCCATCTCGCACTTTTTTTTCTCACTTATTTTATGTCTTCTCTTGCTCTTCAGTCACACCTTTCATTCCTGCTTTTTCTGTCTCGTTCTTTTTTTCCCACCTTTCTCTCATCCTGTTGTTGCTTTAGTGATCATCTCACACATTTGTTATGTTTGGGCCCTCTCTGTGGCTTTGTGTGTCTTTGTGCTTTGAACTCTTTAGTCTTGACCTCTCATTTTCACAGACAGATGCATGTACTAATGTAATCACAGTGAGCCCATTCAGACCTGTAAGAGCTGACAGTATAGCGAGAGCATAATGGCCATGTTTACCTCATTTTGCATTCCCTTTCCTCCATCGACTTTGATGTGACAAATGACTACGGTAGCCAAGGATGGCTTTGTCCAAAAACTCTGCCAAACTCTGCCACTCGCATCCTGGCATGACTGCATCCACCGCCTGTCTACAAGGCTGAATGGCAGGCAAAATGCACTGCTGGTTGGTCGGGAGGAGGCTTTAGGCAAGAGAAACATCCACTGCTTCCTCTGTCCTCTCCATTCTTTGGGGAGAGAGGACTTCCAAGTATCTGAAAGAACAGCAGCAGCCACAGCAGCATCCTCTCATAATGTGGCCTCTTCAGTGAGATTCAGGGGCTCACCCCAAACACTCTGGAGAGAGCAGCCTCGTATGTGACTTGTTTGCAGAATGCTCCATGATGGGATGAGAGGAACCTGCGCGACAAGGATATAAATGTGATTTATCAAGTCCTTGACTCATTTGAGTCACTTCTGTTTTTACAGTCAACAAAACTATCTTTGCTTTGCTCCATAACAGCAAGGTGGTGCAGTTGTTAGCACTGTTGCCTCAAACTCTGTGCAGAGTGCATGTCCCCCCCATGCTTGCATGGGTTTCTTCTGGGTACTCTGGTTTCCCCCACCATTAAAACATTAATTCTCCAGTCAAGGCACTCCTTGACCAAGGCACTGGCTATGATCTGGAGTTGGTCCCCAGGCGCGAATGTTGCCCACTGCTCCCCCGGTATGGGTTAAAGGCAGAGTACAGTTCCACTGTGTTGTACATTGTCACAACATGTAAATAAAGATTCTTCTTAAGGTAAACACAGGTGGTACAGTGGTAAAGTTCTCTCCAGGGTTTGTTACCTGGCAGTGATGCCTCCTGACAGCTTCCAATGAGCACAATTGGCGATGTACGCCAGTGGGAAGCCACATCTTGTCCTTGTCACTTCAGAAGCAGCTTCTTTTCCTTAGTCATGGCTCCTGCACAATGGTGTGTGTGTGCATACCCACCACGTGCTACACCTCCTGGTGAAGCTTATCGCTTGCAGTGGCTGATGACACCGTGTGTCACAGAGGTAGCATGCATCTTTCTGCAGCCCTGCACACACAGTGACAAGGACTGCATCATGTAGGGGTTTGGACATTCAAAACTGGGAGTAAACAACTCAAAAAATCCACAGAAATAAAATAAAATACAGAATGTGTGTCTGTACGCTACTTTGATGCCTGTGTGTGTCCTCGCATTCCATCGGGTTACAGTCAACCTGGGCTGCCGATGATCAAAGAGAGAACAAAGCAGCTGCATGCTATTAAAAATAAATGGTGGTGAGATTAAATGCGATCCCTCCCCTCTTCCTCCGATCCCTCTTTATCTTTGTCTTCTCGCTGGCATTCTGTGCCTCTGCCAGCTGCTGACACTCAAAAGCATCCCGTAGCTGCAGCAACAGAGCAGAGGAGCCGCTGAAGAATATCCTGGGGCCGACTCCACACTCCTCCGGTCCTCAATGCACTCCCACTCACCCTCATCCCCGTATTCGCTCTTTTATAGACAGGAAACTGCTCTTGTGGGTTTGTATGTGTGGCCCCAACACATGCAAGGAGGTCTGTAAAGGGGGACGCAGCTCAAAGTAACATCTGGTCCAGCATTTGTCACTCGTACACACACACACAATCCAACCGTACATGTCTCCAGACTACACCAGCTCTGTTCTGTGCATCATGGACGTGAGTGATTAATACTTGTTTTGGGAATGCGTGGCACGAAGCACAGGTCTATCAGAATCTCATGTGTCCCTGGGATTCACTCTATAACATTATCCACACAATCCAGAGTACACCTCAGCTTAGTTTGTCAAACCCTGTCTGTGCTATGAAAGCGACAGCACTAGCTATTAACAGTGATGCTGGCGCAGGTGGATGCACACACACATGCAAACACTGGGTAACAAATGAGACAAATAATAGGAAGAGGTCGGGGAAATGCATGCTGAAGGTGCCAGCTATTTAGCACCGAAGCTGGCGCTTGTTCGCACAGACACACATGAGCACGCCACATACACACACACACACACACACACACACACACACACACACACACACACACACACACGGACGGACACAAATATTGGGTACCACACAAGACAATTAATTGACAGAGTCTCGGGAAATGCACGCTGACATCTGCAATTTTCTTGGACTAAAATAATTTATTAGACAATGTTGTGTGGGCTTTGTGAGAGTTGAGTTAATCTATGTTTACTATGTAATGACCCTCTTTGACTCTGCTTTGGCAGCTTTTGATAAATGAGGCAGATTGTAAATGTCAGTGTTATCAAGTGTTTTTTTTTTCTTCCTCAGCCGAGTCACTTGCTTCATAGGCTGTAATTAAACATGTTCCCCAGCCACAGAATTTAAATGTGTGTGCGTGTGTGGATATATGCCACGTTTCTTATACACACGTGTGTTCTGATGCTCGCTCTGTCCTTGCTTTAGGGACAAAAAGTGATACCGATGCAAATGCTTTGCTTTCCAGCTGATGTGGCTGCATGTGTACATAAACTTCAATCACTGTAGGATTACCATACAGATGAAGACGTATTGCGAATGATGAAAAATTAGAAGTGCCATGAGAAGAAGGAACAACTGCAAGTGATAATGGAAGACGTGGTGTACGATGTACAAAAAATAAGTGACAAGGCAAAGAATGTCACAACACACAGTGGCTTCTCTGCCTGCTAATAAATTCTATATCAAGACAGGCTGATATGAAATCGTATTATGCCTACGCATAGTCACATATTATTCTCTATGCAAATCTTAAGGGAAGTGTCAAAAGGTTTTTCTTCCTGTTAGCAGCAGGTTGCATCGTCAAAGGAATTTTAATGATCTCAAAAATATCTCGTCTGGCCTTAATGATACACTGTTTGTCCACGGTGAAACCGAGGTTTAAATTTAACATTTCCACAGACTGGCTTCACTTTGCTTGTCTCCTTCTTCTTCTAGCTATGATGGCCGACACAGTCTGTGGAAGTGTTAGATATAAACCGTGGTTTCACCTCAGAACATTTTACCATTCTGTTGATTTGGGCAGACAGTAGACATCAGAGATTAGGATGCTATATCAGGGTGGGCTGTTAGACTAGCGGTTAGAGAAGCTCACCAGAGTCCCAAAGGATGCTGGTTGTGTTTTTTGTATGGGGTGTTAGGTTGGGTTGAATGCAGATGATTAATTTCCTCACAGGGATTAATAGAGTAGTATTCTAGTCTAATTTAGAAAAAAAAACAATTTGCAGCAGAAAAATCGGAGGTAGTGAAGCAGCCTTTCTATTATTTCTATCATTTATTTAATCTAAAATAAATAAATTTAAAAAAAAACCTTCATCCAGATTTAACATAATAACCTCGGACACATATCTTTTAATTGGACAAGTCTCTCAAATAATGGCCATGATTCACAAAAATAGAAGGTAGTCTTATTAAAAGTCGAAATAAAACGTGGCAAAGTAAGCGGATTGGCTCATCCTCAAATAAAAAAAACACCCTTATATATATATATATATATATATATATATATATATATATATATATATATATATATATATAGATATATATAGATATATATATATATATACATATATATATGTATATATATATGTGTGTGTGTATATATATATATATATATATATAGATATATATACATATATATATACATATATATATATATATACACATATATATATATATATATATATATATATATATTTATTTATTTAACAAAATCAACCCCATTATATGTCTATTATTGGATAAGTTTAGCTTTGAAATGAAATTCAAACTTAATCAAGTGAGACTACCCATAGCCAATACCAATATTTACAAAATTAGAAGGTTGTCTTTGGGTAAACCTTCAAGAAAGGTCTGGTGGGGCTCTGGGTAGGGATCTGTTGGACATAGATCGTTCTGTTCAGTCTGCCTGTCTGTTTGTCGCGTAAACTGGAGTTAGAAAATGAACTGCTGATGGGAATTGTGTGAGTAGGCTGGCTAAATCTGGTGCAAAGCAAAAAGTGAGATTAACTGAAGAAGATTAGAGCAGTGTTTGTGTTGCTTGAGTTCCAGGTATTTCAGTGTCCCACGGTCAGATCCACATGGGTGTAGCATCATGCATTGCTGTCTGTCACATTGTCTTTTTGATACAACCACCAACCGCTAGCGCTCCCAAAAGTCAGAAATTCCCCTCCAAAAGTAGCCTTTTAATGAGTTAGAAAACTGAGCACATCGAAAGACTTGCAAAAAGAAAGATATGTGCCTATACAATCCTAACATCATTAAATCTTATAACCCCTACATACTCTGTGAATCCCACAAGAAACCTTATATCACATTAGTATTAAAGAATTAACAAATATAATATTCAGAATTTATTTATCAACACATTACTTACCAAAAAGTATTCCTGAATTTATACTGCAAAAGATCCATAGCTGAGCAGTGCAGTCTCTCCTATTGATCTGACCTATTTATTCATAAGTGGGGTCCCCTCCTCTCAGCATTAATTCATGTCCCATCCCCCTGTCCAAATCCCCAGACTAATTACAAATATTTAAAAAATATTTACTAGCAGTATATGCCACATTAAGTTTTCAGCTTTCTTAAAAAGCCTTTAATTTTTAAAGTAGTTTCTGAGAAGATGTAGGTGGAGTACGAAGTGCTATGAGCAACAGCGAGCAATGTGTCTCCATCTAGTCAACTTTGGCCTCCTATTCACGGATGAGAGGTGTTTCACTGCTTTGCGCTACACCTCTCTGTGACAAGACCTCCTCTAGAGTGCATGGTGTTGTGTCATGTCCTGTCATGTCCTGTCCAACCCAGACTCTTGTCCTGTGGGCAGGAGTAGAACTAGCCCAGGGTTGGATGACATTTGTCACACCTATTTTTGTCTCCTCATTAGGAGACGGCTCAGGCGGGAGCCAAAAGAACGGATGTCATCTAGGAGGTGTGGGATGCGTTTGACCATGACACTCCTATTTGGGCATAGCTGTTAGTTTGTTACCACGCCACTAATGGTGCAGTTAATGACATGCCAAATGCTAAGGGACATGCATGTGTGGATGCATGTGTGTGAGTGTGTGAATTGGATTTTTGATAATCAACACCAAACCCTATGAGGTTGACTGTCAGTGTGCCCCATCAACCTGTCATAACATGTCAGTCACACAGGGAAGGTAATGTTGTAACATATCCTTGCTACTGCCACTCACTCGACAACAGAAGCTGAAAAGACATATAGAGATATAACAGCAGATAGAGCCATTAAATGAAACAATCGTTACATTTGCATTCATATTCAGATGGGGTTTTTTTTCGTTTAAATAAACCTTACCTAGATCCCTGACATGCTCATTAAGATAATTTAATGTGCCAGTGTTTGAAGCTAAGAGTGTGCTAACGCTTTGTTTACTTATTAGAGCAAAATCCACATGTTTAGTTTCCAGATGTCAAGATAAAGCATTTTAATCCTGACAGTATCATCTGCTACAAACCACTTTATTTTTAAATCCCAGCAAATAAAAGTCAAAGAATAATCTTCTTTTTGAGAGATGAGGCATTTTATCTGATGGTCATGAGAGTGATGACTGAGATAAGATATTTTCAGCCAAAGAGGAAAAGAAAGACTTCCGCATTAATACCCTAAAGCCCTGTAATGCGGCAAATAAGGGGGTTGACTAGAGAGCCAGAAAAACAGAAAAAAACATCTTCTTTATATAATTATGATTGTTTTCGTCGTTGTTTTTTCCAGTACAATAACTGTACATTATCAAGGACAGTTATATTGAGGATTCTACAAATCCTCCAAGAACGTTCCATGAAAACCTTTAAAGGTTTTGAAATACCTTTTTTTTATAATGGCATATGTATTGTTGTTAAGGTTAGGAAAATATTGTCTTTATAGCTAAATCTAAATACCGTTTGGCCAAAAATGATAATTCAGTTATTATCTTCTCAGACTCGTGCTGAAGGAAAGCTAGCTTCACAGATGGGGATGGGGACTTGTTTTAAAATATAAGAAAACAACCTTGTTATTGTTTTTTTTTTTTTAGTAGGTAGCAGGGCAACCTCTTTACACAAGGTTCACATATTATCACCTATTTAGGTTCTTGTGATGAGCAAACAGACACAGAGTAACTTTAGCATTCATTCTGAGTCACCCTCTGCTCTTTTATGGCCTTCAGCAACTCCTCTGGGAACTATCTGGATTTTTAGCTGCTTAACACTCCACTATGTTCACCAACTAGACGCAAACTTAATCTGTTTGGTGCTGTGCAAGTAATGTACACGTTTATCAGCAGCCTGCTGCGTCCAGAAATGAGGTTGATGAGAGCATTGAAAGCTAACCAAGACACAGAAGTCGCAGCGGTAAAACCAAAACAACGAGCTGAAAGACATCAAAACGCTCCATTGAGCCGAGGGGAACTGCATAGTCAGATGATAAGAAAAGAGGAAAGAAAGTCAAGTTGAACTGCAGTCCTGTGAGATGATGCAAACTCCAATCTCCCACTTGAAATATGCTACATGCATATCCATCATCTCCACACCCTTCTTTTCTGTCTCACTATGAAGGGAAACTGCATTAAACATTAGAATTGGACATGCATTGGGTCAGGTCATCCAACATAAACATATGTATAATTAATGTGTAATTAGAAGAGTTTTATGTAAAGAGGAGTAAAGATGATTTCGTGTGTAGAAAACACTTTTAAACCAAAGATTGTAATCTCTTCATTAACACTTGTAGAGGTTTTGTTCATTAGCATCCTCACTTTTGATGCGTGCGTGTATGGGCCCATGCAGCATTCACTTTTATACACGACTTCACCTCATCACCATGGCAACCCTGATTTGTGAAGATGTTTATTAGTATTCCCCACCGCTGCACGCTCTGTGTGTTTGTGTGCGTGTGACTGAGATTAATAATAGTATGTGCTGTAGTTATAGGTGCACAACAGTACCACAAACTCCATGCCCACTCACACAGACATGAGTGACCTTGAACCTGGACTTTTTGTATATGTAAGTCAAAGCCAATCCGGTGGGCTCATTGCTCAGGTATACACAGTACTCCTGTGTCTCTCTGCGCTCCGTCTCCGTCTGTCTCTCTCCCTGCAGAAACTGTTTACCATGACCGAGGGTTTCATCATTCACCACCTCATCTTCTGATCCCCTTTTTCGTCATCGGCTCGCCTCACTCTCTATTCTGCTCCCTATCCCCCCCCCCCCCTTAAGAGAAGTGCATTTTTCTCCTCTTCACAGAGTGTAGCTCAGCGGCAGCAGAAGCCTGCGTGAGCTAAAGTGCGGGTCATTTTTCATTGCTTTGACACAGAATGAATTCAATGACCGCGTCTTTCAAAATTCATGAATTCATGAATTTTCTCACTCAGGCTCCAGCAATTGTTTCCGGACTGTATCCACGGCACCATTTTGCATATGTGTACACATTAAGTTTCTTTTTCTAATTTCATTTCTATCTGTACACACTCTGGAGGGGGTGACATGAACACGTGCAGAGATAGAGGAGAGTGAGAGGAGTACGTGTGTGGTACGACAGAGAGGACGACCATCTGTACTGTAGTCTCTTGTGAGCTTAGAGCCTTCTATTATTCCTCCATATCTGCAGCGTCAATAGATGTCCTCTACATGCAGTGTGCCATTTTCTTAGACTTTTTGTACTCAAGAGTTCCAGACAAGACAAGATAAGATTTTATTGATCACAAGTAGGAAACTCACATGTTACAGCAGCAAATAAACAGGCAAAAAGGCCAGAAAGGATAGTACAAGAATTACATAATCAAAATAAAGAATTTAGAGAGATGGCAGCATGTGAATTACTACTTTGTGTTGTGGAAAGATTGCAAAGTAAGAACAAACACAAAAACTCTGTATTTTCTTTTATGCTTGCTGTCACAAAAAGGACTATTCTGTTTTTTCTCAGTGTAGCAGGACAAAACTTGAGTTTATTCATACATTTAGTCTAAAATGGAAACAACTAAGTAGAAGGAAATGGTGCCAGACTGCCAGCCTCACTGGATCGCCACTCTGTGTCTATGTCTCCATTCTCCCAGGAGATTTCGTGCCCAGTGGCAGACAACATTGCATCATGGAAGTGAGGCTTATAGGGAACCAATGTAAACACCGATCATGCCATTATTCTATAGCAATTATAGTGCAATCAACATTTACTTTAGAATGATAAGTTCAAGCAAAACACTTCTCTACTGACGTTTTAAGTGTTTTGCCAGATTTGTAGCCTTTGGATATGAGCTGCTGTTGCATAATATTTTGCATGTGTGTGAAAAATGTGAAATAGTGAAGATGACACTGAGAAATGTGTGTTACTAATTTAGAAAAAAACTGTAATATTCCCTATCTTGTGTTTAGTTTTTACAATCCCACTCCCCTCCGCTCTCCTTTATTTTTTATAGCACACAGAGCAGCAATAGTTTTTTTTAAAGTGCGTTTTGTCTTGTGCCGGGCGACAAGGAGGAGAGAGAGTGACAGATTATGGGAGACACCAGAGAGCAACCTCAGCTGGGATTCGATCCCAGAAGAGTAGGACTTCAGGACCCCCAAAAGTTGGGTCCTTAACTATTTTATTATTTCCACTTTGTTATTTCCACTGTTGCCCTGACTCTCCTGTCTCTTCCATTCTCCTGCATCTGTTGAAACATGTCGTCACTTAAGCTCTCCATTATAAGGAGGGAATATACATATATATGTATATATAATAATATATATATGTGTGTGTGTGTGTGTGTAAATATATATATATATACCTCTTCCTTGCATGAAGGATATATATATATATATATATATATATATATATATATATATATATATATATATATATATATATATATATATATATATATATATATATATATATTATAGCTTCATAACACCAAGAAAAGAAAACACAAAGGAAATTCATTTTTTCAGGGATACTAAAGTGCAGTGCAGATGAATTTTGAATTGGATGCAAATGAAAATGGAAAGTATTAAGAAATGACACATTCTGGCTCCTATTAGCCACAACTTCTAGCATTTTCCTAGCGGTGACAAAGAAAATAAGGCTTTTACAGTTATTAACAGTAATTTCAGCTATTTCAGGGGATTGCTGGGGGCCTACCGAGCACAGTTGCATTTGCTTCCTGATTTTGATGCATCCTCCACCCAGGAGCAAATCAGTTCACTAGTTCAACACTTCAGGACATATCAGAACATGTTCTGAATTGGCGCTCCCTCCAAGGCTCAAAATGGCATGTCCGAGGGTGGCCTGCAGCGTAAACTACTGGATCTGGAAAAAGCAAAATAATTGCAGGCACTGAAGCCCACATGTTCTGCCTGTTTTACATCCTTTACAGAATTACACGGTGGGGTGAGGGAAAGTCAACCAGCATAATGCTGAGTCCTGCTGCCTATACTTTGCCTGTCAAACTGCTAACAAGCACAAATGATTTTTTAATGATAGGCCCCTCTATCCCACAAAGCTGTCTACTCACAAACACTCACACACACAAACACAGCGCACATTGCACGCATTCGCTCCCACACACAACCATAATGAGTTTTATCAAGGGAAGTACATGCGGTTTAATGGATCACTGCAAATGCCATTCCCACTCACACTATTGTATTTGAGTTCCAACAAGATGCTTCTTTTCCCCCGGTGTCACTTATTTTTCTGAGAAACAACGTGCTGTGCATGAATACTCCAAATGATGATGTATCTTAGGTGCGGGAAACTAAAGTCCCTGCTGAGCAAAGACACGAGTGAAACTGCAGCTTCAACCATCCGATGTTTCAAACAAACAATGAGCATTTGTGAATCTGTGCAAATATATTCAGTGCGTGACCGGTAATGTTGCTCCAGTTGCCGGTGTGACAAGGAAATATGTTGAAATAATAGCAGCAGAAGTTTGGAGGCATATCATGCTTATCAGGAAGGAGAAGGATTTTACTGCTCTGGGAAGTTTAAGTGGTGGCATCATTTAACTTTTCCTTGTGGTGATGAAGAGATACAGCAGAATGTACACCTTATAAAACTCAGAGCTCAAAGGTGTCCTTAACGACTCTGTAAGGACACGCCCACACAGAGGTTAAAAGCCTGCAAACTCCCCTCCAGTTAGTTAGAACTGAAGAAGCTTCTTGGATGAGAGGTGAAACGTCTTAAAGAAACTGAAACAGTACCAGTTCCAGTTACCTATGATACAGCAATTACCATGACCTAGACAACTGAGAACCTTCATCAATACATTTTATAAAAGCAATCTCATATAAAGGAATGTGCCCTTACTTGTGTTTGACTGGCCAAAGCAGCACCGAACTTTGCTGCAAGTGCAGCCTGGTTCAGTTATTTTACCAGACATTCAAATGCATGAGACAACTGTCATTCCACTCAGGGACAAAGCAGGTCTGAACAAATATCTAAACAGTGTTGTTATTTCTATTTCAGTTAAAGGTGCACTTTGTAGTTCTGTGGAAGAAATTTTGATCAGGAGAGAAAAATCTTCATTGATTTTACACCTAAACAGACCTCAGAATTCCAGAACCCCGGAGTTCCGGAACCTCGGAATTCTGGAATCCTGGAACCCCGGGATTCCGGAACCTCGGAATTTACAATGTTAAAATCCTGAGTTTGACTTTTTTGTCCAAAACTACATAGTTCCCCTTTAACACAGACCTATTGTCATCTGAATTTGATTCAGCATACCAAAAAGAAATGAAAAATAGGCAATCATTTTATCATGCAGGCCATAACTACTCAATTTCCCGCCCATGGCTCGAATGTGGCCCTTTAACAACCTCAATCTGGCCCTTTGATTATTTCATTCAAAGTCGAAAGACCCCATTCAGTCTGTTGTTAACTGCAATGTAAAATCTGACAAAGTCACTTTACCTAAAAGAAAATTGAGGAAATCGATCAACTCAAAATTAACAAGTAAAGGAGATTAATCATTTTAAGTTGTTTAAACGTTTTCACTCGTACAACTTAAATTTAATAGTCTACTTTACTTGGTAATTGTGAGGTAATTGGTTTCGCGACTTTTTCAAAATTTAAGGTGCACAGAAATACTCTTATTTCATTCAAAACCCAGGCTGCTTAAAGGGGAACTGAGTACTTTTGGAAAAAGAAATTCAAACTCATAAATATTTACAATATTAATGAGGTTATAATTCAAACTCAGAAATATTTTTATTTTTTTCCATAACTGAATAAACAAGCTGTTCTCAGAGGTAAATAAGGTCCCCAGAACACTGTTTGAAGCTAGAAAGGTGCAGGGTCCGCCACATATAAACAAAGTGAAATAGTATGAAATTGTGTTGTCCTTTAAGGCCAGTTTGTTTATTCAGTCATGAAAAAGAAGAGTTTGTTCATTTAGTTTGTTTAGGTATAAAAAAAAATCAGTCAATGAAGATCTTTCTCTTCTGATTAAAATTTCTTCCCCAAAACTACACAGTGTACCTTTCAACAGATGGAATTTAGGGACGTGAAACTGAATTAAAAAAATATGTTAAGTGTTCTATTTATATTGTGTTTATTCAAAACAAAACTATACTTACTGTGCTCGGTTCTCTCCCTTCCCTCCCTTTCCACTCTGCCCTTCGCTTTATTAGTGAAAAGTATTCCAGGAAGCGTCATGCTGCTTTCATCCTATAGCACATCTACACACACACACACACACACACACAAACCCATCGTTAACCCATTTTTCAGTCATGCTCCGTCATGTTGTGCATGTCTTTTCTCTCTCTTGTTATTGCTATTCCACTCAATTTTCATTTGAGTTTGACTCAGCGTGATTTAAGCACTCCTTGTACATCTCGTGTTCTATAATCCTGTGTTCTCTTATTCTCCTTCGCTTTCTCACATACACACACACCATCGGATGTTTTTCTTTTCCAAACTGTTTTGTTTCTCCACTTTCCTTCCTTCCTTCCGCTCTGTTCGTTGCTCTCTTCCCCCTCTATTAGTGACAAGCATTCAGCATTCTAAATCCTGCTGCTTTCACCTTATAGCACAAACTGATTCAGATACACAACAAATTCATATTGAACGCACAGATCGACTGACAGCCGATTGTGCCGACCATGAACAGACACAGATGTGAGCAGCCAAAGGCAGCTGCATGGGTTCAAAAACACACATTAACGTGCGTTATAAGCTCAACAATGACAGCGTGGTACCAAGAGAAAGGCATCAATCTGATCATAATGCAGCGCCACATTTGTCCCTACATCTGTCATAATATCATGTAACAAACATGCGATTGGTTTTTCTATTTATGGAATAACTGAGATGGATTTTCATGTCTGCTTCAAGCCGTCGCACCAATCCATCTTTCTTTGAGCACATGTAGATTGCCACAGCATCGGGCTCTGTCTACGGCTGATGGTGATAAGGAGTGATTGGATTTTGCATGTGTAATCACTGGTTATGGGATGTTAATTGTACAGAGCAGTGGCCTGTGGGATGTAACATTAGATATGTGAGACATGCACATACAAACACACACATGCACACACTCACACTTTGATGTTGTGTAAGTGCTTCCACGTAGCGTTTGTTTAGACTAGAAGATGTGTTTGTGGCCCAATTATTGTCATTGTGGTTGGATGGGATGATTTGCATAAAGACTAATCCTGATTGTGATTGTGAAGTAGACGCTTTGCTAGTGAGCAGTTCAGTTCGGGATGATTTGCTGACTGATGTTAAAGAACCCATGTGCTCTACTCTCTCAGGGCTGCTGGAGTTCTCTCCCGTCCTCCTACGATACTTCATCTCAGGTATGGGTTCAATGACTAGACGTAGATCCTGTAGCACTGTAGTGTAAATTACCATCAGATTAAAAAGATCCCTAGTGTTATGTATAGTAAAGAAAGTTCCTTTTGTCATCCCTTATGTCAAGTGGGAGGAAAAGACAAGGAAGCAAAGAAGACGAGGATTGGTAATACTCCCTGATGTCTTTTTTGGGTGCCTCTTTAGTTGGTTGGATGCTTGGCAAGCTGTAGCCTAGAAGCTGAAACCACCTGTGGAGTTATTCACTCGCCTCTGCTGTCTGGTCCAATCCATCTGTTTGCCTGAGTAGAAGTATAGAGCCTTTCACCACTTCCCCGGCTAAGTTTCCTTTCAGGGCCCTCCCCCTCCTCATTACTTTCAGCGCAACTCTCGAGTTCTCGGCGAGGCTGTGAAGAGGAGCCGTGAAGATCCAGCAGACGATTTTCATCTGTTTAATTCCTCTCTCTCTGATTGCGTCCGTACGCCTGATGAGTCACAGTTAACCCAGTCACACAGCTGCGCGATTCCCAGCGCATTGATTCATGCGGCTCGCCGCCACAATGCCAACCTCTCTTCACTCGCCTCTTCCTTTCCCCTCCCTCACAAACTGCTAATGAAGTGAATCACAACTGTTTTTCCCCCGATCCCTTTACCCCAACAGCTGATGGTGAGCGATTGCATCCACAATACTCTTTTAATTAGTATAGAGAATAAATTGGTTGAGCATGCCTTTTTCCTTAATTGCTTTTTCCTCAGCTTGGATTTAATTGGGCTGCAGCACTGTTTATTGATCTCCTTTGATGTGCTTTAATTTGGATAATTTTATATATTTATTTTGGACGTGACGAGATGGTTTGTCTTGAGGGGGAGAGTGTTAGGCAACGGGACCGGTACTGCAGCAGACTGCAGTACACTCAGTGAGCCCGGGGTCCAGTGTGTGATGGCAACTAGGTGGGGAGATGATCAAACCCAGAAGGCAGAAAAGCAGCTCCACTACAGTCTGAGAGGTCTCAAGTGAACAGCTCTTTGATCTCACATCAACATCTCATGAATGCCAATGCGGAGCAGTAAAGTGAGGGAGGCAAGCCTTCTGAGCCAGCCTTAACAGGCCTGCAGGCCAGTACATATTCCTTCCAGCAGCTAGTTTGTAGTTGGTGCCTGATTCACGCTGCGTCATCTCTCCCCCTCCTGCCTGCCACAACAAAGACCAATTTTCAGCCTCCGCCTCCATAGTTTCATAATTAGTGTGCTTCTCTGCGTGTGATTGTGGGTTTGTTTGCTAGATATGTGTGTGCGTTTGCAAGCATTTGTTTGTGTGTCTCCATTTACTCCATGCACTTATATTGCTCTCTACCTGTGTAACTCCACTTTCTCCGTCGCAGGGGGGAACTTCACCCTGGCCGAGCTTGGAGTGTGTGAGCCAACTCCCCCTCCTCACCCCGCCACCGTTCCCTACTGTCCTGACCTGGGCCTCCTCCAGAGAGGATACTCTCTCAGCGCCGGCTCTGACGCCGACTCGGACCCCGAAGGGCCGCTGTCTCCCGAAAGAGCCATCCAGCTGTGGGCCGGACGAGGAAGGGTAAAGTCCCGCCGCAGCTCAGGAGTGTCCAGTCACGAGAACTCGGCCCTCACCCTAACCGACTCAGAGAATGACAACAAATCTGACGACGAGTCAGGTAGGACTCTTGAAAACGGGGTCAAGAGGTTATGTGTATATCACAACAGAGGCCCATTGATTTGAAAGGGAGAGTAATGCTTTGTGAAGGAGTGAGAACAAATTGGGGAGGATGCGTTGGACTGGTACAGTCTGATAGTCAATGTTTAAAGAGATCACGATCGAGAATGTAAAGTATATCTTACACACATTTGTCGATATTGTTAAAATCATTAGACCACCTCTCAAACAGACAGCCATTATATGAATTGCGAGTGAGTTGGATTTATGGATTGAGTCTGTTTCTGATCTGAAGAACAGTGGTTGGACCCCCCAAGAGAGCCATCCTTATTTTCATCAATAGCACTTAGCCAAAGCCTTCTAACTCTACCCTCTTACACCACTTATCTGCTGAGATCTCACCACTGGTCTGTCAGTCTTCAAAAAAATCTTTTTGGGAGACAGCAACACTGTAGCATTATAACTATAGTGATCCAACACGGAGATGCAGTCAGAGAGAATCTGTTCTCGACTTTTCAAGTACATCCTTTCTTTAAGTCTCCACGCAGAGTGTGAGAGTGTGATGTTCCCAGAGGGAAATCTCTATCCTCTGGCAACTTTGTTTATTGCCAACTTCCTATTTCCTTGTTAATCCTGACGCAGTCGTAAACCTGCGTGCAAGCTTCGCCGAGGTGTCAATGGAGGTTAATGAAAAGTGGATGGAAGGAAAAGCAACAGTCTAATTAATTGAAATCTCGGCAGCCGCACATATCAGCTGTGGATCAACCTCCGTTGGACTGCGGGCCTCCGAATCACAGACAACTTCTGTCGACTGATCAAACTACTC
Organism: Pagrus major; assembly: GCF_040436345.1. Taxonomy (NCBI): domain Eukaryota; kingdom Metazoa; phylum Chordata; class Actinopteri; order Spariformes; family Sparidae; genus Pagrus; species Pagrus major. The sequence goes on along the minus strand of NC_133232.1, from coordinate 19,529,737 downwards.
AACACCTATTAAACACGTCAAGAAACACCTTCCCTGAGATGCGCCTCTCATCCCATCACCCGATAATTGCTTTGTGGTTAATTACCAAGCTAATCTTGCAGCCGCAGATATCAGCCGCAGACACCGCTCTCACTCTCTCTGTCTAAGGGCCAGGAGAACGCCATTGAGCGCTCTGCCGCCCGCATTTCCAGACCTTGTAAAATTAGCTTCTTAATCCAGCACTATATTGTGATAATCATTTGCCTGCAGTATGATGTCACTGAGTGTTGATTGTTGCGAAGATCAAAAGTTGTTTTTTATTTCGTCTCCAAAAAGAAACTTTGTGAAAAAGTGTTGTTCCTGGATATTTTTGTGCTCCTAGAGGGTCTTGTCTGTTTGAAAAATTTATATTGATGATTCTATCAAATCAAAGTCAATTAAATTCAAAGCCAGACATCAAAACTTTGCCTTCTATAGAAGCGTTTCAGGGTTAGGAACCATTGGCTCGCACCTTTAGGCTCATCTTATAGTCTCACAGACCAGAGATTTAGATCAGGCTTCTGCTTCGCCGTCTCCGCCAGCATGAAGAGATCAGAGGCAGCGCGGCAGCCTGATAAAAGGACCAGGTGTGTGCGTGTGTCTGATCAAGTCAATTCGTTAGTTACTTAGTCGCTCTGAATGAGGAAATCTCACCGTTCCTTCCTGCATCTCCCTCCAAACAGAACATCTGATACTGGAGGCACGTCACACCTCAAAGCACCCTGAGGAAAGATTTCACTCCCACTAGACTTAACCAGCGTGTGCGCCCCGAGCAGTGTGGGTTCGGAATTTGCAAGTGTGTGCATGTGTATGTTACCGAGTCTGTCATTGTCTTTCTATATGCTATTTTGTCTGTCTGCGGGTGCGAAAGTGTGTATGAGCCTGAGCCCTGTGTGTGTGTGTGTCGAAGTGTGAAACAGGAGCAACGGGAGTGTCAAAACAACAGGAGGAGGATCTGAGGGTCTAATAATAGAGATTGACAGAGGCAGACAGAGAAACAACATCATAAACACATGCTAACAAATCAAAAAGACGGTGACGTGCTAAAACACCAAACAGCAAGCTGCACCACTCTCATCTCGCAGCGTCTCTAACAAGCTTCAGAAGTCTCACCTCCACTTGCTTCTCCTCCTCCTCTTCATCTCCCCTCCTCTCCCACCTTTCGTCTTCATCTTTCAAGCCTCTTCTTCTGTCTTCTCCTCGCTCAAGCTGCGCCTCTCACCATCCCTCGTTATGCTCCTGTCAGTGCAGCTTGCCAGCGTGACTGACAGGTGTCAGTTTAAGGGTCTAGGGTTCCCCTTCAGGGCAGGAGCGTGTGCGTGTGGATGAATGTGCGCGTGTGCCCTACTGCAGATTTCACTACCAAAATAGAAAGCCCAGGGAAATGGTGACAGATATCACAAATCTCAGGGAAAGTACTATTTGTGTTTGTGGGAGAGTCTGTGTGTGTGTGTGTGTGTGTGTGTGTGTGTGTGTGTGTGTGTGTGTGTGTGTGTGTGTGTGTGTGTGTGTGTGTGTGTAGAAGCTAGTTTTTGTGTCAGCAAAGCAACTGACTGTTGATGGATGATTTCGCGGATTTCTTTTTCCTCCTATCTTTTATCTTTATTACTCAATTTTTTTGGTTTAATAATAATAATTAATGAGCTACAAATGAACTCCAAACTAAGTTAAAACATTTGGACTTTCTTCCCACTTTTCAGGGTGCCTGACAACATGTGCTATTTTTAAATGTTTGATTATTGAGGGGTTAAAATATCTGAAAAAAACAAACAAAACACAACCCAAGTCGATAACAAATTAAAGAGTGTGATCCTTTGGATAGATAGCAGTCTTTCAGTCACAGTACCTGGTGCCTTTTCTAGTCTCAACACAATTAGCACCATACACACACCTAATGTAAACAACAAGACAGAACTTTTGGGCCATTCATGTGTATCTGTACATGCACTGGACAGAGGGGGACATGATATCAATATAAAGAGTGAAGATTTGAAATATAAACTGGCATCAGAACAAGCATAGTGCCCAACCAAAGTGGTAAACATGTCTGCCATTGTATATTTTTCTGCTCAATTAGGCCTTTTTTCTATGATACTTACACATGTATACACGCACAGTTTTAACATTTGAATTCAAACACAAGCTCTTGCAAACACAAGCGGCTGGGCAACACAGCTGGAATGAATGCTATGATACCAATGAGTATCTTTGTTCTGATATGAGTATTATGTATATTTCAATAAATCAAATGTATGCAAGACTGCGTGAAAAGCAAGATAATAAAATGGGCCATTTGTTTTTGTTGAATTTGGAATTAGAATATTTTAATATTTTATAATTGATTCATGGAGTTTGCACAGTTGTCATTGAGGACGATAAAAAATGTGTTTGGGACTAACAGTGATCACCCCGGGACATCTCCCCAATGAAAATGATTTTTATATGTATGCACAAAATGTTTAATTATCATTTAGTAATGACAAACTGAACCGAGCGCGGAGCACGTCCTCTCATGCTGTTACCATAGTCGCTGTCACTGGCTGGCTCGCATAGTCAGCGCGACACCTAAGACAAATACAACACATTAAGGACACATGCAAAGTCTATCAATATCAATACTAGCTATGTGCAGTTTGGACATAAACATTTTTTGAAAATTCAGCCTTTTGGGACCGTTTACATTCACTTCAGAATAGTTTAAAATTGTTTCAGGACTTCTGGAGCCGTGTTCAGTTATCAAAATGGTATAATATGAGAGCTTTGTTCACGTTATATCTTTTATTTATTTAATTTATGTTATCTTAATCCTCTGAGAACACACTGAGGGAGAACCCTGATTTACAAAGGTGCCGTACAGACAAACAATAAAGCAGCTGCAGCTAGAATCCTTAAAGAAGCTATGAGGTAACAATAAAGGAAGATGGTTTTGATGGTTTTAATAAGCTGCTTTGAATCTTTCATTTGGATGGTTGAGCTTTATAAAATAATGATAATGCAATGTGATAACGCTCAGTACAAAAGTTGATTAATAGTATTACTGAATTATCATCCAACTAATACCAATATAGACTCGCAGGCAAATACACTGATTGGCTTTTAAATCCCATAAAAACTTTAAGACTTTCCAGAATAACAACAGAACAGCAGATATCCAGTGACAATAGTGTGCATGTGTACAAGTCACTCTTCAGTAATGTGGTTCACCTGTGTAGACATTTCCTCTGCAGACCTCTGGCCCCTGTTAAATCAGTTTCTAAACTAAGATTCTGCGAAATTATTTTTTCATTTGTTTTTTTTCCATTTACTGCTAAATTCCAATTACCGACAAGAATGTAAAGCCTTTTAAATTAGTTTCCTAAATGCAACTCAGGGATTTCAAAGTTTTCTACATTCAGCTTTATTGTCGAATATTGAATAAAGACACTTCGCTTTTATTGCCCCTTCCAGACACTATTAAAATAAAGAGACTAGAACGTTGACTTGGCAGAGCCAATACGAGTTTCATTTGCACAAGCAACACAGTGAGACAAACAAATATGGGCATAGAGAGCAGCACTGGGAGATTTCATTTTGGCAAAGTGGAGGAAGAGATTTACTGTCACACTGTGCACTGCCTCGTAAAATGTCCGTCTGGAAACACAGGCAGGAGAATAGGAGCGCTTGTAAATTGCCCCGGCAGTGCCTGATGGCCGCATCCGAACTGCATTGATCAGGAGGGAGAATGATTAAAACATGCATTAGATGAAATAAGATCAGGCTTTGACATTGATTTAAACCTGAAGCCTAGGGCAGACTTTATGGCCACAATCCATAGTCCAGTGCTCTAAACATGCGTGTGTGTGTGTGTGTGTGTGTGTGTGTGTGTGTGTGTGTGTGGCTCCATATGCCTCTGTTTCTCCCTCTCATTAAATAGCAGCCTGTTAAAGAAACAGGCTGAATTTAATTCAACTTCAACATTGTTTTCCGTCAATAAATCTTGGCTTTACTCATACGGCAGACTTTATAAACACAGACACACACTGGCCGCACACTCCACAGTCGAGACCCGGCCCAATCACACATGCATGCTGATTAGCTCCTTTCAGACAATCTCCCTCTCCTCCTTCCTTCTCTGGCCCAATCTCTCCATCTGCTCGACTGGATAATAAATCATAGGTTAGTATTGTGACGTATGTGACAGGATGTATTAATCTCGTAATTAGAGAATGAAAAGGTGGCGCTAAATTTAGTCTGGCCTTTCTGCCTAACCCTGCCCCACGTCTGGGCCTGCTCAGAGGGCTGGTTTCCCTCACTGGTTCCCAGAAACTGGTGTGTGTTAATACATTTTTGCATAAACTTTATGCTAATTCTCTTTTTTTGACAAAGCAGAAAACTTTCAAAATGCCCCTTAAAAACATCTGCTGTCAAAAGTTTTTTCTTTTTTTTCCTGGAGCTGTAATTACGTTTTATAAAAGCCGCGTTGGGCAGAGTGATTCCTGATTAACTAATCAAATCTACTAGCACAGGTGGCAGAGTGCCTGCACCCGCTCTGTCCTCTTTATTCTCTTTTTGGCGTACCGCACAATCCCACCATAAATCAAACCAAATCAACCAAGTCAGCCGATGTGTTGTTACTTTAAGAGAATATTTGGAAGTGGAGCACTGAAAGGATTGTCTTGTAATCAAGGTAATTTAAGATATTGTTTAATTATGGTCATTTTGATTTTGAATAAAAAGCGCTCTATACTTTTGGGCGCAGCTTATAATTATACGTCGAACAGTGATCGTAAGAACCCTTTTATTCCCCACCGCAGCCACTTTCAACACCCGTAACCTCGCCCATGCAGCTCCTGTCAATCAAATTCAAGCAACACTTATGGAGTCGGACTGGTAGGGTCCCCCAAGACCACTGCTGTCCCCTCAGGGTCTGTGTGAGTGTGTGTGAGTAAGAAACCGAGAGTGAGAGCTTGTGTGCGTGTGTTAGGCGGGTTGGGGGCATTAGCCTCTGATTGAGTTTTCAGAGAGCAACGTGGGGTGCGAAAGGCTCGACAATGGTCTAACAGAATTAGTAGCTTGTGATGAATGGTGTGTGAGAGCAGCACTGACAGCTCGCTTTCAGAAACACACACGGGCCGTGAGTGCTCGCACGCGCGTGTGTGTGCGTGCATGTACGCCTCCATACTTCACCCACTGGTTCAAGGACTTTTTGTCCATGCGGCGAGAGCTACGCATGCCGGAATGAGCAAAGTAGTGTTGGACGCACACGCCTACACATGCACGCTCATGGAGTGGATCTGTATACGTGTCCGTCTTCGGGTTAAGCCCGGGGTTTGAAAAATGCCCTGCAGTCAGGATCAATAAAGATCGGTCTATTCAACATACTGAACACAGCGTTCGTACATGCTCACACACTCGCGCAGACACAGTGATGAATAAAAAAACAAACATTCCCAACCCTCTTTGTGTGACTCAATAAAGACATTGTTGGAGCAGAGTTGATATTGAAGTGAAGGCCGACACACACAAAGACAGAAGCACACAGGAAAGCAGGTGCACACACACACACACACACACACACACAAAGATGCATAAGAGCACTGTTTAATAAAAGCCCTGGGATATTGATCACAGTAGATGGATGCTAACTCACATTAAAGGGAGGGAGCCTGGAGTGATAGAGAGAAGAGAAGAAGAAGAAGAAGAAGAGGAAGGCATAAACAATGAATAAATGGAAAGGAAGAGATGAGGGAGGGATTTTCATATTAAGCTGACAATGACAGCATTGAAAAACCGTGTTAATGTGAGTTCTTGGTGTTCGCATCTGCAGCGAGGGCCCACCCATACTAACAGTATTATCATCAGGTAAAAGAGAGTCACAGGGGCGACGATTTCTTTGGCGTCGGACTTGTAACTTGCTGACGACTGTGCTGCTGCCCTAATAGGGAATTTAGTTAGCTGTAATGGCCTCTCATGCCATCTTCAGACCTGCCGGAGGAAGAGCGAGGAAAGAGAGAGAGAGAGAGAGAGAGAGAGAGAGAGAGTGAGAGAGATGAGCACTGAGAGCAAATTGAGAATTCTCCAGCCAATTATGAGTGATCATATTTTCCTCTGCATGGTGCTGAAACTACTTTTGTAGTTTAATGGTCGGCGCTTTGCTTCCTAATGAAGGCTGGAGGTATCAGATTGAGAGTCAGAATGGGGAAAATTGCGGTGGGTGATGGGAGGACGGAAGGCCGCATTCACATTTTTGTTTATTTTTAACCATATCTTGTACACCATGTACTTTTGTTCCGTCCGGTTTCTCTTTTGCTTTGTTTTGTTTTCCCATGCTTTCTTACTTGATTTGTCATAATCTTTATTTGTTGCTTTTTTTCCTATCTTTCCTAAATTCCTTCTCCTCCAGCTTACCTAGATGATGAGGAGGATGACGATCCGTTTGGAGACTATGTAATCAGTAAGTCTGACTGTGGCCTCGCTCAGATTACTCAGCCCACCGAAGGCCTTTGTTGTGTGTGATTGTGTTTGATGTGATTTTGTGCCCCTTGCTGTATTTTGTCTGTGTGTGTGATTTACTGTTTTGTCTATAAGTTGATGTTTTTATGGAAGAGGCTGTTGCACACAATATAATAGCTTCTAACTGGGCTCCAGCTGAGAGAGGACAACATTATCCGAGTCGGTTCAATGGCTTGCTCTTTGTGGAAGTATGATTGCACATATTACTGTAATTGTTGTAATATTCACATCTACTGTACAATCGAAACAGTAGATTTCCTGCAGTACATTGTTAAAAGTTGTCATGATATTGGTGTTGTCGGTAGAGAGAGGGGCAGTGAAGTAATTGGTTTCTGTACATTACTCTTGTTCCATCTGATACAAGGGGAAGCCATTGTTCTTTTTCACATGCCTCATCTGCATTTACGAGCTCCTTTCATTATGATCTTCCGTTCATTAGCACACGTCCAACTGGTTAATCTCTTTGCACTTGATCAGAGAAAATTTCCCAGAGGGTGCATTTTTTCTTTCCCTCCTCCGCTATCCGAAAGTCAGCCGTATTTACTCGTGTCCCGGAGATTGTTTGTCTCTATGAGCGTGAATTAGTGTTAATGTTTGTGTTATTGGACTGTGGAGTTTTCATTTGTTTTCATTAGTAGGATCAGAGTGGTGGCGGGTGTGAACGGGATTGTGTAGTAGAAAAGCAAGAAAATAAACCTAAGTGTGTGTTAGCAGGTGAAGGTTATTTCTTATGCCGTTTGGCCTGTATTTTTTGCACATATTATGTACGTGTTGGATTTAATACTTATAGGTCATGACATTGGGGTGAATAGAAAGGTAGTAAGACATTCATGCACATGGCAGCAAAGAGCTGCGGAGATGATAGAGCACAAGTCTTCTTGCTTGGGATCAGGTAAAGGTTAATCTTCTTGAAGCAGCTTTGAATATATAGAAAGGGGAAGTGAATTCATGTTTTACAGCACACGGTCACAAGGCCACACATTTACAATAGGTACACACATGCATAGATACATACATCAATACATACAAGCGTTTATTGTCGAATATTATATCGAATATACAGACAACATGTATCCAAAAAAGTGCTTGATTTGAGGACATGAATAATGGAGGTGAATGACACTTTTGAGTAAAACTGCTGTTAATATAAATTCAGACTTCTGCACTTCGGGTTAAATTAGGACACTTATATGAGGTGAAGTTATTACAGCTGATATTTACTGATGTTAATTTCCCTCTAAGCCTTATTTCATTGCTCTCTCTCTGTACAAACACGTCAGAAATATACTGTTTACTGTGCACAGTTTCCTTGGTATCTGTTGGGTAAATATTCCATGGAAATGATATCTTTAATGCATCATACAGACGCTACACAGTGTACAATAACTGGGAAGGAAAACATCTTCACCCATACTGTATTGTGATAAGTTTAAGCATCAATGTAAAGTCATTTTAGATTCAGCTTTTAGATAAAAGACTCATTTTACTCAAGATGTGTCACAGATAATTAAAAGTGACAATAGAAGATACAGACAAGTGCACAAATCAAAAGCTCTCATTCTCCTACCACCACATCTGCAATTATTAAAGCAGTATTTCATTTTTGGTACATTTGAAGTTTTTAGCTCCTCAGCAGCATTCAGATTCCAACAAGAGCTACCCAGGCTGACACCACAGGGTTTATAGATTTATGTCTCAGTTTTATTTAAAAATTGAAATATGGAACACTCAGGTTTGTAAGAAGTCAGGCCAAGCATACACAATGAAATATTATTGTTACTTATTTTTGTCTGAAACACAATAATAACAAAAACACAATAAGATGCAGCAATTATCGAGCTATCAACCAAGTCAAAGATGCATACAGAAGTCACCTGTCCAAAGAATGATATACAACCCACCAGTGACTGTAGAGGACATCAGGCTACACCCTCATTAATCTTCTGAACCGACAGAGAGGCATTGGTGTTGGTGCTCGATACACACAGGCTCAAATGACAGCCATTACTGGTACATCAACTGATCATTATCAACTCATATACTGGTTTTGCCTTCAACAATATGAACGTGTTTGACTAAGCCTATATCAGTATTCCTTAGCTTACACATTTGATTTGGGTTTACCTGTACAAATTACATTTGATATAGATATCCATTGTGCCCAGACACTGACAGTTACTTTTCTTGAAGTGTCATGACGAGGTTGACATTTTTGGTTCCATCCAAATGTCTCAACAACTATTGGATGGATTATCATGAAATTTGCTACACACATTGATTTGGTCATATCCTGACCTTGTTTTGTTCGCATTCCTATTAGCATCAGTTGCACTTTGTGTTTGGTGCCAATTAGCAAATGTTAGTATACTAACATGCTAAATTGAGATGGTGACCATGGTAAAACCTACCTGCTAATCATCTGATGCTGATATTGATATATGATCTATACAGGCTCTTAATCTCTTTAAACATATGGTATCAATTAACTGCTAACAGATGAAAGAACATTAGCTCCATCATCAGATACTTTGGTTGTAAATACATCATAAAACTGACAGCTTGTCTGACATACTGAACAACAACAACACAATTTAACCACAACACAATGTAAACATACACAAAAGAATACTAAATGTTTCATGTATTTTGTAGTGCTTCATTGTGCTCTCAGATTTCACAGTTTCATGTAAATATGTTGTTTGTTGAATAGCTTCATTTTACATACAGAGAGCTTATCAAAGGAGAACCAAGCACCGGTAATTCATCAAAGATAATAATAGCTTTATTTATGTAGCACCTTTCAAGATGGCATAGAACTGACATAGGTTGAAATGATGAGATGTGTTCACAGTCAGTAGTATGACTGGAAACAAAGCTGTGTGTGGGTGTTATGTGAAGATGATAGAAAGGACCTTGAGCTGGAACCTCCGTGATCTTTAGAAATATTGTCACAACATTACAGCTGTAGATATATTGGATCTGTCCGATCTCCTGTGGTTAAAAGATGCTGCGGTATGTGAAGACATAAAGTTTGCAACCCATGTGTTTTGCATGACAACCAAGCCCAGTATGACGGGGGTAACAGTCCGGAGACTGCTGACGGATCACAAACTGCATTTATTGTTTGGAAGTTAGCTGCCGTAGTGTCCCGGAGAAAAATCCTGGGGGACAAGTAGTAAAAAAAAAAAAAAAAAAAAAGTACAAGCAGTAGAGGGCAATTTTTATGAGAGTAAATCAGAGTGAATAGCGGAGAGAAGCTGTGGGAGACCAGATATCATTCAGAGGTTGTTTTTGTAATTTTGAGAAGGAACGGTTCCAGCAGCTGTCACTTTATTGTTCCAGCATACAAATAAAAAAGAAATGAGAATCAGTATCATCATCAACAGAATGGAATCTGTTAGAAATAGTTAATAAACCTTCTCTTTACATGTTTTAAAAATAGCACACATCCAGCACATGTTCATTCAAGCAAAGTCAGCTCCCCTTCGCTGCCCCGTTAGCTTTTCCACTGTCTCTACATCAACATGTAGCAGCTGTGCTTGGCTGTTCAGCGCTTCCTCCTCCTGCAGAGTGATTATGACAGGCTGATTGGTGTTTTGTTTTCTTGGGGATGAGAAGATCAATGCGGGGCTGATAGGGAGGGCTGGGCCACCAGTGGAAAGAAAGGATAAGAGCGAATGGGGATGAGGCCTTGTCGCTTTCGAGTAGCAGACAGGGATCAAGAGATTTTACGAGAGGAGAGGATGGAGTTAAAAGCAGATGATAGAAAGACGACGGAGCCGGGAATTTGGGGGGATTGAAAGAGAGGATGGAGAGTGATGGATAAAGAAAGAGGGGATCCGAGGAGGAGGAGCGATTGCGAGGAAGATCCAGATTTAACAGCACAGTAGAAGAGATGGTTGAGGATTAACATTCTGTGACTGTCTGCAAGCGCCGGGATAATCTCTGACGTCCTGCAGAGCGCTGTGGGAAGCCCCCTGCTGCCGTGGGGGTTGAGGCCTACCACCAGGCCTGTCACTGAGTGTGTATGACTGTATGCGCGTGTGTGTGTGTGTGCTCATGTGTGACTCTCGGTCTAGGTGTGGCAGGTGGAATGAGGTGCTGATTCCAGGCCCCCCGCCATGGAGCACTCTGAGCGGCTTGATGGATATGCCCCATGGGTGGCAAGAGGCAGGCGTGGCACAGGCGTTTTTCTTCACTGCCATGATTGCCCTATAGTCCAGAGCTGCTTTATCTCCCACTCTTCAGTTTTCCTCTATGATTTACAAGGAGGGAAAAAAAAAATCTGTGATCCAGCACTGTAAGTGCACGCGTTTTCCTTCCGTATGCAGGGAGGAGGAGTCCGTGGATTGCTCCTTACAGAGTTTTAATCCATATTGATTTGTGCTTCATGCTGTCTCATCGAATGGAGCGCAGCGCCGCGGGGCACCACACAGCATGGTGAGGCATGGCATGGCGTTACCTAGCAGGTCGCTGCTAGCCAGTGTTTGTTTATGTGTGAAACAAAGAGAAAAGAGAGAGAGAGAACCTATTGGATACAGTCTAATAACAAAGTGCAACATTTTCAGTGAGGGACACAGCCAGGCATGTGGCACAAACACGTGGAGCATCCAAGGGGAATTGTAAGGTGTTCTTACATAAATCTGCCACCTTTTCTGTTCAGGGGATCGACATGTGGAATTCCTTACGTGCAGAACTCAAACTGGATCGTGATCATTGTTCTGTAAACTCAAACTGACAGGTTTTGAAGAGGGATCAGTCATTATTTATTCATTATTATTTACTTGTTGAGTTATGAGTTTTTTGTTCTTAATGTTCATATTTGCTGTTGCTCTATATTTTAAAGGCCCTTTTAGCGACAGGCATTGCAGATATGCCGAGGCAATAAATGCTGTGGTGTGTGGCATTGATTTATACTACTTTTTGTCCCTATACAAATAATAAATTAGTACATTAACACCTATAGCACACATGCACACACCTATAGAATGTCATTGTTAGGTTATGATTAAAAGGGCTGTCGCGCTATTAATTCCCTATTCACGGATACAAGCTACAAGGACGAGTATGTAGCTTGTGTGTGTTAAGCATTAAGCACCACATTTACATAATTAGCTCTTATTGAAAGGTTATTTTCTTCCTTTAATGCTATAATGCTTCACAAGAGAGTAGTCATTTCTGAAGCAATGTGTTGCCACGCATTGTTTTCTTCTTCAAGTTGTTAACAACAGCCGCAATGCAAAGCGGAGTCTGAGGAGGGAGCGTCAGTACTTCCTGATAAAATCAATGTGATTGCTTGTCACATCTCATAGGACATTTTGCATAAGATTTATAGTAGGGGACTTTCAAAGAACTGCCAAAATTGGTGAAGCAGAGGTCAAGATATCTTGAGAAAGTCAAGCTTCAAAAAAGTCTGGATTTGATGGACTTCCATCAAAGCAGTTCAATAGCATCTTTCATTAGATCTTCGCAACAGTGACTAGTACATGTCCATGTCTCTCAAACTCCATAAAGTATCATCTTCAAAAGGTCAGGACATCATCAGGGTTATTTTCTCAAACCTTCGAGAGCTCATTCCAAAGCCTCAGAAACCATTATAAAACTACTGAATACTTCTTGTCACATCAGGTAAACTGATCTTAATGTGTAGAATTGGTGCAGTCGGTCTTCTATTTTCTATCTCAGAGGAAGAAAGGAAATGTAATCACGGTCTATTTTTCCTCTATTTCCAGTTTCCCACCAGCATTGATCTATCAATCCTCTGAGCTTGTCAGAAGCTGGCGTTCCCACTGTGTAGTATGCGATATGGACCACCTCATGTTATGTATGTATCGCATTCTAACTGTGTGCATTCGAAAACTAACCCATTTGCTCAGCTCCTGCATGGATACCAAGCGAGCACACACATCCTGATTAAAACCACACTGTTCAGCAGAAAAAAAGCAGCAGCACTGATGTCAATATTTCTGTTAAAACCGTTTCTTCTCCACTCAATATTTGCTTTAAGAGGTTGGCTTTGTTTAGTGAGGAGTCAAATGGGAGGAAAGAGAATAGATGAATAAATCTATATTAGAGTCTCTAACCCCTGATTGTGCAAGTCCTCTTGTTTTGCCACTTAATACTCGGTGCTGGCTAATCATCAGACAAGTATCTGACTTTATCTTCCATCTCCATAACCGAGCATGGAGACAGCCTGGCATCTCAGCTGGTCCCAAATCTCCCTTTCTGAACCCTTTCCACGGGTAAGCCAAGTATCAGTTGTACAGAGATTGGAGCTCAAGCCCAGGAAAACAAAGGAATATGACTTTTTGGATCTTTATCAGCCGTTAGGGTTTTGCCATTTCCTTCCCCTCTTGACAAAGCAAATAGGAGCATGAGAAGTGTTTTAGTCTGCAGCCACTGCTCTCCTTCTCCTGGTTGTTGCACTGAAAGCTTGTTCCACTTTATGCAACAGCCTACCTGCCCCACCAGTTAGAATCAATAGTACACCCTGGTCACCTTCATACCTAATCAATGGGTCAGCCCAGACTTCCCCAGCCTCTGTCCCCAGTGGTCCCTGTGCAAAGTCATAACTATCTATTTTAGGGCAGACTGCAGCAAGTCACTGTAATCAATAGCAATGCATATAGTGCATGAGTCCCAAGCTGATCTTCGAGATCAGTTGCAAGCCCAATCAAGGCATTTTAATGGATTGGAATGAACCATATAAAGACTAATTGGTGACCATTCAGGCCACCAAGCAAAAAATCACAGAAGAAGTGTGACACAATCAAACACATGGTGCAAACACACAACCAGTGCAAGATTCAGAACTGTGCATCTAATATGGCAGCTGTTGCCTGGGTCCAGACCTTTGAATCGGTCCACTGAGTTGAATGATTCATTTGGCATCGTAACATGAAACAGCAGTTTCTAGCTGGAAGAAGCAGACGATCCAGTGAGCATCTTGGGTGCATTAACAATTAGCCAATCAGCAAGCAACAAGTCTTCTCAATATCGCCCGTCATTGTAGTTTGTTTTAACTTCACTCCGCTCAACACTGGCAAAGTCAGTGTGTTGGCATGGCTATGCATCACTGTCGACTTAAAATGACCCTGTTTTCAGGCGGACAAGTTGGTCTCTAGGCATTGGTTAGGACAAAATTGAACTTGCTTCCCACGTGGAAATCAGTTAGAGTGGTGGCAATGTCAGACTGACGATGGAAACGGCGTGCGATGAGTTAACAGTTAAGTCTGATATCAGGCAAGGGTTGCCGATCAACAGGGTTTAACAAACATTAACTGAAATTAAACGTCTTTAAATATTACTATACCCAATCCAACAAGTAATTATTAACTAATTAACATTAGAACACTGTCATCCAGAGGACCACTTACTGTCAAGGTGGGAAAAGCCTTTATATCCTCATTTACATTTTAAACACGCTGCTCTTGAAAACACTTAAATAAGCTGGACACTGATTGGCCAATACTTTGCTCACATATCCGTCTAATCACACTGTTCTGTTTTGATGATATTGACACTTTCTGTCTTTCTGCAACAGTCATCTAGACGCTTTCCACTGCACACCTCAGCATTGGCCAAATCAGAACCATCCACCCAGATCAATATTAGTATGCTCCAGTCACCTCTGGGCATAATTAATGCAACCCAGCCCTCTGAACCTATTAAAAATGAATTGACCAATTGCGGATCGGTAGGCTGCTAATGCCTCTCTGTTTCTCTCCAAAGACAAGAGGAGACATGACATTGCTGAGTAAAACAGTGAGGTCCAAAAAACTTGCGACAAACATTAAGTGAAATTCTCGTGGCATGTCTTTATCTATTCAGTGTAATCTGATTTTCAATCTCAAGACCTTTTGTATCTTGTCACAAGTCTACATATTGATTTTACTTACTCTTGATTCAAGGCACCCTCTCTTTCTTCTTTAACTTCTTCCATCTCTCGAGCCCTATGGTCGTGAACAGCGTTGTTATGCTCCTCATCAATGTAGCCGACCTGAAGTGCTGAGATCACTCCAGTAGCAGCTCTTATTTGTCTGCTGCCACAGGACATTTCCACTGCCTGGCTACTGTTAATTTATTTATTTATTTATTTAGTTATCCTCCAAAATAACTCCAGCTATTTATTCTCATGGTGTGTGTGTGTGTGTGTGTGTGTGTGTGTGTGTGTGTGTGTGTGTGTGTGTGTGTGTGTGTGTGTGTGTGTGTGTGTGTGTGTGTGTGTGTGTGTTCTCTTTGGCTGTGAAAAAGCTATATCTGGCCCTATCAGAGCGAAAATGTCAAGAAATGTGCAAAAGGAAGATGAGTGTCTTTGCTCAGTAGATTCACCTGATCTTTCAGCCGTTTGCTCTGCCTTTTTGAGTGCGCACATGCGCGTGCCTCAATCACTGTTTTTTTTTTGTTTGTTTGTTTTGTTTGTTCGTGCCTAAGTTTGCGTAGGCATGCATGTCTGCGAGTGTGAGTCAAAGACAAGTGTTTGACTTTTTGAACAGATTTCATTTCTGCCTTTCTTCTCCGTTCTCTCTTTCATTGCTTTTGTTCCCCCGTCTTTCAGTTCTTCACACATCTGCTGTTTCTATTCAGTTCTTTTCCACATGACTAAAACTCATCATGAAAGCATCCCTTGGCCTTCTGAGGCCAAATATAGAAGGCTGCGTCTTTGATTTGCTTTTTTAGTCACTTTTTCTTTTAGTGTTTTTTTCTTATATATTCTGTGCTTGTTAATCTTACTTGGACAAAGTTTCAGTAACAGATGAAAACAGGAGTAACGTGTAACATCAGCCAGGCTTTGGAGTACTTTGGCACGGACAGTGTTGCACACAACCTATGAACACATACACACAGAAAAACTCACATACATGTGCTCAGGAGCACACATACATCAGTTAACAATTAGCCCTAAAGTGTGCTTGACTCTGTATGTTAAGGACCCATCCAAAGATTGCTGGTGTGGGATGAGAGGTATGAAAAGTGAGAGATTACTCACCCTTTCCAATACGCCCACACACAAACACACACACAGACACACATACACACGCACATCCGCAGCCACCTCTCTCCCTTGTCTCTCGCCCCGTCTCTGTCATGTGATTAAAAACAAAATCCTATTTTGCGTTCTCGGGCCCACACGTTTACACTGTGACACACAGTGAGGTGCATGTTGTGAGTCTAACTAGCTCTGTAGCAGTGTCACACAGCCAAGTCCCTGCCTAATCAGGCCACTTACACACACACAGACCTGCACACACAAACACAAAATGCACACACTTTGCGGAGGCCATGTGTTGGGATGGTGATAGAGGGTTGGCAGTTGGCAGACAGACAGCAGACGCTGTTCTTCGACATCAAACGTCTCAGAGCAGAATCTCACTTTCATGCCTCCTCTCTCTCTCCCTCTCTTCGTGTCACACACATACACACACACCGTCACGCACGCACCCACAAACACAACAACGCACATTTCCTCTGATCTCGCTGCCAAAACTCAAAGACTTGGAAGGACTAACACACATACATGAGTAGGCACGAACACACCGACATGAACCTGAGCACTAAAAAGTGAATTAAATTTCGTCAGCCATTGTCGAAACCTGCTCTGTGAGACGCAAGTACACGTTTCATGTGTGGATTGAAAATGATTCAGAATATTTTTTGTTCCCCTTTAAGACTGTAACTAGCCATTATTTTCATAGTCGATTATTCTCATTCGATTGATTAGTTGTTTGGTTTATAAAATGTCAGAAAATATGGATTAGCTTTTCCCAAAGGCAAAGATAATGTCCTCAAATGTCTTGTTTTGTCCACAACTCCTAGATCTTCAGTTAACTGTCATAGAGGAGGAAAGAAAATCTAAGATTAATCAATTATCAAAACAGTTGCTTATAAATTTGATAGTTGACAACAAATCAATTAATTGATTAATCATTGCAGCTCTAGAATAACTAATACATATATTACAGAAAAATGAAATTACTTGGAGCTCCTGTAGTATGTACAGAGGTGAAATCAAAGGATAAACAATGAGAAAATGAGTAGGCAACATAACCAATTCAGATGCTATAATAAACAGAGCACGACGAGTCACTGAATGCTTTAGTGTATACTGAAGTGATGTGAATCATTATGCTGTGGCCCTCACAAGGAATATCTTTTGTACAAATGGTAGAGTTCAAGAGCATGGCGTATCAATGCCAAGAGACACTGGAGCTCTTCACTTGGTTTGTGGAGGCCAAACGCTTACTGACAGCTCAAACAAACTCTGGTATGTTTGCCTGCTTAGTTTGGTTCTTATGGGCCCGCATGAGAGCTCTCAGTCAGACTCAAACTAAACCACCTGAGCGAAAACATCTGAAAGGCTTGGGGTTTTGGTTCTAATCGGACTCTAATTGGCACCTTTTATTTGGGACACGAAAGCAAAACAAAGAAGCGGCAGCAGCAGGATTGTGTGACTTGAGAATAAATTCCAAGGCTATACACTGAATTCATTTTATGGTCATGGGAACTGTCAAGGAAGCAATTTGAATAAGCAATCTATACAATTATGCAAGATCATTTGTAAATGGCAACAGTAAATGGCAACAATGTATCATTGAGAGCAGTGAGAGCGACCTAAGACACTGCATGTTGTTTTATCGCTATTTGTCACCCATCCGTACATAAAGCTCCTCTGTACGGCCATTTCAATCAAGATCGACTAGTTAATAAATTTAACGTTTTGCTAGTTAATCATTTCAGACTTTGGTATCGACTCCATTAGAGAGAAAACGGCAGAAAATAATTAAGAGCGATGTAAATGTCTCGATTAAACCTCTGCTTAGCTCCACTGAATAATGTAAAGGTCTCTTATTGGTGATGGATGAATAGTAACAGACAGAGATAGAGAGTGGACTCGGACAACAGACAAGATGGAGAGATATCACATAGAAATGATTGATAAGATGAAAAGTGATTCATCGACTCATCTTGACCCAGCGAGAGCTGCAAATTGAGCTGCGGGTGGCACGCCGGCGAAGGTAAAATTGACTTCTAGCGTCTTAAGAAAGTTTAGAGGAGATTCTCGTGAAATAAATTGGTGCCGGGGGAAGTGAGCGAACCTGCGCGCGATGCATTCGCGGCATCTATGTCATCACATCTATGTCAGCACAAACTGGTCCTCGTGTGCATGTGTGGGCCAACATCCACAGATTCGCTTTGCACACACACAAACTGCCCTCACCTTGATAGTAGGCTGACTTAAGATGCAGTATTGATTCAGAGAGCAGCTGCACCCTACGTTCACGTGTGTACATATGTGTATGGTTCAAGGAGTGGGCCATGTTTATTTGATGCAAGCACGTGCGTGTGTGTTTGTATCTGGCCGCTCCTCTGGAGAAAGTTGGTCGGCCCCTCTGCCCTTCAAAGTCATTTGGAATTCATCTGCAAGCCTGACCCTGACAGCTGTTTGTTTTTCCTCTCCGGAGAGAGGAAGAGGAATGGAGGGATGGCGAGGGGGAAGGGAGAAGGGGTGTGGTTAATGAGTGAGAAAGTGATAGATATCGGAGAGGACAGAGTAAGAATGGAAGTGAGACTTGGGTGAAAAACTTGTGTGAAGTGGTGGTGGTGGAGGACTGTTTCCATTCCCAGCCTTTAGTGGTCTCAGGGCTGTTTGGCTTGTTGAGCATTTGAGACACACAGGACAATAAGTGGTGCTCTGAACGGCTTCCATTAGTATCCCTCATAGACCACTAGCTTGAATGTGTTGAATCTGTGCGGCAGCATGAATGCAAAGCAGGGGCGAGGCAGCGGAGTTAAAAAGGACACAAGGCTCTGTGAGCAATCCCTGGGTGTAAATATAGGTTTTTCATCAAAAAAGTCAAAGTTTACTGTATAAGTGTGTCATCTGGGATCAGCGCAGTAAAAAAAAAAGTTTTTAAAGCCTCTACAGCCAAGTGTGATGAAGAGGAAACCCAGTGGGATGGAGAGGTTTTTGTCTCATGTCTGTGTTGGGTGTAGGTGTAGGCGGATGAGTAAATGGACACGGAGGAGGGAGGAAGGATGCTGGGAGATGATGTGGAGAAAACGGCGGAGAACAACAGCGCTGAGGAGGACATGGGGAAGGAAAGGGAGAGCAGGGGGAAGTCATAGGTGAAAGGAGAGCAGGAGGAGGGAATGAGGGCGATAGGAGGCTCGTGATTGGATAAATGGGCAGAGAGGAGAGGTGTCAAGGGAGAGGTGCTATCCTATTTTTACACTTCTCCTTCTGGGAGCCCCTATTCTCTCGATCTATCCATCATAATGACAGAAACCCCCCCAAACTCACTTGTTTTCCCTTTTTTTTGTCTCCCTCTTTCTCCCTTTTCTCTCCCTCGCTATTCTTCTGTAGTATATTCTTCTCTTCTAGATTTCATTTTTTTAATTTAGAAATTTCAAGGACGTCCACTGTAAATGAATTAATAGAGTGTACATTCTGCGAGCCGCTCACATAGAAATTGCTTATTGACTAACAATGACTATTTTAGGCATGCACAATTCACTCAGACAAAGAGCTCACACACACACACACACACACACACACACACACACACACACACACACACACCACATTTACAGTGTGCTCCTCCATCCAAGGCTGGTTCCACCTCTCAGAAGTTCCGTGCTCTTCCCCTGCGTTGTCACAAGCAATTAATTTGGCCATAGCTTGTGCGTATTGATCTGCATGGCATAGGCATTGTAATCTATTCGGTCTGGTAAAGAGGCAGCATTCATGCCCAGTAAAGAGCCAGCAAAGGACGCACACACACACATGCATGAACACACTCTCTCCGGCTGGAAATCAATCCATGCTTCCTGGAAAATACATGCATTCGTTCTTATACAATCGTAACTAATTACTACTGTGCATAATTTTCTTTTTTTTCCTCCTCAAAAGTAGAAATTAACGACTATAAGGTTTGTCTTTGGATGGACAAACTTTTCCTTGAGCTCCGAATTTTAAGAATTCGGAATGTGTGTGCTCTTGCATCACACAGGGATACACACGAGCTTTGTATATGTTTGTACTGTGCTGTTTACTTACCCATGACAGGTTTGTTGCAGCACTGCTTGTGTGTGTGCTCTTTGTTGGAGTCTGATTAAATATCCCCATAGAAAAGTGAAAATTACAAGCCCATCAATCCTCGTGTTTGATCTGGCTCTCCTCCTTCTCCTTCTCGTCTTTTGCCTCCTCTCCTTCCCGTATCCAGGCTTTTATTTAGCCTGTTCTCCTCGGGCCCACCGTGGCTGTGATGTCGGGAGGTCATTTGTCTCTATGTTAGAGCTGTCCTGTCCCTCGCTTATCCTGTCTGGCTCCTCCAAACCCTCTGGGCTCCTCATCATCTTCCAGATATCTGAGAGTCTGAAGTTTGTGTATTTTTTATTTGTGTTTTCTCTTTTCATTAGGGGCATTTACGTCCATGCATGTTGCTATTGGTCCTGTCCGACTACACCCATCTTTTGCTAGTATTCTGTGAACGGCATGTTTAGCATCTAGAAAAAGTGAGCCCTTGAGGAAAGTTTTACACGCCACCTGAAGAAAACCAGACCATTTAGCACTAAACTAGGAGTTAAAGGCAACAGGCTTCCAAACAATAATTGGAGCTGCAAGATGAATGCTGTGTCACGCAATACAGCTTGACTGTGGTCAGGAGTTTAAAGCACTTTGTTTTTGAGCCTAAGTAGTGGCAGCTCCACCTGTTTGCCAATCACAATGAAAGCAGCAGGATTTCTACTCCCTGATAGGAAATGCTGCCTGACAGAATCGACTCAGAGGAAGAAAAGCAGCCGCGGGTAGCAACATTTTACTCAAGATATGGGAAAGGAGTAGAGGAAAGATAGACTTTTATCTAAGAAGTTTAGGTTTTAAAAGTTTGTGCACTATCTCCAATCCAGTACTCATGAATTACAACTACACACACTTGTTGGAGTTGATCAAATGGTCTACTGATCTACCGATGCTGCCAGGTTAGGCGTCATTGTTTGCAGCAGGCTGATCACATACAGATGTTGATACAGATTGTTGTTGTTGTTGTTGTTTTGTAACCTCATAGATTAATTAAATCTGCAGGGATACAGATGTTATTATGTTTACCATATTTGCCATAGTTTGATCTCAATTTTGTTTTTACTCATGCAACACCACAAGTCATTTACTGGGCTCACTGGAAACAAGATTGTTGTGTGCTATGAGGCATATGTTTGACATTAACTTTGGTGTTTTGCTTTAATTGTCTTTACTTCCTCATTGTTTTGGATCCTACACTGCTGCACCTTACTGCATTTTTTTTTCCTTTAAAGAGGTGTTTTACTTCTCCTCTGACTTTATTAAACCTAAATATGTAGGAATGTATTGAAGTGGGAACTCTTCCTTTTGTCACAAACTTGGACTGGTAATTCGATGGTGGACTTTTTTCTTTTTTTTCTTTTCTTCTGTCTTTTAGGTTCTTGTACATGTAAAATATCTTGACTATTAGTCCACACCAACAGAAGCTCCTCTCTCCCACAGAAAACACTGCTCCTGAAACGCCTTGTCAGTAGTCCCGCCTTTATTTCTCTGACATCACGCCACGTTACGGATTCATACATTTACATAATGAATGCCTGGTAGCTAGTTTGGCGCACAAGAATTACGTTATCATTATTATTTAGCACATCTGCTCTGTTGTTGTTAGCGGTGCTGGCTCAGGCATGTGTGAGCTGACCAATCAGAGCAGACTGGGTATTCAGGATGGAGGCCTGAAAGAGACAGGAGCTAAAACAGAACGTTTCAGAGAAATACAGAGCTGCAGCACAGGACAGTATAAGAAAACTGATGTGTTTTATGAGCATTAAAGCATGTAAACCTATTCTAGTAGTAAATCAAAATAAAATTATGAACCTGAAAATGAGCATTATATGTCTCCTTTAATGTTTTGCATGTTAGGGGCTATGCATGAACAAATATTTATTCTTTTATCATTTGCCAAAAAAGACATTCACAGACAAATAGATGTTCCTCTGTTATCTTTTCGAAAGACATTAGTAATTGTTATAAAACTCAGATAACAAAAATCCAAAATGTCCAACCAATCCAACACTAATCCTAGATATAAGCATCAAGGAAATCAGCTTTACAGCAGTGACAGACAGCATGAAAATCTTCAAAACTTCACAAATATGTCTTCAGTACAAAATTATTTTTAATAGCAAGCAAGCATAAAATTAGAAAATAAGTAATTAAAGTCTCAAACTGATAAAACAGTTTTAAGTAAGTATATTTTGCTGTTTGATAATTTGTCAATTTTTCTTCAGAGATGCTCAACACTGTTTTTATGCCAGTTAAGTCAAAACAGACATATTCAATTAATTGTTTTCATTCTTTTTTTAGTGTTAGATCAAATTTATTTCAAAATTTTATTTTAATGTTTTTTATAGCTCTGGTAACCAAACAGCTTTGATTTGTGGGCCAATAAGCCTGCCAATCAAGCAGACAGGTTGCTCTTTGTGTACACCATGCTGACCTGCTCTTGACAATGTGCTTTGTCAAAAAACGACATTTGAATCACACCAGAGGTGTGAAGGTCAAAACGTGAGGCTCCCCGCTGAGGAGAAACTGAGAAACCAGGACGGCTCTCCACACTTTCCGCTGCGAAGCGAAAAACTTCTCTCACTCCTCTTTTTATTTCACCAAATCCCTTCTTTTGGCATCTCATGAAACACGACCCATCTGTGTGCGCCTGTGCTGCTCGCTCAAGTCAAACAGTCAGATGAGCGTGGAGATGAAGGCTATTTGATGTGGTTTTGTCAGTGTGGTGTGTGTCTGTGGTGCAGGGTTCAAATTGCTTATTTGAATTTGTGAGCTCCACAAGAATTAGAGAAAGCACTCAACCTCCAGCCTCAATCCCCTTTTTTGCTTTTTAAATCAGCTTTTACAAACACCCTCCGCTGCTCCTTCCATTCATCCATCTATCTTATTTTTTCACAATTTTTTATTTTTTTTCCAGTAATTTCCGTGGCGTGGAGGAGATGTTATGGCCACAATCAGTTGCTTGGAATATGGAGCTATACCAAAATGAACTCTTAACACACAACATACATCAGCACAAATTCAAACAGCAGTATTGTTTTTGCCATACTGAGCAAAGGATTTCTCTCTCTTGTTGTCACATCAGCTACAGTATTATGCATGTGTGGCTTGCTTTGTTTTCCATTGTAGTTAAATTCAACAGTGTGAAAAGCCTCCAAAGTCACTGTTGGGAAAGGAAAACATCTGCTAAATGGTCACTTCTCGCTCTCAGAACCATAGCTGAACCAGGCTTTACCTGGTGTGTGCCTCAGCGTGAATGCCTACGCCTTGGCACCCGTGTGTGTGTGTGTGTGTGTGTGTGTGTGTGTGTGTGTGTGTGTGCGTGTGTGTGTGTGCATTTGGCAGTGCAGAAACCCTGGCTAACCCCCTCTGTGCTGCCCAATGTCCTGTCTCTGAAGAGCTATGACCATTAAGCAGCTGTTCACTTCTAAAGCCACAGAAAAAAATGAGAGAGCTGCGAGAATGCAAATGAGACTCGGTATGCGCCAAAACTTCTCCAGAGGGACTCACTGTTAGGTCAGAGGCACACAGGAGCACATACTGTACAGTGCTTACGCTGGCACATGCACAACAGTTGCATGTATGCACACACGTGCAGCTAGGTGAGACTCCCAATTATGTAGTGCAAGGATTCTCTTGAGTATCAGATGATCTTGCTGTAACTACATTTCTCTTGGAATTGGAAAGCAGAGGCTTTAGAGTCCAATACATCTGATTAAACAGACTCCAGGTACAGGCTTCTTCTACTGTAACTACCTGTCTCAAGCAACACTTTTGTGTTACAGTTTGATGTAGTGCCTCTCTTTTTCGCTGTAATTGTTTGATACACAGTCTATTAGGATGTGAGTGTTATTACAAAGAAGGAGAGTATCACGCTGTGTGCCGCAACAAGGACATTGTTCTGAGGACACTTCAGATTTGTTCATAAAGCGGCTGCTTTGTGGAGCTGTCCGTGGTGCTGAAAACCAGTCTTGAAGGTGAAGGGAGGACAGAGAGTCGGGGGGGGGGTTTCAATGTTTTCTGGTCACAAACAGCCAAAAAAAAAATGTGCAAACGCTCTGTTGATCTCCATGGGCTTGGAATGAGTGTAAAAGTGTCGACAAACAGCTGAAAATGTCGACAAAGGAACGACAACAAGCGGCTTGTAGGTTTTCGTTTAGGCCCGTTTGCAGCTCAGGTCGCGGCGATGTGCATTACTCCCTCTTTTTTCCCTGAGATGTGATTAGTGTACAGCAGAGTCAGCCTCTGGGTAATGAGAATATATGGTGAAAGGTATAAAGCATCTGATGTTATTTTTTCCGTGGCCTAGTTTTATTTATACTCAGACTCACAGCAGGCTGACACTAGTCATTCAATTTGTGGTGTTTTGTATTTGTGTCCATGGACTTCTGTCTGTGTGCGCGTGCGTGTACTCCTTGCGCTCCCTCCCTAATAAGAGCTTAACCTTATTAATCACATTAGTGTGCTGAGGGTGGCTACGGCGACACTCGCACATGCTCGCGCAGACACGGCGACACACACTCAGACATGCGCACACAGGCAGAGCCATGTCAATCTGTCATTAGTTAATAGCTCATTAGCACAAGGTGATTAATTACCCTGACAGGGTGTGGGCATGACAAGGATGGGGGGGATTGAAAGAGGAAGGAAAAGGACCATGGAGACAACAAGGGTTTTCGCTGAGGGAAAAGAGTCGGGGAAGGAGGGGAGGGTAGTGATGAAAAAATGGTTACCCCCTCTTGCCTCTCTTGGTCTCACCGCTATCGATTCTGGACTCGGGAGCCCACTGCAAGGGCCGTTCATGCATGAGTGTGCGCATGTGTGTGCGTATTCGTTCTCCTGGAGGTGTTTTGCTGGGCTGTATTTTTTCTCTGTGTCTCGCGGGGATCAGCTGTAAAGGTTAACTAGTCTTTTCTTAAGCTTTCAGCCTCATGACAAATGACCATGTTCAACCCATGGGGGCACCTTACAGCACACCTTCTCTCTCCATCTATTCCCCACCCTCTCTTCGCAATCTCTCCCCCTCCGCTTCGCCCGCTCTCCCTTTGGTGTCTCAGTTCAGGTAGGAGGAGGAGAAGCAGGAGGGGAACAAGAGAAGGTAAGGAGGGGAAAAGAACAAAAAACTGTTACTGGAGGGAAGAAAGGGATGTATTGGGAGTAAAAAAAAAAATCAAAAGAAAAAGCCAGATACCATGCTACAAGTGTGTATATGGACAGCTTGCAATTGAAACTGCCTAGTTTGAGTTTCAGAAAGCCAGCATTAACCAAAGAGTATAATAATGAGATGAGGAAAAAGAGGTTAAATCTGCATAATAGGCCTAAAGAGCAGAGGTTTTGCTTCTCGTACTGTTACACGATTCTTGCTCACCTTAGTCTGCACGACCTTTACATATGCACTCCTTAACACATTGTTCTTCTTCTCTTTACATCCTACCTGCCTCATGACCTCCACATTGGAGTGTATCATGCTGAATGGACTCTGCAGTGAATCACGCTGAGTGGGAGCTTCTGTATAGCCCCACATATACATTTAATATATACGGTTATACAGATATGCCAGGTATAATGATGCTGAATGGCATTGATAAATAACCTGCATGAGAAAATGTATCACTCTATGTTCACGTGCGTGTGTGTGTGTTTGTGTGTGTATGCATATGTGCACGGGGGCCTCGTGTGTATGTGTGTGTACGTGTGCATGATGGAGTATTACAAGGTGTTGTCAAGAAAGCAATTTGTTTCTGTCTCAGATGGGTTTTTTTATCATGACAAATTGACGTGCACCTCATCTAGAAATCCAGCGTCTCCTCCTGCGCTCCCGCTGATTCTACCTGGGCCGCACTCTCAACTTTAATATGATGAAGTCATAGCTGCAAACCACCCCCCGTCCGCCCTCCTCCCCTCTCTCAGCCTCAACACCTGTGTATGAAAGTGTGCGTGCGCCAAGGGAGCATACAGCAGCCCGGGTTTGTGAGTGTACATCTCTTGATCTATGCATACATATGTGTGAGCATGTGCGTATGTGCTCACACATAGCAACCGCGAACGTGTGTGCGCGCCGGGGTGCCGTGGCGTTGTTGCGTTGTGTGCATCTGTGACTCATTGAGGATGATAGATTGCGTCTGAGAATGTCACATGAAGAGGTAGAGAACGAGGCTGACAGCGGCCCTCTGGAGCGGTGGCTCATGGGTTGGCCTTTACCGCTCATCTCCTCCTCCCTCTTCACTATACAGTACACACCGCTCTTGACACACACACACACACACACACACCTGCCTTTTGTCAACCATAGTCTTACCTCTGAATCTACCCGCAGCTCAGTGCCTGTCAGTGTGTGTTTTCGCTCCTAGATCAATGTCTACTTTTGTTTCTGTGTCAGCATTCTTCGAGGAACCTTCACTTTCCAGACAAAAACACACTAATATTCCAGACAATCTCTCCATTAACTCGCTTAAATATCATTCTTCTTAGTCATGTAGAATTATGCCTAAGTGCACACTAAATGATGAACAGCTTCGATGATGCAGGCCTGTCTCGATGCATAATGTCTAATAAGTGACTTAAGCGATGTGTCAAATGCTTACTGAATGTTGATCAATGTGTTCAGTAATGTGGGATTATGTTAATATCTCTGAGCTGGAGATGCCCTCAGCCTGTTGGTTGATAGGTGACATGATGTCTGCCCTCTGCTGGGCGCTGTGAGGACCTTCACTCACCTGGTAACCTGCCACCTGAGCTGGTGGCTGAGGAGACGGAGAGAGGAGTCTCCTAATTTAGCTATTCTGATGTGCGATGCTTCAGTTTATCCATGCCTTTCTAGTTAGAGGACAAAATCATT
The DNA here is from genome assembly GCF_040436345.1 of Pagrus major. Lineage (NCBI taxonomy): Eukaryota > Metazoa > Chordata > Actinopteri > Spariformes > Sparidae > Pagrus > Pagrus major. Next base: position 19,503,308 of record NC_133232.1, on the reverse strand, counting down.
TATCATTTATCCCGAAATGAAAAATGAAATGGATTTCTCCTTCATTTGATGTTTGGTTGCAGGGCAGGAGTTCTCTTCTCCTGCATTGTTTGACATTGTTCTTCCCCTGTTTGCGAGCGCGCCCATGTGAGATCTGACATATTACTGGCCTCATCGCCGCAGTGTCCTCTGCCCTTCCTCCTTCCCCCGTGCTCCGCTTCACCGCCTTGTCTTTTCTCCTTCTACCCCCGTCTTCCCTCTCCGTCCACCTTGCCTCGTCCCCTCCTCCCCTCTCCTCTCCTCTCCTCTCCTCTCCTCTCGGCAGCCGTTCCCTCCTGTCTCCTGTGTCTCATTTTTATCCTTTTCTCCTCTCTCTCTCTTTCTCTTTCCCTTTCCCCTTCGCCTTTGATGTGCATGCTTTGTCACATTCCCATGATTCTGTCACTCTTTCACTCTCTAGCGCTCGTGGGCTCCATCGCTTTCACCCGCCCTTGTTGCCACCTCCTCCTCCTCCTCGTCCTCCTCCTCCTCCCTCTATCTGCCACTACACTCTCCCTCTTTCACTGTCTCACCCCTACCCCTTTTTCTCTCTCCCTTTGGCTCATTCGTTAGCTCCCGCTGTCGTCCTTCCTCCCCCTCCATCTCGGTGGTACGGCGCTGCTGGGAGAGAGAGAGAGAGAGAGAGAGAGCGAGTGAGGAGGAGAGAGAGAGAGCGGGTGTGTGTGTATGTGTTGAGTCTGCTCTCAGTCTCAGCTGTGGGCAGATGGAGGATGGAGCCGCAGCCACATCTCTCCTTCTCTTCTGCTCTGCCTGCCACAGGCTGAAAGGCACTCTCTTTTTCACTCTCAGTGTCTTCTCATCCATCCATTCCCCTACGCCCGAGCTGGCCTTGATCTGTGACGGATTGAGCAAAAAACAGGACTGAGGACTAAAAACAGGAGGGAGACAAAAAGACCTGCAGTCTCCCGGAAAAAGAGGGGAAAGCAGTGCAAGGCATTGCGCTCATCCTTTTTCCCTCCGGTGTTTTGGTGTGTGGGGTTCGTCTCTGCAGTGCAACAGCTACACGTGCGCAAGTGTGTCGATCCACACACTGCGTGAGCGTGTGTGTCTCAGCGCTCCTGCTCCATCTCCCTCTCTCTCTTTCTCTCTCTCCTCCTGCGCGGTGCTCCAGCACTCAGCTAGCGGATTGTGCTTCACAGAGCTCACTGCAAACAGACGGAGAGGGGAGAAGAAAGCGGAACAAGAGTGAAGAAGAAGAACACCGGCGAGGGAGGGAGAGACAACAGGCAGCAAGGACTTTGTCAAAAGGGGGGAGAACAGGGCGCAAAAAGATTGAGAATCAAGAAAAGAGGACTCTTCAGGGAGCGGAGAGGAGTGGAGTGTGGAGGAGAGGAGATAAGGGTAGAGGGTTAATCAGAAATAGAGACAAGTACGGAGCGATGCATCACTCAGGCAACACAGGAAGAACCAAGACCCTCTCTCATGAGACAGGTAAGACCCTCGGATGTTTCTTTGTCACCGCAGCAGCCAGATGGCATTGTGCTTTATTCTCTCCAGACAACAGTGTATGGAACAATAGAGGATCGCTGTAACTTGACTAGAGCCAATCCCTGTGTCTCCTCTGCTGTGGGTGAACACACACACACACGCTCAAACAGAAAACCATCTTTCAACCTATGCATCTCGGATTGCAACGCCTCGCTGTAATGTAGGTTATATGCACATACGGTGGAGTGTGTGTGTGTGTGTGTGTTTGTGTGAGAGAATGTGTGTACGAGGTGGAGGCGGTGATCAAACGGCATACATCTGAATAGAACTTGGCTTTGATGTGCGCTTGAAGTTATGATTGGCATCCGCGAATGCCAGTACGCGCCGTATCTATGCGATTCTAGGCGCCTGTGATTGTGTGTGTGTCCGTGTGGGTTTATCGGTCATTGATTTGAAGTCGGTGCGTACCTAAGTGCGCCCTTGCGTATCGGCCCCCAGCTTTCTGGTGAGCATATTCCAGTTGATGGTAATTACAGTGACTGACAGGTAGCTGATGGCGAGAAACGGACGGGACACGCGTTGCCCCTGTTCCACTCCGATCTATAATTTATTCATGCGTGTCGTTCCTCAGTATTTACAAGGTTATTTCGAGGTATTTGCCTTTCTAATTCAACGCTGATTAATTGATTGAATATTTAGATGTGATGTGGATTTGATTTAAAAATCAAAATGGTCTGATTTGTTGTGAACTGCGAGTGCGAATGCGCAGGTTATTTGAGAACAGCAGGGGTTGTGTTGTTTGACAAAACAGTTTGACCTCAAGGAAAAAAAGGTTAAGTGTGTCTGCAGTATATCCGTGTCTATGTGTGTGTTTGCGCTTGTGTGCGTGGCATATAATAGTTGTTTGATTGCTTTGTGGGTGTGAGGGGATTGCTAGCACTCGTCAAGCTAATCAAACAGTTCCCACAGACAATCACAACATGGCACACACCCCTCTCAGCAACTCCGACACATCTGCCTCCTATCTGAACAAACGTTTTTGAATTTACAAGCTAGACAGGCGTAATATGGGGTTGTTGTTTTTTTTATCCGAAAACATAAAGGCAACATTGTCTAAGAAAATACAGGCCTTTCACAAGCTCTCACACTTGTACACACACAGGCTCCCTGAACCGCCCACACACACAAAGACACCCACCAACACATACACACACACATCTGTTACACGGATCCGGCCCAGCGGTGGATAAATGTGCCTTTCTGATTGCTGCCACAGACAGGACGTGATTGGCATGGCAGACCAGGGAATTAGCCATGGTTTCCATGGTGACTAATTAGGAGGGTCCTGACTGGTGGGTTTATGAAGACAGATGACAGATCAGTTGTTCACTTCCTGCTTTACGGAGCGGGTGGTCCCATTGGCTGGTGGGACCCCCCGCCGTCTTAGACAGACAGACCCTCTGCAGGCCACCTCACACGTGTTCAGCTGTCACCAAACATGCAAATGTGAAATGAAATTAAATGTTATCCCGAGCCAGCAGATACTTTTGAATCTCAGGACTCAACACTGTGTTTTTCGGGAACGTGAAACACACACATTCACTGTAACTCGCACTGATAGCGGACTGATAGATTGATATAAGTCTGGTGTTTCCACATTGGAGCAGCCACTCCTTCACACAGTAAACACCCACGTGGTCAGCTGTAGGCTAAAACCACACTACACGTATGCATATTTAGAGACTCATTGAGGAGACACCCATCTCGTGTGACAACAGACACGTCAGACGGAAACACACACACACACACACATTCGTGCTGATTATGCTGCTATAGGGCATGTGAGAGAGAAATAGGTGTGATTGGGTCCATCTGTGGCAGAGAAAGAGGGAGAGAGAGACAGAGAGAGCTCCATCTGTGGACACCTGCCCTTCCTCCAGGCTACTGTCCCTTTTCCCTCTGAACTGCCAACAAGATCTGTGGTTGCACAGGTGCCCGCGTGTCTGCGTGTTTTCGCAAATGCGGGAAGGGTGTGTGTTTGTGGGTTTTTGTGTTTTTTTCTTCTTTTTTCTTTTTTTTTAGATCTTGTTGTGACGAATTTCACAGTGAGTCTGGTTGATTCGAGCCGCCCACCAACACCCCACCCACCCATCCCACCCCCACTATCCCTCCTCTCTTTCACCAAAAGTCAAAAATCAAAAGAGGAGCTCTCGCTGAATAATGTGTGAGTGTAAACGTCACTCCTCATCTGGCATTTGGTTTTAACTTGAGGGTAGGTTATCGTTTTTATTTTATTTTATTTCATTTATTTTAATTTCCTCTTTTCCACTGCGAGCATTTTGAGGTGCCACAGCAGGAAAAAGCACAGGTGTATTTAATAACACTAACGGGGTCGGCATTCCATAAAGGTGCTCCAGATTGGGGACTTTGGTATTGTGCATGCTTGTTTACTGGTATGGCTTACTGGGACATCATTAATGTTATTAGCTACACCTGTGCTTCTCCTGCTCTGACTAATTAAAATGTATGGCGTGTAAGATAAAGGGATTTTTATACTGTATGCTTTTTGGCTCGAAAAGCGTCATGCTTATGGGTGCACAAACAGGATTTTTTCTTTTTCCCTATCCTTTTTCTTTTTTTTTTTGGCCTACAACCAATAACATACTACAACTACCAAGTGATACTCAGTGTACCATGAATAATTGATGCTTCTGGACAAAAGCAATCCAGCCTACAACACACTGTTGGACACCTTAAAAACACACTGCCAGAAAAATTGGTGATAACAGGTAGAAGAGAGTGAGCCCTCCCTTCCCTTTCATTCAGCTTTCCCTCTTTCTCCCTCCCTCTCTCTCTCTCTCTCAGTCAGGCACCAGCTCCACCTAATGGCCTCTACAGGTACTGAGACCTCACATCCCCACACACACACACACACACACACACACACAGTGAGTGACACAGGCTGACATGGACACACAAACACACTTTGATTAAAATGGCTCGAGCGCGATTTCATTTCAGTGCGACGGAGAGGCGAGGTAGTTAGAAAGCCACTGAGATAATGGCCGTGATTTATTTATTTATTTATCTTTTCGGGTCGGACGCTATTTATTGGAACAGGAGCTCTCCACGCCACGCGGGGAGCGAGGCGGAGGGGAGAAGAGGACACAAAGGGAGAGGTGATTGGAAGAGGCACAGAGTGGGAGAGAGAGAAAATAGCAAAGCGATTGAAGAAGACGTGCGTGTCACGGCTAAACAAATAAGCATGTGTGGGAACAGATGGTAATAAAGTTCTCTGTTATAAGACTAGTGGCTCATACGCGCACACACACACACACACGCATGCGGAGACACACACAGACCCACACATGCTCAGCTTGATTATGCGGAGTATTGGGCCGTGAGTCATTAAGACTTTGCCTCAGTGAAGCTGACTCGAAAGTGAGCAACGACAGTCATCTACAAAGGCCGGTCACAAGCAGTCATCTCTCTTTCTCCCTTCCCTCTCTTTACTCCGTCCATCTGTCTCTGTCTGCTTCGCTCCCTCTGCCTCTTTGTTTCCACCTATTTTGGCCTCTTTACCCACTCCTCTATTCTCTCAACCCACTGCTTCTCCCCTTCTTCCTCCATCATCGTCTTTCTTTGCTGCACTTTCTCTCTCTGTTTCCCTCCCGCTTTAGAAGAATTAGTTTTTCTCTGCCTTCAGTTTCCCATCCTGTGTTCTTTAAGCCAAAATGCGTGTGTATATATATATAAATGTGTGTGTGTGTGTGTGTGTGTGTGTGTGTGTGTGTGTGTGTGTGTGTCGATGTGTGAGGGCGATGTGTCCTCAATCTCAGTGAAAGCATTTGTTTCCCTCTGCCAGTGGAGATAGATTATGTATTTCACTCCTTCTTCTCGCATTGGGTTTTTTTTTTCTCTCTCCCTCCATCACACGTTTTGTCCTCCCTACTCAAGGTCAGTTGGAAGATTGCTTTCAGCCCCCTGTGTCCTCCCCGACGCACTATGCTTTATTGTGTGGATGGCCGTCAGCGCCTGTGCATTTGCGTATAATATGTGTGGTTTGATGGCTTTGTGTGCATGTTTGAAAATCATGGAAAAGGGGTTGGGTTTTTATGCCACTGCGCCGGCGACAGCCGTGGCCGGAGGCATTATGTTTTCAGGTGGTCCATCCATCCATCCGTCCCATTCTCGTGGATGCAATATCTCAGGAATGCTCTGAGGGAATTTCTTCCCATTTGGCACAAACATCCATTTGGACTCGAGGATAAACTGTTCAAATATTGGTGATGTGTTCATAAAACACATGTTTGGCAAAATCTCAAGAATTCATTGCTAATTATGACAACAATTTCACACAATTGGTGACAGTAATCTTGAACACACTAATCACCTTGATACTGCGCTGATTGTATAGATCGTCTGTGCTGCCAGTTTGAACATGTGTGTGAAGCATCCATGTTTTGGAATCTCTTTAGAGTATTGTCTGCTGTCACGACTCCAACTTCGCTCCACTTTTTGTCCTCTTTTTCTTCGCTGCAAAAATAGTCTCGGTGAAGATAACATGTTTCTCAGTGGAAATGATTCACCAGAATAATGATAACTTTCATTTTGCCAAGAACTACACTTAATACCTTTTATGAAATTCCCTCAAAGTCTTCACTACATGCTGCATATTATATAAGTCGGAACAGACATGGATTCTAACTGCAACTTGACTGGTTTGGTCGAGGCGTACAACCACAAGTCTATTGTAGAGTATTGTTCAATCTGTCCCGTCTCTCAACCTGTGGTTGGTTGCATGTGCGTGATTGTGTGTGTCACGCTGATGGAAAAGCATTCAGCCGGCAGTCAATCTCAGTTTTCGAGTCAGTTTGAAGGTAAGGAAATGGAAAAGGAAAGGAAATCGTTAAGATTAACACGGCTGATATTAAAACGTTAGGAGCTTAGACTGTTTTTTTATTGAGCTGACTTTAAATGTAAAATGTTTTGAAAAGGTTTCCTCGCAAATTTTATGGATGCATTTCCCTACATTAATATTTAATGCACTTATTGATTTCTTGATTGCGTGCGTGTGGTGTGTGTGTGTGTGTGTGTGTGTGTCTGCTAGGGAGTGTGTGGCTGGTTTTTGTATGGACGGTTGGAGGTATTAATTTTCACAGTGGTGATTTGGGTGAGTAAAGGGCTGGCAAGCTAACTGGTGTTCTCAGCATGCTTTTGAGTGTGTGTGTGTGTGTGGTTGTGTGTGTGTGTATGTGTATGTGTCTGATCAGCGAGCTGGCTGGTTTTATGCTTCACTACCCTGGCTGCTCATCCATGTGTACCATCTGCATGTGGCGCTGCCATGTGTGTCACCTATACCCCAACACATCCCACTCCTCTCATATCTCTAACCATCCCTCCATCCACACCTGACGCCGTCTAGTTATTGTCCTCTTATCTCCGGCTTTTTCTGCTTCCATTTAAAAAGCCAATTTATAAAAAGAAAAAGAAAACAAAAGCTGACATCGCAGTTAATTTAAATCCTTTCACTTATTTTTCGCCTCATATTAATAAAGAAGATGAATATTTTTACATAGTTATTCATCATCTTCATTCACCTTTTAATTTTCCTCTAAGCACGAAACCATCATACCCTCAATCAGAGCAGCTGCGTAGTATGCAGTGTTGTTCCATTTGTTAGCTATGCAACGCTTACACTCTAAGTGATCGATCCGTGCCAGAGCTAACTATGTGACAGATGAAAGTGTCACAATCACAGTCATGCTGAAGTGACAAATTGATCCCAGCATTTCTGCTGGAAAGGAGGTTTTGTCTTAGGCTTGCCATCGTTCATTTACACGTCCTCATTATACCTTCTGGGGTAGCAGCGACAGCGGTGACTCATTGACTCATCACGGCGTTGTTTGTAAACTCGAAACCCGACTAACCATTCTCCATTCCATTCTTCATCTTATCTAATGTTCTCCATTTCTCTGCTATCTCTGCTGCCTCTCTGCTGCTGCTGCTGCTGCCTCCCGTCCACGCTTCCTCCTTCACAGCACCTCCCTTCATCTTTAATATCCTTCTGCCCAAAACACTGACTCGAGCTTCCTGAACTATTCACCCCTTCTTTTGTTCTCTCTCCTGCAGCTCTTCTTCCCTTCTCCCGACTCTCCTCAGGTCTGCGATATTAACATAAAAAAAGGAGGAGAGACTACCTCTCCTCCAGCCCCAGACTGTGAGTCACTCTGCCCCGCCAGCTACTGGCTGCATCCCTGGCTGTCACGTCGCGACAGATGTGAAACCGATTTTAAGGGATGGGGTGAGGACAATGGCTCACGCCTTAGAGAGTCTGCATCCGGCAGTTTCAAAGAGAAGGGCTTCTGCTGAAGACAGGTTGTTTGTTGTGCTGCCTCTGGAGCAAAAATAGGTCAAATATAGGATTGTTTCACAAGCACCGAAAGGGAGTTGTTTTTGTTAAGCAACGGTAGAAATCCTTTTGTGAGTGGAGGAGCTGTCCTCATGCAATTATGTCTCTGCCCTTGTTGTGTCAGGGCATTCTTTACAGCAGTTATTCACAGGGGTGTTATACACAAGGGGGTGAGTGGAAAGATAGTGAAGTCGCTAAAATTTGATTAAAAACTCTTTTGAACTATGCAGTTGAGTCACACCAGAGTAATATCTTGCATGTTGATATTGCGAAGGCATAAAATAGGCTTTCCATGGTAGTTGGTGTTACCAGTGTTACACACATTTCACTCATCACGTGACGAGAGTGAGAGTTAAGGGCAAGACGATGGCCGAGGATTTGTCGGAGAGCAGATGTGCCTTTATGGCAATTTCGGATTTAAACCCAAAACTAATACATGGGAACATGATAACAGTAATGAGGGTAAAGGAGTGGAAAAACTGAAGGCTGCTCCCTGAAATATAAAAAAAAAGTTAGCTTATTCTGAAATGGTATTTATGAAAAAGTAAAATTTATGCTTAAACTGTGAAAATACTAACCTTCACCCAATGGATAATAATGAAATAGCTAGCTTAAAGAAAAGGGTAAATGGTGAAAAGCTTAAAGTAAAAACAGTTAGAATAACTAGCTTAAACTGATGGATAAACGGCGAATAGCTAAAAGTATTACAAAAACAGCTGAAATAATGAGCTGAAATTGATGGTCAAATGGTGAAACAGTGGTTCTAGCACAAACGACCAACCGAAGATAATCTAGTTTAAATTCAAACGAACCTATTCATGGTGTCGATGTAGGGTACTTGAGTTCATCTGACGGGGAGGTTCTGGAAGAAAAGTATGAAGTACATTCATTCCCTGCTGTCACATTCATTTTTTTAGAAAGATATCGATTACGCGTGTCCTTTAAATCACAGCAAGGACTTCAAGCCTCACTTCATGCAGGCAGTAATGCATTATCGAGATAGTTTTATTACTTTCAAATTACTTTGATGAACGCACCGAGATGACTCCTCCGAAAAAAGTACATTAGCCGTCCATCAATTTTGTGAGGTGGTTGACACGTTCGACTAAAATGTTTTGTCACTTTTCCCTCAATTAACTCGACGTAATGTGCTCACCTCCTCGAGGAGGTGATTAAATGGAGAAACATCACGGTTTCCTTCATCCTTCCTTTCTCCCCCATTTTGGTGTTGAATCACAGCGTAGGCCTGTTTACAGCTCAGTAGGGACTTACTGCAGCACAGTATCTTCAGTTTGAACTGTGGACTCGTGGAAAGGACTCGTAAAGGTCACTGTAGTGTAGTGATACTTGAGTCATTATATCACTTTGTAACTCAACACGTAAGCTATAGTTGCATAACCTTTTTTCCCTACCAGCCCTAATCTCTCTCTCATCCTAATTCACAGGTTTGAATACATAAATGCGAACACACGCACACATGCACACACTAGCTCACCAGACAGCGGCTCCAGCTGCTGCACTAAACAGAAGGTGTGTTTTGAGGAGACGGGGCACTGTGACCTTGCCTTAGGGATGATGACAAAGTGAAACTCAGTCTTTGCATGTGTGTTAGCCTGTGTATGCTCCTAATGACCGAAGCTTAAGGGGGAGATGAGGGGAGATGGGCCATGCAGCGGGGCAGAGGGGGCACGGAAATGATTCCATCGATCATCCTCGATCACCTAAACAATGTCACACAGCACATTCATTCTGTATGTGTGTGTGTGTGTGTGTGTCACTCCCTCTCTCTTTCTTTCTCTCTTTGTCTCTTCTATTGACACACATTGTGACTCGCACCTCCTGTCTCTCTAACCTTTCCCTGCGTGTGTGTGTGCTTTCAGACTGATGCTGCAGTGATGGCACTGGACAAATGCCAGCTCTTGCACAGTTCCATTAGCATTGCGAAGGCTGGCCGTAGATTGCTATTGATTGACTATGGCCTCTATTCATAGGCTATTCAGCCAGAAGCACACATACACACTGAGACACAAGTGCACTAGAATTGTAAAGTATGTGAAACCAGACAGACACATGGGAGAAATTTTAAGTATTTTGTTGTATCCATTGACTGTCTGGTTAAAAATTTCCATTTCAAAAATATCACTTTGTTATATGAAGTTGGACTCACTGACTTCAGAACGTTTTGGAGGAATAACACAGTATCATCAGTGATTTGACTCATGATTGGTTGTTGGACTGGATTGCGCGCACTTGTTGGCTTTGACGGCGATTCGAGGACGCCAAGCTTGTCGATGGCTCAGCTTTGGATTTTAAACAAATCAATGCCAAGTGACTGGACCCCGGAGCCACTTGTTAATGAGAACCACTGCTCAGAGAGCTCCATCCTCCCTCTGTCTCCACTCCTCCCTCTGTCTGTTTCTCGCCCGCTGCTCTGTCTCTATCTCTCACACTGTTTTTATTTTCCACCGCTCTCATTTCTCTCACCTTTTGCCCTTCGCCCACTGGAGAATGTGCGCTCACACACACAAACACACACATGCACCTCACTCTCGCTTTCTGTATGTCTCTGGTTTGGTTTTTTCTTTAAGATATTCTTAGACAACGCAATGTCAGACCCTGTAGTGACAATCCACAGAGGCTCTGCTTGTTCAATCTGAAGAGTGTCACAGCAGGAGAAACTGTGCTTTTCATATAAGCTTCAACAGTATGTCTTCACTATTGCATAAGATATTTAAAGGAGACTCATTAAAACCTTCACTATTTGCTGAAAGATGTGCTGCACATACAGGTGTGTGCAATCCCTCCCAACAGCTGCATCCATTGTTTAGCATTGTGTGTGCGCATGTACAAATAGGTTTGTGTGTCCGTGTGTGTGTGTGTGTGTGCGCGCGCGTGTGTGTGTCTGTGTGTGTGTGTGTGAAAACGTTGAGGGGATTAAGGATGTAATGCAGGATTATCCAGCAGGTAGACTTCCCACTTCTTCTGCCGAAGAGGAGATGGAGAGGCAGAGAGGATGCAGGGGAAGAGATGGATAGATGGAGAGAGGGGAGAAAGAAAGGAGGGGAGAGTGACGGAGGAAAGAGTTACAGGCGGAGGAGGAGAGGCTGTTTATTTGTACAGCATGATTGACATTTTACGTGCAAAAATTGTTTTAAAACTAAAGAATTAAAGACAAACATTACTTCCATGAAAGAGATTGGGAAAAGGTATTTAAAGAACATAAAAAGAAAAATTTCTATTATGCACACGCATAGAAATTTACACCTCAGATCTTTTAGTAATTTTTTCCAGAACTACATTATGATTCGCTAATCTTAGTTTTTTCACTCCAGGAACAGCAAACAGACCCGCTCCAGATGATCTAAGAGCTCTAGTAGTGTCATATTGTACAAGCAAGTCAGCGATGTATCTCGGGGCCAAGTCATTTAATGATTTAATAGACAAGACGTAAGACTTTTTTTTTTTACTGTGTGACACACTGGAAGCCATTGCAATGTCTGCAGACCTGGTGGAGAAGAGTGTGAGGAGGAGAAAAAGGAATACAAATATGCAAATGTGTCTGACGAAGAAGTGGCTCGAATGTGCTCCACAGGGAAAGAGGATGTCTAAGGGAAAAGAGAAAGGGAGGAGGAAGAGAAAGAAAATGAGGAGAGACAGTGGTTGAGGATAATGGTTTTGTACTTTCCAGGTGAAGCACAAAATACAGAATTTTCAGATCCAGTAATGGGAGCAAATCAGTCACTCCACCTTTTGTGTTTTGTATATTTGTGTCAGCAAATCAGTTCTCTCTCTCTCTCTCGCTCTCCTCTTGTCAGCACTCTTAACACTGTTAACTGCACACATCACTGTTTGAGCATAACGACACATATTGAAATATAATGAGACTTGAGTCATTGCCATTGCACTGTTCAAAGTGGTTTTTATTTAGTGCTGCATACCGCTTCAAGGTCCCTGCTGCCTTTACTCGCCAACAATTGCCAAGTATTAAATAAAACATAAGACACGAGAGCAATGTGAGCAAAGGAACCCGTGTTCCCTGTTTAAAGCCCACAGAATGTGACAGAGGCGATTTACACGCACACATAGACACTCACAGCACCATCCATGGGGAAACAGGGAGTATCTGTAGCATTTTGTAATTGTTTTGGACTAATCCTGGTTTTAATATGTCTCTCACAGCAGGGAGGCCTTCACGCATAATAGACGCCATGGATTGGTTTAATTACGCCTGTCTGTATGTGTGTCTGCGAGCGTCATGTGTGTTTAGGAAAAACAGAGAGAAAGTGTTTGAGTAAACGACAGTTTGTTTTAGAATCTGTGCATATGTAATGAAATGAACCTAAAAAAAACCTATAAGAGTAGATGAGAGCAGCAAAGAAAAACAGAGGCATAGGGAGCATCTGTGCGTATAGACACAACCCTAGCCGACGTATGCACGCACACACACACACACACTCACACACACATCCAGCGAGTGAACCCTTGGCAGTACTTCTCCAGTCTGTTTGAAGTAGCGTCTCAAGGGAGGCTATAGGACTGTGGCAGTGTTTCACCCACTCAAACACACACGCTGGCTCGCAGGGAGAGAGGGAATGCAGAGAGAAAAGGGAAAAAGACAGACAGAGGAGACAGTAGGAGGAGTGCTTCTCCTCAAACACACTCCAGCTCGTCTCATCCCCTATCTCTCACCACTCCCCTCGCAGACATGGAGCGCTCCGAGAACAGGTTGAGGTTGTTTACTGCCACACTTTTTTTTTCCTCTCTTTTCCTTTCCCCTCGGTGCTCATGCGCTCATATCTCCCTCTATCACACTCACGCCGACCGGGTGAGATTGAAACAGCACGCTGGGGACGCACAGCGAGGATATTACCCAGGCTGCATCGCCATCACACGGGGTCCTTGTTTCATTCTGTCGCGGACTCAATTAGAATAGGTGGCCGGAAGACAACGACTTGGACTGAGCGCAGACACCGAAGCCTCCTGATAAAAGCCACCCCTCTGGAAAACATTCTACAAACACAGCTAGGGCTGTCTGCATGAGCATCGCTCCTCTCTGTCTCTTTTGTAAGCTGCGTGACCCGATCAAGGCCGGACCAAATTTAAAGCACCGCTTGCCAATTTTCAGGCCCTGTAAACTCATCTCGGAGAACAAACAAACAATACAGGCAAATAAGGTGCGGAATAAATAAAGTGGTGGAATCAAAACAAGCAAGAGTGATGGGCGAGAGGAATGTATCAAAGGTGTATTTCTCTTTTTCTTTTTTCTTTTTTTAAGGATGACTTAAAAAGCAACTCATTTTAATGTTTCCAGCCTCAGCCAGCAGCAAGCCCACAAATGCCTCATGTTTTCTTAAAACAATGAATACACACACACACACGCATAAATAATTACAGATGCACAAAACAATCCCGCTTAAAGACAGTGCTGCAATGCTGCCAATCTGCAAAGCTATTGTGTTATTTTGTTCCTGCTGCTGCTGTGTGTGTCTTTGTTTTCCATACAATCCCCCCCTAAACCCTGTAATTTTCTAGCGCCTCAAGCGCGAGCTCAGGTATGTGGACGCATCCGGCCGCGTCTATTATTTCCTGTCATCCTTCTCTCTTACTCATTTCTACAGACCTTCCCCGCCGGTGTCCCCTGGTACAGCAAAAGCAGCTAATGGAGAAGGAATGTACCTACACACAGGCGCAGATGGAGAGGCAGGGAGAGTGAGAGAGGGCGAGGGACACCAAGGCACACAGGCATAAAAAGCGAGGGAGAGAGCCATGCAGAAACAAGAGGGATGGAAACAGGAGGGGAGGCGCACAGCACTGTACGGAGTGTAAAAAGCTCTCAGTCATGTTGCCAATGTAACACCCTTGTTCCATGTGTTTATCCTCGGCTTCTGCTCCAAGTTGTAAAAGTACCTCACAAGACAGAAACTCAGAGAAAGTCTGTGTGCACGAGTAGTACCGTGCATACTCGTGTGCAAGCATATTTGTTGAGATTTAAAGGGGCACTGTGTAGATTTGCAGAAGAAACTCATACTCATAATTCTATTATGAGGTAATAAGACAAACTCAGAAATATTTATTTTTTACCATAACTGAGTAAACAAGCTCAGAGGAAAAATAAGAAGAACACTGTTTGAAGCTAGAATAGGTGGCAGGGTCCACCAAATATAAACAGAGTAAAACAGTATGAAATGGTGTTGTCCTTTTAAGGTCAGTTTGTTTATTCAGTTTATTCAGTCATGGAATTAAGAGAGTTTGTTTATTTAGTTTGTTTAGGCGTAAAAAAAAAAATCAGTCAGTCTACAACTACAAACTACATAGTGCATCTGATAATGAGGCTGCAATTAACGTTATTTTTGCTTGCTGGACTATTATTTTCAGATGTCTTTAATTCCTTGTGCCTGCTAATCAACAGCACAAAACACAATGATATTCAGTTTTTGTAGTGATTTTTATTTTTTATTTTTTTTTTTGGAACATGTTTTTATTGATTGAAGCTTAATATATGCACATGTCCCTTAGTAAAAGAGGAAGAAGAAGAAACAATCATAGTAGAGGAAATAATATTTTCTTAAGGCTTCACATCCTCACAGGTCTTTGTGCCTTTTTAATAAAGAATAGCAATAACTTTATTTATATTGTCCTTTTCCGAAGCAAATTACAATGCACTACAAAGACATAAAAGCAAGACAAGAGATCAAAACAAAGAGATTACTTCTAGCCCTCTTTCCCTATTCCATGTGTCACTTTTCTCAAGTGTTATATACGGACAGGTTGTAACATGAGGATAGACATAGGTTAATTACAATACAGAATATGAAGGTGCACTAATAAAAATAATAATGTGATTTGTTTCGGAATATGTTGTACAGTATGTGACAGTATGTAGGTGTGCTGACGTGCGTTGATTATTTTTTCTCTTTTCTGTCATGTCTGACATGTTTATTTTAAATCATGTCCAGGTTTGGCAATGTAATCATTGCACTCCGCATCATGTATAGATAATTAATGTGACAGCACGTAGCATGGCTAAGACTTGGATGATTGTATTTACACAACTATGCTTCAGAAGTGTCACTCAGAACGACATATTCTCCGCTACTTCCCTTTCCTTTACGACCTTGATTTTGCTTCCATCCCAGCTCCTGCCCTTCACCTTCTCTCCCCCTTCCCCTTCATCCTCTCACTCTCCCCCTCCAGTTCTAGAGGTTTTTTTTTTCTTTTTTTTTTCATCTCCACTTAGCTTTTAGTGCTCTTGTGTGCCCCACTCAAGGGGAATCCACCTCTTTCCAGACACAGCCTTATTTTAGCAACACAAGCTGGTCCTGGGAGAGCACTGTCAGACCTCATACACCGCTCCGTCTGCTCCTCAGCGTGTGTGTGCGTGAGTGTCTGTCCGTCTGTGTGTGTGTGTGCGTGTGTGTGTGTGTGTGTGTGTCTTTCTGCACTTGCACTTTTTCGTTTTTTTATGTGCACAATTTACAATGTTTCAAGACTGACAGGACATGCAATGTCATCAAGAAAACATCCTCACAAGACGTTTGGAATTTCAAGTATATCTCTCTCTCTCTCTCCCTCTCTCTGTTTTTGGAGTGGTCACAGCGACAGGTGAATTATTAACGAGATGGGTAATTGTCATTGTACCTCAGATCTCCCACTGCCTCTTACATGAAAGAGGTGAAGAAGAGCACGAAAGGTCTCTGAAGGAAGGCAAGCATGAAATACCAAACATTTTCGGTTTGAAATTCAGAGGCCATCAAGGAAGCTTGCTACGCTCTCTGTCAGTGCCTGTGTATGTGTGTGTGTGTGTCTGTGTGTGTGTGTGTGGGGACTCTTATTTCCATTTAAATATTCTTCATTTTTCTCACTCCTCCCTCCCCCGGCTAAAAACTAATCAGCCGTCCTCCTTCCATTCATCCTCCCTCTCTCTCCCCTCTCTCCATCCCGACTCCTCAGATCACCAGGTAAAGTAGCGTTCGGCTAGCTGTGCAATGGAAATGGTGCAGTGAAAATGAGCAGGAAAGACAGAACGTCTTCAGAAGGCGTCACTGCGGGCCAAATGCCTTATTATGTCAGATTTACAAATTCCCCACTCCCGAGTCGGAGGAAAAAGTGACCTACATAACTACAGACCAGAAAAAAAAAAAAAAAAGAAAAAACACCAATGGCCCAATTCTCCTCCCTTCTCCTCTCCTCTCCTCTCCTCCACTCCTCTCTCTATCTCTGCTGCTCCCTCTCTAGCTGCTCTCTTTCTCTCTCATTTCGTCACCCCTCGTTTATCTCTATCCTTTCCCCGACAGCGGCTTGGTGAGTTATCACCCCTCATTCAGATGAGAGGAGTGGCGTGTATGTTTTTTTTTTCCTTTTTTTGTGCGTCAGTGTGTGCTTGCCTGTCTGTGTGTGCACATCCTCTCTGTGTGTGTTGGTTATACGATTGCTAATATGGTATGGTCGGCAGAAGGGGGTGGTAAGGTGATCCAACCAACCTGCTACTAGGTAAACACCATCTGTTCACACAAAATCTGCCCCCCCTTCCTCCCCGACACCACGACTAGAATAGAGTGATCCAATCGCACCTCTCCTCACACACCTCTACCATGCCAGGTTCTCACCAAGGTGTGTGTGTGTGTGTGTGTGTAGTGATGATAATAGATAATGACAGAATTGTTGGCTTATATTTCACATTTTGAGGTGTTGCTCTTTGAGATTTTACAGTACGCAAACGCTCGCAGGAAACATTTTTCCGACTTCCTCTCAACCTCTCATCCCTCGTTCCCTTCTCCGTCTTATGTCTCTCTCTCTCTCTCTCTCTCAATCAGTGCCGTTAATCCGTCCGTCCGTCCATCCGTCTTCTTCCTCCCGCTCCTTCCCCCTCTCTCCCAGCCTGCGGTAGAATCGAGTCAAATCAATCAATTCGGGTTTCCTGGGCAGACCAGTGGTGTGGCAAGAAATTGACCTTTCTTTTCAGTGTGTGTTTGTGCACGAGTGTGTGTTTGCACAGCAAGCAGAGGGAAGCAGTTAGAGCTAAGTCGCTATCTGCCTCTGAGCTAATGGTGCCATCCAGTGTGGCGGTGCCCCCAGCTAGCCACTAAGGATCACTCTCTCACACACACACACACACACACACACACTCACAGCTTTCCACCCTCAGCGACAGCAGATATGACAAGTACACGGACTGTGGACACAGCATTAGCGAGGCTCTGTGTCTTTTTATAGCTTTTTATGCTAAGCAGCATGCCATTGCAGGCTTTCCATTTTTGCCCGACTGGGTATTGAGTGTATTGAGTGAGTGAGTTAGCCTGGGTTAAGTGGCTGTGCTTAAGGGCACAACAGCACTGCTGCGATCACTGGCTGCCCCCGTACAGCTTTTTTCGAACGAGCCCTGCGAAACAAGATTAAGGGCTCATGAAAACACACACACACACACACACACACAGCTGAAGAGGGGAACGGCCAGTGTGCGTGCGGGGAAGAGATGTTTGATTTTCTGTCATCCCTTTGTTTTTGCGCGATTGTCAATTTGTATTTCTCTCATTTCCTCTCTGTTTCTCCCACACTCTCACTTTATAGATTTCAAACCCCTCACACACTCTCTCACACACACATAGAGAGAGAGTGCCAGATGTGGGCTGACACTCCCCATCTATCCAGAAGGTGGGGGTTTAATAGAGATTTATAATGATTATCAGGAGACTGAGGATGAATACATCGTCGGTGCTTAAAAGTCTACTGATATGGATGGAAGGGGTGAGAAGATGATGGCAAAGGAAAAGAGATGAGTGGAGGATACAATGGGGAAGTATTGACAGAGTGCTATAAATGCACGGATTCTCGGAGTGTGTGAAGTGTGTGTGTGTGTGTGTGTGTGTGTGTGTGTGTGTGTGTGTGTGTGTGTGTGTGTGTGTGTGTGTGTGTGTGTTTGTGTGTGTGTGTGTGTGTGAGTGTGTGTGTGTGTGTGTGCTGCGGGCTAGGTCACATAAACAAAGCCAAAAAATCTGAAGGGGCCAAAGCTACTGGGGCTGTAACCTGAGGGCACTCTATTGAAAAGAAATGTGTGTGTTTGTGTATGTGAGCTCCTTTTCGTGTGTGTGTGTGGATGCTTCACTAAGACTACCCACTACTTACTTGCTCCGCGTAGCCTCGATAATATCACGATAATGCACTGCGATTCTTCCACTCATGGACCCCTCGCGCTCTCCAGAGATTTTTCCGCGGAGGATATCTTGGCCAACTCGAGGCTTCCACTCCTCCTCCGCCCGTTGCCTGTCTGTCCTCATCCCGCTGCTCTCCACTAAAACAGCTCATAATTATTGTCTTAGCATCCTTCATGTATAATTTATCAGCCATTTAAAGGCGGAGGTGCATGCAATTAAATCTAGAGGGAGCTTCTGTCTTTCCAAATCTCCCCTTCCTCTCTCCCTTTCATAATCCCTCCTCCCCCTCCTCCTCCCCGTCTCACATGCGCAGGAGCTTTCAGTCGCGTCCTTTTGCTCCCCGTGTTATTCTTTTGCGCCGCGCCGTTGTGCATCCCGCTTCTTCCTGTCTCTTTCACTCAGCTTTCCAGTCCATTCTGCCTTCCCGCTCCTGCTCCCTCTCCTTAATATCTAAATATGTGTTGGAAATTGGATAAATCATGCAGAGGTGTTCTTGTTCTCTCACTCTGTATCCATTTTCTTTTCATCCTTCACTCTTTTCTGCTCCCTTATTTCCTCCCCTCCCAGAGAGAAAAGAGAGGAGAGGAGAGGCGCAGAGTAATTGGATTCCCCCTAATAGCGAGGGTAATGTTGACAGTACATAAATCCTGCCACTGAAATAGCGCCTCGTTTATCTTCTGATTTTGCCTCATTGTTTTTCGGCGCCTGTTTCCCACCCTCATCTTCCTCCCCCTCCAACTTCTGTATGTGCTTTCCCTGTATCCTTCTTTCTTCACCCCCTCCCTCCTTTCATCTCCCCCAGGGTCTCATCAGGTAGCCTTGATTGTCTAGATGGGCCCCGTATGGGACCATGCGTCTCCACATAAATTGGTCGACACGGTTTGGTTGCAGCCAAGCAGATATTGGAGGGAACAAGGCGGGGAGGAACATAAACTCCTAGACATAGATAAAAGGGAACAGGCACGTTGCATCGAATCTGTGGTGCAACATACGGCGTACAGGAAACAATGAAGGATGCACTTAACTCCGCTGTGCACAAATAAAATCTGTTCCTTTTCTCACCCGACGTGCTTTGCCTCTTTGCCTTCATCTGGTTCTGAGGATGGTGGCACTTTAGGAGGAGCTTAAATCACATTCAGTGACATTCCTGGAACATGTGAAACAGAGACATACTTAATAGCAGTTCATGCAAATTTAAAGGGGGCACTTAGGAGATTTTGATCAAACAGTGATTTCTGCTCTAAACCTCAAACAGTTTAATTTAGATACTGTAGATGTTTGAGGCCCAAAGAGTTTGAGTTACGCCATTAAAAAAAGATAAGAGTGAAAAAAAAAAATGTCTGAAAAATGAATACAGATGTGTGTAGCAGAAGTATTTTCTTCTTTCCAAGCCCTTTAATCTATCTTCAGATTCATCTTGTGCCCTGTTGGGAACCACTGCGCTAAAATATCTAGCTTCATACAAGCCGTTAAAACTAGCTCAAACTCAAATTACAAAGTTAAACTTCCACATTTTACAGAATGTTTGACACTGGTGATAATACTTTGACTCCAGGACTTTCCCTTAATTGAGTATTTTTGCTATATTTTTTTGTACTTTTACTTAAAAATTATGTAACATTTCTGCATCGAAATGTCAAAAAAAAAACCTTTGTTGTAAATATCGTTGAGTTGTGAACTTACATTTTCCCAAATGTTTCCAACAATGTTCAAACCCAGAGGAATCCATAAGTTTACTCAAGGTAATGGTGCATTTTATCTGGTTGCCTGTGGCTGACTTCCAGGAGAGATTCAAGGAACCTAAAAAAAAGAAGAAAAGGTCACTGAGTCTTGCTTCAGTGCCAGACTGTGGTGTCAGCTGTATTGAAGTCTATGGGAGATGGAGAATCACACTAAAACTCAACATATCTAGGTAATATGACTTCTGATGAAGAAATGCCTCCAGAAAATGAAAGAACACACTTCAGAGAGTAGGTTAACGACTGATTTATTTTTTTTTTTATCAACATGTTTTTCCATTTGGGGAAAAAATCAGAGGTTAACCTGCTCTCATTTCTTCATCAGAAGTCGTACAACATAGATATGCTGGGTTTTTGTGTGTTTCTCCGTACATCTCCCACAGCTGACACCACAGTCTGGAATTAAAGTAAGATTCAGTGACATAATGACCCTTTTTTTCTTTTTTAGGTTCCTTGAAGAGAGTCAGAGAGTGAGTAAGGAAGTTGGCCAAGAAGACTATTAAAACTTTAATAGATGATCTCCTCCCAGAACATTTCTGCCTGAATCATGTCAGATAGAATTTCATCTGCAGTGTTGTTTAACAATGTAACAACAACTCCCATGATCCCACGTCACTTCACATCATCATCAAACTATTTTTTTTTTTGTTTGCTTATTTTCATTGTTAGGATTAAGAGACCCATACATATTGTGGGTTTTTTGGATGAAGCATCTGAATGCTTCTTCCACCATGCCGTATGAACTGTACAATAGGTGGAGTGAGAATTCATACAAGGCAGCATCCACAAATAGGCCTCCAAATTGTTTTAGAAAACAAACTCCCTTCCTGAATACAGCTCAAATTCTCCTCAACCGTGTCGAACAAAATAAGCAGAAATAAAAGCATCTACACATAAATTGCCTGTAGGTAAAAAATAGAGTTGTGGGAGTGGGTGGAGGAAGAACGGAGAAGGAAAACTAAGAGGTATGACGATGATAAAAAAAAAGAAATAGAGATAGAGGAAAGTCAAGTTTGCGCCACTCTTCCTTCGCCCTCCTCTAATTATCAAACAGCCTCATCAATAATGAGATTCTGGTAGTTGATCAGCGATGAGCGGCCCTTTATAGCAGGAAGCTGTCACATTCGCGCACACACCTACACACACATCCTCCCTTTGATGCTCTTTCATGATCCATCTCATTGACGCAGGAGTCCGGGTCAGGTCAGCTAATCAATCACCCGCGTGGCATTTGAATTGTTTGGTGCGCCTATAGGCTTCCTGTGTACTTACTCCTCTGATCTCCTCTCCTGCGAACACAGAGGTGAGCCATGACAGAGGGAGCTTGTTACAGAAGAGCCGGCGCTATAGGTTGAATGGGGTGCATTCTGGCTGCATTTCTATTGCTGTTTACAACAATGCTGAGAGTCAAGCAAGAGCATCAAGGTCAAGTCGTGCTCTTTCATCCTCCCCAGCTTGCTTGCGGGGTCCACTCGCACCTTTTATATACGATAGCCCGGAGGAACAGAGATGGAGAGGATGATATAAGCTGTGTATAAGTGTGTGTTTGTGCTGCTGTGGTGTGTTTTTTTTTTTTTTTCCCACAAATGGCTGCACAGACGGACCCTCTATATTCAAGTGTGTATGTAGGCCAGAAATGTAATGTTATTTGTTTTGTTTTTTCCCTGGGTGGTCTGCAGCCGCTCTTAACACACCACACACTCATTTAATTGGATTGTCAATCTGGGGAAGCCCACTTCCTCCTCTGTTTAACACTCTCACACGATAACACGCCGCAGCCCTCGGGCGCTGTTACCTTAACCACACATCATAATCATATAATAATCAGATTTTATCTGTCGCCAAGCCAAGTTGTGTGAGTGAGTGAAGATGAAATAAATGCACGAGGGGAGAAGAAGAGGAAGGAAGCCATTTTGGCTTGCAGTGTTGTCCTAAAGCAGCCGCCACCTCCACCCCCCTCCCCTCACGCTGAGCTCTGACATCTTTCTACAGCCAATCAATAGGTCACATTTCTTATTACACCCTGCCACTCACCTACACCAGTTCCTGCTCGCACACACACGCAAAACAAACAGAGAAACGCACACCTACAGTAGCTATTGAATCAGCCTCTTCTTTTTCAGCTGGTTTTGTCACTCAGTCCCTGATCCTTTCCTCTACTGCTCTCCTCCTCTCCACTTCTTTCCTCTCCTTCCCCTCCTGCTCCTCTTTCGCACCTCCTCCTCCTTCCTCCCGCTCCTCTCCTCTCATTTTCCACTTTGCTGCTTTTCCCCTCATCAGTCAGTCAGCCTGCGGTCTGACAGAGATGCAGGGTTCTGATGGAGGCTGCCAGACTGTCAGCACATATCTATTCACCAACATACCCACATGCATACACTTAACATGCAGCAAACAGCAGGAAAAGCAGTCGCGAACTCCCATTTAAATTTCCATGAGTTTATTTTGTCTGAATATGTCTTGCAGGCCTGTCGTCAAAAATGAAAAGTGTTTGTTGATTCACAGACACGATTCTCTTGACATTATAATTGGGAAGGTGTGCGGGGAGATAAACAAACTTTAAAGCTATTGTTTGTGTTCCAAGCTCCAGTGTATGTGATATTGTAGATGTTATCTTGCCGATATCATAGTGGTGGACTGTTTTTCCTAGGCCAAGGTAGAACCATTATTGCCAGTCGGCCTTTAAACAAACTCCAAGGCTGTGAGGATGCTCTCTGTAAAAGCTACCAACTGTGTTTTCAATTTTCACATTGTATAAAATCAAAAAATCTCATCTCTCCATTAACGCGCTTGACTGTGAGCATTTTTGGTGCCTTTGCCACCTCCTGCTATATTTGACCAGCATTCAACAAAACAGCGTTTGGTTCATGATTGTCAAGCTGGCGTTTAGCTCCTCGAAGGTATTGGAACAGGACTTATCTGCTCAATGAGGCAGCTTTGATAGCGAATTTTGCCTTCACACAGAGTGGTATCAAAGGAGATATAATTTCTCTTTACTGAAATGAGTTTGATTCAGTCTCCTCTCTTGTAGCGCAGAGTAAACAGACGCAGCAGGCCTTTGGTTTGGCATACTGATGTCCTGTGGGAGTTGGTCTATGAGCAAAGATGAAAATATGCACAGTTTGATTCCGAGGAAAGATGTCCTCCACCCTGCCACTTTTTTCCTCCAGCGCTGCGTTTCTTCCGGCTCTCTGTTTTCATCCCCCGTTCCCTTGTTAGCCTGTGTTCTCCGTCTCCAGGGGTTTGAAAGGAACGAGTGGGTGATCGGTACAGGGACCTTCACCGTGCGTGTGTGGATTTTGTGTAACTGTGTGTGGGAATATGTGCATGCTGGAAGTGAGATAATGTGACGGGAAAGGCAAAGGATGTGCAGTAGTTACAATGGCATCTGGTAGATTCACAAGGGGTGCAAAGCCAAATTCGGTCCCACAGGCTTCCAAGCGCAGCTCGAACTACAGTGGATTCCTCTCTGGGAGTGTCAGAATTTGGAGATTTATAGAAATGGGATGCAGGAGAAGAAGAACAGACAGTTCTGGCCCTATAGGAGTCAATCTGTTCCCCTCTCCATTGTTGGTAAAAAAAATAAATCCCTCACGAAACGAGGGCTCGGCTTTAGCCTCTTCTCTCCTGCCACCACTTTCTGTTAGGGATGTAACAGTTAATCCACTACCACAAGTGCCATCGAGCCCCTTCTGCTGCTCTCACTAACACTCTTCCATGCATGCATGCATGCTTTTCGCTCCATCTTCCACTTTTTTGGGACTGAAACACAACAACCCAACAGTCGAACCTCCTGCCACTCCCTTTGTTTTTTCACATGTCGTCATATGCTCGAGTTTCTGAGTCAAACTGGCAGCAAAGGGAGCTTGTCATCGCACGACATAAAGCGGATAGCTTGTGTCAAAGACAGAAACATGAAAACTCACCCAGATTTTCTGTGTGACGCCGCAGACAAATACATTCAAAAACTCCACATTTTCAGCCAAAAGAAACTTTTAGAAAAGCATTTGTTAAATGGATCATCAGTAAATGAGGCGCTGCCTGTTAAATGAAGAATCGAATAATGTGCAGTTAACGATAAACAGAACCTCATCATCAGCCTGGTCTAATGATAGTCTAATTGAATTTTTTCATGGCAAAGAATTAGAACGATCATTTTGACAGTGTGAGCCACAGGCTATGATGCAGCTCTGAATCGTCGATAAAAATAGCGAGCCATTTGGATCTGTCATTTCCTCAGTGTTTTTTTGAGACTTAATGTTTAGTATTTGTTGTTTTAAGATCTACTGTAACCCACACTGCTGCATCAGGCCTACAGTATGGCTTTTTCTATTTTCCGCTCCAGTAAAGAACTGATTAAATTGTTATACTCTCTAACAAATTGTAACTCAGACACAGATAACACATTCACCGCGGAGAATGTATATGAAGCTCTCTGATGAAGTGCACTTTCCCCGTTTTCTTCATCGTAGCCACACTGCGATGCCACCGAGGGGTGCCTCCAGACGTGACCCAACCGAGGCTGCCTCTGTCTCGGGGCGAGAGGTGCCAAATGGGGGGGCTGTGGAGCGGTTACTCTAGATAGATGGAAGCCGGGGGCCTCCAGGCAAAGAGGAGCCATGTGACATTGAGGGGCACAAGTGGCCGAAGAGCTGACAAGATGGGAAGTGATATGCCCTCACTATTCCTGTCAGTCACGCCACCTCATTAGAGACAGAGAAAAAAGGGAAAGAGGAAGATGGCGAGAGAGAGGGATTCTAGCTGTGGTATTTATGTTGGTGGGGAAACCAATTTTTAGTTGAATCATAGGGAAGGCTCCACAGCTGTCAAGGAAGCCAGTTCAAAGATTGTTAAATTAGCATACCGTGTGTTTGGCACACTAGCATAGCAATGAAGGGATGCTGCAAAGTCAACTCGCATGGATTCGATGCACAGGCTGGAAGTAGAGGAGGGAGGGAGGGGAGGGAGGGAGGCCGAAGGGGGGAGATAACGTGAAGGCATGAAATATTAACCCCTGGCTAAACACCCAAGCTTAGCCGTCTGTGAAATCCCACTGTGGACAATGCTAATACATGCATTCACAAGGGAGATGATAGGGCCTTGTTGCACCGCCAGATGGGAAGTGTGCATTAAGAAGCTCTCTCATGTATTCATACACCCATAATAGGATCTATAAGACGAAAATCCCAACAGTCATTTCAGTAACGCAGACGGAACAATACTGCAGAATCCAGACATGCGTGCACGCACGTACACACACACACTCACCATCTCTCTCTCACACACACACACAGACACGCAACATCCTTTGCCTCTGAAGCTAAATAGTTGATTGATGGTCTAAGCTGTGAAGAAATGCTCTCCTTTATGTCTCTAAAGGTTTGTAATTGCTGCAGTGAAAGGATGCTCACTCGCCTGGAATATTGATCCTAATGGGATTACTATCCTCCACCAGAGAGAGGGTGATGGGGAGAAAGAGATGGAGGGAGGATGAGAGAGAGATGACGAGGGGTCCGGACGGAGAGGTGAGCAGATAGACAGAGGGAGAAATCTAGTTTGTCCTTGCGGTTTTTCATTGATCTTTTTTTTTTTTCATCCACCGCCGCTTGGTAACGACTTCCGTACGGGAACGATAAAGCATCGCTCTGGATGGGGAAAATGCTGGGAACATAAAATGAAGGAGGGGGGGAGGAGAATTAGGCTGTTTCTCAAGGGAGAGATCATGGAGGGGCGATGCAGCCCTCCTCCCTCCTGGTCCTTCGGGACAGTTGTTGTTGTCGTCGGTGTTGCTGCTGCAGCGAGCGCCGCTTATGTCCCGGCAGCTGCGAACCAAAGCGGGTTCAAGCAGAATGTGGAAGAGATAAGGTGAAATGATTGTTTTTAAAGAAAGGAGTGAGACTTATATAACTGAAGAGCCGGAGGTGTAACGCCAATAGAAAACTGAAATAGAGAACAG
Source organism: Pagrus major (assembly GCF_040436345.1). NCBI lineage: Eukaryota > Metazoa > Chordata > Actinopteri > Spariformes > Sparidae > Pagrus > Pagrus major. Next base: position 19,477,586 of record NC_133232.1, on the reverse strand, counting down.
CCATATGCTCTCCTCGACCATATTGTAATTCTGCAGAAAGTACAGCTCACTGCCTCTCCTGATTATTCTCATCACTGTGTTCTGATTTCACCCCGCCCTCTTCATCTCTCAGAATTAATCAGCGTGGAGGGCCATCAGCCTGCCCGTCATTCTGTCCGTCCATCCGCCTGCCTGTTTGACTGCAGTAACCCCAGATGGGAGGCATGGCCGGACTGCGTGTGGCCAGACTGTCCTCCGCAGCTAATTGAAACGTTACGATGAAGCCGAGTCACGGAATCTGCTCCTCAGCTGATAGCCTGGGTGTGTGCGCGTGTGTTTGTGTGCAAGTATCGGGGTGTGTGTGTCAGTCTGTTTCAGGCTGACCATAATGTTGGTCATCTGCCTTTGTTGTGACTAACTCCGGGCTCATTCCATGCTGCTGAGCTCAAGCACTTAGTGGCGCACACACTAAAGTCACCTTTATGAATAATTATCAGAAAGCCATTATGTCCGTTCTGTGCCTCTTGATGTTCCTCTGCGGGAGTGTGTCTTTTCATAGAGGAATGTGTGTGTGTGACTCATTGTTTGGCTGGCTTTGAAAGTTTGTTTCTCCCCAGCGGGGGGTCTCAGGGAGAAATGACTTTGCTTAGAGTTCGAAGGGAAGAAAGAGGTAAGGATTATCCAGACGAAGACGAGGTGGGGGGGTGGCTGGGTGGAGGGCTGAGGAACCACAACAAGCTGCAGCCAAGACAATAATAATCAACCACAAAACTGACTAAAAGAGAACAGAGAATTTTGCCTAACCCACCTGGTGGAAAGTGTCTAACACACTTGCACAGACGTCTCCCTACCTGCCTGTGGGGTGATTGTAAAAATGAGTTTTCAATACCTTCAAAGGCTTGTAATGCAGCCAGCAATTTCATTTTGACAGACACACTTCTAAAGGTGCAGGGATTTTTTTCTGCAGCACAAAGGAAACTCACTTTGTGTGTGTGTGTGTGTGTGTGTGTGTGTGTGTGTGTGTGTGTGTGTGTGTGCGTGTGGACTCAGTAGTGATCAGACTCCCACCGTGCCGTCTCAGCCTTTAAGAACTGCAGGAGACTTGTAGAGGACAAAAAACAGCATGAAAGGAGAGAGAAAAAAGGAGGAAGGAGAGGAAGGGCAGCGTCGGGTTCACTATCCAACCGTGTGTTTGCATTACTTTGTGAAACTACACTTTTTGACAAGGAGGGTCTTTGCGGGATGATTATCAGAGCGCTGACACAAATCCCGCTGATTTAAAATTGCTATTCAATATGATAAGCAAACAGGTTTTTGAATTTGAATTACCGCAGGTTAGGGAGCGAGTTTTTAAATAGACACATAGCGTTGTTTACACGAATCAGCATCAATCAAATTCAGCCGTCAGATGGACGCTTTATTAACTGTGTGTCAACTCGCACTTCTGTTTAGAGAACATTTAAATCACTGCTGACATGGGCAGATGTCCTCTTAGTCCACACAAACATACACAGATAATGATAATATACGCTCAGATGTACATGCGCGGCCAAAAAAAAAAACACCACCAGTCATCCTGATGACTGCAATAGCATCAGGTCCAGATGGCTCCATATACAGTATATTCAAAGGCAAAGACGTGCACACACGCCATTAGAGGCATCACCACGAGTGTTCCTGCAGGTGGTTGATCCTCATGGCAGCCCGTATGTCAGACCAACGGCCTGACGATGATTGTTTATGACATGGGCAGGCCACAAGGGGCCCTAGGGGGTTCTGAGGGCCACACAGTCTCATTTTGGCATGACATCATTGGCTGTGACCTCAGAGGCGGGGCAACGCTGAAGGCGCGAAGTGTCTCGTTTGATTGAGAAGAGCAAGAGTTTGGAGAGACGGAGATTGTGATTTACTACTGTGGAGCATTTGCTGTATTTGTTCTGTTGTGGAAATCAACAGATTGTGTGGAGCAAACACACAGGGCAAGCTTCTTTGTTTGACAGCAAACCACCTCTGTCCTGAGACACAAGTGGACATGAGATAACACAGAAAACAGCACACTTCAAATCCTGTTTGTTGACTGAATCATACATGCAGGACTCATGCCTAAAGCTACACATATGAAAAATGGGTCAAATAACTGCATAATGTTAAATAAAAAGCTCATAGTGAGAGAATTATCACCCAACTCTGATGTTTTGTCTCAGGTGTACCAAGCAGTTTGACGTCTTTCAGCTCATTGTTTTGTTTTTTCCGCCCTGCAACTTATTTGGGGTTTCATCTCACCGCTTTCATCAACCATTTTCCAGTGCAAAGGCTCTAAAATTGTACTCTACATATCAATCAGTCAGGAAATGGCTGACAAAGCTAGGTTAGCTAGCCAGATTAACTAGTTGATATCTTTGTTTGTCAGCCATTTCCCAATTGGTATGTAGGGTACAATTGTTTTTTCAGCCCTGCAACGTTTTTTTGCTTTTGTCTTACCACCCTTGTCAACCATTTTTCCAGTCGCAACAGCTCTAGAAACCAATTGTACCCTACATACCAATCAGGAAATTACTCTATTGTTGTTTCCCAAGTTGCTAACAGGACTGTAAACACTGACCAGCACAGGGAAGAGGAAGTATCAGCCTGGGCACCAAAAGCCCAGAGACATTGGCCGTTGCCCCCATAGGCTAAATCAACTGTTAGACAATAGCCGACAGGTTCCAAGATTGTCGATTAGCTGGCAAACTTAATGGAGAATTTTAGCAGCTTAAGAGCCAAATATTTCCCTCAGGAATTGGTGAAAACCAAAACAGAGCAAAAAGTAGAATGAACATCGGAATAATGTCTGTCAGGTTGCCAGAAACACGTCTCCTATTAACGCTCATGTTGTTACTTGTCTGCTGGATGTGTAATTAGGCCACAGTTTGCTAACACATTAGTGACTTTATAAGGTTATAATATGTCAAGCATGTGTCATCTTCAGCTTTTTATGGAGTCCTGCCTCCAAGTAGTCAAATTACTGCTGATCTGACGTTGATGCTCATTAGTGGAAACATGTTTTGAAGTATAACAGGAGCAATGTTTATCCAAATAAATGTCTTCACCTGACAATTGACAGCATTAGTTGTTTTTTCAAACACTTGAAATAACCTGTGTTTACATTTTCCTGACAAGCAGCCTGTTGTAGTCATGCAAATAAGAGAGTAAAGGAGCTTCAAATGTAGGACAGCGTTATACAACCTTAACAAAAACTTAACTGTAGAGTCAGCATATCAGAAAACATTCATATGATTGTTGTAGTGGTCATTTGGGTCATTTTAGAACAACCTATGCTGTCGTTCATGTATGAGCACTTGTTGTACTCAGAACAGGACAGAAAGCCAAATCCTCCACATCTCATTTGAAGAGTCTGTATTTTTCCTCCTTCCTAAGTTTTCCCCAAAGTGACCCCACCTGAATGGGTATGAGTAGGGGGGGTGGGGGTCCAAAGACGTAGATTATCTGTGATTGATGATATCTGGAGGACAGTGGAGATTATACCTCTCCAGATTTATGGTGTCTGAGGAAGAGCCCCATTTCTAACTTGGTGATTATGGCTGGAGGGCTCAGCAGGTCGCTCACACGTGTGTTTGTGTGTGTGAGCGTGTGCATATTTTTCAGGACACAGTACCCTGAGACTGATGTGCCTTGTGTGTAATAAAGAAGCAGTATAATGAGATGCCTAACTTTCCCACTTTGAATGATATTTTACATTAAAAATGTAAATTAAAAAGTCCCCCCTCACCACACCCCGGACCCCCTTCTCCTCATCACCATGTCCAAAACAATTTTCTGCATGGCTCCCTTGCGGTAGTGGAATAGAGTGTATGTTTGTGTGCGTGTGTGCTTCTGTGTGTGTGTGTGTGTGTGCATGTCCGTCCTCGTCTGGACCCTAACTGATTGTGATTGCATTTCCATCGGATTTTCTCCCAGTGAGAAGGAGCGGGGGCCCAGACGGAGAAATGGGATCAGAGGGGGAAACTCATCTCCCCTTCCCAGACACAGTCCTTTCCAGAGTGTGTGGTCACGGAGACACACACACACACACACACATACACACACTGTGAATGGTGTCCTCTATTACTTGGGGTATTAGCATCGCTAATGAGGTGTGAGAGAGGGACAGAGATGGAGCAAGTGGAAGAGGAAAAGGAGGTGGATCAGAGGAATGGAGCGAGAGAAGAGGAGATGTAACTATCAATCTCGTTGCAGGGCAATCGGTGAGAAAGGTAGAGTCAGAGAGGGGGATTTATTGGAAGAGAAAGGAGTGAGATTTTGTAAAACAGGAAGAAAAGAAGGAGAAAGTGAAGGTGAGGTGCAGTGAGGTGGCATTTTCATGTCTGAAACCATCTGCACAGTCAGATGTTGAGTATGTGACTCCATTGTGCGTGTGTGAGTGATTGTGTGTGTGTGAAGTTTTACACACATATGTAAGATGCTTCTTATCACGATTGGTAATCCAGGAGGATTTCACGATTCATTGAGAGGGATGAGAGGAAATCCTGACTCACTAAAAATGTCTTTATGTGACGCTTTCACCCATCCCACTCATATATACTGTGTGTGTCAGTGTGTGTGTGTGTGTTCGTGCCAGATCAGACTGCCATTTCAGAGGAGCTGTGCCCACTGGACACCTGTTCTGATAACTCAACATTGACAATCCTATTGTTCCAAGTGCTGCCTACACTATAATTCCAAATACAGCCTGTAACGCAAGTAATGAAACATTCTGCAGTCTGTACGTGTGTGTGTGTCTGTGTCTGTGTTTTACCCCAGATAGTATCTCTGCTCTAGATAAACCTATTGTTCTTGCCTCTAACCACCATTATCCCGTTGTAGAGGAAAACTGTTTCACAGCTTCGGTACAAACTCAGAGAATCGCTTCTTATCTATCTCCTGTCTCCACTTCTCCCACCATCCATCCATCCACATTTTTTTTTTAAATCCGTCCTTTATTCATCTGTTTCCCTCTCTCCATCTGGCGCTCCTCTAACTTTTTTGTTCTCCCTGCACCTCATTGGTGCAATCACTCTCTTCTTTTTATTCTTCCCCCTCTTCCTCCTCTTCCTGCCCTCTTTTCTTTTGTCTGTCATAGCTGGATACAGTGCAGTCATTTGCTGCTATAGTCTATAGCTAGGAGCCCTCTCACTGAGATAGATGCCTGCCTATGAAAGACATTTGTTTCCTTTACTGTCACTGTGCAATAATCAGCCACTCTAACGTAATCAACATATTGCCCTTGCGGTAAATACAGCTGAGCAAGTGGGTCCGCGTGCGTTTGTGTGGGCATGAGAGCTCGTGTGTAGACAGGATGTTATGTTGTGTCTGCGTGCGTACCTGCGGTCGTGTGGACTCGGATGTGTGTCTATGCAAGTTTTTTTTCCCCTAGTTGGCTGTGCATGAAAATGCAGTTTCTCATGCATGTGTGTGCCATGTGACAGAGAGAGATGATTCTTGGTGAAAAAGCAGTTTGTTAGCGAATTAGAGTTAATTAGCCAACTTTCAGTTCCCAATGCTGTAATTGGGCCCATTTCTCTCTGTTTCCTCCAGCTGGCGTCTCTCATCCACTGCGGAGAAAGGAGGGGAGAGAGAAATGAAGAGAGGGAGAGCGAGTAGAGGGGAGTGGAGTACGGAGATGGGGAGCATGGGGTGCATTACATGTCTGTAGGGGTCTGTGGAGTGCTAGCGAACCTACCCCCTGGGGGTAAGAACCACTTGCACTGGGGATCGAGACAGTGAGAAATATTAACTGAGAGATAATGACGAAAGGAAGGCTGATGGGAATGAAAATGCAAAAGAACGTGCGAGATGAGGGCGGGGAGGAAGTGCAGAAGGGTAGAGCAGAGGGGGAAGGCGGGGGTGGCGGGGTTGGTAAAGTGACAGAAATGTTGAAGGATGAGAGGGGAGGCAGTGAAATCATAAGCCATTACGAATGGAGGGAGCGGGGATACACCATGGAGCAGGGGGCGAGCACGGAGGAGCCGCTCGAGTCCAGCTCGTCCAGAACTGTCTCCTACATTCCAACATTTAAAGAAAACGTTACTGCAGGGTCTGGTTTGGAAATAAAGCAATGTATGATGATGAGGAAAAAAAAACGGTGATGGGTGGCAGAATGGGAGAGAGAGAGGCGAGGGAGCAGCGGAGCGAAGAAGAAGAAGTGATGAAAGAGGGGAACAGGCCCTCTCTTGGTGCTACAGCGTGATGATCAGTAGAGTCTAATGAAGGTGCAGACGTCCCACAGGAGTCCTGCGCTCTCTTGACGACCACTGGGAATGGCAATTAATGCGTGGCGTACCAAAGGAAGATGCACACACACACACACACACACACACACAAACTGGCTGGTGCATACATTCAGACACAATTTACATAAAATGTACCACAGCCTCACTTGCCTCTGTCTAAATTCAAACACAGTGCAAACAGTCTATGGTGCATTCAGCCATGCTACACTTACCATCAGATTATATAATGTAAACGGGACCAGAGAGCAGCAGCAAGCCCCATTATTCCATACCAGCACCAGACAGAATAGCACAGAGCTCAAGTGATTGCCTCCATTGTGCATGTAACCACCCAGAACTCTCAACAACGTGGCCCTCTTTATTTCTATGGATTCACTGCACAAAGGAGACCCATTCCCTCTGCCGCGTTGCCCTACATTTCACATATAAGCCTTATGTGTGCAGTATCAGTGCAACTGAATCCCCTCGACTGTGCTCATTATCTTATTGATATTTTTATACCAGTCGGTGTATTGACACAAGCAGAGATATCAGGTAGACTCGGAGTAGGTTACGAGGCACAGGTGGATGGCTCCCTGCACTGCGGATTAGCCGCGTCGCGTGTGTGTACCGTGGAACAACTAGTTTTAGAGCAGGTCACCGAGGGACCGCGGCGTTATGTAAAGATGAAAGGATAAACTGCTGAGGCAGGAGAGTGGAGACAAATGGACAGAGCAGGAGATAAGGAAGAGTGTGTGCATAAGTGTATCTTTACACAGGAATCTGTGCTTGAATGGGCTTGTGTGTGTGTGTGTGTGTGTGTGTGTGTGTGCAAATTTTACAAGCCAAATACGGTTGGTGCACCCTCCTCTGAGATAAAAGCGTCTGCCTCAATACTACTGAGACCGCGGCCTAATGGCACTACAAGACCGAAGCTGACACACTAGGTTGGAGAAAGGGACGGGGAGAGGGGGAGGTGGCGTTACACAAACGGTGGGTGTATGACGTCAATATAGTCCATGGCATTTACACTGCAGGGGGTGGAAAATGGGCCCTCTTCTGTTCCGCATCAACCTCTTGTAGTCGACGGGCTGAAACTTTCTCCTTTTTTTACCCATTGGTCCTCTTCTTTATCCATTGAAATTACCTTGACCTTTGCATATGTCAATTGAAATTGTTCTCTCCTTCTCCTCATATTTCATTCTGCTCTGCGCCGTACCCCTTGAAAATTATTTTTTTTTATATCTGAGGCTTCATGAAAGACCAGATGAAAAAATTTTCTTTGGCATCGCCTGCCCCTGCCATCCTTCATCTGCAGCAAATGGGTGCAAACACATAAACGTTGCAAACCAAGGTTCTGGATTCAGCACAGGGCAATTTTGACCCAGAGTTCAGGCTTTCAGCTGTATAATACCTCTGTAAAAGGAGATTGACTCCAGTTATTTACTTTTGCCAAGGACATGCAGTTTATTACAAGGGATGGAATAAGCCATCTGTGAACCATTTCTTCAAAAACACACACGTGCAGCCACACACACATCAACACACTGATAGTTTAGTGTCAGACAGCAGAGGTGCTATCAGTTGTAGTTAAGAAGGAGGGGTCTTAGTTACCTCTAGGTTAATGATCCTCATTAATATGCGCTAATATACCCCAGGTCATGCAGTAATTAAAAATCTCATTCGACGCTCTCAGCTTAAACTGACTGACTTGGCTTCGTCCTACAAAGATTAGCATTTATTATTTGTCTCCGAGGTCTGTACTTCATAGCGAGGGGGTGAGACTAATAGCCTGATGTTGAACATTTGACTGGGCTGTGTGTCTCCTCCGGTGTCTACTAAAGTCTTTTTTTGCCTCTGCTTGGCTGGGCACAACTGTTTATGAGCTGAATGGGTTTGCAGGTTGTGCCTTGGAGAGTTGCATCACGTTTGCAAGAGAGTGTTTGTGCAGAACGGGCACACAAACAAGCGCTCGGAAATACACACTCAGGCGTACACCTAGATGTGCAACTGCATGTAAAGTCCATCAGCATGGGGACTTCCATATTCCTCTGAGTCAGCTGATGTCAGCTGATGCAAGCTGTGCTAATTGTAAAGCTGTGATGATTGCATTTATTTGCAGCAAGGATGGATGGATGGATGGATGGATGGATGGATGGATGGATGGATAGTTCCAGATCCGGATAGATAGATACTTTTTCATCATTAAGATTTCCGTCTACAATATAAGTCTACAATATAAACTAGACAGACAGACAGACAGACAGAGAGACAGATAGATAGATAGATAGATAGATAGATAGATAGATAGATAGATAGATAGATAGATAGATAGATGGATGCTTGTGACTCAACCTATCTCCATAGCACACACACTTACTCACAGATACTCACACACATCCACTCAGCCGTCCATGACGAATGCAGAAGCCACTTCAAAGAACCCAGACATTCCTGCTAATCTCCAATCACTTCTCAGCACTCTCCTCTTTGCACAGTCACAAACACACCTTCACAGGGAGGCGGGAGGGAGGTGGGCTGAGAGAGTGGGGGAGAGAGTTGGACAGATTTATGTTACATCCGTGAAAGTGCGGCGCAACTTTGCGCTGCACCCCTCGTTCTGTTTGAGCATCGCAATCTGCAAGTAATTAGCAGCTGATTTACCGAGGCGGCAGCTAATAATGCAATCAGTGATTAGGACCGCCTCCTAAGCTTCTTCCTGCGAGTGATGAGGAGCTCGAAAGGTGCGGTTCAGCAGCAGGATTTGTGCGAGATCCAGAAAGTACAAGTTTTTAATATCCAAAATGTCAATTCCATTAATCAAACCCACAATTAAACTCCAACTGGGAAAATAAATTGGGCGTCTATTATGATCAAATTGTGATGACCTATTTACAGAAAGGTTTGTAAAAGTACTTCAACCACTTTTGAGGAGTTATATTCAAAGTTGCTCAAAAGAAAGATTGTTTAAGAAATACAAGCCACCATAATGTGTGTGCCTCAACAAAAGAGAGCAATCATCAGACTTCTTCAAGTCAGATGTTGTGCTTATTCCTTCTTTTTCTTTGTGACATTACATTTTTTTGTCCCTAAACAAACTCCCTGCAGTCCGCCTTCACACTTGATTGCAGTGCCCTCACACTTTGTCTGCTGTCACCGAACTTCTCTATAGTACAGGCTGATTAGCTGTTCTTTCCTTGCCACAACCAGTTTTGTTTAAGGCGAGAATTATTACGACAATGGTCCTTACAAATTGAAAGAACCTTTGTGAAACCCAGGAGAATCAAACAGAGTCATTGTATCTCCTCCTATTATTTGTATTATTTGTGCGAGCCTCCTTCAAATGCATAAAAGCACGAGGCACGCAAGTTGTACCTCTGATGACAGGCAAACTGCGCCTTCAAGCTGCTGTGTCTCTTTGATGAATAACACACGCATCTCTACGGCACAGAATGACTCAGAACCGAGGCGCAAAAGGCTCAGTGAATTTGGCCGAGAGTGAGGAGAATCCAGCCTGTTCACCTTGAGAGAGTAAGCCAGTTAGAAGGAATATAATGTGGCTTAGTGTCTTTTTTTTTTCAGCTCTCCATCCTTTTTTGTGCCGTTACTATAAATAGGAGCTGCAGAACATCAAAGAGGGAAGAGGTTTCTCTCAGCAACAGGCCACAGTACAGTCATTATCCACTGGCTCCAAATACATCACCCCTCTTTGGGCTGATCCCTCCGTAGTGGACTCGCCGTACATGCGTGCGCGTGCATGCACGTGGTTGCTAATCGTCTAAGGAGAACCTGCTGAGTCAGCCTCACAAACTCACTCGCACACACACGCATACTTCACATAATGTAGCATCAGACAAGAAAAAGACTTCATTGAAATTGAGTTTATTCATGAGATTACAATACAACACTCTGTCTCTGACTGCACAAGGTCGCAAACTGACAGATCCGTGCACCAAACAAATTGTGATCGTTTACAATCCCCTCTTTCTCCCACGGCTCTTCCTTCCTCACTTATTTTCTCTCTTCCAAATCTTTTTTTTTTTTTTATTTGGTTTTTATTTTTCGCTTTGTTTTTCAGCTGTTTGCGCCTTTTTTTGTGCTTTTCAACCGAACTAGATTGTCATAGCAACTGCAGCAATTGCCAGTCGGTTCAGCGGGGCACCGCTATGTTGAATAGGTATTTGTGCAGGCACCTGCGCATGTGTGTGCATCTTCAGTATGTTGTTAAATGTGTATTTCTGTGTGCCTATTTGTTTTTCATGGTTCTTTTTGTCAGGAATTCCATATGCATTGGGTTCTTGACGGCTGTCGTCCTTTCAGACGTTGGGTGATTGTCGGTAATGCCCTTTTGTTTTTGCCTCGTCTCCCAAAATTTCATGAAATGAGCCCCATCTTAAAAGGCAGATTGTTCTCTGTGCAAGTGAAAATGAAGGCATTTTCCATCCACCGTAAAGTGATTGTGTGCAGAAGACATGACTGTGACCAGGAAGGAGCTATCAGAGTGGAAATATAAGGTGTTATGAGTAGGTGTAAAGATTTAATTTAAGCTTCAATGACTTTAAATTTAAGTGCTAATTAATGAAGATATTGCGAAGACATTGTTAACAGCAAATTAAGTTTTTTATTTTTGGCAAAGCTTCTTTTTTTTCCATATCATTACGCTGGCCTTTATTAGAACAGTTGTTCTTCCTTGTCTTAATCTTTAATAAATATTAATTACAGCTATAGTCAAAACTTGAATTTAACAGTTTTGCATCTTTTTACTTGACAAGCAGGCAAAAAAGTGGAATCTATTTTTTGCTAAAGGACTAACTCCTCTCCTAGTAACTCTCCCATAATTCATGTCCACATCATGTTATTTGTGGTTCATAATTTGTTCTCATGTCACTAAACTTTTGGCAAATGATTTCAGCAGTGTGGCAGATTGGAGGAAAAGCTCTTCGCAGCACTTCGCCCCGCTGATTTTTGCAACGCAGCGTCTAGAAGCTTTCTCCGGTTGAGATAACAAACACACAGATATTGCTCCTCCAGATACAGTATAAATCTAAGAAGGTCCTTCCAAAGCTGTGAGCAGGTTTCTGCTGTTTTGTCAGCACCAAGACCAAGTGCTATCTCCAGTCATCGAAGAGCTTGTCTGTATTTTGCACTTAACCCTTCTCTCAAGTGCTATCATAAAATAAAATCTACTTCTTCTATGTGAAACACTTAGGAAAATGCTTTTCCCTGGCCCTTAAATGTATTAAAAGATTGTTGGGCATTGGACAGTGTCTGTCACTGTATTTTATCATTTGAATAACAAATTTGGAAATAATTGGGTGGCATTTTTTTTTTTTTTTAAGCTCCGGCATCTATTCTGTGGCAAGGAAATGACTTTATTTTGCATGGTCCTCCAGTATTATATTTTATACCACTTATATGTTATTATTATGTGGTGCTGATTTATATTTTATAATGTATTCTACCTACCTTTTCCCCCTGCCATCAAATTGATTCACAAATAGATTTTTATTCAACGCAGCTGCTGCAAAAAGGCACATGTGGTGTTACGGATTTTGCACATTACCCACATACACACACATAAACAGATAATTCCCCCCTTTGCAGGACATGTTCAGAGGTAATGGAAGGCTGAGAGGATGGGTGTCTTTCTCTCTGCACCTGGGGTTGAGGGTCTGTGCGTGTCTGTCCCCATGCACATGCCTGTGTATGTGTGTGAGCGTCCGCGTATGAGTGTCCGTGCGTGTGTTTGCATTTATGTGGGTGGAGGAGGCTATTTATTTTGATTGTTTTCAATGAGGATCCGATGTGTAGAATCCATAACAATACCATCAATCCACAGCAGCAGCAGCAACATGGATGTAATTTATATGGTAATGCAAGCGCCATGGTTGCCCCAAGTTACGCAGTGGACATCTCTGACAATGGACAGCGTGGGTCTGCTGCGGCATCCTAATGCTATGTATAGCCACGGACACACACACACACACACACACACACACACACACACACACACACTTGCACTTCCCAGCTACAGGGAGGCATGTTTCAATTAGCAGATGCAGATAGGTGCTGTGCTGTGTTTGTGCGTCTGGGTCAAAAGGTTGAGTGTATTGCTCCGTTGTCAGTGTGCGTCTGTCCTCCTCTCACAATAAAAAACAGCCACTTGAGTGAGGAGAGGAGTGAGGGACGACCTTCTGAACCACATATTGGAATCACTCAGAAATGGATGGTGTGTTAGAAATCCTGGCCCGGCCCGCAGCGCGTGTTTTCCACTGTCATGTACATGCACCAGTTCTGTTAGTACAACACACCACATCCTCCTGAATCTTCTAGATGTCACTAGGATGAGACTAGTGCTGGCATTAAATTCATCGTCTCCCTTCAAAGTCCTGTTGAAATTAGTATGTATGCGCTCCATTATTACTATGCTCTCTACGTCATACGAAGGTCAAAGGATATTTTCAAGAGGCGACTCATCATCACACCTGCTGCTTCTGAATGGCCTCACTCATCGGTCGCCGTCCTCAGCAGAGGTGTGGTTTGATTCGTGATTGAAAAGATGGAACACAGCGAAGGTTGTCTGCCTTTATCTCCTCATCTCTCTCGCTCTGCTCATGTATTTCATTTCTCTTTTTCTTTTCAAAGAACTCCATTTCAGAGAATTTTTTGCACATGCTGTTAAGCTGGGTGTAATTTTCTAAGTTTAATGAGTCGATCATCTGAGGCTTGTTATATTAAGATCTGATTTAAAGAATAGTGCGGTGGAATTTAGTGGTGAAAATCAAATACCTGGAGCGTATTTGAGCTGCGTTCGAGGGGAATGAGAGCGTCTGTTTCTGTGAACCTGTGATTCGCACATTACTTCTGCACGGAATGATTTTGAAGTTGCTCAACTGATTTGGAAAAACAACAGTTGTGATTTTAAAAAAATATGTACACCATGTTGAACCTCCTGTAACACCTGAACGAAGAAAAATACTATTATTATTTAAACTTTCATTTAAGCAGAGAAGGGACACTGTGAGTAAGCTCTTATTTTCAAGGTTGCCCTGAATAATATACATATACAACATATTAATGTAATACAAAATACATATATACTACAAATATGATATAAGAAATCACATAGTCAAAAAAACACATACGTTGGCAGTGCTCTGGCCGTTTTGCACATTTCTACAAATTGTTCACTTTTTGCAAAACATAGTATTTAAAAGCCAATTTCTCTATCTTAAAATATGTTGATTTTAAAGGACCAAACAGTCTTTGGATCTAGTGTGTGTGAATTTGATCTAAACCTACAAAAACACATGTCATACTAGAGTAGTTTAATGGATGAGGGGTGAAAAAAGTAGGTAAAAGTGATGTGAAGATGGTTGAGAGAGCTACAAGTAATTAATAAATAGCTGCAGGATACTGTATAGCCTCAAAGTAGTAGTAATAGTAATAGAGTAATAGTTAAAAGAGCTCAAAGTGAAACATGATTAAAGTTGCAATATGTAAGATTTTTTGTTTTAAATTCAGTGTTTTTCAATCCTGGTCCTCGGGGCCCCCCTGTTTGACATGTGGCCGACTCTTACACATTGCACCTTTAAAATAGCTCAAATTAATGGATAAATAGTTGTTCAATTGTATTGTATTGTATTGTAAAATCAATTTTGAAACATGATGAAGGGCTACTTTAGTTCATCTGAACATCAGACAGAACAGGTTGGCAAGCACTGAGTCTTCTTGCATCAGAAAACACCTTTTGGGTGCACTAGAAGAGACAATTTAGGTAAAATCATTTCCGACAGATCTGTCACTTTGAAAAATCCCGGTATTTTTCAGCCAAAATCTTCAAGTACCCAAATGATGAGCCTGAGTTATAATCCTGGAAAGAATCTCAAAACTGAAATCGAGAAAATGCTGCGATGTGGGACAAAACAATGTGACGCCGCGAGTGTGGATAGCACCTTTTTCCCCAGCCGGAAGGCGTCCTCAGCTTCGGCTGCGGGCTGTCTGTGCTTGTGTGCGGAGGATCTGCCTGTTTGGGAAGAAGGCTCCCGTAGTTTTTGGAGTGATGGAGTGATGCAGGCGTGATGAAAGAGAGAGAGGAGAGGAGAGCTCGAGGCCAGAGAAGAGCCCAGACACTCTGTTACACATCAAAGACAGAGCCGGTGATACAATCATCTCTTTAGGCTGTGAAAGCCCAACTTTATTAATTAAAAACACGTCTGTTGAATCACGCTCTCATCTCTCCGTACTCTCTTTACTCGTTTTATCACTCATTTTCTGATTACCAAAGGAAAGAAGTGAGGGGGAGGTGGTGGGAGAGCACATTCAAGGTATCAAACGGATGAACTCAGAAGCACTGCTGGATAGGCTGCAACATCCATTTGTTGCTACAGACAACAACAGGTGTGCAACTTGCCACAGAAAATGTGAAATTTTAAGAACGGATGGAATGAGAGGAAAGGGGGAGGCAAGGATTTAGGAAAAAGGGAGGGGGGGGGGACAGGAAGAGAGATGAGATGGAGGAGACAGACTGCACTGTATAGATAAATAGAGAAAAGGGCCCATTGTGTCAGCAGCTGTCATCACTAAATAGCCCTCAGATCACTGTCAGACACTATCACACACACACATATGCGTGCATACTTGCACACACACGCACACTGACTGACAGCTCCCCCTCAGTCCAACATCTGTGCTGACAGCAGCCATGGTAATGAGTCTCTGCATGTGCCAGCATGGGTGTGTCAGTTTCTTTTCCTCCCTCTTCCCTGCGTACCGCTCATTCAATCACTCCGCGTCTCCCTTATCTTGTTGTTTCCCCCCGTCTCTTCTTTCGTTATTTCCCGTCAACTCAACAGAAGAGCGTGCTGATTGACTTAGCAGCATGAGCGGCGGCAAAACGAGAACACCATCGAGTGTAAAAGTTGCGCGGTGGATCGATGAGTTCCTTTCCCGGAGTTGCTATCCAGGTGCGGCGCGTTTTTTACGTAGAGGTGTGGAGGAAGAGAGGGATGAAGGAAGGGAGAGATGAAGAGATGATGAATGGCTCTCGTTAGAGGGGTAATTTGTCTCTCCTTGTCTGACTGGGCTCCAGCTGTCGCTCCATCCCTCGCTCCACTCCACTCTCCTCGGCCTACCACTCCTCACCTCAGCCAGATGGGTGGACGGATGGACGGAGCGATGGAGGAAGGAGGGAGGGAAGGATGGAGGGAGGGAGGGAGGGACGGACGGAAATAGAGACAAGGACGAGGAGAAGAAGGAAAAAAAAAGTCACTGAACAGTCAACAAGAAGAATAATGTGTGATGTATAATGCCAGTGCTCAGTAAATGGAGAAACGACAGATAGAGAGCTCGAATCGAGATGGTTGAATAGACACGTACAGCAGGAACAGGCAAAGCTTCATACACTCTTATGACTCATACAAGCAAGTCAAAGCCTGGTGCTCACATAACAAACTAATGATGATGGTGTTCTTTTTACATTGTAATGAAACCATCAAGGGACCGGACTAATGCCTTTAATACGATGCCACAGTCTTAAGTTGCCGAGTTTTTTTTCCCCCATGATACACTTTTTTCTCACACTAATCAACACTTGTTAGAGAGCCGCGGCTTCAGAGAGCGAGAGACGGCCACAGAGAGAGGAAGATTCAGATATGTATACAGATGGCCGGGGAGGCGGCTGAAGGATGGCAACGAACGAAATCGTCAAGAGAGCCACGTGAGCTCATCGCTAAGTCTTTGTTCTAATAACACAAAGCAATTTCCACTGACCTTTCTACAAATGTAGCGGGCAGAAATGAGTGAGTTAAGGATGCCCCACAGCATAATTGCTGAGGAGATTAAAGTTCCCTTAATTGCTTTTGGCCAACTAGTGCAATTTTTCCTTTTTTTGTAATTAAAGTGATTTAAAATATTAATATAACCACACTCCTCGCATAACCTCGCATAAGCTCGCGCGCGCTCATAATTGTGTTCATCGCGCAATAAAAACAGGCAATGAAACAATGTTGGAGGTGTGCGGCCGGCCACACACACACTGGTGCACATTTTTCATTACCTGTTGTCACTGATAGCCTCATTATAGGTCTGGTGAAATATGCAAATAGCCAGATCCATCCTCGCCATCAATTGGAGAGAGTGATCGATTCATTTGGATCAATGGCTTTTTTTTCCACCCATATTCCCTCTTTACCTCTTCTCTTTTTCTTTTTTTTCCTGTCCGACATTTTTCACCACTCAGTCCTGCTCTTATTGCCTCTTCCCCTCCTTAATTACCCTCCTCTATTGCCTTCCTCCACGTTTTTTATTGGCAATAAGTTTTGTCAGCTCATAGCTTCCCGACTGTCCCGTTTCCTCCGCCCTCTGCTCTCTCCATTCATTTCTCTCTCCATTTCCCTGGTTACCCCCTTGACCTCGTTGTCTCTCCCCCCTCTTCTCCATCCGTCTCTCACTGTCCCTCCTCTCCTTTTCCCTCCTGTCGGCCACAGTGTTTGCTTTGCCATTGTTTATCCATTTTTCTCTGTTTGCGCTGATGAGATTGACCGGACACACACACACACACACACACACACACAGAGGCACACACACACACATACCTAAACAGAAGACAAGGCTGGCATCTCTCTAGGGTGTAGTTAACGTGGGGCTGTGGATCGATCCTAGCTCTGGTTTCCATGACGCAAAGCCCTGAGCTGGAGCCATATGGACGACAGGACAGAGGTATCACTCTGCCGCCGTTTCTATTAAATATATCTCTATAAAGGCGCAGTGGCACTTAAACTCACATGTGTATTTTCCATGATTAATGCGATTCATTTTGAGGCAGTATAGATGGGCAAGGTAGCCAACAACTATGCCCAACCACTTTGTTCCTTAAACGATGTCTACATTAATCCTCCCCCCTCCCTCCCTCGTCCAAGTACTGTTTCCCTGATGCAAGCAATATTGCACCATCGCCTAAAAAAAGCCCCCCCATCTATCATGGCCTTTACACAATTTGATTTCTATCAATACTCTGTGATGGGAAGGTGAATGCTGTCAAATTACAATCACACCACATCTGTATTCTGAAGAGCTGTCAGTAAGAAAAGGACAGGGGGAAAAAAAAAAGCAAAAGCAAGATGAATGTTCAGCCATCTCTATTTCTTTTTCTTCAAGGTCTCACGACTTTTTATCTCTTTCTTCTCCTTTCTTCTCCTTCTGTCCCTGTCGGTTGTTGTTCTGTATGAAAAGAAAAAGAGAGGAGCGATGAAACGAAAGTTGACTAGATGAAAGGCCGGGGTTTGTAGCTTGGTGAAATTTTCAGTGGCGAAAGAAAGAATGTACGAAGGTTGTAAAAGTAGGGACGAGCTTCTTCTTCTTCTCCACGCCCATTACATTTTAACTTTTGGAAGGTGAAGGACGAGGCGTCGCTAAGAAAAACAAAAAGAGGTTATTTGTAAAGCTGGCGCCCGAGGCTATTATTTCAAATGTGGAATCAGGAGAAAATAAGTGATTATCAGTGTGTCAGAGTGCCTTTTTGGTCGACTATCTAATTAGTAGTTCTGAGTCCTTCGGTGGATTGGCTGGACTCGGTGGCCTCATTCTTACCGTATTGTTGATTGATTGAGCTGCAAATATGGCAGACATAATTATTCTATATTTTGAGCCGTCTCTAAATAGAATTTATTAGATTTGTCTTTGTCCTTGATTCCAAACCTTTGGAGAGTAGAGTGAAATCTCTCCATCCCTCTCATCTCTCTCTCTGGTGTATGGGACAGCCTGATTGTGTCCACGCGTCCCATGGCTCTCACTATTTAAAGACTTGGCTGTTAACTTTCTTTTGTCTTACCCATGTAGAGGACAATCGTACAATGGATGTAGGTCCTCACGAACAATCTTATCTTACCAATTGATTTAAAGCCAGACAAAAGCCAAACGGCACCCTCTTCCTCTTTCAAATGAAAAGTTGAATTCATAAGCAATGAAATGCACTCACGCTTAATTCAGTGCACTCAGGGGTTTAGCTTATGGTGGATAATGTATGCGAACTTTAAGATAAATATGACCATTTCACTTAATGACTCATATCAACTTGTGCTTATGTTACAGTGTATTTTAGAATTCAGTTTTATCTCATATTTGTCTTTTTCATTAAAAGCATAGGGTCGCTTTAATTTATACAGTAGCGAGACAAATGCCAATAATGTGTTCTCGGTGGTTTTATGGAGGAATAAAAAATATGCATGGCGCTAAATCAGTTATGTTAAATACATTTGCATGTAAAATTAGTTAAAAGTAAGCCATTACTTCCTTACTGGGTCTGCTGAAATGTCAGCAGTGCATGCAATGAATTCAAATCTCTTTGTCACTCAAAAATGGATTCAGGAGATTGAACCTCTCCAGTTTCTGCAAGCTTCTGTGTTTGTGTCCAAGCTGCTTTACATTGCTGTGACTGGGGGCATGTTCCAAGAAGCAAGTTTACTTACAAGTGAACTAAATAACTTTTTACACCAATCCGTTATCCAGACTATTAGGGGTTGGTTCACCTAATTTAAAGGAGCACTATGTAGTTTTGGGGAATAACTTTTAATCAGAAGAGAAAGAGTGACTGATTTTTATGTCTAAACAAACTAAATAAACAAATCTCTCTTTGTTCTCATGACTGAATAAACTGAATCAACAAACTGACCTCAAAAGACAATACAATTCCATACTCGTTTATATGTGGCGGACCCTGCCACCTTTCTAGCTTCAAACAGTGTTCTGACCTTATTTTCTCTGAGAACAGCTTGTTTATTCAGTTATGGAAAAATAAATATTTTTGTATAATGTTTTGTATAGTTTGTATTATTACCTCACGATAAAATTCTGAGTTTAAATTTCTCCAAAAAACTACATAGTGCCCCGTTAAGAAAAAAATAATATTTTCTGATCAACATCCTGCCATGCAGATTTGCTGTATCAGGCTGAGTTTGTTACTTTGCCAAATGTATTTTTTAGTCACAAAAATTCCCATTTAAAAAAATACAACAAACAGCTTTTTTTCTTTCTCTTTTTTTTCTTTTTTTTTACAGAAACAATGTCCTAGTTACTCATGATGCTCCATTTAACAAGCTGTCAACACTTTTCATGGAAACTAATTTATCTAATAGAAAATAGTTTCAATAAAAACTGATGAAGTGGTTTTATTTCCACTGAGGCAGAAATCTCAGAGATCAGGACAAGTAAAACCTATCTATCCGCATGGTTACAGATATTTTGTTAAATCAACCCTGGGTAATCCGAATATCTCAGTGAACCTGCTTCGGGACAGGCCCCCGTATCACTGTCAGTCATTGCCATCTGTTTTGTCTAACGCCTCCCCCCTCCCTCCTTCTCCCCCCTCTCTTTCTCTCTCCCTCCATCCTCCAGGTCGCCCACTCCCTCCAACCTCTTCCTCCTCACTGCTCCCTCCTTCCCTCCCTTCCTCCTCGTCCGCCCCACACCACCCCTCCCCTGGCCCGTCTCCTCCGATCAGGGAATGCCAGGTGCCCCTGCTGGAGAAAAACTCCACCCACTCTCACCTGGAGCCCCACCCGGACGACTCGTACATGCTCCGTGCCCAGCCCTCCTCCACGGGTAAGAGAGCTCTGCCACGCGTCCACCCTTTTTATCCTTTCATCCATCTTATTTATGCATCCGTGTGTCGTCCATCATCATGTATCCATTTCCTGATCTGATTTGCTTAGTGAAATGCCAGCAATACTTTGCTTCAATTTAATATCACGTCTTGTTTTAGCCAATTTGTTTAGGCTTTTTTGCTGTCTGCCGAAGTCTGCATTTGTTTGCAGAGCGGGGAATCAAACCAGAGGGACTTAAGCATTATTGTTTACACTGTGAGGGATCATAAGATACACAGTGAGAGATGTAAGATAGATGTGGATCATGGTCAACAGTGGTAGAGGAAGTATTCAGATCCTTTAATTAAAGCAACGTTATGTAACTTTATCTTAAAATAACAGCTTCAACATCATGTTGATGGTTCAGTGTCTTGTAACAGGTTGAATGGTGTCTGTCTCAGCCACTCCGCCCCACTATGACTTGTTTCTGCACTATGTAACTTCAGTGAGAGAGTAGGATCACAGCGTTATATACATGTTTACTTCAAGATACCAGCTACCAGCTACATAACATTGTTATGATGTAATGAGTTTTGTTAGTAGTTAGCACCTACATTACATCTGACAAATGGTTACAGACCTGGGATTCGTGTTGACCACAGTGGTGTTGCACTGAAACTGTGGGCAGCGCCAATTCACACAAAATGCCAATTTCTACATAATGTTGCTTTAAGTAAAAGTACCAATGCAACACTATAAAAATACTAAATTAAAAAAATAACAGTTCTGCTGTGAAAACGTTATTAAAATATAATCAGGAGTAAAGTATTTAGAGTAAAGGTACCTAATGCAGAAACATGTCCATTGTGACTGTTATACTATTTTATATTAAATCATTAGATTGTTATTTCTCATGCATTAATGTCTAAGCAGTATTCTACTGTAGTAGCTGATTTAAGTGGAGCTCATTTGCAACTAAATATTTTCCTAAAGCGAACGTCCAACCAATGGTCCAAAACTTAACATTGTTAAAATATAAATTAAAATAATGATGCAAATCCTCAAATTTGAGAAGCTGGAACCATGACAATTAATTGTCTGTCAATCGTTTTAGTTTTTTTAGTTTTTACTTTAACATGTTGTTTTGGTACAGCAGTTTAATCTACAGCGATGCCTCGTATTTTATGAACCCCTTGTATGTTTTTAATGTAAACTTAAACCTGTTAAGTCACTAAAGCTTTCATATAACTTTAATGGAGTAAAATGTCAAATTAAACACTACTGGAAATGCAGTGGAGTAGCATGAAGAGAAAAAGACTTTGTACTTAAGTACGGTACTTGAAAAATGTACAATGTCACATTCCCCCATTGGTGGTCAATTATGGATATATTACGTTGTTTTATTAAAGGGGACACAAATCTTTCGATTGTGGTCAATCGCAAATGAATCTAAAATCTATTATACATTTTTAGCAGTCAATAATAACATCAAAATCAAAGCTTTTATTGTCATATGCACATTTAAAGAAACAAATTTCCCTGCATGAGATTAAAAGTTAAAAGTTAAAAAAAAATATACAAAATACAAAAATATAAGAATAAGATTAAAGATATACAGAATATTTGCAATGTGCAGCTTGAAATGTGCAATCTCACATCCAATGTACAGTACAGTGTAAATATATATACAGATGTACAATAGCAGTGCAATAACCAGCAGTGCAAATATAAATGTGCAAAAACTACACACATATAGTGGATAGTTGTAAATGTGCAGCATGAAGTATGTACGTGTGTGGACTGGGGGAAACCCAGTATATGTTGATGAGCTGCATAAATTCATCAATACTTATGCTGAAATTTTCATCCGTTCTTGACAAAGCCCAATCAAGAAGTAACATGAAAGAAACCTCTCTCTGTTCCTAAACTTCTTTTGTGGCTCACCGAACAAAAAGCGCATTTCGAGCCGACAATTGGTAATCTCTTAATGGATTATATTTTTTAAATATAACCCTCCCACCTTTGTCATCTAACGCCAGAAAACAATGATGCAAGTGAAAGCAACCCCTACACTGTGCAGAGCGCAGATCGGTTGCCTGTGAGTAGGTGTGTTTGTACTTATTTTCCATATGACATTAATAATCCACCGGAAACTGAAAGGTAAGGGGATGATGAATTTTAAGTGCCGGCAGGAGGATCAGTGTAGCAAAGACATACTAGTTAGTTTCCCGGGCTCTAAGCTTTCTCTTTCATCATTGGACACCCTCTTGTTGGCTGTTACAGGCCCCGTGTGCTTATATCAGCACCTCGCAACTATTTTTCTCACCCACGTGCACGCACGCACACACACATCTGCAGTGATGAGTTTGCTCATCAGCATACACATTTATTCTCAACAATTAGCCACTGTAAGCCAATGCCTCTCTGTCCCTCTCTGCCTCTGTTTCCCGCTTTTCCCCCTGTTTCTCCATTCCACTGTGCATCTGCACTTGTAATCAGCAGATATATTTAGCAGAGGCCTGATGGGAGGGAAGGGGGTGGGCAGAGAAGTCCTAATGTGATTTTTGGTGGAATACAATCTATTGTTAATGGCGTTAGGCTCTCCTTTGATCCAGTATAAATCTTCATTAGGGAAGGCCTGGGTCCCAGGTTCAAGAGCAACGTGATTAGGAGGCTTTTAAAATGACGTTACATCAGCCTTCTAATTGGTTTACTGTTTGCTGGGGCAACATCAATCATTAGCCCAGTAACCGCACAGCAAATAAATTCACTCTGCCACTGACACCCTAATGGCAGACACTGGCAAAGAGGGAGAGTGAGGCTCGCAGGCACACTCTCTCTTTCTCTCATTCTTGTTCACATACACCCACACTTTCTGTTCTGGGGCTTCTTTCAGTCTCTGCTGAGCATGAACACACAGAGACGGCCAGCAAGAGAGACAAAGAAAGAAAAAAAAAAACGACGACGAGAAGAAGGAGAAAGAGGCGCAAAGAGGCGAATGGGAGCAGAGATAGAGAAAGCCAAACTTTGACTTTTGAAGTTGTTTAATGAGACATCTTGCATGAAAAAAGTCAAAAGAGAGAAAGAAGGGAAAAAAACACATCCAAAGCGCACCAGTAAAAATAGATGGAGAAAGCGACTGAAAGGGAGATGGAGACCAAGAGACGTAGGGAGTCAAAGACAAAGAGAAAAATGAGTGTGAAAATGAAAAGGGGGTAAGCTGATGAGAGCTCAGAGGGTAAAAGAGAGATATTTGGATGGAGGGAGAACAACATCGAGATGAAATTGCAAATTGCCACGTTTTCCAGCCAGGACTGCCGATCTAATGGGTGCAGAGAGAGTCCTTGGCTTTGGGCGTCCATTAAAATCGACCTAAATGAGTTTAGAGTGGCAGTCTGGCATTGCATAAACACACCCTGGCATGTAGGAAGGCACAGGAATGGCTGCGAGAAAATAAAACACCTATAACCGGCAACTGTTTATGCATGTGCTGTAAGAGTGTGTGCCTGTCTGGATGTGTGTGTGTGTCTTTTGTGTGGTCCTGTAGAGAGTGGACGCTGGGCAGGAAATGAGCCTTACCAAGCCAGGCAGAAACTGACCACAGCGAGATAATCCTCAGGAAGCTGCATGCTGCTCGCACGCGTGTGTGTTTGTGTTTGCGTGCGTGTGTGCTGCTGTAAAGTAGTCCACCATTACCTAAGCTAACAGGTGGACAGACATGACTTGTGTTCCTAGTGAAGCATGACAGGTGAATGGGAACGGAACGGTGTTGCCGAGGATTGGCTGGGAATTGGGTCTGTGAATGTTTATGTGGGAATACAGTCTGGCTCGGAGCACCTGTCTGGGAACGCTCCCCCGGAACGCCGGGAGAGCTGAGACGGCCAAACGGAGCGTAGCAGATCGCTCCTGGAAAGAGCTAGCGTTAGCGATGTCTCTGGCCATTCATTATGCATGGGGAATGCTAAGCTATTTTTAGCCCCAGCCTTTTCTAAAGTGGCCAGCTATCTGCTGCCAGGGAAGCCACCTCAAGTCACTGCCGAAGCAATGAATGTTTAATGGCTTTGTTGAAACAAATCTACAGAAACAAAGGCACAACAAAGACGCGTTACCCTTCTTCTGCTAATGTTATTCTTCCTAATGGTGCTTATGTAAGGGTGACATTTGCGTAACAGTGGGATGACTTGCCTGTATGTTTGTGTGTGTGTGCATTTATACGCATCTGTGCGAGTGTGTGGGTGAAAATGCACACGTGCGTTTCTGCTCATGGAGACTGTTTGTTTTTGGCTGAATTTGATGACTCTTCTCTAGCGGATTATTGCCTCCTAATTAGACAGAGATGACTAGCCAAGGCAGAGGCGTTGTGTATGTATGTGTGTGTGTGTGTGTTTTAGTGTGTGTACGCCTGCACGTGTAAGTTTAACATCCTTAACTTTATCTCTTTTATTTGTGCCCGTACGTGTTTACATGCACGCTTGTGTATAATAAAGCCTGTGTGCAAAGGAAGCCCCTCTCGTCGGCATGTGTGCGCTTGGATGTGTGGATCTCAGTTTCACCTCGAGCTCTCCTTCCATTGTGCTCAGCCTCCGAGCTCTGAGAAGAATGACAAATGAGAAGCATGTGACATTCTGAGACAGAGGACATAGGGAAGCAGATGGGAATATACCACCTTAAAACACAGGGAGCATAGCAATTAGCTCGGAGGGAAGGTGCATGAAAACAATGGAGGGTGGCACTGCGTTTTCTTTCTCTCTTTTTTTTTTCTTAAAGACGGACAGAAGCAGTGGAAATGCAAGCCGTGAAATCCAGAGACGGGGAGACAGAGGGAGTGAGAAGGGCATAGGGAGGGTAGAGAGCGAGGGGTGGGAGCTGAGCCCTGCAATGATCCCTTTTTAAATGCTGAATGGGCATTTCTGTCCTGCACACACACACACACACGCACGCACACACACACACACGCGCACACATAGATGCACATCCTGCCCTGCGACTTTTCTGTTAACCACAGAAAATGTCAATAAACAGTTTGCCCATCCAGGGCTGCAAAACAAACTGGCTTGGTTGGTTCCTGCTGCCAGTTGGCCACACGCACACATAGACACACACAAACACACTGTGAGATTAATATGGTGTGGCGAGCCCCTGCCTCTCACTGATGTGTGTGTGCGCAGTGTGCTTTACAGGGGAGGCAGGCTAGCAAGCAGGCTAATGCTCCTCTGCTGAATGAGGCTCCTTTTGAATCAGCAAGCATAATGAACTTCCAGGGTTTAGCCCCGGCCAAGCCCACCGAATTACAGCTACAGTCCCCTCCTCTCCAGTCGCAGGGGGCCTTGGACAGATAAAAGTGGCTCAGGCTTCGGCAGCAGTCAGAAGGGCTTCTTAGCTTCTCCATAAAATGCGGCTGTGAAAACAAAACAGAAAGCTGTCGAGAAAATCTTTTCATGAT
Source organism: Pagrus major (assembly GCF_040436345.1). NCBI lineage: Eukaryota > Metazoa > Chordata > Actinopteri > Spariformes > Sparidae > Pagrus > Pagrus major. Next base: position 19,452,336 of record NC_133232.1, on the reverse strand, counting down.
CGCTGTTTACTCAGGCTGGCGAGCAAAGTAGGGAGGAAAGAAAGGAGGAAAAGATAAAGTGGAATAAAATGTGATCTGCTTGGCTGCTCCCTAATTGCTCCATTTCGTCGCCGCATGTTTTGTCTTTTATCAGACTGGGTTCCTGGTAAAACGGTTGTTCCTATTAGCCTACCTGGGGGTTGTAGTTTAGCAACCGGACATTTCATCTGACTAAGTCCCCTATCTTAATTTATTGGACCCATTTACCTCCAGCCCACTCCGTTACTGCACACTGCCTCTGTTCCAATGGTTAGTCAGATTTGTGTTTCTGTGGCCAAAATAATCTGCCTTTTTTTTTTTTTTTTTTTTACTTTTTCAACAGCTCTCTGCGTGTCTTAAAAAAAACAGCCCTGTGCCTCGGCCTTGCTACTCAGGCGGACCCCATTTCTCAACGTGTTTGTGTTTTCTCTGGCGAGCTCTGAGGATTCTTTTTATGGATTTCAAGTCTACATGAGAATGAATTTCTTTGACATCACTCTCCTGTGCTGGAGCAGGAAAAAAGAAAGCAATTTGTCTCTGATCATAAACATTTTGCAGCATATCTAGAGAGACTTTTTCTTTTTTTTCTTTTTTTTTTTAACTCCTCCTCATGGCTGTGTGACTTTTTGGAAGAAAAAAAGTCTTTTCTCGTGCAGCTTTATGTTTGCACGGTAAACATTAGTAATGAGTGATAATGCAGTTTATTCTGCAAATATTGATTCAATGAGGAATAAAAGAAACAATCACTTTCTATCATGTAACAATTGGGTTCAGTTAACCTGACAGTACGTGACAATTGCAGCGGTCCCAGGAGGCTATAAAGAGAGTAAATACATAGAATTACCAGCAGTGCTTCTCTCACCATTTACATTTTTCTGACATTATCTGCTGACGTGTAGTAGAATTTGCTACGAGATGAGAGATAATAGCATTTTCATCTCTTTCTTCGAGGGGAAATGTTAAAATCTTTATTACACAACGGTGGTGCATGTGAATCTCTGCGACAATACAGGATATGACTCAGTCCCTGTGTAACAATTGGCTGGATTGTTGAACAATACGCTCTCCCAGCAGTGTAGGGTGCCCACAAGTACACACAGAAAAACATAAAGACCCGCACTCTTGTAGACACGCACATGCACACACACACACTCAGGCCGCAGCAGTTCATGGAAAACTAAAAAAACATGTATTCCTCTTCCATACAAGGTGTGCCATATATTATTCATCAGAATTTGAATGAAAAAACTGTTCAATATTTATGGCAGGAAAGTGAACAAAGGCAAAACGGGAGCATTTTTGTACGCAGATTTAAGCATGGGAGACAGCGGGGCAGTGTGCGAGCACGGCAGAGCCTACTTTTATTTTTGCATCACTCGGACTGCGTTCGCATCTGCATGTGTGCGTGCCGGCAGGCAGGCAGGCTCGTTTTCTTTCCAGTATGTGGCTCTGTGTTGTGTGCATCGTTGCTATGCTTAGATAAAAGTCTTTATGCAGATAGGGTGTAGTCGGAGCTGTTTCACATTTATAGGGGCATTGCAGAGAAGTCGAGTCAAATTTATTTATATAGTGCTTTTAACAAACAAGGTTTATCTCAAAGTGCTTTACGTCTCAGCAAAGGACACAAACAAAATGCAAATAAAAGCAAGATGAAAGAGGGAAACAATCACGGAGAAGAAATGAAGGTGTATAGGAGAAGGAGGAAGGAGGAGGAAGGTACGAGAAACTCTGCATACTTTAATATCAATTTACACTCTGCATGTATGATGCAAGACTTGGACTTTTCCTGCAGGTGTGTAGCTACATGTATATCTGCATATGCTAGCGTATGTATGTGTCTCCCAAGAGCGTCTTCGCATGTGCAAACAGATGTTTTGTGTCTGTCCCGCGTGGCAGAGGTCAGCCCCCTCCATCTTCCTCTCGTCTTCTCCCCCTCCTCTCCCCTTTCACGAGCATCTGTTCTCCGGGGCCGTGTGTGTGACACCTGCGTCCCAGTGGCGGCGCGGAGGAATGAGGTCACCTTACAAACTGGTCGCCATTACAGCTGGCGTTGCAGCGGAGCTCGCGGCCCCTTATCTGCTTGAAACACCCGTCCGGGAGAGAGGGGGGATTTAAAATGCAAGGAGACATAGTGATATAAATAAATATGCTCCAAAAAAATTCTTGACTGACAAATATCAAAGCAGAGAGGCGGACAGGAGAGTGCGACACATCGACTCGTCTCCTCTCCTCACGCACGCTGCTTCTTTTCTTATCTAATTCAAGAGGAGGCGACAAATGCAGGAGGGCAAGTGTGATCGCGCAGCTTGACAAAGCAATCGCTTTTGTTGTGTTCCCCCCACACGTATGTGTGCATATGTGCGCTTACTCCACCCTTTGATCAGTACGAGGAAGACAACGTGCAAACAAACACAATCACTATAATGTATTCTGCGCCTGGGTGTGTAAAATAAAGATGAAAGTGCAGCGTGTGGTATTGATGAAAGAAAATGCAAACTGTGTTGTAAGGCCAGAATTCAAAGCCAAATGTAACATCAATGAGTGTGTGTTTTGCAATAATTCCAACATTTCTATTCAGGAAGCTTTAGAATAAAGGTGTGGGCAGTTTGTGGTGACATGTGAAGTGACTCTTTATTAAACGTGTTGTTTTTGACTTCTTTCCATCGAGTACATGCACCTGTCAATGTGTGAACAAAAAGTATGCAAATGCACAAGAAGTGATTCGGCTGTGTCAAGCTCTCCAATGCTGTATAGTATTTTGCTTATTGATTTTTCTGCACAAACCCACACACACACACACACACACACATACATGCTCGAGACGGGCTGAAATCCCCCACCGATTCATAGAGAGAGAGAGGGAGAGACAGAGATAGAAAGTTGATGTGTGAATGGGTGTTCTTGTCTGAGTCATCCGGGTTTGTTTTTCGGCTCTCTCACTCAACAGTCCATTAGCTCAGTGTTGGAAGGGCTGGTATTGGATTCTAGCTGACATGTTCCCCCAAGTCTGAGAGCGAGAGATGAGGGCACATGCTGTGCAGAGTGCTCTAATACTGCTTACACACACACACTCGCTTTCTTTTAGTTGTGAAAAAAAAAGACAAGATAGAAACGGTGAAAGTGAGAGAGGAGCAAAAGCAGAAGAATTGGCTAAAAATAACAGGCGGACGAACAAAACTTGCGAGAGGAAAATGTGAAGACATGATTATCAAATTTCATGTATCTGTTTAGCTGGAATCCCTTTGTAAAAGAAGTTATTGACCATTTGGAAAATATGACACCTACTCTGACAAAAAATGATCGGCAACACAAAAGTAGCTCATAATGGAATGTTAATGAAGTTATTTGCTAGCTGAAAAGGTTTTTACTTCTTTGGCACGCTGGGAAATAAACATCAACTATCAAATAACACCGTCCCACATTTGGATTTGCGGCGTTTTGGAATGAAATCCCTCGCTTCGCTCTCTCGCTTCATCTGAAACTCTCTTTGATCTCATTCACAAAGAAGTGTGGTGCTTAAATTCTCTCTCTGTTCTTGTCTTCTTCCAGGGGCTGCCAACCACCACAGTCAGTCCACACTACGGCCTCCACTGCCCCCTCCGCACAACCACCACACCTTATCCCACCAGTCTGCCAACAGCCTGAACAGAAACACCCTGAGGGGGGGACGCAACCCCATTCACGCCCCTGCCCCGGGCACTGGAGACGGGCCAACTACCCCGGAGTCGGTCCAGCTGCAAGACAGCTGGGTCCTCAACAGTAACGTCCCGCTGGAGACCAGGTCTGAGCAAATATAGTGTCTATATTTTCTCCTGTTTTTACAGTTGACATGTTTACCTGACGCTGATATCTAGAGCCCACTTATAGTAAGCACAGCAGTGGAATAAGCCTCAGGTAATCGATAGTAAGGAATGAAAGGTCAGAGTCACGCTGCTTCAACAACATTCCTGTGAGCAAAGAGCGATGGTGTCAGAGAGAACTGCCAGGAGAGAAAATAAGAGCTGAGGGGGATGTAGCCCTGATACAGAAATGTTCACTCACTCAGGCAATCAGAGAAGTTGTTATTAGTTACCAAAAGCGAGGCAATCTTCTCAGTCACCTTGGAACAAGTCACTGTCGTGCCCGTGTAGAGCAGCAAAGAAAAAAACACCACTTTATAGCTGGTCACACAAGAAAGAGGCAATATTTATCCACATGTCCTTGTGAAAAAGACGGGTGCAAGCTTGGAGGCTGTGGCTAGTACAAGCTAGCGTAACAGTGATACTGCAGCTAGTGGAAGAGTAACAAAAAACAGTCTTCCAAGCTTCCTGGTTTGCTAAACACAAGCTATTTTTGACGCTAACTGTGAGTTAACCACGCCATAAAAGTTAAGTCAAGAGTCATATTGAGTCATTATTCTCTAATCATGAATAAAGATTTATGTGAGTTTCAATTGACTTGCAACTGTTTAAAAGCTCAAATTCAAGGGACAAAGCTGGTAACACTTGATTATGCAGGTCTGTTAATGTTATGGTAGGTCGTATTTAGCATTTCAGCAATTTTTGCTGATTGTTAAATTGGTCAGAATGTAAAAGGTTAAAAAAATGTATCTCAAGTTTACTGACCTGCAGATGTTGGACAGAAACTATTTTGGAAATGGAATTTGCAATAACTCACTTCAATTTAGTGGCCTGCCGAGGGGAAGTTAGACAGAAACTAGTTGGAAGTTTCCTCGAAATGTATTAAAGAAATTATGGAAAATAGCAGAGTATTGTTACTAAAAATGTTGGGGCAATTTACAGGTAATTATTGGGGTAGTTTTGTGGTAAAGAAATTTCCAATACGTTGCATGGGTAATTTCCATCTACTCATCATGACAGTTTTTCCACAAAGTTTAACACAGTTGAACTCTACAGTGTGTGAGAATGGTGATTCCACTAGATTTACCAGACACTGCATTTTATCTTATTTATGATTTTCAAGACTTATGCCACCTTTTTTTCACATTGTTCCTGCTAACGTAAGGTAACAGTCAGAAAATTCAGCTGATTTATCTCCAAGAGGCCAGCATACTTTTTCAGCACATACGTCGTACTGTTTGTTATTTGTTTTTCGACGAAAGCTGCCCTTTTTAGTTCACTGCGCAATACCACAGACTATCATGAGTGTCACTTGGAGTCTTCCCTCCATCATTCAAAGCCAATATATGAACCACCTAACCGAAAGAAAAATTGCTTTTGGCCTCTCAGTGCTACTGAAATGCATTCTCTACCTCATCTTCAAGCGCAACACACACACAAAGGCTGCCATGTGTCAAAGCTGTTATGCATGCAACCTGGAGTGAGGGAGCAGGAAATACAAACCATTTCACACACCCTACACATGCGCTTTTGCCAGTACACAAAGAACACTTACCGGGCTAACAGAGCATTCATGCAGAGTATTACTATTCATGAGGCCTGCAGTGAGAGGGACACCGCCTACATGCTTTCTAGCATGCGCACGCCCGCCTTCTGAGCATTTACTCTGCAAGCTGTAGTTGTGTTTCTCCTGCTGGGCGCTGGGGCTTCCAGCTCTGATGGTCCCGGATAAGCTCCCCAGAGTGCAGGCCCAGTGCAGTATTTATGAGGCCTGGTCATGTTTAATTCAGCCATGCTGATCTCAGGTCTATGCTTAACCCTTTGCTGATGCATCTCACCGATATGCATTATGGGTAAGATGAAGAAGCTTGGTGCTGAACAAGAGTACAGTTACCTTTAAATAGAACCTATTTGCTGTCGCAATTGTTTATCTAGACCTGCGTTGCCATGGTGATGCACATGCCATAACATAGTTTGAGGAGAAAAGACTTGTTTTTGTGTTGTTGTTGCAAATGATGCAGTGATCTTCGGGGAGGCAAAAATAAAGTTATAAATCCTCTTTTGACAGAAGGTGTTGTGAGCGCCATCTTTACAGATTTAAATGAAGCAACACACACACTCACACGCTGTTGAGCCCTCCGCAGTGCCAGTATTTGGTCATGTTCAGGTGGTGGGGTTGGGCATGGCTCGGAGCCTGTCGCAGTGAATGGAGCCCAGAGCAGAGTTTCCAGCTCCACCCCTCCAGCCCAGATTGGGCCCTCCTCTCTGGGCCTGGCGATGGCGGAGGCAGGGTGGGCTGGCTGGAGCTGCTGGAGCATGTGACTGGGTCAGAGCCAGCCGGGCACAGCCAGAGAGTCACACCATCCCTGCGCTGGCAGAACACGTCCTCCATCTCATTATAACAGACAGCGAGGAGATGATGAGCACACGTGATTGTGTGCGTCTGTGTGTATGTTTGCATCTAAGCATGTGTGTTTTCTTGCGCTCCCCACTGTAGTCATATGTAAATCTTGGCATTTGTTGTCCACTCGTTATAGAAAATGCGTGTGCGCAAGTGTGCGTCTGTGTGTTTTGGCTTGACCCGATAGTGTGACAGCGCTGAGAGGATGAAGATTGATCACCTAAGAATACCCCAGGGCTTGAATGACTGGCAGAGAAAGAGAGAGATAGAAACAGACGAGGGAGGGTGTGATATAGCAGAGAAATATAAGTTGGCAGAGCGAGAGAGGGGGGGGGGGGGATGGAAAGGAATGGTTTACGGTAGAGGAGGGAGAGATAAAGAGGGAGAGAGAGGGAGAGACATGGAGAGAGGTGGTGATTGAAGGAGATTGTTTTGGGGAGTGTGTATGAGAGAAGATAGAAAGGCAGAGGAGGGAGATTGGGGCCCGTAGAACATGGATACGTTTACCGGTGTGAGATAAATGACTATAGATGTCTGGTGCAACCGTCTCTGTGTGTATGTGTGTGTGAGCAAGAAACAGACAGAGAGAATGCATTCCCCAGCGTGTGTGCGAGCACACGTGTGTTGCAGCATTTTTTTGCGAGAAAGCACCTGATTTCCAATCGGTCCCTTGGAGCCTCTTGGCTTGCTGATGCCAGTTCCAATCTCTCTCTGTGATCTCAGGACATTCCCCTGCATCCCCCCTGCTCGCTCTGCTGCGGGGCCACAGCTCTAGGGGAGAAATAAGATCACCGAGAGGGTTGCAGCATCTCAATTTATCTGGAGGGAGAAGCGAAGGCTGGGGTGGGGTGGAGGGAGGGGGGAACTATAGGTTGCTTTCAAATGCATTACTCAGGGGACAGAATCAGAGACGCTACCTGTGGGAGCCACAGGGGGTGGAGGAGAAGAAGAGGGAGTTGGCTACAGAAAAAAGATTTGTGCCAAGGCCTGTGACCACCAACGTAATATGCATATGAGAACGACAGAATATGATGCAATGATGTTTTATAATCATATTCCTTGCATTAAACATTATACTGTAAGCATAATATCCTATATTATCATCCAGAGTTACTTGATATGACCCAGTTTTCTCAGGGAAGAAGAAGCAACATAAAACCAGTGGTGTTTGTTAAAATAAAATGATTTATTCACAAGGAACTTATTAATTATAATAAATAATTGACACCACCAAAAAAAGAACATGAGGCAAACCACAAATGAAAAAGGGCCTTTGGGTGCTGTTCAAATCAAATTAATAACCAAAAGGAGACTCTTAAAATAAGAGCTACAAGAAACTTTTCCAAAAAGAAATCAAAAATGGAAATAAAGCCTCACTGTTTGACCTTGCTTCAAAACAACATCCCTGCTCCTACTATTTCTTAACAAAGGAGTGTGTGCGCGATCAGCAAGCAAAGCTATACCTGGCCCAGTCCCCGGGTAGGGAACGAGTACCTCAGTGCTAGTTTCACAGAGTTTGAACAACAATTAACATCTAACAGTCCGAAACGAAAGCAAGCTGTAGACTGAAAGCCGAGTCGTCTGTCAGGCTGGCACAGCGTCTGTAGCTTCCCCAAATTGCATCCACTGGATTTGAGCACTGGACTGGGTGCCGCTCATCAGGATGCCGTGATGGGCATCTCAATCTGGGGGACTTCACATATGTACAACACGGGTGCTGACTGTAGCTGTAGCACACTTATTTAAGGAATCAATTTAAATTGTAAAGAAAGACAAGACCATCTTGAGTTGTTAAGACATGGAAATGATATCAACTGTATAAATTCAGCCAAATCAACGTTTTTGGAAGCAGCAGTTGAGAAAACAATCTTAACAAAAGGTCCATTTAGAAGATATTCTCAAGCTTTTGATCATATCACGTGATCTTAATCAGACTTTGTCCACTTGTCATAGAGTTGTTGATTGTTGTCGAACAAAATCACTGAAAGGACTTGTCGTCTATGTTCTAGAAAATTTGAACATCGACAGTAACTCCATGTCAACTGCGATGTGATCGAAAGCTCTTGTGAAGCTCCCAAAAAGACCTTGTGGTGAGATTATTTTGTGAACTAAATGTCAGTCTGACGGGTTAGAAACTGAGTGAGACACGTTTTTTTTCTGCCTGAGAAATGAGCCCTGTTTGCTGAAGTCACACCAGACTGGGTAAAAATATGTTGACCTTCAACTGATGGAAGGCAAGATGGGTTTTTGTGTCAGACTTCATAGTGTTAGCAAACCAACTGAGGTTGCTCCTGAGCTGGTATCGCACAGAGCCACACCTACCTCCACCCACATTTTCAACTGTGTATAGGAGGTAGCAGTGCAAGTGCCAAAGTCCTGACACACGGCAAGGAAACACACTGTTTCCCCCACTCCACCTCAAGTCCTTTCAAAGACATGAACTTTAAAATAACTTTAACTCAGTGCAGATTCCATTGGGTAAAACGTGTGTCCAACTCACAATTATGAAACCAACTTCAGTCACCACTGCAACATGCTAACTACTGCACAGCGAGCGTATACAATGTGATCAATCAATCTCTCTCCGTAATTAGATCAGATCCCAACACATCTCATCGACCTGATGATGGTTCAAACACTCATTAAACTCATTAACTGTGGCCTTTTCTGCGTGAAGCTTATTGAGCCTGATATTATATTTCATAAAGATGTAATTAATTCCTCTGATGTTAGCAGAGCTATTCTATATTTCAGGTGAGGAGGAGAGAAAAATACTGAGTATCAGTAAATGACATGCAGAACATAGTTTTGACTCTCCACCCAAAACTGGGGGTGTCACTTGGGTGAACTAATGAAAAAAATAAATATCCAGCTGGATACTAGATTTGATGCCTTGTAAGTTTGAGCTTATTATCACTGAGCCTCAGAATTTTCCCATGTCCTCCTTCAAAGCGACACTCAGCAAATGAAAGCCCATTATACTGCATCCATCTGCCCATTATTGTTTCCTACAATTGTAGCAGGGAACAATTCTCATGACGCCATCCTTGAGCATCCTCCACTCCCCGAGCCCTTTGTTTCATTTTCAGATCTGACCGTTTTTCAGTCACCCCCATACCGAGCCGACCTCCGTTAATTGTTCTCTACCTCTGATGATGATTCTCACAGTGCTATCCTAAGCAACCACATGTTTGTGAGAGCTTAGAAAATGAACAGTGTGTGCGCGTGTGCTTGTGGATGCGAGTGTGTTCGTTCGCTCAAGGGGAATGCGAGCTTTGACTTCTTGCTAATTACCCAGCATGCTCTCTGTTCTGTGGTTAATTGTCCAGGTCCTCTTTTTCTCTCAATGGGGAACAGGGTTGGAATGGAGTGAAAACACATCCTCCCCTCCTCTCGCTGTCCGTCTTCTAATCTATAGCCTCCCTCCGCGTCGGCCATACCTTTCTTATGTCACTTTTGCCCCACCAGGATGCAAATGAAATGTTTGGTATCACTTACGGAGCAATCTCGTGAAAGAAAACCCGCATAATTTTTTTATTGTTTGTGCGTGGGTGGGCAACTCTGTCTGAGTCGGTGCAAAATGTGTGCCGGTGTGTGAGTGCTTGTTCTGCGTGTTTATGTGTGCGCGCTGCATGTGTAAGACAGGATGCATGACAGCAAGGTAGCAATGGTTCGACTTGAGGGGTGGGGGGGCGTGAAGGGTTTGGTGGGGGGCTGCTGCTACTGGCAGCGGAAGGAGGAGGAAGGGTGGGGGTCTCTGTCAGCTCCCTCTAATTATGTGTGACGTTTCCATGCTGGACCACTGTCAAAAATCCCACAATATTCACACACAAATACACAGGCGCACACACAAGCAAACACACACCCCAGCCTAATGATACAGAGTTGTGATTGCCGGCTGCCTGCTATGATAGAACCCCTCCATGGTCCTCCGCAACATAAATCAATGTCAATTACCTCCCCAGAGCACATTAGACACTTTCCATTTCTACTCGTAATTAGTATGGCCCATAGACATATTCCCATCCCACACCAAGCTCACAGTGGAGCTTCTGCACACAAACAACAAAGCCAGGGAATGAAATGAATTCAGTGCCCACGTTCAAACGCATACCAACACATTAAATCGTATACATTGTGTCCTGCGGAATGCAAGTAATTCACCCGCTCACCCTCTCCTTGGATTCACACGCACATTAGGGGCACTGTAATTAATTACCGCTGGCCTTGCCATCACAGAGCGCGGCTCTGAAAATGAGTCGAAGCGAACACACATGCTGCTTGACCTTGGAGTGTGTGTGTTTGTGCGTATACACGTGCATAGATTTATGAACGCATATTAAAATTGATGGCTGTGACACTGAGAGGCTGGTATTTTTAGACGATAACCTCATATTTCTTTGCGTGCCATCTCCTTGCGTTCTTTCAGCCTCTATCTGTCTAGAAGGTTTCTCCCCCACCCACCCTTTTTTTCTCTTTCCCCTATTTTCCTCGGTGTCACGCAGTGTACCTGACAGGTAAAGAGGGAGGAGGGAGGAGAGAAGAGCTGGAGTAAGAAAAAAGGGAAGAATCCAGCAGGAAAGCAATCCAACAATCAGTGGCATGAGATGATGAGAGAGTGAAAGAGAAATAGAGCACAGACTGGCTGAATAATTGATAGTGAGTGGAACGGTGCTCCCCAACCAAATCTCCATCCTCTGAGCACATCACCTGTTTTCACCAACTGTTTTTAGACGAGCAGACACATGTACAGACACGCTGTTATGAAACAGCAGTTATTAAAGACATCAAAAGGATGGGAGACCACACAGCAAAGTGCTGTTAAGCACTATTTTAAATAGCAATCATCACATCCAGCTGCAGCAGTGGGTTATTACTGGTCCTACTAGCCTAGTCTGAATAAAAGAGACAGTGAGAAATAGCAGAGCACTGACACACATTTGTGCACACACATGTTTGTGTTGCTTAATGTCTGAGGACTCGATCTGACTTTGCACCAGAGGTGAGTCACATAGCGTGGACCAGAGGCAGATCTGAGTCACGAATGTGGTGGTTTTTAAACTCCACTTGACTCCACTTGACAAAGAAGCAACTTGAACTTCAGCCATTTAATTTGGAGTGGTACCTTCCAAAAGCCCAAGGATGAAAAATTCAGTCAGTCAAAAAAAAAAAAGTGTTCAGAAGGTTGACTCTTAATTTTCATGACAGCAGGTGGCCTTCGAATCAATTCAACTGCTGCTTGTCATGTTGGGCAAAGAGGTGGTAAAAGGTGGGTGCAGCGGTGCTTACAAGCAGTCAGGCAAAACATGACATCTTGCCACATTCAGATATAAAAGTATGCTGTAGCCAATGATAAGTCAGTTTGACCCAAAGTCAAAAATACTTATTTTTCCTCTTACCTGTAGTGCTAGTATTTATCAGTCTAGAGTGCTTTGGTGTGAATTGCCGAATTTTGGAGATATGGCCCATAGATGTGTCTGCTTTCTCTCGAATACAATAAAGTATATGGCACACAAACTCAAAGCGCCATGAAAATGCATTTGAAAAACTCAACAGCAACGTCACATAACAGAGATCATTAACCAGTTACTCAACTTGTATAACTCATTTTATTTAAGAAATATAAAAAACATCTTAAGAATACTGCCTGGTGGAAACCTTGGAACAATTCTGGGCAAAACTTAGAAGAAGAAGACCAGAAAAAATGTCCTCGCTTTGCAGAGATGTCCTCAGCCCCAAGGTCAGAAACTCACAAAGATAGAACTACCAGAGCACCTCCACCTACGCGCACACTGACAAACACACAAACAAGCAAGTTCCTCAAAGCCAGGAGACAAAAACTCCCTCTCCTCAGTCATCTTTGTGCCAATAGTGTGACCTCGCCTCCTCTGATCTGTCATACTCACCTGAGGGCTTTCTTCTGTCGTACCACCTGGTGTCTGTATAGGGGCAGCTCCACACTCCCCATGGGTGTTATGAGTGTGTTGCAAAAATGTCATGAAGGTGTGACAAAAGTTTTACTTACTTTGTCCTTGAAAAGTTCCTTCAAGCGCGGTCTTTCATTTTCACCATGGCATCGTCATCCCTTGAAGGTCAGATCAGAAAAGAAGTCGGAAAGGAAGGAGGGAGGGGAATCTTTTCGGGAATGAATGGAGACATGAGTGGAGTAGCAGTAGGGTGAAGAAAAATGATAGCAAGGGCACTGGGAAGAAGAGGGGAGGGAGGGAGGGAGGTGCATTGGGTGAGCAGGTGCAGCGATAGCAGAGGATAATGGGTAATATGAGCAAAGGGATGATGGTTCAAATCCTTCTATTATCCTCTCTCTGAGCTCTGACCCTACCAGGGCAATGAGGACAGGAAAGGGGGACAGCAGGGATTCTGTGCAGCCATTGAGAGCAGAAACGAGGCACATCATAAGTAGAGTGAACAGGGCCGAAGCGAGGGAAGAGGGAAAAAAAAGCGAGTAGAGCAGGTGGAGGTTAAAAAGAGACTTTGGACTGGAACGAGCTGAATTGGAGACACAATCAGTTCAAGGGTGTTTAAACCCATATGTCAGGAAGGGTTCATAGGAAAGAGAAATTGGACACAAGCTTGCACATATGTGACCCTGTCATCTGGACTGTAGATTGGTGTTGTGTGTCCGCTCCAATATTTACCTTCCAACAGAGCCTCTTATTTCAGCACCAGTATTGGGTAATAACACGAAACCTTTACATCATCTTTCGGTACACGTGGAATGACCTCTTCCCACCTGTTTCTTCTCCTCAGGCACTTCTTGTTCAAGACGTCGTCAGGGACCACCCCTCTCTTCAGTAGCTCCTCCCCCGGGTACCCTCTGACGTCTGGAACGGTGTACTCTCCGCCCCCTCGCCTGCTGCCCAGAAACACCTTCTCCCGCTCCGCCTTCAAGCTAAAGAAGCCGTCCAAGTACTGCAGCTGGAAATGTGCTGCGGTGACAGCCATCGCAGCTGCTGCCCTGCTGGCCATCCTACTGTCCTACTTCATCGGTAAGCGAACACGCACCACGTATTATTCATGAGGAGGATTAATTACACTTGGTTTTAATTAGAGAGCTTTCTTTTGATGCTGGCCAGTAAAATGATGGAGAAGTGAACCAGAGTGTGAATTCACATGCTTAGTCACACATAAAAATCATTTTTTTCAGGTTTGTTTGTTTTGCTGTGACCCGCATTAAATTAGCTTTGCTCTTATTTGTATTCGACCCAGGCCACCACGAAAAAGTGTCAAGCTAAGGGCCCGTTAAATATAAAGCAGAGTCTCAAGGTTTGAGCTTTGTCACTATAGCATCACGCTGTACTGTCAGACTCAGCAGGAGTCCGGGCCTCCACTCAGCATCAGTTAACAGCCAGTCAGACATACAGGAAGATACATAAACGGCAAAATACTGCAGCTGTTTCCTTGAGCGAGTATCACTCAAGGTAGGAATCCTAACACACCCACCAGGGAAGTGGATGTTTTTTCTCTGATCTGTATCCAGTGCGCTATAGTTATATTTAAAGGAGCGGCAGATACTCAGAGGAGAGCACTTACCGAGCACCTGAGGACACGATTTTGATGGCTACAGGTGGATCAGACAGACAGAGCGTTGCGTGGAGTGTGTGGGTGTATGTGCGTGGGTGTGGATTTTATTCCTTCTTGACCCCGTTTGCCGGACAAGAGAGTGCAGACCTGTGTGCCTGTGTGTTTGTGTGTGAGGACAAAAGAAAGAGGAGGAACAGAGAATGTATGTATGTTTGAATGTGTGTGTGTCTTTTTTTAGTGTGTGAGGAGGCAGATGTGTCACTGAGCCCTTGATTGGCCTCAGACCCTAGAGACCAGAGTCAACAGATGGGGGGATCTTAGGAAGCAGTGGCATCAGCAGAAAGAGCAACCCTCTTAACACCTCTACATACATTATTAATGCAATTTTACATTATTTATATGTACATATATATATAGATATATATATATAGATATACATATATATAGATATACATATATAGATATATAGATATACATATATATAGATATATAGATAATATAGATATATGTCCATCCATAGTAAGTGAATATGAATATGAATATGAATATCTGTGTGTGTGCACTTTATGCACCTCAGTTTGCATCCAAGTTGCACACCAACATGTGCACTGAAGTCCGTGCCTGTGTGCATGTGTTCATGTTTGCGTGTGCACACACCTTTGTGCGTCCCCTCGGACTGCCCTTGAGACTGGTGTGTGTGTGTGTCCTTCCAGAGCAGATCAAGGCCCCTCGCCTGGGGCACACAGACAGATCCACCCTCTCCTGAGCTTTACACGGTCACACTGCGCTGGACAGCCACATATGGAGCTCCCACACAGCAGCAGGGAGAGGAAGGAAGGGAGGCCACAACCACCACAAAAGTTCACCACACCTCCCCGCAGCTACTTGAGGGCAGGGATGTAATGGAGAGCAGAAGTGACCAAAACCTCAGTTTATCTATCTTATTTTATCAACAGCATTGAGCTCACTTTAGGCTTTGATGACACTAATTTGTTTTCATAGAAGGACACACAATTTAATTATATTAAGTTAAATTAGGAAGGAATTGGTAAAATAATAATAAAAAATGTCCATTATGAGAACATAATTGCTGCCATATACAAATTTTTTTTTTACCGCTACATCAGTGTTAGTGCGCCATCTGGGTACTTGCCAGATACAACTTGTTTACAATAGTGCCTGTCTGTCTTAATAATTGGTAGCATTAGCTTATTAGCCTCACTGAGAAATTACTTTATTTATAGGTGTTCATAGCTGGTATCACAATACAGTGTAATTTTACTGTAAAATGTTTTATTTTTTGAATGGAGTTCTGTGAGTGGGAGCAAGAGTTGCTAATAACTTTCCCTTAAAGCTCCACTTTCTTTGTTTTATTGCATGCCAAACGTGAGTGCTTTAGCGACAAATTTAATTATGCAACTGGCTATAATTCGGTAAGCAGAACAAGGCTGAAATTATACTTTATTGTTATTATTGCTTTTGCTAACTGTAGGGCCCCCTTTTTCAGCTGTTGTAAGGAAATGTTTTGCTCTGGTGTTTTCTCTGTGCTGAACAGAGCTGTAGCGGTGCTGCCAAGCCTGAAACCCTTGTGTTTACCTAGCTTTTTGTAGCGTTAATCGTGCAGCGAGTTTCAGTCGGAAGAGTTCACTGCTCATAAGGGGGATTTTGTGCTACCTTGTTTGTGTGTTGTGTAGGTGTGTGTGGGAGCCCAGTGCTCACTGGGGGGATTGCGCAGAGCACCCAGAGCCATGCAGCGTGAAGAGGACCCCTCTGAGGCGTCCGCCCAAGAGCCCGCTCATAAATTACACCCGGACACATGTGCCTGAACAGCACTTTTCTTTTTGTGTGTGTGTCTGTGTGTGAGTGCTCTTTCCCCAAGAACAACCTACGAGATTCGAGCGCGACAATGTGCGCGTCTGATGGCGAGGCTTTGAGGGCGTGCCGGCCTTCAAATGCATTTTTTCTTCTTTGTTATTTTTCAAGACCATAAATAAAGCTTCAGAAACCGCTCGACAATCTTCCACAAACACACACGTATGCATGCACGCTGAGAACCTTTTAGAAAGGCGAGGCTCAGCATGCTTCAGGACCACGCTAGACGCTATCTCTTTGAAGCTTTTTCACTGTGTCCTACTGTTAGAATGGAGCCATGGGGTTGAGATAAGCATACACACACACACACACACACACATAGATGCACAAGGAACAAACATACGCAGCTGTGTCTCTGTGCATTTCTGTACGTAAATGTGTGTTTGCATGAGTTTAAGAGAGTTCATTTGTATGTGAGGACAGACAGTCGCGTTTTCAGTTAAAGCGTTCCCAACTCCCAACTCCAGCGGAGTATGGCCTCCTCCTTACGTGTGAAGGAATGACTGAACGGATGGAGGGAGGAGGATAAACGAGAGTGCTTGTTCTTCATTCCCCCGGCGTCTTGTTTGCTTGCTCCGCATGGAGCATCAGAGCCAAAGGAGAGGTGGTTGCTAGGATACAGGTGAACGGTTGGCATACAGGAGGGAAGACAGGTCCGTCATTGTGAGCGGCAAACCTGGAGAGAGCGAGATAGAGGGAGGCGAGGGGAGAGGAGAAAAGAAAAGGGGTGGAATAGAGTTGGAGCAGAGAGGGCAGAGGGGAAGAAGGGAGATGCGTCACTGTCAGCATGTAGCCAGAACATAAAGGGGTGAGGAAAAGGAGGATAGATGAGTGGTGAGACGGAGGAGAGGGGGGCTGAGGCTGATATGTCACTGTCGGCTCCGTAAGGGATGAGAGCGCGAGATTGTTTGCGCTCGCCGAGAAAAGAGGGGGAGCCGACGGGGGAGGAGGAGCGGGAGTGACAAGACAGCCAGGTGTGGAGAGGAGAAACTGAAGGGAGGCAGGGGGAGGAGAGATGAAGGAGACCGTGGCCTCCTGAGGTTCTGTCACCTGGAATATCTGTGGGACTAATGTCTCCTAATTGATCACAGCGAGCCGAGAACAGAGGGAGTGTGACAGAGAAAGGAGAGGACGGAGAGAGGCTGTGGAGGACAAGAACACGGGGATGATGCCTAAAGAAGTTGGACAGGATGAAACAAGAAGAAGGATGTAAGCCTCGGAGGACAGAACATGCACAGAGAGAGAAAAAGCAGACAGAATAAGGGATGCATCGTGGTTAGTAAGGAGAGGAGAGGCTGGGTTGAAATGTAGATGAAAGATCGAGGACATGTCAGACACACACACACACACACACACATGCACAGACACAGGTGTGCCCTTGACTGCAATGAGTAAACTTGCTAGCGGGCGCTTGTGTCACCTTTGCAGGGGTGTTTCGTGTGAATGTGTGCGTGTGTGTGATGGCTGAATTTGTCGGGCACAGTAGCATACTCCACATGGTATTGTCACCACTGATGAATGAGAGTGCACACACACACACATACACACACATGCATGCGCGCGCACACACACACACACACACACAATGTATTTTTAGTCTCAGCTCCCCTGTCTGTTGATTAAACAGACCCACACACACACACCCACACACACACACACACACACTGTCATCGAGTGTGACCTTCATGCCTCTAAGCCGACCACTTTCCATCCATCATTGCTGTCTCGCTGTTCCAGACTGATCACAATCGCTTACTGCCCATTCTTCCCGGTTATAAGTGTCTCACTTCAGTGCAGTCATATCACTGCTCCCTTACATAATAACATGTTAATGATTTTTACCGTCCAGAGATTCATAGCTCTGCTAAACTATTGTAGGTGTTATTCCAATCAAAGTGGTTTGCATTTTCTTTGTAAAGTTGTAAAAGTAATGTTAGTAAAAGCTGGAGGGCATGCAGGCATTAAGGGAGCAGTATGTAAGACTTTTAGTTTCAAACATTCAAAAAATATCAACAGAATGTGATGAAATAACAGTTTTAAAGATATCTGCTGAAGTTAGCATGCTTACCAGCTAGCCCTGGACTGAAAACCTTTCTCCCAGCGAGTCCAAAGGTGTAAACACCCACACTCCCCCAGTGGTCTGGCTAGCTGCATAGCTAACTGAGCTAACAAGCTAACAGTAGCTACAGTCATAGATGTATGACCTGAACACAGTAAGCAGCAATTAGCAGTTACTCTGGTGATATGCTGCCCCTATTTGTTGAGTATGAATTTGACAGGTGGCCAATTCTTACATATTGCATCTTAATTGTAAAACAGCACCTCTTCATGCTAATGCCACGGGCTGTAACAACCGATCACAAATGGGAGCCAAATTTTAAAAAGCAAGACCTGACCTCAAAACAAATCTTCTTAATACAGTGGTTCCCAGCTTATTTTGCTTTTGACCCTTTAAAGCAGAGCAACTTCTCCTCTGTGAGATGAGAGCATTCAACCAAATAGACATTCCCTTTTTAGGTTTGAATAGTTTCTTGGAAAGAATACAGAGGTGAAATGAAAAGTTATGCATTTTTTCTTTGAAAAATTTGTTTGAACAGTTTTCAGAGGCTTCAAGAGGAGAAACTAATCATTGTTAATAGTTCTTTTTAAGCATCTTTCAGCCTTTCAGACTTGTCTCAGGGGGGTCTCAACCTCTAGTTTGGAAAACCAATGCCTGACATACTTCTGGAAAAAGAAATTAAATTGAAAATTTAGGAGAAAAAAAAATGTTTTTTCATTTTCTTATTTTTGGCATTTTGAAGTAAAACTGATGCTTACATGCGACACGTTGTCTCAGGTCATGTCTATGAGCTGCAACCTGTTGCTCCAGAGAGAGATCTTCCCTTCTTGGATATTTTTTTAAAGACTCTGAGAGGTGAACTCAAGATCAAACAAAAAAACAAGTTTTAGAAGCAGCAATGTGTTTTTCCCTTCCTTTCTGTCTTATTAATCATCTCTGGATTCCTCAGTTTTATCTTGCAACACCATGGGGGGTCCTAACCCAGGGTTTGAGAATCACTGCCTTAGTAACAGAAAATGAAGAGAAAAACAGGGAGAAAATGCAAATGTGTTACCAATTATGTATGAAAGTTTTGAACTTTTTCGGAATATTGTTGATTTCTTTTATTGATTGATTCTCCCCCTTATTTTAATAGTCAAAGAAAAACATTTAAAACAATAGTGAGTCCTTGAGTATGCATCCTGTCTGCTTCAGTTGTGGGACCTGCAGGTCTCTCGACGTGGCTACCTTCCAAACCCAGCTCCTTGACCCCAAAGTCCCCTCTCACTCTGCATGTGGCTTCCCTTCTGCTGATCTGCGGCAGAACAGCTAGAGGTCAGGATGTGTCGCTCATGCCAGCGTGTGCGTGTGTGTTTGTGTGTGTCCATATACATTTGTTGTGTGTGTGTGCTTGCGTGTGTGCTGAGGTGAGGGCACGGTTGGGCATATGGTGAATGCAGGAACCTGGGCATAAGGATCAGACGTGGAGCGTGTGTCTGTAGCAGCAGGGCCTGTCGTACTGATAAAGGTTAGGATCTTACCACACGCTGCCAGTCCAGGAAAAGGGCAGGGCATGGCCAGGACCGGGCACAAGGTGCTATACCATCTGCACCAGAGGGATAAATGGGTCACCTGCACTGGTCAGGTGATACTAAGCAGGGTGCACACTTGTTCAGACAGCACGTGGTGGTATCATAGATGTTGATCCTTTGACTTTCTGCTAAGTTTCTGGACGTGCTCTGGAGGGAAAATGCTTCCAACCGAATCTACAGACTTGCTGACGTCATTGCTGAGTGTTCATGTTGCCTGCATCAGAGTGCATGGGCTCATTTCATTCATTTATTTCCTCATTCTTTGATTCATTAGCGCGGGTCTTATCTGGGCCCAATCGTTAGTCCAATTAGGCCCCATGGAGCTTCACCAATCCTGTGTTCTAAACAGGAGATGGATGAAGTGAAAGAAATTGCCGTCCTCTCTTCTCCGCCTCTCGTTGTCTCTCGGTCCTCTCCCTCTCTTGGCCCCCAGAACGTACTCTTCCTTCGTCTTTCCTCCTCACTCATTCTCTCTAGCTCTCTGATGTGTGATAAGATAGCATAGTCCCTCATATCCTGTTTCTAATACAGATCGATGAGAGGGAAAGGACCGAGGTAGGGAGGGATGAGACGAGGCAGAGTGGGTTGATGTAGAGAAGAGAAGGCAGAGGGAGGGAGGGAGGGAGAGGCTGTGATGGGGGGGGGGGGGGGGGGTCAGGGTAGAGATATCTGAAGAGGAAATGAGGATTCAGAAAGGAGGACATCACTCAGATTCACATCTCTTTTCATTTAGCCCATCACACACGTGCATGCACGCGCGCACGCAGGCACACGCGCATGGCTACATCTGCGTCAGGGCGTCTCAATATTTCAGTGCCAATAAGGAAACCATTTCTGCTGCGTGAATGAGTGAGTTGCCGTTTTCTCTCTCCGCCGCAGACGCTGTTTTGCAGGTGGGAGCTGCAAGCAACTCACATAACCTTTTGTGTTGCAGTCAATTACAGTTCAGTTGCATCAGCTGGGTGAGGAAGGTCCCGTCGGGGGTTGCAGTGTGTGTGTGCACGCGCGTGCAGTTGTTGTTAATACCATGCAATTTTAAGCATGCATACGCGGACTCACGCACACACGCTGAGAAGCAGACAAATTGTCTCTCTCAGTGTATATGACCCCCAAGGGCAGCAGCCAACCACCGCCCCCGTCGCTCTGTCTGAGACTCTAAATGATCTCAGCAAGCAGCGCCTTCAGAACTTAGCTGAGAGAGAAGGCTGCCTTATTTATAGACTACATAAGTGGATATTGTGTGGTAAATTCTCAGAAATATCCCAAACGGCCTGAATATTGAGAATGCAAGGCAGCAAACTGCTCTTTCCTCAGTGTCTCCAATATTAGTGCTGCAGAAATGGAGAGAAAGGTGCGAGCGAAGGAGGAAAGGTTTTCTCAGGCGGCTGCTATTTGTGCGTGTGTTTGTTTTTGGGCAACAAAATGTCTACCAGCTCGCTAAACGAGGGCCTTGAGGCTGGCGGCGGGTGGGGTGGGCGCTGCGAAAGATAGAAAGGCAGGGAAAAGCTTCCTAAACCAATTAGCAGCCAGGCCGAGGATAGGGGGCTGGCTACAATTACCGCCCTAATTGAGGTCAGAGTTGTTAATTTAGTGGTGAATTAAAACAGTTAATATGCATTTATCAGGATGGCCAGGGGAGATGGCAAAGAAGAGTGTGCTGCCTATGCTTGCGTGCATGCGTGCATGCGTGCGTGCGTGCATGCGTGAGTGCGCACACTTGTGCTCTTTGTGTAATTTAAGTCGCATTGCAAGAGATTACACAGAAAAACATGCGAGAGGCCATTCTCTGCCTCTGTGGTGCAATTAGGAGCAGTGCAATTGGTTCAATGGGAGATGCTGGCATTTAAATAGGCAATGATATGGTTGAGGTGAGACGGAAACGGGACAAGAGACGTGCTAACATAGAGGAGGGAAGAGAGAGAGAGGGTTTGGAACATGTTCCAGAGAACAGAATGATGATGATACAATATTTTCCAGTCAGGGGACACTCAGTGCACAGTCTGCCACAAAGTCACCTTTCTCCATCTCCTCTCTGTTTTTCCTCTCATGCAGAAATCCAGTCACACCCTCTACTCAGACACATGGAAATGTTTCTCAAAAAAGCCTTAACGCATGAGCGTTGTATTTCTGTTTGATTGCCTGTGTTGCGAACCACTTACTGTCAGAGGAAGAAGCACGGCCATCTTTTCTTCCCCAACCAGTCAATGAATGCAGGGCCACTCATCCCTTAAATCTTTCCTCTCCACTTGCCATCTTCCTCTCCCTTCCTCGTTTCATCCATGGAGGCCCCGCTTATTCATCTCTTCCTCTCTTCTCTGCAACATCATCTGTAGCCTGTTTTCCCTGCTCTTTTTTTCCTCATCCTCGGGGGATTTGATATGTTCTTAAATATTCTCTCAGTTCTCGCTGTCCTCCAGTATTCTCTCTGTTGCTCTCTCCTCCTCTCCTCCTCTCCGCCGAGGTTCATCGAGATTTCTGCGAGAGCTCCTGACCGCTGGCCCCCTTCTCCGAACCGCGGCCACCACCTCCTCCTTTTCATCTCCCGCGTCCCTCTGTCCGTCAGTCGGTCCTTTATTTGCTCCTCTCCTTTTTGTCACAGGATCACGTGTGCTGCCGCTGTTTCAGATGCTGTCTTTTGCAGATGATACTGGCAAGCACTTTGCCTCTCTGAATTATGCATCGAGATTACATAAAAACCTCGTGAAGCAACTGATCTATTTTTAATCCAGCTAGTTTGCTTGTTAAACCTGTTTCTCTGTGATCTTTCCATGCGTGTGTACATGTGTGTTTTGTGTGCGCGTGTCTCTTAAAATGAACTCGAGTGAGGAGACAGAGATTAGAAAGGGAGCACAGCCCTGTCTCACAGAGTCAGACTGTCTCTCTCTCTCTCTCTTGTTCTCCCTGTGTCTGTCAGTCGAATTCAATTCAGATAGGCTTTTTTATTGGCATGGCGTTTAATAAAGCCTTCCAATGCAGCTTGAAAACAGTAATTACGGCAATTATGATCCGAAAAGAAAATGCTTAAAATTATGGCAACACAAAGCTAAATACGTCAATTTCAGCGGTTTCATTTTGGCTAAAATTACACACTAACAAAGTTAGAAGTGTTGTTAAAATGAGGGATGGCGCTTGTAAAGAGAATGATAACAAGTGTCTCTCTTTGTCTCTGTCTTCCTTTCTCTCTCCGTCTCTCCTGCTCTGCGTGTTGCTGCAAAGAAACCTGTTGACAAAAGCTTTGGCTTTTTGTGCTCCTGACGCCAAGGAGTAAGAGTGCCATCTATTGGTCAACTTTTCCCAATCAAACACAGAAAGAGGAGACTCATTCGGGAAAACCACACATGTGCACCCACCCTCACACACACATGCACAATAAGATAACTATAGGGCTGTCTGATGTGTTCTTGGGGATGACCTAGATTGAGAGCACCGTCACAATAGACTCACTCTTGCTTACTGTCTCTTGCTGATTCAATAGGTAATCTTTCCATCGACTGCTCCCCCCCCTTGATACCATCTTTGCGCGTGCGTGCGCCCGCAATGTGTGCGCGGATGCATGTCTGCGTTATCTACAAGGAAGGACAGGCAGAGATAAGACGAAGAGAAGGAGGAAAAAAGGGAGAATTAGAAGGAAAAGAGGGAGAGGAATGAAGGTCAGCGTGATGAGAGAGGAGAGGGCAAGAGGTGGATCTAACAGAAAAGAGACAAGAGGGGGGGAAGGACACTGTAGTTTTCTCCGCATTCTCTCCCTCTCGCTCCGTCTCTCTTGTTCTCTATTCCAGCCCCCCCTCTCACATGAAAAATAAAAAAGAGCTGACAGTGGAGGCCGGGCAGCAGCCGAGGTGTCAGCGCTTTCCTTTGACCAGGAGCGAGGGAGGGGAGAAAGAGGGAAAGAGAAGAAACATAAAAAGGAAGAAACAAAGAAACAGAGAGCGATGGGACAATCGGTGGGGTGAGAATGAGTCTGCCCCGGCAGCACTTCCTAAAGCCGCATCCCCTTCTCTTGCAACTTTTACGCTCCTCCCTGCGTGTGCAAACCTCAGGCGAGTGGAGATGGGATTTGACAAGAGGGAAATTGATTCCTGGGCTTCACGTGCAGGTGTTATAAGGCTCATGCTGTGAGGATGAGGCCAATAACACCTACATAATGCATCGTACACCATCACACGTCCGTGAGCATCCTCAAGGCTCACATCACAGTGTTCATGTATATGTACAACACTGCAGGTGCATTGTGCCTTTCCCATAACATCCTTTTTAAATATTCAGACATGAGCAAACGATGCATCTCCACTGTTCCTAGTCAGGAAATTGTTCAAGAGCATTAGAGAGATTAAAACACAGAATAGCTACTTTTGTGTACAGCAAAGGAAGGGACTATTTTCTTACTGTTTCATTTTTTCGGGCGGTTTCTTCCGGAGGTGGAGACGCATGGCAGCAGGCTAAAGGAGGGAAGAGACACAGGAGGAGTAAAAAGCTGACAAAATGAAGAGCGCATACGCTCGAGCAGTCATATACCACCAGCACACAATAACACAACAGAGGACAAAGGATGAGGAGAAGGGAGAGGAGAGAGTCATGGAGCGATCTCTTCAGAGACCGATCTGTCACTTTCTCTCCACGAGACGGTGTAAAGGCTTCCAAAATAAAAGCAGGAGATGCTGTCAAGTTGAAAGAGGATTGTGAGAGGTTGAGGTAAAGAAAGGGAACGAGACAAGGCCCTTTTATGGTTTTTAATTGTCTGTTTTGTAAGACCTGCCTCGGTTTTCTGTGCTGCGGGTTACCTGCCACTTTGTTAACAGGGGTTTTTGATTGATATGCACTAACGCAAGTATAAAAGCAGCATTCTATAAAAGCTGCACTGTGTGCCGTATAAATGACAGATCAGACATAGAGCGTTGGCCTCCTGTATTTCTTTGGCTTGATGAGCTTTCAAGTGTGGCTTTTTTTATACCAGGCTCGCAGACAATTCACCGCTCAAGTCATATGTCCTCACATCCCCTCCCCCCCCTTTCCCTCTCCTCCCCTCCTCTCCTCTCCTCTTCTCTCTCTCTCTCCGTCCCTTTGTGTGCAGCGATCAACTTGCTGGGTTTGACATGGCAGCTGAAGCCGTCCGACGGCCCTGTGTTGAACAACGGACTGGGAGCTGGCTTGCCTGTCAACAGTGATGTGGCCACGCTGCCCTCTGGAGGCAGAGGTATGAACTACAGCGCTCACACCCCACATGAATATCCACACACTGAGCTGCGAGGCAGAACAGTACAATGTACCCTCGAAAGGATGAGGGTAGTGATATCCATACTTATTTGTTTTTGACAACAAATTCCATAGGAAAACCAAAGCCAACTACTTACAAGTGTTATCTGTGTCTCCAAAGCCTGATATAGCTTTACCTCTATGGAAGAGTGCTCCATTGTTGTCCAGAAACTATTGAAAACACATCATTTTCACTCATATCCCGGTGCTGAATAAACTCACTAACATGCTAAATGTGCATTAATCCGCAGCGGAAAATAGTCCCCAACAAATGCAGTATTCATTCATAAGACAAAGCTCTATATTTTCAGTCTTCAGTAGGAATAAATTGGCTCGGGGGCTGAGGGCCACAAACAGAAAGTCATAAAGTACTGAAGGACAGACATTTGTTGGAAACAGCGTCATCCTTTAAGGCTTTTAAATGCTGTTTCTGCTGCGCGTAACATATTAAAACAGTCCCACCAACTAAAACATTTTCATTATTCATGACACAGTACTAGCTGTGCTATCAGTATGTGCTGTTTAACCACTCCGCTGAGTTGTGTCGAGCTAGGTTTATCGTTTCAGTCAGCAGCGAGGTAAAACACTGCACACACACCCCCTCCACCCTTCTCTCTTTTAAGGCCCCCATGCGGTTCTCTATCTATTCTTCTCTCGCTCGCTCGATCTCGCTCTGTAACACACACAGCATGTGCTATAGGTACGTGCGGGCTGCTGCTCTGTGTCTGTATTCTGTATTAATGAGAGGACTGTTGTGTTGTGTTCCCCAGCCGTCTAGGCCAGATGCTGCTGTTGTTCTTCTCATTGTTACTTTTATTTCTTCGCTATTCCGCGAGCACACACACACACGCTCAAACTCAGTCTTTCTCTGTCTGCCTGGGCCCCAACTCTGCTGTTAGATGACTGACCTGATTGCAGGATGCTGTGTGTTTCTGCGTGCGTGCCTGTCTGCTTGGAAAGCTGTGCCCTGCAGTTCTATCAGCTCGCTCTCATTTCAGCCCAGACAACAAAGTCCACAGTCCTGCCGGCTCTGCTACAAAGGCATCATTTTGCATCCTACCGTCACATGTAACAACACTCATTTTAACATAAACTGTGGGCGCACAGTTTGCAGAGCTAATGGTGCTCGTCCTCCACTATTCAATGGCCGTGAATTTTTATAGCAGATTATTTCCAGTAAACAGTGATGATTAACTATTGACTCTGACAATCGAAGCCTGTAATCACAGATTATGCAGTTTCTTTCCCCCTCGCTCCAGGTCCGTGGGCAGGCCGTAACAGCAGTATAGACACAGGCAACATCGAGGTCGGGAGGCGGGTGACCCAGGAGGTGCCTCCGGGAGTGTTCTGGAGGTCCCTGCTCCACCTCAGCATACCGCAGTTCCTCAAGTTCAACATTTCCCTCGGCAAAGATGCTCTGTTCGGAGTGTACATCCGCAAGGGCCTGCCCCCCTCACACGCACAGGTAAAATCTGTCACCAAGCGCGAGCAAGCATAGATTCTCCATCTTCTGCACCTTCAGGGTAATGGGCTAATCACAGAATGATCAATCTATTCATTAGGGACCCTTTATCTTCATATTGATCAGCTGAAATGGAGAATACATTAAAAAAAACTTTCGTGTGTCATGGGAAATCCTAAAATTCATGTGTGATTCATTATATTAGTTTGAAAAAACTAATTTAGCCTAAGATTTACACTTAATTAAATTTCACAGTAATGTAACTTTTACTGCCTCGTATTAATTAGAAGCTATTCAATTAACAGCAGATTTGATTTGTAGAATGAGACATAATTGCATTCAGATTTCACTGCCTGGCCTGACCTCAGCTGGTAAAGACCATAAAGTTGTGGCTACTGTGCAGCAGTAAAAAAAAAAAAAACCTTTCTGCAATGCTCCCAGAAACCCAAAGAGAATGACAACTCCCAGGGAGCTCCCTGTTGCATTCTTCATGCTTCCCTTCCAGCCACACTTACTCCCCTCATCTTTTAGTCTTCCTGCATATACAACCATAGGTCATTTTTCACAGTCGGAAAAGTGCCACCCCAGCACTTCATACTTGAGTCATAGTTGAATCAGTCTCACATCCATTCAACCCCAAACTCTCTCGGTCTCTTTCTTTTCTCCCACAGTACGACTATATGGAGCGCCTGGATGGGAAGGAGAAGTGGAGCGTGGTGGAGTCTCCACGGGAGAGGAGGAGTATCCAAACTGTGGTCCTCAATGAGGCAGTGTTTGTCCAGTACCTGGACGCCGGTGCCTGGCACCTGGCCTTCTACAACGACGGCCGGGAGAGAGAGACGGTTTCTTTCAGCACAAACGTCATGGGTGAGACATTTGTAGTTGTAGTGGGTGGAAGGAGGGAGGGAGGGAAATGGGGGGAAATAGGGAGAGAGGTAAGATGAGATTAAGCACCAGCATTTCAGAGATGGGGAATGAAGCTATTCACTACAAGTGATTTAAAAGAGTACTCCACTGACGTAGCATGGCACTTCTACAGTAGCCTATTACATTGTCAGAGGGATGATGGACAGTTTTTTTTTGTTAAGTATAAAAACCGATGCAGCAGAGCCAGAGATAACGTCTTTTTTATTCCACACATTCTTCTTCCTTGTCAAACCTGGTGCCAAACGTTACCCACAATGCAACTCAGCATCCAGCCGCTAGCCTCAAGCAGATATGAGGAGCGGGCTACAGACGTCTTCTTTCTTCATTCAAACTATTACTGTGACTCCCTCAGGTGACCTCACTTGAGGGAATTTATCAGACTTCGCTCCCTCTGGAAATGTGTAAAATTGGTGGAGTATCCCTTTAAGAGCATTTTAGTCCAATGTTTTACCCCAGTTTGACAAAAACTTCACAGGGTGCAAAAGCACTCTCCACCAGCATGTGCACAGCGGTGTCACGAGCAACACAACATTGTCAAGTAGACGGGACCGCTTAGTGAGGTAAAAGATTTGTGTTTGACATCACTTGAGGCAATTTATCAGACTTTGCTCCCTTTGGAGCCACAGAAATGTGCAACATTGGTGGAGTGCTGCTTTAAGAGGGGCGTGGTAGCATTTTCGTCAGATTTTTTTCCCCAGTTTGACAAAAACTTCACAGGGTGCAAAAACACTCTCCACCAGCATGTGCACAACGTTGTCACGAACAACACAACATTGTCAAGTAGGCGGGACCGCTTAGTGAGGTAAAAGATTTGTCTTTGCCAAAGCGTAGTAGGCTAAATTGACAGTATGCATCTAAAAAGAAAACAAAACTTATTATATCTGAGAGTGTAGACTCACTTCCATGGTGTTTGTACAAGTGTGAAGAGGAAGAAAATCAACCAGGAGCAAAAACTCAATTGTCTTGGAAATCATCGGAAACCAGACCATAGATGAATCCAAATAAAATACCACTGCAACCTTGTAAATTGGATGTTTTTAGGACCGGAAACAGTGCCCCAAATAATTTCAACTGTGTTGGAGGCATGAGTGTGGGAACAAGGGGGATGGATAGAAAGAGTCAAGCTGAGTGAAAGAATCCTTCACTGTCAATATCTGGCGGTAGAGCTTTCAGCAGTAGGAGTACAGGAGAGAAGGAGAGGCAGAGGCGGCGAGGGCAGAATTAGAGTGAGTGCCGAGAGGGGTAGCTGGAGGAAAGACATAATGGTGGGGGCAAAGCCAGAATGGAGTGAAGTGGAGTGAAGGACGGGAGGAGGAGGAGCTGAAGAGGAGAGTGAAAGAGAGGTTGGCATTAGGGTAAGAGGGAGACATGGGGTTTGAGATTTTGGGGGGGGAATTGGCTAAGAAGGACAGAAATAAGAGAGAGGAAGTGTTCGAGAGGAAGGCAGCATGGAAAGGCTGAGTAATGCTTTTGTGTAAGATGAGTGGAAGCTGGAAAAAGCAACAAGGGTAGGAGGAAGGGACGGATAAAAGTCCAAAATGCCTCCTTATCATTAGCATCGACCCTGTTTCTTCCCACCAAACTGTTCTCGTCTGGTAAGTGGGTTAAGAGGCACTAAGAGGTGGATGGAGCGCTGAAGTCATGCGTCAGAAGCACGCGCACACACATACAGGAGGGTCCAGCTAAAATCTGCCTCGCTGCACCAAGCAACCACACCTGGATGAAGTATTAATGACCTTGGTGGGGCCTGACGAGGAGTAAACAAGCAAGACGAAAGGGAAAGTGGCAGATTGTAGGGAAGAGGAGAGGGGTCGGAGAATTCAAGAACATTTCTGACACAGCGTGCAGACAAATGAAGGAATGGATGATGGTGTTGAGGAATGGCTGATTCGAAATGCATTCTCTACACACTATGAAAGATGCACTGAAAAGGGATGCATGGAATCTTGGAGGAGGGCGTTCGCTTTTGATGTCTGTGTGACTGCGAGACTCGGAGCGGCTTGACTCGATCTGTACTATCTTCAAGGAGTGAATGGTGCCAATGATTTAATCGAATGCTTTGATGCTTGCCATCAAACTCTCCCTCTCACTCCCCCCTGTCTCACTTTGTCGTCTTCACAGATTCGGTGCAAGAGTGCCCGCGCAATTGCCATGGCAACGGAGAGTGTAATTCTGGCGTGTGCCACTGCTTCCCAGGATTCCATGGCATGGACTGCTCCAAAGGTATCGGGCTGCTTTACAAAATGTGTTTTCTTCCGTCGTAAAAAAATAAAATAAAAATTCTGCTGTCTAATTAGGCGAGCTGGCGCATTTCAGCGAGCGAGGATCAGGAGCAGTAAGATGGCGCATGGCCTTAGGTGGAGCCGAGACAAGATGACTGATGATGAATGGCAGCTCCCCCAGCTAACGTCTCGCTCGCTCTGTGCTCACCTGGGATAGACAGCTTTGATGAATAGTTTAGTTACCTCTGCCTGTAATTACTCTTCATGTCATTGCCACTCTCCAGCCCCTTAACCACTCTATTCACCCTCATACGCGCTGAAGTGTTGGTGGGGTTAGGCGGGTGTGGGTGTGTGTGTGGGTGGGCGCCCTGGCTTTTCACCGCTTTGAGAATCTCTGAAAAGCCCGCTAATTGTTTTTCTTCTGTCGTGCTCGGGGTTTAATCTCTCCCCCTTTCCTCCCTCTCTCTGCTCCTCCAGCGGCGTGCCCGGTGCTGTGCAGTGGCAACGGCCAATACGACAAGGGCTCCTGTGTGTGCTACAGCGGCTGGAAGGGACCCGAGTGCGATGTCCCCGTCACGCAGTGCATCGACCCTCTTTGCAGCGGCCACGGCACCTGCACCGATGGCAACTGTGTGTGCTCCATCGGCTACAAAGGGCAGAGCTGTGCAGAGGGTGAGAGGAGGCAGGGTTAATGGTGTGGTGATCCTCGAGGATGTGGGATGGTCTCATTTTTTTTTTTTGGCTGTTTTTTTTTTTTTTTATGGGTTTTGACAAGTCGGAAACATGAATGTTTGCACAGCAGCATACACATCCACACACACACTCCTTCTAACTTAGACAGCTCATCATGGCATAATCGTACTCTGACTGAGTGTCCGTTCCCTCCATATATACAGATGAAGTATGATGCCGCAGCCAAACACGTCAGAGATTTTATTAAGGGATGAAATTGCTTCTATTGATCCTTGTTAAGAAGGATCAGCCCGCCACATTCTCTGTCGTCACAAAGATAGAGAGCAAGAGAGAGAAAAGGAGGGATAAGTCAGGGCAGCGGTGAGAGGTGAATATGTATGAAGAAAGAGAGAATTGGTAAAGGAGGGAGAAGAGAGAGCACAGTTCGCCGGGGTGAAGATGAAGAGAGGGAGAGAAAGACAAAGGGAAGAAAAGGAGTAGAGTGACAGACAGCAGAAGTCAAGACACAGGGCCGGAGAACAAGGTCAGCATTTTCTCCTGCTCTTCATTTTTTTTTCTCTCCATCTCCCTCTCATCCAATTTTTTTTTCCCTCCCTTCCTCCTCTGGTCTCAAATCTGATATTCATCACAGCAGAGTCCCTCAAACAATTTACCTGGAGTGCCAGCGACATGAAAATCGATAACTGTGATCTGCCGTTTCTGCCAGGCAAACAGAAATGGAGGGCCGAGGTTATGTGCGATCGGGCGCTTTTTCCACGAATGTGTGTGTGGGAAAGGGGTGCGACGGGGGGTCAATGATGCCTGAGGAGGGGGGAGGAGAGGGGTGAGAGAGGTGTCAGACAAAGAGGACGAGGAGAGAGAGGGATGGAACAGTGAGAGGACGCCAGGAGAGGGGTGGGTGGGCGCTTTGCCGGGAGGAGGTAATTTGTCAAATTGGTTTTCACTCACTGCTCGGACTCAGAGCTGCCTGTCAAGCTGGCAGACTGACAGTGTCAGATTCTCCCCTATGTATTACCCACATACACACTAATGCATACACAAGCGCTCACAGCGAATAATGTGTCAGAGAGGCTCGCTGCTCTTTCAGAGTGGAGCACATTTGCTACTATGCCCCAATTATAGACTCAGCTATTCATTATTGTGAGCTTTAATTGCCTTAGTAATATGTCTGGACATATTTTCTTTTATTTCATTATCTTTTTGTGTACACAGAGAAAGAAAATATGTCCTCTGCCTCATCTCTTTCTTTTAAAGAGACTCATAATATTTAATTTGTTTCTAGCCTTACCTCTAATGTGACACTTTCTAGCTCCTGTTGGTTTTTGTTCATTTGTTTTTTCTCTATATTTTCTTTTGCTTCACATTGGTGTACCTCTCGCTCAATGCAGTGGATTGCCTGGATCCGACGTGTTCCAACAATGGCATCTGTGTGAATGGGGAGTGCCACTGTAAGCCAGGCTGGGGAGGGCTCCACTGCGAGCTGCCCAGGGCTCAGTGCCCAGACCAGTGCCACGGCCACGGGGCCTTCATACCAGACACCGGTCTGTGCAGCTGTGACCCCAACTGGATGGGACCCGACTGCTCTATGGGTGAGTACGACTGCAGGGCTGCTTCGCCTAAAAAGAGTAAAATACAGGGAGGAAAGATGGAGTAAGAAGAACCCATTGTTCCAACATATTGGTCCCCTGGGATACATGGCTAATTAGTTTACCATTTTATTTCATACGGCTTTTGGTTTTCAAACTGTGCTTGGATGGAATCTACAAGACCACAAACAATACAACTTGCCGAGAAATAGGATACAGCAACTGTTATATCCACTAAGCCAAATTGGAACAAAAAGGAACACAATGTGACAAGTTTTTTACTGTCAGGGTTATATCAAATCATCTCTCTCAATAGACTGTCAGTAACAGTATGGTTCTGACAGCTTTTTGCGATTATGAGGGTAGTGCTCAAAATCCGAAATCGCGCAAGACAACAGACTTTTATTCATACAGCACATTTTATTACAATGGGCCGCACGTAAGTGTAACAACATGTAACATGTATAAAAGAATATAATGAATAAAAAAGCAGCGACAAAAGAGCAACAAAGAACATTTTTAATAAAAATGAAGAATCGCCACCCACAAACAACACCAACAAACGCAAAACAGACCTACGCAACCCCGCCCACAGACTTCAACATCGACCCACACACTCACACAGAGCAACTAATTAGAAAAGTTTAAATTTTACTTTTAAACAAAACCGTGGTGACAAAGGCCGTTTGTTCCTGAGAGTGAGCCAAAGCTTACAGAGTAAGAGCCAAAGCCAGATGTTTTCTTAAACTCACTGACTCTATAAATGTTGGAGATGTGTTTGCATTATAAACAGTGACACATACAGATAACAGAAGGTGAAGTGATGGTACAAGAAGAAAATAGCGGTTGCCTGGAATCGCCTTCTGTGCATGAGGCTCATTTGTCCCTGGTGCACCCCTGAATGGAGTAGAAAATTGAAGATAGATATTGCTTATACACACCTTCCTTTCATAATAAAATACTCAACCTCTGTGATTCTGTATCTCAATAAAATAAAGCTCTTGAGCTGCCTCTGTAACAGAGACAGCAACCTCCACCATGACAACCTCACAACACTTCCAATCCCAGGATCACAAACAGAGCTGTAGCATTTGTTATGAGAGTAGCAATGCTTAACTTTAATAAAGACAACATTGTTTCACACCGCAGGATCCCTCAGCAAGTGTGCATCAAAACGTCTGTACATAGTACATTCCCCGCACAGCAGGGGTCCTGAGTACACGAGCAGGATTGTCACATCTCACTGCATGCACCGCCGCTGCCTGCAACATCTGAGCCTCGCAAACAGTGACTGTAATGAAGGCTCAGGAAATAAACCCAGTTCACAATACTATAATCACTGATTTTAATTGGAGGTGTAAGATGGAGAATTGTGTTTAGTGTAATGCGGGTTTGATTGTTTATGATTGTTTGATTGCGCTGCTTTAGGCACTTGGCAGCTTAATTTGACATTGTTACTCTCTGTCGCAGGGGATGAAGTCAAGCGTAGAACTGATTTTTTTTTTGTTTTTGGGGGGCTTTACTTTCAAACCGGGGTTTAAAAGTCAAATTTTTAGATTTCCTGGTTGCATATTATTATTGTTTCATTGACATTTAGATGATTATATTTTAACATGTACAGTAGTTTGGTTGAAATATAGCGATTTTGATACTGTTGAAACAACCACTATATGTAACCCTGACATCTCAAAAAAAACTCTTCTAGACATCTTAACCTGCAAGTTGCCAAATCACTGCTTACAGAATACGATCGCCACTGTGTAAGGGTGCACATATGACAAAAAGTCAAATAAAAATGGACATAAATATCACCTTTTGAGTCCAGTAAATATTGTTTGTGACCCAAACCTTTCTCCCCTCCCTCAGAGGTTTGCTCAGTTGACTGTGGCACCCACGGAGTGTGTATGGGCGGAGCATGTCGCTGTGAGGAGGGCTGGACCGGCGCAGGTTGTGACCAGCGTGTGTGCAACCCGCTCTGCATCAAACACGGGACCTGCAAGGACGGAAAGTGCCAGTGTCACCAGGGCTGGAACGGAGAGCACTGCACCATCGGTAAGCGCCTCTGCCTGTTCTGTGTGTGCGGAGGTGTGTGTTTAATGTGTGTGTCAACTGAACTGGTGGGTGTGCACAGAAACACCAGCACCCAGTCAGCAGCTCCTGTGCACTTTGTTAAAGGAATTTGGAATTGAGAAGTGGAGGGAAAAGGGAGACCCTTGGGAATTTGAAGAGGGAGGGCTGACGTAGGAGGTGGGCGAGCCGTCAGGAGGGGAGCAAACTTCTCAGAAGTGAGGGAGAGAGGATTACAAAAGAGCATGATTTAACCGCTTTTAGGTTGCCTCTCAACTGCAGACCCCAGGAGTCTTAGTTTCTCTGGCCTTTGAAACACCAAAGTTATGCGTTGAAAGGTAAAACCCTTCACCTCACTGTGATCAAAACAAAGCTCTTGTTTGTGCGTGCGTGTGTGTGTGTGTGTGTGTGTGTGTGTGTGTGCGCGCGCGCGCGCGCGTGCGCGTGCGTGTGCATGCACACAGTTGTGCCGGCGTGTGTGAGCGTGACTTTTTATGTCAGTCAATCACTGTCACTGTGGATGGATGAGTGCCAGATTCCTTTGATTCACCCACAGTGCTTTGAGACACAAAGTCTCATTTCCCTGTCACCACAAGCACTGTGATTGCAATCTGATACACACACACACACAAACAAACAAACACCAAAACACACACACGGAGCAACACACACATATACACGCACGCACGCACGCCAACACATATATACACGCACAGGGGAATAACAGTTTATGATCTCCCCGTTTCCCCCATCAGAAAGTAGGGCAGCTTTGACTGCAGCATCAGCCCAAGATGAAAGAGTTGTCAGGCCTCAGCTTGGCGCAAAGCACACTTCACTAGCACCAGACACTCTCAGTGTTAGCTTATCTCAGCTTGCCTGTTGTTCATTTCAGCTCTGCATGATGTTGCTTGCATTTATTCAAAAAAAAACAAAAAAAAACTCTCCCCATCTCTTACCTTTTGCACGTTTTCTCCCACTGCAGACCATGGGAGCATGGTTGACAAAGCAGGTACCGTATCTGACTCTGGTGTTTTGTTTCTTAGCCTGTGGTGGTAGAAGCTAGCTGCTGCATTTGTGGGTTTTGGCCTGGCTTGGCTCTGTAGACTCTGTGGTGCTATCTGTCCGTAGATTAGGGTGCCAGCCTCAATGATAACTCCCTCCATGCAGCGCGCTCCCATTTACAGCAGTGCGCTGCAGCAGGGGCTAGCTGTCATTGAGCCTAGATGTGTTGTGGGGTACCGTAGAGCCAAAGTGTGGTATCAGCAGTGTTGAGGGGCTGTGCTGTGAATGTGTGGATGTGCATGCGCGTGAGTGTGTGTTCTCCTCCATATTTTCCAATGTGGAAACACAAACACATAACTCTGCTCAGGTATTCTGGTCATGTTTTGCGTAAACACAGCTGCTTCACACGAGGAGAAAATGATGAAAGCCGTAAAGAACTTTGGAGGTAATTGGTGAATTTCATAGGCCACTGATGCGAGGCCTTAATGTGGTGTCAAAAAACACACAGGGCTGTCGAGTGTGTGTGTGTTTACGTTTGGGTATTTGCCGCAACAGTCGCGGCCATGGTAGAGTGGCTAATAAATTCATTTTGTGTGCACGTGTGTGTTTGATTGTGCGTGAATGACTCAGCGAGCATTAATTCCAGATTTTCTATCTTTTCATCAAACCCATCCCTTCCCTAGAAAAAAAAAAACAACCAAAAATACAGCCAAACAGTTTAACCAGATCACACATAGATAAACAGAATCATGGCTGAGGTCAAGACATCGACGTGAGTGGAGAAAGGTGCAGGTCTAGGGTGAGATGTCTCACACACGCACAGCAAGAATGCTTAATAGATAGCCTCGCAGCTGAACCTCTGTCGGAGCGGCACAGATTGCCTGACAGTACAGGTCCCCAGAGCACTGTTGAGAGTGTCCTCTCACCCTCTACGCTTAATGGAATAGCTCTCATTGTTTTATGAAGAGCCAGCCCAGAGAAAAAAGGTAAATCGCAGGGTTAAAGAGGGAGCAAGAAAGAGGGGGAGAGTAAAGAAGAACAGATGGAGCCAAAGGGAAGCAGAGAGACAGCTCAAAGAACAATCAATGTAATTTCTATAAGGTAGCTTATTAAGAATAGGAGGGCTGGATGAGCGGAGGTTTATCTGAGAAAGTGCAGAGTTATCTGGTCTTAGATTTATGCCTGCGACCTTTACTTCATGACCTTTAGAGGAGACGGAGCTGGAAACGTGGGAAATGGAGAGAATGGTGGAACTTTTACAGCGCAAAGTCTCGACTCTTTTGTGCACTTTGTTCTCATCCTTTCTGTCTCTCTCTATCCCTGTCTCACCTCCTCCTCTAGAGTTTTACACACTATCTTTCTCTATTCAGTCATACAACCCAACCACACACACACACACACACACACACACACACACACCCACTGCACGCCACACAAGAGTGTGTGTGCTGACCCATAACCCAAGGCAATTTCTCCTCCTTTTTAAGGGGATTTCATCAGAGTCCAACTACATTAGTGGGGAGGGGAGACTTAATAGTTTCTGAAATCCCACTTTATTCTAGTTAGTATGAGGGGGTATCGACTGGGCCCTGGCATTAAAGAGAGAGGAGCCTCGTGCCGGCCTGCCCAGGCAAGCCGATCAATGCCCACTATGGATTGTCCTGTCCGGGTGCTTCATAAGTATTTGGCTGCTTTAAATGGCAACTCCATTTAACAGGCAATCACTGCTAACTGCCTTTGTTCCCTGAGCTCAATACTGGGGGACAATCTATTCCAGCCTGACTGTTAATACAGCGTCATGATCAGTCCCCTGATGCAGAAAATGGTAATAATTAAAGATAAAAACCTTTGATTTGATTCCTCTTGTTGAGCTGAAAAACGTGGTTAAGCCTCTCTGCCCCCGCCGTCCACACCCACACACACACACACACACAGACAAACATTCACATCCTTCCACTCTCTTCTTGGGAACAAGATGGCGCACTGTCTTTCTCAAAGTCCTTTGTTGACTTTCCCTCATCGCCTGGTGTTTTGATATGATAAAATGCCAATCGGGGTGAAATGCCTGTTAATTTAGCTGCTGCCACGGTTTAGATTGCACTATTTGTATTCATAATGCATGGCTTTATTGATGCGGCGATTTGTTAGAGGGCAAAATCCTACAGTGCAACTTGAGTGAAAATATGTTCATTAATCTACTGAGCAGGACTCAATGAAAAGCATTTCATATTCATAATCTCTCACTGGGTTATTTTGTCCTTCCTCGCTCTGTGTCGGCACACTACGACTGAGTGGGAAATGTCAGGTCATATCTCCAGGGTGCGTCGTGCTGCGTGTGTGCGTGTGAGTAAGTGCCTTTTGCGTGCATGCACGTATTGTTTTATCAGTCAACCCTGTCTTTGCCTCCATCTCCCGTGGGTAGACTTAAGAGTGTCGCATCCTGCTCGCTCATTTATTGAAGAGGAAATCACTGTGACAAGTTTGTTTGGGGCTCTTTGTGCTGCTGGAGAAAACATTGTCATTGTGTGTCATCGTGCCTTTTTTTCTCGCTCGCTGATAGATTATAATGTGGCAAACACACAGTCTTGTGTTAGGTACGATTCAAAGCGATGCAGGAAAATGGCAAGAAAGGTCAGCAGTTGAAAGGCCTTTGTGAAAAAGACATTGATGTGCAAAAATGTCAATCAAAAGAAAATGAAAATGTCATAATGAGTTTTCAGAAACAAATGTTGTTCTTATTTGGAACTAGTTTAGCGGAATTATGTTGAGATCAGAGTCATCTTAAAGGGGACTTCTGGTCATTTTAAACCTGGGCCGTATATTTGCATGTTCGGGTGTGTAAATGATTCATACTCACCAAAAGTTTTGGAATTGCTCAGGTATATCTTCTCAGCTGGCAGCCGCGACATGGCTGCAATGTAATCCTTTGGGGCAACTCCGAATGTCAAAGTTGCATCTACTGCGTTGCACCATGTAAATTTCCCTTTAAACGAATAACTTAACCTTCTGGGAAGTGCTCTCCTTTTCTAGGAGTTAGATGTGAAGATATCGTTCTCATCTTTGTCCATTCAATATGAGGCTGAAGCCAGCAGCTAGTTAGCTGCTTTAGCTTAGCATAAAGAGTGGAAACGGGGTAAAAGCCAGCCTGGCTCTGTCCGAGGTGTGAAAACGACAAGTTGTGGTCTTACCTTGGCCTGCTAAGCAGTTCTGTGTTTTTTTCTTCCATATGTCAGGGTTTTTATTGGCCCATTTGTGATCAGATAGCCTTTTTGGCTACAAAAATGCAGATGAAGATTAGAAAAACTGTAAAAAAAATTAAAAAATACAAACTAGTATTGGAGTAATTGTACTCACGCATTGAAACCTAAATACGCCTGATTTTTCTTCATCAAGATCCATGCATTATTCCCTGAGAAATGAACCAAAATGTTGAAAACACCTTATATCACAATGTAAAAGAGAGAGAGACCACAAGTTTAAGTTTTCACGCACATGTTTTATACGGATTAAACGAATCAGACATAGCATGTTAATTAATGAGCTTCATACTGGTGGGTTGGACCCAGGCTGGCTGTTTCCAGTCTTTATTCTAAGCTGGACAAATAGAGTCGTATCAATCTTCACGTCTACCTCTTTCCAAAAATCAAATTGGTGCCTTTCCCCAAATGTCAGGCTATTCCTTTACACTTTCTGTACCAGTACAACCAACCAAAAGTTACCAGATAGTGCTTGTGATGATCTAACACTGCTCGCTATAATTGCAAATTTCCTTATCCAGCCTCCCTTTTACATGTCTGCTTCTCCTTGCCTTAAACTCACTCTTGGAGTCGAGGGTGGTCTTGCTATGCTAGTTACAGAACTTTCTTGGCTCCAGGGCCTCAGATTCTGGTAGGGCTTTTTGCATAAGCTAAAGTGAAAGTTTATTAGTTCATAGACTGCCACCGCACACATCCACATCCACACGCGCACACGCACACACACACACACTCCATCGAACATAATCTCATTCTCTCATGAGAAAGCCTTACTCTCAGGCCATCAGAATCCCATTACCTAC
This sequence comes from Pagrus major, assembly GCF_040436345.1. NCBI lineage: Eukaryota > Metazoa > Chordata > Actinopteri > Spariformes > Sparidae > Pagrus > Pagrus major. The sequence continues at coordinate 19,413,765 of NC_133232.1, read as the reverse complement.
ACTGAATCATAAGTAAGAGAGAGAGAGAGGGAGACTGTGAGAGAGAGAGAGTGACGATCGGGTGGGGCTCTATCAAGTAAGTGCTCCATCCACCTCTGTCCACACACACACACACATACACATACACACATACCATGTTAGCAGCAGTCCCAGTGTTGCAGAGACACGCAGATGGGAAGGTGTGCATGAGAATTGACCTGCTGAATTAGATTGATTCTTGAACAATCAATATTTACACTGTGCTACCATGTGGTTATTAAATTGAGTGAGACTCATTGGTCTATCATAACCATATGAGCATGTGTGTGTGTGCGCGTGACAATGTGTGTGTTCATCTGTGTTTCGTTGTTGAGGAGAACAAACAAGCATCACCCTGCTTCTCTCCCGTCATCCCTCCCCCTTTTTCCTTCCTTCTCACCTCCCTCCCCCTCTCTCCTCCTGTCCTCTCCACACAGACGGCTGTCCTAACTTGTGTAACGGGAACGGCCAGTGCACCATGGGACAGCAGAGTTGGCATTGTGAATGCCAGACAGGCTGGAGGGGCCCCGGCTGCAGCGTGGCGATGGAGACCTCCTGCGCTGACAACAAGGACAACGAAGGAGGTGAGTTGGGCAGGGCGGGAGAAAAGTTTTGCCAGAAGTGCAGGCCTCAATAAGAAGGGAAAAAAATGTGAAGGGACATTAAGGAAGGAAGGAAGGAAGGAAGAGGTAGTTCTTAAACCACCTCCTCATCACTGCTCTTTCTCCTTCCTCTCAGATGGACTAACTGACTGCATGGACCCAGACTGCTGCATCCAGAGTCCCTGTCAAAACAGCCCCCTGTGTCGGGGCTCCCGGGACCCTCTCCTGGTCATCCAGCAGAGCCCGATGTCCCAGCCCCGCGTCCGCTCCTTCTATGACCGCGTCAAGATGCTCGTGGGGCGTGACAGCACCCATATCCTCCCCGGGGAGAACCCGTTCAATTCCAGGTATGGCAGGAAAACACACAAACACAGCATTAGTATTCACAGCACCAGAGATATCCTAGACCACTAGGGACTTTGACAGCTACCTCGACCATGACCTGAAAGAGTAAGTTAGTGAGAAACCTCATTGTAGAAAACTGTCTTCGGCTTCATCACACAGCGTTAAGAGCCTGACAAAGGTATTCACAGACTTCACAGATCAGAGTTACAACTTCAAAACCAAACATGCAGCTTTTAAAAGTGCAATATGTACGTTTTGTAGTTTTAAACATTCCAAAATTAACTCAAATTATCAATGTAATGTGAAGGAGTAACAGTGTTGACATTATCTCACAGACAATTATGTCTTGTGCTTCAGGGATATCTATTGAAGTTAGCATGCTAACTAGCTAGCCCCTAGCCATATTGTACCTCAAGAGGTGTATAGTAAACAACACCAACACTCCCTTGGTGCCCCGAGCTCCTGGTCCAGACAGAGTCGGCCTATACAACCGCTAGCTGCAGGATAATTGAGCTCACGAGCTAACAGTAGTTGGAGTTAGCAGCAGTTAGCAGTTATTCTGGTAATATGCTGCCCTCTGTTTGTTTGAATTCAACAGATGGCCATTTCGTACATATTCCACCTTTTATCATTTCCTTGACACAGAAAAGAGGGGAGGAGTTCCCTCGTCGCAAAGTCAATGGGCTTTTTGAATTGATTTTTGGTCAGATGATTGAAAATGAGGTCCGTGTTTCACACAAGCTTTAGATATTTTCACGTTTTGTTCTGTGACATAAATTGCATCAGTAAATAAACCACCCTTGAATTAAGCGTTAAGAAAGGCGATTGCTAACAAGTGGCTAAATGAGACTGCAGAGGTTGTTGGGAACATTAAACGTCATCACGTCGAACACAGAGACTCATCTTACGGTTACAGTGACAAACTCTTTAAAACTTGTTGACTGATCAATTTATAGTAAAGTGTGTACAGTGTCTTGTAGTAAGAAGCTTAGCAGTGGCGACCATTAGTCGTTTCGCTAACTTTATACTTGAAGTATAATAATACTTGTGAACAAGTTACTGAACAAAACGTTGAAGTATAATAAACTTGTGTTCACAACAGAGATTATTTTATTTATTTTCTGTAAATATCCCATTGACTTTTTGTCGATTGAACCAGGTTGTTCATGCCAGCTGATGCTCATGATATTTGATCAATGAGATATTTTGACACAAAAGCGAACACACTCATCTACGTTTTCATATGATGAAAGGGGTTCATTGATTGAAATTTAAAGTTGTATATACCAGTGAGATTACATGGAAGGGAGAAACAAAGATTCAAGATTCAATGTATTTATCATCAAACAACATAAGATTAGATAACAAAATCATAGTTCATGGTCCAGTTATGCTACGTTATGTAAGTGAATGAATAAATGATGAAGCAATCAATGTATCACCACTCTGAAGTTCTTAGAAGGTTTGACGTTTATGTGAAAGTTTGCCATGAAAAATACAAATATCAAATAGACTTGAGAATGGTTCATAGAGCCAGCCAAGATCTTAACAAGTCCCAGAGCCAAAGCAGACCCGGCCAAGATTCCCCGTAGATTTAGTGGAGCTGTGAAACTCTTGTCTGCATACATTTACACAAGCCGACTTTAGATATATTTCAAAGGAAATAACTAATCAAAGTGATGATAATGTTTAAATGTTACCCTTTGCGTATCAGTTCTCCACTCACACACACACCATCATACACGCACATATCCATCCACATTGTCATGCTTTGTTTACATGATTGACATGAGCTAATGTAGATGGCGGGGGTTGCTGATTGTTTCTAATTAATGAGTGGTAGAGGACCAGGGCAATAAATGAACGGGCAAATTGGATGATTGAAAGACGGCGAGATTAATCAAACCAGATGATTGATGGTTTGGAAGGCTGTTGGGCTGATAGATTGACTATCGCCCACTCAATCTGTCTCTCTTGTCTTCTTCCAGTTTGGCATCTCTAATCCGGGGTCAGGTGTTGACTACAGATGGAACACCTCTGGTGGGGGTGAACGTGTCTTTTGTCAACTATCCCCACTACGGATACACGCTGACACGGCAGGATGGAATGTATGTACAACAGCAACGCGGCACTGAATCTCTGCAACTACCTCACCACATAGGCTGTATTATTAGATTAGATTAGATGAGATGAGATGAGATTAGATTAGATGAGATTAGATGAGATTAGATTATAAAACTAGAAGATCCCATGAGGAAACTAGACTGTTGCAGGCACAAATAATTGGATACAGCTAAGGAAGGGGATTTAAAATTAGAACAGAGTAAATGTATGTTCAAGAATAATACATTTTAGAATTAACCACTACAATCTCCTAATTTAAAATATATCAATAAAAAACAAAAAACATAATGGGAAAATGAGCAAGAAGTTATGAAAACAAGACTTTTAATGCAATATATTGTACCAGTCAAATGCTTGTAAGCAACTTCTGTAAATAAGACCTGTTTTTCAAGTTATATATTATTGTTTTAAAAGAAACTTTTAAAGCCAAACAACATCAAAATTATGGGTTTTTAAGTACCACAATCCTTTGCTTAAATAGCCCTTTCTTGATAACTCACCTGACATGTCTTTTTTCTATTTCTTCTGCAGGAACTCCAGGTTCTGGCAGTTTTAGACCGTTTTAATTTAACTTTTCGGTCCAATTTTCTCCCTACAAGTTATATTGAATTTAAGTCTGGCTGACATCCGTAACATGTTATTTCAAAATTTGATTCATTGGTTCTTCACACTGACCTCCACTCATTAAATGTGCAGTGTCTGTGTTCCCTGTCTCAGGTTCTTTAAGCACTCTTCTCCTCCTCTCACCAATGCTTTCTTTACAGCGTTTTTTCTCCCAGTTAGGCCAAGTTGAGGCCGAAACATCTGAACTTCTAGTAACATTTAATTGACCTTGTATTTCAGGGGGGAGTTGCTCACCAGTTTCACCGACTTGTGACTTGAATGAACATGTTCTGATATCCCTGCCTGACTTTGTTTGGCTTTAATGAGTGCTGTTTTTTTCCAGTTGTTTGAGGTTCTTGGCTGCAGCGGTTCCGGACACTTACAAAGCTCTGGCCGTTTGCCATGGCAAACATGTGTATGCGACCTAATCATTAACCCGCAGCTGTAACCATTAACCATAATCTGATGACAAAAGGTTAAAGGAGAACCTCTAATAAAAGCATTTCAACATGAAAACCGGTGCTCCAACATTGTATTTTTTATATTTCAGATTTATCTGTTGTCTCTTCAGCATGTATGTTGTGAATGTTTGGTGCATCATAAGGAAATAATTTCAAGTATTTATTCCAGGTGTTTTATGTTGTTGTTATTGATTAATTATTCCTAAAGCAGTGGAGTAAATATAATATTAGGAGAAACAAACACTGATAGTGTATGAGTCCAAATAATCGTCCACCACAGCACTCCCCATCTGTACCTCATTCCCCTCCTCTTCTCGCAAACCTCTCCAGGTTTGACCTGATAGCTAACGGTGGGGCATCACTGACTCTGCGGTTCGAGCGCGCCCCCTTCCTGAGCCAGGAGCGCACCGTGTGGCTGCCCTGGAGCCAGTTTTATGCTATGGACACTCTGGTGCTTAAGACAGAAGAAAACACGATCCCGGGCTGCGACCTGAGTGGCTTCGTCAGGCCTGACCCTCTTGTGATTGCATCCCCTCTCTCCTCCTTCTTCAGCTCCAACCCAGGGGAGAAACCCATCATACCGGAGACACAGGTGCAGTACCACTGACCTCTGGCAGCCGGCTAATCTCCCTTCTGGTTCCCTCGCTTCTCTTCCCGCTCTCCTGTATGCCTCTTTCTCCTTTCGCTTCCATAGCTTTTCCCCCCATTTGTTCCCTCGATTTCTTTATTTCTTCCATTGTTTTTTTCCCTTTTTTGTCCTTCAGCCGTCAGTGGAAGCGTGACCCCCATTACTCCCACTGGTTCTAATCCCCCCCTAATCCCTCTCTCCTGTCATCTCCTGTCTTTGTCTTCCAGGTGCTGCATGAGCAGATCGAGGTGCCTGGCACGAGCCTAAAGCTGTGCTACCTCAGCTCCAGGACACAGGGGTACCGCTCCCTGCTCAAGGTGACCATGACTCCTGCCGTGGTGTCCATGGGCCTGCTGAAGGTTCACCTGATGGTAGCAGTGGAGGGCCACCTCTTCCAGAAGTGGTTCCATGCCTCACCCAACTTGGCCTACACCTACATCTGGGATAAGACGGACGCATACGGGCAGAGGGTCTACGGACTTTCTGAAGCTGTCGGTAAGTGAAAGAGAAGCTGCGTTTGGGGTCGGGGGACTAGAAACTTTACAGTAAGGCAGCACTGGTTATGACAGAGGGAGAGAGTGCTAATTAAGGAGCCCGAGGAGAGATAATACACCAGAAAGCAAGCCTCCATCCACTACGCAGTATAGCCACAGTTAAGTGCTTTTTTTTCATACGTCTATTTTTCATTGAAGCCGCGTGTGGTTCAGCCAGCCAGCCGTAACTGTGGTGAAGGGTTATTAGCCATCAGGGTGAGTTAGCAGTTAGCTACTGGAGCAGCAAGCAGGAGTCCAGGGGAGCCTCGGTGCTATTACATTCTGCTGTCACAGTCGCTCACAGATGCTGTCAGCCAAACACGGCTGTCAGGCCACAGATGCAGTGGACATCTGGGGCTCGAGTGTGGACTGAAATCATGAGGGGCACTCTGTTTGGGAAATTACACCCACTCAAAGATGCCACAGTTCTCTAGAGTGGCTGTAATTTTAAATTTCTCAAAGAATATAAATCAAAAACATGTTTTCTGATGAGGTTATATTTTGGTAACCATCGGTACAGATGCAGACACTATTGTTTGCAGTGGAGCTGAAAAGGTGCCGGCAGCAGCACTCTCTCCGCAACTCGAGTGGGAGTTGACGTGTTAAAACACTTTTAACAGGCAGGAACACGACAGTACACACATGCCTTCACACATACAGAATATAGGTACACTAGCATGCACGCAAACGTCGCAACTAGTTTTCACTAGACTTCATTACTGCATCTGGTCAAATTAGCTGAGAGCCTGTCAGCACATGTGCATGATGGGGGGGATAATGTTTTCACCGGCAGAGTTTTCAGCGCAGAAACCCGCCGTGGCCTGTAGGTTAAAAGGTCCACCGGGCAATCTGTCCAATTAACAAGGTTTTTAATTGATTTAGCAGCCTGTGAGTGTGTTAGTTAGGTGTGAGAGCAGATTTTGGTACAGGTGCTAACTAGCTTCTGTGTGTATCACACGTTTCACAGCTTAAATGAAGTTTGGAGCCTCTGATGAAGTTTTGCACAGCCTCCTTTCCTGTTGTTTCTCTTCTCAGTTGGGTTTTTTTCATCACTTTTTTTCTCTATTTCGTCCTTTTCCCATATAGTATCAGTGGGCTATGAGTATGAGTCCTGTGCCAGTCTCATCCTCTGGGAGAAGAGGACAGCCATCCTGCAGGGCTACGAGCTGGATCCCACCAGTCTGGGCGGCTGGTCGCTCGACAAGCATCATATACTAAACACACGCAGTGGTACGTATATTCCATCACAAAGGAGAACAGACTTTTCCCTGTTGCCTTCTTGTTTATATTTAGCCATTCCCCCATGTGTAGCAGCTTTACAGTACTGTATATCTCACTAAACCTGCTATTGTCTTGGGGAGGGTGTCGACCACACTGCGCTTCCCGTGGTTCACATGGAATTGCCAGTTTCCTGTCAGCGAGGATTTTCACACGAAGCGCTTGTGTTGTCTCACCTAGTTTGACTCCCTCATGCGCTCACACTGCACTCACGCCGGTCCTACCTAGTGAACATGTGCACCAGCCAATCAGCAGCAGCTACTAGAGGCAGAGGCAGGGGGTCGGGTCATTGGGGGAAGAGGTACATTTTGCAGAAACTGATTCAGGATGGCAGTGGCAGTGGGTGAGGGGGAGTCATTCTTGTTGCATCATCTGCTATACCATTATCTACACTGTGCAGTAAAAAGCATGAAAATATATAAATGGGCTGATGCACTGATGTTCACCTGCTGCGACAATCAATGTGCTAATGGAATTGACTCAACCAGTGGTGTGTAGAGGTATTTTTAGAAGTGGGGGACTGTAACCATGCCTGATGTTTGCAACAGAGATACAGTAATGTTTTCCCTGAGAATGATGCAATGCTACACACTGTTTTACTTTGGCTATCGAAAAGACTTATGCTACGCCAGAAAAATAAAATATCCTCAATATGACCTGTTTGTGAACCTGATGAAAGGAACAGACACAAACACCTGGCAGGAAACAGCTTTGATTTCATCCTTTTGCATTTTACATAACAGCAAAATATATGTTAAGAAATTAAAGCTGCTGTAAGTGTTATTTCCTTATTAAGTATTAAATAGCTCTATAATCCAATAGTTAACACTGTTATAGAGTGTTTGATCAGTAACCCGTGTCTCTCCTCTCCCTGCTAATGGGGTAAAAGAGAAAAAAATATTTCTGGTATCCCTGCCCACTTTATCCAATCAGGACAAAGAACTGCATGAAGAGTCGGTCCTGTCTGCTCGTGAATGTGCAGAGAGCAGGATCCTGCTAGTCAACAGAACAGAGAAATTGAAATGAAATTAAATGGCAATCCACCCAGTTGTTTTTAAGATATTTAAATCTTGACCAAAGTGGTGGACTGACTGACAGACTGACATCCCTTGAGCCATTATACTGTATGAGCCATGTATCATATAATTAACAAGCTTTTATTTGAACTCAGAATGCAGCTAAAGATCCTCTAACTGAAATAATGTTCCTGAATCTACTTGTGTTTCTCTCAACCCTCTCTGTGTCCAGGCATCCTTCACAAAGGAAGTGGCGAGAACATCTTTGTGACGGAGCAGCCCCCAGTAATCACCAGCATCATGGGAAATGGCCGGAGGCGCAGCATCTCTTGCCCCAGCTGTAACGGCCTGGCAGATGGCAACAAGCTGCTGGCGCCGGTCGCCTTAGCGATGGGCATCGATGGCAGCCTCTATGTCGGGGACCTCAACTTTGTACGCAGGGTCTACCCATCTATGAACACAACTGGAATCCTGGAATTAAGGTAAAACCCAAAACTCATTTTTAAAAGGAAAGGAGAAGAGACAAAACTAAAGGAAAAATCAGCAGATTTGGATTTAGAGGTTTTTTGATGTTGCAGGGAAAATACTGATAGAACAAGAAAGGCTGGTTAGATTAAAGAAAGATGGGAGGAGAGGAAGACGGGGAAAGGCTAGATGTTTTCAGTGCATAGAACAGAAACAGGAAAAACAAGGTGAGACACCAGGGATGGCGAGATTAAAGTAGAATTATACACTGTACCGTTTCTCCAGGGTGTTTTTACCCGTGGTTAAAATCTGCTGTTCACACCATAGCCAGCTTTGTGTTCTCTCTCTGTAGGTTGCTCTCCACAGACTGTGTGAATTAACATTTGTTTTGTTGTGCTTTTATCTCCTTTTCTCCCTTGAAGGAACAAAGATTTCAGACACAGGTAAGATCCTCATAACGATAAATTAAAAGTTTCGAGTGCTCATTCCAGCATCAATAGCACTTCACTCAAAATAAAAAAAAATAGGCTATTCAGTGAAAATGTTAACCATGTCTTTTTTCTGTCCGCAGTAATAACCCAACTCATAAGTACTTCCTGGCTGTGGATCCAGTATCTGGGGCTTTGTTCATCTCCGACACCAACTCCCGCAGAATCTACCGCGTTCGCTCATTGACGGGAGGCCGCCTGCTGTCGGACAATGCAGAGGTGGTAGCTGGGACGGGAGAGCAGTGCCTGCCCTTTGATGAACGCTGCGGTGATGGCGGCAAAGCCACTGAGGCTACACTCATGAGCCCCAAAGGTGAGCTATTGACAAAAAGCCAACCGTTTTAGTCTGGCTTTACCCACTTAGTCATTGTGTATGTATTTTGTGGAAGCAGTCACCCCTACAATACTGCTTCAATATCAAGGTATTTGGTCAAAAATATTGTGATATTTGATTTTGTGTCCAGGTCCTAGTATTTACAAAGTGCTTTTGTAGCACTGTGAGCAATATGTAAAAATTTGAGTTAAAAACATTCAGAAATTAACTAAAATCATCAACATAATGTGAAGAAAAACTGTAACACTCCCATGTTAGTCCAGCTAGCTGCACAGCTAACTGAGCTAACAGTTGCTGCAGTCACGGATGTTTAAACAGAATGCAGTTAGCAGCAGTTAACAGTTACTCTGGTGACATGCTGCTCCTATTTGTTACGAGTATGAATTCAACAGGTGGCCAATTCATCCATATTGCCCCTTTGAGGCCATATCGCCCAGCTCTCAGTTTAAGTCAGTTATGAAGCAAATATGTTGGCATTCTCTGCTTCTAAAATTTGATGGCTTGCTGCTTTTTTATATATCATCATAAATTGAATATTATACTGTTGTTCGGATGAAACAAAACATTTAAGGATGTCACCTTGGGCTGTGGGAAATTGTGACAGCCGTTTTATTTGATTTGATTCATTTATATTGAAACTAATCGTTAGCCGCAGCCCTAGGGCGGTCCAATAGGCCTCTAGGGCGAATAACTAATATATTTAGTCATGACTACAGCGTCATAATTAATGACATTTAAGTTAATTCTTTAGATTATGATCTGTAAAAAACTGCCTGTGGGCAGCACAGCGGCAAAGTGGTTAGCACTGCTGCCTCATAGAAAGATGGTCCTGGGTTGCGTGGGTTTCCTCTGGGTGCTCCTGTTTCTCCCAACATCAAAACATGAATATTAGGTTAATTCTCCAGTCAGTGCCCTTGACCAAGGCACAGGCTCAGATCAGGAGTAGGTCCCTGGCCGCTGTTGTTAGCTGCCCACTGCTCCTCTTTGATGGGTTAAATGCAGAGAGACAGTTTCATGTGATAAAATAAAAATTCTCCTTCTTCATAATTTCCTTTTTTCAAGCTTTTTTCTCAGGCAGACCATTACTAAGATCACGATGTGTAGTTGAGTGCGATGACATGTAAACTGAAGGCGCCTTAAAGTTTCCTGGACTTTTTTTTGTAATTTTCACAATGCCGCCCATCTTGCGACTCAACTAAAGCAGGACAGAGACAGAAGGAGGTTATAAACCAGGTTAATGGTAAACTTATTAATTGAATTATTTTTGTGGATTATTGGATCTCAGAACATTGTGACACCAAACTGTCAAGGATGTCACACTGTCACATTTCCTATCAGTGACACAAGTGTGTGTACGTGTGGGACTGCAGATGTTAGCATATATACAGTATGTGTGTGTGAGTCAGAGAGAGAGAGAGAGAGAGAATGTAGATGGATGAGATAGGAGGATACAATGAGCCAATGATTCCCTCTTTTTCCGTCAGCGGCAAAGTCAGCCAGCGCATATCAGCTCGCCCTCTCTACTCTCTCTGCCTGTTTCTTCTTCGCTCACTGTTTCTCCCTACCTTTCTCTCTCCCTCTCGTTTGCTCTGTGCCCTTCCCTGTATCCTCCATCTGTTGTTATGTATCTCAGTACGTCTAGAAGTTATTTTGGGGCACACACATTGCCTCGAACAAACACACCTGTCTGAGTGCCTGCTGCCTGTTAGACCGACATGGCTGACACAGCACCACTGGTAAACGCTAAAAAAGAAAAAGGCAGCATGAAGAAATGGAAAGTAGAAAATGGTGTGGGTGACAAAAAGAAAAAAAAATAAAGCAACAAGGAGAAGCTGAGGAGGGAAGTAGAGTGCAGCGGATCAGTTGCTTTTCTGAAGAATCTGCTTGCAGTCTACAATTGCCCTCTGGGAGGAGCATGAGCTCAGCTCCACATCCCGATGACTCATCCCAAAACTAACACTTCTCCAACAGTTCACTGCCCGTTCCATCACTTTGTTCCCTCTCATTCGATGAAGCATTGAGCAATTCAGCTGTCAGGGCTGCTATCGGTTTTCAGCCGGTGGGAAGAGTGAAGTTTAATTGACTTCAAATGTCTATGGGTTGCCTGCAGTGTGATGAGTTATGAGTCGTCACTCACGGTGTGCATCTCCTCTTTGACAGGTATCGCAGTGGATAAAAATGGCCTGATGTACTTTGTGGATGCCACCATGATCCGTAAGGTGGACCAGAACGGCATCATCTCCACGCTGCTGGGGGCCAACGATCTGACTGCCGTTCGGCCGCTGAGCTGTGACTCCAGCATGGATGTCAGCCAGGTATGACAGTTAGGAGGAAGTGCAGGAGAGACAAGAGTTGATGGTGTGATAGATGACGATCTAACAGCCCCCGTGAGTGCTGAGCTATGACGATTGTGTGGACATGCGCCAGCCGGGAGGTCAGGGAGAGAGTGATTTAGGGGGGGATTAAAGAGTCCATGGACAAATGGAGGGATCAAAAGAGAGTGAGGACTGCAGTCACTTAAAAAAATGAAGAATAGACTTGTATGAACCTTGGCATCCTTTCAAAACACCTCCCATCTCAGGTCTAACTTTTGTTTCTTCCTACCAGGTTCGTCTCGAGTGGCCCACAGACTTAGCAGTGAATCCCATGGACAACTCCCTTTATGTCTTGGAAAACAATGTCATCCTACGCATCACTGAAAACCACCAGGTCTGTACCCCAAGGCTTGATCACCGAAGCAAAGCCCTTAGGGTGGACACTCACTATTGGTTTATGACAGGATTTAGTCCCAATTAGGCTTTCTCAAGCCAATTTAGAAGTAAAAGTTCAACCTCTAAAATAGTTTTCTAAGTTTTGCAGTGGTTGCAACATTACTGATTAATTAGCTCTTGGAATATTTGACTTTCTGTAGTCTTACTGCGCCGAGGAAAGTTTAATTTGCACAGTTTCAGAAACAAACCTCTGCTAACATCTCTATTGTTTAATCACAGATATGACATTCTCTGTTGTCGCCTACAGGTGAGCATCATAGCAGGCCGGCCCATGCATTGTCAAGTGCCGGGCATCGACTACAGCCTGAGTAAGCTGGCTATACATGCGGCCCTGGAGAGCGCCACAGCCATCGCCCTGTCCCACACCGGCATCCTCTACATCGCCGAGACAGACGAGAAGAAGATCAACAGAGTCAGACAGGTATGAGTAGGAGAAGTACTGTCTGTGCACACTTGTTTGGCTGTCTGGTTGTTTTGGAACAAATTTGTTAGTCTAAAGTTATTTGGTTGGCGAGCAGAGCTGACAGCACAGCTGGTCAGACTGTGTGGGTGTTTTTCCCTTTTTTTTCTGAGTGTTTCAGATCTCCAGAGACTACATTCAGTTCAGGCACTTTTACGTTTGTTTTTTTGATAACTCAAAATGAATTTTGCTTTAGGTAATACATTTTCTTTCATTGCAGTGTAACTTTTTTTCCAATCTCATCATTAACCCCCTCTTCTCCTCTTCTCAGGTGAGCACCAACGGAGAAATCTCCCTCCTGGCTGGCACTCCCTCCGACTGCGACTGCAAGAACGACGTCAACTGCAACTGCTTCTACGGCGATGATGGCTACGCGCCCGATGCAGGGTTGAACTCCCCCACTTCTTTGGCCGTGTCCCCAGACGGGACGCTCTTCATCGCGGACCTCAACAACATACGCATCAGAGCCGTGCGAGCCAACCGTCCCGGCCCTGCCATCTCGAGCGTGGGCTACGGAGTATCTGCACAGTACGAGGTCGCATCGCCAAGGGAACAGGAGCTGTACATCTTCAATGGGGAGGGGCTTCACATCCAGACAATCAGCCTGGTGACCGGGGAGCCGCTTTTCAACTTCACCTACGGTCCTGACGGAGAGCTGGCCATGCTGGTGGATAACTGCAACAACACGGTGAAGGTGAGAAGAGACGGACAGGGCCAGGGAGGAGGAGCCGGTCTGCTCAGACTGGTGCTGCTGCCTGAGAATCAAGTGGTGACACTTGGATTGGACCCCACTGGAGGGCTACGCAGTGTGTCCGCCCTGGGCCAGGAGGTGGCTCTGATGGGATACAGCGGCAACACAGGCCTCCTGGCTACTAAAGCTGATGAGACTGGATGGACGACATTTTACCAGTGAGTGCTTGTGCTGGGGGGAAAGTGTGTGAATGTGTGTTTGTGTGTTTCCACCCATTTCCTACACATCTGAAATGCAAAATTAATGAGTTTCACAGGTTTTATGTTCATCATGTTCCAGTGCATTCCCAATTATTCATCTGGCAGCTCACAGAGTATTGCTGCCCCCCAGTGTTAGCTTTTATAACTACAGCCAATTCCTCTAAGATCACCTGCTATGTTCCTCTCTGACAGTGGTGTGCACACAACATAAATGCTTTACAAATGTCAGTCACCCTCACCACATTCTCCCATCTCCATCTCTCCATCTCAGGTACGACAGCGAGGGTCGCCTGACCAACGTGACGTACCCAACGGGCATGGTGACGAGCCTCCACCGCGAGATCGAGCGCTCCATCAACATCGACATTGAGAGCTCCAGCAGGGACGACGATGTCACGGTCATCACCAACCTGTCCTCTGTGGAAGCCTCTTACACTGTGGTGCAAGGTAGGGACAGAGGACAGGCAGTGGAACATGAGCTGGTCATGAATTTTTAAATACTTGTCAAACTGCAGTGAAGGTGGACGAATGCTCGGCGCATATGAATAAAAATCAAAGTTTTATTCGTTAAGATTCATGTGGTGGTTCTGTTCATGTTAAAGCTGCTTTGACGAGACACAGCACTTAATGTTAGTATTCAAAAACACAGCCTCCTTTGTGATGGTGAATATGCGCCGGCCTGCCGACTCTAATTGAAAGTCTTGTAATTTTCACTCAGTTATGTGAATGCTCCAGGAGATTATTTTCCCTCCCTATCCACATCCAGCCCTCTCTCGCCGCCTCTCACAGAGTAAAATTACCAATATATAGTTGTTAATCCCAGCTGGGATCATCCTGCTTTTGAATATCATCACAGCAAAATTCATTAACTCATGTAGAGTGAATCCTCCTCATCCCTCAAGCTCTCTCCTCTCGCACGCACACACACACAAACCCACGTACAAATACAGCTCTCAACCAGTTCCCATGATCCCTGAGCTTATTTGGTCTGTTTAGAGAGGAGAAAGACCAAGGAGAATAATTGTCTCCTCTCCCTTGACCGGTGCGAGTGGCGTGACACAAGTGTGAATGCAGACCGTGGACGACAGAAGTGCGCAGGCCTCAGAGAGAATAAGTTGTAGATGTATTCAATGATCCACCTGCGTTGCGGGAGGAAAAGGGGAGAGTTGTTCACAACGCTGTAAGTCATTTAAGGTTTCCACCGCACTGTGTGGGTTTCAGCACGGCTCTCTGCTGACATACTCACTTAACCATCTCCCTCTCTTTCCGCTCTTTCTCGCTCTCTTCATTAACTCCTGCACAGTGAATTCTCCTTGGCCCTCAAGCTCTCATTTCTCTCTCTCTCTCTCACTCTCTCCCTTTTCCCTCTCCCTCCGCTTCGGTTTTATTACGAGGTTGTTCAGACAGAGAGAGCAGAGAAGATTTATCTAAAGGCTGTTGCTGCCAAGTCAATGGAAAAAGCTTCACTTGTCTGTTTGAGGCATTGTTAAAATGTGCCTCGAGCTTTATTACAAATTGGCCTTATGGATTACTGTCATTTATGGCGGGGCTTCAAAGGGAGACACCATCTGATCCCCTCACCTTTTGTAAATGAAATTAAAAAAAAAAAAGTTCCTCCCCTATGCATCTGGCGCTATATCTGAGCTGAAAATAATTTTATCTTACTTTCACATCTTCACATCATTGTGATCAGGACGCCTGTTTTCAGACATCTGAGGGAAAAATTAGCCTCAGCATTAGGCATGGGCTTATCTGTTTCCATTGTTGTGTTTGAGAGTGAGTCATTACACTGTAGAGAGATAGGGAGATTATAGAAGGATGTCAGTTTAGCCTGACTCTTTCCATTCAGAACATTGAATAGTTTATGGGGATAGGAATCATGTCCATAAATATTTTAAGAACATGATCCGGCACTTACTGAAATGAGCTTCCAGGCTTCGGACCAGACTTTTTGTTTTCTTGTAAACTTAATTTTTCAAGCAGCGCACTGTTTTTATAGTCTGTAAAAGTTAGTCTGTTTTCCTTAACCTCCATGCGATGAAGTATTTCGAGTTTTGATGCATTCTGCAAAATGTGACTGGGGCGGCAGTAGCTCAGTCCGTATGGACTTGGTTTGGGGGCCAGAGGGTGGTTGATTCAAGACCTGCTCAAACCAGTCAGTGAGGAGTGTGGACTGGCAGCTAGAGAGGTGCCAGTTCACATCCGCGAGCACTGCTGAGATGCCCTTGAGCAAGGCAGCTGTCCCCCACTCTAATGCCTCGCCAGAGATTAATGCATGTGTCTAGGTCCATGGGTTAGGTTCTTCTTCTTCTTCTTCTTCTTCTTAAATGAGGCCAAAAGATCATGTGATATACCTGAGTTACAATTGTGGTTTGCAATATTTGATATTTGAGAGCAGCTGATTCTGAGTATCCTATGCTTGAAAGACAGTGCTGAAGATTTTTGACCTGCTATTGTCATTTCTTTTCAACTCTCATAACATCATTTTTTTTAGACATAAGTGCCACGTTTTATTTCACATCACAAGGCAAATTATTTCCATTTAGCAATAAAATGTTAAAAAAAATTTTTTTTTAACATCAATACATCAATCATTACAAATCAATACATTTTATTGGCGACGTCACATGTTATAAAAACAGTTGGGTTAATGGAGACACTACGCAGAAGAAGCTCAGTTCAACCTAAAATATGACATACACATACAATTCGGTGTTCATGTTTACTGTGATGCAAATGCTGCATTTCCTCTTTGTGTGGTTTGCGGACCACACCACACTAAAGGGATTTCTGACACACCTACCAGTCCATCAGAAAAATGTAGGCTCCTATCTGGTCCGTGCTGTCAAAAAGGTTGGGAACCCCTGATATACCCCTGGACATTGTCCCATATCAATGTTCCCCTTACCTAATGTACTTTTTTTTTCTTATCAAACCCATCTATCATTGTTTCTGCCAAATAGACACTTCCAGGTCAGTTAACTCAGCAAGGAACCCTCTTATAGTGCACATTTATTTCCTTAGATTGAGGGCAGAACTTTCTTATTGACTGTGTCTGACCCCAATCAAATACTTCAGGCTATGGATTTGCTGAGGTCTGTCATTCCTTCTGAAGTAGGCAAGATTTGAATGCAGCTGCTAGAAATCATCTGGTCCCCTGTGTGGATGTTTTTTTTTCTTCACTACAATATGTCTCTTTGTCTCCCTCAACAGACCAGGTGAGGAACAGCTACCAGCTCTGCAACAACGGGACCCTGAGAGTGATGTACGCTAACGGCATGGGCATCAGCTTTCATACGGAGCCCCACATCCTGGCAGGCTCCGTCAGCCCTACGATCGGTCGCAGGAACATCACCTTGCCTACTGACAACGGCCTCAACTCCATCGAATGGCGCCTGCGCAAGGAGCAGACCAAAGGCAGGGTCACTGTGTTCGGGAGGAAGCTGAGAGTGAGTTGGCTTTTTATGTTTCATGTGTTTAAAGGTATAGTAAGCGTGATTTGTCACTGTTTGTTGCTATTTGTATACACACCATTTAAAGGTGCAGTAAATGGTTGTGAAGAAAGGTAGTTGATTATTGAGTCTCATCATCTCATCACTTTTGGATCCACCAACACACTGCCAGTGGCTCAAGTGATGATTGAGAGGGATTACTTTTTTATGAGTACATACATTGTTTTTTTCAAAAGAAATCTCTGTATTATACCTTAAAAATTGTTATTTAACCTATAAACATTTCCTCAAATCAACCTCTCCATTTTCCCTTTTCCTTTAGGCTCATGGCCGCAATCTTCTCTCCATCGACTTCGACCGCAACACACGCACAGAGAAGATCTACGATGATCACAGAAAGTTCACGCTGCGCATCATGTACGACGCTCAGGGCCGGCCGGCTATGTGGCTGCCCAGCAGCAGCCTGGCTGTGGTCAATGTGTCGTATTCTACCACCGGACAGCTTGTCGGGCTGCAGAGGGGGAGCATGAGCGAGAGGACCGAGTTCGACCCCCAGGGACGCATCCTGTCTCGTTCTTTTGTGGACGGGAAGGTTTGGAGCTACAGCTACCTCGACAAAGTAAGTACATTTATCTTTAAGATTTTAATTTGGGGATAAAATTTTAGCAATTAAGTCATTTAGATTGCAGAATTGAGTGAAATAATACATCAATTTCATGGTTATGAAGATTCAAATTTGTCAGCTTAGAGTAAATTACTCCTGGGGATATTTCACAGGAGGGAAGTCACCCATTAATAATACTATTATATTAATCCGTATTTTTCCTCCCTCTCTACGTCCAGTCCATGGTGCTGCTCCTGCAGAGCCAGAGACAGTATGTCTTTGAGTTTGACGCCTCAGGTCGGGTCACAGCTGTCACCATGCCTAGTGTGGCCCGCCACACCATGTTCACACACGTGTCAGTCGGCTACATCCGCAACACCTACAACCCGCCAGAGAGCAACGCCTCCATCATCCACGACTTTTGTGAGGATGGCAGACCCCAGGCCACACATTACCTGGGCACGGGGCGCCGTGTCCTCTACAAGTACGGCAAGCTGGCGAAGCTGTCTGAGATCGTGTACGACAGCACCGCTGTCACTTTCGGCTACGACGAGACGGCTGGCGTGCTGAAGATGGTCAACCTGCAGAGCGGGGGCTTCTCTTGCACCATCCGCTATCGCAAAATGGGCCCGCTTATCGACAAGCAGATTTACCGCTTCAGTGAGGAGGGGATGGTCAACGCCAGGTTTGACTACACCTACCATGACAACAGCTTCCGTATCGCTAGCATGAAGCCAGTCATCAGCGAGACGCCACTGCCTGTTGACCTCTACCGATACGATGAGATCTCTGGAAAGGTGCAGATACTTTATTCATTTTCTAAATCTTTATCTGTGTCCTTGGCTGCCAGATGACTCACCATTTCTCTAAACATTTCCTACAGGTGGAGCACTTTGGAAAGTTCGGGGTGATTTACTATGACATCAATCAGATCATCACCACAGCTGTCATGACGCTGAGCAAGCACTTTGACACCCACGGGCGGATCAAGGAGGTCCAGTATGAAATCTTCCGTTCGCTCATGTACTGGATGACAGTGCAGTACGACAGCATGGGGCGGGTGGTAAAGAGAGAGCTCAAAATCGGGCCTTACGCCAACACCACTCAGTACCGCTATGATTACGACGGAGATGGACAGCTCAGTGGCGTCAAGGTGAATATTCCATGTCGAGAGTTGGTTTCTTTAAGGCCTTTAAGTGTTCATGACACTCTCACATTTCTTTTGTGAGGACATACTGTATCTGATGGTATCACATTAACAAACGTCCTTGTTTTATCCCAGGTGAATGACTGGTCGACCTGGCGCTACAGCTACGACCTGAACGGTAACCTCCATTTGCTGAATCCTGGGAACAGCGCCCGCATCTTGCCCCTCCGATACGACCTCAGAGACCGCATCACACGCCTGGGAGATGTCCAGTACCGCCTGGATGAGGATGGCTTCCTCAGCCAGCGTGGTTCAGATGTTTTCGACTACAACTCCAAAGGCCAACTGCTGAGGGCCTACAACCGAGGCCCTGGCGGCTGGAGCGTTGTGTATCACTACGACGGGCTGGGCCGCAGGGTGTCCACGAGGAACAGTCTGGGACAGCACCTTCAGTTCTTCTATGCTGATCTTAACCATCCAACCAGGGTCACACACATCTTCAACCACTCCAGCTCAGACATCTCATCGCTGTACTACGATCTGCAGGTAGCAATATCTAGCAATATCCTCTGACCTGATAACCTGATACAGATAAATGTTGTTAGAGCAATACAGCTCCGACTTATAGCAAAAAACTTTGTCCTACAACATGATATAAATGTATTGAATCTCTGTCTCATGTTCAGGGACATTTGTTCGCTATGGAGGTGAGCAGTGGAGAAGAATATTACATCGCGTCTGACAACACTGGCACACCTCTGGCAGTCTTCAGCAGCAATGGACAAATGATCAAACAGGTAACACACAAAGTATCTTTGAATCTCACTTAATTTGCAATTAGTGCTTCAAAGATTGCTGTAAAAACAGCATGAAATCTGCACATGGAAAAGTGTTCTGGCATCTGCTGTGCCCTTAGTGTCCTTGCACAAGGACACTGAATCCTTATCAGCTCCGGGGAGGCTCTTCTGTACCTGACACAGTGTTCTGACCTTTCCATCACCAAAAGCAAACTGACTCTGTTTGTCTCATCCAGGTGCAGTACACAGCCTATGGAGAAGTGTACCTGGACTCCAACCCGGAGTTCCAGCTGGTAGTCGGCTTCCACGGCGGTCTGTACGACCCCTTGACTAAGCTCGTCCACTTCACCCAGCGGGACTATGACGTCTTGGCTGGGCGCTGGACCTCGCCTGACTACAGCATCTGGCCCAAGATCGGGAAGGATCCCTCTCCGTTTAACCTTTACATGTTCAAGAACAACAACCCCCTCAGTGACATGCTGGATGTCAAGAATTATGTCACAGGTAGAGGAAACAGTTTGTTATGGATACGATGTAGCTAACACTGCACTACAGATGGCACAGTAGCTAATAGCTTTGCATTACACCAGATGGCAAATACACTCACTTTTTTTATGATAAGAAATGATCCATTTGCTTCTGTGTTTGACTTTGTCATTCAGCAAATTAATTTCCCTCCTGTCTGCTGTAGATGTGAAGAGCTGGCTGGTGATGTTTGGCTTCCAGCTTAGTAACATAATCCCAGGGTTCCCAAGACACTCGCTCTACTTTGTGGAGCCACCGTATGAGCTGCAGGCCACCCAACACTGTGAGAACGGACAGGTACGGACCACTGTGCTGAAAATATTGCAGAATCATAGCCAATAGTGACCCCATGACATTGATTCAGCTTTTTGCATGAATGCTCATGTTGATAAAGATACTAGTCATCAGTTGTGTGTTAATGCATTACTTCTTTCTTCTGTTTTGTCATACAGCTCATCACTGGTGTGCAGCAGGCAGCAGAGCGTCACAACCAGGCCTTCATGGCCCTGGAGGGGCGTCTCCTCAACAAGGAGCGACGAAGACGCAAGAACAAGCCCGGTCACTGGTTCGGCACCAGCACCCCCATCATTGGCCGAGGAGTAATGCTAGCTCTGAAGGAAGGCCGAGTGGTGGCTGGTGTGTCAGCTTTAGCCAGTGACGACAGCCGTAAAGTGGCTCTGGTGCTCAATGGCGCCCAGTACCTGGAAGGCACACATTACACCCAGGATGGGAAGGACTGCCACTACTTTGTAAAAGTTGGCTCTGCTGACAGTGACCTGTTGGCCCTGGGGCTCACCAATGGGCGTAAGTCACTGGAGAGCGGCATCAATGTGACAGTGAGTGGCCGCTCGAGAAGAGGAGTGACTGTGGAGTTTGCAGTTCCGTCGTTAGTACTGAGTGTTCGGTATGGGCTGGCTGTGGACGTGGTGGATGAAGAGAAGGTAAGACTATTGGAGCTGGCCAGGCAGAGAGCCCTGGCAGGGGCCTGGGCCAAGGAGCAGCAGAGGGCCAGGGACGGGAAGGGAGGCAGTCGCCTCTGGACGGAGGGGGAGAGACAGCAGCTTCTAACGACGGGCAGAGTACAAGGCTACGATGGCTACTATGTATTGCCTGTGGAGCAGTATCCAGAACTGGCTGACAGCAGCAACAACATCCAGTTCCTCAGACAGAACGAGATGGGCAAGAGGTAACAGCCCACCTGAACTTGCGTAAAGGGCACTTTCATTTCTCCAGATCCTGCTCCCTTTTCCTACCCAGCCTCCTCAGCCCTACTCCTCTCAAAAACCCATGGAGAATTAACCAACCAACGGGGTTATTCGCGGAACGCTGCAGGGACTTTTGAAAAGAATGACTTATCAGAAAAACATATTGTTAATTTTACTGCCACAGGCAAAAAATTTAAAGTTTGGTCAAATGGTTCTTTTTTTGAAAAAACTTTGAACAACTGAAAAAGCACTGAAGAACTTTGAGAACTGTTGCTTAATGAATAAGAAGATTCCCCTTTTTAAAAAAGATAGTGATATTTTCGCCCATATTTTTTGGGTCACACTGAGAGCGGCCATGACAGCTACTGAACACACGGTGGAGTTGTACTGTGCTGGCATCTGCGGTGAAGGCTTGTCCGTCTCTATTAGACACTGAAGGCATAGGGACCAAAGCGGAGACAAAGCCACTTCAGAGCGCAGCCATTACAACTACACATCAACGGAGGACATCATAAACAGCGACAGATAAGGCAATGTTAAAGGTCGTCCAATACTATGAGTCGTCTCCCTGTCTCAGGCCTCCCATCGTCCACCACGGACCAGTCCTCTGCTGCTGCGGCAGCGCACATCCAACCAAGCGAGACACAAGCTAACGGCATCCTTGAACAAATCCGAGCTGTTAATGGACTAGAAAATAAACTTTTTAAAAAAACAAAGTGAAAAAAAAAAAGTGATGGCTATATTTGTGGACAGTGGTATCACACAGCATTGTTTATTTTGAAATGGGGAGAAGAATCATATTACTACATATGTGTCTGACTACACTAAATTTCAGGATGTTGCGTATACTGTAGATGCCGTAGTTTTGTACGTTTCAGTCGCGGTAGAATTGTGAGACTTTCACCAAGGCACTTCTGTACAGAACGATCAAACACAACACTCACAGTCCAGAAAACATGCTAAGTTAGTATTTATTTTATTCTTTTTTATTTATTTATTCTTAGTACTATATGACAATCATGAATGAGTCACCAGTTCTATTCCAAATGAACATTAATGGATGAGTTTATTTTCTTTTGTAAAATATGTAAGAAATGTTCATTTTGTTTTTGTATTAATTTCAGTTTGCTGCCAGGGCAAATAATAGTCACTCTCAAAAAGAATAATTTATGTAATAAAGTGTTTTAAAAAAAAAAAACGGTTTATACTTTAAATAAAGTCTTTAAAACTGTGAAATCTGTTTTTTTCGAAATATATTTCGATGTACAGTGTATAGACCTACCTTTATGCAGCACAGTAGAATATTGTCCAGAATATCAAGTTTTATATTTCTAAGAGGAAGTGGCTTGTAATGTGCAAAATCTTTAGCTGGTCTTACTACTCTAGAGTTTTGTGGCACTCTAATATTCCATATCTACAATATCAATCCCCAGTTTGTTGTTTTTGACTGTTTTTTGTTTGGAAGCAGAGATATTTCTGTCCTAGATCCCAACAGCAGTAGCAGTAATGGATCCCTCTCACTGTGAAGAGACTCGTGCTGGATGTCATAATGTACCAAATCAGTATTATCAAAGGATGATTCTTATACATTCACTGAAACGAGACTCTTCTGAGAACCTTATCAATAAAACATAATTGTTTACTTCAACTGAGCGACGTGTAGTTCACTTTCATCTCATTTTTGTGTTTGAAGATTATTGATGTTCTTTTTCTGACACGCATTAACATTAGTTGCATTTCAACACAGTCTTTGGAGTGTTGTTGAAACAAGCAGGCTTTTTTTCCTTCTTTGTCAATTATGCATCAGCCTCACTGATAACGTAATCTAAAGAACGAATGCATAAAAGACACTGATGTCTTAATGGCGTGCCAGTGAACAACTGCACACAGCAACTCATTGATTACATTCTTGATCGCCAACTGATAAGGACCACATTTTTTTACACTGACTGTTCATCGATTCTGATGTGCTTTTAAGTAGCCATTACAATTACCCCTGTTAACTTAAGTGCTTACAGATAAACGTTATTTCCTGGGATCATTTCATTCTATTCTATTCACTTTGAGATGCCTCATCGCCTTCTCTACAGTGGTAGAAGAGGTTAAAGTGTGTTTAATCAATATTTTAATAGTGACAATGGATCAAATGGCTATCTATAATGAGAAAGGAGTTTTTTAGTGTAGAAACCCACTGTATACTACCTTTACCAACAAACAGTAGACAGACAATGTTAGCTGCTAACTAGCTGGTGAATATAGTGAAGCATTATAGCGGCTACAGATCCAGCCACAGTATATTTCCATAAGGAGCTAATAGAGACCATAATCACAGCTAGAAGGAGGCTGAATATTAGACTTACATTCACCAAGTGGACACAAACAGGATCCCAAATCATTTCTTAATGTTGCTCCCTTTCTCCTGGATGTGTAAAACAGTTTACTAACACACTAACACTGTGTAAAACAGTTACTAACACATGCTGTTTTAGCTTAAAAGGTGATAATTGTCTCAATGTTGTGTTCACAGCTCATTTCCGTTGCCCTGAGTGGGCAATTAAAATCAGCTATTGCTGGTTTAGTTAAAAGTGGTTATCAGTTACAAAACTAAAGTAGTACAGCAACAACAAAAACAATTAGATTAGCAAAAGCAGCAAGTTATTTTATTATGAAGAATGCTCCCTGTCAGTGTTAACATTTGAATCCCAATAACTTTAGGCTAATGTTGTAATAAGTCAAAGTGGGGTTATCATTTTCTACTTCTTCATATGCTGTTTGGTAGTTTAGGCTAATCTATTACGATGCATCATATTTAAAAATTGTTGTAGATCCAAATCTAAAAAGGAACTGGTGACACATGTTGGCGGCCATGTTGTGACCAACATCCTGCACTGGCAGCTGTGTTATAGATAGTTGAATGGATCCAGCCCGGCCATGGCAGCTCCAGTATACTGATCTATACTTTCTTTTAACCTCTCACACACCCACCACACCCCCACTAACACACACATGATCCAATGCCCCAAATAAACACAAATGACAAAGCCTTCCGTTTCATGGGAATAAATTATTTTAATGCAATATTCTCATCCAAAGCAAAAAGGCATCTGATAGATCATCTTCTGTTAAGTAACCACAACCCTTTTTCATATTTTCAGTTTTGTCAGCAAGGTATGCAATAGAAATAAAACTGGAATAATGCTTCATATCAAGATCGCTATGAAAAACAGAAAGATTTAAGCCATTGAATATAACATAAATCACTGTCTTCTTTAAAAATGCATTCCATGTACTGTCATGTGAATTCACTTGAACACAGCTTCTGTGCAAATGAAAGGGATGTATTTCCAGCAATTTAAGAACAAACTGTGGCTCATTAGCTGCCAGGGTCTTGTTGGACTTTTATTGATTCATGGGTAAGTAGTTGTCCTTGGCGATAGGAAGTAGCTGAAGCAGGGTCAGCTACCAATTATTTCACAGTGGGAGAAGTTGAACTACAGCAAAGCTACCCAAGGAAGAATTTTATTTTGGTTGAAGGATTGAGGAAGATTTATGTGCAGAAATGGAATTACAAAATACAAAATACTCTCTCAAAATACTGTCTTTTTTTTGTGTGTTTTTTAACGGCCAGCGTAAGGGAGGGTGAGGCGAGGTTCTGTTCTGTTGTTTGCAATCTGCACCGTCACCACAGGATGCCAGTAAATCCTACACATTGGACATTTACCTAAAACTACTTTGAAATAGTATTTCAAACTTCTTTGTAAAGAGTGATCAAATTGACAATGTAAATGTAATTCAAAATTATGACATAACATAATACAAAAAAAGTCCCATGCTTCCAAAAAATGACACTCATTTGAGTTCATTGCTAAAAGTGCCCAATTGTTCATACATGGACAGATCATACATAGACCAAAAAAATAAATAAATACCCCACTACTTATGGGAAAGTACAAGGAATGTCAACTTTAAGTGACTTTAACCTGAGAACTTGTCCTCAACACTATACAAAGGTTAAGTGTGTACCTGCCTGACAAATGCATTGCCCTTCCGTCACCGCAGTCAGGATGAAAAAAGGGGGGGCTGGAAGAGAAAGAACAAGAAGAGCTGACGAGCTAATGTAGACAAGAAGGAGAGAGAATGGAAGACAATTTAAAGAAAGCAATTAGTGATTCCATTTCTGAAATTGCATAAAACCAACAGGCCTGAACAAATACATCTCCCCTTCCTTATGTTGGTGATTAATTGTTCATCTGGAGGGCGGCAGTCAGAGCATTTAACCACCAGGTGCGGGGACTCCCAACAAAGGCGAGCGTGTTACCAAGGTGCCAAGGTGACCAGCTCCTGTTCAACAGATAAAGCTCACAGACTACTTATCATGAACTGAACTCTGATAATGACATAACAAAGAACTGGTTAATGATCAATGTTTAAATTTCAATGTCACTATCAAAATGACTCAAAGCTACAATCTTGACAGCAGAGCACTCCCCTTTGATCAGCCAGGCATATCAAAAGTCAGCCACAGGAGCAGTAATAGCTCACTGCTTGCTTTAATATATAAAGGTGTTAACTGTGTTCTCTGGAAGCCACGTGTTCTTTTTGCATATTCATTCTGAATATTTTACGATGACGTGTGCTTTTTGTTTCACAGCTTGTGCAACACTCTTTCCTGGGTGCACAGTTGGGAGGCGCAACAGCATTAAATGCACCTTTTATCTTAAACCTGGCTTGACTTCACACTTTTTAACACCCTTTTTTTTCTTTATCTCTCTACATACTTACAGATTTGTCATTTTTGCAGTCCTAGTTGCTGAACCAATTCATTAATGAATCAATTAGTCAACACAGACATAAATATTAATGGGCAACTATTTTGAGAATCAATTAATTGAAGCAGAAAAGACAAACATTTGATGGATCCAGAACCTCAATATTAGCCCCTTTTACACAGCCCGTTCATGGCGAGAGAGTGTGCCATTATTCCTGCTTGCTCTGTATGAAAGTTACAAGGATGGAACGGGGGTCATTGTTATTGTGCCTTTGAGCCAGCAGTGTAGCTACTAGCAGTGCCGAATCAACGTCTGTGTAAAGAGAGTGAGCCGGACATTTGTAAAGTAAGTAAAGTACATTTCCCCCCATCTCCAGTCGATTATCAAAATTAAAGTACATAAACACCCATCAATGGTCAGCCCTGCAGGTCGCTGCTGCAGTCAGATTGATGAATAGGAGTGATAAATCCACTTTTTATTCCTCAAAGTTTAAACATAATCTCTGAGCTCTTCTATTGTTGGTAAACGGTTCCTGATTATTTTTTTGCAATGTGCGGACAATTTTCTACTAAATGGGACTGCGGATTTTTGCTCAATTCATCTGACACTATCTTTCGAAAAACTTGGGTTCATGACCACAAATCCATTCACAGGTCTTCAACCTTACTATTGCCTGTCAGCAATTATTTAGATCAAAACATCAGCTGTCAACTATTACATGCTGCAATATTAGTCAGTATTATCTACACTGTAGTTATACTAGGTGTTGTACTAGGCGCACATCTTACATCTCTTTCTAGTAGCAATTCTAATTATAAATGTAAATACATATATAGTTGTCACACATGGCTTAATGCCATTATTCTTTATTTTATATATTATAACTTGCATATTTTATTTTTTTATTTCTTATTATCTTCCGTTTATATTTTTATTCATATCTATTACTCTTACTCATTCTCAAATACTCTCATATATAAGTATACCATGAAGCTTATTTACATGTTTGTTTTTTGCTGATGACAATGCAAAGCTTAAACAACAATCATAGTTTTCAGTTATCTTTATTTTCATAGATTTAAATGCACCTTAATTACATTTTTATTAATTAAAGTGAAAGATCAGAACAGTGTATCTATTCTGGGAAGTCGTGTGTGCCTGTGCGTGAGTACAGTACTCCCCTCTGTACTAGTGTAAGTATTAAGTAGCTTTTGTGAAACATTGTTATTGCATCAGGCAGGCAGCCATGTTGTAACCAACATCCTGCACCAGCAGCTGTGTTATAAATAGTCAAATGGATCCAGCCAGGACATGGCAGCTACAGTAAACTGATCTATACTCCCTGCTCTCTTTTAACCTCCCACACACCCCACTAACACACATGCTGCAATCCCCCAAATAAACACAAATGACAGAGCCCTCCATTTCATGGGAATAAATTATTTTAATGCAAGATTCTCATCCAAAGCAAAAAGGCATCTGACAGATCATTTGGTTTCTTCTGTTAGGCAATCACTACTTTTATCTTTCTTCATATTTTCAGTTTTATCTGCAAGTTACAATATGTAATAAAAATAAAACTGGAATAATTCTTCATATCAAGATCGCCATGAAAAAATGAAACATTGAGGCCATCAAGATGTTAACAGTAATCACACATAAATCACTGTCTTCTTTAAAAATGCATTCCATGTACTGTCATGTGATTTTACTTAAAGACAAACGTCGGCAAAAACAGCTTCTGTGCAAATGAAAGGGTTACATTTCAAGCATCAGCTTCTTAAGAGCGCCCTGTGGCTCATTGGCTGCCAGGGTCTCGGCGGACTTTGGGGCATGGAGTGTGCAGGATAAGGGGCTGTCCTTGGCAATGGGAAGAAGCAGAGCTGGGGGGGAGGGGGTTTGAGATGATTGAAAGGGCAGGCAGGAATTGTATCTTACAGAGGTAATCATCATAAAGTGCCAAAGAGCCTCACACAAGTTGTGCCTGAGATCAAAATACACTGTATGTGTGTATGTGTTACTGTGTATCTACCTTGGTGTGTGTGCGTCTGAGCATGTTGTGTGTTGGTGTGAGATTATATAAGGAGCCTGAGATTCAGGTTATGTATAGAAGCTCAGTTACAAGCTGCTACAGAGTAGCCCCCGGACAGGGTCAGTCTGTCAGTCAGTGTGGAGGGCTTCACATCAAGTCATCTGTATGGGATTGAAGCTTATAATTATAGACACGCTAAAGACATAAAGAGGAAATAGAAGGGTGGTTTCAAGGGAGTGCGAGGTTTAAGGCAGATGGGGGAGAGGGTGATGGGGGTCGAGGCACAGAAACAGGGGGTGAGTGGGTAATAGGAGTGTACAGTCGGGTAATACGTTATGTGAGCATGTCCCAGAGACAGCAGCAACACAGAGCTGTCCAGCAGGCTGTCAGGCACGTGTCTCCTGTGTCGTCTCTTCTCCTGTCCTCCACCACATACACTGGAGAGAGAAAATGACAAAGAAACATAGGATGAAAGAGTTGAGGCGGTGGTATACAGAAGAAGGGAGGACAAATTAAAAAAAGCAATTAGTGATTCCTTTTCTGAAATTGCATAGAACCAGAGATAATTCTCAGAATTACACCATCAAGTTTCAGCAGTGAGTTCAAGTGTAACCATGGCTGCTATGATTTTCCTCTAATTACGTTCATCATGGGAGGCACATCACCATGGTAATGCCATAGCAGCCCAGAGCCATTATCAGACAGCGTTCCAGTTGAGTAACATTAACACTGCTTTGAGGTATCATTAAACCAATGAAATGAGAGCTTTCAGAGCTACACACTCCCATGCGCCAACAAGGTACTTCCCTTTACTTCACCTTCAGTCAATATGTCTAAATGAGTCAGGTGAAAGGATGCAGTACCCATATGTGAACATTACCATCTGTTCAATAAAAAAATAATAAATAAAAAAACAAGACAAAAAACAGGCCTGAACAAATATATCTCCCCTTCCATGTGTTGGTGATTAATCATTCATGTGGAGGGACACTCTCATCTAGCCTTTAACAACCAGGTGCAGTGACTCATGACAAAGGTGACTGTGTTGCCAAGGTGACCAGTAGGGTTGGGCGACATGTAAAAATTTTCCAACCGGCCACCGTCAGCCAGTCGACCAGTGATTGCTGATATATTTGCACGTGGTTCAGTAGATAGAGTGGGTCCTCCACTAATCAGAAGGTGGGGGTTTAAATCCTCGGCCAACTAGATACTGAACCACAAATTGCTCCCAATGGTTGTTCCATTGGTGTGTGGCTGCGTATGTGACTGGGTGAGCATATCAGGGGGAGCTTTGGAGCGCTGTATCCCACCTGATGAGCAGGTTGAATGTGTGAAGTGTTGTAAAGTGCTTTGAGTGATTGGTAGACTCGGAAAGTGCTATATAAACACAGTTAATTGACCATTTTGGTGTGTGCAGCACACGTAGAGGGCAGGGAGTCCCTAATCCCTCAGTGATGACAAGACTGTGTCTTTAAAGTAATCAGGTTCCTTTCACTCACTTACTGCTAGTGAACCGACACATGAGCCACTGTTTGGTTCCAAAGTTTCTTTAAAACTTAACAAAACAGTCTCTGTTAGTCTTTTCACTGTTCTGAAATGTAAAAATGTGCATCTCCCTGCTGCCTCTCTCCTCTGTGGCTGGCATCTTAGTGCTATTGGGTTAGCTTGCAGAATGAGAGTCTGTCACTCTCAAACATTCTTTGGTGGCAGATCATTAAATAAAGTAACAAAAATCATCCAAAAAGAAAAAAACAACCAGCAAAAGCCAATATATTCGCCCAAGAATTTGCCCAACCCTACTGACCAGCTGTTCATTACATGGACTGAACTCTGATAATCATATGATAGAGTATTGGTTAATGATTGACAAATATCTAAAAGTGTCACCATCAAAATGACTCAATGGAAGGTTCTCAATAGCAGAGCAGTCTCCTTTGATCAGCCACTCTTATCTAAAGTCAGGGACGAGAGCAGTCACTCCTCACTACTTGCTTTAAAGTGGACCTATTATGCTAATTTACAGCTCTGTATTTTATTCTGGGACTCCACTAGAGTATCTCTGTATGATTCACAGTTCATACTAGGGTAACCATTGTGCAGTTGTATGCCTCCACCAACCAAGTTGTAGTTTACATCCATGATACTGTCCAGACTCATACAATATATATGACATGTATGAGTCCAGTGAACACTTTCCAGTGAGAAACATGCTGTCTTCAATTCATTTTACAAAGGAGTACAGAGGACTGGCATAAGCTTTGTCACATGATGCAACCTGAAACTCATTATCAGCAAAACCAATGAGCTTGTGATGGACTACAAAGCTTCAAATATGAATGTTATGCTGTTGAATAATGGCAAGAAAAATGTTTTTGCAGAATATATGAGCAATGTTTTATTACTCCGTTGTGCCCTTTCCATAATGTTGGCAGACATCTATGACAATCTGAGCCTGCAGTGGCAAAAACAAGCATTGTTAGTGAACGTACATTGACAGCACGATCGCCCTGAAGAATTACATTGCAGCCTGCTTTGCAGCTGCAGTGGTCTCGCTCAATACTGGACCAATTTCAAAAATTGTTGTCCCCATCAGTCACTTTGACACAAAAATAAGGTCCAGGTTCAGAAATACTGAAGTTACTCTTTTAACTTGGCTTGACTTCACACTTTTACTGATATGTTTGGCATTTTTGCAGTCTCAGTTGTTTAACTAATCATCTAATTTATTTATTAGTCAACAGACAACTACAATTCCTTAATCGTGGGCCACTATTTTGAGAATCATTTGAACATTTAAGTAATTTTTTGAGCAGAAAAACCTGATGGTTCAAGGCTCAACTATGAGGATTTTGTGCTTTTCCTTTTTTTACATTACAGTAAAGTGAATATCTTTGTGTTTTGGTCTGTTGGTCAGGCTAAGAAAGCAATTTAAAAACATCGCCTTGGGTTTTAAAATAATGTGACGGAGATTGGTTCCCACTTTATACGAATATACAAAACGTATATAACTTTATCTGGAAAATAAATGTCAGATTAATTGATAATGAGAATAAAATTGATCATTTAAACCTGTGCTTTTTTCTACTGTGACAAAATGTCTTCTGTAAAAACAGTCCAGTCTGACAGGGTGACTTTCTAGAGACTGCTCCAACCTGCAAGAGGGAAGCTTTGCACTGGTAGGCCAATTTTAAGTAGTACTGGAAGAAACATGAGTACAGCAAGAGGAAAAACCTCTATTTTGACAAATGTGATTTCAACAATGCAATAAAAATGTAAATTTTCATTGATTGTGGAAGAAATACACTGAAGAACTGCAATAGTTTTATTACGAATATTCATGTAAATATAACACCAAGTTCCAGATTTTGAGAGCAATATGTAAAGATCCCCTACTTTCTAAATTCTTCTTACTAATTTCCCACTGATTATTTAATGTGTGAATCTGTCACACAGCAAATGATTTCCACCACCTTTGTTCAGATTATCTTGTAGGAGAAATATCAGATAATGAAGAGAGCACAGCTCAGTTCTACTCTTTTAAAATAGTGCAAAGGCTGGTAGAGAAGCCAAAAACTGTACTCAAGTAAAAGCACTGCTACTTTTCAAACACAAGTACTCAGCCATAAATAAAGATGCAAGCAGATTAGCTAACTAGTGTGGTGCTAGCTTGGCTAAAACTGTCGGTCACATGACCCTCACCTTGCTGGTCAAAGTGGTCCATTTAGACTCTGTCCATACTGCTCTAGTCCCAGTCATCAGGCCTATTCAGTAGAACAATTACCTGGTTGCACACTAACAAATCAGATAAACAGGCTAGATGCAAAAAATCAATTTAGTCCAGGTGCAAAATGTAACAAAATGTGACAAAATGTGACAAAAGGGGAACATTTTGGTCAAAAGTATGGATTCCTTCTGAATTTATTGAGCCTTTACTACTTTTGTATACAATTTTTTCTACATATGGGACTGCTGATTTTTGCTAAACTCAACTGACACCATCCATGGAAAATTCTGGATTCAAGAGCACATTTCCTTTCACAAGTCTACTTTACTATTGCCTGTCAACATTTGTTTTGCAGGATAACCCTTCTCAAATCCTCGGTGGTCCACATTTCTGTTTTGACACGATTACTGAATACTGTACACATTTGCATCAATCTCTGTTGTGTATTACCACTCACCTGTGTTTTTGGGAGCTTCCCCATACATAGGCCCAGGAGGGGGTCCCCCCTGCCAGCCATACTGTGGTTGTCCAGGGTACCCTTGATAAGGAGGCTGTCCTGGGCCAGGATAAGGACCTCCAGGTCCCATTGGTCCGGGAGGGTAGTTAGGGTAAGCTGGATTTGGCTGTGCCATGTTCACCGGTGGAGGGTAACCCTGAGGTACGCCCTGGCCTGGGTAGCCAGGAGCTGAGGGGGCATTGTTTGTGTATGGAGGGGGCTGCTCAAAATTCATCTCTGGTTTGGAGAAAGGCCTAAATGACAAGAAAAAGCAGTGATGATGTAAAAAATGGCATTTTTCTCATTTTAAATAGTCTACTAAGTGTAACAACTACAATAAAGACAGACAGGGGGTGTACTGTATGTCCTATGTTTTCACCAATGCCAGTAGAGAATACAAAATAGTACAAGTCAATATTACAGTGCCACATGTCACATATTATAAATTGGTTTTCTTATTTTAGTGCAGACATACTTGTTGAAAGATATATAATACATAATGTACCACAATAAAATTCTGTAGTTAGAGATGGAAATGCATCTTAAAAAGAACAAGAACAACATGTGGTATTGTGTGGACCGTGGGAAAATGTGTGTGTGTGTCTGTGCATGTAATTCAGCCTCCAGAGTCACATTAGCTAACAAATTCCTATGAGTCCAGATACAAGAACACAACATTATCAGACAGGCAATAAAATGATGCAACAGTTTCCCAGGCCAAAAAGGGCATAGTGTGCGTCGTAATCATTCAACGCATCTTGCATCATTTAATGTCTTTGCGGCCTCATATGGCAACAACATAGCTTTCGCAGCCACACAGGAAATACATCATTTTATGGCTGAAGGCGTCTTATGAGTGAACGGTCAATACCAACCCACATCAGCCTTACCACAGATAAGTCCCATTATCTGACTGTTTAGCTACAGGCTTTACAAATGCTGTGAGAAGCTGGGTTCACAATGTACAGGGTGAGGCCAATCAATTGAACCATGGGAATGAGAAGGATAGACTGCAGTGGCTATAAAAGCCTGTAATGGCTGTATCTGTGCACTTGGTTTTCCTGTACTATCCACTGCAGCTCTGTAGCCTGGCAGCCTATGTTTACTTTCTGTACGTCTGGAGACATTGCAGGACTAATAGGTGTATAGACAGACACCCCATTGGACCTAATTAGGAAGAATCAGAACCACAACTGTGTCACACACACATAAGCAAACTTATGAACTGAGCCCAACTGGTAGCACAAAAAATATATAATTTACGGTGAAGTAAGAAAAAACTTGTTGCTACAAACTAAGGTTATATTTAGCCTCATAACACTGTTTAGAGTTCGGCTATTAAGCTAGCTTGGTATTAGCTTAACTTAAATGCTTTGCATTTAGTAGTAGCCTATTAATGGGCTATGAATATTAAGATCGTGAGTAATATTGGTACATTTTCACACCGGCATTACTACAGTTGGTAAGGCTATCAATATAATGTTTAAGAAAAACTAAAAGTTACTAACGTTCAGAAGTGTTATCTGCAGGCCAAAAGCCATTAACGTTATACCTATTACAGACGTGTGTGGACCACCAACCTTTGAATAAATAGCATCCTAGTGTGTGATAAAAAGTAGCAGTGTCTTTTTAGACAGAAGTTTCCGCCGTCCTCAGTGTTTATCGCTATTTTTGGCTGGCCCTTGTCAATGGAAACAAATGCGTATCCCGTTAGTGGGACCTGATGTCATTTGTAGGTTACGGCACGGGGGGGTACCTTGGGGGAGGGACATTCAGAGGGCAACTAAAGACGTGATTGGCTGCTGCGACAGCTCGCTGCTTATGGCGTCCAATCACAAGCCAGAGCGATGACCAGCGGGACGACAGGAGATAGCGATGATTCCTGATTATCTGATTTCATTCAAGATTGAATCGGTCTTCATCAGACTTTAATAAGCTCATGGAAACTGTTAAATACAATATAAATATGTTTAAATATTAACACATATTTGAAAGCTTTTGTTTAACAACATCATTCTGATTTTATTCACCATACAACAGCAGACCTGTTTGGGTAAGGTGTATTACTGGTTTTCTCCCAGCAGATGTCAGACTATTTCAAGTATATTCTTCTCAGATGTGCAGGTTGTTGCTGTTTTGCATTTTAACAAGCAATGCATTGTTTAACTTGGGTGGTTTTGTGTAGGCCAAGGTATTTGACATTTAATTTTTCTTTGGAAATGTACTTCATCACACCACATGTCACTCCAAATTGCTCTCAAAACCCAACATAGGAGGAGCACTTAAGTCACATGATTGCTTGTCCAGAGGAAGTGCTTAACAATTTTCACACTTGGTTTTCCCTTCTACTCGGAAACATCAGCATCACACATTCATAGTTTGTGTGAGACAAACACGGGAAGGAAGATTTAAGAAATTCTTCATCCTGATGCTGCCGCCTATCCGTTTTAATGTTTAACCCATTTAAAACGTGCAATAAATGTCTGTTATTAGCTGAGTGTCTGAAGGTCATATGTTCCACTCTAGACCTATTAAGTAAGAAGTTATCTCTTCCCGACAACTATAGGTCCTGATAGGGTCCGGGTCCACCACTACCCTCATGTTAGCCCCCATCACTGGATTTGCTCATGTAGAACAGCCATAACAAAGGAAAGTGGGCCAGATGGAAAACTGTATCTCTGCTAGGCCTCCCAGGATTCCTCAGTCACGTTGTTCATTTACACTATAAACATCCAAATAGCACTCCAACTCCTTTCTGCTCAGCCACTCCACCCACATCCAATCTCCTGCCTCTAATAAAGCAATGCAATAGCTGTAGCAGTAAACTGAATCGTGTCATGAGACATTTCCTGCACTGGTAGATAAAAAACTCATGCCAATGCATTAGTAACACTTGTTATCTGTGCTGGAAAAATCTACATTGTATTTATTGGGTTCAAAGTATAACAGCAATGGTTTTAATCTCGTGATCTATTAATAACATTAATAGGCTAACAAGTTTTATGGGGGGCTCTTGGGTAGGATCTCATATTAATTTCTAAATACAATCAAAGTGTAAGATGAATAAACCCAAAGGGAAATGTCTCAATTGCTACTTCCGGTTTTAACATCAGCACTAAGCTTCTGTGTGCAGTGCTTTTCATAAGATGGTTGGACGTCTCTTTACCTGAATGCGTCCTTAAAGCTACTGACAGATGGCAAGGCCTCTGTAACTATGGTTACCATGTTCCAGAAAGAGCACAGTGGTCCCTGATGATTTGTTTTTGTTGTACCTTTAGGCAACGAGAAGTGGTAAAATAACACAGTTATCAGATCTCTTGTTCTCACTGTTAACAGGAAGGCTTCTGTGATGGCTGTCGCACCTTTGTTTAGCTCATGTGTGACGAGAGAGTGTTACCTTACTGTCGGGAAAGGGTTTCTTTCAAAGGGAGCTTACAAATAAGTAATGTGACACCAATAAGGGTGTCTCCAGCATCAAACTTCACCTTGTAAGTCATTGAACGCATAGTCAGATTAAGATTTGATGAGAAGTGATTCACAGGTCTCGTCTCATATAAAGGCTACACAGTATTTGTGTATTTGTATTGTACAAGTGCATTCATTTGCATGTGTGTCATTTGTTTTTCCCCTGTCGGACTGTGTAAGCTAAGACGATGTTCCCACAACAGTATCATGGTGATAATACACAAACACACACATGGACAGAGCACCACACGTCTCTGAATCCATTAAATCCATCTGTACCTAATGGCAATATTGACATAAGAAGTGAAAGGGCGTAGTCAGTTCGCTAATGTGTGATTATGATAGGAGCATTAAACAACAATTACAATAAAAAAAACTCTAAACTGGTAAAAAAAAAATTAATTCAAATGATACCTCTGTAGGCTAAGAAAAGGACACAACAAGGCACATGATCAAGTTAATCTAAATTAAACTCTGATAAAACCGACTCAGTGGTGCTAGTGCAAACTGTGGGTAAGCTGATATACAGTAAATGCCAACGTTGTGGTTGTATAATACAAGTATAATAATGATACTGGGAGAACTATATAGAAGTGTAACGTCAATATTTAAAGGTAAGAGAAGAAATACTACACATTAACACAATAAAATATTTGTATCCCTAAATGTATGGCCTTAAAAGGCAGGTGTAAAGAACAAGGCTGTGTTGGCCTAGTTTAATGAGATAAAAGAGCTTCATTTAATTGAGACTGTGTTTACATGAGCCGAGCTTTACATGCAGCTGCGTAGCCTGGCAGTCTGTGTTTACTTTATCCACACCTGGAGACATCACAGGAACAATGGGTTTATAGGAAGCACCCCACCAGAGCCAACTATCTCACACAAACACATAGCTACATAGCCATGTCACGACAAACTGATTCCACAAAAAATGTACAATTTAAGGTACAGGAAGAAAAACCCTTGTTGCTTCAAGCTAAAATAACATATAGCATCACGATTTCACTAGCATTTAAGCTAGTTTGTTAGCTAAAATACCATATTAGCCTTCATACGTATTAGTGGCCTATGTATATTAACATTTGTAGTAGTAGCATACAGGTGTATTTTTTACATTATCAATTATTAATATAATGTTTAAGAAATATTAAAAGCTACTAACAAGGGAAGTGGCCCCTGCAGGCCGAAACCCACTACCGTAGCACTGTTCAGGTTTCAAGCCCCCCCCCCCCCAAGTTAATGATGACTCGGCTCCTAAACACATTAAAATAGAGAAGTTACGGACATGAGTGGACAACCTACCTTTAAATAAATAGTATCTTGGTGTGAGGTAAATAGCGGCGATGTCTGTTGAAAAAGAAACGTCTTCTGTCTCCAGTGTTTATCGCTATTTTTTATTTTATTTTACCGCAATAGGCGACCCTCTTGTCACCAGAAGCCCAGTGCGTATCGCGGTTTGCGGGACGTGATGTCATTTGTAAGCTACAGCAAGGGGAGTGCTGAGAGGGCAGCTAAAGCCGTGATTGGCTGCTGCGGCTGCCCGCTGAGAGGGCGTCCAATCACAAGCCACAGCGATGACCAGAGGGACGTCAGGGGAAAGCGTTGACTCGTGATCATCTGACTTGATAAAAGATTGAATAGGCCTACATCACCCCGGCAATCAGGAAATACATAGGAGGGGGGAGGGTAGCTCAGATGGGTGACCAATAAACTGAGATGAGTGACCAATAAACGTTAATCAATAATTATTGACCGTATTTGTTTCGCCCTTTGATTTCAGATATATAATGAGCTTATGGAAACTTTTAGCTAATAAACACATAAATGTGTAAAACAATTAACAGACATTTTGGAGATCTTGTTTAATACATCATTGTGTTTTTATCCACCACACAAACAGCAGACCTGTTCGGGTGTATTACTGATTTTCTCCCAGCAGATGTCAGTCTCTTCCCAGTCTAGTCTTCTCTTACGTGTGAGCTGTTGCTGTTCTGCCTTTTAAAGGGCGACGGGCTGTGTAAATGTTGTGTTATTAGGTATTTGACATTTGTTGTGTTTTAGTTTTGATATGGTAATGTAATTATCAGCAACACATGCCGCTCAAAGAAGGCCCTCCACTGTAGATCCAGCACACGAGGAGCACTTAAGTTACCTGATTTAAAAAATATATAGTTTTTAACTGTTTTGCTTATCTTTTTCTGTCAACCAAAACACTTACAAGACTGGAATAGTTTTCTTAGAAAGAGTATTACAATAACAATGGTACAAAGCTTTGTTGAGGAAGGTTCAGCTTTCATTTAAATGACAGTTTAAAACAAAGGAGACTGAATACCTTTTAACTAATGAAGTCATTGGCAATTATTGGGTCTATAAGGTCCAAACACTATGTCTGAGCAATTTTAAGATTTGTTTTTCACAGAAGACTAGCCTATATCTGAGTGAGCCTGCTCGGTTTCTGTTATGACAAGACAGAGCTATGGCTCTGGGGCCTCTCTGCACATGTCGAGCTTTAACTCAGTGTCAGTGTCAGTGCTCTTTTTTAGATGAGCAGCGACGGGACACCTCACAGACAGGGTGAAGCGCACGTGCACACATATATGGTGCAAATACATATGCAGCACATAAAAGCCAGTGGTGGAAGAATAGTAAAAGTAGCAATACCACAGTTCAAAAATACTCCATTACAAACAAAAGTCATGCATTCACAATGTTAAAAAAAGTGTTATCAGCAGAATATACCACAAGTATCAACTGCTCATTATACTGCAGAATGACATATGTAAGTGTTAAATAATTATATAATATTTGATAATAATCGGGCTTCAGCTGCTTTAACACTTTACAAGTGTCGTATTCTATGAGATCAAGATAAAATTTGTCTGCATATCATTAATCTGTAAAGTATAAAGTCACTACAGCTGTCAGATGAACACACCCATGCATGTAACGTGCACACATACAAGGAGTGATATAGCTGGTAGACAGGGCTGTGAAACTTCGTTTCAGTTCCTCCATCAGACATGACATTACATGACTTCAGTATGAATATAGTAGCATAGCAGCAGCGAGCCGACATGACAGCTGCCACTGACTGCGGAACTTAAAAGGAAATGGTCTCTATTCTGCAAGGTGATACCAGAGTGTGAAACAACATGTGATGAGACTTGCACAATGAGTATGTACAATAGGCAGCTTATGTAAACAGACAGAGTTGTAGACCAGTGGTGGACCCCCCCCCCCCCCCCCCCCCCAAAAAAAAAGGACCTGACCTTTGACATATGCAGTACATGGTAAACTCTGTAACAGCAGAGTACAGAGATCTAAATTATACATGATGTTGGTGAAATGCACTATTGCTGGGGACATAGTGTAT
Organism: Pagrus major; assembly: GCF_040436345.1. Classification (NCBI taxonomy): domain Eukaryota; kingdom Metazoa; phylum Chordata; class Actinopteri; order Spariformes; family Sparidae; genus Pagrus; species Pagrus major. The sequence continues at coordinate 19,375,099 of NC_133232.1, read as the reverse complement.
CATGCAATAGCCTTGCAGCTGCTTACCGTACACAGTAAGTAGGATTTAGGGGGATCCACTGGCAGAAATGGAATATAGTATTCATAATTATGATTTCATTACTGCACCTGAAAATAAGAACTGCTGAGTTGTCATTAATTTAGAATGAACCTTTTATATCTACAGAGGGAGAAGGCTGAAGAAAGAAATTGTCACGGTGGCGAAGCTGCAAATCTTACTCGGATTGGCTAGGACTTGTTGCTTTAGTTAGGTTTAGGCATGAGGTGTGAGATTGGCACATTAACCACTTTGTTAATGTTAGGAAAACATCATGGTTTGGCTTATAATACCGGTTTTGGTCGTGGATTGAGATGGTCTGGCTTCCCATGAAAAATAGTCGCTTTGGGTTGCATGAAAATGGCTGGAAATATCCCCAGGTGTCCTTCGAACTGCGGTCGGCTGGTTGGCAGCCATCCCCCTCCACCTACTGATGTGGAAGGTGGCTAATAAGCATTTAATGTGAATGTGATATGCCACAGCTGGTACAAATGTCAACCCTGGACGTATCTTGGCAACTCGGCTGTTCCATCGGCCAAATACATGGTAAATCTGTGTATTCTGCGTTTTCATTCTAAATATATTTGTTGCTAAGTGAACAAAGCCAAGGTTTGTTTTCAACCTAGCTTAAGCTCTGCTGACAGTTCAAAAGTGTTTCTTCTTCTTTTGATTTTCTACACTTCCAAACCTTCAATACACAGTCCTATGTTGCAAACCTCATCTACAGGAGCTGAACAGGTTGAACCAACATTGAACATACTTGTATATGAATCTAGTATAATCTAAAGAGAAGCTTGTGTCTTTCACTTTAATTTCATTCCTAGATCACAGCAGTGATCTAGGAATTGAATATTATTTTATTGGGTGTAAACAGACTCAACAAAAGTGACTCTTTTAAAGAGTTGGCTGAATTCTTGCAATGTAAATGTTTAAATAAATGTAATGTAAATCTAAAGTTTGAGAATGTGTGTGCATACATGAGGCAAACATGCGGCCCACTTCAGTCCCTGTCCCCTCCCTGCCATGATAGATGTGATCAAGCAGGTTGTGTGTTACAGTGTCTGTTTACATCGTCACCCTGGCAATTCAGCCTGAGCCTGTACCAAAGGCTTCGACGGGAGCAGGATGACAAAAATAGAGCCTCGCCTACCAGTCAAGCTACCCTTCTTACAGTGGAAAGTGTAGGGGGAGCAGGGGGGAAGGAGATGAAGACAGAGGATATTTTGTTTATGGAAAAGGGCAATGGAGCAAGTTAACTAGAGTTCACTGAAACTGGGAGGCTGGTCGTCTGGAGTGGAGTGGTTTACAGTGCAACAAGGCTGTTTTTTTTTTCAACACAACATTACATGGATGCATGGCAATCAAACCATTGATTGGCTTTATATGAGAAGCAAGAAACTTGTGTCAGATTTACACATTTATGGTCACTATTTGGATTCAGTGTAATCTGTGTGATGTAGTTAAACAGCACTATGTACTCTTTTAACAATATAGAGGCTTATATAATGCATCACTTGTCTAGACAATAAAATAAGCCTTGTGAAATACTTGTTTTGTTGCAAACACTTGACTCAGTGATGCATACCATGTCCAGATAGTTATTGACATGCTCATGTGTCAATGTCACATGCTCACTGAAAAAATGTACTAGCAAGGACCTCCTATTGTGGCCAATACATTACCTCTAGATACATTTCTTGTTGTAATCCCATTCATAAATTCAAGGTTAATTAAAAACGAAAGATTACTATGTGTTGGAAATCGTTTGCATGTGTGATTTGAAGTTGCAGTGACTTTTACTTGACGTTAACATCAAATTTATGTGGCCAGTAATCATGTTGCATATGACAAATGAGGAGTGAATTTGTGTATTATTTTCAGTATCATATCTCCATGTCTGCCAGACAGGACAGCTCTTAAAACTACATGACTGGATCATGTGGCGCTCCTCCTAGTCACCTGGCACCTGGCCTTCTTCTCACGTGTTCCTAGCACAAACACACACACACACACACACAAACACACTTGTTCAAACAGTACATGCAGGTCAGTATGCACGTTTTACAAAAACAGCCCAGTGCACACAAACTTTCAACTGATTATTACCCTGATTTTTGGCAAAAAGTTATCTTATCGTTCTGTACTTCTGTTGGACCCATGTCGGTCTGGTGTTTGCAGTAGGGCACAGTCACACTATGGCTCACAGCAGGTTAACTTTGCATCTAAGAATTGAGACTGACCAAATACTGAGCACATGGTAAACCTGCTCCGAGTTTTATTATTTAAAATAAAGTCAATAAATCAGAGCCTCCTGTCCAAAAATCAGTAATTAGCTTTAATGCAATTCAAAGTTGTTGTCACATCTGCAAGGCCATGGGATAAGAACAGCTGTGCAGACTGACCCACATCATTAACTTACATGACGCAGAGGGACCTGCTTATCTGTTCTCTCTTCAATGCTGAAGATATACCTTGACATGTCACCAGTGCTGAAAAAGTATTTATTGTGGCCATATTCGCCTCAGCACAAGCCATACAGTATATCCTCAGTAAATCCACAATTACATATTTGAGATGACTGCCTGGTCAAATACCAGCAGGTGTCACACCCCACATGCCACCCCTACATTACAGAGTGGTTTTAATATGTCTGGCCTTTGGGCTGCAGCTGCCCTCATTCCTTAGGAGCAGGCCTACTCCTGCATTCAGCTCCCTTAATCTACAGATAAGTGTCAAAGAGAGGCAGGCATACTGTATGTAGACCTGACCCTGTGGATAGAGTGAGAGGCTTAATACACAGTGCACATGGGTCGCCTTCAGCCTGTTTGAATTCACTGAACAAATCTGAAAAGGTTCGCCTTTAGCTACATCTTTATTAACGAGACGTATGTGTTTAACTAGTCGATTATGTCTGGATTAAGATGGCCGTGTGCTAAGATAATTTACTGTTCAATATTCTATCTTGAGCAACTTAAAGTTATGATTAAGTTTGATCTCAATGCTAATAACTCAGCCGGAGGCAACTATTTAATAATTGTAATCAATTCAACACAGTCTGGCTGTGTTAGGGCAGTGCACACACAGATACCACTCCATACATAGATGGTTATACAACACATGAACTGCTTAACCTGTAGGTTTGTTGTACAATAAGCAGACATGAACAGACATTAAGCACAGACTTGCCCTGTATGCTCTTATAAGACATATGCATAGAGCTTCAAATGCCAAAGTTAAATGTCATGAAAGACGGACACTTAAAACTTCAGATTCACTTGAGGGAAACTCTTAAATCTTATGAAAATAAAACAAATAGGCTAAGTAAATTACGCTTTTTTTCCCACTATAAATATGTAATCAGTGTTCAGTGTTAAATTGGTACATGGTTGAGCTCCTTGACAACATGCAGTTGTATGAGGCAAGAAAATATTCCATAATGTAATAGTTTTTATTAGACTTTAGACTACAGATACTGTCAATGACACTCGTCACTGGAGTAAAAAGATTCCGATATGGATGAATGGGTCAATATTCTTCATATACTGTTTACTATCCAAAATGACAATAGTACAATGAAACAGTTAACTTCACTGGGCATTTTAATTATCATAAATAACCTAAAAAAAAGTACATCTACATATTATAGTATGTACATAAATACATTTGACACCATTTCTATATCACCCCAAACTTCTTTTTCTGCATTATAATCTGTAAAAGAAAACAAAAACAGTTTTCATATCGGACAACATATACGCTGCTACGATATACGCAATAGGCAAATATCAGCCAACCAATATATCGGTAGGCTCTAGTCGTGAACATTACTTAATATAGAATGTGTTATACATTTAAAGGGTATCTCCATCAATGTTCCACATTCAAGTCAGTCACAGGTCTTGGGGAATACTATTGTATATGTGAAAAGTAGTATAATTAATATATATAATAATATTTGTGGCTCCAGAGGAAGCTGCATGTAATCTAATAAGTTCCCTCCAGTGATTTCACTGTGGCTGAGGTGCATTGTGGGTAATGTAGGCAACAGATTTTGAAAAGTAGTCCACTGGTCTACCACTGCACTCCTACAAAACTGTTGAACTCATTCTGGACAGTTTAAAAATATCACCTTTTTTATTCCATGCATTCTTCCTTCTTTTCAAAACCTGCCTTCAACACTGCCGACAATGCAACCGAGTGACATCACTGGAGGCAGTTTATCTGATTACATGCAGCTTCCTCGAAAGCCACAAACGGCTTAATACTATTTTTTTCACATAGGCAGTAGTACTCCCCAAGACCTGTAAACACAATAAAAATGTGTAAATTTGGCAGAGAAAAAATAAAACAAACACACAATTGCTGACTGTTGGAACAGCCTTTATTTGAAATTATTCACATTTCATCTCTCTTCCATACAAAACAGTAGGAGCTGATTTTCAGTAGGCCCCGACCCCAATTATTAGGAGACGCGTGTTTGCCTATCGCAAAAAAAGTTAGCCGTCCTTGTTTCAGGGGAAATACAACAAAACATAACTGATGCCTGCAGTGAAAATCTCTACATGTCGTAATGTAATCATCTCATATTCCCCAACTTAAAAATAGGCTACATAGTACAATTTTCTTATTTACAAAAGATAAAAAAAAGCTAAATCAAAACGGATTTTTTCAAATCCTGCTGCAGCTCTGAAGTGAGTGAGCAACCAAATCAACCCATTAATACCATTTCTTTGCTTAACATACTTTTTTAGGATCAAAAACATCCTATAGTTTTCTAACTTTTCCATTCTTTTTGGTTCCTCACAAAAAGCTTTTTATTTAAAAAAAAAGGTGAAAAAAAGCTTTATATGTAATGCATTACAGTCAGTAATGACCTTGGAGGTGTTTTAACTAATAACTCTCCACAGGAGGTAGTACTGGAGCTCAGATGTCCATCTCAAACTGGTTGTCATCTGTTGAAAAAGGGAGAGAAGAAACCGTTCAAAGATTAAAAACGAAGATATTTGACCATCAGCTGGCAGCAAACATTTTGTATTTGCAACCTAAGCACAACCACACCTTAACGGACAACAGAGAACACACAGTACAGACTTTATCAACTGTAACTGTCAAGAGGACAAACAAAACAGACTATAAAAGGGTGTAGCTCACAAATCCAAACCCCCTGAAATGTCCTGTGTTTACCAACCCAGACAAGGGGGACAGAGGAAAAAAGGGGGTCATCCTTAATCCCTTTGGTCTTTGGTTTGACAGAAGGAATGGAGAGAGACAGATTGATGGTTGGATGTATTTCGCTCAATAATAAATAGCTGTCTCAACTTGCCCATGAGCCCAAAACTTGGGTCAGGCTGCCCCACAAGAGAATCCCTGCCAAAATGAGCTCTTTTATCTCCAACAAGTCAATATATCCTCTGGAGAGGGCCATCAGAAGTACAGAGACGTCAGTAAAATCGTATCGTTGCTACATTACCGTTATTGATATCTTTCAGCCCTCAACAACAAACTAACAGTAACAGCCTGAAAATAAGAGAAAGCCTATCTTATGCAGTATGAAATATATAGTAATCATTGAGTACTAAGCCTAGTACTGGCCTAGTTTTGAAAGCCTGTTATGTCCATGAAGGCATGGCCCCTGAAAGACTAAACTAGCACATGGCGATAATGACTGATCACTCCTGACCCAGTCCTCGACACAGCACAACTGCTGTGCTGCAAAAATGTAGGCATAGCACTGCAGAGACACATGCTGCACCCATCTGCCGCATTAGCACATGTTGAATACTCATGACGACTCAATGTGGAAAACAAAAGGGTTGCAAGTTCATGGGAACAGCATAGTAAGAAGGAAATATGCAATATGTGTAGTTCTGTTATTAGATCAGGCTAAAAAAATGTGCATTGTGAGGGATATTTTGAATTTAAAAAAACAAAATATCTGTTTTGTATGTGTTATGGTACAGATGTCTATATGTGTTCACATACATTAAGGAGTGTGTATAAAACTAGTCAAGCTAAGAAAAAACAAGAACTAAGTACTGGTGTGTTTACCTGCAATGTCTTTCTCTTCCTCCTCTGCCTCTTCTTTGAGATCCTGCAATTTGCCCATGGGGTGTGTAGCAGGTACTGTTACCCCTGGGATCTGGGGCAGACAGCATGGAGGGGTCCGGGCGAGAGGGGAGTTTCGACAATCCAACAGAAACTTCCTGTCATAGATGATGCGGGTACCTGTGTTTGAAAAAGAGAGCGAGAAAAAGAAAGAAAATCTGATGTTTGATCTGCATTTAACAAACATTAGATTTGACTTCCTAAAAGGACGTGGAGTAACAGATAACAGATCAAATGCTGAAATATCACAATCAAAATAGGCCGAGTTGGATCTATGAATCTCTGCAAAGTGCGACTCTGCAGAGTTAAATATCATTACCCTCTACAGGAGGGGATTTTAGGGGGGAGAGGAGGGTTCAGTGTGCGCGCAGATGGGAGGGATGAAGGCTGTCGCTGCAGTGAGTTCTAGGAAATCAGAGCACAAAACATTCTGTCTTTGAAGTCAGGGAGAGACTGAAATAAGATTAAAGCCACATGTTTTTATCTTTGGGTAAAAGCTTTAACATTGACAGCCGAAGGAACAAGCCTAGGTATGTAATCAACTCAAGGGTGGCTTTTCTCAAGTTATCCAAAAAAGCATGTATTACGTTGCTCACCATTTGGACTTAGGCCAACCCCATACACAAACAGTATCATAAAGGCTGTCTTGTGATAAGTTTGATCAGGACATGGCTGAGTCAAGGAGTGTTCTGCTGATATTTTTATTGGAGTTTGAACTGTTATGTACAGTATCTGCTTCACCCCTCGACAAGGGAAAACATGTTATGTAATAACTGCAGTTCATCCTGGACAAAGGGAACCAAAGCAGAGGGGGGAGAGAAAGAAGTGGGGTGAGGAAGGGGGGCTGGAATGCATGCTTTAACGCAAGCAATGCATTGCAAGGCTGCGTTAGAGTACGGGGCAGTTATGTAAAACATGGGGGCAACACATGGCATGAAACCAGTAGAGTGAACTGTGCTACACTTCAAGTGGAATAAAAGTCAAAACTGTGTTGCAGCTTCTTATGTTGTGTTTATCAATGCTGTCAATTTGTGGCACAGATAAACAAACATATTGCTCATACTCCCAATGCATTAGACAGTTCCTCTCCCTCCTCCTCTCAGCTTGTACAGAATGTTCTCTACAGTTCCTGAAATGCATGGCAGAGAGTAGCGGGGATAGGACGGCCTCCAACTCCTCCACCAATGCAGAGGCCAATCACTTGGCTGCTCTGGCAGCTGGTCACATACACCCTTCTTCAAATCCCAAGTCACGGGGTTAGACGGCTCTTGTTGTGTTTAGCCTTCAGTGTTTTTGTGCAGCAGCAAGTGACTGACTGTGTGCTCAGATCTCAGTGTGTGAGAAGTGTCAAATAAAAACATTTTAATTTGAAATTTGCATGCTCAATATTCATGTGTGTGTGTATATATATATATATATATATATATATATATATATATATATATATATATATATATATATATATATAGATATAGATATAGATATAGATATTTCAAGATACATGGCTATGTTACTATGTAGTATTGTTTTGATTGTAAAAAGTAATTTAAAACAATCCTGACTAGACTCCACACTACTTATAGTGGAAAAGTACTGTGATTTTGGTTCACTTGGTTTACTTTGCCCAATCATCAAACGACAGCAAACTTGTTGACAACAGAAGGGCTGCAGCCAAGTGCCAACGTGAGCAACAAAGCATTTATCCAAGTGTATCCTATTTTTGTTTCACAATTGCTTGCATTTTAATGGGATTGGTCAATTATTAGTTCGAGCTCAATTACATTTTTAATAAAAACTTTTGTCAGCTGTTTTATCCATGTGTGTATTGTTCGCAGCTTCTCGCGAGAACTTGTTTAGCTACATATTTGCACGTATGCACAAAAACTGTTACAAAAACTGTGCTTTAGCAAGCTAACTTTCTCTGCCAAGTGTTTTAGAAAACAAAAACCAGACTAAATATGCTTAGACAGAGAAAGCGTAGCACTCGGAAGGTGTGTGTTTCCACAGTTCTTACCTCCAGGCGTGGTGGAGAAGAGTGTTCCTCCGGGTGTCTGGCTGTAACAGTCGGGTAGCTGGGACCAGTCCTTCAGGGTGAGCACCTTGGTCGGGATGGGGCAGCTTTTCACTTCTTTTGCGGCGGCGGTCGACATGCTAGCTTCTGCGTAGCTGCTGCTGCTGCGGGTGGAGGGGTACTGGTGTTTTTAAAAGTCCTCAAACTCGCTTTGTAACACTCGCTCACAGCCTTCAACAACGAAAAATGGCTTCCAAGTTGTGAGTGCTTTACAACTAATGTAAAAGTTTCACAACTTTAACTTGTAAAGTGGAAAGTGTTGCAAACACAAAGGTGGGGGCTCCGTGGTGTCCGTCTCTACAAGTAGCTACCATGTGCTGTACATGTAGGTCGTGGCTGGATGGTAATGTGTAGCACCGCAGCTGCAGCAGCCACTCGTGATGTTTTTGTGCAAGAGCGATGAGACACGTGGTGGGGCAATGGCCTTGTGGGCCGAATGTTTTCTGATACAGGACAGTCTGTGGGGGCGGTGACAGTGTAAAAAAAAAAGTTATGAGACAAAAAGTGGTAATTATGAGAAAAAATAATAATAATGAAATAAAAAGTTAGAATTATGAGAGTAAAATCATAACTATGAGATTAAAAAGTCAAAATTATGATATAAAAAGTCATTAGCATTAAATAAATATAAAACATTTGAGATATGTCATAATCGTTAAAGAAGTCAACCTTTATCTCACAATTTCCACTATTAAATGCATATTTATGACTTTTTGTCTCATGACTTTTTTCTCATAATTTCGGTTTTTATCTCATAATTATTACTTTTTCTCAGGATATCAACTTTCTATGTCATTACATCGCATCACATGATCAAGGTTACGTTTTCATAATTGTTCTTTTCTTTAACTGGCAGAAATAGGTTTCCTTTATTATGATGAGATGCACACAAACATTTTCTAGACCCGATTAAATGAGATTTTTCACTACATGAGAAAAATAATCTATAGTTTAAGAATAAGAAAACACTGCATTTATGAAGCTAAACAAGGAGGTTGCACTATAAAACCAATGTAATACTAAATTGATCTTTGGGTGAATGGGTTAAAATTGAAATCTACGGGTTTCAGAGTGGGGTCAACATGGACATCATAAGAAAATTGCCGTCCAGGGCTTCTCTGGTTCACAAAACACGCGCACCTCCACCTCGTGGACTCACTCGACGACAGTGCCCCCTGCTGGCGTCTCAATGTGTGGAACAGTGTGCACGTTTCTCACGCAGAGCAAACCACAGCTGCACATCGATTGCAACACCATCAATAGATGTATTTTTCTAGCCTGTAGTAAGTGCCTGTTTTGATATAATGAGGTGATGCACTGTATTATTTATAAAGTCTATAATATGCTAAGCAATTCAGTGTTGTTGTTTTTCTAAATTATTATTTGTGTTATTATTTGTCAGTTTTTGGTTGCATTAAATGTATTACTTTGAACCTTATTTTTACGTGATTCCCTTACCCTTGTCGTGGTTGGTCTTGACAAGGGGTAAAAAAAGAAAAGAAAGAAGCAGCCTAATTAAAAAAACAAAGAATGGATACACAGACCCAAGCTGTGCAGATACTGCCTGTGGAGTTGTTCTATATGGTACAGAAATATTAGTGTCTTGACAGTGAATATAAAATGAGGAGCAAGTCACACTTTCAGTTCCTTGCTTGTTTCCTATGAGGAAGTTAGACTCCTATTTCCCAACCACTTGAGGGCGACATCGATAGGAATACAGTGGGGGCACTGTTTACAGGTCTATGCATGTGACATATGAATACAGTGGGATGTACTGTATATAATTTTTTTATGAACAAACTGGCCTTATATACTGAGATTGAAATTACTGTATCAGAGGTGTGAGTGAATACAATTATCTATGTATAGGGTAATATCTTTTTTTTTTTTTCTTCAGATGTAATCAGTATTGTGTTTTTTCCAATATACAAGTAATCAGTGTCAACATCCGAGAACAGAGGCTGCATGCAGGTTTCTGAGGCCACATGCTTTTCCGGTACACACTGTCCTGAGGCTGATACACACAAGATTTTATCAATTCAAATAAAGTTCCTCCTAGCCAACTGTAGGCACTGATAGGCACTTATTAACATACATTAACCACAGACTTTTCTTGTTTGCTCTTACAAAATACATGCATGGGGCTATAGATAGAGTTCGCGTCATGAAACAGGAGCATTTGAAACTTCAAATTCAGTTCAGAGAAACTCCTTTTATGAATATAGTGAAAACATTTAGTAAATAAGTATATAAGGCCTTTATTGAATATGTGAATATTAACATAATTCAATGGTTTTGTTTCACTTAAGATCAACCTATGGATAGTAAGAATAAGACCACCTTAAATATTGCTCAAAATAGAATATATACATTTAATGAAACACACGATTGGTGGCAGTTCGAAAAGCCATTATTTGAAATGATAGCTTTTCTGTTTTTTTCAGCAATATTAGTTTCTACATGGGGACACAGAATGATGAGGAAGGCAACAAAACTTTTTTTTCCCACTTAAAAATGTGTATTTTAGAAAGAGAATGTTGCTGGAAAATATGGCTAAAAAGGGCTTATTTAGGACAGTTTGTATTATATTCGTATTAAAATGATAAATTAAAACTACTTTGTAGTTTCAACTTTCACTTTTAGCTCTTTTCCGGTTTCCTAAAAGGAAGCTGCTACTATTGCCCAACCATTTGATGCAACATCGACCTGAATATATGGGGCCAACGATTTTATGAACAAAACATATGAATAGTCTCGGCTACATGGGATGTTTATAATTTATATTCTTAATTAATACATTGGCCATATACACTTGAATTTAAAGTCAAGGTAATAGAGGTAACATTTAAAAGAGATATCTTACTAAAACAACCTCACAGCAGTTTTAAAAGAAAAGGAGATGTTTTTTTTTTTTCAAATGGACTCTTCTGATGTAATCTGTTTTTTTAATGTCCTTACTTATCAGTATGTTTACACAAAATACACAAATGTATTCCAAACATATATGTGACCAATACAAACACGAAGGAGCGCATACACACACCCTCCAACGTCAAAAACATCTGAGAACAGAGGCGGCGTCTACTTCCTGTAAACGACATGTCTCATCTGGCGGACGTAAAGGAAAAAAACCGAGGGCATGTCCGCTCCGGCTGCTCATTGGTCCAGAAATATGGAATCAGATGACGTAGTAGTTCCGGGTTTTCTAGGTCCTGTGGAGAGGTAACTGTCGGTCATTTGAGGAAGAGACATACACACACGACCGACCGGGGTTTTCACACTGCTGAAGGTAAGAACGCCTCAAGCCTGCCAGTTAAGCAGGGTATCACTCTCTAGCTGGCCACTGGTAACGATAATCTCATTAAAGCCTTTTATCCGTTTGTAGATTTGTGTTCGGGTTAATTCGTGTGAGCAATGTTGAATTGGTTTTAGCTACATCCTCGCCGGCTAACGTTAATAGACTTGCCGCCGGTTGGTCAATGAGCTGTGGCATCAGCGTGTGGCGTCTTTTGTCATCATTTGGTCTGCAATCCCGCTTCCTATGCTATTGTCAAATAACCGCCATGTACCGGTGCTCATGTAGCTCACACGTCATGTTATTGAAGATAGTCAACTCTGATAAATTCTTATCTTGTGTGTTCCCGTGAAATGTAGGTTTTTATGGGTTTTTAAAAGAAACACGCTTTTGAACACCCGGACTTCCCTGGTCACACTGCATGTGGGTACTGCTTGGTATATAATCGTAAATTACGCGGGTTAAATTGGCAATATCGAACCAAAATGGCTACGTTATGTTGCCATAGAGATAACCCGTTGAACGTGACAAGTGCATGACAGGAAATTTGGACAATTGGGCCCAATGTAAGAGCAGTTATCAATTGCGACACGTCATGTCGGCTTTATCTTTCGCACCATGCTATAAATATGATGTGCCACATTATTTGAATTTGCTACAGCCACAACAGTGACCCGTTTGTCTCCCGTAATGCTCTGCAAATGAAGTTAGTTGAATTTGCCTGCTAAGTCAAGTCCCACATACTAAAACATAGTTACTGAGCAAGTGCACGCATGCTACATAGGCTGTTATTACAAAAGTATGCGTGCCGGCTCGCTACTGTTACAGTGAACTGAAAGGCTTTAAGGGCCCAAGGCAAAAATTCTGGCTTTCATACATCTTCACAGTCTTTATTTACCTTCTGGAGTACAGCCAGATGTTTAAAACAGACGTGTGTGACGTAGATTAGAGGTATGATTCACTGGGATGTGAATCACACTATGTGTAAAGAGGGGATAGGGAGGATTTATTCCATTTGTACATCACTGACGTTTTTGGTTGCATTTCAACATCACAGACATTTCTATTTTATCATAGATTAGAAATGGAGCTGATTAGGTTCATGGCTGTGTTAGTACTCCTTTAGATGAAGTTGCTTTTTCTATCTAATATTGTTTAGGTCATATCTTTTATCTGTTTTGTGGCATCAAAGTAGGTCCCCCCCCCCCCCCCATCATCTCCATCTCCATAACATCCACCTTCCACTGTGAGGTTATTAACAAGCAGAGCTTGACCTAGAGTGGCCTTTCACTGGCCACCCGCATGGGGTGAGCTTCAAGAGTATTGTCATTGGTTGTCCGCTGCCCGATCCTCTTCAGCAAAACTCACTGGGCTGTGGTCATTGGACAGTGGCCAGACTGGTCGGAGGGGGCCATGTCTTAACACATTTTCCCCTTACGTGACCTCTTGGATAACCTGCTTTTTATTGGTGCAAGAGAGACAGTTGCTCATACTTACAAGGGAGGGAACTTGCACTGTTGAAACACTCTCCTACGAGGTCTCTCATATAATTGAGCAACATAAAGCTGATAGACATACAAAAACTGTTTGGTACAGAGCGAGAAGGAGGTGAGTCTCTCATGAGTACTGGGGTGTAGTCCTTAGTCAGCCATATGGTATAAAGGGACTGGTTTAAATGTCATTCAGATAGTGGGGGATATAGCTTGTAGTAAGTAGCCAACTTATTTTGATAAACCACTGTCTGGGTTCTGTTTTTTTTTTTTACATTTTTTTCATGGGAAGTGGGCCACCAGGCAACCAACTTCCTCTTCCAGGCAGCTGTTAACATGTGACTGATATTTGGGGTGAAAATCAGTCTAGAGTCCGGGCTGTTTTTTTCTTTGACTTTTGACCTGTAAATTGCTTTTATTAATCATAGTTTTTGTCATATGATCATAGTACATGTGCTGTATAAATGTTTATCTGATGGTATTTTCTGTTGTATTCCAACCTAGGGTGTAACGATTTGGGAATAGCGGACTGTACTCGGACATCTTTGGGACCAACACACCATTCAAAACTAGTTGGACCTCCACTGCTGCTCACTTTCCTTCCCACTATGGGTCTCCAGTCAGACTCGGCCCTCCAATCTATCCTCCTCTTTCCAATCCACCTACTGGTATGGCTGTACTCCGTCTTGTCCTTCCTGCCCTGGTACTATATCACAGGTGCAGGGGAAAGAAAAGCTCTGTCCAATCGAATAAAGGCACGCTCCACTTCAGGCCGTGCAGAGGGACCGTACCGCTCTGTTGACCACTTCGATTCCCTCGCCAGGGAGGACTTCCCAGGCAAAGACACGCTTGATAAGTTATTCCAGCATGCTGTGCAGCGCTTTGGAGAAGGACATTGTCTCGGCACCCGAGATGTACTGAGCGAAGAGAATGAGATTCAACCCAGCGGTAAAGTATTTAAAAAGGTAAGGATTCTTATTGCTATATTTTTTGTGAGTGATGGTTTAGAGGACAAATTGTCTGATGTTTTAACTGACTCTTTCTCCTGCTAGCTGATCCTGGGAGAGTATAGATGGCTATCCTACAATGACCTTGACACCATAACCACTGAGTTTGGCAGTGGACTGGCAGCTCTGGGGCAGCAGCCCAAAAGCAATATTGCAATCTTCTGTGAGACCAGAGCAGAGTGGATGATCACTGCCCAGGCATGCTTCAGGCGCAATTTCCCATGTAAGTAAATTACAGCATGTACAGTATAGTACAAGATGTTATGTCACAAAGTGTAAACAACGAGTTAACTGCTGTTTTTGTGCTTTGTTTTCATTACAGTGGTGACATTTTACGCAACATTGGGAGAGGAGGCGATTGCATTTGGACTGAACGAGACTGGAGTTACACATCTAGTTACCAGTGTCGAACTGCTTGAGACAAAACTGAAAGTGAGTCAGTAGCCCTTTTCACACAGAGACTCTGCATTATCGGCACAGCAAAGGCTTGCCTTTTGTCCGCCTTTGTTTGTTCACACTGAACCAAGCAGTGTCTGTGTAACGCCGCACCAGTGTGTCAATTCATACAGGACGCTGGCGCTGCGGATCCAAAAGAAGCGTGACAGTACACATCATGATGTTGAGATCTCAGTGTTTTCACCCGCTAAACTAAACATGTACCAACCGACTGTTTATAATCACTGTTGTTTGGTCCTGCAATGTTGCTTTGTGGGTTGAGGTGTGGGACATTTCTCTTTTACTTAATGAGTGAAGGATCTGTTTAGTTGTCAGACTGTGAACACCATCTGATCGTCACACCCCTGATCTGTGCCTCCAGCTTTTCCATTCACACAAATGCCGGCTAGCCTCTGCTGCAGCTCTGATCCTACCTCCGGAGGCGGATCCGAGCTGCAGCGAAATTGTTCTCCCCTCTCTGCCTCTGTAACTTTCACGCAGACGGCAAGGCAGCTTATCGGCGCATGATTCCCTCACTGAAACGGCAGTGTGAATGGGTATAATCCCTTACAGAACAGATTCAGAACTATCGATATAAGTAGCACTAATCATCGTAAGATGATCATTTGGAACTACACAGATAATAAGAGTTGGTATTAGAACCCCGAAAAAAATATTGTCTTGTCTGCAGCTGCCCGGATGAATGATTGAACACAGTTTTTGTGAGAAACACATTATAGGCTCTTATTGCTTAAAAAGCTGGTGTACCTTCCTATATAGAGAGATAATCCTCATTATGGCAATTATTTTCAACATATTTGCTTGTTGAGCCATTATAAAATTAGGTACAACAAAATATGGAGAAAGGTTAGGGAAAAGCTGTTAGAAATAGGGAGTGTTTTATATGGGTTCTGTGTATATGTATTAAAATCTTTCCACTTCCCTAGAACATCTCAAATTGACTTTTAGATTCCCTGACTTCTTTAAACATTTTTGTGGGTCTTCCAATAGTTCCAGTGGATGATTTGTAGTATTAGGTGGGCCAAACTCCTGCCCATTATAAAGATTCTGTCAGCGAATATGTGGTTAGAAATCCTTATTTGAAAAAGGATATCCTGTTGTGATAATGGATTTGTCCTCTCTTTCTGTCCAGAATGTGCTCCCACTGATCCCGAAACTGAAGCATGTGATCTACGTGGACCAGAAGAAAGTGAGCACAGAAGGCTACCCAGCAGGACTCTCCATCCACAGCATGCAGGCCGTACAAGAGCTGGGCGCGCTGCCTGAAAATAGTGTGTATTTCTCTGACTCTCATTGCTTCTTTGTCAAATTCAGGGGTGAAAGAGCTCACACATACAGTAGAAGACAATAACTGTTTGTTTTGTCTTGCAGTGGGGAGGGCTGTTGTGAAGCCGCAGCCCTCTGATCTCGCTGTGGTGATGTATACCAGTGGCTCTACAGGCAGACCCAAAGGAGTCATGATCGTCCACAGCAACCTAATTGCAGGAATGACGGGCCAGTGTGAACGCATTCCTGGACTCGGGTGAGTTTCAGCATTGGTCATTGTATAAGATTTAGAAGAATACAATATGCATAGCAGGGTTTCTTTTACCATTCTCACTCCAACCTCACAGCTCCCACTGAAGCATTTTTGTCTTTAATGTTCTTTGTCTAGTCCAACAAAAACAACATTTGATAACGTTGGAATTTTCCACATAAATTTGTGCTTGGACAGGCTTCCGGGATTAGAATAACCACGCACACACCAGCCAGTTAGAGGTGTAAGGAGGTGGATGTCCCGATGCTGTCTGAACTCTATAATATTCTAGGTGTGAAAACTGGAAAGAGGAACAGAAAGACATGTCGTAGCTGCTGGCCCTAACCTTTACTTTCTCTCCCTGTGTTCTGACAGGCCTGATGATACTTACATTGCCTATCTGCCCCTGGCTCATGTTCTGGAAATGACAGCTGAAATCTCCTGTGTCACATATGGCTGTCGGATCGGCTACTCATCCCCTCAGACACTGTCAGACCAGGTAATACCCAGCACAAACAGCAGGTTATGTTGGGTCTGTCATTGTGTATGCTGTATTTCTTTATAACATACCTGGGTGTGGTTACTATTTGACCACGTTTGCTATTAGCTTAATCATTGTTGCTGTCTTCCCTGTTTTTTTGTTCCCTTTAGTCCACTAAGATAAAGAAAGGGAGCAAAGGAGACTGCTCTGTGCTCAGACCCACCCTGATGGCAGCTGTGCCGGTAAGATTCATGCTTTTTATTCTTTCCTGTCTGTCACTACTTTTGTTCTCACAGGGTGTTTGCAGTTCCTTTAAGAACGTTTGAAATGTCTTAAGGCCTTAAAAGTTAAGTCATCTTAAATTTGAATTTGTGAGGTCTTACTTGCCACAAGCATTTTATCTAATTGCTTTTAATCTTTAGATTATATTGCAAGCTTTTTCGTGTGAAAGAAAAGTACTTCACTGCTGGAAAGATGGCCCTTGCATAAAAATTGGCTGTCCATGCAGTGAAAAAGGCACAAATATTTATGAAATTGGTGCTACATGATCAGAGAAAAAGGACTGCGGTATTCCCTTTTGCTCAAAAGGTAGAAAACCTAAAACAGCCAGAATGCACTGTGCCGCACCGTACCAACAAACCTGCCAACTCATACACATTTTGACATCAGAGTATGCTGCTACATTTTGTCTCTCTAAAGTACGCAAAAAGCTTGTGACGCCTTGTGAATTTGACCAATTATGCGGCAGTACTCATATCTGCAACAATACGGCGTGTAGCCTGCTGAAGTGGGGATGACTGACAAAATGCATAATGTCATTTTAAGAGACTTGCTAGTATCCACAAATCGATAGCAACACTCTTGACAATGATTTTTATCCTTCTCATACTCCCTCCTTACTAACATTGCTAAATTATTAAAGACGCTAATGTTAGTACTGTTTTAATAAGCTCCGACGCTAGTGGTTCTTTTAACAGTGCTTTTTTATTGTTTTGTGGGCTGTCAGCTCTGACAGACTCCTCTGCTCTCACAGCCCTGTCTGTGTCAAGTGCAATAAAACTTTTGTGAGTAAAGCACACATATCAATACACCTGCACAATAAGCATAAACATGTAGAGAGGCAACATTTCAATCTGCTCTGTCTGCACAAGGCGCCAGCTCGCTCGGCGTTACAAACAGGACGAAACAAAAGGCTGTCTCTATGGAGTCTAAATACTATGGTGAGCATTCTTTGCCACAAATCTTAATATTTTGCAAATTATGGTTAACTGCTGCTGCAGCCCCTCCTCCCTCTAGCAGCAGTAGGATACCTGCAGGCAATGAATCACCTCTGCAGAGGGAAGAGGAAATAAGGAATGACTGAATGCTTCGACATACTTAGCCCACTCATATTGACTGATGTCTGTGTTCTTCATCCATGTTGTATTGCGTCAGGAAAACATTTTTTTCACCTGACATCAGATTTGTTTCCGGTGAGATATTAGAGTGTATATAGTGTAAACAATACTGTTGCTACTCTAACAATAACATGTAGTTATATTTGATATGTAAATAAATGCCACTCCTGTTCTGTATATAATCTTTTTTTTCAAATAATGTATTTTTTAAAAAAGCAATTATTTATTAATGAAAAAGAACTGATAAGACATACAGGCCTACATGAGCTGAAATGTACTTTTTGGGCATAAGATGGTAGGTCCCAAACTTTCTTCAAGGTTGGCAGGCCTGGACCAATAAATGTTCCTGCCGATGGGTGACGTACTGCGAGTTGGGTGGTGCTTGATTTTGGATTGGAGTTGGTATTGAAACAGGAAAAATTAAAGCAGCCAGCTGATAACAAACAATATTGTATTACATCTAAACAGAACACCGAAACATTTGAAGAGTAAAATGGACAATGAACAGGATTATGGGTCATATTGGATCAGTACTGCTGTGTTTTACAGTCCAGTTCAAATTCAGCCTACCGTTTTCACAGTACAAAAACAAACAATATGACAGCGATTTTCGGTTCTCAATCTTTCTCCATTGCAGCGAAAATGTCTGCTAAAATATGTTTCTGAAAACATTTTAGGCGAGAAAAAGGCAGTGTAGTCACAGAATCCTGGTGTATAGTCATCAGCACAGTCTGGTTTAGACAGTTTAGTGAGACATCCCTTCACTCAAGATCTGACTATACTCTTTGTGTCCAAGAATCTGAAGTTGATACAACAGCCCTACAGCTGCCAGATGACACATTTTTGGCAGATCTGCATACTACCAAAATTGTAGTAATACAAAGCTGGTTGAAAAACAGCAAAGTTCCTGTTCCTGGACACTCTCATTCTCCTTCTCTCTGTGTTTGCTCACTCTTACACGCATTCTTTTTTAACCTATCAGTTGTATAAATGAATCCTGTGAATGAATATGTTTTCTCCTTAAAAGGAAATTATGGACCGCATCAACAAAAACGTGATGAGCAAAGTGCAGGAAATGAGTTTCATTCAGAAGAAGCTGTTTACTCTGGGCTACAATTATAAACTGGAGCAGATCAGGAGAGGCTATGACGCACCACTCTGCAATGCGTAAGAAACCACCATGTCTCCTTCAGACGCCAGATAAATGTGCTTGTGTAACAACTTCAAATATAACACACAGCAATCTTTCTTTGTAGCCTGTTGTTCAGGAAAGTGAAGAAGCTGTTAGGAGGACGGGTGAGGATGATGTTGTCTGGAGGAGCCCCCCTGTCTGCAGCCACTCAGAGATTTATGAACGTGTGTTTCTGTTGTCCAGTGGGCCAGGGCTATGGCCTCACTGAGACCTGTGGAGCAGGCACCATCACAGAGGGTAAGAAGATATTTAAAGTGAAGTCTAGGAAGAGGGTGTGAAGCTGGAAATTAAAATGTTCTTAAGATCATTTTCTCATTATATAGTTGCAGACATCAGCACTGGCCGTGTTGGAGCTCCTCTTCTGTGCTGTGAGATCAGACTCCGGGACTGGGCTGAAGGTATGGCAGTAAAACATGCTTCTTACAATGCAGAATGAAAAGTATTTTTATGCCTCTGTTTGCAGAGGCATGTAACCCACGAGGTGGTATTTCTAGTCTTAATTACAGGGTAAATAGGTGTGTTGAACTTTTTCATTCTTCTTCAATTTTGTCAGGTGGCTACACTAGCAAGGACAAGCCAAACCCAAGAGGGGAGATCCTGATTGGTGGCCCCAATGTAACCATGGGTTACTACAGGAATGAAAGCAACAATCAGGACTTTTTTGTGGATGAAAATGGGCAGAGATGGTTCTGCACTGGAGATGTAGGAGAGATTTACCCAGATGGCTGTCTACAAATAGTGGGTGTGTATATTTGTTCCTAAAGCAGTTACACTATATACCTATGGTATGTATTTGTAAAGGCACTCATTTATACTTAATTTCATGGTGCTCATCTGTTGTCAATGTGGCTGTATCTTCTGACACACAAACTGTTTGAACTCAATAGCATAGCACTGTTGTGAACACATTTTTATATTCTCATTTAGACCGCAAGAAGGACTTGGTGAAACTGCAGGCCGGGGAGTATGTGTCTCTCGGTAAGGTCGAGTCTGCTCTGAAAAACTGTGCGCTCATAGACAACATCTGCGCATATGCAAACAGGTGAGTAGGTCATCTTATTTGGAAAAGTTAAAGGTGCAATATGTAGGAGGTTTAGTTGAAAACATTCAAAAATTAACTAAAATTATCAACAGAATGAAGAAAGAATAGCTTTGACGTGACAGAGATGTCTACTGAAGTTAGCCTGCTAAGCAGCAACAGCCCGTTCCATTCCAACATTCCTGTGCTAGCGGTGTAAACACCAGTAACCTCCTGGTGCTTCACACTCCTAATCTGGACCACTAGACGCACAGCTAAATGAGCTGACTGGCTAACGGACAGCTATGGAGAACAGCAGTTAGCAGTTACTCTGATGTTATGCTACCCCCTATTTGTTTAAAGTATGATTTTAGCAAGTGGGCAATTCTTACATATTGCACCGTTTTTCAAAGTTAGAGGCCCAAGCTACAACATTTCTGAGGGCTTTTCACACTACGTAATTTGAGCCCAGGGCTAAGAATAAGTTAATTCCAATCCAAAGCGTTTTTTTTTTTCTTTGGAGTTGCTTACTGCAGTACTTCAGTGTTTTTCAGCACTTTCTTTTGAAATACTATTTCAACTTTAAGTTTTGTACTTTGAAAGCAACTGAGACCACAACTTCAATGGATTAATCTATTTTCAATGTATTGACAGTGAGTCCACACATAATTCTTCCAGTAACTTTCGCCTTCTCTTAGACGTTTCACCAACCCTGTTTCTAATGTTGATCATTGCAGTGAACAGAACTATGTGATCAGCTTCGTGGTTCCCAACCAGAAAAAGCTGACAGAACTGGCCAAACAGAGGGGCATTGTGGGAACATGGGAGGAGCTCTGCACTCACCCCGACATGGAAAGAGAGGTTCTGAGGGAGATCAAGGAGGTCGCTGGGAGCAGTAAGAGTCGATAATTTCTTTTCATGATGTCGAGGCTGTACAAATTATCTTTACTTTTATACATACTTCTGTCCTTTGTCAACCTGTATGTCTTCTTTCTGCTCGACTAATATTTTAGTGGAAAAGGAGCAAATTATTCATTGTACTATCCTGTGTTTGTCTCTTCCTCTTCACTTCATCCGTACAGTTAAACTCCAGCGATTTGAGATTCCGGTTAAGGTGGTTCTGAGCCCAGAGCCATGGACCCCTGAGACAGGTCTTGTCACAGATGCGTTCAAGCTGAAGAGGAAAGAGCTGAGGAACCACTATCTCCACCACATAGAGAGAATGTATGGAGGCAAATAACTTCACCCAAGAGTCCCCATTATTACCATAACCACTGCTTCGATCTGTAAATAATCTTCCCGGTACCCAATGGATTTCTATGCTGTTTGTGAACCACAGGCGTCCAAATGAAGATGTCTTGAACAAAAAAGCTGAAGCTGTAGATAGTTGTAGATGTTGAATCATGTGTGCTGCTTTTCTTGTGTGTAGAAGTTTTGATTGTCAAAAGAGATGCACTCCAAAGGCAACTCTTATTCCACGATAAGGGTCCGAGACCATTACAGCACTCAACTGCCATCCACTTCAATCTGTTGGCGCTCAGTTTGTAGCCGATAAAAAGTACTGCTGTCCTCCATATGTTGCTGATGCTTTGTTGTTACTTCCATTTGAAAATATTAACAACTGTAATCATCACGGAGGCTTGTTATGCTCTTTTGTAAAGTTGGAGTACTGATGTTACTGTGCCTTCAGTCTGCAGTACTTTGTGTAGTGAAGCAGAAGTGGCATCTAGATAAAAACAAAAATAGTTTACGCTTTTGTTACAAAAATGGCTAAACCGCCATGTGAAGTTTACTTGAGGCATTCAGGCAAAATATCCCCACCCTGCGATGCACTGACATCGATCATGGAGACAAAAAAGTTACGC
The DNA here is from genome assembly GCF_040436345.1 of Pagrus major. NCBI lineage: Eukaryota > Metazoa > Chordata > Actinopteri > Spariformes > Sparidae > Pagrus > Pagrus major. Next base: position 19,353,170 of record NC_133232.1, on the reverse strand, counting down.
CATGGTCATGTCTGCTTGTCCACTTATTTTTTTCTGACTTTTTATTTATGTGTTTGTGTCAATTTATTCAGAACGTAAGACCAAAATGTGTAAACATAAATGACTCAGGAAGATAAGCAAATGTTTAATATATGAAATTGTCAAGCGGTGGGTTCCTTGTAGAAAGTACTTCTGTCAAAATTCTTGTGGGCACCTTATTTATTAAAGAGCAAGCATGCTTAACTACTAACCTACTACTAAAATGCTTCTTAGCATTAGCTAGTCAGAACTGGCATACTGTAATACTGTGTGTATTTTACCTCAGTTAACAGGTTAATGTACAATTTGGTATCATAGATTTAGCTAAAGTTCATTTTAATATTATAGGAGTGTTTTCTCTGTATTTTTCAAGGTGTTGTCGTGTTGATGGCTTTTCATCATTAAAACTTCAAGAACGCAGACATTGACAGTCACTTTACAGTTGGTCGTTTGGTGATCCTCTTTGTATTTATTACTCCATTATGAGCACATGCCTTGTTCAACATTTTGAGAATAAAAGTCTTTTCGTACTCAAGTGTATGACATTTTGATTTTTATTACAAAAACATAGAAATAAACAAAAAGCATTTTGATTCTTCCAAGATCTTGCTGTTTATACAGTTTAGAAGGCAGATGAGGAAAGCCATTAGCTATTCCAGTCTTGAAATCGGAAACAGTCACTAGCAATCTTCCAAACAGGCTGGTCATTGTTGGGTGTAGCCTGAGCTGTCAAGAGAAAGTTCTGGTTGAAGAAACGCTGTTTGTTCCCTTCGAACTTTACTGTCCCTCCAGTCACCACGAGCAGTGTGGTCTGGCCTTGGGTTGCTTGTTCTGTGAAAGAAAGGGTATATTGATGCTGGATTAGTATCTGGATCACTTTTCACACCTTAATTTCATTTGACATGCTTGATATTTAATGCCCTACTTCACATTCACACACTTTTACTCTACTCTATGAGACACATCTGAAAATCACCAATAGCACTTGGATGCATTTTGAGTACGGATGCACAACATAAGGCTGATAATGTGACATTTATATTATCGGCTATGGCTTTATCATAGAGAGCCATGCATGTTGTCACCTGTGTAGACATTTTTTACAGTTTCAGAGGAAGACGACACAACTGTAACTTTTAATATAAATTCTGCAAGGGTTCAGAGAGGAGAGAATAAGATTTAGCACAACAAATCTTACAAGAGCTAGAAAATATTAAATCATTTATCACTGCTCACTACATCTTAAGTGTTTTTTACCCTCAGGTGTGCATAAACCACAGATTATGAACTTCTTTATAAAATCCAGAAATGTGATGTTATCAGTTATCTCAGTGGTATTTCCCTTGAGAAGCAGGTATTTATCGGTATTATCCACATCAAGCATCCACAGTTTTGAGATTGCCCCACTAACCATGAACTGGCTGACAGTCCAGCGTGTGAACTTGGAACTCGCTCGAAGGAAGCGACTCAAAAAACTCGGCCAGAGCATCCTGTCCTGACACGGCATTCCCATTCCACACCAGGGTCGCCTTGTCCAGGTAGAGCCGGGTCAAGTTCTGAGACATAGGAGCAAGCACATTATGATTGCTAAGAACAGTAAAAGCAACAATGGCATTGACAATAAACAGACTATACCAGTGTGCTCTACAGCATGCCCAATACTGTTATTGATCTTTGTGAAGAAATGAAAAAAAATCAACAATATCAACTGACATTGATACATGAACATTTTAGATTAGGATCCCTTGATGAGTTTTGAATGGGAGTGTACATTACAGTTGAAAATGAAGTTTTCACTGCTCCCTAGTGAGCAAACTAAGACATGACGACGCTGCGAGTTACCTCATACATATCTTCGGCAATCAAACACCGATATATCTGTGAACCTGGAATCTGACTGTAATATTGTCCATGTCGATATATCGGTCATGCTTTAGTGTGCTCACACAAATCATAACACATAACTGGAGCAGCAGTTATTTCATAGAGCAAAACAAAACCTTCACTCACCCTCCTTTTCTTATCCATGCAGTCGTAATAAATGTTGACAAACTCTTCTGAATACCGGCATGACTGGTCGACATGCGTCCGGAAATCCTAATGAGACAATCGCTTATTAAATGCTGATTCAGATTAATGAAAGGGAACTAGTGTACAGGTTATCAACGACTGTTTAGCTAGGCGCACATTGGAAAGTAATGTTAGCTAGCAGTTAGCAAGCTAAGCGTTAGCTGCTTGATTTCAGCGAAATTGTAGCGGAAGTTTCAAACTTACGAGAGTGGCGGCCATAGTATTATATGAATCGAAACGCTAATGAACACTTTTATCAAAAGGACACTAGAAAATCGTTAAAAGCATCAATTTAAGTGGCTTTTCTTTTTCTGGTTCATTTAGCAGCCAACACGGCCATTTTGCTATATAAAGTACTTCCCCCGGGCAAACAAGTCAGCCTGCCAAAATAATGCGCTTAAATGTAATAAAGGACAAATATGGCCTGGCTTCATTCTGCTGAATCACTTTGCACATTCTCTGTTTGTTCAGTGATTGAAATGAGATAATAACTGATGGAATAATAATAAAAACGTGGAAATCCAGTCAAGTTTTTTAGGCGATGTATTTTATTTTGAAGAGGAAACAAACGACGCATGCGGAAGTAGAGTTCATAATTTCCTGAGTCATTCCTCCTCGAATCCAATACATTCATGCCCAAATCTCTCAGACATAGCGTTTCTTACTAGGCTACTATAATTTCAGTTTGGCATTTAAAGTATATCCAACAATGGAGGGCTCTGTATCTAATGTGGAGGTCTGTAACTTTGCCTACACGGGGCAGTTTGAGGAATTAAAACAGTGCATCCTGACAGATAAATCGCTTGCTTGCAAAACGGACCAGGTAAGAAAGCACGTTTTAAAAATAATGACAAAACAGTCATGTTTTCCACCTTTTTTACCCTCGACTCTCTGTGATTCTAGGACCACAGAACCGCCCTGCATTGGGCTTGTTCTGCCGGCCACACCAACATTGTGGAGTTTCTGCTTGACCTGGGAGTTGAAGTGAATCTGCAAGATGATGTAGGTCTACTGGCTTTTATACAGGAGGTGTCGTGCAGCATGTTTGTCCTGTAGCTGGTGAATGGGGTGACATTTAATAACAGAAAGGTGTATCTTCTAATGTAATACTACAACAACAAAAACAAATACAAGCAAAACTGTGGCATAGAAGTAGAATTAATACCTTCCTGAAACTATTTCACCCCTTGCAACCATGAGCTGAAATTAACTTATATTTGCAATAACAATTGGACATAGTGGGGTTATTTCTGATGGCATATACATTCAGTTTACCTTTTTTTTGTTTTTGTTTTGTGGAATGATTACAAATGATGTGTTACCTCACAGGCTTCGTGGACCCCTCTTCACATTGCAGCGTCAGCTGGCAGAGAAGACATAGTGAGAGCTCTAATATCCAAAGGAGCTCAGCTGAATTCAGTTAATCAAAATGGATGCACCCCTCTGCACTATGCAGCCTCTAAAGACAGATATGAGGTATGGTTTCAGTAACATGGACTGACAGTTTGATATGCATGATGCCACACATATAATATTGTATGCTGTTTCTGTATTGTCTTTCAAGTAACTCCATACATGCTGGCAAAATGATATTTTATTTACAATAATGTTATATTTCCAATATTTAGATCTATGTACTTTTAGAATATTCAGTCAGTGAAAAAATAGTTTAAAACTGTTCTGATAATTGATTAAGCATTTAAGTCATACTGATTATTTTTTTAAAATTCATTTTTGGTAAAAGAAAAAAAAAAAAAAACATTTTGTTTAATCTTCTTGTCATTCAGACAAATCATGACTGATAATGATACCACCTTGGGCTTTAGGAGCTCTGATGGACTGCATTCTGATATATATTGGCCAAACTTTTCATCCAGAAAATAATCAGCATATGTATTGATAATGAAAATGATGAAAATAATTGATTAGTTGGACAGTGCAGTTAATATTTGAGAACAACATCACTATCTTTATTCTATTGTAGCCTAGAAGTAGCCTTATCAGTTCTGAACGGAAAGCTACTTTATCAGGAAACACCCATTAATACCATCCCCTCCCATTTATTTGGTGTGTGATATGCTAGAAATTAAAAAGCCAAACAGAATACAATTGCTTATCGCCAGACTGTATTATTTAATCATGACTTTCTTATAGTGGTGTGAGAAGAGTTTAAAAGATCATGAAAGTAAAGGTATTTTTGTATTTGATATATAATCAGTTGTCAGAGAAGTAGTTCTGGCATACATGATAACCAAAATCACACACTAATATTAACAACTCAGTAAAGGTTTAGTATATATATTAAAGTATATTATATATCTAGCACACACACACAAAAAGAAACAATGACTAGTCATTGGAATTTGCCCCTTGTTATTATCTGATAAATATTTGGAATTGGAACACAGAAAATTACTTTGCTGTCAACAACATGCAGAAACTCACGTACACATTAGACATCTAAATTGCAGTTGTATTTATTGTATGCTAATTTTAGCAACATTACATGGAATTACATGTAGAAACTGTCTTCCTCTCCAAAAGCAGCAGGGCAGGATCTGAAAAGGTGTATTTCCCGTAATGGGGAAGTGACCGGATTAAAAGTGAATTACTTGTCAATGACGTGTGAGTAACCCAAACTTCCCTCTTTACAGATTGCCCTGATGTTGTTGGAAAATGGAGCAGACCCCAATGCCACCGACAAGTTGGAATCCACTCCCCTTCACAGAGCATCTGCCAAGGGCAACTACCGCCTCATCCAGCTGCTTCTCAAACAGAGTGCCTCAACCAACATCCAGGACTCACAGGGCAACACAGCGCTGTATGTGTGAATAAGTACTTGTCTGATAAAACAGTGTGGCTGTTGGCACAAACATACAGTACACTATACACAAACACAAACCTTTTAAAAGGTCAGTTCACCTGAATTGAAAACCTGTTTTCTCACTTACCTTTTTCTGTATGCACTTCTTTTCCCCACCAGCCACCTGGCGTGCGACGAGGAACGTGTGGAGGCAGCCAAGTTGCTGGTGGAACATGGGGCCAGCATCTACATTGAGAACAAGGAGGAAAAGACCCCCCTCCAGTTAGCCAAGGGTGGTCTGAGCAACTTACTCCAGCGGATTGTGGAGGGATGATGCTTTTGCTGGGTTTCTACTCAAATTTCCACTATTAATAAGTTCCATAATGAGTATTCTCATCCTAGTCAGTTATTCCTGAGCGGCCTGGTTTGACACAGTCAGATGTGTAGCAGGTGGAAGATGAGACGGTGGCAGGGAGAAAAGTTGGACTGTACTGCATCCTGTTCCTCAGATGGGGCAGTGAAACTGCTCAGACCTTAGATGTCTGACCAAAAACACTCTGCACTATGCTCAGTCTATCCTACACTGCAGCCTCTTTTCTATGAAGTTTGAATTGTTGCTAAAATGACTAAATAAAGATCAGCATACAGCCTGTTAATAAAGTATGTTGGGATGGATTTATTCGTTGTACATGCAAGAATTGGATCCAGGAAGTGTTGTTTGCTGTCTAGCTTTTGATCTGTTGCTACCTTCAGTGATTAAAGCAATGGTTTCTCTCCATACACTAGACAATGTTTAGTCTATATTTGTTGTTTTATTCATAGCCTGACCCAGTAACTCTGTTCCATGTTCTGTATGTGGAGTTTTGTGAATATCTTTCCACAGTTGATAGTGTGTCTTTTTATTAATACAGGGCTGAATAGAAACAGGCAGCAGCTGATGTTTTCAATTTTTAACCCATTTTCCTCAAGATATGCCATTACAAATTTCTGATTCTTTATCTGTGGTTCCCATCAAGTCACAAAGCTGTAAAATTGCTTCTTGATTTCCATCTCATGAACAAAGCTAATAAAAGATACCTGTTTGACAGGAAACATCGGCCATCCCATCCAGGAGAATAGAAAATATTTTTTATTTACTTATTTCATTGAGATAGTCTCTTCTGTCTTAATCGGCAAGGGCCTTGATATGGCTACATCCTTCTGACAGACTTCTGTGGCTTTTTCTGTAGGGACTGGATGTAGGTAGTAGGTTAGGTGATATTACTACTCCCCAACATTGAAAGCTAATGTCATCATGTTGTGTAATGGTAGCAAAGCATACCTTGCCAGTAACAGGCTGTGTAAATGGCAAATATTACAATAAAAAGGTAGTCATTCTTGTACACTGTCGAGGCGTTGTTGGAGTTCCCTTAGCAAACCCCCTGGTACTTGGGCAGTTCCCGCGAAATTCTTCCGAAGGGTCCTGACGTCACATGAGTGGTCAGCTGGGATGCGCAGGAGGAGGTGCGCATAACACCTCGTTGCTTTCACTTCCTCAAAGCGAGGTCACGTCAAATAAAACAGTCCTCTTCAATTATTGGACTCTGTTGTAGGCGGTGTTCACACCAAAGACTGGCTGAAATTTGAGACCGACGAGCTGGCTGTAAGGTATTAGACGGTAATTATTGAAGTTTTGCAATGATAGTTCATGAAATAACTTTTCGAAGAATAGCTAAGCTAACGTAAGTTAGCTAGCTAACGTTTGTAGCTAGCGTTAGATTACACCCTTTTACTAACGTTTACCTAACATTTTAAGAGCACTGCTAAAAGTTCAAACCAACTGTATCTATGTCGTACCGACGAGTGTACTTGTAGCTCATCTGAACAGTAAGCTAATGCAGTGTGTGTGTCTGGTTAGCGCGGTGTCAGCTGTCAAACGTGAGCAGCAGCCAGTTTTTATTATCGGTGTTTACCTGCCCTGAACTATGGGGCCGTTGTGTCGCCATTGTTTAACTCAAACGTTCGTGATCTTTCTGGAGTTTGCAGGATAAGTCGTTCAGGCTTACTAATAGCATAAGTGATAGTATGTGGATGTCTTGAGGTATGACTTGCTCTCACATGGTTTAAAGCCTTTGACGCCATGTACATCCGATTCCAATCCCATCAGATGCAGCGAGGGTCTTTAAAAATGTCTGAAATGTTAGCTTCTGTGACTGTATCTATAACGCAACTTTATGCCTGAACTTTGCCTTCGATCTGGTTATTGTTTCTTGGATGAACGTCGACACGCAGCGGGGTTCAAAGATCACAAGCTGCTCCCTTCAATAAAGTAAACATACGTCTTTAAAGATAGCAGTTGATTAGTAAATAGTTGCTTAATCAGCGCTGACTTGCTGTAGTTACGACACGTCTTTTATATTGATTTGTGATATTTCTCAGTGCTTTAGTTGAATTAAGTTTATTTTTTAAGTTTATTTTAGTTGTAGCCTCCAATTGACAGTTGTTGGGGAAACGAACACTTATTTCCTTTGCTGCACCTATGCTGGGATTGACGCTGTTTATGGCATACATTCAGTGCAATATGCAGTTAAAAATGCTAAACATGTAGTCTAAAAAAAAAACGCCCCGTGATGAAACCATGAACATTAAAGTTTCACCCTCTGGGAAAATATGAGTGGGTGTGTGGTATGGTGTTCTCATGACGTGTTGCAACACAAATTCCTTACTAATAGACACTATGTACCTTTACTTCCCTAAATATGATACCACACCTCCATACAGCTAATCTCTCTAGTTGTACATCCTACTTATCATATGAGACATATTTGATTGTCAGTGTATGGCTAATTGTTCTATACCATCCTTAATGAGAAATTATTATTGTCTTTTGGCATAGTGTCTGTTCCTAGGCGGCACCCTTTACAATACAAGTGTTTTGCAGTGCCCTGTAAAATCCTGCCTCTCCAGTGCCCATCCCTCACATGGAATATCCAATACCTCCATGTGAATACAGTCTGGCTGCTCCCTTTTAAAGGCACAGCAACCATTTAAGAGCCTACATGTGCTGAGCAGCTTTCCATTCAGATTTCTGAAGTGATATACATTGTATTGCAGGCCTCCAGCTACGTTGTTCACTTTTTTCTGAAGTTAGATGCTCATCATTGTACCAAAAAGGGATTTCTCTGATATTATTTGACTGTCTTAAGAAAATTTGCTTCTCAGTGTACACACACCTAATACCTCCGCCATATTTTTATTCTGTGGTTGTAGGCATTTTATTCTCAGGTTGTCTGTCAGTCTGTCTGTCCATTCATGTGAATGCTATATCTCAACAATGCCTGGAGGGAATTTCTTCAAATTTGGAACAAACAGCAACGTGGACTTTTGGATTTTTGTGGTCAAAGGTCACTTTGACCTCACTAAACACGTCAATAACTCAAGACTTTGACAAAATTACACACAAAGGCCTGTTAGGATTAAGGGATGAAGTGATGTAATTTTATATCCAGAAGGTCATCTTCACTGTGACACCATTATGTTTGGCAAAAATGCTCTAAAAAACACTTTTTTACACTCTAAGAGTGTAAAGCATGTTTCTCACAGGAAGTTATTCACTAGAATAATACACATCAGTATAGTGATAATGTCCATTTAGCCAGGTAGTACACTTAATACCTTTTTTATTACTTTCCTTCGAAGTCTTTACGATATATATCATATGTGTATGGACAGACATTGATGTAAAATGCAACTTTACTTGCGCACGGATCCGTACAACAGCAAAGTGGTAATTTTTGTGTTCTTTCTCTTTTATCTGCAGACATTCTGTCCCTCAACTTAGTCCACTCAGCAGTTTCCTGCCTGGTTCTATCATGTGTGATCTCAGACAAGACGACAATTGGGAGACAGATCACTCGGAGGATTTTTCCCTGATGAACAGTCGCCTGGACTCATTCCGTGGCTCCAGCCTGGCCCAGCAGGTGTCCCCAGAAAGACTGGCCCGGGCCGGCTTCTACTTTACTGGCCATGCTGATCAGGTCCGCTGTTTCAGCTGCCAGCAGACTGTGGAAAACTGGTGCAGGGGAGACACACCTGCAGAGAGGCATAAGGAGGTAATCATAATAGAAATGGAAAAACACATGTGATTACATGTATTGTTTTCATTCTTTTCTAAATTGATAAATCATACTTTCCTGCTTTTACAGGTTTCCCCAACATGCAGATTTCTCAGCTGCACCCACCGCACCGGTTTTAACCCGCTTTATGATGCCACACTGATTAATGGTTCCACCTACAATGAGGAAGCAGAGGACATGGAATATCGTTTGAGAACAGGAGAGGTTGTTGATGAGTCCACTTACCCAATGGCCCCTCACATGAGGAGTGAGGAGGCCAGGTTTAAGACCTTCTCTTCTTGGCCTTCTAGTGCTCCTGTGAGACCCCGAGATTTGGCCCAAGCCGGCCTCCACTACATAGGGGAGAGCGACCGGGTGCAGTGTTTCTGCTGTGGTGGCATGTTGGGCGGCTGGGAAGCAGGGGACATCGCATGGGGAGAACACGCCAAACATTTTCCCTACTGCTTCTTCATCCTTGGGCACGATGTGGGAAACATCCCATTCCAGGGGGGTATGGAGGAGGAGGAGTGCAGCAGCAGTCAAAATGCAAGCACTCGTGTCCAAATGGGGAGATTTGAGGAGAGGCTTGGTAGCTTTGCAGGCGTGCAGCACCCTATAGACCCAGAGAGGCTTGCCAGAGCTGGCTTCTACAGCACAGGTAGAGCACTGATGGACTACAGAAAGCACAAGCAACATTTCAAAACTAAAGCAATATTTTGTGAGATTAAATTGTGTGTGTCCTCACAGGAACTGGAGACAAGGTGTTGTGTTTCCGCTGTGGTGGAGGTTTGAAAGGCTGGCAGCCTGAAGAAGACCCTTGGGAAGAACATGCCAAACACTACCCTGGGTAAGAACAAACAACTTTGATGTGTTCCCTCTTCTTATGCCATTTGCTTTTGTTTTAATACAATTATATGCTTGTTTGGGTTTTTTAAAATCAGATGCAGCTTCCTGTTGGCAGAAAAAGGACAAGAATTTGTCAGCAACATCCAGCTACAAGAACCACGACGAAACAGAGCTGTAAGCACTCAGTGCTTTTACATGCACTTAAGTATCCAAGTTGTTGTTGTTGACTTTGTAATCTGATTTTATAAATTTCATGTAAACTAGAAACCAGATTTATTTAATCAGGATAACTGTGTAGTAAAACCAGGTGAATACTTGATTCCCTGAACAATGATAGGCTTAATTTATTTTCTAACCATGTGTTTACATGTTGCACATGTGAGCCGCAGGACAGAAAAAAATGTTGCTGTAACAGCAGTGTGTTTGGATAAAAAGAAACCTCATTACTCATAGTGGTACTACGTTGTGTACGAAATATTTTATTCCTGTAATTTTTCACAGGTGAGTATTTGGACACATACACACAGAAAGGGAACTCTTAAAATATACCAGATTAGAAATATAATATTTTGGTGTTTAACCGGACTGATGTACATACAGGGTTTTAGTATTCGGTTGGACAAATGATGAAATTAATTATAATACTTATTACTGAACTGTTTGTTATACACTTTACAAACATACACCACGGTTCAAAATTTTGGAATCACCTGCCACTAAAGCTTAACTGAGAACAGTCAGATCACGCTGTATTTAAAAAAATTTTTAAACACAATTCTCAACATTATGATCACGTGTAACAATTTTGTAAGACCAAACTGTGCATTCCTGATGGCTGCTCCAACTGGATATTGAAACGTAACTGATGTAAACATGTGTGTATCACATTTACAGCTAGATTTCTTCTTGAGTTTTGGTGTGGATGTGAGTTTAAGCAAAGATCATGGAAGTAAATTCATCTGTTTATTGTACTAATGTATCATTACAACTATGCTATGTTTAAAAGTACTCCAGAGTAGTCTAACGGTAATGAAAAATTAAGTTATTCGATGAAGATCTAGGGTCACCTATAATTTTCTGGACTGGAAAACAGCCAGCTAGCCCTGGAAAAAATGGTTCCAACAGCATTCTCCGCTGTCATGTGACACTGGGTATATCGACTAACTGGAAGTTTTAATCCTTTAATTATTCTTATGGGGCCAAAACTATTTTTTTTTTATTTGAGTTATTTTGAAGGTAACCATGACCCTGTTTCTTTCCAGGCTGCAAGTCATCAGAATGGATTTTCAGGAGATAGGAATGGTAAACAATTATTTTTTACATTTGACTACCCCTGTTTGAGCATTTAATAATACTAAAAGAAAATGCCACAGCATTTGTTTGTGTACACTCATGTTTCCTCTTTGTGTACAGAGGTGCTGCGGTCTGCCATGGCTCAGAAGGCCATAGAGATGGGTCTGGATCCCAGTGTGGTAGAAAGGACCACCCTGGAGAAAATCGGTAGGACGGGCTCCGGCTACTCCAGCCTGGAAGCACTTATGGAGGATTGTCTTAACAACACACCACTGAGTGATGCAGCTGAGTCACAGGAACAAGGTACTGTTCCTCCTGTACACTGAACCAGGCGCATGTCATAAACACACACCAATGTTGATTACACAAAACAGAGCCTGGGCAGCTGTGATTTAAATATGAGCAAACACATGTTGATCTTTTTATTACTTTTTCTTCTAGACGAGGACCCAATGGAGAAACTACGGAAGCTGCAGAGGGAGAAACAGTGCAAAATATGTATGGACAGAGATATTTGCATCGTCTTCATTCCGTGTGGTCATCTGGTCTCTTGTAAGGAGTGTTCAGTGTCACTCCCTAAGTGTCCAATCTGCTGTGCATCCATAACACAGAAGATCAAGACCTATATTGCATAAGGGAATCACAGTAACTTGCCAAATGCCAATGCTGCTTTCACACTATCTTTATTATATTTTATTTTAATATTAAATGTAGATAGCCTGTAAAATATATATATATATACACAGTATAAGAGGACTGTGTTGTTTGTATGTGTATGAGAATGAAAGAATATTTTCACAATGACTGAGATGGTAAATAGCTGATACTGAGATGAGATAATATTATAAATAACTGGTGTTGATTTTCTTGATTTTCATTAATGAGGTCTGAAACCTGTATACACACACTAAAGGCTAAAACCCAATTTTGCAACACTATTTCCTGCCAGAGGTGCCTTTCTCTAGGTTTAATACTTGTGTTTCTTTTTGTTGTTTTATTTTGGACATTTACCACAGTTTAGTTCATGAGGTGTAATATCAGTCAGTGTCTCTCCCTCTCTATTTTGTCCTGCATACTGAATGTTTAAGACTTGGTTTTCTCAATGGTGGCTGCTCTGTATAGAAATGTATAAAGGTAGTTCAGTAAATCCATTAAGAGTTCGCTTTACAACTGACAAAATCGATTCTAGGCTAGGGCCTGCAATTAATCAGTGTGGTTTGAAATTAGTTTACCATTCCATCATGCAATCTGTCTGTATGTCTTCAAGAGTGAATAAATTTTAATAACTGGACTTGAAACATGTTTCTCTTTGATTACTGCTACATTTAGCCCTTTTTTAAAAGGTTGTATTTGGAGTTTTCGAAAACACAAACTCAGGTCAAGGGTTTGTGTAGCTTAAATAATATGAATATAACAAGTATTTAGAATTTTCCATATGAATTAGACCATATAGAATTTTATCAGCTAGAAACCTGGACAGTTTGCTAAGACCTTCTGTGGATATCAATATCTCAAACACATTTTAGATATAGAAATAGATATTGATAACCTACATGAATTCTCAGCCGATAGATAGATGGTGGCCAAATTAAAATGTATATAAATGAATCATTTTAGTGATCGGTTCTCAAACAATGGAAGGAAGTTACACTGTAACGGTAATGAGATCTTAATGACATTCTCAATTCGTTTTCCCTTGTTCAACACTAATCAGAGGGAGATAGATTTAAGTCAGTATTTTATTGAAATAGGTCAGACGTCTGCACTTAATTGTCATTCGCTTGGAAGAGGACAAAACACCGAGAAGTGGCATTCTTCAGCTGTAGTACTTGTCAGTGACCACTAGATGTCAGATCAGCAACGGTGTATCTAACACGGGCATTGTGGCCGCTAGGTGGTAGCTCTGCACCAGGATTTCCTCCTCCCAGGTCGTCGAAACAACAAACCGAACTACGGAGCAAGCGGGGTGAGAGAACGTCCGAAACCGCCTCTGACCGCGACTTTTAAACTCTTTTTACAGATTTGTAGTGGAATTCAGACGGAGGCTGGATAAGTATAGTTAAAGTTACGATTCTGCCGGGACTACATTTCACAACAAGGTAAGTTAGCTGTAAAATGGCGGAGAGCTATCTGGAAGTTAGTTGATTTGTATTTTGCTAGCCGTCTCGCTAGCCAGGCTAGCGCTAATGTTGGATGAGCCCAGAGCGCGGATGTCTGCCTGAACCAAGTCGCTTCGCTAGCTCGCGGTACATGGCTACTTCGGTTGTTAGCAGGCTAACGAACTGGATTTTGGCCACAGAAACGCAAAATATTTAGTTCGTAGCCAAAAGAAGCGTTTTATTGTTTCAAGCGACTTAGTTGCACTTTATATATTTGTAAACAAAGTGTTTGTTGCTTATGCAATACGGTACTGGAACTCCCGAGGCAAGATGGAGGACGCAAGGACGTGATGTTTTTTTAGGTAACGTTAGCATTAGCTGTTAGCATAGCTAACTACCGAGAGTTATTATCAGCTCGTTAATTGTCGCACCTCCGTTTTGATTATTTGCTTTATCTTCGGGCATGCACTGGACGTGACCGTTGTGTAGACAGAAGGCAGTTTTTGTCTTTGGAAACGTTAGTATTGTGTTCTAGCCGAAATTAGCATGTGCTAGTACAGTAGGGCTTGCGTTGTTTTGTTATTATGATCCAACTACGGTAGCGTTAGTAAACGCTGGCGTGTTCTCGATATCTAACGATGAGGCATTGCTCAGGCCGCCCTTGTTCGGCAAATCGAAGTTTTTTCATAATGAGTATCGTAGGCTTACTTTATTCAATTTCAAGTAGCTGACGCTTGGGAAAAGACGCCAAAACCTCGGTTGCGTAGCTAGTGGCGCTAGCACTAGCAGCGCACCGGCGTCAATTTTGACAGGCGCCGACGAAGAGCGCAGCCGTGTCGGCGTGGTTGGAGGGAACTGAGCCGGTAGTTTGTGCCATAGTTGACTTGCAGATATCCACACTGTTGGGTTTCAGAATTTCGTCTTATGTAAAATCGTCTTGTCTCGCTTCGCAGGAACAAGTTTATGAGATACACTGGCCGATTTGGCGCCACTTTTTCAGTCTACACCCATAGAATCCCGTCGTCTTGTCATGCAGTAACGTTATCCCCTCGCTATCACGGAAATAGGCACGTTAACAGTTTCATAACGATAAGCCAATAAATATCCCAGTTAAGTTTAATCTCACTAAGTCGTAACTACCACATACATAATGCTGATGTTGCACGACTCTACGCTGACTGTGAAGTCGTGGGGGATTTTACAGTGGTCTTTATTTATTGATTGTGTACAATTTGTGTTTGGTATGATCTCTGATTTAGCATATATAGGCCATCGTGTGCAGGGTATTGATAGAGAGGATCCTATGACTAACGTTACATCATTTTTTTTGTTGTTGTAACTACTCACTTCTCATAAATGCTGTTATAATTTAAGAATGACACACTTGCATGTCACCACTGCGTGTACTAGGACTGGAGACTTGCCTACAGCACCCAAAGGGGCTATATGATGGGTGGAGTTTAAGTTTGCCTTTTCAAGACTGAACAGTTGTCCCCCAAGTACTTTTATTGACTCCCCTGTCTGCTGTTCAGACATTTACATTGTCCCTGAATTACGGACAAAGCGAGAACCCCGATTTCAAAAGTTTCTATGCTCTTCCCTTTGATGTATGTGCCACCAATTTACACATCACAGCCATGCCATAGTTTCTCTGTGGCCTGCAGTATCTTGTTGATGTTGATACTGGCTTTCGATTGGTTGAGATGTTTGTGGGGCGGATAGTCCACTTCCATATTTGGTCATTGAGGAAGATACTCAATGTTCCTTGCGTGACGTTGTCTGTAAACCGAGGGGAGCAGAGAAAGAGAGGGAGCCAATGGCCAGACAGCTGAGCGTGACAGGAGCGTTTGTGTCCGCCCCCTGTTACCATGTGAAACCCTTTTTTTTTTTTCTTGAAAGGCATCAAAGAAACACTCGCTCACTACAGAGGATGTGATTTCAGTGAACATACACACCTTCGATGTTTGCTTCTGCAGCATTGTTTCTGCTGTGTTGAAATGTGAAATAATACTGTTTGTGTAGCTCTCTAAATTACTGTGCTTCATATTCTAGGTCACATGCTACATCCCCTGTCTTGTATTTTCTGAGGATCTCAAGCCAGTCATAAGTTGAAGTTATCCAGAAGATGTTACAGAAATGATAGCAGCACCAGAAATACCATCAGAGTACTCCTATACTCAGTAAGTGCTTGCTTCCACTCAAATTGTAAGGTTGACATTTATTGGAGTTTTCATTCTAATATTTGCTTGTGTCTACTAGGGACACAGACACCCGATTTTCTTCAGACACAGACTTCTCTGAGGATCCTGATGGAAGGAATCAAACTTTGGCGAAAGGAAAGGTATTGAAAGCACACAATGCCCTCTACCCTTGGTTTGGATCAGGATATCCTGATCATATGACACAATATTGGATCATTTTAGTTTTAGATGTTTGTGACAAGTATGTATAATTAGCTTTGTCTTCTCTTAATCTCTGTGAGGATTCCCACACTGAATTATTCTTTATGGTCTTCTCTTCTGTTCCAGGGTGGGAAGAAGGGGAAGAAGGCGGCAGGGGAGAAAGGCAAAGGTGGGAAGGGAGCAGGCCGGATAAATGGCCACCACCAGGAGAATGGCATGGAAAACATGATGCTGTTTGAGGTGGTGAAGATGGGCAGGAGTGCAATGCAGGTATGATTGGCAGGATCTTTGAGATTGCAATTTAGTAAAAAAAAATCTGATTTTTTTTTTTTTGTGTGTTTGCTTTTTCTATTTTTTTCCCTTTTTGTATGAATAACCAAATGGTCTCCTACAGTCTAAAGTGGTCTCTGATTTTTAAATTTGCTTCTATTTTCCTGCAGTCTGTTGTTGATGACTGGATTGTCGCTTACAAACATGACAGAGATGTTGCTTTACTAGATCTCATCAATTTCTTCATCCAGTGCTCAGGATGTAAAGGTATGTTTGTTTGAGTTATCCTGCTCCATGATTGACCCTTTATATTATATAAGGGAAAAAATTTGGATCTTAGTGCTCCCTCCTTCCAGGTAGGTCTTCTGGACCATTTAGTAAATCGTCTTCTGTCTCATCTCTCTGTGTTTATCAGGTGTGGTCAGTGGGGAAATGTTCCGTAACATGCAGAACTCTGAAATCATCCGACGAATGACAGAGGAATTTGACGAGGTAACTTCACTTCATATATAATAATTACATGGTCAATTCTTTCGTCAATGCATTACTGATGATGTTCCCTCTGTGGCTTCTGTAGGATAGTGGTGACTACCCTCTAACCATAGCAGGACCCCAGTGGAAGAAGTTCAAATCAAGCTTCTGTGAATTCATTTCGGTGTTAGTGCGCCAGTGTCAATACAGTATCATCTATGATGAGTACATGATGGACACAGTCATCTCCCTTCTCACCGGACTATCAGACTCCCAAGTCCGAGCCTTCAGACACACTTCAACACTGGCAGGTAAGACGATCTGTGTGTGTGTGTGACATTTGAATGTCAGTGCTGATTTGCAGTAATTGGCCTGTTCTTCAAGCACAGAGCTAGCCAGCTAGGTTAACTCTGGGGGCACAGTACCCCTGGAAAAGCTTTTGCTCTATGTGCTTAATTTTAGTGCTCTCACACATTTTAAGTGTTCAACTCTTGAAGGTTGATGGAGGATAGCTCAGTAGGATTTCAGTTGAACAGAAGAGGTTAAAAAAAATCAAAATCAAAATCAGTGCAGACGCTGAGCAGCTTTCTCCTGATGATTTCAAATATTTTGAACTGTAGAAACTACACCTGCATAGTGTGAAGTTTTACATTGTCAGGACGTTTTACGTCTTCACAGGACACTGTCATTAATGAAACTTCTTTTGGTCATCCAAAACATCTATTTCTGTAGTGTTATTAGTAATGTGCAGAATGAATATAACCCCTGATAAAGCCACTAAACGCCCATGGCAGACCGACACGTGAACGATTTATTTTGCCTCATTGGACCTCCTTTTAGTTTTGTAGCACTGGTAAGAGCGGAACACCGTACACTTTTATCATTGGCTTAGATTGTGTACAAATGAAAAGCAGCATAGCTGGATTTACCCGCTAAAAGAAAAATGCAATAGACACTTGGCAGGGTCATATCATGTGCTCAACAAAAACCACTGGCATGCAGAACATGCAGCCAATATCATCTACAGCATTGTTCATTTTACAACAATGGTTATAATTGAGTAGGTGTGACCACTGAACATTCATGTATTGTGCAGTGTAGGAAGCCATCTTCACCTGTAAGTGTTCACCTCTGACTTGATTTTGTGGTTTTTGTTTTGGTGTCACCGCTGGTTGTGGCTGCCAGCTTGAAGCAGGGCAGTTGGTACAGAGCTATTTAAGATGGTACCCTGTTTTTAATGTTTTCTCACTGCAAGCAGGTGAGGTAAAGAATATACTGGATGCAGCTAAAGGTGGTGTGATTTCGATTCTTAGAGTCAACAAACTCCATAAACTATGTAATTTGAACATAGTTTAATCTGAGGTCTAATTAGTTAAAAGACAAAAGGATAACACTTTCTCAATTATTTTTTCCTGATTACAGATAAATAATTTTCAATTTCCCCATATTTTATCTGCTTTCAACGTTTGGTCACTGAAACATCTTGATTTGGTCAGCGGCTAGTTTATGTCTTACACTCATGAGACTATAAACAAA
Organism: Pagrus major; assembly: GCF_040436345.1. Lineage (NCBI taxonomy): Eukaryota > Metazoa > Chordata > Actinopteri > Spariformes > Sparidae > Pagrus > Pagrus major. Next base: position 19,335,268 of record NC_133232.1, on the reverse strand, counting down.
TACAAATTAAGTATAACAAGTTGGGAAAACTCACACGGCTAACAATATTATTAGTTGTTGCCTCTTCTTATTTCTGATGTTACTTGTGTTTTTGGCAGCCATGAAGCTGATGACAGCCCTGGTGAATGTAGCTCTCAACCTGAGCATCAACATGGACAACACCCAGCGCCAGTATGAGGCAGAGAGGAATAAAATTGTGGCCAAAAGGGCTAATGACAGACTGGAGCTGCTCCTGCAGAAACGCAAAGAGGTAAGAGTTGCCACACGGCAATTTGCTAGATTTGTTTTAAAGCACCTCTTACCCAAGCCACAAGCATTCAGACGAACACACACGTTGCATTATTCAAATTCTGACTGGAGTGTAGATGGTCCGTAGGGCTGCACAATTAATTGAAATATAATTAAAATTCCAATATGGCCAAGTGCAATATCCAAATCGCAGAAGCTGCAATTTTTGATACAGGTCAAATGTGTGACAAAACAGCATTATAATGAAGTCCTGGCCTACAAATCTTGTTCTCCTGATGTAAGAAAACATGTTTGTTTGGTACAGACTCTAACAAATGTCACATCATCAGGATTTTAGTAGTTTTTATTGAATTGTGAAAATAATGACTGTGATGCAAACATTATCATTTTCACTAAACATGAATCATATTGCACTTGAAATATGTCAAATATTTGCAGTATGATTTTATTTATTTATTTATCTTAATCACATCCTGCAGGACTAACTATCAGCAAATTCTGGCCAAATGCCGGAGATTGTTTAACAGTGGTTTATTGGGTTCATCAGCCAATGTGGAACAAACCAAGCTAGAGATAAGTTTTGCTTAACTTCGACAGAAAGTCAGAACTACCGACAGTTAATGTACATTAGTGTGCTCTCACTGTGATGTACATGCACTGATCTTTAATATCCTTTATGTAAAATAAATACCTATACAGAGTTATGGGAAATCTGTCGAAATAACAACAGTATTTGTTTGGGAATGCCACCTTCTTGATGCGAATCATGAAAGACACCTGCACACAGCCACCGTGCTACCCAAGCCAACCAGTCAAAGCAATATGTGTAAGAGTAAATAGTTGTGAACGACTCTAGCTTGTAACCATAATCCCCCCCATTTTTAGAACTGCAACACCTCTGCAGGTGGTAGACCCGCAGTGACTGTGTTAGTGCTGAGTGTTATTTAGCTAGCATTGTCAGTTTGTTAGGTTATATAACAGCAGGCCCCACCGGGCATCCATCTGTTAGTTCACTTCGGAGCCACACCACAGCATGGTGGCATAGTTAGCTGTCACACATGTCTTGTTACGTTAACAATGCCTCCTGGTCACCTCGTGTTGTAGCATTCTAGTCACTCAGGCTTTGTGTTTGACCGCATACATTTGCTCATGTGTTTTATTCTGCTCTTCATTTCAGCTCCAAGAAAATCAGGACGAGATTGAAAACATGATGAATGCGATCTTCAAAGGAGTGTTTGTTCACCGATATCGGTATGTCTTCACACAATGCACATCTATTTTCAAAACACCGTATCTTTGATATTGCTACAGAAGACTTTCTGTATTCTGTTTAACAAATACTCATGCAATGTTTTAACAGTGACTCGATAGCAGAAATCAGGGCAATCTGTATAGAAGAGATTGGAGTGTGGATGAAACTCTATAGCGATGCCTTCCTCAACGACAGCTATCTGAAGTATGTGGGATGGACAATGCATGATAAGGTGGGTCACATGAAGATTTCTTGACCTTTCTTTTTTTTTTTACATCGGAGTTTGTCTCAGGAGTGTATGGGCACGCACAGACTGCAATCTCCTTCACTCTCCTGTTAGTTTAGTTGCACCTGTTACTGTAGGATAACTTCAGTGTTATTATTACATGAAGTCTGGCAATGATGCATAATTCTCAGCAGTGCACAACATGAATCTGAACAGATGTGTAATCAGTCAGAATAAGTGAAAACACCCGTGTGGGTGTGCACAGTTGTTGAAGGTAAAATCAGTGATTCAGTTGCAAAGTGTAGTTACAAAGAGTCAGAACACAGGATTGAAACCTGCTGTTATTCCAGTTATTCCAGGTCTAATAGGCAAACAAAAATAAAAAACAGGTGCGTCTGCCTTTTTTTTAGTTAGTTTTAAGGTTAGTTTATTTCTAATACATGTTTTTGGTAAACACTGGGGAACATGTCTGTGTTTCAAGTTTGATCAGTTGAACAACCGTTTTTATTTCTTGGAGCATATAATTTACATATATTAAAAGTTACTGATTGCTGCTGCGTACTGCAATTATGCACTGGATAAATGGCTGTTTTGTAATTCTCTACTCCAGCAAGGCGAGGTACGTCTGAAGTGTCTGACAGCTCTGCAGGGTCTCTACTACAACAGAGAACTCAACGCTAGACTGGAGCTCTTCACCAGTCGCTTCAAGGTGAGCACCACCTGCTGGACAACTTAAACACAACACCTCCAACTTTACCGGTTCACACAAACACTGGGCTGATGCCCTGTGGACACACATTTGTGATTGAACTGACTAATCCAATTAATCCTTTTGACCAAATAACTCATGAAATCTGTCATCTCTCTCTTTTCACAGGACCGCATTGTTTCCATGACTCTTGACAAAGAGTATGATGTTGCAGTACAAGCAATCAAACTACTCACTCTGGTCTTGAAGTAAGTGACTGTGTTCTTGATGGAATATGATGTGTGTGGTTGTAGTCCCAGCTTTCAGGTTGTTTACCACATATGAGTGGGACATAGTCTTAATGTCAAGGACAAGCCCCTGTACACACCTATCAAGAATTACATCAAGTATATGTGTGCCAGCGGCAACTACTTTGGAACTTAAGTTGACTGTCTCTTTGTGTTTGTCTTTACAGTAGTACAGATGAGGTGTTGACCCCTGAGGACTGTGAGAGTGTCTATCACTTGGTCTACTCAGCACACAGGCCTGTCGCCATCGCAGCTGGAGAATTCCTCTTTAAGAAGTATGTCCAACATTAATCAAATATATCACTGAACAGGAGTCAGATCGGAATGAGTTCAGGAAAATTAATGCAGAGGCAGTTCGGGGAAGGAGGAGAATAACAAAGGGGACAAGTGAGAAATTAAAGAGTAATTTAACACCCCCCTGAAATCTTGTCTTTGCTGACTTCCAGTGAATAAATATTTTACCTTGCTGATATGAGGTACAGGTGGACTTAAGCTGGAAAAAACACTGTCTTTCTACCAAGTGTTGAGTCACTCTTAAAGATTATTAATTCGAGACTACAAATTGTTTCGGAAAACACATTTATTACTTCTGTGTGCATGCAAACTTATCTTTGTGGCTTTTGCATCAGTGTAAGTTTTTCTCATGTTCACCTCAACATAAACTCCAAGTGAAACTCAGGAGTCAAGTTTGTAAGTCAATCAACGGCTGCTCTCTGAAGTTTAATTTTACAATTCAGTCAGTTAATGCTTAGCTTATGTTGTGGCAGTTTTAATTGTGCAGATATCTTGCTGCTTTTAGGAAATGCAGCTGGAGGATTATGTGGGCGTTTTGCTTCTGTGTGATACCAAACTAATGATTAATATTCTTAAAGATTGTTCAGCCAGCGGGAACCAGAGGAGGAAGGGGCCCCCAAGAGGAGAGGCAGACAAAGCCCCAACGCCAACCTCATTAAGACCACTGTCTTCTTTTTCCTGGAGAGTGAGGTATATTATCAGGCTAATTTCCTTAACTGTCACACACAGGTTACAATTTCTGATAGAATTTTAAGCAAGCCAATCAGCCATCCTTCATCTGCGTGAATGTCTCTCTTTAGCTCCATGAGCATGCAGCCTACCTAGTGGACTCCCTCTGGGAATGTGGTGCAGAGCTACTGAAGGACTGGGAGTGTATGATCAGCTTACTGCTAGATGACCCATTGCCAGGAGAGGAAGGTATGGCACTGGTTCCTCACAAGCCTATGTCGCAGAGCACAAATGTGACATTGATCATTCTGATTCTTATGTGTGTTCTTATGTATTATTATTTTTTTCTCCAGCTCTTACAGACAGACAAGAGACGGCGTTGATTGAAATAATGCTGTGCACTGTACGCCAGGCCTCTGAATGCCACCCACCTGTTGGAAGAGGCACAGGGAAAAGGGTAAGAAGGGCTAGCACACTTTCAGAATTAGACCAAAATTGGTTTAAGGGTGAGTCAGGTATTGCCTGACTGTCCGTGGATTGTCACACTGACAGTTATGTTGAAAATTGATCACTTAACTTGAGTCCTGAGTGAGTGCAAGCTGAATCCAAAGACTGTTCAAACATTCCCTTCTCACAGCACTTGCACAGTTAATATGCCCTTAAATAACTGTGCTCCAGCCATTATAAATGCTAGTCATGTATCTGATTGTTTTTCAACCTTTGCTTACTTCTTTGCTGTGTGTGACAGCTGTGTTTGCAACATGGAAAACATTTTCGTAGATAAAAGGATTGTTCTCTACACATGGTTGATTATGTTTGTGGAGTGTCACATAGAAATAGGTTTGATTTTTTTGAATATATTAAATACTGACAGTGATGAATATGCTGCAATGTTTTGTGCTTATGTTGACACACTCTTTCTGTGATGTCAGGTTTGAGATAACAGCCTGCAAAACATTTTGCAATATTCGACTTTTTATAACCAGTGAAAAGCTGAGGTGTAGCTATAATTTGCCTCTTGACTGTTCTATGTACAAAATCTGACATTCCGACTAATTAACGTTAAAGTCTGTGAAGATTGTGAGATGAATCCTACATTATTTCTTATTGGATTTAACTGTTGGAGCTTGCTTTTGTCTTTAAATATGTATTTGAAAACTGCAATTGAGGCCTGTTTCAAGAATGGGGTTTATTGAAATAACAGGATAAGTTTGAATTCTGTTAAATGTGATCATTTTTGCACATGGCAAAAAAAACAGCTGAGGTTAAAATAACCAGAAATAGCCTGGTTGAAGAGTAAACTGTACAAAATGTTAAAGAGTAGACCTTTTCCCTACACGAACACAAACTACTTGTGAAGACAAGCATCTAACTTTCTGATTCCCTGATCAGGTGATGACAGCTAAAGAAAAGAAGACTCAGATGGATGACAGAACCAGAATGACTGAGCTGTTTGCTGTGGCTTTGCCCCCTCTACTGGCCAAGGTTTGTTATATCCATTCTGTGTTTCTAACCAGCACTCCTCTAAAGCGCTGCTGGCTTCAGGTGTGTATTATATTATGTTCAATGTTTGTTTTACAGTACGCTGTGGATGCAGAGAAGGTGACTAACTTGCTGCAGCTGCCTCAGTTCTTTGACCTGGAAATTTATACTACAGGACGTCTGGAGAAGGTAGGACAGTCGTCAGACAAACTCGATCAGTTAATTTAACACAATATCAAATGGGTTTATTTTCCTCATTGACTGCAGTCTCACATGATGTGTCACTCTTTCTCTCTCTAATCCAGCACCTGGAGTCCCTGCTGCGTCAGATCAGGGAAATTGTGGAGAAGCACACAGACACTGAAGTTTTGGAGGTCTGCTCCAAGACTTACCATGCCCTCTGCAATGAGGAGTTCACAATCTTTAACAGGGTGGACATTGCCCGCTCCCAGCTGCTAGATGAGCTGGTGGACAAGTTCAACAGGCTATTGGAGGATTTTCTACAAGAGGTAGGAGTGACAAGATGCACATGTATGCACACTTAATCATGCATGTTTGTTCTCCTTTATCTTTTATTAAAGTGGACCTAATCCTCTTACACCCAACAGCTCTACTCCTTCATATTATCACCACCATGTTTGCCTTTTGACGTTATGCATTGTTGCCTGAACACCTCAGGGCAAAAGTAACTAAATGGTCACAGTAAATTTCACAATAAACAATAAACTTTGATTGAGCTTCAAATTGGATTCCAGTCTCAAACTGTCTATTAAGAGCTGCAACATGTCTTCGAAGTCGTTTGTGTTTTACAATTTTTTTTGAATAATTAGAACTTACCTTTATAAGGATGTCAAACTTTAATGCATCTTCACACACTAAGAAATTTCTCACACTGTTTCACATACAGATATATTTCAATTTTATCTGAAGAATCTGAAAAACTTGCATTCATATCTGTTCCAGATGATTCGGTCTTTATCAGATGAGTAAATATCTTGATGAAATGTCTCTTTTCCAGGGTGAAGATGCTGATGAAGATGATGCATATCAGGTTTTGTCAACTCTAAAAAGGATCACAGCATTTCACAAGTATGAAATTTATTCTTTCTTGAGAACGTGTTCATTTTCTTCATATCCCCCCTTTACAGTTAAAAAAAAAATTGTACCCGTGATTCTGTGCACGTGTCTAAAACTGACTAAGACTTTGTCCTATCTGTTACAGTGCACATGACCTGTCGGGATGGGACCTCTTCACCAGCAACTTTAAGCTTCTCAACACAGGCATAGAGAATGGAGACATGCCTGAACAGGTTATTAATTATACACAGGCACCAACTGTTACATGACTCAAAAAATATCAGTTTTTCATGTGTGCTGATAAATTTTAACCCATCTGATATAAAATGTTTTCTTGTGAGCAGATAGTCATCCACTCACTGCAGTGTACCCACTACGTGATCCTGTGGCATCTGGCCAAGTCATCTGAGGGCAGCTCCAGGAAGGTGAGGCCTCCTTAAGACAAACCAATTATCCCCGTACTCTTTATATCTCCCTACATTCTCTGCACTGTTTTGAATTGCATACGTGAGTGGAAGTCTGCCGTTAAAAGATTCCTCCTTTTTTTTTTTTTTTTTTTTTTAAACAAAAAAAAATATCAGGATGACCTGGTGACCCTGAGGAAGCAGATGAGGGCATTCTGTATGATGTGTCAGCGCTACCTCACCAATGTCAACACAGCTGTCAAAGAACAGGTGACACAAACACGACTACAGCAAATCTACATGTAGTAGTAAAATCTGCTTAAAAACAAAACAAGAGAAGGGCATAACGTTTAAAATGGCAGTCATCAACAATTAAAAATATTTCTGTAAAACCCATTTACTCTTAAGAGGTTTGCTGCCATTCATTGCAATCACAGTGGATTGTTCAATGCATAGCTCATCTTTCTTGCCAGTATGTGATGAAAAAAACTTTTTGCTGAAGCCATCTATGCCTCACAACTGATGTAAGAAGTCTAACTTTCACAAACCCATAAGGTGCCCTTTTATAATTACACTAAGAAACCTAGATTAAAACTTATGTGCAAGGAGTCCATTTGTATTGCACTTACACATGCTGAGTTTTTGTCCTAATTTCTCCTCTCTCTCCTCCTCCAGGCATTCACCATCCTGTGTGATCTCCTGCTCATCTTCAGCCACCAGATGGTGTCCGGAGGCAGAGAACACCTGGAGCCTCTGGTCTATTCCCCAGAGGACTCGCTGCAGTCCGAACTGCTCTCCTTCATCCTGAACCATGTCTTCATAGACCAGGACGATGACACAAATAGCACGGGTACAAATGCAAATGTGTAGTTCAAGCAGCTCATTTACTTTCTCCTCTGCTCCAATAGGCAAGGAGAGCAAGTTAAAGGATGGTTTTTCAAATTCAGTATACAGCCTTTAAACTGTCACCTATTTTTTTTGTCGACCAGATGGGCAGCAGGACGATGAGGCAGTAAAGATTGAAGCTCTGCACAAGAGGAGAAACCTCCTGGCTGCCTACTGTAAACTGATCATCTACTGTGTGGTAGAAATGAGGACTGGAGCAGACATCTTTAAACAGTACATGAGGGTAAGTTGAAGTTGAAGCTTTTAAAAACATTAAAAATGCAGTTGTACATTGTAGCTATTAACCAAGGAGGACTGTGCAGGAGCAACACATGGTTTTCATAGACATCTGCTACTGCAGGGATTAACACAGTCTGTTTTACATTAATGACATGATAATTAACTGACGTATACAGTGATGATTTTTCATTTTCCGGTAATTTTTGCTTTTTCTTTGCAGTATTACAATGATTATGGTGACATCATCAAGGAGACTATGAGTAAGACTCGGCAAATCGACAAGATTCAGTGTGCCAAGACACTCATCCTCAGTCTGCAGCAGGTCGGTTTACACACTTGCTAATTTATTAATTCTAACAATAGTTCTGACCCTTGTCTATGAGATTGTTGATCTGTTGTTTCACACCTCTCTCCCTGCTAGCTGTTCAATGAAATGCTGTCGGAACTGGGTCATGGGTTCGATCGCTCCTCCTCTGCGTTCTGTGGAATCAAAGAGTTGGCCCGTCGTTTTTCTCTAACCTTCGGTCTCGACCAAGTCAAAACCAGAGATGCCATTGCGATGCTGCACAAGTAAGACTTCATTCTGCTGTTAATACAGTGCATTGCTCTTCTTGCATTTTTGGCCTTGTATCTGGGAACTGTCATGTTGGACAAATTACTCCTTGAATACTGTGTTTCCTTTTCCTGTGTTATTTTTTCCTCTGGATTTCGGAGAGTATTAAGGGATAATATGTCGCAGTTTTGCCTGTTCCCATGCATCGAAAGTGTTGTAGAAAATCCTAAAAACCAAAAAAAAAACTAAGTGAGCAACCCACACACTAATCAGAAGAGCTGCACAAGATGTTCCTTGTTATCTCTTTTTAATTGAGTGTACAAAATCAGACATGTGAATTATTGGATTACAATCTCAGTCAGGTTCCAGGAAAGCCGATGTATGCACGTTTGCTATGTTAGCTTGGGTATCCGCTACAGTTGTGCACCATATGGGCACACTATGTAATGTGATATGCTGGGTGTGCAACTGGTGTTAAAGTAATGAAAGACAGGCTAAAGATTCTGCTTTGTGTCCATCTACCATGTAAAATGTTTAAACTTTCAAAGTGTTAAAGCAAAGCAGTATATTATACCTCAATGTGACACGACTGCTGGGTGTAGACAAGTGCAATACACAGTGATGCAGTGTACGCTCATAAGTGTTACAAAACTATAAAGGTCAAAATAATTAGGATTTGTATTTTAATAAGAACCAGATATCTTTGGTTTGGAACCTGTTTAATTACGAAGAACTCATTCAAACTTGACATACTAAGTTTGATTATCAACATAAGTCAGATTAATATCCAGTATTAATGAAGGTTTTATTATAACCACAATATCCATGGTTTCAAGGAGATTTGTGGTTTGACTGTCAGTGTTAACACACTTCTCTGCCCTGCTGAAAAACATTCTGAGGGAAACCAAAGAATGTTAATGACTGTTTGACACAACTTTTGTCAGTTTCATTACAGACTTTGCGTCAACTGTGTCCCTATAACCAATTCTTTATCTCTGCTAACAGTGTGTTATTCTTCTTTCTGTCTCTGCATCTCCCAGGGATGGTATCGAGTTTGCGTTTAAGGATCCTAGTCCCCAGGGAGAAGGAGGCCCTCCCCTCAACCTGGCTTTCTTGGACATCCTCAGCGAGTTCTCCTCCAAGCTTATGAGACAAGACAAGAGGACTGTGTAAGTTTTTTTTTTTTTTTCTACTTAGCTGATGGGTATGGGGGGCTTCAGTGTCTCAGTGTAACAGGTGTTTGTGACAACTGGTGCAACTGGTGGTTCTGATGCGTGAGTGGTTGAAGTGAGGCCTCCAGTTGGAATGTGCACCTGGTTTTGTGTGTAAAGTTCATTCTTTGCATGGATGTATGAGTTTGTTCATCTTGTCTGTGTGACCTTCTGCTTCTCCCCAGCCACATGTACCTGGAGCGCTTCATGACGTTCCAGATGGCACTGCAGCGAGAAGACTGCTGGCTCCCGCTCATCTCCTACAGGAATTCCCTGCAGGCTGGCGGTGATGACGATACCATGTCGGTGATGAGTGGCTATTCCAGCAGAGGCTCCTCCATCCGCTCCAAGAAGATCAAGCCTCCTGTTGCTACAGCTGGAACTTCAGCAGCCAAGAGGAAGCTGCCAGAAGGTATCACACGCACAGGAATCAGAAAAATTGGCTTTGGGTTAATTGTAGTGTGGTTCAGTTAATGCAGGCAGCCTCAAAACTTGCAGTTTTCTATTGTGACCTATAAACACCAGTCAGTTCAAACTACTCAACACCTGCCAGCGGGCTGAGAATAGGTCTCGATGAGAACCACATAAATTACAGTGGAGCTCAGCATTGATGTTACAAAAGCAGGGTTGGAGCCCAGATTAACCCAAATGCGTTCCTAGCAGCCTGGCTCAGCTGATGGGAGAGGAGATTAAACGGCAGATGGTGGGAAAGAGTCAAACTGCTCCTTACCAAACACACAGTCACTTAAATTAATCTTTGTATATGTATGTCTGTGGGTTTGCTTATGACCAAGGATGTCTGTAGAATATTTAATTATGAAATGGATAAATCATTCCATTTACATGGTAGCAACATGCAGTGCCTAGTGGAAAAAACATCAGTACAGGATTATAGTGCGGTCAAAATCAAATTGGTTTTGGTGGTACTTCCTCGCATTTTGATGGGGTTGCCACCGCTTTTCTTAGTTTTGGATTTCACTGTCAGAATTATTTCTGGTGTTCTCTCCTTAATCGTGAATCTTAAACCCCACCTTCTATGTAAGGGCAGACCTCTGGGTACACTGGGTGTACAGTCATCACCACCCAGTACTGTGTTCCATATCCTTTGGGAATATGCCAAATTTGAATTCAGAAACACAATACCAATATTCTGCATCTCTTTAAACCTCATGTCCTTGTTTTGAAACTCATAGTTCATATTTAAGGGATTTTGTTAACTTGGGCAAAGTGTTGGGCCCTCAGAATAAGCATGTGCATGTTTGCCGGGACTTTCTCTAACACTTTGGCCCCCTCCTTTCCAGAGGAGAGCAGCAGCAGCGAGGTGTGGCAGCAGAGCATGCAGACCCCAGTCATGTTGCCGTCCCCGCACCTCACCTCCACTGCCATGCGAGACCCCAAGAGGGGTCGTGATGACAGCTTCATGGGGGTCTATCCCCTTCCTCACGACCAGCAGCAGCCCCACCAACACCCACAGCACCATCAACAGACGCCTCAGCACCACCAGACACCCATGGATTACAAGTATGCATGCCCCACTGTTGCATTCCTGAGGTGTAACGATGCAGTCACTTCAGTTTGGTACAATACACGTTACAGGGGGTCACGGTTCAGTACATACAAGATATGTTTAACAAAGTTTAAATGTCACTGTAGATTATTTAAGTCCTTCATGGGCATAACATGAAAACTAAACCATTTTCAGGTTTCACCTTTTTTTTTCCCGTTCAGTTTGCATTTTAAATTTCAGTGAAGAATCCAACGATTAACACCATGGTTGGCCAGATCACCAGAAACAAATGTTTTTCGTAACAATGATTACCATGAAAGTTGCTGGGACCTTTACGGTTCACTGTTAATTTATGTCATTAGTGTTCACTCTTGCTTTGAATGTATGTCTATTAAAAGAAGTTCCTTTAGGGGGGCATGATTAATATGGAGATTTCTTTCAGCTCCATGGTGTACACATAAAACCTTTTCTACACTATTAGCTTCCACAGTCCAACATTAACGTTTCTTCTCCTCATTTGCCGCGTTGCCCCAGCATTTCAGAAACTCTTTAATGACCATTTTATTTTAATTAAGTATCTGTTATTTCCTTACGTCTTAATGCTTCTGACCACAAGATTTTATAAAGATATCTAGGCCCGCATCCAGGCTCATCATTTAGTTCAATGGATTACTTATTCTCCGAGAATGGAATCAGAGGACTGGAATATGAGCCAAAATACATTAGGACAGGGTTCAATGTAATTTCCCATTTGCATGCTATTAATTTTGAGGGCAAACGGTAGCAAAATTCTTGTACTTAACAGCCTGCCAAATGTTGGCCCTACTGGGACGGTGACTGACTAGTTTATTTATCCAACCTGACTTTTCACAGGAGCTAGGCCAGTGAGCCATCTATATACTGTTGTTGTATCTGACATCCTACTGGTATCTCCAGTTAAATCACCAAATATATGCGGATTAAAATCATTGCTAATTATACGCTCTCGTGCATTCAGTTCCCAGGTGACGTGGATGCTGGCTCAGAGACAGCAAGAAGAGGCACGCCAGCAGCAGGAAAGAGCCATGAACTATGCCAAGCTCAGGACCAATCTGCAGCATGCTATGTAAGACACACGCACATCTGCACATAGATGTGCAAGTGAAAATGTAATGTAAAGCATGTTTCCATAATTATACAATGGTTTGTTTTAGCAGTCGTCGCGGCACTGGGCTTATGGAGGAAGATGAAGAGCCGATTGTGGAGGATGTGATGATGTCATCTGAGGGTCGTATGGATGACCTCAATGAAGGCATGGACTTTGACACCATGGACATTGATCTGGTGAGATACACATTTAGCTGAATTAGTGTTAATTCATTTTTACTTCAGTGTCCTGCGTTAGTCTCATACCTCACTCAACTATCAGACTGTCTCTGAAGATCAAATTACATTGATAGAAGACATATTACCTTTATTTAATACACCTCATAAGATTTCATTCTGAGGCAACATTATTTGCTGTTGTTTCTACTAATTTCACATCTGGTCGTAGCACAGTAAGGCCAGATGTTACATCTGGACATCCATTATGGTCTGGTGATTTTACAGTCACAATACCGGCTGCAAAGTCGAGCAGCGAGAAACAGTTACTCGAAATCTGATTCTAATGATGACATAATATTAATACCTCAAAACACGGAGGCGTCAAAAGAAATATCCAAAAGGCCTGAAATTCTCATGAAGCCCTGTATGTGCATAGCATGCTATCTGAGGCCGTCACCTAAGAAGTAGCAACCCAAAGACCCTGCCTGCGAGACTGCAGTGTAGGCATCATCAGGCATAATCAATTAAGATTTTTACTGCCAAATATCACAAATTTGTCTCAAGGGGCTTTACAAGTGTGTACAGCATATGACATTAGACTTTAGACCCTAGATTCACATAAGGAAAAAAAAACCCCAAAAAATGATTTAACAGGGAACAAATGGAAGAAACCTCCGGTTTAAAGACCAACAATCTTTTTTTTTCTTTAATCTATGTCTGTGTATGTGAAGGCAGCTCAGCACTAATCATTTTAAGTACCCACAATAAAATACTGTAGTCCTTTTTTGTTTTGTTTTATGGTAAATTGGTTTCCAGAATTTACCAGCCCCTCTCAGTTTTTCCATTCAGTTTGATTTTTATTGAAGCTCAACTAAGCAAGTTATCTTTTTCATGACCAAGATTATAATATATCCTTAATTTATTACATTTTTGTTACTGGTTTCGCATGAATTCTCTGCCTGCCTGGGGGGAAAACCAGTCAGTCATTTTATGAAAAGACTGCTTTGTTTAGCACACAACCATTATAATGAGCATCTTGTGTTGATTTTTGCATTTAACTTCAAAGTGAGCAAGGAAGACAAAAGGAAATGATCAAAGGAATTGCTGGCTCTGAGGAAGGGGATATCTGTCTTTTGGTTTTTAAAAAGATGATGAAAAATGTAATGTGTCAACAGGGCCTTGCAACTGTTGGTACAACATGAGGCAACATGACTAATTTATATGACCATTGAAGCCAACACCACAAAACCATGTATGATGAGTGTAAAGCCAGAATTAAATTTTATCCGAGACATTTGTCTATGTTGGATGCTTACGCTTGTGCTGCAGTCCATGAGAAAAGGTTCCAAATGTCATATTGAATCTACCAGAAAATTGAACAACTGGCCTGGTTTCTCTAAATTCACTCCAGTCGTTGTTTTGTGATAAATTCTTTCCAAATAGAGCTGCAGGAGTTCAGTGCTGCTGAAATTATGCCTCTCCTTTTTTTAATATCGTGTTGCACATTTAAAAAATCCATAATGTCAGAATGTTAATGTTTTATTCACAGTATCGTTCACCCCTAATTTTTAGTAAGGGCAAAGATTGTTCTAATATACATTGATTGTCTGCCAAAACAGCTGTTGGAACAGGAAAAGTTGTTGGAGTATCTGCTGTAAACGTGCCTCCTTTCTCTTCTAGCCACCCTCTAAGAACCGTCGTGAGAGGTCTGAGCTCAAGCCAGACTACTTTGACCCTGCTTCTATCATGGATGAATCGGTGAGTAGCATCTACAATGTATCACTTAGATCTGTTTCACCTTGTACGCTGACTGCCAGTGATCTGATGGTGTAATTTGAAATTCAAATTTGTCCATAGATTGCAGTTATATGTAGAGCAACAAACAAAGACTCCAGGTGTGTTTGTGTAATGGCCAGCTGGAGAAGCTTGTGAGGCTCACTGAGAGCTGACACAATTTGTGATTTCCTCTAACAAAGTAAACCGACTTGGAACTAAAATTAGATTGATTCTGTGGATGCTAGTACACAATGATGGCTCACAACCAATCACATTAGATGGACCACTTGCAAGCATGTTGTATTTGGGTCACTCAGTGCAGCTGTGCAAAACATTTAGACAAGTTCAGCTGACCAACCTGCAATGCACTGCAGCCAAGTCCAACATTTCTCATCGATTTCAAAGCTACCTTTTTTGCCCATGTAAACACGCCACATTGTATTTGTTTCAGAATGTGCTGCTGGACTTAAATTCTTATTTCAGCATGTCCCAACCTTAAGAAACCCTGGGGATTTGCCTCAGGGTTTGTTCTTACACTGGCCTTTGAAATGCAGGACTCCCCCAGAGACTTGCTCAATAAAGAGGGTGTTTTGTGTCAACTCAAAATAATTTCATTGTCACGAAAAATATCACAGCAGAAATCTGTTTTCTCTCAACCAAACACTCCGCGTCTTGTTCCATTAAGCTTTTCTGTGAGCAAAGAACCAACATGCAGCACACACGCTGCTCAGCTTTTAAAGCTCGACACCACTGCACCCCAGCTCGCAACAAGTCTGCCACAGATCCATTTCTTCTGCTCTGAAGTACATTTACACAGTGTTGGTAATGATGTGGCGGTAGATGAGATTTTATTTTGAAATGGCAGAGAGAGAGATGTAAATACATGATGCTGCGTGATATCAAAAATATTGAAAATAACCAGTTGTTAAAGCTCCTATTTGCTGTCAAACAGCATTAGTCAAAGCCTTGTTACATTTTTATTTTGTTGGATTATTTTGTCCCCTTGACTGGGTTAGTTCAGAATCATCCAAAAGGTTAGAAAGTGCACAATTTTAACGGTTATGTTTTCAAGGTTTGGAAATGCTTCAGTTAAAAAAAAATCACTGAAAAATGATTGATTTTCAACATAATCTGGTGTTTCATCCACACAATCCCTCATGTAAGCCAGAATTCTTGAATCTTGAACTTAAACAGACCTGTCGTCATATTTGTTTGTTGTCTCCCAATATGGAAATTCGCAAGAAAAAAATAATAGTCATCAAAACATACAGTCAAAGTTAATATGAACAGCTGGTAAAAAAAAAAAAACAATGACGATGTACATCGATTGCTGTGGGTATAAGGGAATTCTGTTAACTTTATTTTTTCACAATTGCCTTTGTGCTAACAATTTAGATGGGATCGTAAAGGCTTTGAGTCCGTACATTTTTTTATTAGGTACCATGGAAGTGCTCAAAGTGCTTGAAATTCACTCTAAAAACTGCAAAACCCACCTTTAACACCTGGGGAACATCTGCTGTAATGATGAGTGGCTGTTCAGAGACCCAACTAGTTTGAGTTTAGACAAATGTTCTTAATTTAATTGGTTCAATTACTTGGCCATATAATAATCTGTCAAGTAGTTGTGTATTAGACATAGACCACTATTTATGTAAATGCTATATGTAAGAAAAAAGGTTTGGTGTTTATTTAATATCAGCATGTGATATTCCTACAAATGCTTCTCATATTAAATGTGATTTTTTTTTAAACTTGAAAACTGATGATTAAAGCATGTTTTTTTTGTTTCTTCTAGGTCCTTGGGGTGTCCATGTTTTAAGCTAATATCCAGATGATTTTGACGCTGGGATAACAGAAGAGGCGCTTTGTATTTAAAGAGAATTTTAGATGCGAAAACAGAAGTGTTTTCTGTAAGAAAAAAAACAAAACTACAAAAAAAATTCTGGCTTGTACTCCACGTGGACCAATGACGACCCACACTCAGTGTTGCTTGCTCAGAGAGGACTTTGTTTCAAATATTTACTTTTATAATCTTGGGTAAGCTCTTCCTGTTCAGAAATAGTGTAACAGGCCACTTCCAAACCTATTAGAGATGAGACATGTCTGAAGAAAGAAAAATCCATATAGCTTTTTTTTCCTTTCCTTTTTTTTTTAAAACGGGGATGAATTGGTGTGTTTAACTTAAGAAACATTTTTTGTTTATGTCTAACCCTTTTTACAATTGTAGTAAGTTACCAGGTGTGAAGTAGTAATTTATAAACAGACTGTAGTAGCTTGCTTGTACTGTGTTAGCCAAGTGGATGGAGGTCTTTTATGTTTCTGTGCTCTCTCTTTTTTTTTTCTCCTCCCTCTATCTCTTAAGTTTTGTTTCCCTGTTGTTGGGCCTGATGTGAGGTCCTGATAACCACTGGTGGTTAAGATGGTTAGATGTCACGTAGAATCAGTCATGATCCCTTTATGCTGTGAAGATTCCCAGAGTCCACTGAACGCTCCACACTGTTAAGCAGTGAGTCCTCGAGCTTGCCCCCAAGATTTGGACAACTCCTTAACCACCATCTACTAGAGAAATGTGTCCCCCCTCCCAACAATGAGCAGATTTTTATCCCAGTAGTGCCACTGTGTGGGCTCTGGCAGAAAGCAGCTCGGTCAAAGAATTACACATCTTTTTCTCTTAAAATCCAGCAGCATAATGTTGAAATGGGTATCTCTACATTTTAAATAAAAGTTATATATGAATCGGTGCTGATTTTATATATGTGCTTTTTTGTTTTCTTATTTTCAACTTTTCAACCTTCAGTCACAAAGTTTGAGAAATGTGTAAGTAAAACAAAAAAAAAATGAAAGCATGTCAAGCCATGCGTCAAGGAAGATTTTTAAATTTGTATTTTTACGTTTTTTTTTCTTTTTTTTTTCTTTTTGTCTTGATAATGTCTTCGGGTTTCTACCTTTTTTCCTACATGTAAATTAGTTTGGATAAAACTAATGAAAAGACTTGTGAAATTCAGCTTTAAGGTTTTCTCAACATGAAAAGTCCTGTCACAAAAATACTTAAAAAGATTTCAAATGTAAACCGTGAAAGGTAGTCATTCAGACAATACTGAAGATGAAAGTTATTCAGCAGCGCTGTGGCAGCTAGACAAAGCTTAGATTTTGACATATATTTGTCACACACAAGTTTTAATGAAATGTTTTGTCTACTGAGCTTGTTATTTTGTAGTCATTCCATGCTTAAGCCTTAAACATGCTTGTGAAGGTCACCTTCTCTCACAGTAAATCTTCCATGTCAGAGGATCAGTCATGTTTAAAGGTGGATAATTGGCTTCTTAGAACATGAAACATGAGGTGGTCAGATGTAATGTGATAAAGTAGATGAACAGCCTATATGTGTTTTGCCTAATTATTTTATGTAAGTAAAAAAGAAAATTCTTTTAAGGAAAAAGTACTGTTTATTGTTTGTTACTTACCACTACATTGGTATAAATTCTTATTAGATCATGTGTATATATACAAAATTTAATTTTTTTCCTTCCTTTTGGCCATTTCTGTGTTTTGTTTTTTTTCTGCACTCTTGCCTACACTCTAAGTTGTTGTCTATTATCCCATCCTCCTCTTTCGGTCACTCTGTTTTCTGATTTGTACTTGTCTGGAGACAGTAACTTTTGAATAAAAATCAACACATTTCATCTGTGGCACTTTTTACTTTTGACCACAATGAACTTACTACATGTTATACAGGGGTTAATCACATCCAGGCTGCACTTAGTTCTTGGGCTGAATAAAGTTTAGTTGGGGAGACGGTTGAGTTATTCACTTTCATGGCTCAAGGGGGCAGTATAGTCTAAGGCAGATATCCAGTCTGCTATCACTGCACTTGGTGTCACTCTCTTTGTAATATATGTATCTTTTGTCACTTTGCTTAAAAGACTATGAATATGTATTCTCAGGCCCTCTGCATCTTCAATGCACACATCTCACTGTATGTGACAGCTTTTACATCTGTATAAAAAGGGCCCATTGTAGCGAGAGTAATGTCTTGTTCACCGCAGATAAAGAGCGCCATAGTTGCTGTAAATGATAAAAGTGAGGACACGAGGTAGCAGATGAAAGCGACAGAGACTTCTGTGCTAAGTGCATGATTAATAAAGAGGATCTCAGATCAATGCAGGCGTATTAGAATAGGACCTGGCACAGAGCTCCCCTTCATGTCCAGCCCTGTGATACATGAAGAGGCTCATCTATCACTACGTCAGTCTGCTTGTCGCATGTCGCACGTCAGAGTAATGTGCGGGAAAGCACTTTAGCCTGTCTTCTGAGCTGTCAGCCCATTTTCTAATGCGCTGTTAGTGTTGTTCATGCAGAAAAAGACCAGGGAGAGCGTTTAGACTGCCGTGTGGCTGTTGTCATGTTGTCAAACCAGTTTTATGAGCACTGAGGAGGTGTTTTATGTTTACATCTCGATGGATTATTTTCCCTCTAAATTTCTCTGATTTGTTCCCACAGCGGCACATCTTGTAGGTCTGAGTTAGGTGAAGGTGTGTTACTGAGGTCAGGGCTGCTGAGTTTAAATCAGAGCCACAGCCTCTGCAGGGCCAGCTTGTATTTACTCCTGATAACCTGCAGGCCCTATCAGTTCAGCTGGTATTGAGACCTCAGAGAGGGTCAAGGAGGACTGGGAATCATGGTATCACACATGCATGTGCAGAGTTCACTGGGGAAACTTGTCTAACAGGATCTGATAACTATTTCATGGGCATTTGAAACGAACATATCTACTCTACATTTAGCACAGCCACTCATAATATGGACTGAAGACCTTAGCAGAGCTGCTGTACATGGAGGATGAGACTTTTCCAGCGTTCTGCACAAAGATAACCCACAGAATTTTAATTCTGTGGTTAAATCATCAATGGGAGCATTGGTGGTAATCTCCTCGGCTTCTAAGGGCAAAGGAAAGCAGCTGACCCTGGAAAATCATTTACCAGGGCCTCAGATTAGGAACACGGACAACACGCAAACTTCTAGCCCACTGACGCTCAGATGTCCAGACTCATCTTCTGCTGCACCACAGTAACCCCCATCCTTGACATTTCTGAGCTCCATCCGTGCACCCAATAAAATATCTGGTAACCAAATAAAGGGAAAGAATCTCCCCTGGATTAAGAGGAGACGCTCTGTGGGCCGTAACAGAGATGTCAAGGTGAATGTGAAATGAGAAAAGGATCAATGCCCTTCATTATGAGGAGCAGGTTTCATGAGACAGGCCAGAACAGGTCAGAGATTCCAGTGGAAAGCTATGAATAGAGCGCCGTGGGAACCTACTGTCTGCCTCCTGTCGGCTTTTCTTCGTATTGACACACAGGCAGAGCAGCTAAAGGTATGCTCAATGAGTGAACGAGTGACAGGGCTATTGTGCTCGGAGGACAGAAGCAGGAGGATTAGTCTCCCTTTGACACTGAGGAGCTGAGATGGTCCAATGTGTGGAGGGGATCTGTCATCAGCAGAGCTGCAGGTGGTCCCGAGGTCTGTGCGGGGCATTGGACCCCGGCAAAGCGAGAAAACAAGTTGGGTTTTCAGCTGGGACTTGAGTGATATTTACCCTGGGTAACCCTGGAATCTGATTCTCTACACCTCCTCTCCTCACCTCACATCATTGTTGTGGAGCCACTTTGGCTCGTCCCAGCGGACCTGAGCTGTGCAGTGAGGAGAATAGTGATTTTCCCCCCGCAAGGAAGAGGAAACCAGATTATGTTTTTTCAATTAGGAGGGGGGGGGGGGGGGGGACTCTGAAAAACATGCAAGCCTGTGAGGGAGCAATGCGCCACAGTGAGGCCTACATTTCTGCGCCTCCATTTTCAAATCCCTTGAAGCTCATTCAAAGGTGACCTGCGGATGACTGAACGCGTTTCTGGGCCAAGAAAGCTCTGCTAAATCATGAGTCTCGGTAAAGTTTGGATGAGTGTCTTATAAGGGCGTGATGAGACAGGTCCCATAAAGATGACGGAGAGCCCTGCATGTCACCAGCCCCTGCCAGGAAACCCCAGTGATTAACGAGGGCCAGGACACCTCCACTAATAAGACTCATCTCTTTAATTGGCTCTATGATATGACTGTGCAAATGGCCCAGGGTGTTCGTCAAATGTGTGCCCGACGCCTGCGCTTTGTCCATTAGTGCATGCGTGTGTTTGACTGGGTGCGTCCGCATGTGCATGTGCGGGCGGGCGTCCCATACATGTGCCTGTGATTTAGCTCCCTCACACCACTTTCTGCAGCAGATACAAGCCAGAGACGAGGCAGGGGAGCCTCATTAGAAAGAAAGCACTTCTATTGCTGGCCAAGATTTAACACCTCACCCAATAATAATTTATTCAATCTATTCTTAAGTATTGCTTGCGCTGGTAGATAGGGGTTAGGTTATGTAAGAGTGCGACAGTGCCTAGTTTGAATGTGATATGATGATAATTATAAATCCAGGGAGACGACAGATGGCGAGGTACTTTAAAGGTTCAGCAGGTATAAGTATTACTACTCTGCCTCTGCCAGATCGGTCCTCCGGAGAGCGAGGGTGTGCGGAGAAAAGGGAAAAAAATTAGAGGTAGTCAAAGACAAGAAGAGAGAGTGCAGACACAGTGAGAGAGAGCTGGTCCTTGTTAGCACGCTATTCATCAGTCTTGTGGGGTCAGGGCGCCCTGAGGGGTGGCGTGTGACCCCTCACCTCTCACCCCCGACCCCTCCCAGCCAGCCAAACACCTGGAGCTGAGGTATTTCCTCATAACACTCACTTGTAACATTTTGTCTCTATAACTGATTCACGACCGGCAGGGCTGAGGAGCTGAATAGTCCTTGAATGGCTGTAAATTTGAGTGCTATCTGCAGGAAAAAAATGTACCAGCTAGCTCTCTCTCACAGGGCGTATTTGGAGGGAAGGGAGTGGATGACCGAGGGCGAACACGAGAGAAGAGGAAGGAGGAAATGCAGAGAGGACAGGGAGGGACAGGAGGCAGAATGGGGAGGTGGAGGAGGCAGGGAGGTCAGGGTCACAGCTGCGATAAAGGGGTCAGAATGAAAGATGTTGCTTCAGTCCGGCGGCGAGGAAAACAAACACCCTCCTAAAAATAGTTTGGCGACCTGTTCATCTTTCATCCAGGTGTGAGCAGCTTTGCTCTCTGGTATCTGCTGACTCCTCTGCACAAACTTGGTTAATAATGTATAAAAAAGAGTGTCCAGTGATCTTAACTTCTCTGGAGTTCATATAGGCCCTTCGACAAACACGGTCTGTGATTGTCTTAACCCCCTCCAATAAATATGACACGCTGGCCTCAACTTCATATCTGCCCCTGACCAGTAAATCTTCAACTCTGACCTCTTGCCCCCCAACCCGAGCCATCGTCATTCTCTCCCTCCATATGTCTTAATTTCCTGTGTAGAATCTATCCAGAGCTGCTTGGAAATCAGTCTGAGTCAAGTTTTTCCTTGTCCCTGATTGACAGATCACAGTGTGACAGAGCCCCAAATGCTCGAGGCAAATAAGACAAGCAGGAACACACACCCCCTGCGCCGCCCTCTGCCTATCTTTCATTCTCCGATTTCTCTATATGTGCCCCCCTCGCTTCTTCCGGTGCCCCTCCTTCCTTTATTTATGCCTGCAGAGCCACTTTGTTGTGCTTTTAGTGGCTGGGTTTGTAGATGGAGCAGATGCTGGAGCTGATATTCCCTGATCCTGCAGCGAGCCGAGATAAGAGCAGATTTATGCCAGAGTGAGGGAGCATGGGAGTAATTGCTGAGGCTTTGATGATGCGGCTGAGAGCACTCGTGTACCCTCGGCTGCTTACTAACAAGGACATCCTCAGATTTAGGAGTTTGTCTCCACGGGTTTAAAGTGTTTTTTTTTTTTTTTTTTTGGGTGTATATCTTCGATTGCCAAAGGTGTGTTTGTGCAACAGTGCGTGTTTTTTTTTTGTTCTGCTTGTGGGCATGTGCACAAGTGTGTACATTAGATTATTCCTGCGTCTTTGTTTTAAAGGCGTGCCATGATTACTGTGTGTGTGTGGGGGCATTATGCACGACAGGCCTCCTCCAGGATTTTTACGGCCTCTCTATTTTTAGCTGCACAGAAACACGCTCAGCTGAAAACATATGACATAATCAGGATGACAGATAACATTCTATCTGCAGATAAGGTTATCTCAATGTGATTTTCAACGGTTCAAATATACGCAATTTTTTTTTTCTCCCCCCAGCAACATGACAGCAACTGCTTGATTTGAAATAAAAGACACATTCAGAGGATGTTTCTCTGCCGGCACAGTCATTATGGGGATTGGGCCTGCATGCAGGGGCTTCTGTACTACCTCTTAAAATATAAATACACGATCAAAGCAGCGGCGGCCTACGCTGTTACACTGCACCTGCCAGGGGAAGAAAAAAAAAGGCAACGCTGATGAGGATGTTGGGGCTACTTTTCTTCTGTAGTCTGATTAGAGGTGGACTGTAATGGCTCTTCAGCCGAGCACTGAAGAGGGACAGATGATCTGCTCAGTGTCTCCGGGTGATGATGTCACCGAGGACATGTCAGCGACACCAGCCAGCAACAATGACAAGTTGATCCCAGGAGCTTTGGAGCCTGACCTGACTCTTGACTGATGCAAGTGGGCTCAGACAGAGGCAGATACCTTCATGCTACACACGCACACACACAGACATGCCAAAGCCCACAATGCACATACGCAAATCTTATCTTTCTGCCTGCCCTGGCCGTCACCCCGGGTCTTCCTGTTTTTCTCAGGGGCCCCAGAACGATTCAAACATTCTGCAGCAGTCAGTCAGAGTCGTGTGAGGCTATTAGCTCTGCTGGGAGAGACACTTTGAGGGAGTATCTACTGTAGAGAGAGGGGTGATAAGTGGGAGATCATTAGACGGCCTGAGCGGGAGCCAAATAGAATTAGATGACGCACGCCACAAGATCATAACACAGGCCAAAATCAGTAAGGACACTAGGATCAAATTAGATGCTAAAGCCCTCTGTATAATTTAGCAACAATAATTTCTTCAGCACGTCAGCTCTGTGGGCTACTTGTTTCAATTCCAATCCCGCCAAAGAGAGCCAGCGCTCAGTTCAGAGGGGGAGAGCAATGAGTCAGATCCTCTGCTCCAATTATATCTGCATCCTGCAGTCCGCTCCTTAAAGCAAACACACACACACACACGCACACTCTCGCATAAGACAAAAACCACACACAGCGAGAAAGACACACTTTGAAATCCACACTGCACGCATAGCTGCCAAGAAATGCATGTAGCAGTCAGAAAATAACAGACTGGAAAACAGACTCACACATGCCTATTGCACACACACATGCACACACACACACACACCACTTGAGCAGAGGCTTGTTGACCATCACACAGCCAAGGGACTGTGAAGAAGAGGGGGGGTTGAGCTCACAGAGGTCGCTTTGAAGTTTCTATTCAGGTCTTTGTCCCATTCAGGGCTGCTGGCAGTAGACATCTCTACTAGAGGCCTGGCCCCTCCCATCGTCACACCGTCCCCTCACACACACACTCACACACTCAAAAAGAAAAGAAGGCACGTCCGCAGGTCCTGTCCATCACACAGGCCTTAATTAGAGTGGATTCGAATGCACCCTTTTGTACCCTTCTCACTCTCCTCTTTCTTTAACCCCCCACCCTCACTCATTTCACTCTCTTTCACCAGCTCCCACCCTCTCCTTTTTCTCCCATTCCCCCTCTCTCCCCTAACCCTTTTTCACTTTTGTTGCCCTCCTTTTCTTGGCAGGGAGTGAGGCACCTCTTCAGACGTTTTCTTCTCTGTGCCTTGAGCCCCCTTCTATCCCCCTCTTCTTCTCTCGGTGCTATACTCCCCCCCTCCCAGTCTGGAAGCTGAGTGTGACCTAATGTTTGACAGACAAGTAGCCTTGGAGAAAAGACTCATCTATCAGAGGCTTGTAATTCTATTAGAATGGACAGAACATCCCCCCCAGGCCAGCATTTGGCATATTCTCTCCATCAATTTAGCTCTTCCCTAAACCCTCTGGGCCACGGGCCTGCAAAATCCAGTTTACGCTAACAAATAATCACAGCGAGTTAATAACGTATGTGTGTGTGTGTGTCTCTCTCTCTCTCTCTGAGTGTGTGCGCGCATGGTTCAACTTTCAGCCTAGTTTTTTCATCTGGAATTGTTGAGCGTTGAGTTCTTTGATATTAAGCATCAAAGAACAATTTCTCTTTTCAAATTCTAATCTCATCGGAGAGGCTAAAAAAGGTATAATGCAGGGAATTGTGGAGAGTTAAGATAGGAGGATCACAAGCAGCTACTAATCAGGATTGTTATCAAGATTCCAAGATGTTTATATGTATACAAAGATGGTTACACGAAACGGCTATTGTCTCGGCTTGTTATTAAACCTAATTACTGATATGAGAGAAGAAGAGGAGAGGTTTTTGCTCGCATCTCCTGCTGGGATGTTAAATTGAGGAGGACATGTTTAGCGCAGATTGTTATTTGTCTGTAATCAGTGCTTTCCTGTCAGTCACGACGGCTCAGATGAGTAAAAGGAGAGGAGGTAGAGTGAAGCAAGAGAGGGAGAAGGGAGAGGAAGACGTCTGGACGGCAATCAAGCGTACCACAAACAGGAAATGTAAGTCTGCGGATGCCCCAGCTGTTGTGTTTGGCCTCGCTGCTGTTACAGTTAAATCAAAGCAGCATGAACAGCTCACACAACAACTTTCAAGTATCAGCCTCCGAAAATAGTCCGTTTACATTAACAGAGTTTTTCCCACTGTTTCACAGGGCCAAGTGTTTGGACTACTTCCATGTTGTTTGCCTTTATACCCTTGTGTTTCCCCCTGGTGAACACTTTACAGTGCGTGACACAGACGGGAAACATGCTACTAAGTGTGTGTGTCTGTGTTTGTGAGGATGTGTTGTCTCAGTGGTTAATGGCTATTCGATATTGATTACAGCTGGAACGTCCGAGTCACATGTTCCTTGTCCTCTCTAGATAACGAGGGTTAACCACTTGACCCCGTGCATGCCAAAGGGGCTCCGCTCATACCTGGATCCATAGGCCCTGGCAGGAGCCACATCTCCCCACAGCTCCACTGAGGCCACAGCCCTCTGGTCTCCAGCCTGGCCTGTAGATCACGGCTGTGTCATGGAGCCACACCATAGGGAAATGTGCCAGACTTCATTAAGGGCAGATTAAAAGCAAGAGGAGGCCACTTTAACTGTGATTTATTTTCACTGTGAGGTTGCTGGGCTGACTGCGGGCTCGCAGCGGCTTCATCCTGGAATGATGATGTCATGGTTTCAGTGTTTGCTATGTGTAAATATCAGATTGGGAAGGAACTATGTCCTTGGCAGCAGGGTTCATCTTGGAGGTTCAGAAAGAGGAAAACAAAAGCTGCAGAGAATAAATCTCCATTTTAGAGCTGAAACAAATCATTAAACGTTAGACAGAATACTCATCTGCAAAAATGTAGATAACTGATTCATCTCTTCAGTCATTCATCAAGCAAAACTGTTCAATATCATTCAGTGTTAGACCCATAAATAAGAGGATATCCAGCTTCTCTTTGTTTTGTAGCATACAAAACTGAATGTGTCTGGCGATCCACCACTTTGGTCCAGACCGAAATATACTGCAGTGCCGAACTACTGGATGAATTGCCATTAAATTTTGTACAGACATTCAAAGTCACCAGAGGATGACCTTTTCCTCTAGTGCCACCAGAGGGGCAAAGTTTTCTCTTATTTTGTTACACATCCTACAACATCAGATGGATTGGTACAAATTTTTGGATGGATATTCATGGTCCCCACAGGATGAATCACAGTAACTTGGGTTATCCTCAGATTTTTCCTCTAATGCTGGGGTGGGGGGAGGGAATGGTACCATTTACGGCCATGAAAATGGTACGGCGATGAAATGGTACGGTCCTGCCTGAGTGCGACGGTGCTTGCCAAAGCGTGCTTGCTAGCAGATAGGACTTGCACAGTGAACCTCAAGAGGAGCACCACGGTCATGCTCCCTAAAGGGAAATCTGGTTTCTAAAAAAGGAGAGGAGAGAGAAAAGGAAGGGCGACAGTATGTCACCCAGTTTTTCTCGAAGAAAGGTGGGTGTAGTCTGTGAGTGGTTGAAATTAACCTAGCTGGATGTCCACAGTGAAATAAGCTACTCAATAATTTTACAATAAAAAATACATTTAGACTGTAAAAGATGGCCTTTAAGACATTTCTTATGGAGCGTATTAGTCTTGCATCAAATAGTGAATTCCACTGTATGCATGTATGTCTGCACAGTGTTATATTTGCACAGCTCACTGGCAGTAAACATCATACTGTAAGTATTGGGCAACAAGAGAAAAGACAGTTGCAAAGGTAGAGTTATATAAAGGTTTGAATGGGTCGATTGGGTCCTGGAGATGTGGTTACAGCAGTTGCGCAGGGTTCGACATTCACGGTCCCCAGAGGATGAATCCTAATAACTAGGATCCTGTGACTTTTGCTCTAGCACAGCCCAGTCACTTCAATCTGTGTACAAATATGACGGCTTTGGACTTGCAGTACAAACGCCAAATTCCAATTTTGTGTGCAGGTGATACACCAATCCTTTCCATTACACGTACTACAAAGAACTGCTAACTGAGTCTCAGTTTAATACTGTTGACCCTATATGACCTACATAAGCGAACGAGACTTAGCTGGTTGGATAAATCATAAAATGAAAGCTATTTCCATGGAGGATGAATTCATAGACTGAGGAAAGAAGCTGCTCTGTAGTCTGGTGTTATAGGAAGGCAATAAAACAGTAAAAAGCTTACTTTATATCACCATCGCTATATTACAGTTACTAATCTTGCATAACCACAGATAGATACAAGGTGCATGCGTTTCTACTTTCGTGATAGTCAAGTCAGCTAAAAAGACTAAATTTAAGGTGAGTAAAACTTTACAACATTACCTTGTTTATTAACATTTATGAATGAGTAACGTCAGATAGATTCTCATCAACAATGGTGGTTTAATGGTATGTTCACTACCAGCGAAGCAAGTTTAACCGCAGGATAATTTGTGTTTATTTGCGTTACTCATGCAGTGTTTATCCCCTAACAGCCAGATTACTAAACACTAGCCGAAAGTTAACGCCAGCAACTGCACATACCAAGGGTGTGTGTGTCTGTGAATTTAAATTCAGGCCAACTCTAAGTGAATTTCAAACTCACAAGGGACTCCGTTTCGCTCTCTTCTTTTCCCCTCTCATCTCTGTAATGGCTTCATGAAAAAAAAAGTAAAGTACGTTTCCCTCCAGTCAACATAACAGTACATAAACAGCCAGCAAAAGAGGTCAGTCCCGCTGGGAGGTCACCCTGATCGCGGCTGCTGCTGTCAGGTTGATAGTGAAGATAAACCCAAGAGTTAAAAAGTCATCTCTGAGCTCCCCTCCTGACTGTAAACAGCTCTGGATCAGAGCAGAATCCAGTGTAACTCTGTGTGTTTATTCCTCCAGAAGTTCTGGCTCTCTACCCTACTATCTCCTCTAGGGCAGCATGGCTCTGAGCAGCTGCAGCGGCTAATACCCCGCTCCACCCGACCCTCCTACACAAGACTCAGCAAATGTTTTGTTTTGATAGAGAGCCTCCTCGCAGCAGAAGTTACATATTGCATGTTTAAGTTCTGTGGAGGAACCATTCACAAACAATGTCAGGTGACAAAGTACAAAGAGCGAGAAAGTCCAAGCAAACACAGGATTCTCCCCCAGGGGAATGGTGTTCATATTCCATTTGAAAGTCAATGTTGACTTGTTTGAACTTATTAAAAGCAACATTATGTAACTTTTGTAACTTATGTAACAACTATTGGATAGATTGCCATGACATTTTGTACACATATTCATGTCCCCCTCAGGATGACCTTCAGTGATCTCTTGACATTTCCTCCAACGCCATCATCTGCTCAAAAATTGAATTTACCCAATACTTCTGATTACGACTTAACTTTCGCTAAACTAATGACATAGCATTCAGCGTCAAACTAAGCTGGTGAACATGTTAAACATTGTACCTGCCTAGCATCAGCATGTCAGCATTGTCATTATGAGCATGCTAGCATTTAGCTAAGTACAACCTCACAGAGCCACCAGCATTGGCTGAAGTCTATTAGTCTTGTTGGTTTTTGAGCTGTTCGTACAAAACGAGCAGCTTGAAAATGGCTCTTTAGGCTCTGGGAAATAGCTCTAACAATTTTCTCACATATAATTTAGACTAAATGATTAATCAATAATCAAAAAACAATGATCAATCATGAAAATGATCCCAAGTCGCAGCCCGACTCCATTTTGAAGCGTCTGAAGAGCGTCTGTGGTATCGAAGTACATTCAGGCTATTTATAGACGCACTAATCACAGCCACCTATACACATTAACACAATGACCTCATTCCTTGAAAATGCCACGATTTTCGTAGGTGGCTGTCTGAGTGGGGGGAGAAAAATCAAATTGCCTTCCACTGCCTGGTGTGTGTGAGTGAACATGAAACCTACACTGCCTTGTCCCTATAGAAGTGTACTGCGCTGTGTCACGTTGCATTGAGCTTTGTGTTTATGACGAATAATGTGAACCGTCCAATATCTGTTACATATCCTCTATAATCCTCTTGTTCTGTGTATGATGACATGCGGATACTCTGCCACGTGGACTGGCGTAAATCTCGGTATTATGTGTAAGTGTTTTGATTTTGCTGATCCCAGGCTGTTCGATCAAAGTCTTAAAGGTGCATTGTGTAGTTTTGTGGAAGACATTTTAATCAGAAGAGAAAGATCTTCATTGACTGATGTGTTTATGCCTAAACAAACTAAATAAACAAACTCTCTTTGTTTTCATGACTTAATAAACTGAACAAACTGATTGACCTTAAAGGACAACGTAATTTCATACTGTTTTACTTTGTTTATATTTGGCGGACCCTGCCACCTTTCTAGCTTCAAACTGTGTTCTGGGGGCCTTATTTTCCTCTGAGAACAGCTTGTTTATTCACTTATGGACAAAATAAATATCTCTGAGTTTGTATTATTACCTCATTAATATCGTAAATATTAAAATTCGGAGTTTCTTCTCCAAAACTACATAGTGCCCCTTTAAAACACCAACAGCATGGTATGCCCATGGTCATCGCTCAGGAGCTATGTTCCTATTGGCCACTCAGTTTCACCCACAGCTGTGCCACTTGTCAAAGTTGTACACGGGAGGCGTCTCATTGGCTGGCAGTGGATCAGGTATCTATCAGTGACCATTTGATTGGCCACTTAAGTATCAGGTATCTCAGGCGTCCTGGCCATCAGAGGGGACATGCCAGCTTTGTGGCAACTGGCCTGTGTTTGTTGTCACTATGACAACACTCTGATGGATGCAGCCATGGCAAAACTCCAGCAACACTTGTGGTTTTAAGAACAACTTTATGACCTCTTCAGACTTTTTCCCCTTGTCCATACACCTTAGAAGTGGGTGCCCTTGTGCCAGAAATCCCTACACTTATGTGGCCCCTTGTTATCACAGGCTCTCACACACACCACATACAATACATTATAAATACACATAATGAGAGTGCAAAGTGGTTTGGGTGTGAAGCTGATGTGGAGCTTTTACAGAGATTTATGGGCTGTCAAGGCACAACAGGATGTAATAAAAAATAATTCCTGGAACCATGAGACACGTCTTTAAATGTCTGTTATCGTTCCTTTCCAATTATACTGAATCCCCCCCCCCCCAACCTCATGTTCAAACCCCGTGAATCGATTTCATCACGACCATTAGGGGGCGGCATTGATTGGATAAATGCATCGAAATTAAGAGAAACTCTCCTTTCTCCCTCTCTCATACGCACACAAAGGGGGCACAGACATGGACATGATCAATTATGTGTCAAGCATTTCTTCCTCAGTGAATGAATGGCCCAATGACTATAGGCTACCGACCGTCTATTGTCTATTGACACAGGAGACTAAGTTCTCATGCAGTTCATTATCCCAAAAGGGGACAACTAGAAAGGGATCCAAAGAGGCCATTAATCATCATTCCTTTCAGGGAGGAAAAAAAGAGAGGACCAAAATAACATCTACTGTAATCCAACACACTATATTGTAAAGATGTTTTGCTGAATTTATACTGTATAAATATAACAAATTCGGTTATCTCACCTACCACAGATGTAATTACAATCCTCCATGGGGAGGCTTTGATAGGCCTTTATTATAGCGATGTTATGGCATAAATGTTTAGTGCAAGGATCCACAGGGAAAAGCTCGTCCTGGACTTAAAGGGGCCAAACTTTTTCCCCCCGGTAAGCACTTTTACGCACGCTCCAATAGTCTATCACGCTCGTCTCCCCCACCAAAGCTTTCAGTATGACGAATAACTTCAAAGTCCATTTCAATTTGGGTCGATGGCTCGGGCCGAGGTGGTGGGGGTGGAGATGCGGGGTCAACCCAATAACAGACCCCCCCCCCTCCCTCCCGCTCCCTCTATCCACCACCATCCACCCCTCCACGTCCCCATAAATGCCTTCGCTTCCTGCTTCCAAGTTCGGACAGAGCGCTGTGATTGGCCGCGGCTCGCACTGTGGGCTGTTCCCCCTGCGCTCTGCTCGGCTCGGGTTACAGTTGAGCTGTAGCTGCTGCACTCAGCGGAGCGCAGAGAGTGTTGTTGCACGACAGGAAGAAAAAAAAGAGCATACACCGGCATGGAAGCGTTGGCAAGCGGATTTAGATTCTTGGATCGGGCCGGCGAGCAGGTCTGATCATCCCGCGGCACTTTTTTTGTGTGTCGGAGCGGCGACGAAACAAGACAGAGACAGAGACACAGAGAGAGACGTGCCCGTGTTTTTACGCACTGGCCACGCAGCATGCCCGAGTTGGACTAAAGGCTGTAACCCTGCCGGAGCGCAACACGCACGCTGAGAGCCGGGAGGGATATTTACAATAGAAACTCAATTCCTTTCGAGAAGAATAGCAAAGGGGGAGGAGGAGTGAAAGATAACACTGGAATGAAGTGGAGCTCGGGATTCCCAGCGTGCTGCGGAGTTGTGACTGATGGATGAATGTGGTCATCTGTAGGCTATATACAGCGACAGGTACAGACACCATCAGGGGAGCGTTGACAAAGACACGGCGCAGCGCTTCATCGGCAGCCGCATCGCGCAAATTGTGTCTCCAGACAAAAAACCCCCACACACATAAAAACTGTACGATTTTCATCAGATCGCATCGCTGAGTTGTCTCTGAGGTCGCCAGGGGGCTGTTTTTGTCTCAGCCACAGGTCAACCAGGACACTCGAGGGGCTTGCTTTCCTCTCAGATCCGATCAAGAACCAAAGGGGGGCTTCTCCTTCTCCTTCTCTCGCCAAATCCTGCGGACAGTTCAGTCAAGGACACGGGGGCCTGGAGCAGATTTTTAAGAAGTCGGACAGAAGGACATGTATCTGATATCGACCTCACATGCTCCCGACTGATCGTAGCTCACCTCCCCGAAGATAAAGGCTGCCAGGCGCGCTGTCCGACGCTCTCGAGTTCTCGGCTCACTGTCCGTTCGTCCTCTCAGAATGGCGGGACTCGGTTGTTGGAAGTATTATCTCTGGATCTTTATTCTAATGTGCAGGTCGGCGTTGCCTTCAGCCAAGTCGTTGGAGACTATAATTTGGAGCTCGCAGAATTCCAAGTAAGTCTCGTGTTTCGTTTGTACAAGCATACCAAACTCAATGGGTGTGTGCGTAATGGAGGACTAACATTACTGAGGGGAAAAGTTGCCTTTGTGTGACATTTAACTTGGCCTGGGTGTTCTGTTAAATGTGAAGAAACAGTATCATTTATTTTAGTTTTAATTCCTGCGCCTGTGAGAGTTTTCCCTGTTGATTTATTTCTCAGTGGGGAGTTTCCCAACACCAGAGAAAACACAGTAGGTACAGGCGCACACAATGCACAGTAGGCCTCACTTAAAACACAATAATAGATGGTTAATTACAGAGATTTATGGCTGCGTTTTATCACCGCACTGAGGGCGAAGTCTGCTCTGGACACGTCAGTCACGAGAGTTCGTCCACTTCTTCACCCTACAATTTCTCCTTAATTGATGTCATTAGCCGAGGAAAGAATGAAGGAGAAAAGTCAAGGCAAGAGTGCCAAGTGTGTCAAGGTGTACCAGCACCATTTCTAGAGGAGATCTGGGGGTCCCTGGCTCCTGAGAGGGCCCTCACTGCGTCCCAACTCTGGTTTTGTTTGATTCACTTTGCCCACACACACTCAAACAACATATCACAAAACGTGTGATAAGATGGTTGCAGATTTCAGAGGGAACAAACGCTTGAAATGAATTTAAATTCCCCCTTAATTGTCCTGGCTGGGATCCAGTCTCATTTTTCCACATCAAAATCGGGGGCAAGTTTCTCAAAAAGCAGCTGAAGCCAGACATTTTTGTTCTTTTCTTTCTTTTTTCTTTTCTCAAAAATTCATATTACTGCCATCAAAACAAGCAGAGTGAGCCCAGACTGCTGATAATAAAATACGCTCTGGTAACAATTATCACCCACTTAGACTTGACTCCCACATTTGCATGATGTTGGAAAGCACATAAGAGAAAGAGAGCGAGAGAGGGTGGGGGGGGGAATATAACTATAAAGGGAGAAAAAAAAAAAGAAAAAGAAAAACCCTCTACCCTCTCCTGTATTTGGAGCCGAGGAGCTGACCTTCATTCGAGCTCACAGCACCGAGGGGAAATGGAGAGTAGCTCGACCAGCTTATAACTAGAACTTACTCATTCAAGTGAATCCATGATTTATCCCCCAAATGTCAGATGTCATAGGAGCTCGTTGTGCAGTCAGCGAGTATGAATATTGCTGCCATGTTCACTGGACTGTGTGTAGCTATGTGTGTGTGTGTGTGTGTGTGTGTGTGTGGCCTGGTCCTAATGGCGAGACTACGGCCCATCAGCTTTTATTTGACTGCAGAGGTAGTGGAACAATGAGCGTCATCATCAGATAGAGATATCGCACACATTCACACTGGCATGCAGGACACAAAAAAACCCACACCTTGTGTCAAAAAAGAGGGGTGGGGGGAGACATTTATTGATTGATGATGTCACCTGGAGGGAATGTCTCAGAAGGGTTACCACGCTGGTTTTTTAGGGATTGGGGAGATCATTTCTCCATCTGTTCCCTCCGCTCTGCTCCTTGTAAAAGTCCCCACCGTGCACGCTGGGCTGGAGTACTTCATAAAGTTCACAGTGGAACAATAATGCACTCTGAAAAAAAAGAAGAAGCGTACTCTGAATCTAATTATCACGCTCCTCTCTGTGCTTTGAAAACAATAGACAATTATCTTGCTGTGCGCAGGCTTTGCAATAACAAAAGACAAACCTGTTTTTCCTCTGAAATGTATCAGTCAGCAGCGGCGTCTGATGGGCAATAAGAAAGGAAAACTTGTACGGCAATCAGCATCCGTCTTCGCTGTTTGTTGTTTTAAACCCCGTCTCTGCGCCTTGGCCCATATTGCTCCACAGTGACAACAGAGGGAGGGAAGACTATAGAAATGTACAGTACACTATCTAGTGACTTATCTAGATTTACGACATCTTACTTCCTGTTCCCACTTTGGGGAGCAATGCTGCCTCAGCTAATAAATTAATGTGGCCCCTCTGCTTGCACACTGTACCACATACACACAAAATATAACAATACCAGCGCCTCCCTACAGGCCATGAGTTATGAGGCAAAGTATAGGAAACCAGCAGGTTTGGGCCACTGGTGTGTATGTGTGTGTTTTCCCTTCTTTTTCGGTGTGTGTGCGCAGGCTTAGGCCCTCCGAGCGCTCCTGCTGTTATGGATTTCCATGTGAGGATGCTATCACTCCGGCTCCTGCATTATCAATAACTGGGGTTTGCTTAATTGATTTCCCCCCAGCGCGCTTGAACAGGCAACATACATCATCGCTGTAGCGCCGTCTGGAAAAGAAGAAGAAGAAGGAGAAGAGGAGGAGGAAACATCCCTGAGTTTTAGTTCTGCTGCGGGTTGTATCAGACCTTTTTGATATTTAATTTGAGGCTGGATGAGTGAAATGGCGAGGGGGAGAGAGGGAGGGAGAGAGGAAGGTGGAGGGAGATTGGGTGAAGGAGCAGCCGTGCAGAAGAAGGCTGGATGTGTCAACGTCCCCGGCCGGTAAGGAACCGTCTAACATTTGATCAGAGCAAATCGGATTAGCTCTCATTTAGCTGAGTGGGATTACGCCAGAAAATGTCACTTTGTTATGACTGATCACGTCCCATCGGTTTGGCTGAAGCTGGCACAGTAATGCACAGGCATACTACATACACACACAAATACACATACTCACAGTGTGCTCGGGAACGCTGCAGCGATGCCAATTTAAGGATAATCTGACAAGGTTGCGATGAGTGGCTCCTGCACGTCCTCTAACCCTCCTCCGCTAATATTTACCTCATGACCTGTAGCTACTTCGGCCTGTTTGCAGCAGACCAGGAGACAAACACGATGATGGGAGAGAGACAGAAACTCGCACACCTCTGAAAAAGAGGAAACAGCCACGGGCTGGCCAGAAGTGTGTGCACTGATTTTGAACTCCTCTGCATGTCGATGAAAGTTGGAAACGGTTTGCAGAAATTCTCTGGCCCCTGTGACGGGTTTTGATGTCTGCAAAAAAGAGCACAAAATAATGTAGCAGAGAGAGAGGCGTTTGTGTCGATAGAAGTCAGCTGAAGCCTCTGTTGCTCTGGGTCTTTACTTACTCATCTTATTTTGCTGTCCATTGACCTCGGTTATCTGGCATACAGTTTAAACAGTTGGCTGGGCTAGTTTATTGCATGCTTGCATGGTTTAAAGGTTCAGTGAGTTTGATGATTAAGCTGGATTTGAATACCACTGTGATATTTAGTGATATTTAGCTCTAACTTGTTATTTTTTTCCCAAGGAAGATAAACAAAAGTGTTCTGATTTTTTTGAGAGAAATAAAAAAAAGGCACCTTGAGATAATGAGGTTGCAAGTTTATCTGTTTTCCAAACAACATTATTTTATTTGCCCGCTATTAGCAGAATGCAAGCACACTAAGGCCTAATTAAAGTTCAGGTTTTGTTTTCATAATTAGCTTTTTCCGATAAGATAATGGGGGCAAGAAATTGTTTTTCCTATGAGGTAATTAGTAAAAAAAACAAACATCTGCCTGTTCTTTGTTTTTAGAAACAGATGCTATCAAAGCAAAATGTTTTAAAAGTTCACTCTCGCACAATGAGAAACCTTTGACTCCTGTAAAGTGGTGTTCAGAAAAGCTTCCCCGAGCTGACATTTAAATCCAACGAGGATTTCAGCGGGGGGTTAAAAAAACAAACTGCAACTGCAAAACCTGAAACTGCCGCAACCTGTTGAACAAGAGCCGGACGAAACTTCAGGACTAGACCAGAAACAGGATTTGGTTCTTCGCGAAGAGTCCGGTGAACGCTCCCCTCTGCTGCTCGCTGCAGTGCGGGTCACTGCTGAGAGGGTCAGAGGCCTGTTTTTGTTTCTACCCTGCCCCGCGCCCTGCTGCTCGCCCCCTCTACCCCCTCGCGATACACACCTTCTCTCTCCCTGCCTCCCAGAGTCCCCCCTTTCTCCCCCCTTTCGACTCTGATCGTGTTTCCCTCTGATAAAGATCTCATTACACACAGAGAGGACTTAGAGCCTGAGCCCCACTCAGAGAGAAAGAGAGAGGGCCAACCAATAAGAAATACTTGCGGAGAGCAACTGGCCCATGTTGCTGCAAAGACACCCTGTGTGTCGCTATAAGGACAGCTGCGTTTGCTTTTATGTGTGTGTGCACTTCTGTGTCGACATGTCTGTTGTTTCAGCGGTGTGTAACGACGGAGTCTTCATTTGGTTATCTACGTGAGGCACCTGGGCTCAGAAAGGGGTTGCAGCGCTTTTGGGTTATTTCAGGGGGAAAAAAATTACAGTTTTTCCATCATGGTCTCTCTCCAGATGGACTCACTTTATCCACTGGTGGTTTGGCTGCCACATCACTGAAAACTGATCATTCTGCTTTTTGTGTGTGTGTTATTGATGCATTCATTTCTTTATTTTCAAGCAGTGGTGCGCATGAAACCCAGCTCCGTTCCCCTGAACTGTAGCATTTGCAACTCATTTCTAGCTCTTCGAGTCCCCAACTGGCCCTCATGACCCAGAGTTACACTTGGTTTTCTTTGAAGACATATTACAGTTACTGATTCACAACTTGGACGACAGCTGAAACCAATGAATCACTTGGGAGGATTGCTCCAAAGATTAGTCAGTTAATCAGTTAGCTGATCAAAAACAATCAACAGCAGTGTCACAATATCAATATATTGTGATATGTTACATTTTGTAGGAGCTCAGTTGAGAAACTGTTTATTGCTAAATGAATCAGACAGGAATGTCTGAGAGGTTTATCAAGGGGAATTAAAAACCCGACACATGAAGATGCTTCATCACATTGATGCAACAGTCTTTTTAATACAAGCTAATACGCCCAGAGATAGACAACACAAAATAAGCAAATGGTTGACTTATTTTTTTATTTTCTCCTGGTGTATTATTGCCCGTCGCCCACATCTATAATTATTAATCTCTCACAGGGCTGCAACTAACGATTGTTTTCATTGTCGATTAATCTGTTGATTATTTTCTCTACTTATCGGCTGTTTGGGCTTTAAAATGTGGTGTTGATCATTGTTTCCCAAACCCAAGATGATGCCCTCAAATGTCTTGTTTTGTCCACAACTCAAAGATATTCAGCTTACTGTCATAGAGAAGTAAAGTAACAAGAAAATATTCACAGTGAAGAATCTGGAATCAGAATTTTAGCTTTAAAAAATAAATAAATCTCAAAACAATTAATTAATTATCAAAAAAGTTGGTGATTAAAGGGTCACTAAGTAGTTTTGAGAAGAAATTCAAACTCAAATTTTAACATTTACAATATAAATGAGGTAATAATGCAAACCCCAGAACACTGTTAAAAGCTAGACAGGTGGCAGGGTCCGCCAAATGAAAACAAAGTAAAAAAAAACAGCTGTGTTGTCCTTCAAGGTCAGATTGTTTATTCAGTCATGAAAACAAAGAGTTTGTTTATTTAGTTCATTTGGGCATTAAAAAAAAAAAACTTCCATGAAGAAAATTTCTTCCCCAAAAATACATAATGCACCTTTAATTCAAAAGTTGATAACTAATCAATTCATCCTTTCAGCTCTTATTGCTTGTAAATTAGCAAACAAAACAAAACATACTTGAATACATAAATTAATTAATTTCTGCATTTTCTCATCATTAACCCTGAAAGTAATCATAAGTTGCAGCCCTAGAGCAAACAATGGACACACTGTGTATCTTAATCTTGAGAACCTGAGTTTGAACCTAACAGACTCCCACATAGGCGTGACAGACTTGGGCTTAGCTTGTGTGTTGTGAGTCACTGAAAACTTTGACAAACCTGTCGAAACTTTGTATTACTCATAATCAACATAATTGTTTCGCTAATAAAACCAAACTAATTTAACCTAATTTAACCAAAGTCAGCCAAACCAAACACACAGTGCTTTTTTTTTTAATCTTCATCTGCTGCAGTAATTTCTCATCTAATTATATTGCCAAATAAATTGCGAGTCAGTCTGAGTACGGTTCATTTTCCCTCAATTTATGTGTTCTTGCTACAATTAGGGGAACACTAAGTCTCATATGAAAGGCACAAGTATAAGCTTATGGAAGTGAATGAGTGCTTGAGAGTGCGTGTCGGTGTGCCATTGTTCTTTGTATAGCCACAGTGGAGCATTAAGGAAGTGTTAGAAGCGTGCCAGTGTGCCCCTGTGAAAGTGTTGAGGGCCGAGCGGTGGACGAGTGTGGAGTGGCTGAACAGTGGCTGCCTTACAGGCAGTTAGCGACCCGGCTTCATTAGACAGAGGCCTGGCTGGCAGCAACCAGGAAGTTCCCATCAGCTCCAGCTCTGCCAAGCAGCGGCACAGGCGTTGGTGCTGGAAGGCTTCCCTTAAGATTTCTTCTTGTCGCCTCGCCTGTGCCTCAGCTGAATCAAGTGAAAAATGGAGGGAGGCAGAGTTACAGGAAGTGGGGAAAAAGTTGGGCAAAAGCAGGGAAAAGTCTGCCTTTTGTTTGCCATCTTAGTTCTTTTACATAAGAGCAGTTGAAAATAAGGGGATTAAACAGGAGAGGAAAGGAAGCTAATGTAGAGCGTTGAAACGCGGCCCTGGGCTCAACCGCACATCCTTTCAGTCCAGCGTAGAGCTCCCAGATTACTTCCATGTGTCAGTGCGAGGGAGAAGAGAGGGAGAAAAGAAGAAAGAGGGACAGGGAGAGAGAAGTTGAGCGATTGAAAAGCGAGCGGACTTGGATTGGTGGAGATCAGCGGCGGTGTTGGACAGTGGAACGGATCTGTGTGACAGCCATCTCTAAAACCATTACCCCTGCGGCTCCGACTCGGGAACTCGTAACCTCCTCCTCTGGACTGACCTCATAGACTTAACTCTTTCTCAGAGAACCCCTCTGTGCTGTGGAGGCAGACCTCATCAGACGCCAGGCCCAAACAGCGTGCAGGCAACCTTAACAGCCAGCTGCAATGCAAGTTCTTTAAGACGTCATGAGTTGTCAGTGGCATACAGGCTCCAAGGGATCTGTTTCCCCCAGTTTGTGGCACTCGAAAGACTTTTGTGGGAAGGTTTGAATTTAGTGTGCCAAGACTTTGGGGAAGGGGATGAGGGATCAAACAATGACAGAAACGGGTGGGAGAGGACGAGGAGTGCATGTTTATTAACAAAGAAAAATGACATGGTTTTGCTGAAAATTTGAGGTTGTTAAATTACGATGTGGGTGTGGACGACTTTTTCTTCTTTTCTTTTTCTTCTGCTGAAAAACAAGATAACAAAACATGTTTTAAATTAACTTGTTTTATGGGCTTTTGTGGAGCTTTCAGCTGGAAAACTACAGCATTCAGTTACAACTCCAGGTCCAATTACTAGTTTCTATTACTAATCTTTACAAACTTCCTCCCTTGCTTTCACCCACGTCTACAAAATTACAACATTTTATATATCAGACAAAATATCTTAACTCGAGGCCCACTTAGTATCTTTAGTAGACATTTTACTTTTTCTGGAACAACCATAGCTCGACATTACACCCCCTAGTTTGCTTTTCCATGAGTTTTCAAACACATTTACAAAAAAACAAAATAATAAGAAAGACAGGGTCCACCTACTAACTTGAGTAGCAATTTTACAAACTTTTTCTTTCTGTTTCTTTCAACCACATTTACAAAACAAATGTACTCAAAGTCTACTTACTGGCCTTAGTAGAAATTTAAATTTTCTTTTTCTCGAACTTTTCATCCAAATTTACAAAGTTACAAAATAATAAGACGAAACATCTTGACTCAAGGTCCACTTACTAGCCTTAGAAGTAATTTTTTAACCATATCTCAAAATTGCAAACTATACAGTAGTCAACTAAAGGTTAACTTACTTCCTTTACTAGCGAATCTCCTGGAGCTTTCAACTGCATATATAAAACTATATAAAAATATAAAAGACAAAACATCTTAACTCAAGTTTTACTTTCAGGCTTTCGTAGTAGTACTTTTCTGAACTTTCAGCCCTATCTACAAAACTACAGAAAGTACAAACTAACAAGAAAACAAAACAGATCTTAGCTCAAGGTTTAATTCACTAGCCTTTATAGTATTTTCTGAGCTTTTTTGGTCCTCCCATTTCCTTGAATTATTTTCTCTCTTCTTTTTTTTGTCAAACATGTCAAACTTTCCAGGAAAATGTTTTCCTCACTCAATCACTCAATATAATATAATATAATATAATATAATATAATATAATATAATATAATATAATATAATATAAAATAATATAAATTGGAACTGTTGAATCACTCACCTGCGGCTGCTAAAGTGGAACCAAAGTGAGCTTTACTTGTGTAACAGATAATATTTTACAAGCAGAGACTGGATGAAGCATGACCATACCCAACCAGCTCTGAACATATCATTAATGATCATCACGGAGCTCTTTGTTCACTGTTATGAGTGCACTAATGGAGTGACAGTGTAATTGAATGGAGTGGTAGGATAATAGAATGATAGAATGATAAAGTAATGGAATAGTGTGGTAGCAGCCCCCTTTTCCCAAGGGATACCCCCCGTAAGTGTGTCAGCATGGCAGATGGGCGGACTGTAACA
This sequence comes from Pagrus major, assembly GCF_040436345.1. NCBI lineage: Eukaryota > Metazoa > Chordata > Actinopteri > Spariformes > Sparidae > Pagrus > Pagrus major. The sequence continues at coordinate 19,294,857 of NC_133232.1, read as the reverse complement.
CACAGAGCCCCCCCACACCCCCCTCCCCATGTTAATTATAAAGCATCATAATCCATCTATGGCATACAGAGGCAGGACATGGAGACTATTAGGGGGAGCATGGAAATGGCACAGTGTATAATCCTCAGGACTTTACCACTATTAGTCTCCCCAGGCATCGAGCAAAAACCACTCATTTCTCCAGTAATCTTGTTTCAGCAGTCCCTTTCTTACTCTGTGTGTGTGTGTGTGTGTGTGTGTGTCTCAATGTGTGTCTCAAATTTTCAGACGTTAACTGGAAGTTTGATTTGTCTTTGATTTTTTTCCCTACTTCATCTTTCTCGTTCCCACCATGCCCACAGGCAAAGACAGACAGCCCAAAAAGCATTCGAGTTTGTGTGTGTGTGTGTGTGTGTGTGTGTGTGTGTGTGTGTGTGAGGGTGTATGCATGCCTCCGTTAACCCATTCTGCCAAGTCTTGGCTCAGCCTTTTCTAAGCAAACTCCCAGCATGATCCCGGTCCCCCTTGTGCTGGTGAGAGGAGCTGGAAGAAAGGGCCTATGGGACTCCTGCTGCTCCCAGGCCCAGTCGCGGCCCCTCCGCCCACGAGGGCCGGGCCTGGGATTTGCTGCGCGCCGGGGCTCTGTGTGGCAGCTGTGACTGACGCTTCAATCGCCTCTCCCTGGGACGCCCCAGTGCAACCCTGCATTCCCTTTCACACCTCGGAAACGGGGGGAAAAAGACAATTACACACATATTCAGCGACCTCCCTCTCCCAGTCTTTCCACAATCCTGCATCTCTGATGTGCAGCCATTTAGCAGATCTATAAAAACATTTCTAAAGTTTCTGTGTTGTGCAAATAAGGCCTCCTTTTAAACAACTTGCAAATTAGTTTACTTGTCTGGACAGCCTGTCTGCAATTTTATTATTTATAGTTGCTCTTGTTTATTTAATTTTTTTCGCAAGTTGTCCTTTTCCGAAGTAAACAGTGTAACTCGGCTGTTTCCTTTGCATTTCCCCTGATATTTAGGAAATGTAAGTAATGGAAAAAGATTTGAGCCTAAAAGTGAAGTTAATGCTATCATGTATGGATTGTCAGTAAATTGAGTTTGTCTCTGGGCTATTGGAGCAGGGACTCGTAAGCCAGCGGGATTTAACTCTCATAATTGAATTATTCTGATTGCTGACTTGATTGATGGAGTCAGATGCCGAGCGTTTTCCGTGAGTTTTTGTCCGACTAATTCTTCTTCCAATAGAGCCATACCAGACAGATACAATAGGAACCTGCAATCAATCACAACTGCAACCCCGAGCAGTTTTGTTCTGAGAGAAATGTGCCTGCCATCAGGTCCGAGTTCCACAAGCCGTCCACACAACGTAAAACCAACAATGACATCAGATAGTAGAGCACTCTAAAGTCTAATCTTCCCATAATGCCATGCTAAACCCCACAGAGACCCACGGCAGGGAGAAAGGCTTTTTTATGCCCCGGCGCTGCTCCTCCTCCCATGGCCTCTGGCTCTCCGTGTGTGTGTGTGCATGCATGTTGGGAAGAGAAAAAGAATTCAAGAGTGAATGGAGATGTCACTGTCAGACTCTGGCCTCCACATGAATCCGCCCCAGAATGGCCATATTGGCAGCTTGTGTGTGTGTGTTGAGTGAGGGAGCCCGTCGGGGGTCTGCCGTTTCCCCTCCACGCCGAGTTCTTACGGCCGTGATTGGAGCGCAGCAGGGCACAGGTCTATATTTCATCCCATTCATATGAGGGGAGGCCGTTTCATCTCCCACACACATGTTTCCCATCAGATGTGTGTTTATTCTCCCCCATGATGTGCTTTGCCATGGAAGCCTCTCATCTCCCCGATATTGGAAATAGGAGTGAAGGTCTGCTAAAGCAAACACAATATCCTAAAACCTCTCTGCGCTTACTTTATTATGAAGTATGCAGAGAATAAGACTCGATTTAATGAGTAGCCGTGGCCGTTTTTCCTCTGTAATATAATATTTCATACTGTGATTTTAACTCGCTCGTCTTAATGTGTGCTGCTCTGTTCCCCCCCTGCACTGAAAACTTTCACTACTTTTAGCTATTCTCCTCATCTGTCTCTCACATCCCCCCACTGTGAAACATGACAGCCCGAACCTCTACCACATCACTCCTCTCCTCTCCTGTCTCCAAGATGAAAGCTTTTCTTTGCAGACAAACCTCTGTGAGTCCTTTTCTGTGTGCCGGGGCCCAGGCCTGTGTTGCTGCTGCTTTTAGTAGCTCTGTTTGCTGCATTTTCTGATTTATTTATACATCTCTGATTGTAGCACCTCGTGCATGTCAGGAATCACAAAGTCGGACCCTTGCATGTGCATTATGCGGGGCTGAGTCAAATTTGTATTTGAAATATACATGAATGCATGAATATATTTATTGTCGAGAAGCCCCTATGCATCCGGGAGAGTCTCATTTCCTGCAGTGGCCCTGCTCTGGAATGGAGTGGCGTGATCCTTGAAGGCGCCCCACATGCGACCACCAAATAGAGCCGCCTGGTGCACCTCTCACACAATTGAATGGTGGAAGGGAAGGGAAATGATTTGGCTCCTATTTGAGGGGCTGGAGCAGTCGCTTCAAAGCAGTGTGCCTGGCTGAGGCTTTAACCGGCCTTCTCTCTGCATTAGATGTGCGTCCTGTGATGAGCCTTTGAAGGGTGCGGGCAGTTCTGGCTGGGAGATTGCGATTGCATTGCACGGGTGTTGGGGTTCGGGGCTTGCAAAGAGACTTGCAAGTCGGTGGCTTCAACAGGATTGTGGTGCTCCACTCAGCTCTGCTTAGGCAGAAACGTGTCGACCCGAAAGCTGCAATGTGACGAGGGAGCGGCTGCTGTGTCACGTTTAGACATACATACACAGTAATGTATATATATATATATATACATATCCCAGCGGAAGGTGCTGTGGCTGTATGTGTGTGTGTGTCAGCTGTGGTTGGCTTGAGCAGATTAAGGTTTGAGTGTGCGTTACAGATGGCGGTAATAATGATCAGATAGCCCTTGTAATGGAGACGGCCCAGTTTGTAATGGCTTCCTAAAACAACACATGGAGCGTCTTTTACGAGGCCACAATCCGGCCGGTTATCACAGAGCAAACTGTGTGAATGAGAATAGCATCATGTCAAACAAGCTATTTATTAGCACACACATCACACACACACATTTCATTTTAATACCGACAGCCTGCATCTTGCCCCGCGCTCTGCTTGTTAAAGGCGAGTGTTATCAGAGGAGACACAGACTCCCGCTCCACCAGTTAGGCCGTCCTCCCCTTTTTACATCCACTGTTAATGAGCCTAATGATGTGTGTCTCCGCGATTGCATCAGTCAATATGCTGTTCAATATGGGTTTTAGAAACCCACTGACAACTTAAGCATGTCCGCCTGGATAAGATCTCCCATCCAAGGGAGGCAAGAAAGAGCAACTAATTTGTCTTGGATTGGAGGGGACATGTGTAGCTGTCTTTTGCAATCATGAGCAGAGATTGTAAGCAGAGAATAGACTTGTCAGTCAAATTCGCTGATAAGACGCTGCTTTTAAGACGAGAGAAGGCAGCTGCGTGTTAAAAACACTGTGTCCTAGTTAGAACTGCGCCCGGCGCTCTCTCATACGGAGATCTATTGTTTGTTTGGTGTAGATACTTTTCAGCTGCTTTTGTCTGTTTGTTGTTTTCTTTTTAGATTTCACCGCAGATTTAGTTTCTGTTACGTTTTAATGCTTCAGAAGGGGGTTAGTCGGAGTTTTATTTCAGTTTATGTCAGGAGGTGTTTAGTATGTTAGAGAACAGGGACATTTAGCTTTATGCTTTGTCAGAGAGTTTCTGCAGAAGTTTAATAGTCTCCGTCTAGTGATTACAGATGTGCCTTTTTTTCATTCCTACTGCGCCAGGCTTATTATTTTTAGTCCCATTAGTTAGTGCACCTTTCAGCACACACACCTAAGATGCTATTTTTCTGCATTGAGCTTACAATGCTAATTTTAGTTTCTTCCACCAGTGAAAAAAAGTGCAGGCAGAGACCCCTGTGACACTGATAAAAGCTGTTTCTTTTATAAACCACACAGCATTTGATTGATCTAGCCCGTGGTCTTGATCCCTGGGCTTGGCTGATTAAACCTATCCATCAGCTTCTCTTATCAGCGTTCTAACAGATCGACTGCAGGACACTGAACTAAAACCCGTGTATTGTTGTTACACAGAAAAAGTCAAAGGGTTAAGGACAGGGAGGGGAGAGGTTTACCACGACTCGTCTCTTCAAGGCTTTGTGAACAAAAGAAAATGAATCCAACATGCTTTTTTTAAAAGTAACAGCTACTGCAGAAAAAGGTTTATAGATAAGCATCTTTCATGCTATTGTCATGAGTGTTCTGCACTCACACACGTGCCTATTGGAATAACCTCGAAATGAGGTCGAACAGTGGCATCGCAGATTGTGACAAGAGTGTTTCCTCTCTAGTGGGAAATCATAAAGTAATGTTTCCTGTCCGCAGAGTGTCAGCTCCCCGCTAGTGATGTGACCCTGCCCCCGGTCACAACTCACACAGACATCAGCCAGATAATGACATCTCTTTCACTGACAGGCTGTCATTCACATGCCTCTGCGAGTGCCGACACACACACTCTCACTCGTACGCGTGCAGGCGTGCTCTTGTGCACGCTCGGAAACGAGGGCAGACGAGCACGCTCGCTGTTATGAATCATCTGAATGATTTGCAAGTCAAATAGCCAGTTTCATAAGATGTGCCTATTATTTTGTGAAATAAATTTGAGTTTCTCATCTTCCGGGTGACTGTTAAAGCAAATACATCAAGGCGTTAAAAACGTGGATGATTGCATGTCACTTTGCTCTCATTTATCTGCAAGCATCTATTACCATCATGTCGTCAAGCCAATGAAAACGGCACCGGAAAAGTCAACAGATGGGCTTTTATAATTCACAGATGTATGAGTTTGTTAAAGATAAAGCCTTTTTTTTATCATTCAGCTTATCTTAAACTTCTTAAGTAGCATTGATTTTGGATTCGTAACATCCGGAAAACAAACTAACTATTTCACATAGTTCAACATAAACACAGACTTTTTACGGTGGATAACGATCATATCTGCTGCCTGCATGCTATCGTCACTTTACAGCATGTCAAAATCAGATAGTTAGATAGAAAAAAAAGTTTTCTGCCTTATCAAGAAAACAATCATCTGAAGTTTACATAGTCAGAAAATTCATGTTGGAAGAAGATGGTTATTGAAATCCTGTTGCAACATGCCCTGTGGAAGCAGGTGTGGACCTGCTACTCGCCTACTTGCTGCTGGTGATTTGGGGGGAGGGGGGTGTGAACGCTCCCCAAATGCTAGACGGGAAGAAGTTGCCTGCGTGGCACATTCATTAACCTGGTATCTAGCTAATCTCCTGGCTAATTCATTTAGTCCTCCGAGCACTCCTGTGTATTAATATCCTCCCCGCGCTGCTGCTCATGGGATGCAGTAGGAGCGTAGCCATGGCGATGATTGTGTCATTATTTTGCAGTCAGATGAGTGATATCCCAGAGGGCTGGAGCTGGGTTGTCCAGGCCGGTTGAGAGGGACTGATTAGAATTGCAAATGGCCGCCAAGTGTTGTGTTTATTGTGTGTCTCAATATTGGAGACAATCAGGCGAATCAAAGCCCTCAGCTGGAGAGATGGGACTGAGGCACGGTGGGCCTCTCTGGTTGGCACCATGTCCACGGTGCTTGCCCCCCCCCCCCACTCCCTCTCTTCTTCCTCTCCTCTCTGTTGCCCTCTCGCTCAGTCGACACTGTCGTGTGTATAGGACCTGAAGTACATGGACACAGCTGGAGGAAGAGAAGGGGAGACAGAGAGAGCCTCTAAATCTAGTGCACTCAATCATCTGTAGTGTGGCGGTCCTCTCACACAGCTGAGAAATATTAAACACGCTTTATGATAATGAAAGCGCCAGCGACAGACATAAATATCAGAGGCAAAGTGCTGAAGGATTAAAATGTCTTGTACGTTTGCTCATAACACAAATTTGTCATTGATTTCATGGCTTCTTGAATCGTTAGAGACAGAATTATCAGCTTTTCATCAGTGGAATTTCTTTTTTTTCCTTCAACGCCTGTCTGTGTTGAGGTATATCGCATGACATATTAAGGCCTCGGGAATATTCACATATCTGCGTGCAGTTCTGGTGTCGAGCCCTGCGAATGGAACCTATTGGCAGCGCGCCCTTGTTATGGCTGGGTGACAGACTGTGGTGCAAAGTGGCCTAAACACACATTTTCTCCACAAATCACTCCCGAATTGTTCTTCCTCAACGATTGGCCATTACCCCCATTATTGACTCACTGTTTGTACAAGATTCGGCGAAATCCATCTGAAAGCCATCCAGCGCTGTTGTGCGAGACAGGAAGCTAGTGTTTTAGCTCACCGTGTAATTCACTCTGTCAGTTGCACACAGAGAGGCCTATCTTCTCTTGTTTCGCTACTGTTGGCTTTTAAAGAATGCGTGTGTGTGTGTGTGCAATGTACATGTGAGTTTGTGGGTGCGCTCATGCATGCATATGTCCCTGTTCGAACACAGGATAATTCCTCAGGTCATACATGCTCCCCAAATAGCACCGCATGACCAGTCACAACAGGCATGTGTGAGGCCCAGGTACGGGCATGCACAGTGAACAGGTATAGCTACAGGGAAGTGGCTGTTTAAGTGAAGTTTTATTGCACCACACACGCTTTCCCAAGCTTGCGCCGCTGTAGGCTAAATGAAATAGCTAACAGGAATGCGTTTGCACTCTACGGAAATCCCTTAGATTTACTGCGAGCTTCCGCCATGACTTGTGATCGAATGAAAGGCCAGCAGCCATCATAAGACCCGCATGTCTGACGTGATATGATCAAGAGTCACCGGCCTCAGAAGGCAACAGTCAGCGCATGTGAGAAGCTGCAGCTCTCGGCCTGTTTAGACAGCGTTGTGTGCCGTTGAGCTTGACAAGGAGTTGATGAGAGATCCTTACAATGTGTGTGTGTGTGTGGAGGAAAAAAGAGAATGCTTGAGAGGGAGAGTGTGTGTCAGATCGCCGACGTGGCTGTTTGTGAGTGTGTGAAAGCAAGGAGAGAGTTCATGAGGTGACATCTCGTCAGCTGTTTGACTTTCCCAGTTTCCCAGGGAAGCAGTTTCAAGAACAATGCAGAAGAAAAACCACCAACCACCGACAATTGAAATGCCACAAAAAAAAAATCCCGGAGCTGTTTGTTGGTGACTGAATTATTGCCATTGCTTGAGATTGGAGACAGGGGAAATGTGTGAGCGACTGCACTCTGCTTGTTGCAGACACATATCACCAACCGGACTCCTCTACCCATCCATCTCCCAGCGCTGCTCACAATGGCAGGAATACATTAAAAAAGAGTGAGTCAGGAGGGAAGGGGACGCAAGATAAATATTGTGTTAGTATTTTCCCTCCCTCTCCCTTGCAATTGTCTCTCACGTTGACAGATGAACAATGAAAGTATTTTGAACTTTGCTGCGCGCTATCTTTTTACTTCTGGGTTCAGAACCGTGCTGTCAAAGCCAGACGTGCTCTGGCAGAGATTGATTGATTCGCTTTCTGTGCGCCATGTCTTCCCTTTGTTCTTCCAGGAAGGCTTTGGTTTCTCTCCAGCCTGCCAGACTCTCTGTAGCTGTGTCATATTAACACCTGTTAACAACATACAGACTCATAAAATATCGATTCAGTGCTCCCTTGATCATAAACTGTTGCTATAAAATTCAAGCTGGAGGGAGGTCATTCTGTATTCAGAAAGCGACACACGTAAGTCTTTGTGTGGCAGAAACTTGTGCTTATGACGGTCGGGGGAAGGCAAAAAAACTAATATCCTGCAAATTATCAGTATTATTAGGAGTAAAGAAATAGGCCTGGTTGGACATTCAAGGAAGTATGCTTATTTTCTTGAGTCAGATGAGAAGATTGACACTACTCTCATGATTGTACGCTAAAATATCAAGCTACAGCCGTCAATTAGCTTATCTTAGCTTAAACTCATAGTATGTCAATCAGTCTCCTCCTAAAAAAACAAAGGACTGAAGTAGCGTGGGACCATGGGAGTTTCTGTTTTTATTTTTAAATACCACCATAGACCATATACACACGGCAGCCATTTTCCCCTGACGTCAAGCTGGGATAATGTTAAGCTGCTGTGTTTCAGGCTGCATGTTGTTTAATTTCTAGGTAAAGCAACTTATTTGATAACCCATTAGCTAACGTTAGCATTCAATCACTACCTTGCTAACATTATCGTTTGGTCACATCCAGTGCGTTTCACTTCCAGGTTTAAATAAATGTGTCCACGATGTGCGTTGATAGTTTTGAATTAATTTACACCTAACGGAAGCTAGCGAGTTATAATGAAAAATGCCTGATTTCCTACCAGAATTACACTATCCTGTCTTGGATGTTGCTGACGTGACTCAGGCAAAATGGTTCATGGAAGAGGCAATGTATTAAAGTTTTACTCAGTTATATTTAGCCATGTTTGCTGACGTCCTTCCTCACGCTCTGATTCTCCAAGTTACAGCAACAGACAACCACATGACCTTGACTGAAATTAAATCACCAATTCAATCACCAAATTGGGTTTGAACATTTTTGGAAACATTTGGAATGATGTAAGTACAGAACTCTACAAAATATAAAACAAATATCTAGCTGTTTTTAGATATTTTAATGCCGAAACATTACAAACTATATCTTTAAAGACTGGAAGCAGGGTACTTGCCTCCAGCACCTCTAATGCTCGCTAAATAACACATTATATCCTGTTTGTTTAATCTGTACAAAAACCAAAATGTAAAAAAGACACGGGTGGTGCTGGTCAGTGTTTGTCAGAGCCAGGCAAGCTGTTTCCCCTTGTTTTTGTTTAGTCTTTATGCTAAGCTAACTGACTGTTGGCTCCAGCTTCATATTTACAGAAAATGAGAGTGGTATCAATCTCCTCAATTACTCCAGGCAAGAAAGCAAATATTTCCCAAAAATGTTGAAGAAGAAAAACCTCATTAGGAAAGGGTGTCGGGTTTGTTTGGAAGATGTCTTGTGATTTGATTCCCAGATGTGTCGGTGCCAAAATACCGCTGAGCAGGGCAGCTAAACCTCCCAACGCCTCCTCCTGCTCCCCCCCCCCCCCCCCCCCCAGTGTGTCTGAGAGCTGACTCATTCTGAGCACGAGTTTGAAAAAATTAGCTAACTTTAGCTACAAACGGTAGCCTGGCTCTCACCCTCAATGAGCTTTTTACTTTGCTTCATTATTCAGTCTAAAACTATGATCCCTCGAGTCATTTTTAACCATGCTGAGATAGGAGGGCAATTGTTAAAAATTGAATTTAACCATGACTGGCTCTATCGAAGCCCAACAGAATTGAAATAACTAGTGTATAATACGGAGCTGTGTGTGTGTGTGTGAGAGAGAGAGAGCAAGCCCCGTGCTTGCGTGTTTATTAGTACATGTGATGGGTTGATTGAGTAGAAACATTAAAGGGCTGCTTTTTCTGAGAAATGCTTTCTGAGGGCTTACCGATGGGTTTGGAGATACACAGCAGAAAATGGCTGCTGGTTAACAACCCGGGCAAGCTGCGTGGGTTTGATAATGGTTATGATTCTTTTTCTCTCTAGTTTCTCTCCCAAGTGAGAACGAAACACAACTGGGTGAGTGTGAGAGATGCTATTGTTCGTCCGGGAGGTTCTCCTGCTCTCTCCCCTCCTGCTCTGCTCGGCACTGATTACAACCTTGCATCCCCGTCCAGCTCTTGACTCTCTGCTCTGCAGCTCTGAGTCCTGGGGGAATCCTGTCCAGCCCCCCCACCCCACACACGCACGCACACAAACACACACACATCAGCTCTGGCACGTTCAGGGTGTCTGGCACACCAACACACACCGTCACCCACTCACGCATGTATGGACACACGTATATCTGCACACTCAGTCGCACAAACACGCTCACACATACAGTGGGTTCGGGCCAGGCGGGTTTGGCAGCGACTGTAGACTGGGCCTGTGGAGAGATCTTTACGGAGCATGCAGAGCCCATCTGTGGCTGCTCCTCAGTGATGGGAGGCAGCTGGCTGTGTGTGCATGAGTGTGTGTGTTTGTGCATGCGTTATGTCGTGGCCAGGGAAGGAACCAAGGGAGGAGGAGAGAGGCTTGTGTCTGTTTGGGTCACAGAGCAAGCCCAGAACGAGGGCTAAACTCAGGCTGAAACTGACCCAAGCTCTCTCGTCTGGCCGAGCCAAATCTTCTCTTCCTCTCCTCTCCTCACCCCTTCAGCCCTCCAGCTGGAAGAACTCAGTCCCTGGGCTCCGGCATGAAAAGTGGAGACGCGGAGTGCAACAGTCTGGGCCTTCTCTCGCTGTCAGCGATACCGTGGATGACGTTCAATCACAACCGCATACACCCAGGCTCGCCTTAACTCCCCTGCTCTTAGAGAGGGATGGGCTCAGCATTGACGGAAACCACAGAGGCCATAAGAAGAAACAGATTATGCTCTTTCTCCTCCCTAATGACTTCTGACACTCCTCTCGCTCCACAGTCCTCTTCAGCCTGTTGGTCCCGTCCACTTCTCCCTCTGTCCTCCTTTCCGGCGAGGCCATCTGGGCGTCATCTTGTTAGCTCATTACGGCCGCCGATGGCGCTATGCTAGCCCCTCATGTGACAGTGATCGAGGGCAAGCATACTGAGCTTGTTTGCTGAACGTGAGAGGTGTGTGTCAGCCGCACTCTTATGTGTGTGTGTTCCAACTTGCCTGTGTGCAACTGTTATGAGTCACGCTGAATCTGATTTGCTCTGCATGCCAGCCTGTTGACTGAGCTAACTGAAGCTAGTGTGTGTTTGTCTGTGAGAGAGCGAGGGTGTCTGTGTTCACACGTACAAAAGCAGCTCTCGGCGGGGTGGAATTCAGGATATTCTGTCTGTCTTTTTTGCTTCTGACATCTTCATTTATGTCCCACTAATGGGGACAGCGCGCAGGGAAAATACCAAGCTTTCTGCTTTCCAGCAGGCTGCTGTTGCCAAGTCTGGAGTTTAAATGCAACTTGGACTCAGTTTATAGTTTATCCAATACCAGTACCAGTTGGCGGGTTTGTCCTGCTTTTCTATAATAAGGGTCAAATCCTTCCTGCTTTGCTAAACAATTCTGGAACCAGATGGGCCCTGTTTTGCTTAATTTCAGGATCCTTGTGTTTGTTCGTGTGTCCCTCTACGTGTGTGTGTGTGTGTGGCCTGCACCAGCATTGAGGCCACTTGTTTACCGTGTTTGACATGTGAGGAAACCGGTGTGTGTACACTGCGGGGCGTGTGTTTATGTGTGTGTGTGTACAGTCAGGCCTCCCTAAGAACATCTTCCCCTGCGACGGCCTGACAGAAGCCTGCTATGTATACAAGCATTTGGGCAGAGCCCCCGGCTAGACCCACGGCCGGCTCACCTTCTCATGGTGTCGCTTCAAACGCTGCAGGAAAACGGCCCAAACTGGTTCCAGAGCTGGTCAGCCAGTTCACGTGACTCAACTGTATTGCAGATGTGGCGAATTTCTCTGGAGCCGCACAAACACACTGACAGTTTGATGATACGAGTCTTTCTCCCAAGAATGAAATGATCACACTGTGTCAACAGCCCTCAGTGGATCTTAACCACACATCAAGAAGGAAGCCATTTCAGAAGCTGCTGCTTGAATGTTTCCATTGTGAGGCAGAGCCAGCGTGCGGCTCTATCTTGATGGATCTGAAAGTGGTTTAAGGCTGAAACAGTCCCTGCTAGAAGACAATTATTTAATATTGATTGACTTGGTTGGGAAGAGGATGCATTTGTAGCCTGTGATTACGCAAAACGCAGACTGCCTCGGGCTACTTATTCGGCTTTAAGTCCCCGCCGTTATATATATATATATATATTACACAAGAGCTCGACTACAATACTCTTTGCATAACACGGCTTTGTGTTCTCAGGGAGACTTAAATGTAACCACGTGTCATGTGAGTGAATTACTGTAATGTTTCATGAGAAGCCGTAAAATCTATGCAAACTGTAAGCCTACGGAGCTGGTGATTGAACAGGCCGTAAAAAAATGGCTGCCGTACGGGGAGCGTCGTGTGTAATAACGGGGGGGAGGCAGCTGCACAGATTTTGTGGATAATGTAAAAGAGAAATGATAATTGGTGAGGGAACACTTTTGCTGGCGTGATAATTACCACGCAGAGAGCAAGGGGAATAGAGTACCTGTTGTGGTGATGATTGTGTGTGGAGTGTGTGTATGTGTTTTTGCATGACGCACTCGTGTGCTTTAAAGGCCAGAGAGAACAAGTGAGCAACTACATGTTGGGCTGCAGAAAGAGGAAGAGGTAGTATCTGCATGTTCCCCCTGGTAGAGATGGATCGCCCTGCATACGTGATGGAGGATAATTGATTTGAATTGATATGTATGGCATGTTCATGCCGCTGCTCGGGAGGAACAAATCAATTTGACACCATTCTGTTGATATGAGCCTTTTCTGCCTCTTTCTCTCACAGTTCCTGTGTCTCGGCTCCATTCATTCAGCGAGGCCGAGGCTGCCTGCCAGTGCTATGCTTGGGGCAGAGGCCTGAGTTGACTGGACGGGGGTGGAGAACACAGGGGGGAAGGGCTGGTTTGAGGCTCTGTAAGGGGCTTTGAGTGGGCCTTAGTGTAGGCGGCGTTTTATATGAAAGTCGGTGAGGGCAGGGCGCTTGAATAGGGGTGGCTGGGAAGTTGGGCTGGGAAGGTCCAGGATGCACCCCACAGTGCTTTTGTGTGCTCTCACATCCGTGTGTGTGTATGTGTATGGGGAGGTGGCGGCGGTGGTGGGTGGTGTAGCATATGTGAGATCATGTGCTCATATTCACCAGTGGAATGTAAAAAGAAAGAAGGAGGGGGTTCTCCTCTCTTTTTCCTCTGCTTCGTTGTTTTCTGTTCTCTCTCTGCTGGGCTGTAGTGTAGGTCTGTTTGTATAAGCTCTTTACAGGATTGAGCACGCCGTGGAGCCATCCAGATGAAACAAAACCAACCTCATTTGGTTGTTTTGAAAATGATTCTCTTTATTTTGTTTGGTTCAGGCAGATCCACCTCGTTTGACATGAGGGGAATAAAGGCTCTCTCGCGTTCAGGGTCATTTCCCAGAAACATCGTTTGTATCTGCGCTGCGCTTCCTCTGTGCACTCAAACTTCTTTCATCAACAGGTCTTAAAAAGTCTCTAGACAACATGAATGAAACATGCAATTCAACCTCCCTTTTCCCCCCTTTTTTCCCTTTCGACCTCCTCAAAAGTACAATAATCTTCAGTCACTCGTCTCCTCCTCTCCATTGCGTGGCTGTGTGTAGCACCGGAGTGGCGCTGATTAAGCCAACAGAGAGACAAACGGGAGACAAAGTCCCAGCCCACCAGTTTAGTTTCACATCCTGGACTGGAGCTGGGCTGCAGCTTGCCAAGTGGAGGGCTTTTAAACTGGGCTAAACACTAATTGCTGCCCTATTTCTTTTATGTTGCTTCTTTCCCATCTGCGATGGCGCTTCCAGACCTCCACAGCAGCCAGAGCCTCATTATAGCAGACAGTTAACAAAGGCTGGGAAACAGAAGCGGAGAATTCACTTAGGATAGCTATCTAACCGCCAACTAGGAGGCCTGCTTGGAAAATTGAATCAATGACAGGGGCCGGCTTGTGATTAAATCCTTCAGGGATATTAAGATATTAAGATTTTGGAAATCTTAATTATTCATCTAAATTGTTGCGGCTCGCTTTGATAAAGGAATAAATGGGTTGTAAAACTGAGAAGTGGGGTGTGAGGCTCATTGTTTTATTAGAGAGCCATTCTTTTACATATTTATAACAGAAGATTTGAAAAAAAAAGTTGCAAACAATTTCCCGACAAAGAAAGAGCAAAAAAAACAAAAAAACACCTACTTGTTGAGCGAATCAAGGTCTAATTGTGATGTTTGCCCGGCGGTTTTTTCCCCCTCTCGCTTGTTTTTCTGTAGGTGTTTTTTGTGTGTGTGTAGAGTGAGAGCAGGGGGGGAGTGAGGGGAGGATGGAGAGGAGGGGGGTGAGAGAAAACAGAATGAGGGAAATGTTGAAGAGGTGAATGAGAGGGAAGGATAAAGCTGGAGGGAATGAGATTGGGTAGTAGAAATAGAGGGGGCTGAGATTGGGGAGGAACGAGGGAGGAATAGAGAGAGACGGTGGGGAGGAGAGGGGGGCGGTCAGCAACAAAGCCTAATGTTGCCATGGAAACTTGTTTATGCCTCACTGATGCATCTTGTAGATCCAATTAGAGACTGATTGTGTCCGTGTCTTCATAGACACACGCACGTGTACCCCGGCATGATGCGTGCACACACACACACGCACATGCAAAAAAACATATGTACACTTGTACGCGCACTCACACAAACACACACACGGGTACATGCAAAGTGTTGCTGCTGAAAACCCGCAAATTGTTAGGAGAGGTAGGACAAAGGATGCCCCGCGTTCTCTCTCTTATCGGCCCTTGAATTAGCGCAACCCCTCCTCTCACCCCCAGCCCCCTCCTCACCCCCATGAGCATCAGACAATAGCGTGGAAATAACGTCTCACCCGCTCCCAAGGCTCATACGAGAGGTCCTATCTCCACAGGCTTTCATGACATCATATTCCGCCAAAAAAACCCCCCAAAAAACGGGATGGTGGTGGTGGTGGTGATGCGGGGTGGTGGTGGTGGGGGGGTGTTTGATGGACAGGAATTTGACCGTTTTGCAAATTTCATGTTGCATTTATCTCCTTTGTGAATGAAGTCATTTATTTGGTAATGTCCCTGTCTGAGAAGAATGGCTATGAATGTTGAAAAGGCCTTAATCCAATCATGTTCATTTTCATGGGGGGTATTTCTTCAGAAAATGGGACTTTTTAAATGACCGTTTCTTACAATGGCTGGCCGTTCGCCAATGTATAACATCAGAGGAGGAGGGATGGCGATCATAAGCTCCCCCCTACGCTCACACACTCTTCTATCAGTCTCTTTCAGGAGGCATCAGCGTCCTCCCTTCCCTGGGCCTGTCTGAAGAGTCAGTTATTTAGTGGTGAAATGATGTGTGTGATGATGAAATGAGGGGCTGTAGATAAGGTGAGATTACCCTCCGAGAGAAAAAGAAGGCAGAGACAGAGAGAGACAGAGAGGGGCCCGGCCCCTGATGTCTTGTTAAAACGTGAGGGATCAGGAAGAACAACAAATGCATTGCGCGCCGCTAAATCCTGCTTAAATCCGCTGGCATGGGCAGATCTAGCAGATAGCCCCGCTGCTGTGCTCGCTGTCTGCGACCACAACACACACACACACACATACACACACATACATAAACACACCCGTGGTCAGTCCGGCTGTCTGGGTTAATGCTTGGCTAACTGGGACAGCAGAGCTGAACCATGTTGACATTTTAAGCCTCAAACAAGTCCAGAACAATGATTCAGCCCGTCTGCCCCCCCACCAGACCGCAACCTCAGCCCATTTTGCTGACCGACTCGCGCACATACACACACATGCAGACGTGCATAAACATACACACCACTGCCCAAACACACTGCGACTCAGTGCACTCAGTGTACCCCCGCCCCCTCTCTTCACACACACTTACACACACACAGTGGGTCTCCTCCTGTTCCCCACCTTTAGTGAATAAAGGAGAACAAGCGCTGATCTGATTGAGTTGGCAGCAGAGAGCGAGGTGGAGAGGTACAGTAAGGCCAGATGGATTATCTTAATCCTCCAGTAGATGATCACGGCAGAGGGAAGATGAACCAGGAAGCCTTAACCTCTCGGCTGACCCCTGCGCACTATTTTCTTCCAGAAACTCCGACCCCTGAAGTAGAAGCAGCCTAGATATTACATTGAAGTCTGGAGTCTTATGTGAAAGTCCAGAAATATGAAAAAAGAATCCGCGGCATTCTTTGGATGTAATCCTATCTGTAGCCATTTCTGCGGCAGCCATTTTGTGTTTGGCCATTTTGTTTCGCTCCTTGTAAACTTTTGGTATGCTTTGATTTGGATCCAAGTATGAGAAGAAGAAAAAAACTTTAGAGGATTTGTGTGAAACGCTCTGTCGACTAGTGCTGAACAGTTTCAAGCTGCTACATGTAGTGTTTTTGTGAGGCCAAATTAACTATGCTTTGCCTAAAAGCCCATGCCAGACAAATCTAAACCCATAACTCCTATAGCTCAAAGTATTAAGACTGTATAAACTGTTGCTGAATTATGTGGCGGCTTTTCCAGACGTCCTTTATTATGTGTTAATAACAGTTTGTCTTCTTTTTCCTCCCCCAGGTTTGTGGCTGGAAAGGGCCTGGTGATCTACCCAGACATCGGGGACAAACTGGACATCATCTGTCCCAAAGCAGACCAGGGCAGAGAATATGAATTCTACAAGCTGTACCTGGTGAAGAGGGAGCAGGCGGAGAGCTGCAGTACAGTCCTCGATCCTAACGTCCTGGTCAACTGTAACAAGCCGGAGAAGGACATCAAGTTCACTATCAAATTCCAGGAGTTCAGCCCCAACTACATGGGCCTGGAGTTCAAGAAGAACATCAACTACTACATCACCTGTAAGTTTCTCTTCAAATCAGATTTACTGATTTACTGATAATAAGCTTTTTAACCTTCATCTAACCAGAGAAGCCTGACGAAACAATCGGAGTAATAATCTCTGCTTCACACTCAGTTACACACAGTCACACTCGGGAGTTCCCTAGTAAAACTGTATATTAATGGCCCCTGCAGCAGCAACAAACTGGAGGTGACGTGTCTCGCTCATGGCACAGTGGGAGTTGGCCTTCAGGGAGATAGAGTCATCTGTCAGTTCAGCATACAAGCCTACAATCTCAGCTGGCAATAGCTCAAGCACTACTTAACTTAAAGGCACAGTTCACTTCAAAATCGAAAAATACATATTTTTCCTCTCATTTTTAGTGATGTTACCAATCTGGATTGTTTTTGGAGTTTGGGATTTAGCAGCCGTAGAGATGTCTGCCGCTTTCAGATATATTGGAACTAGATGCCACTCAGCTTGTGGAAAATAAATACATTTGAAAAACTGAAAAGCAATGTCTCTGTCAAGAAATCATGACCCGGTTAATCAAGATTATCCACAGAGCTTGTAATGAGCTGTTTCATGTAGGAACTATTTTCTTTCTATCAGCCAACTGTCACCATGCAGAAGGAAGCCTGAATCTACTTATGGGCAAGAGGCTCGTATTTGTGAGTAGGTGCAGGATGTTAATATCAATAGTGTCCTTCTTGGCTGAGCTGTAACGTAAGCTGGCTAGTTAGCCTTTCCTAGCCAGAGAGGGAAAATATGTATTTTTGATTTGGGTGAACTGTCACTTTAAATACAATTTTTAGGTACTTGAATGTCATTTGTTCCATTTGTTCAAATGGAAAATTCTGTATTATTATAGCAGTTTGTGACACTTAAGTCATTTCCAAGATGTTTCCCAGTGTTTAGTTGGAACACCTCTAATTATGTGCTCATGACATCTATAGACAGTCAGTGCTCGGCAGGGCAGCCTGACATGCAAAAATGTGACATTTGTCTACAGTCAAGAATGCAATTCAACATATATAAGTTCCCAATGATAAGCGAACAGTGAATTAATATTTATTTTGATCTAAATGTAGCTTTTCTTTCAGGAAAAATCATTCCCCAAATTATATGTTATTTCATGGGAAATTCCTAGGAGATTCTCAGAAAATTAGAAAATTAAATGTACGTTTACTGAAGTAAAATTTTGAATGTAGCATTTTTACTTGTAATTGAATATTTGTGCTTTTTGGTAAAACTATATTTACTGAATATGTCCTCTCTGTCAAAAAAATATGAAGACACTGTGCGCACTTCCCTTTCTACATACAACACACAACTTTCTCTGTAATTCATGTTTTCAAACTCGTGACTGGTAACTATTGAGTAATAACCTTGCAGTTAAATTACACTTGGATTTTACGAAAGGTGGTGTTTAAGAAGAGAAACAATTACAGCAACAAAAAATCCGGGACTAGAATGAAACACGTTTCATTCGCACCTGAATGAAAAAAATATTCCAAATTCCATGTTCATGCCAGAAGAGCATGTAAGCAATTTGTCACACATTACACCTCACACAGGGTATGTGTGTAGTGTTTTGCCAAGCTGAGGACTTTAAGGTGTGTGTAGGTCAAAGCCATTCAAATTAATTTTCAAAACCCTTCAGAATATCACAGACATATTAAAATAACTGTAATTTAACTGTTAATGAATGTGTGTCAAATGTGACTCACTTGAAATTAGGAGGTACGGCCTCTCGGGAGTTGAGGAGCATCTTGGCTTCAAACTCAACGCCCCGTATTTTAATGATGACGTTCTAAATATTAAGTGCAGTTTTGGCAAAGGTAAAGGATAAAATGAGCTTAATGTAACAATTCACTGTAAACTATCATAAGTCTTCTTAGGATTGTCGTCTTACCAGCATCAGAAGAGGCGTGGCATTCTCATCATCAAAATCCCCTGGTTCAAACTCCCACAGGCTTCGAACAGAAACTAAAGAGAAGCTTTATCTTTACTGCTCTACTTTATTAGAGCAATATTAGTGTGACACGAGCAAGGTTCAAGGCTCTCTCAGCGTACTTTTGCTGTCCTCGAAAGAAAGTTGATCATATCTTCAGCAGTCACCTGAGATTGGATCTGTTTTTCCTGCTGAAGTCGTAGGCGTAGGCGTTCCATCACCGGTGCAATTTAAAAAACATGAAGAAGATAAGTCATATTTAACCATAACAAGACAGAGTATAAAGATTTATCTGGCATTTTATATTGGTGTGGGCTTGGAAGGATAGTAGGTCTTAACTGAGACTTGTAGCTGTTTATATGCCAGCAGAGCTGCAGAGCCCGATCATATATGGGTGTTTCAAACAACACCTTTGAAGGAAATGAGAAATGGTTCATTTTTAGTTTTAGTCACTGTTTAAAAATACATCTGAAAATGTGGAAAGCCTAAAACTCCACTGAGATTTTGTTGCTGTATATCACAGAACAGATCAAACAAAGAGCGACAACCAAGGTTTCACAAGTGTTTGTTTAACGGTAGACTCGACAGCACTGAAACTTTTTCAATCCTATAGGAACCTAGAAGAGAAGTAATTTGAGTACTTGATAATGCCATGAAATAAGCCTGGCCGATCATCATTAAGCAGCCTCCGATCAAAATCAAAGGGAATATAGAAGGAATGAAGAATACAGATTTAGTAACATTTTCAAGGGACACCTCACTTGCATTTTCTTTTTTTATTTGCCATGGTGAGCATTTTCCTTTGACTCACCTAGAGCCCTGTTCAGTATATCTATAATAATTTTTAGATACTATTTCGAGACCAACAGCAAATAAACTAATGTGCCCATCTTGAGAAATGACTCATGAGCCTGTTCTCTGAAGTGCGTACTTTGATTTTTAGGAGGCATTTCTTTATCAAAGGTCATACCACGTCAGTATGTTGGGTTTCATTCTCCCTGTCCATACATCTGGCACCAAGAATGTTGGAATGATGACGTAATGTCCCTCCCTTCTTTTATGGCTTCCTTGTTGTTAAATAAAGTGCAAAGTCCACTAGCACCCTGAGGACAGTACTGTGAAATTATGCTATACTCTTGAGTATATTTGGCTATGGAGGCTTGTGATATTCTAGATTTTTCTTATTGCCATTAAATCCCATGAAAAGACTTGAATTCAACCTGCTAACACTCATTGCCTGAGAAGCCTACACATGATATAGCTGAAAACCTCTGTGCCATAAACTGCCACTGATGTTTAGAAAGTACTAAAACACATGAATGAGCCACACTGGGTCACATGTTCCTTAATTAATTATTAATCAACGTGGTGGTTAGGTAATCCTGCATACACTGTCCTGGTGCTGTAAACAGCTAAAAGGCACTAAATGTGTATTCATTTGAAAATAGTCCCCAACAAATGTATTATTTACTCCTGTTTTTATTATGTATGGTTAAAAAAAAAACCTCAATTACTATGGAGCCAGAACAGTGACATTGAATTTTGGCATTGAAAACCAAACCGGAACTGATACAAGAAACACTGGAAGTGAAACATCTGTATTTGAAAAAGTTGTGTTGGCACTGCAACAAATATTTGGCAATGAAAAATAAATAAAACGCAGTCAAAAAGGTTATTTCATTATATTTTGATATTTAAAAACATTTTTTTGGGAGAAGATTATCATTGAAAAACACATCAAAATCCCCACAAAATATAAAAACGAAATGAAATAATGTTCAGTGTGTGTTTTAGGTTTCAATGCCCGTGTTGCTTTGGTCAGTTCAGGTTTTGTTTTCAGTGCCAACATTCACTGTCGCTGTTCTGGCTCCATAAAATACACTGTTTGTTTTAGGAAATTACTCATCTTTTTGCAAAAATTAAACCTCATTTTTGTAACATGTTTTCAAAGATGTAGGTCTTCAGAAGGAACAAATGGGCTTTGAGGTGCCACAGACATGATAGGGAATTCAGATTAAGCCACAGACTAATGTGTTGTTGGTTTGAGTCTTTAAATATGATTTGTTGACCGTAAGAAATCATGTTATAACGGTAGCTTTGTCATTTAAGTTGTGGGTTGGAAGGCACAAAGAGACAGTTCATCTGTGGGATGAGCCATCAGATATCCCAGACGCTGTTAGCTCAGATGCTACCACACTGTAGCTCACTTCATAATGCAAAAGACAGCCGTGTTTTTCCAGACATCACTTAGACCTTATCTCATTTTTACTTTAGTTAGTCATTTCCTACATTTCCTGGAATGACTTGAACACTTTTTTTAAAAATCATACCATGTGTTGTGGTTGATCCAGTCTGAGGATACTGTCAGTCGGGGACTCTGCCACATCTGTAATCGATTTCTCGCTGAATCGATGGAATGATCAGAGACTATTGTGACATTAGAGATACGACGTCTAAGCTAACACGTAACACGCTGCCCTTTTGTGCCAAAGAACTTCTGGCACAGTCAGAATTAATTCCCCACTGATCATCTTTCATGAAGTGCGTTGAAGTTCGGAAGAGAAAGAATAATATAGAGCACTGTCTCCTCCATCCTTTTTCACACTCTTATCAAAAGCTTATTTGAACAATCTAACAAAATATCTTTTAAAGTTTTGAAATTCCTCAAAAAATATGAAGTTAAATCTAATCTATGTAAAGAAAATAAACTCAAGCTATGTTTTATCCTTACAGTAAAATAAGCTCCTTTGTGTCACCTCCCTCTGGTGGAAAATACCACGCTAAATTAAATCTCACATGTGTTTTTCTTCTGATCCAAAGCAGTTCAATCGATATTTGTGAACTCTCCCTCAAAGCCAGAATGCGGGGAAGCAAGAAGCTTGTGATGTTATCAAGCGACAACTTTTGGGAGGCGGGGGGGCGCCGCTCCTGTGGCAGCACATCATGTGGACTTTAAGGAATATTTCTTTGAGCTTTATTACCCCCACATGTCTTTAGAAAACACCTTGGGCAAATCTCGGCGTCTGCTCAAAGTTTTCCTAGCCCGGCTGGTCGCGGGGCTGCTCCACATATTGTCTCCTGATTACATCATAAATATTTTAACTAACTCCATTAGTGACATGTGCGTGGGCAAGCATCTCAGCTACGCCGTGATCCGGCATCAAAGAGAAAACATTAACTGTACTTTAGGTCAAATTTGCTTTCATACAACGTTCTCTTGTGTCTGTGTAGCAACATTCTCGCTGATGTGTGTATTATGCAAGTGTTAAGAATACTTAACTCTTCCTCGAGACTGTGAACTCATAACTAGAGCCCGTTGTAAATCCTTCACAAGGGAGGCTGGACGTGCAGGATCCGGCCTGATGGTAGATCGTCGTTAGGCTCATATACTGTAACGTTCTCGCGTCAGCAGTAATTGGATGTAGTATTTGTCTTGGTATTATGTTAATGTTGTTGTCCCTTGAAACAGGAAGAGCTTGCTTTATTTATTCCACTGCAGCCTGTGCATACACCATGACACTCTTCATCTATCATTTAGATAATAGCCACGTGTGTTGTATGTGTGTGTGTTTCTGGAGAGAGCAAGACAGCGAGCACCTGCACCACATATTTTCTTGCCTTTCCTGTACAGTAGAGTCCTGTGTGTGTGTGTGTGTGTGTGTGTTTGTGTGTGTGTTGAGGCCCCTTTAGGCCGGCTTATCCGTGCCGAGAAGATGTGAGTGCGTTATCCCACCGTCTCTGCTGGGAGAGGAGTCCAGGCGGCCAGCAGAGCGGTGTAAATCTGCCTGGCCTATAAAGACCCGGCTTATCTGGCCTGATTAACGGTCAAACGCGGCAGACACTGTTTGAGACGAGAAGAAGATGCATAGGGAGTGGACATTCCACTGAATCTTCCAGCAGTCTTTTTCTTGTCCACCCCCGGTCTCCACTCTGTCTTTTCCTTGATCAACTCCACCCCACCCCCGCTTCTACTTCTATCCGTACTCCTGCTCCTCCAAGAGCAACAAAAGGTGTGGGGTAAAGTAAGCAACAAATGGTGTGTGTTTGTTTGTGCATATTTGTTTGTGTGTCCCGTGACTTCGCGTCACCCCAGGGGACCCCGTCCACTTGGTCCCGTCTATCTGACAGGAGTCGTGGGGGGGGTTAGAGGTCAAAACTCAGGGACGAGGGGTCGCGGAAACACACCAGGGGGTCAGTGAATGATAACCCTGCGCTGATCTAAACCCCAGACCAGCACCAGCCCGCGCTGTCCGTCAGCGCCCCCAACCCCCTATGTACACACACATATACATATATATACATACACCTTCCCGCCCACCTGGCGAATGAGCAGACAAACTGGTTGTATTTCATTGCGTTGTCTAAACACAGGATATGGAATGAGCTGTTTGTGAGGAAAATGGCCGAGCTGTGTTTAGGGAAGAAGTGATTTTAGACAGGAGGCTTTTAAAGCGGAGAGAATATAATGGAGCAACAGAGCAGCACCGAGAGAGAGGGGACAAGCATACATACCCACAAATCTACAGACAGACACTCTTTATTTGGACCCAGTGGGGTTAAAAAAACCTCCATTTTCTCTCCCATTCGCTCCTCATTGAAAAAATTTACCATGACTGCTCGGTGATATGTTTTCAGTGGTTAGCCGGGGCCAGTGAGTCTCTGTTCTATATAAGGGTAAGGCCACGAGGCAGTAAACAGAGGCAGCCTGTCGTCATGCACTCCTCTTCCCCCTTGATTTCCTGTGTAGTGGGCAGGGTAAGCCTGATCCCTCCTGACAGCTGTCACTCTCCATCCCAGTGTACCATCGTGGACTCTGACACACACCGACTTCCCCACCAGAATAACTGCCGCAGTGGAGCACACACGCTATCTCACCTCCAGGAGATTGCCTCTGTGAAATACATAATGCTCGTCTCTCGCAGCAAAAAGCAAAGATGTTTTCATGCTTGTCGCTTAGTTTCTGTGACTTTGCAGGTAAATCCAGGCCAGCCTCCTCTGTGGAAATACAGATAAGCACTTGGGGACAGATTAGTAATGGAAAGGCTCTATTTATTTCATGACTCCTTCAGACATAGGTGCTGACCCGGTCTTTGAAAAACAATGCCTAAGAATATATCAGACAAACTGCATATGACACTGTGGGATGATCTCACACCTGACAGGATTAAGGTTAGCAGGCATGCTGCACATCACTCACATTTTTTTTTTGCGTGGGCTCTTCTGTATCGTTGTTATTTTTTGCTCAACAACCTACACATTATGCACCCCTCCATTCAAATAACCCCCGAAGGAATCCTCCTCCGTTGGGCCAATATGCATGCAGATTCTTGTGCCTCACAAGGTAGCTCCGTGCCCTTGGGAGAGTTGAAGGTCAAGGTTGAAATCCTTGGCCGGGCTGCAGCAGATCACAAGCTCCTGTGTGACATATGTGCACATCATGTGCACTCCCACACAGATACTTTACAAACACACAAACATATATACAAATGAAGCCTTGTGCACAGTTAAATAAATACAAACACTGGCAGGCTCATAGCTCGATTTGCTACAGTGTAATAACAGTAATCTGATTAGAAAAAAGTGTTAAATGTCATCTTTTGGAGTTAACATAAAATTACCATAATCAAATCACAGCCGCTTGGAAAAGAAGAAAGCCAGTTACATGTGTCAGCGGCGCGTTTTGAAAAAAGACAAAGGCATTTTTTGATTGTCAGATTATAGAGATGCAAATAACTCACACATTTCGAACTCGCAATTAAATGGATTTTTCGTTGAGAAGACTAAATGTTAACATCTGGTAACCTCCCTTAGTCAAATCACACTGAAATATTTTAATTACAAGACAGAGACACTGTGGACTCTCCCACATGCGTGTTAGCAGTAAAGAACAAAGGACCTATTGTTTTATTGCATATTTTGCAGATTGCAGACATTAAAAATCACTTACAGAACCTGAAATATTGATCAGCATTGTTGGCAATTGTTCATATTGGTCCTGTTTCAAACACTATGGTGGGATAAAGAAACATTTAAGCTCAAAATATTGATTCTAGGGGATACTGTTAAACCTTTAAATTGTTTAAATGCACTGTTGTAAATCCTTTTGTTCCAGTTTATTGCATGATTTCCAATTAGCACACCACCATGACTTGCAAAATGCTTCTAGAGTTGGATTCACGTTGGAAATCAGTCGTGGATTGACTTTGAGTTGCTGTCATTGATGTTACCGATTAGAGCTTTAAGCAGTAAGCCTTAACGGATTTCATTTTCAAAGTAAACCCTGCTAACAGGTCAGGTTAGCGCCGGTGCAGCAGCATGGCCTGGGATAAGGAGATTTAACCCCCCCCTGCCACCACCACCCCATCCCACCCCACCCCACCCCACCCCTGTGAGTGAATATAACCCAGTGTTTATTAGAGTGCCAGTGTAATATATGACTTTCTGCTTGCTTTGCAAATCTATCCAGGCTGCCTCTGCTACTTCTCCTTTGGATATTTCATTCAGAGAGGGTTAGCAGGCACAGCGTTATTGTCGCTGGTTATTGCCTTTCGTTTATTACAGAGGAGTTTGTTTAGAGTGGAGGGGGGGCATGAGGACTTTTCTTTTTAGAGGGAGGGCTGCTCACGTGGCTGTACAAGTGAATGGTAACCATTGGTTACGGCTGAACCCCATCGCTGCTAGATGAAGCTGATATATTCATGTATTCATCTCAATTAGTCCGCTCCGTGCATCTTCAAATGCAGACACTCATCCCTCCTCGGCTGTGCTCCATGCTTATCTTATTAGAATATTTTATCCTGCGTCTGTCTCTTACTGTGTCATCCCTCGCTCCCACTCCTCCAGCCACCCCTTTCTCCCTCCATTATTCTGCTCTCTGGGAAGTTTGTGTCCGAGTCATTTTTGTTAACTGATAGCTTAGATCTCCTTTCAGTGCGCAGACCGCAACAGACCACAGAGCTAACTCTGCGAAACAACAACAGCAACACTGTTGATTTTTGTTTTCGTTCTCAACTAACACAAACTCATTTGCCTCTCTTGTCTACGAGCGATTCGCAGTTGTTGGAAGAAGCTTCCTGGTTTTCTTTTAATTCCATCCGCCATGCTCAAACCATCTCTGTGGTTTTTGCAACACTAAAATAGCTCCAGGCAAAAGGAGAGGAGGCATCTGAAGACCGCTGGAAAGATGCACTTTTGGAGTGGAGTCCATGGTGATTAGGAAAAGTAAATGTAGGACACGAGGAGATGAGCATCATTGTCCATAAGGCAAATTGTAACGGACAATGGTATATTGCTGTTTGAAAAAAAACATAAGCGCAGGATAAAACAATGGCAGCCCATAATCTAAAACACTCAGAAATGCACATTTCCCGTTCCATCTGAGATGTCTGAGGTTGTTTGCCCTCTGCTTTGCCAACAACACATATTCTCAGTGTCTTTCTTCTCAGGCCAATAGCTAAGCTCAAATCACAGCTCTGTGTCTCTCCGATGGAGCTCTCTCTCTCCCCGCCATCCCTAGAACAGTGGTTTCTCTTTTCCAAGGCGCACTCTGAAATGGCTTTGTTTTCCGACAGCCATTCAGTGGCACCCTCAGCCAGGGCCTGCCAAGAAGTCCGCCTCCCCGAGCTGGAGCCCGGGCCTGTTTACACAAACTCATCGGAGAAATATGGATGTATAATTATAGAGGCTGTTAGTTTTAATGTCGCATCCTCGCTATGGAAACCACTGCATGCTTGGTCAGCTACGATGAGCGGCGGCTGATGAAACTCTGACCGGAGATGGCGTGAACATTTCTTGCGGAAAGCATATTTTTTTGTGGTAGGGGGGACAAGACAGAAAAAGGAGCTTCTTGATGGAATCGAATGAGCGCTGAGCAAAGCAAACAAACATGAATCACAAGGCGGTGATAGAGATTGCTGTGGTTGTCCAACACATAAATACAGAGTCTAAATACTGCTTTGCAGGCCAGGACCAAGCCCGTTTCTGTGAATTCAGCTCGGTGGCAAAATGTCCATGTTCCATTCCAGCATGACCACAGGCACACAAACACAGTAACAGGAGCAGACAAACACACAGGAGGCGTGTGTGCGCACAAACACACAGGCATAAATAAGCAGTGAGCCACATAAGCAATATATATATATATATATTTGTATATATATATATATATATATATGTATGTATACAAACTCATAAGCTCTCCTTCATGCAATAGATGCTCAGACAAAAAGCACAATGCGCTCTCACACGTCCATCCTCCTTCGCTCGGCACAAATTTGCTTGCGTAATAGGAGCTGCTGTATGCATTGTGCGTCTGTTAATGCACATTCATGAGAGCTGTAGCTTAGCTGAACGCGAGATATTTTCAGTCAGCAGTCCCATGGGTGTGAACGCGTGTGTGCTGTCAGAGTTTGTGCGTGTGTACCCTCCCTGATGGATGGATGGATGCTGAAAAGAAAAGCCTCATGTCTTCAAACAAATATGTGTTGTTGTTTGTGTTCAGGCTGCACCGCCTCTCGCAGCGAGTTGATGACTTCGTAGATAGCGACGGAACGATTTTTACCTCCCGAACCCATGGGTCCAATTTCTCTCTCTCTCTTCCTATTCTGCAACTTAATCTTTCTCTCCCTCCGCCTTGCCATTCCACCTATTTTCTCTCCTTCTTAGATCTTACCTCCCCCCACCGCTCCCCTCCTCTTCCTCCTCCTCATCTCTGCACAGTGACAGATCCTTCAGGAAATTGTTTCGAGTCTGCCAGACATTTTTGTGTTGTAGCTGTTTATTTGTGCTGGGGGGCACACGGGGGTCCGGAGCCTCAGCTTCTCCCCGCTCTCAGACTAGGGGTTAAGCTCCCGAACTCTTTAACCGCCCTGCACCGAAAAACACTGATCCTCGATCAGCGTGGCTTTACCGTGTAACCGATACCAGGGATGAGGAGAGAGGAGCACCAGAGAGGATGTAATCAGTGTGTGTGTGTGTGTGTGTGTGTGTGCGTGTTTGTATATGTGCGTCAGCTGCTGGCTTTGTGTGTATTAGGATGTAATCAGCAGCATTCTCTCTGTGGTCTGCTGTGCTCTCTGATTGGGGTTTTGGCGAATCACAGGGGAAGGGAGGGAAAGTGTTTCTTTTCCTGCGTCTTGTGTTGCAGCCTGGCCTCAGAGCTGGAGAAGCCTGGCTGCGGTTTGGAGCTACGCTGCGACCCCATCAGCTACATCAGACCCTCTATCTATCATATAACTGTCTCTCTGCCACCTTGTGTCTGTCAGCGGCTGTATACAGCCTGTGTGCGTGTCTGTGCCTATCAGGGCTTCTCTGACTCTGGTCCCACGTTGGCTGCAGTCAGCTTTGTTCAGTCGCCTCCATGTTAGCAGGTACAGGAGATTCCCCCAGGGTTTAGACACCGCGGCTCACACATACACACACACACGCTCACACGAATACACGTGCACAGTCACAGGGACACACGCACGCCCACACACTCACATACAGTGTCCTCTTTCCCTCTCTCTCTCTCTCTCTCTCTCTGTCTCTCTCTCTCTCTCTTTCTGTCTTTGTTCTGCCTCTTGCAGATTTTGTATTTGCGGACACCAGATGGGCTGACATCGCCTCTCTCCTAAATAACAAGTACACTCTGTCTCTCGCTCTGTCTGTCTCTGACATCTCTCTCTATGTCCATCTCGCTTTCTTTACCTTCTCTCCGAGCTGTAATCTCTGTCGTGCATTCGTCAGGTATTCGTAACAGTCATTTATCTCAAACGCTCGCTTGTTCCAGCCTTTGAAATGTGACGCTTTGCTGCTTTTCTGTTTTATATTGTAAATTGAATGTATTTGGGGTTTGGATGAAACAAGACATGCGTAAACATAAGCTTGTGATCGTGATGTGGGCTGCACAGTCTTATGAAAAAATCACTTTGCGGATATTTTGAGAGAAATGAGCTTGGTGATATGATTCATGATTGGTGGAAATGAGCAATTTTTGCATTGCAATTTTCATTTTCACTGAAAAAACTATTCAAATCATGATGTTTTCTTACATCTGGGGAACAAGATTTGTAGCCAGGGCATTTCTGCAGCACTACAGTACTTCATTGTAATGCTGTTTTGTCACATATTTTATCTTTAACAAAAATGAAATGTGGTTTTTGCGATTTGAATCTTGCACTTGGCCACATTTCCATAATATTTCCATTAATTGTGTAGCCGTAGCTGATTTGTAAATTAATCTATTACTCAAAAAAAAACCATGGCAAAAGTCATTAGTTTCAGCCGTGAATCTTTCCTTTTCTCTGACCTGATCACCAGGCAGCTTCATCACCCCCAGGCCAGTTTTCTCACCTGAGCCTCAGCACTCAGCTTGTCTCTCCTCGCACATTGAATCACTGCACCGTTCCCTCTCACTTAGCATACCTCATTGGGTTTGTTTTGCATTGCCTGTTTGCGGATTGGAAATGCTGAGCCTGCGGTAAGAGTTATTGTTTGTTTGTTTGTTTGTTTCCCATCTTTGATGTGTGTTATTGTGCCAAGGAACACAACGCTGGCTCAGTTGTCATAACTCTCTTCTGGAGGCCAGATTGAAAAGGTCAGTGAAAATGATGCTCCTCTCTCCACAAAGGATGAATGGACACAGTGTGGGAGCTCGGCGCGCACACACAGACGAGCCTCACACACACACATGTACGCAGGCTCGGACGGCTAAACACATTAGCATAAACGCACACAGAAACACACACTGTCCCTGCGAGCACATTTTTTGCATGCAGCAGCACGAGCGGGGAGTTCTCTGAGGATATTGCGTCCCCCGCCGTTCATGTTCGTTAACTTGTTCCAGGGCTTCGCTCTGGTTTCTCTCCTGGGGGGGGGGGGGGGGTTAGCTCACAGATTAGCTCTTTAGTCAGTCTAGATTTTTGGAGCCTCGTGGCCTTTGACATGCCACTACTATCTCCCACCACATTCCGATCCATCCCAGCGCTTCTTTTATCAGCTGGCGCAGGGCTGATTTGTGGCTCGTGGACCTTTAGATCGAGGCGGGCGACTCCTCTCCAGAGTCCCGTATCACCTTTGTAGGCAACCACAAAGGCCAGAGAAGAGACGGAAGAGGATCAGTTTTATCATCTGTTGGGATTTAGCGAGCGAGCCATGGTTCACCTCATGTGATTATCAGTGCAAATGAAGCACGGAGAAAACTTCAATGAGCCTCCCACTGTGTAACAAGCGCACTAAGAGACCTTGCGTGTGCATCTGTCAGCTGATTACACACATGTAACCTGACAATACCAATACCGCCCGCTGACATGGATGTTAGTGGATGTTTTGGGAGAATAACTACTGGGATTTATTATAGGCGAAGATTATTACAAAGGCATTGTAATAGACACAATAGTAGGATAATCAGAGCACTTACTCTCTCGTTCACTCTTGTAATTTTCTGAGTTTAATTAAGTGCTCCGAACACTTATACTGCGCTCCTCGTTGAAAGTTTATGTATTGGAATTGAATGAGAATATTATGAATACATTTGGAGACAAAATTATTTCAATTTTCATAAAATGCACCCCTCATGTTCTGAATATATGTACAATTGGGAGATCAGCTTCTTGCCATTAGCATCGTGAGGCATTCATTGTGGTTTTCCACACAACAGGAGCAATAAGAGGAAAAAGTGCTGCTCACTTTGATGACATGTTGGAGGTTTGAAATGTACCCAAACTGCAAAAACAGCTTGTTGTTTGCAGCCCGACTAAAATTTAGCCAACAAAAACAAACCACAAACCAAAAAGCATTGACAATGTCCATATCTGTATGTAGACTAGTGGTTCCCAAAGCAGAAGATTATGATGAAAGAGTCGTCTGCTTTTCTGACTTTTCTCTAGTTTTTTCTCATTAAATTCTTCATACTTTGCGCTCTCGATGAAGAAAATAAAAAGAAACAGTTAAGACAGGAAAATCACTCTGGTTTTACTGCTTTCAAACACAATGTCCACAGGCCATTCATACTCTGTAATGAGAGGTCACACAGAGAATACAATTAACTTCAAGACCTCACAAGCCAAATGGATTGAGAACCACTGATATAAACCATTTTAAGTGAGTTAGCACAGCTGCTAACATACACTTATAAGGTGGGTTAGGGTTCCTGTGCTGCATCATATTAAATTGGTTTACTGTTAAATGTCTTTAAAAATGTCTTTATTGATATTATCCTTATCATAATGCTAAATACAGACGTTTTAAATATAAATTTTGGTTCCTGAAAAATGCCCTAACACATATGTAATAACATTAGATGATAATATGTACACATATAGTCTTTCTGACATTTCATCAGCTCTTTTTTTATGTTATGTTTATATTAACCATCACAAACATTAAAGGGGCACTATGTAGTTCTGGAGAAGAAATTGAAACTCACAATATTAGTGAGGTAAAAATACAATACATTTTCATAACTGAATAAACAAGCTGTTCTCAGAGGAAAATAAGGTCAGAACACTGTTTGAAGCTAGAAAGGTGGCAGGGTCCGCCAAATATAAACAAAGTAAAACAGTATGAAATTGAGTTGTCCTTTCAGGTCAGTTTGTTTATTCAGTTTATTCAGTCATGACATTGAAGAGAGGCTGTTTATTTAGTTTGTTTAGGCATAAAAAAAATCAGTCAGTGAAGATCTTTCTCTTCTGAATTTCTCCCCCTAAAACTACATTGTACACCTTTAAATGCACACTTATTTATAGACATACTTTTGCAGCCACTTCTTCGTAGTTCATTTCAGGACAGTTAGGTTTAATATTGCCAGCAGATACTTGTCTCTTGTGTCACAATTTCTCTTGGCATTCACTCCAATTCTCCCCGGCATAAATGATGATTAATGGAGAATGAAGATTGAATAATATGCTCCATTTCTTTGTGTATAATGTCCCAGAATGTTCTTAACCCCGGGCATGACTGAAGGATATGGCTGAGGTGTGCAGCTTTAGATCTGACGTAGCAGCAGGAAGTGATCAGTCAGCTTAACAGACGCTCCGATAACACGGGGCGAGTGACGGCGGATCAGAAACCACTGATGCTGCTGTCTGTGAGACGAACATTGTAGCAGGAATACATGAGTAGTGGAAGTCATGTGCGCTGGTTGTTGATGTGGATTAATGGGCATTTGGTTGAGAAGAGCTGGCATCTGGCCCACTAATTTCTGTGGTATAACGGAGAAACACTGGGTTTGATGATGGGATTAATGAAACACTAATGTGGAGCTCTCCTCTGCCTTAAACCAGGATGAAACTGTGTACTCATTGTTTGCTGCAAGCCTTATGCACACACACACATTGGTTAAGTGTGAGATAAACACAAACTGCAACTCCCACATGAACAATATTAACCTTTAGCTTCTCGAGTTGTGAGTGTGTGTGTGTAAGTGTATGTTCGCCTCAGCATGTGTTGCATCTCTTCTAACCTTTAGCTCCAACCAATAGGAAGGTGATTCTATGGTCTTTTCTCTCTGACCCAGTTTCCCCACTGCTTATTTCTCCCAACACGCAACATTTCAGCTGCTATTAGTCAAATGATGCGCTGTCTCAGAGTATGTGTGGGTTATTTTTATGCTTGTGTGTAGCTCTGAGGGCGTGTTTGTTCACCTGTTAGTTTTGTGTACTCAAGGGTGATAATGGGTGTGTGCCCACTAGGGCGGTGCAACTTTTAAAAAAAATAATCGTCTAATTGATAAGGAGTGACGTTTGCCGCAAACAGAGAAAAATAACAGTCACCGCCGCCTGGAACGTTATTTTTCCTTTTATGGCTCAGTCTGGGCTTTTAGGTGTATACAAGTGCCGCTCATCTGAAGCGGAAAGAGTTACACAGGCTGCTTCTTCAGGCTGTTTTTCCCCTGTTTGTACTCCGCACATGATTTGTGTAAAACTGCTGAGGTTTTCTGCGGCTGCAGCTCGATGATATCGGTGAAAAGAGCCATTACAGCCAATTAGCTACTCTGTCATTAGGGAGGGTTGTGTGGGCTACTGGCAACTTCTGCACACAACAGAATACATTATAGCTGGAATCGCTGGTAAAGTTGAAACAGCTAATATCTAAAAATGTTCCATATTAGGAGCAGCGGAGCCGCGGTAGGCTTTAGTTTTACAGGCAGCGTAGTTATGAAATTAATATTGGATGCTCGGGCTGCTGTCTCATAACTTTAATACTATATGCAACAGCTTATGGTATTATAAGCTGCAAGTCCCAGTCCCTCAGGCCGCACTGTGTTATTGTGCCAATCGACCCGCTTTCACAATTCTATGATCTGAACTCCTCCGGTGCACACCTGTCAGATTATGTGGGTTTTGGCTTAGAAGAGTGCGTGCACATTTTGAGCAAGCCTCGTTCGTTTTGTGTGTGTAGAGGGGAATGAAGGGGCAGGAGAGAGGTTGTGGATGCGATGTGCTCTAAGATGAGTCTGTCTACATCTGTCATGTTGGAGTGTGCTCAGTCTGTTCCTGTTTGAGACAGATGACTTGCTCTGCTCCCCAAGGTCCTCCTGTTATTCTGCGCCCTTTATCTCCTACTGATCCGACAGACGGCCCTCACCGTGTGTGTACTTTTTGTTTGCTTGTGTGTAAGCGTGGGTGTGTGTACTTAAAAATTGCATACAGCGTGCGCACAGGACAGCATCATCCTCTGTCTTAGCGCCTGTCCGTGCAGACACATGATTAAGTTTTGTACCGTGAACAGGAGCACAGGGTTTTGCAGCATGCTGAGTTGGGAAATAGAGAGTGGAAAGTGCAGCGGTGTAAAAGCTCTGCCCCGCTGGATTCACTGGAGAGGTGACACACACACACCCGCAGCTAAATGATGCAGAAGCTCTCTGTGTCTGCAGGCTGTGAGGCTTGTACAGACACACACACACTCACAGATACACACACAGACACTTTGGGAGCCGTTGACAGGTCCTCTGCAGAGGTTAAAAGCTGTCATAAGTAGCCTTGAAGCACCAGCCCAGTGGTGCCGACCACGGAAGTCCGTAATGCCCAACCTTTGGCTTGGTAATCTGGGACTGTCTTGACCGATAGAGACCACACACACACATACAAATTCACAAGAATCACTGAGGAAAATTCACATACATGCAGAACAAATTCACACTCATGCACATATCTGTCCGAGCATGCACACACACTCAAATACACATAAATGCACACACAGACACAGTTCAACAGAGAAATGCCTAAACGCACAGAGTTGCACAAAGGCCAAAACACACACACAACTCAAGACTCTGGGGAGACTGTATGAGAGAAATGGTGAGTGTGAGTGAGAGAGAAAGCAAGCTGGCAGGCACACACACACTCAGACACACACGTTCACATGCACACAATCCAACACATGCATATGCTTCCTCTGCTGCACAGAGAGAGATCACCTCCCACTTCTTCTTCTTTCCAAACTGAGCTCTCCTCCTCCTCCTCCTCTCAACTCCTCACTTCATCACCTCCTTCCATATTCCCTCACCGACATATGCACGCACACTCAGACACCCCCATCCACTGCCCCCCCACACGCACACACGCACACACACACACTCGCATGCGAGTACACTTCAGACAGATCAAGTCTCACTCCTCCCCGACTCGCACACTCTCTCGTCTTCAAAAAAAGGAATCTCCCGCTTCCTCTCCTGCCCTCCCTCACCCCACACTCCTCTTTCCATCCCCTCTCTAAACACCTCACCCCTCACCCTGCACACACACACACACACACACCTCACCACTTCACCTCCCTCCCTCTCTCACCCCGCCACTGCACCCCCACCCCGCGCTATCCCATAGTGCTCTCTGCTGGAAGGATTCAGAGGAACCCTGTAATTTTGGTGCCGGAGGAGCTCTTAAGTCCTGCCTGATCTTCTGGCTACACAGGCAGCCAATGTGTCCGTGCATGTATGTGTGTGTGCACGCACATGTCAGTGTGTGCTTCAGTGTGTGTTTGCCTCTGTGGGCCCAAGTGCTTACATGTCTGTATATTTTTTTCGCAACCATTTCAAGTGTGGTTGTACTTGTGTGTGTGCAGCTGTGTGTGCTGTTGCTTCTGTGTATGTGTGTGTGTGTGCGTGTGTGTGTGTGGGAGAGGAGTCTAATCAGGGTGCAGGAGAGTAGCTCCCCCTCTGGCTGTATACTGGAGCAGTGAGCAGAGCAACAGTTGTGCGCAGTGTGCCACTAACCACCTTAAACCTTGACACTAATGCTGCTACCTGCTTACCATACATGCAGAACAGCGGCTCCTGGGAGCAGGCAACACGCCACGACATTAGAGCTGCTATATGATAATGTTTTGCAAGAGCTAAGTGGAAAAAAAGCCCCGTTGTTGAACATGAAGATGAGAAAATCAGCTGCGTCCACGCACATTACTCAAAACCACATTCATTCCGACCTAAATTCAATCTCGGATTTTCAAAATACCGTGAAAAATGTGCAGCCCCGCTGTCAAAGATATGACAATTTTATATTGTCTGCCAGGTTTTATTATTGAAAAGAAACAGGAGAAGAAAACACTGGCCGAGCCGAGAGCGCCTAATTCATCTGAGATGATATGAGAAGTCTGAATGAATTTTCTTTGCCCATGCCAAACTTGCGCAGGAGGCTACGTGGGAGAGACGGCGAGCGAGAGAGGTTGGAGGTTGATTACTGATTTCCATTTCTATTTCTAGGACAAAGAAATGAAGGGCTGATGGGCTGGGACATCTATTTAGATCCATTTCATTCTGCCATAATCAGGCTTTAGCCATGCCCTTATACTCAGGATTAGAAAAGGTTCAAAGTGCAAACATCCAGATCCCCCAGAATTATTCCAGTCTGCCAGCCTCACGCTGTATGTTTGTGTGTGCGTGTGCGTGTGTGTGTGTCTGTGAGTGTGTGTGCTTGCATGCATGCCAGATCTGCTGGGGAGGGTTATCTCTGGAATCAGGCCCATAAACCTAATCTAACCCTCTCTGTGCTCATTCAGGAGTGAAATATTTTGTGCAAATAGGCTCTCCTCTCCTTCTCCCCGCCTCGACTCTGGTTCGCTAATGTAAACAAAAAGCGAGATAGCAATATCGCAGGTATGAGTAATAGCCATTTCTGTTGTGACGCTCTGTTTGATACAGACACACACGTCCCTGACACTGCTGTGTTTAGCTCCCTGCTTTGCCTCGAATGGATGAAACGGCTCTTTGTGCTGCTGTTTTTCCTTGATGCTAAGTGTGAGTGATCAGATCGCGGTTGTGTCTGTTTATGTATTTAGCTTTTTTTTTTTTTGTTTTGAAAATGTAGACATTATTGCCGGTGGTTACTGTGACTACCCGCTGCCTGCTCGGCTCGTCTGAGTGGAAGTCTGAATGCAGTGGAGAATGAGGGGGGAGCGGTGTGTGAAAGGTAGCCAATGAATGTCACCTCTCATCCACTTTCTCATTAAACAACCTGCTCTCTGTCTGTCACATGGGCTGTATCTATCCCCTCGTTCGGTGCTTTGGGCAGATGTCGCACGCGGGTGCTAGCGCGTGCGGGCGTAGACACGGGAGCACGCGCGTACACACACAGCCCATTGCGCCGTATGAAAGCAAGCCCCCATGGGCTGGACAGGAATAATAAGCAGCAGATGATTCATGATGGAGATGGGGAATGTATTCAGCAGGACCACCTGAGTGACCTCATTTAGCAGACCTGAGAATAAATATAGACCACCGCATCGCACTCTAGCCTAAGCTTGTGTCGTCTGGGCCAGTCAGCACTGCATCTCTCACACATCTCCCACTCCTCTCCTCGGAGCACCGAGGGGAGCAGTCCTTCCACTCTACCCTCAACGTCCTTGTGAAATCTGTGTGGATTTGTGTATAAGCGTGTGTGTTCACACATGCATGTTAATGTGCTAGCAGTAGTGGTATGTATATAATATTGGAACAGGAGCCTTTGTTGCAGGCCAGCTCTTTCCCCAGTAAGGCTCTCTCTTGGCTGATACATTTGTACTGTAGATATTTCCCAACATCAACATTTGGCACCTGGTTCCTCTTATGACTTCAGCAGCTGTAGATCTTTTGTTCTCCCACTAGTCACTCTGCGGCCAGTGATCCACACCCACAAAGAGGGGCCTTAAATCATACAAAAAAACCCCAGCGTCGGAGCCGACCACTTTATTAAAAAAAGCAACATTCCTTCATGCAATGACCAGTTCTTCGGGTATTCTGGACCGCTAACGGTGAACCGGTTTGTTCCACTAAATCATTAGCAGCAGCAGAATGGGAGTCTCTTTGTTCTTCGCCCGGTCGTCGCTTTATCCCCCAGTGTTTTTATCTCCATCGAGACGCACAGGAAGACCCAATTCCCCAGTTTCCTCTTTCCAAAACACGCCATGACCGTCGGCCTTTTAATATCTGGAAATCCAGATTTGGATTAACGTCAGTACGCGGGGATGAAACGGGAGAGAGAGAGAGAGAGAGAGAGAGAGGGTTAGAGAGGGAGGAAAAGAGGAGATAGAGTGAATGAGAGGCTTTCAGATTAAAAATAAAAAGCTGGCAGTGTGTCCTTGTTGTGGAGTAGGGTTAGGGGAGCTGGAGAATCGTGGCTGGCAATCATCTTTTTTTGAGTGAACTCATGACATGACAGATGTCAATACAGTGATATAAGCAAGGGTTAGAATGACAAACAGAGGAGTGCATGGCGCTGAGCAGTCTGTGTGTTTTTTCTTCTTACCGCACATTATTTAATGCGCTCAACAGTTGTTTCTGTAGTAGATTTCCATCTTGAATAGTACTTAAAAGATGGATTCACATAAGGAAATGTGGTTAAAATTGGACACGGTTAATCGGATTATGAGTTTCCAGCGTTACAGTAAGGGCCTGGAATTATTTGACATTTTAAATGGCCTGAAAACAAACAACATATGAAGTGATCATCTCTTTATAAATCCTGCTCCTTTGCAGTTGTTCGCCCAAACAGACGCCCCAAAGGGCCAACTTATCACCATGCCACATCAGTAGTGCAGGAGTCCGTTCAGTCGGCCTCAAGGAATAGTTAATTTAGATGACAGAAGTAAGTTAACACTGAGAAGATTTGCTCTCCCTGAGTGGATATAAAATTCATAGCATGACGCTCACTCTTAGTCAGATTATTCAAGGCTTTGAGCTCGATCTTCAAAGAGCTCATTTTTGTATAACCTTGCCCTGGAAATTTAAAAATTGAAAGAAGAGGAGAAATTGGCTGGAAAATGGCACGATGAGGTTAGTGCTCGTGGCAGCGTCTGGGCCATTCAGAGCTGTGTGCCTTTAAGACTGGAAACAGGCCTGTTCACCTCACTGTCTTTGAATGTTCCCGTTTAGAAGAGACATGCTCCCTGCATAGGCTTTACATAAATCATAAGACTCACTTAGCCTTGAGTGTTCATCCACATTAATGTCTGCACGTAAATTTCAAATCTTTTTGTTCCTGCACTGCAGTCGCCTCCACCTGCCCCTCGTATATGTTTCAGTGTCCGGTTCACTCAGTCGTGTTGAGTCTACGGCGGCCGGGTGGGTGGGGGGGGGACCGTGCCATAGAGCTCCTGACACAATGTTATCACAATCTTTCTCACAAATTATCACGTAGTCCGGCCACACTAACAAAATGTTGTGGTTCTCTGTGTAATTTAGAGCCTGAGTCTGATCTGATAATGTAACATAATATTAGTGCAATTCATTATTTAGTTTTCTTCAATTTCGGCTGAGTATAAAGCTGAAATCCCACAGGGCAACGAAATGTCAACATTAATAATACTTAGGAATGACAAGGCATGAATCAACTAGATGAGCTTTTCCATTGCCGCGGAGCCAGATTTCAACACTGACATCAGTTCAAAGCAGGGAAACGCATGTAGAAACATCATGCCAGCCAGAGTAAGCATTTTAATGTTTGTGGTGCATTGTTTGAACCCATCCAAAGCCCCCCTCCCCACGCCCAACTGTAGCTGCCTCTTCTTTGTGTCATCATTAGATAAGCACCCTCTCCAAGACTATCTCATCATAATGAGGGTGCCATCTGAAGCAATCACCCGGGGAGATGGTCATTGAGTTAAGAGGGAGGGAAAGGGAGGGGTAGAGTCAGATAGCTCAGATAAAAAAACTAAATGAAGTGAGCGAAAAAACAGAGAGAGAGAGACCGAGAGAGTAAGACGGATAACGCAGGAAGAGAAACAAAAGCATTTCAGAGGAAG
Organism: Pagrus major; assembly: GCF_040436345.1. Taxonomy (NCBI): domain Eukaryota; kingdom Metazoa; phylum Chordata; class Actinopteri; order Spariformes; family Sparidae; genus Pagrus; species Pagrus major. Next base: position 19,256,082 of record NC_133232.1, on the reverse strand, counting down.
GGAGTAAGTTGAAACAGCAGACTAAGCGGAGATGCAGATCATTTGGGGAATTCCAAAATTAGAGCTGCCATCGCATGCGCCCACACCAGGCGCACGCCCACACACACACACACACACTTACGCACATGCCCGCGCACGACGGCCTTGTGCTTAGCCGCTGCTCTGTGTTAAGGTCAGAGTCCCACTCTGTCTCCCTAGGTCATTATCATGTGCCCCAAAATAGACAGCCAATTGTGTCACAGTGTCTGAAGTGAATGTGACATTGAATAAACAACCCTCGACCCTGAGCGCCGCGCTCAAGTCTGAGCGTAATGCAAACTTGAAAACAAATGGAGAAAACCTAACACACACACACACACACACACACACACACACACACACATGCAGCCTTCGATATATAAATGGATGCACACACACGCACGCGCAAACATTAAGGGAGGCATTTAGCTCTCAGCACAAGCAGCAAGTAATGACACATGTGGCTCAGAGGGAGTAAGCTGCTCGAGGAGTTGGCAAGCAGCTGGAACTCTCGCTGGCATGTCTCACTGCTGAACTATGCACAGACAGAAACACACACACACACACACACACAGGTCTGACCATGTTCCTTCTCTCCACCTCAGCGCTCACCCTCCCTCAGTAGGCTCTAATGTTGTTCCATTCATTTGACTTCACTTTATTGTGTTAATGAGAGATACCGTTGAGAGGAGCTGGCGGTTGATTGAGGGTGAGAACGGCTAATCACTGGAACAGCTAATCAGTGCTTGTCGTAAATATTGATTAGTTCTGTGCGTTATGGACGTGCTCATTAACCAGTGTGTCGTCTCCTCTCCTCCTTCTCCTTTTCCTGCTTTTCCTTCTCTTTACCCTCCATCGCTTCCTCCCTCTTCTTGTCCTTCACCCCTTCCTCTTTCTCCTCACCTCCTTCCTTCTCTCCCCCAACCCCCTCCAGCGACCTCCAATGGAACGGTCGAGGGCCTGGAGAACCGGGAGGGAGGCGTGTGCAAGAGCCGAGCCATGAAAGTCATCATGAAAGTCGGGCAAGGTAAGTGTGCGCTCACCTCACATGTAGAACACAATACAGCAGTGCTGCCTTAAAGCCATGTTTCACTTTGGTGTGACATTTTCATTTATCGCTATGTGTGCGTAGCGTGACTTTGTCCGCCACCAGCCTTCAACAGGACCTGCTCTCTACAACTGTATAGTTGTGAGATGAAATGAATTTGTCACCACTGTAAATGTTATTTTTAATTTTCATATCTGATGCGACTTCTCTCAGGCATTACTTACAGCTTGGTGATAATTCAGTGTTACCAGTTATCGACTCCCAGTGATGTTGCCAGTTCTGATGTCCAAATGAATGATTCCAAGCAAAATGTCATTAAAAATTAAGAAAATAAGTTTTTTTTTTTTTTTTTTTTAAATTAGATTAAATGATTAACACTGGAACACAATTTATTTTATTCAACATCAGTTTCATTATTTTTTTATGGGATTTTACGCACATTTGCAATTGATTCTTTTTAATAATTTGATATTTGTATTCTAGCCATATTGTTTAAAAATATTGTAGTAAATATATAGTAAATGCACACCATTAGATTGCAGTGTTTGATTTTACAGGTTATAACATCATATAAATACATTCAGGAAAAAAGTAAAAAAAAAAGTAGTGTCACTATTTAGTGTCAAAACACTTGACACTTTACTACGTAGCATTAATAAGCAGTATAAAAACACTTACCAATTAGTTTAGAGCAGGGCTGCCCAAAGTGGGACCAGTGGGCCCAAGTTGGCCCACCATAAGGTTTGAGGTCCAACCAGATATTTATAATGAAAAAAATCAAAAAGAAAACTACAATATGAACACTTCTTATGCTGTTTTACTTTTTGAGAGGTGCTCTTTAAATATGTAGGATCCCCAATTATTCATTAACTTTTTATAACCTCAGCACATTGGGCAGAGAGACACTGTACAGGAAGTCAGTCTACGGAAGCCCTGAGAGGCAAGTGGAAAAAAGGGAACTTTTAAAGTTTATCCTGGCAAAAACTTTCTTTTTCATATACTTCTTAAGTCATAAACAGAGGAGAGAAAACAATTTAGATCAGACTTAGAAAATTGATTACCAGATTTTTTTTTTTCTCACTTCCTAGGTATTTTATTATGCATCTTCTCAATACAACACGTCCACCATTAAGTCTCAGTTTTGGCCCTCTAAGTGAAAAGGTTTGGGCACCCCTGGTTTAGAGCAGACATGCATATAATTGTAAGGATATGAAGCACATTTAAAGTGTTTATTAATGTATTTGCCAACAATTATAACTTTTAGCTGTTGATACACATTCACAAATCATATAAATGTGTTCAAATATCACAAAGACACAGTGAAATTGAGAGTTCATTCTTGACCTCAGAAAGTGTAGTTTAATAAAAAACTACTAAAAAAAAAGTAATAAACAATAAATTCAAGGGTCACTTTCTATATTTCATTGGGAGCTTTCAGCCACATCTTGTGGTCTTCATCAATGTAGTTTACTCAGTTGTTATGAGTAAAGAAGCATTATTCATGAATAAAATAAATACAATGAAGATATTATATTGGAGGACTTCAGTGAAAAGAATGCAATATATGATACAACTATATATAATTAATGAATATAATAAGTATAAACTTAATAATTCACACTTACATTTGATATGGTTACAACTGCACATTGTCGTAGCTGTTTAAACACCACTTTACAGATGCTGTAAAAAAACACTTAAAATGTCTTAATTTAAATTTAGCGTATTACAGTATGTTATATACCATTTAGTGATGTTTTTAGGAGGTTAAAATAAGTTGTAATTTAAAAAGATATCATAGTAGAAAATGTAATTCAAATCAGATCAGACTTCAAGATAGCAAATAAAGATCATAATTAAGTTTTAAATGACATGCTAACATTTAGTTTAATCTTTAAGGTGGTGATACACACATTAAGTCAGTAGAGATTTGTCTACCATCAGATACATTATACTGAGGTAACTATTGCTCCAGTATCTGTGGTTGTGTTAAGCCATCGCCAGCACTGTTGGAAATCAATAAGCAGGACTGCTTTATGGACTGCAGTATTGGATTTACTGGATTTTTGCTTCACTGTGATGCTCTACCCTGATTTATTAGATATTTAGTTAGGTATAAGTCATGATCACTTTCCCAATTTCATTTCCATTAGAGATCATGGTATATAGGGATATTATGCAGTAAAATGACACATACTGTGATTTATTTTTTATCCATATGGCCCACCCCTGTTAGTCATGTACAGTAGTTTTGAATAAATCTTTTTATATACATAAACACTTTGTGTAAACAGTGAGATCACGCTGAAATAACGTACAAATAGAAAATGACTATGAGGAATGACCCCACTTCTAAATTGTTAAAAGTCCTGTGATGTTCCTCAGCTGTTTCTCAGCTTGGTTCTTATACAGAATGAAAATGTGTTTGAAATTGCTATGTAAGTGCATGGTCGGGGTAAGTCATCTAAAAATGCTAGAAATAAACAAGTATGCTTTGTTTAGATATCCTTGGACACAACATTTGGTTTGAATCGTACTTTGCACTTTTAGACGTCTTTTTACTCGATATGTGGACGTCCGTATCCTGACTTTGACAGGGTACAGTACACAGATGTGTTACTCTGTAAACATTCCCCTCATCCTCAGCGTGGTTGTTTTGACCGAAACAGACACTAACCACCATCTGAGAGGAACATCTGCCTGCCGCGATGATCTGATTCCAGCTTAAAAGCTGGATCTTAACATGTCAGAAATAAACTCGCTGAGAAATCTGCAGAGTGTGTGAGTGTGTGTGTCTGCAAATTTGTGTGCAGAGATTTGAATGGTGGCTAGTAGGATGACAGCAGTGCATCCTGGCAGTCGGTGGGAGAATAGAAGCTAACAAGCTGCTGATGCTAGCAAGGTCTGAGTCGGAACAAATTCAGCAGATACAGAGAAAAATACCCACAGCCATCTCGGGAACAGACAGGCACTGCATTATCTCCCCATGTAGGTCAGTATGAGCATCCGACAGCTCTGGCCTGCAACACCATCAACAAATGACAACACAGTTGCATGAGTGCAGGCAACACAGCTTTTTGCTCTAAACTATTAACTGAGAGGAAAAACAAATCCCTGAACTCACATTAATGAGTTAAAAGGAAACGTCTCATTCGAGGAAAGTTCTAGGAAAGTGAGCTCGAGTTTGTCTCTCTTGCTGCCGGCTGTTCCTCAACTTCGCCAGAGCCGTGCGCTCATTTCCCAAAACGGTCCGAAGCAAGCTGTCACTCACAGTCAACGTGCCCTAAAAACCCTGTTAGAAAAGATGCTGTTGGCCCAGCTGCTACTACTTTTAAATCTATTTCTGTGAGTGGAATTTTTGATGCATAATGTGCTCGACTAGCCCAGTAGCTATTAGAGGAAGGGCCCAGAAGCATTAGAGCATCGACAGAAACTTTGATTTGGCTGCCGAATGTGGGTTCACTGAAAACGGAAAGAATTTACTATTAGTACAGCAACAAATTATTCTTTTCAATATTGATTAATCTGCCGATTCTTGTATTGATTAATCAGTTAATTGTTTTGTCATTGACATTTTGACACTGTTGTGTTTGTACTTTTAGTTAAGTAAAGATCTTAAAGGTGCAATATGTAAGAATTGACAGCCTGTCGAATTGAAAACAAATAGGGTCAGCTAGTTACCTCAGCTAGTGTTCAGAGAACCAGGGGAGTGTTGGTGTTTACACCACTAGCACAAGAACTTGGGGCTAGCTGGTTAGCATGCTAACTTCTGTATATATCTTTGCAACACAATACATAGATGTCATACCATCAGGACTGTTATTCATATTCTTTTGATCATTTTAGTAAATTTTTTGTTTTCAATAAAAATATGTACATATTGCATCTTTAATACTTTCTCCACCTCTGTTATCCAATTACATTCTCAAATATATTCAGTTTACAATCATGTATAACACATTAATGCAACAACCAGTCATTTCACCAGTAGTTATCATGAAACCAGTACAATTGGCTACCAACTAGTAGATTATTTGATTAATAAAATAAAGTGTTGAAAAGAAATCTGTGAAAGTTGTTGAAAAAAGACAACAATTTTGGTTATTGATTTTTACATTAATGTTATTTATGAAGCAAAAACTCAAAACATGTTCTGGTTCTAGCCTCCAAAACATAACTTTGGCTGTTTTTTTTCCCCAGTTTTATTTAAATATAAATTGTACATGTTAAAGGTGCATTATGTAGTTTTGTGAAAGGAATTTTCATCAGAAGAAAATATATTCTTAATTGTTTTTTTTTTTTTGTGCCCAACACATTAAATAAACAAACTCTCTTCATTTTCATGACTGAATGACCTGAATAAACAAACTGACCTTAAAGGACAACACAATTTTAGGTTTCTAGCTTCAAACAGTGTTCTGGGACCTTATTTTTCTCTGAGAACAGCTTGTTTATTCAGTTAAGGAAAAAATAAATATTTCTGAGTTTGTATTATTGCTTCATTAATATTGTCAATATTCAAATTCAGGGTTTGAACTTCTTCTCTTACACAGTACCCCTTTTAGCTTGTAGCCTGTCAGACTGTCAGACAAAGCCTTAGGCTCTTGAAAATTGTGATGAGCATTTTTCATTATTTCCTGACATTTCGTAGGCTAACAGATGAATCAATTAATTGAAAAAGCCCTCAAAAAAGACAAATCAATGATGGAAACCAACAATATTTGCCGCACTAGACTCTATCCCTTCTGCAGCCAAATTGCACTAGATGTTGTTTCAACAAACAAACCAAAAAATAAATAAAAAATCCTGGGCTCTGCTTGGCTCTGACCCCAGATGCTATTGTGTTTAAGCCACATTCCCTCTGCCGCTGAATGCCAACCCTTCCTGTGGCCAAGTCCCCGAGATCTTCCCATATGTCCACTCGTGATCCTTTGCACTTTGCTCTATGGATGAGATCACGGTGACTCATCCCACTGTGTAATAAGTTCACATTCTTTTACTGCTTTTTTGTGGCGACACACCCGAGAGTAATCACGTTGAATCATCTGTTTGTGGGAAATTATGCGCCCTGACATGTCGATATGTAATTGTGTTTTAAAGGCCTCGTGTTCCGTCTTTTGTCTTTATACCAAATGTGAAGTAAAGAGGAAGGGAAATTGATTGAAGGGGGAAATACGAGGAGCCCATATTTTATACATCCGCCGTTGTTCAGCACTCTCCGTCTCCTCCAACACATCACGTCTCTGCGCTCATTAGAAATATGTTGACTCACCGCCTCGCACGCACCTCGACCCCCTCCTCGTTTTCTCTCCCTCTACCTCTCCAAATCCTTCTCTCTCTCTCTCTCCCTCTCTCCTCTGTCGCTCTATCATTGTCTCCCTCACTCTCACTCCTCCTCCTCCTCCTCCTCCTCCTCCTCCCCCAGCCCTCTCCCTCCTTCTGGCGGGTTGGCAGTTCTGAGGTAGTTGCTGTCTGCATAGCTAAGGGAAATGTCAGCAGTACACACACAGAAAAATGGGTCAGAACATTAGAACGCTCGCTGCACATGCTCAGTGACACACAGTGTCGGGGCTATGTGCACCAAGTGAATCAGATCACTGTGTCCTCTGCCATACGTGAATGTTCCCGCTTCTCACTCCTGTCTTTCCTCATCAATTATTGATGGCGCACAACAGCTCACGGCTACGTTCACCACTGCTGCAACCAGTATGGAGCAATGCGGTGGACTGGACATGGGGAAGGCAGAGAGAGGAGAGGAGATCAATTTGTTAATAGTGCGGTTATGTCCGCCAAATGCCCAAAAAATGTTGAATTTATGTCCCTGTTTGACTTTCCTCTTTCCATATATCCTCCCTTTTTCTTCTCTCTTTTTTATCAGTCATATCTTCCAGACATCCTTCACCCGAATCATCTCCCTGCCTGAGTCTGGGGTGGAAATAGAAAGTAGACTGCCAGACTGTTAGGCCCTTTACACTCACACACACACACACATGCCACACAAACTGCCACGAGGGACTCAAATGTAAATTACCTCCTCACACGCCCTCCTCTCTATTTCTCACACACATCCCTTGAGCAAGCCTACAGGCAGATGCAGATAAGGCCCAATGGAGGAGATGCATCTGATAGTGTGCTGTGGAATCCATCGGACCGGCTTCGGTAATAGTTTATAACTGTCTTCTGTCTGCCGGCCCTGCCCTCGTAAAAGCCCCACCGCGGACCCACCGGTGTTTACCGCACAAAGACTTCAAAGTGCGTGCGCCCAAATCACAACAGACAGACAGATAAACTGTCTGTTTCCTTTGCGTTCCCCTCAGAGCTCCTTCACCCCTCCTCCTCTTCTCCTCTCCTCTTCTTCTCTTCCTGTCCTCCTATTCGAACTGTGCTTCTTTCAGCCAGAGTTAAAGCCAGAGCAATAAATAAGGCATATTATAGCCTTTTAACGTGATGAATAATGTAAAACAATAAAAAGTTAATATATAACTACTTTACCCTCATTCTGCCATGCCTAAGTGTATTGTAAGAATATTCTAGGTGTGTGTTTACGTGTGTGTACACGTGTGTGTGTGCGCGCGTGTGCGTGTGCTTCGCTCTCATGAATATGTCAGTGTTGGAAATGCCTGTCTGAGTGTTTGCTGAAGGAGCTGCTGATGTAGATGTGAGCTCATTTTTTACGACAGGACAGGGATACTGCCGTGTTTCACAGACTCTCGCTAACTTGTCCTTCCTCGTTTTGTGCTTTCATCTCCGCTTCTGAGACGCTTTCAACACATGCAAAGATAACCTTCTCTCTGTATAAAAGACTTATCAGTAGATAATAAAAAATAATCCTTGCTGACGAAGAGGAACAAGTCATTGTAATTCAGCGCATGCAGCTTGCCAAGGCTGAGTTTCTCTGTGCTTTTTTTGTTTCCCACAGTCCCAAACGCGGCGAACCCCGTGGCGCCGGAGACTCCAGAAGACAACAAGATACCGGAGTCCAGTCCCAGTCCGCCTGACCAGGGTCGGATTGGACCCGAGGTGCCAGGAAACCCTGGTGAGCAGATTGGCAGGCCAACATTATCTCCAAGAAACTGCAACTTTAGACTATTCTCCTTGCTTTCTAGTTTCTGGAGTGCAAATATTTTAGTAAAATAAAGCTTTTTGAAATGTAAAAAACGAATATTCACAGCCTCAAGGGTTCCTCTAATAATTAATCTCAATTAGCCTGAGAAGAGAAAATAAAAATCATAGCTGAGTAAGAATTCTCTTGTATAGCTTTTTCACGCCGCAGGCATTCCTTTGATTTCTGGAGGGTCAACATGCTAAAATAGGTGTAAAACCAGTGTTGTACCGAATGAAATCATACACATCAAAATGCAGCTTGCAATAAACAATAAGAACCCGCACCCAAAACAAGGGAAGCTCACCCTGAGCCACTTTACTCACTCATGCTGTACACAAAGGCAGCGCTGCACCCAAGGAGACTCAAAGACAGACTTCTTTATTATATATCTTCTTAAAACTCATTAGAATTGCAAATAAATGAAGATTAAAAGCCGAGATAATTGAAGAAGTCACTCGAGCCTCCCTGGCTGCTCTGGGCCCTCCTCGCTTCCTGTTTTCATGAGCACCTTTCATAACTGCTATCCACAGGAGGGACCACTTCTCAACTTTTTGACTTACTCCACAACTTTGTAAGCCACAAACTTCCTCCGAAGTACAGTCTGCTCTGCCTGTCCCAATGTGATAAGCCGTCCTCATTTAATAATTGCTTATTTGACATTAGTTGCTCTATAAAAAGATTTTCTAACGTCACTTTTCCCCATACCAGGGCTTTTACCTGTCTGCCATTGTTAGATCAGTGATTGTGTCAAGTGAAGTAGTGGAGGGTGGAATGAAGGACGTGTCACTGTGGTTTGAAGGGCTGATATTTCAGGAATGAAATTTCTGACAGCCTCTCTCTCCGGCTCTCCCGAGCCCAGAATGTACGAAATTCCTCGCGCCTCTGATTTCACAGATAAGGCTGGAAAACGGTAGCTTTCAGTGATGTCATTTAGTTGTGATAAGACGTAAGGCACAGTTATCCCCTCCTCAATAAATGGTTAAGTGCAGAGTGGTCAGCCGAGTGCGGAGACACAGTCATTAGTGTGGATGGCAGTCTCCGGAGGTATGGGGCTTTTGTGTGCCTGTGGGGGGGTCATGGACAGTAAAGAGGTGGTGGTGGTGGGGGGAGGAGGAGGTGAGTGCTGCTCTTTGGCAGCAGCTGCATGCATACATGGAAAACAGATTTGGTTCTTCTCAGATTTCAGTCACTGGAGGAGCCAGTCATTCTCCCTCTCATCCAGTAACAGCCCCCAATTCCTGCCCCGTCCTCCCCCCGCTCTGAGCCCCGCAGACAAAAGGATAAAATAAAATCAGATGTTCGGATTTGCCCCCCTCGTTTTTTTTCATATATCTCACTTGGCCTTTGCCGTACAAACATGGCCTCGGCATGTCATACAAGTTTCCCCGGCTCGATCTTATCGGAGCAGGGATCTTTGTTGTGTTGAGTGATGACTCCAGATTTCATTAGGAGGCTATTTTGATTGAGCTAATTCGATTAGATTACATCAATGGGGCTGTTAGTCAAGTAGAGCACACAACAAACAGGGATGTGATCACAGTTGATTTAGGCTCAGAAGAGTTAGAGCTGCACATGACAGGACAGGCTTACAGTAAATGTTATTACTCTTCTGATTACTCACCAGTCTCTAAGGGAGTGTATGAAAATGATTTGCATGTGCAGGGATGTGCCAAATCTTATATTTTACACAAAGAGCAGCCTTTCCAGTTAAATTAATGTTCTGTTTGAATTAGAAAGAAGCTTTGATATCATCCCCCCGGTATCTCAAAATAATATAATTACTGCAAATGTAACAAAAATGGTGAAAATTCAGTATACACTCTCTCTCTTGAATTAGAGAGCTGCTAAATACACATTTTTACTTTAGCCACCATATGTAACAGGCATCTAGAGCTGAAACTGATTAATTGATCAGTTGTCAACTATTATATTATTCACCAAATATTTTGATAATCTATTAATTGGTTCAAGTAGTTTTTAAAGAAAAAGATGTCAAAATGTTCTTTATTTTCTGGTTTGTTTTCTCTTCTATGACAGTAAACTGAAGACAGTAAACTAAACAAGACATTTTAGGATGTCATCTTGAGTTTTGGGAGACACTGACTTTTTCACCATTTTCTGATGTATTATAGACCAACAACTAATTGATTAATCAAGAAAATAACCAACAGATTAATCGACAACGAAAATAATTGTGAGTTGCAGCCTTTCAATCAACAGAACTGTGTTGAAGGGCTTGTGCAACGTTATATTTCCCCCCTTAACCACATCCTCTGAATATGGCAGAATGCAACTTTATTTGTATTTTTCTCTTATTTTGTTGTATTTTTATATTATAATCTCAAATATAAAAATTAAATATGGGGTAAGAAGAAAATAAAAGGCCCTCTCTTGTTCTTCCAGAAACATTAGACTGCCCTCCCTTTAATAAAAAATATAATTAAAATATCCTCCCCCTTGTCTGACCCCGCCACCCTCCCTAATAATGTTTGGACTGTCCCTAAGCCCTCTTGCTCTTTCTGTCTCTCTGTAGATACCATGAATCAGGACCAGTCTGGTTCCTCAGGTAACTCGGACGGCATCCTCGGCTCCAAAGTGGCCGTGTTCTCCGCCATCGGGGCTGGCTGCATCATCTTCCTCGTGCTCATCCTCCTCCTCGTCATCCTGCTCATCAAGATGCGCAAGCGCTCCAGGAAAAACGCCCACTCGCAGCCCCGCCCCTCGGCGCTGTCGCTCAGCACGCTGTCCAATCCCAAGATGCCCGGGGGCACGGCTGGCACGGAGCCCAGTGACATCATCATTCCGCTGCGGACAGAGAACAACTACTGCCCTCACTATGAGAAGGTGAGCGGCGACTATGGCCACCCTGTCTACATTGTCCAGGAGATGCCCCCGCAGAGCCCTGCCAACATCTACTACAAAGTCTGACACGCTCCGCATAGCCAGCGACACGGGCAGGATGGAGAATGAGAGGAGCGCTTGATTTACGTTCTTTGGGAAGAACACTTTCCTTTGCATTTTGGGGACTTGATGTTTCTTCAAGCCCGTGTTATTTCTACCACCTGCTGCACAAATCTGGAGAGACGCGCACTGACCAGTAACCAGCGGGGTTTGTGAGCTGACCTATGAGAGAGGCTTATTCTGTTTGTTTGGGTTGTCCGACAATCCCCCCCCTCCTCCTCCTCCACCACCTCCTCCACCTCCTCCCCTCCCCTCACCCCCCACCTTCTACATCTCCCCGCTGTGCTCCGACAGGGGGGCGGAGCTGGAGCGAGCCAACAGACGGAACTCTGGCTTCCTGGTTCGCTGTCCCCTTTAACGGGCAGGATATAACTTATCTCAGTTCCCTGAAGTACAGTCTGTGCTACACCCAATTAAACACACCATCCGAGCACACTAGCCAGGAACAGGCAGACACAGGCCCCGGACGCCACTCAGCCTGCAGTTTGTGTGCAAGCATAAAAACGTGTGTATGTGTCTCTGCGTGCGTGTGTACGTGTGTGTTAGTCAGGGCTCCGCGCTGGGCCAGGGAACTCTCCAGATAGCTCAGGTATCAGACACAGTGTGTGAAATAATGTGTTCCTCTCCCTTCGCACCTCTGATGTTTGCCTTACTTACTATTTTTGATGGAGGATTTCCTCGAACCCTGATTCAGTTCACAAAGCAGTTGTATTTTGTTAGACTTTTCCTACAAGTGCACAATGTATAGAGTTGAATATATCATCATTTTCGCTCCATCTTCTCACCACCCATGTCATCCATCGTGCTCATTGTTTTCCTGAGAACGAACCTTTGACCCGAACTGTTGATATCGAGGTGTGTGTGTTCCTGAGAATACTCCCTTCTCCACTGGTCTGATATGAGCTTTAGCATTACTCTGGTATTTATGACCTACTTGTGTGTATTTGAAGGTGTGTCCTCTGTGAGTGTGTGTGTGCATGTTCGGGCATGTCCAGACCAGTCTTGTATCTGGGCAGACGCATTGGCGTTGGGGAAGAAGAACACTAAGTTACTGTATCGTAAGCCTCAAAAAACAAGACAGACAGACTGACGCGCTGACAGACAGACAAGCCCGAGATCTTACAAAACCCCTTCCAGTGCTCCAGTTGGCACCAATTGAAGGTTTCATGCGTCTGATGAGCTTTCCGGGAGATGGTTTTTTAAGACAGCAGGCAGGTTGATATTTGTTTGTTCTGGCTTCTGGTGCTATGGTGTAAGCATCAAATAGTTAGTTTGGTGCCTGCTGCCTGGGCAAGGTGGGTGTAGGTTGGATGGTCGGCACTGATTGGCTGGCCTACATAGGTAGGACGCCCTATATATAAGTTGGATGGCGAACATTGAGATACAGTATCGTCAAATGCCAATTGGCTGCCATCTGTAGATGAGTCAGTGGAGTGCGCAGTCAGTGTCGTCGCCAGCGTGTGACTAATCTGTGTGCCATCTCCGTGCCCACACTCACCAGCCGGGGAGGAGAGAGAGAGCGGCGGATAAAGGAGAAAATGTTCCTGTGACTTGGCTTTAACCTGAGAGGAAGATGGCGGCGTGGATGGGGATGGCGGGGTGAAGGGTGAGGTGGTGGGGCGAAGGGTAGTTTTAGCATTAATTTTTCCATCCTCTCAACGGTTGTGCTGTGAATAAAAATGCTGTGCAGAATATTCCACAGTCAAGGTGTTCAGCCAGCGAGGACACTGCAGCTCAGCTATCACACAGCCCAGGGCAGCGGCACCGAGACAGGATTTACTGCAGCTGGATGTGTGCACGTGTGCCCACCGACGCTCTCATTTAGGTTGGGCTGGGGGAGGGTTCGAATCTGTCTGCGTGCACATGTAGGTGCATCTACGTGTGAGTGCTTATTTGTGCTTATATTTGCAGTTTTCACCCCCTGCGTGTGTATGTATGTGTGCGTTATTGTGAATGCTTCTGTGGTGTAGCAGCCGAACAGACTTGTTTTCAGGACTAGGTGCTCCAAACAGTGTGGCTGCCAAAGTACGGAGCGCCGCAGTCCCAGTTAATGATGTGTGAGAGGAGAGGGGAGCAGATAAGGACAGCTATTCCTCAGCGCGCAGACGTGGGCTGACGTTTGACGCACATGTGCACACACACACGCACGCACGCCCAGACACACCGAGACTGACGGGTCCAGGTTTATCTCCAGTCAAACGGTCAGACTGCCATTTAATGTTTATTCACCGGCAGAGACACCCATCATCCGCTGCCACATACTATTGCCATCCACGGATATACACTGCTGAGTTAAAAGGCAGCCCAGCTTGAAGACTCGGGGAAGACTCCAGTGGCTTTTGCGTGTCGTTAACCTCAGAGTTAACAACCTAAACAGCTGCTCGTGCTTTTGTGGCCCTGTGTTTTAACTCAGCATGCATCCCTCTGTGGCCCTCTGTGAAACACATCTACATCAAATATTTTTGTTTCGGATCGGTGCGCATCCATTCACCTACACCAGCCAAGGGAGTCATTACCAAATTACCACAAACCATATCTCATTTTTATTCATTCTAGTGACCACTTAATGTTATTCAGATTTTTGAGGGAGAGTTAAAAAAAAAAAATTAAAGAGAGAAATGTAAATATATGGATAGAGCCCGATTTAAGATGTAATTTCACCTGAACACTGCTCATAAGAAAAATTTAAGATTAGATTTTTGTAATGGAGGATGTTTGTAAATAGCTGTCTTTTTAAAGTGTGTTTTGTATGAATCCTTGCATTTTTTTTTTTTTGTCTCTGTTTGCAATATGTTTTTATTTTTCTTTTCATTAGAGTTCAACTGAATATTGCAACGGACACGTGAGCTGTCTTTTTCTGCAGCGTCCAGTATTGTCAAAAAAGTCTTTGTTACCACACGTGTTAAAGAATAAAAAAAAGAAAAGAAACAGGGCTTCAGAGTTTTTACATCGCCCATTCAACAGGATTCTAGTTGCTCAGAAACTGTTCAGGACTGAAGCTTTGTCACCGAGCAGCTTTGAAATGGATAGGTCTTTGAAACTATAAATGATAAGGCTCCCTTTCCCTGTTGGAGACAGCACTTAACTCTGCATATGAAGACTGTGTTATTCCACTGCCTTTGAGTTACCTACACCTTCCACTCCATTATAAGATGTAACAAATACATTTTGGTCCAGAAAGATTAATCTTTTCTCAGTTTTAATAAGTCTATCGGGCCAGACAGAGAGAAAGAGCAGGAAGGGGGAGAAAAGGGAGAAAAGAGGCTATGTATGAGAGTGTGACCGTACAGCGCTCGCCAATAAATCATCCGGTTTACACCACTCATTATCTCCCAGGCGGTCCTTTGTTTTAAAGTTGCTCTCTCCCTCCTTTCCTAATTTAGCACAAGGATGTTGGTATGAGCCTCACTGTAGGTTGATTTCTGCTATTGTTCAAAGCCACAGTATTATTTTTCAATGTGCATGTGTAAGCAAAACCTGTTGAATTTGTTTCCCTTTGTTTGAATCATAACTGTCAAGTTTTGTTATTTTATTTTTATTTTTTTTTTGCCATTCACTTTTCTTGCCGCTTCTCAGCGTAACCTATTGGCACCAGCTACAATGGAAATAACGTTCCACCAGTTTGGAAACTACCGCATATTGATAAATAAAATTTTTCCCATGGAACTTGTTCTGGAGTGATGTTTCCTTCTTTCTTTGTTTTTCCTTTTAATGTGGGTACAAAGATTTCATTTCCCATCTCGGTGACCACCTCGGTTCATGGTGGGAGCATAAAACCAGCCGCCCACGCTCAAATCAACCCCCACCCACCCCCCCTAAACCCTTACCTCAGGGGTCAGTGCTGCACAGATGGGTTTGTTCTGATACATTAGTCAGATTGAAATCACAAGCAGGCTTCATAAATTCATATTCGGGGAGTACGGACACGCCTTTTTGCATAGTAACTAATACCCGTATCAACCCGCTCTGCCCTGGTGTCCTCCAAAATTACATTTCTTCATACATGATTAAACCTGATTGGCTGCACTCTGCATTTCCATTGCGTTTGTCTGAAATTACAGTCTGTGTTTAGCCGGCTGAGGAGCAAAACTCTAAGCTCCTCGGTGAAAGCAGAGATGGCATGAAATGTTATTAAAGTGATTGGGCATTCTCTCCAACAAACGCATCAGTGTTTGTGGGCCGGGCTTTCGTGTGGCTGACGATGTGAGCGCAGACGGAGTAGGCGAGTGAAGAGACTGATGGCGGGAGGGAGAAAAAGTAAGGGCAATGAGAGACATAATGTGCCTGTGGCTTCACTGGCTCCCCACCTCCCCCACCCCACACTGTTTCTCTCTCCGTGCCCCGGGGCAGGTACGTTCATCTGGTTTCCTGGCTCGGTCCCGAGACGCCCCCATAGATCCACGTTACTGTGGGTTTATTAAAACCTTCCCCCCACTGAGCTACTGTGTGTGTGACTGCATGTTTTTCTGTGCATGTGTGTGTGTGTGTGTGCATCATTTGCCACAGGCTTCTTCTGTTGTTCTTCTGTACAGAGTCAACATCACAAAAATAAGGAAATATTACTGTTGCAGACTGCATTACAGCATTTTTATGCTTCATTTTTTTTTGGGGGGGGGGGGACACACACCCTCCAGATCCTTATTTAATCAAATATTAGCTTAATATTCAATTGTCCAGTGGATTCAACTGTTGCATTTTTAATACTATGTTTATATGTATATTGCTTCACCATTAGGAGACTTCCGCAGCTTGTGTTTATCAAGGGTTGACTCATTAAATTAATTCATTTATGTCCATTTACATGTCAGTATTTTAGCATTTACACACTCAAGACTCCATTTGCATTTTTAAACAGCGGTACATTTTAAAACAGCAGCTAAAACACCCCGGTGAGTTTTCACTCGACGCCAGCATGTGTAATTGTTTTGTTTTTATCATTGTGTAACATGGCGGCTCACATGTCTTTATAGATGAAACAAGTCACCTGGGAGAGCAACAGCTGCCAGCAGTTTTGAGGCGGCTTGGGAACAATTTAACTTACACGCATTTTCATCCATGACCGTGAATACTAATTGTGAAAGGAACTTCCGAGGAAGCTTTTATTTTTATTATTCCATTTCCTTTCACCAACAGTGTGTCATGTGGAAAAGAAGGAAGGAAATGGCTGGAGATTATCATGGAGTCCCTTTGAGAGAATACTTGCATTTTTATTAATGAAGCGAGGTTGAACTTTCTTCTTCGGCTGACGGATATAAATTCATAGCGTGTGGCCGTCAAAGTAATTACTCTCAAACTGAAGTAAACTAAATGAGCACAGGGTCTTTTAAGGTGAGGAAGCTTAGATTAATGCCTTTTCTAAGCTGAGTAATTCATTTTAGATTGCACTGGTGGTTGTTAGCCTCACATGATCACCAACCGGCTCTGCATTAGCATAGTTTACTTATCATTATGTTTGCGACTACATCACTGCCTGCAAGGCGCTAGGCGAGTCGTTTTCACTTCTGACGAGGCCAGTAGAGCTTGTGAAGGAGCCATGGCTGGAAAATAAAGTTGTCAGCGGGAGATGTAAAGCGATAGCTAACCAGATGAGGGAAAGAATTCAATAACACTGGTACCATTCCTTTAACTGTGTAAGTTGGCACCGCATCTCAGTTTCCCCTCACGTTATTTCACACACTCCGCTCCCACACAAAATCTGCTGCATGTGCAGACACTACCCTTGATCCGTCGAAGCAAGCAAGTTCGAAACTCTGCAGCTCCTCAACTGTGACCGTGCATCCGGCGGGGGTGCTCGTCAATACGGCTCTTAAGCGATTTTGGTGTGCCATCTCCTAATGTTTTTTCATATGGATTGTGCAAGGAGACACGTAACTCACACCAGAATCAATATGACATGCTATGGGACATGTTCGTTCTCATGTAATGTACATATACATATTTAATGAGTTAATGCATCACTCGCCAGTCATAAATAATGCAGGCCCACTAATGCCTTTCATCAAATGCTGCTCATCAAATATCAAGCAGATTTTTGGTCAATCCTCGGAGCTGCGGAGGAAACCTGAGATGGCACCAAGAAATGGAAACTGGGAGAAGAAAAACCACGAGAAGAGAGTTCATTAGTCAAACAGTAACATGTGGATCGTTCATGAAAGGGCTAATTAATGTGAGTCAAATTCTAATCAATGAGGGGAACTATATCTAAACAAGTTCCTCTTTAATCCCTAAGAGCAGCAGGAAATGGAAATTCCACCAAAGCATCTTCTCTTGAGTTATGGTATCCTTCCTTTCATGTTTCATTACACACACGCACACGCACACTCACACACACATGCACGCACAGCCGTCAGCCACATATTGATGGCATTGTTATGACCAGAACATGCCTGATCAGGCCTGGGCCGTGGCAGGGATCCAGGTCTGACTGAGGCTCATCAATCATACAGGGAGTGCGAGAACCTGAGAGACTTACACACATATCACAAAAAAAGGAAAAACGAGCACACACTCATGGGAGAAATAGCTGGGGCGGCTGGCTGCTGGGTCACAGGTGTGGAGACCAGGGGAGAAAGTGGGAATTATTCCCTCTCTTCCTTTTCCCCCTCCCCTTTAAAGAGAAACAGCTCGCTCACTCGGCCTCCCTCCTCCCCACGTCTTTGAAAACATCCCATTTCCATCCACATTTCCTTCACCCAATTTAAAACCCACACTTCATTCGCCCCCTCAGCGTCGCCACCCCTCTCCTCCTCCATCTCCTTCTCTCAATTAGGCCATGCCTCGAATCTCAGGCATTATCTCTGCTGGCCATTTATATAACATGACTCCAAAACGCATTTGCACAATTTTCCAATTACAGTATTATGCCTTGAAGCTTTGGCTCCTTCTGTCTCTCTCATTTCCCCCCTTTCACTCAAACTGCTCTTGATGTTTAACACTACAAAAGAGTCACCCCGGCAAATACAGACACACGTTTGCACTTTAGAGTAATGCTCTATCACTTCTTTGTTCGTTGTTTGTATTTATGAAACTTTATTTTCAACCTGTTTTTGAGCTACATCAAGGGTTTGCATCCTGGCCTTGGCTGACTGACAGGAAGGTGAAGGACAAGAAACTCCGCAGGTGTGTCTGGCAAAAACCAATAAGTTAGTTAAAGTCTTCAGACTTTCCAAAATACAATTAAATGCACTGAGTCGCTTGCGGGCTGTTCAGGTAATATTGCATACAATGTCTGAGCGAAAACACTGAGAACTGAAAACCAGGTAATGTTACATGAAAACCTCAAACTACTGGATGAAAACTTGAGAATATTGAAAGACAACATGTGGATATTGGATGAAATCTTTGGAATATTGAATTAAAGCATTTGAATATTGAGCAAATACCAGAAATCACTGAACAAAAAGCCGAACATTTCAATGAAAAGTTGAAAAACAAATCAAGATTAATTATTACAGTTTTTTCCCCCCATCGCATCCACACAAAAACTAGAACTATGCACGCAGTTCTGTAAACTCAAAGCTCATCATATCAAAAACACAGTACAGAAAAGTTTTCAGTGTGACTCTGGGCAGCTGGGTTGTGAGTTTAGCCCAATTTAAGCTTATTGGATAGACAAACATGCATTGTATCTATTCTGATACAATGATTGTGGCAATGCAATGTGGTTATATTCAAAGTATGGCATTACAATAGCAATACAGTGCAACCTGTTTTGAGACATATATAGACATAAATAAAAAAGTATTTTGCTGGAAGTGTTTTAAATTCATCACACCAGTGTTTAAATTGATGGTCTGTGAGAGCAATACAGTAGCTTTGTGTATTGTTTTGGTGGAAAGAATCAGTTTTGAGAAGAAAGAACAAAGATATTTTTTGACAAAATGGTTTTTTGTTTTGTGTTTAGAGTTTGAGAAAGTAAGCTCCTTTCAGGAAACTGTAAATGAAATCTTGGGACTATAAAATAAGTACAAAAGAAGAATACTGAGAATACTGAACAAAAAACAGAAAATATTGGAGTATGTTGGTGAAGATTTCCCCTCTCATCCAACAGGCCTCTTCAGTTCTAACTGACTGGGGTGCGTTGATTGAAACGTCTCTAAGAAACTCAAAGAAAGCAAGTCCAGTCGCCTCTGTTTAGCACTTAGATATAGAAAATATTGAACAAAATCCTGAGAATATTCAATGAGAGTCTGAGAAAACTGAATGCAGATTTGAGAATATAAATGAGAACATGACAATATTGAACAGAAACTAGAAAAAACAAACCCCTGAGAATATTATAAGCACTATTGAAAAAGATCTTGGGTTAAATTGAATTCTAGTTTGAGAATATTGAATGAGAACCTAAAAATATAGGGCAAAATATTGAGCAAGAAAATTGTGAGACAACTCAATGAGAACTTGAGAATAAACCTGAGAAAATGAAATGAAAAGCTGAACCTGCTTAATCTGGAATGGAAAGATTAATATATTTAAGAAAATCCAAGAACATTGTAGGAACTTTTGCATAGAAACTTAGGAATATTTAAGAAAAACTTGAATATATTGAATGATAACCTGACAATAAAGTAAAAATACTGAAGAAAATTTAAACAAATCACACTACAGAGTGAAATATGTACAAACTGTGCGTGATGTTGACATTATAGTGTTCCATCTTTTGTTTGTGTTGTGTACAGTCATACAGTTTTACCCCATACTGTGTGTCATTGAGTAAGTTGACATTCAATAATCTTAAATAACGATTAACTAACTGATTAGCAGGCTGGTGCATGTGGTAACAGTATAGTACGGTAACATATTGTAAGCAGTCCACAGTCATAAGATCAGCCTTTTGTAGTCCAGTACCAGCATTAATCTTTAGTACAGTGGATTTTCACAGCAGTCTCAATCTTGTAGCTGCAGTCATTAGCCAGATCTTAATGCTGTTTGGTATCCGTAAGCGAACACTGTCCGTTATGATTACAAAGAGCTGCACTTCCGGCCTCTCTGGGGTGGCCTCTCAGAGCTGACTGGCTCATTGTATCAGTTCCTGGAAACCCAAGCTAATACAAGCGTTGCTGACCACCCATCTGAAAACGAACTGACCTAAATACTGGGCAACATCTGTGGGGGCAGAGATGGTGGATGCTGCCGGATAGAGAGTGTATATGCGTGTGCGCATGCCCATGTGTGTGTCTGTCTGCAAGTCAGTTTGACAATGACAGCGTCAGAATAACAACATCTCACAGTCAGCGCGGCAGTGAAGGATCTCTCAATGTCACTCGCGATGGAAAAGAGAGCAAAACAGACACTTTATACTGGAGCTTTTCAGCTCTTTCAGAAAAAAGTCGCAGCACAGAGCCGGCTGAGAAATTAAAACTGAGAAGAGCAGTCAGGAAGCATCATGAGCGGGTGCAGACATGCCTTTGTGCTCCCTGTGATGCTGTGGCTGCACAGCGGTTGACAGGATGCATTAGAGAATCCCCCAGTGAAGGGTGACTGACCTAAACATGTGACCTAAGTGCTGCCCTAGTTTTAAGGGTGCCACATGAGATCAAGGAGATTTCATTCAGCTGTGTTTTATTCCTGGCTCCAGACCATGGTGCTTTGAGTTTTGGGGATGAACTACAGTAGACATCCCTTTCTCTCCCTCTCTCTCTCTCTCTCTCTTTTTTATTTTTTGCAGCAGTAAGACCGGCTTTGGGGGAACATTGTTACCGGGGCAACTCGTTTTCCCACACGCAAGCTGACATCAGTGAGACATCAGTGGAAACGCGGGGGGTGACTGAATATTCATGAAGGGCAGGGACCCATTTCAGCCCAATGAACACTCCCTCCCTCACTTGCTCTCTCTCTCTCTTGCTCTCTCGCACTCACACACACACACAGACACACACACACACACACACACACACACACACACACACACACACACACACACACACACACACACACAGTCCAGTCACAAAATCATACACACACGAGAAGTGCAAGGACTTGTTCCATACCAGCAGGCACATACTCATCTCACGCCTCACTGCACTCATTCATATCAAAAGCGCATGCTCATTACATACAACAGCAGAACACACACACACTCACGCAGACACACACGCACATTAGGTCTCATACAACTCATCTAACTTGACTTCTCTCATAAAGACATAATAAACATTTGAACAATATCTCTTAGTAGCGGCTGCTTATGAATCCATTAGCTCAATAAGTGCATTTCTTGTTTCATTATAAAATAACTGCTTAAAAATGGCTTAAGGCTACATCTGCCATATGCGAAAAAAGCAATGAGAAGAGACAGCTCCACTTTAAGCAGATGGTTCCTTGCTGCAACTAACAGCTGGATTCATGTTTCCCGTTCATGCAGGCATTGTTTGACATCGTGATTATTAAGCAGGCCCATTTCAGCGCCGCTCCTCCTGTGCGTTATAGCCTCATATTGGTATGCAGAGGCGGCGGCGAAAGAAGAGGAGGAGGAGTGGACGGTGCGATGAGAGGATAGACTTGGATGTGATGAGAGGCTGAGGGCAGTCAGTCAGTCTGGACGTTTGGCACAGAGACAGCAGATTCCATTTCCATGCCAATCTGCCTTGTCTCTTTCTGAATCAGACTTGACCTTCACAGGCTGATGACTCCAGAGGCCTGGGACCGGGAGACGCTTTCTGCCTAAAACCAGACACACACACACACACACACACTGAGATATGTTACAGCACGAAGCATGCACAATGGGAAAAACATTCCCCTCAGTGCACTCGAAGCTGTATTTGCACGCATGCACACATGCAGCCGTAAGTACACACACATACATACACACACACACACACACAAGTTTAAACCAAGAAAAAATAGTCTCTCCCTTGATTTACTGTAAAAGGAGTGATACAAAGGATTGAAATGAGACCAGATCGTCTTTAGAGAGCCAACCCTCAGAGCAGATGGCTCTGTTTTTCATCTTCCCTCTCATGAGATCTCATTTTCTGTGCTCTGTTCAGCAATTTCACTGTTTTTTCACCATTTGAGTTTGTTTCCATAAAACACCAACAGAATCCAGTTCAACAAAACAAATACCAAACAAAACAAATGACTCTCCAGAGGTTCTTTTTGTCTTCATTTTCTTGCAGGTTTTAAACCTCACCCCCTCCTCCCCTCCTGCATCTACAACTACAACCGACCCCAGGCCCAGGTACCCAGCACCAGTCCTGTCTGCCCCCGTTGTGTTTAAAGCCAGACTAAAATAGACCTTTACGAGTCGTCTAATGAAAGTGACTCCAGGCCCTCTGGTTAATTGACCACCTTTAATGAGTGTCAAACTGCGGCGGTCATTAGACTAGGGGTTGCTACGGGTCACCGCTGGGCTCAGACAGAAAGAAAGAAAGAAGAGGGAAAAAGAGGGGAGAAGGAGAGAAAACAGGCCGGCAGTTAAACAGCACAAATTCTTTTCCTTGTCCTGCGTTCTCTCGTTACTTCATCGTGTTTGTGTTGCTGTGCGAACACTGTGATGAACAGTGTGCATGCATTTGTTAATGTGCACAGCCTAAGGGCAGCACCTGTCCTGCTAACAATCCCTGACAAAACTCGGAAAGCAGTGGCCATATGGGTGGAAATTCTTTCATATCGACTATTCTGCATGCAAATCCGCCATCCTTCATCTCTCCAACAGCCTTGTTCGTTTTTTTCCGCCTTAGCAGCAGCTGGCCTCTTCTTGACAACGAATCTAATAAACAAGGAGGAAAATAGAAAAATGTCCCTCGGTTTTTTTGCACATGGCTGCCAGCCTGTCTGTCATCTTCCATCTCTCCCTTATGATTTAGGAACCTGGGGCAGTAAATGACCACTATCATCAAGTCTGTCACAGGAAAGAGATTTCTGCATTCACGTGATGCAGATGATCATGATGCCTCTTTAAAGGCGTGCATTTACTGTTGATGACCTCATTTCAAAAACCATATTGCAAACAAACACAATGTCCTTGTCCTTTATTTTGTGTACGGTGCAAACGCTCCTCAAGGGTACACGCAGATACACACACACACACACCTAAAGCCCCTGTGTTATTGGATTGAAATGGAGCCCACCACACATTTCCTTGGAGTATTGATTTAATCAACTGCGTATCATGTTGAGACCCGTATCATCTGATGCAACACACACCACCAGCAGCGAAAAGAAGCGATCCATCACCATTTAGCCGGACAGGCCTTGTAGTCTAAACACGGAACCATTACGCATGGTTTAACATGGACACTTTGACCTCTGGGGGGTGACAAGGTCAATGACATCATTAGACAGGAGTCAGTCTGTGTGCCAGAGCGAGACTAATTGCTATCAGACCTCAATCACAACTAATAACTTCTTAGATTTGTTTGGATACTCACATTATCCACTTCTAATATCCTGCCAGATTTGCTGTCCTTTCCACACCAACGCAGGGAGAAGCTGGTTTGCGCCACTTTTTGGTTTGTTGCTACGGTAGCTCAGTAGATCCCTTTATCCTAAGGCTCTGTTATTCTATTCAAAGGTAGCTAAGCTTACAAAATAGCTAGAGGGTGATTTCCCACACACAGATAAAGCCCAGACTTGAAAATCACTTTCAAAGCAGGCGCCCCTCTTAAGATGCTTTGAAACCCAGGAGAAGGGCTTGAAAAAGCGACGCATGGGAACCAGAATTCTCCAGCGTTTAACAGAAATATTGAGACTTTATTATCCCTCTTTAACCCTGCCGTGCGGCCTGATGCTGTGGTTCACATCTGGGGTACGGAGAACCTGGGCTCGCCCTGCAGGCGCCACACGCAGCATCGCCCCATCACGCCTTTGTCAGCGACCTCACTGGACCATGAACGCAGACAGGAATGTCGGCGAGGCCGGTATCGACATCGGCGCTCAAATGGACAAGTGCACAGATGAGCGCATGCAAACACACGCACACACACACACACACACACACACACACACACACACACACACACACACACACACACACACACACACACACACACGCATCAGCCAGAAGTAACCTGATCCAATGACACAGGAGCTGCCTCAGTGTGCGGCTAACTGCCTTATCTCCCTCTGGCCGCGCTCCTCTTTCCTCTCAACATTCTTTCAGGTATTTGGCCGAGACCTTTTCTCTTTGTCTGCCCTTTTCAAAGACCTGCTTTATGCTGGGAGCCCTCCAGCCGCCGTGCTGCAATCTCCTCGCTGCCTCTCTCTCTCTCTCTCTCTCTCTCTCTCTCTCTCTCTCTTTCTCTCTGCCTACACATCTCTTCCGAGCTTGCTCTCTCGCTTTCTCTTTCTCTCCCCCTCCTCTCCCCATCAGCCAGTCTCTCACATCCCTCTCTCCTCCACTCTAATTTCTCCCCGCTATCCCAGCTCAGAATTTAAGATACCATGCCACCTGTGCTGCGTCCCAGAGGTGTGTGTAAAAAAGACAGAGAGGGGAAGGAGGGGAGGGGAGGGGAGGGCAGGTACTTCCTGGTCCATGACATTCAGACAGAAGTGGACTAAGGTTAGGCTAATGGGACCTGTGATCTGGTCTTTGTAAGGGAGCGAGAACAGGCTCCTTTGAAGAGACAGGTGGAGTGATTCTGGATACATATGGGGGAGGACGGCAATCAGTGTGCATCTGTGAAGGGCCATCCAGCATCTTCAAAAACCACCATACTAATCTGTCAGGGGATAACTGACTAATGATCACACTTCAGAAAGCAATTGCACCCTGCTACCTACACAGATGCTCTTTCCCGAGGTGATCTATGATTTTTTTTTCTTTTGCACGCGCTTCTATATGAATACAATCAACACAATACCTGTGCAGCTTTTGGAGAGCTTTTGGACTAATCAGCTCTGACAAGTGGAACAAAACAATTTAATACAGGGCTGATTTCACATCTGAGCGGCTCGTCATTTACATAAGCTTTTCACAGTCTGCTCACTGAGCTGCGACAGGCATGTGGTGCGCCCAGAGAGACCGGAAGGCTGCTCCAAATATTCTGCCCCCTCTCTATCTGACCTCAGCAAGGAGAAGGCTACACATGCGCGCCAGTACATGCGAAGACTCATTAGGGTACACATGTGTGCAGAGCCCACAGTCACCCGCACACATACGTGGTATACGCGCACACAAGCGCACACACTTTTTTAGTGTCCTGTGGTTAGCAGGGAGAGGAGGCAGTGGCGCGTCTCTGTGCTGACTTAATGTCTTTTAACAGTTTGGCTCCAGGACCAGGGGTTGGTCAGAGCTGAGCTAAAGCCAAAACTGGGCCTGATCATCTGTGACGGCAAGAAAAACCCGAGGCAAAGTGTGTGTGTGTGTGTGTGTGTGTGTGATGCGACCGTCCCCCCTATCCTTCCCTCCCCTCGTCCCTCATTTACTCCGTTTCACTCTCGCAGTATCTGCATGTGTGTGCGCGAAGCGTGCGCAGATGTGTGTGAGATGCTTCGCTGGTGGACGCTACAGGGGACAGAGACAGCAGCGGACTGAATTAGCCCGGACAAAGCCATTGACAGAGGCATTAAAGTGACAATAGAATATTTACAGCACACAGAGCTGATTCACTCTGCTGCCTAATATGCAGCACATCAATATCCTGGAGACCGCTCGTAGCACACTGCAGTGCATCGCGGTGGAAATTAGCCTGGCGTACAGTCTCGCAGACACACACTGGCGCGCGCACACGCACGGGAGAAGCTACTAACTGGTGCTGACTTGAAGGCAAACCGGCAGGGATTGGGAGCAGAGCGGAGCAGAGCAGAGAGAGGGGGAAATAACTGCTGCTCTGCTTGAGTAAGTTCCTCTCGGCACTGAGGAGAATAGATTGCTGTGTCCCCTCGCGGAGCTCTACCTCTCAGGTGGCCTACAGGACACCAAGTCACCTTGTCATTTAATATCAGACACACAGGAACAGCTGTACCTTGCGAGTGTTTACGCTGGTGGGGGGGATTGGCGGCATAATTACGCGCGCCTCTCTGTGTGTGCTCATGCATGTTTGGGAATGATTTGAAGTTCATAGCCCGGAGGCCCCGTTCCTTCAGAGCGCCTCAGAAAAACCTGCATCAGATCACACAGACATGCCATTCGGTGTGCAAACTTTGCTCCCCGACCGCTAACCAGCGGTTCGTTCCCCGTATTCACAGCCACTTAGATCACGCTCGCATGCACGACAGACCTCGTTCCCACCCCCGTCTCAGTTTCACAGTCCAGAGGTGCCGAAATAGCCAACATATGTTTGGAAAACGAATGTGCTGCAGAAGAGGTCAAACAGTTACGCAGTGCACAACTCTGGGCTCATTTAGTTAAGTACGGGCCATAGCGTACTTAGCTTGATTATGAAACTCTCTCTAATGTTGCTCTATGCTGGTTTTAAATATTTTATATCATTCATAATTCACCAGCTCTGGAAAATTAAGAGCACTTACAATGGTTATAATTTGAGAGAAGAAAGGAGCCGGTGGAGTGCTGCATGTTGACAGTGATGTATTTACGCAGCACTGATTAGAAAAGTACAAATTGCTGTGTTACATGCATTAGAAGTGAAATAGAGACTGATATATGGCAGGTTGGCATACAGCACAGAGCAGTGAAGTGTTGAAATACATTCGACTGTACTCCAGGAGTTTGGCCTCTATTAAATGAGCTAAGTTCTGCAGTGTTGGGCATTAAATATACTCTATAAGAAGATCTGGGGAAAGGATCTGCAGTCCTCCTGCAGCGGTGCATTACCATTATGTCTGAAACCTTAACTCCCTATACAAAATCTCCCCCTACAAACAAGCAACACAATTGCGTCATCTACAGAAATGCTGGTGTGGAACAAAAACAATTTGCAAATGAGGTACGCCAAAATGATGGAGTCGTCCTGTTGCATTTTCCATCTGTTGCACAAAAAGTCAGAAAAGTGCCACATGTCTGACTTCTCTTTATATCTTCCTTGTCAGGCGCCCTCATGAATGTGTATAACGAGCGTCCTCTCCCTGATGCAATTAGAGTGACACCGCAAAACTTTGCACCGGAGGACGCTGATCGTGCCACTGTCTCTACGAGCAGTCAGTGTAAGTGCCTTTGACAATGACCACCATCTCTCAAACAGAACCAAAATGTTTTGGGTTTTTTTGCCTCAAATCTCACCCATAGAGTTGACAGATTAGAAAACACTTACATGGATCTTTTTTGTGGCAGACATTTGTAACAATTGTGGATGAGGGAACAAGAAAACACCCATCAAGACCTGTTTGGTCAAGTGTTAATTTTGGCAGCTTTTTTAGATTTAGTTTCGGCCCAATTCCAATACAGCTCTTTCCCCTGCCACTTAGCTTTACCCATCCATCTTGCACATTCACGCCTCAGATTAGGGTGTCCTGATTCTTGTTGAAACAGAGGGCTAGGGCAAAGTGTTAGGGCTACAAGGCCCTGCTGTATTGTGGTCCTTTGCTGATGCAAGCTCGCTCGCTAATGGTACATTGTTATTGCTGATGTGTGCGTGACAGTCCCGCATTTTGACTTATTTCAATGTTACATTCCCCGTCCTCTGATTGCATACAAGGCCTGGATTTCCAGTCCAGCAGCAAAGTTGCTGCGCTTTGTATGCTCCTCTAATATCAGTTCAGACTGGCAGGATAGGAGCATGGGTTGCTAATGTTAGCCTATAAAGCAAAGCTAGAGGCCAGGTAATGAAGCAGCATTCTTTTAGCGTGAAGTTGTGAATGAATTGCGAGTGCCCATGCTTTTCTATCTCCAATTTGCATTGTGATAACATGCAGATTTGCATTGTAATGCAAGAGAAATCACCACAGCTAAAGAAAGCATAATGGAAATGTCTGGTTGCATCTGTTTACATAAATGCCACGACTGCCGATGACATATGAGTCTTGAAGCGTTGTCCCATTTCACAGGGACAGATTTCAATAGCTACACTTTGTTCTAAGGGCTACTTGAAAACGAGTAGTCTAAAATGCTTATTTGTTTTACTCACATTTTAGTCATTTTTATCCTTCATAGTTTTAGTTGAAGACAACTGAAAACATTTTAGTCCAGTTTTAGTCAACAAAAAGTAATTAGGTCAAAACAGCTGGGATAAGCCAACGTGGCTTGCTAGCAAATTTGCGTCAAGTTCACATAGCCAGTTGCCCAGTGACATTTACATAACGTTTGCAAATGTATACGCATAACATTAACATTAGGACTACAGTTAGCTAACTTACCGTGATTTTAATAGCAGGATGGCATCACTTCAAGTGTCTCTCCAGGTTGGTGTATCCTTCCCACTTAATATGTAGCCACATGGCATCTCTCCGTCTCCTTTAACCACACTGTGTTTTCTTTTCTGCCAAATTATAAATAAAGTGTGTCCATTGATAGTTGTTTTTGGTTGACCAAACCCTTTATGCGTTAAAGCCATCATGTTGTTGTCAATTGGGACAGCAACGGCAGGGATTCTGGGAATCTGCACGTCAACGCACAATAGGGGGGAAATATAATGGGTTTTTTTGAACATCTGAGAGGCCACCACAAACATTTTTGTCCCATCTCATCAACAAAAACCAAAACACACATTTTGTCATTTTGTTGTTATTTAAGACTGAGGCTATTTCTTATCTCTCATCTTAGTCATGGAAACATAAGTAGTTGAGTACTGAACATTGAAAACTCAGTTCACGAAACCAAAGCAAAACGTGGAAATGGTGTATGATGATGTATGCTCAGTGCTTACAGCAAGTTTACCTATGTTTTGAGTTTACATTATATCTGTTCAGGCATGAACATGTTAATCTGATAATTACTGACTATTTCAGTGATGTATTCATATAAACAAGTGCTTCAAACAGTGTCTTTTATATTCTTATGTTGCGACACCGTGTAGTCACAATTGCAACCAAACATAAAACACAATTCTTTACTGACTTTTCCGAGACTGCCAGAGGAGTATAATTTATGTCGGTACATATCTGAGCAAAACGTGGATTAAATGGACTAAACAAGGCAAAGCCATCTAGTCTTCTCCTACAGTAACAGATGTTTGGGATATGAGTCTGACAAGCATGCAATAAACTTTCCAGACTTGTCTCCTGTCAGCTCTAGCTGAAAAAAGCAGGCTGAATGTCTCACTAAGACAAATTAAGACCAGTTGTGTTATGTTAATAATTCACTGTAAATGGTGCTTGACAAGATTATTCATCGTAGTTAGGGGAAAAAGTAAAGATTTAATCATCTTAAATTATAACTTTCTTTCCGCAGTATGAAAGTTTATCCTTCAGATCATCTTGAGGCACACAAATGGAAAGGTGGGTAAAGAAAGTTTTGATGGGTTTACTTTCAACTGCATGCTACTGAAACAAAGAGTAATAATACCAATCCCTCTGTGAAGTGTTTAACTTTCTCCTCAAAGTCGGAGGAGAACCAGAGCAGCAATCCGAAGGTGTGGATATTGACCAACATCAGACGACAGATGAAAGAGTCCAGCCTTTCTGCTGTCCTTCATTAGGACTTGTCCGGGATGCAGCTGGATGTACTTACCTTTAATAGTGCTGATAATTAGCCCTGCCATTCTACATTCTCCTGACGTAAACACACTGCCAGTCACACACACACACACCCACCCCCACACCCACACACACACACACACACACACACACACCACAGAGTTTATTACTTGGAAGGGAATCATTATCAGGGATAATTTGAAAGCAATTTTGAGGCTCACCTATTACCTCTGTTTTGGTTCCTCCTGGTCATTAGTGGAGCTGTCAGGAAGATTGAATATTACACATTTAGAGGGGGGTCCCTGACTCCAGGTGTCAGGAAAGGTTAGGTAGAGCAAACGCAATGACAGACCCATCACATAAAGCCACGGCCTGTCCCCTGAACTGCACCCACATTTGTGTTTCTAGTTGAAAAATGAGTTTGGTTAGTCATTTTGCTAGTTTGCGTATTTATCACCTGGGGGGTGATGATTCTGGCTGAGATAGTTCTGGGCTCTGATTGGCTGAGCCAGCTGTGCCAGAGATGCAGGGGTAAGTTGAGCACGTCTCACCGCAGTTTTTTCTTAACTGTGAAAGATTAATCACTGTTTCAGGAGATGCGCTTGGAGAGGCTGCGGAATATCAATAAAGGGCCCAATTATGAATTTGAGGTGCGGCCATTGTCTGTGGAAGCCGTCCTCTTTGCCGGATTAATTATGAGGCTGCCTTTTACCTGCTGATTTTATTAAACCTTTTCATGTCTCAACTTCCATCTATTCTTTGCGCATTAATATGCAGATCAAAAAAGAGACAGATTTTCTCTGGCAAACAGCGAGGTCATGCTTCAAATTAGCATATTACTAATCTACATAAAATTGCTCCAAAGACGTAGTCTTGTTAGAGTCGCAGCTCTGGGTACAGTTACACGTCGTCTCAACCGTGACAAGGCTGAGTGGGCTTGTTATTCTAAATGTAACACTATTAACTTTACAGTAGTACATTCCATGGTATACGCTCGCATATATCTCATCTAAACGGCGCTGCGTTATGGTCTGTGATTTACAGCACAGTGCTTTTTAAACTTCACTCACTCAACTGTTTCAGCTTAAAGTATTTAAGAGTGAAATTGAGAGACAGAGAGCGGTGTCTTTGCCAATGTCTGACGGCTTATTGAGAGACAGTAGTGAAACAGGCAAGCCCGGGCCTATGAATAATCTGTCTGAGTGTTGTTGATATTTACAAGCTGAATGCAAATGTCATCGTCTCAATAGATCATCTTTTTTCCCCTCGTGCCTGCTGCTTGGGTCTGTTTTGTATTCTCTCAGCACTTTAAGGTAAAGCCAGAGAAAATTAAATCATGAAATCATTACTGCGAAAGGTCAGAACATAAATATTTCATAATCTGATATTTTCTATGTAAGATTGAGTTTATGCATAGTGACGCTAGGGCTGTGAGAATACAGAAATATCAGGCGACTGTGTCTATGTCTTGGCTAAGCGAATTCACACTGTGGTGGCAAGAAGAGTTTTTGCTGAATGTCCAAACTCAGGCCAGACTTTGAACAATGACGGGTGAAAAATGGAACGGCTGCACTTCTTTGTAGTCTTTGCTCCAGCTGTCTTGCATAAGTTAATCCCTTTTACCACTTCAGGCAGATCAATAAGGTTCTATACCTGCTGGCCCAACTAATAAAATGGTCGGGTAACCCAAGTCTCTGCAGCGTGTCCTGGGGTGCTGAGGCCCACAAGTCTGTGCTCTCTGGCTCCCCACACCCTTCCCTTTCTTAATGATCAGGATTAGAAAGGCTGGGGCCTCTACTGTAGGAGGAAGCAGCTGCTTCCATGCTCATTATAACCTCACAACTCCATAGAGTGGTAACAGCTGGAACACACGTTTCAGAGGGAGAGCGCTGGGATACTACGAAGATCTCATGTGGCAATGAGCATTCCACATCGAGCAGTGAGCTGCGGCATCGCATGACAAGCAGATGACAAGGGGAACAGGAGTGAACTGACTGATGCATTAAAGCAATCATTTGTTTAGCTGTTTTGTAATTTGATGTCGTCAAGTGATCGGGAGTCCTGCTCAACTTTTCCATTACTTTCATGTCATCTCATAACGTGCAGATGAAGAGATGGATCTCTGGTGAAATCACAACAGAGTGTCACTTAATGGAGCCCTTTAATCAAGGGCTGTGGTGGAGTTAAATGACAACTGTTATCTCCACCAGACTATATCTACTGCTGATGATAATAGCGAGATGAGGTGGGCTAATGAAAGGGATGGTGGAGTACACTGATAAGACCTAGCCACAGTCCAGGCTCAAATATTACTTTAATGACTTGATCATCCTTTGCATTTATAATGGGACTGAGGTTGTCTGCACCATGTTGATAAAACGGTTACAGTGTGCGACAGTGACAGGCCATTTGCTAAACATAAAACGCCCGGCTCTGCCTGCACTGAAACACGGACGCACTGTAAATACAACGACAGAGGCAGACGTCAGCCTGACACGGAGACACTTAACTGTAACGTTTCAAAACTGAATGGCTGGAGCAGCCTTACTTGACACCTCCTAAATACCTGTAGAAATTGAGTTTGCTCCCATTTAAGTTCCCTGAGTGCCTCCATTTTCTTTCCCCCTGCCGGCGGCATCACAGCCCCCCTGCTGTGAGAAAGTGAAATATCCCTGCTGCCTGGCAAGGCCAAGGCTAGGGCTGAGGCGAGACGGACTGTGTAAATTACCCAACGCCTCGCCTTCTGCAATTCCCCACTAATTGTCTGGAAGGCTCTGCATTCAGGTGTGGAATAATACTGGCCGTGTGGCATATTGAAATTCCACTGCTCTGCTCCCTGGGGTCACATTCACAATATCCAGCTCCGCAGAGCTGAGAATCTAGAGTTTAGCCTTCTGCATGAGGTAATGAAGAGCTGCACGCATTCAGAAGAGTTCCTCCTTCGCCGTGATGAGGCTGTGGCACCTTTGGGCCTATTATCGCAGCGCTGCCATGACAGGTACAGACGCTTCACACTCAGACACCCTGAACTTTCGTTACAGAGCACCTCTGAGGAGGAGCCGGAATCATAACAAGGACTTTTATGTTCCTACATCCATCCTATCATGCCTGGGATAGAGCTGCGATAATAGGATGAGACAGACAGAGAGGAGAGGAAGAAAGAAGAGGAGGAGAAAACAAATGAACTCAAGCACAATAAGAGTCCATAATGGAAAATAAGCAAGAGAATGAGAAAAGGAGGTAAAAAGAAAGGATTTTGCATGATAAAGTAGTGCATAACAAAAGCTCCACAGCAGGCCTAAAGCAACTCCACTGCAAGCCTCCTTTCCATTGTAACCCGACTATTGAATGTAAAGGCACCATGTGGGTATGCATACATCCTGTACTACCAACTCCTCCATGATGACTAATGAAGTTGACACAGGGCTTTCAACTATTCATGACTTGAGGCCTGAATTATTTGTTGGGTTGATGTAAGCAGGCAAACTTTGTTTCCAGCGATCAAGCCCCGAAAAAAAAAGGAAAATCTGTCCCCCTTCTGTGGGAATCTTCTGACTAGGCGTGCCTTTGATTTCAGAAACGCTGTCTCTGTTTCCTACATCAGCCCCTCGCAGTTTACAGCAACTCCTTGGGGTGGACGCTCCGTACAGCTGTGGGCATGTGAGAGAGAGATGTAGAGACAGAGGAAAAGAGAGGGAAGAAGAAGCTAAGCTGAAGCTCATTATGAGTCTTGCTTACAGGCGTTGTGTGGATATTCTATTAGCCATATCTAAAGTGTAATTGTACCGTTGGGGTAGGGGGGACAGTATTGTCGGGGTGCCAAGCTTTCTCTCAGCGACTAGCGAAGTGTGGTAATCTCACACACCATCTCATTACAGTTTAAACCCCCAGCAGCTGCTCGCATTAGACTTTTATTACACGCTGCCGCTCACAGCTGTGCTGGCATAGCCCTGGACAGGATGGTGAGAGACGGGAACAAAGACAGACAGACACAGGGATTCCAGCACAACATTTGGCTCCCATCAAAAAAGTGGAAATATCGAAGCAGAGGGGTTGTAATGACCCTAACAGCCTCTCAGTGTGATAACTCCGCGGCCCTCCTCTACCCCAGACCCTAAACCGAGGCCAAGGACAGTCGCACAGATGGACCAAGTCAAACCCAGTCAGAGCGGGATTCAATCAAAACTGCCAGAGCGGTGGTCATGCAAAAGCTTCACGCCGGGGCAGCTTTCATAAGCATTTGTCTCGTTGTGGAAGCAGTATGGGGTGGTGGCGCTCTGTTATCTCAACAGTCACATCTGTTTTAAGCCACTGTAAGTATGTGTGTGTGTGTGTGTGTGTTTGCTGCATGTGTGTGTCTCTATGCATGCACACAAGCAAGAATCACAATGTCAGCAACAGCACAACATATACAATATATTTAATTATGTCTTATAAGCATGGCCATAGACAGGATGTTAGAGTACTGAGGTCAAGACTGTTCAATAATATTTTCTGTAAGCTTGTTTCCCCAACATGAAGCTATCATTTCAAAGTCTTTGCCAGCTTTTGTCCTCTTACATCATGCATAGCGTTGGAAGCTCAAGTGCTGGTATAATGTTGTTTTCTAGGTTGCAAGTCATGTAAATGTAGGGAATCTGGCAAACTGTTATAATTTCACCACCTCCTGATTGATCAGCAACTGAAAAGATGATCAACAGTGAAAATCTGGAGGGACTTCAGACCGTATTTCAAGGTGAAACAGAATATTTGATAACCCATTCGCTAACGTTAGCATTCAACCACTTTCTAGGACATTACTGTTTGATTACATCTGGTGCTTTTTCACTTCCAGGCTTAAAGAAATGTGTACAAGTTGTGTGTTGATATTTAGTTAATTTAACCCTTTCCTATCGTATCGTGTAACCTATCAAACAGTAATGATAACAGATTGTCAGATTCCCTTTGTTTAGATGACTTCCAACCTGGAGAACAGCAGTACAACATTTGATCTTCCCTCCCTGAGCGTGATGTTAGAGGAAAATGGCCGCCATGTGAACATGGTCTGTGCCATTTTTTTTTTTAAAATGGCATTAAAGTATTCACATTCAAATATACTGAGTCTAAAAATACTGGAGCTAGCATATACAATCTATATTTACTCTCTAATGAATAAAGGACTAACTCATCTCATGTTTTGTTGATGACAGTAATTGCGAGCTTGATCACTGATGATTAAATAAAGTATGGTGCATGTGTGGACGGGTTTGTTAATTGGTGTCATGTAAGGTCTCTCCAGCTAAATACTAACAAAACTGAAGAAATTATCTTTCATTTCAGAGCATCTGCTGGGTCACACCAACAAGTGTTTATCAAGGGTGACTATATTGAAGTTATAAATAAATATAAATATCTACAGGCATTGATGAAAACCTGTCATGAGATGTAAACACAGGTGTGATCTGCAGGAAAGGATTACAATGATTTTATTTTAGTGTATTTATGTTCTTCGTTGTCGGCGATGATGAGAAGCGGTTTGTTGTTAAATGTCTGACTTTGTTTGTAATTACTGTAACCTTTTGTTTTATAATTGCCTCAGACACAAATAGAATTTCTCTATGCATAATAGACCTAACTATCATTAAGAGTTCATTTTTAATTCTAACATTTAAAAAAAAGAAAAGGGAACATTCACCAGGATGCTGATGCTCCAAAATTCACAGACAAAAACACCAACAACATCCCCTCAGTATCCTCAATGGCAGCTACAGCCCTGCTCACAGGGATTTTATTGGAAGGTTTATATTGTTTATTGTATAAAGCAACAGAAATCAATGAAAATATTACAGAACAAATTGGTTTTTAACAAGACTGAATTCGTATAAAAGCCAGAGAGAAATCAAAGACAGGCCCCAAAAATGTGATTATTTAGTATCTAAGGTAGACCAAATCTCCAAAAATATATTTAACTTTTCATGAAATAATATATTTGATGAAAAGCAGTACCAGTTGCCAATCTGAAGAAGCTCTGTAACAGTGTCTTTCTTTATTTTAGGCATGGGAAGAGATAATTGACCCTTCTTGGCATTCTTTTAAAGATGCTGCTGGTGTATAAAGACCGAGCCAAAAACAAATCTGGTTTGATGAAGAATGATGTAAGAGGATAACATTTACTCTTGATAATTGACTAGGGCACCTGGAGCCTTGGATGCTAAGTATCCCGGAGGGTTTTCATAATATTTTGAACCCCCTGTGTTTCTACACAGCATGCAGAAGGAAGAAAACAACAAGCACACCATCCACTGTAATTCAACCCAATAAAAGAGCACCACAATTTAAAGCATAAAAACAGCTATTTGAGTTAACAGATTTTTGACAGGCACGACAAAAAAGCTGAACATTGCAAAGCTAATATTTTCTGCAGGGTGATCACATTAAACTGCTTCATTGTGCAGGTGTTCACATTATTGTGACCACGGCCTCCGTTCATGCATATTCTCTCTGTGTCGCTGCACTTCAGTCTGTGCACGCTCAGTGTGTGTGCACACTCGTCTGTGTGTCTCACCTTGACTTCAGTGTGAATGCGACGTATTTGCAGAGGACACTGGGACACAGAGCCCAGCTGGGGAGGGAGATGAAGCACAGCTGGGGATAATTAAACCCAGCACTGTCTCCATGAAGGGGCCGCGGAGCCAGCCTGGCCTGGTGTCCCCCAGACAGAGCAGCTTGGTTTGGGACTGCCTACACCACACCACAGTCTCCCTTCACTGTGTTCCCGGATCAGAGGAAAGAGACACAAATCTGACAGCGACTCAGCAGTGGAAATGTGTCTGGATAAAACCCCAAAGACACAGCTCGACTTTGTTGTTATTTCCCTAAATGAACAATACTTTGTGATGCCACTCATCCGCTCCCATCCCCTCTCATCTGTGCATTGCAGTGACAGACAA
The DNA here is from genome assembly GCF_040436345.1 of Pagrus major. Lineage (NCBI taxonomy): Eukaryota > Metazoa > Chordata > Actinopteri > Spariformes > Sparidae > Pagrus > Pagrus major. Next base: position 19,219,547 of record NC_133232.1, on the reverse strand, counting down.
TACTAGATAATTGGCGCGAGCACTGATAACACAGAGGTTAACTGTAACAGACCTGGCCAACTTTATCAGCTCTAAATTTGCCTTGGCTCTGTATGAAGCGTGGAAGCCGGCCATATCACAGCCAGGGCTTGCCCACATCAAGCTGGGGCTGGGGTTTGTCTAGTTTGAGGAATGCTTTTTCCTGTTTCTCCTCCACAAGCTTGATTAATGTACAATGGCAGCGCTCTCTGTCTCTGCCGCGCTGCACTTCAGTATCATTGGAAATGAAAAGGTTTACTTTGGATGTTGTGTTAGAAAAGTGAAACCCTCTCCAGATCTCCCAAATATCTTTTTAAAAACCTATACGAGATGCCAACCCAAACAGCTTTAGATTGAACGAAGTGACCTGTCCCGCATTTAAAAAGCCTCTACTTGGTGCGATGATAAAACGCCACTTTCCAAGAACCATCAAACTCCTCGCCGTTGCCAAAGCTGTCGAGGTGAATGACCTAGCGCGCAAAAATTGCAGCGTGATTAATCAGAGGAGGCTTGGGGAGGAACGCACTGCCGGCTGTGCCTGTGCTATCACCACTGTTTTCACTTCCCACTGTTAGAAGAAGTTAGGCTGCTGAACGGAGCCGTTTGATTACAAAGGCATTGAGTTGGCTCATTAATGATGCTGTTAATGGTGTCCTCCATCATTCTGGAATCAGTGTTGTTGCACAAGCAGTCAATACAGCAGGCATTTCACTGCCTTTATTAAGTTACACTTTACTGGTCTGTAAAATTTGACTGCAGACATTTTATTTGCCGCTTCTTGATGGCCATGCTTGAAATATGGGCGATGTGTAGCATGTGGGGGCATCTATCTCGAGAGCTTATCTTGCAGTCGCTAGGTTGTAAATAACGCTCGCCTCCCATCTATATTCGCCCACTATTTGCCTACTTCACTGCAGCCTTCACCTGTGTCCAACTTGTGCCATAAAAAGACTCAGAGGGAGATCATTAGCTGTGGTTAGGTCAGTTATTTTTATGATCACAGCCTCTATGGTTTGTTGGAGTGTGCAATAATATGTCTTCATTGCAGAAATCATCTTAATGTATTCCTCAGTAGTAGAGAGCCAAATCGCACCAGTTGCAAGTGAACAGCTACAGGATTTTTTGATTAAATCCCAAGGTGCAGACTTAGATGAGATGAGCTTCATTGGCAGTGATATTACTACTTATTGCCTGAGCTTTCACACGGAATGGTATTTTAACAAAGCAAAGCTCCCGTCTCCATCGCAGTCGATTTCCATGACAAGCACGGATCTCGTAGGAAGCTGTCAGTAGCTCTGCCGGAAAACAACACACACACACACTCACACAAAGACACACAGATGAGTGCAGACAGACACGTGTACACATCATGATCAGTCAGACATGAGTTGCAAAATAGACTCTGGGTGCATTATCAAGCAGATTAGGAGCGAAACTGATAAAGCCTATAAGCAGAGCAGCTCGCAAACAAGTCATCTGTTTGTTCATTTGGCCTTGTATTTGCTCCAGTCTCTGTAACCAACGGAGAATGAGAACGACACTCATTTCATATCAGGTAACGATAGAGATTAGCAAACATGCTCTCCCGCTTCAGTTGCCATCGCAGCACTGATAATAGCGCTCCCTGCCTCCGTTTTACACAAACAGGGCGCAAACCAAACATTTTAATTTCAGTGCATCTTCGTGTCTGTGGAAGGATCATTAAACCGAGGCCTAATAAATGTGGCTAACCATGATGGATGGCTGAACGACTTCATAGTCCTCTTCCTGCCTCGATGGAGATAAGTTGTTCCTGCGATGCTTCATACATTGTGACGTCTCCTCCGGGTTCTTGCAGGGGAGGCGAAATCACTCCACCCCTCGAATCCATCAGGCTTTCGAGGGGGGCTCTATACAGCTTGTTAGAGTAACACGTATGACCATGTAGGAGCCCTAATGAGCGGGGAGCTACCCGGGAGAACCGTGTCTGGACGACAGAGAACATAAATCTCCTGTCCTGCTCTGCGCCCCGGGGACTGCACGAACACCAAAATCGTGCGAGTCTGTGTGAATCTACAGAACATGTGTGTGTGTGTGTGTGCACACATAATGCAGATGACTATAGCAGCATCCTCCTGGGAGTCTCATCTACCATAGTTGAAAGAAGCAGGTTGTTTGAATTATGATCTAACAATAGTGTTCCACTCTCACTCTATAAATGAATCCAATACTGGCATATCTATCATTACCACAGGACTCGCACTCAGCTTGCTTCTTTTTATTTGGAACGAGTTTTTGGAAATCAATCCGGGCCTACTCTGCTTCGCAAAACCCGCCCTGCAGGTTATAATAATTCCTCCCCGTTTTCAGATTCACTGTACATAAACTGCAGTCTATGGCATTGATCAGATTTAGTGCGTCTCACTCTCTTCCTTCCTGCTTCCTGAGAGAACTCTGCTATGTTTATCTCTTGCACCTCCGTGATATAGAGTAACATGTATACTGGCAGACTATTCCCCGAGACTCGCTTTCATTCACCTTGCAGGGCCGCAGTGTGAGGTGTGTAATGGAGGTATGAAACTCCATTAAAGTATTGATTTGTGGGTGAAGTTTACTTCTTTCACTGTTGGATAGACATAGTGTTCATGCCTGGGTGTCTGCATGAGAGAAGCAGGGAGAGAGAGAGAGAGAGAGAGAGAGAGAGAGAGAGAGAGAGAGAGAGAGAGAGAGAGAGAGAGATATGGACAGTGCATGCGTGTGTGCCACTGGAATTTGTACCAGAGTGTGTGTGCGTGAGAGAGAGAGACAGTCTATGTGTGAGTTATACCGCCCCGGGGAGCTGCTATGGTCATATTTTAATAACTCACAGTATGTTGGATTATGTACTGTGGGCTTGTAATATCACACCGTCAGGGCAAAGCCCTAACAGATTCTCTGTTAGCTGGTCCTTAGCAGGAGAAAAAAAAAAAGGAACACACATATCAGGGGACTCGCCAAAACATTGTTTTCAGTTCTGCAGCACTTGTGAAAATGTGAGCTCCCACATGATTCCAGTTCAAAGGTATGCCTTCGCCGTTTTGTCTGCCTCAGCACGCAGCGCTCTCTCTCCCGGCTACAATGAACAGAGCTCCAGGTTTAATAGGCCTTAAGTAGCGCACCCCCTTTGCTGCCTTTGAAGAGCAAACACTCTCTCGCTCTCTCTCTCACACATACATACACACACATACACACACACACACACACACACACACACACATATATATATACACACATTGCTGTGCGAGCAATAAAAAACTGTGGAACAGTGGCTAGTTCTCTCTCTGACACATCAAAAGGAGAGCTAAGGGGAGTAATGTGTGGAATGATGTGTGTGTAGACCAAGGCCGGGATGCCATTCATGGTTGTAGTGTTGTGGTTTTAACTGCCGGAGGAGGCTTTAAGGCTGCGGCTGGCAAGTTCCATACAGTAGTTTTAACACATGGCTTGCTGCAATCTCAAGTGCTGTTATAAGTACAACAGACCATAGAAATATATGACTGAAACATACACAATAAACATCTGAATGAAACTGTCTCTGACACAGTTACAGTCAGAAACTCTTATTATTTGAGATCATAAAGTCGTTAAAAGTTTATTAAAAATGTAATACATAAGGTGTCCAAAATATAAATAAGAAATGTGTCTAAAAGGTACTTAAAATGTTTCGCTAAAAATGTTTTGCCTTTCATGTAAGCTCTCTATATAATGCAGAACAGACCATATTCACAAGGCGGCCATTTTTCTCTGACGTCAAACTCAAGCTGCTGGGATCATGTTACGCTGCTGTGTTCCACGTTGTTAGGGTTAGGGTTGTCATATAAACGTAGGGAATTTTACAAATGTTCATCATTTCAACTCCTCCTGATTGAAAGATAATGAATAGTGAACATTTGGAGGGACATGGGCCATATTTCATGGTAAAACAAAATATTTAAGAACCTGTTAGCTAACGTTAGCACTCAGCCACTTCCTAGCTAACTTTAATGGTTAACCTTGTAGAGCTGGTCCTGTATATTAGCTTGCTTGCAGAACTGATGAAGAACCCTTTCACATAACTGCAGTTGCCAATATAACCAGTTTTCTTTTTACTTTTTCTGTGCCAAGGTGTTGGTGTTGGTGACGTATGCTGAGCAAGACGATGTAGTTCACTGAGCAGTTTCACAAAGAACTTGATGATATTTTACTATCTTAACAACAACTTAATTGACTTGAAAAAATATTTTCTTTAATTTAATTGTCACTCCCCATTGACTAGTCTGCATATTTTTTCTGAAATAAGGTTCCTTGAGGTTCACTAGAAGGGGCATGACTTCGGCTCTCGATGATCTATTTAAAAGGACCAAAGTTTCCTTGAGGGCATTGTGTGAAATGTTCTGATGCCATGTGTCCAGTAGCATTATGGATCAGAACCAAGATGGCTGCAAATTCTGCTCGTGGTCCAAAAGGCGCACACGGTTATTATCTGTAATTTGTTACATATATATGTAAAATGTTGTTAATGTGCCCTTACACAGACATGATACATTTTCAGTTATTTTTATTTTATTTCAGCCTGTTTCTATTGTGCTAACAGGTTTTGGGATTCTTATCAATGGACACTAGCTTGAGAGACTTAGACTATAAAGCAAATGAGAGAAGTATGTGAAACTTCTATATCTTTTATTTTGTTGTAGTTTTCACAGTGTCTGCTGAAGTAGCAGACAGAGGGCAAAAATAAACCTTCAAAAGACATCTGTCTGCTGCGAGGTCAATATTTCATTGGACCTGTGTAGATACAATGACAGTCATGTGCTTGATAGAATATCGGCAGTATCACTTCCTTGTGACACAATATCCTCGTGAGCATGACGCAGCTCACTCTATAAAGCAATAAAGACCACAAACCATATTGAGAAAACATTCTGTTTTTGAGAGACAGAAAGCGAAACCGAACTGGGTGCACACACAGCACACTGCATCTGTGCGGGTGTGTGCATTGCATGTAAGCACATATGCATGTTCACGTGTCTGACTGTGAGCTATCGTATAACTCTGAAGGAGACGGGGAGAGTTACAATTAGCCTTCTGCCGAAAGCATAGCCTCATCCTATGAGCCATGTTTACGCTTTAGTCACGCAGTAATTACATATGTTGCCTTATGTTTTCTATTTCCCATAAAGTTGGGAACGTAATGAGGGAAAAAGCAAATTAGAAAAAGAAAAAAAACTGCACTACACGGTGCTCTTTTTGTCTTCAAGCTCATTTAGGCCTCAGAGAATGTCTATGGGGTTTGAGATGGGAGGCGAGGAGGGGAAGAGAGGACTGTAAACAGGGACTTTGCCTCTCCAGATGGGAAACTTCTGTTAAGCTGTAATGAGAATGCATAATGACGCAAACAAGCTTGATGGAGTTAGACATGGCAGCGCCTTCATTCAGCAATATGAGAACAAAAAAAAAAACCAAAAACCTATTACAACATACTCTTTTGTTTTCTTGCTTTATTCTCTATGATATCCATTTCGAGTCATGTGCTATAAGTGGGAGAGAAATGTCTTCATTAAATGTTTAAGGGAACATGTTTCATTTCTTTTTCACTGTTTTTTTTTTTCCTCCCCGCCGTGCCCAATAGGGAGAGCCGATAAAAAAGGCAAGTACAAATGATAAAAAAACAAAGAACAGGACTGACTGCTCCTAATGGGACTGTTTTCAGCAGCTGCATTAACAAGCCTGTTTGATTTCCTTCTCCTAAGTGAAGTTGTCAGCCCATGTGTCCAGAGTGCTATGTTTAGGATGTCTAAAAGAGTTGTGTTTTCTGGCACCAGCCGATAATAAATGCTAAAGGGGTGACCTTATGTCTCTTTCCCCTGTGTTGCTCTACGGTCATTCTCAAAACAGAGAGAGAAATCCTCCTGAGCCGAGGTCAAGAATCCATCACCGATGTTTTTACAATAACACTCATTTCCATACCGACTCCGTGAGAAACAGGCCTGAAGGGAGCGAGCACTGCCTCCGGTTGTGACGAAGCTCCTCTCGAAAAACATCATAAAGCAACACATTACTTCCAATTGAATCCCTCTTGTGTCGAATAAGGTTAAAATACTTGTACCTCTCTCCGTGTGCTCCTTTACATATGCAAATAGGAGAATTCTGAATTGTCTGCTCCCATTTCCATAATGTGAATCATGAGCCTTAGGTTTGCTTGGTTGATTTCCAGTTATGCTCCAAAACAAAATCCATATTTGGCACTGTAAAAAAGAGCAAAGATTAGTGCATTGTGAGAAATGCCAGATTACACGCACACACATTCTGTAGTAGACACACACAGATGTATGAAAACACACACACTTTTCATAGACCAGTGTGTTGTGAAAGAGTCCTATGATTGTGAATTACTTCACCATGACTGTTTTGATGAGAATGTATTGCCTTGTCCTTGGAAATGTGGCGCAGCAGTCGATATGGTTCTACAGACTCGGTAATGCTCTCCACTGTGAAGGCAACAGACTAAAGACGCTCTTCGACTGGTGAAACAATAGAGGAGAGTTGGGGGGGGGGGCATTCTTTTGCAGAGTCGGCATTATTGGATTTGGATTGTAACATGGTGGTATCAAGTTAGGCCTGTGAATATCACGTCGGAATCACAATAGACAAGGGCCGATTCTTATTGCACCACACTTTCCATTAATAATTCAATCATTTGACCCGTGACATGATTTCCCGTAAAACAATCTGATCCTCTGAGGCCTGATAGAGATATTTGAAATCCACCAGTGTGTGTGCCGTGCGTTTACGTGCGCGTGTCTGTTTTTGACCTTCCCAGTACGACACAGAACTGGTGCCTGAGGCTACAAGTATAATATTTAGAGGAGGGGAGAGACAAGATATCAGAAAGTGTGTGTAGCAGCCAGTGTGCTGCGGCATTTTCCCCAACTAAAGATGCAGCTTGCCCCGAGGGTGCTCCAATAAGCGCGCCACAGGAATGGAAGGCCTTACACACACACACACACACACACACACACACACACACACAAGCTATGCACTCAAAACTGAGCAGCACTCTGGAAGCGCGAGCAGAAAATCAGTGCAATGTATCCAGAGTGCATTAAGTATAAAAACAGTGTGTGAGAGAGGGTGGAAACTCAGCTCAGTAATGTTATAATACATTGTTTTAGGGATCACTACTGACAGGCAACACCGCTGTTCCAACTTAGGCCTCACACACATGCGGACTTAGATGAATGCAGGGACGCGGGCAAACACACACAACCATGCATGCGCTGGAAAAAGCCTGGGTGCCATCTATCAGGCTGCAGACGGGAGCCTTGGAAGGGGGAAATCTGTCCTGTGATGGCTCTAAATGAGGGCTGTGGCGGCGCTGTCACATTGCGTTTGGCTGGAACACGGGAGCGACGAGGGGCCGCGAGGGGTGGAGGGCATGGACACTGTGTACTGATATAATGAACTTGGGAGATGGCTTGGGAGCATGGGCAGACACTGTGATTCTGTCACAGCTAGTGGTGTTCTACTCCTGCTGCTGCAAAGGAAAAAGTAAAGAGACAGAGAAAGAGAGAGAGAGAGAGGTGGGGATAGGAGAGGAAGTAAATTGAGTGCAGAGGAGACAAGAGTGAGGAAGAGGCACAGGCAATGATCAAGAAGACAGAAAAACAGAAGGAGAATGAGAGACAGAGAAGGGGCTGGGAATGCATAAGCAGCCCCGCGGATAAACACAGCACTAATCGCTGCTGGATTGGCGAGGCAATACCAGTGTTATACCAGAAGAATATTTACTCTAATTAGAGGCAGCTAATGTGTCTCCAGGTATAAAGGCTGTCAGCACTTTCCTGAGAATAATTAGAAGCACAGAGCATGCATTGTCCAGGAGAGCGGCGCAGAGCTCCCTTTGTACATCATTAACAGTTCACTGACAACAAAAGCAGAGTTAATAGAATGTAATGTGGTCTCCTCACCCATCCGTTTGTTCAAATGGTCATTAGGGTAATGCAGAATAATTCCTTCCTTCTGTAACCCCAAAACTCCACAACTCCTCCCACCTCCCATGTGCCCATTTTTGTGATTTCTTTCTCTGAAGTCCTGCCTCCATTCCTCTCTTTTTCCCCCTAGACGGAGAGAATTTTCTCCAGCCTCTGTCCTCCACATCAAGATGATAAACATGATTTCATGGCGCGTTACAATCATCAGTCTTCGTAAAACACACGAAATCCTCTATAAAAGAATTAATTCTTGCTGCGGAGAGACAGCGCCAAATGTATAGATTTACTATTCCACAGTCGAGTTCCCCACCGTGTTTTAATGCATCATAAACACTTGGTGTTTTTTGGTCTCTGTTCCAATAAAAACAGAGAGCGCGGGGGTGTAATATCTGGAGCTGGGGGAAATTAAAGCTGAAGTTCCTCTCCTCCTCGGTGCACTCCCAGCTCACACACTCACACGCACACACATGCACACACACGGTTAATCAGCAGCCCAGAGAGAAATCTAAGACCACATCTACACCCAGTGGAGGGAACCTGATACAACCACATCTACCCCCCCCCCCCCAACACACACACACACACACACACACACACACACACACACACACACACACACACACACACACACACACACACACACATTCCCCACTTTCTCTTAATCATCAACACATACACATGCTCCTCCTGCTGATAAATTACACGCAAGGTTCAGTATGATTAACTAAAGTTAATGAAGACTGAAAGTGATCTCAAACAAGGTAACTATAGAGGGGAAGTCTTTGAGAAAACACGCAGAGTGCATAAGAAAACCAGTGCACTTTCTTTTTTTTTTCCATTTCTGCTTCTGCTGCTATTTCCAAAAGTCCTTTCAGTGTGCGGTGACAAACATAACCCTTCTGACTGGTGGAAAAATAAATCATACTTTCAAGTGAAGACAAATGCCTTATCCGTTGGGAGTAGCCTCAGGCTATAGTCATAATGGCCTCCCTCTATTTCTTTCTGCCTCCCTCTCTCTCTCTCTCCTTCCTTCTTGTTGTCTCAAGGCGGGGAGTTTCCCCTGCACTACTGTAGTTTTAAATGTCCACCCAAACCAGGCTTACGCAGCACAAAACTAGCTCAAGGCAGATCAGAATCAAGGTGAATATTCTGGTTTTAAGACTTGTTTTATGACCCACCCCGAGAGGGTGAGAAGCACTTCCAGTCCCCGAGGCAAAACTGCTGCTCAGCTGCAATTTTGAGCAAACAAGTGAAAACTCATCAGTCACATCTTCGACTATCATAACACAATTATACCCCACGCATGGCACAGGGTCGTTACTCATGTCTGATCTTGTGTCACGGCCATAAAAACTGTGGTTTTCCTAACACTGCAATCAGCAATGTGTGTGTTTGGCCCGGCCCAGGCTTGGCCCGGCGCGGGCCAGGCCAGCTGCAGAAGTCTGTCTCCTCTCCTCTCTCGCCTCCTCCTGCTCTCAGTGCTATCAGGTTGCCACTCCTCCTCCTCCAGCCCATTACACAGGCCTCTTTATGCTGCGCTAAAAGCTGCTCATGTTCAAACACTCCTGGGAAAAGCTCCTTAAAACACGTCAGGATGAGAGGCCCTGTCTGGTAAAATATTAATAGGAACTTAATTGGTTGTTAATGGACTGGTGCTTGGGTAGGAATCGCCCTCCATTAGATAGGCCACCGAAGCAACCCATTCAGGGGTGTCATCTTACCACCTCCACGATCTAATTGTTTTCCGGTCACTGTAGCCGTGAGTTGCCGTAACCTGGTGTTAAAGACATTACTGCTGGAGTTTTATGTAAGGTCCTGCGAGCAGTGCTGGACCTTGTGCCGACCACATTTCCTCGTCAGCTTGGGAGTGTGGGTGTTCAGTTACTTTGGCATCAAGTTTGAACCAACTCCACTTCTCTTTTGTTTTCCTTTGTGTCATCCTCACACATTGAAAAGCGAATCGTCACATTGAAAGTCCCGTTAATCTCTCCTCCAACTCCACATAAGGAAACAGTTTGAACTTTTGTTGTTTGTGGCCAGTGTGTTTGTGCTTTTTGTGGTTGCCGTTACCCAACAGGAAAAATCCCTCTTCTGCTAGAGTAGGCATGTAATATTGATGCAGAGCAGACTCGCAGAGACACAGAAATCAAATGGAATCTGAACTAAATTCAAATGTCGACATCAACACATACATTTTTGATCGTAGCAAACCTACAAGACGCCATTCCTTTTAAGGGGAAGCCACAGGGGCCTGTGCAGCGGTGGAATATATTTAGAAATAAGTGATATTTCAGTGTGTCTTTCGATTCCCAACTTCGTTCAGCTCCAATTCACTTATGAGAGGGACAAATACTTGTTGAAAGAGGTTGTTCAGGAAATGGAACTTAAAATGGCGGAGGAGGTTACCCAGACGGACTGTTTGTTTTTTTTTACAGTTGGGGCTTTTAAATACACCATGTAAAAATAAACCAGCTCTCACAGATTGTTATTTTCTCATTGGCCCTGCAGACATTTGTTAATATCAGTGGTTGAAAGTAACAGAGTACATTTACAAAAGTGCTCTACTTTTATAACTACAATTTTGAAGTAACTGTATTTAACTTTAGTATTTTCATTTCATGCTTCTTTGTTTCTACTTCTCCTCCACATTTACTCGAGAACTTTAGTTACTAGTTACTCTAAAGATTCATATTAATAAAACATATAAATCAACTCATATATTGTAATGTATCATAATATGTTGTATATAATGTATTGTAAATTAGCGCCACCTTTACCAGCTGCAACATTAAAGTAATTAACATATTAATGCACCAAATAATAATTTTATTTGATAATCAGTGATATCAAATATAATTTACAGAAATGGGCCATTCTGCATTATGAGTACTTTTATTCTTGGTACTTTACTTTTGGTACTTTAAGTATATTATCACACTAATACTTTTGTACTTTTAGTCAAATGTGCAATGTGTAAGAATTTTAGTTAAAAAAAAAGTTTAAAAAAATAACTTACATTTCAGCCGAAAGTAAGAAATAACAGTTTTGACATTATGACATCTTTATATTGTGTCACAGAGATATCTACTGAAGTTAGCATGCTAACCAGCTAGCACAGTCCTGCTCTAAACCTCCTGTATTTGTGGTGTAAACATCAACACCCAGTCCAGGCCAATTCTTACATATTGCACCTTTGAGTAAGATTTGGTATACAGGACCTTCACGTGTAACAGAGCATTTTTACTCTGTAGTATTGATATTTTTACTTAAAGCAACGACAAGGAACCTCCATTTTTTTGTCTATCATGACATGGCCTTTGGGGGCCATGAAAGAAATTACACTTTGTTTTATTGTCATACCATACCAACAGATGAGAGCAGCTTCCTTCTCTAGTCTATGCTTTTGTAGGCCATACAGAGGCATCAGTATTAAATTGAGAGTATTTTATAACCAGGTATAAACTCTTTGTAGTACATTCAAGGAAAAGATTAGTCTATCCTCCATTAAGAGTCAATATTGTTAAAAAAAACGTATATTTTTCCTTCAATCTATACTTTTTTTTATAAATAAAACTTCTACTAAAATGTGTTTTTTTAAAAAGTCTTCACTTCCAAATCATTGATTAAAGAATAAGTTCACCCAAAAACGAAAATTCTGTCACTATCTTCTCACCCACATGCCGATGGAAAGTCAGATGAAGTTTTGTAGTAGATAATAACTGAATTTTCATTTTTTTGGTGAACGTATCCTTTAAGTTTTCGCAATTAAACCCTGAACTACCCCTCTGATTGAAATGCCCTCTTTATTTACTTGTGTCCTTTACTGCTCTGAACTACCATCTCGTGACTCTGACGATTTAACGGTAACCGTGTTCAAACACTGAGTGAATCCGTGTCCAATTACATTACGAAGCAAATGTCAATGGATCCAACAGATGTTGTCTCACCACACGAATGCTGAGTTTCAGTTTCCTGATGCACATTCAACACCCGCCACTAGATGGTATTAAAACACAGGCAGCCAATTTCTGATGCCAGATCAGCAGACATGGCTGTTTCTCACAGGATAATGAGATGAAATATGTCAGCCAGGCCTCCTGTTTGACTCTGTGATATGTTCTGGTTTCCTGCTGTGATCTATTACCTGGCTGAGTGGAGGCTGAGATAATCCTGAGGGTTGGAAATGCAGTGGTAGAGAAGACTTGCCTGTCTGTTCTCTAAAGCCTGCCTGCCGTGCTTGACTGCATTGCAGACTGAAATGAATCTATCAGACAGGAGGAAAAACAGGAAGATTACCGTATCAGCATTAGCATGCACTCAAAGGAGACCCCACTTTAACGAGATTTGTGCACGTCTTTCACCCTGCCCTCATTATCAGCAAACAGATACACACTCATGCTTCACTTTTATTACGTGTTAAGCCGTCAGGGTTGCAACAAATGAGCAGATTCTTGGCTGGACCTTTAACAAAAATGTCAGAGGCTACAAACGAACACATGATGATACACAACAAAGCACTTGCAAGAACACTTTTAGAAATAGTAGAAAAGTTACAACGGTATGAAATGTCCGATCTGGAAAAAATTGTACTTGAATAACGTTTCACACTCATAAACAAGCACACGAAACAAAGTCACCCATAGTGTTAGTCGACTAATGAGTCATTCCAGTAGAGTGTGTTTTGTGCAATTATTTTCATCATTGTTTCTGGTGTGCCCTTTTGACATCCCAACATTCATAAATATACATGAAACTTGCAGTCGCTCGCAGTTTATTTTGTCGCCGCCTAAAACTATTAGTCAACCATTAATTCTGTGCATGAGAACAGCTTTAAAAAAATGTTTTTCCATGCCCTCAGGCAAGACAGCTTTCTCCTTAGCATGCATGCCACAACCATTTATTAACTGTCAATCAACGACTGTGCTCATCTCAGGTGCACACAATAACATTCATTGTGGGAAATCGTGAGTCCAAATGTCATACTACTGTGCACAGACAAGCTTTGGTGATGTGAACTCTGTTTTTTCTCATTACCGTCTCAGCCCTCAAAATGACATGCTGTCATGTTATCAATGTGAAGAAGGCTGCATGCCAGGTGGTTTGGCCGTTCAGGAGCTCATGTGGAGGAATGCATGCTAAAAGGTGTTTTAATCGGCTCCTGAAACACTGGATGTGCGTGGTACAGATAACAGGCAGTAAGAAGAACAGAGCTGATGCAATTACAGGAATAAAAGAATGTGCTGTATGCCCTTCTTTTGACTCTCACTCTGCAGGTAAAAGGGGGTTTGTATGCTTTAAACCTTATAAAATCATTATCATCATCCTCTCGAGCTTTACCAGAATTGGTCAAAAGGACGGGCTACCGGAGCTCAAGTGACCTAAAGGGCAATCACAGAGACTCCTCTCTAGGCGGTATTGTGGAAAAGTATGGGCTTGACCATGCCCGAGAGGATCTTGGGCACATGAACGCTCACAATCTCTGAGATCATCTCTGGAAAGTTGACCCGTGTCTGCAGGGACTGGGCTTGGATGAACAGATCATAGGTGAACTGGTGCAACTTCCTCACAATCTATGAATGAGAGAGAGAGAGAGAGGCAGAGATCAGGCATCGGGTTATTAATAACAAAGATGATACGCTTTAATGTGTAGAGCATTGAAAAAGAACAAAGCCAGCAGATAAAAGAGGAAATGACAAATGGCACTGAAGCCTGCCTTTGAGCTCTAAGAGGTGATTTAAAGAGATGACACTGGTTGTGGCCGTCTAAGCTCCACAGGCAGGGGAAAAGCCGGAAGGGGTCTGAAGTGCAAAGTCTTGATCAACTGCCTGGTTCTCTGCCCTAAAGGGCCCTACCAGACAATCCCTGTCTGCCCTCTAGCTCATAAGGCATTAGGCGATCCGAGATGTGAGTGGGACACAGACAAAGCTGAGCCTTTAAGGGTAAATCCACAGTGAAAGACACAAGGCTGAAACTGCTGCGGTGGGAAATTTTCCAGCTCGTCTGGTCATGCCCGAAACACTGATGTCAGGAGTTTACTTCGAAATCTGTTTGTCCTTACAATCAGTATTAAAAGTTCAAGTAGTATTGAGGAGGAAAACAGCTGATCTACACCCTCTAGTGGATGCAGCCAAGCATCTTCAGTCATATCTCCATTCACCAAACATCGTTTCAGATCCATGTAAGCATAGTTTTTAAGCCCATACAGTAATATTTCATCGTTACCAAAATCACTGTGAAAGGTTTTATGTGAACCAATATAATCAGCTACTCAGGCCTTGACTTTTATTATCTTGGCTACATCCGTACATGAAGTAGGGGGATGTACAAAAATAAAGTCAAGAATGACACAGTGAATAACAGCAGAAAACATTAAATTTGAGCCTTTTGTTTGGTTAAAGTACTCATGAGAGTCAACTCGTTACCATAAAGTACACTGGGAGCTTTAAATTTGAAAACCCTGTACATTTTTTATTTGAGGTTTATGAAGACAGTTTTTACTTTATTTTATTTTATTTAAGGAAAAACAATATAAAATACATGTGGACACTCACTGGCCACTTCATTAGGTAAACCTGTATGCTGTAATGCAATCCAATACAACAACTCTGGCATAAATATTGCCTTTACAAAGATGATAATGTTCTACTTTGTATTTATTGAAATAAACATTTATAAATGAGGTTGTATTTTGCAGTGGTGTTGAACTGGACTTGAGAGGTGTTTCTGATATTTTGTCCATGTCATTTACATACATGAGAGGGGCAGAATATAAGAAACACCTATGACCTCAATAATAAACATAAAGTTGAATTATTACCGTTCTGAGAGCCTCAACAAAAAATGTTCAGCTTTATAAAAGTACATTTTACATCAGAGCTTTTCAGTTGGTTTGCATTGCCTTGTACAGGTGTACCTAATGAAGTGGCCAGTGAGTGCATATCTGTTTACACATATATCTAAAGAACTTAGGGCAGTTCTCATCTCTGTTGCCGCTGTTTTTTTTTGTGTGAAAGCTTCTGTGGTTTTACATTAATACTTAACCCCGCATCAGCCAAAAACAAACAATTAAAAACATAAAGTTGTCACACTTTCCTTTACTGGATGTTAAATTCAAATTCAGCATGTGGCTGTAAAACTGTAATAGCTTTTAAGACTGCAGCTTAAATTTTGACGGGTGAGATAGTCAACTATCCATAGCGAACTACTGTACCATTATATACACAGATGTGTAAATTAGTCACATTCTTCAACGGGACTTGTTCAGTCTACATTATCTTTTATTGCTTTAAGTTGTCCTCGACTTCATCTGGAGTCAGAAACTCCTCCATACCTCTTAAAAAGTAAGCAGTAGATGATGCACATTTACATCTGCATATCTGAACTGCGGCTGCTATGTGTCTTGGCAGTACAGTGTGTCAAATCTGACACGCAGTAGGGTGCTGGGTGACCTGCCAAACATCTTTTAACCTTTATTTAGACGGAACAGCTTAGAGAGACGACAGGAATTGGGAATAGGGGGGGGGGGGGGGTGACATGTAGTGTCACAGGTTGGAATCGAACCCGGGACGCTGCTGAAGGCTCTGAAGACCCTGCCTCTGTGAGCTCTATGAGGCACACGCTCTACCAGGTGAGCTACCAAACTTTTTCTAATCCTCAATAAAAATAAAATGGTTCAGAAAGGGATTTTCTTTTGAAGGAAGAAGTGTTTTAACTGCTACACAAGGAGTTGACAGCAGAGTAGGGCAATCTTGTATCAGGAGAGACTTCAGGAATATGGTCTGAAGTGTACTGGATCACAGGGATTCAGAAAACAAACTTTATTAAAGGACTAACGTTTCAACGCCAGGTCCGTCTTCATTAGAGTCAAACAATACAGAGACTCACATCCTCTTGAATAACCTCCCCTAATTAGGACGTTAATCCAGCAAATGCTGAAAAAAATAGGGGGTAAATAAACTGCATGTTTTGGTTTGTTTATACCAATAAACATGTGCCAGTTTCTTACAGTGGGATAAATTATGCTGTTAGTAACAGAGAGAAGTTTTTTGCATGATGGCCTTTCAGGCTGTGCAAATTGCTGTCAGACAGGCCCAGTGCAAATCATTAATACATTCATTTAGTTAATAATAAATGAGTCAGTTAATCTGAAACTAAAGATTTTCACTGATAGATGAGTTATCAGCCTTTTCATGTTTATTCATTTTGTGTGTTAATATTGTTAATGTTTGTAAATGAACTGGCCCCTGGCCTCCTGCTATTTTGCAAAAGTAGCTCTCAGACAAACCAAGCTGGCTATCCCTGCAGTAAGAATCAAAGGTTGGACTGGAAGTGCAGTCTGCAGCTGCTGGATGTTATTGGCTACGACCAGATTGCATCATGGACAATGTGAGTCAATTCATTTTAGAGATTTTTCTGATGTAGCAATGCTACCAGCAGAGGGTAATCTGATTCCCAACCAAACTGATGGCGTACCCCAGTTAGTGATCAGAATGAAATTACTGCTGATAAAAGTTTGTCTGTAACTTAACTTCAACACACTTGCTTAAATTTTAAATGTAATAACTGATTGAAGTAATCCAGCCATGAAATGATCCAAACTGTGGTAGCTTACAGTAGCTGGTTAATACGTTTACACTGTTTTTCTGTAAACCAACTTCCTTGTTTGTGGACTTGCGGGAGCCACACTTCAATCTACTTGCTCACTAACTTAAATTACATATATACAATAGTTAATGGAGTCACAGCATGGCTTGTTTTCATATGAGAGGCAGAATTGTGTCTATTACCGACTGGAGATAGTCCAGCAGCTGTGTGAGCTGGAACAGCCTCTGTGTACGGGTGGTCTCCCCGCAGTGACTGGCCAAGCGGTCCAGCTCCTTGATGTAGGAGGTCCGCAGTTCATCAAAACATCGCTGGCTCTTCAGGCCCTCCGCTGGCACTGTGACCACAAAGCCAGAACACAACAATAACTCTCACAGACTTTATCCATCCTGTCAATCCTCTGAAGTATAGCTGCGCTCTATTGTCATATTTCACTTTCTGAGTTGACATTAAACTTAATATTTCAGACTCGGTCCCAGCAGACTCACTGATGCTGAAGAGGACCAGGGCCTTCATGCAGAGGAACTCCTCCTGGGTGACCTTCAGCATGCAGAACCTTTGGGACAGCAGCTTCATCCTCACACAGTGTTCATACATACTGGACACCTGCATTCGCTGGCTGTCAGGGGAAAAAAAAACAAAACGTTGTGAGAGGAGGAAGAAGGAGCACACGGTGCGACAAGAGCAGAAGTGAGAAGCCAAAAGAGGGTCGGGCAGGGAGGGACACAGAAAGGTGGAAGACAATTAACGATGGCAGGAGCGAGAGTGGAGGAACAAAAGAGAGGAAAAAGCAGCAGAGGTGAGAAAAATGAGTGAGATGGATAATGGAAAAAAAGAACGACAGGGAGGCAGAGAAAAATGAGGGTCAGCAGCAAGGGCAGGCGTATCCATTACCATGCAGGTCAGAAGCAGCCCGATAGAGTGACAGAGGTCTAATGCAGACAGAATGAGTGTTTTGCTAATGTTGCACGAAACACCAGCCAAGTGAAAGCTGCTCTGAGGGCCTGCCTGCGGCTGGCTTAAGCATTCTGAGCTACACCCTCCTTAAGACAATTCACTGATAAGAGGAGGTGGAATTGTTACTCGTACAATGTACAGTGATTTGCCTCACAAACTCTGCATTAAGTTCCTAAAAGTACAAAGAAAAGACAAAAGACAGAAGTCGGGGTGTCAGAAACGTTTCGATCAAGGCTTGAGGAAGTTGAAAACTTGTCAAAGTGAAAAAAGAAAATGTTGTAAAGATGAAACGGAATAAATCATCAGAGGTGATCCCTCTGCGGCCACGTATGTCAGACGTAAAGGAAACGGTAGGAACAGAACAGACTTGTTTACTGTCTCGCCGAGACGAGACGACATTCATCGTCTGATTTTTTAAATCTTCCTCTGAAGCTCCTATTCCACTGTGCCTTTCTTTCCAACCGAGATGACAGGTGAAGTCTCATGATACTCCAACAAACCCAATGTCACGATGATTATTACGGCTGTTTAGGCCCGAACCTATCAAACTTTGTTTGATAAAGAGACTTCACCAGCTTTGACAAACTTCGACTAACTTTGTTTAACTTAAACGTTAGTGAAATAACTTTTATCTTGTGTGTCCTGTCCTCTTTAGGTCCTCACCATGGTGGAGAGGAGGTCAGGTGGCTGAGGCACCATTAGACATCTAACCCTAACCCTAACCCTGTCTGTCCTGGGAGAGGGATCCCTCCTCTGTGGCTCTTCCTGAGGTTTCTTTCAGTCTTCCCCCTGCTACAAGGGTTTTCCTGGGGAGTGTTTCTCAGGACAGAGGGTGTTGCTCACTGTACATATTGTAAAGCCCTCTGAGGCAATGTGATTGTGATTTTTGGGCTGTATAAATAACTTGACTTGACCTGACTTGACTCAACAGAAGTGTATTTTTCATGACTTACTCATTGAAGACAAGGTCCGGAGCGAAGTAGAGCATGGAGCTGTTGGTGAGTGTGTAGGACCTCCAGCCCAAAGCAAACACCATCACCCCCATCCACGACAGCTGAATCAGTGACATCTGATCATCCACATGGAGGTCACGGAAACCTGTTGGACACATTTTATCAAACATCTGCTGGTGTAAAAATGAAAAATGGACACTTAACAGGTTGAATAAATAAATGTGGAGACTTCTGACTGGTGACAACAGAGATATCACAGTATGGGTACATTGCTGGCCATTTTCAGCCTGACATTCTTGGCTTAACTATGAACATATCCCCCTCTAGTGGTTAATATGTGAACAGGTTTGCATTACATAGGATTGTCTGCCCCCTCATTGAAGTTCAATAGGCATACAATTCTGGTGAGAGTGATCTTGAGGCCAACCAGATATAATATACTTTTCCTGATAGCTTTATACCTTATGGGGGTTATACTCATGAGACTTCTTTGTACTTTGTTGTCCACTCTTGCTCAACACAAGTCTGACCTCTGCAGTGTTTTCCTTGGCATGAATAGTTTGTTAAGGATTACGCTAAAGCTGAAACAACTACTGCAGCAATTTATCGCACACAGCCTTGGCAGAAACACCTCCATGTGGCCTGGACTCATCTAAAGAGTGTTACCTTGGCCCGGAGACGCATTTACCTGGTATCGCCTTGGCCCAGCGCACCACGGTTACCAGCTGTCTCTCCCCCAGCTCGTTGAGGCTGGTGAGCAAGGATGCCGGGCTGTCTGGCAGGGCATGGTCGTGTCCGGCATTGACCACAGCCGGCTCGATGGTCTGCAGGATGCTGAGGAGGGAGAGGCAGGAGCGCAGGGTCTGGGGGATGGCCATCGTGAGGGCCTGGGACGCTGGCAGAGATAAAGAGACAGAATGACACACAGAACGGAAGAATAGTAGAAAAAGAAAATATGGCACTAATTATGTGACACCAGTCCTCACCCTGAGCCCTGGCGGCTGCACTTCCGGGCTCTAACCTCTGGCTTCCATGAACCAGAGGCTGCTCCTCCTCTCCGTTCCTCGCCTGGCCGGCTCCCTTCAGCCTGCGACCTAGAATCCATCAAGGCAAGTCGAAGACGAGAGGGGGAAAAGGAGACGGGAATTTGAAGCTGTTTAGTCTGATTATTACACAACACATAGCTAAGCAAATCAAGATGTAATACTACACTATGAATGACTAATCTATTACACTGTTTGTAAGCTGGAACATTTAACTTCTACTACTCCAGTGCAATTAAGGTATTTGACCACCCTGACCCCATATTTTCCAAAATACACACCACACATACCTTCCTTCATACGTCCCTCACTCTGTTCTCATCTTCCTCACCTTTGAGGCTCATTCCTGACATGAAGCATCTCTTCAAACGACACGACGCGCAGTTCTTCCGCCTCAGCTTGTCGATGGTGCAGTCGTTCCGGCTGGCGCAAAGGTGGTTCTGCTTACCTGGTGGCACACACATAAACACACGCACACACAAAAAAAAATCCCCGGGTGGGTGAGAGAGAGAGCGAGTTCAACAATGCCTGGGTTTCCACTCGTAGCAACGATATGTGGGTGTTTGCTGAAAACAAATTGCTCGCCCCGCATAATGTCAGGTCACTGTGCCCTGCCTGCCTCCACAAACCGGCGAGTGGGTGTAAGAAATTAAATCAACAGACTGGTAATTGTGTTTGGATGCACTTGCATGTGTGCGTATGTGCCACCCACCTGCAGCGGCTCGCTTGAAGAAAACTTTGCAGCTGCCACAGGTGACTGCTCCGTAGTGACAACCTGAGGCATCGTCGCCGCACACCTGACACACTCTCCTGTCCGACAGGTACACGCTGGGAAACAAATCGTCATGCCTGCACACCCACACACACACACATACACACACACACACACAAAAAAAATCAAAACATGCAACAGATACAGCATAACAACAGCAGCTGTCCTGTAGTAAGATCAGATTAAGGTCACTGTGTCTGCCCTCAGAGTGCCGTACATGCTATGGCATTTACGGCACTAATTCCCTAAATACAAACAAACTATAATAGGAGTGTATGACAACAAGTGAAGGTATATACGAGATAAGCAAAGCTGTGATTAAAGAGCTAAAGAGTTAACACTTTTACTCAGGAGGACTCCGAAGCATCTCCTTTCACTCCGAGCACAGAACCAGCAACAGGTGCTCTATCTCCTGTTTATGGAGACAGTGATATATTGCCTCTCATCTTGTGCGAACTTAGTCACAGCACAAATAAGGACAGTTCTGGAAAGCTGGGGTTGGGGATAGGGTGAACTTTGATTCTGCGTGCTGAAACACAACTTGGCCAAGGACAAGGGGAGCATGTGAGGCTGTCCGAGCACGTATGATTTAAATGCTGCCACGCAGCTGCCTCTGGGCATGATTCTACTTCAACGCGAGGAATTAAAAACTACACAGCATGTTTGTTGGGTTTGATTTATTTGTGCTGCCAAGTTTAAATGATCCTTTGAAGAAATATCAAGCAGATCTAAGAGGGCAGTGCAGCTTCAGAGTGAGATAATAGGTTTAATAAAGCATCAAATTCGAGAACAAAAGGACAGGAAATCCAACAATCCAATACTCATTAAGAGTAAGTATAAAGCCTGGCAGATTAAAACATGCCCACTAGACACACGGCATGCGTCCGTTTGCTTCTGATTAGAGAAAGACGAGACTGATGAGAGGGTGTGTGTGGCAACCTGTTGACGGGATTTCCCTGCAATAAAATAGAACAAAACATCTGTTAAAATCAGTTATTTACCTGAAAGTGCGATCCGTGCAGTCGACCCAAACAGCAGGCTCGGTCTTGATAGTGGAGAAAGTGGCATGCCCTTGAGGAACTGTACTTTGGAAACTTTCCACTTGACCGTACTCGTGTGCCATCGCTGTGTGCGAGCCACCTTTACGACCCAGCTCCTCCTTGCTGTACCATGCACAGCGGCATCCCTGCCTGGATCCATTAGAGGTTTGTCCACAATTACAGTATTTACACAACAAAGTATGTCCACCGGATCCGCCTGTCTCCGGCTCGGATCGTCCGCTGTACGCGCACCACACACCCGGGGTATCCCTGTATAGGCTTGGATTGGCAGAGTAGGCAGGGTATGGTTTCACAGGCAGGAGCCCGTCCACTTGGGAGGGTGCTGGCAGCTCTGCCACCGGGTCGATGTACAAGTTTGATTCCTTGCTCACGTATCTGGATATCACCGGGCCGCGCGTCCCGGCTTGCGCGCTCTCCATTTCACCCGATCTGAGCAGATCCATGCAGCTCACCTGCTCAATGCCGTGGGACACCTCTCCAAACCCGTCCGCTCTTGAATAAGTTCCTGAGTTCATATTTCGAGGCGCTCCTTGATCCGGCACACCCCGAAGACTGCTCTCCACTGCGTGATCGAAGTCCGCAAAGGCGCTGCTGGAGGAGCACTGGTTCATGCTGCTGAGCGGAGGAGAAGACACCGTATCCAAGCCCAAGGACAACGACACCGCCTTACTGAGCTCAGCAGTTGTCGGGCACGCACAGGTGTCCGCGGTATCCGAACGATCCACCCGCTCATTCATCATTAATGACTTTGACGTTTCTTCTAAATCAGACGCGCTCGACTGAAAGGCCATCTTCAGCTGGCGTCGGTGAGAGTTTTAAGAGGGGGGGGAACAAATAAAGCAACACTTTCCAGGCGAGAAAACGCCTACCCCGACGAGACTCCGCTCATATGTCTCAGCGGATGGACAATGCCGAGCTGTCGTCGAACTGAGTAGTTACAGATAAGGGACGTCCCGTCGATCTGTGCCGCGAGTGAAGAAGGGCTGGCGAACTTTTTATAAAGTGACCTGTTTCCTCACACAGAGGCTCAAGTCCGCCTGCCTTCACTTCATAAGTTACCGTTAGAAAACACGTAGGAGGACTTTGTACTCTCTGGCATGATGACCTGCTTACACACTAAACAACGGCCCTAAATGTAACGTATTATCTCAATTGGAGCCGCAGCAGCGCCGCGCGTCCTGTTACTCGGCTGCAGCCACTAACCCAATGGTCTCGCGAGACAGCCAGCAGAAGCGTGTAACGCCGTCATGTTTGACAGATTGTCAAACCTCAACGGACCTCAGCACCACTCTCACTGACCGCTGCCCCACGGCCCAGTTACATAGATAGAGCTCACAATGGCGCACGTGCACTTGGTAACAAACACTGTAAACAAACAACAAACCATTTATCAAGCTGTGTGAAGGTTTTAACAGTTACAATATAAAGGTCATCAACATAACATTAAAGATGAACTGCACATTATTTATTATCAACATAGGTTGCAACTTTTGGATAAACAATTGCTTAAAGGTGCAATATGTAAGATTTTTTGACTAAGAGTATTTAAAACTATCAACAGAAAGTGAAACAAATGTGAGGTTGTGATGTCCATGTATTTTCTTATAAAGCATGTTTAGCATGCTAACCTGCTAGCCCCAGACCGTCCTGGTCCAAATATCCTGTGCTAGTGGTGTACATAAAAAACACTTTCCCGTACTCCGAGCTCCCAGTCCAGACTGCTAGCTGCACAGCTAACTGAGCTAATGGCAACTGACTGGTTGCTTTGACATGCTGCTTTCTCTTTTGAAAGCTTTTCATCATTTGTTAAAAGTGAAATAACTATCAACATCTTGATCAACATTAAGATTAATAAACTAATAATTCACTGTAAATATATACCTAACCATAAAGCATCTAAAATTTAGCTTATTTATTTATATTTCGTTATTCATACGCAATTCTTGCATTTATAGGACAGGTATAAACCTGTATTATACATTTAATTTATATGCATTTTACACTTCATTTCAATGTGTCCGTACTTAAAGGGGCACTGTGTAGTTTGGAAGAAGAAATTCGAACTCAGAGGTAATTATACAAACTCTGAAATATTTATTTTTTCCATAACTGAATTAACAAGCTGTTCTCAGAGGAAAATAAGGTCCTGTGAGGGAAATTCTCTAATGTCCTTTTATTATTTTGATATGTTGTTCTTGCATATGAAACCTAACAAATATAGATGCAACATTAATATTTGTGTAGGGTGAAATCTTGTGTCTGTGGGCTGTCGTGTGACAGCCATCTGGTTGCAGAGTATGAATAAGTGTATTGTATATGGTATAATGTGCCGTGAGAGCTAACGTAAGGTAACTTAGGTTGACGTATGACACAAAACAATGGTTGAAGTGTATAGGACATTATATGTGTATCCTGAGGCGGATGTGGAGATGATTAGAATGTTGTCTGTAGTGAAATCATATGTAATCTTGTTATTATGCTACAATTGTGAGTATTGTTTTCTGCTTTTATAAAGGATGAGGAAAGACAGCCTCTCTTCATCTCATCATCTGCGCTGCTGATGAGTGACTCTTGCTTGCAAGCAATAAAGAACTTCTCGAAAAGAAATATTGTGGCAAACTTGGTGTTTTGACCAACTCTCATCTGCACTAGACAAGTGACTGATTTTCAGTTGCCACAACAGTCCCCAGAACACTGTTTGAAGCTAGAAAGGTGGCAGGGTCCGCCAAACATAAACAAAGTAAAACAGTATGAAACAGTGTTGTCCTTTAAGGTCAGTTTGTTTATTCAGTTTATTCAGTCATGAAAACGGAGAGAGCTGGTTTATTTAGTTCAATAAAGATCTTTCACTCTCTCACTAAAATTTCTTCTCCAAAACTACATAGTGCACCTTTAAGTTTTAGCTATTTAAATGGCAACTTGCATTTCCATGCCTCCTCCAGACTTTTAATAAAGTGAAACCACTGAAACACTTTATTCCACACACTGATGCTAGCTTGTATGGTTAATCAAAAATAGATGAAAAAATAAATATTTAAACACTGGGGATCGGGGATCTTTTTAAGATCTTTGGCAAGGAGGCTCTAGGTTTGGGCCATGAATGCCTTTGTAAGCACAAGCCCAGGCTCCCCTGTGTTCAGAATATGATTGTTATTTTTTTTAAATTTTGGTTTAGTTTCATTTGAACTATTTAAAGGTAAAATTTGTAAGAGAGTAGATTCTTAAGTCTCATTCCCATCTCGTCAAATACTGACACTGCATACATCACATACATCACTGCTGCCACTTCTCCAAGACCAAGCCCACTCTGTTGCTACTGTGAAGCATGTGATGGAGAAAGTGCAGGACACAGTGGCACACCTAAACACAGGCCAAGTACCCGTCATCACAGCTGACCAGCCAATATATGCCCTTGCAAAGCAAGTGCAGTGGCACTGGCCGGAGCAATATGGAGAAGACAAATATCTTGTCATGTTTGGGGGTCTCCATATTGAGATGGCCACACTCAAGTCCATTGGCACTCTTCTGCTGGGTAGTGGGTGGACAGGGGCCTTAGTTGAAGCTGGAGTGGCTTCGTCTGGCACTGCAGATTCATTTCTGTCAGTTGCAAGTGTCACCAGAACACGACAAATGCATCAGGTAACAGCATGTAGTCTCTACAAGCTCTTGAAGGCAGCATACACCGACTACTGCCGAGAGAGGGCAGATAACAATGAAGAAGTGTTGGACTTTAAAGAGTGGTGTGAAAGCTGCAAAGAGCAAAGTCCACAGTTTCAATACTGGCACTTGATTCTCTCCATGGAACTGGTGATCTTCTTGCTCATCAGGTCATTCCGTGAGGGTAATTTTAGTCTCTACTGTGAAGCACTGAGTGAGCTGATACCAAGGGCGTAGGTTTGGTCTCAGCTTTGGTAGTGACATTACCAGGGGTGGACTGGGACAAAAATTCAGCTCTGGCATTTTCTGTCCAGACCAGCCCACTATATTATCAGCGGACACCACGAAGAAGTCCACAAATCTCGTGGCGTCCTTTCTCACACATACTACAAAGGAGAGTCATATTCCTTGATAGCAGTTAACAAATAAAGCACGTAGCTATGAACTCAAGGACTAAAACTGACAGCTATAGCAATCAACCAATCAACCTTTGTTCATTATAGTGTCAAATCACAACAGAAGTTATGTTATGACCAGGGGTGGGACGAGACTAACGGGAAGAACCCAAAACCAGAGACGGGGTGGAGTTTTTCTCACATCATTACTTACATTTGCACAACAGTTGGTGCATTTCTCAAAACAATTAGTACAAACTGCAAAACCTTGTTGATAACCTGCAAAAGCATGTCACATGCTCAAAATAGAGGTCATTCCTCAAAACCAAGTATTCCTATCAATGAAAGTGTGTGTGTCATAAAAAAAAGTCCTGACACCATCATTTATGAACAAGGTAGTCAAATGGCTTTGTCGTGTTTTCATTAGGACACTTTACTAGTGTTTTCCAATGCAAAAAAGCCAGATCTTTGTGACCTGAAAATGCTCAAGACTATACACTAACACTATACACAGCCATTTGAAAACTACAGTAAAAGTAACACATTTACACACAAATTATACCTATTAGATAGTTATCACCTCAGTAAACAATAAATGAATTGAAAGATTACAATAAATTCAATGGTAAATATTGCAAATTAAATTTATTATTTGCTATAGGTTTACTTGTGTTTTGTATCTCTGTTTACAGCTCATCAGGCCACGTGAATGTTTACTGTTGCTATGGCAACAAGAGACCGCTGACGTTAGCATCTGTTAGCTAGCTTAGCTAAATCATCTGAACAATAATAACCCATAATATCACAATTCGGCGTATTTGAACAAAATCAACCACAACTACCAACAGTCACAGCCCTTTAACTCTGGGCTGATGTGCTGCCACATGTTAGATTGTCAAAGTTAGAAAATAACGACTTCAGTCCCTGAGGAGCTACGTTAGCATTAGCGGCAGCTACGTTAGCATTAGCGGCAGCTGCGTTCATCAGTATGCAGTTAGTGAGGTCGCATCACATTCAATGTAAAAACGTTTTTTTACTTTGTTTTGGACGTGTCTCAAACATTCAGCCGAGCCAGCCCCAGGCTGACGTTACTGACCCTGTCTGCCTCCACTCGCTCATCATCGTCAGGTCCTCCTCCCTCGTCTCCCGGCGCAGCAGCACCTGTGGCTGCTGGCGGGTCGGTGTCACTGGTCCCGGCACCAAAAAGCTCCGTCAACTTCGCACATTTAGCAGCCTCCACCTCCAGAGACTTCAACTTTTTAATCGCTGTTTCTCAGCTGTTTCTTCCTCTTATCCATTTCAAGTAGCGGACACAGTTTGGAAGATGCTCACTACTACCACTCACTAACGTTACTACTGGCTCAGCAGCAGACAAATATTGGTAGTGACTATTTTGCAATCCTCGAACATTGGTTGTGACATGTCACGACCATCTATATAGAAACCTACGCCCATGGCTGATACCATACTTCTTTGCCAACAACAACATCAACTATGCTCGCTGGCTTCCCATCCACCTCAGGGACATGCTAACTCTGGACAAGATACACCCAGAGCTGGCTCAGGAGTTCAAGAGTGGCAATTTTGTTGTCTCTGGGGATGTCTGTGTAGTTAATTTGTCAGAGTTATTTTTTGCTTGTTCCACGGCTGTCAGTCAGAGCTGCTGTTGCCTCTGGATCTGGCTATGTTGCCATTCAGTTCTAACTGATAAATTATTTTTTGGAGCGCTGTCCATTCAGCACCACAGCTGTGCTACTTTACTGATCTTTCTTTTTGTTTCCCGTTCCCCTGTATTTAAAGTTACTGTCTGTTTGTATATATACGTATATATATATATAAAAAAAACTAAAAAAAAAACCTCCCTTGTGACTGTTACCTTGTCGTGGTAAGGGAGTTTGTATACTTCACTGAACCCTGAGAGCTATGCCATTAGGAGGCAACTCCTGGCAGGTTTTACCAAATTGGACAGGTCAAGGGCAAGGAGTTAGACAGAACACAGTCAAAAAACACCCTTTTTTAGGAACTCAAACTAACATGGTAAAATATATTATAAAGATATTATTTAAAGATTTATTATTATTGAAAGAATGTTTGTCATCTTGAAATTTCAAGTGACACATGTTCACTGCTCATGCCAATTTTCATATGTGTATCACCAAATGAATGATTACATCACTTAACTGCTCTAGTAAGGTGGCGGCCATCTTGAAAAATGGCCGCCATCTTGAAATTTGAATTGGCTATGTACAGTTTGTTGTCAAGTGACCCATGGAGAATGCTAATGCCAATTTTGTGCTTGTATCACTCACTAAACATCAATTAACTGTTCCACTAAGGTGGTGGCCATCTTGAAAAATGGCCGCCATCTTGAAATTTCCTGTGGCTGGGAACATTTTCTTGTTAAGTGACTCATGGAGATTGCCTACGCCAATTTTCATGCCTATATCACCAACTAAAGAATTACATCACTTAATTGTTCGAACAAGGTGGCAGCCATCTTGAAAAATGGCCGCCATCTTGAATTTTTGCGTGGCACGGACTGTTTTTCAAAAGAGTGACCCTTTGAGAATATTTGTGCCAAATTTCATGCTTGCATCACCATGTGAACGATTTTTACAGTTATCCGCTGCACTACACTGACATTACTGACCTACAATCCCAGAGCACAAGTATTTGACAAGCTGGAAACAATACTCTACAATCAACTTTTGTTTTTTTTTACAAGCTTGTTTGTAGGATAATTCACAAAAAGGTAAATGTGACATGAAATGGAAGACAGCGCAAAATATTCACAACAAAATGGAAAATATATCTTTTACAGGGATGGTCAATGGACGGTCGAATACTCACTCTATTCACTTTATTATCTCTTATCTGACAGCATATAATGGATGAGGATGTCGACAAGAAGAGACAGGTGTAGCCAACAACAAACGCATCAAAAGAATCCCATTTTATTAAGGGCATTTTTAATCTCAGGCATATTTCTTTCTGCTATCAAGTCATAAGTGAATAAAAGAAGAGTGTTATTGTTTGTTTCTGGGTTGCTGTGTTTCTTGCAATAGTGGAGGCAGTGACACGGCAGAGGTGCAGTGATCGGATTACAGCACATAAGTGGCAAAGTAATGTTTTATTGTAGTTTCCAGTTTATTAAAATTATATAGACTATTAGAAGGTGATTATTGGCTTTAATTTTTGATTGCAGCTCATCTGTTTTTGTGCCAAACAACAGTTTGCCTGATTGGGCACATTGCAGGTGATGCTTCCTCATTCATGTTGGAAGTAATGCACACACAACACACCGACAGTGTTTACGTATATTTTATTTCTGTCGTACATAGTAGAGGATTTAACATTTAGAAGGAATAATAACAAGTGTCTTTAATGTCATTTCGTTCATTTATCACTATCAATAAGGTTTTCATTAGTTGGCATATTGAGATTGACATTTTTCATAAATGAGAGCGTGGATAATGGACATTTTCTCATGTTTTCAACACTAAAATGGACCATGAATATGTTTCTGTTCCTGTGAGATTAACATGTATTTTAACACTGACTTGTTTCCAGATTAAACTACATTAAAATCATGGACATTAAAGGCATCAAAGCACAGTAACAATATCATTTGCCATCATATTAATCCTGTTATGTCAATAATCTACACCTACACTTCTAAAATCTCTCAGTGTGTCCGATTTTGTCATCTACTCTTATCTTGTCCTCAGTCTTAGTTGGGCCTGCAGCAGCCTCTCTCACATGGACTCAAATTCGTCAATGCGTTGTTTGGTGTTGCCCTGACGAATCTGACGTAAGGTCTTGTATTTGTCACGGCCTGCCTTCACATTCTCGGCGTGGATCAGGTCATTGAGGGTCTTTTTGCTCTCGTCTACAGCTCCGGCCAGCTCAGTGCTCAGGAACTGAAAGAGAACACAAACACACAGTGAATGAAATCTACTTCCCTGAGAGTCTTTAGGAGACTATTCAGGAGCCTCGCCCCTCTCACCTCACCCCTGTCCTCCCCTCACTCCCCATCTGAAGATACTCTATTGTCCGTAGTTATTAAGTCCATTTTTGTGTTGAGTCCTCTATGCAACATCATATCTTGTTTTGGTTGTAAGATAGAGAGCAATTTCAGTTGTAATAGGCCTGCATTGTCTGGATTAGATTTGCGACCTGAATGAAACCCAAGGAATGATAATGTACCTGCAACAATGTTTGATTATGTGGAGTGCACTTAGTTCCTCGTGAAACACACATTTTGGTGCCATTAGTCTGCCATATTTAAAGCAGAGTCATAGCCTCTATATGACTGTGACTATGGACAGAATAACTAATGAACCAAATCACTTTAAAATGCTTTAACTTTTACCAGCATTTAAAAAACCTGCATACATTTGCTAACTCAGGTGTAAAAATGAGGTTGGACAAGGAAGTGGCAGTAACCAGAGTGTGCTATGCTTAGACACGTTACACTTATGAGGCCTCATATGTTTTTAATTAAACAGTTACTTTAAATAGTTCTGAAGAACTAAATCCAGTGATTGACTGAGTCCACAGCCAGCAGATCTCTGAGGCTGTCTAGGGACATTTAATATCTGTTGCAAAGGTCACAGAAATCCATCCAATACCAAAGACCAAGGCCAAAATTGTCATGGTGCCCTGAGCAGAAAAGTCAAAGGATTACCAAAGTCAGTGCAACAAATGAGTTGGGAAACTTGAATGTCTGTACAAAGTTTGGTGCCTATCCAACAAGTAGATATCAAGCTATTTCACTGAATATGTGTTAACCTGTTGGTGGCACTAGTGAAAACGTCAGGGGAACGTCAAAATTATTTGGATTCATCCTCTAGGAACCATGTATATCTGTTCTGCATTTCTTGACAATCCATCCAATAATTGTCGAGACAAGATGTTAACCTTATTAGGATGCTAGATGAAAAGTTAGGGGATCAACAAAGTCAGTAGGAGTTGTCCTCTTTTGACCATGAATGTCTGTACCAAATTCCCATATAGCAGTGACTTTTGAATCTGATTAACAGGCCGAGACTGTCATAGAGCCATGCCATAGAGCGTAGATGCAAATGTTAAATAATTTGTATTTTGAGAGAGAAACTGGGAGCTCATTTTAATGCACTCTAGTTTTGTTGGATTAGAGTGACTGCAGACTGAGGCAATTATGCTTTGGCCTCAGTATTTGGCTGGGATGGGTCTTTATTTACAAAGTGCATAACCACTGAGTAAGAGCATCAAAGACCTTTTTTGATTCACTTTGTCGGCACTCTCAAAAGCTCCAGGACAGTCCCAGGACTGCTAATGTCTAGCTGTACATGTCCTCTGACCTGAGGGCGAACAAGAGAACAGCGAATCCACAAAATCGGAAATTTGATTATATTCATTAACCTTACCTTGAGGTTTTTCTGCAGTCTCTGGTTCTTCTGGGCCTCTGTTACTCTCTCCTCCTCGCTGCGATCTCGGACCGTGCCCGGACTAGTCAACTCAGCACTTGCCTCTGCACTGCTCTCGTCTGTCTCGTCGTGCTCATGCATATGAGGGTGGACTGACTCCTGGATGTGGACACCCATGAGTTTAGTCTTCAGCTCCTCTTTGGTTCGCTCCAAATCGGCTTCTACCACGATGGCCTGTCGACACAGACGACTTGCAGTGAAGTGCTGTGGTTGGAAATTAAAGTAGCCTACTAGATTTGTTCCAAAATGTGATTCAAAGACAGCAAAACATTCCTATTCTGACTAAATGAAGCCCCATGCCACAACACTGAAAAAAATGAAGGTACTTTTTGAGAATAAAAGATAACTGGATGACCCATGGCGACATCTGGCACTTTATCCTCTACCTTTTAGTAATATCTAAAGAGATATTTGACCCAAAATACACGGACATTGTCATTGTTTTTCATTCTCCCTGAAGATGTTGTCCTGTTGAATCCCTTATAAAAGGGTAACTCCACCAATTTTACAAATTACAGTGTGTTTACAGGTCTTGGTAAGTACTGCTACATGTGTGCAAAAAGCTAGTTTAAAGCCTTTTGTGGATTCAGAGGAGGCTGCATATAATCTGATAAATTGCCTCCAGTGATGTCACTCAGTGGCTAAGGTGCATTGTGGGTAATGTAGGCACCAGGTTTTGAAAAGCAGGCCACTGGTCTATTGCGCTCCTGTTACGCTGTTGGACTCATTATGGAAGTTTAAAACCAAACGATCAAAATCGATACAGCAGAACCAGAGATATCTCCTTTTCTATTCCACACAGTCTTCTTTCTTTGCAAAACCGGACGCCTACATTACCCATGATCCAACTTTCCACCGAGTGACATCACTAGAGGCAAATTATCAGATTACGCCAAATTAGATTAGATTATTAAATTTCCTAAATATGTTGTTTTCTATAACTGTAGGGATTTGTTTTTATGTGTAACAGTCTCCCATGGTGGTTAGAAAACAGAAATAATCATAAGACAGCAGCATCACCAAATAATGTGGACACTACATAAGTTAAGTATTAGAATTAGTACTCCTTATTTGTATGCAACTATTTGCATCTGCTTAAGGTACATCTTGGGTAAATTCTGCATATACATACATCAAAATGTCAGTTTGTTTTAGCCAACTATGGCTTCACAGAGTTGAGGTTTGCTATATGTGACAGTGCAGTGTAACATATAATCACAGCTTGAAAGTCGAGTGATATACTTGTCTGTGGTTGACGCCTCACTTTCTATTTTACCAGAGTCGAATACTTAGTAGTGTCAGACATGGCTCTTTGCTCATGTTTGATTCACCCTTTATCTCTCTCATGCTCTCTCTTTCATTAATTCTCACCCTTTTCTGCCATCTCTGTGCCTCCTCGTCCTTTTTCTTCTTGGCGTCTTCCAGCTGGGAGATCTTAGAGGTAAGCTCTGCCAGCTCAGTGGCCTATACACACATGCACAC
This sequence comes from Pagrus major, assembly GCF_040436345.1. Classification (NCBI taxonomy): domain Eukaryota; kingdom Metazoa; phylum Chordata; class Actinopteri; order Spariformes; family Sparidae; genus Pagrus; species Pagrus major. Next base: position 19,187,152 of record NC_133232.1, on the reverse strand, counting down.
AAATGGGAAGAGAGTTAAGAGTGCTCCTGATCTGAGTTCATTGTGCTCTGTCTGCGGGTGCACAAGCGTGTCAGAGAGAGAATGTGTGTATTTGTGTGTCTGTGTGTGCACAGATATGTTCAGGTTAATTGGCTTTCTATTCAATCAGCTAAAAATGTTAATTGTTTAAAATATTCTATCAAGCTCAATTTGTGAATCACCTAAGTGCATCAATATGTTACCAGTGTTTTTTCTAGCTTAAAGGTACTTAATCAATATATGTTAATACACCATAATGAGTCCTTGATCATAGTAATAAAGTTTGCTGAATGATGACTTTACAGTTTTTCAGTTGGTAGGTTTGGAGAAAATGCATCTTATAATTAAATCTATTGAGTTAAATTTACAATTAATAAAACACAGCATGCAGGTCTCTCTCTCTCTCTCTCTCTCTCTCTCTCTCTCTGTGTGTGTGTGTGTGTGTGTGTAAGTACCAGGCTTTCCTGGTTCTTGATCTGGGTTTCAGAATGGTACAGCAGGGCTGCTTTAGCTTCCACTGCAACTCTGCGTTCCTTGTCCAGGCGCTCAGCCTCCTCCTGAGCAATTGTTCTCTCCTTCTCCAACTCAAGAGCCCTGCGAGTCTGCTCCTCCAGCTCTGAAACACACGTGTGCATGTGCGCAAAAACATCCGACAGACACACACACACATGCCCATATAGCATTAGCTTTGTAGAGATCCTAAAAGCTAAAATACATCAATATACTAAGCTATTCTTTTAATGTTCTGAAACAGGAAAAACAAAACTCAAGTTGAGGAACATTTGTATTCAGAAAGTTGTCAGACCATCTTGAGCTCTCTTTGTCTGCTCTTCAATCTGTCTCAATCTCTCCATCAGCTCCATGGTCTCACGAGCAATCTTCTCTGTTTCCTTCTCAGCATTTTCTCGCTTCTTTTTCTCACTTTCGAGCAGAGCCCTGACAGGAGAATTGTGCATAAATACACATTTTGGAAAAAAAACTATATCTCCTGACAGTTCTTTCTTAAAGCAGAGAGAACACACTGTAAACTGTAAAAAAAAACAAAAAAAAACCTCACCTCTCCATCTGCCTCTTGTTCTTCTCCTCCCTGGCCTGGGCCTTCATCTGCTGCACCTCAATGGTGTCAGGTTTACGTCTGCGCATGTACAGGTCATGATTGCCCATACATAGGGCCAGGATACGTTTGTTGATGCGAAGACGAGGCACGTAGAAAACAAAGTCCTTTAACACAAATGTCAGCAGTCAGTGATTTACCCATATCCTGATTTGACACACCATTAGCATCTCTGTGCTGTTTAACAGCTAAGGCTGGGTTTAAATAATCTCATGGGATAGTTTTGTCTAGGAGAATTTCATTAGTTTTTCTGAGCTCTTGGATGCTTTCCTTAAATCTGTGCATGCAGTCAGATGCCAAATTCAAGTATGAGGCTAAATTCATGTTTGTGAATGAGATCAAGTAGCAGCTGCTACTTGCTGTAATTTATGCACTGCAAAATTGGTAATTTCACCAGACACAAGGATGTGGGATTCTCTCACACCTCCTGTTTATAGCCACAGTGAATAAAAATGAAAAGATCCTACAAAGAATATTTCAGGATCTTGTGTGATGTTGTGAAAATGTTTTCATAAAAATTGCTAATGCCGAGGTGATGAGTACTACTTAACGCTAAGCTCTGCAGAAGGAGTAGCTATTTTATTAATCCCATCCACAAACATCCATGAAATGTTTGTGAGACTAATATAAGCTCACAGTTCAGAAAACCACCAAGCTGCCTGACTTTAGGTAGGAACAACAGCAAAATCCTATAAATTAAAAAAGTCATGTACTGCATTTAATGTAATAATGTGATTTAAAAAAATTGTAGAAGATGCTGCAGATAAAGGACCACTCATAAATTATGTTTTTTGCATACCGGAGATTTCTTGTCGATTGGTTTGATGACGAACTTCTTGTCATTGAAGGAAATATTTCTGATTTCACTCCAGGGGAAGCCAATCTTTGGGGTCATCCTATGAAATATTGGCATGGTTTACCATTATGGTCACTAGTATAGTTACAGTAACAGAGGTTATCTATTCTTTATGAAAGGTTAACACATGGTTATGACACAAAGAAAAGTCAGACAAGAGTATACAAAACACTGCTGTCTCACAACCTCACAGCTTGGTTAACCAAGCTGTGAGGTTGTGAGACAGCAGTGTTTTAAGCTCAATGCTAATGTCAGCGTGCTAACATGGCCTACGTACATCATTTTGTCCATCTTATTTTATTGTGTTAGCATGCCAAATCTAGCTAATTAGCACTATAAACACAAGTACAACTGTGTCAGAAAATGTCAGTTTTACAAACCAAAGTATTGGACATGCTAAAAGCTTTACCTCTTAATAAAGTTCAAGTTGCCCTCCACTAAAACACAGTTTGTTTATAGTTCCTTGATTTGGATGTTTGACCTTCAAAGTGCAGATGGCTGTTTTCACATTCTTGTCCTGAAGGGGGAAAGTTTCTCTGAGCTCAAGTTGAATCTGACTTTAAAGCATGTCTGGAGGGGATCTTTAAGGGATCAACAAAGTCACTGCAGGGCTCCTGAGGGAAACATGAATCAAATAAATCTCACTCCTAACCAAAAATGTCAACCAAATGGTGGTACTAGAAGAAAAGTCAAGGAGAAAGCATTCAGCGTGTGATAATCACAGATGTCTACCAAATGTCTGAGTAGATGTAGCAATATTTCACTGGATAAGTAAAAACTTTACTGGCCCTAAAGGAAAAGTCCTGGGAACACCAAAGTCATGAGAATTCATCCTCTGGGGACCATTTCACTAAAAGACAAAAATGGCAACCTTGCTGTGTTGCTAGATGAAATTCAGGGGATCACCACAGTCAGTAGGGTTCATTCTCTGAGGAGGATGGATATCTGTACACAATGTGGTGCCTTTCCAACAAGTTGAAGCTATTTCACTGAATATGTGGGAACCTGTTGGTGGCACTAGAGAAAACGTCAGGGGAACATCAAAATTATTTGGATTCATCCTCTGGGGACCATGTATTTCTGTTCTGCATTTTGTGATAATCCATCCAATAACTGTTTAGACATTTCACTGAAAGACCAAAATGTCAACCTTGCTGTGGTGCCAGATGAAAGTCAGGGGGTCACCAAAGTCAGTGGTTTCATCCAGTTGGGACCATGAATGTCCACACAAAATTTCATGACAATCATTTTTATAGTCGATGAGATATTTCAGTCTGGACTGACTGTGTTGGTCAGGTAGTCTCCATCCCTAGAGCCATGATGCTCGCAAGGGTAAAACATGCCATACAGGAGCACACAACAGTAATCATACATTAATTCACAACAAGTATATACATTTTAAAAAGTGACTTACCTGTCCTTTTTGTCATAGATGTTTAGCCCCAGGGCGTCCACTCCCAGCCACAGCTCTGATCCTTTTTTGTTCTTGATGTTGAAGTAGTTGACCCCATACATCTCCAGATCCTGGGCTATCTTCAGGTACTCCACCATGGCGTCTTCTCTGTGTTGTGGGGACAATTTAATGAACTACAGAACACCTGTTTACAAGAAATGCATTCATGACTTTTTGGTAGTTAGACTGCTGTACCTCAGCATTCCCTTGTGCTCTTGATGCCACACCTGTATTCTTTCCTCCCACTGATTCTTATTCAGCTTGTGCTGCTCCAAAACCCTGGTGTTTTGAGTAAAGAGGACACACCAGTTAGAATTCAGATGACTGAAACTGGAATCAAGTTAAACTTTGGTTAAAACTAATATCCACAGGAATCAGTACCTCTGAGGCAGCAGCTTCTCTCTGGTGAGGTATCCCGGTACGTGATAATCTTTCTTGTAGTCCCCATGTTTGACCTGAACGGCATATGAGGCCAAGAGCACGGCAGTCTCAGGTGGGCAGTATATGTCATCATTCAGGATGCCCTCTTTAACCTAAAACACAGAAAAAAGTCAAAAAGACTTGCTAAAGGTGTCATTTGTAGAATATGGCCAGAATTCGAAGGTAGCTCCAAAAACAAAAACATAGGGGGGCAGCATATCACCAGAGTAATGGAAAGCTGCTGCTCTTTGCTAGCTATCCTTGGCCATTGCTAGCTACTAGCCTACATTGCTGGCTTAATTAGCCATGGAGCTAGTTGCTCTAGTTGGGCCACAGGGCTCAGCTTGACTAGATTTTCCAGCCTGACAGTGAGCCTTGAAGTCCAACTGAGGTCAGTCTGACAACAGAGGATACAGTACAGAGGTGATTTACAGTGGCTCTGACCAAGACTATTACTTCAGAGACGACAAGAAGCCAGTGTTTGGTTTGTCTCTTTTGGGCTACTTTAGAAACATGGCTGTGCAACATGGTGGAATCCACAGAGAAGGACCTGCTCCATCTGTAGATATAAAAGGCTCATTCTAAGGTAAGTTTCAGGTGGTTATACACTAACAAAAACATAATAATGAATATTATATTCCAATTCTGCCACTAAATCCTCCTAAATCCTACGCGCTGGACCTTTAAGATGACTCACATAAAGAGAAACGCTAAGCTATGTGTTTTGATGATTCAGTAAGAGCACCTGGATCAATTTTTTGTCTACAAGTAATCCCTTATGAAAAACACAAGAGAGCGTGAGTCATCATGGAACCCCCACTGGTCTTTAAGAGAGGTTCAACATTTTGTTTTGATGGGGATTCCTTGTTTATCATTACAGCTGTAGTCTGTCACACTTGCATAAGCCAGCGATGTTTTACATTGTGATATCCACTTAATGTGAATTTAAATGACTCTTCTTCAAGTAAATAAATGGATCGTGAGTCTACTCATGGCATGCAAAGAATGCCTTAATTGTGGCATGTTTCTGGAGTGGAAATTTACAATAAAATTAAATAAAATTCCCCAATGTCAGTGTCCTTGTACATGTACTCATCTCCAACCTGTAGGAAGAAAAGGCGCTGGGTTGCCTCCTGGATCAGTTCATCGGCGACATCCTCGGGGTAAAACTTGCCCCTGAACTTGATCAACAAAGGGTTGTCCCTCTTCACATCCTGAGCTGTCACCTGGGACCGGCACGCCACAGCAAGGGAATGCCGGAGCAAAGACATTGGTACTAATTAGCCTCAATGGAGTGAATCATCAGCATTACCAAAACCATAACCATGATGAAATCTTCACTTAAATCCAGCTGTCAGGGGAGTCAAGTTATGTCACCATGGGATGAAAAGTTGACACAAAAGTTCTCCTCACCCTCTTGTTCAGTTTGAGCCAGGTAGAGAAGCCTTTGCTGTCCTGATACTGGAGGCCAAAGAACCAGGTTTCCCTCAGCCCGATTGTCTTCACTATCTAAACACACCAATATATGACATGATCACTGCATGCTTGTCTTTTGAAGCACATGTTTGATTGTAATGCTCAGTGTACCTGGTCAAAAAGCTGCTTGCCAGTCGTGCTGGGCAGGATGGCAAACTCCAGCTCAGCGTCCATGGTTGTAACTCGGACATTTATCTGCCAGAGAAAACACTCATGGTGAGATACAGGAGGGAAAGAAATCGCTGCTGTTCAGTCATCTGTGTCACTGGAGAAGCTTCAAGGAACAGAGCAACAACTGGGTGAAAAAAAGTGTGTACTGTGATCATTTTGTTTGTTCTTTTGAAACAATTTGTTGGTTCTTTGACAGCAAAATGACCAAAAAGAGTGTTCCTTACATTCTTCTGTTCAACCAGGAGCATCCAATCGCAAGAGGTTGGTGGGGACTACAATCAAAAAATGAAGCCCACAGCAGATTTTAGACTCAACTGAGAACATGGGGTTCACTCATTGATGCATAAGTATTAACGACTGGGTCAAAACAGTAACACCCATTTAGCGTTAATCTTGCACATTAGTTTCGAACCATATACACACATCTGCAGTTATTGACTTGTACAACAGGGGAAAAAAGCAGCACAGAGGAGTAGCAGTTCGCTCCATTCCTCATAAACTTGTCTGAGATTAATAGAGCAAGGCAGGCTTTCATTAATACCTGTCATGATGATCACAGCAATATTATTGCTGTCCACTGCGGTTGTTAACTTTGCTCAACAGACTGTGTCAATGAAAATGAATGAAAACAAGAGGAGAAAGTTCAACTTTTCTACTGTTTTGTTTTTGAAAATAATCTGACAACACAGAATAAATCCAGGAAGCAAACGCAACAAATTAGAAACAAAAAATATAACCACGCATTTTGCTCAACAAATTCTTGAGGTTACTACGGACTAATGGCTTCTCGTAGCCTTTACAGAGCAGGTTCACAAACTCCAATCAAACCACTACAGTCTCAATTTAAATATGTCTACTAAATATGAAACAGAGAAAACAAAGATATATAAAAATAAAAGGTAGCTACTTACAGTTGACATTTTTTTTTTATCTGTAGCCGAAACACTTCTTCCGAGAGGTACTTGTCGTAGCCTTTTCTCTGTGGAGTCATATGAGACTTCTTGCAATACCTACAAGGATTATACTGAGTGAGAATGGACCATTGTATTGTTCCCAAGTACTTCTCTGTCTTGGTTAATCCAATGGCAGCCCGGGGCCCACACAATTCAGAGAGGCAGCCTTCATCTTCTGTGAAGAGTTTACCTCTTAAATTGATTAGGTTTTGACTGTGTGTCACTCATTCGGGACCCAGCCAGGATCTTTGTCTCTCAAATCTGTTTATAAATAAAAGGACACAAATGGACAGCACCTGAGCAGCACCTGGTGTACCAGTAGCAGTGGAGGCACCAGCTCTACAACCACTTTCTGCTAATCTAATAATCCTACCAGTAAATTTTTTTAAGCGTATGTTGTTATGGCATACAGTGATCGGGGGGTGGTGTGTTTAGTTTGTAGGCTTGTTGCCAACAGCACATATAGTGTTTGTGTATGCTATAGGGTCATAGCCAGGCAAATAAATCCTTGTGAGAGAAATCATTGGTAAGTATTTTTACTTCTATTTGACTGTATGTCATATATGAACATTGCAATATTTACTGCACCACGTGTACTTTAAAATAGTAGTCGTACATTACTTTAAAGATTAAAGGGGCTCTGTGTAGCAGTTTGTAGCAAATTAAATGTATTAATCACTATCCTTGGCCATATCTGAGCGGATTCTAACGTGGTGTGAAAAATTAGACCTTCCCCATCTCTCTGGGTTGCCCCTGTGGACGATTTGTTTAAGCTGTTTAATGCTGCTGGACTGCTGAAATGCTGAAAGGATGTGACATTAGGCACGTCCTCTGGTCCCTCGTGCTGGTGCCTCTTTCCGGTGCTCTAACAGAGAGCAACAGCAGCCAACATTAGTTTAGAAATGGAGTCCGCTCACTTAAACAAACGGTTGGTTCCCACCACAACACAGGAGTTACACAGAGCCCCTTTGATATTTCCCATATAAAATGTAAAAATAGCTGATGATGTTCGATGTATGATTTAAGTTAAGCCATGAAAGAAAAGAAGAGGCTCAAACAGGAAAATGTAAGATGATTTAAATTAGCTCCACTTTAAGCCACAACATTTAAATGCTCCTTAGTGATACACTAATAATAATGAAGAAATGTTATAGCACATAACAATATAACATCTACAAGGGCCATTCTGCATCATCATTTATTTTGAACAATTTTTTTCTAGTTTAAGACTTTTACTTAAGAGTCTGTCGTCTTTGTGGTATTTCTACTTTCGCTGAAGTAATCAGACATGAATACTTCTTTCACCACAGCCACAGCCCTGATAGGTCAGTAAGTAGGCCTGCAGATAACTATCCCTTGATATGACCATCAAAGTTTTCCTGTTTTTCAGTCGCTCTTGACCTGTTCCTTCCACCATCAGGAAGGTTTATACTTTGTACTTGAGTTTAATAACATGCTGCGTGTGTGTATGTGTGTGTGTGTGCGCGCGGGGAATGCTCGCGCTGCTACACGTAGCCACGGTTTCACATTGCGGCCGCGTGCTCGCGTGCGCGCTCACCCCGGCTATTGTGTTTTTATCAACAAGGAGACCACCGTGGCCCTGCGAGCGACTGCGCTGCTACGCTGAACAACAAGGGACTGCGAAACCATGGCGGACGAACAAGAAATAATGTGCAAGTTGGAAAATATCCTGGAAATACGGTAGGACCTGGAAATGAATGGCTGTCAGCTGTTTGACACATACTGAGAAACGTTATCGTAGCTAGCGTTAGCCGGCCAAGAACAAGCCCCCTTGGCTCCGCTTTTGTCACAGAGCTAGCTAATATTAGCCGGTCCGCTGCGGACCCCGCTGTTAATAGTGCTGTCCTACTTTTAGCTAGTTTCTGACAGGGTCGGCCAGCAGTCACCACGGGTTAAACAATACGGATACACACAAGCTGTACTCAGAGTGCAGGTTCGGATCAGGTTCGGATGCATCGACATTCCAGATGCGTGCCAACAAAATGCCAGATGTGCGCTGCTAATTATTCCTGTGGGTGAGCTAGCTACTTAGCTAGCAAGCTTGTCGGTCTGTCAACAGCTCACTGAACGCGGCGCTGGTAGGAGGGTGTTTGTTTTCGCCCTGGTGTCTTTTTTGCAGCCACACGTAGAAAGTGTGTAACAGATTTGCTGAATAAATTAACTCATGTACTTAACGCATGAACCCGCAGCTGTAGGAATGGTCACCCCCCTTAAAATCAGTGTTAGAGAGCGTTTATTACGCTGTTCAACGTGTAAAAGAAGACATCAAAGCACAGCATGGAGCATTTTTAGGGGAATATCTGTCTTTTTTTTGTATCTGTGAAGGAATAAACCTGACAGCTGCTGATGTCTTTTGTCTGTGTGGTCTGTGCCACCGGCTACAGGAACAAGACCGTCCAGATGCAGAAGATCAAGTCTCGTCTTAAGATTGAGTTTGAGGCTCTGGAGTCTGAGGAGAAGCATCTGAAAGAGTACAAACAAGAGATGGACCTGCTTCTACAAGAGAAAATGGCACATGTGGAGGAGCTGCGATTAATCCATGCTGACATCAATGTGGTGAGTTACTAGCTCCATCTAAAGAGGAAGTGTGACTTAAATCTCAGTTCAGCTTTCAGATCAGTACAATCTAGAAACAGAGTTGAGGGAAGCAATGCGTAACCAACAACAGATATTAAAGATATAGGGAATGCAATGCTGTGCCGTAATTATTTTCAGTGTAAAAGATAAAATGACTTGTTACAACCACTAGGGTTGCAGCGATATACTGTTTTTTCAAGATGTATTGTTGTATGAAAGTTGACAATTCTCATACCGTGTGCATTTGTTTATCTGTGGTATTGAATTGCGCTGTATTAGTGTTATTACAATATAAAAGTAGTTCAATTTTTTTTTATAAGGAACATTATGTTTTTGAAATTATAATAAAGCATTTGTTATAACTCCCTGCCAAAAAAGTTGGGACTGAGACTCAGAAATCAACTTTTTTTTTTTACAAATAGCATCTTTAAGGGTTATTATAACTGATAATAGTAGTTATAATAATTGTGTATCAGCAAAAAACTTTCCAAGATGGTTATTGTACCGTGAAATATATCATACTTTTGCAACCCTAACAACTACAGAGAGCTGATACTGAGCATATTGCATATTTATTTCTGAAATACCTGATCCTGTCCCCCTCAGATGGAGAGCACCATCAAGCAGTCGGAGAATGACCTGAATAAACTGCTAGAAACGACTCGCCGCCTGCATGATGAGTACAAACCTCTGAAGGAGCACGTCGATGCCCTCAGGATGACTTTAGGTCTACACAGACTCCCTAATCTGAACGAAGAGGAAGAGAAGCTGTCCCTGGAGTCAGTATACAAACATAAACAGACACAAACACACAAAAATGCTCCAAGGCGCACTGACATTTTTTTGAAGAGATGTTCCTTGATAAGTTTACAGTGCGTTTACAACAATGTTTCATGTCATCTTGAGGTCTCCTAAAGTTACTTGTTAATCGGTGACTTTGAGAATACAAACACATTCACAAAATGTTTGAATTACCATCCAATCGAAGAAAACCATTCCTGTGCAGTCCTTTAAAGGGGCACTATTTAGTTTTAGAGATTAAACATCAGATTGATTAAACAAGCTGTTCTCAGAGGAAAATAAGGTTCCCAGAACACTGTTTGAAGCTAGAAAGGTGGCAGGGTCCGCCACATATAAACAAAATAAAACAGTTTGAAATTGTGTTGTCTGTTAAGGTCAGTTTATTTCTACAATGTATTCTTTATTTAGTATTTTAGGCATAAAAAAAATCAGTCATTGATCCCCAAAACTACAGTGTACCTTTAAAGGATACGTTTCATAGCCTCACAGCAAAACAGTGTCCTCAACAACTTTAGTAGATGCGGACTTGTTTTAAAACGTGAAGAGAACAACTGAAAATAAACTTAAATTGGCTCCATGCAGCTAATTCAGCTAAGCTAAACATGCCTCCCTGTCTGAAGTGGGTGCATGGGTGCCAATTTAAGTTTATTTTGAGTTGTTTTGTAACGTTTTAAAGCAAGTCCCCAAGTACTTAAGTTGTTCAGGAGAATGCTGCAATGCTGTTTCGCTGTGAAGCTCAAGGAATGCTTCGTGGACTAAGAAACTTCACCTGACTTTGAATCCACATTGGAGTTAACTGTTCCTTTAAAGATTAACTCATTGCTCCAGTCCATTAATAGGGACACTTGGTCTACTTTATCAATTGCTGAACTACAAACTAGTGGCAGTAGCAGCATCAGACTGCAACAGCACTCAGCCAGACATGATTTATCTGTGACAGCTTCAGTGTGCCCGAGGGGTTCATCAACAGCATGATCAGAACTGGACATTTTTATTAATATGTTATTATCATTTAAGACTTTAAGCAATGATGGGTAGTTATGAAATTATGTGGAACACTTTTTTTTTTTTTTTTTTTTTTACACAAGGGTTGCACACAAGTAACCATAAAATGTTCAGACACAACCACAGAACAGGAAGTATTCTGATGCTAGATAAATATCTCAATAACATTTATGAATCAGTTGCAAAACCATTTGACACTGCCTTGTTGTGCACATGAGGTTTCCATCAGTTATAATTGAGGACATGAGCAAATTTGCCCTGTTTGAAGCCTGAATTAGTTAAATAGAGAGCTTGGGAGATTTCTGATTTCAGATTTCCCCCAAAGCAATGCAACATTGCGCAACAACACATGAGTACACAAACAATCGCTTTACTGACAGTTGAGATTATGGCAGTGAGGTATTTTATGGCCTGATTTAAATCAACGTCTGTGAAGGTAGCTGTTGAAATGACAGACGGTTGTAGGTCATGAAGACAAGAGAAGTTTTGGATCAGATGTTCAGATCAGTCTTCTCAAATGTCAAGGGCGAATGGCAGCTCTTCACTCTTTTGTTACCAGGGTGTCATATGTTATGATGGGTAGTGTGAGCTGTCAAGAGACTGTGAGGTGGAGCAAAGCTAAATTTGAGACAGTGTGGTTGTGAAGCAGTTAATATCCTTTCAGTGGTCTGAATAACCCTGATTGATTTGTCTGATTTTATAATATTTAGTCATTGATCTTTATGTAATGGTAATCAGGCTTTCGTAGCCCCAGTGTAAACTACTGAAGATGACATCTGGGAATATTCTTATCTTTGATATCGTGGGAAAACATGTTTCCCAAATGTCATTTTTGAAATTTTTAACACAAAATTTCAGTTCACTACCTTTGTAGTTGGCTGGCAGCAGAAGTTTCAATAGCAGATAACTACAGTATGGTTTTGTCATTTGGGTGAAATGACCCTTAAAGTGCCTTAAAATGTAGTAATGAAGTAGTAATAGTAAAAATGCTGCATTGAATCTTATTAAAAATGCCAATGTTCTTTTTTTCCTTTCTTCATTTACTCAAAAAATGCTAATTTTACATTCTTTAACATGTCGTGGTGGTCATGTGGAGGGCATTTGAATAATTTAAAGCTTGAAAAGTATCTGATAGATGTTCTCTTGATTGACAAGTCTATTAGCCTATTGAGACATTCAGATCAGACTTAATTTTCCTTTCTATTTGTCCAGATTCTTTGTCTACAGAGACTGGCAAAAATGCCCACAAGCAATAATTCAGTTATCAAGCTTCAGCATGTCCCTGTTATCCAAAAAATTGCAGGCACATGATGGGGGGCGGACAGCTGGACTCTCTGTACAAACTGCAGTCTGACATCCATCAACAGTGGGTGATATTAAATTGGACAGTTTGCTGCAGAGCTAATCTGACATGGTGGTGCTAGAATATGGAAGTCGGGTTGATCTCTGTGTTGGAGAAGGAGACGATCAGGTCATGTTTGCTTTTTGATTTTATCATTCAGACATTTAGCTGGGTAGGAAAACCTACAAAAGGTGGTAGAGAGCCCAGTTTATGGCTCTAAATACAGAACAGTGTGCTACTGGCCTGGATCCCTTATGATAAATGACTAGCGGTCAGGGGTGTTTAAAAGTTCACTTTGATGTGTACGTGATTTTTTGCAGCTTTGTAGCTCGCTCACTCCCTCGCTCAGACAGTCACAAAAATTCCTCCACCCTTTGGCAGCCACACCTTTTGCCCTAAGAGGCTGAAATTTGGCAAGGAGTTCGTGTATGTGTGTGTGTGTGTGTGTGTGTTCTCATGCCAATTGGCTAAAGGGGGCGTGGAAATGGGAGTGGCCTTTGCCAAAAACACGCATGACTTCCAAATGGATTCACGTAACATGGCCAAACCAAAGTGTTTGTGACGTTGTGTGTTGGTGGATACATGCACCTACATGGTCACACTTATTGCAAATTAGCATTTTGTTTATGGTCAGGGGTGGGTTTTTTTGTGTCCAAGGATCACGTTTATGTATCAAGTACGTTAGGACAGGTGTAGAAAAAATATTTTTTATTATATTTTTTTTTCTTCCATCAAACAGACAAAAATATAGACCCAGTTCGGCAGAATTGAATCTGCCAATTGTTAATCTGGTCCGTCACTCATAGGTACAGCTGCCAAAATGCATCTCTCCTGCTTACTTTTGGAAAATATTCTTAAGTCGAGAGACCATAGGGAATCTCTGATTTGAATTGTAATTTTTCATTTTCACTGTGAGGATATTTTATGTACTGCAAATTGAAATTTAGCTCACAAATAAAGAGCTGTATTTGTAAGGCAGTGTGCCGCTGCTGCTCTACACGCTGACAGCATTGTTGGCAGGCTGGGTTCTCAGTTCGGCTGCACACTGTGTGGAAGCTCAGATGATGAGTTCATTTCTGGCCAGATGGTAGTCGTCTCTCTTTTCATTCTCGGTGGCGTGCTCCTTGAGTTTATGAGATACTTAGAAAGTTGAGGCTTATCACTGTTGGTCTTTTTCTTAGGAGAAGAACTCATCACAGAGAGAGAATTATGATGATGTCTGGGGAGATGTTAAAACTATCACTTGGGCATCTTACCGCCCGCAAAGTAATCATAGGGAAATTTTAACAGTAATAGTCAACACTGTAATTGTTTTACAAGGTGTGATCGAGCAGCCTTGTAGAAAATTAAATGAAACCTCACAGGCTTGCGGGGTGTTATGCACATTTTACTCTGACAGTGATATATCAGCATAAAAATGAGCGCTCTACACCTCAGTAATAGCAAAAAATGTGTTTTAAATATCATATGGAAGCAAGAATGAGACAGAAACCATGTCATATAAACGTGTATTAACTGTAATATTGGTGTGTTTGAGGCTTTGGTGGATCATGGCTACAGGAAATGCAACCCATTAAATTTGCTCTACGAATGCTCGAGTCTATCACAAACCTATTTTGAGAGAAACCAGAGAGCGTAAAGAAATGAGATATCACTTTTTTCACGTTTGAAAATGAGCCAGTCAGGCATAAAGTCCAAGGCCAAATTTCTTTCCCAGCCCTTCCCTGCCCACACACACTCACATGCATGCAGACAAACACTCTCACAATCACTGTACTTTTTGCTCAAGAGTTGTACCTAAAAAAGAGGATGTGTGAGCTCGACTACAATGTTCTATTCTAATTTACGTCTCCTTTGTATTTGCTTTTGCCACCACACATGTCGTGATACATGGCGTCGATGGGATAATCTCAACTGTGATATCATTCATATCCTCTAAATGAGAATCACAACTAGCCAGGTTCCTCTCTTTCTTCGCTTTCAACAGTTACTTTGAGAAGCAGAAAGCTGAGTGGCAGAAGGAGCCACATGAGCCCGCCATCCCAGAATCCCTTGCTGCCGCAGCAGCGGCAGCTCAGCAGCTTCAGGTGTCCAGGAAGCAGGATGCACGCCAGACGGCCACCTTTAGACAGCAACCACCACCTATGAAGGTATTGATCTTACTGATGGGATGTGAATAAATATTGTATTTTTCTAGATAGAAAAGTCGGTGGATGGTCTGACCTAACACAAGAGCAGGTGTTTTCAATCAGGACTAAGTTACAGTGAATCAAGCTGTATATTGTTGCTTATCACTTTGAATATCCATTATATTAATTGGCTCCTCATCAGACCATATATGGAGAAAATGGTAAGCAAACAATCTCACACAGCACCATAAAAACGCTTGAATGAATAAAAGATAATGCTTAGTCAAACACGCCCAGATCCAACCTGACTAATCTGCTTGCTTATCTCTATAGCACAGCAAGAAGGACATAATATGACGTGATTTCTCCCCCTCTCCCCAGGCCTGCTTGTCCTGCCACCAGCAGATTCATCGTAATGCTCCCATCTGCCCGCTGTGCAAGGCCAAGAGCCGCTCCCGCAACCCAAAGAAGCCCAAGAGGAAGCCAGATGAGTAGATCCTACCCTACCTTCAGCTTTAGTACCGTTTAAAAGGGACCTGGTCCGATACAATGATCTCAGATCAGCCATTTACATTAAGAAATATATGGCTGAAGTAACAGATTTGTGCCACTGGACAATTTCCACAAACAGTCCCCACTTTAACAAATTGTCTTAGTACCTTTTTCATATACTGTCAACAATTGATGGAGGATCTGGTTATGTCATTCTGTTGTTTGTTTTTATCAGTGCTTTGGATGTGTTTATATGTAACTGTACGACTCCTATAGTAGGTTTACTAGCCCCTAACCATGTAACTGAAATAATGCAACAAAATGAAACATTGGTCCAAATAATTTTGCCCATGTTGCTATGGTTTGTTGCCTTAGATATTGTACTGTACTTTCTACATTAATTTGCAATGCATGCGTACTTCCATGGCTATCTGTTGTGTATTTTTTGTGCCAATATAAAATAGGTTTAATTGCAAAGTTAAATTAAACATGTTGTTTTAATGTTTACAGTGTTCAAGTGACCACAAACTGGAGGAAAAAAATGCCAGACTCATTTGCTGAATAGTGTTGTGTGTTTAACTTTAATACAGTGATAAGAAAATAAATTGCTGTTTTGTACGAACCTTTTTAGCGTGTTGTTTTTTTACACTCAAAACAAAGGCTAGACATTTGTTTGTGTTTTTAGCTGTGTGAACATAAACACAGCTGCAGCTGAGTAGGCTAAACAAGGACACCGCCATCAGCAGCATTTACTGGGCAAATGGGTGGGTGTAGTCTAGTCTAAAGAGATAGTAATATGTTTGACTCCACCACAACATTGTCCCTTTCATTGAATTAATACTGTGCCCGTCATGTCTGTAGCTATCTGTCTGAAAAAGGACAGTGAGGGCTTGCTAAATGAGTTCCTGTAGTGTTTTTGTCAGGGTAACCCCTCATTTCATCTGTTGCCAGAGCAACTCCACGTTCCTGAGTCGTTGCTAAGGCAACCCCAGGTTGCTGTGACCCGCACATGTCCACCAAGTAGTTCTTCCCAGATCCAGTGAGGAGCATCGTCAAAGAGCCTACACTCTTTCAACAGAGACAATAGTTTTTCCATCGGTGGTGGAAGAAGTACTCAGATTTTATACGTGGGTAAAAGTATCAGTGGCACAATGTAGAAATACTCTTACCAGTAAAAGTTGAAGAAAAAAAACCAACAACTTAAAACTACATTATTGACATCAAACTTTACTTAAAGTACCAAAGGTAAAAAATACTCATTCTGCAGAAAGGCCCATTTCACAGTGATAGTTATAATAGTATTGATGTATTATTTGTCTTACAGGGTACACTACGTACAAAATTCAAACTCAGAAGTTAAATATTTACCATTTTGAGGTAATAATATGAAACTCATAAATATTTATCGTTTCCATAACTGAATAAAAAAACTGCTCTCAGAGAAAATAAGGTTGGCAGGGTCCGCCACATATAAACAAAGTAAGACCAGTTGAAATTGTGTTGTCCTTTAAGGTCAGTTTGTTTATTCAGCAATGAAAACAAAGACAGTTTGTTTATTTTAGTTTAGACATTCAAAAAAAAAAAAAAAAAAAGTAAAAATCAGTCAATGAAGATCTTTCTCATCTGGTAAAAATGTCTTCCCCAAAACTACGTAGTGCACCTTTAATAATCTCAATCTGCAAAGTATCTAGTAACTAAACCTGTCAAATAATTGTAATGGAGTAAAAAGTACATTATCTGCCTCTATGATGTAGTGGAGCTGAGTATCATCAAATGGAAATCCTCATGTAAAGTAAAAGTACCCCAAAAATCGTACTGTACTTGATTAAATGTACTTTATCACTTTCCACTAGCGTAGCCGAATTTAGTGAGAGGCGTCATGAAGGGCTCTGGGAGATTTTGCACCAACTCTCCCAACGTGCACACTCCTGCACCAGAGACAACAGTTTCAATACTGTAAAAAAAAAAAAAGCGGACTGACGCTCATGTTAGTTGCCAGTTGAAACACATTGTTTGCGTCCCTGCCGTCGCTCCCCCGCAAAGCTCAAGTGCGTGTTTAGTCTGCCCTTCAGTATCTGGTATTGCAGTTGTGCAGTCTTCCTCCTGATAAAACTCTTCAAGGCCAGAGAAGCCTGTTCCTGCTCACACACACTGCACACAGCTGGGTCGTGGAGCTCCACCTCCGCAGCCTGCCATGAAAACATAAACTCATGAACATTTTAAGGGAAATATGACGAGTTTTTCAACGACTCGTAGAAGAAGAACTGATTCAGAAAAGAGTGTTTTCCTGACCCGTCTCATCTCCTCCTCGAAAGTTTTGAGCCTCAGCACTGAGATGAGCTGAGGGGGGACGGGCTGGACTTCGGGACCTTGACATTTGAGACTGAGGGAGTTTTGATCCGCCTCTCGCTTCGTGCTCTCCACATCTCGTCTTTCACACTCGCTCCTCTCCCTCCCTCTGGCTCCTTTGTGTTTGTGTCTCCTGCTCTCCATTGAGGACTCGAGGTGCTGCTGTTTGCTCCGGACAAGAGAAATCATTTCCCTGCAGTGATTTGTTCGGGCTTCCTCCTCCTTCTCCTCCATTTTGAACGAAACACAGCACCTGTCTGCTCACATTTGTGGACACTTTATCCCCGAACAGATGTTATCATTTACTTATTGACGCAGCCTGGAAATTAAATGGTGCTTCAGTTTTGTAAAGGGAAATAAACCAGAGTATCGTTACCAACCCTTTCCTTTTAGCAAAGCCATGCATGTAGAAGTGAAAATAAAACGTGATTTAATTGGAACAAAAGTCAACCATCGATTTCCCCTTCACCGACCCGTTTACACTTCTTTTACTGTTACTACAGCTCCACTTCCTGCCCTCAGCGCGCCACTACCGCCATCTGGTGGTCGACCGGAAAACAGCAGGGACAACATGGGCGTATTATTTTAAATTGAGTCTTTTATTTATTTATGTACATTATGTGTGTATACATATATTAAATGTTTAATCATATTTATTAATAAAATATAAGCCAAACATTAAACCTTTGATTTATGCATTTGATTACATTCAAATTATTTTTCTCCCTTTTTTTGCTGTTGTTTTGTTGCTGTTGTTGTTGTTCTCTCTTCGACCCTGTTGTTTTTTCTTTTACAGTTAGTACTTATTAGTCTTGACTAGTTCCCCTTGTACTGTGCTATGTCATGTGTGTATGGTGGTCACTTGTACTGCATTATTTATGAATAAATAAATAACGTGTGAACTACTGGATGTACAGTGAAATGTAAAGTGACACACAAGACTATAGCTAAAATACATAATGTATGTGTGCATATATATCTATATGTATTAAATAATTAGATTTAATTACATTTACTAATCGCAAGTGAACCAAAGGGTGAACAGTGAAATGACAAGAATCACAAGACTAGTAAATCCAACAACAACAATATGTGAAAGCAAACAAAAGAAATGTGCTGAACATAGATGATTAAAACAACGTGTGTATTATTTAGACAAAAACAATATGTGCAGCCAAAAGGCATCCCTCATCTGTGGCTCTCTTCATGAGGTTTCTGTCAGTTTCTCCCCTGCTGAAAGGGTTTTTGGGGCGTGAGTTTTCCCTTACTTGGATAGAGGATCTGAGGACAGAGAGTGTAGTACATTGTGCCGATTGTAAAGCCCCCTGAAGCATTGTGATTTGTAACGTTGGGCTAAAAAAATAAAATTGACTTCAATTAGGCTGTACTACTACCCCAACCCTTTTTACTTACATGTAAATAAATGTACATTATGGTCATTATCAACAATAACAGGAAAGGTCATGGACTGAGTTTACTTGTTCTTTCTTTATGCAGTCACAATATCACATATGTTCGATACTACAACATGACTGCATTGCTGATTGGATGCCTAGATAGATTTCACATTCAGTTCTGTTTTTATATGAGAATATATCCACAAGTATAAAGAAAGAATGCTGATTAAATGTTATAGAAAATGTAGAAGACGCTATTTCAATTCTTGACATCTAATATATAATAATGATTGCAGTTTAAATGTGAAGTGTATTTACAGCACAACACATTTATTTTTCCTGTAATGAAGTGGCTGATGATCTCATTTTGTCACTGTTCTTGGGTCAGGAATCGGGAAGTTGGCATTAATAGCAGATCTCTGCCATCCACATTTAATTATTCCATGTCTGTGTGCCCGAAAGAATGAATAAATGAAGTTCCCTCATGTATTTGTACTATGCCAGGAATTTGGACTCTTGTGCCATCTGCTAAAAAAACTCGGTTAGTCACAGCCTCCCTTCCAAACATGGGACAGAATGAAGACGGGTGGGTTTGGCAGAGGAACAGCTGACTGTCTGCTCCTCTGAAGCCTCTGACTGTCCCGCAGCTGACACTCGCTAAAATGGCTGCCTTGGTGTGAATCAGGGGAAACAGGGTGATACCAGGGCGCATACAGCAAGCTACACTGCCATGGTCCAGTGGGGAAACATGACAGTGCAGCTTTTGGGCTGTTGTGTTGTTTACTGCCTGTTTGACGAGCTGAAACACAAACTGGAGTTATAACACGCCTCACCATGTGACACAGACATGTCTCCATTTCATTTTTGTTTTCACTCATGAAACAGGGAGGGACAGTCGCTCACCCTTCACAGACAGGGTGTCGCACTTGTATCACTTTTCTAATTATAAACCTGAGCCTGGACTCTCCAAGAATGGAAGTTTAGCCAGGCCCATCTGTGGCCTAAAATTAGCGCCCGCCAACCCCCAGCAAGGAGCTCTGACCCCCCTGTCAGTTAACGCACACATGCACGCACACACACAAACCATATTGCACTTTTCACACAGCTCCTGTGGAAGCATCCCACACTCCTCGGAGGATCTGTCTTTCCCTTCCTTCTTTCTTTCTTTCTTTCTTTCTTTCTTTCTTTCTTTCTTTCTTTCTTTCTTTCTTTCTTTCTTTCTTTCACGTGACTTATTATTATTATGGGATTTATCTTCTCTTCTCTTCTGATGTCTTTGGAAATAACACCAGCAAGTGTCTAGAAGAGGTAAGTGTCTTGTTGCAGTTTGCTGCTGTTGACACAAACCATCTAACTTTGTTACCACTGAGCAGATTCTGTGGATCTTTAGGGGAAAAGCATGAATTTTTAATGTCTATAAGTAAAAATAGACGCACACATTATATCTGCTCTCTTTTTTAGGCTGTATTACTGTCATATGACTTACACAGCCTACAGTAATTGTGTCATGTAAACAAACTGCATTGTCTGATTGTGTCAACGTGTGGTCAGAAGCAAATTCTTTTACTTTCATGTAGATATTTGTTAAGCTGGAAAAAAAAAATCATGCCAAACAAAAAATAACCCAGTATGACAGGAGTATGTCAGCTGTGCCTGTCTTTGGGTGTACTGTCATCTTTCTCTGCCATTCTCGTCATTGCAGATGGAAGACCTTTGACTTGCATCAGCCTGCAGTCACATTATGGTTCTGGGCCAAGCTGTCAACATGAGTTTGATGGACATTTCAAAGATCTTCTCCCTGCTGCAGCCTAAGGAGGAGGATGAGGACAACGAGCAGTGTCAGGCCTTGAACAACGCCGTGAGCAGCGACGACGTGGCCCTGCTCTCCGAGCTCCTGTCTCAGGAGAGTTACAGGAGGTCTATCAATGCTCGGAGCGGGTGGGGGGTCCCTGTGACCCCCCTGCGCACTGCTGCTGCTCTTGGACACCTGAGGTGCTTGGAGCTGTTGCTGGAGCATGGTGCAGAGGTGAGATACAGAGAGTGTTTTGTTGTACAGCTTTCAGATGAGGATCTTTGAGAGCAGGTGTGGAGGACACAACATTGATAATAGGCTATTTGATAATCAAAACTATATCACCCAGCCACCTCACATTATATTTTAAAAGCCACAGAGGGTTCTGTGATGAAGAAGTAAGATTAGACTTTCACTACATTTTACACTTGGGGCATTAAAACGGCACTCATCAATATATTTATATGAACAATGGATCAAATTGTTTAATATGAAAGGGGTCACTGGTAGGAACAAGCCCATACAAAATTATGACCCAACTCTGCAGTTAACTTAAATTCTAGAGAGCTTTTTAGCGTCTTTTGGCTCTTTGTTTTGGTTTGCTGCCCTTTAAATCCTGCTGTCATCAGTGTAATGTTAGCAACTAGCTAAGGAAATTATTGTCTGACTCAGCAGGTGTAGACTGTAGGTACAAGCCTGCCATTGGGCAACTATCTCAGTCCTCCCTTGCGCTAACTGTGTGTTACCGTTTTCAAAATCCATGTCGCTACAGGAAAGATAAGATTAGATAGACCTTTATTAATCCGGAGGGGAAATTGTTGTGCCAGAGATTGCTACAGAAAACAACCTACATGCTAAAATGGCAAGTTACTCTAACCTGGTTGCTAACAGTACAAACATAAACAAGCTAGCTGTTGTTAACTTTCTTTTGTGGTGATTTAGCTTTTTTAATGCCACATACAAATGTTTCCACCCAAAAATTTCCTCCTGACACCATTTTGCTGGGGCACTATCGCTACATTCTGTGCTAAGCCTGCGGCTGTAATTGGTTTAAAGAAAAAAACCCAAGCAAGAGCATTTTTTCCCCCATACCATAAGCCATGTCACGTGCAGCCAGACCTTTCTCCATCCTCTGCACAGCGGAGGAAACAGGTCTTGTATGCAAAACTAAGGCAGGCGGAGCATTTAGTTGGTAAGAAGTTATATATTTCCCTATGGGGTATGAATATTGGACTATCAGGCACATAAATGGATTCTCAGTCTCCAATGGACAGGAATTCTTTTTTAATATGTTAATCCAACATGAGAGGTGAGAATATGTTGTGTTTTCAGCCAAAATAGTTGCAGTTTTAATGGGTCACTATGTAGTTTTGGAGAAGAAATTCAAACTCAGAATTTTAATATTTATAAATAATAAACAAGCTGTTCTCAGACGAAAATAAGGTCCCCAGAACACTGTTTGAAGCTAGAAAGGAGGCAGGGTCCGCCACATATAAACAAAGTAAAACAGAATTGACATTGTGTTGTCCTTTAAAGTCAGTTTGTTTATTCAGTCATGAAAACGAAGAGTTTGTTCAGTCATGAAAACATCAGTCAATGTAGATCTTTCTCTTTTGATTAAAATTTCTTTCTCAAAACTACATCGTGCTCCTGTAATAATACAAAATACACCAAACAATATACATCACTCAAGTTCTAGAATAACCAAATCACAATAAGTCAGGGATGTGTTTTCCTATTTTTATAAAATGTTGGTGCACTGCTGTGTTTGACTCCAGATCGACAGCCTGGACGTGAAGGCCCAGACACCCCTGTTCACAGCTGTCAGTGGGAAACATCTGGACTGCGTGGTCGCCCTGCTGAAGGCCGGAGCCGATCCCAACGGCAGCCAGTACAACAACTGCTCCCCGGTGCTGACTGCCGCCCGTGAGGGCGACGTAGACGTGCTCCGAGAGCTGCTGAGGTTCAGGGCTGAGGTGGACGTGAAACCCAAAGTCCCCGAGTGGGCCTCCAATGCCACGGCCTGCAGGGGGCCCCTTTACATCTCAGCTGTTTATGGACACCTGGACTGCTTTAAACTGCTGCTCCTCCACGGGGCCAACCCAAACTACAATTGCACGGATGAGAAGATGCTGGCCAGGATCAGGCAGCCAAAGACAGTTCTGGAGGTGTGTCTCCGTTATGGCTGCGGGGTGGAGTACATCCAGCTTCTCATAGACTTTGGGGCAGACGTGTATCTGCCTACACTGATCATCGATAAGACTACCAAGCAGAATGAAGCTCTGCTTCTGCTGCTCAAAGAGAGAGGTGAGACACTCAATATAGGTTCAATAAGTGTGTGAATGTCAGATTGCTCATGTTGACCCACCTTTATTTGTCTCTTTCTGCTCCAGTTTACCCCAAAACACTGATGTCTCAGACTCGGCTAGCAATTCGAGGATACCTCCCCCTGGCCAATAAGGAAGAGGCCATCAACAGTATGGACATTCCTCTCATCCTGAGGAACTACCTGAAGCATGACACCTCTGAACTCATATGATGCTCACGTTAGCATCAGGAAATATGGCCAGTGACGTTCTTTTTTTTACCTCATTTCTGTGCCCCAATGACTGATCATTAATTTTTAGCTCTTTCAAGGACAAGAAAGTGGACACACACAATAAATGTCAATGTGTAATATTTCCCTCTGGCCCCCTTAGAGGTCACTGTAATTTCCCAGTGCTGTAAATTCTTGTTTTTTTAATCATTTATACATGGAGTTTAAAATGTGCGAGTAATTTTAAATGGATTTTTTAGCTCTACAAAGCTTATAGAAGTGCCTTTGTCAAACACAGAGAGATGATCGTCCTGACGGGCTCCATGTTGGAAAGTGTGCCCTGTCCTTGAGTAGTGTAACACCACAGTTGACCACTAGAGACCACAGTAATACTGTTAATGCTGCTGTCCAAATATGAGGTTTCTCTTTGGCAAATGAGAACATCTGCTAATGTCTCTTTGCGTCACCTTTAGCTCTGTCTTTTGTACAGGTGACATCGAACAATCCAAAAATAGTCTCACTTTAGTTATTTAGACATCCAGACACATCTGGAGAAGCACTCTCTCTCTCTCTCACACACACACACACACACACTGATAAGAGGCTGTATCACACCAGGGTGTCTTAGATCTTGCCTGAAAAACAGTCTTGCATCTTCAAAACATTAGGAAGCGGAGTGATCAGCCTACACTTCGGCACAGCCAACTGGGAGAATACATTTGCATAAGTCTCATTACTTATTGATTAGAGCATAGTTGTTTGCAGGCTACAATGTGTGGCTGGAAGTTTGATGAAATGTTTTCTTTTGTGACTTGTGAGCACCATCTGATCACATCATTATATCATGTTTTCCTGCCCTTGAATCTTTCTTTTGTATTACTCAACGACTCCGTAATGAGTCAGCTGTATGGAATGGGGCCTACAAACAGGAAATGACGTCACGTGACAGGAAAGCCCAGCACAATGCCCTCACTCGCACACTGACGGCCTCGACACGCAGCTTCTGTAGAGGTTTTATTTTCAACAAAAGTACAGCTATATCAGATATGGATTTATTTTTACAGCAAAGTACAACATATTCCCAGTGCTTCTGATTACATCAAAACATATAATGTACATACAGTTGACATCTCCGCTCTCCCATTCACAGTTTCTGGATTGAATAGGCATTATTTTTCAGGTTTTTCATCTCTACAACAAATAATCAAACTCAAAAAGGCCAGCAAGAAAGAAAATGACAAATGTTTGCATATGATGACAAAGGATATGAATACTGTGAGTGACATTTTTCGGTGATAGGCAAAAAATCCAGACCTCAAACTAGATGGTAATATACAATGAATAGATTCCTAAAACGTGGGATGTCAGTCTTCTGTTAACCTTGTTGTCATTGAACACCACATCAGTTTATGGCTCATTGAAGACTCTGTTGCACCCAGACTATTCTGAAATGACACTGGACTGTGTGACCAACTGCAAGGAGTTCCTACTGAAGACGTTGCTATGCTAAATGTGAGTGAACACGGCAAGCGGCTCATGTACACCCTAGACTAAAAAGGAAATGACATAAATCTGAGCAACCTCTGATGCATCCGATTGACAGTCTGCTAACTTGGCTGTCTTGGAAAGAGATAAAATGAACAAAAATCTTCAACTGCACAGAAGGCTGTCCTCTCAGCTCTCAGCACAAGGTCGGGATGAGAATTATACAAGGAGATAAAAACCAATATATACATCCTTTTTAACAATGCGGCCAAAATGGTACAATTTAATACTGCATTTAATAAATATAAGTGAGGAATTAATTTGTCCTGTCAAGTCATTGTACTTCAAAGAATCATTTTCTTAAGTAGAAACAAGAGCATGATATGAATTGCAATGAAGTACTGTGTGTGTGTGTATGTGTGTGTGTATGTGTTCAGGATTATGTTTATTTTTAGCTCATCCCGAGAGGTTTCGCAGTTATTCAGCTCTTCTGCTTGACTACAAATCTATACACAAACACCCATGATCAGTGCTAACTCCTATTTGGTTCACTGTTGTCATAGAAAAATTATACCCGTTTTGCCTCAGCGGTTGATGGTATGAAAAAGAAAGAAAAAAAAAGAAAATAAGACAAAAAAAAAGCAGTTTGGACCATGTAAGTCAAAGAAAAGAAATCAGAAATTAAAATAATGTTACAGTTTACCCATTATATGTGGGCCAAAAGAGAGCATCAGTGCCTTTCATTTCACCTATCAACAGTTCAGTCTTTGATTCAGCATGAGGAAGGATGTTCCCCGCTACTTGACAATAAATAAAAAACAGAAGCTACAACCTGTGATGTATAGTGAGCAGGAGACAGGTGGACAGAGAAAAGAACTCCCTTTTAGTGAGATGGTATGGATTCACGGATGAGTGGTTCCGCGTCGTTGGAAATAAAATCCCATTTGGAAGTTAAATGAAACTGAACAATCTGTTAAGAGTTGTCTTAAGTCTCATGCAAAATATTGGATGCCACAAGCATGCATTTACCTGGTACTGAGGTCTACCGCACGCTAGAACTGGAACAACATTCGTCTCCAACGCAAAATACCAATATCCAAATATATGATCTGTTCTTTTTACATTATTTACAGTGTGTAGCTGATAAAGGTAAAATAGATGATTCTTTTGATTCATAACTCACTTTTAATAATATACTTTGAAATATGAAACCTATCTCGACTAATGAAAATCTGCTTCCTACTATATACTCAAATTAAACCATCTCTCAGCAGTGTTAAATAGATAACAATAAAGGAACTCTATGTGGTTTCTTAAATTAACTTCTTTCTGTGCAATAAAGTTACCGCTATGTGAGTGTGATAGAATATAATAATGTTTTTTTAAAGTGTTTCAGTCAGACAGCACAGTATCTACTCATATGGAAAAAGGCCTGACCTCTGGGTTTCTGTCCGAGTGGATCTCGTGCACTGGGGAAGAAGGAATTCCCAGTGTGTTTGAGAGAGAGAGATAAAAAGAGGGGGAGAGAGAGAGAGAGAGAGAGAGACAGAGGGAGAGAGAGAGAGAGAGACAGAGGGAGAGAGAGAGAGAGAGAGAGAGAGATGCGAGTCCCACACTGAAGGGAAAACACATGACTAATTCAAATCTGCCTGTGAAACTGAATAGATAATCACTAGTGGAATGCTGGAAGGCACTGTTAGATAGCATCTCTCTTCTCCGCAGCAGAACGGGCCAGCAAGTGCGTATGATTATGTGTCTCTGTGTGTGTATGTGTGTGTGTGTGTTTGCCTGCATGCTTGCGTCTGTATGTCGGTACTGGTGGCGGCGTGGAGTAGAGGGAACGAGGGTGAGGGAGTGGAGGGGTGGGGGTGGGCGTAGCACGGGACCTGAGGTTATCATGGCCTGGGAACCACATCTGTTTTCTTTTTTTTTTTGCTGCGCCAGACAAGGGAATTATCTTCCACAACAATCTCACTGGGAGCCATCTCTACAGACACCAGCAGCCAACTCACCCGTTTCTCAACTTTCTTTACTGAAACAGAACATAAATTACACAACATACAAAGCAATTCTATAAGGTCTTTTTTTCCAAATAGGTTATAAGGCCTATAAGAAGGCAAACAAATGACATAGAACGATATATAACTCTTTCATATCACGTTGTAGTGAATAGTGAAGATATATAATGATATATCACATTGCACAAGTTGTCATACTGTATATGTACTGTCCATCAGGTGATATAATTCAACACAAAATGTACTTCTGTATCTGAGGTCAAAGTATGAGCACAAACCAAGGACAGATGTGTCACTTACATTCCAACTGTAGAAAAGAATACACCTTCATGATGTGTGTAAATAAGTCGCTTCTCTTCTCTTTAAGGAGCACGATACCTCGCTCACAGCAGCTTCAGAGGGGGAGAGTGGGAGAGTGGGAGAGGGGGGGATTGTTGATACTAAACAAATCAATCTGATCGGGCCACAGTCCTCTGTGAAATCACTTAACGGCGCTGAGCTAACTGGCAGAACATGGATCAGATCTGGAAAAAACAATGTGACGGGGGAAGGGGGGCCAAGATTTTCGAAGCTGGAGTCTTTAGAGACGCATGAATCTGTCAGAGGACACCTGCATGCTACAGATCAACTTCACCTTCCTGCCTCCCTGTAGTGTTGGCTCGCACTTCTGCAGTGCGCTGCTCTCTTTCGGTGCTGCCTCACAACCAGGTGATACAGTATGGTTGTCCAGTTTGTTTAGAATTTCTGCCATTTTTTGGGACCATTTCCCCTCGTGCTGGTCAGGGTTCTTTCTAATTTCTCACACTGTGGCATCTGAGAGAAAAAACTCCTCAGATTGAATATGTGCTGTGCTTTTTACAATGTGAGCAATACAAAATAGTTAAGTCAACTGAAGAAGAAGTCTTTTTTTTCTTGTTGTTTTTTTAACAGCTGACGTGAAACAGAGATATCATTTTAGACCTTGGCCAATGCATCAACTTCACTTTTAGCTCTCAGTGGAGATCCGGAGGTAGGCTGTGCTCTTTCCAAACACCCAGTGAGCTGCCAGCACAGTGCTACAGGGGTGGTCTCTAGGGAGAGTGGGGAGGGGCTCCGACACGAGGCAGGTGGAGCGTAGCCTGCCTATCTCCTGCTCCCGGCTGTTTCATCTGAGCAGCGAGCCCCCCGTCAATACGCGAACCCACAGCCCCTCGGCGTGATCGGTTATGAATACCCTGTCAAAAGTGGTTGGTGAAAGGATGTAAATATTCTATTGATGCTCCCACTATTGATTTGTTCCCTGACCCATCGTATCATGGCCAATGGCAGGTTTCCAACAGAATGAAGCACTTCCTCTGAGAGTCACTGACTCACAGAGGCTGAGCAGGTGGGTAGAGAGATAGAGAGGAGGACAAGAGGGATGTAAAGAGTGAGGGAAACAGTGTGAACGTCAGACTTGGTGAAGAGAGGGCTACTATATGCAAACAGCTAAAGAGAGGAGTATGGAGTGTTGAGAGTGAGGGGGAGATCCAGACATCAGTGGAGCAGAGACGGCCTGACCGACCGGTCCGTGATCAGTGGCAGAATGGATCGAACTCAGAGATGATGCTGACAGCAGAGCTTCACAGGTCCTTCAGACGACCGCAGCCAAGTGAGCCGAGGCCCGTCATTATTCACTCTCACATTCAGAAGAATGCAACCAGCAATCTCACATAGCAGCACAGCAAGATCTCAGCTTTTTGGACACAATCATACTATTAGGAATGCCCTGGCTTGGCCTCGTGGTTCTTTCCAGGTGATGGATTGAAAAATGAAATAATAGAACAATCTCGATAACTCCAGGACATTCAGATGGCGTGAAGATGCAGAATCCGAGGGAAAGAGTTCATGACAGTCGACTCAGCTGGAGAAGCGTGATAACTAAGAACGTTACTAACATATATGAATTGTAAAGTTTTATTTTTTCCTCAATTTCTCAAGTCTTCAGTCCTCTTGCTGCTTCCAGTCACACTCTATATTAACATTGGTCCTTAACTTCAAAGTCTCTTGTGTATGCGTGTTTTTTTTCCGTATTTTTCCTCATGATCATCCAGTGTTTAGTGCTTCTAAGAAAAATAGCTGGTCCTTCAGAAGAGTCTGTGTATCTCTATTTCTTAAATGGAGCTAATCTACTAAAATTCTGCCAGAAAGGAGCCTGGCCTCTTTTGGATTGACTGAATTCAAAAACCTCTCCTTGTGCCATGTCCTCCGTTACCTCATACTGCCCCGCACTGAGGGGGTCCTGCGGGGGTGGGTATGAGGGGGGCGTGCACCTGTTTACACCTAGGAAGGCAGGTGCAAAAAGAGCAAGAAAGGGGTGCAAGGGAGTTGGGGGAAAAGGAGGCAGCGCAGGGCATAAAGCGAAAGAGAAAAAAGCAGGGGAGGTGGATAACAAAACAGGAAACATTGTCAGTAATGTATCTGAAACAGACACAACACCACAACACCAAGTCATGCTTCCAAAGAAAGCAGGCACAAAGACATACAAAATGAGCCTTCTGTGTTAACATTCCTGCATATTAAACCTGAGATATGATACAATATGATCATATGATGACAGCTGAATTGGTAGAAACATGGAATTCAGCTCTAGCAATGACACAAGGGAGACTAAAGATGCTATTCAATCAAACTCTGTAGCAGGCAAACAAGAGAACCCACGGATTACGTCTGATACAATGATGAAAACCAGGCATTTGGACGAGGGACATTGTTCTTCCATGTTTGTTGACAGTGCGTTTGTTTGAATAGCACCCTCGACACTCGAGAACAAAAATAGAGCCAACAAAAAGCCGTTAATATGCATTTAACTACAGTCTACAATGTCATTTAGCTACAGTCTACAAGCATCACAAACTATGCTAGTGCAATTAAAAATTAGATACAATCAATATTTGGAGATGAAATATTCAAAAGTTGCCATGGCATCTTGGAACAGAAATGCAAAGATGAGAAACAGTGTGTTTTGTTACGGCTATTTTGCCAAACACTGTTTTTAGCAGTTAGAAGGGTTTGATCTGTTTGTGTTAGTGGAACCTGTTTATCTTGGATCAGTCAAGATATAATGCTTGTAAACAGATTGGACTGTGACTGCATGCTCCAATGCCAACGTTAATCACAACGCCTCCCAATGCTGCTTAGCAGTTGCCATGGCATCTTATTGTGCTAGCTCTAAGGAGAACTCTAATGCATATACCTTTATCATTTTCAAACCATGTCCATACAACATGGCCCTCTTTCTCAAGATGAAATCTATAAATGAATCTGAAATTCAAGAGAGTACTTCACCTTGTGCCAGCCATGTACACATACAGCACTTAGAAACACACAACATTTACTTCTGACAGACATCTACAGGGATCCTAACGTCAGAGAGAACATTCCAGCAGTGGTTAATTACTACCTTAATGGATGGTCATGCTTATAGTGAAACTGGCAATAGCAAGAACATCAGTAATGGTCAATGTACAAACATCTAGCCTGGCACTAAAAATGGCTAAAACTTAAAGGATGATGCCAGCAGTTTTACACATGTGGGTCCCCTGTCTGGTGCTTCGTCAGGAGCTAGCATTCTTGAATAACTTGTTTGACATGTTTTCCTTTTACTGAGATAGGCGGTAGCTGTTGGTGGTTGGGAGTATTTAGAGTGGCTTGAAAACCAAACTTTTAAAATCACATAATAGGAATAGGTAACATGATTACTCTGATGTTTCTGCCTAATTACTTCTGGTGGTTGCATTTATGCTTAAAAAATCCTAAAAGTGGTGTTGATTTGTGAAGATTATCTTCCTGAACAAAATGTGCAAGTACCATAAACTTATGTTTGCCACAGAGCTCATTGTCTGTAATAATTGAAAATTAAAAATCCCATAAGCTTTATGTCAAGGGAACAAGGGCAATGCTAATTTCTAAGTTAGTCTACAAAGATCAGTCATCCCTGGCACTCCCTATCAGCATCCCTGTTAACATCAGTTGTCATGAATTTCGGATGCATCTTGCTAACAAAACTTAGCTGAAAGCTTAGCTGCACTCTCTCATCTAAACATGGTCACTTCTGGCTCCAAAAATCAAAAGATAGCGATGTCCAAAATGCCAAATCAAAAGCTTCACAGAGGGTAATCCACAAACCACTAGGCGATGTCAGGGTGGCTACGTCCACTTCTTTTATAAAGTCTATAAATATACAATTTGAATGCTGTAATAAAACAAAAATTGACCACAAATTACACATGCACACATGAGAAGTAACCCAAAAGATTGATTTTTGTTTAGAACATACTGTGACAATCTGAATGTAAACAGAAGTAATAAGCACCAACAACCACCCTAACTCAGTAAAAGAAAAAATGCAAACAGTCGTCTGAGGCATTACGTTTTTTAAGACAAGCGTGACACAGGACCCACATGCCATGAACACTGGCATCGCCCTTTAAACTGAATACTTCATGCAAACAGCCCTCTGTCTTTTCATTGATGCTTAACAGCTGCTTTAACTCTTATCAGGTCATCCTTGTGTATGTGCTGACAAACATTTAATTCAACGAAAAAATATTGAAAGTCATAAAGCGAGAAGACATGAATCCACGTGACATTTCTAGCTTACTTAGTACACAGTCTAGGTCCATTCAGAAACAAAGTAGGCGTGTTTAAGAAACGGTGTAGAAAGTAAAAAAAGAGAGCAGGTTAAAGGAAGAGTAAACAGCGATGAGAAGACAGAGCACACCAGCGAGGAAAAGAAAAGGAAAATCACCTGATATCTTCTTGTTGCCTCACCTTTCTGTTTGGTCACCTTTCTCACTGTCATGGCCGCCTGTCGCTTCTGATACTCAGAGATCTCAAAACCTAAACACCAAACAGGATTGTATGTTTTATAAATGTTCCACTTGACCGACATGATGCCTTTTACTATGACTTAAAACAGCTATGAAGTGTTGAGGTTTTCACATTAAAAGGTGCAATATGTCAGAATTGGCCACCTGTGTAACCCATACTTAAAACAAATACAAGGCAGCATATTACTAGAGCAACTACTACCTTGTGCCAACTGTTGCTGCTGTTAGCTAGTTAGCTCAGTTAGCCCAGCAGCTAATGGTATGGACTAGGAGCTTGGGGACCAGTTTTGGTGTTTACACAGCTGGTTAGCATGCTAACTTAAATCTCTGTAATAAAATACATACACCTGATAATGTCAAAACTGTTATTTATGTTTTCAACTAAAATTCTTACATATTGCACATTTAAAGTCACAGTACAAAACCTACTAAAAGACACTGGGTGGGTGAATATGGTAAAAATTACCATGATATTTCCCCAGATGAGCAAATGAGTCATTATCTAATGATACACTAATTAATATTAATTTCCAGTATTGAAATCTGAAAACTGGATCAAATCAGGTTCAAAATTCTTGTTACATTTTCTTGTAATCATAAATCAGTAAATACTGTCAACAGCCATAAAAAAACTTTTATAAATCAGGCTATGAATGATATATGAACAAAACCCCTGAATAGAATCAATCCTTCAAAATAAAGATATGCACCACTACTGAAGTGGAGATTTCTGGCTCAAAGTATAAGAAAATAACTCATTTTGAGAAAATGGCTTTTAAAGATATGTACTCTCAGGATTCCATACAATTTTGACAAAAAATAAGACACAACAAGTGATAAGGGTTAAAAAATAAATATCAGCATGACACTTCCCAAGTTCATTACTTACATTAAGACAATTATTACCTCATCTTTGAATATGTAAATTAGGCATAACCTGATTAAATATTCAGAACTTCCAGAAAATAAGTCTGACTTAAATGTGTATTTTGGATTTTTTCTTTCCATCAATCAGAAAGAATAGCTCTCAAAATTGGCCAACGCATGGAAAAACAATGTTTTGCCTGTCAAGGCATTAATGTGCCCTAACTTCTTGTCCATGTGGCATGATCCAGCGAGGAAGAGCTAAGGTCTGATTGTCTCACTCACTTTATTGCTTCAATGTAATGCACTTTTCACGGGAAATTCATGTTTAGTACCCAAAAAAGTCACTGTGTGGTGTGCTGCAGTAAAGATGTAACTGAAGCTCTATTGCCCATTGTGAATGAAACTAATGCTTTCCAAACAGGGAGGTGCGCGACTAACCGATTTTCTCATCCTCCTGCACCATCTTCCTCTCCTCGTGGAAGGCCCTGAGCCAGCGGATCTTCTCCTCTGGCTTCTTGGCCAGGAAGATGTGGATCTCCTCGCTGTCTTTGTTGCACAATTTGAAGGCGTTCTTCACACTGACGTTGAAGTCATCGTCACGGCCGTCTATGGCGTCCCGCACCTCATAGCGATCCATGTCGATGCGGCCCTTATAGTACAGAATGTCCCGGCGTATCAGATCCTGGGGAGGAGGAGGAAAGGTCTGTTTGTTAATGTGTGCGCGCGTGTGCTGAACCTTAGAGGTGTCAACAAGCATCCTTCCCTCGGTATCCTGAGAGTCTGTCTTATGCAACCCTTTCCATCTGCTGCCCAAACATACAAACACCTTCCAAACACATTGCTGAATGCCAAGTTTCTCTGCGAATGTGATTGAGACTTGATATCGCAAATTGTAGAAAACACTATTTCAACAATGGCAACTACTCCAGTCTAATTTAATGCACAACCACACAACAACATTGGAATAAATCCCATCTCTGTGATGCTTATAATGGTGAGTTTTTGACGACAGTTTGCTTCAGTTTATCCAACTCTTGTAATTTTTGAGAGTATTGTTTGCAGTTAATCACTGTGAAAGTGTGCATAATGTGTCCACCCAAGATGTCTTGATAAAACTTGTTCTGTCCAACCAACAGTCCAAAACTCATTGATATCTTCAATACCATGCAACAAAATTTAATACAAGAAAAAACTTCAGAGAATGACAAAACAACAAACCATCTCCCTAAGCTGTGTAGTGCAGAATATATGATAAAAGTAGTAAGAAAATTGAATACAATGGTTACTGAAGAATAAAAAAGATACCAAAGAATAAAACTGATACTAAGAATAAAATAGGCATTAAAGGGATTTGACTATTTTGGACAATGAAATGTCAGAAAAAGTGCAAACCACAATTCACAAAAGCCAAAAACTTCAAAACTCTTTTGATTGTTTTGTCAGACCAACAGTTAAAAATCCAATATTAGGTATACTACAACATAAGATTAAAAAGAGAAACAAATCATGATTTAAATTGATAAATTAATGAGCAAAATAGGCAATTAGTTTTCTGAAAATCGACTATTTGTTCCAGCTCTATAGCAGCTCATGATCCACGAGCAACCTTAACCTATGTTACTTGAAGAATTTGCAGGAATGAGACGGCCACATAAAAAAAAAAAAAAATCTTCATCGTGACTGTTGCCTTGGGACCAAAGAACATCCAGTCCCAATATGAGGTCAAGGAAGGTAAAAAGCAGAAAATGAAGAACAGGCATCTTTTAATAAGCGTGCAGAGACCAATCTGCATCTCCTGATAAGGAAGAGATGAGAAGAAAAGATGGGAGGCAACATGCAACGTGTTACTAACACACCCTGAGGGCTGCCATTACACATGTTGTACTAAGGATGCTTGATAAGGATATACAGAACAAAGGCTTGAATTTATAATTCAGCTTGTCTTTGAGCAGAATTTACTGAGTGGACCAGAACAGCTAACAAACCAGGTGATCTGCAGAGTTCATTTCTGGTGGCTGTTAGTTTTTTCTGTCTGTGTTATTCTGTGTAATGAAATTGAAATTAATATTTGTCTCTGTGTACACATTTGTGCGATGGCGCAGTTATTCAGCCCTTGTGTGTTTGCATGAAAGTGTCTTTCTGCATTTGTGTCTGTGTCTGTGTGTGCATGTACTGTAGTGTAGAGTGTAGCCAAGCGTGAACATCCGTCTGACAGGAGAGCACAGCCTCGGTGCATCGGAGCCCAAACTACCACAGCTCCATTTTGTGAAAGGTGCTGAGCATTTGAACGCATCTTCACTAGGGGCTGGTGTGTCTCATATAGGGCATTATGTAATCTATTTGCAGCTCTCGAGTAAGGTTGAAGAAGAAGTCACATTGTCTTCAAGCATCTCCGCCACCAGCCACGTGATACACAACTTTGAAGAACACAGACTGAGGGTATGTTTTAGCTTATCAGCAGGCTTTCAGCTGACAAAGTCATCAAAAAAAAAAGGAAGAATGTGAACAAAAAGACAGCGAGAGAGCCTACCTTCTTACAGAGGACCAGCTGGTGATCAAAGAGGAAGAAGACTCGCTGCTGGCTACGTCCGTACGGCTGATAGATCCATGACAACTCCCCAGTGTAGATGAGCTCCGAGCTCCTGTCCAAGATATCATCCCCCTAGACACACACACACAAGAACACACATACGCAATTTATAAATGAAGAAGATACTTAAAAGACAGAACTATGTAACTGATGCTACTGCCAAAAGCTTGACTTCACTAATTCTACACATACAGTAAAGATCAGTGGTGATTAGCAGTTCTAATGTATTCTGTGGGTCTGAAGGCGCTTTATCAAGTCTAAATGTACCCCAATGATGTCATAGTGATGTCGTCAGGTGTACCTCAATTTTTTATATTATATTATTATATGCAATGAAAGCACATGGGCTTTTTTTTTAGAGTTTGCAACTTTCCATTTTTTCCTTGTTGAATTACAGGTCACTCTTTATGTTACCTAGCCGTTAGCTGATGTTTACTAGTGAGCCACAGTAACATAAAACCAGTGTCAGTGAGAGAAGCTCTCAATGCAATGCAGTGGTCCTCAGCTGGCAGGATGATAGTGTGTTTGTTAGCAGAGTGACAGGACTACTTAAAATTGAGAGAAGTAATTTTAAACAGCTTAAAAGTCTTTTTTTGTTTTGTTAAAAAGACGTGAGGAATTCAAGCAGTTACTTAAAGTCCAACTCCAGTGTATTTTGGTATTTTTATGATATTTCATATCTTCTGAGTCCTTCCCTGACAATGTTGATGAGCCACACTTTGCGCTAAATATTTCTTTATAAATAACTTAATTTTGTGCTCAAAGTGACAAATGTTAGCTGTTCTCTAAAATGGAATGTATTGCTATACTGTAATCTAGGAGTCATGTGTAATCCTCCAAGCTTGGCGTATATGGTTTATAAATGATCTAGTAGCAGTAAATGTACAGTACAGGTTACATTTTTCCCAGGAATAAACTCTGCAACTCCTCAATCCAAGAAGAACTTATGTTTGAACTTTTGCTATACCTGCTAATATTCATTAATTCCGTTAGCTTATCCATGCTAAAATCGATGCTATCGCTTATCCATGCTAGTGATAGAACCGAAGTCTGGTTCCGATGGTAATGGATTACGTACAACTATTAAGAACACCCCCATTCTTTGTTTGAGAAAGAACATTGACCATTACACAGGAACAAACACTGACTGCAGTGCGGATGTAAGGAATTTTATGTGCATGCACAAACACAAAATGTAATGTTTTTACCAAGTAAACGACTGGCGTTGTAAAACTGTCTACATTTAGTGACATATTTATAGAGTAAAATGTAAGTTCGTTCATCTCTAGGAAGAGTCTGTGACTTAACAGATGGACTAAACAGACCAGAGCAGATTTTGCCGGTAAAACAACATCAGATGCTCAGTAATTACTCCACAGTCTAACACATACACATACCTCCCAGTCCAGAACAGAAGCTTGCCACTGGGCGATCTTGTCAATGTTCTCCAGCCTCCTCTTCCTCTCGTTGATCTGCTGAGTGACGTTCCGCATTACTGCCAGCGCTGCTGCCACGTATCGATAGTCACTATGGACACAGTGCACACATAATTACTCCTGGGGTGTTAAAGGGAGAAGTTATAGCTCTTGGATATCGGCCACCTTTAAAGAAGACATGTAATGTTGCAGTAGTGAATGATACAGAGTGGCCTATTAAAGGACGAGGGTTATAAACTCAAGTAACAGCAGTCTGCTGGAGCACAGTCAAAATAACACAGTGCTATTTAATTCTAATCAGCCACTTTCTCTCTCCACAGTTAACTCTGACTGCGTCTATGCTAACTGAGCTGGATTTATCCCTCTGGCTTAGATGTGCTACAGATCCAATCCTCACTTTGGAAGATAATGCTTGTGTGTGTGACAGCGCTGCGAGTGTGTGTGACAGAGAGAAGGCCTATATCTGGCAGATTCTCCACAGCTCCTAACAGTCAAACACTGTGATCTGGCAGGCAGAGCTGGCAGAGCTGGCACCTGTCCCTCTCTGGCTGAGAACGCATGGTTTGTGAATGACCTGGAGCTGGCTGAGAGACGCTGAATCACTTACACCATGTTTCTGTGGGTTTGCACGCATGAGTTTGCACATCTGGATGCTCGTGTTATGAGAGAGATCATCTGCAAATGTTTAGATTGTGTACTGCACTTCTGTGCTGTGCGTACAGTGTGTGTGGAGAATGTTGATGCTTGTGCATGTGCCAGCAAATGCCCAAATCCATATTTAATCTGCAGATCTATTTATATCGAGAGTTCTATGCAGTGATCCTATGGCCATGTATTGAAATGAAAATGATCGACTGTGAATACAGTACTGTAATATGCTCTTTTAATAAAACTGAGATTCCTTGATTAAATGTTTTCCTCTAACATTCACAGAAAGCTGGTAAAACAGTGCAAAACAACATTTGTTTCAGTTCATACGTTGATAATCACCACTTCAGTAGAATAAACCCGACACCTGCAAATGCTGAATTGCAACATAATGCATCTGGAGCACAACGATGCATCAGTAATGTCTCCTTTTTAGAAACAAATGGGCCACCATCAGAAAGCGACACAATCAGCAGATTAAACGTGACCTTGGCCAAAGCGTGCAGTACCTGTGCTCCTGCGCGGTGTATTTGAGAAGCTCAGCCAACTGGAGCGGATATTTGCAGATTTTCTGGACAGGAGTGAGCAAGAAGCCGTCTATGGCGATGTCGATCATTTGCTGGAGGAGGCGACAGGCCTCGAAGAAGTGCTGGTACCTGCCATCCCTCATCAGTTTGCTCAGCTCCATACAGGCATCCAAGTGGTTGTTACAGTATTCTGAATAGATCCAAAAACCATCTTGCTGTAGAAGTTAAGAAGTAGAAAGACGCATGATGAGAGAGGAAAACATCTTTTAAATAAAACATTCTGCGTACAAAAGCTCTGGTTGCTAAAATTTTTATAAGAGCTGTTTCCTCAAGATCATGACTTAATTATCTCATTATCTTGAGATAAACCGTTTGCTGGTGACTTAATTATCTCCACAGCTTAACTATAAAGTCAAGATAACAAGATAATTGATCAGATAAAAGTTCTGATCTTGAGATAAGATGTTTAACAAAATTATTAGCAAATATGGCTGCACTCAGATGGACAGCAAGTACGAGTTTGATTTGTTGTGAGTGTTTAAAAAAGGGCTATTAAAAGAATAACAGGACTAAAAGGGTAAACACTATCACATCTCACATGTTCTAAAAAGCATGGTCCGATTTCAGAGAGGTGTGGTTCCTCTGTGTTGTACTGTTTCTCCAAGTCTCTGACAAAGCCCATCTGGAAGCGGTAGATGTCCTCGATGTTCCCAAAGATGACCTTCAGCTGGTCGTCATTGAACATGTCCACACGCTTCCTGCACTGGCGCAGGTATCCCTGCAACAATATGGGTTACAACTTTCGTGAGGCTTTCAGGGGAGATACAGTTTAACTGGTAGGTCCTGGATTGTGACATGGCTGCGAGGCTGTGAGTCAGAAAACGCTCCAGAAAAAGCCTTAGCATGCTTCATCTCAATACTATTTTGGCTAATTCTTTGTAATAAACATGTGAAGTCATTCCTTAAATATAATTTACTGGGATCAAAATGAACTATGACTCCTTAGAAGCTTAGAAGCTGTGCAGTCAGAGACAATTTTGTCTAGGTCGAACTGTGGCCCCAATTTGTCTGTTCAATTCTTGTGGTTAATTAAATGCCCTGAAGCTTTGGCACATTGGGAAAAGATTTGCAGTAAGAGGTAGGTTTTTTGCTATTACACACTCCACTACCCAGAATTCTCTCTTTTGAAATACAAATGCTAGGCCTTTATGTTTTGTTTTAATTCATCTTCAATACAAATAATCAAAAATGAGATTAAAACAAATTCTTATATATCTCTTTCCAAAATAATAAGATAAAAAACAAATGATTGTATATATATTTTGTATTTTACATTAAGATGGGAAGCTTCTTTCACCGCACAGCCACTAACAGCCATGTGTTCCCTGAAGAACCAGGAAAATATCAACAGCTTAGTGACATTTTGACTTCATGTGTGCAGGCACTCCACGGCAATTCTTTCCTCTAGTAAGCTTCCCTAAATCCTTAAAGCCTTTACTTTTACCTTCTTGTAACACACAGTTTAAAAACAGCTCTGACAAAGTATGAAACTCACCTTTGACTGTTTTCTCCATATCTGCTTTTGCAAACAAAAATAGCTATTTACTCTTCTTGCCTGTGCATGTTTATGGCAAGGTGTAAAAACTGGGCTCTCTGGAAGTGAGCATGTGAAATTTAAGCTCTACTGCAACATTTGTGGAAGTATGTACTGTAGATAAGCCAGAATATGCACAATAAAACCTTGCCCACCTAAAATACTGATACAAAGGTATAGAATTACTCATTCTTATTACAACTAACTTGTTTTTTTGTGATTTTTTGTGAGATAAATATGGAACAGTGATCCATTAAAACTATGTTATGTTTTCTATCATATATATAAAACAAAATGGAGCTAGGGGGTTATGATTGTTAATCTTAATGGAGGGTCATCAGTTCACATTAACATAATCTAACAATTATTTTCTATTCCCATAGATATTTGTTCTTTTGAACCAATTATCATGTGGCACGGCTTCCTCTTGACTTCTTGATTTTAATATCAAGACTGCGACAGAAATGCAAGGATAAAACGGTTCAGTGTTTAACAATATGAAACTGAATAAATCCTGTGTCTGTGCTGTACATGCATACATGTTTTAGGCTACACAGTGGACTAGCACTGCGCCATGTAAGACCAGGCCTTTTACATGCTAAGCTATAGAAATTCACATTTAACATTAAAAAAAGAAAGACTTGTCAAAGATCCCATCCATGCATGTACTGATGCATGCATAACAATTATCTAATGTGTCTGACATGTTTTTTCCATAAAAAGGGTAAAATTACATCGTTAAAAAAAGTATTTGTCATTTGACAATTATAACTACTGAACACAAGGTGTCTTCTACTTCCCTTTAAAGTCCATTGTTAGTACTGTATGTGCAATAGAGGCTTCAAGTTTCCACACCGCACTTGTCTATGCTAAATATTGGTCCAGGATTGGCTTCCAAACTGTAGTGATATCACAAATAATGCTCATAGCCCCGCCTCTTAAAAACAGATTTTCAGTGAGCACAGATTTTCACTATATGATAATCGTGGCCAAACAAATTCACAATAAGGATATTACTGTGATATCGACAGTAACTTGAAAAAAAAAATGCTAGCAATCAAATCTATCTTTAACTTTGTTGTTTTGTCTCTTTTTTGGCAAATAAAATACCCTCAAAATATGAGTGTAGGGAGGTGGAGAGAGAGTCTGTAACCATAGATGAGGAAAAAAGAAATTACTATCAACGACTCAATTGCTGGTGAAAAGGCAAACAGTTGAACTTATTAAAAAAGATGCACCAGGCCCAACATCATCCCTGGACTATTCATACGATATTATCATATGTGCATTATGAACACAATATCAACATTTAATTTCTTAATATCACGGTTGTCATGAATATCGCAATATTGCAACACCCCTAAATGAGCACAGAGAACATTTACACTTTAAGTGTTGAATGTGTTCAAAGCTCAAGCATTCAACTGGAGGAAAAAGGAAAAAAGACATTTCTGACTGAGGGGGGACTTACTTACTAATATATTTAAATTTATGATTTTAATAATAGGTCAAGATATTGTATTTAAATTTGAATTTGGGTGTGTCATGATTTGAGTCTTCATAAAAGGCTTGCCATCCTTAAAATGTAACAACTGGCAAGGCATTTGTTTAATTTTATTAGGTGTGAATTCTAGTTTGTCACGTCGCCATGATTCATAATATAATGACAAATTTAATCTGGACTGGATCACTCCAAGTGTGTCAGCTGCCACTGTGTGTTTTCATTTCTAACAGAAAGAGAATTATTTTTGGACTGTATTGAAATAAACAGAAAAAATACTGCATGTTTTGAATGAAAGTGTGAATGTGGGAGTGTTAAGAATCATGGACCCTTGTGTGGCATTAAAGGGGCTGCTT
Organism: Pagrus major; assembly: GCF_040436345.1. NCBI lineage: Eukaryota > Metazoa > Chordata > Actinopteri > Spariformes > Sparidae > Pagrus > Pagrus major. Next base: position 19,146,378 of record NC_133232.1, on the reverse strand, counting down.
GTTCTCTCCTACACGTTTCAGTTCATTCAGTTCTTCACCGTTACTTTTCTCACGGTCTCTTTGGTATCAAAGCATGCCCTGGAGCATTAGAGTGTACGTATGTACTGTATGTGTGTGCACGTGTTTAGTACCTCACAGATGTCCTTGAGGTGTTTGATGTAGTGTCTCTCTGTGCTCATGATCTCATTGATGACGTTGGCTCTCATCTGGTCTCTGTTCTGAAGGGGCGAGCCCAGACACAGGCAGTCATTGGTCGGGTCCAGGTGCCCGTTCTGTACCTCGCTGGTTCCCTCGGCTGGCTCCGCTCCTCCGTCCTCCTGGTTCACCCACAGCTGAATGCAGAACACATTCACACACATAGAGCCACACACACGTGAACTTAAATAAGAAATGTGCTCAGCTTAGTGGTAAGTGAATAAAGCTGATGAAGAGAGTATTAGTAAGCAGATACATTTAGGTTTTCACGTCACAAAATCTTTGGTACTACTCACTCCTCATGAACATGAATGCACACAGCACACACACATCACATACATGAACACACATCTCACACACACAGAGCTTCATTTAGAGGGTCTCTGGTAGTTTGGACAGAGAGTGAGACTGTTGGTCCTTCAGGTCAGAGAGGGGAGAGACAAACTGCCAAACACTCCAGAGTTTTAAAAAAGCCTCTTTCTGAGACTGGTGCCCAGAGGATATTCAATGCCCAACTTCGGCCCTGTGTGTGACTCAAATAAATCTCCCCCCTGCACATATGCATGCACATACACTCGCACACAACCTCACAATTTCCTCACACATGCACCGACACAAACACGCACACGACCACACACAGATCCACACACATAGCATATTCCACTCTTGCTCATAGAAAGGGCCAAGTGAGCGTGGTTTCAGATGTCCAGCAGCCAACACCTGATGACACACAGTTTGCCAAGAGAACATCAAAGAACCGACGGGTAGAATGCCAAACACAAGATGAGAAATGCAGCGCCACAGACAAGCAGAGTGACGGGTGGTAGAGCACTGACTGCAGACGAGAACTACTAGCGCAGCATTAAGACTGAGAATTAGTCAGAGTCAATAGTAAATAGAGTGCTGAAAAAAATATCAATATTTAAAATAGAAACAAGCATGACGTGATTCCAAAATCCATCTTATTCTATATGAATCCATTTGTAGCGTTTTGACTACAGGCCGTTAAGAAGACATTTAGTTTTTTACTTTTGACTCATCAGTTCTGTTTTACTTTTGACTCATCAGTTCTGCCTCTCTATCGACCCCGTTGAGGATGATGTGAGAACGCCATGGGAACGTTAATGTTTGGTAATGTCGAGGGAACGTTGTGTGGACAGACTGGAGCGGGCGGGCGGGTGGGCGGGCGGGCAGGCTGGATGGGTAGATGAAGCTGGGAAAAAAAACGCACCTTTGACGTGGTGTTTTGGAACCGTGGAGTTGCTATGGGGTTGATATAGAAAACCTGTTTTGTTTGGGGCTGAGGAGGGTGGGGTTCCACCTTGGAGAGAGAGAATGACAGAACAGAGAGATACTTTTTGGTCGACAGTCAGTCAGCCTGTCTGCCCTGCCCTCTCAGGAGTGAATATGGAAGGGTGGAGAGGTGGGGATGGCCATGAAGAGTGTGTGGAGGGCGGGGGAAGAGGGGAGTGCTCTGCTGTGGAACAAGGATGCTAATTCTTCCCTCAATAATAAAGTCAAAGAATTACAAAATAACATACAGTTGTTTCATCAGACCTTTGTGTTGGAATTTAGTTGAGCTCACATGTGGGTGAGATTACATAATGGCGATGTAAAGTGAGGACGTTGTAAATTTAAGTGGTTTTCAAGGGTAGGAGTTGAAGGTGATGCCACACTAAAAAAGGGGTTCATCAGCATCTTTGTTTCGTTGTCCCTGAACACCCGATAAAGGCACTTAGCTAGCTGTTCTCTGATCTCTTGAGTGTTATGTATTATTCAAATACAGTATTATTCAACCGTGTGGAGCAAGCATATCATTGTGTGTGCTTTGAGTATATAAAAAAGACTTGTACATGTGCACCTTCCTCTGGGTATTTATTAGCGTTTGTGCATATGTTCATGTGCCTCCATTTCTGTGTGTGTGGGTGTGTGTTGTGTCTATGGTCGCTGGCCAGCCATGGCTGCAGCTAACTCACCCGTACAAAGCTGGCAGGGAACCATCCTTCCTCCTCATCAATCTGGCCCCACCACCAGTCCTTGTTGGAGGCGTCCAGCACCTTGATGACGTCACCGGCCTTAAACGCCAACTCCCGGTCCGCCATGGTCACATGGTCCCATACCGCCTCAGCGTTGACGATTGAACCTCCACTTATCAACTGGAGAAATCGGAGGGAAAGACACAGGCTGTATCTTATGCTTTTACTCTCATCACATGCAGCCACTGACACAGCATGGACAGCACTGCAGACACAAACCAATAAATGTGGATCCATGTGATCTAAAACAGCATAGAAATCAAATTTGAAAAGTGATTGTAATTCAGTACTCAGCCTCATTTTGGCCTCAATTTGTGTGTGAATCCTTGTTGTTAAACCCACTCAGATTACTAATGGATGCAAATACACACCCTCAAAGCCAGGGCCCACTGGCAGCTTAGGGATTGCAAATAGAACGACACAAAAGCCGACACAGACCACAGTACAACACAACAAAATACAACAAGACAAAAAAGGCAGAGCTATTAGTGGAGAAACAACACAGTGTTCAGAAGCACAGCACCAGTCTCCACGCAGGGACAGTAATTGGCCCATTATGACATTAGAATAATTACATGTGTTAATGTAATATAAATGCTGAGGAGCAAACGAATGTGAAGGGATAATCTCCCTTCCTTCATGCTGTCACCCGGGCTTGTTATTTTATCTGCAGCTTGAAACATGCAAGGATGACTCATCAAATCTTTTCTATTGATTTTAGCATCATGAATAAGTAATGTGGACATTATGCAGCACTGAAAGTAAACGCTTAAATTGTACAACTATGCTCATGCACGTGAGCAGACTGTTATTTTGTGTATATGCTTCATGGGCATGGCCTATAAGGGCACAGGATCGCTGTCAGGTGACCAGTATTCTTTCGGGGATTTGGAAAGGCTAAAGGTTGTTCTCATTAAAGGACAAGAGACAGCGGACAATGTTCTAGGGAAGGACCTGAGTGTGACATCATCCATCTACCAAGCAGCCTCACCATCCATCACACTGAGGACTTTGGTGCCTTGAGATGTGCACAAACACTCACAAACATACACACATGCAGCTGTACTTTTAGCTTCATATACATAAAAACTCCTGTATGCATCTGTGGCACAGCTCCAACTGTTTGTTCCAATTGCTCGCTCCAAAGTAGTGTTCATCAGCATTCTCCAGTCCAGAGCTAACCATGCATCCAGTCCCTGGGGCTGTGGGCAGAGCAGCCAGCGCTAACCAAGCCTGACAGGAGCTGCTTAGGCTCTAGGTAAGGAGTTATCAAAGGCCTAGAGACAGGGATGTCACGTTGATGGACGTTAAATTAATTATTTACTTGTATTAGGGCTTTAGCATATTAATACTGAGCTACTGTTATTTTCTAAATGGAACTAGTTCTGTTCTTTTTCTTTTTTTTTTACCAGTACTTGCCTCTTTTAAAATTAAATGCTTGGATGGGAAAACCTTTTGATATGCACCTCATCACTCTAGCACAAAAATGCTATTCCACCTATGTGCTGATGCAGTGCGTTTGTAAGAAATGTCCATGAGAATGAGCAGAGTGTGTGTGTGTGTCTGTGTTTGTTTGTTTGTGTTCAACTGGACCCCCCGTGAGGATTTAAGCTCTCAGACTCAGCAGCTATGATGCCCCTTCAACCTGTAGACAAGTCTACTTCCCTGATGGCTTACTGAGACAGCTATGGGGGATATAAGCCAACCAGGGCAGAGGAGTGAACACAAGGAGGGACATCCATGCCTGGAAGGGAGAGAGCAGCCGTCGTCATGGCGACAGATGAGGATGCTTCACTGGTATTGACAAGATGACAGGATGAGGCAAGGACACTTCAGGATGCACCAGAATATTTCCAAATTTAGGTGTGTGTGTGTGTCAAGAGTGACCAGTGAGTAAAAGCTACTCTGTTATTAAGATGACAAACCAATCAGATTAGAGAATCCAGTAACATGAGCAGTCCCATGTCTCCATGTCTCTGCTGGTTTTAAAATCAAAGATGCCATTGAGTAGGTTGATTAAAGCAGGTACCTCATAGGGCTGGGTGCTGGGGTAACAATAGCTCTAGCCTATATCTCAAAGCTCTCCACTACAGGAAAAGAGGAGGATTACCACAAAAACATGTGTCACGCTGCCATGGAAACAGGACCAATGAATAGTACTGAAAAAGGTTTTAAAAAATCATTGTTGATTCAGGAAAAGGAATTCGATTTGATCGTTCATTACACAAATGGATAGTTTTAAAAAAAACACACACACACGGGAATAGCCAGTGGCCAGAAAAGCCAAATCAGTTCTACTTGACCGTCAGTGTCTGACATCAGGACCTCTGCCTGAAACAGCACCCACAGAACAGATGAGCCTTGGCACTGAGGTCAGTCTTGCTTCTTGCTCCTTCACTGTAATGTCTGCTCGCCCTAATCCCCTCCCTCCCTCCCACCTCACCCTCCAACCCTACCTCCAGCACACCACTCCATTTTCAGCCCCATTCACTCCAAGCACAATCTCTTCAGTCCCCCATCAATCTGCTGTAATACAGGCAACAGACAGAGAGAAGCGAGGGAGAGAGACAGATAGAGATCCATTCACAGCCAATGTTCTTCCCTGCTTACTTTTCTCCTTCAACTCATCCCTCCATCTCCCTAATGAGATCAGCACTGCCCTCTCCAATACATTGCATCCTTTTTTCCCTCTACATGTCTGAATAAATTAAAAGCATTACATAATCAATCTCCCCAATTCCTGCCTTAGCACAACCTCATACCTAGCTTGATCAAATGGCACACAGTAAACACACAAACACAGAGAAGTCTTGCCACAACACTCATCATTACTTGGTTGTCTAGCAGCTGTAATGACCTATGTCATCATTATGGTTACACTGCAGTTACAACATCAAAGATCAGAGGGCGAAACAGCCGTCTTTAAACCGCAGAACCTGTATTTGGGTCAATGCAAATGAATGCAGAGGAGATCTATCCCCTATACGTTACACATGGACATGCATGACAATGCTTTCTGTTTCAGGTTCAGCACAGACATGAAGACTGACAAGGAAATATGTAATAATAGAAAGCCGATTCCCTCGCTTATATCATCTTTGCAGCACAACACATCAGCATTCACTGCACTGGCAGCTCCACTGCATTCCAACATCCTCCTCTATCTCTAGCCATAGCACATCTGCACCAAAGCACCTACAGCATCCCTGAGCAAACACACACACACAGACACACAGACACACGCCTTTAGCCAGCCTTACCATGTTTGTGGCATGTAACTGTTCAGAGAGTGTATGCATGGAGAAGTCCGGTTCATACAATCATGATAATTAAATCTCTTTTGGTAGCGGTCGAGGTGATGGTCCTCCGCAAGAGCTGAGCCTGCGATGTTGAGTAACAAGGTGCTGTATTCCAGAAAGAGGCTTCTCTTTCCGACGCACCGTGTGAGTCTCGCGGTCCGTCCTCCCTGTGTCTGCCAACCCTGTTATGTAATACACTTATACCCCGAGTCTGGGAGCCAATCAAAGATGCTCTGCCTAAAACCGGTGAGAGATACACACACATCCTCTCACACACACACGCTGTTGTCTCGCTCGCACACACCATCCGCACATTGACACTTCTGACTGCACAGCATTTAACAGAACTCTATTAGAAGGCACCTGCCCCCGGGGGGAATTGCAAATGTGTGAACGCTTGGGAAGTGTGCACGACTCTGATTCAAAGAGGAACTACAGATAACACCCACCAAGGCTGTCTCACACACACGTACACATGCAACTTAACATGCTCACATGCTTACATGTGAACACACGTGTAAGTAGCACTATGCTATCACTGTTAACCATTGCGGTGTACAAAACTGTGTTGCTATGTTTACAGTCCTGTGGGGGTCCCCGCTTGGAAGGATGCTTTACCACAGTGATGAAAACACCGGCCCACATGCCTCAGCATGTGATGGAGGTATCTGTGTTCATAATACATGGCCAGCCAAAAAATTCTCTCTACACCTACAGTACAACATTTGCCACTTAAGTAGACACACAGAAAACACTGCACTTAGCCATGAGTGTGTGAGAGCACATACAGCACCTTTAAAAAAAAAAAAACACACAAAAAAAAAACCCAGCCTGCCTACCATCCCTATTAATAGGACTGTCATGGACGGCTCTGGGATAGGCTTTTAGCATATCTATTTCTGACGTTCATTCAACATTCATGACACCTGCCTCCAATCCTTTATTAGATTATGCCACTGCATGTGGAAAAAAAAGAAAACGGCTATATTATCTCCATCTGACAGTCCCTTTCTCTTGTAAGATCTGTAAGAAACATGCACATATTCTAGTAATTATTTTATTAGTCTCTGTTAGTGAAATAACGTGTGGGCTTGAGAAACAGGTGCCACCCTGACATGTTGAAAACGGGAGAAATGTGAATATTGTGGGCTATGAAATGGGAGCTGAGTTTAGCTGCATCTAAAATGGGGGAAACCTGGAGTGACGGAGAGGCCCTCCTTTATTAGGCCTAGCCCTGCCTGCTATTGGTTACTGTTCAGCTGAGATTACAATGATCCTCTAGAGTCTGTGATCAACAGTACAAACCTCTCACTTGCACCGCTATTTGCAACAAATATCCCACTTGCTTCAGTGGAGAGATCACTGCTCAGCTATTAGCTGCCATATTGTGGATGTGGCTACAGTGGATCACAATAGCAAAACAAGTCCTGACGCAGCAGAAGGCTGCTGTTAAAAAAAGACCATCAGAATCATTTTTTCAAAAATCAAATTATTAGTGACTACATTGAATCCATGCGCATAATCCACAATATACAACATGGAGGAGAGAGGGAGATCGACGTAGGGAGGGGGGGACATGTTTATATGCGGGGGATATGAATTTCCAGTCACCACAGAAAAGGTAAGAGCATCACAGATCTGTATCCGCACAACTACGACCACCACCACACAACACTAGCTATCACAAACGGTGAGAGGACACAAGACATAACGAAGGATTGGGGAGGGGGGTAACAGAAAGACATTATGTTGTACCAACGTCATTCATTTCAACGCGTAGCCGTGATGGAGCGCCGGGTGTCCCCGCTCTCGACCAACGCGCACTGTCTTTCTCTCCTCTCCTGTGTGAAAGTGTGGTGCGCTGCGAACTGGGCCCCAAGCGCAGATCCATTAACGAGTACCGAGGATGAACATCAACAGCACGTTCACAAGCACCAGAACCGCGATCACCGTAAACACCGCGCACGTCTGGACATCCAAGGCCATGGCGCAGCGCTGCGGGCCGCTGCTGAGATGCGCTCTCAGTGACGGGCGGTATTCAGCTCTCCCGTCAAGACACGTCGCCTCAAGTGCGACCGAGAAATCCACCATTACAGTTAGGCAAGAAATGGAGAGAAAAGGATGCCCCTACGCCTCTTCACACTACGCGATGTAATTCATAAAGGCACGGGAAGAGATGCATCATCCTCACCATCATCATCGTCATCAGTCTGCACCGCGATTTCTCCCCGCTAGAGAACACCTGCCGGTGTTTCGCCTCTTCCCCTAAACCGACCGACTCTCAGGCCAATAGCTTCTCAAAGAAAACAAGAGAGAGGCTGTGCGCAGGCTGTTCGCAGCTGCCGAGCTGCCTTCCGGTGAGTGGGGACCGCAGAGAGATCGGCTGTGAGGCTGAGAGGCGGTCCTGTATTAATACTGATCAGCGCTCCGCTGCTAGACTACCGGCTTCAGCCATCACCTACAGTCGGGGGAGGGGCACAGCCGGCCCCTCGCTGACTACATCGACCACAGAGGCCAGAATCATAACCTCATTCATCTCCCACCCCATCTAAAAATATCACCGTGCCCTGGTGATTTATCATTTATCATTAACAGCCCCTGATGAAGGAGAATAAATGTCAGAATAATGGATGCACGTTCCTCAAAGTGATCACCATCTTGTAATTTTATTGGCATAACGTCAGCTTTGTCTGTGGCCACGCATCAATCAGATACAGTGTGCCCAGCTGATCTGATAATCAACAACATTTACACTCTGCATTACCCCTGGAGCACCACACGAACATCACTGATGCAAGCAGCAGGTATTTAAAGGTTCCATTCAAATCATAAGCAACTCTACATGATTCAAAAATGAGAGTTTCAATCTTTTAGTGGTTTCATCCTAAATAACTGCATTTTCTTGCATACATTTAAAAAAAGGCACCAAATTAAGTGATCGTATCACAACAGTAGGATTAGAAACATGTGATGCTATTTGAGAGGATCGAGGGACGTCACAGGAAAAGGTTTGGCACCCTCACATTATGTGCAGGAGCATATTTCCTGCTTCATTTAGTATTAAATAGTCTGTGATCAAATTCACAGTTTTTCTCATGTTAAAGAGAGTGTGATGCAGCCCAGTCTTCACACTCACAGGTCTTTCAAAAGAAAAAAAGTAATATTTTCATTGCAAATTATGCTGTATAATAACCTGTTTGCATCATTACGATTTACCTATACTGTAATGTTACACTTTGCAAGTACATTTTTATTTAAGGAAGCCTCCAATTTAGTATGACACTTCCATACATCTTTGAGACTTGCATTTGACAGACTAAATGGTGAATGGGCACAATCTACACTGGTAAATACCCACACCTTTTGAACTCCCAGTGTTGCTTTCTGTTAAAACATGTGTAATACCTAGGCCCAATGACATCATCAGGGGCATTTTATCAGACTTGATAAAACTCCTTTGCAGCCACACAAGATGTATATTTGTTTCCAGAGGCTGAGTATAGGGTACTCATGGGCATAACAATATATTCTTTTGAGTTTTTTTGTCACTGCCAATACTGAGATAATACCAATGTTACCCAATTAAATATCCAGTAAAAAATATGTTAAATATGTCTACCTTTTCTGAATGTATGACAACGGATCCGTTCCAGTTTATTTAAATTTATTTCTGTTTGTTAAGCAAAACATAACAAATCCCCCAAATCGACACTTGATTGCGCCCATACATGAGAGTAGGCATATGTCTCTTCCCTGTTGTGAGAATGACCATGGTAAGTCAAGTCCAGCATTTTTTTTACTTGCGAAGGACAGTGAAAGAAGAGATCTGTGGCCTCAGGTAATCCACAGATAGTATGAAAATAGCAAAGTGTGGGAACACAGTCAATACAGGTAAGTCTGTGGCAAAAAACTCCATCCTAAATTAGGTAATGATGTACCTGAGTAAAGGTAATGTCTGCCGATTGTGCCTGTAGATCAAAGAAAATGAGAAAAGACTCTTGTTGATGGTGGAACTAAAGTTCCTTCCATAAATCACCTGCTTTGAGAATAGAGTTTGGTTTAACTCTCTGTCTACTCTTAAGATAGTTAAAACAACCCATATTTTTTTCTAAAAAAGTTGGGACCCTGTGTATAACATGATTTACTGTACAAAGACAATACATTTTATGTTTCTTCTCTCAGCTCTTCTTGTGTAATAAACACCAGTAGCTATCAAAACAGGAGCAGTCTGTTTTTTTACACAGTAATGTAGTTGGTTTGCAGTAACATCACATTGGAAAGACGACCAAAACAGCAAAATGAGTCTTACTGACAAAAAAAGTCACCAACGTCAGTAATACATTACCTTGAGATTCAGAAAGGTAGTTGTGTATCAGTTTCGCAACCTCTGTAGGCGACCTCCTGTAGTTCCGCACACACCAGTGGAATCTTTTTAAGGAGACCTGCAGACATTTCCTGCAGTTTTTGTGGCGACCAAAACTGGCTATTTTTCGCAGGAAATTGGACCATCTGCGTCCGTGAACGTGGCAACCAAAACAGGTATTTTAAGCCAAACCATGATATTTTTCTAATTCTAACCAAGTGGTTTTTGTGCATAAGCACAGTGTTGTGACAAGAGAGAAACAGAAAGTTCAACCTACACAATTTTGCAACATAAATGAACGCTCAGTTTTAACCTATCTGCTGTTTTGCAGAAACATACTTAGCCAACATTTTGGTGATGTGTTGCAGCTAACTGGCTAGTACGTTCTGCTGGAACACTCAGGACTGCAGATATACTAAACCTTGTTATGATAAAGCAATGTTTGCCTCTGATTTTCACACCACTCTCACTAATATCATCACTTCTGATTGAGAATATGTCTGATAAAAAGTTGAAATGGCTCTGGCATTTTCAGCCCTTGGTCTTTTTGTTGCTGAAATCATGGATTGTCCAGCGACAGGCTCAGGGGCTTTCCCTTTCTTTTTCCATTTCTCGATTCTGATTCACTTAGCTAAACAGCCAATCATAGTGATTTTTCTCACCGACTGGCTCCACCACTGATTTAACATGCTCAGTCGGCCGAAAAGCTGTCGGCAAGGGCCAACAGCGCGAGACACACAGCAAAAACTAGGGCCACAGACACTCACAGATGGCCTGACATTGAGCGATAGTCGACCTTGTGTATGAGGGCCCTAAGAGAGAGTATACCCTCCCTCCCTGTTAGTCACCCCCAGTGTCTGACTGAGGATTTTGCCCTTGAGGTCGCACCCCTGTTAATTGATCTGAATGTGTAAAAATAGTGAAGCTCCTCTTTAATTGAGTAACATATTTAATAGCATAAGTGCTCATAACACTCTGAATATTGTAATTAGACTAGGCTCAAGTGTGTTTTAAGCATTTGTGGATACATTTTAATAATCATTATGTATGCTGATGTGAGCACACATGCACTCAAACCTGGATTTATACACTTAAAACATAGGTAGGGAAATGCATAATAGATTTAAACTGATTTGTGAGTGTGTCAACCTTATAACCACAGCCGAGGTGCCACTGAGCAGCTGGTTAACCACAAACTGCCCCAGTGGACCTGTGTAGTGTCCCATAAATCAGTATGTGGTTGCAGAGGCAACCTCCAGATGTGTAGGTGAGTAACTGAGTGAAAGGAGCAAGACACATTGGGGCTCAGAAAAGCTACTCTAAATAAATGAAAGTACATCAAAACACGGCTAACAGTTGAAACATGCACGGTTCCAAACCACAGCTAAAGGGTGTGTGTATCTACAGTCCTCCAAACTAAAAAAAAAACAAAACACTACAGTAATTTGTGGAACAGAAAAAGATATTCAGAGGCACTGAGGTGTGCCCAGTACTTATGGTGAATCTCATTTCCAGGCCCCCAAGAAAAGTGCTGTGCAGTAATGTGGCAATCATGTGACATGATTCCGAGCAGAGAAAGACATTATGTGGTACACGCACATACAAAAGAAATGACTGTTAAAATGGGTAACAATTTCCTGAGTGTCACACACATTCAAACTCCCCCCAATTGTCACATCCAATATAATTTTGGCCCAATATAATTTTAAAGGTCACGAATGAAGTCAAGCAATGACGTATGAAGAAATTATTCCCTTGAATAATTCAACCCAGCTTCATGGCAGGAAAAAGGTATCAAAATGTCAGTAGAAACTGCTCAAACCATCCCTTAGGCTGCCATTCCATATGCTCAATATGTTCCAAAGTGTCACATTTGCACCGGCATATGGCTAAATAAACACTTTGCAGTTGCTGCTAGCTTGGTTAGCTTTTAATGCTCAGGGCCAACATAAACAAGTTTAGTTGCAAGTTGATTCCTTTTGTCAAAAATATGACTGTTTGGAACATAACTGAGCATACGGATAGATACCAGGAAAGGGAGTTGTGCCTCAGGAGTGTTCTGAGAAGTTTCTGTGGGTGCTTGGGTCCACTGAAACCATTGTTAATCATTTTTGACTACAGCTGACACTTAGCATGTTTCAGAGCCACTTACAGGAGGTATTTGGTACTCAAAGTGTTGTTTTTGGGTGCAGTGTTTCTTTATGACTCTGTGTTGCAAGTGTTTTGAGTGACAGGACTCCAGCTCCCATCTGATGCACGTGTTTGCCATTGGCATGCACGTCGTCATTTCAGCCTCACATACTTAAGGTGAATACTGTATTACACATAAGCGCATCACCAGCCTGCAGCACTTGTCCTGGTGCCTCTCATTGTGGGCATATTAAGAAAACACCACATGATCATGAATGAATTCATGCATGGGAATCAGTTCAGTTCAGTCCCAGCACTCCCAATCCAGTCAGCACCAAGTCAACCATCCAACACGCACAGACACAAAAAGCCCTCTCCAAACTGCACTGTCTTCACATTCAGCTGAGAGCTTTAAGATGGATCAAAAGACCTCAGAATAAGTTTAAAAGAATAACACCAAAGGGGTGCACTATATCAGTATTTTTAGAGCCATAAATAATTTCCAGGCCACTTTCTGCACATACATGCTGATAAAAGCAAAGGTTCCTGAAAGCCAGGCTTTCAGTGAATTGCAGAGAGCTGTACGAGGCATCACAGCTGAGATATGACAACCGTCCTCAAACAAGCTTTTTTTTTTTTCCTGCTCTGTGCTTGTGTGTGTGCATGTGTGTGAAACGCAGAGTGAGCAGATTACATAAGCCTGCCCTACCTCTGTGGGCTCCCTCTCCAATCTCCCTGACATTTAGACAACAAAGGTCACATCTGAAAGTCTAAATCTGCACAGACACCAATGCTAATATACTCATACATTATACAAAAGAGAGGGACGGTTTGTAAAAACAGCTGAATGTTTCTCACAGCTGAGAATCACATGTTAAATATAGCTGGACTTAAACTTACTGTATGTGAATTATATTCACAACAAGTACAGTTGTTTTCAGGGCTGTCATTATTGTGAGGGATTTGTATTGCTACAGTATAAAGTCATATTCACATGGGATTAGCATTATCAGGGGAACTGCAGAGGTCGTCTGTGATCTTAATCTAGTACAAATCTGCTACGTCTGTAATTTGTAAAATTCTACCACAAATAACCTTCCATATTTCAGCAAACACAGAGGTCATGTGATTATATTAGGCCAGTGCAAAATGGGATCTCTGTGATTTTCTGTTGTCAGCCAACTTATCCTGTTCTTCGCTCAAAGTCCACTTTTTGGAAATATCCACTCAATGCATATGTTCATATTATTGTTTTGCTTCCACCAAACCTTTAAGTTTTTTGTGATGGAAATTGTTGAAGACAACAAATTAATGAAGATAACATTTTTAGCATATGTTCTTTCCTCTCTGGGTTGTGGCATATTTGTTCCATCTATCCATCTATCAATTTCTTGTCATTTATCATGGGTTCACAGTAAAACAGGTCAAGCAGAGCAATACAGATCACTCCACACTGCTAGTCTATGAGTACATCACTGACTCCTTCTCTTGATCATTTAAAAAAAAATAGCTTCATGTTTTTCAAAAGTCTCTCTGCAAAACAATGCTGATCTCCTCATGTTCCAAAGTTTAGCTAAAGCTAATATGATATGAGGTAGTGTTGTCACGATACTGGAATTTCTAACTTCCATACAATACCTTGAAAAATATTGCTATATTGAGGCATAAAATATTATATTTCAAAAAAAAAAAAACAACAGCATCCAAATGAATTTACTTCTACCATAGTTAGAAGAGTGGGAGGAGGCAGGGCTATCTGGGCACTATAGCGGTGTGTGTGCTGTCGGAAAGAGAGTGAGAAAGCACGGCTGTGTTTATTCAGAGTTGATATGTATCGATAAATAGATATCTTTGACAACACCAACATGAGGCTTTGAAAGTTAAACTTTTATTATGATATTCTCTCTTTGTGTTTTGACAGAAAATCTTTCATATAAAGTAATACAATACAAGGATGACGGTTTGTTACACAGAACCATCTGGAAAGGTGCCGCTAGAAACTATTTGGAAAAGGACAGACAAAAAATACTTGGGGGGTGATTGGACGAACTCTCTGACTATAACAGTCTATCATTGGCTATTTTCAACCAATCAAATCAACAGTAGGAGAGCACTACCACCAGAGGAGCCTACTGGTAAATCAAACTCCTATTGAAGCCAGTTGAAAAGAGTGAAAAACATCAATGAAATATACTCTATAGTTCTAACATATCAGATGCTATAGCAGTATTTACGCTAACCTCATGAGGCGCTGCCACTTTTGTCTTCTTTTGTTGCTAGTCATCACATTTAAACCACGCCCCTTGGCTACCAGTAGTTTCACAAAGGATGTGTGTGGTTGGACCTACAGTGTCTTTTAATCATCTTGCATAGAAACTGAAATTGCATAATTTCTGTGACTTTCCTAAGCACACAAACAGGTACGCATCAGAAAAAGCGAACTTTGTGGCTGTGTACTATCTTCATCACCAGGGTCTGACATAATGTTTATTACTGTGGCCACTGCACCAAACTGAGAGTCATGAATCTCATGATCTCATACTTCACCCTCACATATGAAACTGACCCTGACCCTTCCAGAGAAGCAGCTGCTTAGTCAAGTCAGTGGGTCAGAGCATAGTTAATTTTAAGAAATAGTGAGAGATGGATCAGATAAAAGAGGTATGTCATGCCAAGTAGGGTGGAGAAATTACAGTCAAAGACATCAGAAGTGATATTACAGCATTCCTAGACCTGGTGGCTTCAGAAGAAATTGTCCTACTCATTCATGACAAAGCCATGCGACCAGTAAAAATAAATCGTTATTTAATGATGACCAGTGCTATATCTTTGTGTTCTGGAGACTGTTGAATTAAGATGAATCTGCCCTGCGACAGTGTTCTTTAAGGCACCCCCTAGTGAGTCTGCATAACATTGTGGAGTTCTAGCAGGGAAAGAGAGAGAGAATGTCTGAAAGCATATAATACAGAGAACTCTGCCTGAGTCCTGTCCCCATGTGCTTCTATTAAATATCCAATTTATATTGGAACCACTTTTGGACCACTTCTTAAAGACACTTTAAGACACTTTCCAAAAGTGGTTCCAATATAAATTGGATTTTTAATAGAAGCACATGGGGACAGGGACAAAAATTCAGGTGTAATGATAAAAGTTAAAGGAATGGTAGAACATTTTGGGAGATAAACTTATTTGCTTTCTTAGTTACCTTGTTATCTAGTTATCTTGTTTTAAATGGCAGCTGCTTAGCCCCCAATTGATTGGGACATCTTTCCCCATGATAGGACTATTCCAATACACATACACGATAATGCGGTCCAATTCAGCCAATGGGAGAAGATCATCTGCAAATAACAGAGGTCATCAAACTGGCCTCTCTCCAGACCTCGAGTATGCCTCAATATCCTGTCAATGAATATTACAAACAGATGTGAGTACAAAGCACATCCTCGACATCTTCCTTGTTACAAGTTGATGCAATGCTTCGGAAAAAGCATGGTGTAATATACCATTGCCAAAGAGCAATAATACCAAATTCATGGCTCAGGGCAATATCTACTCATAATAGTTAGTAGTATCCTGGTAGGAGGTAGGCAGGAAGCTCAGCTACTTTAGGGAGTGGACTTTGCTACAATATTGGCATCATCCATCACTGCCCCACTGACAGCCAGTATGAGGAACAAAGCTTACACCTCTCACCTTAAGATGAAAGACTGTAAAAATATTCCAGACCCTTCATGTTTTTAAAGCATTAGATTAAAACCAGCACTATTAGGAAGTGTATGAATCAAACTCTGTTTAATTCATGACATTCACCACTCTCTTTCTGCAGATTTTCTTTAAAATTCTTTATGCAGTCTCTCCCTGAATAAGACTTCACATTTCAGTGCTTGCAAATGAATCTGTTTGTGGTCAGTAGGTATTTGGCTAATGGGAGGCACGCCCATTTCCCCTTCAGTCTGCTCCAATTCTTTTGTTCCCCTCCCATCCCCACGACAACCACACTGACTTCCTGCTTCCTCCCAGGCCTTCCAGCCACAAAGCGCCCTAAAAATAAATCGCTGGACTTTTCCTGAACACAGTTTTGTCACCATTGTTCAGACATCAGCTGTTTATCCGTTCAGCTCCGTTTGGCTGTTAGCGTAAAGGCAAGTCAGTGGGTCAGAGCATAGTTAACTTTAAGAAATAGTGAGAGATGGATCAGATAAAAGAGGTATGTCATGCCAAGTGGGGTGGAGAAATTACAGTCAAAGACATCAGAAGTGATATTACAGCATTCCTAGACCTGGTGGCTTCAGAAGAAATTGTCCTACTCATTCATGACAAAGCCATGGGACCAGTAAAAATAAATCGTTATTTAATGATGACCAGTGCTATATCTTTGTGTTCTGGAGACTGTTGAATTAAGATGAATCTGCCCTGCGACAGTGTTCTTTAAGGCACCCCCTAGTAAGTCTGCATAACATTGTGGAGTTCTAGCAGGGAAAGAGAAGACATGAGTCTTTTTTATAAACACTTCCAGAATTTAGGGTATATAAAGTCTCTTGTGGAATAAAAACAAACTTTTGAGGACAAGCCTGTAGAGGAGAAACATAAAATATGAAGCTAATTTATTACACCTCTTACTGTTTTCCACACCTCTGTGACGGAAACTCATTACTATGCTACTTTGATAATTGTATTTTATTTGCTAAGGAAAAGTAGGTTAACTGTGGCATTAATGTCTGAAAGCATATAATACAGAGAACTCTGCCTGAGCCCTGTCCCCATGTGCTTCAATTAAAAATCCAAATTATATTGGAACCACTCTGGGAAAGTGTCTTAATGATTCCTTTCAGGTGTTACGGTAAAAGTTAAAGGAATGGTTTGGGATATAAACTTTTTTGCTTTCTTAGTTACCTTGTTATCTAGTTATCTTGTTTTAGATGGGATTACATGGGAGACTATTTCTTGGCCTGACAGAAGCTGTAACTTTGGAGCCTATGTAGGTTGTCTGGCAACATCACTGCAGCTAAGACGCAATGTCAAGTCATTGCACACACCTAATAATTAGGAGTTATATGAGGTATAATAGGAATGTTAATTAATTAGCTTAAGAGCTAGATAGCGTATTTTGTCTTTCGTACAGAGCCTAACTAGCCGATTTTCAGTGTTTCCAGTGTTTGTGCTAAACTAAGGTGGGTAGATATCAAATTAGCTAGATTCAGGAGATCGTAAAATCACACAAAAATTAATCTTGCCTGGCTTCAATGTATGCACTTGTGGCAGAACCACAGTGGTTCGCACCAATCAGCATCCTATGAGGTACTACTGGCAGCTTTAGGTGTGACGACAGTAAGAAGCAATTGTTCGAAAACAAGAATGGCGCCTCCTAAAGAGGCTAGCGTAGATACGGCAATAGCATTAGTTCTATCAGAACTGGAGATTATATTCAATTGAAAGAAGAGCAAAGAACAACATTGGAGGTTTTACTCAATGGAAAAGATATTTTTGCTCTTCTCCTGACTGGAGTCATATAGTTTGTTGATCTGATCGGTTGAAGTTAGCCCATGATAGAAAGAGATTGACAAATGGTTGATCTAATCACCTGTCAAGTATTTGTGCCTGCCCTTTTCTTTAAAGTATCCAAGGGTGACTTCTGAGACGGAATCAATCTTGTCATCTAACTCTCAGCAAGTCAATAAGCACATTTTCCCACATGTTGAACTGTTTAAAAAAAAAAAAAAGACTGGGACAGTATATTCATTGCATGCTATTACATTCTTATATTATATTGTATAAGATAAGATATGACTTTATTGAGCCCTCGCTGGGGTAATGTACTGAAGGACAGATTGATTGAATGGGAGACAAAAATGAAACAAGACAAAGTGAGACAAAAATAGAAGTAGTAGTTAAACAATAATATATATTTTTATATTAATAATATCATATCTATACTTTTACTGCAATGTATTTTATCAGATGACCTATTCACCCCTTATTCTTCTCTGTCCAGTGGACTTAACTTCATTTGCACATATGTTGACTACATTGCATATCCATCAAGACACCTCCTTGATTCATCTAAAGAGTAGGAGATGCATTGAATTACTAAAAGCTCCCCGAAGCTCTCCACTCTTCAGTGAAGTTGTGGCAAGTCTAAAATTTCAGTAAAATTTCCCACAGAGGGGAACCAGTGCCTCTGCTAAAAGACACTATAACAAGCTCCCCAAAGACAGCATTCTAGCATTTTCACAAACTGCAACAAAAAGGAAGCATTAAAGAAGACTGTTGAAAATACAGACTGTTATTTATTTATGTATTTGTTCACTATTGGAGCCAGTGTGTACTTAAATAAAGCCCAAAGATTGGTCATTTGAGAGCCGAGCTGTGGGATAAAACTGAATGACTTGTGCTAGGATTTGGTTGGTTGCCCAAGCCAGCACTGCTTTACTGTACTTCTACTGTGCTGTTTGTGAGTGTACTGAGTGTGTTCGCTAGTGTCATCATTCGTCAGAGCACTGCCAGCCACCTGCAGACCAGAACACTGGGAGGTAAGAACAGTAGTGCCTTCCCATCCTCCACTAGTTTTAAGGCTGTAAGGCTATTCACATCAACAGAAAAACAGTGGGACACTATGGTTGGCAATAAACTGCTCTCATTAACCATCATACCCACTAGGTGCCAGAGATGTATAACCTGCTATAGCAGGAGGAAGGGCTGGGATACAAAAATCTACAGCTCCACCTGTCCTCTGAGCTAAAATGATTTTACATTCTGACTGCTTCCTCGCCACGAGAGTTCAAAAGCAGAACATCGGATTGAAATGCAAAACTCTGCAGTGAAACGATATTTGGGTGCAGGCTTGTTTGGCATTCTGTGTTTCTCAGCACCTCACTTCCTGTTGATAGGTCAATTCCTACCATCAAAGACTTCATAGACTGCGCCTGATGTAGTGCTGCTGTCCTGTAAAACATCCACTAACAAGCTTCCCATCTAAAATATATGACCGCGCACAGGCATGGGTGCACATATGGACTTGCACGCTCTCATACTCAGACACACAATCGCTCACACACACACACAACAGGTCGCAGGAAGCAGGTGTTTTCACATGCTGGAGGGAGGAAGGGAATGGAGCGAATAGGGGGCAGGATGAGGTGAGGAGGCGAAGAAAAGACAGTGGGGAGAGAAAACTTGATCCTAGAAAAGGAGAAAACAGAGATGGAAGTGATGGAGGGAGGGATGACAAGCTCTGAGGTCAGGAAGGGGGAGGCGGAAGGAGAGGGGGAACGAGGAACAAGTACAGGGAGCGAGGGGGTTGCATAATACGTGTATGTGAAGGAGGGTTTTCTCTGACGCCGCATGTGGTGTAGCAGGGAGCCAGGGAGGTCAGAGGCAGAAAGTTAAGCTAAATAATGTACACAAGAAGTGGCAGCTGCCAGAAAAATCCGGCCCATCTTTCACAGAGGCCTGCAGGATACATTCTAACTAGCAGAACACTGTACAGGCACTTAGCTTCTGTCTCATTATTTTAAGGCAGGGACAAAGTGACCAGGGCTGGAGTTATGTATTCTATTCAAGGTCCAAATACTCAATTATTGTATATTTAGATCACAGCAGTTGTCTTGTTTTAAATTTACTAAAAATAAAATGTTTTGAAAATTGCTTTAAATTAAAAGTTGTTTATACTTATTTCCCACTTGAAGGACAATTTGTCATAGTAATAAATGTGAAATCTACTCAAACAGCAACCAATCTTTAAGCAAATGTGAAAAAAGCACTGGAAAGGCATTTTATTATAACAAAGAGCTGCCTGTAGTGTGACTTTCAAATAATTTCATCAGGATGCTGCCTTTACCTACTCCTCCAGCTTAAATCGGAATTGTATTTCATGGCGATATTTCCGGATATTACAAAGACTGTTCTTTCTTTCATTGACAAAGCAACAGAACATGATGAATGTTTACATTATTTGTGGGGAATTTCCGAGTAAGGCAGCTTGAGTGGGCACAGACAATTTATGCAAAACACACATGATCCCCAGGACAACCGCCAGCAGATATTAGCCTATATGTTGACAAAGCAGGAAGATGACAACCCCTAATCAGCTCTGAATAATGTATTAGCACCTCAGATGAGTGTAAATACTTGCCAGCTTAGTTTCCTCTGTTTTTTGGCCCAACTGTCAATGCTGGTTACATCTGAACATGTTTTTAGCCTGCACGAGAGCTGACCATGAATATAACAGCCATGTATGCTTCATTTTGAATTTATGTAGGATTAAAAAAAAAAGTTTTTGTTTGTCATCAAGCATTTTTGTATCTTATGAACCGCTACCACTTAAGTTATTTCATTAGTCTACTAAAAGTTAAATGGTAATCTGTCATTAAATATCTTGTGTGGAATGGTTTTGGCCTAATGGTGGTGCAAAGAGAGCTGTGCATTGTCAAAATGAAGTAGTTGAAAATTAAGTGCCCGGTGTAATTCGTACGTCCTCAGCTGAAGACAGAGTTATTAAGTGTCTTTGTTTGTAATTAAAGGTGCCCTGTGGTGTTTTCTTGTAAACAAAACAATAATTACATTTACATTCAGTGTTTCTCAACAAAGCACATTGTGTGTATCTTTGAGGTTTAATAAACACATTGACTGCACTTCCTCATAAAATACTTGCAAAGCAGATTTTTTTTTAAATTGTGTAATGTTTACATCTTTTTTTACAAGCTAGTAGTCTTCCTCTTCATTCATCTGTTGGCGCAGTGCAGGTTTTTTGCATCTTACCATTGATAAGTTCTGATCGTTGAAAACTGGTGGCAATGTGTATTGCAATGCACATGTATTGTGCATACAAACAAAACAGGGACTCATTAGTAAAACATTGCTTCATAGCACTATAGGTGGTCTGAAAATCCACAGGGCAACTTTAAGTCAATTCAGATGCACTTAAATAGGCCACAAATTTACCTCAATTAATTACAAATTAATTAATTTCTTCACATACATATGTGAAGAATATGGATCCAGGAGGAGTCTTTTAGGTTGTTCCAGCTGCAACTAAACAATGGCAGGACATGAGCCTCATAACATCCTCCATGTATTGTACAGAATAATGAGATTAATGTAAATGTCATGCCAGTAAAGGCTACTGAATTGATTGTAACAAGACAGTCGGTTGAAAAGCTGTAAAAAAAACAACAAAAAAACAAAACAAAACACCAACACACATAATAGCTACAGTGAAAGTTAACAGTGGAATTAATACACACATAAAATCTATATGAAAGATAGCTGTAACACATTTTCGCCTGTGGGCTGTCTGCACTAAGATTGTGCTGTCAGATAATAAGGGATCATTATATTATCATATTACCAAACCCAAGGTGACATTCTTCTGTGTTGACTTGAGACCAGAAAAGTCTTTACCCTAACATAAACCTGTCAAATAACCATGAAAACAAACATCGTATTACATAAACACTAGAAGCTGATGACCGTGGGTAAAATCACCTAAGCAGCCTGGGAAAACTATCACAAATGATACAACTGATGCTGGATAACAAGCACCGGAGTGCCTAAGGCCTTAAATAGTCTCGTAACAAAAATCAGTGCATGTTGTGGTATTACTGAAACCATCCGCCAATATATCTAGACTGTCCTCCTGTGGCAGCAGCATAACATAGTTGTGGTGATGATAGACGGATAAAAATACCGGCCCTGATGAGGTATAAAACAGAATGTGCTCCAAGAAAGCACAAATCTGTACATGCATGGGCATGCATGATCTGACAAAATACTGATGCGGAGATATTGTAAAACAGGATACACCAGTGAGTAAGAGAATGAACACAGAACTACTCCTCCAGTCTCTGGGAACATGCAGCCATCTGAAATAAAAGTGGAGATGGCTTTTGTAGGGAGAAAAGGAAACCCTCTCAATAGTTATATAAGAGAAAAGGCCCTGAGCCTAGCTGTCTCTCCCTCTTAACACGCACACGCCACATAAGCATGGAGTTGCACGCCTATGCATTCAACAACAACAACAACAACAACACAGGCACACACACCTGACAGGCAGAAACCCATTCTTTGGAAGAAACAGCCTAGGGAGGCTCTGACACAACCACCTGCTCAGATTCAGTCAGCGGCACTACTATTTATCAGAGCCGCTGCATCCTACAAAACAGTATTAGCTGGTGGCTGCAGTAAGTCACAGCGGATGTGCGCCTGCACCTTGGCAGGGGAACCATGTTGAATGAACACTGATAAAAGATTCTAGGTCGCCTGTGGCTCAGAGTGCGGACTGTACATACATGTGGTTATTTTCAGGAATACCTATTCTCATGGTCTGTCTCAGGGGGCTCTAAAATAAAGCCCAGGGTGAAGCGAATGCCACACATTCACAGTGTGTTTGACAGAGATATCACTAGCCGGTGCTATTCATTCCTCACCAAATAATGAGGTCGTCAATGCAATGACTCACACACCCTGGCAGATGAATTCTGAATACATCAGGAGAGCATGTGAAGTGTGTGTGTGTGTGTGTGTGTGTGTGTGTGTAGAGGGGCTGAGGCCTCGGAGGCGGATACAAACAGAAACTATGCATATGTGGTTAAATTAACATACGAGCACTTGTGCCCATCACATGTGTATTAAAGTGTGCTCATAAATAGTTGTTCAACTCGAATTTGTCCTCTTTCATCCCTGCCCTACTATTTCCCTAACTAGCCACTGCCTGCTGACTCATGCGCTCATAATAAATAGATAGCATTGCATAATATGATTATGACCAGACAGAGCTAGGTTAGCCCAAACTTAATCATATAAGATTTCTGTTGAAACTCTTAATCTGCGTGAAGTCCTTAATAAGACAGTCCCCCTTTCTGACAAGTTGTCAGCAGAGCTTCGGGCACAGCATTAGTAACACACAGGAAACTGTCCTCTCATCTGCATAGGAATTAACAAAGACCGCCACCACTGCTAAGTGTTTGTTAGAGGAGAGGAGAGGAGAGGAGAGGAGAGGAGAGGAGAGGAGAGGAGAGGAGAGGAGAGGAGAGGAGAGGAGAGGAGAGGAGAGGAGAGGGCAGTGACTGGGGGGGAGAAATCCATTTAAATGAAAGGGAGAAGAGAGGCGTCAGCATTAGCAGTTAATCCACTGCAGTGAGAATGCTTTCTCTCTGCCTGCGGCCTCTAGGCTCCAGTAGTCATCCTGACAGGAAGACTGTAACAGACACTGCACCGTATCACAAACATCAGATCCGACCCTGACACGAGATCTATACCGAATAAACAATGCATGACTTACCAGAAATAAGACTGCAACACACAGATTTAATGTTGAAGCATCATCTATCCACGTGACTGCTCTAAAGCTGCGCTACCATGTTATGTCATATTGTGCGTATACATTATATATAGATATGTATTTATACATATCTATATATAAATATGCTACCTCCAAGTCAAGATGCAGTCATAAATCCCAGCATTTGAGTCTGCTGCAAATGAACTTCCCTTGCCATTTAAACACACACGAGACATTTCCAGTGTTATGAGTCCACGTTCCCTACCCCAGGGGAGGGCCACGACACAAAAGTGCACATACAAAGGGAGCATCTCTCTCTTCCCCTCTCTGTTTCTCTCCCACCCCTTTTTCTCTCACTCACTCACCCACACACTTTCTCTATTTAGCTCACACTTAAAAAGGCTGCCTAAAGATAGAAGCAAGAAGATGAACAGGAGCCAGCAGAGTGTCATGGCAACAACGTGCAGTGGCTCACAAACACTATTTAGACCAGCAAGGAAAAAAGTTATAATCAAAGCTGAAATGCTGTAGTATCACCTCCTCAAAGATACAGTTTAGTTAATTTCAATGCCAAGGACGTGCCAGCGCTGAAATCCCCAGGGCTCATCATTCAACAGTTGAGTTGACAGCATATCTCATGAAAATGGACTAGTTATTGTGCTGCAAATGCTGTGGTTAATCCTGTCTGACTCCTTGTAAACAGTTTGAATTGAAGTCCACTGTAGAATAGCTTTACAACACTGTGAACACTCATTCTTGGATTAAATTGATCATATATTTCTTGTATAATGAATGCTACTGAATATGTATCAAAAATAGCATGTGCTCTAAAGTATTTCTTAAAAAATGAAAGAAAAAAATCTAGAGACTCAGAAGAGATTCAATTTAGTATGATCAAATAATAGTGTAAGTAGTGTTAAGCCCTGTGCATTGAAGTTCTGTAGGTATAGATGTTGGACACAGCCCCAGAAATGTTCACTACCGTGTCAGGATGTTTCAGAGACACTCTGCATCTCCTTCCACTAGAATCCCCCCGAGGCCACTTGCACATCAAAGCACTGATTCTGAAATGCCTGGTTTCACTTCCTGAGTAGTAATACTCCAACGTACTCTGAAGCTAATTTTACACAGCTGACAAAGACACATCACACTTCTCATAGATTCCAACACGACAGGTATATGAAAACGATTTAATGTCATTCCTTTTTGCTGCTGTTGAATTCAGTCCACTTGTCTGCGTGTGTGTTCTCGACAGATTAAAAAAACATCTGAAATGTTGGGTGGCCAATTCAGGATGAGTAATAGCCTAAGAGTACTGGATGACATTAATCTACATGGCCACCATCTTCACGGATCAGTTGCTTCATTATCTGATGAAACATTGACCAGTGCTCTGTCATCTCCATATTAGCGGCATCAGTGAGAGGTTATTTATCAGTCATACTCCTACTCCATTAAACGTCCTATTATCTCATCTGCGTCTGCTCACATGTGCGACAGGTGAACAAACTCAGTGTGACGCATGTGGGTGTATGTGTTTGTGCGGGTGTGAAAGGCCTTTAATATTACATATATATTCAAGCTGTGAAGAAATGTTCTTAATTCAAATATATAAATGAATGGATTGAGTTGAAAAAACAAAACAAAAACAAAAACAACTCAGATTTGATTGTGAAAATTACTACTTGATTGGGAAAAAACACAGCATGATGCCGGCCATGACCACGGCTGTCTGCCCCGCTGTACTGCATTAACTGCAAGATGGACAGGAGTCATACACAATTAATGATGATGATGGCAGAGAGTTCACAATCCATTTTAGCTGTGGAGAAAGTGATTTGCACTCCGAGCAATCTACAAAAATTTGGTCAGTAGATGTAAAATTGCGGAACCTCCAGAAAAAGTTGTATGCAAGCCATTTAAGCTACAGTTGCGCTACTATGCTATTGAATAACATCTCACATGTTACAAACTACTCTTTGGTCTCGCTCTAAGAGGCAGTGCATTCTCAGTTCTCACTCTAGAAACAACTACAGCTCAGGGAAAGAGTGAGGGAGAGAGGCAGAGAGGTCAACAGTCTTAAAATGTTTCATGGTATAGGACATTATTTATTAGCTTATTTTGCAATGTGTAGGTACGCAGATATAGAAATAAATATACCTTCACAAGTAATTATGTCTTTCATTGTATTGGTTTGCCCTCTTAAGGACATAAATTGCAAAAATAAATATCTAAATGGTTCAAACCCATGTGTTTTTTTAGAAGGAGTAATAGAACATCATTCTCGGCTTATTTTGACAGCCCTGATTTATAGTGGTCACAGTTATTTTTTTCTATGCAAACCTGATGATTGTTTTTAATGAATGCCTCTAAAGGCCTTGAAATCCTGACAGAATGAAAAGTAAAACTGATCTGTATTTATGTGTGTGTGTTTATGCGGGTGTGTGTTCGACTCACAACGTTGACCTGCAGTGGTTCTGAACCCGGTCTCAAGAGCCTCCTCCTCCTGCAGCTACCAGAGCCTCCAGACCGCAGACGCACCGATGATGACGACTGACCCATGTCTGCGGGGACAGACACATGCAGACGGGCGGGTAAACAAGTGATCAATCAATCAAACAAACACACATCAATCAACAGTCTGCATATTAATGTTGAAAAAAAATATGCAATGGTACCTGACGGAGGCAGGAGCAACGCCAATGCAGCGAGGGTGCTGGGGGGCAGCGGAAGGGAGCGGCACCGCTGGATAGACACCCTGAGTGGGGGCTCTAACGGTGACACACCCGGGGGGCGAGACAAGGCCTAGAGGGTACTGAGTAGTTAGGGCATCTCCTATATTCCACACAGAGTTATTTTGATGCACACGCTCACACACACAAGGTTGAATGCACACATTCCTCTGCCCTTCAAGTAAAAAAAAAAAATCTTCCATACTGCCTTGTCCCATTTTTTTTTTTTGTGCACAGAATTAAAGTATTTCACATTCAGCAAGTCTATTCTGGTGCATTGGTCGGTGTGCATGCCCCGCAGCAAACCAAGAGAGACTATACATCACGCCAACCCGGCGGTCTCTCAGGTTAAAATGAACTGACTCTGAGTTAGGGCAACGAGAGGTAGAGCTTATGGGAGCGATGAGGCAGAAAATTGGCCACAGAGAAAGACTGAGAGTGAGGGAGAGAGGGAGAGAAGCCACAAAGAAAGAAAGAAAAGACAGCGAAAGGGTGAGGGAGAGAGAAAAAGAGAAATAAAAAGAGAGAGGGAAAGTGAGCTGAGGGAAAAGCAGCATCCAGAAATACAGGCCTCTATAAATGGGGCAGAGCATGCATGCATTGTTGCAGCTAACAGTGAGTGGTATAAATACTGGGTTAGTACTAGGCTGCCCTTCAAAGTCAGTAGTGTGTGTTTGATTCATTATGGACATTATGGCTATATTTATCAGTGAGTTGGAGGCTACCACTGAGACTGTCCACCTACTTTCATTTTTTCAACATCAGGATGTTATACTGTATATTCATGTCTACTATATGTTAAGGCTGCAACTAATGATTATTTCATGATGTATTATTCTGTTGCTTATTTTCACTGTTAATCAATTAATTGTTTAGTCAATAAAATGGCAAAAAAAAAGGAAAAATGCTCATCACAATTTTCCAGAGCCCAAAGTGATATCTTTAAATTGCTTCTTTTGTCCAACCAACTGTCCAAAACCCAAAGACTATTTATTATCATCAATGAGAAACAAATCCTCACATTTAAAAAGCTGGAACCACCAAGTGTTTTTGCTTGAAAAATGACTGAAACGATTAATTGATTATCAAATAGTTGACAATTAATTTTCTATCAATGGACTAATAGATTAATTGAATAATTGTTGCAGCTACTCTATATAAATGCATTTTCATCATGATAAATGTGATATGATATGTGACTGCTTATTTGTCATTTTTATGTCTGTGTTTGCTTTCAGTGAAATTATGCATAAAAGCCTGTGTTTGTCATTTGACATCTTACTCTGTGGTGCAGCTCCGTGGACTGCGTCTCCCTAGTAACACTGGTCTCTATGACAGAGCAAGGCCTGGAGCGTGCAGCTGTCCGTCTCTGCCCCGGAGAGTGATGCATGGTAGGAGCGGGCCTGCGTCTCCGTCGGCACAGTGAGCCAACCTCACTATAGTGGTTGTAGAGATCTCGGTCGGGGTTAGGCCTCCACAGTTCCAGTACAGCTGAGGCCGGGCGAGGACGAGGGCGCCGGGGCTTGTGGGGTACAGAGGTCTTCTCTGTGCTAGAGTGGGGCACGGCTGGGCACGGCTGTCTTACACTGCAGCCTGTCTGGCTGGCAATCTGCTCACACAGCTGTGATTGGCACAGATACTCAGCAAGTTTGGCCCAGATAAAGGTGCAACATTTCATTTCTTGCACAGGGAATTAGAATTAATGTCTCAATAGATTCATCAAAATATACCTGATGATTCCTTTCAAAAGATTCAACTAACCATGAGCTCATGTTCCTAAAGGCAATACATCAGGTCGTGAGCCACAGGTGCCAAGACTGCCCCTTAATGGCAGTTAAATTTCAGAACACAAGAAAGAAAATACAACTGTCAGGTAGATTTAATTTATAAACGGTTGGTGTTGAGGGAGGAGGATTTTCCTGGACTCATCATTTCTCCTAAATTGTTGCAGGACTACACGTTAACACCCTTCCCTAAACACTAATTCCCACAGCCCTTGCCCTTGCATAACAAACCCCTATGAAAGTGTGCTGAGTATTGTAGATGTCACATCTCATTCTGTCATTAAGAGTTGGGGCTAACATGTCCTGACTCGTTGGTGTGACTAGGAGGGCAATGACTAATGCCTCCACTGGAGTGAGGAGGGAAGGGTGCCGTCATGAAGCACAGACGTCACAGAGCTGTAGGGCCACCGCAGTCACACACACACGGACAGCTTTATGGGAAATAGGGTTTTCTTACAAGCTACTCTCTCCTTGCTAAGCAGGAAAGGACAAACCCCTGATATGCTGTTGTCTACCATTGTAATTACTGACTGTTTCCTCATCTCTCCAACAGATGGGGCAAAAGGACAACTGTAGAGTAGTTGCCCGAGTCATGTCCTCACAGGCTGGTGTGTTGCATGTTTTTGTTTCTCCCTGACAGTTAATGAACCACACCTAGGACTTATACCAAGAAGAAATGAGTAAGAGCTCTGGTACCATTTATAGTCGAGTTTGCTGTTGATGATTTTAAGAAGCAAAAGAATGGCCATGGTTAAAACAGTTACATAAATGATATTTTGAGCAGTAATTACATGATGCATGCCTTTGGCAATGTTAATGATGTGGAAATAGCCTGCAATGGAATGTGGTTATGGCATAAATGCGAGACATATTATACATGAATATCTCAACACAACAGTAGTTTAGCAACACAAATGACCAGCTTGTTTACCAAATAAATTTATTCAAATCCAGTAGCTGGTAGTGAACACACCTCATTTTGTATTTAAAGTCACATACCTTAAATATTTCCTCTGTTGAATCTGATGCTGGTACACTATTGGTTGTGCTCTCTTTATCACCTTGTTGTGATTGGACATTCACATCCTGTATCTGGTGGGAGTCAGGTGGAGCATCCCTGGAATCCTGCTCATTTCCTGTCTGTCCCTCTACCTTTTCCTCTTGACAGAGACAGTCTAATGGATCCCTTTCAACCTCTGCTCTTGTGTTAGTCTCTGTGTTTGGACCTGACTGGGAGATATGATTCTCTACTATGGCTGTTGACCTATGGTTTGTCTCTCTATGTAAATGTTCGTCTGTGCCATCAGAACTGTGAAGGCCATTGACAGCTGGGGGTCCTGAGCATGCCCTGAAGGCTTTCAGAACCACCTTAGGGGAACGTCCAACTGTCACAGGTGCTGGAGCCTCTCTGTCAAAGCTGCTGGAGTATGAGGGTTTAGCGGTCACTGGTGATGATGGAATAGGCAGGGATTTTGGAAGTCCGTCACTGTGAAGTGTCAGGGACACACTGTGAATGTTGTCCACTGTGCGCTGTGCGGCCCGTGGGGAGCTCATCTGAGTGCTATCCCCCTCCGGAGGAGTGAAGGAGTGGGATGTTGTCCGCCATTTTCTGGCTGTCTCTGCTACACTGTTGAAAAACTTGAACAGACCACCAAAGTGGCCCTTGGTGTCAGAGTGTTTAGGGGGTGGTGGTTGAAAGTCTCTGACACTCTCAAAGTCAACAGAACCATAGTCTGAGTCCATGGTCTTGTCCAAAGAGTGAAGCTCAGAGTCAAAACTCCTCTCTGAGTAGGCAGGATTGGCCTTCCCCAAAAGGGAAATCCTCCTCAGGTAACTCCAAACATCTTTGTGCCGCCTCCCTCTCCCCTGGTGGGTGCTCGGGCTACCTTTAATGCCAGGTTCTTCACAGCCTGCAGCTGTTTTATTACAGTTGGTTGAGTTGTTGTGGCTTCTTTTAGTATAGCAAACTCTTTCTGGTTGTTTACAACCATTCTGAGTCACAGTCTCTTCTATTACAGTGGGCTGGTGGCTGTCAATAGGAGCTGTGAGGTCAAGGTCTTCGAACGAGCAGTCAAATTCTGCCGTGTAGCCAGCATACGAGTGCCTCTTGCCACGGTTTTTAAGTGTGCCCCTACTGGACTGCTGCGGAGTGCCAATGTCGTGGCAGAAAGATTCCTCATCCACCAAGGAGTTGCTGAATTTACTAGTGGACAGTTTCCCTGTCTTTCCTCTAAACACAGAGGGGGATTTAAGCTTTTTGAAAGAGCGAACTTTGTCAGCAAATGAGAGTTTAGGGATGGAAGCCTCCCCTGGCAGGATCATGGAGTGGGGTCTGCGCTCTAGCTCTGAGCCGGCTCTCTTGCGGTTCAAGATCTTCCAGATGCCCCCTGTAGCACGGGGCCTCCGGCTGACCTCCTGTCTGTCCTTGACAGGGGTCTGAGGAGAGGCGGCCTGGGTGACTCCCTGCCCATCTGCAGGCCCTGACCCAGTCTCCTGAATATAAACACTGCTCGTCTCATTCTCCACATCCAGAGAAACATTAAACACTCGGTTGACAAACCCATTAGGGTCGTTACTCTCAGGGGCAGGGTTGTCTGTCTTTTCCATCCTCTCTCATTCTACAGTGTCAGCTATTAGCTCCAATGGACATCATGTCTCGGGCCTTCCTCTCTCTCTGTAATACCTGGAGGAGGAAAACCACATTTTTATTTAGGAGTTTGACATTAAACTCACAGCCTATATTTTTATGCCATGCTTATTTCTGTCTTGCCAGTAAATACGCTGAATGTATCATATTACATATTCTCAGTGGCAGGCGGGCTGCGTTTTTCCTACATGGGAGGTCAAACGTTCAAGAATAATAGACATGTAGTGCTACCTGAACACTAAACCACAGTGAGAGCATCAGAGGTCTCGTTTTGTGATTCTCAGACAAGGGCTTTTGTACCATGAGTCAACAGTCACAAACACCCACCACCCCCCATATTTGGTCCACATTATCCAAAGTAATTATTTGAGACACAGTCCCCCGTCCACCATTTAAACCAGGAGGCTGTGTTGTCATGGAAACACTGGTTATTTCAGGCCTGCTCCGGCTGTGACATCATCATAGCTCAGATAAGCGCCGTCTTTTGAGGAACAAGGAGAAGATGCTGGCCAACCGCAACACTACTACATGTTAATTACCCCCATTTAATGTATAGAAGCCTCTTGAGTAAATGGGGACCTCCAGCATTACATTTGTTGTGTTTCATTCAAGCAGGCTTTTTTGCATAATATCACAATTTGATTTGTAGCCTATCAAACTATCAAAAGAGAGGACTTAATATAAAAATAAATAAATAAAAATGTCAGTTTACGAGCACAGTACTCTTTAATATTATTTGAAAGCATTAAATGCATTTTAAGCATTAAAATGTGACGTCTCTTTAACGTTACTATTATTTTTCATTGCTCATTAGTCATAAAGGCTGGTAGTTACGCTTATAATGGTGTAAACTTCTATACACGTAAAAAACATAGACATATATAACTATTTTTGTTGTTTTTGGCTTCCATAAACTGTCACTAGGAGCTCTGTCTCCATCTGTAGTTAGCTAAAACTGACTGTACAGCAGCTCAGAGTGGCAGGGTGAGTTAACTTCGTGTTGGGCGTCTGACAGTCAGCATTATGTCTTTTCTTTTTAAATATGGCGTCATTAAAATTGACGTTAACGCTCCAGTTCAGTAGCTAATTTAGTTTTAGCGCTAACGTGAACTGACTTAACCGGACGCGTCTTCAAACTGTGAGCCGAATTGACAGCCTGTGTGAGTAAAAGTTATCAATAACTTATCAATAACTTTCACGTCGAGTTGTTGTGTATAAATGAAAAATAAACATCTCCTTTGACCGCTTCAAGTAGCCCGTCAAAGCTAACAAAGTTAACTTACCCGCAGAAAAACGTCCCGTAGCCGCCGTCCTGGAAGTCAATGAAAACAGCGTCTTTAACGCCGGCTCAACATATCCACTGCTGCTTTGACGGTCTTAACATAAATCCATGAGTAAGGCAGAAGTTATGCTGCGGACAGCGACTCCCTCGTAGAGATCCTGTGTTTTGGTTCTAGCCTCTCTAAACTAAACTTGGTCCGCTATCGTGAAACTCAGAGAAACTCCCGGAGTTAGGGACAGACCGGTGAACTCTTGCCCTGTAAGCTCCTGCAGACGCCGACACTCTGATTTGTGATAATGCTCTCACGCAGACAGCGAGAGACACACACCCCACACACCCTACACACACACACACACACACACACACACACACACACACACACACACACACACATGGGAAAGTCACTGTAATTATCTGTAATTGTTATCATGAATAACAATTTTAGAGCTGAGTTAGGTTTTTTCTATTTTAGTGAGACTATATATATATATTGGCTAATATTAATATAATTTTAACCTTGGGATGTTTACTGTGCCTTTAATCCTATTATTCCTTTCCTTAACTAGCCTATAACCCCAATCTATTATCCATAGTCATTATAGCTTATATTTTTGATGTATACTTACAGTTTATTTTCTTTCTATCCCATTTGTGGGATGGGTTTATAATGAGGCACTTATATCTCCTGAAAGGAACATCAGTGAAAACAAGTGATTGACTGAACTCTGGTCTCAGTAGCTGATCCTCCTTTGGGATTTGCGTTGAATGTGAAAATCCTTCTATTGAAATGACACAATGGGGGAGAGAGAGCTCAGGGGGGGAAACCGAAGGAATTCACAAAAACTAAACAGCTCCAGAGCGCCGCTGTAGCCGTGGAAGAGGAGATGGTGGTAGAAGGGGCCTAAATTTAAACATTTCCTCTTTGTCCTGTTTTGGGCCCATTGTCATCGCATGGCGTTCTCCCTTCTGCACAGGAAGGAGTGGATCTGACATCAACGCTCTCAGGCTGACAATGCCAGGAAGTCTGTCTGACTGCATGTAAATATCTCTATGTGTCCACGCTTCCCTTGCTTTGCCCGAGGAGCCGCTCTCCTCTCCCTGGCCCTCTCTGCCCAGAGCGGCTTTAAGCACTTGAGGTTGTAGTAGTAGCAGTAGCAACATGGTGATTTACATGCTACACTTCCCCCATAACTCATCCGCAACTGTCACTGCGAATTACAGCAACCTCATCTTCATATGACCTCTCTTCTGATGGAGCATCTTTCGCACATATGTAGACCTAATGGGCTTTTTTTAATTTATAGTCATACACCAACATATACTTGCCTATTTGTGATTTTTCTGTTTTGATTTTTGTTATTTTTTTCCTCACAGTTTTGCGTTGACTTACTCCTTCGCTCCCATTCCCTCGCTTCTTCCCTCCTTGCCCTTACTCACTCACTTCCTCACAACCCCAAGCAGTCTTCCTGTTGTCCCCCCCACCTCCTCCCGTCAGACATCCTGGCTCAAACATGCCAAATGCTTCGGCTCAGATCTAGCTTATACAGACATAAACGCTTATCTTTTGAAAATAAATTCATCCAAACAGCATTTCGTATGAATGACAGAAGGCGTGAGGGGGGAAAAGAACGAGGGTGATGAATTGGAGGGAGACAGATTAGAGATTTATAGGCTCTCTACCAGCTGGGCCTGTGTCTGAAATGATAAGTTTTGTTGACGTTTGGCGAGCCGTGTGCATTACAGCGAGTTGACTTTGCTGCCTATTTACCGCGAGTGTTGAACACTCCGAACAGAGCTCTTTGAAATGATGTCATTGGCTTCTCATTTTCAGAACAATCGACCTCTTCCTCCTCTTCCTATGACACGGTCCCTGCTGGTGGGTTTGGTGGAGATTACTGGAGACAAACACTTGTTGAGTTTAGGCCCAGCTGTAATTATTTCGCCAGTCTTTGTCAAAGCCGCTGAGTGAAAACAGGCTGCCGTGAAAAAGCTGGCCAGACAGGGAGGGAGGCGGGGGGGCAGATATGTTGTGATATCAAATGAAAGGCTTACTGAAGCCTGGGAACTGGATTCAGGAGGTGTTACTCGTGTGTGAGCAGCTGGGAGTTGAGTCAAATTTTGTTTTAAGTGCAGGTGTTTGGGAACATTGAGGCCGAAACACTGTGTCGTTGTGTAATATTACTGCAATCCCTGAGATGGGGAGATTGCTGAGTTAAGGGGATTCTGATGATGCTGTGAGCATGTATGGCGCCTTGTTAAATTGTGCTACACACTGCTGCACACACACGTTAACATTTGTGCCCACTTTTGGTATAAAATATGCCCAGGTAGTCGCTGCCTCCAGTTGTAGAGGAGAGTTTGAATTACACTGGCATTCCTGACATTCCCTCTGCACTGACCTGCATACTTCTCTGGCCTGGCTGCACATGGCACTATCCCTTAAACACACACACACACACACACACACACACACACACACACATTGGAGCCCATCCTCACAGTTCACAGACACTTTGATCTTAACGGCAATCAGTTTGGGGATAATCAATCAGTTTGAGTTTGAGGTCTCACACACATGGACACACAATTACGTACGAGCTCACATGGCACACACATGGTCACCTGGAATGTGTGAAAAAGCTCCGATGGGAAGGTCTCTGTAAACCACTCAGTGAAGCTAGCAGCCATCTTAGAGGCAGTGAGAGGGAGAGAGAGGAACTTGAAGAGAAAGAAATAATGAGAGGGACAGGACAGAGGGAGAGAGAGTGTGTGTGTGTGTGTGTGTGTGTGTGTGTGTGTGTGTGTGTGTGTGTGTGTGTGTGCGTGTGTGTTTGTGTGTGTGGAGCTTTCAGCTGGGGACTTTCAGCCATTATCAGGATGAATCTGAAAACAGGAAGGGGGGTTCCATTAAACAAGACGAGCGGAAGACAACCGCAGTTCTACTTCCTGTTTTAGAGCAAGGGAGGAAACGGCAGATTTTTTAGGAATTCAAATCAGAATCAACACTCCGGAAAGAACATCTTTATAACACTCTTGTTGGACCAAATTATTAGCATCTACGTGTACTAGAAGTCTTTTTGTGCAAATGTTGCTGTCAGAAGTGTGAGCAGGCAGATGTTTATCCCACTTCTGTATCTGTGTGATTGTTTATCCTGCTCTGTATCTTGCTGTACAGGCCTTGGGCTGACTTGGCTGAGTTTGTGGGTCAGCAGCAGTGACAGAAAAGCAGCCTGGTGCACACAAAACATCCGCTCATCTGGGTGCTTCCACTTCTTCGGAGAGCAAAGTTTCTGATCGGGAAAACCCAGGGGATGGGGTGACGAAGGGTAGGAATGTTAGTCAGCATAGGAGGGATATTTAACCGAGAAGAACAAAAGGAGTTAAAACATTGCAGATTATCTTGTGTCTTCTCAGCACAATATGTCACTATTGCTGAGAGGAGTAAAAGGCTGTGCTCTAAGGCACAATTAGTATTAGTGTGATAGTCAACTGGCATTCCTCTCACTGAATCATCAATGAGGAAGTTGTCTGTTTTATCTCCTTGATGAATGTTGACCTCTGACCACATCATTGTGTCTGGTCAGTGTCCTCTGTGCCGGCCAGGATGTGAAAATAGTGGATTGGGCAGCCCCGTTTTTAATGGAGATTGAGCAATAGCCACATTATTAGGCCTATTATTTATCACTGGATATAATCCCTCCCTCCATCCTTCTCTATCTCTGTGTCCTCGCTACAGCTCCTTTACCATGTCCCAGTTAGAGGCAGAGGGATACAGATGGTGAGTGTGAATCTCTCTTTTCATTCCTTTCCTGCACATCTTCTGTCTTAGCACAGAGAGAAGGAGCTAAAAGAGAGCGAGGCTGTGGTTTCATAAGTTTACATTTTGGTTTAATATATTCTGAACAAGTAGCACAACCAAATTATTCATTCACGCAAAATCCTGAGATTACAGTCCTTCTCCAAACGAATTGCCAATGCATTTCGTATTAATACCATGGTCATTTTAAGGTTGTACAAAGTAAGATGATATATATTGAATTATAATTAAAGAGTCCAGCTTTCATAGGACATTTTAAATCATTAAAATGGTCAAACATTACTGACCAGGTTTCAGCATATAGCAGCCAGTCCTGTGTAGAAATCATTTTCTGTATAAAATATGGACAGGTCTTGCGGGTCTGAAAATTGAAGCCAATGCAGAAATGCCTTAAAGACAAAAATCACCCAGAAATGAAAATTCAGTCATTAGCTACTCACCCCCATACCAATGAAAAGTTAGGTCAAGTTAGTCCACGTAACATTTCTCTTCTGGAGCATCACAGCAAAATAGCCTTGTCGCATTCTCCTAAACACCTGAAGTAGACGATGTCTACAGGTGATTTCCTTTTGTATGTAAGCCTATGAGAAAACGACCCTACTCACTTGATTCATTACCTTAGTTAACAGGTTCCTGATGAGTTGATGGTCTCAATATCTGGTTTCAAGTCTTCTCAATACAGCATAATGTTAATTTTTTATAAATGATGGTCCCATTTAGAGTGTATTAGACGACAAAGCAGGGTATGCTTTAGGGCGTGGCTACTCTGTGATTGACAAGTCACTACCACAGCTTGTCTTCAGATCCTCAGTCAGGTCCAACAGTATCCGTTCCAGCTCCACCCTCTTGTCCAAATATGGTCACTTCAAGCTACAAATAACCAGGCTGTGAACGGTTGTAATGCCCAGGCTTGAAAACAGTGGTCCACAAAACAAAGGGTGACGTCACAATGGGCCTACACTTGGTTTAAATACCTAAATGGCCAGGCATTAGAATACTAGAGACCAGTACAGGTATATCCTTTTTCACAGATAGGGCTCTTTTGGATCTAAATCTGTTGAATGTGTGGGGGCTACAATTTGGAAGAGTTAATGAAGTGAGAATCTGTTACTGTTGTTATCTTTACTCTGCTATCTTATTATTATTATTATTATTATCATCTGAAATTAAAAGAGGACATATGGTATTTTAGTAAAAAAAAAAGTACTTGGCCTATTTGTATAATAATTTGCATCTCATAACTTTCTCACAACTCTGTAATGTAGCAGAGGCATAATGGTCCTTGCTGTTCATGAACCACTATGGAAATAAGTTGTTTTTATTCTGCGTCATTATGCAAAACACCTAGTTTGTGTTTTATGCTATTTATAGTTAGTTTTATATCGTTTCATTTTGTATTTATGTTCCTGTATGTCCATGTCTTATTGGATTTGTGTCCTTTTGTCATAGTTTCCTTTTTTTCTCATTATCTTTATAAAGTGTGTGATGTATAGATTGTCTTAGAACAGAATTAAACCAAAGAAGCACATCAAAAAGCATTTGTTCTGTAGTTTGAATGTACTTGATCTGTTCCGTGTGTACACCCCTCCCTGCCATCTGATCAACCCCCTGTGTCTTCAAACACACGTACACACACTTAGATCCTCTCTGTTAGGGTGATGTAACTGCTTGTACAGGTTGTTAGACTTACCTAATATCCAAAAGCAGAAATCCACTCAGGTGAAGAGAGACATCTAGAGGAATCAGCTGAAACAGTTTTCTTAATTTATTTACCAACACAGTTTAAATGACTTTTAATTCACATGTCCAATTTTATTCATGTCTTTAACCACAGAATACACAAAAGGATTCCTGCAGAGAACGCTGCCTGCCACTAAAACACGCTGCCACTCAACTTAAAGTTGAGGATTAAACTTTGTTTGCACCAGTGTGCAGTTGAGGGCCTCTGCCACATGATGGCACTCTGGCTCTTCCAAATGACACCCATGTTTCTTGCCAGTGACAGAGTGGATTACAAGACAATCCTTTATTATTAAAAATCAGATATAGTGTACATTTGAGAATATTGTCTATTTCAGGAGTAATACCACACAGGCAAATCCAGGTTCCAGGGGAATCAAACTGATAGAGTGAAACCGGAGGAATTGATCTAAAATGATGAAATGAAATTGACCAAATTTGCTGTGAGAATTTTAATTAACTACCAGAGTTCCGAGGTTTAGTTCAGTCTCTCATTGGATTATTGGTTGCGGTTAGATAGGTTCAATAAGAAACTGCTACCAAACCTGATAAAGGGCTGTGATTGTGCTCTGCACTATCTGAAACCTGAATTTAGGCATAGTATTAATGACAGAGATACCCTAAGGCTCCTCTCTCCGTGATATAGGTGTAGTTACAAGTGCTGTAATTCCATAGAAAAGACCAGCCATACGTGTTACCAGGAATCCTCTCCATTGGCATTCAGCCTTTAGCCGTGTGTCAATCAATGGACCATGGTCACACTGTTGAAGCTGTGACCGCAGATACATTTTTTGAGAGAATGTGCCTTCGGCTAAAAAGTAATTTGGTGTGAAAGTAAAGAATTAGACCTC
This sequence comes from Pagrus major, assembly GCF_040436345.1. Classification (NCBI taxonomy): domain Eukaryota; kingdom Metazoa; phylum Chordata; class Actinopteri; order Spariformes; family Sparidae; genus Pagrus; species Pagrus major. The sequence continues at coordinate 19,108,221 of NC_133232.1, read as the reverse complement.
GGAGATGTGGCTAGCATTAAAGTTAGATGTGATTAAAGCTACAGGCATCGATTGGATCTCTGTTACAAGGTGCCGAGCCTCGGGATGTTCTGCAGAATGGCGGAATCGCTCCATTCAATTTCATGATTTTCCACTGTAACACTGTGAGATGATTTCATTTGCTTTACACATTTGCAAAGAGGCTCAGTCAAAGAAAGAGGAGAAGAAAAAAGAGCATGATCTCACACTTTTGCTGGCCGGTTCCATAGGAGCGGAGGATGCCTAATTGATACAAGTAAGGTAAAGGCTTGGTTTAAATTAATAGCTACAAGTCAAGTGGAACTTTCTCATTTATTATTCAGTGAAGCACATCGTCCTTGCTTAAAGGCCTTCAGAGGCAAGATAAGAGGCTTTTTAATCTCTATATGGGAGACATACGTCTATCTCAGCCCTCAATTCCAATCAGTCAAGACGAGGTGAAACCAGTAAAGACAACATTCTCGTGTGTTTGGTGTTTTCATCCATCTTACCTGCGCACATTCATTTATTTATGTGTGCTTATTGAGAGTACAGGGTGTGCGGGGGGGAAAAGAGGTATCCTGGTTATTAGAGGGAAAACTGTTGAAGAGGTTAGAGCCCAGCACTCCAAGCTGAAGCCACTTTCGCTTTCATGTTAGCAGCTGTCCAAGCCCAAAATGGCCAATTACCATCATTTCTCTGCTGGTGGTGGTAATGTTAGTGAGATAGTCAGAGAGAGAGAGGGATAGAGAGAGAGAGTAACGCTGAGGGGACCAGCAGCAGATGAGGTAGAGGCAGCTGAGATAAGCCAGAAACTAAAACCATATTTCCACGGCATGGAAATCAGACAACATCCACCATGACAGAAGGTGAATCCATCATCTGCAAAGGAAATAGATTCAATTAGATGGGTCCTTCTGGTGCGTGAATATAAAGAGAGATTGTTTTTATGGTAATAATCATTGTAATTGCAATGTCTCTGAGTCCTGTCACGTTGATTATTCAGTGTAAATAAGCAGAGAAACACATAGTGACAATGTATATGAATAAACACACATAAATATAAATGGACAAAGGAAGGAAGAATGGCAAAAATAGGAAAAAAGAAAGAGAAAAACGATTGTGTGGTACCTCCACATATTCAAGTCTGTAAGCATGCATGTGTTATTATTATTGAGAGTGAGATGAAGAGCGAGTTTTCCCCAGAGACTCCTCTACTGATCTGTGTCTCAGTGTCTCAGTATGATCTTTGCCAGGAGGTAAATGCTGCTGGAGCTTGAAAGACTGCATGCGCATTATTTCTTATGGGAAATATATGATATTCACTTAGCAACAGAATGATGTTTTTATCACGCTTTCTCACAGCTTAAAAAAGCTAATCAGTGTGAGCCGATCCAAGTCAGGCACCGTGAATGCTTAAAAAGTAAATATCGCTGGATCATTTTCAACCAGTTTTTCTGATAATCCCTCCAGGAACACATTGCTTTACAGCTCATCATCACACCCCAACCACCGGCAAGGTCCATGTGAAAGAGGTGACATTTCTCGGTTATGTTGGATGAAAGATTGCCACGTGTCTTTTCATCAAGGTTGATAATGAAGCACATAATAGTACATGTGGGCGACTTGTGGTGGCCGCTACTGAAAAGGAATATAGACTGTTTTCTGACCTTTCATTCGACTGGCTAGACCTTACCAACGGATTGACGGATCAATATCAGACTGTCTTGTCTGACAGAAAAAAAAAAGAGACACACAATTTTGTTGACAGAGTGTGATCGGGGAGTTAAGGTGAACAGTGGCAGAGGGGTTTAAAAACACCTGTATGGGAGAGTGATAATGCTGAGACTGGAGGGAAAAGGCACTGCTGACCTGAATGATAATATTACTAAAAAAGAAAGGAAGAAAAATTTAACCAGACAAATTTTCTGTTTGCTTTTTGCTCGTTTTCAAGAAGCCGGTCGTCCTCCACGGTCCAGCCTCAAGCTGCGGCCCTGTTAATTCTAGAAAATAAGTAATCAAGCACTCCTCATGCTGAGTTTATTTTCATTTGATTAATTCTAATGCAGCTTTTCTCAGCCTGTGATGATAACAATGAGGGTTGCATGTCTCACTGCCTCCATCTGTCCTACCAAAACATGTCTGGGAACACAACATCACCAGAACACCAGAACGGTTAATCTGCCTTATTTACTTCTCCCAATATGGCTGCTTTGTCACACACATCGTTTGTCCTCCAGGATAAATATTTCCCCAGCGTTTGGTGCACACTAAATGTTGATTTATCCTCAGCCTGTTAAACTGGCCAATCTGCATATGGCGTGTTTGTGTTTTGTCAGGATGCATCCACTGTGACAATATATACTATAATTATCATCTAAGTGTGACAGCAGAGCTGGAATCCATTCATTGGTCTGCAGAGACCTGTGTGTGTGTGTGTGTGTGTGTGTGTGTGTGTGTGTGTGTGTTTGAGAGAGAGAGAGAGTGTGAACTGAGTTGTCATATTGTTGCTGTGTATTGAAGATGTCTGGTCAGACAAAGGGCTGATTTAATAGGAGAACAATTTAATGTTGTCTAGTTTCATTGTAATGAACAAGATCTGGACTCATTTTGTTCTCCTCAAAGGAGAGAAATAAGCGGGGAGTCAGAGGGAGAGGGAATAAGAAAGAGATGAAGATCTGATTCGTTGTCGAGCTATTTATGTTGCTGAAAGAAAGAGAATTTGGAGCAGGCCATTTAACTTAATGCTCTCTCTTCTTTGCTAACGGTCTGAAGATAATTAGTATTACTAATCAAAACACTTGTGTCTCCTCTCCCCTGGTGTGTCATCTTCCCCCAGGGCCATTGTAAACTGTCTATTGCTATGAAGGCCACTCAATTGTTCCTTTTATGTTTCCATTGGATATACATGAGCACAGTCTAATGCATTTCCCATCTGCACTCTTTATTGTCGCTGCCTTAATGTCTTCAGACCGTTGTTTTCATATCACCAAGCATCATATAAAAAACACTTAAATCACCACCATATTTTCCTGGTTTGGATTCAAATATATCAACCAGTCTTAATTGGATAGATGCAAATTAGACAGAGAACCGAGTATGTAGCATTAGCTGGAGAACCATGCATTAGTAAATGATTAGTTGCCATTAGCTCAATAGTTCTGCTGATTTCTGCTAAATGTATCAATTAATTAGTTGATTAATTGATTAGCAGAAAATGGATCGAGGCTATTATTTGACAATTTGTCATCATTTATCTACCAGAAACAAATACCAGAGATTTGTGAGCTTGTTCGTATTTCCTAATATTTAAATTGAAGCAGCAATCAACAATTATTTCCATAATTATTCAAGCAATCATTTTAATCATTTGTTTTTCTTATTAGCGGATTTATTCTTAAATCTTAAATGTCAGAAAATTGTGAAAAATGTCCATCACTACGGTCCATGGTGACGTCTTAAATAGTCTTATTTTCTTGAACCATCAGTCTAAACCCCAAAGATATTCAATTTATAATGATGTCAAACAGAGAAAAGCAACAAATCCTCCCATTTGAAACCAGAGAGTGTTTAACATTTTTGCTTGCGAATGACTCTAAAGATTAATAGATTATCAGAATTGTTGCCGATTAATTTTCTGTCATTAACTTATCAACAAAACGACACATTTTAGTAGTAGACTAGTTTAAATGGTTTTTCAACTGTTGGTCGGACAAAGTACATACTTTAAAGACATAACATTGGGCTCCTGAGGCTCTATAATAGATTTTGACATTTTATAGGTTAAAGAAATTATTAATTATTAAAACAACATTATGAAGAAATTGGCATTTTGTGTGATTTGGCGCCCCCCAGAGTTTCTGAGTGCAACACCGCTGTGGTAAATACAAATCCCAGGTCTGTAACAATTTGTCAGATGTAATGTTGGTGCTAACTACAAACAAAACTTGTATCTTGAAGTAAACATGTGTGTAACGCTGTGACCCTACCCTCTCACTGAAGTTACATAGTGCAGAAACAGGTGATAGGAGAGCCAGAGACACCATTCACCCTATTACAAGACACTGTACCATCAACATGATTTTGAAGCTGTTATTTTAAGGTAAAATAATAATAAATTACATAATGTTGCATTAAAAAAAACATAAGACTACGAGTCTACAGCCATGTCTTTGTGAGGCTGTACTTAGCGTGGTGCTTTGAATGAAATGCTACTGTCAACATGCTAACATGCTCACACTGACGATACTAACATGGTGATGTTTCACAAGTATAATTTTTACCATTTAGTTTAGCGTAACAAAAAGCTAACCTTTGCCAATCTGTAAAAAAAATGTCACAGCAATCAATTTGGTAGTTATTGAGATAAAGTCTGGACTGAAGTGGTCAGCCAACAGACAGACATGGAGCTATGACGCTAGCATGGCTATAAATTACAAACCTGGACAATCATGGCACTAATTTTCCCATAAAACAGCACAATTATTAAAGTGTATAGAAGCAGGGTGACATTAGAACAGGTGAGTTATAATCCCAAATGTGATTAGTTACAAAGGATTTACTGAGAAACTAAGTGGAAGGGCTAGAAAGCAGTTTCTGGTTTCTGTTCTTCCTGTTTCCACTGCTGTGCTTCTCTCTACTTGACACTTTACTCTGGATGGTGTATATTGGCAGAGAGGAGGGGAATGGTTGTGTGTGACTTCATCTCAATAAATTACAGCCTGTCATGGATTATAGATTAATTAGTTTTTCCTTACCTGAGAGCAATGAGTGGAATCCAGTAGTGAAAAGACCAATTTTACACATCTCTGATTAAAATAGTGTCAAATTACTTTTCAGAAGTATGAGCCTGGAGGAAATTGTAGAATTTTACTTTTGTTTTCACACTGGCAGACTCTAATGGGGTTGGAGCAGCGCTCCTAGTCTACTGGGCTGTGCATAACAAAGCTACAATTGCAAAGCAATTTCTGTGTAATGTGAATTAACAGTGTAAATTCGACAAATTGTATCCTCAGATGTGGCCTAGCACAGCTATAGTTCTCCATTGTGGAGTTTTGGTTTGAAACAGATGAACTGACATTCACAAATGTTTTTACAGGGAAAGGTACATTGCTGTAAAGCTTCTATTATGGTCAGTATGTCAGTGAATACTCAGTATTAACAAAGAAAAGTCCAAGTTCTATTCTAAGCTAGAACAGTGTGACTTCTAGCGTGTTCCTAAAGTCTGAAAGAAATAAGAAATAAAAAACGTCCCTGAGACAAATCTCACAATTTTTATTTCCAGCTGCAGGCAGCCATTTTCATCAATCAAACTTTGACAAAACTACTGTGTATCACCTGCCCAGACAGCAAACAGACAAATTTAGTGCCTAAAAATTGAATGCACTGTATGCAGTTTCTACACATAAGTAGCATTGGATCACATCCACCACTAATGATGAAAATCTTTTAACGTGACTCACAGAAATGTTCACGGATGAGGTAATGCCTCTCCGACTCTCTCCTGGAACCTGTAGCCACAGACGACCAAATAAAAGACACCCTTAGCTTGAATAAAATTTGAATTTCTCTGGGTTGTAACATTGTTGAAACATTTGGGATGATGAAACTACACAGCACAACAAATATATAACAAAGCTATTGTCGTTTTTCGACATTTTATTGCAGAAATGTTACATATTATATCTTAAGCACCTTTAGACCAAGATATTTTGGTTGGTGGAGACCAAACTAGAGCTAAAAAGAGTAAGAATGACTTTAGATACCTAGATACCAACACATCCTCTTACCTAAACTGACCCACTGAGCAGGCAACGTCTCTGGACGTCCAAAACAGGTTGATATCATTTCCGTCGGGCCAGGCCATGATCTGGATGTCCATTGACAGCCAGAATTAGTCGATAAATGACGTTGAGAAAAGACGTCCAGTCAGGCCATAATCTAGACATCCACTGACATCCAGAATTAGTTGAGAATAGATGTTCATACTGGCTATGATCTGGATGTCCTCTGACAGCCAGAATTAGTCGATAAACAACATATAAACGTCTATACAACGCCCAGAAAAGACGTATATATCGCCAGAGGACGTCTTGTAGACGTCTTTGATGTCCATAAATGACGTCTTAAAGACGTGATCTAGACCACTTTTTGCTCACTGGGGAATAGGTCAATTGTCAGCATCTCCCAAAATGATAATATATCACTGCTCCCAAAACAACATGACAGTGGCAGCGTTATAGTGATCGACTTAGCTGACCTTCTTTGTACACTTGCAGTTTGGTTAGGTTAAAGCAAGGAAACTACTTGATTAGGTTTATGAAAACATTGTGGTTTGGGTTAAAATCACTGTTACTTCTGTAACTTCTCATACGTTACTTGCATTACGTTACGTATATAATGTTACTTCACTACATCAGTAAGTTAAAAGAACTCACCACTGACTTCTGGTTTCACCCTGCAGCGGTCTCCTGAATGTAAGTCATGTGCTTGTTAAACCAACCGTCCATCCTTGACCTCCTGCCTCTCCATCCCTGTGGGATGTGCAGGAACAAGTCCGATCCATGGTGTTCCAACGCTCCAACCAACAGGACCCTGTCAATGTCTCAATGCCAGACACCACAGAACAACCCCAGAAGTCTTGTGTCTCTGCCTCGATGTGTCAGAGCTGTTTCAGCTACACAAGTGGAACCTGCACCATAAAAAAGCAGCTGGTTTCAATGTTGTTGCTGAACAGTGTATATGGTTGTTTTTCTAATGAGGACCGGTTCCCTGAGACGTATAAGTACGCACTGTATGCTGCATGTATGTCACCTTGTTTTGGTGATTATAAGCTTTCAAGTGACTGAAGACTGATGAATGCAGCGACATTCAAGGATGAATTATTTGTTCTTTCTGTGAATGGCATGTCTGCAGTCCGCAGGAGTCATGCCAGTGGAGTAGGAGTAGCTAGCAGTCATCCTCAACAGCAACAGCAGCTTCCTTTATGGTAATTTCACCTAAAATTGGAGACATGTCAATGTTGTGTTTATTCCAAGTCTAGTTATTGACATGGCGCCAAAGAATTAATTTACCTCACTTGAAAACATTATTATTCATGAGTCACCTTTTGCAGCAAAAACCAGTGATCATCCAAAAAGCTGTTGAGGGCTAAGCCTGGATCAAAACAGAACAAGACAGCGAGAGCGGCTGCCACCAACAATCCCCGGAGAGAGAGCAACCTTGATGGGTTTCAGACACTGTTGGTGTCTGACAGGGTTGTTTGGTCTCTCCCTAGTGCCCTTATTCATGAAACCTCTCAGAAAACCCAGATCAAACTTGCTTAGCGCTCCCTGTGCTTGATGATAGAACATGATATCTAAATAAAATATGAAAACTTAGTTTGCTTGAAAGTTTTTTGTAAAGCTGTTTATTGTCAGATACCTGCACGGTATGTGACAATTGAAGAGGCAGAATGTGTGTATTTGAAATGCCAAGGAAAAAAGCTTGCTAATTTGAAATCTCATGCATATTCAGATATTAAGGTAGGGCAGCCTCGCTCTTGAAGATGTTTCAGAGTGTTCCAGCTTTACTCATCTGTCACATACTTTGTACTTTGCAAGAATTCTTCTGGGAGAGGGTTCATATGTTTTGCAAATGACTCCTTTCAACATCAGCTTTTGGCAAGCGATCAGCCCCTTAGCAAACTCAGCTGTATGCATGTTGGAACTGGTGCATAATAAGAAAATGGTCTTAAGTGTGAAAAATATCATTATTCCTCATTTAGCAACTCTTCTAAACTCATCAGCACAAGTCCTACCACAGAGGATAGGGTGCTCCCGCAGCTGCTGTGATTATGTGCAATATGCGATCAGTGTGTGTGTGTATGCATAATTCAGCTGCACGTGTGTTTGCGTGCTTGCATTTGTATGTGCATGTGTGGGTGTGTGTCCCTGTGAGACAGGATTAAGTGCAGATAGAGTTTTCAGAGTAGAACCGATCTCTCGGAGAGACAGGGGTCTCTGGGCTCTTAGTGCTGAGCCCCGCTACTCCTCCTCGGCATTTCCCTCCCACTCCTCTCGGCACCATGCTTAAACACAGAGGGGCCTTGGGATGAAGCCTGGATACAACGCTGTGGTCTCAGGGTTGTGGTTCCCATTTTAAATCAGCCCCGAATCCTCTCTTTTTCCACAAGAAGTGAAAGAGTGAGAAATCTCCTAATGGATACATTAATGGATAGATTCTGCTTGCGCTACCTTTCATTCCCTTTCCGATCACAAGCTCTGTGGGTGTCAGGCTTTAGAAACAGCAAAGTAAAACTGAAGTTTTTGTACACAGCAGTCTCTGCTGAATATGTGAAGGATGAACAGAGAAAGTGCATGTCCCTGTCATATTCAAGGCCAGAAAACAGCACCGAGTACCTCTGATGTTTATGTTTTTCATCACCCAGTGTCCGTGGGAGAGTGAAGGAACAGGTTTTTTTTTCTTTCTTTCGCGTACAGAGCAAAATTGCCTAGACAAGCAGACATTACCTTGCAAAGTCAAGACCCAACATTTGCGATGTGTATTGATGTATTGATTTTCCTTGGCAGCTATTGGCAGACGGAGTAAGGAGGATGGGTCCATGTGTGCGGGTCCACGGGAGCTTGGTGAGATCCAGGCAGCATTATGCACACCAAGAGAATGAGGCTTAGCATATATTGAGTGTTTATGCTGCAGAATAGAAAGTGTGGAGCACCTTTGCTTAAACTCACTGACTGTTAAATTGGGCTTAACTAAAAATCCCCCTTACACAAACAGAAAGTGATCCAGGGATTTTTTTTCCCTCTCTTTTTTTGCTTGAAATCTTTTTCATGTGGCAAAAATACCTTATTCTTAGTACTATCTGTCTCTCCGCTCTACATTGAAAAATGCAGCTAAATTTGTACATGGAAGAGATGAAGAAATTGAGCGAATATGGCCAATAGATGAAGGATAATGTGTTGAAAGAGGTGATCTGGAGGAGAGTGAAGGATATCCATTGTTTGTCTTCTTAAGGGCAGGGCACACATGGGGGACAGAGCTGGAGTGTATGTGGATTAGAGTGAGGCTCTGCCCTGAATATATAACCAACCCAAGGTCTCCTCTCCTCAGTTCTCCTCTCATACAAGGGGCCATAACGGAGTTGTGAGATTGTGAAATATTAACGTCCTTTAAGTATTCTTACTGGACACTTCTTTGATGTGAACAGTGAACAAGAATAACACATGGCAAGTGCCTATGCAGTTCTCTCACGTTTCTTGCCTGATATAAAATGGGTCAAAAGTAGGAATCATGGTGTGGGATGCATTTTTTATGGCTTGGTTATGAGCAGGGATGGGAAAAATGTGATGTATGTCAGGACATATTTGGATACAAGATATGAGAAGCTCCAAATATAAAGATATAAAATAAATGATAAAATAGTGTAACTATAACCTGAATCAAAACAAAATGCTTTAGGCTATTTTTTATGTGAACAATCCAAAAAAACTTATCTTTCCCTTTAGGGATTTGGAACAGTGTTTCACTAAACTAGAGTTCGTATGAATGAAATATCAAACAGACTAAATGATCAAACAGCAAAAAATATTAAGTGCACAAGCATTCATTCATGTAGCTACATCGCTCCCTCAGCTGATAAGGTTATTGTTATGCTTCGTAGCATCTCTGAAGTTTCTACAATTATGTAGTCTCTTTCTAGCAACGTATACAGTCTCTTAAACATCTTAAGTAAGTCTGTGCCATGCATTTTAATCTGCTCAGGGCTCTTGTTTGCTGGCAATTAACAGCTTAACGCAGTAAATCATTGCCTTGGCTGTGTGGCGCATGCAGATGGCATGAGTAATAAGTAAAGTTTTGTAAAATGTCTAATGTCCAACAGCTAAAATGAATGCATCTGTATTACAGTATAACAAGGGGAAAATAGCATGTTTCCATTATACACACCCCCTCACTGACCTCTCGCTGATAAGAGCCTGAGCAAATGATTGTATTCGATTTGGAGCTGCTTAGGTGTGATTAAACTCGATGACGAATGTTACTGCACACAGATAAAATGTGTTTCTCGATTGGTGTACAGGGTTATGCTCTGTGTTAGTGGTGTAACCGGGTTGCTAATCGAATGCACAGAAAAATACGCTTGAAGGAGGGTAGTCAGAGAAACCACAGGCATTTTGAATAGAAAGCCCGTATCGCCAGAGATGCCGCTTGTATGACACTCGTCCTGCAACTTCCCCCCAAAAACCAATTGTCTGCTTTGTCACAGTTGAAAGAGGAAAAAAATAAGCCAGTCGTTGTTGCGCTGACACAAGTGAACAGTTTAAATTCACGACAGTCTTAACCGATTTGGTCCGGCTGTAGTCGGACCTCTAATAGGCACGGAGGAGGAGGATATAATGCTAATGCACAGGATTACCAAGAAAGTTGAGGTGATTCCACCATTAGACATTGAAGTCGCATTACTTCAAGCGCTCATGTGGGATTAGCTGATGGCGTCATGCTCTCTGGATTGAGTCAAAATATGTTGGTCATTGGTGTCATGAAGAAAAAGTGCATGCTTTGTAGAAGTATAACCCGTGGGGGAAAACACCTGATTTTGCAGCAAAGTTACCAAACTTTTATGTTTTTAAAAAAAAATCAGATTTGAATGGTGATCCTATACATGCAGTTTTCATGTTCTGGTTACCATTGAAAGCGAAGTTATGGCTCTGTCTTTCCATTCATTCAGATAAGGGCCTGGACTTGTTAGCCCAAAAATGACTGCCCATGGGTGATCGCCCTTGATGCAAAGATGGCTGCCGAGTGGCAAGATTTGCCAAAAAAGGACTTTGGGGTAGTTCTGTTAAAAAATATCATATCATCAGATACAAAACAAATGATAAATTTCATGTTCAAAGCAACAGTTTGACAATTTAGGATTTATTTTCTCTTCTTGCTGAGAGTTACAGGAGCTGGTTCGCTTAACTTAGCATACAGACTAGAGACTGTCACGTTTTGGAATTTGAAAAATGTATATAGAACATATAACGCCTGTAAAACCACAACCTTTTTATTGTTTTTACTCTTTGATTTTAGGACAGAATACACATAAACAGCTAGGCTAGCTGTTTCCCCCTATTTTTCTAGTCTATTTGTGAGTAAGCTAGTCGGCTGCTGGCTGTGTCTTCACATTCACCGCAAAGATATCAAAGTGTTATTGACCATTCCAAGCCAAAAAGTGTATTTTCCAAAATGTGAAGTATTGTTTTAAAGCTGATTCAGCATTGTTTTTACACATACCTTATGCATGCAAGACTACCACAATACAGCACTGTGGCTTCATCTGAACCCTCCGCTCTACTTCTGTCCCTGTCACAGAAGATGTCAGGTATTTAAGCAGGGTGAAGCATTCACACATACGCCTTCCTCTCATCTCAGTGCCTTCCATATCCCTCTCTGGAAATACATACACCCATTTGGATTCACACAGTGACAAGATGAGAAACTCACACTAAACACATGCTCGTGTAACACATTGCAGTTATGTTTCAGTTGGTGCTGGAGGGCTGACGGTAAGACACAGCTTACCCCCAACTGAGCAGGCATGACTTAGCCTGAGTTTTACAACCAGCCTTATTGATTTACTCATTATCTTCCTTACGGGCGACCCCCCTGTAGGGGATCAAAGGCCATCACTCTATCCTAGTGTATGCTGTTCTGTAGAACCAATCACAATGTTTGCTTACAATAACTTCCTGGTAAAAAAAATACCCTTATGTAGCTTACATACAATTTAATTTTCTTTTTTTATTATGTTATTTCAAAGTTTATACATCTTATTCATCTGAAATGCAAGTTTGTTGCTATCATATAGAACAACACTTTCATGACGTTAGGTTGGAGAACTAATTTACTTGTCAGGCCACAGACTAAATGGTACTGCTAGCTTTGGGTAAATTCAAGCTCAAGTCATTTTCTTTAGTCTGTCCAGCAGTGAGATTGCTATTGCATAGATTTGATTTATCAAAGATGCTAGCAAAGCAACGCAGTCCATACATTAAGCACAGCAGAGACATCAGATTTGGACCGCAGTGTTTACCTATATCTCTTTAAATGTTACAGTTAGAGCTGAATATGACAACAGAAATAACCATGGTTGAAGATTTCACATATCTCCACAATGCAAAACAACCGACAGTGGTCTAAAGCCTCTCCTTTTCTCTGTCCGTCTATCACTCACTGAGGAGGGCTAGGTGGAACAATACAGCGAGTACACGCTGTACAGTGCTAGACACAGATTATAATAACTCAAAGGGGGAAAAGTGGGAAAAATGGTCAATAAATAAATGTAAAATGGCAGGTATGATGCCACAGTCATTCAATATATGCTAGCTTGATTAATTAAAGTTTGGAGGGTCAATTCACTCACAATCTGACTCACCAGCAGCCATGATTAGGTGAGTATATGGTAGTCATTCACTCAGTGATTAATAAAACAATGAAGCCTTTCCGTCGTAGGCAGTTCTACGTAATTATAGAGCAATTCTTATTCAAGAACAAATACAATTATTCATAATTATTCATCCAATTTTACATTTATTGTAAATGAAAAAAATGGCCATAATATTTCAGCCCCTAATTATTGTTGTGTCTGGTCAGGTTTTCAAATGTTATTTTTCAATGCTCTGAGCAGCCACTGGCACAGCAGCAGTTAGAGCTACCAAATCTCAGTACATAAAGTGAAAACTGTAGAAACATGCGGTGCAACATGGTGGACTGTGTGGAAGTGTTAGGTTTTGGAATAACTGGAGAGGACCCAAATGCAGAAACACACGAGAGGCACTAAAAGTGAGCTTTAATTAACAAAAGCTGAAAAATCCAACAACTATATTAACCCAAAACCAAGAATGGCAAAATGCCAAAATACAAAAGTAGCAACACAAAAGCTAAAACAAAGTACAAGCAAAAGCAAAGTTCAAATCAGGACAAACGCAAGGAAATAAAGCGTGAAAAAAACAAAACCAGAAACATACCACAAGATGACGGGGAGACACTGGAGGCAACAGGCTCAGGTGAATAACACAGGGGAATTACACAGGACAAACTGACAAAGACATGGAAAGCTAACAGACCACGTACACAGAGTAGTGATTGACAAACAAGACACAGGTGAACACAGAAAAGGGCGGGAATTCACACAAAGGGAGGAACTGAAAAGCAACACATGACACATGAGGGCAAAACTCAAAAATAAGACAGGAAATCACAGAAACAGAGTGAAACATGACAGGAAGAGGACCCTCTCCCCCTGTAGATATAAAAGGCTCATTCTAAGGGAACCAAAAACACCTTGGTCTCAAATGATTTTTGCATTAATGACGATATAACTACAAATACTGTAGTCCAATTTGGACCTGGACCAAAGAGGACAAAGAGATTCACTCCCCAAACCTGCTGAGGATGATCTGACACACCAGGAACCTCACCCTGTGATCCGGAAAATAACACATCACTCTGATCACTGACATCACATCACACTGATTACGCTAACATCACTCTGACATAAAGCTGACATTAGAAAAACCTACATACTAGCCCTTTAACCAACAAACAGCCATTAAACTCTATTCTATTTTATTCTTTTCTATTTTTAAAGTTCACTCTTAACCCTGTTGTGGAGAGCATATACATCACATGATCTTCATCATGAAAGTAATAGTTTGTTCGGTTGTGTTCTGTTTCAAAGTTTATTCTTGACCGGGGAGAAAACAACATCCCTAAATGCGATACAGCACGCAGAATCCCTAAAAGGGTTCACATAGTAGCTGTTTGGATCTTCTATCATATCATGTTGAAGATATGTGATGTGATCGGAAAGCTTTAGAACAGTTTGGTTTATGTCTCTATGCTTTCCTACGTTGTTCTTGGAAACAGCAAACACAATCTCAGTACAAGACCCATTAAGTAGCTATTCTGAGATCACACCACATGACATTCAGTTTACCAATTGTCATGGAAATGTTTTTTTTTTTTTAAAATGTATTCATTATTTTCTGGGCAACAGCACTCAAGAAAACAATCACATGGTTGCCATTGTGATCATAGTATATAACAGCAGCTACATTGACCTTGTGGTGAGATTGTTTGCACCGCTATTCTATTCTGGTTTGGTCTAGTCTATAATTTCTGAAGAGCAAAACCTCCTGCTGTCTTTCCACGTTCCTTTTTTTTTTTTTTTTTTTTACATTATATGGATGCTGATGCATACATTGACAGACTCAGCTTGAGAATCAACGTGATATTCTTTTGTTTATGCTGATGGTATTAACAGTCAGCACAAATCACATCAGGAAGGAAGTGTGTCATTGTGCAATAATTGGAATTATGCAAATAGTCACAAGGCAACACTTTGTAATAACCACACTTATTCATAAATTTCCTTTTCTATTATTAGTCCACTCCGAGGCAGGGACTGGCTTTTTATCATTTATGTGGTATTCATTATTTTCTGTCACCACCTTATGTTGCTTTTATTGTGTCAACTTGTAAACAGAAGGACACGAAAAAAAAACAAGTGCATCCTATTGAACAATGAGCAGGGAAACAAAGTTAACAGTCAAAGAAGCTTTTCATGCATAAGTGTTGATTTCTCAGGGGAGGATCAGCAGGCACTTTTTCTCTCTCTCCCAATTCGATCCACTCCTGCGCTGCTGTAAAGTTAGGCTCTGAAGAGACGGAAGAGAAATCCATACGTGTCTCTGTCTGGCCATTGATATTCTCCTTACTCCCTTCTTTTTCTCCACACCTCCATCACCCCTTCTCTCCTTCTCTCTTGTTCTTGCTTTCTCAGTGGGTCCTTGGTGGCCAATCCATCCTCACGCCCTCCACTGGCCAGGTCAGGACATCTAATATCCCATGGATTCACACTTTCTCTCCCTCCCCCAGCTGCCTGCACCCAAGGATCAGCCCCACCAACCCACCCACTCTTCCGCTCTGTCTTTCCTCTCCTCCAGCCTCACATCAATCTTGCAATCCTTTCCCTTTCTCTTTTCACCTTCTCCACCCTGTCTCTCCACTCTGAGATGTTTGCCATGTAATTCTTTCTGTCTACAGCGCTGCTCCTGTTTCCCCTCTAAAAGCATGAAGAATACTCACCTGCAGGCAGAAGATCACATAATGGTTTTCCCGCCCACTTCCACTTATGAACTCCAATTTGTCAGAATAATTAGATGAGCTTTATTTCCTTTCATTTCTCCGTAACATGTTCGGCTTTTGCTTTATATATGACTTTTTACAACACTTAATCTACATGGACACGGTGGTAGATTGACAGATAGACAGTCTTGAGCGCCAAGACATTATTTAGTAATGCATTAATGTAATGTGATTACTTTCAGTAATCAGTTAAAAAAACAAACAGTTATAGCACCTTTCACAACACAGTTACAGTTAGAGTGTTTTACCATAAAAACTGAACACATTAAAACACAAAGAGAGTAAAATGAACTATCATGTCATAAAACAGATAAAACCACTGAAAAGCCATTTCAGAACAGTGGGTTTTTAGAGGTTATTTAAAAAACGAGAAAGTTTTCATCCCCGATCTCCCGATCTCCTCAGGCAGCTTTCAAAAGTCTGGGAGCTCTGACGACGAAGGCTCTGAAACCTTTGTCTAATAATTAGTCTAGAGGTTTGTCATAATAACACTGCAATTATTGATCCCAGTAATGGGCCAGTAAATTGTTTTTTTTTTTGTTGTAATGTACACAGTGTCCACATCACACCTGCGTTCAGCCCAGTAGCCAGAGAAAAATCTTGATGGTTAATGTTTCGGCGAACGACTGATATTATCACATTTGACAATTCTCATATCACATTCACATTCACATTCACATTCACATTCACATTCACATTCCCATTCCATTATTATCTGGCTATCATATTGAGAGGCAGAGGGGATGGTGATGGAGATACTGTACGGGCGAGAAGGTCAGCATTTCAACAAGTGTAAGTGCTACACTGCTGGATATTTTTAAGGAGACCTCGGGACAATTTCCAGCCGTGTTTGTGGTGAGAGGAAACTGATATAAGGGAAGTCAGGGACGTCTCCAATCTTGTTTGTGGCGACCAAAATAGGTATTTTAAGCCAAAACGCGTTGTTTTCCTGCCCCTAACCAAGTGTTTTATGTGCCTAAACTTAAAAAGCACAGCACTGTCACAAGGTAAAATTGAAATATGAACCAAAAGAAATGCAAAGTTTTAACAAATCAGTGGTTTTCAGAAACTTAAGCTGGCAATATTCTGACAATTGGAGTTGCTGTGCAAGTTGAATGTTGGACCAAAAAAGCTTTAGTGTTAGACTTTTCTTAAAAATGCTTAAAATCATACCTGTCTGAATCCAAGCTGTGTCTGATCCTATTGTTTGAAAAAGGAGGCAGGGAATGCAAAATAAAGCACTGGCATGAATGCATGCACTCAGCTAAGACTACTTGTTAAACCAGCTCCTTGAAAAAAGACAGTGTATTGTCTTCCTCTGCCTCGATGTTCGGTTGGTCAGGCCAAAGCTACCACGACAAGCGACCAAACAAGCTCCTATTCCTTGAATTGAAGAGGAGTGATCAATGCATATAACCTACAACTTATGACAACATTTTGAATCTATATAATCTATAGTAATATTATATTTACATTGCTCATTTAAAAAATATAAAACTATATTGAAGTCTTTAATGAAGGTCTTTGTGATTCTTCATTTAAATTCATATTTATATGTTTTGTCTTCTTAGTTGGCTTTGCAAACGTTTGCTAGATAGATAGATAGATAGATAGATAGATAGATAGATAGATAGATAGATAGATAGATAGATAGATAGATAGATAGATAGATAGATAGATAAAAAGCAAAACAGAAACAGAATACAGCACCTTGGGGAGAATGTGTAAAGGAGTTGCACATATATCATATTGGTTTAGCTGACAGATAGTCATAAACCTAATTTATTATTGGAGACTTAAACAGCATGTCTTTGAGTTTGGAGCGGAGAAGCCTGTGCTGGACCGTGTTGAAAGCACCCGAAAAAAAATCAAAAGAACACCCCGACAGAACTATCTGCATTTTCTAAGCCCGCGCACACATTTGAAGCATAAAAAGAATGGCATCCTCAACACCAATTTTGGCCTGGTTAGCAAATTGCAGTGGGTCCACATATTTGCCTGCCAAAAACTCTAAAATGCTCTGAAAAATCCGCTCATAAGTTTCCAGTACATGTGAAGTGAGGAAAAGTTTGGAAAGTATTGTTTTGGTTTGAGAGGCGAGGCTGTCAGATGTAAACAAATACTACTCTTCTTCTATACGGCTCGCCTATCATTGCTTTTAACTGCAGCCAGCCTTTTGGTCATGCTGCACCTAACCTCATTCTGTCATAACAACACCCCAGTGAGAGCAGTCAAAGGTGAAAAAATTAATGTGCAATTTAATGTATACATAAACTCACACCTGGACTGGCTGGTGGTGCTAAGGCTGCTGCCATGGGGATGGTCTAGATTCATTGCTTTAATGCGGCTCCTTTTTCTTGGCCCGACACGCAGAGGAAATTAGACTGTTACACACTGCCACACACAATCTTGGGCCATTTCCAGAGAAAGAATTAGGAAATTAGAAAAAAATGAACTAAAGTATAATTACACAACTCAGACCTGACTTGAGCAGACCATTTCTTGGTCTGGTCAGCCTTTTAAAAATTCAGATGGGAGTGTAAAATGTCCGTTTTGCTTTTACTTACATGTAATTACGTATTGTGAAAGGTGATAACATTCAAAATGTTGAACCTTTTGAGAGAAGGGGTCAAAATTATTCCCCATGAGTTGGACATTAAAATTCTGCACAGCTTTACTCAGGCTTTTTATTTTAAAAGCACCATGAAAACTTCGCTCACCCACCCTTCCAAAAAAAGGGGGTGCATCTCTTAATTACTGACATAGAGCCAATTTGCGTCGAGCGTGTCTCTCAGCAGATAATGATAATCATTATAATTGCTTGAAGCGTTTGTTTCATGCAGCAAAAGCAATAATGTTCACTCAGATCTTCCATAATAAAGGCTCAGCACTTGGCTTCCTGCAAGCTGTTATACAGTGACTGGACGTGAATAATCATTAGTGGAATTGAAATGCAGGGGTAAATACATGGCTGTGTCTGTCCTCTCCTCTGTACTGCCTGTCTCTTTTTGTCGGTCCCTGGGTACAGCGCCAGCGACTGATCAAAGACTGACTCTGATTCACTCTGAATGATCAAGGAGAAGAGACAGGGAGCTCTGTGATTACTGAACATTGACGTTGTATCAATTTCAGTCATTCCACAATATGTGGCTGTCACACACAAGGTGTATTATGCACTCTGTCTGATCACCTGGGATCCAGTCGTACGGGCGTTATTGATCATGAGGGATATTCTTGCATTTTACATGAGAGGGAATACACTTTGTGATCAAAAGTGCCACTGGCTCAAATCCACTGATTGCCTTGAAAGACCAGAGTTGGAGAAGTGAAAGCGGCATGCTCTCTTCTTTGTAATAACTATAACTGCGCTGGTTTCAAATAAATAGTTCAGCTTTTCCACAAACTTGCCCAGAGTTAAATGAGAAAATAAATACCACTCTCACTGTATGTTCAGTAAATATGAGGCTATATTCAGCAGAGGAAACAGCAAGTCTAGCTCTTATGTGTATTCATACAAAAACCAAAGAGTAAAAACCAACATGGTTGTGGTTTTACAGGGCTTTTTTTCATTTTGTATGCTTAATGCTAAGCTAGTTAACCAACTGCTGGACAGAGCCTTATATTTACAGAAATGAAAATGGTGTCATACCTTCATCCAACTCTCCACAAAAAAGTAAATAACTAGCTATATGTCGTAAAGGTTAATCAACTCCCCAAAACAAGAAACTTAACCTAGAACCTAGATTAACCAGAATTATTGTAAAGATGTGAAAACAAGAGAAAATAGCTAGCTTGGCATAGTTACATGTTTCCTGTAAAAACAGACAGCAGCCAATAGCGCTGAATGTAGGTTACGCTCCACCCCACCCTCCAACTGCCGAGTCGCTGATGCTGACTCTCCCTGGACTGGCAGCTCACAGTGAACGCGACTAGGATGGCACAACACCCGAGGTGGTTTTCTTGCCAGGTTTGGCCCCTGGCAACCAAGGGCTGAGTTAGCAAGGAGCGCTTACAGAGCAAACGGCAGCCAACCACATTTAACAGCATATAGTGCTTACCTTAGCAACAAAGCTAACAGTATCTGTCTACCAGAAAACTCCATAAATCTACTGTAACTGGCCGTGTACGGCCCCGGTCTGGAGGTGTTCATTGATAAGCTGCTGTTTAGCCGTTTGTTAGCAGTGACTTTAGCAACAAGTGAAGTTATCTGTCCAGAGCATGGACCTATAACTAGTGGACACAGCCCTCATGTGGCTCTTCTAGACTGAAATGTTATTGGACCGAATGGATCTCTTAGGGCCGCAGGGCATTACGTGACGCTGTAGTTACACGGTTCAGCCACTAAGAAAATTGGCTTCAAACCCCAACCCACTTCCTGGGGCTTGGTCCAGAGCTGCTCAAGGCTGTGCAGCCTGAGGGCAGCAGAGTGAAAAACAGCAAATATTTTTTCCATAAAACATGACACAGTTTCACTGAATCAATGAATAAAGTTTTAAAGTTGTGTTTTCTGTGAGGTCCGGTCCTGGTGCAACATACTGTTCTGACCACGCTCTTCTTTTATACATCAATGGCAGCATCATAACATGAAGAAAGGGTTTATTTGACAAATAATTGATATACTCCCCTTAGTGCGAGATGAATCCTCAACATTTCCAGTTTCCAAGAAGTTATAATCTCTAAAATATCATTACAAATACCTATAAAATGTCTTTTTTGTCACTATTGGGTCTGATACTGACATATAGATAAGATATGGAGCAAGACATATGTGATAAAACACTTGAACAGTGATTCTGACTCAGTGGGATCTTTAATATCTTCTTTGTTAAATATGTATGAAAGATGGTGTGAAAACTATAAGTTGTGTTTTTACAAGCTATTATGTTATACAGTATATGGCAGACTATTTCTTGGCCGGGTGTCTCCTGTTTCCAGTCTTTATGCTTTGTTAAACTAACTGACTGAAAAGAAGCATTGCTTTATTAATCCCTTAGGGAATTCACTTATACAGTTTACACAAAGGTAGGCATGAAATACAGGACCCATGGACATGCAATTGTGGGGAGATATGTTAGAGTTATGGAGCAGCCACACAGCAGTGCCCCCGGGCAGTCAGGGATTTGTGCCTTGCTTAAGGTCACCTTGGCAGTACCCAGTAGGTGAACATCACCTCTCCTGCTACCAGTCCACACTCTGTACTGTGCTGAACTTGAGCCAGCCACCTTCCAGTTCCTAAACTAAGTCCCTACAGACCGAACTACTGCAGCCTGATGTAGTCTCACAGAGAGCCAAGTGATCCAGAACTTCTGGGTTCTGTTCGAGAAGTAAGAATACCTCATTTACATCCACAACATTTGTCACAACAATAATAACTCAAGTTAAGTGTCCACAACTATAATGACAAGAACATTAGCAAGCGATGTTGGGATCACTTTCAGAGCGATTTGATAGAAATACTGACAGCCAATCAATATTCTTCTGAATTTACAGGATGTTATGTTCCCAACTAATTAAACACTTATATGGAGTAAGTAGTAGTAATATTAGGTTGCAAATTACAAATTAAAAATTTTACCTGAGACATAGTGACAAACATTCTGTGGCACGGATCAGGTCTCTGAAGTTCATTTGTCCTTACTGATGACCTATTTGACAATCCCCAGCATAATTGATGTTAACTCATACAAAAGTGTGGATAAAATTTGTCTTCGAACTACGCCAACTCTTGTAACAGAGTGTTTGCTAACTCCTCTGGTCTTTAAATCATTTTGTAAACCCATATGCCTGTGGTTTTATTTTTGTTTCTCTGCGTAAGATACAGCATCGGGCATACTTTCTAACCCTCCAGATTTTCCTGGGAGACTCCCATTATTCATTGCACTTTCACTGTTTCCTCCCATGGTCACAATTCTCACATTTTCTCCCCTATTTCTGACAACTTTTCAAACTTTTTCCCCTTTTAGTTATCATTATCCTTTTCTGGCACTGTACAGCGTTTACAGAGAAATGGGGAGGAGAGAGAATATTTTTAAAAAAAAATGTAGACGCCCTGGAGGGAAGAATTCCCGTTTCTTAAGCAAAGTTCTAAAGAAAGGGGTTGTTGGCTGCCATGTCGAGTTTTGACTGAATGAAAAGTGATAAATATTACTAATATTAATTAATTTTTTAAATTTTCATTCTTCAAATGATACCAGAATGCAGAACACATAGTCCTTGAATCTCAAATTTCCCCTTGGTTTGGTAAATTCCTCCATTTTTGAGGTCTCAAGGTTGGAAAGTATCGCAACAGGTAATCAATATCCATTTCCCTAAGCTGTCCACACAGCTGGAGCACGCAGTGCGTGCTCGGCGCCACTGTTTAGAGAACATTATTGTTCATCAGTGTGGACGCTCATATCGTTTGTTATAGTTATCATTATAGATAGTGTGGACGGCCTTTCAGTCAACCTTATGTTGACATTTGGCAAATGTCTAGATAAGGATGTTAATTTTTTGAAAGATGATCTAACATCGTTTTTACTATTTTTGTGTTTGAGCTGCCTTTAATGAACACCTTTTCCATAAGTCCTTTGATGGCTACATGGTATATTCAGTCCATGGGCCAGTGTATTAGTAACAGCAGGAAAGAGAGAAGCAAGTTAGAAGAGCTGAAAAAAAGTCTTAAGAAGAAAGCTTTGGTGAATTTTATGGATATGGATCAAACCAAGTTACCTCGACGGGGGTACCTTTGCTGCTTTGCTTGCACATTCTGTGTTCGCAAAGCAATCGTTGTTTAAGGTTTTCTAATAGCAGGTGCTGTAGCAGATGTCTTGGACAGCAAACCCCTGAAACATGCTGAATTTTTTGAGAGCGAGATGACAGAAATGCTGAATGAGGGACAGCATTGAGTTACAGAAGCTAGATGAGCAAAGGCTAGCCAAGACGTGACGTCAAGACTACAGCTCTCTAGTCTAAATCTGTGTTTTTACAGTACCACAGTGAAAAACATATACAGATATAAAAGTGGTATGGATTTATTATCTAATTGTTGGCAAAAAAAATGTCAGAGGATGTCTTAAAGGGAGAATCGTAACTGCTCTAATTGATTTGCTTTGTAGCTAACTGCAGCGTAGCAGGGCTATTTTGGAAAGATGTAAATAATGTTGACAGCACCCACGATATAAGAACGTTTTATCAGTCAAACAGACTGTTTAAAAAACAACAACATTTGAATATTTTTATTTAGGACCATCCGGTGAAAAGGATTTAGTTGTCAGAGCGTGGTTGTTGCATGGTATGAGGATCAGAGCATCGCCACAACAGAGATGTGAGGTATCTTATTTCAACAGGGAAAGTGGTTCTCCTGAGGTGACTGAGCCGTTTTGTTTTGGTTGTGGTCTAGCAGTTTACTGTGTTCTACAGGTGCCATGAATAAAACATTCAGACCCGTTAGAAGAGGCACCTTGGCCAGGGGGTCAGCTGTCCAAGTGCAGCAGGAGAATAGAGGAGCACCCCCATGATGAGAAGTGTGCCGAATCACTGGCGTTTGATAGAAAAAGCTGCAGGGGCAAGATAGTGGGAGATTGGGTGCAGATTTAAAGCCCCATGATGCATATCCACAGGTAGGCTGCTACAGGGTAATACCCTTTGAGGATTACATCAATATTGGAGCTAAACATGTAATCATACACTGAGGCCGCGCTCCGGATCCATCTGGATAACCTTCAGTCCCATCAGAACGAATTTCCTTAGCCGGAATGAAGCTTCTTGAAATTATTCATAGGGGAAGCTGATGAACATCACAAAACATTTGAATTTAATCTCAGTATGCATGACTGAGGATGAATTTTCAAAACAAAACAGTGATTGTGCTGCTCAACGCTTTGCCCAGGACGGCGTGCAGATTCACATGAACCTGAAAATGCAGTGTAAAAATACTACTCTATTGTATTCTCATATGCCATGACCAGCTTAATCACTGAACCTGAGAATCAACAGAGTCTATTTAAAGCCCTCATCTCAGGCATGAAGTAAGCCGAATGGATTCAAGATACAATCCTGTAACTTTCGCTGTCACTTAATTGCAAGACTACTCCTTTGATTAACTCTGCGGCTTTCTCCCTCTCTCCCTGTCCCTCTGGGAAATAATGGGGGAGGGGGGCATGTAGGACATGACTGACAGCTCGCAGTTTATCAACAGCTGCCGAAAGCTCTTCCCTACCATAGCAGATGTTCTCTTAAGGATTAAATCTGCCTAAAAATGAGCAATACGAGATCCTCTCAATTACTCTTATTCTCGCTGTAAAAACTTGATTAACTAATTAAAAGTTTTTTCAGTGGCCATCGTAAGCAATTATTGCATGCTTCGTTGATCGAGAGAGGAATGGCATGCGGCAAGGGAGGAAGTGCTTTTCAGTATAACACAGAATATGATTTTGTGTCCGGATGTGTCTCCCTCTGGGTGAGGTAAAGGCTCTGCCAGCTGATGCACAGTGTCTGCAGCATGTAAGGATATTTTAACACCAAGGCCGCGCTTTAAATTCCCCTTATGCTTTAGAAGTCTAGTGAAGGAGCTCCTGAATCACAAGGTAATCCTATCACAACAAGCCACCACCGTCAAGACCCTCATATTTGAGTGAAGAGTCCCCCTTAAGACAACATCGAAGTTTTAGATTCAAGAACAGGTCGAAGAGGCACGGAGACTAAGGCTGTGTTTGGAATCGCATTATAACGTACTACTCATACCAAGTATTAAGTCAAATTGTGTATGTTGTGCATTTTCTAGCTGGATCAAGCCTCACATTGCAGTTATTTTTGACAATTTTCATGTTCTTGTTTATCACTAACTTCACTTGTGATCATATTTTAGGTGAGAAAACAACTGTTTCAGTTTTACAAAAATTGAACTAAAAAAAAAAAAGTTTCACTTGTGCCTGCAGGGGAAGCTAGCAAGCCACACACAGTCACAGTCACACAAACCACTACAGCCAAAACTGCAGCAACATTTCTGTCTACTGTATCATATTCAGTCTGTTTATTTTCCATTATTAAAGTGCTGCTTTAGGTAAAATTTACAAGATAATGTACATAGTCAGATACAAATCCTCATCCTCATCCTCCTCCTCTTCCTCCTCCTCCTCCTGGCTCTTTTTACTCCCTGTCTCCTCCACTGCTCAGCAGCCTCCTTTTCTGCTTCTCGTTAAAGCTCCATCCATCTTTGATCTTGATAGGTAAGTTACCTTAATAGACTCTTCTCACGGCAGACATTATACTGTCATAGCACGAAAAGCACAGGTGGAATTTATAATTTGGAAGCATTTGGTTTAGGTGAGCTATACAGGGCTCTGCTATTGTGCATGCTCACTCACTGACATTGAAGACTTAATAGAATGGAGCCGTTGTTATTGGTCACACCTGCGCTCATCCTGCTTTGACAAAAGTCAAAATGAAGCACATTACAGTTCTCAGTTGTGATCATTTTTGGAGTCGGAGTATCCCGTGCATGTTTTTTTGCACATAAACATCGTGCTGGTTTGTGAAACCTGGAATAACCTTGTCCTTGGTGGCTGGAGTACTGTGGCTTGTAAACATGTTATCCAGGTTTTAGAACCTTCACTGCCAATGTGCGCAGAGACTTCCTCGACGTGAGTTATTTAGTAGAATGTTGAATGAAAGATAAAGTCTGAAAAGAGTAGAGGAGAGGTGGCTCAAAAGCAAGTTGATTCAATCTCAACTGCTTAGCAATATTAAGATTTTTTTTTTTTTAATGTAAGTCAAATTACATTAATGTATAAATACTTCATTATAAAGTCCTGCATTCACAATTTTACTTAAGTAGAAGTGCAGAAGTATTAGCTGGAGAATGTTATTAATGTAGCAAATATTCAATATGCCAAACAGCTTCCTCTCAGAGTGTTACACTGGATTATTATTATTGATGCAGAATTTTAAATGGGCACTCCAGTGATCTAGTATTGGACTTACAAAAAAGATTAATTAAACGAATAGTCCAAACTAAAGCAGTGCAGTGGCTGTTATAGCGTGAATTTAGGCCTGAGCAAGGATGGATCTGGATCCTACATTTCCCCACTTGCAATGAGCATCTCTTCATTTTAAATTTGTAGTCTCCAAGCCCACCTCCATCAGGGTTACTTTGTCAGACTTGACAATGCTCCTCCAGCGCCACATCAGACCTTCTTTCTAGAGGCTGATTAGCACTCTCCATCATCACTAGTAAACTGACCTTTATATGTCAGTTCGGTGGAGGTCTCCGTTTAATGTTGTAGCAGGTGAAGATGGAGCTAATTTTAACTACTTAATATACTGTTGGGTAGTTTAATATGTACCTATGCGTCACGTTATATAAGCTAATCATTAAATGTGTATGAAATTGAGTAACTAGTAACTAGGGCTATTACATAAATGTGTGATGGAGTAGAAGTATATCGAAGCAGAAAATGAACATATTGATACTCAAATAAAGTTCAAGTATTGCAAAACTGTAAGCACTGGTGGACACAGGGGTGCCCCAATGTTCAAAAACATCGGCGAAAGTGCCCTCTTGGATGCCCCTTTGATTGAAAAAACATGATAAAGTGCCCTTTCGTGTGCCCTTCCAAAGGACAGAACGTGGTGAAGTGCCCTCTCTTCACTATAATTATATCATGACTTTCTGCTTGCTGGTGCCCCTCACATACACGTGGTGCCTTTTTCACCTTTTTCGCCTGTACGCAATTCTAAATGTAGCCTACTTACTCTCCACCCTTGCTGTGGAGGTAGTAGCTGGAGGACGCTGCCACAATACTTCGAAAACGTGGACACTGTTAATAATTATGTATCGGGTCTATTAATGACCAGGTTCTCGCATTCCACGTAAATGTCATGTTCTGAAACCAGAATAGATTCAAAATCAGGATAGTAGCGTGATTGTACGTAAATGTATAGATGCGTGTGGACCTTTGCATTTGTTACACATGTGCCGTGTCAGTAGAAGAGCTCAGATCTTTTACTTAGGTTAATATCACAGTAAGTAGTAAAAGTATTGAAAACAGACTTAAAGTGCTGAAAGTAAGAGTTATCATTATGCAGAATGGCCCATTTCAGAATAAAATATGTTATTAGATTATAATTATTGACGCATTAATTTAATGGTAATCACTGCAATATTGCAGCTGGTAAATGTGGAGCTAATGTTCATTTATTCATAAACTTCTTTTATAGATACTGCTGGGCTTGCGATTTTGCCCTTGGGCATCAGTAAAGTTCTGATACAATAATATCATATATCACCTGTTCATATCTGCAAATTAACTAAAGTTGGAGTTAAAACTACAATATTCCCCTGTAAGTTGTTGTGGAGTCTAATAGGTAATTTTGCAGAATGGAACTGTTGTACTTACTTAAGTGCAGTTCTTAATAAATGTCCTTTCCAGTACTGCACGGGTATAATTAAACCAGTGCTTCACAAGGCGTCACAAGATAAACGTGATTAGTGGTGACATGAGTAACTAGGAAAGGAAAGCAGAAAAAAAAGTTGTATTTATTTTTTTTACATAGTCTGCTAAAGCACTATGTAGTTTTTGAAAATAAATCCAAATTCAGAAAGGTAGCATGTACAATATTAGTAATATTAATAATAATAATGCAAAAGAAAATCTTTTTTTATATTCTTCAGCCGACCTGGTCATAATCTGTGGACATGTGCAAGTGTTAATAATGACCACAAAAAGACACTTATTCAGTTTGTGTGCTGTAAAGTTCATGTGTCACTACCTTAAAAATGACTTCAGTCGCTGAGAGAAAAATCAATGAGGATGGACAATGTGGAGAAGACTTAAATATATTGTCTGTGGGATATATCTAAATTTTAAGCAGGCAAAACAAAGTCAACTGAGCTTCAGGATAAATTTATATCAAGAATTTCTTTCTAAGATAAATTTTTATGCTAATATCAAAATCATTCTAATGGCCAAAATGTAAATGTTCTCTGAGAGAAACTGAACAGCTTTCGCCCCGGGCAACACACTGTACTGTATTTTGCAGCAACAGCAGAAATCACACCTCTAACTTTTTAATTACACCCTTGAGAAGCGCAGTTGACCTGTACGGTGATGTCTGCCCGTCTCCGCGTGGGCTCCCCAAGCCAACCTCAGGTCATCCTGTCCAGCCCAGACCCTTGAGATCTTCTCCTCAATGAGGCCTGGAGTGCTGATGGAGTCTAGAGGTGTGACCCATGAAGTGGTCCACCCTTCCCTTGCTCACAACAGAGGACCCACTCCTCCTCTAATTTAATCCTCTGAGCTTTGAGACTGAAGTGGACGCATTACACACACACACGTGCACACACATACTGTTATTTGTGGCATTGAGTGAACTGTAGAGTGTATAGAGATGTTTTGTGCTCATTGGAATTCGAAAAATCATCTGGTACTCATTTTTCTGTATCTTTTCATCTCTATGTGTCAGATATGAGTGTAATATTTTTGAGGTTAAGGTGTGAATTTACGTGATGTGTCATAGTCGAATAAAAACAGGCTGTTTTTCCCCTCAATATCCTGTTCTTGTCAGTATTCATCTCTTGTAAATGATCATGAGGGCGACTATGCATGGTTTTACAATATGCAGAGTTATATGGGTGTTTGTGTCTGCCTGCATGCATTAGCATTACTTTTGTATCTGCAGATAAATCCAGGCACTCACCTTTGTCTGTGCGTGCCATTTCATGCATGCGGCTGTGTGTTTATGTACCAGACCAAGCCTATTTGCATCCGACTTTTACTGCCATTCAAATCATTTATTCACCTCCCGGCCTACAGCACGGCTTCTGGCCTGCAGCTTTGTACCAGCAGCTGGGTAGCACAGCCTTCCCCAGGCTTCCCCCGCAATCTCTTGCTCTTTATCATGCATGGCACACCGCTGGACTACTGCAGGCACAGAACACTTCATCACCACAGCCTGCAGAGAGAAGCAGAGACAGACAGGAAGATGGGCTCAGGGTTCAAGAAGACCCCTATTAGGATGGGATATCCCATAGGCTGGCTCAGCTCGGAGCTTTTTGCCCCACTTTCAAATATAAGTATGGGGTAAAATAGAATGTCAGTGTTTTAAGATTATTGGCAAATTGCTTGGTGATAAGGTTACAGATCAACTTCATTTTAATTCACTCAAACCAGCAGGCGTTTCCCTCCTTAAATTCCAGCCCGAGGGTATATCTGCAGCTAACAGCCTTGTGGAGTGGTTTCAGTGCACAAATCTGTCAGAGGACATCTCCACTGAGAAAAAAATGTTGAGTTGAGACAGAGGGGAGCGGAGGAGGGAGACTGTTTCCTGGTGTCAGCTCTAACTGGGCTGGGACTATTCAAGCTTCTCTCAGGTACACTGATATCATCCCTGACTGCCTGCTGTGGAGAGAAACAGTTGCACCGAGGTGTCAGCTTTAAGTGGGTAGGGGAGTTTTGTCACCGATCAGCTATCAGCATCTCACAGTGACTCTTCACTGAGGTGTTCTCTGAGCCCACTGGATGTGGATTCCTGCCACCCCTCCCTCCTTCTATTTTTATTTCTCTTCCTTTCATCGTTGGCTCCCTCTTTGCCTTTATTTCCTTCCTTTTCAATGTTTCCTCTCCTCTCTCAGGAGAGTGAATAATCTCTTTCAGTATCATGGATAATGGCCGCCCTCTATAACAGAGCTGTCTCTCCAATTCATCAGGTCTGACCTTCAGGGTGCATCTTGATGAGTGCTGAAGGTAATGACACCGCTCTTCTCCAAGGCACCCGTAAAAGAAAAAACACCTTGAGTGGTGAAAGGCTATGATCAAATCAAGTTTGCATCTGGTATGATTGTTTATCTGATATGATTTTGTCTGTGATGTATTGACTATGTCTTTATTAGGAGTTATGCTATGATGGCACGTACTCTCGGGCCTCTCATTTAATTTATATGGTATCATTTTCACCGCATAGTCCTTGAGAGTGCTTTGAAATCTAACAAAGCAGCAAAATTAATTTGTCCATGTTTTCAAAATGTATATGTTAAAGGGTTACTGCGTCCCTGCAGGCATGGAGACTGGAGAGAAAAGTGTCGGCTGTGTCGCAGTGAAGGCTGATCTCTATAGAGGCTCCTCTATTGTCTGTCGGTACGTCTGTTCTGCTCTCTGCCAAGCCGGCGCAGAGACAGAAGCATGAGCAGAGTTGCTGCCTCATAAAGGACATTCTCTATCCGCTCCTGGTTCTGGGCTGCCGTTCAACCGTAGGCAGACTGCTTCCTGCATGTGTGGGCAGAACAACTCTATATCATCTGTTGGTTTGAATAGACAGCTCTTTGTAGAGCGGCTTAGTGTATGTTTGTCACAGACCCAGCCAACACATGTTTGACAGTGATCAAATATTTGTGGTGTGTGTGGAACCTCCTACTCAAAGCAGTGAAGGGCAGCTCCATCAAATCAATAGGTATCAGCTTTAAGGGATGAAAATGATGATAAATGAGTGAGGAGAAATTGATGACAAATGGCCTGTTGTCTCATGGCTGTGTTCACCACTTTCTCGCTGGGTGCAGACACTGGCGCAGCAGCACATTCACCTTTTAGCATTTCAAATTTTTTAAATCCTGATTAGCTGGGGCCTTAATTACTGAGGCAGGATTATTCTGGTGCATAAGTAGTCGGGCTTAATAGTAAGCAGCATGATAGTTTGTCACTGTGTTAGTGCACATGTCCATCTCTGGCAGTGAAGAATCATTTCTTCCCCCAGAATGATCGCTGATGGTGCAGACAGGAGTCTTCTATCTCTGAGCTAATGAAACCATCCTGACACATCATTCTCCCAACACTAACTTTTATCTCCTGTCCTCCTGCAGACTGCAGTAAAATCACCATTATTCTTTCTATGAGTGTGGTTCTGTGTGTGTGTGTTTGTGTGTGTTTATGCCTATTGCCTATGTATGCGTGAACAGCCCCCACTATTCATCAAGATGTCACCTGTAATGGCTGCTAAATTAACCATGTGTTTCGGGGAGCAAAGCTGGCTTGATAAATCTCTCTGTGGCAGGAGGTGTGTGTGGTCCACTCCCATCCACCTCTAAGGTGACCTTTCTCAGGTGAGGAATCCTCTGCTAACTGGATTTCCTATACAGCATCTCCACAGAAAAGATGTTTTAACGGATGGCCAGTTGATCAACTGCACGAATCCGGAGAGCCAAAGAGAAAACAGATCTTCCTGGTTCTCTTCCAGAAGTAGGACAACCTCATTCCAATTTCACCAAAATTGAGTCCTACAACTTGGTCTCGGTTAACAACGCTTTGTACTGCTTTAGTTCAGTTGACATTTTGAGAAGGAGGACATTAAATCACAGTCAGCAACAAAAATGTCCAAGACCTATTTCTGTTGTGGTACTTTGTGACCAGGCAACATCATACTGCTATTTCTCTTGCTTTATCTAAACAGGGATGGTACACATGCATAAAAACAATGTAATATTTATTTCTTATTTAAAGAAATTATATTATGCTCAAATAATTCTATTTTGCGTTTCTACTAGAATAAGTTTACATGCTTTAATGCTCGAAAAAATATTAGTTTTCTCATACTGTCCAGTGCTGCAGTCCTGTATGTCTGAAATGCTATGTTTTAGCTGCTGTCTTTTTAAGACCCACCCTCCTAACCACCAAGTCTGCTCTGATTGCAGAGCTCACACAAGCCTGAGCCAGCAACCCAAACAACAACAGAGCAGCTGTCTTAAATCAATTCTTATGTGCCTAACTAGCTGCTAGCTATAAATGAGGCAAATGTGTGACATGGTGACATAGTGTTACTATAGCAGTGTTGTAACTGTAAAATTAAAATGATAAATAAAAGTAATTTACAAGGACAGTATTTTTGGCAAGCTCAAGGCTATTGATAAACATCTCCAGATAGACAGACTGAGGCAGGTTGAGCAGCCAGCTGTGGACAGAGGGGCGTAGATGCAGATACAGCAGAAAATGTTGGAAAACATTTTAAAATATCATTATTTCGATGTTTACAGTGGATCACACAAACATGTTGCTTGATGAAGCCACACAGAATTATCACCTGACTCTGCAGTCAGTTCAATTCAATTCAGAGTGGTTTTACTGCCATGAGAAACATACATTTACATTGCCGAAGCAAGTTTGTCATAAAAGCAAACAACAACAAGACATAGATAAACAGAATAAGTCCCAGTCCCCCTCAGCTCTGTTGAGCATTTTAGCACCTTTCAGCTTGATGTTTTGATTTCATGGCCTCGCGATTTTAAAATCTGTTTAAGATGTGATGAACGATGTTTGAGCATGATTTTGTGATATTGCACGTTTTTCTAAGCTTATCACGGTCCAATATTTAATTCCCACAAATGTGATGTGGAAACTTGCAGACTCCAGTGCACACACACTGAGAATGAACTCACACACAGTCACAGTTATTCATAGTCATAGATTCTGGGTTTTCAGTGGGGGAAAAGGAGTAGATATAATTTAAAGACTTTTTAACTAGTTAGAACCACGATTCCAGAAAAACTGGGATGCTGTATAAAACATAAATAAAACAGATTGTGATGATCTTTCTTGACATATACTCAATTGAAAACAGTTCAAAAACAAAATATTTAATGTTGTTTAATCATAAACCTCATTGATTTTTGTAAATAAATGCTTATTCTGAATTTGATGCCAGCAACACATTTCAAACAAGTTGGGAAAGGAGCAACACAATACTGGGAAAGTTGTGAATGCTTAAGAAGAACACTGTTTGGAACATTTGACAGGTAAACAGGTTCACTGGTAACAGGTGATAGTGTCACGACTGGGTATGAAAGGGGCATTCTGAAGAGGCTCAGGCGCTCACAAGCAAGGGTGGGGCGAAGTTCACCACTCTGCAACAACACATGACTGTATAAGAGACATTATTACATGGGCCTGACAACACTTTGTAAAACTGTTATCATTTAACACAGTTTGTTTGCAAATGACTGCATCCTGTTTTTATAAAGTCTTTGCACAGTGTCCCAACCTTTTTGGAATCAGGGTTTTCATTGAACTGAAAAAAAAATAAAAAGAATTTATTTTTATGTCATAAAAGCAATTCCATATCCAACAGCACAGGCAGCTGTTTTCAGTGAAAAGACTGTGCCTGCCTGTCCAACAAAATAATGATGCTTTATGTTAATTATGTTATTATTTAACTATTATGTTACTATTTTTTTTAAAATAACAGCTGCAAAATCAGTTTAATGGCCAAATTAGTAAGAAAGGTTGATTTTTGAGTGTCATTCCCAACTTGTCAAATAATGATGCTCTAGGCTTCCCAACCTAGTGGTCCATAGAGAGGATGAAACCGTCGGCAGGAGCAGAGGGTATTTTAATGTTAATAAAACACATAAATGGAGATGACCTACCTTCTAATATTGAACCTAGTAAAAAGAATTAAGTAACATTGGAAGTGGAGCTAAACCGACCTGTTTTCACCAGTGATGTGATTAGTTTACAATATTTCATGATTGGGACTTTTGTCGTGGCTGTTTTTGTCGTTTCTGTATTTTTGTGTTTTCAGAGGTGCTCTGCAGAGGCTGGGTGTGGCTTCCCTTATTACTGGAGCTGCCTTCTCTCTCTCACCTGCAGCTCATCTTATCATCAGCTCCAGCTTAGACACTCTGGTCTGCTCTCCAATCGCTGCCAGATTGTTATCGACTCCACAACGTGGTAGCTGGCTGACTTACTCGTATCTCTCTCAGTGACTTTTTGCATGCATGTATTTTTGCTCTTTGTCCATTCTAACCTCAGTTCTTCTCAACCTCTCCAGTGTTGGTTTACCTCCGAGCCCTAGCTCCACAAGCCACCCTGCCACCCAGCCTCCCGCACTACTGCCACCAGCCTCTACTCGACCTTGGACCTTCCGTGCCCCATTCCACTAGCGTCTCCTCTCAAGCCACAGCTGACGTTGCGGTGAGCCCAGCTACCACGCCAGCTGACCCACAGCCTGAGCCTACACCTGTTTCTCCTTCCTCCTGTTTTCCTACTGAGGCGCTGCCGACTCCGCTGTGAGGCCGGCAACTCCACCTGCTACCAAAGCCCAAGCCAGCGAAACTGTTTGTTTAATATATTCCTTTAAACCTTTCCCTAGTCTGGTTGTCCGCTTTTGGGTGCTACAAACACCTACTTATCATCACACAATAGTCACATTGAACAAATCATAAAACAGCAACTTAAAGAGTCTTAATGACAGAAAAAATTAAAGATGACATAGAAATGACCTGAACATTTAATAAGGTAGTTGTGTGCGTCAGGTTCGTCCACTTTGATGGAGATTGGGACTGAAAGGACACTCATTATCTACGATTTCTTTCTTTTCTGAGTAACTACGCGGATCGTTGATCATATAATTCATATAAGATAATTTAATTGCTTGCCTGAGTGGCCATAGCGATTTAGATCCTAATACCTAAAAAGACATACGGTTTTCTCTCTTAATGCTGTTAATTTAGCAGAGAATTTAGAATTTGTATTGATCGCCATCGTCAAAAAGTTGGCCATTCTGCGTGCTGACTCGGCTCAGACCACTGCTGGGGCTCAGCAGCCTCTACGGACATCATGACAGAGGGGAAGAAACCAAAGATTACCTTGAGGAAAGAAGCTAAGAGGAGAAAAAGAGTCAGTGACCAAGCAAGGGGCAAGAGAAAAGAGAAAATCTCAGACTTTTTTCGTTGTTGACAGCTTTGCTAAACTTCAGTTCAATGCAGTTTCAGGGCTGCAGTTCTGGGACCCTTTTATAATGTGACCCAAGGCAGCAAAACAATGTAAAACTGATGCGAATGGCTGACAGTTAATGTGGGGTAACGTTAAACATTCAACACGGTTGGAATATTACGATTATTTTAAAAATTATTAATTCATTTGTAATTTGAAACACCTGAGTCGTTTTTTATGTTCTTGCTAAATCAAATCAAATCAAATCAATCTTTATTTATATGGCACTTTTCATGCAGTTTTGCAGCACAAAGTGCCTCACAGAGGATAAAAACAAACAAACAGAGCAAGACAACATCATAAAAACCCCAAGCCTCCCACACCCATAAACATACACACAAATACACAGTTACATACACACTCACGTACATACATAGACATACTGACATACATACACCCCCACACACACAAACATACACACACCCACAGACATACACTAGTTATTGCTAAGGAGACATGGCTCGGCACAAAGATCAGAGGTGAGGAACAGCTACCTTTGGGGGCCGTGTACACCGAGAGGAATCAAGGTCCATGACTGCAAGGGCGCCACCAAAAGGACCGCCCCAGCCCAGGTAGACAGGAGGCTCCACACCAAGGCGTAAAGCTCTCCCGCCACTCCGGCCAGGGCCGTCCTCGGGACAGCACCCCCAACGGTGGACCAGAAGCAACTCCCGGTGTGGTAGGCCCCCAGGAGGAAACACTGGAGAATCGAGGGGCTAAAACAGTAAAATAAGATAAAAGGTATAGAAGCTAAAACTGAGGGAATAGAACAATATAATGTTTAAAATAGACCATAAATAACGACTAAAAGATTGAAATAAAACATTGAGATAAAACAAGTAAGTAATAAAACAGGATTGGCTTAACTAAGAATTAATATAAAATAGAATAATAATAATAAATAAATAAATAAATAAATAAATAAATAATAAAAAATGCCGGTAATTAGAAAGAGTTAAATGAGCTCAATTAAATGCCTGATTAAAAAGATGGGTCTTGAGCCTCTTTTTAAAAACATCAACATTCTCTGCGGCCCTGAGGTTCTCCGGGAGGCTGTTCCACAATCGGGGGCCATAATAACTGAATGCCGCCTCCCCGTGTGTTCTAGTTCTAACTTGTGGTATCGTTAAAAGGCCAGCACCGGAGGACCTCAGGTTTCGCGAGGGTTGATAGGGTAAAAGTAATGCAGATAGATAAGAAGACCCAAGACCGTTAAGACACTTAAAAACAAGTAAAAGAACCTTAAAATTAATCCTGAAGCGCACAGGGAGCCAATGCAGCGATTTTAAAACAGGCGTAATATGCTCCCGCCCTCTGGTCTTCGTCAGCACTCGTGCAGCTGAGTTTTGTAATAATTGTAAGTTATGCAAACTCTTTTTGGGAAGACCAGAGAGCAGGGCATTACAATAATCTAAACGACAAGAGATAAAAGCATGCATCAGCACCTCCGTGCTGGCCTGGGAGAGAAACGGGCGGACTCTGGCTATATTTTTAAGATGGTAAAAACCTATCTTTGTTATGTTTTTGATGTGTGGAATAAAAGTGAGGTCAGAGTCAAAAATCACGCCCAGATTTTTTACTGATTTTGAGGGTTTAAAATCCTGTAGCTTTGGTAAAAGTTTCTCTCTCTGGCCTTCAGGACCAATGACTAAAACCTCTGTTTTGTCCTGGTTGAGCTGTAGGAAGTTTGCTGCCATCCATGACCTAATGTCTAAAATACAGTTAAAAAGGGCATCAGTTGGCCCTGTGTCATCAGGAGACGCGGCAATGTACAGTTGTGTATCATCAGCATAACTATGGAAATTGATGCCATGCCTCCTGATGACGTCCCCAAGGGGAAGCATGTAAAGATTAAAAAGAGTTGGACCTAAAATTGACCCTTGGGGAACCCCACACTTTATCTTATGGGTTCTTGAGGAACATGTATCCATACTAACAAAGAAACTTCGATCAGTGAGGTAGGATGTGAACCAGTTAAAAACAGTACCAGAGAGGCCAACCAGGTTCCTCAGTCTATTTAATAAAATGTGATGGTCTACTGTATCGAAGGCGGCTGTTAGATCCAGTAGTACCAAGACTGTGAGTTTGTTGTTATCTAAATTACACCTGATGTCATTTAAAATCTTTAAAAGTGCTGTCTCTGTACTGTGGTTCATCCTAAAACCAGACTGATGAGACTCTAAAATATGTTTTGAGTTTAAAAATTCATTTACTTGATTAGAAACAAGTTTTTCTAAAATTTTACTTAAAAATGGTAAGTTGGATACAGGCCGGTAGTTGTTTAAAACATTGGGGTCTAAGTCACTCTTCTTCAGAAGGGGCTTCACCACCGCCGTTTTAAAGGAGGTGGGGAAGACACCCGTCTGAAGAGAGCAATTCACCAAATACAGCAGATGTTCCTCAAAGAATCCATAGAGTGTTTTAAAAAACGGTGTGGGAATGGGATCTAAAAGGCAGGTTGTGGGCTTTACCTGGGAGAAAACTCGACCAAGTGTCCTCGCATCAACCAGGGCAAAACTCTCAAGTGTTTCCTCAGGTAAAAGCAATGATCCAGATGTTAAAAGCTGTTGGGATAAAAGACTGGATCTGATGTCATTGATTTTTCTTCTGAAGTGGTCTGCAAAATCCTCGCAGAGGGCGTCATCTGGTATCCTGGAGGATCTTTTAAAAGTTTTGTTTGTTAAAAGATCGATTGTGGAGAATAAGAATTTGGGGTTATTTTTATGGTCATGGATTAAGTTTTGGAAGTGGGAGATTCTTGCTTGTTTGACTGTGTTATTGTAAATTTTGAGTCGTTGACGTAGTATGTCGTAGTGAACTGTCAACTTGGATTTCCTCCATCTCCTTTCAGCACTCCTGCATTCCCTTTTTAGTTTTTTGATATCCTCAGTTCTCCACGGGGGTGTAGATCTTGTTTTAACTGTTTTGATAAAAAGTGGAGCCACTGAGTCCAGTGTTGTCTTTATTTTGTTGTTGAAGTTGTCAGTAATAAAATCGCAGGGTGCTGGTAGAATTTCGGCAGGAGTGCTCTGTAAGATCTGGATAAAATTTTAACTTTGTTCATATTACATAAGCAAGTGCTGTGCAGGAAATTTGAAAACATGACTTCCTCTCTCTTATCTTCCAACCAATTTCATTTAATATCTAAACGAACAGATAGCCATTTATCTCTGAATGTGGATAATAAATCAGAGGAACATGTTTCATTTTGGAAAAGCAGATGTAAGAAACCATTAATGAGAGATCGCATTGAGTTACAGAAGCTAGTAAAACAGCTGCTAGCCTGGAGATGACGTCAAGACGCCGAGGCTCTTTGCTGGTTTTCAAGCTGTTTTTGTCTGTTTATATGTGAAGTATGAGTGATAGGTCCGATATGTTGCGAGCGTCTTTGCAGAGCACCCAGTGGTGTGTGCTGAATAAAATATGGCAGAGAAAAAAAACACCATTCAAATGTTGTAAGAGGAGTAAAAAAGGGTCGGGGGATTGCGCTGTAATGATTTTTTGGCACTGCCTCAGAAAAAATGGCGAGGATTTAAGTCAAAGGAAAAATAAAACAACAGAGAGGGTCTGTTACAGAGAGGAAAAACACAACAAAAGGAGCAGTATCCTGGGGTGCAGATTGATTCCTATCAGCTGGTACATAGACAGTGACCTGCGGGGAGAGCTTATCTTGGCTCATGCTCTATCTCCCCTACATTTTGATCCCACTGCTGTAGGGTCTGGACTGGGTTGGGAGGAACAGGGGACGAGTAGTTGGCTGGATGGATAGATGAATGATGAATGGATAGCTTTGTGAGGAGATGGAGGGAGATGGATGAAAGAAGTGGAGTGAGGTTGAAGGAAAGGAAAACAGGGTGAGGGAGGCGGCGGGAAAAAAGTCTGATTGATAGGCAACGGAGTGGGGGAACATCAGGAGAGAGGGACGGCGCGAGGGGGAAGAGCGTCCCTCTGCAGAGTTATCAGGGCATGATCAGCAGATGGGAGGGCAGGCAGAGAGGAACGAGAGGGACAGCTGGAGAGATGGAGGAGATAAAGCAGAGATAGGAGAGAGGGGGAGAGATGCAGAACAGAAGCATGGAGACTGGCCAACACGTAAAAAGGGAAATAAAAGATGAAAACTGGAGAGCAGGGATGTGAAGAAACAAAGAGAGCGGATGCTGACAGAGGAGAGGATGATAAAGTGTTCATGTAAACAGGCTGGTACGGTCACTGCAGTGTGGTGGGACGCGCAGGCACGTACTGTATTTTCACATGACCAGTCAAATGGACAGAGGATGAGAAGATGGAGTAGAGGATGAAATGGTGTTTTAGTGTGTCGAAAAAGGGGACATTTTATGCAATAGACACTTGATAATGGTAGATTTCCCTGCTTCTTGACAAGTTGACTGGAATTTTCCGGTCTTTCCCTTTATAGTAATTAGCACGATTGAGATCAGTGCTGATTCACTCATCCTGACCTTCCCTCCCAGCTCATTACTCCTTCACAAGTAGATCCAGTTCACCGTCAATTAACTAACTTTTAATGAAGAGAAGGGCTGTTGAGCAAGACCTACAACTGTTCTGATGGTAATGTAACACACCACTACCTTTTAATGACTACCTGCAAGCTTAGCACAAGAATACAGTTTCAAGAAGAAGGTAATAATAGTTGGGAAGGGCAGTCCTGGCACAAGAAAGAAGATCCTGGGTATCATATACTGATGAGGTAACGAGCAGAGGAGAATGCCGTGCAGGTATTTCATGCATTTTGTTATTACTTTTCAGATTGGAGACACCCAGTCTGTGACCTTTCTACATGTATGTTCTTTTCGTTCCTGTGTAGGTTTCAACAGGTGCTGCAGCGCCCCTGAAGTGCTGTGTAAAGCTGGGCAGACAACGGGTATTTTTGTGGATCTTGTACTTTTTGTGAAATCACACCACATGTTTAATTATCCTTTAATTGGCCAGAACCTGCAACTTTTATGCTCACACTGTACTGAATAAATGACTGCCCACAACTTGGCTGCTCACACCGAACATGGAGCATGAAAAACCTAGTTGGTTTTGTGGAATGAAGTTTATTGAAACAAGACGACTGCATCCTTAACGATGTTGAAAAGAGAGAGAAAGGCAGTGTTGAATACATTCTGCGTTGTCAGCTATTGAGATAGACAGAGGTACCCTTCAGTGTCTGTGTGCGAAGCCCTGCCGACAGCCTTTTTGCCAGAAAGTCACTCAAACATCTGGTAAATATTGTGAAACCGTCGCAGTTCAGTTAGATTTAGTTTAGTAGGCACAAAACCTACTTGAAGGTTCTGTGTGCGACTCCACCACTGTTGTGAATTTGTCACTCTGTAACGGGAGCGTCTTATATTGCCATTAATGGGTTTACACTGCAGTTATAGAAAGCCCTTAGCGTCTCATACAGGTGATAAAGCACAAGGTTTACTTTATCTGTATGATCGGTATTTGATGACCTGGGCCAGCAATTTTACTATGAATGGAAAGTAAGACGAAAAAAACCCACAAAAGTTTCAACAAGAAAAAACGATGGACCCACAGATGGCTGAATGACACACAGTATGGTCTGTTTTTATATCACAGCGCAGTCTCAAGACTACAGTTTTAGCTACAGCACTCAAAAGTACTGTATTACTCCAAGAATATTAAAACAAGCTCACCACAGTTTATAACAGAACTTTTGACAGCAGCCATATGGAATCGGACTGTGGAACAGCTCAAATGGCGAGACAGCCGACCAAAATTTTTGACGTGCCAGAAATCCAAAAGACAGATTGTATATCGTTCAAGAAATTAATCAGGTGTTAATCCCTCAGACTGCGCGACAAATGACAAGAAATCTTGCAGAAATTCCACGTGATTCTTAAATTAGTCAGTGACGACAAATTTGGGGCTAAAATCAGTCTGCCCAGCTTAACCCATATCATCAGAAAAGGCCGTCAATATTGGACATTTCTACAAACTAGTTATTACGGCCGTCGCCAAATTCCAGCCTCTCTTTGTGTTGGTGTAACGTTTTGCCTGTCAAGCAGGGGGTGTGACTTCAGGACTCGGGTGCTCCTCCCACTTCTTGGCTGACATCTTGAGGATCCTGATTGGAGCGGCACCGGAAAACCACCCACCAATCGGACGGAGCAATTTGTGGAGGGAGATATAAATCTCTGGATTGTTTGTCAGTCGCGGCGGCTGTGATTTCACTTGAGCAGCACGCCAGCTGTGTCTCTCGTAATCTGTATAGAAAATGTTGTGAAAACTATACCGATTTAGATTGTGTGTAAAATTGAGGCACTAGAACATTATCTGGGTATTGGTTCAGATATAATTGTAATTAGATACTGATCACACACACCTGCAGTTGTCCTCTGTTAGTTTCATTAAGGTGCAGGAGTGCTGTTTTTTGACTGTTTTGGTTTTGGAAATAGACAGTTTTATTTTCCCCTTTGTTTCTGTTAAGTGTAGTAACTCGCCTTTTACGGGTCCTCTTTTGGTTTGATTCGTTTATTTGAGTTAAACAGCACTCTCAGGCCCTTTATCTTTTTAGAGTTGCCTCTGTTGTTCATATTTTGTTTACATTCCGTTTTCTTGCTGATTAAATAATTTTAAATTACCAAATACATCTGGTTTTATGTTACTTCTCTTCCCTTTGACGAGCTGGGTCGTAACACTAGTGTTGTCTTGGTCTCAAGACCGCTTTTTGAAGGTCTCACCCTCGTACTCGACCACATTTTTACTCTGTCTTGTCTCGGTCTCGGAAAAAGAGGACTCTGGATTTTAGTTCAAGGCCAGTCAAGACCATGACTGCAGGGATATCACTGTATTATATAATTGTTTGATGCCTTCTGTAGTTAAAGATTGATTGTATGAGACAGGAGTCACAAGTCACCTTGTGTTAGGTGAATGGTGAAACATGGAAAAGCAGTGTTGAATAAAAAAATGTTACGTTAATTTCAGTCATGACTCAGTTTAGGTGGTCTTGACGCCAACACCACTACAAAGCTGGGATTACTCTCAAGCAGAAGGAAGGAAGAAAGGGCAAACATTAACGATAGGGTTGCTAACGTATTCTAGAGGCATTTTACTGTTTGTTGTATTTGTTGAAAATCTCGTAACATCCTGATAGCAATCAATTAATGCACGCATGGAAGTCTGACCATCTACAACCCCAACATTGTTCGTACTGAACATTAGAATTATATCTAAATCATGAGACGCAGAATTGTCCAATATGGTTGTAATTCCTTGGGATACTGGGTTAGACTCAGTGTGAACGGCTGTATGCATCAGCTCTGTGATATACTGGTTGCACAGTATTCATGGCAGTTTGGCTATCAGAGCTGTAGAGATAGTTATGTAGTAGTAGAAGCAGCAGTGTCACTTGTGGATATTGAAAATCAGGTTTTGAAGGTGTTCGCCAGTGTATATAAAAACAACAATTTTGTTCTTGTACTGCTTGGTTTCCATCTGCCATCCAAAATTGAATCAGCTGAGTTTGTGCAAAGGCTACTGTTTACATATTGCCTAGAAACAAACTTTATAAACAATGTTTTCATACATATATCCCACTGGACGGGTACAATTACTATGAAGGGGAAGCACAAAGTATTTTCTTCATTCTTGCATTGTGTGCAATTTGTCATCAAACTGTCTGTGGGCATAAAACTATTTCTTGAACTGATCTATTATCAAGATGGTCCTCCTCATAGAGTAGAGCCATATCTTCTAGCAGGGCCCTAATTATGCTGTTCAGCAAGACATCAAGACATTTTAGCTGTTTTGACATTTGGTTTTAAAGTTTGACGCTTACTTGGTTAATAGCGAGCACAGAGTAAAAAGAAGCGTTATCCTCCTTGATCTTTCATACTCGAGCTCCAATGCTTCTTCTGTCATAAGCGGAGATGGTGGATGTACTGTTGGAGAACACTTAGATTGGTTGGCTGGTTTTCTTGGCTGGTATTTTGCTCAAAATCCATTACCCATTTGGTGGAGGCAGACAAGTAGAACAAGGACAGGAGGCAAGCATGAGTGAGTCAGACACCCAAGGCTTTTGCCACAACTAGTTGAAGCAGCCTGTGTTATTTGTTGCAAGACACATAATCTGAGAGCAAAGTGAACACATTTCATTTAATGGACACTTATCCCGAGAGTCAATATGAATGCAATTCATACATTCTTAACATGTCAGTCCCAGTGGGAAGCGAGCGCTTGCATCTCCCAAAAGCTGTGTTTTTTTGGAATTACAAGCTGACCCTCGGCTTTGAGAAAAACCTCTTAAGGGTTTGTTGATTTGTTGTTGCTTTTCCAAAGACCGAACTGGAGGTGCTGTCAGAACATTAAAAAAAAAAAATTGCTGTACAAATAAGCAGTGAAATCTAATCTTTTGGAGATGATACATGCCTTTCACCCAATAGAATTGCAAAGTTCATTGAAGGTTTGTGAGCGATGAAGAGAAACTCTTTTAGCATTATTAGTTATATAGGCGGAGAGAAAACATCAACGTGCGCACGTGACACAACCTACAAAGAACATCTGGTGCTGGTAAAAGTTTAATCTTTTCTGGCTTTTCTCAACCTCACTGCATAGTATGAAACTCAATTGGAGAGAGCCCAGTTTACCTAAGAGATTAAAGAATAATGTTTATATTCCAGGCAATTCACTCTATTGGCAAACTAACAAACAATGCATAAATGATCTAAGTTATCCTCATGCAGAGCAGATGGCAGCCAAGAGGCTGTTCTGAGGTTATCTCAGGATAAATATGATTTGAGGTAAATTTTTAATAGACTGCCGTACTGTATATCTGCGCTCATTGAGTATTTAGGTTAAATTCTTTTTTACATTGAGATTTGGGATCTGATAGTGTTGCTCCGCACCTGCTACACAGGTAGACAATTGTTTCCGTGCTCACATGAAGGAGAGATTGTCTGCTCTGTTTGAAGGGTTGGTGGAGGGCAAAAATCATCAGCATGCATGCAGAGTAAAATATGTGTGCCAAGATTTTGTTTTTTTCTGCCTTCATTACACCCTTAACCTTGACCTTAGCTCTTCATCTTTCTTTCAGCAATTTCCAAACTTTTGAAGCTTTGACCTTTGTAAATATTCATAAATAAAATAAAATATTTGAACGGCGCACAGAGCTAGAACAAGCAAGTTTGGGGGCAGTGTGTTGCGAGGCAAGGTTGTTGTGCGTCGCTCGAAAACTCTCTGCCTCAACTAACGGGTTTGCTTCTGTGCGAGCACTGCTTGCCTTGAGTTTCTGTGCCGCTGTATTATCTCTGCATGTTGGATGGAAGAGGTCACAGCTGAAGGCTAAGCTCTGCTATTCCATGTGAAGAGGCTGCTTGTTGTGGACCTCAGCTTGCTGCTCTAATGAACTCTTTCACCTGCTACAGCCTTTACTCTTTTGCCATGAGCTGAGGGCCAAACTAGACCAGAGCAGCATGATACTGCATGAAACTGTATTAAGTGAGTAATCAGCCACAGAGGCAGCAGCAGCAGCAGCAGCACTGTTTTTCTGTGATATATTTTTTGTTACATGTTATGACCCACGGTGATACAGAGTTATTTTTTTTTTACGGTAACTCTCCTCACCAGAAAAACAACAGAATTGCCTGTTCAAACACCTGAAATGACCTATGTTTATTGCTTCCCTGACAAGCGGCCTCTTGCGGTTTTTGCGAATAATGATTGTCCTTTCCCAGTAGCAGAGGCAGAAGTAGCGCAGGGTTGTTTTAAAACTGCAAAAGCGCTTCAAGAGGAGGTCGGGTGGCTTTTTCGGAGTTCAAAGTGTGTAACTTCGACACTACAGCCTGTGTTCTCATCCTGTTCTCTTACTTAAAGTCCACAACCATTTCTTTTAATCATGGAGAAAATGTTTCCCTAACCTCAGCGATGGAGTTTTACTTTCTCAAACTTATGATGAAAGATGAGGCCACTGATATTCTATTTTTTTGTTAGTGTTAACAAATCCCATGATAAGACCAAAACCATTAATGTGGAAGTCATCTCAACCTGTCTGTGGCAGTCGTTCCTACTGAAAACATAAATTGTTAAAGGTCCTATTTGTCAGAAAAGTTGATTTTTGAGTCTCATTCCCAACTCGTCAAATAATGGTACTTTGAGATTGTGGACGGGTCGGCGTTTAGGGCCTTTTAAAGACAGGTCACAAACATATACATCTACATTTTTTTCTTTTTTGAAAGACTAAAATATTTGCTCAAACAACAGGGTGTTGTAGAATTGAATAAAAACGAACTACAGTGCTTACATCCTTTGTAATAAAGGAACATGTGACACATTGCCTGCCCTCTACATGTACAATATTTCTTCAGTTTGACTGAAATCATTCTGATTAGAGATAACAACTTAACTGTTTACATAGATGCGAAAAAAGTAATCTGATAAAGATGTGTGTTTACATGCCACAGGCATTTAATCAGAATATAACTTGGTGGTCCCACCTGCTGTGAAGAAATAAATGGATGTTTTTGACAGGAAGTTGGGACATTTACAGCTGTGTTTGTAGCAACCAAAACCGGTATTTTAAGCCAAAACATGATGTTTCCCTTACCCTGACCAAGAGGTTTTTTGCGCCTACACCTAACCAGACCATATCAACGGTGTTGTCACAGCGTAAAATGTAAAATTGAACATAAAGAAACGTCAGGTTGCAACATGAGGAAATGTAAAGTTTTAACATGTCTTTATTCTGGCGACTGGGCTGGTACATCAGACTTCCTAACCCTTGGTATAGTATTTCTTACAAGATAGTGGTTTTGTATATTTCAGCAACTATAAATACATTTCCCATTAGAGCTTATCATTTGGCAAACTATGCTGTATTTTTTATTTATTTATTTTTATTATTAGTTTGACTGAATTGTTTTTCTGGCTGTTCCAGCCATCATTGTTTTCCAATTATGGGATGAAATTCTGTAGGCAGGCTCTTGAAACTTGTGAAGTTATGTGATGCACCACATTGAACTCACCGAATGTAAAATCCAAGGTTTTTCTTTTGTTTGTTTTT
Organism: Pagrus major; assembly: GCF_040436345.1. Classification (NCBI taxonomy): domain Eukaryota; kingdom Metazoa; phylum Chordata; class Actinopteri; order Spariformes; family Sparidae; genus Pagrus; species Pagrus major. Next base: position 19,063,272 of record NC_133232.1, on the reverse strand, counting down.
TCAAGTGGTTATTGTGGTGTAACTCTAACTTTTTAAATCAATCTACATCATCATGCAACCATAATGCAGTTGTGAACTTAAAGCATACTTGATACTGTGAGTACTTGAGAAATTATTTTGTCTCTTTCATCAAAAGGTTCATAATGAGTCAGAGGATGATTAGTCCTCTAAATTAAAACTGGTGAGTGGCTATCATGATGTTATTTTAATCACTGATGACTGGGTTGGATGATGATGGCTGGATGTACTCCATGTTTTGTACCTTCTGTATATTGTTTCCTGTGAGCTTGTGCAGAAGGTTTTATGTATTTTTATTGTAGGTTTTGTGCACTGTATTGTGTTTTATGTTCAGGTCTGTGTATTCTGTATTTTACACACAACCAAGGACGTTTCAGGAGTCTACTTATTGAAAATAAAAGCAAACCAACGGGTTCATGGAAAAAATGCATGTCCTAAAGCTGTATAGCTGTATGGGATCACACAATCCATGTCAACATGTTGACATTCCAACCCAAGAGTGCTAAGTAGTCATTACAATGTTATTCAATAAATAATCAGTACACACCTGTAACATTTTGTGACTGTATACTGGACCACCTCGACCAAGTCATGGTCGAGACCAGAGTGTATCGGGACCGTAACAAGACCAAGACTCAAGTCCAAAGCCAGCGCGACTCTCCCGCTGCATGACACACTAACGCTAAAATGTAGAACATGCAAACCACAGGCAGTCTTCAAATTGATCCAAAATAGCTACATTCCCATAAAAACACCCACGGAAGACAAATAAAAATTCTTCTTCATTCAACTCTGTTCTTGCATTTTATAATATATCATCCATATGAAGATAGAAGTTTTTTGTGCATGCATGATGTGTTCTGGGTGACCCTTGTCTTTCAATAGAAACCATCATTAAGTACAGAATGAATAAAAAAAAACGCAATACAGTGGCATCCCTGCAGTTGTGGCCGTGACTGGTCTTGAAATAAAATCCAGAGTCCTCCATGTCTACGACCAAGACAAGACTGAGTAAAAATGAAGTCGAGTCTGAGATGAGACCAGGACTTTCAGTGGCCTCAAGACCGATCTTGAGTACTACAACACTGCTAGATACAGTGGGTCTTGGTGCATTTCAGCACTGACAGATTAAGTCTTTCCTCTCAGTCCTTCAGAAGCATCACCAATATTCCCCATTGTCTGAAAATAAATGTTAAACCAAAGAAGACGTCCCCATCAGCGCGCTAGATCTGACAAATCAATAGAAGTCAATAGGTGTCAATGAGGTGCCAAAACTCAATTGAACTTCTCAACTAGCCCAGTCGTCTCTCACATATCAATAGGTGTTTGTAGCTCGACATCAACTTTAATGAAGTCTGTCCCTTTCTCTGCTCACGCCTTTTAATCTTGTATTGACGTTTCTTTCCGGCCTTGTGATAACAGCTTATAAGTCACCTTTATGGAGGCAGCAAATAAAGTGGTAACTACAGCTGTTGAGAGGCCATCAGAGACAACAGAGCTAGTAAAAAGAAGAAATATGTAATGGGATTCTCTTTATTCTTGATGGAGCAGAAGTACTTCGCAGACAACTTTTGAGGGAAAATTGAGGCGAGATTGAAATAGTTTTTGATGTCTTTCTTTCCCATCTCTGATGGGCGAGGGTTTTTTTCTTTTTTCTTTTTCGCCAGGCTCATTGCGAGTACATACTGTCTGGCTGTTTTTTGATGGTTGGCAAAGCAGGAGCTGGGCTGGAAGTGCAGGTGCAGCACAATACAAAACATCTGCATCTGTGTCTCGGTGGAAAAGCGCAGGCATTAAAACTGAAAAGCCAAAGCAAAATGGAACGGCATCTGTCCTCTGTGTTTAATGTGGTCCGACCCATCCATTGTGATGTAGATAAGCGTCACCCCGGCAGCACCTCAGGTGATTAACCGCACAGTGTTTGTGAAAGATTGTATAAACAAACAGGTGTCCTCCACTCCCTCTGCAGCTCATTATAACTCTGCTCGTTTTGTTTATGCTTTATTTTAATGCATCTTTATCAACTGTATGGTGACTATTTTGAAGCCACAGCATGCCTGCTTTGTGACTAACTATGTAATGTATGTGTGTATATGTGTGTGGGTGTATGTGCACCTGTTTGAGAGTGAGTGTGAGTGCGCATTCAGTCCGAGGCTTATTGGAGCTCTTTCCTGGTCTCTAATGGGGTGTGGAGAGAACAGTTCTACATCTCCTCTCTGTAAAATGTGACTCAGGCAGACAGGCCATGTTGGCTAATGGCAGGTGAGAGATTGAAATGCTTCATGAAAGGGACAAAAGCAGGACACTCCTTTGTGCTAATGTCAGCTTTTAACATACACCGAACAAAAGACGGCTGGCAAGAGAAATGATACGGAAGACGAGTAACAAAATAACGTCCAATGTGTCTCGTGGTGAGCTGAGGCAGAACAGAGTATTGTTAAGCAAGCGAGGTACAGGGGCTGTGTCAGACGCATTCTTGTGTGTGCGCGTGTTTGTGTCTGTTTTCTAAGTGCACACGCTGGCCTCGGAGCTTTTGTGCGAGTCGTCGAGTGGGTGGCTTTGCAGCAGCCTGCAAAACCACCGCATCAGCATCTTCTCTCTAGCGACCAATTAGCTTAGACTTTCAGAATTTTTTTTTTTTTTTTTCTTCCAAATAACTTTTCTCCATTTGCATCTTTTTCATTTGCTTATCTCTCATTCAACCGGCAGCACTTTCTCTGCCTCCTAGGCTTTCTTCAGCTTCAGTGATGTCACACCTGCGAGATAATTGGATAAACTCAATTCAAAGCAAAAGCCCATGGATACCAAGACAGTGAGGCACCATTTAACTGCTGCAGAAATGGGGCATTGCTGAGTACATTCAGGATGGAAATGTGAATGCTAATGCTTATTGTGATTTGGGGAATTCAAAATGCATCATCATTATTTAATGATCCCATTTATTCTGATATTAATGTGTGGTTGTTTAGCCTTTAAAAGCTCTATGGGAGACATCTTGTTTGCTTGCAGTTATTTTTATGTAACTCACATGTTGCAGAGCCGACGTGTTTCATGCGTCCTATTCTTGTGTATAAGCATGTATATGTGCGCGTCTAAATGCAAAAGTGTGCACGAGCGAGCAATTCTCCAACCCTCCAATCCCAAACGTCAAGATGCTGCCATCTCTGCGGATCAATTCCCTCTGAATCTGGATGAATTATTAATGCCCACATTCTGTTTTTTACTGATGGGGAAATCATTTGAGATGGATTTTTTTTAGCCTACCAATGAATTCATCAGTTGTTTAAGGTGTCAATATTATTCCCAGATATTGCCCCGGTGGAGAGAAGCGCTGATCAGGATTCTTGACACAGTGACATTGTCGCTCTGACCTTGAGGTGGATACTTAACCCAGCACGCATCAATACATATTCATCGACGCCATACCACCGGGCTGCCATGTTTACACAGAATTGCAAAGTGTTACATAACGGCAACATGCTTTTGTGGCCGCAGATGTTTAAATCTTATACGGCTGAGCAGAACTGCAGCTACAGGAGAGTTAACATTGCTTCCACTTCCAGTTTCATTATGACTTAATTAAAATTTAAATTTAATTCTGCATCTTTAGAGGCTCAATGAAAAGAGGATTCCCCTGCGAGCGCCCCTATAATTCTGCAGAAAAGTGACTTAAGAGACAAATGATATTGTTAGCTTAATGTCAAGGGTGGTGCCAATGCTGCTGCGAGGCAGTGATTGACGGCTCTGTTTGTGCGAGACCTCAGCCAGAACAGGATGAATAGAGCTCAGTTAGTGTTGCCAGCTGAGATCAATAGGCTACAGTCTCAGGTAAGCACTGTGGCTTCACCCTTTGGGCATTTCCTGAAACGATGATAAATGCGAGGTGTTGCTTGCTTTGAAATGTGATATTTTTCATTTGTCACATTATATCATGTCATATCAGTGATTATACAGGAAAAGAAATGAGTAACGGAGGCTACCGTGAGACATTATTCCATTATCTCATAGAATAATGTTTTGCACAGCCTCAGTGGACCTTGATAACGGTGAGGTAATATCAACACCAGGATATTAGAAATCCATGTTAAAAGTTTCTTCTGGTGGAATATCAAAGTAAACCAGCCTCGGTGTCAGCAGCAAATTCTGGATTGTCCCACAAGGTTTTAAGTGTTTTGTGCAGACTTAATAAGATGCTATAGTAAGACAGGCATTGCATGTGGAAAGGAGACAAGAAACAAGGGGAAATCTCATTGCAACATGACCGCCTGCCTGTCGGAGCAGTGAGCCAACCACACCGGCTCCCAGGGGAACTATCAGGATCTTCGGCAGACAACAAATGGCTTTACTGCCCGGTCCCGTATAGCGACCACAGAGGGAGAGGGGCTCTGGGAACGACCTGTAAACCAAACACATCACCACATTCAATCTGTTGCCTTATTAATCTAATCAACGGCTCATTCAATGCTCCTCAGAGACAGCCATCACAGTACTGCAGAGAAACCAAAACAGACAATGGCAGTCTGGTCTGTTGAAAACAGTTTTGAGGATGACTTCCATTTTCAATTAAAGTGTAAAACAGTGATGTGAGGGATTTAGAAAGTCAGCTTCGCTTCAGTGAAAACATGTTTTATGAGATTAAACACTGAACGTATTGCGTGTTTGCCAATATCCATCACCTCATATTTTCATCAACACGAACAATGCAGCAGCGGAGACCTTGAACAACTTCTGAGCTTATTTTTTAATACATCGCTAACTGAAATCAAAGAGCAGAGATGACAAGTCTGCATCTGCACTTTATTTAACAAAATTAAGATTGATTGGAAGCATTTAATCTTTGCATGATTAATAAACACATTTCCTTTTTGTTTAAGTTTTTCTGTTGACTATCAATCATGCACAGAAAAAATTAACCTTTTTAAGTCCTAGTTTTTTGTGAACACATTTCCCAAAAAAAAAAGAAGTAGTGTAACAGATATTTTCAAATTTCAAACATACTGTTGCTGTGGTAGAATTATTACTTATAGGTACAAAATGTGTTGCCATTGTTAGCTGACCCTGGCCTGTGCGAGGGTGTTCAGACAGTCTAGTCGGGAAGATAATAAGCCCTTGGGGTGTCACAATATTTTGATATGCTGGAAGGAGACTGCATTCTTTCGTTCAGACTGAATAGCTAAGAAAAACCATACACGACTCCATTTCTGACCTTGTTTTCTCCGGTACAACACGACTGAATCTTTGGCAAGCAAATTCCACGCCACCACTGTTGTGTGGGGTCTGTTTCCTGGTAACAGAGTAGTAAATAAATACATTCTTTAAGACAATGGAGACTGCCCAGAGGGTGTTTATTTATTCATCAAAATAGAGACTGACCTGAGGGTGCAATTGCATTCAATAGCATAATGTCCCTCATCCAATGGGAATGAGAGGGAAGAGCAGCATCTCTCAATTTAAACAGTATAGCTTGTCCAGCCAATGAGGAGGTGAAAGTTACCGTGCTTTGTTTTGCTTTGGGCAAGAGCAGTTCTTGAATGGGAATACCAATGATGGCAGGATTGGACTCAATGCAACACAAAATCAGAAGGTTTGGAAGAATTCTGAAAAACTAGAGTAAGTAAAGTCAGAACATAAGGAGGAGTTAGACATGAGCACAATCACATTCTATGAATGAATGAATAGAAAAGGAGATATTCTAAAGGTATTTGTGATGGATAAGATCAACCCAATGATTTAAGATAATCGCCTCCACCAAAGAAATTCTGTTTTCGTCTGTGTCCGTTTGTTTGTTGGTTTGTTCAGCAGGATTAGACAGACAACAGATTTCCACAAAACTTGGATGGAGAATGGGTCTTGGACCAGAATAGACCCAAAAAACAGATAAAGGGACAGATCCGGGGATTTTTCTCACTTTCTTTAATATTGTAAGATTTCTTCGGCAATTTCATTAATTTCTCAGGGAATAATGCATAGATCTTGATGAAAAAAATCAGGCGCATTTCGGTGGATGGTATCTATGAGTGGGTACAATTTGATGTGGATCCAAACAAAAATCTGGATCTAGCAGATTTAATTATGTGTTATTTGATATTGGATTAGGCTTGATTGAATTAAAGGGAACTGTTGGGCCTTGGCAGAGGTATGCGCTCAGGCACAGATTAGCCATCGAGAGCTCCGGGAGAACTCCTGATGGCCTGGCTGGCTGATTGGCCAGGGGTGTCAAGCCAGTGTTAAATGCACTAAATTAAAATTGGGTAAATCAGAGAGAAGGAACTGTAGTCTGTCAGCCCCCCGGCTTTGAACCTAATGGTACGATCTCTGTCCTGTACACTTCAAGACAATGAGACAAAGACAAAAAAATCTGGGAGGAATAAAGTGCTTCTTAAAGGTGTAAAATTAGAGATCCTGTTAACAAGCAAGGGATATGGTTGGTATCACCCTCAGCACATATCACTTATGCATTGGCTGAATTGATTCAGTGTTATAAAAACGTTGTGCTATGAAAAGAAGAAGATGCGTATGCATGGAAATAATGTGGAAAATAAAGACCTGTACAACATACTCTCTTCTGTCAGCTGCATCATGATGATAAAATCTTGTCCTGTCAGAGTTAATTCTGTGAGCACCTTAATTCTGGTGCAATTGACTAACTCTTGAAAACTGAAGACATGTGACTGTTTTTAACTATTTTTGATGTTATTGCTAATCTAAAAGTAAAAGATATGTTACTGGCTTAAACAGAGTCTTTTAGAGTGGGTTTTACATGTCAAGAGGGTTGTGTGGTGGATTGCACAGGACCTGAGGCATGAGGCGTTTTGAAAAAGAAATACCTGATTTAAATTCTGAGTATCTTAAAAAGTGTCTGTTAAAACACATCAGTGAGCCACACACATAGATGAAGACATACCTTATGATCAGCAAGGGCACTGTCGTTTATTTGGAGTCGATCCATATACACTGTCTGCAAATATTCATCCGCAGCTGAAAACAGACCCAGAAAAATGCACCATTTAGTCCTGTTTGAATGTTAAGTACTAAAAACTGCAGTGCCCAGCTGTTTAAGGAGTTTTTTTTTTCTCAAAGAACAAATATGAGAAATGTGCATCTGCATGTTAATTACAGTTTTTGCCTAATGCTTAAACACTAAAAGTGGTTGCTATGCCCAAAGCATCACAACCTCTAACTTTGGTGACCATGCCCTAAACAAAAGCACCAACCCTGCAAACATTTAAAATCTAATTGTAGACCAATCAGTCTAAGCCATAGCACTACAAATACACCTGATGTGAGCTCAGCTCCTTTGTGCCAACTTTGGAAACATGGAGGCAGAAAGAGGAAGAGGGAGAGTAAGAGCAGTAGCAGGACGAGGAAGAGGACGAAGAAGGGGAGCATGCAACAGAAGGAGACAAATATCTGATGACATGAGGGCCACTTTGGTGGACCATGTAATAAATCATGGTCTTACAATGAGGGAGGCTGGGCAGAGAGTCCAGCCAAATCTAAGTCGCTACTCAGTTGCCTCAATTATTAAAACTTTCAGACTGGAAAACAGGCATGTTTTGAAGTTTCCACACTAAACTGTACCAAAGAAATTACAGTATTGCACATTGTTCAAACGCACAGTACAATACATTGCTGTATTACTGAAGGTCTATGGGTTTAAAGTACAAAATGTATGATGTTTCATTTTCTACAGAACTGCCAGACGACCTGCACAGGGTGGAAGGCAGATTGTGTTCAGTGATGAACAGGAGGTGGCCATAGTTAACATTGTTTTGGCAAATAACGAAATCCGGCTTTGTGAATTGAGAGAGCAGATCATCGCAGATCAAATAACCTTCGCTGACATCAACACTGTCAGCATATCTACACTCTCCCTCATCCTTAAAAAGCACAAGTAAACCCCCCCCCCCATGCACCTTTGAAAAGTAATTCAAAGGTGCATGTGTTTAACGTTTTGATGCTAAAAACAGTTTTGAAATGGGATTGTTAGGTTTTGTTTCAAGAGTTTCATTTTGCCGTATAAGTTAGGAGTTTATCTTCATGTGCTGTGTCTTACTCAGCCTGTGTGTTAAGTTATGACACAGTGAGCCAAAGTCTGCTACATGTGTGTAAGCATTCGGCAAAAACTGTAACAATATTAAGATTGATTCAAAACATTTAAAAGATGCGGGGTATACCAAATATATCTGTTTATAAAACATTTTTAGCTTTTATTATGCAAGATTTGGAATGAACGACCAAGATGAAATGAAAACAAAGAAATAGTTGACTGCCATCGGAGTGCGAAGTGAGGGGGCCTAAAATTTAAAGCTGTTCTTATTGAAACTGTGTCCAAACATGAAGGGAGTGACCGCTGAGTGGGTGACCTTTTGATGTTCAAAGCATGTGTGTAAAGTGTGGCGCCGCACGTAAAATGGCGAATGGGTTACATATCCTCTGTAGAGGCCTAGGGTGGACACTGGAGATTCATGGCAATAATGCATCCAGCGGGATGAGCAACAGGTGTTTTCAGCCCAACCATAAAATTGGAAGCTTTGGTTTTTGAAGGAGAGTTTTTTCTGCAAACGAGGTTTTGCCATTCCAAATACATGGTGACATTTTTATTTGTTTTCTGCTCAGAATAGAAAATTAAAACTGACAAAACTATACAGTTGCATTTGTTGTTTCCATTGACATTCTTCTAATCATGTATTAAAATGCAGACACTAACTATCTGTCAGCCCGCTCTAGTGTTCAGTAAATCCCTAAATTCACCAGCTGCTCTCACTGTTTTATCCCACAACTAAATAATGGCTCTGGCTCAGGCTGTATTTACAGGATAATGAAAGGGTGCAGCGCTCGCTTTCACATGCTCACACACAAAAACAGCCCAGAGTCACATTCAGGCCACGCTCAAGCAAATATGGCGCACACATTCGCTTGTAATCATGGACGCACACCTGTTAAAGCGATGATCACAGTTTGTCTGTTTGAGCTCGCAGGGTTCATGTTTGTCTCATTTAGCCACTATTGTTGTGAGGATAGACACTGTAGGTAAACACATTCGAGAGCCGAACACGAAGTCAGACAAGTTTGGATGATGTGTTCAATGTCCGGAATTAAAACACAAAACGTCAACAAATTAAATGTTAGCTTGTCTTTATGACACACTGAGTCCTTTGAGATGTATTTGCTCAAACTCCACCACTGTCTTTAGTTTTACCTAATTAAGTTGTTTGTTTAGTGAACAGTGTTCAAATTTTCCACAAAACTGAGTTTTGTAAATACTGAAGGTAATCGTGAAATGAGTTTGATTTGAAATCAGTAAACAGTTTAAATAGGAAACACAAACACTCTGCTTTGTCTTTTAATTACTGTGATTTTTGTTGCAATCTGAAATTGATTTTCCTCAAACTAATCAGAAATGTAGCGCATGACCAAAGTGAAACAAGGCAAAACATTTTAATCAGAAGAATACATTTCACTAAGAAATTTCTCTCAGTCAAAATACTGAGGCGATGTTTCCACACATCCTATTAAAGCATCCTAGTAGTGACCTTAGAAGCAGTCTGAAATTTCTTGAAAGAAACCTGACAAAGACATCAATGGCTTAGAGAGCCGACTGTTTGTAAGACAAGACAAGACAAGACAAGTAATGAAAATACGGAGAAGAAGCCAAGAAGGACGAGCAGGAAATGTATTGATTCCAAAAAGAACATTTAAGAACAGCATCCAGTACAAATATGAATGCTACACAAAACTACCATAAAGATGAGATAAGATTAAGTATTCAGGAACACCATTCGGCTATAGAGTTCCTACTGCGAAGAAATGATACAAAATATATTGCCAACACAGAGGTGTTTGCAGTAGTTTTTCACACTGTACATACAGTACAGCAACACAGAATATGAGTAGGATGTGCAACTACTGTACACATTGCAAGGGCACTTACTGCATATTTTAACATAATTTTAACTGGTATGATAACTGAGAGAGGTGACTGACTGAGAAGCTTCCAAAATCAAATTTATTGATGAAAGAAACACTCAAGTCTGGTGAAATTCTATGTTTTTTATTTTATTTTCAACAAATATCCCATGAAAGGACCAAAACCAAGAAGTCTTACTGGCCGAGGCCTGCACTTTAAGGAAGGTGGCCTGGTTACCTGTGTGTGCGTGTGTGTGGGTGAGTGTGTGTGTGTGTGTGTGTGAGAGAGAGAGACAGCGAGAGAGAGACCAGCAGATTTGTTGTAGAAAGTGAGTCTCCCCCAGCGTGTGAGAGAGGTATCAGCGGGTTGCCACTCTCACAGAAAAGTCTATGCTATCATTACTCTAGTCAGCCATAAAGTGTGTAGATAAGCTCAGTTTGCAGTTTAACAGTTAGCCTATTGAAAGTTGTTGCATTGTGTCTGCTGCCACAGAAGAGAAATTAAAAAGTCCCTGTTTATGCACCGTTACTACTGAGTCCTTCTGCAGTCTTTGCAGCAGAGCTAGTGACCAGCTATGAGCCAGGCTGAGCTGCTGAAATCAGGGATACATAAATAAATAGTTCAGTAAATTAATTAATATGCCATTAAGTGCATCAAAAATAATATTGAAAATAAATGTAGGCATTATACAACTTATATAAAGTGGAAAATTAAATGGGAAATAAAGTAGTTCAATTAATACAAAGGGAAAAAAATTAAAGCAGAAATATTCATTTATGTCACAGTTTATATATCAAATAATTCATTGAGTTATTTATTTATGATTTGGGCAGTTTCAGTCCTCCATACTGGAAAAGTAACATATGCAATCATGTTAATCAGTGGATCAGTTGATTAGTTGTGCATTTTTTTGTTTTCTCTTGCGATTTTATTTTGCTCTCGGTACAAGTCATTACCGGCAGAGACACTCAACCCTTCTCTGCACCTGCAGGCTATAACAACCCACGAGAAACCACCCAAACTCAGCTGGAGCTCACAATTTCCTCATGAGCGGATGCCATCAAACATTTCCTATGTTTTTTGTTCCCCAGCCGTTCAACCATTCCTTTGCATCCATTGCTTACACACTGTTGCAGTGGAGGGCTTGTTGCTTCCTTACCATGAACGGGGGCACTGTAGTTTGATTCAGTCTGCATACTCTGTCCTAGTGCTGCAAATATTCTCTGCAGGCTTGTGTATTAATCACCAGCTGAAAGTAGTCCCCAACAAGTGCACCTTTAACTCTTCTTTGAATACTGTGTGCTAAAAACTACAGTGCCCAGCTGTTTTATAAAATTACTGAACCCTTTTCAAAAGATGAAACAAGACATTTGTCAACTGTTTTTATAGATTTATTTCTTCAGTGGGCTTGAGGCTGCCACAGACAGTATGAGGGGACTCTAAATGTGTTTAGAGACACACTATTTAACTTATTGTTTGTTTCGGTCTTTTCATTGGATTTGTTGACAGTCTATAAAACATATAAAACTCCTCCATTCAAAAAGGATTGAAAAGGATTTTTCTAATAAGCCACTGCTCTCTATCATGGTCCTGCTGCACTATGTGTGGGCTCTGAAACATTCCTGGAGACAGAGATGAACAAAGGGTCAGCAGTGTCACCCAAGGTCACATACCTGTCCAACAGACCAATAACGCATGTGACAAATGTCAGAGTGTCTGGTGTTACTGTGAACCTGTATCGATTTATCGATTCCTCCTCTTTTTGTTTCTGTTTGGTCTACCGGAGCGCCAAAGAGTTTTATGCCCGCTGTGAGTCATAAATATTTCCTCGAGTCAGCAGCATCCCTCCATTTTTTACACCGTCCCTCACCTCTTCTTTTTGTGTGACTGGCCTCTTCCTTTTGACTGGATTTGTTTTGTCCCTCTTGTTTCAGGCCGGGCTAATCTCCCTCATCGGCGCAGCTTTGGCCTGGTCTTTCACCCTCCCACTCTTGGAAAGACTGTTTGTAGTAAAGATTGTAATCTAACTGCTAATCTTTATGGCTTTCTCCAGGGCAGGGCACTGAGCCTAGCTCAATGATTTTGCCATAAGATGTAGAGACTCTCTGGAGTCTTGGAAGTTCTTTGCTAGCTGAGTTTGAAGGGAGAAGTTTTAAGATGCACCAGCTGTCACTAGTGGAGCTCTCACATGGAAAGCCAAAAGGTATGTCAGGTTGTATTTGTTTAATGATGATGCTCATTACTTATAACTTCTCACAGTGTTCCGTTTTCCTTACCGTATAGTGAGCCAATTATTCAAAAAAGCTCAGGAAGATGCGTGTGTGTGAAATCTTCCTCCCCCCCTACTCTTCCACTTCTGGCTAGCAAAGCAACATATATCTGTCATAATGAGGAGCAAGCAGTGCTTTACCACCAAGCTGCCTCTCATCACTAACATAACACACAAAGAGATTTACTAATGCAGGCTGTTAACACTGCCAGTTTTATACACGGCCTGGTTTTATACAGAAGTACAGCAAGCAGTCCCTGGACAGCATGCATTATACACATCTAATTAAGTCTTCACATGTCTATAATAAACCACATTATGCCTTTGGGGCTAGAGGGCAGGTCAGGAGCTGGCGTTGAGTTTGTGTGAGACAGCCAGTTGTCAGTGCGATTGTGTGCGTGCGTGCGTTTCCGTGCACACGTCTGTTTGTGGAATCATGCCTGTGATAGCTATTTAACTTTCACTAATTAACCCAGAATAAATCAGGGCAGCACAGTAAATATTTGTCGCCAGGGAGGGAGTAAGGAGACGGAGACTCTCTCTATAGTACCATCATGCGGCGGCCCGACGTGAAAAGGACCAAGCGCGTGGAGGGGGACTGTCTGTTTGAGTGAGAGATGCACAGAGAGGGGGACAGATTGAGGCGGAGAGACACAGAGAGGGAGATGGAGAGCGAGCAAGGCTGAGGAGGGCAGCCAGCCAGCTGTTGGTATAGTTTGATTGGCCTGCGGAGAGCTGCCTCTGTCTTTTCATGGCACCAGTAAAGTGCAGTGCTCCCAGTGGCAGGTGGCTGCTGCCCATCGTCCTCCTCCCCCGGGGATGACAGAGGCAAAGATCATCAGCAGCTCTGCTCTTTTTTTATTAAACACCTTCATGGTCTGCAGCTCCATAGCTACACACAAGAAAACAGAAAGGAATTTCACACAGAATACCTAATCAGCACATAAAAGTCTAGAAAACAATTTTTAATAGTACAGCTCCAGTGCACTTGCTTTCTGCTTTCTGTAACATCAAAGGCTTGGAAGACTTGATGCTACAAATCAGAGGCGCTTCAAACAGCCCACACAGATTTACACAGGTCGCTTCAGACGGGGCATAAAAGTACGCCGCACTTGTCTGTCCTTCACAAAGCAGAGTTTGGCAGTTGGACGGATAAGGGTACAGTAAACCGAGGAAAGAGAATGGGCCTGTAAGTGCTCTGAGTGCTTTTCCCCAAGCAGCTTGACAGCCAGGTCTCGGTGACCGTGTTTGTGACAATCAGGCTACCTCACATCATCAGTCGGTTTAGTTGTTGCCATGGCAACATACGGTACAGTAGCTCGTGCTTAGGTGCCAGCCTCGGCTCCATCCCAGTTGATGGTCCTGATGTTTGCTCTGTGCAGCGCCAGAAAAACTGTACCTCCAAATTGCTAGCCTCGCACGGCAAAGCAAACTCCATTTTTCTCTCCGTCTCCGTCTCTGTCTCCATGTCTCTTTTTTTCTTCAACTCTCTTCTCTCTCCTCTGTCTCTCTCCAGAGGGGTGTAATTCAATTCTCTGAATACACTTCAGGGAGGAGGAGTGTGAAGACTCATTTAAGCCTCCATAACACTTGTGAGTTTTTGTACCAAATGTTACTTATTTTCATTGGCATTGAGTCCTGGAAGTCTCACATTTTTTTTTCTCTGCCTTTGCACAGTAATTCTAATATTCGGAAGATTATTTTTCTTGGAATCAAAGATGGAATTCGAGCAAAGAAAAGTACAAACTCAGTTCTTATTTGAATATTAGCCGAAAGAAATGTAATTTATTGCTGGAACAACTTGTCTAAAGTGTCTGATTTGTCCTGAAGTGGCTTCTTTTTAACAGGAGTTTTCCGATGACAAACAGTAGCCTTGTAAGTGTTTGGGTAGTAGCCTAACATCTGCTAACATGCAATTATGTGTTGTTTTTAAAAAAATTAGATGTATAGTAGGGAAAAAAAAAGGGAGTAATAAATGAATGATAGTTGCTGTATCAGGCTGTGTGGCCATTATCCTCAGAAAATGAGTGTGTGGTTCACTCCTTAAACGATTCTCTTTGTTATTCAAATTCATTCCTTTGTACAACCTCAGCACCGTGAAGGCAGAGCAAAGAATCAAAAGTTGTCCAGTGAATTACGCAAAGGTGAGACAGACTGACGGGACAAAAGCTTTGAAAGGCATATTGTAACACTGCTGCTCCTCAGAAAAGGTTATCTCCCCTGCCTGTCCTTGAGCGTTTTCAAGCAAGTCAGCGGACATTTTCCAGAGCAAAGTCCATTCCTGTAGATACACGCTTATATATAGCAAGTGGGCGAGCTCTTACCGAATGGCTGTCCATATGTAATTAGGATTATAGTCACATTCAAATGGAGTGCTTACTTGGCTCTGCGTTGCGAGCTGTGGCAGTGAGAGCTTTCTGCTTGTGGATATGAGCTGGCAAGAAGGGCAGGATGTGGGTTGGCAAGAAGGGCACCGTGTCACTCCGACCTCTCCGAGGGGTTTCGCTGTGAGGGGGAACGATGACATGCGTCATGCTCCGCCAAGTCCAGCTCCGACACTGTAATAACACCCAATTATAACCTGGGCTAATTGCAATGGTGCTTTGTTTTTCTTTTCTGTTATTTCAGAAAGCTGACAGCAACAACTCATGGAGGGATCGATGGCGGATTACGAGGCTCATGGAGCTGCATAGAGAGGAGGGCTCAGACTGAGGCTGCAGCTCTCATTAAAAACGCGGCCTGATCTCAGCCAAGCCCTGGGAAAGGAGGGGTGAAAGAAGCAAGAAAAAACAGAAAGACAGGGGAGAAGGAACTGGAGAGCTAGAGGAACAAAAAAACACTGAGAGAAAGTTTACTGTCCCCTTTGGACATGGCCTCTGCTGGACTCTTATAAATGGGTATTGTTCCCCATGAAGCACACAGCGAGTGTTTACAGTTTCCCATAAAGGAGGGCTTTATTCCTGCTCAGGGATGCATTGTGACAAGATAATTTGAATAGCCGAGGTCTTACCACAAAGCCATAAACATTTACGGGCAGTTGACATGGAGAATAAAGAATGAGCCATGTAACCTCTGCAGGATGCTTCCTGACTCCTGATGACACAACCAACGCTCAGCCCGACTGCCACCCCTGAGCCCGACCATCATCATCATCAACGTGCTGAGGAGATGGAGCGAGAAAGAGGGGAGGGCGGGGACAGACGGGGAGAGAATGCAAACAAGTTAATAAACAGACGCAAAAGAAAGACAGATAGAGCAAGTGATAGCTAAAGAGAGGCGATGCAGGTCTTTGATGTCCCCTCTGAGTCGCTCCACAATGAAATGGCGGTGTCTTGTTTTTATGTTTTATCACAGGAGTCGACCGCCAGAGCAGACCCGCGGGAGCAGCCAGACATGAGGCTGAATTCGATTAGACAGTAATCGGAGATGGACAGGCAGCCGTGCAGTCAGTGTCAGCGAGCCAAAGGGACTCCATAAGCAAACTATCAGCACGACTTTCCATTCCTCGGAATTCATGGCGGTCGGCCGTTAAGTGTGTTTGTAATTCACGCTCCATGTCCCAGAGCCGGGCTGCTGTTTCAGGGTTTGTTTTAATTCAACCGGCCTCTGGAGTGCAAGCAGTAATAATATCAGGTGATAAGAGGGGACTCGGAGTCATTAATGAATTACCTAGCAGGCTGGTCTCAGTGCTGCATGTGCCGTCTCCTTGGCCGAGGTAGCAAAGCTGAGATCTTGGGGAGTTGTTCGCATTGTGCTGCATTTTTCTCTCCGAGACTTCCACATCTACACACACTCTCCTCTCTCTACTCGGCTGTACCGAGCTGTTGTTTTCCTCTTGCCTTGCTTGGCATTCTGTTCATTCTCCAAGATGTTTCCAGCGTAACCAATGATTAACAATTATGCCAGTGCATCTAATTAATGCTGGCTAATTATGAGGTTGAGATGCTGACAGGGAAACGGGGGGTAGGACGGGGAAGATTGCAGCATCAGAAATAATCAGGAGAGAGGAAGAAGAGGTTGTGGAAAGAAAAAGGACGGAGAAAGGGAGAAGATTGCGAGTGAGTGTCTTAATTGGCACGCTCAGGACCCTGAGCTTATTACGTAAAAATATGGATAACTTGTGCATAAAATTATGGATGGTAGACTCACTCATCTAATTTGTAGGCCATGTGGATCACATTGAAGAAAAAAGAAAACAGGATGTCTTTTTTTTCCTCTTGCTGGATGGGAATTCAAACCACACGAGGTCCCTGGAGTGGCAGGGAAACTCAAGCCATAATTATGTCCATAAAATGCCCACAGATTTTTAATCTTAAACTAATTTGCTGTTCATTTGTCACCAACTGGTAAACCGAAATAGTGAACACAAATACCCTGCAGGAGACACACACGGAGACCTTTAATATATATATCAACCACATGAACTAATGATAGCTCTCTCTTCGTTCTCTCAAGGTTTTTCCTTGCTTTACAATCCTCTGAAGAGGCGCACCACAGACCTCAACCCACTTCCCCACCTCCAGCAATACTTCATCAGGAAAATAGCCAAGAAAAACGACCTCTCTCCACGGCTCATAATGAGGCTGCATGGAGCATTCATTAGCATAGTCAGTGTCTGCAGCCCTACGGTATGGCGGAGCTTTATGTTCTGTGACGTTTTTATTCCTACAACCATTCTGTACGGGGCTCCATAATAATGTCCAAGGAAGAAAACACATCATATATTAAAGGAACACGATTTTTTGCTTCCTATTCAAATGAGCACATCTAAAGAGAGCGAAGGCAGAGGAACAAAAGGGTTTGGGGAATTACCCAGAGAATAGTAATTATATTCAGAGGAGCCTGTGATTTAGAGTGCATGTTTGTTGTTTTCGTCTTCCTGTGTCGAGCAGAGGTAGGAGGCTGTGCAGCTCAGAGCGGTGACACCGGTCCTCCCTGGTCTTCCGAAGTGCATTAAACTAAATGATTGACAATGATTGAAACCACACGGAGCCTGAGGCAAATTACCGGGACTGGGGCTTACTTCTGCCGATCCGCTGTCGCTCTCTGCTTTTACAACACCTTTGAAGCTTTTTGAAAAGGATATTTGTTTTTTTTTCATACTAGTGCATGGTACAAGAGAGGACAGCACAGGGAAGTGCTTTTTATACCCTGTGAGGCAGGATAGCACCCAATGATTTCTGTGTGAGAGGCTGAGCTAACACGACGGCCTCATCAAACACACCCAGAACAGCAGCAGGGGAAGCCAGGGCCAATAAGCCCGACTCCAGCGATGTTTGTCAATATAATGTTGAACACGAGGAGGGTTATGTTTAGCCGTGTCAAAGCAGCTATTTGTGTTTGAGATGTTGGATTCAATAGTGCTTCCACCAGGCAGGCAGACTTCAGCCTGAGTGGATTCCCATCTGTTTTCCAAGTCCTCACCCTTTTAGTGTCAAGGTAGGGAGCATTAGGTTCAATGAGGAACTTAAATAGTAAATCGATGGCGCCGCATTTTTATTCCAGAAGTTGCATCTTAGTCAATATTCTACATCATTCATTCTCACCTCTGTCTTTCACCAGTGGCATTAGCCCCGCATTCATTTTCTGACCTTGTTAACACCAAATAAAAATGGAGAAAATAAGACCCAGCTGCCATCAAAGCCAAAAACCAAAAGACATATTTTTTTGTGTACTTCAAGATCACGTCTGAAATAAAACTAAAAATTCAAGCATTGTACGCTAGCCTTTTCTAAAGCTGTCTTTACTTAAAAGTCCATTAAGTTGAAGCGAGCTGTGAATGGTGCAAATTTAAATGTGAGCAGAAGCGCATATTAAAGCCTTTCCTTTCATAAATGACATTTTTGTTAACCGCAGCTTAAGAATGATTTCTTTTCGAGTTGTGAGAAGCTGAACTTTGGGCGTTTAGTTGCAGGCTTCCGACAGAACTAAATGTCCAGTTAATTAGTTTCCAGTGTGCAGGGGTGGCTGCAAATAGGAGGCGAAATAACGTCAGCCACGACTGCTTTTCAAATTCGCGCTTTCGAATGCCTTTGGGGGGAGCCAGATGTAGTTGTCAGAGGACAATAGATGAAAAATTCCTCTAATATCATTCCTCTTCTAAAGCATTACATTACAGCTGTCGTGGCATGAGGCTCTCTGGCAATTCAGCTTCCTGTGAGACAAACATTTTTATCTTCGGCAATAAGTAGCAACAGCTCCCATCATGTAGGTACAGTACATTTCATTTATTGTATATGATGTAATAGGCATACCCAGTGTAGTAAACATTAGAGGGGAATAGCTCACTGAATACTGTTATGAAAGTCAATAGGGCTGCAATAACATAAATCAATGGCAGACAACAGCCCAAAGCTCATGCAATGTTCTACTAAATTAGGCATGTAACAATTACAGTGGTGCATTTTTTTCTCTCTCATGTGTGACCTTTGATTAAGGCTCTGACAGTCGGGGGGTAGAACACTTCATGCATGGCCGTTGTGATTACTGCAGGTAGTGCAAGGTTTGAAATTTATGAGCCAAATGTGTATATGTGCAATTTTGCGTGCACATGCATACATTTATGAGGTAGATTTTGAGCGAGTTTGTGCAGCAAGGGGGGTGGAAGGGGAAGGGTGGATTAGTGTTGTGTTACCTGATGTCATTAAGACGGGCCCTGCACAAATAATTTCACGGGTATTTGCTGTTTACAATCTTCTCTTCCGTCCGGGCTTAAACTGCGCTGCGAATTGCAGACATACCTCATATTCTCCTCCAAAATGTAGCCCGGGGGGAGACAGATATTCTTTTCCCGAAGCCTTAAATAATGTGCTCTATAACATTTTTCATGTAGTGACCCTCTGTTCAAGGCAGCATGTTGAATATTTTAATACAGCGAGATCTTAAAACCTTTTTACAGCACTCTCCCCCCTCATTTTATTCCCCGGCCCCGGCTAAAATCGCAAAACAGTAGTGTATCAAAACAAAAGGAATTGTCTTTAATCCCTCCGCCTGGCGTTTACAAGGGTCATTATGGTTACTTTTGAAGACTTCATGCAAAATGATGAGCTAGGTAAAGCACCTTCTGAGGGGAACCCTTGGTAATTGACCTTGCTGTCTTGAGCCTAGTCAGCAAGCAATAAAGAATGGTTAAATGTTAAGGCAGAAACTAAAGTGCTTGAAGGGCTACACGTACTCTGCATTAACGAAATAATGGCCCAGCTTATTTCATATTCTGTGTGAAACCAAGGTCACCATTCTCTGTTGTTTAATAGGCGTGTGAGGGTGCAACGCTCCAGCTCGAGCAAGTGTGTGTCTGTGTATGTTTGTGTGTTTGAGGGAGAAAGAGACAGGAATGCGTGTGTTTGTGTGCATGTGTGTGCGTCTGTGTGCTCATGCGTGCATATCTAAGTATCTGGGAGGCTTTTCATGCCAGGGAGAAAATGAATATTGGAATGATTACCAGTTGATTAACGATCCGGTTTAACAGGTATATGAAGTCTCTGATTTAACAATGCAGATATATCAGCTCAGTGATTAAAACTAAAATTAGAAATGCCGTGACAGGGCACCTGAAGCATTTAAATGATAGTCTCTTTGGGGGAGCTAACGTGTGGTTGGTGTCACATGTGAAGATGAATTCAGTTGCAGTCTAAACTCTTTTATTTCAACTCAAACCATAAGGATGTCCATTTATTTATAATCTTCCCCTTGCAATCACAAATAAATGTGACAGACTCTAAAAGGGATAAATGAGCTTAGATTGCAGAGAGCCGTTTATTCCACCAGTGTATTTAATTGTAGACAGAATGAATCAGCATTTGATTGTTCCAAAAAATCCAAATCAAATTGTTTCTAATGGAGCAATCCAGCTGTCAAAACTCCTCAGCGTGTCCCTTTGGCCAGCCTTGACACAAACAGAGCGTGTGATTGGCCTAATTGAGATGACATTTCCCTGTTTCTACGGAGAAGGTCACCTCAGAGTCAGTGTGAGTAGGTGCTGATGTCGCTGCCACTTTTTCTAGTACTGCTGTACAAACAGACACATCCATCTGAAGCTATTAAAATCGTGTCAGACCACCCTCCTACGTCCTACTGTGATTATCATCTATTAAGGCCCAGCACCACTGAGAAGGATCCACTGTAAAGGTGGCCGGCTGACGAGGTAACAGGGGCTCGCTATAGGTTACACCTGCAAGTGTTAATGCAGTCAGTGACACATGAGAGACACCGGCAGGATCCCCTCAGGGAAACGCATGGAAACCTGCACTGGCACTGCAAAGTGTTTTGCTTTATGTTTGGAGCAGTCTCCCAGGACTTGAACAGGGGGAATACAGATGATGACGCTGGAATCAGTAAATACATTTCCTTCAAATGTGAGAAACAGCAATCTCTTGTGAAAATTTCTAGTAGTCATGGGACATTATTGCATTATTGCAAAACAGACAATCACATAAAAAACGTAATTTCACATTCTCACAATTTTCATTCAGATGTGAAAAATACCAATTACTTATCTTTTTTTTTATTTGTACATGTTAAAGTTTTGGTTCACATTTCAAAATAAACAATTGTATGTTTAAATGTGTGAATTCACATGTAAAAAAGCTAATTTCAACAGTTGAGGGAACCCACCTGTTCTCTCTCTCTCTCTCTCTCTCTCTCTCACTCTCTCTCTCTATACACACACACACATATATATATATATATACATATATATATATATATATATATATATATATATATACATATATATAAATATATATAGCTTAGCACAAAGACTACAATCTGTTAAAAGTTTAAAGGTGCAATATGTATGCAAACTGAGGCCAAGTCACTCCGGTCTCAGCAAAAACGAGACCTTAAACTTTTCGATAATTCACGTCATCTTAAAAATAAGCCATCTGTCCTTTTCCAAATGATTTAACATTATCAAACAAATAAGGAGGAAGCAAACCTAACCAACATCAGTGATCTGATATTATGCTAATGCCTCTTGATATAATGTTAGCTAATCGTTTTATGTTAGCCAGCTAGTTAGGTAGCGTTCTGCTAACGTTAGCTAACCTAAGATGTGACTATATAAAATGTGATGTGTCCGTGAAGATCGTGGCATCTATATAATGTGACTTTACATCGTTATGTTACCTTTGAAAAGACATAGGGGCTTTGGTGTTGGTGTTGATATTCAGCTGATTGAGTGGATTATCGCACATCCTAAACCACTCTTTACCACAGACAACATTTGTCTATGAACAAAAACTGTTTATAGCAAGTTGCAGATTATACATAGTACTGTGGACAGCAATGCTGTAAAGAAATGTTGGTTCTTCAATTTGTTTTTATCAAATTCTTTCATATTTCTCAGGAGCAGATCTATCTGTCTTTTTGTCATTTGGATGAATCAGCCCTTTAAAACCTGCACTGAACCACGACCCTTTCTGTTTATTCATCTTACCACTGAAAGACAAAGAGTTACACGTACAGGACTTGACAAATAACAAGTTCAAGCCTCTCTTGTTGTGTCACCAGGCTGCTCATTGTTTTCCTCTGCCCCCCCCCCCTTGATGCAGTGTTTGTGTTTGCAGTTTCGTGCTGTCTTCATTCTACGTCTCATTGATATGTTGCGATCAATAGGACACAATTCAATTTACAAGTCTGTCACTAGGCAAAAACAAAACTGGGAAAATGAATCATTGGGTGGCACTCATTGTTTGCTTTGTCCAATTATAACTGATTCTCTACCTGTCATAGCGTCTTTTCTCTCACTTCTGTTTCACATACACACACATAAACACACCCAAACAAGCTGGTCCCAGCATACCGTGGTACTTCATTCATTATTTCATGAGCAAAGCAGGGATCAGCCCGCAGGACCGTCAGCTGGTGTCATGTGAGAGGCATATCACTGTGAATCCCGCAAAGAGAAAATTACAGCGATGCATTCAGGTGTCCCCTCAGCCGTGCGCTCAGAGTGCTTCTGGGGGCTGAGGGGGAGGCAAAGTGGATGTGACAGGCTTAGATTAAATGCCAGAGACGGGGCGTTTCTCACACACACTACAGCCTCCTGGACAGCAGCCTAATTAGGCACTTCCATGCTCTGCCATCAGCTCTTCCAACGAAATGCTTCCTCCAAAAACACATTTGTTAATGTAACAAAATGGAAGAGTGCAGTACAGTGCTGCTCTAGACAGAAGAGACTAATCCTGACCTCTTTTAATGGTCCAATCAGCTTTTTGAAATTCATTAATTGCGGATTGATTTTGCAATTTTCCCCACTTTTACACTTGTTGACCAGCATTATCTCCTCTTTTTTTCCGTCTTCACAAGCCTATTTGCTTCAGTAATCTAGTAAGCAAATGATCAGCTGGTCTGTGACACCCTGCAAGATCAAATATGAGGCGTTTTTGCTATCAGTGCCCATATTTCTCTAAGAACTTGTCAGTCTGTATCACCAAGAGAAGGTCAGGTGTTTTTCTCAAGCACAACAAACGTAAATACCGTCTCTCCCTCTCAGATAAAGTGTTCTCCGTGGATATTATCACGCCAAGTATCAGACAGAATTTCTCTCCTTTATATCTACTCTGATATCTTCTCATATGCCTCGGCGCAGACATGCTGGACAGGAAATAAATCTGATTATGGAGTGCATGGGGTAATGTTCAATAATAAAAAGTATTATTTGCCAAGATCAATGTGTGTCGCCATAGCGATAAAGTACAATGAATGGAAAGTGCTGGAAGCCTGCAGTAAATTTTGATGCGTTGTGATATTGAACACATTGTGACAACATACTGCTCGCCAGGGCTGTAAAACATCTTCCAACAGGCTGTTGAACATCCGCCTGTTACATTCTTACACACCATGACTGCCATACATCAAGCCTGGTCCACAGCATGCAAAGGCTAAGTGTGTGAGGGATTACATGGCAAGAAGCAAAATAGGACAGCGCCACATATTCATCAGGGGAGAGTGGGCCTGCGTGTGTGTGCAAATGAACGGTGTGCCGTGTTTGTGTGTGAAAGGAGGAGGGAAAGTTCAATCAATCACTCAATTAAAGCTGCGTGTGACAGTGACATGAAACTGTATGACTGATGGATGGACCAAATCTCCTCAAGTCCGAGGCTTAAAGCACACTGCGGCTCAGCGACATTCACACTAACGATCAGCAAACCCTGATCACGTCGAGCGCAACGGACACGCACGCAGAAACTTTCACAGCACCCCGTCTACCTCCCGTTGCCCTGGACTGTGCGAGCCACGCTGCCCTCAAAGCCTCCACTGTTGGGAGGCTCAGGGTATTTAAGAATGTTATCTCTAATGCACAGATGTCTTAAAGGTCCCGGTGGAATAGGCTTGCAATTTTCCCTCCTAATTAAAAATTAATTAAATCGGCTGTGGCTCTAGCCAGGCATAAAGCTGAAGGCCGCGGCAACCGCCACTGGAAACGTAATCATTTATTTAACTCAATTACAGGAAGCCACAGCAGGCTCCTCTGCCACTGAGTCACCTGGAGAGTCAGGGCGCCTTTACCGAGCACGCCGAGCACTTGACCAAACTGTCCTCGCACACACACTCCTCTGTAGGTTCGATGCAACTTCATATCACTTGAGGATTCAGAGAGAAAACTCGCTGTTTGTGATGCTGAGAGCATCATTCCCCCCCCCCCCCCCCCCCCGTTGTGATTAATACATACATAGTCATAGAGATATCCTTTGTCACCTGTTTTCCTTCCCTCCTCCCTGGGGGCTGATTTGGGGTGATTGATCAGAGATTCAGACACAGGATCAATAAGGCTTTCACCTCTCCGTTGGCAAGAGCAAGGGGCTCAGTGATGGCCCACTATGCTGTCCAATTATTCAGTAATGGAATACTGGAACCTGCCCAAGACTATTAACACACTGGACACTGGGGATAACAAGTAGCAGTGCTAATTGTTGGGTTATATTGTAAACTGTGACAACGGTGCACTGCCCTAATTCCCACTTTTTGTGTCTTTAGCTGCTGACACAGAAGTGCGTACGAAAGCACTTCTCTATTAGACCTAAATATTCCTGGAGAGCAGACACAATTATTGCACTGCATCCATTGTCTGTGCACAGCAGTTGTGACCCTTGCACTTCTTACGTGCCTAGTCGTCTGCAGTATTGACAGTCAGGGAATTTAAGCTCACAATGAGCTTACACTAATTGCCATTCTCATACGTGCCCAAAATGTGAATGGATTCAGGTTTAAACTGTTCATTAATTAAAGTCAACACGTCTCGTCCATAGGTAAATTCGGTTTAAGCTCTGCTCGAGAACTTAGTACAAAATCAACATGGATGTGAAATGTCTTGCGTACTGTGACCTCACTTGTTGAGTTTGCAAATGTCATTAGCAAAGGAAACAAAGGAAATCAAGTTTAAAGCGTTCTTGTTGGCCTTATTTGAAAAGGGATAAAGATCTTGCTCCTAGGCTTAATCTTTCTCTTAAAGGAGACCGATTATGCTTTTTTGTATTTTCCTTCCCTTAAGTGTTTTATATGTTTTTGTGCATGTAAAAAGAAAGTCCACACCAACAGAAGCTCCTCTCTCCCACAGAAAACACTGCTCCTGAAACGTCTCGTCAGTGGTCTTGCCTTTAATTCTGTGACTTCTTGACATCACACAACTTCACCATCAGGGGTATAGAGCTATTTGTTTAAGTACCAGATTGTACCTAAGACGTGCATGCAAAGGGCGCGGATCTGATGAAGTTTTATATCATTATTTTTAACAACAGCATCGTGAAGTTTTACATTTTTAGCTGTTCCAAAAAAAAAAAAAAAAAGGATGTTTTTCTTCTTTGTCATTGATACTCTACAATCTGGTGAAAAAAATAAAATAATCACAAGGACAACTGGCATCTTTTAAGGTGGAACTTTTTTTTTGCACGTTAATTAAAGTGTTAGTCGATGTCGTGAATCAATCAAAACAACTGAAATGTCAATATGACATCTTTGACCCTTTCATTTGTTTTTTATGTTTTTGTTTTTATTTTTTCGGGGGAGCTATCCAAAATAAAATTATGAACCTGAAAATGAGCACAATTTGTCTCCTTTAAAACTTGATTTGACTTACATTTTTCTAAACGTTTCACAGCCTGGTGTGAATGAAATCAGACTCCACAGATGAAGACATGTACAACACAGCTCCTGGCTATATTGACTAAGCTGTATTTTGATCGTAAGAAGCCTAGCTTAGTCGGACTCAACGCATCATCTGGGTGTTTCACTGCTCATTGGTTTGTTTGATTATTAGTTAGCCTGAAGTGAATTCATGTTTTTTTTAGACATACATTTGTATGTATGAATTAGTTCTGCTACATCAGGACTCAGTGAGATGTCAGTAATCATAGCTCTTAGTGTGATATGCTACACCCTTTCTCATTATGAGCAAATCACATTATTCTGTTCTGGTGATTAACACTGTTTACAGATTTATTTCCCCCTCCTCTGCTTTCAGGTTGCACCACGGTGGAGCTCAAACAACCAAAGACCACCTTCTACTACACTTGGTAGAGCTCAATTTATTCATCTTTAAGGCACAACACAAACCTCCAACAGATACATTGCTGTTTCATATTGCCAGTATTGTAATGCAATATGTTCAGGCTTTGTTGAAGAGAAAGCGGTGCTCCGCTGGGAATCAGAGCGTTTGGATGTTTCAGTACCCAGTGTTACAGAGCTCACGATGATGTACACCAGCTCCAGACAGATACGAGCGTGTGATGTAGCTGCCTGCAGATATGCCTTTGGTCGCCTGCAAAGCAGTCTCTGTGGTTCAGGGACCTCTGGTGCTCTGTGCTCCATGAGTTTTCTGCTACATATCATCATATCATCGGGGCAGACCTTTCAGACTGAATGCTGTACTCTATCTCATATGCAGTACATGAGAATAATGGAGGGAGTGTTTGCGTGTGTGTGTTTCCCCAGAAACATACAGTCACACATTCAGAAAGGCAGCCATTCCTGCCTATGTATGTATGTATGATCTGTATGTATTTGTCTTTCCCTCTGCCTGTTCAACCTGCACACATCCTTCCAAAAAAAACAAGCAACGAATGAGCAAATAAGTAAAAAACACAAGCAATAACATGGATACTGCTGTTATGAATCAACAAAATGTTCTTTGCATCATCCTTTATTCAGCATGTGTAAAGAAACAAGAAAAAAAATGACATGTCGAACAGTCATGCTGTACTATTTTTGTGGTTTGCCAAGTGATTCAGTGCGTTTCATAACCTGCTATTTTCAACGGAGCCACACACACAGATAGTGCGTAGTGCTGTGCTGTTGTTCATACCGACTGGTTAGGCCCTTCTCCAAGAGATAAATAAATAAAAAAACTCAGCTTTTCACCACCTTGCTTGAAGCCACTGAATCAGTAATGCCATCACCAGTCTGTGTCAGTCCGTCTCATCCAGCCAGACTGGCCCTTGGGGTCCAGAATCAAAAGACAGGCACTGCGAGGTGGCCAGTCAATGTTGCTTTAGTGTGGCGCCCTGTTCTGATCTTTTATTTTTCTTGAGTAATGTTGGTGAAGAAAGTGGTTGTTGTTCATCCAATCATCTACCACGGATAAGGCAACACAGATGGGTGGCAAATTGGACGTAAAAGCATCATTAAGTGTCTGTGTCAGGTGTTGGGCCACCAGTCTGTAAACCTTGGCTTCGATTCTCTTAGCGTCTTTGAACTCCCTGCGGAGATGATCACCATTCTTCCAAACATTACCCGGTGTTTTGATGGTGCAAAGACGCTGTAACTACAAAATCTTTCATTGATGCAGTGCTGGAAAATGACTAGATACTTCTACACTACAGTACACATTTCGATGTCCATTTATTAACAATAAGTACTACTACATATTTCAATCATTATATTAGACAGAAACATTGCATTTCTTCTCCGCCTATGTGGGCTTTTCACTCTCTGTACTACTTCTTCTCACTTTCTCCTTTGCAGCTGTGATAATCACTACAGCCGCTAGAGGTCACAACAAGCATGAATATGGTCCATAATAAGCTTCTTCCTTAGTCGACCTATAGACTGAATCAAAATGTTTTGGTGACAAGAACCTCCGGGTAGGAAATCCCTGGGTCACACATTAGCTTACATATTATTTAACTGTCATTGTTCACGTTAAGTCTACACGTCTCATTAATCTATAATGCATGTTTGATGCTTTCATATCTCATTCCTAACAACACTTAAAGTAACGTTAGGCCCATGTCTTCACTTGTTTGAAATGTGTAGCTGGCAACAAATTCAGAATAAACATATATGTATAAAAATCGATGAAGTTGATGAGATAAAATGTTTGAAATATTGTCTCTGTACTGTTTCAACTGAGTATATGTCAAAAAGGACTTGGATGGAGGATGGGTCTTGGCCAAGAATAGACCCCATTCACTTTAGGTGCAGATCCAGATAAAGGGATGGATCCAAGAATTTTTTCTCACTTTCTTTAACATTAAGACAGATAGAGATCGGGTGTTTTTAGACATTTTAGATAATTTCTCAGGGAATCAAGCATGGATCCTGATGAAAATAAAAACAGTTGTATGTACAAAAGGGAACTGTTGGGCCTTGGCGGAGGTATGCGCTCTACTGAGTGCCATTCTAGTTTATATTGGGTTTATCACTGCGACACTCTTACATGCACATTGTCATTTGATCTACTGTGAAAACATTAGCAGCTTTCAGTAAAATTTTCAAGGCAACATTTTTACTTGTACTCTGAAACTGAAGCAGCTAAATGGAATTCAGCCATCAGTCATTACATTATTTAGACCTGTTCTTTTCCTACTGTGACAAATTTTCATGCAGTACACCTGTATTGAAGCAACAACATATTTTATGTACCTCCACTCATTAATTTTTTTGCAGGGTGGAGCTGTGTAGCCTTTAATACTGGACATCTCTGCATTGGTTAAATGCAGGTTTACATTAAAAGCAACAATCAGATTTTATACATCATTAAGGGGACTGTAAACCAGAAGTCGTAGCTTTCAGGCTTGTCTCATCCAACAACACTTCAGGTTGAAAACATACCCATTTTAAGTTTTCCCCTGCAGTCAAATATGAATAGTTTGGGGAATTTGAACAAAAGGGTTGGATAACATTTTTTAATGTTTCTGCTCATGGAATAAACTGTCTAAATGTTGGCTCCCCAACACCTGATAACAAAGTGTCATTTCATAACTTTTGGCCAAAGGCAAAGTCATTGGATTGACTAGAGAGTAAGGGATCCCAGCAGCATAGTTTGTCATCACTGCCCTTTGAGTCTCATTGGTTCATAAGTTTACTGCCCAAGGCCTTGTATTGTGTGACGCTGTGGGTTTTTTTTTTCAATCAATGAATAATTTTGTTGCCTAATATTACAGGCTGTGAGCTCTTCAAGCTGAGCTCGTACATGTGGGAAATTGGTTCTGGAAATTACTTTTTTTTTTGTATTTATGTAAATGTCATATTTCTCCTATTCAAAGTCCCAACCACTTCTGAAAAGTAATATTCAAACAAAATGCTGTTTTTAAATCTTGCACAATTGCTTTATTACACACCTCTACAGACTGCACGCTGTACACACAAAGAAATGCCAGTGTGTGTGTGTGTGTGTGAGAGAGAGAGTGCTGGGTTTGAATTGCTTTGATTTCCCTTTTTTTAAAAGCACTTCGACTGCTCCATGGGGCTCACGGTCAGAAAAAGGACACAAGAACCAAACTGGAAAGTCAATGCAGCTTTTGTGTGAGATTTTTACCAGCTGAATGAATGTTTTCTCCGTTTCCTGTGAATGTTTCCAGCGTGTGACACAATAATGGTAAAGATATCAGGTGTTAGCTTGAATCTGCTGGAAAGGTCAGATGGTGAATTAATAAAAACATGCCGCAGTCGCTCTTGGCTTTAATAATGTCAGTGTCTTAATTAACTCACCTATCACATGTCAGGCAGAAAATCCGTCTCCACTCAGAAAAATATCCGTGAAACAATTTAACAAGGTTAAATCCAAGTGACAGAAGAGTTTACGGTATGTGTGCGTTTGCGTGTCCATCACTGCCTTGGGTTGTAGGCTTTCATTACACTGACAGGCTGTGTGTGAAAGTGTTAACGGAGAAGTGTTTCACACCTTCCCAACTGATGCCTCATCACAGATCCACAGCACCGTAATCTCACCCCTCTGCGATCATTGATGCCTTCTGCATCAAAGTGATGGTTTCAACATTGACACATTCATTCAAATCCAGTCCACAGCATTATCAATTGATGTGTTTTGAAGTTACCATCCACACACACACACACATACGCACGCACAAACACACATTCTCTCTACGTGGATGCAACTCAATACCCCGGACTTTCAAGCTGGACCTGCCCCTTCACTTCTTGTTCCCATCAAACTTGGCATGAGGCTGCAGGGTTTTTTGTGCCACAGAACAGAACACTCCATAAATAAAATACCACTTCTGTTATTTTTAATTTGACACACTTTTTAAAGAAACTGAAAACTTGATTTTGAACTTCAAGCGACACGGTCACATGGAAATTACAGAGTGTCTTGAGCTTCCATTACATGGCGTATTTCCTAGTGAAACAGAATATATTTACATAATAAATATGAACATTTTAATTGGATCACTCACATGTGTAAACCCACTGTGACATCACCCACTGGTTTGTTGATTCCTGTTTTAAAAGGCTCAATCTTGTCAGATGTGGATACATTTGCAAGAGGGTGGAGATTTGGAGGGTTAAGGTCAGGACATGCCCTGGTACCAACTTGTCAATCACAAAGTAGCCACACCCTCAAGAGTACCCTGATTTATCATCTGTTTCACTCCAAATGAGACCATCATTTACAAAATGAACATCATGCTGTATTGAAGAAGACTAGACCCCCCGATCTATTGAAGAAGATAGATCGGGGGATGGAAGTTTTTGCTAACTAACATCTGAACACGAGACAGTCTGCTAGCTACTATGACCTCCGAGCTAACAGTCAAGTGCTCACTCCGAATCATCTTTACTGGATAAATGGACAGAAAGGCCACTGAGTTCAGAATGAGGATATTGATCAAACAAGCAAAAAAATATTTTTGTGACGCTAACTGTACAAGAAAAAACAGGACATTTAATACAGGAATATTAAATGTGTTGCATAGAATTAAAGCAACATTATGTAGAAAGTAAGATAACGCTTCTTTAAAAATGTCTTTTCATCTCACTGTCTTCAAGGAATTGGTTCATAATCTTTCAAGTCTGTCCCGAAAAACAACAGTCAGGTGCCCTCGTGAAGGTCACATCAGGTTATGTCACAGTTCAAAAAAAGGAACCTGAGAGCACGACTCATCAGGCAGATGTAAGACGTTAAGAGAGAAGTAGGAAAGTTCAAGGATACTAAAAATCCCTGCTGTCAAACAAAGAACAAAGGGGGTCAGGCCAAGGCAGAATCCGAAATACACAGACTGGGTCAAAAACTAGCTCAGGATCAAAAAACAGGCAGGTAATAATCAGAGTGCTGAAAGCTAAGGCACAAAGACAGTCTGGCAGAGAGTGGAAAAGGACTGGTAATTATACAAGGGAGCTAATGGAGGGAATGAGAAACAGGTGAGATCGAGCAGGTGAGGTGATTCTACTGGCGGGAGGGGGAGGGGCAGGATCACAGATTAACATGTATGTACAGACAACCACACTGAATAAACAAATGATGAACGAGCAGAGTAAAACTTAAAACTATGACTGCTGAAATCATTCCTCCTATTTTCATGTCTATTAAGAGATCCCTTCATAATGCGCTTCCATTGTAAGTGATGGTGGACAAATCCAGTCCTTATATAATAATAATATATTGTAATATGGGTCTTCAGCAGCCTGAGTCAACAAATCAAGTCCATATTTTCAAAAGTTACAGTCTGCATTGTACAAAATTCTCTCTTTGTGTTGATGTCCTCCCACTGTAGTTCAGAAAGGAACCACTCTCCACGGAAACACAAAGGAAACTCTGTACTAAAAAGATAGGAACTTTGGAAGATATCAGGTTGATATGTATAACTCAGACTGCTGAAACCTTATGTTAGCTTCTATGGACCAAGGACCACAGTCCACCATCACTTACATTGTAAAATGCTTTCAGGAGGGATCTTCCAGTGGTCAATGTGAACAGAAGGACTGATTATATGATTCACATGGCACAGACATTAACACTTGTGAACCAATTCTTTAAAGGGGGATTTCCGGTATTTACCTGGGCATAAACCTGGGCCCTATACTTACATGTTTTGGTGTGTGAATGATTCTGCCAAAAGTTTTGGAATCGGTCCAGTAGATCGCCTCAGTCGGTGAGCGAGGTGAGCAGTTACAGCTGTTGCCTCATCTAGATTGTCAAAATCAGTTAAATATCTAGCCATGAATTTGGAAATAAATTCTTGCTGGCAGTTCCTCTGAGTAAACTCCAAACTCCTCTCTCAAACTCGCTGACTCAAGTTTCCACCGTCGTATTGCTGCAGCAACTCACCTCTTGTGAGATTTCAGAACGAGACTTCTCCTTGAAGGAGACTTTGTTTTTCGTAACAAAATTGATCTCATTAGTTAGCAAAAAGGACTCCCTCTGTAGGACTCGTTTCTATAATGTTGTCAGACACTTAAAATAACAACCTCAGGCTGTCAATGGCAAAATCAAGCACTTTTAGTGGATGTGACTTTGAAAGTCGCGGTTGCCCCAAAGGATTACATTGCAGCCCTTGCAGCTGTGTCACGGCTGCCAGCTGAGGTGATCTGCTGGACTGTATTAATCATTTACACACCAAAGCATGTAATTAAAGTACCCAGGTTAAACAAATCCAGAATTTTAGTGTTTTTTCTATTAATAAATATTCATAATTAAATTAGAAACAATCAAAGTTAAATTAAAAAAACAAGGTTATAACACTTAAAAACTTTGGTCTGTGTGGTTGTGGTTTAATTAGGTTTCATGGCCCTGCAGCATCAGCAAACAACCCCACAGCTGTCAGCAGATTCTGATTCAAATGTTGCCAAATTCTGATTGATGTACAGAAGTGCCTGACATCACATTGTTTAAATGAGTCCTACCCATCTCAAACCAGAGATAAGAGCACAAACAAATAAACACATACAAAAACCTCATAGTTTAGATAACCTAATGTGCTCCTGACAAAGTTTATGAAAAAATAAAATAAGCTGTCTGAGGAAATGTGTTTTCAGGGCTTTTAAGCAGAAAATCAAACTGTTTTGGCTCATAGCCCGCTTTGTGAAAGAGATGAAAACATTTGAACAGATGCATTTATCTTTAATATATGAAGAAATTTTAAACACAAAGAGAGAAAAAAAATCCTCCGTCTCAAGGCTCTGAAGCAGCGGGAACATGATCATTCAGAGCTGAATTGATAAGTCACGTAAGTCAAGAAACTATTGTTGTTCTCTAACCCATCCACATTCTTCGGAGTAATTCAGAGCCAAAGGCAGTCACAGTTGAATTCTCTTTGTGATACATTTAAATAGACAAACGGTGCAAAAAGAACTTATTGAGAGTCTGGCCCAGAGACCAAGGCACAGCTAGAATTTTATAAAACTACATGAATTGTGACTTTCTGGTCAATACATTATTAATCTGCTTGAATAACTTGATCCCTTGGAAAGACAGAAATTTCAGTCTGAGTCATAGAGCTTCTTTCAAGGACCAGTGGTTTATCTGATATCACTGAAAAGCCACCTTACATGAAATTGGCAGTCTTTAAAAGACATGACAAATTTCTGGAGGTTAAGGAGTTGATGATAACCGTACCTGTCACTATCAAGATCATCTTTTCTATTCACATTTTAAAATGTTGATATTTTAAAGGAGATGTGTTTTTCTCATTTTCACTTTCATTTTTTTTTTTATTGGGTTACTACTATAAAAAATCTACATGCTTCAAAAAACACATTACTTTTCCCATAGTGTCCATTGCTTCAGCATTGTATTCCCCATCTGTCTGAAACACTCTCTTTTAGCTCCTGTCTCTTTAAGGCCCCGCTTTGGAATACCCAGTCTGCTCTGATTGGTCAACTCACACACACCTGAGCCAGAACCGCTAACAACAACACAGCAGTTATACAGTATTAGCTCTTATGTGCCAAACTAGGCGCTAGGCAGAAAATATGCCAATTATGTGACTCTGTGTCATAGTGTGAAGTCCCAGAATGAAAGGCGGGACTACTGCTGAGGTCTTTCAGGCACTTCAGGAGCAGTGTTTTCTGTGGGAGAGAGGAGCTCTCATGAGTGTGGACATCGACTTTATGACCTTTCAAGACCTTTTACATGCACAAAACCGATATAACACACTGAAAGGAAGAAAGCGAAAAAAAGCATAATAATTCGCCTTTAAGAATTGTTAAGTATCATATAGTCACAAATAAAGTACTTTATTACTTTGGCCCTAATTCCACACTAAATACTCATAGTGTACAATATTTGACTACTAAAGTTTTTAGTACTGGTTTTGAGGGCGGTAGGAATATAACATTGTGAAGAGGTCTGAACGAACAAGAGATTCACATCAATCAGGCATCAGTCAAACTGAGACCAAACAACCATTATCAAGTATAACACAAAAAAACATTTTACTTAAAAAATGGCACCCACTGATTTTTATGTCACTTCCATAAAGCCGGGTTACTTGTGAGAGGCAGATTATTATAAAAGAACTGTAAAAACTGAAGCAGCAAGACTGAGATATCTTGACTTTTAGCCCGGAGTAAGAGTCAAGCTCCAGAAAGGCTGGATCCTAAATATCCCATAATGCAACTCAACAGCCTTTTTCATTAAACCCCCCCTGCTTCCTAAATTCCCAGATCTTTCACACTCCACACTAAAAATTCTTACATCTCAAGCCCGAGCCAAGATAACCCCGATCATCATAAAGGTTACTTTTTCTAAATGTGGAAAGCTATTCCTCCTGAGCCACAGAGCCATTATTCAACTATTTTAACACTCTCACTCCTGGTGATGAGTAAACTGAACTTCATGTGTAAAAATCGATGAAGTGCCCATTTAAAAAAACATGCTTTTCTGGGATCCTCTTGCAGCTCTACCACAAATTGTTTTAATTTTATTCCGACCGCAAACAGCTCCTCCAATTCATTTGTGCACTGCATTGTGGGATAATGGTGTCCATCAACAGCACACTCGAATACAAGTGAGTTTAGTATGCATTCTGTTATCTTTGAGTATGCTTAATTTCAGCACTTTATCAGTGCGAATGCTCTGCATACTGAGAACCATTTGCACTTAGTGTGTAAAATGGAAACGAGATGCAGCTTATGTCTGGATTTCTGCCGTTGGATTTCAGCACCATGGACAGAGCTCTCAGAGTGTAGCTGCTCCTGCTGGAGCTCTGGTTCCTGAAGGAGAAATTCATGTTCCACTTGCCTCCACATGGAGCACAGGTTAGCACCACAACAGCGCCCCTAGAGCAGGTGGGGATTAAGTAAAATGCTCAAGGACACTTAAGCAAGGTAAATGCTTGCTGTCACTGGGGCTTGAGCTAAAGCTCTCTGGTTGAAAGATGGCTACTTTACTCAGACTGCAATGACTGCTTTATTAGATCACGCAGAAACAGGCGGAAAATGGGCTGTGGAAGTACTGTATTTGTTGTAGGATAGATTTAAATCAACAGCATTACCAGAACATGCTTGATATGTGTCTCCAGGACACCCCAAGGACAGCACCCGCTGACCAGTAATACCATTAATATATTTTATCTTCTATGTGCTCTCATGTAATTACCCGTCTCCCCGCAGGCGAAAACCTCCCTCCTTGGCATTACCCTTCTCTTGCTTCTCTTCCCTTTTGATTCAAACGCAGAGTCACACACATACACAAATAAAGACCCCTTCTAACAGCTGGGCTACTGCCAGCCCGTGTTTGTGTTGCTGCTGATAATGTGCCACCAGTATATTTGTCACCCCCCCAACACCACCCGCTTCCCTACTCCGAGGGGAAATGGCTGTGCCAGCATCTACACATCAGCGCAGCACGCACACATGTGGGATACCACATGCAATTGCAACCTTATCCACATGCAGGTACATCCACAAGCACACCCTGTGGATGCTTAAATATGAATGTAGACACACACAAACACACTCTCTCTCTCTGGCGCCGCACACACATGCACTCAAGAGCACCTGTTGAGAGACGAAAAACAAAGAGAAGAGTAAATATTGAGTACAGCTGGAATAAATTGCCAGATGGACGTGCTGCAACTCTCACTTGTGCATGCCAGCCTAATTTCCCATTCAAATTTTACATTCATGTCTAATTAGGAATAGCTCTTTCTGTCTACTCATTATCAGTGTTTGACCTTTTGCTATGGCTGTTTGAGAAGCTGAGCAGCAGTCGATGGGTGGTCGGTGATAATAGCTCGTCATTCAGCTCGACGCATGCTGATTAAATAAGATAGGGCCCAAGCGTATAGCAGCCTGTTGTTCGCAGAGCGCTCAGTCAATATGGGCCACCTAAAGATACTTGGACAACAATATAGTTTTCACAAGCAGAACAGGAACAAGACGACACAACAAGATCAAACACTCCCTGTGCTTACTGGGACTTTTTCCCCCCTTTCAAATTTTTTCCCCTGTCTCCCTGTTGCAAAGTCTCATTGGCATGAATTAATAATACCACTTCAAACAGATGCAAATTCATTGTACTGTGTCCTCTCCTGCTCTGACAAATGCTTAGGTATGTAGGCAGAATCCATTCGACTGTGTTGCTGCGATTAATTCTCTCGAGATCGGGTTGCCATTGCCAAAACTAGACTCCTATGGCCTTTTGTACCCCTAAGTTTTATAGAGAGAGTATTTACATAATGCATATTGATCCCTCAGACACAGCAAAACAAGCTATGCGCTATGTGTTCTTGCATTAAAATACAAGAGCAGCATTTAAGTCTCTCTTAATTTAGCATATAAAAACGAGCTGCACACAAATATACGTGAACAGAGAGAGAGAGAGAGAGAGAGAGAGAGAGACATGCACGACACGCACACGAACGTTGGCAGCGAAGTAGGTTCGGTATGTCTTTCATAAGCTGTATCTGTGTGTGGGCTGCTGTGGCATGCATAAAATATTATTTTCTCAACAACTCGAGGTTGTGGAGGAGTTAGTTCAGGAAGGGGTGGGAGAGAAGGCCAGGGGATATACAATATTTGGGCAGCTGACAGCTGCGTGCGTGTACGTGTGTGTGGGAGTCTTAGAAACGGGAGTGGGAGTCACTGGCGTTTGAAATGCAATGAGGTGCGTTTGAAAGGCGCTCCTGTCACAGGTAAGCAGGGGAGCAAGAGCAAGAAGTGTACGGTGATAAAAGGAGAAGAGGAGAAGTGCCCATGCCTTAGGGTGGCATGCGGTATCTGAGGGCTTTTTGCACAGACTGACGAAAGCACTCAACACTACACACACCTAAATACAAAAGCCACTGAAACATACACATACACTTTGATCCTTACAGGAACAATCCTCAGATTTTAGGGTTCCAAAGGAAAAAGCTTTTTTTTTAGCCCTGATTTGGGGACCAAAGAGCATGTGTGTGAGTGTGTGTTGGTGCTTTGTTAAAGCTCAGAACAAAGACTTGATTCCATTGTTCAAGGTGATCGAGTGATGCTCTTGATGTTCTCTTCACTTTCATGCATACTGTAAGGATAAAGATATGCCTTATAAATCAATAATTCCTGCATCACGTGCTCGCTGCCTGTCTTTGGTGCAGTGATGTCCTCTCCCTGTATCGCTCTGTGTCCTCTGTAGTGCAATCTCCACCTGCTCTTCACTAGCTATTGAATGTCACAGCACTGCTGGTTAAAAATATTGCTTTCCTTAAAATTCCCCTCAGTTTATACATGTGGTTTGAATGTAGAATTTATTAATGTCATGCCCTTTCAGGGATAGGACTAATTACAAGAGAAAGGCTTGAAGGAGAACGTGTCACGGGGGTGAGGTTATATAGCTGTTTCATCTGTCAACACACTGAAACTGGTTCACATCGCTCGCACATCGGGGCTCTTACTGTTAGCGATTAATCAATAGATACCTCTCCATGCTCGCTTCTTTTCTTCCCTTTCCTCTTTCAGATGGGAAACTGATGACAGGCTTAGAAAAGGACAGCCTTTGAAACTGCTGTCAAAATGTGTGTGTTTTCCGGGACAGATTATACCACCCTTTTTAGAACTTCCAAAACACTTATCTGCCTCCAAAAGTGCCATCCGAAAGTAAAAAAGTCATAATTTAAGATGGAAATACTGGATCCTCGCCTGTAGGTTGAAGGCTGCGGAGGTGTAATTTGGTTGAGAATGCTTTGGAGGAAATGTAAAATGAAATCTGTGAGAATTTATGGCTGTGGAGCGCGTGCATCGGAAAGGTCAAAGCTTTGTCATTTAAAAAAAGATTTCAATAAATGGTCGGCTCTGTCTCCTGTGAGACACTTGCGAGCTGTTCGGCTGACTGGGTGGAGCCGGAGCGCTGGTGGAGAACAGAGGGAGAGAGTGATGGAGCACATCCCTAACACCCTTCCAGTGGAAGAATACCCTAGTTAACTCTTAACACCCCTGGAGATCAGGCATCCACTGCGAGGGCAGAATAATACTGTAATGCTGGAGCTGCAGCTGGTGAGCATTGTTGACAGCATTGATCCAAGATCCCTCATTATAGAATGAGAGAAACCCCTTCAGCAACGTCACCCTGGAGAGGGATGGAGCTAGGAAGGGGGGGGGGTTAGAGAAAAAGAAATGAAAAAAGTCTGGGACTGATAGAGGGATTCTTTTAGAGAAGGAGGCGAGGGAGGGAGGAGGAAATAAAGAGGGAGATGGCGAGAAAACTCGGCAAAGACAAGTGCAGCAGAAGAGATGAGAGAATGATTGTTAGTTTCTAGTTACAGAATGTAACATTCACCTTGTGTTCTATGGTGGAGGGATTGATCAGCAGCCAATCGATTACAGCCTACGAGGAACGCAGAGTTCCGAGGAGAAAAACTGTGTTGGCTTTGCAGTTTGCATGTACCAGACTAAATGATGCTCAGCGGAAACTGCCTCCAGCTGTGAAGTGAAGTAGTGCAGGGATACTTAAAATCCGATTTTATTGCTAAGGCTCCAAGTGGCATTAAGGCGCGGATGCATTACTGATCTGTCTCCTAAGGTCTGATACATCCCAATCAGTCGGGTTTTAACAGATGTGTCACACGAAATAGGCGTGGGTTGTTCACAATCGGGGAATAAGGAAGGGATATCTGGACAGCTTCCCATCAAACTTATTCTCACCAGACTCCATTTTAGCATTCACAGCAGCAACAGTAGCTTTCCCTTCACTCTCACATCGCTTTTATGGAGTACCGGCTCTAAATCCACCTCTGTGCTCCCCATTCCTCCCAACACGCTCAAGCTGTGCTTCCATGTCATCCAAATAGGGCAGGAATAATTGGATCAGCAAACGTGGTCTTATTATATGGTCTCCTATTTGTTTCCTCTGACTAGATGGGATACTATTTAATTAGGTTATGTCATTTTAATGCAATTTACATTCTAATCTGATGACATCAGATATAATGCAACTGACATTACATCTGAAATGCACTCTACGAGCATCTGCAGCTCTAATGACGCTTATTATCCAATAAAACGTTGACTGGTTCTACTCTGCAAACTTTCCCCACCATGAAAGCTCCATACTGGATGTCTTACAGGCGCTCCCATGATATGAAACGTCACTTTCGCTTTCTAGTTGTCATGTTTTCTCAAATAATATGCGAGGTCTATGTCTAACTCACAGCAAGGCCACCGCTCTTCCCCCTCTCCACATCTATTATCTCTCCTCTACAGACCACGATGATAAAAAAGAATTACAGTAAAAACTGTGACATTTCAAATCCCTGTATTGAGCCGGTTGTCAAGGAGATGTCTCAGTGAGATGTGTCGAGGCAGAGGAGGAGATGCTCTTTTAAAACAGCATTTACCCGGCTGCTGGAGGTGTAATGTGCCTGCCATTAGGACTCTGCAGGCAAACATGGAGTCGCAGGAACACACAGCTCTCCACCGTGGGGCTATGCTCTCAGGAACTCTGGAGGTCTTTGAACTCCTGATCAAAATCCATTAAAATCTTCTGGCAGTCATCGTTCCAAGGAGCTGTCTGGCAGTATTGACAACCCACATCCACATGACAAATACACTGGTAATGTGTATGTCAGAGGAGCACTAGAAGGCCTTCTCTCTCGCTGTGCTCCCCTTTCATGAACCGCTGGACTCGCAGCCCACATTAAAGAGAACCAGTGATGAAACTGATGGAAAGTGCCAAAGCCCATTGTTGGTAGGAGATGCATAGTGCCGTGTTGTGTTGGGGATATAGCGAGACAGGCAGAGAGGCAGATAGACTGAAGCAGCTGTCAAAATGGTTGTTTGTAGCCCCGCGCGTGCTATGCTTTGGGGAAATAATAAACTGCATCATTAGAACCCCTGTCATTCACAAGTTGTTTGTACCAGCTACAGACTGGCTGTAAATACCCAAACGGATGCAGCGCACACATATAGAGCACGGGTCAGAATCATTAGGTGGCTAATTTAGCAAAGGAAAATAGATGTGATGAGATGATCTGCAGGTGCTATCACAAACCAGGCCCACTGCAGCAATAAATTACTGTCACACTCCATCTTCTATCAGCTGTGAGCACCATTTTTGCTTTGCTTTTCATCATCCCAGCCTATATGTGCCTCAGCAGCTTCAGTTCTGCCTGCTCACATTTATAATTTGGACAATTGTTTTGTGATGGATATGCCACTTGAGAAGCTCTCAGGCCCTGTTGCTGGTTGACATTAATCGTTTTTTGATATCTGAAAGGTTTCCAAAGCAGAAACTTTCCCCATTGAGGCCATATTAATGAGTCAGCATTCCGGCGCAGGACCACGGTGAAGCCATATGGCATCACCTGAATGAGTCTAACTAGTGATCCAGACGACCTCCCGACGAGTGGGAGCCTGTGCGCGTTTGTGTCCGTGGCCGGTCTGTGCCACACCCCCTTCTCCTTGGTGCGGTGGTATGATCCGGGGATGCTGTTATAGCGGCACCGAGCCTCACCAGCAACAGCATCACCCGTCAGCCTCCTCGGGTTCAACTGCGGCTAAACGCAGCGCGCCGGGCTCCCTGTCACACGGCACAGCGGAGCTGGCTCGCGTACAGCCCCTGCAAGGAGATCCCTTTTCCTCCCCGCGCAAAAATCGTTTCGTCGTCCTCTATCGGCATTCGAGAGCGAGCATCATCAGCATCAGCACCGCCGCCTCGAAAACCCAGACCAGCAGGCACAGAGAGGTGTCTCGTTCACATTTCCTCTCCCCCCACCACCACCACCACCTCCCTCTTCTTTACAGCAGGAGCACCGCGTCTCAAGCCTCATTTCTTTCCGGGGGGATTGCACAGTCAGTCAGTTCAGCATTCTGCAGGCTTCACATAGCATGGAATCGGACTAAAGGAATGGCTCTACGACAGGAAGGTAAGCGACACGTTCAGTTCTGGCCTTTTAGCCGGCTCACTCCGGGTTTAGATCGGCCACTGTGTCTGCTGGGCTAAACGAGGCTCAGACAACGTGAGTTCACAGGATATGGTTATTATCAGCTGTTCGGATGTGCCCGTGCAGTGTTATGGCCCGTGTGTGAGTGTGTGCATGCGTGCGTGAGTGACTGTGTATGTATGCGGTTTTATGAAAATGATTGCGCCTCCTTTTATGAAGTGTGAGGACGCAGACTTTGTGCGAGTCCAAACAATGACAGCCCAGGTACTGTACCGCTCATGTGTGTGCTTCAAGTGTCGTGTTGTCTCGGCTCAGCAGACGCTCTCGCAGCCTTGAGTTGTTTTTGCTCCAGTTGTGGCTCGCACACTCCATCTCCATCAGCTCGAAGGTAGCCTAATGATGCCAGCAGGCCACCGGAGATCCAGGGGGGTATAGATCTCTCTGACGCGCGCCTTCTGTCTTCCAACATGAACGCAGCCTGCCGGGGCCCGGGCCAGACGCTGCTGCTGCCACCACCACCAGCACAGGTCCAACAGGCACGTCAGGACAGGACACATCTCAACACTGTGACCTGCTTCATCACATCACCTCTTCTTCTCACATGCCTGCATGCACGCTGCTGTTGAAGCCATCCCTTCGACTAGATCATTGAAGTGCGTGGTATTCCTACTCTGAGGGTAA
The DNA here is from genome assembly GCF_040436345.1 of Pagrus major. Classification (NCBI taxonomy): domain Eukaryota; kingdom Metazoa; phylum Chordata; class Actinopteri; order Spariformes; family Sparidae; genus Pagrus; species Pagrus major. Next base: position 19,021,862 of record NC_133232.1, on the reverse strand, counting down.
ATAATTAACACCAGCCAATGCATTTTGATAAATCATAATTATTGTGAAGGCAGGGAAAATTGCACCAGGATGGATATGCTCCAATAGATTTAAATTAGACCCCCTCACTCCTCTCCTTCACACTAGATTATAAATAATTGCTCGGGGTAAACCACTGAAGGCATATTTCCAATAAATAAATATTACATAAGCAAAACAAATAAATAAATATTCACATAAATCACATTTCTGAGTAATTGACTAAGTGTGTTTCTTCCATTAAGGACAAACTCTCAAAAGCATCCCAGACTTCTCCTGCATTTCTTAACTCCAATGTGGAATGTAAAGGAGAGATATGAAGATGTATTTGAAAATGCAAACGCATTGTAACCAGAAGCTGCATTTGCCAATAAGGCTTATACATGGAGCTGATGCACTGTACTGCACTCCAGCCATCTTTCAGAGGCTATATTGATGTTTGGATTGTTTCACCCATCAGACTTTTCTGCTTTCTGCTTTCTCTCTACTATAATAGATCCACAATAAAATAAGAAAAAAAGCCACTTTAATTACCACACACTTGAATGTTGTGTCAGTGTTGCATTGTGTCGCTGCCCTACCTGACACCGCTCACAATGACGCGGGCGCCGGGCTTAGTTCCTCCACGGCTCGCACATTATTGATAGTGATGATAAAAATGAGGCAGTTTCTCTCTTTGCTCTTTGTGATTAATAGAGAGCATCTGTGTATGGAGGTTAGATAATACACACACACACACACACACACACACACACACACACACACACACACACACACACACACACACACACTCTCCTGTGTCTTCTCCACACACAAACACTCACAGTCACATGCACACAGGAGCAGGAGAGGAGGATGATGTATGGGAGCCGGGGAGGTTGATGATTGTAATCCTACATTCATTTCTCCCACTGTATTGCTACTGTAGTGTTGATGAGCTGTGTGTCATAGCCGGGGGCCGCTCGTGCTATTGTCTGCTGAAGTGTGTGTGTTGTTGTTGTCCGCATGTTGGATGGTGTTTCGGGCCCTGCAGGGCTGCTGCACCGACTGGAGGTGGTGATGAACAGCGCTGAAGTGCATATTTTTGAATGGCACACCCATTATGGCAACGCCTTCACAATGAGAGGAGAGGGCTTTGAATTGAAATGTCAATCCACCAATTATGTTCTGCACCCGCACATGCCACTGATAAGGCATTGGCATTTCTGTCAGTCAACCCACCGAGCACATGACTAATCAATCAGTCAGATATTCAGGGTTTTACATGTTCACCCGTGCCAAAACACTCTGGTTTCATCATTTAGTGGTCAGCGGTCCCAGCTATGCTAATTATCTCTTTCAGCTGTTGCACACTCACTTTTTAATTTTCAGACTTGTTGTTGTTAAGCGTCTGCTGCATATGGCGTTTGGGAGATCCAAAGAAGCCGCTGAGCTCCTTGGCGTGGAGTCCCATCATTATTTCAGTGCAACTTCCTGACAATCGAAGGCCCAGAGTGCCAACTGTGAGGAAGCTGCCGTTTTGCTGTCAGCTGCTTCCATTGTCCTGAGTCAAGAAACCACTAGCGAGAGAAAAGAAAAAAAAAAATCTTCGCTTGTGTCTAATAATTTGTGTTTTTCTGAGATTTGAGTGATATTGCATGGCCTTTGGATAGCGCAGAGCTGTGCGAGACAGCGGGGGAGTTCTTTTTGTTATCCAGGACTGCATTATTTATGAATTTTCATTCCAGGAATGCAGTAGCCCCTGGCACTGTAATGCTCCCTTCTCCCATGGAAGCGCTCACCACACTTCCCTCATGCCCTGCAAGTTTTTCAGCAAAACTAAATTTCCTTAATAAAATTGGGGTCATGAATTAGTGAGAGGACAATGTGAAATGCATCAGAAGGTTGTTTATAATATTGAGTACAACGCTTAGTGCTGCAGTCAGAGTTTAAGCTCGCAGGCACCATGAGGCCCAGTGGGAGTTTTTATCCCTCTCTCTCTCCCCCCCCCCCCTTCCCTCTCTTTCTCTGCATGTCCATCATATGGTTAGAATGTAATTGCTGGAAAAGCATAAAATGTGTCAGAGTGGTGGCCACCCCGCTGATAATTTCAAAGTAAGAGAGCCCGTGCCAGTCGGGGTAATCAGGCTGCTGGACCGCTAGTCTTGCAAACACACACACACTCGCGCGCAGACACTTAGAGATGTAACCATTGTACAACTTCAAATATTTACCTTCTTGCTGCAATAGTGCTCCATCCTCAAGAGGAATTGTTTAACAAATCCTGCAGTGCTAATTAGGCTTTCTTCTATTCATTCGTCTGTGGTTGGCCTCTCTGCAGTGAGGAAATTGCCAGGGCTGCGATTAACAAAAAAGTGAAATACACAAGCAATATAATATCACCAAATGACCCTATAAAAATCACATATCGCTGTATAGGCAGTGTTTACAGTTGTGTCTACAATTAGCGCACTTAGCAAAGCATCTTTGGCGATGTGACATTTCTTACTGATAATAAGCAGTGAATGTTGAAAGCTTTGGTCCAACATATGGTCATTATTTTTTATGTGTTGACAGCAAATTATAAACTGTCAGTGTAAGTTCTGATATTGTTTAAATATGTGTTTCTTGGTAAATCTAATTTATTTCCAAAGAACATGTTTTAAGACATAAATCTTTACTATAGACTCCATTTGTCTGAAACTGTGATGTTTTCAGTTTGCTCAATTTTGGTACCCTTTTCACCACGTAGCTCTCAGTTTATAAAACATATTTCTCCATCAAATTATGCAAGCCTCCTTTGGGTTTTTTTCTGTGATGGAGCATCCAAACACACTGTTTATTTTAGTTTTGGAAACAAAAGCAGGACCAACAGCAACAGAGAGAGGAACAGAAATAGTATCAAAACCAAAATCACCTTCAGTCACCAATGCCGCACACTCACACACACACGCAGTATATGCCTGAGGCATTCTTCTTTAAAGCATTTGGCTATGTCTCAACTGGCATCTCCAGCTCTCTATTCTCCCTTGTCTTCTTCCATTGGGCTATGGGCAAGAGTCAGGAACTATATATACAGTTAAGAAAGAAAGCAGAATGTTATGTGAGATTTGTATTGTGAAAATTCACAGTCACAGCCTCCCCTCTCTCTTCGCTAACTTCAAACTCTACTACCCACAGCCCCCCAACCCCCCAACCCCCCATCCTTTGATATTCTAGTCAGAAGACAGAAGGATCAGAGCCACAAGAGGCTTACTGGTCAAGCCCACTCTACTTCTCTTTAAAATATGAGATTAATTTGTCAAGAGGGGTGTGCGTGTGTGTGCTTGTGTGTGTATTTATGTGTGAAGGGGAGTGCTGATGGAACACACCTAGCTAAAGGGCTGATATGGGAGACTGATACTGATTTAAACATTTGTTAATTTTTGAGGACTTAATTTGTGTTGTTGTGTCGGACTGTTTAATTGGTAGGGCTGCAACAAACAATTATTTTCATCGTGGATTTCTCCCTCGAATATTTTCTCAATTAATTGTTTAATTATTTGGTCTAAAATGTCAACAAATTGTGCAAAATGTCCAACACAAGTTCCCATGGTCTAAGATGATGTCTTCAGATCTCTTGTTTTGTGCAACCAACTGTCCAAAAACCAAGGATATTCAGTTTACTGCTTTAGAAGACTCAGATAGTATTTACTTTTGAGAAGCTTGAACTTGTGAATGAATGCTGTTTTTGCTTGAAGTATGACTTAATTTTTAATCAACAATCAAAACTGTTGCAGTACGGCTGGGCAAAAAAAACAATATTATATTGTTATCGTGATATGAGACTTTATATCGTCTGAGAAGTGTTGTCTTTTCCTGGTTCTAAAGGCTGCATTACAGTTAAGTTATTGAAAGTGACTTACCAGTCTGTTCTACATCTGTTCCACTTTTCTACTTTTAATTTCATATTCATTTCATTGTGTTCATATTTTGTCAAAGTACCAATAGTCATCCCGACAGTATTGTTGCAATATCGATATCCAGGTATTTGGTGATATTTGATTTTTGTCACCCAGTCCTAGCATTTATTTATTTTGAGGGGATTTTAATATAAGGAGATATTTTTGTGTTTTGTGATATAGCCCTGAAATATTGCATAATATTTTAAAGGTGCACTGTGTAGTTTTGGGGATATGTTAGGACAATTGAAAGGATTTTCACAACTAAATAAACAAACTGTCCTCAAAGGACAACATAGTTTCATGCTGATTGTTTATATTTGCAGGACCTTTCTATTCAGTGTAGCTACCTTTTTAGCTTCAAAGTATGTTTTGGGGACCTTATTCCTGTTGAGGACGGCTCATTTGTATGGAAAGAAATCAAACCACTATTTCAGAGTTTGTATTATTACTTCATTAATATTGCAAATATGTACATTCTGATATTGAATTTTTAAAAATGTTTCTACATAGCGCACTTTTAAGGCCAAATCACTGAATCATTATGGTGCAGTTAGTGAACAAATTGTTGCAGCTCTAATATTGCAAGATGTTTCTTTCATCATGTCCACCATCTCTATAAATATTCCACACCCACATCAATGTTATTCTTATTCTGTTGTTTTATTCATGCTGCACTGGCGTTCATTTTATTTTGTCCACCCCTTGTTTTATACTATACACATGTGTATCACAAAGTGGGGCGACACTAGTTTAGTACATAGTGTGCCCATCATGAACCAGCCGATACAGAGGTGGACTGGTAGCTGAAGAGGTGCCAGTTCACTTCCAGGACACTGCTGAGGTGCCATTGAGCAAGGCGCGGTACTACAACAACCCATCACTCTGACATTTCTCCATATCAATTGTGCATAGGTGTATAGGTTTCTGTGTGTGCTCAGTGTAAAAAACCCTAATATGAGTGAAAAGATGAGTCTCCTCAAGGGGACGAATAAAGTAATAATTATCATTAAAACCTGTGTGCACTAATATCCAAGCAGACATGCCACACACACACGCACGCACACACACACACTCACACACACGCACGCACGCACACACACACACGTACACACTCTTGGCACACTATCTCTCTCAGACACACACGGAGAAAGCCGAAGCACACCTACAGGGACACATTTCTCACCGTGAAATTTTTATTAATCAGGACAGTGGACAACTTAAGAAGAAGAAAAATCAATTTTTGTTTCTTCCCCAATTTATTACCACATAAATTGTCCTTCACTTGAAAGTGCATGCCTTGGCTCTGCTGTCAAAATAATTAAGTTAAAATCCATTATATTTGCGTTGATTTTATCCTGCTTCTGTTGACACAGAGGACAAAAGGGATGTCGACGCGGGCCGGCACTTACTGACAAAGATGTACGGCAGCTTTTCACCTTTAGCTGAATCAATGCGGGAAAATGGTCGGGGAAGGGTTCTGTCGAAGTCACATCTGAGAATATTGAGAAAAACTTTGCACATCATCAACATTAAGACAGCTGGCAATTAGACTCCTTTAGTAGCTTCTGTAACAAGGTGATTGATCTGGAAGCGACTTGACCATACACCTGCTGCGTTTGAGCTCACAGTGAAACATCACTACACACCTCAAGACCATGATTAATACCTCACTATGAATAAGTTGCATCTGCAGCTTTGTTGAATGCCTATGAAGTGATTTATTTAGCAACATAAAAAACAGTGACGGTATACTGTACATCTCTCCTCTAAACGAGTTCATCTGTTTCCTGCTGACTGGTAAATAGCCTCATGTGTATCATCAGTAATATTCATAGCTCTACTTTCTAGATGATCATGAATTATTAACTCATTTAAAAGATGAATAGCTCCAAAACGGTGCTTGATGCATCTCTGCTGGAAGCCATGCACACAATACAATACAGTACAGTACAGTACAGTACAGTACAATCCAGTTCAACATGTTTTTCGGCGTATTTGCAGGGGAGCTGTTTTGTTGTCAAGGTTTAATTTCAGAATGAGTCTTGATCCAGCGTGAACTCTGGGATGTATTTCAAGTGTGTGTATCACTGCCCAAATTGACTTCTAACTGCAGAGACACACATTCTCTGCTGTTTGCCAGCCAAAACGCCAAGCCAAACTGCACAAAGAAAAGTGATTCGGGGCGAACAAATAACCCAAATCTACTCCAAGAAAATCAGTAGCAGCAGTGTGCAGCCATTTCTCAAGTAAAGCACACCTAATATATGTTGTCTCCAGATGTAACAATCCTGAAATCTGTATTTTGCAGCATTCGCTGCATGTCATCCTGACCCGATGTGCCTGGAAAAGGAATTGTTTGGAAAATTCATATTTTGTTCTCTTTAATGTGCTCAGACGACACAATGATTCATCTGACAAGCAACGAAATGAGGAATGCAAATTGTTGAGGAACCTGCCCGATGCGGTTCCGCCGAGCAAATTTTAAGAAAGAAAAGGCTGCAATGAAAATAAGATACAGGGGGGAATGAAAACACATATTGAAGAGAAAAGTGCTTAAACTGACTCACTGCCATTTCTTAACTGCAAATACATTTTACAGTATGTGCTATTGATTTCAGGCTTAAATGATTTGTTTATCTGGAAAACTGCGACTCTTCTTCTCGCTGATATGCATCTCACACATGCAGAAGGCGAAAGGCTCCAGGGCTGAAAACATCATTTCGATTTCTAACCGCTAACAACTTGTTTGAATTAACCATATTTCTCTGCCAACATAGTTAACTTAACTTTACAGCACAACCTTGAGTCGCATTTACCTGCGTCTATACACTGCACAGGCAAGTGGAGAGAATGTATTCAGCCCCCACACATCTCTGTCTCATCATCTCACAAAAGAGCACCGATAGTTTGTTCCCGACTGAGTCCTGTGGCCTTTGTGAGAGCTGCTCCTCTCTTTGTAGAGAAGCTTTTTCCTGAGCGAGGCTGCTGAATGCCGTCTGTGTCCTCCGACTGCAAGAGGCCAGGAGAATCAGAGAGGAGGTGAGGACTGAGAACAGATCTAAGGGAAGGGAGGAGCCGCTGCAGGGAGCGCTCAGGAGACTTTTCTCAGCGGGAACATCCCCCAAATCCTCCCCCCTCTTACGTACTCCTGAGTTTTTCCAGATGACAAGCGTCACATCGTGGTGGTGTAGATGGGAGATTAGGCCACTTAGCATTCAGAAATCAATCTGCAATGCTGCTCAACAGCTACTAGTAGATCTTTTCAGCTACTCCTCTGCAGGGCTAATGCTCTTTACTCACTCATTTCTCTGTAATCAACAACTTCATAAAGGAGATGCGCAGGAAATACTGTCTAAATTGCTAATCACCAAATCCAATTTCTGGAATCAATGCCAGTGATTCATCAATTAATTCTGCATTTGCAATGCTGCTTTGCTTTGGGTGTCGGAGGTTTTAGCGGTCAAATGCATTATTGAAAGAGGCTTTTTACCAAGCAGTGGCTGATGCAGAGAGCTTAGGAGGTTGTCAGTCTTGATGTAAAGCTTTATTTGCAAAGCGAGTTAGTGTGAACAGCCTTTTAGTCCTGCTAGGAGGACAGTGACATGAATTTATCTTGCGAGAGAGGAGGAATATCAAATGTGTTGAATAAGGCTTTGCCTTGTCAGAAATATTGATTACGTGGTTTTGGGTGGTGTCTCTTGCTCCGTGTGTTTGTCTTTGTGTCTGTGGTCAGACACGCAAGTGAACACGTGAACGCACATGTGGGACATGCTCGTTCTTTTTGTGTTTTTTGTTTGCTCCTCTGCCCTCTGAAGTCAGCAGAGGGCTGATTCAGATTCGGATCAGAGAGAATGAGCATAAGTGGATATCATGAAAAGAAAGTGGTAGTCTGAACGGGAAAAAAATCTATACCTTCGTCAAGATCTAAAAGAAAGAAGAAAAGTTTTAACTGTAGTCGAGATATAATACAGCCTTTGAAAAGTTAAAGCTTTGCGACTCCCTCACTACAGGCCACAGTCAGAGGGCATGAATAGTGTAGGACCTTATGGATTTCTCCACACGGCTCAGGCATGCTGTGCCCATGTGGGATTTGACCCATGTCCACCATAAATAGTCAAATGGTCCAGCATGGCGTCACGGCTCCTGACAGCTCCTAACAAGAACCGATCTGGCTTCTGCGAGAGGACACACACACACACACACACACACACACACACACACAAGCGCACATGGACACTTTCTTTCTTCTGCTCCTTGGTCATGCTTTCATTCTGACTCAAATGGGCACACACTGAGGCTCACTGGGCTTTTGTGTCACCTATATGATTTGATTTGTTCATACAAGCATTAACCTGAGGTGCTGCTGTGTGAGGAATAATGGAGGCAGGCAGTGCACTGGAGGCTGAATGGTAAAGACACTGCAACGGCGCATAGAAACGACGTGCAAGGGCACGCTTTGCCGAAAAGGCCAGGAAAACTGTGTTCATTCTCTATGGCGTGTGGGTGTTCGAGTGTGTTGTTTGTCGATTAGTGTGAAACGCTATAAGTGTGTGTGGGCGCAGGGCCTTTGAGTGTGTGTTCGTCTGTGGATGATTGTCAGTATGTGTTTCATCTTTGAATCTTACCAGGGATGCTGTATGTATGGTGAGGTCCAGGCTTGTGTGTGTGTGTGTGTGTGTGTGTGCGTGTGTGTGCGTGTGTGTGGGTATACACTACAGTATGTGTTCTGCCGGTAAACTCAGCATTAGCAGCAAGAGATTTCAGGCTTGGTCAGCTATGAAAGCACAACTACGTGACGAGAGTGCTGCTGCCGCCGACGCCCACAGATAGCTAGCCCTTATCCACTAATTAAAACCCTCTATCACTCCATGTCTCACTTGGCAATCTCTCTATCCTTCAATTCCCCCCATTTTCACTGTGAAATCTCTCCATCTCTCATTATCTATCCATCACTCTCTTTATCCTCGTTCTCCATTCATCCCTCCCTCCCTCCTCTCTGCAGGCACTGAGGGCTCCCAGTGGGCACTGTGCTGTTTTGTTGTCTTTCGGGTGGTTTAGGTATAACAGGGTCCTGTGGGTCCTTCAGGACCTCTCATCTGAGGTGTCCCTGTCATATGCCTGAGGAGCCGTGGTGGTGCTAACGAATAGAACAGATAGATTATTTTTAAGCCCTATCCCTGAATCTTTTCACACACACCCTGACTCCAGGAGAGGCATCCCTCTCTGACAGCTCACTGTTTACTCCCCCAGGACCTGTAGCCTGGATCTGCATTTGCAGCAACAGACTGCACACAACCCCGATTCTGTCTGATGATTAAGCCGTCATAATGGTAGACAAAATGAATACCTGCAAACAACAGCGGTGTTGTCATGACTTCACTGCGTAGCATCTGCAGCAGTGACGAGTTAACGTTGTACATATCTCTCAAGGTTCCTCATCGACATTCCCGCAGTTTGCAAGGCCTGTTTAGTGAGCGGGATTAGCTCAACTCTGTGCAAACAACCTTCTCAGAAATGTGTAAAGGCCAGAGCTAACAACGATAGTAGCTTCCTACTCACTGGGGGTCTCCAGGCTGTTATGAAAATAAGACCTTCTCTGCATGGCAGAAATGCATTTGTAATCCTGGAACTATACTGTATCAATAATCGGAGAAGCTAATATTGTTGGATGGCACTCTGCTCTCCCAGTGCTCCTTGTTTATTTACCAATGTGAAACTCAATTTCACTGCTACTGCCTGGCCCCAATCCTCTCCCTGCCTTTCTCTTTTTTTCCCATTTTGCATGCTCTCGCTCCTCCCGTTCGTCATGATTTCGCCGCATTCGTTTGAGATTGAAAAGTGTAAATCGCTTTCGACTTGTCCTCATGGTCCTTGCCTTTTACACATGGCGATCTCCGCCTCGCCAATTGTGCCATTGTTGTTATTGTTGGACATCTGAGGGACTCCGCCCCTCTGGAGATGACTGGGAGCGTAAATCCTGTTTAAAAGCAACTGTGTATGTGAGCCTCTATCACTTCTCTAAGCAGATTTGCAAAAAAAAAACAAAAAAAAAAACACAGGCCACTGGTCTGCGGTTGCAGTGTTTGAGCAAATGGATGGATAGGAGGGGATCAAGTGGGTGAAGAGTCCCATTAGATATTATTGTTACTGTGTAGCTATGGATTATCACTCCCTGTGCGCGAAAGAGAAAGTGATAAGAGACTGAAAGAACGGGGTTAGCAGGGGAGGAGGAGGGTAACAATGTAATGCGATGCATGTGTTTCACTCAGTGTTGTCACTTTGTATTAATTTTAAACCGAGCGGTGAAGAGTTCATTACACAGTGATGAATTATAGATTAGAATTAAATTAGAAATAAAATCACACAATAACATATACATACATTGTCACCGCATACAGCTGCTCACTGTTAATCCATTCGAAGCGCAAACAAACTGACATGAGATGCATCTCAAATTTTCAACAGCCTTTTTTTTGTTGTACTTTGCTGCATTTTGTCACAGCAGTCTATCAATAAATAAAAGCCCCACTGAGACAAATACAGTACAGCGCCGTGCTGTTAATACAGTAGGTAGGACATGCATAAATCATCGCAGTCTATGAATTTTACATACTTTGGTCTTGCATGGAGATGATTAAGATCAGTTGTTAGTATAGTGATGCAATCAGTTAAGCACTTAGTTTCACTCAGGGATCCCTCAGTGCACCGTGTGGTCCTCTGCTCCACGCGTATATAAAAAAATGATGAGAGAAACGATACAAATCTTGTAGTGAAGGTTTTGAAGATCCCTGTATAAAAAATTATCTCCTGGCATGGTGCTAATTACTTCAACATCCTCAGAACCTTCCAGGGCCATCCTTGTGTGTTTTTTATGACTAGCGACCCGCGGCTAGCTTTTTGCACTCGCCACGCCCCAAGGTGGTGATTCCTCAATTACAAATCTAGGCTGGTGTTGCGCTCAGGTGGCACATGCTGACTTGTCCTACAGAACGCCCATGTGTTTTGTTTGAAGTGAGCTTGGCTCTAGGAAACAACCTCCAGGTTTTGACATCAAAACCAAGAATCAAACCCCCTAATGGGCACCCCACTGTGGGCTAGAATTAGCACGAATAACCCCCGCCAGCAGGCTTACTTCTCTAAATGCGGGGGCCTCGAAGGACGAGGTGGAGGGAGGGGAGAGCGTGTAAGGTAGGAGAGGATGAGAGGGAAGGAGGAGGGAGAGCAGAGGTGGACGGATGGTGAAAGAGGAGTGAAAGAGGGGAAGGGATTAACCAGGAGAGAGGTGTGTTTTAAAGGAGGCCAGACGGTATTTCACATCGCAAACGTCAATATACAAGCAGGACTACATGTACGAGGCGAAATGTTCACCAGACAGACTGTGTGTGTGCAGGGAACAAGATGGTGCTCCCGTGTGCAGGATTGCATGCTTTCATTCTTGCATGTAAGCGAGTGACAGACATAAAACGGGACAGAGAGCCTCTGTAGAGGCAGACAGTAGTCAGTGCCTGCAGCAAGCTCAGAGCTCACAGGGTAATGTATACTTGCTCCTCGCCGTACCAGAGAGAAGGTGACACCAGTCAATCCCATTCTGACAGGGCAGCTGAGATAATAGGGGGCTTTGATTCCCAGCAATAACTCCTGCCAATCAAAATGAAAGGCATCGTGATTGCAGGGGAACCACAAGTGTGTGTGTGTTTGTGTGCATGTGTGCGAGTCGTAGGAGCTTACAGTATGCTGGCTGCAGCGTGGCTAAGATGATTGGATGCCGAATGTGGTCATGTATTTTAAATGCATTGTTGCGCTTTGTGTAATCATTGAGGAGAAAACACAAGAAGTGGATGGAAAGGGAGACAAGTGAGGATTGTTACAGATCATCTGCGCTATGATAATGTCTGCAGGGGATGAGGCCGTGTGTGGGATGAACGTGCGAGCAACTTGGCCCATTTTTCGACTGTTCGCTGTCAGGGGTCGGCCGGCCGTTCGTGTATGCGCACGTAAACTGGTCCGTGCGTGTGCATGCATGCGGGGAATGAGGCGGGTGAACGCTAGGCCAGGGGAAAGAGTCTTTCAGGTGGAATAAAAGCATTACTGCAGTGGTAGAAAGGTCAGCTGTAAACTTGTATCAGACTAGTGGTGATCACCCTGTGCTGCAGATCTCTGAGGTATTGAGCAGGCACGCTCTAATGGCTTTGATATATGGACTACAGGACTCCCTGAAGAGGTCAATACCATAGCACTTTGTCTCTATGAGCAATGACCCTCTCAAGCTCCATTTAGAAGCTTTATATCTGCAGGAAATAGGCTGGAAAGGCCTCGGGCAGGGCACGTTGAAAGAGAACTAATATGAATGAAGTATTTTCTAATCACTTCTTCTGTGCTCTAATCGTCGTCCCAATCAATCATCGGTTATGGCGGCATAAGCATATCGCGCCGGACGTTATCAGAAGTAGATTTTGATGTGGTTGAAAGAAGAACAAGAGAATCGGAGCTGAATAGAGCGGAGAGAGATGATTTATCATGTCTCCGTTTGGAAGGGCAGTGACACTGGGAAGACTGGTGTCTAACAGTGTTTCATCATTACTTTAGAATCTGGTGAGTCACAGTGTTTAATGAGAGTGACAGACATGGGGCCCGGCTACAAATTTGTTGATTTATCCACAACTTGTCACTTGTTGTCTGTAAAAGACAGATAAAGACTACAGTAGCAGGAGAAAACAAAAACAACAAGTGACAGAACAGAGAGCTGTGCTTGATTTTGGCCAATTTCTCTTCAAACACAAGCGGACATAATGGCCACCATCGCGGTCCCTTCTGAGTGTATTGATTTGGAACTAACCTTTGGTGTGAAATATGAAAGGAGCCAAATACTGTTTATGAATGTCTGCTGTAATTGGAATGAGCAGATGTTGCAATATTGTTCCACTGTGTTCAATAACAGACTTCTTGTGCTATTTTTCTTCCCTACCCTGTCTGTTCAATCCCCCGTTTCCTTTCATTTTCCTCTGCTGGCTCATCCCTCCTCCTCCTCCTCCTCCTCCCCGTCGTCCTTCCCTCCCTCGCTATACCTTCCCCTCCATCTTTCTCACCCCCAGACTCTGTGCTCTGTGCTGTGGCTGTGCTGAGTGACTAAGCGGAGCCCTACGAGCCATGGAGGAGATGGACAGTAAACCCTACCAGCCGTTGTCGAAGGGGCGCCATGAGATGGAGATGTCCTACACCAGCTCATCTGATGAGAGCGAGGACGGCCGTGCCCATCACCGCTCCTACACCTCACGCGAAACCCTGCCTGACTACACGCACGAGCTACGCCTCACCCTCGGATCCCACCGGGAAAGACAAAGCAACTACAGCCAACCGCAGCCAGGTAGCACACTCAGGCCATGCCTAGGCTGGATGTATTTACCTGAATTTAAACAAATTTCTGTGTATATGCACAGAAATGATACTGGCACACATATGGTGGACACACAATCATGCACACACAAACAGGCGCACACTGAGGTCTTTAAAAGGACCTATGTGAATTACCCATTACAGTCCACAATGAGCCAGAAGGACAGTCGGAGGCAGCCAATTACCTCTTCTCCACGGAGGTGATATTTCTCTCCCACAGCTAAACTAGGTCAACCCCAAACCTCTCTGGCCTCACCTGGGGTGGAAAACCACCCTTCATTACACACACACTCACCGACACAGACATGGGCGGACATAGGCACACATAGAGACGTACGCTGACACATACACACAGAAAAATTCTTCCCTGCCGGTGACAGGAGGAGAAATGGGCCAGTGCGTGCTGTGATGGATGGCCTTTATGCGGGTCATGTGTGGTGTTAAGAGAGAAGCCGCACCTCATCAGGAGGACGCCGCTGTGCAGGGTTCATAGTGATCAATAGATACTTTTTCTGCTAACCCAACCTCCTGCTACTCTGCAAGACCGACCCACCATGCTAACAAGCAGCATTAGCCATTCATAACAGTTACAACTCCTGACAACCAGGCCACTCCGGGGATTTCATGCTTTGAATGCCACCTTCTATGGATTTTGTCGTATTGTTTGGTAATGCAGCAACCCATCAATGACTGTGAGCTATCATCATGCATCTTCAATGGCTTGCGCAATGATGTGGTGTCAAAGAGCACTTCCTTTTTAACAGTTACTCTGGCTTTCTGTTTCCAAAACAAACAACATCGCCTGCCATCAGTGTCATATGGTGAGGTGCAGAAAGACCCCCCAAAGCAGCCTTTGAAATGTCAATGGCAGCCGGTTCTGCGAAGCACATCTGTTCATCTTTGGGCACCAGAGTTATATATAGTATACCCTACCTAAGTAACCAACTGTTAGGGGGGGACATTGCCTCCAGTGACATTTTTTAATGGATTACGCCGTTCCTGACAAAGATCAGCCAATTTGTTTCTCCTCTAATTCCCCTCCCATGTTCTTCACATTTTCCTTCATCTTTTAAAGCAGCCCATCTTGCCCTCTCCTCCCTTCTTTTCCTCCTTTCCCTACTCCCATCTGTTTATTTTCCCTGATATTACAAATTCCTCACCATCCATTTAGTCCCACATCACCTCGTTGCTCTTCGGTGCATGAGAGAGCTGACCACAATAATTACGTTTTGTTTGCATTATTAATTAACTGAAATGAATTCCTTCACGCTTTTCAACATTTTGTTTACAAAATCAGAACCGAGTCACAGTATAAATGTTTGAATTATTCTAAAGTAGCAGCCTGACAAGAAGCTGATCATTTAAATATGTATGGACCTTTTACCACCTAATGCATAATTTATATAAAATACATAAAATTATATCTACATAAATAGTTACATGTGGCCAAAAACAAGGATGTAGGTTTGGTTCCAGCTGTGGCCAGGACACAAATAAGGACGAAAAAAAAGCAGCTATGTGACTGGTATTTAAATCAATCTAAGATAACACCTTATGATGAAATGTATTGTATTTTTGAATAGACTTTTCAACAAATTTGAATTTGTTTTAATTAGTAGATGATGAGTTATAGTTTCCACGTGACGTCACGCTCCCAGGGGAACGCCCCCTTGGAGGGCAAAAGATCATTTCCCGCTGCCCATCACCGTAGGAATTATGTGATAAATTTCGTTTGGACCAAGTTTCGTTTTGCTAAAATGCCGGATAGCTGTTGTGCTATCGGATGCACTAACAGACGAGGAGACAAGCCTGGGCTGTGCTTCTACCGAATTCCGTCCGAAAAAGAAAACCCAGAGAGGAGGAGATTGTGGATTTGTGCCATGAGACGTACCTCTGTCCCCGGGGAGGACCAACAATGACAGCCGTCCAAATACACACGTATTTGCAGCGAACACTTCATCAAAGTTAAGCTCAAGTAAACACGAGTATATACTTTTATTAATTATCGTATTTTTAGCCATGAGTCACATCTGTCTGTAATCGTTTTGACATGGTTTGTTGTGTATCGAGGCGACCAACCGCAGTGGTCTTAATGAATTAAAGTTAGCTAGTTAGCTGAGGAGTTGGGATGCTGCGTCAGCCGCAAATAAACTCAAAACGCAACGATTTGGAAATCCCTTTACACCTTTAAGCTTGTGTTTAGACTAATAAACTTGTTAGTGATTTTTTTGGTGATGTCCAGGGTACATATACAATAATAATATTAATACAATAACGTTCAATATCTAGTGTTAGTTAATTAGTACTCACCTTTGCTTTTACAATGAAGAACTTCTTGCTCTTTACCTCCCAAACGGCGGCATTATTTACCCATCCAGATCGAAAATACATATAGCTGTCCGCACTTTCATAAGCTTTCATCCCGGCAGCAGTATAAGGTGAGGGGTTCTCCACCAGGTGGGCAGGGCTGGGACCTCTGGCTGGGACCTGGCGGTTTTGAATGGCTGAAATACCGCAGCGGGTGCTGTATATAGATCGCAAGTGCCCAACACTTGCAGTTTATGTCCATATCGTTCCTTTTCTATGGTTGACAGGTGATGTAAATAACTGTGCGAGGGGAAATTTACCGGCTTTTGCCGTGTCTCTACGGGAAGTCCGGTATGAGCCGCCATCTTGGTCTACTGTTTTGGTCTACTGTTTTGCCCTCCAGGTCAGCGCGCGGGTCACGTGACTGAAAACGATGAATTAATGTAAGGCACCCTAAACGTAGCCTGAGAGACAAAGCTCGGGGCAAATAATATTGATCTTAAAGCTTATTGCTAAGAGCACGAGGATAATTAAAGTTCCCTCAGATGAGTGTGTCAACAACTCACAGTTACTCTCATGTGGATTATGGTGATTGGACAGTAAAATGACAATGTTTAGAGATATGATATAAACTCAATCTGTAAGAGGGAATAGATTTTGAAATGTGACACGCCACCCAATAGTGCGCAAGTAAGTCAGTCCATGCCATTTTGTAAGATTGTACTGCGTGTGGTGATTTTATTAATTTAGGACAGAGGTTCCCAAACTTTTCAGACCATGTACCACTTATTTCCCAAGTACCACCAACTGCAAATACCAAGGAAAACATTGAAAGAGCCACCTTGTGTATAATAGCTATAGCTAGCCTCGCAGAGTCTTATTACTTTCTTGCTAGAAGTAGCGCCACCCGGCCCCAGTGCCAGCACTGGCGGCTCTTCTGCTGACTCTGACTTCTCTTCGGCATCAAGGTCATCTGACCTGTCAGGGTCAGTGCTGTTACTTTCCTCTTGATTGTTTTTATTTTTATTTTATTTTTTTGACTTTGTACCCATGTCAATATTCCACTCATACTGCTTTTTAGGTCATATTGGCCGTCATGTCACTTCCTTGGACGCATAGGTCATGTGACATTCACGCTCACCCTACATGGCTAAACACAAGTGAATTTTATTTTAAAATTTAAAATATTTCAGCAAATAACTTTTTTATGTGATGTATATATGTGTATATATAACTTTTGTCTGTAATGAAATGAAATGAAATGACAATTTATGGTCTTTTGGAGTGCAATTTCAGCAAGGCTCTTGCGTACCACCAGTTGGTACTTGTGTGCCACAGTTAGGGAATCTCTTAGGAATAATCAACCTGTGAGTACAAAAAAGAAATGATAAAAGTCTATAATAAAAGGACCCTCCTCAGCAGTGGGCAGTAATATTAAGCATGTTTATTTATTAAGTTAAACAGTCAAATCACCACAAACTATTAGACACAGTTCTTGGGGCCCCCGTGAATTTGGGGCCCGATGTAGCCGCTCACTTTGCCTGTTTGATTATCAATCAATCAGGCAATCAAAATTACACCATTGGGCAAATTTAATTTATATGTGTTTATCCTCAATTGCGTCCAGCACTGCTGACAGGGAAATTATAACCCAGACTGTGTTGCCAGCTATTCTGATTTCTGTTTATGACAAATGCTTACAACACTGGATGAAAGTGGTGTTAACTATATACATTTTTCTGTAGTGGCTGACAATAATGGCAGGAAATGGGCTGTTATTCAAAAAAACAATGTTTTCCCTCTAATCACTCCAAAATCTCCTCTCTGCTTTTCTGCTTTTCAGCGTACAGTCAATTCATGTTTGTTGCTGTGGGGAAATAGCCTATTTGCTCCTGAATTGCCCTCTTGCAGCCAATTTGAGCTAAACAGTAGTGTATGGTGCTGACCAATCTTGCACCGGTTTAATTCCAGCAGAACAGTGTGTGAGCCGCAGTTGGTCTTGACCCCATCAAACAGGCACAGCAGGACACATCGCTGGTCAATGGAGTGGTCAACAAGACTGTGGCTTTTATTGAAACACTGCGGTTTGTGTTCAAAGGACCTGACCTAACACACATATTAACTGCACTAAGTGAGGAGAGGAAGTCTTTTTCTTTTTCTCCTCAGTGAGATCTGTATAGTTCCAGGCTACAGTGGTGTCTGTATAGATTTCAATTTATTCCATCAGCTCCCTTCACTTCCACTCGTACATTCTAAACAGAGAAGTCAGGTGGTGAGGAAGAAAATTTACTCAACTGCCTCTGCAGAAAAAAAAATGGAGCTCAATTGAATTGAATTGAATTGAAGTGTAACCAGAGGACTAACACAGTATATCTGATGTTCTCAGATAACAGGTTGATGCCTCGGATTGGAGGGCGTTCTAATACCTGAAAGCATATGAGGCTCAATTTTTCCCTCAGTCTGAGTCAATATTAATAAGGTTTGATCTTTATCTGATCTCTCACCCCACCAAGGAGAATATAGATGAGATCAGTGCTCTGTTTGAGCAGCAGTTCAATACATCTCGAGCTCGATAACACACATCAGGCAGCCTGAACAGGATATAGCTCCATTGCAAATGGTTAAGAAAAATCGAGGGTGGCATTTTGATGTGGACTTGCGCTGTGAAACTTAATAAATGCTTGCTCAAATAACAGCCTGTCTCTTGACATAATTTGGGAAGTGTTCGGTGTTTGGCTTGTAAATGCCTGTCTCTGACAAACACCTGGTCAGCTTAGTTGCTGAAGCAAATAAAAACACATGCCGGTATTAGAGGATTTACAGCTCCTAAGTCTATATGATCTCAATCTGCATGTCTCTCCTCCTCTAGAATTAGACTTCTGTAAGGCTGGGCAGATGAGGAGCCCAGACTACCACATCCACCAACAGCAGCAACAGCAGCAGCAGCAGCATCAGGAGGAGGAGGAGGAAGCGCTGTGCTCCGGACCGGCCGCTCACATCCACAGCCGCGGCTACTCTCTGGGGGTCAGCTCGGACGTGGACACGGAGCCGGAGGTGGACCCGTCTCCGAATCACGGCCTGCAGCACATGTGGATGCGCGGCCTGAAGTCGGAGCAGAGCTCGTGCCTCACGAGCCGCGCCAACTCTGCCCTCTCTCTAACTGACACGGAGCACGACAGGAAGTCCGAGCCTGACAATGGTGAGTCTAATATTCTTCTTTGTCCATCAGTATGCAAAATACCCAGAGGAGACACAATTTTAGCTGAGCGGATAATAGTGCACCTTTGATGATTCATTTGTGTGCATGTGTGTAGAAGGCAGGCCGCTTGTGCATTTATTCACTCTTATTCTGTATTTCACATTTCATCCTTGCAGTCTCATATTATTAAGTGGAGAAAGTTTCCACCAACTAATGCAAAGAAAAACAACATACAAATTATAACTCTTTTCAAGTTTTAAGTTACAGCCTTGGGCATTTACATGATTGAAAGTCTCAGTTTTTGAACTAATGCTAATGCTTAAGTTCCTCTCTCTTTGAAAGCTCTTTGATGTGACTAAATACAGAAACTGTGCTATTGGTTATTTGCTCTCTGAAGTGAGCTTGTATGGGAGGTGAACCTGAGGTTGACTGGGGATGGAGCCCGAGAATAGTGTGGCGATGAACATCCACAGCATACGGCTTGGAAAGGATTGAATATCCATCGGAAGCTAGGACAGATTTCGGTTTAAAGCTTCGAGGAAAAGGAATTGTCAGGTCGGACATCTATAGCACCTGACTGGCTGCCTGAGGGCAGCTGACACCCTCCTCTGTGGGAGAACTACAGCCTGGGAGGAAGGAAGAAGTTGAGAGGCGGGGGTGAAGATATGGGGCCAACTAGAGAAGAGTCTGGGAGGGTGCCAGCTATCTGTCTTGCACTGCTGGGCTTGGCTTGGCTCCCCGCAGATGGAGAGTTAGTTAGAGGTGCACACAAACAAAGACAGAGCTCTCCAACCCATCCCCAAGGGCACTGTCTGTTTATGTGCCGCAAAAAAGGTGGAACGCATTCAGCGGCTGGGAAGAGGAAGGGTGATAGAGGAAGCGAGAGAGGGTGAAAAAAGGAGAATGAGAGAGGGGAAGAATACGAGACAGGGAGAGCAAAAATGCTAATGAGAGAATAGAAATGGTAATGTAATGGTATAATTAGAATGAGAATAAAAGGGAATGAGTGGTTGAGGGTAAAACAGGTGAAGGAGAAGCTGGTTTCGAGTGAGTGTTAGACAAAGATGGTGGGAGAAGGAGAGGGCTCAGTCAGGGGAGGAGAGGGATCATGCGAGGAAGGCTTTAGGATGTGCTTGTTTACGTTCGGGTTGCACCCAGGGGTGCCGTTTAATGACGGACGGATTGGACATGGAGTCAGCCTCGTGCAAAATCACAAGATGGAAGAAGCGAGCGTGAGAGTCAGAGAGAGAGAGAGAGAGAGAGGGAGTGCTTGCGGCATTACACAGTAATCAATTTGTGATGGCTGTGTGCATATGGACCAAAGTTATTACCATTTGAGATGAGGGACTCCATCTTTATCCAGGGTCAGAATGAAAGCTGCAAAAAGTGGAGAGGCAGATGGGCATGCGGCAGAGGAAACAGAAGCAAAATGAGGATGGATGAAGTCGCAGAAGTGAGAGGAAAGGATTTGAATGTTCAAAGCATTTGGCTTTTCTGCTACAATGCACCAGGAAAGCTGGTTTATGTGCAGATTTCATGTGTCACACGAAGAGCTGTACAGTACGTTCTATGGCTCTCCAAACCCCAACACAATCTCTCTCAAGAACATGTTCTTCCTTTCGCTCAAGCATCACCCCTCGCAGCTCTCCCTGTCTTCACTCGCATTGGTATAATTTACTTGGCAACCTCTTTCTCCCTCTCCACCGCCAACACCCCATTTATTCTCATCCTCTTCCTGTCCATCTCTCTCTGACACGTGGCCAGGTGTGTCCATGCGTGGCATTCTCTAATAGGAAATGCATTATGGATGTCACATTTCTCTCCATCAGCACAACAAAGTCTCACACGCCCCTCTGTTCCCAGTGATAATGAAAGTTAGAGCCACTCGCTAAAAGACGTCGGCGTAAAGGGGCTGAAATCAAAAAACTAACGTCCCTGCCAAAATGAAAGTGCATTTTAAGTCGGCCCGACCTTGCTCTCCCTTTGTCTTCAGAGCTCGCCCCCTCCCAAACCCATTAATGATGTCAGCTTCAAACTGGCAGGAATCCTTTTGTTCCTGGTCTGATTGAAGCTGACAAGTCAATTTAGTCAGTGTGTGTGTTTGTGTGTGTGTGTGGATTTGAGTGTGAGAAAAATAAAGGGAGGGAGGGACAGATTAAGAAAGAGTAAAGCAGAAAGCAGATTCGGTTTGTGTGTTAAGCCACGTCTGTACAGATGTCTGTCTTTATTCTCTTTCATGTGCGTGTGTGTGAGTGTCTGTGATGGGGTGGCGGGGGGTGCATGTCCAACTGTGACACCTCCCCAGAGGAAGGCTGTAGGCATTCTCGAGCACCAGTCAGACCTGCTGACAAACTCCGGAAAACATCAACACCCTGAACTGACGACAGTGCACCGTTAGAGCAGAGGAGATTGGCAGTAGAAAGACAAAACGTAGTTCAGCTTGAGTTTACTGCTGACACACACACACACACACACACACACACACACACACACACACACACACACACACACACACACACACACACACACACATCACTTTAACTCCATGGACAAAAGTATGTGGACAATTGTGCATCTGCATGACAATTCAAAAGCATGTGCAATAATATGAGTCTATGTAGGGAAAGCCATCACGAGGCTTTGAACCTGCTTGCTGCAGGGATTTGCTCCCATTCACACAAAAGATCATTTCAGTGAGGTCGGTTTGCATTCAGCCTTCCTGTTCTTTACAAAGGTGTGGAATGTGGAGGAGGTCAGGGCTCTGTGGAAATCAGTCACGTTCCCCTAAACCAAATTTGGACAACCATTACTTTATGGACCTGGGCCTCACCTAAACTGTCTGAAAAATAATTTTATTTTTGGCAATAAGAACTGATTGTGGCACAGAGGCCTCAATAAAAACAGACCCAAACATAAAAAAAGAGCAAAAAGATAAAAGAACTACATGACATATAGTGGATACAAGTGGAGGAATAAACGTATACGCTTTGGCAAGAATTAGATAAGAGGATCAATACCACTCTCTTGTCTGTCCATCTGTCTGTATGGTGCAGGAGCTAGGCGGCAATTAGCTCATTAATCTAAAACAAGGAGAAAGGGAGAAACAAGCTAGCTTTACCAGCTAATTCTTGTTTGTAAGTACACAGTACACAACCATAACATGTAAAAGTAAACTAAATGTGTTGTGCTGTGTGTATAAATGAACTTTAGAGAGGTTACTATCCATATATTTTAGGGATCGACTGATAAATATTTTTAATGGTCGATACCAATACTGATTATTGTAATCAGGAGACCAATAACTGATATTTGGAGCCAATACATTTGCAGTTAAAATAAAAATCTTACTGTCAAAATTAAGAATGACCAATGATGGAAAGTAACTTACTACAATGTACTCAAGTACTGTACATAAGTACCATTTTTAGCTACTTTACTTGAGTATCAGTTACTTTGCAGATTCAAATTATTCATTGTTAGCAGGTTATTACTCATGATGTGTAACCAATCAGACAGTGTTGTTGACATTGAGTGACTGCAGACAAAGGATGCTGCATCAGAGCCAAAGTAGTGCATTTTAAAATCAATTTATTTTATTAGCAATCGGACATAAAAAACATCAATACTGATAATCAGTATCAATCCTGAATATCGGCCCCGATACTATCCTAGTATTTTTTAACTATGGCTAGAGCCTGGCTGGTTGTGTCACCTGTGCTAGAGTAATATTGATTAACTCTCACAAAGAAAGCAAGGAAGCATATATTTACATCTTGTGCATGTAAAAGATCTTGGAAGTAAAAACGGTCAAAGTCCGCACCGACAGAAGCTCCTCTCTCCCAAAGAAAACGCTGCTCCTGAAACGCCTCGTCAGTAGTTCCGCCACATCACACTTAGTAACCATGTCACACATTTGCATAATTTATGCCAAGCGGCTAGTTTGGCACATGAGAACTAATTTAGCACAGCTGCTCTGTTGCTGTTAGCGGTGTGGGTTAGGCATGTGTGAGCTGACCAATCAGAGCAGACTGGTTATTCAGGAGGGGGGACCTTAAAGAGACAGGAGCTAAAACGGAGCGTTTCATTCACGGAGGAATACAGAGCTGCTGCACTAGACAGTATGAGAAAACTGATGTGTTTATGAGCGTTAAAGAATATAAACCTATTCTAGTAGTAACCCAAAATAAAAGTATGAACCTGAAAATTAGCATAATATGTCTCCTTTAATAATGAACTATTCCTGTGATCAATATGAAAATCTTTCATTTCATTTTTCATTTCAATTGCATTGAAACAGAATGAATTGCTGAAACTGAATTGAAAAATTGATTGCTGGAATAAAAGCTTTGAGAAAGAGAGGAGGAGGGCTGATGAGAGAGAGAGCAGATAAATTCGGTGTCAGTCCTCTGAATTACTGCAGTGTGGAATAATTAAAAAAAAAACTACATTAGCTTTATTATCTGGGTTACAACACTGTCTTACAATGAGATGCTAATTAATTGACCACTTTTCATTAGTTTAATCAGTTGCAGATTTACTCTAGGCTTTTGTCTATCTTTTTCGCTTATCTTCTTTTCCTCCACTTTAGGGATTGACACATTGGCACATAGCAGACTGCCTCCTGGTTTTACATCAGTGCATTTCTCATACATTGTCGTCCGAGCAAAAAGGGTTGCAAGGCAAATGCAAACAGCAGTCCAATGAAAGGCTCTATCACTCATTATGGCAGATAACGTTCTGTGCTAAAATGCAAATATCTGTGTAATTACCATGGCCTGAGTAAGCTCTTGATTCTGACTGGCCGCAGGATGTCCATTATTTTTTAAAAACTTGACAACTCCCTTATAACTGTCTGATCGCAGTGCTAAATTAATACACTAGAAAGGTTTGAGTGTTCCATTTCCGCCATACACTGCAGATAATGGTTTGAAGAAGATGGGTTTTCAAATTGCCTCAAACATTTAGAGTCCCCGAGTTAGCAATCAAGCCTTATGAAAGCAGTAATACTGAAAAACACGCTTCAGTATGGATGTAATCCCTCTTTATCAAGACATGTTAGGCCACATCTGCTGATCTGACTGGGCGGTGACACTGCGCCAATGCTAGGGTCCAACAAACAGGAAACAATGGCATAAAACACCATATAAATAAAACAAATAAATGATGTGTGCATTAGTGTTAAGTATTTATGTGGTATTATCTCTGTTAGGCAGGCTGATATTAGATGAATATTTCATAGCATCGTGTTGCTATATGAATATTAAAACCCGAAGATCATGTGATCTAACACTCGACAGAGACAAAGCAATTTGAAGAGAAAAGCAAGTCCCTTCCTTGTTAATTGTCATCAAGCATGAATTTATTTACACTTGACAGCTTGTGCCTCTTGAATTCATTTTGAGCACATTTTCAAACTAAATTTCTTCCAAGTATTGATTCATTTGTTCATGTGTAAAATATTAATTTTTCAACTGTGGAATGATCCAAGATGGGTGTCAGAACTGCCAACAGTTAACTAGGTTTCGCTTTTTCAAACTTCAAACTTTGCTGCTTTTCACTTTTTCATATCTTTGTGAATTGTACATTTGGGACTTGGAGTGTTGATTGGACTACACAAGTAATTTGAAGACATCACAAACAGCTCTGGGTAATTGAAACATACTGATTTTTGTCTCAGATAATCTGATGATGAAAATAATGAAATAAAAAAAGTATACAGTACATAAGGGGATAACAGTCTCATTTCTCAGTCTCAAATTATTTCTGTGCAATGTTTTCCAGATACATTGCACTCTTATTGCTAATTCAAAATGTACCATAATTGCTACAGAAAGGTTCCAGAAGGCTTTTTTCATATCTATCCTCACTCATTTACATTTCTTATAAAGTGCTTGTGCAATACATGTAGAATAAGCAAAACGAGTGCTCTCCGCTGTGAATGAGAGTGTAAAAGTTACACTGTGAAAGGGTAGAGTCGATGCCTGCCAGGTCTATACTAACCAACACTAAATGAGGCATATTGCCCCAAAATAGATTGCTGCCATTAGACCTTCAAATAAAGTCATTTAAAATATTTTTTTTTACAGTGTAGCTGTTGTCCTTGCCTTGAAATTAGACAAGCATGAATGTTACCTTAAACATAAATGTTACATCCCGGCTATAAACTAGGTTGTTTGAGGGCCTGGGGGACTACGCAATGTCACAGAGGGCCTTCGTATCCTTTATAAACATGGTCCATTATTTTTATAATGATGTGCCAAAGTTTTGCAGTCAAGTTTGGCCAAGTTGTGTTCAAGTAAGTGTGGCAGAAGGTTAGCAAGGGCGTGGAAACAAAGGGTGGTAGAGTGTAGTGAAACACTGACCTTACGGTTTAATGAGCAAGCATACGGCACAGAGAAAGACAAAGGGAGGGCACGGAGAAGATAGGAAGACAGAGAGGCTCGCTGGCAAGTAAAGACACTGCACAGGATCAGAAAATCCTGGCGTGGTTTTGCTTTAATACCTGTTTTAATTTTATCTAGCAGTCATTCGATATGTGCCTTCACTGCGTTTGGAACGCTATTTAGACGAACTGATGGAACCTGGTGAAATAGCAACAGGTGTTACACAGAATTAGATTTAGATTTCAGATGGGAATCCGAATTTCAGGACTTCTCCACTTTATGATGCAATTCTGACATTTATTAGGCAATCTGGACTTTTAATTAGATAGTGAGGGAATTACAAATGTTTCATGTGAGCTCCCTTACTCAACAGTGTCAGATGGGAGCATTTAAGCGTTGTGAATGAAATGGGTTTTACATGTTTCTGCTCCTTCTGATGTCAGAAGACACAAATCTCCTTTTGGCAGCTCTGCAGCTGTGATAACCTCAGAGGAATCAGGAAACTACAATACCCTCAGAAATAGAGACATCCGCAGATGTGCCAATATGACCACACATATGGACCTGGACAGGCACACAAGCTGCATCCGAGTGTCTCCTCTCACCTCCCTTGTGTGCTTGTGTGTGTGCGCGTATGAGGAAAAGGTCTAAGAGGCAACACCAGGCAAAGAAGCCATGCTCTCTAACTTCCTTCTTGCCTTCCCAAGGCCCAAGGGGGTTTGCAGGAATGGATTTGTCTATTAGCTCGTAAAGAACATTGCTCAGTGCCATATCGATCATCTGAGCTGTAACGTTTAGGGTCTTTAAGTTGTAGAGTTGATCTAGTGGTACACGGACTCCCCTGGCTATTTTACCAGAGTGAGAGATGATCAACTTAACCCTGGTGCTGCGCTTGGCCAGAGGAAACGCTATAAACACGTCCGCTGGAGCCAGAAACCGTTTTTATTGAACCGGCCGCTCAGCCATCCCGCAGAGGCTGAAGAGCTACCATGAATCCGCCAGGTGCCTCATTGTAGCAACAGTGCAGTTGTGTGGTTTTAGTCTCTTTAATAGCAGTCTCATCACGTAGTTAGCCATGCTTCTGCTCTTGACAAGCTGTCAGAACATCAGACCCCACCATGTTGTCCTAATGATGGACCTTTACAGTTCACTGATCCAAAGAAAGACCAACCGGACTGGACTACTGTTTGATGGGGGGTTAGGGATGTTTGTTTGTGTGTGTGTGTGTGTGTGTGTGAGAGAGAAAGAGATAATTTTCTGTTCTGTCTCTCTGTGAATGCTTACGCCCCTCCTCCATCCTCATCTCGCTGCCATGGCAACAGTCATCAAATCAGAACATCAGCGGTAGCTTTCATCTTGCGCTGTCCACCGGCTGCCTACAGGCTGTCTGTGTACATAAACTGCATGATGGAAACATCACAGAGTCCGGCCTCTACTTGCCATTTTAATAAGCGGTCACATCCAGCACGATTCCACGAACACCTACACAGCAGAGAGGGTGAGAGGCAAGCCGATTTTTTTTTAATAAACAGCAGAATAAGCGGGCTTAAAACTGTTTTCAGTTCCCAGCGCTGTTGGAGTATTAAAATGAGAGGAGAGGCATGGTGAGTGGCACATGAATAAGCTCACAGCAGAAGGGAACAATAGCCTGAGAGTGTACCGAGAGATTAGTGCAAATCAGAGTGTTCTGCACTGGGGGAGAAGGGCTGAGAGGGGGCGGAGGACACAAAGGTGCCGGTACTGTATGGACACACACTCAGATGCCCACACATGCTCGTGCTGTTTAGTGTTTAGTTTGTGTGAGGGGTCTGTGGTGGAAAATGCAGACACAAGACAGCTGGAATGACAAGGACATTTCTTAAAAATAGAAATTTCTACCTGAGATGTAGCCGTACAGGCATAAAGAAAAGACGCCAGCTTCAATAAATGGGCAGCTAAAAGTGTATTTGAACAATGATGGAGAAAGGAAGGGAAAAGTAAGCACATCCGGACCGTTACATCCGGCACAATACCGTCCTCAGTGTGGATGAATGCGACCTGTCGCTGAATGAAAAAAAGGCTGAATAACGAACCTACAGGTTCATTGTTATTCTGATAATCAGAATTGTCACCTGAGCCCGCATAGGGATTCAAATGCATTTACCAAGAGGATGAGCGATAGTTATGACAGCGCAGTGGTTTCCCCACCATTAACAATCGCTGCCATTTTAGTTTAACTGCATGTAGTAATAGCTGTTCCTCCGTCGCAGCCGTCGTGTTACTGCCAGCGACACTTCTGCCATAGCTGCGCCAGTGCCAGTGTTAAAGGCTGCCATCACAGCCATGGTGCCAGTAGTAAAGGCTGTTGTTACATGGCACTGTGCCCTGAGCCTGTCAGACCTCCAGGGTGTGTACACCACCTGTCATTATCAGCTCTCAGCCCTGGCAGCTTCGGACAGCTAATGGTCCACTGGGTCTCACCCAACAATCTGCTGACCAGTACGAGCACTGCTGGTTGGATGGCTGGACACCTACGCACACACATGCCCACGAACACACTGACATGCAAGTGCACAGTACAAACTGTCCACAGATATAACAAATGAGAAAAATAACTTTTAAAGTGATGAAATGAAATGATACATGAGCTAATTTCACTGGGATGGACTTCTTTAGTCGCTGGAGAATTGTCTGTGTGATTGGTAGTATTGGATTGCAACCTCGTCACACGCAGCTTTAATTGAAAAAGCCACAATAGGACTTTGGACAGCCATTAATTGTTACGGTTAATTAAGGTAAACATTAAATGAAGAGAGTTTTAATTGGTTTCTCGTGATGAGGGTAGGGATCTGGGGTGACCAGAATCTGCATATGTAAATAACTGAAAACTCCTCCCGGTCTCGGCTAAACTCTCTCTGCCTCTCTCTCTCTTTCTATTTATTTTCCTGTGTTTCTGTCACTGTCTTCCTCTCTCGCTCTCCTTTTTCTCTGCATGCACTCAAACCCCCACTACACACACACACACACACACATACACACACACACACACACACACACACACACACACACACACACACACACACACACACACACACACAAACAGATCCACACACCTTGGCCCCAACCAAGCTGTCAGCAATACAAATGGGGCGCTTCTGTCAAGTGACATTGATGTGATGTATGTACATGCTAAATGCTAAACTGGCTCTCCCTGAAGAGATGCATCAGTTAAGATGAGACATGACAGATTGGCGTAAGACATCACCTTCATATTTACAATCCATGGAATTATCCCAAGGCCCACAACATTCAAGCTAGGCACTGTTTATTTTTGGCATTTTGTTTTTGAATGGATGTTGTGCGCGTGCCCACTGGTGCTCATCATAGCACGTTTGATTGACCACATTCTCCTTGCACTAAAGGTTCATTTATATGCTGTCAGACTGTGGCAGGGATTGCGATGTGTACATATGGAAAATATCACAGATACATCAAATTGTAGTCTTTTCTTTCCCATTTTTTGTCCTCTGAACAGCTGCCACCTGTGCCGGAGGAGAGGGCGTTAATAGCGCTCCCAATCACTTTGCTAGATCGATCACCCTTACACCAGTTAGATAATTATGCTGTTAAATAAATAGCTTCTTAAAATGCTTCAGAATCCTACTAAAAGCATGAGCATTTTATGGGTGACTTGGGAAAAGAGAGTGGTGGTGTCAGGGGGAGGGGACGGCACTGAATATGCATTGCAGTGTCTGCAGTTGAAAGTGTGTGTACGTGTGTACATTAAAGTGTGTGTGTGTGTGTATGGATGAGGCTGGCAGACAACTGGACGGCTGCTCGGTCACCCGGTCACACTGCTGCAGTGGAACAGCTTCTCATGGCCAATGCATGGCTCTTGCCAGTGTTTCACAAAAACTGAATGTGCTAGCGCTGTCCAAACAGATGCTCAATGCCATTTCCAGATAGTGTTTATGTGTGTGCAAGTGCGGTGGGCGTTGTGAGTGAGCGTAGGTGTGTAAATGGATGTGCACAGAGTGTTTGTGTGTGTCCGTGTGCCTCCAAGTGAGTGTGCGCGCTGTATTCATGTCTGTGTGTTTAGTTCCAAACAGATGTTTTCTCCAATGTGTGTGTACTAGCTGAATCAGATCAACACCAGCCGGTGCAGTGAGTCTGGCCAAGGTGGATAATATTCAGTGCATGCTGTGGCCAGTACTACAAACACACACACACACACACACACACACACACACACATTGAAGAGAGTAGATAGAACAAGATGTAGAAAGAGCACGTGCAGGCAAACCTTAATACTGAACTTGAGCATTAGCTGACTTCTTTGTGCAAACGGCAGGTAGACTTAACATGAATCATCAAGATTGCAAGTAACAACCATTAGGACATTGGAAGCTGTCATTAAGAAAAGGAAGGCAGGAAATAAAAGTGCATAATCAAATAAAAGTGAATAAGGAGGTGGTGGAAGTGGTTGTGAGGTTTAACAAAATGAATGGACTGATGTTAAGTATCAGCCTTTGTAATGGAGCTGTGCTGCAACACTCTCTTTAGTTAGTTTCTACACCTGTCAGGCTTTTCGTTCTAGTGACTAACATAATAGTCCATAATAATAATCTATATTTGTAATAGTTTTGGTTGAGAATGCTGTCACCAGCTGAGTCTAGCTGACTTCTTAAGTACGGCTTGATGGCTACGTGATATGGTGGTGAAACACTGTAGCTAAAGCTACATGTCAGGCACAAGGTCATCATCCTCCACAGCTTATAATTGGGGTAGAGAATATAAAAATGGAATAGTACCATTTTTGTTGTATTGCAGGTTAGAACTAGTTAGTCCTCATGTCACAATATCAGATTCAAAAATGATGTGGAAAAAGTAAGATTAATGCATTATTGTTGATATACTTTCAAACAGTATGTTTCACAAAAAGCTTTTAGGAGGAGAACTAACCAACATGTCTTAGTTAACACGCTTGGATGTAATTCTGTGTTAATCCATTAAAGATGACAGCCATCATTTTGTTTACTTTATTTATTTGACACAGACGTAACAGTAACATATGTGCTGCAACGAGCCCCAGATGCACTGCACTGTGTTTATAGCAAAATGCCAATTTAAAACACCTCCACAGGAAGCTTTTTAAAAGTTAAAGCTGGAAAGAATAAAAGAAAAGAAAAAAAACTTTCAAAATGTAATAAAATACAAAAAAATAGTGTTCATCAAACATGCCTATGCTTGTTGTATTCACACCAGTATGTAATCAGGATAGAGAAATGCCACATGATCCACAAAAACAAAAAAATGCAGGTTGGACAGGACTTGTATGTGCCCAAGAATGGCTTTCATGCCTTAAGTTTCTCGCTTCAACATAAGTCCTAAATCATGGCATAAATCTAGTAATTATTAATCAAAGAAAATACAGAATATATCTGGATGATGAGATTGTTTAATGCATGCATGACACTCACATGGTCAGAGCTGTGTAATTTACACACAAGTGCAAGTACAAGTTGATAAATTATACTCTTGGTGTAGGAATTATCGTATGCACTCATTACACACACATCGTTGTGTACATACCGCTGATAAATGAGGGCCCAGGACTGACTGTGCCTCTAACTGAGCCTGAATTCTGAGAATCATTCAGGACCGGCTCCACAGTGAATCTTCTTGTCCTTTTTTCTGATGCAACCTTTAACCCTCCAAAATTAAGTTTGCTAATGAAAAGCTCCTTGGCCGATGAGGTAAAGCTGGGTCAGGCTACAACTGCAGGTAATAAGCTAGCCAGAAAGCTATGAAGCTTACATTAGAGCAGACAAACCTTTTAAGATATTCTTGCAAAAAGGTGAGGACCCAAAAGCAAAGCTGCAATCCAAAAATCAAAATGCATGCAATAAAAATTAGGCAACTAAACCATGCTAACGAGAATCCAAGAATAAAATAAAGAAAAGAACAAACCAGAAAGCCACAGTGAACAAAAGCTGGAACACGGAGGACATGCAAGGAGCAAACGCAGACAAACCAACACCAGGACAAAAACAGACTTAAAAAGACAAGGACTAATTAACAAATGAAACACAGGGGAACAGGAAAAAAGGCAGGAAAAAGACAAAGACAAGAAGTGAAAAGAAAGAATAAAACATGACACATGAGAAGAGAACCTACAAAATAAAACAGGAAATAACTGAACCAGAAACCCCAAACATGCCAGTTATTTACTATACAATATTTTTGTGGTTTTGGTTTCAGAAAGCCAAAAAATAAGCTATAGCCCCACAAATACTTAGTTTTACTTGTACCACAGCCACATGCACTCGACTTCAGGATGTTGAGCCCTGATGTGCCTGCTGCTTCACTGTGATTAGGCATTTGCTGTTAGTGGGAGGGGTTGAGCGAATACTCAGTTGCTGATTTAATTTGTTAATTTAGTGTAAAAATATGAAGCCGCATTCACGATGAAGCATAAAGGTGAGCAACACTGACTGACACTGTAAGCTGATTCCCCCTTTGTCCATCTGGAGCCTCGGGGTGTATTATAATCTGTCCGAGAAACGACACATCTGTACATTTTAGACCAAGTGGATATGCTCCACCAATTCCTAAGGTCTCCCTCGCTCCCTGGAGGAACTGGTGTTACATTCGAGGTACATTCATCTATTGTTTTTTCCTGTCTGTGGTGGAATAAAGGGAATAACTACTGCCCTGCCCGAGCGGGGAAGATCCCTGCACGATTTGGCAACAAGCTGAAATGAGTCTAGCATGTGAGATGTGTTGAGAGATGATCACCTCGGGGAAGCATGAGGCGAGGCCCTGCTGTAGCTGCAGAGCGAGCGAGAGATAATGGGGTGTGCGGCTGACAATACGTGGCTGTGGTTCTTCTCTCCAGTCTTTTTGGGTCAGCACCAGAGACGGGTCAGCTCACAGACGGCGTGGAGGAAACCGAGGGTGGCAGAATGAATGAGAGTAATATCTCATATGTCTGTCCTTGCCCCTGGTTGCCCTCAGTCAAATTCTCACCATTATGCTTTCACGCCTGATTTATGTGATGTGGGCTATGCAGCAGTATCTTCTCTTTCTGCTTTACAAGGTAGGAAACGCCAACAACTATAAACCAGTTTGGAGCTGTATTTCTACCTGTGCAACACAAAATGATCCAAATAGCAACTAAATATAAATCTTCTCAGTTTGGACTAACTGCATTCTTCCAGGGCAATGCTACTTCTTTTCCTCTGGTGTGATCTTGAGTGGGCAGGGCTTATGCAAGTGCTATTTACATTCGGACAATGTTAGCTGAATGGATTTTCCCCTGATATCAAGCAGGGGGAGTTATAGAAGGAGCGAGATGGGCCAGTGGGTGAAAAGTGCAATATATCAAATGCAGATCTGCAGTTGTGTGCTACATTAGTGGAATGAATGCAGGATGATGTGTGATTTTTTCGGCCAGAGGCAGAGAGGGAAGACAAGGAGAGAGAGAAATCTATAGATTAATATGCCCATGACTGTTGTACAGCCATGAGAGGCAACACTGTGTGGGAGGGTTTATCGCAGATGAATGTTATGATTGCGTGGATGCAACACGGGCTGTAATCGCTGCTGGAATAAACACGGCTGGTTGGTGGTGCTGCAATCATCGGTTAATACTTTAATGAAGACGTGATGGCTCAGAGATCAAAACCTCTCCAGCTGAGATTGCTGCTCGAGCTAATTTTACGTATACAAGCACAGCGCAGAGTGGCTTTACACTCCGGCACATAGAGCTGAAATGTGTCTTTTGTAAAGCCAAATCTTTCACGCTGCAGTTTGCAAGTTGCAATTTTGTAGAATTTATTTAGTCCAATTATTTACTGGGTGCAGCCAGGGAGCCGGCTTGTTAAGCGAATCCCAGGGAGTCACAGTTCTAGTTATACTTTAAACTTTGTTTTGCCCACGGATGACATCGGGGATCATCCCCACACAAAGCTTTTGTTCATTTGTCAAAGTCTCCCTCTCCTCTGTCCCTCCATTTCTCAACACCTAGCGGTATCATCAGCCACAGACTCTAACCACCTGCGGCGAATGTGAATTAACAGACGGCATGCTGCTCGCAGCACCTTGCTTGCCACTGAAACAGATTCATCACAGAGACCTAGATAGAGGCTTTTCGCACTAATACACACATACACACACGTTCACCCTCGAATAGCACCTCGAATATCATACATCCATGGTGTAACACTCTTCACACTTACACACTGTACTTTGTGATCAAGACAACAATAACATCAGAGACAGACTCTTCATCTAGGTTTTCTTTAGGAAGCCTCAAGTCTTTTTAGGTTGAGTTATAGCTGCATCTGACAAAATATCCGTCTCTACTTTCTCATCTGCTCGAAGCCCCTGATCTGTACTCAAAATACATCCCTGTTCACATCTCCTCAATTGCCACATTTATATATGAGTGGGAGTTGCTAGAAAATCAATGTCCATCGGAAGTTGAAAGGAAGAGTGAGGCAGGTTTGCCCACAGGTCAGAGGTGCATTGTGGCGTATTGACAAGTCCCCGGTGCTGCAGTAGGCGTGTTGAGACAACACATCTACACAAATATAATTGACAAAGTCAGTACAGCCCCTGCACCTCAGTAAAGTGGACAGATACTTTATTATCGTCTGAGAGGAAATTCGTTTTCACAGTCAATACATGAAACCACTTTCAAATGGAGTTATACAGTACTGTAAAGCAAATTGTACCCACCTCTGTATGGCAATTTAGTAATTTGATGCGAAGGTTTTCACTGTGTTAATATAAAGTTTAAAAGAATTATTGGACTTTTACTGGTGTCAAACAGCTACCTTGTGTACAGATAATATTTCCTCCAGTGACAATTCTTCTTCATTTCTGACAAGCCACTTTGAACATGTAATGTCATTTTAAGAGTCTCACAGACAGAAATCAATAGTCAGTCAGTGCCGGAGTGTGGTAGGAATCTCAACACACCTTACAATTGTGTCTGATTCTGATTGAGATGACTACAAACAATTTTTGATGTTGGTTTGATTTCTATCCATGATTTATTTTTTCTCACTGTGTGACTTCTTTTTAAACATAACGTAATTAAAATACCCAGATGAATTTGCCTCCATTATCTTCACTAATCTTCAGCCATGCTCACCAAAACTACGAGGAGGAGTCAAGATGACGTTCATGTAACACAGAGGTTCACCTCCAAACTGGTCATGTTGCTACAATCTTAAATGTAAACCTTAATGCATTTCTAAGTGGTGCAAACATAAGTACATGACTACCAGACGTTTGACACACACCAAGGCTAAAAAAGTAGCCGAGCTTAGAAAGTAAACAGCACATATTTTGCTTCTGTTCCAGTTTAAGAAAGGATCGACCCAATTGTACAAAAACATGACAGGAAATCATAATGTTGACAATGTCTTTTGAATTTCTGACTATCCACTTTTCTGAAGCAAGGCTTAATATTTCGAGAGAGAATCACGATGCATCTAAGATCAATATTTCCTCCTACCTGTAGTGACATGCACGGAGGCATAAAGCACTTGCCCACAAAGACAGTTGAACGCAACATCAAGCATGAAGGACAGTTCCTGTCAGCAACTCTGGCTATAGGGTCACCTGAACGGTGGGGTTGGGGAAAGTATTCTCACTGTCATGATTAAAAGAAGCAGCATATTAATGAGAAGCACATGGTTTGTCAACACCCTCCCAAAGTCAACAGGGGTAAATGTCCAGTGAACATTGGAAAAAGGGTCACACCCTAATTTTTTTCCACTTTTGCCTAATTCAACATGTTTTTCAGAAAGTTCATGTCATTCACTTGGGTACACAACTGTACCTTTTTAAGGTATAGTAACTGTACAGTGTACTGCCCCAGGGAAAAGCTTTTGTGATCCAGTTCTTTTTTCTGAGAGTGGAAAGCAGTCATAGGAAGATATGAGGAGAGACCGAGGTGTGGGTCAATGTTGGTCAAAGCATAGGCTGAACTCCTTGGAGATAACATCTTGTCCAGCAGAAAATACTCTAGAAATAATAGGTAGACAAAGTTTACTAGGGAGATATGTAGTAGATACACATCATAGCTTCGCTTGGTATAGAATGCTTTATTCGGCATGGCCTTGAGATATTAATTAAAGTGAATAAAAGTGCTGGACAGAATGGATAACGTGACGCAAAGGGCTTTTAAAGTTCAGCCGAATCATTGTCCTAATTATTTAACTCCTAATGCTGCTATAAATCCCTTAAATGAAAGTGAGGCAGCTCCAGTTTAACTGTCCAGCCGATGTCACCGTCTGAAGTGTTCACCAGTGGAGCATGTCGGGAACATGGTACATCTGATACAGCTCACAGCTCTGCCTTAAACCAGAAGTGTTATACCGTATATGCATTTAACTGGGTTATATTGATGTTCCATTAGATCAGCTCAGAAATATGACAGATTACACAAATTGTACAATGTTTATAAAATTCGACACAACCTACACACTAATGTCTTTAAAGGAGACCTTATGCTTTTTAGTTTTTTTTCATTTCCTTCAGTGTGTTATATACAGTATTTCTTGTGCATGTCAAAGATGAAAGTTAAAAAGGTCAAAGTCTGCACCAACAGGAGCTCCTCTCTCCCAACACTCCTGAAACACATCGTCAGTAGTCCTGCCTTTAATTCTGTGACTTCGTGACATCACACTACATCACCATGTGAGACATTTGCATAATTTATGCAGAGCGGCTAGTTTGGCACGTAAGAATTGATTCAGCACAGCTGCTCTGTTGTTGTTAGCAGTGCTGGCTCAGGCGTGTGTGAGCTGACCAGTCAGAGCAGACTGGGTATTCGGGAGGGGGGCCTTAAAAAGGGAGGAGCTAAAACAGAGCATTTCAGACAGAGGGGGGATACAGAGCTGCTGCACTGGACAGTATGAGAAAACTGATGTGTTTTTTGAGCATTAAAGCCTGTAAACCTATTCTAGTAGTAAATCAAAATAAAATTATGAACCTGAAAATGAGGATGAGAAATCTTCTTTAAGTGAAGACAGAAGCAACAAGTCCTTGTAAATTCTGTATCTATATTTTTTATAGTTTGCACATTACATTAAGTCTGCATATAAAGTCATTAAATTGCGGTTTTATTATTTTTTTTATTTATTTATTTTTTTTATACATTTTCTGTAATGTGTCCATAAAATATAGGTTCAGTTTTGACAAACTGTATATCTCCACTGTATGATGTGCATCAATGTTTGACCTTTTTTTATATTTCTTTGTTTTCTCTGTTTGATTGTGATTTAACTATCATTGCCATTTATGTTGGACAATCCATTGTGTAAATGGCATTTTTCTAAAACGACCTACTCATTAAAGGTAACTCATTTTATGCACTTTATGAACTTTCACAAAGTTGTAAAATTATAAACTAAAATCTTTCTCTCATTTTCTTTTATGTAGGAGCTGAAAGCGATTATTCAGCCGACATTTATCACAAAGCATTTAGAGACTCCAGGATCACAGACATGCAGACTTAATGTAACTATTAGTGTACAAATGCATTAAAGCAATAAGTAATTGCTTAGCAAACGACCCAAAGCCTCTGCCAAAGCAAAATAATTTTTTTCGACAAGTTCTAATGTGCGACCGGATGGTGGATGAAACACAGTGAGGGGGTGTTCAGGCTTGTGTGCAATAATGAACTATATATATAGCAAAGCTAACATTCTGCTAGCATTCTACACTCTCCCTCTCGAAATAGAGACTATTCAGGCTTGTTAGGCTTCTAAGAGCTGCCTAGAAGCCTGTCATTTCACATTAAAGTAGCCTAGCATTGCTGCTTTCATGGATTTAGTCCTCACTGGACAGCAAATGATATATTTATGTATAGATTTGAGATGGGAGGCAGACAAGGTTGTCTACTCATCCCACATTAGCTTCTATGTGTGTGTGTATGTGTGTGTGTGGATACATGTGTGCCCTTGTGAGATGTTTGTCCCTCCCTGGTACAATGCATTTCCATTATAAGGCATATGCCACCTTGTGTTATGGTGAGCTGAGCTGTTAGCTGTTACTGTGACTGTCACATCTATAGAGGGGAAAGGAAGGGGATATTTCCTGTTTATATGCCACCAATTTCCTCTTCATGCATGGCGCGCACACACATAAGACACACGCACGTACACACCCACACACAATTGATAGATTTATTATAGCGTGTCAGGAAAGTGCAGGCTTCACATTTCAGCAAAATGGACCCATTTGGCGGGCGAACGACTGCACCCCTCCTCCCCCTCCACCTAACTCTTCTCAACCCCACTTCCTCCCACCCCACCCCACCCATCCCCATCCAGCCGGCGTGCCAGCCCACTCAGCCGAATCCGGAACGGCACCAAATACATGTTTCTGTCACAAGCTTCGTGTCAGCTTTTTTACATGAGCAGGAGAAATGGGGAAAGAACGGGTCATTCTGACAGTCGGAATCACTCTGTGTGGATCTTAAATGTTTTACGGCCTTAATGGGCCTCCAGAAATAGATGCAGTGCTAATGTCCTCTGACTCTAAGAAAAAGGGGAAGAATGTGTCTGTGCTAAGTGTGTGTACTCGTGTGCCTGGGAATTTGTGTGAGCTGCGCGCATGTCCGTTTGTGTCTGCGGCTGCTCGTGTGTGCGATTCAAATGGGCTTAAGTGAGGGATTCGCGCATGCAAATGAAGCCACTTAAATCTGGGTCCTTTTCCCCCTCTATCTCAAAGGACACCCTATTCTCTATTTAGAGCACCACTTTGACATCTGCCCTATGGAGGCAAGGCCCTGTGGGGGTTTGGGCTTGAGTGGTGCACTATAGACTATAAGGAATCATCTAGATTTGCCTTATATAATCTCTCATCCTCAGAGATATCCACAACAAATCTTCAGCAAGCTCCTTGCCTGATGTAGACACTCAACATAAACCAGCGCCCAGCTTGAGCATTAAGCGTTACCTTTTGAAGAAGTGTTCAATATTGTGGGATTCCTGGCATTCGGTGCTTCCAGACAGCATCGCTGCTTCAGCACAGTTAACCATCTCCCAGCATGGTTCCTCTTCTCCAGACAGACTCTGACTTAGAATATTGATCCCTCCGCTCGCTGTATCCTTAGCCCTCAGACAATCCATACTAAATGTATTAGCTGTGGAGAGAGCTACAATGTCCTCTGAAGCTAATCATATTTAGCCGCAGAGAGAGGTATCTTTAAAGAAGCAGCTTATTTTCAGTGAATTGTCCAGACCAGAGGATGGTGCTGCAGTGTGCAACATCAAAAGATGGGCTTCAGAGACG
This sequence comes from Pagrus major, assembly GCF_040436345.1. Lineage (NCBI taxonomy): Eukaryota > Metazoa > Chordata > Actinopteri > Spariformes > Sparidae > Pagrus > Pagrus major. The sequence continues at coordinate 18,983,346 of NC_133232.1, read as the reverse complement.
AGCTTTGTTAGAGGACCATTTCGGTTCATCTGAAGACATTAACGTCTAATGCGGATGTGTTGGATTACGCAAGCAAATGCACAAATGCAGGAGTCATTTTGATACAAATTGTAGGATTTTTTCATGATTTTGCCTCTCGGTCTCACACACACACCAAAGTGCACACACACACTTTTATGCATCACAGCAGGCATCATACAGCAGAGCAGCACTGATTGTTGAGTGGGGCAATCAAAGGCTTTGATGCTAATCAGAGCTCTCTGTCCTGCCAGTTTGGGATGATGGTGGAGATATACAATACTGAAAAGGTTTTATAGCAGATGCCCAGTGTCGGGCTGATGTGATTGCTCTCTGCCTTATTCACCGGGTAGCAGGGGATAGAAATCAGCCTAGAGCTGGGGGATAGGGCTGCACAGAGGCTTGTGTGAGCTCCTAATGCAGTGCCACATGTAATGAGCTTTGGATTTGGGCCCCCATCATGTATGGAGTTTTCCGTCTAATCTGCTAAATACTTTGTGAACCTTTCATTACATTTGTTTGGGTTGATTTCCATGCTGCTACTTCTGTCGAGATGACAGTAGTACTTTGTTTGGCGGGATCTCCTGCAAACCGCTCTGATAACACCTGTGCCTCTTGATGCAGCGAGCGTTTTCCTGGCACTCATTTCCTCACTTGGTAGGGGGGCTGCCGGTGATGTGTGTTTTTCTAACCGTTGATTTCTCTGAATGTGCTCGGAGCGCTTCTGTGTTCATCTCCGCCTGTCTCAGCTCTTGCCAGAACCTTTTTGGACATATGTGTTTTTGTTTTTTTATTTTATGTGTCTGCGTGTGTGTGTGTGTGTTTGTGTGTGTGTGTAAGGGAGAGAGAGAGATGGGGGAGAATTTCTGACAGTCTGTCTCCATTGTATTTTTGACTGTGCTCTTGAGTGTGTATGTGTGTATGTTACCTCTGCTTGTTGGCTGACAGGCTGTTGTTCGGCCTTCTGACAGACAGTTCCATTAAATCATGCTGCAGTGGTAACCCGCAGTGACAGGACGCCATTGCCTCCCTGGGATTCCTCCATCAGGGTCTCTCATGCGCTTAACGAGGAAGTAAACATGCTAAATTGTCTGTTGGAGATGAAGTGAAGAGGCTGTCTCAATGCTGCATGTCATGTGTGATGCCCGCACATCTTAGTTTCCTTACTGGAAGCAATGTGCACAACACAGTGAGCATGCACGGCTAAGAGCAATCTTTGTTCCTTTAATAGAAAACATACCGTGCCTTAGCATTATGAGAAAACACAACATTAAAGTTAATGTTGTGTGCTGCCAACAGAAGAGAATAGACTCAGATATGTGGGCTATTTGCAAACACAAAAGGCTTAATTGTGGTTGGAATGGTTAGAAACAGCCAATTCCTTGGAGGATTGTGAGGTATAATACGACAAACACCTTACAATCTGAAATAGTACGACTCATATATGCAGTGATATTTTATGCATTGGATACTGTGCTTCTGAAATAACTGGCTGCTTCTCAGACCACAGCCACACTGACAGTTTTCCAGAAACCTCTTTGTGGTTTTCTGATGGTTGCAAACACTTCGGCACACAATTATTTTCAAGTGCAGAGTGACGGTGCTGCAGTGCTATTGTTGCAGGAAGACCTTGCAATAATAAATGCAGCTCTTTTGATGACTCCCCTAATAAACGAGTGCTGCATTTGAAGATGCTGTTTGTTGTTGCGAATCTTCCTGCGGATTGAGGCAGAGTCTGCCTGGGAGCTGCCTGGTGAGAAAACACTGAGTGGATTTTGAAGAGGTGTTGAGTGCAGGGGATGATGGCTCTGCTTGTTCCTTTTAAGGTTATTTTAAGCTGCAGACCTGCAGGGTGTGTGTGGTGCGCGAGTGTGCAGTGTGTGTGTGTCAGGGTTGTGTTTTAATTAGAGAGACAGGAGTGTGTCCTTGGGCTGCCGCAGAGGGTCAGGAGAACCTGGTAGTCTGGGAGAGCAGTGGCTGGGACAAGTCTGGCAGGCCTGCTAAACACCCATTACCCAGACGTGTAGATGCACTCTAGAGCGCGCGCTCACACCCGCACCCGTACACACCCATGCACACACAAACGCACATACGCGTCCCGGACTTGGCGCCATTCCTGTTGGCTAGTGATACCATGGTAACTGAGCAGCCTGCATCTCCATGTGTTCCATGGCCTTCTCGCGTCTCTGAAAGCAAAATTACCACTGGCACTACTCTGGGGAGACAGAGAGAGGCAAGGGAGAGGTGGGCAGATTGAGAAGGGCAGCAGGAGGTGGAGTGGAAGGAGCAGGGGGAGGTTGAGAGGGAGGTGAGGGGAATTGAAAGAAGAAAAGGTTGAGAGGGGAGAGGGAGGATGCATCTGACATTTATGTTCCTGGCCAACAGAAAATGCCACTCCGGCCTGGCATCTTTCTTTCATTCTCTGTTGCTCTTTGCAGCCTCCTTCTGACCCCAGGCTTGACTCCCACACCTTCCACCAGGTCACTCCTCCGCTCATTTCCCTGCATCAACATCTTCTCGTTTTCATGTCTACCACATGACCTCTGGCTTTCATCCAGCCATTTCTTCATCTCCCTGTAGTCATTTCCATATCACAGGCCCTCACCTATGCCACATCGTGCCCATCTTTCGTCAGCTTTCCTCTTTGATTCTTTCGCCTCAGAATCCTCTTTAACTTTCCCTCTTTTCCCCTCCCTACCTGTATTTGCATCTCCTCCTTTCTCTCCTTCTCTCCCCAGCTAATCCCCTCCTCGCCCCCTCCTCACACACCTCTGGTGTGCCTCGCCTGAGTCCCGGCCGATGATGGGACTCATAAAGCCTCCCAGATGAGGCGATAGCTAATGGCTGTTGAATAATGCATGGCAGGCAGGATTTAGAGAGCCCAGTCTATTAGCCTGACCAAATACTCTGGGCTTTTATTAAAGACCAACACTTACAATTACAAACTACATTAAGGCCGGGGTCCTGTCTCAGCTCCCCCTCTCTCGCCATTCGTCGCTGTCTCCACAGTCATCACTAAGGCAGAATATTATCTTTTGCTTTTTAAGATTTTATAGCCCTAAGCAGCTGACCCTTTTAGAAGGGGTCACTGAGAGTCTTTTCTGGTTGTTGTGTCTTTTTTTTTACGTTTAAGTGTCAGAGGTCAGTGGCCCTTTTAGTCGCAGTTGTAGATCCAAGAAGAAATGGGTGAGGCGGATGGCAGTAGTGTCATATTTTCACTGTAGTTGCTTGGTATGAAAACATGGCGTTGATGCATATATGTAGACTTTTTGTGTCTCTCCATGCTGTGGATTGTCGGTTTCAGCGGTTGTGTCTGACAGTGTGTGCTTGTGTGTATGTAAGACCGAGATACATTGGTGTTTGGATGTGCATGCGTTGTGTACACACCTGTAATGTGCCCTGTGCTCGTCTGCTGCAGAATTGTCATCATCTCGTAGATGGACTTTAAATTTCTCCATGCTGCCTGTTGCTGCTGCTGATGATGAGGCCCCCCTCGCACATAATTCCGCATGATTATACACAAATGTTAATGGCTGCTAATGGTTGTAAGTGTCTGGAAGTGTGTGTCCTGTAAGTGGCTTCTGAATAGTCATAAAGTGTTGTTAGCTAATGGCTATATAAACATCCCTCTACCTGGCTATGTTTAAGTGCACACTTGGCTATCGTTCTGAGTATTGACCGATCTCACAATTTAAAATTACTATGCATGGTTTAATCTTGCATTTGCATATTGCATTGAGACACGTCTGCATATTCTTGACAAGTTTGCAGAGTTAGGGCTTTGTGTGCCCCACAGTCTGTTGAGGTATTTTAAGAGTGAGAACATCGTGAAAGGGTCTAATGGTCAGCGGGCCACTGCACTCTTGTCAGCCCGAGGGTTAGCTTTTTATACGCTGACAGATCTTTAATCATGTAATTCAGGAAACCTAAGGGAAATCCGGGCCATGTCAGATACAGAGCAGACACCATAAGAGATGATAGATTGATGTCAGTCAGTTCAACGCAGAGAGTGTCAACCCTAAACCCTTTGATCCATCTCCATATCCTCAGCGTCGGTCCCTCGTCTAGAGAGCTAAGTGATTACATGTCTGATCCACCAACGATCAGATGAAACGCTGCCGCTCAATTTGTGGCCAAAAACATCAACCTCATGAGCTACCACTTCCTGTTTATCTGTGTGTGTGTGTGTGTGTGTGTGTGTCTGTCTCACTGATGTTTATTTAATCTGATCTCCTGGCTGACCCTGTGGCCAGCCAGTGCTTCTCAATAGACTCCACTCTATATATAGTATTCCCTAAATGTCACAGACTTTTACACCATGCACCATCCTTCCTGTGCATCAGAGCATGCACGTATGAAGCTTTATTTAAATATATGGTCTAAACTGTCGTGTATGAATATTCCTGATTTTCCTTTATGTTTCCTAATATGTTTCAGAATTAACCATTTCATATTGGAAAAAAATGATGCAACAATCAGAGATAAAGCTACATTTACACACATTAATCAGGAATCAAATACACTTAAATTTCGAGTCCTGTCTCCGTAGATGTGTGCCCCTCCCCTCAACTCCTAGCTGCTACATTTCTCCAATCATGCAGTGTCTATGAGCAATCACCTTCCTACATATCAAAGCTTCCTGAAATATTTATTTTACATTTGAAGTCTGTAAAATATGAAAATAATGTTCACTGAAGTCCAAAGATCAAAAATGCAAAATTCAAGGGACAAAAAGGTCCAGCACGACACAATGTCTCTGGAAACTCCGGAAGACCTATAAAAAACTACACAAATATGTCAAGTTAAAATGAAGACAGAGTCTGCAACTACATGGCTTATATCCTGCCTTTAATGTCTTCAAAAACACATTTTGCTGTTTTTGTAATTTAAGAGAAAGTTTCCAAATGAGCTGCCATATCGGTCTGGTTTAAAATCCCTTGGCACGCGGCTCAAGAGTGGCGTTCGTCCAGTTGTGTGCAGTCAGTGAGTGTTTGCGTGGTCGTCGGAGGGTGCAGTCTGTCTTGGTCAAGCGTGCAAAGCTAAGAAAGGGGCATTTGGCCTTGCGTGAAATGAAGCCACGGTGCCTGTACCCAAAGAGTGAGGGAAAAAGACAGACTTAAATATACAAGGGCAAATTAACAAATGAAACAAAGATGTACACAGACAAAGGGCGGGAAAATACAAAGACAGGAAGTGGAAAGTAACAAATGAGCCATAAGGGATATAATCTACAAAATGAAACAGGAAATTACAAAACAAAAACCCAAACCATGACAGAAAATATGGCACCAAGTGAAGTAACAGACAGCAGCAGTCAAGCAAATATATATATATATATATATATATATATATATATATATATACCACTAGCATTAGCAGCTAACGCTACTTCCAAAGTCTACTGACACCAAAATCCCCTCGTTGAATGCAATAACTGAAGCCACAAGCATAGTGTTGTATAAAATATCAATTTTGATACGTGGCTGATATGGAAACTGAGGTGAATGGCACTTAGTTGATTGCATTTAAGAGAAAAATCCATCTTCTTTGGAGCTAGCTAAGAGGAGCACAGTGTATCACTTCCCCCACTTACTATAGTGTGGCAGTAGACATCATTTCTGATCCTGTACTTGCACTAAAAATGAATAAATATTGATTTTTTTTTTTTTTCGTTTTTTTAAAATTAAAACCTTTTCAATTCCTAAATCTGGGCCAAATCAATAATAAATCACAGCCTAATCAGTTTATATTGAATTACTTTTGTATTACAGTGTTGTATCAAATTTAACTGTATCATTTTTGTATTGGATACATAACAAACTGTTGTGCACACCTTCACCTTGAAAGACAAAAAAGTGTGTTTTCTGCCTCAGCTGAATGTCTGAGTACAAGAGGGTGACTAACTGTCTTGTTTTCCTCTTCACCTATCAAAGAAGCTAATTGAGTTTAATAAGTGAGTAGAGGCTGGTGGTATGCCTGAATAGAGGGAAAGAGAAAGAATAAAGATGTATAGGCCGTAAGTGTTTTCGCTGAAAGACGGCGATGTGATCGGCAGGAGGGGTGAGCGCATACGGCAGTTCGTACAGATATTCTGATTGCTTCGCTACAGCTTTATACTGATACGGACATTAATAAATAACTCAAAAATGTGTGAGTATGTGTGTGAGTGTGTGTTCACCGTAGGCATGTGTTGAGACAGCAGAGGACTGTGGTGTCTTATCTTCGTTAACGGTACTCCTCTGTCTCTCTGGAGGCGAGCAGGGAGCAGAGGGCAACTGCAGTCTGATGTGGGGCATCTGTTCCCACATTTGTTAAGCTTCTCCTGGTGTGTCCGTGTGTATGTGTGTGTGTGTGTGTGTGTGCGCGCGTGATTTTAAGAGAGAGGAAAAGGAGAGACAGACGGAGAGCGCTGGAAGGGTGCGCAAAGCGTATGCATGCGTGCGCGTTGTGATCGGTGTGATAGGTGCGGTCGGTGGAGTGGAACGGCAAGGTGTTGTTGCAATAGAGGGCAAGTGCCGACTTGTCATTGGTCTGTGTTAATGCTGACCCGGGGCGGTGGCTGTGCTCACCTCATTGACCGCAAGATGGCCGCCAGTCGAGGCTGCAGGTGGTGCTGAAGACACATCTCTTTCCTCTTATTCTCTCTCTCTCTCTTCCGCACACCCTTTGTATCTCTATCTCCCTCCACCATCTTTTATATGTTCCAGTTGGAATACCAAGCAGCCCATCATCCTTTCTCCTATTCCCCCCGTCTTCCCATATTCACACAGACCTGTCCTCGCGTGCGCAGTGAATATATGTACGCCTCTCTCTGAATGCTTCGCTTCCCATACTGTAATCTCAAAGGGGACATTACATGCATAATCTACTCTATAATAAGAGTCTAGTTGGCCCCTGATGCCTGGTTAAGATACGAAGGGAGATGTGTTAATTAGACTCATTTACAGCACTAGCTGGTAAAGAGCAGGACCCTTCACAGACGACCTGCTTCTCCTTGAGAAGAGCCACAGAGTTGCGGATCAAAGTTTCACATGGTAAACCACCAGGGAACAGGAGGTGAGCTGAGGTGGTACCGGTGGACTTCTTTAAGTCAAGAGCATCGGTGGTAGATGTAATGGGAATAGGAATTATTGACTGGAGCAGCGTGGTATGGAAATAGTGTCTCTGGTGTGCCATCATCGAGACGGAAAGCTTATAGTACCCTGATTTATGGCTGCTGTGGAGAATTGAGTGCTTCATAAAGATTTGCCGCTGGCTGAGATGGAGTAATCAGTGAAGTGATCTGACTTTGGTGGATTACAGTTCCAACGAGTTGTAAAGTCAGTTACAATGCCCTGACTTTGTCCGTCGGACAATGCATGTGGAAGGAGTTCGAGTCTAACTCTGGCCCTCCGTCAAGGTCATATGGATTAGAAATGATTGGGTTTCCAATACTCTACTGGGGAGTTCTGCATGATGAATCATCACTTCATTCCAAATCGACACCAATTAAGAAGGGTTTGTTTATTCCGCTGTGAGACGTACTGTGGATGTTCGCTTGGAACGAGCGTTTTCACCCCCTTTCCCTTTTCACAAGCAACACTCTGGCATTTGCAGGGATTAGTATAATGTGTGTGTGTGTGTGTTTGTGTTTTGTATCTGTGCGTGCTTCCTTGTGCACTGTGGGGTTCGTATTTGTTTCAGGCCTGCAGATTCACGCTTTATTTGCACACGCTCGCACGTGTGTGTTTGTGCGCGCGTGCTGGCACGTGCGTGTCCACAGTCATGTCACTCAGTGTTTACTGTGTAGCCCTTCTCTGTTTGTGCCAGTAGCTTCATGTCTGTAAGGCATGCTATATAAAAAGTGAGGTTGTGGAGCCTGGTGCCGGAGCCAGTGAATTCATTTGCATTCATTCCACTGCCTGTCTCTCCTCAGAGCCCATTCTAATTACCAGCAGCTCAGGTCTGCTACAACACTGCGCATACTCTCTCCCTCTCTCTCCCTCAGTGAAAAAATGGGCTGCTGGTGGTGCATTCTTGTAGCTTTGATTCTACTCTCTCTTTAGCCTGCCAGGAATCTCTTCATGTTGGTTTGTTTGCTGTCAGGCCCAGGCACTTTCTCGTGTTTTAGTGTTGGAGTCAGAGGAAATATAGTGTATGCATGTGTGTGCAAGCGAAGCTCCTCCATACTCTGTGTGCTTGTTGTGATTGTTTTGGGATGGAGGGAGATGCAGTGTGTGTTCATATATCGGAGAAAGAGCGAGGGGGAAGGAGGGAGAGAATCATGAGGCTTGTAAAAGATGAATGTGTGCACTAATCACCGTAATGGCCATTGTGGCGTTTCACCTCCTGAGTCTCAAACACCTTGACTGGTGATGCAAATTCCTACCAGGGCTAATAACTCATATTACATCACGGCAATACTGAGCATGCTCCAATGCTTTGTTGGACACTCATAGTGCATTCTTAATGCATGCATGTATGCACACACATGGACCTATGACATGCGTCATTGCACACACACACACACAAACACCTGCACAGCTCCGTGGCAGGTGGCAATGACCGTGCACCCTGCAGCTCTGACAAGGTCAGGAGGGATCAGGACACTGCTGTGCTCTCAGGAGAGACGAGCTGAGCTCATCTAGCTGCTATCCCACTATAGGCTACACCCAGGCGAAACCTGCAGCGGCCTCCACAGCAAAGCAGCCAGAATTCATTAACATCAAAAGTTTGGTCGGGTAGTTCATGTCTGCGAAACATCGGCTGATTAATTACAAGTTTTAAACAGATCATTTAAATAGCGCAAGACCGAAGGAGGGTGCTCTTCTGAAAATGTAATTTGAGCACAGGCCCCTGCAGTGAAGTGTTTGAGTGATGGTAAGCCTCTTGCTGTAGAGCGGAGGAGCTAGACTCAGGAGGTTCCGCGTCCTCTCCAGGGAAATGCAACTTTCAGAATCACCTGCAGCCTAAACATGATTGTGGAGCTGCTCCCGAGTTGTTTTTGAAGACGGGTTACAAACAAGCAATTACACAAATATGCATATAAATACACACGTTCACGTAGACGCATGCACTCGTGTACCAATAAACACACAAAGCTGCATGCACACCGAGTGTGTCCTCCGGTACGAAAAAGTCAGATGATGCATGGCTGCTAATTATCAGGCTCTATATGAAAATCGACTGGGTTCTGTATGAGAGGGAAAAGCTCTTAGAGCATTCAGTTTGTTCATTTGTATTTTCTTGCTTTAATTGGACAACATGATTGTGTCACTTTGTTAAATGGAGATCCCACCGTTTATCCCTGTGTCTGCACAGATGAATCAATGGCTGTTTTTATTCTAATTGCTGTCTCAGAGCCCACAGTCATCAATGTAATTACCAATGTTTCTGTCGCCATCACTGCTGTTTTCATCATCATTGTTACCACTGTTATTACCGATGTTATCGCCATTATCTTTCTATTTTCATCACAGGCACCACTGCTATAATGAGTAAGATTATCCTCATCAACGTCACCATCATCGCCATGATCATTAGCAATATTAGTCCCTCTTATCATACATTGGGTATTGTTGTTATCGATATTACCATCATTCACACCAACTTCATCAGCAGCCATCCAATGAAAGGAGTCATTTTGGAACTTATAATGTCTGATGAGATAATGTGTTATCTCTGGTCAGGAACGCCGTTAAGACAAAGACAAATTGTTACAGAGAGTCAGATGGTCAGCAAGGGCAGGATCCCATCTCATTACCACAGAAAAAAAGAACAAAAACCAGTGAGTTCTAATTTCAGTTGTCTGACCTTTTTATAGGGTTAATTATTTATTTCATCGAAGCGCAGCAGTGGAATAAACTTTGCGGCAATTTAATGCAAGTCAATTAAGAAGCGAGATAGATGAAAAGCTATCCTGGGGGAAATTATTAAGCTTTTATTTTTAGAGTGGGGCGGATGATGTGGTTTTTGCTGGGCTTGGTCCAATAGCGTTAAATGTTCTCTAAAGCGATCGCATTCCTCTGTCAGACAGGCAGGTTTGATATTGTTGAGGTCAGGCTCTATGGATTTTGTACGGCTTTCCTGTAATAAGTGAAATTAACTCGGCACTAGAGCGCCAGGCACAATAATGTAGAGAGGGAGCGGAGGAGAAAGGGGGCGTGAGCAAACACAGAGAGGGAAGAAGAGGAGAAAACCTGGTTAAATATCAGGCTTTGATATTATTGTGGCTCATGTTTTTATGGTCTGCTACACACCAAACTTGGCGGTCTCTTCTTATCAAGGAAGCTATACATTCTGTGTGTGTTCATTTGGCTGCACAACCCTCACCTAAATATCTCTAAATTATACACAATTTATGGCAAATATAACTAAACTGTCACAACGATAAGGCAGAGTGGCAACAGGGGAAGGACTCAAGACAGTCAGGCAGACAGGATGATTTTAATTATTTATGATTCTGAACGCTAACAGGCAGGTCCAAGTAGGCAGGTATTGACACAGGTTAAAGGTCAGGTTACACAAGCTTTGAAGCAAAAAGGGTCAAAACCAACATTGCAACTGGGATAAACTGTCGAGGGGTGAATGAAATAGATACAAAAAATATCTGCAGGATTCATGAGGAAAGAAGAGAACAGGAGTGGTTTGAGGAAGTGTGAATGTGGCTGTAGGAAGGGACAGAGAGGCAGAATGTGACACAAAATGGCGACAATACAACCACTCTTCTATGTGGGATGAAGAGCTGTTAAAAAATTGCAGCCACTGAATGAATGAACAGAACAACAGGCTGCTGATTTTGAGAAAATGTTCTCACAATGGCTGTCATTTTTTGATGCAACTATTTGATCATTTTCATACAATAAACTGTTTCATATTTCATGTATCTTTAGTTGAACAGGGACATTGCACAAAAAATCATTATCCCCTTATGAAATAGCCGAAAAGAAATCCGAAATTCTCAGAAAATGATAGCCCAAAATTTAAAAAATGAGTATTTCACTGCAACTACAAGGTCTGTATGAAAAGTAGCATTTTTAGAGTGAAAATCCCCTTGGAATGATGCAGTTGCAGCCACGGAACTAAACCCCACCAACCTTTTCACGAGATTTCATGAGAGACATATTTATAATCAAATCATAATCAAAAATGAACTTAAATTTTCGACAGAGTGAGACGTTTGATGTCAAAGTGGTTCAAGAAGTTGGAATGCTAACCAGCTCCCGGCCCGAGAACCTCCTCCATTGAGTGATCCAAAGCTCCTATGCTAGTGGTTATAAACCCAAACATTCTCCTTCCAGACTCGAGTCAGCTGAAAGGATTGCTAGCTGCACTGCTAAATGAGCTAAGTAGCTAACAGCAGCTATAGTTATCAGCAGTTCAGGGTTACTGTCGTGATAAGCTGCCCCCTATTTGTTTGGAGTATAAATGTTGTGAAGGTGGCCAGTTCTTACATTTTGCACCTTTAACCTTATAAAACAACGAAAGATGTGATGTAGCGGGTTTTAGCAAATTGCTATAATTAACTAGGGAGAGAGTTGATAAGATAGTTGAAGAAAGTATACAAACACTATCATCGTCACATTACAAAACCTTAAGAACAGTCACGGAACTAAACCCCACCACCTCACCCACACTACTTCACAAAATGTTTTGTCAGTCAGGAGAAAGAATGACAATTTGTAAATGTTTTGCATGATTGTTCCGTTGTTTTATGGCCATGAAAGTGAAAGATGATTCGCCGAAGGGGCTCTTGTGCTGTGGAGTTCTGCATCCCCTCCCGAGTGGTTGACCCGGTGGCTCGTGTTGCTTTTTTCTGTGCTAAGTGTGACAAAGTTCTTCAAGGCAGCAGATGCTGCATTATGGATGATGTTAAAAAAATAAGCAAACATTTTAGTGCATTATCAAAATGCATTAGGAGGCTGAAATAAGATATAAAAAGAGAAAAAAGGTTAGACTACCTCTTGCTCTCCCAAAAAAGTCACACAACTCTCCCTTCGGCAGAAAAAAAAAAGTACACAACCTTCCACCTTCTCTGACCCCTTTCCCCTCTAATCATTCTCACACAGTCCCTTGCTGTTGCTAAATTTCAAACTGTTCTTTTTTTTTCCTGAACATTTCCCTCTGCAGCTCCTCAATTCTTCTCTGCCCAATTACTAAAACACCGTGTGCAGGTACAGCCGAACATCTGGCAGGCACATCCAGACTGGTAGTGGAACATTTTCATGATGAGCATGACGAGCGTTCATGAACAAGATTATTTTGCGCACGTGATTCATCTTTCATTCAAACAGTTTTATACCTGCTTGTTAATATCCTTTCCAAAGAGTATTGCACCATCATGACAGCTAACTCATTACACAGGCGACTATTAATGTGTGTGTGTTTATGCCTGAGTCATTTTTTTTACTATGTTCCCCTCTCGTTTCATTAGTAAGACTTGGCTTTAAACGCCTGAATTGTCATAAATACTTAATGTCTGTGCTACTTTGGGTCCATCTCACCTACAGTAATGCATTTTTAATACCTGTTCCAAATACCTGTTACCTGTTACATTTCCCAGTAAATCCCCCCAGATCTCCCTTCCGCTTGCTATAAAACGCTTTCCCTCATATCTCGCTTATGTAACCAAAAAGCTGATGATTCCAGGAAAAATATCTCATAAGCGACTTTCCAAAAGTGTCTTTTCTGGAAGGCTAAGTCCCAGAGGAACCTCGGGGCAGGGGATGCTTGACACTGTCACGACTGTCATCTAGAGCTGTAACGGCCCCTCCCCTGGCCTCTATCTGCTCCCCACAGAGTTGATTTGATGTTTTTGAACTCCTGGCATGCCGGCCATAAATTGCACGGCCCCTGCCCTACATCGCCAGGCCTATTTAGGTTACATCTACAATTTAACACAACATCACAGCTTGTGTGTTTGATGCGACTTTGTGTGAACGGTGAGAGATAAAGAGCGACTTAGCAAGTGTTTCTCTGCCATTTGTGCATCCTGTGCACAACAGGAGGAATTGAGTGAGTTTGTGGATCTTTGGGAGCGGAGACCCAAAGCTGCCTTAGCTAAGCCTTCTAAAGCACCATCTGGCTGCCCGGGCCTCTGTGTCACCCTACTCACCAAGATTACATTCTCCCCTGGCCCTCTATCGCCGTTCGTTCTCCTGCCCTCCTGTCCACTTTACACTCAGTCTCCTTTTCCTTTGCCAGCAAACACTGACGCGGCTGTATACCCAGAGCTGTTATAACTGGGTTTTCAAAAAAAAATCTAAATTAATAATAAACTAGAATTCAGTCGAGACTTTCGAGGCAGAAATAATTTGGATTTATTATTTTGGTTTCAAAGCATTTGAGAGCCATTTGGGGTGAAAAGCTTTTTTCATTTTTCTCAATTCGGCCCTATTGTAGGAATGTTTGGAATTGACAGAAATATTTTTTGAGTCTTAGCACAATATCATTGTTATATTATGTATCATGGTATTATGTATCTTATGCTATTACTGCAAATGTCTCTGCACATTAACTACATCCCATACATATAGAATTTGCAATGGAAAAATACAAAATACATATTGCTTTTCACTTTTAGATGCACTCCATCCTTATCACACATACAGATCAGTTTACTCTGCTTAAAGATTACTGCTCTGCCTTTGCAAAACATTATGTAATGTCTTCTGTGGCTCTTAAGGAGCTTTATAAAAGTCTGAGAAAATAATGATGTCACCAGGGTTATCTTGGCCTGGAGCCTCCATTAACAACTGGGACATGTGAGTTTGAAAGATGTTGAAAGTTATCAAACGGGATGTCTAAAGAAAGATGCTGTTGAGTGGCATTATCGGAAGTGTCTCTTTCATTACCTTAACTCTCGAAAAGCCAGTGGCGGCTAAAAATAATTATTGTTCTAAAATGTTTTACAGCTTTTGAACCATTGATCCTATCTTTAAAAAAAGCTTTTCATTAGTATCACACATGTCTTGTTTGGACATCGGGGAGCTCCACAGTGAAAGTGATTACGCCATCATGTTCTGCAGTAATGATTCTTCAAGGAAACCCACTAGGTTTCTTTCTCTGGGCCAGCAGGCGATGGTTGTAGCTAAGCTATTTTTTTTGTTCATGTTCAATGGATATTATATTTCTTTGCAGTGTCCTCTCTTATGATATAATCTTTTGTATTTACTCTCTGATCTTTTTTGGACACATCTACACGGTCAGTAAAGGAAATATAGGATTGCACCTGGTCGCCTCCAATGAATGATAATATTATAATAAATGGCTGTGACATGCTTAGGAAATGTCAGATGAAAAAAAAAAATCATATGGAAGTTTTAAACACTTGAGTTCATCCTTTTAGATGAATAATAATAGAAAAACAAAAACTTCTTTCCGAGTTCACAGTCAAAAATAACACATTTTGACAGCTGTTTTATAATTATTCTGGTAAATTCATCCATTCTCAGACATAGTAAGTGTAAAATTGGGGCTTTAAATGAGCCAGACTGAAACTTAAGGTTCTCGTGATGATTGAATGTTGTATGGATGCTGACTGTTAGAGTAGGGTAGAAAAAAGAAAATAAATACAGGAAAGTCAGGCACCCTAAAAATTGTGCTAATTGTTTGAGGCTTGAATTTAGACAAGTACAATGATGGAGTGCCTCTTTAATTTTCAAATGGAAAGTGGTAACCTTGAAGTAATCATTGTTATTCCAGCACATTCTTTGTTCTTGTTCGCTCGAGTTGTTTCAAAGCAGCCAATTGGCATGTAAATGTAAATGAAATATGTAAATTAATTGGCTTGTTTTGTTTTGTATACATAGTTTCTATCAGATCCACACAAAGCCCAGCACAAATTTTGACATGCAAATCCCCACAGTGATATCCCACATATACAAATTAGCACATGACATCATTTCAGTATCATTTGCGGAAAGAAACTGAAACTTTTTACATGACAAGAAATGATTATTTCATGAAGTACATTTTAAAATATGCTTAAAGTAGGGTAGTTGAATTTATTTCCACCTTTACTAGCTAAAACATTAAAAATTCTGCTTGAATGTTAACCCGTCAGTAATAATAATCTAATCTCAGTATCATAATATAACAAGGTTTTGCATAATGAGTACTTTAACTGTACTTGTACTTGAAGGAGATTTTGCTGTAATATTTTCAAACAGGTCTTTAATTTATAATGAAATATTTTTATACTTACGTCTGGCAACATTTAGCACAAGTCTGAGCATTTGTAATAAACCGAGTTGGCAATACTGTTGATGTGTTTTGATTCACACCTGTGACTGGCAGCCTCACACTGTGGTGTGTACGAGAATTTGGCAGTGTTGTCGAAATCAAAACTTTTCTTTGTCAGAAACGTTCACAGTGGCTTTACAGTTTTTGAATGCCTCGCATTAACTCATTCATTTAAATGTAACAGAGTCCGCAAGTCAGCAAAGTCATACTCAAGTCAAATCTAAAGTTGCTTAGTGCCTCAAGCGTGACCGGAGTGCAAGTTGCCAACTGCAGTGCAGATCTTGTTTTTTCTTTTGTTTTGTTTTTAAGAAACTATATAAAATATATTTTAGAAGGTTTTGCTCAAAACATCTCCCTCCAGAAAAAAGCCAGAAGCAAACAAGGGATTTCTTGATGGACTCAAAGGACTCCCAGTTGCTGATGAATCAAGCTAAAATCTGAGGCACCACTTTAAAGCTCCTGGTGTATTACAGTGACACGATGCAGTACTGCTCTAAAAATGTTCCGTCAGTTTTCCCTAAGCATGTAATTTTTAATACTCAGAGGTGGTTCAGACCAAAATAACTTTCATTTTCCACATCCATTAGATTAGACTAAACAGCACCTCCAGGTGATGACACAAATACATTTCCTGTCATTTTACCAGGTCTCATATGGAGTCAGTTCCAGCACAGTCTGATTAGCTTTTGAAATCTCCCAGTGATTTACTGTGGTGATAACAATCAGGCTGTGTTTCTATATAGGACGATGCAATATTATATATTGTCTCAGGAGAAAATCAGTTATTAAGGTTTGAGTGGTGTGTGTTGCAGACGTGTGTAGTAAACTGACACATCCACCGGTAAAGAAGATTCCCAAACCACAAGTTGACACACAGTGTCAGCTGTTGTTATTCAACAGAAAAACATGTTAAACATGCTAAAAATATCACATTTTATGTGTGAGTGTGAAATCTGCACCATCCCAGATGGCCCAGAGCAATAAACAACAATGTAGGGAGGACAATGTTCAGTTGTGAGTCCGGGAAACCATGAAATAAATATGTGAGTAATGGCTTGTCACGAGTAACGAAGACATTATTGCATTGTGACAGTATGCAGATATTTTATCACATGCTTTGGATGTGTGGCAAAGCCGATTCAGCCATGTTGGAAGATCAATAAGCATCGCTGTGTTTTGGAAGATGAAAAACCCATCATGTGTTCAAAGAGCATTTTGACAGAGTTTACACAGATTTTGGAAATACTTATGTCAAATATGCAGATATATATACACCAGCAGAGAGAAACTTCATAACTGCCACTGAAGCAATGTTCAAAATAGCTTTTCATCTGGACAGATGGCATGATGGAAATATCACCATGGAAACGTTTACAGACCATTTAGAGAGCTGTTCCTGTCCTGTCGTAGCAGTCCAACAACACTGCAACAATATATATCTTGTAAATGTGAATTTCTAACATCTGAGACAGTCGTAAAACCTGATGTGATGTGTCAATGAACATCGGTGCATATGACACTGCGCGTTGGCTTACATGTGAAAAGATCAAACCAATATTTTTTTTAGCATTGCCTAAAATGTCAATGCATGTGCACAGATTCAGTATTATGGAAATGTTGATGACGACTCGCTCCATAACCGTTTCCCTGCAATATTTGGAAAAGATGTTGCCATAGTTTTAGACATAATGGCAGCTGAAGTGCAGATAGCAGTGACATGGAAGTTTTCATTTCGGCAATAGACGCTGAAAAAGATGATTTAATGCTTTACTTTTTTCAGTTTTCATCTGGCAGGAATCATAAAATCTGTTGTTGCTTTTGTCTGTGTAATACTTACACTTGAATAGGGAAGACTGTGGTATTCTCCCAGGTGAGCTACATTTCCAGATACTAAATTATTGCTGACATTTTGGCAGCATAATAGAGTTGTGGGCCAATACTGTCTGTCTACCAGATTCTGCACTCCTTTGTCCCTTGCAGCGGGTTCGAGGCTAATGTTACATTCATTGTCAATACAGCTGGACAGAGTTGGTCTTTTGGGACGAGGGATTTGCCGTGTTCATAGAGCCATGCTGCAACCATATGGCATGAGCTGTCCCCCTAAACACTCATAACTAATGTCCCAGGATGCTTGATGTACACTCATGAATACATACCAACACAATGCACACACGGAGATACAGGCCAAGCAGCTTCGTCTGCAGTCACACACACACACATTAAACAAACACATTTCTTTTTGGCAAAGCCGTAATTAGTCAATGCTCACTTTTAGAAAACAGACTGAAAATAGGAGAGAGAGCAGCGGGGAGGAAGAGGAGATGGGGAGAGGGAGAGTGAAAGAGAATGATAAATGATGGATTGGGAGAGCTCGAGCTAGACCCCGAGGTTACCAGTGTGAGGGAGTTACAGCTGGCTAGCTCATTCCGTCGAGCTACAGATCTCATAATAAACATCACATGGGTAGTTTGGGCTGGCGGGTGCAGATTAAGCCAGAGCTGTTAGCTCTTTAAAGACTGCTCAATGCTGCAGCCAGCCAAGAACCTATTTATAGGGCAGCTGGAAGTGTATCAAAGCAGGTAGGAAGGGAAGACACTGGACAGGCACAGTTTCCAAGCTGATTTATGTCCTTCAATCAGTGTAATAACAATAAACTGTCAACTAACACGCCACTTTTATTTGTAATTTATGGGACAGCGCTCCTAATAAACCTATGTTTATTTCTCCCCTGTCTCTCTCTCTCTCTCTCTCTCTCTCTCTCTCTCTCTCTCGCTCCCTCCTCCTCCTCCTCCTCCGCTGCTTCGCTCATTCTCTCTCTGCGCAGAGCTGCCCAGCAGTCCAGGTGGTCAGTTCACGTTTCGCCCGCTGCCCCCGCCTCCCCCTCCGCCGCACGCCTGCACTTGTGCCCGCCCGGCGCCCTACACTCAAGTCAGCCTGCAGAGGAAGACCATGCCAACGCGGTGCCAGGCCAGCCAGGGCAGCCAGGGGGCAGACACAAGCTCGAGCACAGACCAGGCACAGCTTCACAACAGCTGGGTGCTCAACAGCAACATTCCCCTAGAGACCAGGTAAGAGAATGCAACAAATGAAGAAGTCCCACGGACTGTGCCCTTATAGGTTATTTTTACACTGGTGTTTTTTAAGAACTACCATCTGTGCATAAAAATAAGTGTGTATATGCTGGTTTTTTTAAAACGTGGGTTAAACAGGTGATTGACTCCCTTCACTTTGGCAGTAGAAGTTTTTCTTCTTCCTTTTTTCCGGTGTGTCATGTTCAACATCAGCAACATGCAGGAAAACAGGGAACAGTAGGAAGCAGCAGACCATACACATCAGACTGCATCCAGAAGACGTTAAAACACTGCTCCTGAAACGCCTGAAACACTTCGTCAGTTGCCCCGCCTTTAATTCTGTGACTCTGTGACATCAAGCACATATACATCCATGTCACACATTTGCATAATTTATGCCCATATTCAGTTAACAGGAAGTTGAAAACACCTTCAGGGGAACCTGTAAATGAGAAAATTATATGTCTCTCCTCAACATTCTGAATAAGAATGAGATGATGGAGGTAGCTAAGAAGTGCGACATCTTGCTTCTTTCCCAGCTCTCTTGAGAGGTGCACATGCCCCGTGTGTTGAGAGGCCCCCACCCATTGGGGACTGACATAGAGGCTGCAGATAATGTCACAGAGGTTAATTTTTTAATATCTCTGCTTCGGGCTCTTTTCAAACTCAGCACAGACTAAAGGACTTCAACAGGCGTCATACCATCACACCAGAAAATGATCCGAAACTGAAAAATACATTACAAATGACACCTGCAGAGTCATTTGACGCAGGAATGAATGCCGATTTTACCCTGCACTGAAAACAAAAGACAGATGTTTTGGCTTCATTCCAAAACGGTAGTTATGTAATTTTGCAATTAAATCTTTTACCCAATGAAGGTCTAAGGACCAAAATGTTGCATCTAAAATAAAGTTTATTGCAAGTAAAAGAAAGAGTGCAGGAGCTCTCTCTGCTCTTGCCTATGGATATTTCCTCCTACGCACATGTCTGCAAGAAACTGAAGGTGTGCATGAGCCTTTACAGTCAAGCGAAAGAATCCCTTAAAATGAAAATATCTTCAAGGCAAATTGCCCTACTTCAACATAATGTCACTTGATTAAAGACATTTCTTTAATCTCACAAATGAGGATCATTAGATTAAAGGAAATTCTTTCATCAGGACTGTGAGTTGGCAGACTTTCTCAGAGAAATCGGAGTAGAATGATTAAGAATGAATGTTTGACTAAAGGATTTGGACATGTTTTGCACGTGTAGAAAGGAGAAAGTGGAACACCATGCAGGCCTCAGGGGTATTATTACAGGACTTTGCACACCATCAAAGTCAGAGCGAATCTATCAAGTTGTTTTTTAGGATTCTTTTCATTCTCTTACCCCCAATTGCAGACAGTTTTACCAGGGGAACGGTATCTGAGTTAGACTACCTGAAGTAAAAGTGAAATTCAATATTTTGTAGAAATCATCTTTTCAGGAAAACATTGTGATTCAACTTCCAGGTAGTAGAAATTTTCCAAGCGCTGGAATTTGGTGCCGTCAAACAGAATTAAGCATTTGCTTGCTGCATAAGTAATAATTGATCAGAGAATTATTTAGGAGATCCTCATTTTTGAGGCAGCTTTTCAAGAGGAAGCAGCAAGGTGCAAAAGAATATGTTTGCATGTTTAATGAGGGATCGGTGCTGCAGCTGAATTCTGGTATGATGAGTGAGAGAAGATTGGCAGGCTGCCACACCAGAAGAAGAGATTTTTAATAAGTTATGCATTAGGACCATAATTAGATCTTACCTCATTTAAAGGAAAGGGAGAATAAAATTAGATTCAGTGACAATTTAAATTAATCATCGTCCAGACATGAGTATTAATGTAGAAGACTTGTCAGAAGTGCATTGTAATTACATTATCTGTGTGTGTGTATTTGCTTTCAATGAAAATCCACCAAAAACATCACGCTTTCTGTTTGCAAATCGTTCAAATCAATATTTGCTGAACGTAAAGAACTGTCTCCCAAAGAGAGATGTGATTATAAAACACAATATCCGCAGTGGCTCAGTATATTGGATGGTGCCTTTTTGTAGTAATACATTTTTGCATTTGGGAGTTTATAGTCAAATAAGTTTCATTTGATAGTGCGCTATTAGTTCTGAGCCATAAAATGTAATCATATTCATAGTCAATAGAATAGTGTCCCTTCATGACATAATTCAGATATTATTGGCTCTTTTCTATCTAGCTTTTGGTGGGGGGCACATGAAAAAAAATGACTAAGTCTTCACCGCTTAACTGTTTTGGGTTGGATTTAATATTCCAGCTCCCTCCTCTCTCTCCTCTCTCACATCCACAGATTCACTACTAATCTAATGATTTCATATTTTAGCTCTTGCCGTGATGCTGCCGCTGCTGCTGCTGCTGCTATCAGCTCAATCTCAGGCATGAGATTAAAGATTTATCAAGTATTTACAAACTTGACATGGGGGCTCATGCCAATGGAATTATAAACGATGCAAAGACCTTAATAAAAATGACAAAAAAATTGTATAATATCTCTTGTTGTCAAGTGCACTTCCATTTTCCTTGATGCGCATTTGATGAATCTGCATTGAAAAGTATTGACGTTGCGTCAGCAGAGATTAAGATTGTTTGAAGTGTGCATAGATTTCCTTTTCAGCCGCATATCCGTTATGTTTCTGGAGAGGGCAGCTTGTGTAAGTGGAAGGATGCAGATATGGATATTCAATATATCTGACTGGGTCTCACACTGGGTGTGTTAAGAGGCATGACAAATGTTGGGACTGTAATAAATTGACTGGTGCCCTGCCTTCTCTCCTTCCTCTTATCGCTAAAAGTGAGACTCCTGGAATCACACACTGTGCATGTGCAGCTACACATCCAAATCAAGTTTAATACACACACACACACACACACACACACACACACACACACATCTGCATATACCTGCAACCTGTGAGCCTCCACCCACACACACAGTCATTCGCACATATCCAGGTAGAAGCAGCCCTTGGGCCGTAGACTCCGACCTCCTGGAGAGCGGGAGCTCTCATTTTCTTCCTGTCTCGGGGGAAATCTGCCCTCTGATATGAATTCGGAGCTTCCTGGGCGTCGCCCCTAGATATTGTCTGAGAAGATCAAAGGCAGGGAGCCAGGAAGAACAGTGAAGCATTTTTAAAAGCACCACACAAGAAGACTAGAGTTCCACATGCGTTGACAAATGCAATTTCTTCAGCTGGATTCTGATCCCTTTTGCTCTAATCCACCTTCAGCAGAGCAATAAAAGCCCCACAGTGGACTCGACCTGTGTACTGGCCTCAAAAATGTGAAAATGCTCACCTGTATTTGACATCTTTTTGTGTATGCTTGTCTTGCGTGGGTATCCCTGAGCTGGGCCTTGTTTCTGTACGTCTGTGTTTGTGTATGTTTATCCTAAATTTATCTCTGGCCTTTCAGAATTGAACTACCATTGACCCTGAGGTGTGTGGTTGCTCCATGTGCAGCCTCCTGTGTCCCCCATCTGACTCATAGCCTTCAGCAGACAACGTTGGATGGGTAGATTGAGAGAGGAGCGGAGGCAGACAGTGAAGGATGGGTGTTGTCTGTCTCTCATGTTGAACACAGCCACAGGGCCACATTATAGAGAGAGACAGAGACGAGAGATGACTGGCAAAGTGAAAAAAAGAGAGATTTTGGGTAAATGAAAAAATTGAAACAGACAGAAAGACAATAACAATATTTTCAGGCTATATTGTGATACACAAGACATCTCAATATTTTGAAATCTACTCAAATGTACTCCATAAGTGCTTGAGATGACTACTGGTACTTTCACAAAATAAGGACACAATAAGATTTTTGATTTTTAAATAATCAGTGATGTGGGTTTAATGACTAAGTGGGTAAAGGCAAGCAGTATAACATGTAGACCAGGCTGGTAAATTCACATGCGATTAATTACGGGCACATTTTCATCCAGATGACATATTTGATGAAATAAAAAAAACATATATTTGATGATGATTTATAATAGCTTTGTGGCACAGGCCTTTGGCTAAAGATAGAATTGCTAATATTTCAAATAGCAAATGACTTAAAATCTAACACATAGAACCAAAAAACCTGAATAAATATCTAAATTATTGTGACACACTTATTCACCAACAATGACTTAACGGGGTTGGTGCTTTTGCTGTTCTTTATTTCATACATTTCATAATATGACACAATTAGCAGGTGCCCAGTTGTACCGTCTGCAGTAACAAAAGATTAAGAGACGATAGAAAAGAAATACTTACAATTAGAACTCCTCCCTGCCTTCTTGTTTGGTTCATTTGTTCCTTCCATACCTCTTCATTTCATCTCTTTCTTTCTGTCCCTTTTTAATCACGTTTGCCATCTTCCTTCCCTCTTTCCTGTCACGTTTCCCTTCTTCCGACCTACTATACTCTCTTTGATCAAGGCTTTTTGTGGTGAAAGTGTGTGGCACGCTCGTGTGTATCTGTGTGCGCCATGTGTCAACAGGTGCAAGGCAGCAGTGAAAATGTGGTATGGTTTTTCCATCGATTTGGGAATTTTCCCAGTAAGAAAGCAGAATGCATTTGATAAGCACCGAGTTTATGGACCGACTCATTTTCTACATGGTAAAAGTGGGCGGGATGAAACTAATCATTTGAACAAGTGGGTGGAACTTGTCCTACCCTAGTATAATGTCTCTGGCGCCCAGGATGCCACCATTAAAACCTGGAAGAGACAAGCCCTAGTCCATCTTAATAAAATTGAGTACATAGTTGACTCCTAAATAAAGAAAGAGCAACAGTAGATCCAAAAACTCTCTGCACTAAAACATTTAAAAAATGTTTCACCTTGTTTTTAATTAGATTTTATTTTGACCCCTTTTTTTGTGATGCACGTTTTTCCTTCTGTCGTGCACTCTCAATAACCTCTACAATTTAGGTCCCATGGAAATTAACTTGCCTTGAGATAAAGTCGGTGGTTTCCTATGCAAATCATTGTGCAAAGCGAATTTTCTTGAGTTTCTAATGGAATCTGCATAGCAAAATGGAATTAGCACGACTCAAGGTTTATGATCTGAGTTATTCTGTCATGCATCATGATACCTAAACTTAATTCTAGGAAATTCTTGCAACGCTCACCCCGCCATACTCACCATCCTGCTTTTAAGGCATATCATAGGCACATCCATCTTCAAGGCTGAATATGAGACTAAAAATCACTTGAGAAGATGGATGTGTTTTTGCCGTGTATGAGGGCAAATGGACGAGCGGGTGCAGTCTGGTGTCCAACGACGCTGTCAGTCTGCTGTCTGGCCCCACTTTAATGGCCTGTCCTCTGAGGGCCCTTCAGAGACCACGGTCCTACCAGCAGCCACTGACCTCACACCCCGCGCTGCATGGACAGAATAACACTCTGGCAAGCTGCACGTCTGCCCCAACATATCACACTCACAGCCGGTATTAACCCTCGGAAAGGAACACGGTAACCTGGGGCAATCATTGCTGTTGGAGGATTCCAGGAGCTTCGGGATATTTTTTTGCTATGGAAAATACACACACACTGCAGAGAGGAAAATAATGAGTCATGCCTGTTTTTTTTGCCTCTGATGTTTTCCCCAACACAGCCATTCTTTGTTTGCCCACACCGGCAGCCTTTGTTCATTTTTTGATGGAAGTCAATATGGCCGCAGCAAGCTGGAACTGCTTATAATTGCCTTCTTGCCAGATCCACGTTTCCAAATTGCATAATTTCCTCGCCCCCAAATTTTTGCTTCCTCGGCTGACACCCTCCAACTCTCGCCCTCCATTATCCAAACACAATATAGATGAAATGCTACCTCACTTAATTGCCCTTCAGCTTAGTTTCCTATCATCATATGCCATCTAACGCGCTCTTTTCATAATGAAAATGAACTTCATCTTCGTTTAACTAATACAGCGGCATAACTTAAGTAGTTGCTTTGATGACTCAGAAAAGGAATAGGTAAGTCATTGATCCTTGGCTGCCAGGGCTTTTTTATTCTCTTTCATATCAGTGCTGCTCTGCATCACAGTAGCTGCTCATAATGTTGCACCAGAGAGGCACTTTGTCGAATTTGGGTTCGTCTCTGATGAAAGACTTGGACGGGAAAAGAGCTTATACTTTCACATTCTGTCACATATATGGTATCTGTAGTGTGCTGTGGGTGTATTACAGTGCAGCCAACACTGTTTAATATTAATTTAAGGAGACATATTATCCTCATTTTCGGGTTCATGATATTATTTTGGGTTACTATTAGAATAAGTTTACATGCTTTTGTGCTCAAAAAACACATCGGTTTTCTCATTCTGTCAAGTGCTGCGGCACTGAATTCCCCCTCTGTCTGAAACGTCCTTATTTAGCTCCTGTCTCTTTAAGGCCCCCCTCCTGAATACCCGGTCTCATCTGATTGGTCAGCTTACACGTGCCTGACCCAGCATCGCTTACAACAACAAAGCAGCTGTGCTTAATCAATTCTTATTTGCAAAACTGGCTGATAGGCATTAATTATGCAAATGTGTGACATGGTGATGTGGTGTGATGTCACAAAGTCACGGCGGGACAACTGACTAGCCATTTCAGGGGCAGTGTTTTCCGTGGGAGAGAGGAGCTTCTGTTGGTGCTCACTTTGACCTTTTTAACTTCTACATGACTTCTAACGTGAACAAGAACATGTATAAAACACTGAAGAGAAGGGGGGAAAAAAAGCATAATAGGTCTCCTTTAACTGGTTATAGCACACTAAATGTGAATAATGTCCATGTTTTACATTCATCACGTCTATCGCTCACCTTCCAGAGTTTATGGCAGAACGTAATGTAAATTGCAAGAGGAATCGCAGCGCTTAGGCACTTAGACAACTTTTCTTCCTTGATTTTAGTTTTCTGGATGAATGTTTGATGATGCATTACTTGCAAGTTTAGGAGACCACTTAAATTAAAAGCACGCAAATGCAGCCAAACTAGTGGGGCAGTAAGGATGAGACTGAATGACTTTATTCTAGACAGTACAGTATTGAAAGCTTTTAAGACAGGTGAGGTTTAGGGCGACTGCAGCTTCGTGCAGTGGCAAATTAGAGCAATCCGCCCTGTGTGTGATATCTGAATCCTGAAACCATCATTTAAAAAATAGCAGGAGAGGGGTCTCTAAAATCTCTCACCTTGGAGGCCCTTTAAATGAGTTTCAGTCAGGCGTACTTCAGAGTTAGTCTGAATTCCTCTGAGTGCATATTTGCATAAATAGAATCAGAATAAGGCACCAGATGCCCAAGAAAAGATGATGTCTATGCTGGGCTAAGCTAATTGGTGAAGGATGGAACTCTTGTCCTAGATAGGCCTTCGATTGTTTCCAAATTCATGCTATAATCTACTTTCGAAAGACAAAAACAGTGGTCCCAGGGGTGGCAGGTAGTTTGTGGGACACACAATGCAGAACAGCTCCCTTCTCATAAGATTAGGGCAGCAATTAATTGTCTGTTTGCCAAACCCCTCCCCGAAATAGATGGTGCAAAATTATAATTTAGCAACCAAGCTTTAGATTTGTCCACAGTGGTGTGGACAGGGATGTGTTTAGAGGGATACTTGGCATTCAAAGAGTTTGTTGGTGGTTGACACCCACAAACAAATAAGAAAAGGTGTAAGGAATGGATTAAACAGTGTTCATCTGCTCTAATGCCAGCAGCAATCGTTAGCATGTCTCTCTAACTAGCTTATTACCCACAGTAGTAATCGAGTGTTGCTCCTGAGGCCAAGGAGAGCCTTATTGAATAACTGCTTAAGCTTGTGTAGTTACAGGTTATGTTGAAACAAAAAAACCCTGTTCACATTAAGCACATCCACTCTGCAGTATTTCAGAGTTGAGGGTAATATTAGCAGCGCTGTCCTGCTCTTTATTGGATTCAGGGAAGTTTAAACTCCAGTGAACCCAGATAACATTATGTTTGCAAAACACATCATCAACATTGAGCTTTTTCTCCTGCAAGGTAAAAAGTGCAAGCATATTTCCTGAAAAGGAAGGCGAAGCTAAGCAGCCAGACAGTCTTACAGTTTTCCTTATAATTATCATAGTGTCAGGATTAACTAGCTCACTGCTTCTTTATTTCCATGTCTTCTCCATGGTTCATCAACTGGTGAGGATGCTGACTTTTTGTCAAGCAAACGCAACTTCAGCCTCTGCCTTTTAGAACAATTGCTACTGAATGATCAGATTTTTTTTAGGAAATACTACGACCCTCTTGCTCCTCCACTACAATCCAATGGAGAGGTGGGACAATTTGCTAACAAGGGCCCCCTTGTGAGCTTCCCCCCCACATCGCACCTCGAATCGCCTACTTAGCACAATAAGTATGTATTGTATGTATTGTAGCGATCAAATAGGGGGGTCATGATTCTTCAAATCCACAATGCAGTACAACTTTTTGATTTTAAGGCCATAATTCGATTCAAATTTAGACTTAGGAAAATTCAGCACTGACATGCCTCGGCATCTGTTACATTTTGGAATCCTTTTACAACAACAGCTTGACTTTATCATGGTTGCTTTTTGCAGGCTGGGGTTAGGCAAGTTCAAATTATATTTACAAAAACAAATGATTCCAGAGGTCAACAAAAATACCACCATTCTGGTTTTTCAACAATAAAAAACAGATAGAAATTCAGTTTGTTGTGAAGTTTCGTTTCTCAAGTCTGTCCGGAGTAAACCCTCTTCTCAAAGAAATCAATAAAGGATCCCTGTAACATCTCCGACGCTGTCGGAGTTACTTCTGTGCCAGTCAGTTGATTGTCTTTGTGCACATAGGTGTGTGTGGAAGTTCATCTGCAGGTTAGCTAGCTGTGTCGTGTTGTTTTTTTTGTTTGTTGGTGGTGAGGAGTGGGGTGGTCATCACTGATCCTGCCTTTAAATTCCATGATTGAAAGTGAAAGGGCACTTCAACTGACATTTGATTTATAACCATATGATACCTCTGCCATTACTTGCATATTCAAGACCATTGTTATAAGATTGCCCTTTTAACATGACTCAGCTTTAGACAGTCAATTTGAGCCTATGTTTTCAACTCTGTCTGCCTCTCTCTAAAATCAAGACCCATTATTTCAAATAGTAGCCCACTCAGATTTCGAGTGGTAAATCTGCCACAATTACCATTTTAAAATGTACTGTGCAACAGTGACAAAGGGAGGGGGTAAACAATTGCAATTGCAGGTTAGAATGAAATTTCTAACCTTTGTGTTTCTTTGTGTTTTTCCAACAGACACTTCTTGTTCAAGCAGGGCTCTGGTTCATCGGCTCTACTGTCAGGAGCCGGGCAGGGTTACCCCCTGACGTCTGGAACTGTGTACTCGCCTCCACCCCGGCCTCTTCCTCGCAGCAGCGTGACCAGACCACTGTTTACCTTCAACAAGCCTCACCGCTGCTGCAACTGGAAGTGTACAGCCCTGTCTGCGTCGCTCCTCACCCTCACCCTGGCCCTGTTGCTCACATACGTCATCGGTGAGTTTCAGCACACATCAGTCATCGTGCGCCCATGTCTGTCCTGTCCAGCTGCACAAGAAGATTTGCTTTTGTTTGTTTTGATTATATTTCAAGATTCAACATTTTCAAAACAGATCGCTGGAGGGGCCAGGAAATTGGGAGGCTTGTCAAGAGGCTGCCTAATTAATTCAAAAAAGAATCAATAAAGAATACAGAAACAAACCCGACAGTGGTTGGAGTACACACAAAATGTTGCAGGCATCAAAGGGTAAAAAAATACAGGAACAAAAAAAAGAAAAAGAAGCGGAGGAGAAGATCGATAAGAATCAAAGCAGGACTGCTGAAAATTTTGCACTCTTACTTTGAAGGAGCTGGCTTTAAAAACAGCAGGTAGTGTATTTCAAACGTGACCCTCTGTAGGATGTTCT
Source organism: Pagrus major (assembly GCF_040436345.1). Classification (NCBI taxonomy): domain Eukaryota; kingdom Metazoa; phylum Chordata; class Actinopteri; order Spariformes; family Sparidae; genus Pagrus; species Pagrus major. The sequence continues at coordinate 18,955,092 of NC_133232.1, read as the reverse complement.
AAATTGTAAATTAGCTGTGCGGACCAACGCACACAAAACTGGTAATTATTCTGTGATGAATACACACATTAGGCACTAACTTATTCACTGTTTTTCTGACTCTTTCTCTCACACACACAGCCACACATACACTCACACCTTATTACTTCTCTGACTTTTTCTAGACTTGTTTTTATGATATGAATCAATCCAGGTTTGTTTTAGCTGACGACCTTATTGTCTGTGCCTTTTTTCCAATGTTTTATATATTTTTATTTGTTCATTTATTATTTATTTGTTTTCAGGTGAGATCTTATTACTTAACCCCCTCGTTTCTTTTCTTTTTTTTTCATCTCACTTGTCTCAGCATGTGCCTGTGCTTGAGTGAATCTGAATACTTCCACCACCACTCATATAACTGCAGATAAATGCAGCATATGTCTGAGGCCCTCATCAACACAGATTGACCCCAGACTTTATGATTGATACTAATTTTGAAATAATTAGTAAGTCCCTGTTGCTGTTTTTAAGTCTGGCAGATAATCAGCAGAGTTTGTCAAAGTCACATACCAAATTTATTCATCGATCCCCATCCGATTGCACCAACTCCCCGTTCATGCTCAACCTTGGCCCGGCTCTCCACCTCAGCACATCGTCTCCCCTCCACCCCTCCCCGAGTGCAGATATCGCAACCCTCCACCCAGCCGGTTCATTTCCCTCCTGTGGTGGTGCTCAAGGTCACGCCGGAGCAAGCGGGGGTTCGCATTAATCACACACACACATACATACACACACACACACACACACACACACACACACACACACACACACACACATCACAGACAGACATCACACACACACTGGTGAATCCATGCAGATTAATCCCCAGGCTGAACCATGCTATTCCATTAATGTCCCGGCCCCGGTAATTAGTGCATTAGTGAGGAGTGTGAGTGATGACTTGGAGACGACATCACCTTTTAATTGGTGTCATGCTCCACTCCTGCTTGGCAATGATCGATCTCAATGTTGACATCACCATGGCAACGGCGCAAAGACGTACGTGATGTAAGCACAGATGATATGTTAGCCTGTAAATCAAAGATATTCAAATAGGAAGATTAAAGTGGTCATGGGCTTAATGTCTTTGTCTAGGGGGAGAGGTTGAGACACAGGCCACCAGATGATTAGGTTCTCTCATTACATAATGCTTCAGTAATTTTAATGAATTAATTAACAGTCACTGACAGGAAGAGGAAAAAAGTCACCCCCCATTAATTTTTTTCATGCTTTTTCATCTTCACAGAATAATAGCCATGTTGACTTTTGCTGTATTTATTGATTTTGAGTTGGGCTCTCATTAATTCAGGTTCTTATTGAAGATTCATTCTTATTATCATAAATATTAGAATAAGAAACAGAATAAATGATATGCACTGTTTAAAATATGTTAATGAGTTATGTTTTATTCCAAATTTAATCAGCTCCTGCAGGCTATTGTACTGAACTAAGCTGGGCAGTTGTTATGTTGTGCATATTTATTTATATTTATTTTTCATGCTGATAAGATGCAAGTAGAGCTGGAACCATTAGTCAATTAGTTGATGAGACAGCCAAGAGAAAATTTTAATTTTCAAGCAGAAGTGCCAAATATTCCTTTGTTTCCTGCCTCTCAGTTTTGAGAATTTGTGACCTCTCTTTGTCATATGTGGTATGTGTCAAGGTTAACTCAAAATGGGATCCAAACGCAAGAAACGAGGAGGCAGGCAGGTGAACGAACAAAAGGCGAGCTTAATAACAAAGCTGGCATCCAAACATCAAATCCAAAAATCCAAAACACGATTGTGAAAGGGAGTCGACAAAAGGCTGGCAACAGAATGAAACAAAAACAGAGGAAGCAGGCAAATCCAAGAATCAAGAAGTCCAAAAATTACAAAAACTAAAAGAGGCACGAACCAAAGAAGCACCGGTAACAAGAACTGACAAAGAGTAAGTGAGAAACACAAGCTTCAGTAGACAGCGACTAATTAACACATAAACACAGGTGAACTGGAAAAAGGACAAAGGGAGGAGGTGAAAAGCAAAACATGACACATGAGGAGAGAACTACTGTACAAAATCAAACAGGAACTAACTAAACCAAAAACTCAAACCATGACTGTAGGGTGTTAGAAATCTTTAGGTTTTGGGTTTTAGAAAAACTATTTTCTGGCATTTTATAAAATTAAATCAAATACATTTCATTTATATAGCCTAAAATCACAATCACATTGCCTCAGTGGGCTTTATAGTCTGTACAGTGAACGACATCCTCTTTTCTTATAGAATCGAGTCAGGAAAAACTTCCCAGAATAGACCAAAAAAATGATTGGAATAATTAAGGTAATTACAGAAACACGAATGCCAGTATTTTGTGTATTATCAGCATGATACTGCAGATACTGCTAACTGAATCAAGACATTTGCAACATTTAAAAAAATATGACATATTCCTTTACAGTCGTGCCAAGCTGGAGTCCAACATTTCAGGACGCTGGAGACGCTTCCCCCTCAAAATCATCTTACCGCAGCTGTTACATTTGGCCCGAATCTTCATGTTTTCTCATGATGCTCAGCCAAACTTTACACTGCTCACCACAGTCATCCGTGGTTCAGCATGAAACTGAGCTGATATCTGATCTCACATGCTAAGTGAAGGGAGGCACAGAGTGACCGGTGGTGTAACAGCGAGTACCTTAGTTGCAGCAGATCTTGAACACTTGATGTAGCTCTTAATAATTCACCATCTGACATTGATGATTTGTCACCAATCCTCGCTTTGACAGTTTGGAATCCTAATACCCACCTCAAATTATTACTGCCTGTCCTTAAAGCTCTTTGTGCAAATGATGTGACTTGTTTATTAATTTGGGGAAAAGTAACCCAGCAAATAACGAGGCAATAATACTATGTCTCAAATTAAGGTTTCCAATTAGCTCAACAATAGGACGATGCATGATTGCAGAGATAATGCTGTGCCTGAGTGATTGCAGCGAATGCCCCCTGTTGTGATTAGCTAAGGCAGTCCTCGTCTCTTTCTTTACTGCCCTCTTTCCTCTCCTCCCATACCCCCTGGTGTTGCAGGGGCTGTGAATAGCTTTGTTAATTTGTTTATCTCCCAACGTACCCCTCCCTCCTGCAGTCGTAGCTTGTTATTAAGCACAACACGGCCATCAGATATGAGGAGCAAGGCATTATGATAGCGAATGGGGCATTTAAGGAGAGATAGAGGACAGATTAAGATTGCATCTGTAATCTTGAAGAATATTGCTGCTGACAACACTACCAGTAACTCATTTTCTATTCTAAGCCTCATTTAAGTTCTGCCTCCATAAAAAACCTACCTACTATTGCTCCATCGCGCTGTCAAAAAAAAAAGAAAAGCTAATTAGAGTATTTTCTGCATTAATGAATGTCTTGCTGATTTAAACATTTACAATCCTCAGTTGTTGAACCAAATATGTGGAGAGGGTGTTATGTGTCAGTTATGAAAGATAATCATCTCTATGGCAACAGGGAGAAGCTTCTGACGTACGTAAATGACATGAACAAGTCAGCAGCACCCTGCAATCAAATAATCACCTCCACATTTCAGTCACAGCGACATAGACAGCGGAGATCTTCTTTATAGCTCTGTTGTGTGATACGTGCTGCTTCAGGGGACCTGCTGGTTCCATAAAGAACCAAATGACTCGTTAGCGGCTTTAAGTTCATTACTTTCACGCTATTTCTTTCGGTAAATCTACTCGCACAGTTTGATGGCAATTCAAAGCATCTGCCTTAAAACTAGGGCATTACTCACAGAGGTCGAACTCAGTACACTCTCCAAATGAACCCATGAGAAAAAAAAAAAAGATCATGTGATTGTGTGTCTGTGATTATTTCAATAAATCCGCAGATTATTTTCTTGATTTGGTTTCCCAAAGCCGAAGGGGGTGCCCTCTAATGTCTAGATTTGTTCCAGCCATCAGTCCAAAACCCAGTTAAGAATTTAAGTTAAGAAAGCAAGAGAAAGCAGCACATCCATTTTGGAAACTGGATCAGCAAATGTTTGGTATTGTTGCTTGAAAATGACACCATAGTCGACTCACTAATCGATTGACTAATTGTTTAATTTTGTTTAACCGTGATGTGAGTATATTTATTACGCAAAAATGTCACACATTTTCTTCTTTCACATTCTTAAAGGTGCTAATTTATTGTTTTATGTCATTTTAAATTGAACATCTTTCGGATTTGCTCTGTTGGTCGCACAAAACAAGCAAATTTGAAGATGTCACCTTGGGCTCTGGCAGGCATTTTTCACACTGTAGACATTGCAGCTCTACTTACCAAATAACAAATGATGTGCTTGGTGGCTAGAACTCAGTAAGAGGCCTTAAGTCGCTCCCTCTTGATCTGGATTTCTCCTCCAAACGTCCTAGCAGGCCCTGTCTGTCTCAGCACTAGGCTGATTATAGCTTATCGTGAATTAAGTGCTTGTTCTATTCTATGTTGTTGACCACCCTGGATACCAAGTAAAAAAATTACAACTGGGAGCTGAGTAAGACATTATGCCAACCATTCCCAATCATGCCAGGGAGATATCACACACATAATTTGGAACATTATTATTAGAAAGGATTCCTTAGTTTTTGTTTTTGTTTTGTTTATCCATTTTAGCCCTGCATTTCCTGCCAGAAACTTAAAAAAACAGGAACACTAAAAGACACACAGACCTCGTCTTATTCTCTCCTCATAGACAATAAACCACAATATGCAGACAGAAATGCAACAACGGAAATGCTAAAGCTAACACTAACAGATATGATCATATAAGCGACCTACTGCTGCTGTAACCAATTTTTTTGTAAGAGTCACAATGTGTGACCACAGATGCCGAAAACACAACCCGATGGGAAACGTAATCATTTCGTCACTCTTTCAGCTGCTGCATCTGCCATCACATACTGGCGGTCTCAGAAGAGGTTATGGTGTAAACACTGGCAATCCCATGTTTGCTACAGCCTGCTGTCACTATTGTTGTTAATGTGATCCAAACAGAGTGCACCTATTGGCAGGGGTGGACTAGGAGTGGTTATTTTTGCGACATCCTAAAATTGATAATCCTATTCATACTGAAGATCCCCTTAATCCTAAAGACATTCTCAAATGAATACAATGATGCTGTCCTATCATGTACTAAACAAGCATGATCCGACTGCAGAGGTACTCAGTATAGATCTACAACATACAACATTTAATGTAGAACCGGTAGAACTGGTTGCTGGTCTTCTAATGACAGGTGATTCTGAACGTCTGGCGTCTGAACGTTTGGCTTCATGCGGCTGTGAGGTGTTGATGAACGGGGCTCCTCCTCCGATATCCAGATTTTTTAAAGCAGCTGTAAGCGCTATTTTCTTAGTAATGCTGCATTCCAGAGAGGGAGCCGTCTTGGAAAAAGAAAGGAGTCGTGCAAGTGTGGTGACGTAGAGAGGAGGCATGTAAATAAGCATTAGCATTAGCATGTAAACACAGAGGAGAAAAGGGAAACAAAGATGAATGGAACTGCATTTCTGTCAAGGCAAGGGTGAGTTGCTAGCTACATACTGTAGTATTTTAGTCTGCTTTAAGCTAGCACTGCTGCTCAACAGTTCCAGTGTGTGCGTTTTGCTGACTGTGGAAATCTGCCTGAATCAATTAGCAACAATTTACAACAATTAGCTTTAATTATTTGTAAATATAGCTGAGAAAGCACTTCAGTTTTTAGCTTGTGGCAGTGAAGGAGGAAATCAGTTGTGACCGGTGATTGGCGGATCATCACACTGGCTCCCACAAATGCAGATATAATGCAGAGACATATTGACGGTCGGTTGACTGAGCCTGCAGCTCCCAACTTGCATAACTAGCAGCTGTTACAGTATGTGAATTGGGGCTGTAGCTGATGAAAGCACCTGAAGAAAAAGTAGCTGATGCCTGCTCAAAAAGTTGCTACATCTGTTGCTAAGGCTGGTTGAAAGGGGCTCTGAAAGAGTGCTCCATCTATTGACAAAGCTGCTAAGTGGTAAAGTCAGGAGAAGAGTGGAGAAGGGTAGAGTTGAGGACGGATGTTTATACACAAAGTGTATAGTGTGAAAAAGTTTGATACAGCAGCAGGTGCTCTACAATTTGATAAAGTCTGAATCTTTCGTTGTGAGCTCATGAAAGATGCAGACTCATGGCTCCCAAAGGTTAAATAACATGTGTGACTGTTCAGACAAGGTAGTTGACCTTTTATGAGGTAATACAATAAGGCAACACCGTCTTCTGTCATCCTGTCTATAGCTGAGTAACTGTCGAAAGTTTTTCAAAAGATTTAGACCTGGAATCAAAATCACTCAATAGAATCCTTCAATTATTATTATTATTATTATTATTATTGTTATTATTATTATTATTATTATTATGTAGCTGCTTCAGTGTCAGGGTATTGTTCATGCTGGCTCATTGTCACTCTGTCATGGCTTACTGTGACACTTGAATAGAGCTGAGCCATTGTTATTGTTAATAGTAACACCTGTGCCTTTCCTACAATAACAAGTCAAAATGTCTGCTTCGAACAAGGCCTATTGTCTTGGTGATGAACGAACAAAGGCGACACATCACTTATCAGATTCAGATGATGTGTCCTATTGACAATGTGGCCACAGATTCAGTGTCCTTGCTCAACACATTGGAAATAATATTCTGGGCTATTTTGGGTCCCTAATATTGCTTTTGCGTATACCGTGTTTGCGGTTCAGGAGGGAACTGTGGTCTCAGTAGGAGAGGTCTATTGCAGTTGATGTAAACTTATGTGACAGTATTGTGTGTGTGTGTGTGTGTGTGTGTGTGTGTGTGTGTGTGTGTGTGTGTGTGTGTCTGTGTCTGTGTGTGTGTGCTTGTCTACTCTTTCTGGAAAAACTGGGACTTTTTTTATTGATAAAAATACCCCATTTATGGGTAATGTAGCAAATTAAAGGTGTTAAACTGTTACCATAGCATCCATGTCACAACAGTGCTGTTGACCTCACCCCACAAGTTGCTGTCAGTTTGTTGCGCTACCTAACTTTGCTAAAGCTACTTTACTTTTATTCTGCATTATTTTATTTTTAATGATTGTCTACATGAAAATGTTAGCAGTATGATCTTTAAACACATGAAAAATCAAAGCATTACCATAAAGCAGTGATGCTCATTGACTTGCAGTATTTTCCACAGTATTGTTATACGGAATAGCTTCCACAATATAAATGGTCTGGTTTAATCCTGCAGACTGTAGACAAATGTCTGGCAGTACATATTATTATATTTCTCACCCATACTGTCAGGAAAGATAGCCTACTCGGCTCTATCTATCGTCTGCACCAGTGCTCCTTATTCCCATTGAGGTAACAGTTACCAGTATATCTGAAATAGTGCATTAGTGTTTCGTATTTTATAAAGCGCATCATAAGTTTGAGATTCAGTCTTAACGTGCAAAGTAATTAAGTGAATGTCCCAACAGAAAGATAACGTGTACGACTCCCTCGCCGAATATTTCAATGAACCAATGAAAAGGACAAAGAATCAAAAGGTTAGTCTGAGTCTAAACTGGAAAAGCTCAAATAGGCTTATTCACTCTGCTGAAGATTTGCTACTTTTATTCACTCTGAACTATGTCTCATATGCAATCAGACAGCACAATCTGAAGGCTGTCGCACACATCCTGTACTTTCATATGGTTGTACTGAGGAGGATAAAAATGCTTCACAAAGTTTTGAACACTAAGTAATAAAAGTTCCTGAAGCTGGATGTAGGCAGTGTAGAGCATGAGTCCAGACAATATGAGGAAGACTCATATGATGAGCTATATTAAATGCAGCGAATTCATTAGCTTGTATCAACTTTGTATTGTAGTAATAACCTCACTGGCATGAAAAGTCTGTAAAGTGGGGAGGGCAGTCTGTTCTGATAGCAGGTGTCGGGCAGGAGGCCAGAGATTGTGTACAGAGGTAAAGTCAGAGGGGTCAGCTGAGTCCGGTGACGGCTGTCGGGATGAAGCTGTTGAGGTGTTCAGTCGGCCAGGCCCTAATGAAATGTTACCTTCTCCCAGAGGAAAGTTTTTGAACAGGTGGTCGCCTGTTTGTCCGGGGCAGCGGTGATCCTCTTCATTGTGCAGCTCTGTCAAGGAGGGCAACTGGCAACCAATTATCTGCTCAGCAATGCTGAGTGGGTAAGATTGGCCTGCTACAGCTTGTTTCCAGTAGGGCCTGGAAACAAGAAGCCTTTCTATTAGGAGTGTACTGGCTCAGCAGAGTTAAGTTGGACACAAAAAAACTGTCACACACAGTGACTCAATCACAGTATACAGCAATTCTGCAGTGCTATTGGCTTTATTGTCTTTGTCTCAACAGATGTTTGAAATCTGCTCCATAATTATAGCTCACACTGAGAGGGCTTTTATCTTTCAGTCACTATGTTTGCCTGCATTTGTGCCTATATTTGAGTGTATGTGCATATATATATATACTGTATGTAGAGTATACTTGGGGCTCATTTTCAATTTCTAGATTAAAAAAAAAAGAAAGAAAATCCGGTTAATAGGTTTATTTCACTGTTACACCAGAATCTAAAGGTGCAATATGTATATCGCCATGTAATATCACCAAATTAAGCGCTGACTGCTGCTAACTGTAGCTACTGTTAGCTAGTTAGCTCAGTTAGCCATGCAGGTAGTGGTATGGACTGGGAGCTGGGAGTGGTAGTATGAAAAAGGACAGGCTGTGGCTAGCTGGTTAGCATGCTTACTTCAGTAGATATCTCTCTAACATGATACATCACTGTCTTTGACATAACGTCAAAGCTTTTACTTATTAGCATTCTGTTAATAATTTAAAGCACAGCAAATTGCGAGTAAAAAAACCCACATATTTTTTTTGAACCATTAGTTCAGTTTTTAAAAACATGCATTTTGTATTATTTTATTTATTTATTTTATCTATTAAAATTAAATCACTCTGGTGCGTTTCCTCTTCTTTTTTTCGCTTCACTTTTTACAATCAAACTTGGGAAAAAACAACAACAATGAGCCTTACATACATGTGCAGCTGAGCTCGAATATATGTGCGCGCAGGCGTGTGCATGTATGTGGGACTGTGTGTGTGCCCGTCTGTGTGTGTGTGTGTGTGTGTGTGCTCCTCACCCACAGCTTCTTTCATCCAGCTGCTTCATGCCTCATTGGGGTCTGTATTGATTGGTCCAGTTTCTCTTTGTTTTCAGTCCTCTATTTTGGTCGTCTGATGCAGACTCTAAGAAACCCGCTGGCCTTTGCTAAAACTGCCCTAACAGCTCCAGAAGCCTTTGGTAAAATTGCTTTAAATGGCTAGACACACTCTGGTCAGAAGGCTCTGAATGGCGAGAGAGCCCTTTGGTAAAATGTCTCCAGAAGGTCAGAGAGGCTGCAATGAAGCCGCCTCAATAGCTCCAATAGTTCACCGAGCAAGTACATGCACACACACACGCGCGTGCACGGCAACTCACACCCTCTTTTTTTTCCCTCTTCGTCATCCTCTCTGTGACACTCACGCACACAAATGCCGTCACACACCCACGCACAAACACACAGGGACTGAGCTGTGTGCGACTGCGAGCGGCAGGTTTGTGTCGCTGTTTGTCTGCAGTGTTTCAGCTCTCAGTAGTGGTTGATGGTGGCTGCCAGAGGGGAATGTAACATGGCGCCGATCCCCTCCTCATTTAACACTATTCTGTCTGTTGCAACATGACTCAGCTTTCAGAAAAGACCACATCAGTAAGACAGCGAGTGGGAGACAGACAGGGAGAATGGGGGACTCTGACAGAAAGGGAGAGGGGGCGTGATTAGAAATGAAAGAACAACAGAGAAATGCGTGAAGCGGAGAGCTGTGATCTGTTGGACTTGGTGTACTGTCGCTACCGTGACTAACTAGATGACAGTGACAGCGAGTTTTACTGGTAAATAAACACCAGGATATACGGCAAATCTCACCATTTGGAGATGTGAGAAGTGTGTCTCCCACCTCCGCTCTTCCTTTATCCCTCTTCCCATCATTTTATCCCTTTTATCCAAACAGGACTTCCCATTCCAGATTAGCAAGGTCACACTGATGATGACTGCTGAGGTTTATACCAGTGAAGACATTCTGCTCTTACTCACACACACTCATGCGCACAAGCAAATGTTAGCAGACAAACACTCACACACGCAAACATACACACTTAAACGGTCATGACAGTGGTATTAGTAGCTTTCAAGGGGTTGGTGGAGGGGAGTAAGAAAAACACTTTAGCACCTCTTGTCTGTCAGAGTGGAGCGAGGGGCCGAAAGGCGGGAGGGCAGGCGGACCCCCAGGCTCTCAGTCTCTACTCTAACGTTGACTTAGACACAGATGGCTCTGAAGTCCCTCTCCTTCACTCTCCTTCACACTTGTTTTCCCCATTTGTCTCTTTCCGTCTTTCTGACGCCTCTCTCCCCCTCTGCCTGTGTCTTTTATCCCCCTCCTCCCCTTCTTTCTCTCCCTGCCTTTCTTTCTGCCATCCCTCAGAAGTTGTGGCTTAGCTAGAGGCTGACACAGCCATGCAGAACTCGGATGAGAAATTGCTTTTACTGTACATGCTAAACTACACACTAAATCGAATGACTGATGCTCTTGAAAGTGTTTGCTGCAGGGCAAAGCCAGCTGTAGTCTTTGGTTGTCAGATGGAATATGGTTCGCGGTTAGCTATGTGTATGAGCGAAAAGAGCTTGGCAATAAGGCCTGGGTGTGTTTCCGCTTGTGTGAGAGTATTGATAAATCATTTTTAACTGACTGCAGCGCTACCTTGGCTGTAATGGGTATCGATAAGACAGTATATTCACAGTCAATCTCGCCCATTGTGTCCCGCAGCCCAGCCCAGCACTGTTACAAACAGCAGATAGCCGCATGTAGTGTAACACAGGCATTAAAACAGGAATGCACACACACACACACACACACACACACACACACACACACACACACACACACACACACACAATTTTCTTTCTCTATCTCCTACTCTTTCTCCCACCACAAGTGTGAAATCTAATCATCACTGGAGCCCACAATCATTTCTATCTAATCTGGAGACACACACATGCCTGACAACAACAATAGCAGCAACTGCAAGCTCGCATTATCTCTGCTTCTTCCAGCTCCAATAGTCTGCCTTTTAAAACCTGCCTATCCGGAGAGAATGGTGGAGAGAATTTAGTGGCTCAGGGTCGCCATTTACTCCAATCACAGTAAAGATATGCCGCCCGTGCGTCTTTGCATTTCCAGTTATTAATGGAGCGTTTTTTTTTTTTTGTCACAGCAGCCTCGCTAACTTTAGCCACAAGTTTCCACCAGCTTGGATTGTTCTGTTCTCTTTATTTATCTCTGTGGTAGCTTAAGTACACCTGAAAAAGCCACATCAAACACCTCTTTCTCTTACTACTGAACTGTCTCAGTCTGTTCGCGCTGTTCCCTCCAGCCTGCCACATCTTCGCACATCTCGACGGGGTAGCCGACAGCGAGGGTACAGCACAGAACCCTCTCACAGCAGTGCCGTCCTATTACCTCTGGCAGTCATCTCACTGTCACACTGATCAATGATTCATGTGTGCGAGGGCCTCTGCCTGTTAGCTCGCTGCACTGCTGCTCGCTGTCGCCACTGTGCTGCTGCCGCCGCTGCCTCTCCCGTTATAATGACTGGACTCACTCAGAGTCTCTCTCTAACGTGTGACGGTTATGTGAGTTTTTACAGGAGTACTAGAGAGAGAAAGAAGGAAAGAGATGGACACTGAGAGCGAGATGGATAGACAGACAGGGGAAAAAGAGAGTGAGAGTGAAGGATCATGCTGAGCACATGCTGCTCACATAACTGACTGCATGCTGTGTCTAAGTGTGTGTCTGTGTGAGTGTGTGTGTGTGTGTGTATTTTGTGTCCACACAAAGGATCAAAAATTTGTCAAATCCTATAAGCAGTACAGTTAAGGAGTGAAGAGAACTGCTGATACCTGAGGCTTTTTTTTTTTTTTTTTTACTTCAGTGCATTCCCATTTGAAATGTTCTTTTAATGATGTTCTAAATGTTGGCTGATATAGAGACACAGAGCACACCGGTGGACGAGTGGTTAAGACACACTATATAACTGAAAAGTCCCCAGTTTAATTTCATCTTTGGACCAATGATGATTTTTCTATTTCAGTTTCCTGTCTGTATCTGTACTGTTAGCTTACCAATACGTATTTAAGATGCAAAATTCTGACTTTAAACTTAGAATCCTGAGAGAAAATTTTTTTTTTTACGTGGCCCTAATCCACTTCTCTTCCGTAGTTATCAGTTATTTAAACCTCAAATCAAAGAGAGCTTTTTCCATCATTTTGGGTATAGCAGATCGTTTTAAATGCAATACATTAACCACGATCCTCAGCTGCCATTGCTATGGGGGAAAAGAAGCTAGTCATTGAAGTTCACAATGTTGCTGCTTTGGGGAATTTCACCCAATATGTGATGGTGCATTTATTTAAAGAAATTTGACTTTTTGGGAAATATGAATATTTGGTGTCTCAACAAGAGTAGGATGAGAAGATTGATACCAATCTCACATCATGTTTGAGTCACTGGCAGGCAGATTGTGTGACCTTTAAATAGAGCCAGGCTGTGGCCATTCCCCGTTTCCAGCCTTTTTGCTAAGCTAAGCTAACTGGCTGCTGGCGGTAGCTTTATAATTACTATACAAACATGCACGCAGTATTGTTCTTCTCCTCTAACTCCTTGCAATAAAGGAAATACTCTATACATAATGCATGAATAAGACATAATTTCCGAATGTCAAACCATTTCTCTAAACAGCTGAATGTGCAGGTTTTTATGAAGCGTAATGCCCGGGACGCACTACCTACCTGAGCAGGGTGTGTGCTTTTCATTTTGGCATCCGTGCGGTCAGAGCAGCATCATCTCGACTTTTTCCCTGTTCCGCTTTGGTTTTTAGCAAAAATAGACAGTAGACATTAACTGTTTTAAGTCATATTATCATCATACCAACATCATTACACCTTTCACTACAGTTTCAATTTCTGTATCTGTAGGATTTGTACCAGACATGCAAAAATATTCAGGTGCATCAGGTGAAGTATTTGTCTGGCAATCTGGTGAAATGAAAATCATGTCATCATTATTACTGATAGCCATTATCAAAGACAAACTCTGTAAATGTAAAACTAGAGAACATGCATTTTGACGTTCTGAGCCATGAGTGCTCAGTAGTCATCACTACCTTATTATGTGAGTGAGATGGCTCTGACCACAGCCATCTTCAAACCTTAACTACCCACCTGTAGAATTGTGTGACTGTATCTGCAAAGTTGAGTTGGTATCACCTTGAAAAAATCTGGAAAAAAACCCAGAAATTCACCTCTGTGGTGGTTCCAGTGTCTTCAGGACCACATTTTGCCATGGTGACACCCACCCACCCACACACACACACACACACACACACTTTCTCTCTCACCAGGTGAAAACAATACCAGCCCTGCTGTCGCAGCTGGTAAACATAGGGCTGGCAGTAGCAACACTGCAGTAGCAAAGCTGTGTGGACCCCACACACACGTGCGAGCTGAAGTAGTTCAACAACACAGCTGTCAGGCAGAGGTAGAGGTAGGCAGTACATACTGTGTGTAAGCCTTTTACAGGCTTGACACACTGGATGCCTGTGCACTGCGTGGCGGCTGCGTTGCTGAGCTGCTGCTGCTCACTCCCGTGTTTGCGTTGACATAGGCTGCGTTGCTGCTGCAGCCCGGCTCCTGTCTGCCCGATCTGTTTACATGGAGTTTGCCTTTGATAATTATCAATGAATATGATGATGTGATTTTCCTTTATCACCTTTGAATAAGTGAGAAAGCCTGAGGGGGAAAGAGAGGGAGGGAGGTAGAGAAAGTGAAAGAAAAGTGAAAGTGAAAGAAAGATGCACAGGAAAGAAACTGCCCCTCACCTTTTGTGTATTCTCTTCATGCCTGTGACATTTTCTACACATACAGACATTAAAACTGCTGGTATGATGTCCATATGACTGTCTACAAGTCATTTTCAGGTCAATTTTTGTGTTGGTGTGTTGTGGTAGAAATAGAGTCCGAATCTCTAGATGATGCGACGCAGCAGCCACGCTTGTCATACACGTGAGAAGTGCGACTCATGCATCCAGTGCGGCCGGTCTAACCTGTTAACATGGACGCCAAAATGAAAAGCGGGTAACGCAAGGCAGCAGCGCTGCACACGTATCCAGTGTGTCCAGCCTGTTAGCCTCTGCTCACCTACAGAAGTGCACACAGCAGTCTTAAATCTTAAATCATAAACTTGGTTGTTTCCTTCTGAAATGCTATTTAGGAGAAAAGCTAGGTTACAAACTGAGCAGAGTGAGTAAATGCTGCACTGTCAGGGGCCCCAGATGGACAGAGGATTCCAGTGTGTAACATTTTAAACAGATATGGTAACTCCCCTAAGGTGGAATTTTTCTGGATTTTGGGGCCTTGTCTCTTTTACTTAAAGCTAATGCTGGACAATGTTTGAATTTAATTCTTCTCGATCTCATCTCAGCATTTGAAACAGTGATCAGTGTATGCAACTTTTTCATTAATAATGGTCATCTGACCTGTTGTGTTCCCCAAGGCTCAATCCTTGTCCCACTGTTGTTATGCAAAAACGTGCTTCCACAATCATCATGCATAAAAACAAAATTCAGTACCATTGTTATGCAGAAGGCATACAAATTTATATCCCATCAAAAACTAGTGAAGAAGGCAATTTTCATCAGTTATTATTGTTCAGATTGTCTGTCAGAAAAAAAATGCTGGATGTCCCAAAATTTCTCCAGCTGAACGAAAACAAATCAAAAAATAATAATCTTTGGTCCTCTGAAGTCTGTCCCATTTTTACAAAAACATTTTGTCTCCCTGTCTAGAACTGTCGAACCTTCAGAAAGAAACCTTGGTGGAATATTTGACACTGATCATTCATTTGAGAAATTAAAAGTTACAAAGGTCGTTCAATCATGGTTTTATCATTATTTCATATTTGGAAAAAATATAGCTTTTGACATTTGGAATGTATTTAATTGTGACGGTAGGGACCCAGGCAGGAAACATGAAGCACTTGGAAATGGAAAAAGAGGGGTATGAAATGAAACAGTAGGGGATGAAAAAAATGTGGTGGGCCATCGGTGTGCAGAAGGTTGTGAAGCATTTATGGCAGCACTTCTCCATTCTAGCATGTAGTGCAGGCACGGCATCACATTTTCTCCTCTGGAAGGATCCTAGAAGGCACCTTATCACATTCTCTTGCGTCATAGAGGCACCCAAGAGGAAACTTTTTCTGTGCCAGTGAGATGCAACTAAGATTGCTAAACCAGGGATGTAGCAGCTGCATTGTATGAATTGCAACCGTTAGGCCACTGAGTCCTCTATATTTCTATTTTTATTGTGGTTTTAATTGATATTTTTTGCACTTGCCTCTGTAATTCGATGCACATTCACTTGCCTTACACAGAATTATACTCAAATAATTACCAACGATTGAGAATCTGTCATGTTGATGCTCTTATTTTCTTCAATGAATGTGGACTAAATAACATATATGAAATGGTGTATAATTGCTAATCAAAATTTGTCCTGAATGTATCAAGCTAATACGTTTCCTGACACCATGCTGAAGCAGTGAGGACGATGCTATAGAGGATATTTAGAGAGCAGAAAGGAGCCTGTTGTTTTGAACAAGGAGAGCCCCTCTTACTTCTGTGTGGGTGGGTGAGACGTATCTTTAAATCAAAGTATGTGCATGTAGAGGCATTTGAAAGTATAAATGTTTAAACTAGGCACAATTTAGGAGAACACAACAGCACTACAACATTTTACATTTAATGAATTTTGTATTAGACATAGCTTAATGAGCTCCTGGACTACAGAGCTGCTGTTGCTATAAACAGGGTTCCTTTCGGTCCTTGCTGAGATTGAGTTGGCTGTGAGCTTCTTCACATCCTCCCTTTTGACTTTAAAATGTTGAAACACAGAATATTTGGACAACTGGTTATTTTGGATACTACTTCTTTCAAATGGAAAGTGCCATCTTATTATGTTGTTTTCCTGTTCACGACTGATGAAATGCCATAATTTATTTTCCCAGTTGACGATATAAACATATAAAGGAGGCATCTACTGTATCTGCTGACTTTTGTGTCTGTTTAATTTTAGCTATACAATGCATTTCTGTGTTTCTGCTTTTACTCTTGATTTCAGCAGGTCAGTGGATTTACATAATATCAAGTTTTAACATTTAAAAAATACATCTTTTAACATTTTCCTTCTGAAAGTTCAAATATTTATCACATTTAGTGAAGTTACTTTGTGCTCTGTGACATTTTCTGGCCTGTTGTCAACATTTAGACAATCTAGCCATTTCTTTTCATGCTGCACACATTAAGATGAATAAAAATAGAAATGATGAACACAGTTTCTGCAGTTAGGCTGTCAAAATGTACAACAGAGCTCCATTGGAAGTTTCCAACGTGTTAATTTGGGCTACAGTCATCATTTTGACACACTTGAACTGTTAGTGTTGAGGCCAGAAACTGGGTGTTTTAACCATTTATCTGTTATTTATCTATTTCGACTGTCCACCCATTACTTTTGATAACGTTTCAAACATTTATTCAATACTTTTAGCTAACAATTTCAGCCGAAATCATACTACTCATCCATTACATTGAGCTAGAAGTTTCAACCATTTATTTATAACGTTTAACATATTTCAACCGTTTTATTCAGTAAGCTAGCCTACTTTAGCTAACTATTTGAAATACTTATCCATTAATTTTAACTTAACATTTCTATTTTACCACAAGCCAATTTAACCATTTGGCCTATCCATTACTTTCAGGTAACTGTTTCAACTATTAATCCGTTGCTTTAAGCTATTCTAACTAGGTGTTTTAGTGATTTGTTTTCTTACTTTTAGCGTTGCTTTTAGGCACTATCTAACAATGTATCCATTACCCATAGCAGCATGTAAGCGTAACATATTATACTTACATGCTGCATATTCTTATACAAGTTATCAGAACCTGACAGGGCAAACCTGCAGGGGGATAGTATACCAGCAAAGAAATAATTGGCTTCTGGGCAATTTATGTCATAAAACAGACTCAATATCTACCTGCTTTTTTTAGAGCATATATGACATATGACAACAATCTTATGACAGCAGCTGTCACAGTTCATCAAAAAGGACCCAAACACAGACACGGAGGCAGGCAGGTTGAACAACAAAAGCAAGTTTTTATAACAACAGCTGAAGTCCAAAACTCAAAAATCCAAAATGCAAGTAACAGCAAGGCAGGCAACAAAAAGTCAGAATCCAGAAACCTAAACAGTGTTACAAAAACAGAGGGAAAACCATAAAGCCATGGGGAACAAATGAGGAACACAGGGAACACACAAGGACTTGAGAACAGACACAGGAACGCAGGAGACGCAGCATGAAAACAGATGAACCAACAAAGAGTAAAGGAAAAACACAGACTTAAATACACAAGAGCTAATGAACAAATGAAACAGGTGTATGGGAGAAAAAAGGGCAGGAAAACAGACAACGTCAGAGAGGGAGGACAAACTGTCAACATATAACAGGAATTTGACAGAACTTAAACCTAGGACCATGACAACAACATGTCTCCAAGACAACTGAGCAAACTTTATCTGACCCTCTTTGCTAGTCAGTGGACCTTGGGTTGGAATCATTTTGTCAAACCATTTCTCCAAGGTCAAGAATGAACCTTCGCACTTAGCAGTAGCTCATCTTTTGTACTGATTCAATCAGTAGAGATTCATGCCCACGATTCAAGTCTTTGAAGGGCCCCACTTGCAGCAAAAGAATGGGACTTGGTTGTATTAGGTGGCCAAAACAACTCCCTCTCTGACTATATCCCCAAATTTAAACCCAAATTTAAGCCCTAGTCCTATTCTTGCCTGTGGCCCCATGAGTACTTAATTAAATACCCAGAATAAACTTGGTCAAGTGAAGAACAAGTCTTAATAGGCTACTGTCATCACTGCTCTTCATAATGCTGTGAGGACACCAGGTACTCAAAAGTACAAGAGTGCAAACTTGCACCCTCCAGCACCGTCCACTCTTCATCATGTTCCCAGGTCCTTATCCCTCGTAGCTTGAGTCCATGTGTTGTATCTGTGTGTGTGTGTGTGTGTGTGTGTGTGGGCCCGCGCTCTCTGACTCTAGATGCTAAGTGTTCAAGCAAAAGGTCAACGAGCATGAAACAAGAGAGCGAGAGAGTCGGAGAGAGAGAGGCTGATGAGCAGGACCAGGAGAAGTAGGGTCTGAGGGTCTTTTGAGGATGGACTGAGTGGCGAAGAGGAGGAGATAGGAGAGCCAGTGAGGACTGTCGCTGCAGAGTCGTTACTGGAGTGGGTAACACTCAGCGAACGGAGGTGTGGGAACAAGGAGAGAAAGAAAAGCAATTCAGATGAGAGGAAGTGAGGAGAGAATGAAGTATGAGAGACTGAATGGTGGAAATGCTAAATGTATCAGTTCGGGAATAACTTGTCATCCCTCAGTGAGCACTCTTACAGACTAATTTATGAAACTATGATAGGTTGTTCCACTCCACTGCGTAATATAATGCAGTACAAACAGTGATGATGCATACAAACTTACATTTGTAGGTGCAACACTATATTTCATGTCTAATTCCAATGGAAGAGAGTTGATAATGGGCTCTAGCTCAAAAGAGATCTCTGCAGGATTGTCTCTAAATGTATCATTGTTAAATAAAATATTATTCTGACTACCATCAGTATGTTTTTCAACCACCCGTCTGCTAAAGATGGAGTACTTACAGTACCAGACAAGCAGAAGGGATTTTGCTGGCAACTAAACCCATGAAATTGAATGTACAAGGCAGATCATTTGGGTTACTGTTTATCGTACTTTTTTATTTTTTGCCAGCATCAGAATGAGCCATCACAACTAATTTCACACTGATGTGTTAATGAGAAAATCCCCCACATTGCATCTTTTAAAATGAAACTGCATTGAAGACAGGGGAAAAAAATTAAAATGAGTGACTCGTACCCACACTGATGTGAAGAATCTGTGCGTGTCCATGTCTGGTCTCGTCACAGGCTGACAGTTCAATTAGTCTGAACTAAATGATGCATGACGTCTCCCTCATGGCCCTAGTAATCGTCAGTGTTCTGCTTTGAAGAGCTCATATTGTGCATGAGTAGATAGCTAAACCAACAGTGGCTAGGGCTAGTCACAAGTTGAAATGTTGGAATGTGTGATTTGCTGATCCCCATAGATGCCAAAGTGGAGCATGGGACCAAATTGGCTTCAACTCTCAGAGCTCATCACGGATTTGCTGTATTTTTCAGAGAAAATAGTTCCTTTTTTCCCTGTGCTTCTGCAACAGAAAGTGACTGCAAATGGCTTTGAACTATCTGGAGTTTTAATTAGGTATTCCTCATCACCTGGGGATCAAGCGTGGGCTAGCGCGTAGGTGTGTGCGTGTGGGTGTGTGCATTCGAGCATACATGAAAGTAGCGGGTGCATTAACGCACTTGTGTGAGTGCGCGCTCTACCTGTGTGCATGTGTTGGTCACGCTGTATAATTGTGGATTTGTTTTTCTAAGCAGCCATTTTGTGCGAGCGTTTGCAGGCGCGTGTCAAGTGCTTTTTCTGGGTGTCGGCAATCAGCAGACAGAAGACAGACAGCGAAGATGTTTGAAGTCGTTAGAAGTTCCTTACCTTGATCTGCATGCAGCAGCCGTCCTCTGACTGCCACCAGCACATAGTAACTTTGTGATTTGAGTCTTTGCTTTTGTTTGATGTTCCGAATGTGTCAGAGGAGAAAAAACCTGCAATGATTTATTTCATTTGCTTTGTTCTTCGTATCAGCAAAGGGACATTACCTTTTTAGATTCTTTTAAAGTGGAAAACTAAAGCAGTTCTTGGAGTACAATCTCACATGAATGGAACCTGATGATTGGTCAGAGCAAGGTGAATGTTTTTACTGAACGCTTTATTGACAGCCTTGCAAGACGCTAATTAATTTCCTTAATGGGCAGGTGTTAGTTGTTTTTATTTAACAGCATGCTGGATTGTTGTCCTAGTAAACAGTTTTATGAGTGGGAGGGGGAATCCAGTATCCTCCCATACCCTTTGTTGTTTAAAAGGCCCATATGGATTGTGAATCGGCAGCAGCTTTCAAAGCATCATTAGTCATGCATAAAAGACTGTGTTAGCGCTTTAATACCAGCCCTGGGCACAGGCTCTGAAGATCTGTCTTAATTGCCCACCTCTGCCACATTCTATGTACTTGTACGCATGTGTACGTGAATATACTGATGTGTGTGTGTGTGTGTGTGTGTGTGTGTGTGTGTGTGTGTGTGTGTGTGTGTGTGTGTGTGTGTGTGTGTGTGTGTGTGTTAGAGCATGTGCATTCTTTGTGTATTTGCTAATTGTCCACTGCCTTGCCGGGCACTAATAAAGACACAAAATGAGTGAGAGCTCTAAGATGGGCATTAAAGAAGACTCAGACACACCCCTCTGCATGCCTTGAATAATGATCTTTTCTCTCTTCTTTTCCTCTCCCTTTGACTGTGTGTGTGCGTGCGCGCGCGTGTGTGTGTGTGTAGCCGTCCACCTGTTAGGTCTGACCTGGCATCTGCGGCACGGCGAGAGCCAGCTGTATGAGAACGGCCTGAGCTCGGCGGACCATCAACAGGAGGACCGCAGCAAAACCAGACCTACCAGCTCCATCCACCTGCTGGACACACTCAACCCTGAAAACACACATGCCGGTGACAGAGGTGAGCTGACACACGCAGCACACACTATAATAACAGATGTTCTGCACTCAGCTAATGACAGGATTTGCCTGTCAGTAACAGCGAAGCAAATGTAGTATGGTAATTTGTTATTTATTGAATATGAAATGTATTGAATGAACGCTGGCTTAAAGCATTTCACTTCAATTTACTTTAACGCTGATTGGCTGCTTGTATTTTGTAGTTCTGTGACATTTAAAAAGCAAAAAAGGTGAAACCAGCAGGGTGTTTCATAAAGCAAGATTAATTATTAAACCAGGCTAATTTCACTAAGACGGGCTTATTTTCAGGAGAGTCTGTTACTTGAAGGCACAGTAAACCCACAGTGATGTCACCCATCGTATCATTGCTACGCCTCTTCCTTGATTGACGGTCGCTGTGGTAGCGACTACGCAAGGTAGCCATGCCCTAAAGCATACCCTGCTTTTTTGTTTATTTACTCTAGATCGGAACATACTTCCCAAAATGAACATCATGCTGTATGGAAGAAGACCTGAAATTAGCAATTGGCAATATAAACTCATTAGGAAATTGTTTGCTGAGGTAAAAAAATCAAGTGAGAAGTAGGGTCATTTTCTCATAAGCTTATTTTTATTTTGAAACCAGTAGAGTTTCTCCCTGCTGGTCATTAGAAAGATGCAGGTTTGCACTTGCACTTCCATGTTGGCTTTCCTTTTCAGACCAGGAATCTCAGTTCCTATTTTATACAGTCATTGTTCTGACCTAAGTTATCTTCAAAACGCATCCCTCCAGAGTATGTTTTCAGGCTAAGCTTTAGGCTTGTTACAGTAAATCTGGCAGACATAAATGTCTGTCTATTTCAATGTTCCTACATGAAGGTTCCTTTTTTTTGCTGCTACATTGAGAACATGACTCACTTTGTAGTGTCAGATTCATCACATTTTGACAATTTATTTTAATGCCGTTTTCAGTCCTAAAGGGGAACTTTACACATGTGTGGGGTAGCACTTCTGCATATGTGTAGTTGTATTTTGTGGCACCAGAATAATTTGTGCGGATTCTGATTGCCTCGAGTGATGCCACTCAAGTCAGGATCATTTGTGTCTGAAGACTACAAGTTTGAAAGTACTACAATCTGAGGATGAGGAGTTAGAAAGAAATGAGCTGATCAGACCTCTGCAGCTCCCTCCTCATCTCTGCTCATATCAATCGCTAGAATAAATGTTAACCAAGAATGTTTCTGCAAAACCACAGATAAAGTGAAACTGAACGTTTCTTTATGTTGCAACTTTACGTTTGTTTAGGTTGAATTTTCTATTTCTCTCTTGTCACAATGCTCTGCCTATAGTCTGTTTAGGTTTAGGCACAAAAAACCCTAGGGTTAGGAAAACATCATGGTTTGTCTTAAATCACCACGATCGCAGTTGGAGATAGTCGGACTTCCTGTAGGAAGTAGCCAGTTTTGGTCGCCACAAAAACAGCAAGAAATGTCTGCAGGTCTCTTTTAAAAAAACACCTGGTTTTGAAGGCAAAAAAGTGGCCGGAAATGTCCCCAGGTGTCCTTAAAAATATACACTGGTGTGACTCAGCTGTTTGGCAGCCTTGTTGGCTGGTGAAACCAAATAGCCAAAACTAGCATAACACACAAATCTCTGTGTGAGCAGTTGCCATTTTGCATCTGACAGTGTTATAGCAGTGCTATATCAGTGGAGTGCTCTTTACAGCATCTGCACAGTGCTCCATTCCATTTCCACGAGCATATGTGTTTGTAAATGCACTGAAATTAGTATAAAGCCAAATAATTTAACTTATTTCCTCTCTGTGAAGTACATTAGTCCTTTTTTGATATGCCAAGCTGTTAAATGGTATTTTGCATGGAATACATATAATTTTCAGTACTTGTTATCCAAACAAAGTTTACATTACTAACGCACATCACAAAGACGTGATGTCTGCGAGCAAAGCACTGAGCTAACAATGGATTTTAGAAGTAATGAGTTCATCTCTAGTCTGACAACATTCTGCTAAAAGTTCTCTTCTTCTTCAATCATAACAGTGCGTGGCAAAGGTCAGCTCAAATACATATATGTTATGACAACTCATGCTATTCTGCGTTCTATAACTTCTTAGAGTATTCATCTCATTGTACTCCTGTTTTTCCGTCTGCACATTTAATGAAATATAAATCCTGCCATCACACTCTTGGCTACAGAATGTAATGGAGGCAGAATTATGAGAATGCTGGTAAGAACAGAAAATCCTCTTGAAATGTAAACACGAACATTTAAACATTATGATTGGAACATGTTGAGGCTGACTATATATCCATTGGCATGAATTCCAATCAGCTTCTATTGCATTAGGACTCTGGCTTGCATACATAACACACTCGGCACAATGAATGTGCCAATACGATAGACAGACATCAGTCCAGAGATCAGACTTGAACTGATTACTCATTTATTAGAAAGGCAAGGTAATTGGTTAATCATGTTCCCTCTTAGCCAGTCCGTGACTGGAATAGCTTCTCTCCACTCGGCCGTCTCTCAACTAGCCAGAGGAATTACTAACACCAATTTAACCCCATGACATGGGACATTAATTGTGAGTGTTCCAGGTCATGAAGTCAGGCGGGACACAGCAACCTTCACGCTTACACTGACTCTGATGGATATTACATTGGATGCTGTCGGAGCCCATGTTCAGCACTTATCCAGAGAATGTGCGAGCCAAACTGCAACCCGCTGCAATTTGGGCAACCTGAGACATCCCTGAAGCAACTATTCTTGATGAATCCTCACATTCTGAGGATTAACACTCTCATCACTAGCTAAATCCTCCGATAGAGCGCGCAGGGGTCATGGAATTCACTTCCGAGTGTTGCGTCACAACAATCTATTGTTTCAATTCCTATTGCTTTATATGCTTGATGAAAGCTGGGGAAATCAAAATGGGCAAAGCT
Organism: Pagrus major; assembly: GCF_040436345.1. Taxonomy (NCBI): domain Eukaryota; kingdom Metazoa; phylum Chordata; class Actinopteri; order Spariformes; family Sparidae; genus Pagrus; species Pagrus major. The sequence goes on along the minus strand of NC_133232.1, from coordinate 18,931,240 downwards.
AAGCCGTTGATGCAGGGGGCTCAGATTAATAAAATTGGCACGGTGGAGGTGGTCCCCGGGCAGAGGAGAGCCAGAGAGATTAGAGATTAGACTGTAATCCAGTGTGGCAGATTATCACGCTCATCCTGCTGTACCCATCACCTCTCACACCAAGAGACCACACAATCCCCTAGATTACACAGCGAAGGATGGTGAGAGGAGGCTGCGGGGAATGGAAATGACAAAAACATGACACGGCAGGGAGAGAGGAGAATGAGAGTGATGGGAGGAGAGAAGAGTGATTGATGGATATGAATCTACGTGAAGGATGTGTGAGATATCCAAAATAATGGTGGCGCAAGCTGAGTAATTGCCGGCATTATAATGCATGCATTTTCATGAGACAGCTTATTAGCAGTTTCCATGGTTTTTGTCTACAAACAAAGAAAACAAGCAGGAAAATGTTCCTTCCTTTATTTTGGAATAAATTAATGTATTGTTGATGCACTGCTCCAAACACGAGTAACAACATAACCGTGGGAGCATGAAGATAGCTGAGGAGAGTGATTGGAGGATAGTTATCAGTTTCTGCTTGTTTTGATATAAACTGATGACACAGTAGGGAGAGATGAAACGAGCTCGGCGAGATGATTGGAAGGTAGTAATCTTTCTGTGTTCTTGTTCGTGTATTTTTAGTGTGCTGTTGTTTTTATGTCAACTTCAATGCCATAAAGATAGGCTCTCCGTTTGATTTGTCGGCTCTACCCCCAAATCAAGATCCGGCGCCGCGAAATTCTAATCTACCTTATGAAGCAGCTTGCAGCGAGGCGCGAGATACTAATTGACATGTTGTGTCATCTGCGTATGGCTAGTGTGTTGTCAAGCTGTGCGTGCTGTGTTTTATGTTCTCCGTGCTATCTCGCCTGCAGTTTCCAGAGATCACCAGGAGCCCTTCTTAGTCCTCCACACATAAAAGCTTCTCTAATTAGTGCTACATTAATTGCCACTCACCCCATGATAATCAACCTCGGGCTGATGTGCATGCGTGAAAGTGCACGCACTAACACTACATCTTTTCCCCTCCCTTTTTTCTTTAGCTATATCTGACATGCACATACAGGCATGCCCACACACACACACACACACACACACACACACACACACACACATACAGAGATTCCTCTGGTGCAGATGAAAGCAGAAGTGCCCAGAGAAGAAATTTTCTGTCAGTGGATTCCCTACCCTTAATGAAGTACATTGAAGTTTGAGAGTAATATTTCAGTCTACGTTGAATGTCGGATATATTAATGATATGAAATGATACAAACTGACATACAGTGGAGCGGCATAATGCCTCATTATAATGCAGAGATGATGAAATGTGGAGTTCGTGGAATGCCATCTGAGCCTATGCAAAGATTGTATTGAGTTAGTGCTGAATTGTTTTCACTATCGGATGGTGTGGTTGGAAATGGTGTGTAGATGGATGGAATGTGACACAGACAGAGAGGAGGGCTCTTAAAGAGCACATCAATATTCTAGACTGTGTGCAGACAGAGTGGAGTGAGGCTGAGCAGTGTGTAACAAAATGTGTGCATATTGCCCGCATGTATGTGGCTGAAAGGGCGATGTGTCTGTGGGAGGGATGAGTGTGTGTGCATGTGTGCAAATGCTGATGGACTGGTCCATGTTACACTGGTCTCATTGATTTTCTCACGCTGGGATACAGTCTCAGGATGTAACACACACGCCCACGTACACACAGACACACACGCGGAGACAGTATAGATCATTTAGTGAACCCCCTGCTTGAGCGCCTCAAGTTGAGAAAGCCTCACAGCGGCAACATGTCAGTCTGTTACTCAGCCCGCATTCAAAACACCTCAGCCAAATATAGCTGAAGAAATTGAACCTAATTTCAAGCTGCAGTCAGTATTTACAGTGTCAATGACACACTTGGGCTGAGGGGTTTGTAGTACTCACGCTTGACATTTGAGGGAAGAAGATTGATGTCTTAGGCTCTGACATTAAAGGCAAAAAAAAGTCAAAGTTGATTCTTATCTTCTTGGTAAACAGACTGGCACTTCCTGTTTGATAAAATAATATACTTTCTCCAAAGGGAGTTTAAAAAAAACAAAAAAAAACAAATCAGGGTAATTGCATCAAAAACACATGATTATAGAAAATAAATCTACTGTTATAGATTGAACTTTCTAACAGCATATACAGCGTTTGATATTAGTAGACCTCGACCGATACCGGATGTAGCGATGCCAATACCGATATAAAGGAGTAAAACAATTCTGATATTCATATATTCGCCAGTATTCTTTTATGCAAAGTATATATTCACATATATATTTATAAACATATATTTTGCAATTATCCCTCACAGATGGTCATCAAGCACTTATGACAAAGATATACTGTATGTAATTGAGGCAGGATCATTTACAGGTTCACAACCATCATATCCAAATTGACATCAGTGCACTGAAACAATGCACTTCACACAGAATTTAATTTTCATACATAATCCCCTGCATCTTTTTCTGCAATAAGATATTTGAAAAAAAAAAAAAAAAGAATACCAAAACCAACATCTGTGATAGGCCAATATCTGTGGATGAATATAGTGGTCGGGTTCTAGAAATGTATTCCACTTTAAAGAAGAACTATGTAAGCTCTTGCAAACTACTACTCCTTGATCCAAAGCTCTGTCTCTGTTCGTTTGTAGGCTGAAACAAAAGTTGCATAGTGCTACAACATTCAAATGATGTCTACACATTGATGTGTCAGTATTAACAATCTGATAATGTAGCATAATATTATGCCTAACAGTTCAAAGTGGCATTACTGTTGGCGGCACTGTTGCAAAAACAACCATTTACTTCGGAGTATCAACTACAGACAGAACGGGACAAACACGAGTTCACTCATCTGCTGTATTTTGTCTCTGTTGGAAACGTGCAGGCAGATAGAAACAGTGGTCGCCTATCAGCCTTCATTTCCCCAGGAGATTACGTGCCTGGTGGCAGACAAAATTGTTTATAGGGAACCAATCTAAACACCAATGGTCATTATTCTATAGCCGTTACATTGTGCAGTCAACATTTTCTTCATAATGATACGTTAAAGAACATTTTTTATAGCGCTGTATTGATGCTTTTACCTAAAGTGATAATTTGGGTCTTTTGATGTGGGGTTGTATGAACGATTGCTCCTAGTCAATGTGTTACCAGCAGTAGGTGACCATCAGCTCTCGCCCTGTGTGGAGAAGCAGTGCTTAGCACTGACAGGGAAGCAGAGCATTGAACCACTAAACTGTCACTGGTTCGAATCCCGGCTCCTCTCAGCTACATGTCGAAGTGTCCTTGAGCAAGATAATGAACCCCAAATTGCTCCTGATGAGCAGTTGGCGCCTTGCATGGCAGCCTCCGCCATCAGTGTATGAATGTGTGTGTGAATGGGTGAATGTGGCAAGTATTGTAAAGCGCTTTGAGCTGTCAGTAGACTGGAAAAGCGCTATAGAAATGCAAGACCATTTAAACAGGATCAAGCAAGATGTATTTTAGCCACCTAAAAGAAGGCACCCCTAAAAATATATATCCATTTTAGGTGTACACTATATTTTGAACATTTTTGGTGCTTTACATTGCCATCACTGAAATCTTGGAGAAAGTATTTCTCTGTTTGTTATTTCCAGTCTTTAGGAGGGGGTTTCAAAACAAATCTAAAGTGTCCCAAGATGATAAAAAGAATAACAAAGAAAAAAACTTATATTTCTGTTAAATATTCATGACTAAGCAACAATTAAGTCAACATAAACTTCTTCGTGAATTGTGACTCTGCTAATTTGCGTCATCAGGACCGCGTCAGTGTGCTTAGATCAGATTTGATTGACTGTGACCAAAAAAACCGACAACTGTCATCACATTCTGATTTAAATGTTTGGATATTGGATTTGTTGGTAAGAAAGGAAGAAAGGAAACTGAAAAAAAAGTAAATACGAAAATCTTTTATATGAAACAACCGAAGCTTTGTTTCAACTTAGGAGACTTAAAACAGATGGACTTAGTCTTAAATTAAAATGAGCAGCATGGATATGTAGTGAGCCGTGGTTTGCTCCTTCTAGGCCTCTGACCTACTAGATTAGTATGAGCTTAGCAGAGGAGGAATAAAAAAAACCACAAGTGCTTTATGATGTTTCAATTTTTACAACACATATTACATGTGTTATGATGTAAGTGCACTCCGAGTGTCATGGAGTGAATGAGTTTGTGAACGGCCAGACTTGCCTGTCACAGACACAGCCTGAGGCCCGATGGTGGAAGGTGAGAACAAGAGAGTAATGAAGGGCCCTAAGGCCAAGAGCATTATCTTCTCCTGACTCTGACTGACACTCATTAGGCGGCACAGTGGAGAGAGGAGGCTGAAAGCTTATTAAGCCAACTGCTCAAAAGGCCCTTAATTGAATCCAAGTAATTATAGAGACCTTGCCCATTGTGATATTTTTATTCATCCTGCGGCAAACTCAATCTCTCTTGCATTTGGAACACTATTAATGTTGTCTGCACCAATGTGTGTGAGATCCACACACAAGGCCTACGCTTCAATATTGACTAAAACTCGCGCGCATACGCTCGCACAGTTCCGGTCCCCCCAGACATGTTCTGTCACCAAGACCCCGACTGCACTTTTAGTCTGTTCTCTGCTTCATTAGTATCTGAGCGATAATAACATTAATTGCAAAGACAGTTTAGTTCCTTTGAAAATAGATTACAGGTGTAATTGTTTTACCTGAATAACCCGTAGGCAAGAGAAATTAATTAGACCTTGTGTCCCAAGTCCTAATGTAGCTCATCTCTTTCGTCGGCCCGCCTGCGCACATACTAGACACACAAAACACTCAGAGACACGTAACACACAGACAGATAAAAGGGCAGGCAAACCCACATTGACTCTGAGAAACACATATGTTATAAGAAAATATGACAATGTGGAGATTGAAACAAGTCCAGTCGCCTACGATAAAGCACTTAGAACAATGTGGAGATGTTAGCTAGTCATAAGGAATGAGATATGTTAAGAGTTCATATCTAAAACCATCCCAATCCAGATCTCCTGTAGCAAAGGAACCTTCCAAGGGCTAATTTAGGAGAACATTGTGCAATGTGTTCATGTGTTAGCATATTGTGGGTGAGTAGTGTCATTAGCACTGTTTTACCATGCCACACTACCAGTATAATTGGCTGAGGCAGCATCATTATTATACAGAACATTATGTTGGTTTTGACCACTAACCCTTCATCATTGCCATCAAGGGCACGTTGTGCTTAATGGCAAACATGAATGCAACACTTTCATTGCCCCTTTAAACAGGCTCAACATTTTGAAATAAACCTTAATACATTTTTTGCTTACAACTTGCTTCAGCTGCCAACTAATGAGGAAAAGCATAAGAGCAGATTTATGCAACGCTATTTATTTTCATCTTTGTTCTCAGTAACCGAAAGCAAGTGTGAATTTCAAGCTGCTTCTTGCTTATTAAAGCTACATGATGGCAAGGTGTGAAGAAATTTTACCTTGCCGCTCGCATATTGGCTTGTTTAAGCTTGTGTTCTTTTTGCCTGCCAAGTAGGAAAATAAAAGGAGGTTTGCTGTTGTGAAATATTTTTCAAAGAATGGTCTCAAGTTTTTTGTGATGAGGTACACGGGGTTACGGAGCGGGTGGAACGCATTGATTGACAGCAGTAATCTGAGCAGCTGTTGAGGCCTGGAGGAGCCCCAGTCACCGTGAGATCCGCCTGGTTTCTGCGGGACTCCCAAAATGCCTCAATCCTCCCCTCTTTTTCCTGGAGCTGCACTATTATCCTCTTCTGCTGAGACAGAAAGAGAAAAGCGATGCAAGGAAGGTTTTTTCTTCTCTCTTGCATCAGCAGCTATAACTTGACACCGGCAAACCGACTCTTTGGACATGGTCCTTCTCCTCCCCCTCCTCTTTTTTTGCTTTCTCCCTTCTACAACTCCCCTCCACTCCTCCCTCCCTCCGTGTCTCACAGCCCACCACCCATCCTCGCGGCTGACCTGAGCGCGGCTTTCTGTCCCAGTGTTGCATCAGACTCTGAGAGGCGCTATACAGTAATTAGCATCAGAAGGACCTGCCTGCTCATCTGCCCGCCAGCCTGCCACTCAGCCTGCACGCCGGCTCGCCTGCGCGCCTGTCTGCCTGCCAGTGCTCTGCCAACTGCCATGCCCTATTCATGTCCTATTCATCTGTTGTTGAATAAAAGGCTGCTTTCCTCGGGACATCCATCCCTCTGCTGGCCTTTATTTTTTTATATATTTATTTATTTATTTTTTGTGGCGAGGCACAGGAGTGAGGATTAGCATTAAAAGGAATAGACTGCTGAGGTAGACTCAGCAGGAATGCATGAATGCATACCTCAGTTCTGCCAAGCTGCTTTTATTCTGTTCGGTAGAGATTTCAGTACAGGGACAATTTATGCTCCATACGGGACACCTGTCTCTTTTTTCCCTTTCATTACAAACCCTTTTTGAACTCTCCTTTTGTTCTCATCCCCCGCTCATGTTTCTCTCCCTTTGTCTTACTTCCTCTCTCTCCCTATCCTCCAGCTCTCTTGTCACAGCTCAGTCAAGTCCAATCAATTATCCAATTAATCAATTTACGTTTTCCAATCCCATAGTCCATAGAAGAAGAAGATAAAGGAGATAGAAGATAAAAAGAGAAATCAAATCCGCTGCCATTTATTAGCATGGTACTTGACATTGTGCCAGAGTTGGTTTTAAGAGTTAGAATTCTCTACAGCCATGCGAGCAGCTCTGTGATGCTACGTCAGCATGCAAACATTCTCACAATGACCATGTATACATGATGCTGTTTTGCAAGTATGTTTACCATGTTCATCACTTAGCTTTTGAGCATGAACATATTTGAATGTATGTGATGAAATATATCTTGAATGTGTGTTATTGATGAAGAAATTAAGAAAGCAACAGAGTATGAGTCAAGCAACTGCTCGTTAGGTAAAAGACTTGATTCTTTCAAAATCAGAAATACTTTATTAGTAGCTCCTTCTAGAATAGAAATGTAACCATAGAAAGATTGAATGAAATATTACTAAAGTAGTAGAATAAATAAGAGTAAATATAAATGAAAAGGACTGTGTCACAGTGTCAATGCTATCATGCTGCTGTATAGCAGATGTAATGATATCCATGTTTACCATCTCAGTTTAATAAGCCAGTGTACCAGGTGGAATCTTGTGATTAATAAAGACGACACAGGCCAAGGTTCTCAGTTGAGTGTATTTACTCAGTAACAGTTTGTTTTCTTCTGAAACATGTATTTTCAGCAGTGAGCGATACAGAAACACACACACACAGCTTAGCATTCTTGGTAAATAGGTATCCTTGATTAATAGCAGCTATTATGCTCAGATGAGGGCTTGAAAATTGTTTCTATGTTTTCATTCTTACTTTATCGAAGGTGATATTTTGTGGTCTCTTTCTTGTGACAGATGTACTTATTGTAAGTCACTTTGGACAGAAGCGTCTGCTAAATGCCCTAAATGTAAATGTAAATGTAGATGTAGTATTTGGCTAACTTAGCTAGCAACATAGCCTACACGTTCGCAGATCAGACAAGATGAATATGCAGATGTACAGTTGTATGAAATTCTTTGTCCATGTCTGAACTCCTCCAGGTACATGGCGTATACATTGTTATATTCTTCAAATTATAAAGAAAAATGAAAACTCTTTAAACAATTTGCACAGTGCTGTAAACATGATTTTGACTACCGCTAAGTTAGACTGGGAAAGACTGTTTGGTGCGTCATTCCCTTAACCTCCTGAGACCCTGCGTCCTCATATGGGGACGTTACATTTTGGGTTTTCTCCGTCTTATACTTCATTCTTCCTTACTTAGACCCGTTGTCCTCTTTTGTAGACACCTGTTTCAGTCATCTAGTTGTGGCAAAAGCACAACACATTAATCGGTGCAAAAACAAGATGGCTGCCATCTTAGCCGAAACCTTCTACAACAAATCACGAGACAAAAGTAGACAAGGTACAAAACCTCATCAAATTTTATGGTTCGAACTTGTTAATTTATGCTAAATAACATTTGTAGATTGATGTCGGATAAAAATTGGATACATTTTAGTAATAGTAACAAGCCAGGATGGATCTAGATAGAAGGTACTCACTTGAGTACATTGGGATTTTTATTATCATTCATGCAAAGTGAAAGTGAAGTGTAGGTAACAGCTTTTTTATTGTTATGTGATACATTTACATGGCATATTTCTCTGTTAAGAGCAGAGAGATTGTTGAATGCATTAGTAGGACTAAACTCTGAGGCGACGGTTTTGTCTGATGATGGTGCTTATGCTCCTGGTGTGGAACAATTAAGTTATCAAGATTATGAATGATAATGAACACCAGTAACAGTTTTATACTTTGTTACACACTGGTAACTTTCAAAAGTAATGTATTCATATGCTTGCAATCCAAACACATCTGTTTTTGCAGCATTTCAGACAGGCCAATAGATGTGACAGATATTCAAAAAGGACATTCCTAGTTTAGAGTATGAAGTAAGGAAAATTCAAATGATGCATTGTTTGCTAATTTTCTTTTTGCACAGCAATTTTCATGGAAATTAACAGTTTAATACTTTGTTGCACATTTATGACTTTTCCCCATATGAGGACATCATTTTTTTCAAAAACTGCTTCCTGCTCAAGGATGATGCTTCGTTTCTGTAATTATCAGGTTCTACTAATCCCAATAAGCTAGGAGAAATTAAATATGCATACTAAACAAGAGCTCAGGTCTCAGGAGATTAAAGGCAACCGCATATGTATTTAAAGTGACAGAACACTAGGCCAACATACACATATCAGGTAAAGTAGCAAGTGGAAGCATTATCAACCATGTGACACTAGCATGCAAATATTTGCTAATTAGCTCTAAACATAATGTACAGTTGAGGCTGATAAGAATGTCAGAATTTGTGCAGGTATTTAGTCATGAAGCAAAGTATTTTAAAAGAAATACAAAAATTGACCTGATAATTGTGCCAAATGAAGAGTTGCTATAGGTCTCCTTCCCAAAATTAATCCAATATATCCCGAGGGGGACATAAATGTGCGTCCCAAATGTTTATGAAAATCCATCCAATTATTGTCATTTGACATTTTCACATCTCACTCAAAGCCGAAAATGTCAACCTCATGTTAGAGCTAGATTAAAAGTCAGGTAAATGACCGAAGTCATTAGGATTCATCCTCTAGGCACCATGAATGTCTGTACAAACCCACTGCAACCCATCCAGTAGTTGTTGAGACCTTTCAGTCTGAAAGTGTTGGACTGACCAACCGATAGAACAGAAGACCAACACTGCCATCTCTAAAGCCACACCACTAGCATGACTCAAGAGGAACAGCATCAGTAGAAACAGGAGCTACTCACAGGCCTGCACTCTCTACCTCCCTATCTGTGTTTGACAGCACATGTGATATATTCAGGCTGGCCTGTGGGTGGGCATGGTGTCGCCATAATGGAGTGGTAAAGCTGCAAGGATTATGGATTGAGAGTGAGCGGCCTCGTCCATGAATCTGCCCCTAACTGTTCTTCTGCCTTTGTGGCCGTAACGATCGGCTGGCTCCCTTCTGTCACCGTATTTCCTCCATCTTAGTTTAGAAGCTGAGATATATCTCTCCATAAAGGCCGACACAAAGAGGGCTGGAGAGCCTCGCCTGCTCCGCGACACAAAAGACTCAGGCCTGGTGGTTGATAAAGGCTTATGGAGAGGAGAGGAGCTGATGGCCAGGGGACCGTTGGAAAGACCTATTCTCTTCACACACAAAAACATGCTCTCACTCAAGACACTATCTTTGTGCCGTGACGCTGTTTGTGAATGCGTGCGTGCATGTGTGCGTGCCCCTGCCCTCCTCGCTTTCTCTCCTCCACCTCTCTGTCTCTTTCCCTTTCACACACATGCTAACACACGCTCTCTTTCTCTCTTGTTAGAAGATGCTAATATAGCACATGACAAAGCCCCAGTAGACAGCTCTCAGACAAAACACTTCCTTTCTAAAGCAGTTCATCTTTATGCAGAGCCTATCCAAACGATTGCCAAAGCAAGGTCTCTTGAAAAGCAGGATTTTCACCAGCGCTAAGTCATTCCCGACGTCTGTTCAGTCTCACTTCATTAGTATGGCCGCTGATCACACTGATGTTTGAGGACATCAGGTCGGTCATTAATTGCTCCCTCTGATACTGAATAGAACTCTCTGTCTGCCTTGACAAGTCTGTGACTTAACAATATCACGTGTCTGTGGTTTTTATCTGCAGAGAAATGGGTGCGAGGCCGGGCCATCGACCGCGGCGAGGTCGATGTTGGAACCCAACAGAGCCAGGCAATCCCACCTGGACTATTCTGGAGGTTTCATATGACTGTGCATCATCCAACTTACATCAAGTTCAACCTGTCTCTGTCACACAATGCACTGCTGGGGGTCTACGGACGCAGGAACATACCGCCTACACACACTCAGGTAATGGAGGATCCTGTTGGAGCATGCTGTTCGCCCAGATGGGCTTGTTTGCCGAGGCACCACAGTAACACATCCACACTGATGCATTTCTTTTTTTCTTTTGGCCTTTCATCCACACTAAGGCAGCGTTTTTATCTGAGCTGACACAAATGTGCCATAAGTCTCTTCAAGTGCTTTTTTAAGACAGTTATGTATATAGCATTATAATTTTGCCTTGATCCTGATTATGTGATGGGATATTTTAAACACATTTACAAATGTGGCAAAACAAAAAATATAATTGTAGAGAAAATATAATCTTGCAAGAGATATTAAGTATCAGTCCAGACTGTGTTACAGTCAGCCAATCAGGAAATCTGAGTCATTTATTCCCAATTAATATTTTTTTTCTCCAATTGGATTACTTTGCAGCATTTTTTGTAAACATAGAGGTGAAAACTGCAATCGCTTTTCTAGTGAAATTATTTTCTTCTAACCTAACATGCCAGATGGTTCGTTACACATAACCATCTTGAAAGGCGGTGCTAGAAACTTGTTGATAAAGGGCAGACACTTTAATGAAATACTTGGCATGTGATTGGAGAACCATCTGTCTATCACCTTCTATCACAGGCTACTTTCAACCAATCAGATAAACAGAAGGAGAGTGCAACCACCAGCAGAGCCAGTTGGTAAATTAAATTCTTACTGAAGTTTGTCAAGAGAAGAGCGAAAACATCTTTTCCGTTGGGAAGAGGACTTAGTGCCATTATTTGCTCTTCTCTCAATGAAATATAATCTCCCGACTGTTCACTTGTAATAGATGGTGGATAGCATTAAAGTAAGAAATGCTAAAATGGGATGAAGTCGATGTGTGGGAAACACTGCTCTTTCGAACAGTTGCTTCTCTCGCTGTTCCTCACGCCCATAGCTGCTGTCTCTAGCTGCCAGTAGTTTCATCAAAGAGCACTGATTGGTTCCTCGCCTGTGTGTTCGTTCACAAGCGCATAGCTTGAAGCTTGGAAAGATGGATTTGTAAGATTACATAATCATGAATCCAGCTGCCTTGCAAGCCAAATTTCATTCAGTTCAGTCCAAAGATTTACATTCACTGACCTTGTAGTGTGATTTTTTCTTTTCGAAACTCAAGTGCATCACGATTCAAGTGCATTACACTACATAAAACAGCGGAGAGAACTTTTGGTCATGTAAAGTAAAAAATGCTAAAATGGGAGCAAAGCCTATGTGTGGGAAACACACAACACAGCTCAGCAGCCCCTAGCCTGCAGCACAGTTAGAACATTATGTTTCTGTGGTTCTCATACTAGCTGTAAGCTGTTACCAGGCAGTAACCCTATGTATCAGGGTTGAGCTGACAGCTGTGCTAAAGAATATTGATTCAATCAGTGACAATGTTGGATTCAGTATAGTACGTTCTGTACAGTTCGTGTTTAAGACTTGGTCTCTAGCTGCAAGAGAAGTGTGTAAGCACTGGGCAAATGGAAAATAAGCATGCCACAGCCACACATCTCTACCTTGCTATCATAGGTAGTTAAGTTCCTCAGCCAGAGGTGAAGCACACATTTAACTCGATAGATGTATGCCTGCTCACACAGGTCAGGGATTGCACAGCAGTGAGTGGTAAAGAAAACAACTTCCGGTCGCCTCTAACCTTATATGTGATCACGCATTTTAAATGTCACTTAAGCCTGTCACACAACACAGGTGTCAATAAACTGCATTTATGCTTGTTCGTCAAGTTTGCAAGCATAATATATTTAATCAGTATCTTTATGTAGCGAAGCACAAACTGCTGTCGGCCTGTTTAGCAGGTAGCATTTAATGAGCCATGAACGATTCACTCTTTTATACTTAAAATACGTAAATGAGTAATTAAATTGTGAGCTAAACTGTACTAAAACACAGTCGAAGAGATGATGGAAAACAGAAGTTTCACTTGTTGAGGCTCTGAAGAGTAATCAGGCTCTTTCTGTCACACTCCTACCAGATGTCTTGCTGTGATGCAAAATTTTGTTGTTCGTGGGCTATAAGAACAGGAGGAGATTTAGCTATTTTCCCCACGTGGACAGAGATCTCCACATATACATCTTCAAAAATGTGGATGCATCTCATTTTTACCAGGAAAACAACATTTCTGATTTAGTCGGCTCAGTGTGGATTGAATCTGTCTGAGACACATCTCCAGAGACAATACAGGCATACGTTGCACACAGTGTCGAACAGCACTGTGCCATGCGAGAGGCACGTATACATACAAAAATACAACGCACACTGAGTCATCTGCTTTTTAACATCAGTGCGCCCCTGCTCTTGCCTGCATGAAGAGGTCTAATTAGCTGTTTTTGACACTAGCGTGACACACAGCCCTCAGGGGGAATAAGACTCAGCAAGCGCTCGCTAGTTGAAGGAGGTTTTAGGATGGAGAGGAGAGGGAGGGAGAGAGGAGGGTGGTGGGGAAAGTTAAAGAGAGAGAGAGAGAGAAGCATGGAGAGGTTTAGACAAATGAAATAATAGTTTGTTCCATTTGAGAACCTGGGTGGGAACATCTGCCCATGCTTTTAGCAGTATGTGAAGTTTTTGAACTGACTGACATGGAACATGTGCTGTCATGGATGACATGGATTTCCTTTTTTTTTCTTCGGGTTTCTGTTTCATAATTCACATCTGGCATCTAATGCTAATGCTAACTTATGTATGCAGGCAGCTTTCCAATAGCATTCAATTGGCCCACCCAACAACAGCCACACACAGCACAAGTCGTATTTATGCAGGTTTTGCGAATTCCTGTCTTGCTCATCCCAATTGGATGATGTTGTTGTTGTCTGGTTGTGTCTAGTTCGACTTTGTGAAACTGCTGGACGGGAAGGCGCTGCCCAGGTCCTTGACTGATCCCGTCTCAACTGCCAAAGCTCCAAAAGGCCTGCTGCTGAGCGGCCTCCAAGAAACAGGCTTCATTGAGTACATGGACCCCGGCACCTGGCACCTCGCTCTCTACAACGATGGACGCAACCTGGAGCAAGTGTTACTGCACAGCACTCCCATAGGTGAGGAGAATAAGCAAACTGGTAGCTTTTAATCTAAGATTAGCTCTAATTAGAGTGAGGCAACACTAGAGTTAAAATGAGTTAATGAGGATTTAGAATAGCAGAGTTCTGTTGCAACCCAAATCAAAATAAATAATTAATAAAATTAGGACCTAGTAGGTATAAAAGCTGCTTGCAGCTGCTCTGGATTGCTTAATGCTGCTAGCTAGCTAAATAGTTAGCTTAGTTACACCATGTACGTTTCCAGCTGTTTCAGGAGTCGGGTAAAGTTACCGCTGGTGAAACCCAACATTTCCTGATTTTGCTATTTCATAATAAAAGCTTTTAACTAACAAAATGACAGGGGTCTTTTATTCTGAAGACTTTAAAGGAAATGAAATGTTAGTGGAGCTTTGTTGGTGTTAGCATGAATATTTGTTCTATTTTTATAATTAAAAAATTGTGTTGTGTGTGCTTTTCTTTGTTTACATCCCAGGGTTGCTTCACTCTTTTGTCCTCTCTCCATTTTCATCTGTTGATATGCAAAAAAACATAAGGACACGACAGCCTCGAGTGGTTTGAAACTCATTGACATTTAAAGGAAACTTTTCCTGATATAGGAGTGAGTTTGGCATGGCAAGAGACAGCCGTTAGGAAGGGGAGGACAGCTGCGGTAGTAATGACAGGGCTTGCTAACTGCAGCTCATTGCTATGACACACACGGATGGCAGTGTAAATTGAAGGATGTGAATAATGCAAGAGTACGTGGCTGAATATAGACAAGTGGATAATTACAAGGGCAGTTTCTTCACTCCCACTTTGCCCAGTGCTCCTTAAGAGAATACAGTGTTGAAATAACAAAAAAAAAGTGTTGGGAAATGTAGTGGCACAGTGGCATCACAAGGGGGGACTTTATAATTTATATGTAGCAGACAGGTAATAGAGCAATTACAAAGCCTGCAAATATGTGATGAATAGATATAATGAGAAGCACTCCATGACACAGACTTCATTTTGGGATTTTTGTCCCGTTGATCTTTAACTGCCCATGCATTATTTAGTTTTGAAGTTATTCAGTAAATCATCGGGAAGACTGCACGGAGCGTTCTTGATACTAAATGTGAGTATCAGCGACCTCTTCAAAGCCAGAGTTGTAAGACAGTGGTTAAACATCTTCGTAGTACCAAAACATTGCACTGAAGACATCTTTCATCTCATATTGACAGAGTTCTTTATACAATGAGTGACAGCATGCGACGGCTAAACACAGATTTTATTTCAGAGCTGTCAAACATTTGTTGACTCGTGTGTCTGTAAAGTCGGGAATACACCAGACCTATTTTTGAATCACGTATTTCGTGCTAAACAGGAAACAGCAGCGCTTGCAAAGAGTTAACGTTCCTTTTCCCTCTTCAATAATCAAAACAAATACAGACACAACAGATGGGCTCAGAATAGCAGCCTTTAGTCCACTTAGGTTTTTCAGATAATTCATCAAGTGATTCAGCTTGAAAGAGGAAAATAATATTAATGGATTGATGTCAGAGTTCATTTCACTGCCCATTTGCACCTCTAACGAGAGGTTACAGACGCACACTGCATTGTTTTGGAGGCAGAAAATCAAAACTACTGAGCCTCAGTACAATAAATTCTAATAAGAGAAACAGTATGCTGAGGCCCAGAGTGGAGCTTTATGGGGAGATGAGGGAGAAATGAGATGATCTCTGTCGGGAAATTGAGCTTTTCCGCAGCTACTCGTAACCAGATACAACAAAGAAACAGCGAGTATAAATAAGGAAAAGACTGTTGTAGAAATGAAGAAATAAAATAAAATCAATACAGTGTGTGAGTATGACAAGAAGTAAAATATGAGAAGATGAAGAATATGAAGCAATACATGAAATAAGGCTGATGCGCAAAAATATGCTTATTTTCACAGAAACAAGGGGGCGTATATATGTAAAACATGTGTTTGTGTTTTAAAACATTTCCCGGAGTAATGAGGAATGTGACCACATGAGACAGAAAACGTCAAAATATATATTCACTTTAATCATCATCTTCTGAAAGGTAAAAGGAAAGTTATGGCAGAACAATCAAAGCCACATGTGTCTGGTCAGCTGATAGCTGACAGCTGATAGCTGACCTGTATCAGTCAGTAGACATTATGTTGTTCTTTAGTCCATCTCACAGATCAACAAAAACACACACAGACACAGAAAAACACACACGCATACATACACACCCTACATTGCCAACAGTGGTTTCTTTTTCTAATCCCTCTAATCTTGTTCTAATTGTGGATCTCTGTTTCTGGTTCTGTTGAAAAAAAAAAAAAGAAAACAGAATAGAAAACTTAATTTCAAGGTATTTTTCCTTAATATTACTGAAAATGTGTTTGTTAAAATGTTTTAAACAAATTGCCAAGAGGCGAATCGCATCCTTGAGCGATTCTACCTATCAAAGAGGGGACTTCCATACACTGCACTGGAGCTGTCTATATCCATTCTTTCACCTAATGAGAGTTTATTTACTGCCAAGACTTTCATTGTTTCTTTCAAAAGTTAATCATTTAACTTTAATGTCAATATTGATAAATGCACACACACACACACACACACACACACACACACACACAGCATCCAGTTACGTCTTATCTCGGTGCTGCTGCTGAGTAGGACGGAAAATTGACGGCACAAATGCTGATATATATATATATATATACTGTAATATATGCTGATATGTGTATACACTGTAGTCATTTCTCAGTGATTCTCACTGTCAAGCATAGATGTTGAAAAAAAAGAATAAAAGGTGCAAGAACATCCTCTGATTTCAAATGGACTCCATTATGTGGATGCAGATTGAATTTCCTAACACATTTTCTCCATTTCGTGCTGGAAAAAAAAGCTGCAGCAGATGCAGAGAAAACCTTTTTTCCCTCCTCCTCCACTGTTATTGACATTTACATGTGACCCACGAAAGCTCCAGCTTAATGGTTTCTGCCATTTCGCCACCTCCACTCCATCCCCATCTTCTTTAATTCTACTCAGCCCGTGCCCAGGCAGAGAGTGGCGCTTCCTGCAGGGCTATTAATTATGCATAATTGCTATACTTCAGCTGTCATCTCACTCTTGAATATTATATCTTTTACACAATGGCAATCAAAGTGTGAGGAAAAAGTTTCATGTATAACTTTTTAACAAAATAGATGATAAACAAAAAAAAAAAGTGGTGTAGCCAACGGCTGGATACTTCTAGTTAGCTGAGCAGCCATTTCATTTTTTCATAAAATTCATAAAGCCCAAGGGTCATAAAGCATGGCTGAAACTTTACAGGCTCATAAAGTACAATTGGAATGCTTATTTGACCAATCAGATCACTTGGCTGGAAGCACCTATTTTATAATAGCATTTAACTGCAATAACTTATGGCATGAGTGATTTCTAACTGGAAAGGTTTAGTCGGTGGAAAGAAGCGAGTGGGTGTCTCACGGATGCCTACACACAGGGCACACACACAGGCGCTATATACTGTAACAATTAAACACACGGCTCACTATACATTACCTGGTAATTGCCTGGAGATTTTTATAGTAGAGACACTGACCTGAAAGATACAGAGCTTATATCACTGTGACAACCCTGTACCTTACAGCCTCATGAGGCTCTCTGACTCGTCTCCTCTGGATTAAAAGGAACTTCATGACCCTGCAGAAGAGTTTTTGTTCATTGCATGTGTCAGGTGCCAGATACAATATCAGAATTTGTGTATGTGGAATTTTTTTTTTTATTTCAAGAGTGGGAGAAAGAGATAGGGTTTGTGAGTCCTCCTGACTGTGTGGGAGAAAAGATGATTGCCACTCCCTCTCTCCATCAGAGTGACGATGACAGGTGATGGAGGTGAAAATGACTTTGGTTTCTGTAGTGATGCGCCGCTGTGGTGGATAGCGCTGTGTTGTCGGCTACTGGCAGGGCCTGTCTCATTAGCATGTGTCACATGTACCTCGAGGCAGTCGTCACATAATAACTTTGTGTGTGCATGTGTTTGTAAATGTGTGTGCGCGCGCGAGAGACCATGCCAATGAAGGATTTGTCATCCATGCTCCCTGAACAGAGCGAGCCAGGGGAGCGCAGCGCTTTGACTCTGGAGTCGACGTCCTTCCAGAGGAGCCATGCAGGACGGCGCAGGGTCAAATAAAGGATGACACCCACGACACCCATTTTAATTACTCTATCTAGCTACGATAGAGCTCGCCTGGCACAAGACAACCGGCAGCACAGTTCAGATCCTCTGGCTACCACCAGAATGTGCCATATCGAGTAGAGCTGACACAGCTTATATAATGCTCTAAAAGCATAGGAGTGTTCTCCCTCTTTATCTGTCTTTGCCATGCAGTCTGTAGAATGAGCTCTGACATGATGGACATATCAATGGGAGAAAAGGAGAACAGTAAAAGGAAGGCAGCTAATTGCAGTGTGATGGAGGGATATGATGAAACCTATAAAGCCTACAGAAGGATATGATGCAACACGCGTATCCAGATGAGACGAAGCACTAGTCGGAACAAGCATCACATTGATCTTCGCAGCGCGGAGAGCGTAGCTACCATGGCGACGCAGTGTTATCCATTCCCCCACTAAGTTGTGCGCTCACAATGTCAGATTTTATGTTGCTCAGTCTCGTTCCAAACTGCGCCCCTTGTAAACAGTTTGTTGATTAAGCCCTGATGTTTGTAAATTTGCGTGCAGTGTGTTTCCAACCTGTAATGCAGTATAATGTGCTTAGTGCTACTGAGTGTAAGTGAGTGCTTGGCCATTCCCCAGAGAGTGATAGCAGCTGGATCAGACTAATCTAATATAGCCCCTGAGTCTGGGGAGCCATCCATTGCTTATCAGATCTCTCATTCAATAACAGAGAGCGATGCCAGCTTATGGAGTTACATGTGGAATATTTTCAAGTTTAGTCTTTTGGGTTTGTTTTCCTTCTGCCTTTTCATGTCTGATTAGTGAATGTGTGTAAATGTTTGTGTGTGGTTGTGCAGACTCAATGGATGGCTGCTCCACCGACTGTAATGGAAACGGAGAGTGTGTGGCTGGACACTGCCACTGCTTCGCTGGATTCTTGGGTCCAGACTGTGCCAAAGGTAAGATATCAAGATCACTGTCTAGATATCTGATAAGTCAAGTCATGTTACTTTTATTGATATAGTGCATTTAGAAACAGGAGTTGGCCCAAAGGCTCAGTAATTTAATATAGCTTGAACAGGACATCTGCAAGGGACTATTTTCAGCCGTTAATACGCTTTTGGTTGACTTGTACTATTTACTGCACCAGAACATTGTAAAGCAGACTCTTAAATTATGTTGGGACCTTTCTTCACCTTAACTACAGAAGGAATCAGGCCTGTATTCAATAAAACTGGCCTATAAAATAAACATGGCCTTTTTCTTTGTTTCCCCTGTCTTATAATAATATTTTTTTTCACATTTTAGTCAGACTGCCTTCCTGTTTTCTAATGTGCTTCCATTATAATCTAATGTTGATGCTGTTTTCTGTTAATGAAAATTCAACACTTCCTCCATGTTGACCTGTGGTCCTGATGAATTCAGTATAATGCACATCTCCACAGTACCAATTCCATTAGTCCACCGCCAGACCAGGCACACTCAACAATAATTCTTTCTCTATTTCCCGCCGCTTCCATTCTGCTGTTTTTCCAAGCGCTGTCAATAAAACTTCCCACACATGGGTTTTTTTTCACACAAAACGTCTTCTCTTGACTCAAAGGGCAGCCCACCTACCCTGCTGCAGATGTTGATTTGAAACATTTATAGGTAATAATACGTCATGCTTAAAATGCTTATTAACATTAATAAGACTAACAGTGCAATGGCAGTTCAAAGTAAACTGTTATCAAGTAATGTGAGGGGTTTACGAACCAGTCTTAAGCCTCCTGAACTGCTCACAGACTCGTCGGGGCAGTCCTGAGCTGCCAAGCAACGGTAATCATTGTAGCCCCAGAGGCTAGCGCTAATTAGCATACTGCTGTTGACGGAAAACTTAAAACCTCCCCTCCTGTTCTCGCTGAAAAATAGAAAACCTGCGTCAACTCATCCAGACTTGTTTAACCTTCTGCTTTGGTTTTCTTCTCATTGCAATGTGGTACGACAGCAAGTTGTTGTACCACGCTTATCTCCATTTTGTTTACGTCTGCTTCCCCATAAGATCACGTGAGAGGGATCACTGTGAGCCCAGCCTCAGTCTGCAGAGCCACGAAGCCATAGTGCTGAGGCCACGCCACGCCACTGCACAGAGCGGTGTTCACAAAAAATAAAATATTATTAATATTATATAATATTATCCAAATTATATAGTCTTATTAATGTAAATAGGCATCTCACAATGACTTATAAGGGTGTTTTTACCTACTGAATAATGCTTATTATGTGCACCCTAAAGATGCAAAATGTAAGAATTTTAGCTGAAAACAATCAAAACTAAATCATCAACAGAATGTGAGTAACAGTTCTGGCGCTATGACATCTAAAGGCAATTGTGCTGCAAAAAAATATATACTGAAGTCAGCATGCTAACCAGCTAGCCCCGACCTGTCCCAGTTTAGAGCTCTTGTGCTAGTGGTGTAAACAAAAACACGCCCTTGGTTCTCTTAACTTTCAGTCTGGAGCAAACAGCGGCTAGAGATAACAACAGTTAGCATTTACTGGATGTGCTGCCACCTATTTATTTAGAGTATGAATTCCACAGGTGATCAATTCTTACACATTGCACCTTTAATATGAAGTGTAGAGTATAGGTAATGTTACAGGGCCTTTATTTGTTTGTGTTGTTTTTGCACCCCTGGTTATTCTGGAAGACGAGGCTATTTTTTTAATAATAGCTTTTGTCAGATAATTTACAGGATGACTCATAATAAACTACAGTGTCCATGTTCGTCATAATGAACACGTCACTCAGTGCCTGTGTGGTTCGCTGATGTTTTGAAATGTTTTTAGCCTTTAATGGATTTTAATGGCGCAGAGAAATAAGAAATAAATCAGGCTTTTCATGGGATTTGTTGAAAATAAGAAAAATATAACATCAATAGCTTCACCATCTTTTTACTGCGACCATTCCATATCATCTTCACAGCTCTGTTTCTTTTACTCTCTTACCTCTCTGTCATTTGTTTCTCTTTCTGCCTCTTGCTTACTCCCTGCCTCCGTTCCCCATTCTCTCTCTCCCCCGCTGTCCTTCTTTGTAAAATTATTGTAGTTGTATCTGTCTCATTGTGTAGAAACAGCTGATATGATATCACACTCTATGATTTATTTACGCTCATCATTTATTCATTTGTTCCTCTCATCTTTGCTCATTTGCTCGCGTTATAATATTCTCTGTTTGAAAAGTTAGACAGCAAGTTTTGGCAAGACTTGTAAAAAGTGAAGTGTGAATTTATTACTGTGGGGTACAGAGTGTTAGATTTAACAAAGGATCAAACAAACACATAACACATGCCCGCACGCATGAACGCACAGGGCCTTCATTGCAAATTATCCCGGAAAAAACGCTGTTGGTTCTGGATCGTCTTTCTAATCCATTTGAAGTCTGGAGCTGCCATACCTCCTCCAGCTGCAATGGGGAGGAGGTGTGTGCGTGCGTGTGTAACTGTCAGTGCGTCATCATCAGACACTCACTGACTTTATTCTACCTGGCTGTCATTACATTAGCCACACAGCTCTCCATCTCTGCATGGAGATAGCTCTGCTTTCCACCCTCATTCTATAAACCCCTAATGCTCTCCCTCCTAATCTTCCGTTTTCACGATTGTTTTCACGGCCTGTTCAGAGCGAGTGAGGTGACGTTGGGGGGATTTTCTACAATTCCTGGGTTGCCGTGGTAGCCAGGCTCAGGTGGTGCTTGAGTAAATTGAAACGGCGTGAGGGATAAGCTGGAGTGTGTGTGTGTGCGTATACGTGTGCATGAGTGTGTATGTGCATGTGTGTGCGAGAGAGAAAGAGAGGGAGACAGGGGCTGCTTGAGGATTTGCTGAATTCGCGCACTTGCTGAGATAAGAGAGCGTAGCCCCACTCACCGTAGGTTACTGCGGTCTCCCAGCTAATATACTGCAGCACTGTGTGTGTGTGTTTGCATGTGTGTACTACTGAGTACATGGGTGTAATCTGTGTTTGTCCCGTTGCAGATTCATGCCCCGTGTTGTGCAGCGGTAACGGCATGTACGAGAAAGGAAGGTGTGTGTGCCTGGCAGGATGGAAGGGGGCCGAGTGTAACGTGGAGGAAGGTCAGTGTATCGACCCCACCTGCTCCAACCACGGCTCCTGCATCCAGGGAATCTGCATATGTAGTCCAGCCTACAAAGGGGTTAACTGTGAACAAGGTAAGGAGTTTTACCCTCTCCAAAGCACATATACACCTTAAAATGTCACCATATATACACATTTAAATGAATGACTTTGCAATTGTTGATTTAGGTAAGCAGCATTAACCAATATTTTTACACTGACAATGGATCAAATGACTATGTGTAATTTGACAGGGGTCCCTTGTAGAGACGAACACCGAGAGAATTATCACCTGACTTAATGAAGTCAAGTGAAATCAGTAAAGTCAATTTTAATCCATATAGCCCAAAATCACAAATTTACCTCAATGGGCTTTGCAATCTGTACAGCATATGGTATCATTAATCCTTAGATCATCAGTCCAACCAACTCTCCAAAAAAAACCTTTAATTGGGAAAACATGCATCATTGTTTTGAATTTCCAGCCAGCAACTCTGCCCACATCGACCCACTTTCCAGCTGCAGCAGGCAGCTGTTTACAGCCTGCCCAGCACCAATTGGCAGGCAGACAAAGTTAGCGACTAGCTAGAGAACATATTGGAATATGTAGCTCTTAGAAAGGCAGACATTTTCCTCAGGAGTTGGTTGAGACCAAAATGGAGCTAAAAGAACAATAATAACAATAATCAATGGATGCATCTTTGAAAATTTTCACTTTGAACCTTATTGATGCGATTTACATCAGTTGGCGTTTCAGAGTCATGGTACATTCAGGTGCAAGTTTTAAACTACTTTGTGTCTTAGGATATGTGCGCTGGAAGGAACCTCATGGTGCATTCAAGTGCGCCCCATAAACTCAGAAAATCCAAACTCGAATGGCCACAAAGGTGGTTAAAATGGGAAAGTTTAAATGTTTTCCTCCCATTTTTTTCCCCGGTTGAAATACACAGGCTTACATCTGTCATAACTTTCTTGTCCGGTCACTACAGCACTTTTAATAATTAGATGTTAAAATAATAACAATATCTCTTTTTATTTCTGCACTGTAGGATTTAGGGAAAAAAAATGTTATCAAGTTGTGAACAGCAAAATTAATTATATTCTTGTACAGCAGTGGCCAATTAGCCTATAATTTTCAAGTTGTTTTTACTGCAGCATTTTTTAATAATTTATTACTAAAGACGTGACTAAAGATGTGACATTAATGAATTGATTAAAAGTTATTTTAGTGTTGCCAATTGTTCCTTACACCTGACCTTAAAGTAAAATCAAATGCGGACCTTTGAGTATTACGTTTGTTTTACAGTTCAGTTGCACCTCTTCTTCTTCTCATGTTATAATTTAACTGTGTCGCTGTCAAATTGAAATGCACAGAAATCAAAAATACCTCACTGCATTGTACTCTTTTCAGTGATGGCTCTGGATGTCCGTCAAAGATTAATGTCCACCAAAAAAATCACAGAGAAGAAAACACACTCCCTACGACTTCAGATAACATTACTCTCCTGGTGGTAGGAACTTGACAATCTTCATCCCGAAGTAGAAAAGGCAAAATAAAATAAAATCTGTGAAAATGTATGAAGTTAATGTCCTATCAACATGGTTCCTTTAAGCTTATCTTTTAGTCCTGAAAAATACAGGAAGACAACACAAACAATTTTAAATAACATTTATTTTTCTATTTTTCTTTCCACATAAATTAGATGCATACATACATACTTTATTGATCCTTTACAGGAAATTACTTACTGAAATATAGCACATCTATACTCATCTACACTAGGTACAAAGAACTAGAAATAAGTTATTAAAATACCAAAAAAGAAACGCTATAAAATATATGTAAATATATAACAGAATACCAAGTGTGCAATGTGCACAAAACTACCTGTATTACCTTAAATTATAAAAAATATATAAAAACTTTAAAAATTAAACACATATACACATGAATATCTAAAAATAGCATGTATGCATAGCATACAATATTATACTGTTCTTGCACAGGAAACAGTCTTGTGGCAGCTGGCAGTTCTGTCCTCGAACATGTGTTTTACCTCTCATGTGCCAAATTATGCAATTTCTAAGTAACTTAATCTATTCAGAAAATAACAAAAGTAATAAATACATTTAAAAAAAATCCAAATATATGTTGCATTTCTGTTATATACTGTTGTTACTGTTATATTGTTGTTGCCAACACATAGAGCATTAAGTAAATACAGTAAAAAAACGGCCTATGGTTTAAATGACACATTAATGATGCAGGTAGCTCAGGCAGCTCTTTACAGTTGTACAGGAAAGCAGCCGTGGCCCTTTTGTCACATCCTCCACCTGCAGCTGTCCATTGTAAAACCACCCAATAAATTAGCCAAAACAAACAAAGCTGTGATATTTAAAACAATTATGATGTTACATTGATCATAACCTGATGGCACAGCTGTCCCGAACACCGCCCTGCTGTCGGCTCCACTTCCTCGGCCTGTGGAGACCGAATCAGGTGTTTGACCTTGAGCGGCGGAGCTGAGCTGAGCTGAGCTGAGCTGAACTGAACTGAACTGTGCTGAGCTTTGGCTGGGCGCTCAGAGCTGTAATTACACACACTAACACAGCAGAGCGCAGACCACCATGACACACACACACAAACCAACCCATTTCACCCCTTATCAAAGCCTCAGTTCTAAGTGTCCTATGAAGTGTAATGTTGTGGAACAGATACAGGGATTGTAGCTAGGGTGGTTAACTCCTGGATGGGATGCAAAGAACACTGCTTTCATACTCGGTGAACTGGTGATTATAATGAGGCAGGCGCCCTCCCACCCCTCCTCCCCTTCACACCCTCCTCTCACCCTTGACTCATTCTTGCTTTTTCCTTTTGTCCTCTCTCTCTCTCTCTCTCTCTCTCTCTCTCTCTCTCTACAGTGGACTGCGTGGACCCTCAGTGCGGCGGGCACGGTGTGTGCGTGCGCGGCGAGTGCGTGTGCTCGGCAGGCTGGGCAGGAGTGAGCTGTGATGACCCGCTGCCAGCCTGTCAGGAGCAGTGTTCAGGACATGGCACCTATCTCCCTGAGTCAGACACCTGCGCCTGCCAGCCCAACTGGACGGGACCAGACTGCTACACTGGTAAGACCTGCGGATTATTGTTCAGCCGCGGAAAAAAACATGGAAAATTGCAGCTGCACATCACTAGTTTGCCAGTGTTCTTGTAGTATGCATGGTCATGCCAGATACTATTTTCTGGGGATTTGATAGACATGAGAGAGAAATATGGATTGGAGCCACTCTGTGAAATGGGTCTGTGCGTGTGTGTGTGTGTGTGTGCGTGTTTGCATGCATGTGTGTTTTTTGCACTCTCTTCATGCCGGTCGTAAATGAGATTTCCCCTCATGACTCTCTGACGGCAGCACTCTGGAGCCTCACTCCCACCCTCCACACTTTACTGTGCATTTCCATTGTGACACACATGCAGTATACTCACGCACATATTCCCTTCAGCTAAATGAGGGGAGAGAAAAAAAAGACCTCCATTCTCACTTTGCTGCAAGGCCTTTCACAGACTGCTACTCTGAGGGACACTCCAGCTTGGCATTTAAAAGCTTGCTGATGTTTATTGCAAAAACCTTTTACCTGTACGTTACATATTAGTCACTGTGTGCTTTTTAAATATGCTTCTATAAGATTTCTTCCATCTACCTTGGTTCCCCTCTGCACTCGGTAAAGTTTTCCTTGTGAAATAGACACACATGCTGCACAGGTTGTAAGGGAAAGGCAGCCATTGTAAGGAGAAAACTAAAGCACGTGCGCTGTGGTGTTGAAAATATAGAATGCAGTACTCTGTGCTACGCAGTGAGAAAAGTGTCCTTGTCCTTGAAGTGTAAACTGACAGAGAGGAAAACAGGCATGATGGCACTGCCTCTCCCGTTTCCACCACACTTACTTAATGCTGGTGTTGGGAAGGATCCGCTTTGCCATGCACACCAGTGATTTGCAGGCAATTGGCATTAGCTTCCTGCTCTCAGGTGCATGCATGCCTTAATATAGTGATATAGCCTATGATAATGACAAACCGTGGCTGAATATCTGAGATATGAGTGGCCTCTCTCTACCTGCCGGGCTTTTAATCAAAAGGGCCCGGCAATTCTGCGTCCTGGCCTTGTTGAAGCATAGCTAAGCTAATGTAATTCTAATAGAGAGCTGAAAAACTCTCCAACTTTAATCCACTTTTTCCTCCCTCTCCATGCTATGTATATTTAAATTGAAATAACTTTTTACTGCAGCTGGATAAGTAGTCTTTGTGTGCCTCCAGCACTTTGCTCTCTTTACTGATGGATGAGGCTTTGCTTCTGCAGAGAAAGAGAGAGAGAAAGAGGTGGAGAGTTAGATGGTGAGCAGTGCGGAGAAAAGGAGATTTTAAAGGGATGTTGCAAGAGAGAGGAAGGCCAAGGGATAGTGAAAAGGGAAGGATGACAGAGACAAAGATGGAGAGGTGAAGGAAAAGAAGGGGTATTAACATACCCATCAAATCTGATCAAAATTTCAGAAAGAATAATAGAGCTGAATTGGAGTCCCTGTAGTTTAAATATGCGGTGCAAACACGAATCATTTGGCTGTGATTATGAGTCTATTCACTCTTCCCGTCCTTCAGGGAGTTTGGCTATTAGAGGTGGGAAGATTGTGTATTGTGAGAAAGTAGACTTTTTAGTCTCAGAGGTTATCCTCTTCTATCGCTTGTGTTTTTTTTCTCTCACCTACCTCCAATGTCTCACCCCCAGCTCTGAATTTTTTTTTTACTTTTTTCCTCTCTCCTCGTCCCCTGTGTGCTTTCTTCAAAAAAAATGTTTTACTTTTTTTCCTTCCACCGCTCGATTCCTTCATTTCTCACTCTCTCTTTCTCTCACACTTGCGCGCTTTTTTTCTCACGTGTCCCCACCCACCTATCCGGCAGAGCTGTGCCCGGTGCCATGTGGCAGCCACGGTGTCTGCTCAGAGGGTCAGTGCCAGTGCGAGGAGGGTTGGATCGGCGCTGCATGCGACCAGAGAGCGTGCCATCCTCGCTGCGAAGAACACGGCCAGTGCCACGATGGGACCTGCATCTGTCAGCCTGGCTGGGAGGGAGAGCACTGTAACATTGGTGAGCTGCGTGTGTGTGCATGTTGGAGTGTTTAATTATTCCTTGTGATATTATGATTAGTATGATTAATGGGTAAAAAAAAAAAAGAAAGAAAAAAAAGGTGTCGCCTTCGTTGGGAAAATTAGCATTTACAACTGATTCCTCTTACCCAGTTCTCACTTTGTTCTCCCCACAGTTACACATGATTTGGACGTCGTTGTGAAAGGTAATTTATCTTTATCTGAGATTAAAATTTCCTATGTGCTCCTCCAACATGCTCATGAAAGCCAAAAATGTGTGTTTGTGTGTGTGTGTGCACGTGTCACACCTTTTTCAGACGGCTGCCCGGGGTTGTGCAGCGGGCACGGGCGCTGTACCCTGGAGCAGAGCGGCTGGCGCTGCGTCTGCCAGACTGGATGGAGTGGGCCTGGATGCAGCGTTGTCATGGAAACTGACTGCAGTGATGGAACAGACAACGACGGAGGTGACATTCGAAACATCATCTATCATTTTCTATCTCTTTTTCTCTTCCTTACCTCTTTCATTTCTGTCTCTCTGGCAGATTGTCCATTCCATTCCATTACTTCCGCTCCTGTTTCCCCTGCCGAGAAATCTTCCTCATTGTTCCTCCCCTTCATCCCTCCGTGCTGTCCCAGTCCTGCTGAGACTCCTGTAGAGTCCTGCTGGTCATTATTACATTGAATATGTATTTGTGTGTGTGTGCAGGCACATTTTTGCAAGTGTGTATGTCTGTTTTGTTTTTCTTATCACAGCTAAATGTCTAATATGCATACCACCTGCTAAGATAAAAGGCACTCAGAGCAATTTTCACAAGTCTAAATACAGCAAACCATGCAGAATGGATTTCTACTTCTTTGCCGTTGACGTGTTTGCTGACAAGTGAGAGGTGTGTGTCGCTCAGTCTCATGGCTGCGTCGTTCTATCCTCAGGTGAAGAGACAAGAAAAGAACATTTCTGTAGTAGCAGAAGTTGCGCTTATTATAATCATTTCCTCGTCATTTCAGTCCCAGCTAAGGCTGTTTTCCAACAAGTTTTAAGAATATAGTGCAATATTACATTGTTCTCAACTGTGCCCATTCACTTTGAAACTCCATCAAATATCCATTATGGACATGCCCGTTTAGCCGGTGCTGTAATCCATCATTGCAAACAAGGTAGTGTTGCTTTTGTGTCGAGTAAAATCTTCCTTGCTTTTTTGCTTTTGTTTATTTCATGTGGTTCCACGTTTTGTGGTGAGTGTCCAACAGCGGGAAGCCTCAAACACACACATACACATTTTTTGAAGTCCTTTATCCAGGTGGTGCAGGCTGCTGATAGCTGCAATGTAACCTTTCTGTTCCCTGCACATTGTTTACCAAAGGTGCCTGACTGACTAAGCCAGCACTTCAGAAAGTCGGAGTAAATGACTGCTCAAAACATGAATCACCGGTCCTTAGCCTGGATTATAACCACAGAGCTATACAATAAAAAATGTCTGGTGAACAATGAAAGAAAACAAGTCTTAGCAGGACCGCCAGCACTTACGATGGTTTCTGGATCGCATGAATGGATTATGTTCTATCATATAGTTCTCATTATGTTTTGTGATTACTGGATCGGTCACCTGTGTTGTTTAAGAACTAAAGGAACGTCACACTGTGCAGCTATTACATTAACACATTGCATATGACCGTATTAACTGTTAATTTATGCACGCCTTAAATGAACTGAACCCTTGCTTACTTTGCCTCTTTAAAGGGGCATTCCAAAGATATTACACACAGATCAGCTTTGTTAAACAGTTGAAACAAATAACTCAAATCAGGGGATGGTTCAGCTTGGACATAAAGGCTACTCTTTTTTAAAAAATTAAATAAAAAAAAGTAATGAGTGCAGAGTGCATACCTCCACCAAGGCCCAAGATTCACTTTTTGTACTCAATCATAGGTACCAATCACCTAAATATTTTGATTTGATTTTTCCTGATCCTGATTTTTTTCAAGATCCATGCATTAATCGAAGTTAAAGAAAAATTCCTGGATCCATCCTTTTACCCAGATCCGCAGCAAAAGTTAATGGAGTCTATCTTTGGCCGAGACCTATCCTCCAACAAAGGGACACTGATGAAAACATAACCTCCTTGGTGGAGGTAACAAACTAAATATGTAGCGTTTAAAGGAATGGATTCAACATTAAGGAAATATACTTTGTTGCAGACAGTCAGATGAGAAGATTGAAACAAATCTATCTGCCTGTTCGATGTAAGGTGCATTAAGTGTGAGGAAGATTCCAGGAAGTCGGTGCGCTCAGCCAAAATGTAGTCATACAACTCCCTACCATTAAACTACAAATTGTCATTGTGGTTTTGTATTGATTAAACAAACTAGGTGTTTAATCAGTGAGCTGTAGAGAACCTTGTAAGTAGATTTTGTTGCCTTTGAATGAAGCTAGGCTTGCTATTTTCCCCAGATTCCAGTCTTTATGCTAAGCTAAGCTAACTGGCTGCTGATGTTACATCAATAGAGTGATAGCTGACTCAAGGGGTGACATTTTAGAAATTAATTATTCTGAATGAATGACATAAATAAGTTGAGATTCGGCTGATCATCAGTGGCTTTACTCTTCAGAACTAACTGCCAACTCAACTGAGTTGGAAATACAAATAATACTGTGACATTTCCATTTAAACTATTCAACAAGCTAATACATTCACAGTATCAAAGTAACATGTATTATATCAAAATGTCAGGATTCAAAATGCAGTACAGCCATTTATTCACCAGATATTTACATTTAGAATCAATACGCTAATAGATACAATAACAACTTCAAAGATACTTTAATTATAAGATTTAATAAGATTTAATCTATCTCAATCATCCTCTTTGTTTACAGGTGACGTAACACATGCTGTGAGCCACCTTGTTGCCTTGTCAACAGTCAACAACCTCACTGCTTGTCAGCTGTTCAGGCTCAGGATTTGACGGCTACTGTTGAACCATTACATTCAATTAGCCGTCAAAAAAAGCTTGAATGAAAACATTTAGTTAAAACGAAATAAAACTAATAAAAAATAAACCACAAAGCAATCTTAAATGTAAACCTACCCATACATGCATACATGCATATCAGTCGAGTAAGGCAACATTACTTGTTGCTCCCGTCCACATGTTTTGACAGGTGTAATTTTACAATAAACACTCATAAGCGGCAAGCTAGTACCCACTTATCCTTGTTAAGGATGCTAAACTAGCGCAAATATTAATATAAAACAGAAATAAACTACACCTCTACAATATATAACGCTCCACTCAAGAGAAAGCCTTCATTTCTGACAACTGCATTAATGCCTTGCACCTGTAAGAATAAACGTAAACAAGATGTGAGTCGGCTGATCTTCAGCGGCTTTACTCTTCAACTGCCAACCGAAGAAAGCAACGCAGGTCCACAGCTTATATTCCCCCAGGTGGTCCCGTGCCTTTAATACTCTCGATAGAAATGCTTAAAAATAAAAGGGGGGTGTCTGTAAACATGCAAGTTAAAGAGCCTGCAGATAATAAATCACATTTTAATAAGTGCACAACCACAAATAAATACCCTCTGTGCCACACTGGCTGTAGTCTTAATTTTGAGTAGACAAATGTGAGAGCAGCATGTCTGACTATTCCATTTGTTGGGAATTGGCAGGGATTGAGGGTCGAACAGAAAAGTGCCATTAGTTGCATTATGGGAAGTGTAGGATCCTGTATTTATATGAGTCATATTTGTACTAAAAGTCTGGAGGGATCTGCTGCCTCTGCTGTTTTCAATATAACTATAAACTTTTCATTACTCTTAAAACCTGTCTCTTATGAGTTCCCTACGCGAAGGACGTGCAATACTGAATTGCTGCACTGCCCCTTTAATATATACAGTATATGTGTTGATTTGATTTAATATGACATTTTCTTTTGCTCTGTATTAGTAGGTATATGTACGGTGGAGGTTGAGGTGGTGAGTGGGTGGAAGAAGAGACAGGTTTCTCTCTACATTACAGTCAAACAAAAAATGCATTTAAATATATACTATAAGGCACTACATGGAAAAAAGAATATATGTTGCATTATGTGGTATTATAATGTCATATGAATATTGATGAAGTGTCTGTGCTGCTGGTTTCAAACCCTTCAGCTGAGGCATTATTATGCCAGAGAAAGACTCACTAACAAAGCCTCATGGAGACCATTTACACTTCTCTTATCTTTCCATCCTTCCACATCTCTGCAGTTTTTCAAATACCATAATTTTCGACCACACAATACAGCCATCTCCCTTAATTGGCAGATATACTGTAGGCTCTCATAGCTCTCTCTCGTCGTCAATCTTTTTGTCTCTGAAGATAGACAGAGATGGAAAGATGCTATCACAGGTAATCAGAGAATAAAGAGGAACTTTGAAGGGTTTAAATTATTCCGCCTGGATGGGAGAGAGTAGCGCATGTATTGTTCTTCCGCTTGAAAAAAGAAAAAACTGCATTTTCTCTTTTCTGCTCACGAGGCAGTGAAATGACATGCACATTTATATTTATATGTTGGACAAATGTTCAAAATCATTTCTACTCTTCACTCTTCTTTGTGTGGAAGAGTTAACAACCATGGCAGCATAACAATCTACAAACCTGTACGGCCTATTAACTGACAGTGATATTAGAAATTCAATTAATAAATGTGCTTTCAAGTTGAAGTAGTGAATCTTATGGAAATCGACCATTGTACTATGCTACCTTTGTAGGAGGAGGTTATAATAGAATATTGTTGGCCTTTAGCTCTCTGCTCTGGGGTCAGATGCATTTAAATGTCAGCACTGTTTCCT
The DNA here is from genome assembly GCF_040436345.1 of Pagrus major. Lineage (NCBI taxonomy): Eukaryota > Metazoa > Chordata > Actinopteri > Spariformes > Sparidae > Pagrus > Pagrus major. The sequence goes on along the minus strand of NC_133232.1, from coordinate 18,899,388 downwards.
GCCTTTTCAGAAACAGGCTTGAAATAGGAAGCACAAATGCCAGCCTGGCTCCTATTACCTGCCGCCTCGCTTTGTTTCTCATTGTTTACGCCGGACTTCAATGGATCACATTCAAATAGTGCTGGTGATTCAGGTCTGATTTATAGTAATAGACACTATAATTGCATGCTAATGTCCCCTAATGAATCTCATTTGATTGATACTCGTGATAATGATGATACATGTGGAGTTAATTGTTGTCGATTAGATTACTCCAGTTGAGTTTCTCAGTGTTTAAAAATGATTTGAAATGATTTCCTGGCAGTCCTGAGGTTTTATGAGGTCTGCTTCATGTCTTTCTACTTCTAATGTATACAGTACATTGGACATTAAAGAAGACATATTATGCAAAAAAAAAAATGATTTTGGGTTACTGCTATAATAGTTTTACATGATTTAGTGCTCAAACACATTCGTTTTTTCATAATGTCCAGTGCTGCAGCACGTTATTCCCCCTCTGTCTGAAATGGTGTTTTAGCTTCTGTCTTTTTTATAAAGACTCAAAGAACTCAAAAAAGTACACACTGTTTGGATTATGAATTTAAAAAAGTGACCAGTTCTTAGATGTAGCATCTTTAAGATCTTTTACTTGCACAATAACATACATAAAACTCTGAGGGAAAGGAAAAAACGAAAAAGCATAATAGGTCTCCTTTAAGATAGCAATTTGTTCTCAACATCTTAGTCACTTAAATCTATTAAAGCCTTTGTTAACGATGCATTATAAAGATGCTAATGTCCATCTTATATTAACTGTGTTAATTCAAGTACCCTCTCAACAGCCAACTCCTCACATAAAACAGTGTGTGTGCGTCTTGTGTTTAACTCTTTTATTTGATACATTTCGAACTTCCTTTCCCTTTCAGACGGCCTGATCGACTGCGTGGACCCCGACTGTTGCGAGCAGTTGAGCTGCGGCTCCGACCCTCTGTGTCACGGCTCGGCCGACCCCTTGGCCCTGCTGCAGCAGAGCCCGCTGCCCTCCACCGCACCCCCCTCACCTGCCAGCACACACACTCACAGCTTCTACAGGCGCATACGCTTCCTCCTTGGCAAGGCGGCCACACACACTCTCCCTGGAGACGTGCCCTTTGATACCAGGTATGTGCTTGTTTATCTTTGTGTGCCTGTGTCTGCGTGTGCATGCCAATACCATACCTTTATGTATTTGTTTGACTGTGTCCTTGAGTCGTCCTACTGTGTAATATGTTGAAAGACAGGAGTAGCAGATCATGGAGTAAATACATATGTATTCAAGCTTTAGCCCATTATTTGTTTAATGAGAGTGTGTGCTTCTGCATGTGAATGAGGCTTTTTGTGTGTTCACATGCCTGTGGACTCATCTTATTGATTTGTGTTGCCCTGGAGATCAGTCACATGACAGTGCATTGTCCTCAGTTATCAGTGTCAGGCTACAGCTGCAGAGTATTTGTTTGTTACATATTAATGCTTAATGTATCATTCGGTTACACCAGTCGTGAGGGTGTCACCATTAATTTTTCAGAGGCCTCTCACTGCCATCTAAGAGGGGAAATACATCTCACCGTCTTGATGATGACCTAGAAAGTTTGGCTTGGGAAAACAAGAAGTGATGCCTCTCTGAAAAATAGCAAAGTGCATTTTTTTCCCCCTCCCCTGGTTCAACTTGTAGAATAAACAAATAAATTAATTATGTGGCTGTTTTTTCAGAGGGGAAAAATCGATTGCAGCTTTCAGGACCGGAGTAACAAACGGGGCAATGCAGCCACCCGGGGAAACCTCACCATCCTTCATTTATCCCTCTTCTGGAGTAACAGATAGGCTCCATCAGTGCGTGTGTGTGTGTGCGTGTGTGCATGTGTGTTTCTGAATCCGTCTTCATTTGACTAGTTCAGCGATTATTCCAGATTTAAGCAGTGTATTTCACACTTTACCTGCAAATATAAAGATGGATTTTTTGAACTAGTCAAGAATTGACTGATGGTTTAAGAGCTATTTAAAGAACAACACAGCCACATTCGCTGCAGGTACCACTGTCTCTGTAATATAAACATGATGTGCAGCTTTTGTTTTTTTATATGACAGGGTGTTGAAAGGTTTTACTGTGGGTGAAGCTATATTTATGGTCCCTGTATCCTGGCAATCTCTGGCAGATTTCTGTGCCTATAGGAGGGGAATTGTAGCAAGCAGAATAAATGCATTTGCTTTGTCTTCATGCACAAGGTCGTTTGGCGAGTGCGTCACAATATGCCTCTCTCTTCAAACAATGATTATGTTCTCCATCATTGTAAAGCTGTCATCTCTCAGCTTCACTCCTCTCTCTGTGTTTCCAGTCGGGTGGCTGTGATCCGAGGTAGCGTTGCGCTGCAGGATGGCTCTCCTCTGGTTGGAGTCAACATCACCTTCCCACAGCATCCAGAGTATGGTTACACCATCAGTAGGCAGGATGGAAGGTAGAGACACCCACAGCTTGAATATTTAAAGGACCGAGCTTCTCTTTTTCCACTTGTCCTACAATATCATATCTCTTTTTGTCATTTAACTCTTTAGTTTTGACTTGGTGACCCTGGGTGCGATGTCTATGACCCTGATGTTCCAGCGCCCACCCTTCCTGCAGCAGACACGCACCATCTGGACACCTAACAACAACTTCCTGGTCCTGGATCAGGTCACCATGTCCAGGGAGGAAGCTCAACCTCCTAAATGTGACATCAGGAGCGTTTTGAGTCCGTACCCGCTGGTGCTGCCCTACCCGCTCCCCAGATACACAGGAGCGTGTGCAGAGAAGGGGCCAGCCGTGCCTGAGCTACAGGTGCAGAACCTCTTTCTATATAAATCGCAGCAACGCGCTGCTTTGCGTCTACAGATGACAGGCGGAAAGAATGAAGCTCAATTTGTAACAGCTCAGCAACAAACCAACCTGGTCTCGCAGGGTTTTTGCAAATTTAGCTCATATTTGCATCATGCAAATAAGGAATGAGCCCAAATGCAAATTTGTGCTCCATCCATATACTTCTCCACCACAAAAGCAAATTAGGTGGCTGAAAGTCAGGTGTGGAGGTCAGACTGGTGATTATATATTTACCCTCCAATGTGACTCCAAAGATTTTTTTTATACAGTGACCAAAACCTCACCCTGAATTCATTTTAGTTCCAACTTACTATATGCAAAGTTCTTTTGGTGTCAGCTGGACACGGTGATATGATCCTTTTTGTGGCAGAGGAAAGTGATGTTTTCACTCATTAACGCACTTAAGAGTTTAAACTCACAAAATCAGATGAGATTGCTATGAGCAGATTGTCAACACGAAGGAACATCTTATCCTCGCCACAAATAGCACCTCAGGACAAACAAGCAGCAAGCAAGTGAAGGAACAGTACTTTCTGTTCACAGTGAGCTCAGTAACAACTGCTGTGTTCACCTGTGTTTATAAATGGGATCAAATCAAAGCCTCTAGACCTTTGATGAAAATGTGCCAGAGATATTCATCTTACAGATCATTTGAATTAAGCTAATAACCGATTCAAACGTCATCTCAATTTTTCCAACAGAAATATTAGAATGAATGAATAAAAGTACTTTTAACAAAACGGATGAGCGTGCCTTTTTATTTGCTCGTGTGTAAGATAGGAACGTTGATATTTTGTTGATTTTGGAGGGCCTGTGGACACAAGTTGTAGTGTTTTCACCATCAAAAGCACAAAATATAATGGCAAAAATCCAAAAATTCTCCTCCTGCTTGTACTGTATTTTTGCCCGGGAAAATGTAAACACAGCTTTTCCAGTATGCACGTGGACCTGTTGACAGGCGTTAAGAAAAACTAAATAGAAATAGTTCATCTTCTTGCTGATGGTTCTAATTTGCTTATGTAGGTTACGTAGAGGTATCGGTATTAAATGAGAATGAGAATGTTTCATTACCAGTAAAGAACTTCTTGTAACAGCTTTGTGGCTAACACATCTATGGTGGACTACTTCTTCCTGTACTTGCCACTAGAACTTATTACATGAGCTCATTACACAAATACAGAGTAATAATAAAACACCTTTCTTTTTTATATGATTCCCTCCGTCTCATTTCACATTAATCCTCTTCTCTGTCACCTGTTTTTCACACTCTGCTCTTCATCTTGTTCTCCCTAGGCAGTGCAGGAAGAAGTTTCAATCCCAGGAGCCTTTGTGAAGCTGAACTACTTGAGCACCCGAGCTGCAGGCTACCTCTCTCTGCTGCGAATCCTTCTCACACCTCCCTCCCCACTGTCGCCCATCTCCCCACTGGGAGGCCTGTCGAAGGTGCATGTCCGTGCATCGGTCCAGGGCAGGTTGTACCAGCGCTGGTATCCCGCTGGGCCTGGTTTGGTCCACAGGCTGGTCTGGAACAAGACAGATGTTTATGGCCAGGAGGTCTGGGGCCTCACACATGCAACCGGTAAGTGCAATATAAAATACAAATCTGAGTTTATCTCTATCTTGATTGGGAGAGAAATGATAAATCCTCTGCGGTGTTCATGTACAGTAATAGCCCTGGTTCGCATGACATCCATCCTTTCATCTTGTTTCTCTACTCTTATTGTTGAACTAAGGCAAGAATGCCTGGTGAAATACTTGCAAACATCTGAGTCGTTAAAAGTGCATCTACTTACGCATATGAATATCTGAGTGAATCAGAAATGATCGTAAACTGGATTCAAAAGGGAATCTGTCGGACCAAAACGTAAACATCCAGATAATCCTGTATATATTAGGAGTTTGTGGAAAATTAAGAACAAAACAGACCATTGATAATAATAATTATCAGTCCTCTTAGTCCTCTTTCATAGTGATGCTGTCCTTTAACACTTGTAATAACAATTACAGTGAAAGCATTTGTGTTTTTATCTACATATTAGTGTGTATGTTTTTTAAAGTGAACAAAGTTAGTTTGAGTTATGCTGAGAATATTTGATATTTAGTTACTGATTTCATTGATGTAAACTAGTGACTTGAATAGTTGAATAGTTTTAGATTTTGGTAATACCCTTATTTGCTTTCTGCCAGTGTTAGATGAGTAGATCAATAGCACTCTCATTTCTGTGTGTTAAATATGGAGGAGCCAGCCGTTGGTTAGCTCAGTTTAGCATAAAAACTTTTAGTAAAGGGAAACAGCTCGCCTGGCCCTGCCATCTCTGTATTAATGTTTTCAAAATCCCTATCTCTGTGGGAAAACAACAAACAGTGCTGTGCATGTTCACACTTCACAAGAAATGGTTCAAAGTTCAGTTCACACAGATTAAAATTAAAGAAAATGTTCTGTTTTTGTTTTTGTTATGATTTGGTTTTGTAAATGAGGTTCCCGCGAGCTATTCTCTTTCTTTTCAAAAGAACCTCTTACCCATATAAATCACTTTTAGCAGTAAAAACGTAATATTGAGCCACGACAGTGTTACCTCCTAACTCCGTCTTTGTCAATGTCATACGCAACATCAAAATATGTCATATACGACATATTAAATATCTCTGGTGGCTTACTCTTTTTTTACCCAAACCACCATGCTAACGTGGGCTACTTACGAGCTTGCAACTGACACGCTGAAAATGACCCTAACCTGGTCGCTCACAGCAGGAACCTAAACAAGCTAGCAGTTATTCCCCTTTTTTGTGGGAATTTAGCCATTTTAATGCCATGGCTCACTCCCTCACATGCAAAACAAGTTCCCCCTGACACTATTTTGCAGCCGCACCATCACTTCATCCTGGGCTTTGTGTGACCCAAGACAATTGTGATTGGTTTAAAGAAATAATACCAAGCAAGAGCATTATTTCCCTTATAGTAGAATGATGGCGGGTGCAGCCAGACCTTTCTCCAGCGTTGACACAGCATCTATGCGTGACTGATTAACGTTTTTGTTGGTTTTGTTTGTTTTTTAATCCGAACAAAACACATGTTGTCGTTTTAGCAGGAGTTACGTGCTGTGACTCTCTCTTGCCAGGCATCTTGCCAAACACTGTTCACTAAGATACTGTAACAGAACGTAACTCAACACAAAAAACTTAATAGTTTTTACATTTCTGGTTGTGTACTGATTAAACAAACAAGCGAGCCTGTAATATTTAATTAGGGAGCTTTAAAGGTGTCGCTAGGCAGATGTGTCAGCTTTGAGGAGAGCCAGGCTTCACACCGAAAATCACTGGGTTTTCTCTACATGAGTGCAGGATAAAATTAGCCCAGTATTGCATCAGCGCTGTAATTGGCATATGCTGGGTCAGTTATTAACCCTGCCGAAATTAAGTGTGTCGCTGTTTCCCCCCGTTTTTACAGCATAGAAGCTATGCTATGCCTCCTTGCTCTAGATGCATAGTTCATTTATAGCTTTGAAAGTGGTATCGATCTTCTCATCGAATTCTAGGCACAAAAACAAAGAAAAACATGCATCCCAAAATATTTAACTATTCCTTAAAACTAGGCTCAGGTTTGTATGGAGTCTTCACTGGCTCAGTACTTTCAGACATAAAATTCCTGAGATGCAGTAAAATGTTTTCCCTCCAAAAAGGAGGAAGTAAATAAATAGAGAAAAAGGTCTACCACCTCTCAGCCCTTTGATATGGGATGTTTTGATCGTCCGTCTCAGACAGCGCTCAAATCCAACAAGACTAGAACACAATTTTTTTCATCATACCTATTAAATCTCAGCGGTTGTTTCAGTACTGGTTTGCACAAAGGCCTGTTTGGAAGTGTCAATGATTGACAATTTAGTAGATAATCTGCTGACAGTCTGCTGGGAAATAAGAGCTTAAAGATTGCCTGATAATGAATCATTATTATGATATCTAGGTTTAGTTGCTTTACTAGTGGTGTGAAACTGCAGATTTGCCCGAATTCATGGAAGTGCTCACTGGAGTTAAAATCTCATCAGTCATTCAAAACATGAAATGAATGCAGTGGGAGGCGGACTGGTCCTGACAAGCGAGCTGAAAGCAGTTTCGACTCACCTTTCCAAGACCTCGACCACTGACTGGAGTTGTATTGAGAAGACGGAATGGAGAGATGGATGGCTCGACAAATATACTGCAGAGTAACTGGCAGTAAAGATATCATCAGCAGTGGCAGGGAGATAGCACTCCTGGACAGAACTGACTCTATGGAGAAAAATACAAATCTGTGAATGGAAAGTTCCCATTTTCCCTGATGTCCTCTTTCACCTGTGCAAAAAAAATATATACTGGATGTGTAACTGTTACTGTTATTGCACTTTTGGTGCATGATGGCAAAAACAGACGTATTAAAGATGCCGTAAAGGCTTAAATCTTTGAACTTTCTATTGGTCATTTCAGAGATGATGTCCCCGCTATATCTGTGTTGACGACTTTTTCTTTGTGGAAGGCTGTAGACAAACAGAGGAGCTGCGTTAGGGAGAGAGCTTTCCATAAGCACTGAGATATCGCAGGCAGACCAGAAGCTTTGTCCACTCGAGTGTATGGTCTCGTTCAGAGATTGGATCTCTCCATCCCCAGGCTCTCTCTCCTCCTGATCCATCCCCTCCTGTCCTTATCTGTTAGAGCTGCATTTCATCTGCTCCAGATCCTTCCTGATCTATCACCTTTTCTCAACGCCGATGATCCTGTTTTTTTATTTGCCCTGCTTTGCTGAACTCACTCCCTCCCTGCCCGTTTTTAGCCCCCTTCCCTTCGCCTCCTATCTCCCTCCGCCCTTGCTGTGCTTCCCGTGTTTGTGTCCTTTCCTGAACCCTCTTTTCTTCTCTTTACTGCTTGTTATTTCCTCACTTCTCTCTGATCTCCCCTGTTACCTCTCTGCTGTCTCCCTCTGCCCTCCCTTGTTCTTTGCTCTCTACTCGTGTTTTCCCCTCATCCTTCCCTCTCTATAGTTCCTAGCATGTGCAGGAATGTATTTTGAGAAGGGGTGGCAGGGGTTGCCGCCCTAGATACGTACACGCCTGTTTCAACTTACGTGCCCACGCATATTAATGTTTAGAATAGACAATTGACAGATGTTGTCGATTCTCTCTCATTTAGTCTGATATTTGTGTGGAAATAGAATCACAGCAGGATGAATTTGTCGTAAATTTGTTATGTTACTGAGTCCTCATATTTCAGATACTTTAGATGTCCTATCTGTCCTGAGAATTAGGAGCTGTCAGTACTTTATAGTGTTGGTTTTTATCTCCTTACTGCCACAGAGGGTTAGCTGTTGCTCTATGTACACATCAAAAGCTCTATTTTTTTGATCCCCACACTGCGGCCAGATCACAGTCAAGTGAGCCCTGCCCAGTGCGTCAGAGTGTGCCAAACGCACTTATGTTGATTCTGTGGCCAGGTTCTGTTGGCACACCTGTTGCACATACACGCACCAGGTGGGATCAGAAAGAATACATTTCCATACATTATAGGTGGCTACTTTAGAGGCTCTGACAATCATGGCCAATCACATTACCTACTTTCATCCTATGTAAGCACAGGTCTCTGTCAGTCTGAGAGTCCTGTACAGAGTTTTCCTCAGAGGAAGCTTACTGTTTTTTGGGACCCGCAGAGTTTCAAGTTGAATCACATTTGTGGCACGTTGAAGATCCGATGGTCACCACGGTTTCCCTGCACCATCGCAATGACCCATAGAGCGCAGGGAAGACAGCGAGGACAATGCGTCTTCAGCCAACTTTGGATCCAAAATGAAAAGTTAAATCATGCAAGTAATGTTACATGTTAAAACTATGGGAGCCTGTTCATGCTTTGTTGTAATTTATGGGCGTGCTTCCTCCTTTCCTCTGCTTTCTGTCCGTCTGTGTCGACCTTTGGCACACTCACAAATACATGGACTTCATGGTGTCTTCAGGTGCAGGCCCTGTCCACAAGTACGGGTATTTATTAAAATAAAAAGCTTTTTCTATGCGTTTTGGCCTTTCGTACACTAACTAAATAATTGCACTTTATGTCACTGAAAACTGACCTTCTGGAAAACTCCTTCTAAGGAGAAGATATTCAGAAACTCCATTGTCAGTGTTTATGTCTGGACAGGCAGACGCACACATTTACGAGTGTTTGTAGCATCATTGGCAAATGTGAACTTGGAGTATGTGTTATGATATTGGAGTATTTGAGTCTGTACATTGACAGAATGGATGACATATTGTTTGTATTTAGAAAGACTAAAACAGACAATGAGCGGACAATGATGCAAAAGAAGGTCAGAAATGGCTGCTTATAATGTTTTGCTTACAAAACAGCATTATCTAGGAGGATCGGTAGCTAAGCAACCGACCAGAGTATACAATTTGCTTTCTGTTTACAACGGCATACTCATGCCAGGTTTAACTCTCTGATCATTTTCAAAACACCCTGGTGAGACCGACCATTTCAAATCACAATTTCACCCCTGCATAGAATAACCGTCTGCTGTTAAATTCCCCAATAGCTCAACAAATGAAATGGAAGTAAAATTTGGAAGGTGGTCTGGTTTTTTGCATGTTGATTTTGAGAAAGTTCAATTTAATTCAGTCAGATTTGACTATTCTACTTGCAAAAAGTAATTGCTTACAACCTGGGAACAAAATTGTCGCCACTTCAATCCTGGTAATGAACCACAATTCAGTTCTTTTGTCAGAGTCTCTTGTTTCTGGGAAAAGCACTACAAAATTGAACCCCAACCACCTCTATCACATCATGTTGCTCATCACAGCCGCATGTCTGCCGGTATTATAATTAAAAATGTATCATGGCGTCACATCGGCTAGACTCGTTTAAAACAAGATGACGTGCACAGCCGTTACCACAGTTACCTGGTGTTTTGGATGGAGACACAGAGTGAAGCCTGGCAGGAACAGACAGTCCAGAGGGAGCTTTTAGCCAGAGAGAGAGAAAACTTTGAAAAAAACTGTGTGAACTGTTATCAACGAGTCTGTCTCCAAAATGCCTGTTGATTTGGAGAAGAAACTTTGGAGAATAATTAATCAAAAGGAGGAGATTTATTTTATGACAGGTATAAAACTATTGAAAAGAGTAAAAAAGTGGAAGGATGAATAAAAAATGAATAAAGGGGTTTGTGTGAGAAGTTGGGTGTGTTCTCACCAAATAAAGTGTCCAAACTATGATGGGACTCCAGTGCGCTGAGCTGTCAACCTGCTTGAGCAGGCGGGCGACCGACCGCATGAGACACACTTACTACCGGCATCAAGATTGCAGTACACCACTAGATTGGCATTGCAACACCCTCTGCCGTGCCTCTCCGCCTGCTGTGGTGCACAGTGTGCCATCGAGATACCAAAGCAGCAAAAGTGAAAGAATAACCTCAGTCGACACCAAATAGAGCCCGTTTCAACAAAACAGGAAAACACTGGATTTAGAGGATAAAATCCAGCAGGCAGCATAAAAACATGTGTAAATTCAGCATAAATGTGCCTGTGGGTATACAGATAACATCTCAGCCTCAGTCTTACTACCCCACATTTTATCAAAGAGCCTAATTTTTAGTTGGTTTTGAAATATTTAAAGTGAAATATGCTAATTTATGTTATTTTTCATCTGTAACACAAATGTATTATGGCCAGTTATGTTTAGCAGCTCTTGTAAACTTGAGGAATAGGCATGCAGAGATGTTAAGATACCAGATATGTTTATCATTCAAATGTACCTTCTTTTTTTTTTTTTATTATTTCATTATTATCGTGCCATTATTTGATAGGAGAGCTGAAGAGTTGACTGGAAAGGGAGGATGAAATTAGGGAGAGACCGAGAGGTCGGATTGGAACCGTGGGCGAAGACACAGCCTCCGTACACGAGGCACATGCTCCATCAACTGAGCTACTGGGGCCCCTCAAGTTTACCATATTTTTGATATTCAACCACAACAGAATAATACATGCATCACTTCAACAGAAAATGTTTAAAGTGTTTGTATTATTAAAATTTTGTCTAAAGTTAAAATTATGTTTTCATTGTTTCGCTTTTGTTAGAATTGGAGGGCTCCAGCATCATACAGCCGCCTCTCTGTCTCGCATTAATGGTTCCCAGTGCTGTGTTGGCACGGCGACACAGACACACACGGTCACACACACACATGAAAAGATGTGTGTGCACTCACACACACTTCATGTGCTCACACATAGCCAGAGAGAGCAGGAGGAAGGGAGATCATGCTCTGTTTGCTGGGGTGAACACATCGCCCGAGGCTTCAGCAGAGGGGAATGAAAGCTTTCACCTGTGAGATATTGAGTGTGCGTTTATGTACTATGGCGTGCATGTATTGTTTGTGAGGGAGTGTGTATACGTGTGTCTTTCCTTGTAATATAGCTACAGTAATATTCGGTTTCGGAGCAGTTCTCAAAACACTCCCCCCTTTGAGATTGCTTTGCCCGTTTTGTCCTGGAAAAGCCTTGTTCTTCAAATAAAGTCATTTTCATTGTAGAATATCTTCCTTTTTTTCAGCGGGACAGTGTCCCACGGTAATGTATTTATGGCACATTCTGATGCGTTTTCATAAGGATGGATTGGTTTCCAGGTCGTGAAACAGGTTCTTCAACAGTGTGCGATGTGATTTCAAGGGTCAGAAATTACACAATACTTCATGTTTTTATTTTTCTTCAATAAATCAGTGCTTCTCACTTCTGTTTCTGTCCTTCATAAACGCAAGATCACAAGCCATTCACGTCTTAAGACACACAAAATTGAAACAAATGAACCTTTTGAATGAACTTAAGAGATAGTTCCCAGACTAAGAACTTTTGTCCAGCACTATATGGTTTCTTTTTCTCTTTTACAATCCCCAGTGTCCCAAATTACCCATTATTTTCCCTCCCCAGTCACTTTATCGATTGTAGCCATTGAGCTGGAGATTTAAGTCGGCCCTGTGTGCCTGCTGAGAGTTTCTCTCCGTGTTAAAGGGAATCTCCTGAGTTGGTACATAATGTGAGCTCTTACTACTTACGTATTCCACCATCTCTACTGATCTTTTTGCTGATTCTGTTCCCCAGTTCCCCTTGAGTGCCCGTCGATTCACAGGCATGTTGGTTTACAAAGAACCAAGCTAAGAGAGATCAGTGTCAACTGTGATTGACAGCGACAAGTTTCCTGCTACCACGTTTGTCTCAGACATGTCAAGCTGTCCTTACTGTACAGTATATTATCTTCATTTGAGCAAGGTTATGTCATTAATATGTTACGTTAACTCTATTTAACTCCCACTGCTTTGATTATTCAGTACATTTTCTTTAACTTATCATTATGAAGTACAGTAAACGTTGACCGCACAATGTAATGGCTATAGAATAATGACACTATCAGCGTTTAGATTGGTTCCCTAGAAACATCACTTTCACTGTGCAGTGTTGTCCGCCACTGGCCATGAAATCTCCTGGGAAAATGAAGGCTGAGTGGCGATCCAGTCAGTCTGGCAGCCTGGCACCATTTCTGTCAGCGCTCACGTCTCCATTATAGACTAAATGAATGAATAAACTCACATTTTGTCCTGTGGTGATGTTAGTTGCTGCTCTGAGGAAAACTGAAATTGATGCAGCTGGTGCATCAGCGCCAACAATAATACTTGGAAACGCTACGAGAGAGATGTAATGACCTCTTCTTTTACTTGCCAACATTAAAAAAAATAACTTTTAATGAAACCCTCGCCCACAAGCCACTAAAAGTGCTTGTGTTTCGAATAAATGTTTAAAGCACTAATATAGCTCTGATAAAGTCACTACCACCGTCTCCTGTTGCAGCAAAAATCAGATGTTTGCGACTTTGTGAGTGTAGCATTTAGTTGCTAAAGTGCCAAAGCAGATTAAATATTGTATTTGCATTCATCAGTTGGCTAGAAACACAGCTCCACTGAATGCTAATATTGCTCTGTTTGTTGTATGTGTAGGTAGACTAACAAGTTCACCATAACAATATAATAAGGTGTTTTATTGTTCCGCTGCCCCCAGATGGTCCAAAAATTATAAATAAATGCAGCTTTAAACACATAGCAATTCCACTATATATATAAAAAAACACTCCATTAAGAAAAACAATCACCAGGCGAAAATATTACGTTACCTTTTTGAATTATCTCTGATAAAATAAATCAGTAATTGCCTTAAAATCTTTTATTATTTAAATGATTATTATTGTTATTCATTGTAATATTTGTTTGATCACATCACATGTATACAATGTTGATACTTATTATGGGCTCTATTAACAAATGTACTGTTGGTAATGATTATTATTATGAAGACCATAGTCACACAGCAGCCATTTTCCTCTAACATCAGCCTCAGGTTGGGAAGCTCAAATGTTGTTTGTTGTTGTTGCTCTGTTCCATGTTTTAAGTCATATAAATGAAGGGAATCTGACAAATTGTTTCATCATTTCACTGCCTCCTGATTGATCAGCAACTAAAAAGACAATAGGTAGTCAAAAACATTAGCATTCAACCACTTCCTAGCTAACATTATTGTTTTATAGTGTTACACAACTTAGGCATAAATTAATTCTAAAATATCGACACACATCTTAGACACATTTATTTAAACCTGCAAGTGAAATGCACTGTAATCAAACATTAACTAGGAAGTGGTTGAATGCTAATGTTAGCTAATGGGTTATCAAATGTTGTTGTTAAAAATTGTTTTATCTTAAAATTTGGTCAGATATTTCTAAGGATTTTCACTATTTGTAATCTTTTCAGTTGATGATCAATTGAGAAGCAGTGAAGTGATAACAGTATGTCAGATCCCTTAGGTTTATTTAACTTGCAACTTGGAACACAGCAGTACAACATGAACGTGACAAAGAAAATGGCCGCCATGTGAATATGGTCTATGCGGGCTTGAAATCCTACATGCAATACATCTTAATGAGTTAGTATCTAATAAGGTATTCATGTGTTTTGTTTGGAAAACATTTGCATATATCTGCAAAGTAACTAGTAATTAGCTGCCAAATGAAGTAGAGTAAATTTAGAAAGTAGCATCAATAGAAGTACTCAAATCCTTTAAAATGTTACTTAAGTCAAGTATTTCAGTAAATGTTTCTAAATAAAATGTTCCACCTCTGAAAAAAGGCTGCTGACATGTTTGAGGCATTTCTTTCTGTATTCATGTGTGATTGTGTGTTTCAAAATGACATGTATGCAAGCATGTTACATGTTTTCGAGGGCTGCTACAGCTCTGTCACCTGCCGCCTTTAAACATCTTCCACGTCTGAAGTGGTAAATTACGGTCGAAACATATTTAATCCTGCCAAGCCAAGCCAAAAAAAAAAAAAAAAAGCCGTTGATAGTTGTTAGTTGTAGTGGGAAGCTGCACAGCGTATCATTACAACTAAGAGGCCAAGCAGCTAATTCTAGGGCTCCTTCATGAAGACGGGCTCCTCCTGATTACGCCTCCACTTCTCACTGATCTCTCTCAGCCACACACACTGATGAGGTCTCACTGCAGGCCTTTCATGTGCCTCGCCACTCGATACAGTATAGTTTGGAGAGAGACGGGGAGTGAGTGTGCTTGTGTGTAAGGTCTGTCTGTCAAGTTCTGCGGCACTCATTTCGCTGCATGTATTATATTGTCAGACACAACAGGTCAGCAGCTCATAGTTATTACTGTGCATGACTGTTATGTGTGAATGTGTTTGCATTTCAGTTTCTGTCGGCTACGAGTACGAGTCATGCCCTGGCGTTATCCAATGGGAGAGGAGGACGGCTCTGATGCAGGGATTTGAACTGGTCCCCTCAAACCTGGGAGGCTGGTCTCTGGACAAACACCATGCCCTCAACATACGCAGTGGTAAGAGCACACAATGTACTTGTGTACTGCTTTTGTCAGTATTTGTGATTATTTTGTATCACATACAGTGTATCCCAAATAAGTAAGGATCAGAATGCTACAACAAAAAAATATATATATTTTTTTGGTCTTGCCCCCGCCCCTTCATGGGGCAAACAGCCCCTCTAATTTGACTGCCGGTAAATGCAAAATCAGTGGTCTTTGCAAATCTAATAGCATAAAATAAGAATACTGTATTGCTTTTTAGCTATAAGGAGCCCCGATTTAATGGCCAGTCAGGCAATCATGTTATGTTGTTTTCTTTCTAATCTGTTTTTTTTTGTTGTTGTTTTATAATCTGTCCAATGGGACATTACTGTAAACTAATCACATCACTGTGGTGAAGCAGAACCGCTGTCTCCATTATGATACCTGTGCTAATTATGCGACCTTTCACTACAGGCCGGGAGTAGTAGAAAACAGGTCTGTTTTAGCACCACTTCCGGTGTTACTTTATGCTGTTTACAAGGTTCATTATTAGAGGGTAGGTCAGCTCAATTTATGTAAATTATTAACATTAAAATACCCTCTCCTCCGGGCGGTCTTTTGAGTGGAGACGCTATTAAACCAAGCACCATTCTAAAGACAGGAGTTTTATGGTCTGGCCATATTTTTTCACAGTAAAAACTGTAGTTACATCATCACAAAGACTTTTCTGATTCACTTTCATCTGGAGGCACAATCAGCATTTACTAACCTGTGATAAAGTGTTTGCCACAGAAAGGCCAGGTCCCACAATTTTCATCCTCTCTGCAGATGGCCTGAAGCTACAGATCTCTTCTTTGACTGCCCTATGTTCTTTTGGGAACTAAAGAAAATCGTAACCTCTGGGATTTTTTATTGTTTGACATACAAAACGCAACACAGCATGGTACTACTAGCTTTTTTCCAATTCAGCACCAGCACTCTCACAGCACTTGTTTTCACCCAAAAGAGGGCGTGGTTGTTCTGGGGACAGAAAAGTGACGTATGCCTGCTCTCTTCTATACTAGAATGAGAATTGGTGCAGCCAGACCTTTCTCAAGTGCTGACACAGCACTATGGCAGAATACTTTATTTGGCACTGACAAAGTACATAAAATCACGCCAACTTTGAAACGTCTAGGCTAACACAGGAAAGGTCATTTCTCCATACTATTAAGCATTCGCTACTTAATTTGAGTCTGACTCACCAGATGTAGACTGTGGATATAAGCCTGTCATTGGCTGACTATTCCAGTCGCTATTTTGCTCCCTTTTAGTATCTGCATGTTAGTGTTTTCAAAATCCCTATCTACAGAAAACAACAACAACCTCCAAGCATAGGAAGTCTCCCTAACCTTAATCTGGTTGCCAACTTTATGAATACAAACAAGCTAGCAGTTGTTGTCTTTTCTTTTTCCAAGATTTAGCCATTTTAATTCACAGGCTTGCTTCCCTACGTTCAAATGTTCCACCAAAAGTTCTTCCCGACACCATTTTGCAAGAGCACTGTCGCTGTCCTCACTCATCGTATTTATATTTATATATCTGTTTATATACGAATAATGCTCAATCCTGCTTGGTGCAGAGAAGTGAGTGACATCACTTTTTTTTCCAAATGTCTCTACACTATTAAAATACCAGCAAGAGGAGTTCTTACAAAATAAATAATACAGAAATAACCAAAGCCATTCAAACATTGGCAGAAGTCGTGTGTTCATGTAAGAACCCATCACCCGTAGTCAGAAGCTAATGAGAAAATGTGTTTGAGGGCCTGCAGGGTATTTACTGCTCTCCTCCCTCCCCAGGAATCCTTCACAAGGGAAATGGAGAAAACGTCTTCCTCTCCCAGCAGCCTCCTGTCATCAGCACTGTGATGGGGAATGGTTTTTATCGGAGCGTCCCCTGCGGTCCAAGCTGCAGCGGCACCGCTCGGGACATGATGCTGTTTGCCCCCGTGGCACTGGCCAGCGGCCCCGACGGCTCTCTCTACGTGGGGGACTTCAACTTCATCCGCAGGGTGCATCCCGACGGATACACCAGAACCATACTGGAACTCAAGTGAGACTCATGATCTCGTTTTGGTATGCATGTGATAAGAGCAGACTGATCTTGGTGGGGATCTCCAGCAGTGGGAAGCGATGGGATTTTGAGCATTGGATTGACTTGAGCACAATTAAAACAAAATTAGCTTGGCTGCTATGGGTTAGTGTGGCATTAGCTCTGGTTGGCATCTGCGCTTGTGATCTGTTTGATCTCAATGAAGAAGTTTGTCTTCATGCAAACGCAGAGTGTGTACGAGGTTCAGACATCACAGACTTTAATCTACCTCTTTAGAATGTATGAGAGGCTCAAAGTCTTTGCTGTGAAACAAAGATATTTTTTTCTGTGGATTATGACGATGATATCTCCTACTGCGCTGCAGGCACTACATTCTCTATTTCTGTATTTTCTCAAGCGTAGAATCTCGATGGGATTGCACAGTCATTTGTCCTGTAAAGTGTTCTCCTTATGTAACTTTACTCTATCATTCCCTGTTATTATTGTATCTCTGACTAATATTTCTGGTTCAGACGGAGGTTTCATGGTGTCTGTATCTGATACTTCCCCGTCCTCCGGGAGGAAATGCCAAGAAACTTCCTGTATAGGTTAATATTTAATGTGAAACAATACAGCGGACTAAATCAACCCTAATCTCACTTTATGAGGTGAAAATTGACTCATGTATCCTATGAAATTCTGAGTGACTCTCGTTAGCATTATAAATGATTGTTTTTACCTTCTCTTTTCTCCTTTCAAATGCTCTTCTATGGCTTATTATCAGGAACCGGGACACCAGACACAGGTGAGCACCTCCTTTATATACCTGCATGAAACAAAAGAGAACATGTGTCAAGAGAAAAAGACAGGCCATGTTGCTAAATGCCTCACAGCACTTTATTTTGGTCAGGTTGCTGTAGATTACATAATTGCATTGACCTGACTTTCCCTCTTCCCACAAACACACAAACGCACCACACGTGAAATGTGCACATAGAATACTTAGGTTGCACTCAGATCTATCAAATCCTCATTTGAATTCCACTTGACAATATTACATTTGTAAATTGGAAATCAGCCAAAATTTCAAGGATTTCATGTTTTTAGAGGATTACTGGAAGTCTGTTTGGAGGATGCAGCGGTTCACACACTTCCTGAGCCAGACTAAAAGCCCGAGGCCTCGTATGGCCTCGACATTGTCCCTGGCCCCGAGCCTTGATAGCGGTGTGAGCCCCATACGCCATGTTCGACAGAAGATTAGACAGATGTTAGAGAGTTTGTGTGCATGTGTGTGTGTGTATTTGTGGATGATTGTGTGTCTGTCTGTGTGTGTGCACCACTATCAGGGGTTATATCAAGTCGATTCTGTGAGAGTGCTCGTGGGTGTTTGTGAGAGAGACAGAGAGGGTTTATCCGATTTGAAAAGAGAGAGGATTTTTCAAGATGCCATATCTCCAGCATGCCAAAGTTTCCAACCATGCAAAAGGGATAACCTGGCTGTGTGTCTGTGCCTGTACTGTATGGGTGGGTGTGTACATGTGTCTGCAAGCGTGAAAATGTAGATGTGCCCGCGATGCACAAACCGTGATAAATTTCCTCTGTATAGCCTAAGCCAGTGATTCCCAACTAGTACTTGCAACCCAGGGGCTACTTCTACAGTTGCCAGCAGCTAAGTGCAAAGATTGTGGAGTAGCTTAACTAATTAGATCAAATAGAAACCAAGCTTGGAAAATAAACCACACATTGAGTTAATAACAACTAAAGACTGCATGTTGCGTGTAGAGAGGCAAAGTCCCTCCCCTTCTGTTGTGTCCAATGGGATCTTATTTCAGAATAAATATGTATGTTAGTTAACGGTGAACAATAATTTTGCAAGACAAGGAAGTTAGTTTTATCTGAAACCCCTCAGTGAACTACACCTCTCCTCTTGCACAACGTGCATCACCAATACCAACATGGCCGTCACCCTGACACATTTCACCTTATTATTCCACGGTGTAAGAGGTGAAAATCAATACAAACTTAAACATGTTGAGAGCTGCAGCTATGCAAAAGGAGAGTTTCATTCCTTAAGAGCTAGCATGCGGGACCGGCTCCAAAAGGTTTCAGTGACTTTAAAAGTTTTCCAACAAACTGCAACTTGTTGACAAGCAAAATTATCTTATAAATTGATCATATTTGTAATTCATGGCACAATTCAAACTGGACCAAAATGTTATTTGTCTCTCACCATTCACTACTGTGAATATTTTTTCCGAAATGAGGTCCCATGGTGGTCCGCTGGAAGGGGAGAAACTTCTTCTCTCTGTAAGAATACATAAAACTAGTTAGCATACACACACACACACTATTGCAAACACATATACACTCTTGAGAGGCAGAAATACAAGAGGAGATAGACTCAGACAAACACAAGAATTTCTATATTTATGAATCTGCTCATTATTTTCTTTCCCCCCCCTTTATTTATCCATTTTTATTTCCTGCTGACCGTCTTTTTGCTTTTATCTATCAAAACCACCGCCACAATCATATTCAGTGCGTTTGCATGAGCTCTATTGTTCTGGTTATGCTCTGGTTCTTGAAGTATGACTCAAACAACCATTCACCACACATCGTCTCTCTGTACATCTACAACTTAATGCTATATTTAAAAATCCTACATGTAACCTAGTTAACACACATCCTCTCATACCTACCTATCTGTTAACATGTCTGTCTGTGTTGTTGCAGATATTGTAGACAGGTATTGTGGATAAATGGCTGAGTTAGGCTAGCTAAAAGTAGCCAAATGGATAAACAGTTGGAACAGCTAGCTGGAACGCTTTTTAATAATTCTTTATTGTGTTGAGACTGTCTCTTCGCTCTGTTACATATTCCAAATGCACTGTGTTGGGATTTAGAAAGCTAGAGAGATATTCTCTTCACTCAGAGAACCAAGGTTACAGTGTAACCATATGTTCTCCATCATCTTGAAACTATCTCTCCAGCTTTTAAAATCACAGCACCATATATATAAATATGTGATGGAATGAAGAGATAGTCTCTTCACTCAGAGAACCAAGGTTACATTGTAACCACAAGTTATCCCAGTTTAAAATCAGGAAGAAGACACTGGATCATTACAGCTGGTTGATGATGGGTTATTTCAGGTAATCCAGTAGAGCTGTGGCTGTATGTCAGGAAAAAATATAAAGGTCGGGAACCACCTACAGCAACTGGATTCTTCAGAAGGCACTTTGGCTACCCTTTCCTCACCCTGGAGGTTTCTCCTTTAGTTCCTGCTTCCTCCTTTTCCTCCGGAGCAGCTTTTTACTGTTAGCGGCATGTTAGTGTTTCTCTTTTATTCTATACTATTGTTCTCCCAAGTCAAATACATAAATTATTCATCCATATTCAGCTTTCAAAGCTTTTCACTGCACATTCTTCCCAGCAAAGTGCCTATCAGCCAACAGGGCTTCAAAACAAGGTGGTCTCCGAGGGGAGACAATATGGGATGTGCTCACTGTAAAAACATCTCCTATTCTTTCCCTTCAAGAGTTTCGGAGTAAAGCAAATAGGGGAGGAAGTCCTCTACAATAGTATCTGAGAGCCCAGATGGTCGATTCAGAGAGACAGTCAGGAACAGCCAGATCACTGTGTCTATCATCTCTGATCATTGTTTTGTTATTATGTGTGGAGGGAACTAGGGATTGTTTGTGCCGTGGTTGTTATTGCTGTTCGTTTCCCTTCCACTGGATAAATGGATGAATGTATTTGGAGCTTTGAGCGCCTAATTGAGAAGAAGACAGGTGAAATGATCTGTAATCAGTTATATGCGGCGTGCAATGCTTGTGGTAGCTTCAAGAGGGCCCACAAATATGATATGCTACGCGGAGCAGTGGCACGCTTTGAAACCCGGTGAATAACTCTCTTAGGATCAACCTTAAATTATGTATGTGCAGTTCAGTGCAGAGCTCTGTAAACAGTTATGCACTTAATGGACTAGATGACTGACAGTACCCGTGCCTATGTTGCTGTGTGCTTCTTTTTCTGGGTTTCAAGAAGGTTCAGGGTAATATCAGAAGGAAGTTTCCTCTTTAGAGAGTAAGGGTTTGTACGGGCAGAATAATCTCACAGCTTTCCAAAGCAAACACAAAATTTTGGCAAGCTATTAGTAACCTGCAAGACTAAGTTTTGGGGTCTTTAAAAAAGAAGGAATGCCCTGTAATTGAGCGAGAATGTGCAAAAGCATGACATTGGCAATGTTTTCCTTGACATTGTAATTTCTCTCTCAAGACTTTTCTCTGTGGAAAAAAGCACTTACAGGGTGTCTTTGAGTTTAATTGGCAGGAAGCCTTTGACCAGACCCGGCTGACATTGGATTTCACGCTACAAAGCAGTTGCTTGGATAGCAGTTAGTTACAGCGTTCAAAGTTCAACATTTAAATTCTCTATCACACTTTTTGTAACCACTGTGTTTAAGTCTCAATAATGTGGCACAACAACCTGACATTGCCAGAGGTTTTCTATAATGACTGAACTGCCGACTATATGTACGGAAGCAAGTCAAGTCTTCTCTGTGCAGCGACGTGCCCACAGCGTTGGCACTCCTCCTACACAGAGCGCAGTAAACAGCTCACAGTCAATATGAGGGTAAATGAAGTCAGTGCTCATGGTGTGCTAAACCTAAGCCCAAGGCTTACACTGAGGACAAAAGACAGTTTCATTAAAACAGTATGAAAAGTACATAATATCATGGTCCTCCACACAGCACTCTGGATTTTTTAACCTTTCGCTGAACAAACTTCCAGTCTTTTGTCCACTCTTACCTCTCATCAACTAACAATAACAACAAGAACAATAGACAATTACGTGTCCACATGGCTCATTTGGCTGAGGCCAAATTTAGCTATATGAATGTTCCGGGTTTAATTTTGGTCTCAGACCTTTGTTGCATGTTATCCCCACTCCCTGTTGTTGTCTCTCCTGTTTTCCTGTTGCTCTCACTTTAGTTTGCTTCATTCTAGAGCATGTTCAACAAAAGATCAAATTAACCACCAGAGACCACATTTCCAGCTATCATATATAATGTAGAAGACATAAAATACAAACATAAACCGTTCTCTAAATGCACCCATAGACCATTGCAACAAGGGTGCCATATCACAGAAATATTGTATAAGGATGCAGCTTGTGTTAGGATTTATAAATGCATGAATTATGCTGCTCTCCACCTTATCCAGGCTGCACATACATTTATACATAAGGTTCCTTATCTTTGCCTGACATGTGGGTTCATTTAAGCTGACGAACAAATGACTGCAACTCTAAAATCTCACACATGAACATATTCCTGGCCTCATTGTAAGGACTGAATAGGTCTCTGCATACAGCTGTTTGTGTCGTATACTACAGGTGGCCATTTTATAACATATATATGTTAAACCCTGAACCAAGAGGCAGTGCCCGTGGGCCCGCCATAAGGTTTGGCCCGTTTTTAGCGAAAAAAATTAAAATGAACTTTTAAAAAAATAAAATATGAATCACTGTTTTTGCTGGGGAAGTTATAATGCACTTTAAGAAATACTAATAAGTCCTAATTATTTTACGTAATCCGAGCACTGTGGGCAGTGACACTTCAGTTCAGAAGTCAGCCACTTAAGGTAACTTTGGATCCTAATAGAGAAGCCCTGATAGCAAGTGGAAGAAAAAAAAAAAAGGAATTTAAAAAAGATTATCCAAGCAAAACTTTTTTTAACCCTCTTCTTAAGTCATAAACACAGGAGAGAAAACAATTTAGGTCAGACGAGGATCATCAGAATTTTTTTTGCCTTTCAGAATTTTTGCCTCTCAGGGCACCCGTACAGCCTTTTTGCATTCTAACAATACATACAATACAATAGGCGCCTGCTTTTGCCCCGTGTTTCATCTTTAGGTTTCAGTTTTGGCCCTCCAAGGGAAAAGGTTGTGCACCCCTGCGCGAAAGAGTAACGATGAAAAGGCCTTGCACAGTAACATGATCCTTATCTGGCGTCAACATACTAGGAACATATTAATCACTGGTGTAACACTTTGCATTCATAAGCCTATTAACATTTTTTCTTAACACACTTGCTGATTCAGAATCCCAAAAAGGAGATGAACATGTACAACTACTATCGAGCCACTGTGGCTGTGAGCATCTGTACTATTTAAGCTAGAGGACATTAATCTTGTTGTAGCAGCACAGGCACACGTTTAGTCCTGGACTCTCTCATAGTAATGCTATTCATTGTGATGCCCTGATTGCCTCTAAATGCCTTTAACTGATGGTATTGTCTCGTCAGGAATACTGAGTAATATTATCATTTCACAAACTAGGCTAATTTTGCTGACTAAGTAAGTAAGAAAAATAGGAACATTTTCTAAAACTCAAACCAAAAACCCATTGGAACTGTTAGTGGCCGCTAGCTCAAGTCGTGATTGGATAATGTTTGTAAAACTCAACTCTATTCTCCCTCACTTCAAGGAAATTTTGACTGGTTATTAAACAGTCTCAGTTTAATACTGATGCATCTATATGACCGACATAAGCAAACAAAACCTTTCTTGATTAAATTAATAGCTAATTGTAGTGTTTAAACAGTTGAAAAGAGCTAAGAAAAAGAAAAAAAAACTAGTTGACATCGATAGCTAAAATTGTAAATATTCCAAGAAGTTTGCTTAAATGAATGGATAAACATGTGGAATAGCAGTGACTACATGGCTGAGATAGGCTAGCTAAAAGTAGCCTAATAGATAGATACAGTTGAAACAGCTAGCTGAAAGTAATGATACCTGAATCATCAAAATCGGCTTATAATGTAATGTAACTTTTTTTTTTAGCCCTACAGCCTTTCTACTGAGCTATATCTTACTGTTGACTTATTATCATGAAGACATAACATTACTAGGGATTATAATTTTAGCTTCAGCTCCACCAATCAACCGCCTCTGTTTAGCTTTAGGATTACATGTAACCCAAGTGTATGAACAGCACTAAAGGAAATCTCCATCCATCCATTTCTAACAACATGTTGTTTGGCATTGAAAACATGAAAGTTCCTCATAGCCGCTTTGACTTTGTACACTTTCTCTCACTAGCACCAGCCCTGCTCACAAGTACTACCTGGCCATGGATCCGATGGGGGAGGTTCTCTACGTGTCTGACACCAGCAGTCGCAGAGTGTACCGGGTGAGGAACCTTGGGCAGCCGAAAGATCCATCACGCAACCTGGAGGTGGTAGCCGGTACAGGGGAGCAGTGTCTACCTTTCGACCAGAGCCACTGTGGAGAGGGCAGGAAGGCCACTGAAGCTGCACTCAATAACCCTCGAGGTAGGAAAATATACACTACATCTAAAGAAGACGCTTTCCTAGTCAAGGCACGGCTATTGCACACTGTTGCCATGAGCATGAATTACATTTATCATCCCTCCAGGCTAATATACAGGGATTTGGGGTCAGTACTCATAGATCAGTGTTCAGTAATATTTGGTACAACTAGCTGGAGGACTGTGCTTCCACTGGGTTTCTGAAGGTCAGTACTTTTGTATTGAAGCAGCTCATTACACTGACATCTTGAATAATTTAATATGTGCCTGAAAATCTGGCAGTCTGCATGTATGTCATCACATCTCATCATTTCAGAGAGTACAATATGTTCAGGATCAGTATTGAGATTGTCATGGCACACACAGAAATCATAATCTCATAAGAAGTCACTCTGATAACCCTGCAACTATCTTTGACACACCGTGGGCTTTGATCATCATTCTCCTGGAAGCATATTATTTGAAAATGAGTCCGCGTGGGAGAATGATATGATTTTTTTTTTTTTTATATGACAATATTGTGATGATATTTTATATGTTTTATTCTGGCTTCAACCCCACTTTTTTCAATCCAAGTTGGTCATCTATCAATAGAGTCATCCTCCTTCCTTTCTGTGGTTATTTCCTTTTTTAGTCAGGAACCTACTCGTTCCTTGCGTTCTCCTTGCATGCAGGCCTGACTCCCCACATCTTCAGTGATATAATTGTGAACTGTGAGTGAACTAATGTTCTGTAATCATCACACAAAAGATAATTACTGTACAACTCCACTGTGATTAGATTTATTCTCTAAATTATAGTTCTGACGTTCTCCTTTAAAATGCAAATACGTTTGTATAGGATATCAATTTTCTGAAGCGTAATCCCTACACAAGTATTAATGTTATGACTGATTCCTGTGTTATGTTTTGACTAAAGAGACAATCATTCGGAGCTTTGCTTCTCATTTAATTTGTAAAATAGCGTTTTCACTCTAAGCCCTAGAATATTTAGATATGCTGTGGCATTTAAAATAATGCTTAATTGGTTCAAGGACCATACTGTGTTCTGCCACAAAAACACCCCGCACTTCTCCACCAGCAGCCTGTAGTGTTGACACCAGCTGGGATGGATTGATGGAGTCACGCTGGTTGTGGCTTTTTCTCAGCCCTGCCTGCAACATTTTTAAATATAAATCGATCTAACCAGGCAACAGTATTTTTTCCACTTTTAGTTTTTGTCTTTTGCTGGTCAAAGTTACTGTGCTTAAAAATAACTGATGTTTTTGTAAAAAGGAAATTGCCAGCCGAGTTTGCTAAAACACTGCCAGACCTTTTCCACAGCATTTGACATTTTGACATGTATTTTGACACATTGTCACAGCAGGAAAACACAGGTGTGACCAATAAAACTAATAATCATGGCATGTCCATTCAGGTGTTCCAGTTACAGAACTCTGGTATTGTGCCTGCTGGGTCACTGTCATTGCTTACTGGGACACTTGAATGGAATGAGGACATCATCAACGTTATTAGAGGCACCTGTGCTATTCTTGCTATAACAACTCAAAATGTCTGCTTTGTGTAAATGTCTGTTCTCTGTTCCAATTTATTCTGGACCACAAGCAAATTTCACTGCCCTGACGGCTTTGGGTGACACGTCACACTCACGTCAACTCAGTTGTCATCATTCAGCCTCCCTCTAGTTGCCGTGGTTAGCAAGGTTATTGTCAGATTAGATGGAGAAGCTTTGGTTCAAAGTGTCAGACGGTGATGCTGCCATCCAGTGAACGAGCTCCGACATGGAAAAGTGCAATGGAACAGGCCCATTTTGAACAAAACTTTCCCCAGAACACAGGTACCACACAACGAAATAAGTGGAAGTCGTCATATCAAGCCTCCAGCAGGATAATTGTGGAATCAATGACACAGCAAGAGTGGGCAATGGAGGCTTCACTCAGAGTAGCATGACAAACACGGGAAGCCCTTCTCGGACACTGAATTAATAAAAGAGTATATGAGTGATGTGACAGAGTCATGCTAGAAGGAAGGAAAAAGGATGAAATGAAAGGGAAAATGAATCAGATACCACTCTCGGATTCCTTTGCAGCAAGACGAACTGCAATTCTTACTGAGGATTTGCTCCAGGAACTCTGTGATGACATAAAAAAGGCACAATTCATCTCACCTCCCATGGATGAATCAACGTGGATGACCATCCATGACAGAGGGAGAGAGGGGATAACGCTTAAAAACTCGCCACCCTGGTCTGATGTATCACTGCATAATCCACCAAACAGTTGTGTGTGCCGGTCTGGGTGAAATGCACTCAGTAATGGCAGCTGTGATGACACTTGTGAGCTATTTGAAGGCCTCATCTGCACTGCAGCATCGCATACGACTTCCTGCAAGGTGAAGAGTAAATGGAAGTTGTTGCATTCGTGACAGATATTACATCCCACCTCAATGACCTGAATGTCGAGCTTCAGGGCAGAAACAATGAGTGACCTCATGTCTGCAGTGTGTGCTTCCCAGAGGAAGCTCTTGGTGTTAAAACTTGACATACAGGAGGACACATTGCACTTTCCTAAACTTTTGGAACAAACCAGTCGAAAAAATCGCCATCAGAACCAGCTGAGTTCCTAGAAGGGCTGATACAAAATTCACACATCCGCCTTGAGGATCTCAGCATGGGGAAACAACTTCTACTGTACATTGAAAATCCATTTCTTGTCAGAAATGTCACAAAATACTCGATGGAAGCACTGAAAATCAGCCACAGGGTCAATGCACTTTCACTGCAAACTGAGTTGATTGAGCTCCAAGAAAACCCATCTCTGCAGGAGGCCCACAGTGACCCTGTCACTTTCTGGACAAAAAAGGTCTCTGCTGAAGATGCCCGTTGCCTGCAGAAGATGAACCTCCACATCCTCACCATGTTTGCTCTAACTTACTGCTGTGAGTCAGCGTTTTCAACAATGAGTACAGTGAAGGGCTCATACTGCAGCAGGCTCATTAGCGAACACTCGCATCATTGTCTCCTCTTGGACATCACACAGTTTGAGTCCAAGAAAGACGTTGTCACTTCTACTTCTACTAATACAGAAATGCTGTTCATATACAAAATAATGTTTTGACAAGAAATTGATTTTCAATGTACAGTTGAACTTGTTTTTTTACTTGAACTTATATGAACTTGCATATCATCATTTGATGCACCCTTACTAGACCAGTGATGTGGTGTAAATTTGGCAGGTAGACCTCTAATCCTGCGAGTCGGAGTTTGGAATTTCCCACTTAAAATGTCCAATTTCCAACTGACCTTGTACAAAACTGCAAAAGTGAACAAAAAACTGCTGATCGTGACAAACTGATGTTTCCTTGGTAATAGACAGCATTATTTTTCAGCACTTTTATACTTGGAAACATGTCTAAATATTCTCTTCACTTTGAGACTAGTACAAATACTGTAGTCACAAATACAAATTAAATGGAAAATTCAGTTCTGTGTTGTACTGACTTGCAGAAGAAGAATTATTACAAATATATAAAGCGTGTATTATGTTTGTTTTTTGGAGGCTTGATTAGGGTTGGGCTGATTTAAAAAAAAATTACTAAATTTGATATGATTTTTAAAACCGGACTGGATACAAATGTTCACCACTAGCTGTCATACGTGACTCAGCCGCTTCCGAAAGGAACATAATGAGAGCCAATGAATGACAGCAGCACTACAGTCCATCATGTCAGCTGTGACACATCATGTTTTTACTTCTATCAATAACAATTAACTTAACTTTTCTTATTCCAAAGTTTAACATCAAAATAATAAATAAAATAAGACATATGACAGAAGCGACATTTCAAGTAGCTTTAAGTAGGCTTTTCATTTTACACAGATACAGGAGGAGTTGCGTTTGTATTAACAGCGTAATGCAGCAGCAGTAACAGGGCAAACAGGAGCAGCAGATAAAAACAAGTCTTCGTACTGCTGGCTCCAAAACAGCTGCAAATGAGCTGCAGCACAACCTTTAATTCTAGTACAACAAAACTTGACTTAAGCACTGCAGCACCTGTGGAGCGGAGCTAATCGGCTATCCTCAGGCTCCTGCCAACTGGCCATATGCTACAACGTTACACCTGACAAATGCTGTTCAGTCAGTTGGCACAATATCAAACCAGTTGAAGCTCGTACACTGGGCCAGACCGGCAAAACCAGAAACCTAACCAACCTTAGGCTTGACCAATCGCAGCTTCACAAGACAATAGTACATACTGTATGCTCATGCCAAGTTCATGTCATATCTGAGTTACTGTATTCAGTTTCTGTATCAGTTTTTGACTCGAAAAAAAGTCTCAACATCAAGGCCGCGCAAACACATTAATTATTGCGCTCAATAATAACACAGAAGTGCCAGAAAAAATGAAAATAAATGGATGCCTCATGTTGTGCCTGTCATTCTAAGTCATTTGTATTTGATGAATATAATTCTATGTTGTCAGTTCACTCTCACACAGCCAACTCTGCAATCATACAGTACAACCGTCTTGAGTTGTCAGGGAAAATGAATACTCTTCATGTTATAAACATGTGAGTCTTTCCCATTACATCCATCCATCCCTCATGATGTAAAAGTGGCATGATGCTGAAGGTGGATGGAGCTGCCGAGAGTGGTCAACACGCTCCATAAACCATTAAGACTGAGAAGGGTGTCATTTGTACCCTGATAACTGAGAGAGTCGGCGAGATGTGATTCAGGCACAGTCTGCACACACCCACACACTCCTACCAGCTTCACTTGCTTCTCTTTAACAGGTATAAATGCCTATGTGGCAGCAGCTCAGTACACTTCTGCACCACAAAAACTGGCCAGTGATTGCACTATTTGCAATCCAGAGAGATGCTGTTTCTGTAATTTGGAGAAACTGTCAGTAAAAAATAGTAATAGCTGGCCACATGATATACTGAATTTGTCACATGACAAGATAACTTTTTATTAAAATGACAATAATAGCCTGACTAAAAATGGTAAGCATGGCTTCCCTTGGCTTACAGGAGAAAATGGCGCTTTAAGGCACTAAACTTAAACCAAAATACGCCTGTCGTATTAGGTTCCTTAATACAGAAAAGTCTGCAGATTCAGCTGTGATTCCCTCCTAGCTTTAGCCCAGTTCAGGCTATTTGAATTAATGCACGTTTATTTCAGACATTAAGCCTGGAGTGTCGATTTGAATTGGTTAATCATTATACCCTTAGTTACTGGCTGACAGGAGGGGATTCCAGCGATGTGTCTTCACTGCCGTTGTACCACATTTTATTTCTTTTCCTTTGCCCTGCCTGTTAGCTGGAACAAGTCTTACTGGTCTCCTCTGACTTGTGTCATCAATAAGGCATAGTCACCCACAGAAAGCCGGGGCTAGGGAGGTTTTATGTCCATCGCAGGAGTCTGTAGTTGTAAAATGTAGACACCCAAGTGTGTCTACACAAAGTGCAGTTTGGACAAAGGTCTGAAACACTGAAACCATCATGACTTTTGTGTTGAAAGATAAACAACATTTAACTTAGCTGTACTTAGCTGCATTTAGCTGAATCTTTTTTTCAGCTGTATTTTATATGGTTGAAATAACTATTGAAGTTGAACTTGAACTTGCACTAATTATGAATTATAGCACTGATTATGGCTTGCACTAAAGATCGTACCAATTAAGCTACCTAAACTATACTAATACCTCCACTGCAACTTTGAATTTATGTTTAACAACATTAGCAACTTTTGAATTATCATTAATGTTGACAGTACGAAACAGTTTGCGTGCAACTTGCACATTGTGAATTTTTTATGTTGCCATTTTAAGATTTAACATAATGTAACTCTTTTTTTTACCTTACACTAACAACATTATAGGTCATTCATTAACGTCATCATGGTGTCCGTAAATTAGCTAATAAGTTCTCTACTGCAAAACATGAGCCTGGATTTGCCTCTCTACAACAAGACTGCATAAAAACATACTAAAAGTAGCACTAGTAGTTTTAAGTGCTCTGATTCCTCTGTGTCATTAAACTCTTCATGGATGTAATCAATCGCACGTCAAAAGCTATCACATAAAGGTAAACAAAACAAAAAATCTTAAAGGTGCACTACGTAGTTTTGGGAAGA
This sequence comes from Pagrus major, assembly GCF_040436345.1. NCBI lineage: Eukaryota > Metazoa > Chordata > Actinopteri > Spariformes > Sparidae > Pagrus > Pagrus major. The sequence continues at coordinate 18,869,110 of NC_133232.1, read as the reverse complement.
AAATTTTAATCAGAACAAGCTAAGTAAACAAAGTCTCTTTGTTTTCAGAACTGAACAAACTGAATACACAAACTGACCTTAATTACAACACAATTTCATAATGTTTTACTCTGTTTATGTTTGGCTGACCCTGCCACCTTTCTAGCTTCAGTGGTACAGTGTTCTGGGGACCTTATTTTCCTCTGAGAACAGCTTGTTTATTCAGTTATGGAAAAGATAAATATTTCCGGGTTTGTATTATTACCTCATTAATATTGTAAATATTAAAATTCTGAGTTTGAATTTCTTCTCCAAGCGTATATAGTGCCCGTTTAAAAACCAGTTCATATATTGAAACGTTGAGATGTTTCTCATATGCTGCACCGGCTGTCTTTTGCAAAGTCACACCACAGAGGTTAAAATTGCAGCTTGTTATGCTTATTTTTTGTATTGTATTACAGTCTTCGAAGGCCGTTATAGGACTGGATTGGGCTTATGGGGGCTGCATTTGCTCAAAAAGCAGTCGCTTCCAGGAAGCAGAAATAATCTTTTAACTGCCCTCACCAATCACACCCACGCACCTGACCAGCTCTCAGTCCCCAGGTCGCACAGGAGATTTAGCCGCAGGTCTGTCACTCAGGCTGCACCCACAGTCCTACCCAGCCTCCTCTGTCAGTCACTCTCAGCTGGTGCGTGCAATGCAGTCTGATGCTTCAGGCAGACAGCCAGTCGATATGGAGAACAATAAACAAATGTAGTGTAGAAGTGCCTCCGTGCTTCAAATGTCACTGCTTCTTAATACAAAGAAGCTCCAAATTTGAGAGCAGAACTTAATTTTTTTTTTTATTGCCCGCAACTTCCTAAGTTCATACAGACAGAAGGGGGAAAGGATGATGAAAAGGGAAAGAAGAAGATAAGAGAAAAACATCATTGGAGCTGATGCCTGCTACAATTTGACAGATGATCTGAAGACTGTTATTCTCAGCGTACGTGCCCCTTATACCTCAGAACATGCTCCATCTCTGCCTTTGTACAGTAATAGAATATTCTTTCCCAAGACTCCTCCTTTTCACGCACGGTCAGGTATTTTATACCCTGACTCACTGCACTTCACACACACTTCTGTGGCCATTGTGCTCCGACTAACCAGCTCTTATAAAGGCTCTGGAGACTTCTGCCTGGAGCCCCATGGCTCCCTGTCATCCATCTGCCACAGCCAACACTCATCCTCCTCCCTGCACCCTCTTACCAATGGTAATGAGTGGTAGACTTCACAGGGAAATATCTGTCCGTTTCTTTTTTGAAGCTGTGGCTGTGTGATTTTGCAGCATTGATCTTGTCTTGTGTCCTCTGGTGAGCTGCTCGCTCCAAATTAGAGCCTTCCTTCTTTTTTCTCCACTCCCTCCACCTCTTTTTCTATCCCTCCTGCTTTCCCATCGATGAATCATCCCTGTGCCCCCGGTGTTGACATAGCTGCAGTGGGCCCACTGTGACACAATATTGTAACAACACGGCAAACAGTTGTTAAATAGTAATCCATAGTTTTAATTTAGCCAACAATGTTGCAGCACTATTGAGCGAGCTGCTGCTGCACAAGTTTATAGTCTATCCATAGCGTAAGCTGCGGGGATTATCTTGTGTCCTTCAAACACTCACTTATGAATACAAGATCTGGGGCATTGTTTAGAGTTGGCTACACATGCGCCTCTGCAGTCAATTAGCTCGGTAAATAAAAGGCCTTGCTCCATTTAGGATGGATCCCATGTCTGACATGAAAGAGGCGGCAGTCCCACAGGACCCAACAGCCTTGGCTCGCATTTCTGGACTCCTTCTGTTCACAACATGAAGGGGAACTTTTCTATTCACATTTGGTGAATAATAGTTGTGTTTATGTTAAGATAACAGTCTGTGTTTCATGTGTAGGTTTGGACAGAGGAGTGACTCCAGTGATTGAGAGTTTAGTTGTTGATGTTTGCCTTGCACAGGTCTTATCTATTATTTGTCGACTAGTCCCAGACAGCAAAGCCGATATCCACAGAGAGAAGTGTGCGTGCATGTGTGTGTGAGAGCTTGCAGTGTCAGTCTCTCGCTCCGACCCACAGGGGGCAGACTAATGCCCTTATCAGAAGCTGACATGCTGCCATCACATTTCTCCGACTTGCCCCCTCGGCCTCTCTCTCTCACCCCTGTTCTTTTCTCTCCTCCTCTTCTCTCTTGCTGTCTCTTCTTTTCTAAGTCTCTCTATTCCCCACACAGACAAACACATTTGTCCCAAGCTCACTCAGCTGCGAGGCACGCCATCGGAGCTGAGATAGCAGTGGCCGGGGTGACGGATGAAGCGGTGGGGTTTAAAACCGGTTGCGGTTATTAGCATGTTGAGCAGCCAGGGCGTTAAAAAAAGAGCCACAGCCAAGGGTAAATGTGCTTCACGTGGCACATCTCTGCTTGGCCACCGACACCAGGCCAGGATCGACCAGGCTCGATGCTAGTGTACAGTATCTGTCTTGGCTTGTGGGTTGACATATAAGCAGCTTAGCTGAATGAATATCTTCACACATTGGGCACAAGTCTCATTTACAGAAATGGCTGAATACGTGGCAATGTGCATAGAAGCGTTTCCCAGTTTGTTTCATCAGTGTGAATCAAGCTTTCGATGCTTTCAGCAAGCCCATGCCCAAACCATTAACTCAGCAAACACCGTCCCCGTGCTTCTCCTCCAGCAGCACACTCACATGAGTCGTGGTGTCCCTTAAATGCACAGCTCTAATCACTGCAGCCTGCATTTCACTCCTTCCAAATCTGCCACTTCCCCAAACTGTATTCTTTGGCTGCAGCAGTGAAGTTAGAGGATCTCCTAGGGCTGTGTAGCCCCTGTGCCAGCTGCTCTGTGTTATAACTTTGGAATGAATATGCCATTGTTATTCTACCTCTGGCTCCCATAGCATTTAGTGCAGAGTGATTGTTGCGCCTCACAAAATAGAGGGAGTGGGAGAGAGAGAGAGAGGGGGAGCGGATTAAATTGATAGAGAAAGAGATGGAGCTCAGAACCGAGAGAGTGAAAGCAGAGAGTGAGCGCGACAGAGAATAAAAAAATAATATGAAATTAATAGAGGAAAATGGAGAATGGAGAGAGAGAGAGAGAACAAGAGAGTGAATGAAATGGATGAAGAGTGAGAGGGACAGAGGGAACAGAGAGAGTGTTTTGCGTCTAAATCCTGCAGCGTGTACCAGTCCCACACCTCATCTGCATATTAAACTGGCCCTGTGGCTGCCTTCCCTCTCTGAGGGTCAACTATCATTGTTTCTGTTGGTTTAAACAGAGCACTACTTCTCAAAACAAGGGCATCAGATAAGTCACACTGTGTTTTAAGCTCCAAGATTCGGTCTGTGTGTGAGCGAGTGCATATGTGTGCGCAATTTTTAACAGCCTGCTCCCGTGTTTCATTTCACATTGACCGAGCTTTTGTCTTTGCCCCTGGACATTCCTGCATTAATGATACACACATGAATTAATCACACAGCAAGGCAAACAGCAGCATACTCTATGATAATGCAAATTAGAGAGACGCCATTGGGTCATGCTATTTCTACCACAGCTTGTTTTCTCGCTGTGGCATCCATGATAATTAGACAATCGGCAATGGTTTGTGCAACAGACATGCATCACTGAGCAGCCACAATGAGAAGTTCTGCCAGAGACTTGTTTCTCCCAAAACTAATACTGAAAATGTAGCTGCCAGAGGGCCAGGCAAAAGAGCATCAAGCAAAGCACACAGCACAGAGGTGCATCAAGGACTTGTCTAGCCAGTGAGCCATTTTTACATGATTGGGGGAAAGAATTGCAGAGATATGTCCTGTTTGTATCCTATTCCTGTAGCCTATTCCGCTGGATTGCATTGTTACACATGAGGAAGTCTATTTTGGTCAGTAATACATACTGCACACCTGTTTTCATTGATCCTGTTAACCCGTAGTCTCGAAGTATTAGAAAAAAATAGACACCACTGCCCTCTTTTGGGAATGAAACATGGAAATATTGCACAATTTAACACTGGAATTTGTGATATGTGTGGGACTTTCCACACCGATGGGATGGAAGTTTAAAAATTGCTGAATTAGTTCCCACGCCCAATTATACAATAAGTAGTACCAGCGAAGCAATCTGATTGGTCAACTAGACATTAAGAACATGCTCAAATCAGCAAGACAGCACATCTTGCTCATCACTAACAATGTTACCATTTCCATGGCAACATCATCACTGCCTGGAGCAAAAGCCAATAGATTATTTGTAACACACAGGTTGTGATTTGTGAAAATATCTGAGTGTGGGATGTTTTTAGCCTATATAAACTATGACCTCCTGTTAGGCTATTCTTTTCAGCCATTAAAGTAACTTAAATAAATAAAAAATCTTAAATAATTAAGAATTTTAATAAAACTGTTTCAGAACTTGGACCTAACTGTTACGGTTACAGGGGAAACAAGGTGACGACCCAAATGCAGACAACACACGGGAGGCAGGATTGGGGGAACAAAAGACGAGCTTTAATTAAACAAAGCTGAATGATACAAAAACCGAGAAATACAGATAAACCAAAACGAGTCCAAAAGACAAAGTAGCAACAAAAAGGGCTTCAACGAAGTGCAAATAAAATCAAAGTACAAATCAATGAAAACACAAGGAACAGAAAACCAGAAACATACCACGGGGAGACACTTTAGAAAACACTGGAGATGACGCGAGTGGGAAACACAGGGTGGCATCGCGGGGGAACACAGACGAACACGGAACAAACTGACAAAAACATGAGGGAGAACAAAGACTATATATATACAGGTGGAGTGAAAATGACAGGTGAGGGAAAGGAACAGAAAAACACTGGAAGGAGGGAAAATCACAGAGGGAGGAACTGAAAAGCAGGACGCGACACATGAGGGTACAATTTCAAAATAAAACAGGAAACACAAGAACAACAAGAACCGGGATCACGACACTAACCACCGCATTTGCAAAAGCTCTCCAACAAGCTTCAGTGTTCATCGGATTTGATGAGTTAGTTTTATTATTTTATTAAATCAACTTTCTTGAATGAATATAACTTATGATGCTGTAAGAGTGTTGCTTGACTGCCCCATTAATTCAGGTCTGTGCCTCCCTCGTGTGCAGAAAGCAGTTTTTGTGACAGTGAAAATGTTGTTTTTGACACCAGCAATTATGGATTGATGCAGAATATCTGGTTAGCTACTTTTTGGAAATGATTACATCTATCTTTTTTAATACATTTTGACTCTGACGCTCTGGACTTACTGGAAATGTTTAGCTCACTGGGAAGCTGTTCAGTCTTGACCCTCCTCCTGCATCCTCCATCAGCTGAGCTGGTGAGCAGGGCACACAGCCCTGCTAGGTGAGGGGCAGTTTCTTTCTTTCACTTTCTCAACCTCCCTCCCTCTCTTTCCCCCTCGTGCTTTCTCGCTTATTCAAAGGAGATAAACGCAGCTGCCAGGCAGCCTATGTGAACACTAACACGCGAGTGAGCAGCAGCAGCTCAGCAATGCAGCCGCCACGCAGTACACAGGCATCCAGTGTGTCCAGCCTGTAACACGTGAAGTTTGCGGAGTAGCTAATTTTATCGTTTGAAAAAACACATTTTTTAAGCAGATATCTTAGTTATAACAAGACTGAGCTCGCTGAGCAGTTTTGTGTTTAAATGTGAGGTAAGTCCCACGACCTCTAGAAAGCATTGATGAAAGCTCAGCAATGACTCAACAGAAACTCTGTTGCTGGGTTGTTACAACGGGTCGGCCTACTTACTGGAGTAGTAAACTTTAATGAGAGTCTATTGACGTAGGTCATTGTTATCCAGTTATTAGTCAGACCCCATGTATCCATGGAAACAGAGATAAAACCAGCAAAAAGTGTGTTTGTTTTTCATTTTGAGAGCTCATTGCCACACACCATGAATACATTGATTATATCTTTTGTTTTGTTGGTAAAAGTTGTATAATCACAATATTACACTCTAGGCTGAGCTCTACCATCATTTGTGGCACTTCAGCGATGCGGTCAGGACTGAGGCGCTTTGTTTCACACCCTCTCGTGTAGCAGTGCTCAAATGACAAAACAAGTTGTTTGTCATTACCTTCCAAAATAATTCATATGAGAATGTTCTGATCTGGCTGCACTATTAACAGGATGACAGGGCCTCAAGTACTCATACATCAACATAATCAAGCAGCACTAAATCCTACAAAGCAGCTACCTATAGGATGCTACAGACTACGTTGGGATAAAAACAATCACATCATTAATTTTCTAGCCTGGTAACTCTGTCCAGTCTGATATTTTCTGCCATGTTTGGGCTTTCCTACACCAGAGTCATTAGTACAACATTAGAGTTGTACTCTTTGAATTAACAGATGCATCAAATTAACTCCCTCCTGTTTTTTCCTGACATAAAATTATTACCATACCAACTGCTGCATATTTGAGGCGAAGGTTCAGTTTGGTTGAAATGTGGAAACACACTGCAAAAACCAAGGCAGTGCAGATAATGTTGTTGCTCTGTGCAATGTCGAACTTACAGTTGGCTTGTTGTGTGACAGATCCGTCAAAGGTTTTTTCAGGGCTGTCACACTACCTCAGAGGTTGTTTGTCAGGAAATGTTGACATAAGTAATTTGAGCATTACAATACAATGTTGTTTTTCTGGCGAAGACGTTCTTGAATATGACAAGATGGCCCCTTACAAACAAACAAATGAAGACTTGGCTGTCAAACACCAAAAATATTTTCAACCAAACTCAAAATAGCGGCTTGTTTTACTGGATAAAGTTGATCAAACTACATTTCATTGGGTTTTCTCTTAATCTACAGTGTGTGTCACAGCCAAATATGGGATCCTGATAGCCTGATGAAGCACTTGGAGTATGGTTGAATTGTACCACCAGTGACAGGAACTTTAAAACTACTCAGAAATTTTTATGGTGATCGGACAAGGCAATTTGGAGAATCGACTCACTTTCTGTTTCTGTTTCTTTGCTTCTTGCAGTAATTCAATAGTTCCATCGTTAGGAGCACCACAGAAACATTTTATTTTTTTCATAGAGTGGCACAAAGATGCATAGGTTGACACTGACCAGACTATGTTTGAAAAGGCCTTTTGAACCAAAAAGTCAAAAAAAAATGTGATGATATGTTAAAGCACAACTTCAACTCTGATCTGATGGCAGTACTAGATTAGATCACCTCACTGAACCCAGTGACATGCATTGTCATGTGGCCGGAACTTTATTGGTCACTAGGTAAAGGATCCGTCTCAGATTATCTACGAGTCGTTGACCCAGGGTGATTACGTTTAAGTAACACAAGATACTTTCTGACAGGAAATAGTCAGCCTACTGCCTTGTTTTACTAAGTACCCAAAAAAATATAGTCGATGAGCTTCGAAGAGACAAATTTATGCTGACTTAAACGAGGCTCTACCTGTAAAACGCTGCTTGCTGCTCAAGTAATGTATTAGGTAGAACACAGACTGACAGCTACCCTGTTTGTAGTCGGAGTGTGTAGGGTAGCTTCAGAGAGATTACTGAAGCTCACTGTGTGTGTAATGAAGCCCTGAGTCAATAAGAGATGCAGGCTTAAGGCCAAAGGCTGAGCCCGTGCATCCAAGGTGCCATGCTTGTGTGCATGCTTGTTTTGATTGACAGCCTCTGGGTCCCCGGACCCACTCTGCCTGTCCCAGTGAAGGGACACAGAGTTAGTTATGGGTGCCTTGTTAAAGGTATGTCAGGTTGACAACGTCAGCGTGATCATGGGAAATGTGACACGCGTGTCCCTTTAACTGGTCGAGATGGCCGCTGCTGGCAGCTGGCCTGTCAACCTCCACTGGGAGCCTGGCAAGCTGACAGGAGAAGTGCAGCTTTGCCACTGTGGAGGAATAAATTGCATTTACTCGAGCTGAATGCCCGACACAAGCACACATACAGACGGAGGCATTTGTCTTGGTTGGGGGGGGGGGCTCCTTTGATGAGGGGAAAGATGAACTTGTGCCCGTGCAGGTTGTTTCTTCCTTGATTCTTTAAACACACTGACAGAAAGATGAATAAGTGGAGTGATGGTGGCAGGCACAGTTCGGCTTGGCAGACCAATTGAACCTGTGAGAGTGGGGACGGGTGGGGGGGGGGTCAGCTGCTGTTATAGGGATGGGACAACAGAGCCAGTAAATGTTTGCACCTGGGTACCATTATCACCTGCAGCTCTTCAAGAGAGCAGTGGCCAGACCTCCCTCCCAAGAAGCACTCACACAGTTGTTTTGGAAAACTGTGGAAGGAAAATCTGAACTGCTGCAAAGCCAACTATCTGTGATAAAGACTGTGCTGGAGTTGCCTCCGGCTCAGTTACTGTGATGTCTTTGTATGAGGGGAAACTTTGGGTGGAAGCTGCGCATACAGATTTGCAATCTATAGTAGTTTAGTGCCTCATTTCCACTTTTTCAGTCATGAAAACATTTGTTTCCTCCCATCTGATCCCATTTCCTCCTTCTACCATCGCAGAGCTTCAGTGGCTTGTTGTCGTGATGGTATGTTTGGTAAAAGAGCGTCTATTGATAGACCTCCTTGTGTTTGTTTGATGTTCTAAACAGCACGACATAATCTGCAGACGCTCCGCACTGATCCAAACCCCTCAGCCTTTCATGGAGCTTTCTAGTCCAAAGCATTTCAATTGCTTTTATAATTGAGTTTGTCTGCTGCCTCTGTGATTGCTTTGGATCTCTTTTTTTGCTATCAAACAAGGCAATTACTGCCAAGTCGCATATTTTTCACCCAAAAAATGTTTATTCGCTAAAAATTAGCATGCAACTGTTGCAAAATCTCCCCCCTAGTTCTCTGCAGGCTCGCAATGTCTCGCCTCGCCATACATGTGTAGTCGCGGGCTAACAGCTTAAAAAAAAGGCAGCTATCAATAATTAATTAATGCGGGTTAATATGTTAACAAACTTATAGCGGTTGATAATTAGATGAGCCACAGTGTCTGATTCAGACTTAATTACTAAGCCACTGTCTGTTCTGTGGGGCTTTAATGAATAATTAATTACAAGAAGCATGAATTATTTCTGCTTACCAGAGATCAACCAAAATACACGCCTGTCCTCGTTTATGGTGCTATCTTGTATTGATTGATAGTGTTTGATTGGGCAAAATAAGAGCGGCACTTGTACTATAGTACTGCAGTTCACAGATGCAGAGCGGTGTTTGATGGCAGCATAATCAATTCATACACGTGACTGTCATTTTTGTTCATACAGGTGTGGAATTCTACACACACACACTCAAACCTGTGTGCACACAACATCAGTATGGTGCAGTGCCATTTCCCAGTGCTGAGACTGAGTGAACAGGTTTATTTTCCCCCCTTTATTGCACATGGGCAACCTCAGTGTCTTCACCAAAGTTGTGTGTGTGTGTGTGTGTGTGGGAGTGTGAATTCCTCATCTGCAGAAGCTCTGATTTATCCGCTCTATATTTGCATATGCGCACAATGTGATTAACTGCCATGCCTTATCTTTTTTGCCTAGCTACTTCACCGCATACATGTGCATGTACACACACCAGCACGCACCGCGAGACAGGAGCTTGCACATGTTGTCCTGCGTGCGCACGCACATATATTCACACGTTGACATACAAAAGAAAAAAAAAACAGCATTGTGGAGTTCTCAAGGAGAAATGATGAAAGGGAACAGTAAAGCCACACAGCCAGCTAAAGACTCCTTGTAACAATGTGTTCCCTGGCTTCACTGAGAGCCGGACTGGAGCAGTTAGTGGACCCTCCAGGCTTTAATTTGGTTGACTTTATTTATGGCCGGAGTCCCTCACTGGGGCCGGTTGTGCAGGTGAAAGTGTCCATCCGTCTACATTCACTTGTCAGTCACACACAGTTACTTTGTATAGAAGCGCCATGAGCCATAATCAGCTACAGCTAGCATCATTTAGATGCTGTAATAATATGTCAGTCCATATCATTAACACCCGCTGAGCCTGGGGATACGGGAGGGCCGATTGAATGACTTACTCCTGAAGCTGCTGGCAGTTTGTGTGTGTGTGTGTGTGTGTGTGTGTGTGTGTGTGTGTGTGTGTGTGTGTGTGTGTGTGTGTGTGTGTGTGTGTGTGTGTGTGTGTGTCACCCCTGTGTGCACACATGCCACAGTTGTGTGGGTGTATGACAGTCTTCAGGTATAAATGGGACTTCCATACACGCACACATTATGCTTTCTCCTTCACAAACAGATCCTTTAAATAGGTTCCCTTTGCAGAATCTGTGCTTATTTTGCTCTAAGGTGGTTGTTCCACCGGCTGACAGACAATGATGTGTTTGTTTTTCGATACAATTTTACAATTCCTCTTGCTTTTCATCCATAGAGGCAGCTCTTTTGGCAGCTTTGCTGTCAACATTTCAAGGGTGAAAGTACTGTAGAAGGGAAACTTGAATAACACCAGTAGACCGACTTGCTGCACTCTTGAGGGCTCAGGTGTTAGCAGTCAGTATGCACCACACACACACACACACACACATGCGCACACACACACGTGCACACAACACAACCTGATGTCACTGTTCGCCAACTGGGCGTTCTACCACTGCTGCTAAATAAGATACATAAAACACAACTTTTGATATAATTAGTCTTTCTCACCTCATCTCGTTTCTCACCTTACAAATTTCCTCACCTCTCCCTCACTCTGTAAAAAATCCCTGGTGGCTCCTTCTCTTCAAATAGCTGTAATCAACACTGATGCTCTCATAGACCCCTCTCCAAGGCATTAATCAGATTGGATTGTATTGCAATGCCACGGGGGGCCTTTATAACTGATATTCTTTTGACAAGGACAGAGAACAAAGAGATTCTTTGATTGAGAGTGATTGGCCTGTAATGGTTAATTGAAGCAATTCCTCATCATGTCCCTTTGTCTCATCACCACCTCTCTCGTCTTTCACACCTCTTTTGGCGCTGTCTGTCTTTTTCTCTTTGGCTGCATTTTCTCCCTAAATCTGAGCTAAATGTGAAAAGCATCATTTTATCACCCTGCTCTTCTCTCCTCTGCCTCTGATTTTTTTTTTCTTTTTCAAGGTCAATGCAAGTCAGTCTAATTCACTTTCCTTTGATGATAAAATCCAGTCCCAACTTAAGCCAAATGTCCGTCTCCCTCTGGAGTTGAGATTTATCTAAATTATTTCTCCACCTGTGTGTGTGCCAGCTTCTAAACATGAGTATCAGAGTGCCAGTCCACCCAGGGAGAAACGTTAAATCTTTTGATGTCTTGCGAGTATCCATCGGCTATACGGAGGGCTGTAAATTCCCTTAACGCAGCACACAGCTTTACCCACAACAGCAGGAAATCCAGCCCCTGACAAGGAGAATGAGGACTAATCTGCCGCCTTTTCAATAAACATGGCGAAATACTCTTAAACAACACATAAACTGGCGTAAATCCTTTCGCCAATGCCAAGCAATAATAGCAGACGTTCTCCATTGTTGTGCTTGTGTGAGGATGAATAAGTCGGCCGTGTCCTGTATTTATTGTTGATGATAGATTGGCAGCTATTTAGAAGCCGCTTGCGCGGACGTAAGACTTGCAGATCCTCAGCATGCATGGGTGTCAGAGAAGCACAGACAAAGGCGAGAGAGAATAAAGGGAATTTAGGATGGAAGTCAATGGAACCAAAGGAGGCGAGAAGAAAGAGTAATATCCAGGGGCAGAGAGGGAGAGGAGAGAAATCAGTATTGAGAGAGAGAGTCCTGGCTGCCTCATCATGTCCTTGTGCAGGATTTATGAGCTCTAAGATCAGGGACAGGTTTAGGGTGCTAGGAGGAGGAATGGGTGCAAAAGTGAAAGGAAAGTGAGAAGGATCCGAGGATGGGAGAAGGTGAAGACTTTCATACATAAGTAGGCTCGGACGGTGCAGTGGGTTGAGACGTTCCTCCTGCATAATGCCAGGTGACAGGAGGAGAAATGGCAAGGCCGAAAGCAAGAAATAAAAAAAATGGGCTGAACAGAGGAAAACAGAGCGCAGACATTATCGAAGGGTCAAAGGGGCAGTGATTTGATTAGCGGTTATAGCACACAGGGCAAGATAGTGGGAGTGCAAGAACAGAAACAAAGCAAAGGGCAACAATGAAAAACAAGTGGAGGGAAGGGGAGCAGAAGGAGTGCAGAAGAAGATCAAGTTAGGGTGGATGGAGAGGAGGGAAACTGGAAGAGGAGAGGAAAGGTGTTGGTGGGGGGGTTAGGCTGCGTGTGTGGTATAATCTGTCTGTGTCAGAGGGATGATGAAGGGGCCAGGAGGGAGAGCTCTGCAGTTCACCTTCTGGCCTCTGGAGGAAACACGCTGACCCTGGCCCTCCCCCTCTCCACCTCCACTCCACCTGCACGATTTATGACTCCCAGGGTCGGCTCAGGGTTGCGCGGTCTGAGGACATTCGTGAATCTAGTTGTGGTGGCAGCATGCTGTGTTAGCATGTGTGGGTGTGTGTGTGTCTTTGAGTGTACACATGTTGAATGAAATCACGTGTAAAGAAAGCTATTGTATGTCAAGGAGGATGAGACCTTAGTGCTACCTGGGGAAAAAGACAATGGTGATTTCTATCCCGGGCTCAGGAAGTGAGCGCAGGCACATCCCCATGTAATCCACTATGACAGAGTTTGGGGGGGGGAGACTGACAGAACCAGAATAAAAATCAAGGCAAAATGGGACGAGATGACTGAATGAGGGATGAGTAGCCGGAGCTGTACTGCATACCGATGGTGTCGCTCCTTTGTCCATTTATGTTATGTTATGCGGGCCCTTGTGCGAGGTCAGATCTCTCTTTGAATCTGTTTGAGAGGGCGTGGGGTGCTGGAAAGCCAGCTAACTGGGTCAATAAGCCCATTATGTTGAGATCCAAAGTAGTTTGTTGATTGACAGAAAAGTAACATAATCAATAACACATTTTTTGTCATTGATTAGGAAATGTCAAACTTTAACTTGATCCAGCTCATCTTCTGCTCACTTTCTTTGTAAAAAACAAAACAAAAAGTGATTTGAAGGCATAACCCTGCAGTCTGGGAAAATATGACGGGCATTTTCCATTTTAAAGCTGCACTAATCAATATTTTTTTATAAACAACGCTTTAAATGACAATGTGTAATGTGAAGGGGTAGCTGCTAATGTCCAACCAAGGCAGTAGCTAATCCTTGACTGAAAGTAAAAATAATCGACTGATGAATCAGGAATGAAAATATTACTTTGTTGGAGCTCATTTAATGTTCCGTGTGTTTTTCTATGGTTTTCCTTTATTTTCGTGATTGATTGTGGCTTAGTCGGATATAAGTAGGCTTTGTCTCCATTAAATCCTTTGAGGCATGCTTAAGATAAAGGGGTATATACATAAACTTGGCATGACTTAATGCAAAACCATAAACAAAATGTTGTTTTAAATGGCACAATGACAGTGAGCCACGTAGCATTGGAGGTGGCAGGTAGGAATACTGAAATATGGCTTATTGTCGCAGATGCTAAGTGAAAGCAATCAAGGAGAATCGGCAGCATACGGTATGAGAGGTGAGGGTTGAGTTGTGGTACATTATTGCTGAAAAGTTGAGTCAAAGGGCAATTCTCTGTATGGAGATGAGACGACGATGAAGGTTGCCCCTCGTCCATAACAGATGATTCATAGTCTGCCCTGACCTTTAATACCTGGACTCACCTCTCTGCCGCTCTCTCTCTCTGCTCACCGCCTACTGCAGAGCTTCACTGCAAGGAGAGTTCGAGTATATGCTGTCCGTGGCAAAACACATTCGCAAAGCAAGTTCACATGTACTGCCAAATACATGGCGAGTGTATGCACACGTTCATACATGCACGTGTGTTTGATCCGTGGATGCACATTTCTAATGCACTTTTGCAAGCGCAAAATGTCAAAAGTTCACTGCGGCACCCCGCTCACATCTAATGTGACAAATAACTTCTTCCTCCAGTTGCATTGTTCTAATCCCTTTAGTGGGCTCTGGAATGGAAATATAATTACATTTCTGTGGTGCAGTGCCTTTGATAAGACAGCCGCTTGCTGAGCTGAATGTCTAACTGAGTTGGATGCCTCTCCGAAGCCCTCTCCTCTCTCCACTTTACTTCTCTCCCTTACTCACTCCTCTCCATCTCTTCTCTCTCTCTCACTCTCATACTCTCTTTCACGTTTTTCTCCTTTTTCCCTTTTGTTCTCTCACCCCCACTCGCTCCCTCTGTCATCTCCAAAAGCTCATTCCGCCTCTCTCTCTCACCCGCCCAGGTATCGCAGTGGATAAAAGAGGTGTTGTCTACTTCGTTGATGGCACCACCATTCAGAAGATTAATGAGAGAGGTTTGCTCTCCACTGTGATTGGCTCAAACGGACTGATGTCGACGCAGCCGCTAAGCTGTGATGCACGCATGGACATCAGCCAGGTAAGCTAATAATGTAGTCGAGTTCAAATACCTGGTGGGAAGCTGGAGCCACACGTTTTGCTCTGAAACAGGCTTCATTCTCAGCCTTTTCTTTTGAACGTTGTTTAGATATCCTGTAGAAATATGAGACTCTGCATGTGTTTTTTTAATTAAAGCAGTAATTAGTGACTGCTTTGTGAATCTATACTGCCCAGCCTCTTCCTTAGAAACTCTTTCTTCTTTAAAGTGGGTGCTGTGTTTCTGAGAGAAAGAGAGAGACAGTGTGCTAGAGACCAAAGACAGTTACTGCACAGGTTTGATCAGCCAGCCTTCAGATCACACTGCTGACTTATATCAGGCCTATTAGAGTAGAAGATGAATTATAGATGAAGTGCTGGCTCTATAGAGGGATCTCTGCCCACACATAGGGATGAACGGAGCCAGTGTATGTGCGTGTATGTGTGTGTGAATATGCGTGTTCGGCCCAGGTATATTCCCAGAGGTGCTCTTATGTGTCTTTAAAGGGGCCCGTGTTACCTCACAACCCCTCCGTTTGTCAGTGATCGGCCTCCGCAGCACGTCCGACTTCGTCCAGTCGCATTCATCCTCCATCTGTGTTTGTTCTTATAAACCGCTGTGACCTCAATGTGTCATCAGTATTGATGGAAACTTCTGTAACTGTGCCGCAGAGACAAATATCACTGCAGTAATTAATGCAAAATGAGCAACCCAGTGTTTGCGTTACAATTGTTTAAAGTAAAAGTTGTACAAGGAAATATAAACTATAATAAATCTACCATTGCTATTGCTGCTTCTAAGCTTCAACTTCAACTTCTTCTGTATGCTACTGACCTGAGCACCTGCTGTAGATCCTATGGAGGTCGATACAAGACCTTTCACAATCTGACATCGCTGTGTTGGTGTTGATCCTGGAACAACATATTTAATGTTGCTCCAGGATCATCATTGCAACTGACCAATCACGTGTTTGTGATGTCATAGCTTAGCAACTCAGGGAAAAAGACGTGGAAGCTAGCTGATGAACACACGAAACACAGATATCAACAACAACATGATACCAACAGCGTTATACTATTGGCTGACAAACCTTGTTAGAAGGAGCTTGCTGTCAAAATTATTACACAGAGACAAACAAAACAATCATTTTTGACTCGAAAAAACATTTTAAAATGATTAACTGACAATAATAATAATGTTTTTAAGGAAAAGAGATACTTTTATTCTGCAGCTTTCTATAAGCTCTGTAGATTCGTCAACATTAAAATGTTCAGCCACTACAGCTTGCAGATGCAGACTTTTTCATAACTTGAGATGAATAACAACATTAATCATGATGTTCTCAGAACAACAACACAAGGATATCAGAAACACCATCTCCTGTTAGCGATTTTAGCCATCTGTCCCTTTTTATACGTTCAACATTTGGAAGGAGTCTCTGTGATGTGAAATTTGAAGCTAACTAGCTAGGCTAACCTAAGCTTCTCTGGGAAAGTGGAAGTTAGATAACCTTGCTTGTTAACATTAGCACTAGGTCCCTTAAGACATTAATTCTATCTCATATTAATTCCACACCTGCTGAGTCATTGTTAGCACACTGTTACACTCCTGTGCATAGGGTGACAAGCTAGCGTTAGCCATCTCTCTTTAAAGTGTCTAGTTTCGGTGCTAAATGACCAGGCAGTCAAAGTTTACAGCGATTGGGAGACACAGAGTACCAAATGTCTGGAGTGATATACTATTTTTAGTGGCTGCCCACACAGATATTGCACCAATATTGACAGTGTCAGTTAGAACCAAAAATTCCCGCCTCCTCCATTTTAAGGCGCGGAGGAGGCACACTGACCAAGTCTCACTACATAAGTTGAAAACACATACCAAGAAAATATCTATTGATTTCTTAGCAAAATTGTGTTTTCGTTCCAATTTGACTTTAATTTGCCAGGCCCAGCTCTGTGTACAGCTCCACTTAACTTGTAAAAGTGATGGTCTGGCATCACTTCAAAGTTCAATATCATGAGCAGGAGAGATTTGATGCGTGTCCTCTTTGGCAAAGGACAGAGTGAGTCCTGCTTGATGAATCTCTCTACCTCTTAAAATGGGATTTCAAAGTGAACCCTCTTCTCTCTCATTTGACAGAGCCTATAATTGGACATGTCAGTGGCAATTTAACATGATCCATTTATTTACCAATCCATCGTCAGAGTCATCAATCACCACGCTGATCCCTCAGACGCGCTGCCTCGTCTCCACAGCTCACAGTTTGAGTGTTTGTTTGTGTGAGATAGACGTGAAGTGATGTGGGTGGCTGTGCGCTATAGTGTAGGTTTGTCTCTCTTTGACCCCCACAGCGTTAGCGGGCAGGGTGTGCTATTTGAGCAGACGGCGATCATGGTTATTGGCTGACATTTGGAACAGTGCCGAGGCGAGCCGGTGTGAGTCTTGAATAAACACAGGGAAGGCTCCCTGCCCGCCACTGACCTTTGTATGAGCAGGGAGGGTCAGGAAGCCCAATGCTATGTTATTAAGGAGATATTATTTGTATCACCTGTAGCTGACTCTGGCAGTTGATACCCTCAAAGGCCTTCATGTTCTTTTGTTCCACTTTATATAAGAAATATAGTTACTGATGTACGGTCTGTGTTTTTGCATGTGTGCGTGTCATTCCACAGGTGCGTCTGGAGTGGCCAACAGACCTGGCCGTCAACCCTCTGGACAACTCCCTCTACATCCTGGACAACAACATTGTCCTGCAGGTAAAGGAACAAATTCCAAAGCTGTTTCCTTGAAAGGCTGGGAACTATATGTAGATGGGAAAGAAAGTGTCATGAAATAATTCTCACAAATTGCAGGGCTGTCACTTTAGGTGCATTTAGTGTGAGTGAAGCCGCGGACATAAAAGACAGGAAAAGAGCACCTTGTTAAAAAAAATAACATGCTATCAACGGTCTCCGTGGAAGTTGTTTTTAAGAAACTGTCCGTCAAGTTTTGCTTATTACCTAAACACTTGTTATCCTTGATTTAATGAATCCTCTGTGTGTCTTGTAAAAAACTTAATGAGTCATTAGATGAAGCAGGTTTCGGTTTGTTTACATTCAGTGCACTGGATTAACAAAGAAATATTGTCAGTGCTTTGTTTCATTTACATTGTTTGTACATTATGGTGTATGTTTTTTTAATATCAGGTATCAGAAGGTCTTCAGGTTCGTATTGTGGCCGGCCGCCCCATCCACTGCCAGGTTCCAGGTATTGACCACCACCTGGTGAGGTGGGCAGCTGTGCGAGCCACCCTGGAGGCTGCGAAGGCCATCGCCTTGTCCCACCTGGGTACACTGTTCATCGCTGAGACTGATGAGAGGCGCATCAACCGCATCCAACAGGTCAACCTGTCACTACAAATACCAAGTTTCTTTTAGCCCATATTTATATATGCACTGTCAGGAGAGGCAAACCAGGGAAATGTTTTGAAATCTGGGAAAGGGGCCCCTGATGGGCACTCATATTGACACATTCTGCATAGACAATATAAACCCAATGAAACATCACATGAAGGCTTTATGTGTTGATGATCACTGGTCTTATAATGTTGGTTATTTACAATACGGCAATGTTGAAGTTTGTCATTAATTTAGGTTTTAATTTTTCTGGATTTTAAAAATTCTTCTAATGTAAACATGGGAAATAAAAAAAGAAAGGTTTGGATTTCGTTAATTCTTTTTTTATGTCAGATTATTTATAAAATAATGATTTTTGCACTACACCCTCCAAATTCTGCAACAGCCACCCTCTTACTGAATTCAGAGTATGTGCCAAAACGTTGCATGCCTATTTGCATGATCACAGAACAAGAGGCCCCTGCAAGAATGTCTGTTACATCTCAAGCAAAGCTGACAAACAGGAAAAGACAGGTGCGATCGACACCAGTAATCCATCCGTCTATATGACTCTAATTTAGCCTCACACTTGATGCATGAGATACCACGTGATACCGACCCGCTGCGGTCTGGTTGTCTGCCGCGTTCACATACGCTGTGCAGCGACAGCAGTGTTCATATTCTGCCTCTTGCACGTTAACATACAAAACTCTGATGCACTCAAATACATCTAAAAGCCTGTTTTCATTTAAGGAAAAAAACATTCTTCTCCATTAGGTCCATTAGCTAGCAGCATGCTACCAAAGGCCCACAGCATTTGGGCACCAGCGCTACAAAGATATTGCCTGCTGGACTCAATCAATAGTCCCTTTGTGGTCAGCAATACCACGCTGAGTCCATGTGGAGGCAGACAGGAACATAAAATGCCTTTTTGATGGAGACCGGCCAGCCATGTTTGATGGGGCAATGAAAATGCTGTCTTGTTTTTTTCTGTGTTTGTCACACCTCTTTTATGTTTGGTATTTCTGGGCTCAAATATATCTTGAATCTCAGAATCATTCAAACAGAAAGTTAAACAAGAACAAAAAAAATCCTCCAGCCTCACAGGACGTTAGAGTTATTCATGAAGGGTGCTAAACTCTCAGCTACAGTGGAAGTTGTCCTTTGAGGATAAACAAAACCGTTTTATGACACTGAACCGCAAAACAAAATTAATGATGATGTGTTGCAGATTTTCTCAGCGGTTCTGATGTGCAATCAACTCATTCAAGAAATTAAATTAGATACAGGAAATTGTGTCACTTGTGAGACAAACTGGCTGCACACAGGTACAGACTGACAATATATTTTGAAAATGACACAGGAATTAAATGCTACATTTAATCTTAAATGACTGAGCTTCATCTTGCACTGTTTTTAACCAGCCAGTCTAATTTTTTACTGATTAAATGTGAACGTGCCTTGGCCACAGTAAGGATTCAGGCATTGCTTCAGCCCTGCTGTTGGTCTGCTCTCATGGTCCAAGCACGTCTGTCTGTCACACACACTCAAGACATTTGGTCGTAACATCAAGCGCCACACACGCATAACCAATATGTGTTGAATTGTATTTTTATCTGGCATAGAGGCAGGAAAAAGTTATTGAATATGCATGGTGTTGAAGCTTTGAGATGAATTAAAATCACAATAATTACATCCCCAATCAGCTCTGTTGTGGCTGTTTTGTTTTGTTTTTTCAATTAAGCACAAATCGCATGAACTTGTTTTCTGTGAAGTAGGCATATTTTTTGAAGACGGAGCCTTTATAGCATAATCCCAAGCAGTGGCAGACTCAGGATGTTTGAGGGGCAGGGGCAAGAAAAATAAAAAGGGCACCAGCATGCAGAAATCATGACACATTTAAGGGCACCTTATAGGGCACTTCCTTATATTTTAGCCCACCAGTGATCACAAAACTTTAAAATCCTATCATTGTCTCTAAAGAATTTGGTCTATAATTTAAATCACAATCTCTTGCTACTATATTTCACCACCTCTGCCACGTTTGTCCTACCACTGTCCTCCTTCTGGATATAGGTAGGCCTTGGACGAGTAGATGACTCCAAAACCTAAAATTAGGAAAGTGTCGCCATATACAATTAATTTTCTATTTCCAGATGCTTGATAAATACAGAGTAAAGTCATTAAACTCAGGGAAAAATGTAGGTTTTCGTTCCACCAGCAGTTGGACTGGTATCGTGGGAAACAGCTAGCAAGCAATGTGTACAAAACCTGCCTACCTTCACAGCTACGTAGTTCTCTAATTAACAAGTTACGTCTTGTTTTCACTCTTTTTTTTTTACGCATTATGCGAAGAACATCTGAGATGTTAATTAATGAGCTTTGGAGGTGCTATACAGTCATGAGAGTGGTATTAACATGTAACTCTGTCTACAGGATAGCTTTATAAAACGTTCCCAACATCCTCCAAGGGATAATAAAGTTGATTGAAAAAGAAAAAATCCAAATCAAGCATATCTTTCTCAATCCTCTTCCAACAGCCCATGCTCCCCTTGGACCAGTTAAGAAGTATCACCCCTCCAAGATACATCAGAATCAAGCTGTTGGTGGAGCAGTTTTCACCCTCGTTTATAGCACTCTCCATCAGGACAATTAGTTTAATTTCCAACAAAGACCCATTTAGGTCAAACACTGAAGATTTTCTTTTTCCTACACTTTTGAGATATCATCATAGATTGCTGGATTGAAGTGCCTGTCGACTCACGCAGCCAAAGAAATTGTTGTCGTTTCCCTCTTATATCATTTTGATGTTATTAATTCGTATTTCCAGCTCAGGTGTTTGTGAAATGCCATCATTATCTTGTCTGTGGCAGAGATTAGACGTAACAAAGGCTGTTGTCGAACATTATCTTCTCTTGAACAACAATCTCCCAGAGCATTTTGGAGCCGTGTGTGACGTTTTTTCTGAACACTTCACAGGTGTCGACCAACGGGGAGATATCTGTTATCTCCGGAGCCCCCACGGACTGCGACTGTAAGATAGACCCCAACTGTGACTGCTTCTCTGGTGGGTCATCAGGCACACGCACACACACACACACACGCACACACACACCCATGCAGGATTAAGTAATGTGACAGTATTAGATTGTGTGTAATAGGATTACAGTACAAAAATCAAAACTGCACTTAAAGGTCATATGAAATCATATCTTTCTTGGCCTGGAAGGAAACAAAACAAGAACATTTTCAAAAGCTTTGACATAACTTAAACGAAGTGAAAAAGTCAGTGTGTCTCAATATTGAGTGATTAAATCTTTCTGCCCGTGTGTCCCTGCTGGCCAGTGATTTTATTAGCAGTGCCTGAGACGAACATTTTCTCTCATCTGTCTCCTCCACTGTTTTCTTCTCTTCCTGAATGTGTCTAAATTATTTAATTCAGATGGAATTTTAATATCTAAGAAGGGCTGTTTTGACTCTCCTTGAGAAATAATAAAAAAAATTATGAAAACAACGTTTATGGAAACGAGGACGATATCCAGCAAAGAAATGACTATCGACAATGTCACAATGGAAAAGTAAGTGAACGTAATACGACATATAAATGTGTGTGTATAGGAGGATGTATCTGTATTGGTAGTCATGGAGAGGCTCCTTCTTGGCAAAAACCTCCAGCTAAATTTCAGTAAGCACCAGCTTGAGAGAAACCTTTCAAATCCATTCAAATGACAGGGAAAAGAGAAAGCTCTCGTCTCGTTTTAACTGGTTGGTGTATCATGGAAGGGCACCTGAAATGTAATAAAGGGAAGAGGGAAAGGACCAAACAAATAAGCAGATGTTCTTTTGACAGTTAGGCCATGCTTTCATTGTAAGTGTCGGAGGATGTGATTTTATCATTTAATTCTGCTCATGAAAATCAGTCGCTTTTCTATTCAAAATGGAGGGAAGTGTCTCTCCCATGCCACAAGCCAATGGGCTGTAACCATCCCTATTTCTTGGGTTGTACTTTGCATATTTTCAATCATGTCTTGCTGTTAACAGATGATTACTCTCTTCAGAGGCTTTCCGTTTCCATCCCTTCACCGTAGACACTCACGCCGTGTCTTTGAACATGCGCACACGTGTGACGCACGCGTTGCAAATACAAACAGGCATGGGCACACGCGCGCACACAAATACACACACACACACACGCATACAAACACACATAATGCGCATGCTGTAAAGAGATAAACTGCCACCCTGCTGCCTGCACAGACCCATCAGAGGCCCGGGGCCTACTGCTGACAGCATCTAAAGGGCTTCACCCGGCTATTATCCCGCTGTGCTACCAAAGACATCTGAATGCATTCAGTCACCCACTACCAACGTCTGATAAGGCTGAGGTCACTATCAAGGTGGTGGTACCAACTCCATTGGGAAGCTATGGTATCCCAACAAGTCAAAGTCCTGAGCCAAACTGATAAACGGTTAAGCGGCACCATGGGATCTCATATTTTGCGAAGCTTGTGTGTACCAGTTGTGACTTCTCTCTTCTCTAAAGAATCATTTGTAATATTCAGTGTGTTTGTAACTGAGGGTGCCTTCACTTATGCCATTTTGTTGATAAAGAGTTCTCATTGAAATGATGCCTTCTTGTTTCTCTTATCAGGAGATGGAGGCTACGCCCGCGACGCTCGTCTCAAAGCCCCCTCCTCTCTGGCCGTGGCCCCCAATGGCACCCTGTATATTGCTGATCTAGGCAACATCCGGATCAGAGCTGTCAGCCCCAACCAGCCTCAGCCGAGCCCTGCCGGACTGGTGGAGATCAGCTCCCCGCTGGACCAGGAGCTCTATCTCTTCAGCCAGGTACACAGTGCCTGAGCTGTGTCTGTAGGACATGTGTATTTGCATGTGAAATATCTAGATACTTGATACTTGAACCGTTATGCATGAATTTTCCTTAATATTGTATAATTTTGTGCTGTTAGTAAGTTTTAACTTAGTCTACATATAACTGGGTGTTCACTATGATTTACACATTACTAAATTAAAACAGGTTGAGCGACACAAACTATTCATACGTAGAGATTTATCGTTACTAAATCTAGTAATTGCCTTGTGTAGGCTAGTGCTAACTGCTGAGAAGCTAACTAAATGAAATAACAAACAAAGCTAACGTTAGCTTGCTAATATGTCGCGTTTGGAGGGAAAGAAAAGGTAACATGGTCAACTTATCTGACCTGAGACTTAATTTAACCCGGTATTACAAAACTTAATGCTAAGACTGAACGACAAAATAATGTCAGCTAAGTTAGCATAATCACATCGGCTTTTCTCATTCTGAACACTACTACTAACTCTGAAACACATATTTCTCCATGTATGAAATATATGAGTAAAACAAAGTAACCTAGATTTAGATAAGACTCGCAGTTAAGCTATATTGTTTTCCCTAAAAGTGTCATTTTTGGGAGTTATGCTAGGCTACATCTTGTGATGCTATGATGACATCCTGTTTATATCAGTAAATACTTAAGTTTCTACTAACTAAGATAGTCCTTACGTTTTAATGGTCCAACACAATTTAATAAATCTTAGTTTGAAACTATGGTAGCTAGTACTAAGAATACTAAGAATACACTCAAACATAGTGTAAACTTATCAAAGAAAAAAATTGTGATGTTTTATGTTGATGTCTAATGAAATTGTAGACAATTAAAGTAATAAATTCTTCAGTCCGTGCTATATTGACTGAGAAATTAATATCTGAGTGAGCCAAAACACTGTCAAATGTATCCCGTCCATAACATCCTCTGCACTTGTATTATCTTCTGCAAGCGGGGTTATGTTTTCGCCCGTGTCCGTTTGTTTGTTGGTTGGTTTGTCAGCAGAATTACACAAAAATCTACTGAACGGATTTCTGCGAAACTTGGACGGAGGATGGGTCTCGGGCCGGAATAAACCCCAGTAACTTTTGGTGCAGATCAGGATAAAGGGACAGATCCAGGATTTTTTCACTTTCTTTAAAATTGTGAGATGAGGCATTTTTCAACATTTTGGTTAATTTATCAATGAATAATGCATTGATCTGGATTCTTTTACTTTATTTATAGTTACGGGGACATTGAATGTTAATAACATTTCTGTAAATGTGCCAGTTTAGTAATCCTGGCTAATTTTCGACTTCAGTCCTTGGGCAGGTGAATTTAAGTGGCTGATTTCTGTGATGCAGATCCAAATAAAAATTTAGTGGATTTGAATGTGTTTTATTTGATATCATGAACAAGGTTTGATTAAAGTAAAAGGGAATGTGCGGCATTGGCGGAGGTATGCACTGACTGTCATTCTAGTTTGGGATGCGAATTTTGCTGTTGGAGTAGCTAGTTTGCAATAAATTCAAAGGCATACTGCACAGAACAGGAGACTAGAAGTCCAAGCTTAAGTAGCCTTTTGTTCTTCCTTGGCACCAACTACGTAAGTATACATGTGAAATGAGGGTGCTGGAAAAACATAAGATTTGGCAGCAGGAGAGCTCAGCTTTCTCTGTCATTACAACACACACTGAGGATTTTACTGCTTAAATTGACTACATTTACCATCAACACTGACATCCACAAGTGGTGAATTTTCCCTCTCGTGGAGTTAAAATAGCGAATACCGGCTGCAATACCCTGCAATACCCTGACAACTCTTTTCTCTTCTTCTCCATGACAGAATGGTTCCCACATGTACACCAAACACCTGATCACGGGCCACTACCTGTACAACTTCTCTTACGGCACGGACGGCCAGCTGTCTGGACTGACGAGTCGTGATGGCCGCGGGCTCCAGGTGAGGAGGGACGCTCATGGAGTGCCTCTCTGGCTGGCACTACCTGGCGGACAGGTGTACTGGTTGTCTCTTAGCAACAGCGGAACACTGAGAAAGGTGTCAGCCCAAGGCCATGACATCGCCCACATCACTTACCATGGCAACACGGGTCTCCTAGCAACCAAGAGTGATGAGAACAGTTGGACCACTGTTTATGAGTAAGTTTTTTTTCTCTGCTTATTGTTCTCTCATCTTTCTTTGTTTTTCCTTTCTGTCCGTCTTCTGTCGGTCTGTCTTTTTTCTTTTTTGTACATCCAAGTATCTTATTTCCTGTCTTTTTCTTTTTCTTTGTTTATTTCATTGTCTTTTTTCTTGATTTTATCTTTCTTTCTTTCTGTTTCTTTCTTTTATCTTTTATTTTTCTTTGTCTGTCATGTCTTTTTTTTCTCTTTCCGTCTCTATATATTTTTTCTTTCTTTCCATTTTTTCTCTTTATTTTTCTTTCTCACTTACTTTTTTCTTTCTTTTTCACTTTTATTCAGTTGTGGTCGGTTGCTTGTTTCTGCATGTGCTGTATTTATAAACAGGCAGTGTGCCTGTGTATTAATGTGAGACAGAGTTTGTGTTTGCGGTGTGAAATGTGAGTGCCATCTGGTGGTAACTAGAGCATCACTGTAGAAAGCTGGACAGACTTCTTCTTTCAGTTGAGTCTTTCTTGAAATGACTGATTAGCTGAAGAATGACTCTGCAACACTTTGATCACACACAGTCAGTATCACACATATAGCAGGCACACACAAAAACACATCTGTCTGAATTATTCACCACTGCCGACCGAGCCTCTGTCTCAAATTCCACAGCTGGATAATTACACATATAAATCATAGCTGACACTTACTCTGTGCCGATGTTTGTGTATGAGAGGCGAGAACGAAGCGATAGTGGGAATGCATGCACGTGTCTATGTACCAATGTATGGCTGCATTCATTTGTCCAAGAGCGGCAGTTATCTGCGTGTGTTTGTGCTTGTACATCATCCTCTCTGCTGTTATTCTCCAAGGTACAACAGCGAAGGCCGTGTGACCAACATCACCCTCCCCACTGGTGAGGTTAGCGGTTTCCACGGCAACCTGGAGCGCTGGTCTCGGGTGGAGGTTGAGGCGTCCAACCGTGAGAACTTCGTCACCAGCACCAACCTGTCTGCCAGTGACACCATCTACACGTTCAGACAAGGTACAGCATCATGGCGCGTTGTGTGGCGTTGTCCCTCCTCAGAGGTCAACTAGGGACTTTGGTAGACTGTGGGAGGACAGTGGAGTTTACACAGTGACAAAATATGGGGGCACTGGTGTGATGTGTGCATGTATTCACGGGTTGACAAGCAGGAAAGATTGTAGCCTCCCCATGATGAATCTACGCCCATCTAGTTTACCACAATACCAGGCCAGGCCGCTTATGACTCATCTGGGGGGGACTAAAGCATAGGCAGCATAACACGGATGTATATGGAGGACAGACTGTAAGGTTATAGTGATGTTTAAACATTTATGACTGGCAAACTGCAATAGCGTGGCTGTTATTCTGGTCAGGTCAGACAAACTGACCTGTGCTCCTCCTTCTTCATCGTGTGCACAGAAGATTCACAGCTTTGGAAAGGGGTTTAGACTTTTCTTTCCTATGAATAATTCACAGATAGATCTGATATGACCTCCTTACATAACCAGACTAATGGGTAGTATGAAAAAAG
The DNA here is from genome assembly GCF_040436345.1 of Pagrus major. NCBI lineage: Eukaryota > Metazoa > Chordata > Actinopteri > Spariformes > Sparidae > Pagrus > Pagrus major. Next base: position 18,842,739 of record NC_133232.1, on the reverse strand, counting down.
TGTTTTTTATTTATTTACAAAAAATAAATAAAGATTCAGATCCGACTGACGTGTGAAACGTCTTAACGACCACAGGAAAGAAACGGGGAAGAGGGCAGAGATGAGAGGGGGAGAAAATGAGAGTGGAGTGGAGAAGCCGCTCATGGGAGCAGTTTCTTCTCATGCCATCCCTTTAATTGCTTTCTAGCAGTTGTCACAATGACAGGACTGCAGGGAGAGTGAACCTGCTCCAACACACACAAATGCACTCGCACACACGCCAGCGCTACAGTGTGACAGAGCTGCCAGGGAAGAGTCGAAATGACCCCCTATTTTAGAGCAGCCCCTCCTTTTACTTCCACCACCCACAAATTCACTGTGTCTATTCCTGCCTCTGAGGCAACAATAACCATATGTACAGAAAGAGGGTTTATAGTGGTGGAGGGAATAGAAGTTACTACTCAGTTTATTGGGCGCATTAAGTTTTATGATTAATATATAGTTTTATGATTATTTTTGCATTTTCTTTATTAATTGTGTTTTAGAAATGATAGAGGCTTGTGACAAAGGGATGTCGGTGTGTGTGTACTGTCTGTATGAAATCCTACTCAGAGCAATATAGAAATGAAAGAACAGTTTCTGAGAAACCTTTGCAATGTGTGAAAAGCTGTCATGGCCAAACAACTCCTTTACTACCTCTTTTCTCTCACTCTCTCTTCCTCTTTTATTGCTCCCTCTCTCTCGCTCACTATCTGTGCATCTGCCTCTCTTTTTCAATAGATTACAGTTTTTCTGAAGGTACAATAGCAGATACAGTACAGCGCTAATGTTGCAGAGAACATTTTAAAAAAAAGAAAAATACTAAGCACCAAGAATTAGCAATTAATTCCAACAAAGCACCTTTACAAGAAGCCAGACTCGTATTCATTGCATTCATGCAGTCTGCTGTTATGTCTCATTGATTCTTCTCAAGACGGTTTTCATGAGACAGTAACTGATGTTTGTCACCCTTTTTTTCACCTGTCGCTGCATCTTGCATCTTGTGTGAATGTGTGGTTTTCTTTGCCTTCGTGCGTGTGTGCACTTCTGTACGTGTGTGGCCCTCCAAAGACCACGCTCAGAGTTCATACAGAGTCAGCGCCGACGGCTCGTTCCTTGTGTCGCTGGCGAGCGGGATGGAGCTGTCACTCAGCACGGAGCCCCTCCTCCCCGGAGGCGTTGGGGGCGGAGTCAGTCCAACGGCCAGCCGCTGTAACATCAGCCTGCCCGGAGACCATGCCCCCAGCCTGATCGAGTGGAGGCAAAGGAAGGAGCAGAGCAAGACTAACTACAGCACTTATGAACGCAGGCTCAGGGTAAAACACTAAATCACAGAATTATTCTTCAGCTATCTCAGATAATATATAAAACCCAGTGCTCTAAGACAGCATGCATTATCAACCTAATACACTGGTAAACAGGAAACATCACAACACCAGCCAAATACCAAGAAAAGGTGTGCGAATAGGTCAAATTACATCACCAAAGCCACATCTTAGAAATGTGAAGTGTTGTGCAACCTGACCTTCCTACACTCCTCCCGAAATGCCCCTTCTCAGTGCACTCCTCCCATTTGTTTTGAGCCAAACTAAACAGTGGTACTGTCTGGTGTTACTCAACACGTAAGATGTTTTGACTGATTAACAACGTCATAGCGAGCGAGCCGAGAGGTCGAATGACGCAGACCCCGTTAGCTGTACTTTCCACAAATCACACGCCAACTGCAACACCTCTTCTCTTCCTCCTTGGCAAGGAAAGCACGCCGCAAACAAACAGCATATTTCATATTTCAATAGAAGAGGACATTTTATCTGATGTGTGCTAATTAATTAGCAGTCCCCAGGACTCAGCTCTTCACTTGTTCACAAGGCAATTTATTGTTATTATGCAGGTCCAGTTTGCTGTAAATGTCACAATTAATTTATCTAAACTAATGAAATCTCTGCTTCTCTCAGACATGCCCCTTCTTTCACATTTGCATGTCTGGGGCCTTATTTAAAAACGTATGATTATTATGAAGCAGTCAAATTAAAAAGTTCTCCATCATCTCCAAAGTTCTCCAAAAGTTCTCCAGTTTCGCTCTCCATCTTGTTGACATTTCACTGATTTTTCTTCTCAGGCACATAACAGGAACCTGCTGTCAATAGACTTCGATCAGAGCACCAGAGTAGGAAAGATCTACGATGACCACAGGAAGTTCACCCTCCACATCCAGTATGACTCACTTGGCCGGCCCGTGGTCTGGTCCCCCAGCAGCAAATACACTGAAGTAAACATCAGTTATTCAGGTGGAGGACTGCTGTCAGCCATCTACCGTGGAGATTGGTCCGAACGGCTGGAGTATGAGAATGACAGGGTGGTGTCCAGAGCCTGGATCAACGGCAAGATCTGGAGCTACACATACGCAGACAGAGTAAGACGTGTACTTATAGAAAAAACATGCTCAGGTGGGAAGTGAGAGACAGTTTCTCTCTGTATCATGCTGAGATTTGTTTGATGGATTCACTGCTTCTTGTTTTTGTCTTTGCTGTTAACAGAAATCTAACATATCTGCTCTTCCTTTGTTTGGTGCTTCAAGGTTATCACAGTTACCTGAAACCAAAACTAACACTTAAAGCCTGAGAAGCGCTACAGTTATGCGAGATGAAAGAAGCAAAATGAAAAAAAAAGTTTAAATCATTTTCCATAGCATAACACTTCGCATTTTTTCATGTGTTTTTCATCTCTTTGAGGCAGCCATTAATCTCCATTCATTTGACTTAACCATGAAAATCAATCTGCAGAGTGAAGAATATGTCTGCCTTAGGTTTTTGTGTAGATTTTTTCAATCTGTACTGATAGCTGCATGGCCACACAACAGTACAGTGAGAGCTGTAAGCAGACAAGACGTTTATTGTGATAGATTGCGTCACTCAAGCAAGTTTCAAGGCTCTGTTACAGTGTACTTGAGTGGTGAAGAGAAAAAAGATCAGTAATTTCCTTAAAGCGGGTTTTATAGTCAACAGTCACCATGCTTTACAAAGGGGAGAAATACTGAGGTGTGTTCCTTCAAGTATGTGACAAAGCTAAAAGCTACCAGAAACCATAATTTCCATCCTTGAAATTAATTGAAATATTTAATTATATGATATTCAGCCTGAAATACATTTAGTGTCATCTTTTGGTCTCACTAAAGTGTAAATGAGCTTATATTACAGAGCCATCTAAGAATTAATAATACCTGCATGTATAATTCATACATTAATATTATACCTTACAGTTAAATAGAAAAGTATTTTTACAACACATTATTTTACTGCAGTTCAAACAGTTAAAATAACTACAGGTTTGAAAGCTTCCTGAAATGTGAAATCAAAGTCAAACAGTTCACAAAATCTTTTTAGTCATCTGAAAAACCCAGAGCTCCACTTGTGGTGATTTTGTTCATTTTCTTTTAAGTTTTCAGAATTAAAAAGCCTTCAATAATTAAGTGAAAAAATACCTGGTCCTCAAGGTAGAGCCAAGGTTGCCGCAGAAGTGCAGACCCTTTTTGGTGATGCAAAGTTTTCACCGAATGACAGTGAAACATAAAAATACACCAAACAAAGAGAAGAAAAAGCTCCTCAAACCAAAGAGCTACAGTATTCACACTCTGCTCTGCATCTGTCTGTGCTTCCTGCAGTCTATTATGCTGCTCCTGCATAGCCAGCGGCGCTACGTCTTTGAATACGACCAAACGGACCGTCTGGTTGCCGTTACCATGCCCAGCATGGTGAAGCACGCCCTGCAGTCGCTCCTGTCCATCGGTTACTACAGGAACATATACACTCCTCCTGACAGCCAGTCCTCCTTCATGCAGGACTACACCCTGGACGGGCGGCTGATGAGGACTCAGTACTTGGGAACAGGACGCAGTGTCATCTACAGGTACTGAGCATTGCTGGCTGTTGGTTTAATCAGTTCATTTGGGGAGGCAATGCAGTGTGGAAGAGGTGACATTGGCGACACCACCGGTCTGATTTTGATGAAACTTGGAGGCATTATGCATCTTGGCACTATAGTCAGCCCTATAAAAACATAACACTGATTGGCTTGAAGAAGGTGCTGTAATTAAAGGCTAATCTCAGAAATTTAAAAGCCCCATTACAGCTCTGACACAATACGTGCCACACATACACACACACACGCAGCTGTCCTTACAAATTACACTGATTGGACTAATGGGAAGACTGATTAAAGGTCAAATTTTTTATCATCATACTATGTCAGACACCACTGATCTGATTTTGATGAAAGTTGGAGGACTGATTCGGGCTGCGTCCCGGCATTTAACATTTTTAATAATCATTGGCTGGATGGGGACACTACAGTATAATAAACGGTCCCGTTTTCATGATTTGAAAGGCCATAACTGCCACAGCAGCCGGTCTGAATTTGATGAAATGTTGAAGGATGCTGCAACTTGTTCCTTAATGGCCCAAGGGATCTTTTTATTATTCATGAGGTATAGCATGTTTACTTATATTGCAGTTCAAACATTTTACTTTACCTTTTATTTATTATTATTTAAATACCACTTCTGACACTTATTTATTTGTCAGCTATTATATAAATTGTTCTTTTCTTTACTCATTTTTTTCAAGGTACACACCAGCAGCCCGGCTCTCGGAGGTGGTTTATGACTCCACCCTGGTGACCTTCACTTACGACGACGCCTCTGGCACTGTCAAGACCATTCATCTCACCCATAATGGCTTCATAAGCTCCATACGATACAGACAGACAGGTACAACACACATGCGCATGCACGCTAAACACACCAACAGCCACACATTTTAAATATTTGCAATGTGCAATGTGTCATCTTTGAATGAGTATTTTAAAGTGCTTGGAGCATCTGTTTTGTGATGGCACATGCATCTCTAACCAGATTTTCATGAGTGGTTCAAACTCTGTAGTCTGGCTTTGAGTCAGCCGAGATGCGATTTCATCTGACACTGAGGCAGCCACAGTTAGAGGTGTGAATAGGGCCGAGCATGTTCGAGTGGAAGAGACTGTGGTCAACCACAGCTGTACGAGACCACCCCCTTGGCTCTGAGCTGCACTATGTCTTCCCCACCTCCGCAAACCAGGCTGGCTGATCAAAGTGAGCAAGAGAATGTACAAATATACGGTTATATGTGGTGGGCTAGGTGTGGGTATACTACACTACGTCTTGCCTGCCTGTCTGTGAATTTTTCTGCGTTCGTACGTATCTGCATGGGACAGGAAATCTTATTGGAGGGCATCGATTATAACCCTAATAACTTGACAGTTGTTTCACTTATGATTTGGAAAATGAGTTCGAAAGACACTGTGCTTCATAAATGAAGGTATTATCCAGTAATAGCATGACCATCAGTGGGTCCCTGTAGCTGTGGCTGCTGATATGTTCGAATTCCTTCATTCTTAATACAGTTCACCAATTCCCTCAAGTTACAGAGTCTTTCCAGGGTCGCTGACAGTGCTCTCATCTCTGCTGCTGGTTCACTTCACATTGCTTTGTGATTGGCTCGCCATGATCAGGTGTCACTAATCTGCGAGGCACAGCTGTATGTGTGTGTGCGTGTGTGTGTGTGTTTATCGCTTTGCCCTCACTGTGAATAGACTCTCACCTTCCTTTAACTGATCTCATTTCAGCAGAACAAACGGAGCCTTGGAGAGAGGAGAGATAGTGGTAATTGTCCCTTGAGAGGAGACAAGGAAGAGTAGGGACCCAAAAAAAAAAAAAAAAAGGAGAGACAGGGATATAGAGAGAGGTAGGTGAGAAAGGAGAAAAGAAACAGAAAAGGAAGAGGGAAAGATGACAGCTTGGGGAAGTGACAGCTAGAGAAGCGAGACGAACAGACTGCGAGTTCCCCAGGGCTCTAGAAAAGCCTCCACATCCCTCTTAGTACTTCTGCCATTTTCCCATTAGCGCAGGTTTTAGAATCAACATTCCACAGAAAATAAAAATAGAAGATGTAATGCTGATCCAGCTCTCTACAGTCTCCAAAGCCAGACACTTAGTCATTTTAACTGCAATCAGAGTCATCTCAAATAGCACCATAATGGTGTTTCATTAGCAGGCCCTTTTTTCCAAATGGAGGACGAGCTGTAGTAGCTAGCAGCAGAGGTGATGAATGGTGTTGTTAAAGTTGATGTTCTGACATTAAGGAGCACATTGGCCCATCATGGCTATTGTCTTTAGATTTCATTATCTCTCCGTATTAAAGGTCACCACTGGAAATGCCATAGAGGTGTGGGGATAGTTAAGATTGAATGGATTGCACTGCGTGTGTCTCTGTTAATGATGTTGAATTAGTCCTTCATTTGAATTAATTAGGCAGGCTTGTACAGATAGCATGATGGCCAACTGTGAGGGCAGTGTGTAAAAATGCATGTGTTCATGTACATGCAAATGTGTGTTTCTGAAACTTGAATAACTCTGCGCAGGTCCCCTGACAAGTCGTCAAATCTTCCGCTTCAGTGAAGAAGGCTTGGTCAACGCCAGGTTTGACTACAGCTACAACAATTTCAGAGTGACGAGCATGCAGGCAGTCATCAACGAGACCCCTCTTCCCATTGATCTGTATCGTTACGTTGATGTATCGGGACGAGTCGAGCAGTTTGGCAAATTCAGCGTCATCTTTTATGACCTCAACCAGGTAGGTAGAAAACTGTCAACTGAAATGTAACACACATAAATTGGGATTCTTTAAGTAGTTGAGTCACAAATTGTTCCTTGGGTTAGGGTTAGGTGTAGATGTTGCGTTAAAGCTGCACCAGTCAATGTTTCTATATTAACAATGGATCAATGTATATCTATGTTGAAGCAGCCCCTCATAGTGATGAATCCACAGAGATTCATCACTCAGCTCTATTTATTATATTTATTTATATTTATTCATCAACCACAACAAACCCCAATGCTGATAAGCTCACTCAGTATGTTTACATGATGTTAGAAAAAGTCGGACTATTGTGTTGTGTGACTGAACCCGGACTTTTAAAGTCCATGTAAACATGTTAGTCCGACTGAAATAGTGCTATATAGAATTTCTCAAAGTCGGACTAACACACCCAGATAATGCGGTTGGAAGTCAATTTACTCTTTCATGCCTAGTCGGACCTGAACTGGCCTCGGCATTCTGCACATGCACCACAGTCCCCGCGCAGGGCTGAAGGTCCAGTAGCAACTAGCTGAAACGGTGCATATCGCCACCTACAGTGGTGGAGTTGGCCATTCTTCTGTCAATAAATTGATTCTCCCCTGGTGCTTGTATACTGGGACAATGGCAGTAGTCCAGTCAAATGGCCTAATCGAGCTATGACCGTAGCTCGACTTAAGTGTGCATGGAAGCGTGCTGACTGTACCTTAGCTACACAGCACTAAAAAAGCAGACAGCAACAAGCTCTTGAAAACAGTGGACAATTTAGCATCTAAAGAGACAGATGTTTCCCTCAGGAGTTGGTGGAGAACAAAACAAAGCTAAAAAGAGAGTGAATCTTGGACTTAAATATGTCAAATGCAAGCATGACTCAGAATTAACAACCCACTAAAGTTACTCCATGTCTACTGGATGTACAACTTTCTAGCTGCATGCTAACTTGTTCAACATGACCCATCTAATCCACGTTTGTTTAGGTGATCACCACCCATCTGATGAAGCACACCAAAGTATTCAACTCCTACGGCCAGGTGGTCGAGGTCCAGTACGAGATCCTTAAATCTATCGCCTACTGGATGACCATCCAGTATGACTCTGCAGGGCGCACAACCACCTGCGACATCAGGGTGGGCGTGGACAACAACGTGACGCGCTACACTTATGAGTATGACGCAGACAGCCAGTTGCAAAGTGCCTCTGTTAATGAGCGGCCGCAGTGGCGCTACAGCTACGACCTCAACGGGAACATTAACCTGCTCAGCCATGGGACCAGTGCTAGGTAAGTCACCAGAAATACATTTTACAATTGCTTTTTAAAAAATGATATTACATGTGTTACGACACGATTTCTTGGAAGCAGCAAGGAAATGGTGTTGGCAAAGTCAGTTGGTCAACTTCTGTCTAGAGTGAATTATCTCAGCTATTAGATGGATTACCATGGAGTTTTTAAATTCATAGTCATTCATGGTCCCCAGATGATGATTTCTTCAGACTTAAGTGATCCCCTGACTTAGTCCCTTTTAGAATTAATGTTTATTAAATGATCCCTTAACTTTTCTTCTGGCACCTACATCAGGTCGAATTGGACTTGTCCAATATCGGTCTATGACCAATAAATCGAAAAAACTGGCATTACCATCACCATCAGCTGTACTTTGTGTTTAGCACTAATTAGCAAGTGTTAGCATGCTAACATGTTAAACTAAGATGGTGATCATAGTAAATGTTTGACTTGCTAAACATCAGCACGCATTGTCATTTTGAGCATGTTAGCTAGCTTGGCTGTAGACTCACAGATCAGAAACATGGTCGACGCAAGTACGTGAACGCAAATGACAATGCCTGGCCCAGATGGCACAAACACACGTCTCGCACAGGTGAAGGTAACAAACGACAGTGACCACAGCAGTAAAGGAAATTGGTGCACTGCTGTACTGACAGAAGGAGGAGATAAAGAAGTAGTCAAGGAGAGATGAGTAGTGGTGACGCTCTACGTAGTGTTCACCAAGAGCTTCATCAAATGGTCAACTGTTGTTGTTTTTAGCAGGAATGAACCCAATCAGAAGGTCTAAGCTTCCTCTTGTTTCATGCTATAGTGCCTGCAGGCTGTAGTGCTCAGACTGCAGCTCACACTTGCATTGCGTTACGATTCTCAGGTGACAAACTCCAGAACGCGACAGCGCATGAAACAGATTTTGAGTAGCTTAAAATGTCTGCTTTCCCGTACTTGCGTGGACCACGCTTCTGCCCTTAGTCTTGTTGATATATTAACATTAAACACAGTTCATAGAAGTATTAACATATATATGTTTTTGGTTCAATTCCAGGCTGACGCCACTGCGTTACGACCAAAGAGACCGCATCACACACCTCGGCGAGCTACAGTACAGCGTGGATGATGACGGCTTCCTCCGCCAACGAGCAAATGATCTCTTCGACTACAACTCCAACGGCCTGCTGACTCGGGTCTTCAACAGAGTGACTGAGCGCACCGTGTGGTATCGCTACGACGGGCTAGGTCGGCGCGTCGCCACCAAGAGCAGCCAGGGAGAGCAGCTGCAGTTCTTTTACGCTGATCTGTCACATCCCACCAGGGTCAGTCACTTGTATAACCACAGCAGCAATCTGATCACATCGCTGTACTACGACCTGCAGGGCCATCTCATCGCCATGGAGCTGAGCAGCGGGGAGGAGTACTATGTCGCCTGCGACAGCACGGGGAGTCCGAGGGCAGTTTTCTCTAGCAAGGGGCGACTTGTCAAGGAGATCCTCTACACCCCTTACGGAGAGGTCTACCAGGACACCAACCCTGACTTCCAGCTTGTCATTGGCTTCCACGGGGGCTTGTACGATCCTCTCACACGACTGGTCCATCTGGGCAGGAGGGATTACGACACGCTAGCCGGTCGATGGACTTCACCCAATCACGAACTGTGGGGGGAGCTGAGCAAGGAGCCGAAGCCTTTTAACGTGTACGCCTTCAAGAATAACTGCCCAGTTGGGAGAGTGGAGGAGGTGACGAAGTTTACAACAGGTTAGCTTCACACATGTACACACACAGACACACACACTCGCTCTGTAACTCAACTCTGAATCAGTGGCTCACATTACAGCCCTCTCGCAGATACAGATAGATATTTCACTCAGCTGCACCCACTCCCGCACACTCCTACACCCACACTGGAAACATCTGCCATAAAGAGAGAGTGAAAGGGGCTCGCAGCTAACCACAGGTGAGCCGTGTGTCGGAGAGAGAAGATGTGACAGACACAATGTACCGGCAACAGAAAGGACAGCCATGCCTCTGATCAGCGTGTTTTTTTTTTAACACAGGCTGTTATGTCTTGTTCCCTCTGTCTGTCAAGAACATACTGTTTCCCCGAGAGACAAAACAAAAACTCAAGCGAGGGAAAGAGATGGAATAGAAGAGTGGGAGAATGAATACAGGATGTCGGTGGGAGCCGTGTGTCCTTATGGTTAATGGAACATTCATTTGGCTTGTCACGTTTTCCTGCAGCCGGCTTGTTTATTACAGAAGGAATCTGTTTGTCTGGGAAACACCAGCCGAACCATCCTGGTCACATATTATGCTCATATATTGTGTGATTTCCTGTCTGAGGTGCTGTTTCCCTGGCCTTATGACTTTTTGTTTGTTTCACAGTATACACATTATATTCTGACTTTCTCCCCCTGTGCACTTTTTTCTCTCTTTCTGTATGTGTGTGTGTGTGTCCAGACATCGGTAGCTGGCTGCAGCTATTTGGCTTCCAGCTTCATAATGTTGTCCCGGGCTTCCCGAAGCCTGAAGTGGGCAGAATGGAACAAACATACGAACTGATGAAGACACAGACCAAGACACAGAACTGGGACTCCAGCAAGGTGAGCTTCCCCCCACTATAAACCCCAGTCATTTTCAGCAGCAAGCTCTAATTATGTGTCTATATTGCCTAAATTTGTGTGTATATCTATATTTATATTTGAATATTTTTGGTGACTTATATTAGAACTGCAAACATGTCAAGTTTAGGGGGAGGTGACTTGATTTGATAAAGAAAATGTGACATGTAATTAAAGTGTCAATAAGATGCCATTTTTAGATAAAAACAGTTTTGGAAAAGGAGCATGTGAAATAAAAAACTAATCTACAATAAAATAAAAATGAACTCCAATGAAACTTTTTCAAAGTTTTGATGTTTTTTAAAATCATTTCACAAATGATTGGTCTATCGACATATCAGGCATTTTGACATGCATCTACCACTTTTGACTGCATAAATACGTACATCAATGGGACAAACAGACACGAAGAAAGAACAAATTGAATGCATAACATAGCCAAATTTACAAAAAGGCCCAAATAATTAAGATTTGGTCATAGAAGGTGTTATTAAAAGTTTATAAAGTTTCACCTAAATCAACAACTATCAAAATTGAGCAATTTTATAAAGGAGTCTGGGGAATTTCTCTCCCTCTTCATCTCCTTGCTGTTGTTGACTGTAGTTGATGTGGCTGCTTTGACCTATGACACGTTGGTGTTCAAGTTTGTCATCTGCTGCAATGGAAAACGTTTTCCAATTGTTGCACATTTTTGGCAGTTTATCCTGTCATGTTATCTGAGCCATTCAAATTAATACAAAAAACATAAATGTCGACCACATTTAACTTTGACATAATTTTATAAACTGACCCCTCAGTTCCCCCCAACTCTAACTAACTGCCATTGTCCCTGCGTGTGATTTAAGTGTCAATGGATAAGATGCGCCATTAAAAAAAAAAAAAAAGAGCATGTGAAATAAAAATTAACTGCAATTAAACTTTTTTAAGTTAAGATGTGTTTTACATTATTTATACATTTTTGTGATTTTAATTCATTCTTCCTAATGGGCAATATGGCTAAATTGGCTATCAACAACAAATTAATTATAAGAATGTATTCCAAACAGTATGATAATTTAATCACAGTACATCTACAAAAAATATGCCCAGCCTTGAATAGACACTTATTAGAACAGATGTTTTGAAAGGTCATATCAGGAAACACACTGGTGTGAGATATAGCAATAATTATATGTCTACATCACACTTACGTTTGCACCTTTCAGCGCCCTGCTACATGTATAGGGCCATTATCACAGCAAGCATTTGACTTGTCATCGTGGGAAGAGCACAGGTGTTACTGATAACATTAATGGTGTCTCCAAGTTTCCAAGCAAGCATGAGCAACACTGGGACGCTGAAACTAAAGCAGCTAAATGGAATTCATTCAACCATAATTCAGTCAGGACCACTTTTGTCAAAATAATCTTTATTTACTTGCACAGTTTTATTTGGCGGTATGATACTGTTCTGGGGCCCCCTGCTCTTCCACGCGCTTGCGTGGAAAGCCTGAGGCAGGAAGAGCACCTTCCTGCCCTTCACGAGCCATCATGAACGGCATAAGCAGGGAGCGCAGCAGCAAAAGAAAACCCAGACAGAGCAGAGCAACCAACATGAATACAGGAGGAGCTGGGGTGGAGGTGGGTTGCGAAAGTGCCAGCAGCAGAGGAAGCAGGAAGGAGGGTCGGGCGAGAGCAGATTAAATACCCCGCTCTTAATGCAATTTCCCAATAGGGAGCGGGCACGCAGAGTCAGCTGAGCCATCAGCTGATCTGCGCCGGCGATGACAGCTATGCAGTTAGAGCTTGACGTCGTGGCCTGCCAGAACTAACGCTACGCTCAATTTCATTTTATCATTTACACCTGTGCTGTTCTTACTGTGAAACGCCAACAATAATCATTCTTAATGCCATTAGATACACCTGTGCTTTTCCTGTTATGACAAGTCAGAATGTCTGCAGTGAAAGAATCTTCTATCACAGCCGAGTGTCTAACTTTATATTATCAAAGTGCATTGAAACCTCCATAATATTTTCTGTCCTGTTCTGTTCTGTGCCGCAGGTGGTTCTGGGAATCCAGTGTGAGCTGCGTAGACAGCTGAGGAGTTTCATCTCTCTGGAGAGGTTACCTCTAGTCTCGGAGCCCGTAGGCTCAACCTGCCACAGACCGACACGCCCTCCTCCCTTTGGCTCCCGACCTTCCATTCTCGGCCCCAGCATCCGGTTTGCCGTCTCCCACGGTCGTGTCAGCGCGGAAGTCATCGGCGTGGCCAGCGAGGACAGCCGCCGCGTGGCAGCCATTTTAAACGGCGCTGTCCACCTGAGCGGGCTGAGCTTCACCGTGCACGGCTGCGACACCCATCACTTCCTCCAGTCCCGGCCAATCGAGGAAGACCTCGCCCTGGGGTTAGGAGTCGGGGGCCGTGTCCTCGAAAGCGGGGTGAACGTGAGCGTGTCTCAGATGAGCGCCATGGTGAACGGCAGGACACGACGATTCGCTGATATCACTCTTCAGCAGGGGGCGCTGTGTCTGTGCGTGCGGTACGGCGGGAGCGAGGAGGAGGAGAGGGCGCGGGTGAGGGAGGAGGCGAGGAAGAGAGCGGTGGAAGGGGCGTGGGAGAAGGAGAGGAAGAAGGTGGATTTAGGGGATGCAGGGAGCAGGGCGTGGAGCGAGGTGGAGAAGCAGCAGCTGCTGTCCGAAGGACTTGTTCAGGGTTACGACGGCTACTACTCCCTGCCTATAGAGCAGCAGCCGGAGCTGTCCGACTGCCCCTCCAACATCCACTTCATGACACTTAGCGAGGTGGGGGGCAGGTAACAGAGACACATGAGCAGCCCCCCACCCCACCAAAGACTGCCTGTTTCTACTCTACTCTGATTTGTTCTACTGTTTCTATACTGTATGAAAAAAAGAAGACAACGACAGAAGAAGAACAAGAAGAGATATTGGGGGAAAAAAAGATTTCCAAATGCCTTTAATTGTGACAAAATGATGGTATTTTATTATTATCGTCTAGTTTCTCCAATTTCTAACAGTGGCACAAGCAGTGTGGTTTGGCTGTGGCTTTGCTTTTTGTATCCCGACTGGCCTGCGACTGACCGACAGACTGACCGACTGACTGATGGACTGACCGACCGACGGACTGACTGTCTGTCATTTGCTGTTTCAACACTGTTCATCATTTTGGACTCACTGAACTGTAGAGATGAAGACTTTAGGATTGCCAGTGAAGAATCCTCTTCATGACTCAAAATCAAGAGCTCTCCGGTTGCCATTTGATTTCCTACATGGTTTACCTCGGATATACTATCGTTTACATATTGTGTAAGAGAGGCCTTGTCGACTCTGACACTCCCCTTTAGAGATGGAAACCTCTCCTGGTTTTCCGCCTCTGGTGTGCTCCAACAGTAGTTTGTATGAGTGTGTATACTAAAAATCAAGAATGTACATAGCCAGTGCTTTCACACTGAAAAAAGTGCTCAACTGGAAATTCTGTTGTTCATAAGTAAGTGTCAGTATTGTTAATCAATAGAAAAACAGTTACATTTTTGCAAAGAATTATACATGGCTATAGTAAATATTCTCGCTGAAAAATCTGACTTTATTGGGTTACAATGCTGATTAAAGTTATTATGTGTGAATTACCAGATTTCTCCCTGGGATTTTCGTAGGCATTGTTGCTTATTATCTCTCTCTGCATCTGCTCTCTTTCTCTCTCTCTCTTCTCTCTCTCTCTCTCTCTCTCTCTCTCTCGCTGTCGCTCTCTCGCTCTCTCGCACGCGTCCTCTCTGTGTCTGCGCCTTCCCTCCACACATTTGTTGTGCGCTCTTTGTTCTTGTTTCTGGGAGTTTGTAACTTTCAAATCTGTGCTGTCATTATCACCCATCATTATGGCTCAAACTGAGATATGCATGAGGAACCTGCGTCTGTCGGAAGAAGAAGAAGGAGGAGAGGGAGAAGAAGAAGGAGGACGAGGGAGGGGAGAGAGAGAGAGAGAGAAAGCACAGAGGAAGGGAAAAAGAAATGTGACAGCTGAGGCTCAGTGAGTGGGTGGTGAGTGCAGAAGGGGCAGGACCTGGAGTTGGCTGTGCTGTTCTCTACAGCTTGTCTCCTCTCATTAGGAAATGCCAATCAGACTACATGTGAACCACTTCCAAGCCTCTTTCTCTCTCCCCCCAAAAAAGTTAAAAAAGAAAGTAAAGAAGTTTGTTTGTTTTCTTTTTTTTTTTTTTATCTAGCTACCACTAATCCACCTCCCCGTCCGTCTGCCTATCCCCCCGCTCGCCTCCCTCCCACCGTCACTCCGCCATCTGCCCACCATTAATTGTTTGTGTTTCTCTCCTGGGCTGCGGATGACAGAGCCACACAATGCATATGTTCTGACTGCGAGCAGGTGATATACGTTCCCGACTAGCACTCCGCTGATCGACTGCGATGCACCTTCCCTTCTAAACCATATGCTCCGCGAGATACTGTCCAACCTCATCTCGCCGGTGAAAAGATGGAGGGTCCGGTTGCTAGGCGACCGCCGCACTGAAGAATAGTCTGGGTTGAATGGATCCTCTCTCTCTCTTTCTCCTTCCCTCACTCAATTTTTTTTTTTTTTTTCACGAGGAGCCAGTAATGTCAATCAGATGAATGACAGATTTTTGTCCCCCTCTCTCTAGCAGTCAGCAGTCTCTCCATGGAAATCAGTACTTCAATATGTCAAATTGAATTTTTGTTCCACATTATATGTCAGGCGGTGGCTCGGGTGTGTGCATGACCTCATTTAAAAGAGTTTATTTCAGCCAATATCATTTATTTTCTTTGCCATTCAAACAACTGAATTGCATTAAGAAAACAGAGCACAATATTTGTTGTCAACTTATGTATGCAGTAATGGATATTAATGTCTCAGCAGTTGAATATTTTACATCACATCCCTGAAAGTTATGAGGCCCTCTCTGTGCTGCATGCGCAGGAAAAGAAAAAAAGAGATACTGGAAGGAGATCTGAGTCATTGCTAGAACCTAAATGACTTGGAAGTAACAAACAGGTGCTGGCTAATTGGAAAGAAAATGACATTAACATCAAAAGCATCATGCAAAATGCAACAAGAGGCGTCGTGGAAAGATGAATTTCTGTTCATAATTAGGTCAACGTTGAGCTTAGGGTTTGCCCCTAACCGAGAGCTTGCTGCACCTCCCTCTTGTTCCTGTTTTTCTGTCCCTTAGTAGCATGCGCCGGCTGGAGGTAAGCGTTTGGGCTGCTGTGTGTTGGTGACAGGCTATTACTGGGCGCCTGTGCCTCTGTGTGTGTCTGTGCCCGGCTCTGAGCGGTGACAGGGTAGAGCAGAGGCATGGCAAGTCCTTGTCCGGGCTTCTGGAAAGCTGCTATCAAGTTCCTGATTTGCCGGAAATATCGTTTCTGCACACCAGGAGTGGTCTGAAACACAGGAAAGAATAATAATTTTTAAAAAGCTAAAGAATTCTGCTTCTCCATCTCCACATCAAACCTCACGGAGAAAGGAAGAGGACAGGACAGCAGAAGCTTGAGATGAGCTCTCATAGATTCACCTTATAAAAGACATCAGACACGCTAAAAGTAGAAGGGATGGGATGGGAAACATATAAGTTATATTTTCATATATCTGGTCCACTTATCCGCACTGAGTTTGTGTTCAAGAAAAATAAAAGGGCACAACAATGAATAAGACGATGCAAAAGAAATCTATAATTGCTTTAAAAACTACTGCAGCAGGATGGAGAATATACTCAAGGGCTTTAAAAGCTAAATTAGGCAAATTCTGGTTGCAGTTGCCTCTGAAAGCCTTCATTCCCCTGGGCTTTTTATTATTTTGTTAGTCAACAAAAAAGCATTTATTTTAGGATTCATGTGTGACATCTTAGATACTTGAAGTGTAGCATTATCTCAGCAGCTTTCCTTGTCACTGAATACAACTGGAATAACTATAATTAGAAATGATCCATGGCTTAAATCAAAACAAAATAAGTTGTTAAAGTTGCAGCAAAGGTTTAGCGTAACTTATCGAACACTTTTCAACGGGCTTTAACTTTATTGAGGATTTCAGGGTGGTTTGGCAATATGATTCATTTTGAATCATTTGCCCACAGCTGCCAGTTTAAAATTCAATATCTCTAAACTATGAAGCATTAAAGCTTTAAAACTAGTATAATTTTGTCAAGTAAGGACTTTTTCAAAGGACGCATTGTGTTTTCCATTCTTCGCAATCAATCATGCTGTAAGAAATGGTGAAAATCTTGCTCTTTGAATGCATTTCGAAATCATTTAATCAAACGAGCACTTTCCCACAGCGAAGCACTTTGGGTGTTTCTGTCACCGGTCACAAGTGTTACCTCTGCTCTCCCAGAACGTTTCATTAAAGTGATTGATTTTGCACATGAATAATATAAACTGTTATTGAGCTTGTAGTGAAATTTGTGTAATTCAAGCCCTCTCCTCCTATCTGTTCGCTTGATGCTGTCAGGAAAAATGAGCAAGCGTGAAATGTAGTTACAACAGCATCTAGCTGAGACACAGCCTTCAGATGTCTCTATACATTCACATCTCTGGGTGTTTGCCAGCCCTCAGTGCTCAATTACATATCTCATCAGAAATGCTGTCAAATGCAATTCTATGTTTCCCATCTCTGGAGTATATGCCGATGCCGTGGTGTCTTAAATTTGAGTTGGGGAGAGGGGGGAATATCTCACAGGGTGGGATTGCTAAAGGAACCAAAGACCAGCCATCTCTCAGTGCTGTCACTTATGGAAAAAAAAAAAAAAACACATGTTTGCCTTTAAGTCACAGCTTGCTGAATTAAACTGCAACCAAAACAACCTCCAGAGCAAATAAACACCAGCCGAAGCCGGGCGGATGTGGAGCTGAGTTTTAGGGTGCGGAAAGAGTCGGCACAGGATGAGAGCGAGAGAAACAAGATAAAATGTCTCACTTCTGCAGCCCATGAACCTGCGTCATCCTTGTGCAGTCTGTAAGTGTAGACGTATCCACTGTTCCTGCACACAAACACAGAAATAACTTTGACCCTGGGTTCTTCTTTAAAGGGGGCACTATGTAGTTTTGGAGAAGAAATTCAAACTCAAAATTTTACAATATTAATGACAAAAAAAACCCCCAAAAACAGTCAGAAATATTTATTTTTGTCCATAAGGGCGCAGGGTCTGCCATATATAAACAAACTAAACAGTATAGAGTATACAGTTTGTGTTTATTTAGTTTGTTTAGTCATAGAAAAAATCTTTCTCTTCTGATTAAAGGTTCTTCCCAAACACTACATAGTGAACTCACATTTCACACTTCATGAAGGCCGCCACATTTCTCAGTTAACATTCAGTTGTGTTGATGTGATTACTGAGGTCTCAAAAAGAAGAGAGATGTTGCACAATCTGGGTTTATACTCACAGCACACACAGGCAGTAGACGCCCGACACAGAGTCACTGTTACGGACCAGGTAGCACCCATCCCGCCCGTCCTGGCCCAGCCGCCTCTCGCCCTCCTCTTTGCCGATGGGTCCGTGGTAGACAGGCAGGTTTTCCATCACAGCTCCTCTCCAGTCCTCCTTTTTGTTCTGCTCCCAAGTGCCAGCTCTCCTTTTGCTCTCGCCTTAAACTTCTCACTGCAGGCGAGCCTTTTGGTCTTCTCTGTGTATCTCGACTGGGAACTCAACTAAGGCAGATGTCCAGCCTCTCATTTGATATTCTCTTCTCGCTGCTTCAAATGTTTGTCAGGGAGCCTGAGCCTTGGCAAGCCAACTCTCTGAAATTTCCACTTTCTCAACCCAGACTGATAGCTGCTCGCTCTAACCTCTAACCTTTATGGCTTGCTGTTCAGCTTTTCTCTCTCACTCTGCGACACATGCATGTGAACAGACAAACGCACACACACACACGCACACACACACACACAATGTGGGTTTGTGTATCTCTCAGGAAATGATTGTATTTTTCGACAGGAAATAACTTCAAAGATTCTAACTGAATATTTCCACAACAATAGAAAGCACAAGAGAGGTACATAAAAAAGCAATATCACCTTTTTTTCAACAGGAAAATGTATATTGTGCGTATGCAGTGACTTGCGCTGTTTGAAGCTCAATTATCTGGAGGCCTTGCTTTGTTTTATTAATAACAACTTTGCTTAGTTTGTCTGTTTCCACCACTGTTTCCATGAATTGTTGAACAGTTTACTGTGCAAAGATCAGTGATGGAACAAGTATTCAGATCCTTTGCATACAGTAAGTCAAAGTACCAGTACAATACTACATTACAAGTAACAGTACTGCATTCAAAACAACTTTTTTTTTACTTAAGTAACAGCAAATTTTACTTAAATTATCAAAGTTAGAGTAAAGCCACCTGCGACTTATTATACATGACATTATTAGATTGTTAGTATCGATGCATCAGTGTGTGAGCAGCATTTTACTGCTGTAGCTGGTGGAGAGGCAGCTAGTGTTACCTACTTGTATACAGTTTAGTAGTTAGTAAGTTTAGTTTTTAATAAATTCATTAAAAAATGTAAAGATATAAAGTAAGCCAGGTTTGACACCTGCTAACAACTCACACAGATCTAAAAGATGACAGGGGCCCCAACAGGGCTCAGCTTTTTTTGCAAGGAGTCAAAAGCCAAAAATATTTTATTATATTACATTATATTATATTATATTATATTATATTATATTATATTATATGATATTACATTATATTATTTTACATTACATTATATTACATTACATTATATTATATTATATTATATTATATTATATTAAAAGTCAAATAAATGTAATGTAAATGTAGTGTAATAAGGGGTATTGCAATATTCATCATATTAGAAAATTATTGAAATATTGATATTGTGTTCATAATACACATGATTATATCGTCTGAATAATCCAGATGTTCGGTCTTGTGTATATTGTCTTTACGAGCACATTTGGTTGCCTTTTCACTCATAATTGAGTAGGCCACTGTGATCGTGTAGTGAAAATCTGACATTTTTAAATCCCCAAGTGGAATAAAAAGTATTTTCTTCTGAAACGTAGTGGAGTAACAGTAAAGCAGTACAGTATTCGAGTAAATGTACATAATTACTTTCCACAACTTGCAAAATGTGATCAAATATCTGCAATGCTTTTCATTTTCTACTTGAACTCGTAAAAAAAAAAAAGAGAGATTCATTTACACTGATGCCTTTGTTAAATTAAAATGACACATCAGGCAAAACACATGTCACCTGCTGTTTAAAAGAGTTCCTTATACTCCTCAGCTCATGTTTTCTCCTCACACATGTTCTCAGTCACTGATCTGTCTTCTATTAAAACGTATGTCAAGGACACTCACACCTGCTCTGTAGAGGGATGAGCTAACGAAGCTGTGTGCGTGAACATACTGCGGAGCTGCTACAAACTCATCCTGCAATCTGTCCTGTCAGTCGGAAAGTTCTGTTGTGTCAAATTAAGAATCTGGTGATTAAAATATTGAGTGTTTGCGGCAGTGACGTGCCATTCACATTTTTATAGCTAGCTGATGGCACGGCGTCTGCTATTTGAAGCTCATCAGTCATGTTGAGATGTATATTATTCATGGATGTGAGGCTCTTCATTCACACCATGGTCACGATTACATGGAGTCCTTCAGACTGCCAGGTGCACCAGCAAAAGACCCCTCAGGAAGGCAAACTGTATGATGTTACCATACAGTATATACTTTGAGCTGGTAGCTCTCTTTAATGCAGAATTTGTGGAGGATTTCTGTTTTTATACATTCCGAACTGTATCCTACATGAGTCATCAGTCTGTGTCAGAGCCATCTTTCCCTTGGCTCAGAAAGATCATGAGCGGTGGGACTTTGGGGCTTTGTCTGGGTAAGTAGCCAGTGGCATATTATCCACTGCTTCTACAGCACGTTAGCGCCATCCAGTGGCAAGTTTTTAAAGATTAATGAGGAATGATCTACTGCTGCAAGTAGCCTGAAGGAAGGACTGTGACCCTTTGGGTAGCATATTAAAAATATAAAAACTTTCATGCTTTCTTGTTTGTGAGTCTAAAATAGAAAGTAGCAGGAACAAACAAAGCATTTAGGCAGAAATAAAAAGCCTCTGCCAGTGCCAAACAAAGTTACACCATACTCCACTGGCTCTCAGCCCACATGCATGCCAGGGTCAATGCAGAATGCAGCGGATCCATACTGGACACAAATAGCAGACAGGGATACATCATTGATTAGCTGGCCGCTCCTTCATCCAACACAACTGGCTGGACTGGAATGCATCATAAGAACATTAGTATGAGATTATGATATCTGGCCTTGATATGTACGGAATCCATGAGAGGCATTCTGGGAGGGCAGTAAAAGGGGGGAGACTGAGTGTCCATCTGCCAGGCCCACAGTATTCCCAGCACTCTCATTCCCAGGTGGGAGAAGCTCTCAGTCACAGCTGTTGGAGGGTAAGATTTGGAAAAGGGGAGTAAGAAATTGCAAATTGAATCAGTTTCACCAAATCAGTGTGTGTGTGTGTGTGTGGTTGTGTGTGTGTGTGTGTGTGTGTGTGTGTGTGTGGTACTGGACTGAAATCAACCTGACGACCTCCCATTTTAGCAAAATCTTACCAATCAGAGAAAAAGCATTTCAGGGAAATATTGATCACTTTATTTTTTATTATGTCAAAGACATGCAGCATTTTGAATCGCCTATTTTGTCTTTACAGCATAATATAACACAAATGTTACAAGTGACTACATGATGAATATCTTGGTCCCAAAGAGAACAGTAAAAGTAGCGGTTGATAATTATCCTTATACATCTGTACTTCATTAATATATATGCGCTGCCCTGTGAAGCTAAAATACAGTAGGCTTAATCTGACTTTTTCACATTTGTTTTACCATATAAAACATCATCATGCCATAGGAATGTAAAATATTAGAGAAAACATAATATTTTTGCAAAACTGTGAACGTTAAAACAGATATTATACGAGTGCACCTTTAAAATAAAGCTAGCTAGTGAGATAGCCAGTTAGCCTTAGCCTCAAATGTATTTACCTTTCTTACCTGTCTCCTGTCATTGAGAACTTGATCCTATAACTTCTTAGTAATTAAATGTATCATTCCATATAAATGAGGCAGTAGCTTAAACAAACCATGATGAAGAAACACAAAAACTAACAGTAGCTAAGCTAGTCCTGCTAAAATGTCACCAGCCTAGCTTAGTAAGCTCACTAGCTGTAACTCTCGACAGTTTTAACCCTCAAAAATCTACAAAAACTGGAACTGTTTGGTCCGTTGGGGGCAGCTGAAGCAGGCTGTGGTCACTAAACCGACTAATCATCCAGATATGGTGAACTTGTTAGCAAGCAGCTGCACATTTAAGATACATAGGCCTACCTAGCATTTCCAAAGCAATATTAGCATTCATTTGGAGTCGTGTTTGTGTCCACCTGGTCCAATATTCACACTCTTTTAGCTTACTGCCTCTTCAGCTGCTAAATGCTTCACTAGCCTAGTTGCTAACTGTCTCACCAGCTGTCTGCTATGTGGTGCTGAGCAGGTACAGTGGGTTTTTAGTGCTTTTTCACTGAAAAAGGCTGCCTGTTGCAGCATATAAGGCGTTACATTTAAATTTTACAGTTTGGCTAACTCTAAAACCTTCAAATTCTTTTTTTCTCAGCTTCATCTCTAGATTTTTTTCCCTGTCTTTGTAGGGCAGCATTGACCTCTGCTGGAATTTGACTCAGTCAGTCTCACACATCCGTGCTTATTGGAGTTCAGCAGTCATTTGATGTTGGTAGGTTATGACTCTTTGGGGTGTGAAGCCAGTGGAGAGAAAGAAAAGTCTCCTCTCTGGAGGCCAGCTAAGCAGGACCAGAGGGCTCCACAATTGCCAGATCTTTCAGGTCACTGAGTTTTCGAGAGAAGGAGCTCAGCCTGGTGCTGAAGGAGCCCCTCTTCTGGCTGTGATCTTCCCCACGCGCCTTCAAACGACTACACAGGCCCTTGCAGAGGCCCCCGAGTCGACCCCGGAAATGATTTCCGATAAAGCAGTAGAGCACGGGGTTGATGGCCGAGTTGGAGAAGCCCAGGCAGAGGGTGAGAGGGGTGAGGTTGCTGATGGTCCAGTTTACCCAGCAGCTGTCCACCCAGCCCTCGCTCTTCAGCACGTCCAAGAAGGTCACACAGTGGAAGGGGAACCAGCAGAGGAAGAAGGCAATGACCACAGCAGCTACTGTCCACAACACCCGCTCCAGCCCCCTGCCCTCCAGGGGTCTGCCTCCACTGGAGCCGGGGCTCACGCTCGGGGTCGGGGGCCTCTCTGGTTTACTGCAGCTCTCCTGGGATTTAAAAGAGGGCATGTTGTTAGGGTGCGATGGATTCTGCATTCTCCCCAGCCATGTGTCGGCCATCAAATGGCTAGCAATAGCGCCGTAGCAGCAAGAGATGACAAGCAGCGGCAGCAGGAAGGCCAGGAGAATCTTCATCCACACCAGGGTCATATACCAGGTATGATCAGGATATAAAATCACACAGGCCTCCACACCGAGCTCCTCAAGGTAGTAAGTGTCCCTTAGATACAAGATGGGGCCTGAGCAAGCACACGCCAAGAGCCACACCACGACGCACGTGAGCCGGGCACGCCTGGTGTTCCGAGCGCTCTGGGAGCGGAGTGGACGCACAATGGCCAGGTAGCGGTCCACGCTCATGCATGTGATGAAGAAGATCGATGCGTAAAGGTTGAGGTTGTGGAGCGCTCCGCAAATTTTGCAGGCAACCCAGCCAAAGGGCCAGTTGTACCCCTGGGAGTAATAGACGGCCCACAGTGGGAGGGACAGCAGGAACAGCAGGTCGGACACACACAGGTTCAGCATGAATGTGTTTGCTACAGTTCTCCTTGAGGCACTGGCATGGGCCAAGACACACACCGCCAGGGCATTGGCTACAGTTCCCAAGATACAGATGACGCTGTAGATGGCGGGGATGACTGTGGTCATGGGTACTGGGGTCCAGTCTGTGCAGAGGATAGCAGAGGGGGCTAGAGACGTGTTCAGATGATTCTCTGTTGTTGGATAGGGGGAGGAGGTTGAGTTGGAAAGGGAGAGGTCATTTGGGATTGCCATTATGGAACTGGATGTACTGTTGCGTCAAACAATTTGACTTCCCTCCTTTGAGTTTTCCAAGGTCAGCTGGAAATAAAACAAAATGGGAGAGCGTTAACAATTCCGCCGCCTTTTACGGACAAAGAAAGGTGTTGCTACACAGCAATCTCTAGCTGGCTCCAGTGTTTATTAGCTGTCCCACTTGATAACTAATCACAGCAAAAATACATTACACCATTCTTGACGTTGGGCAGTAATGAAATACAGATGGAGAGCTTGTAATAATGACGATGCTCAATGGATTCCTTGGAAAATTCTATTTGGTATTAATGACTATTCATGATTTCGATGAAAAAAAACTGTCAGCTTCATTTTAGATTTAATAGTTCTTCAGGAGTCTTAAAAGTAACTAAAACTGATCCTATTATGGTCACCATGCACCGGGGGAATTCATTATTAATAGCAACAAAAGAGAAAGGCAATCAGTAACAGACGGGAAATTACTTCTTCAAATAACTTTGACTTCGACTGGTAATTATGCCAAGACAAGTTGAATTAGTGAAAGAAACTAGAAAATGAATCATCAAATAAAATTCTAACTCAAATCAAACCAGACTTACTATAGAATTTCTACTTATTTAAAGAATGAATTTTACCTAGAGTGATTGAGCGTCCAGTCCAAAGCAGTCAAGTGGTTTTCAATGCTTCTTTTGGCTAAAGTCCATGTCTCTACAATTGCTCCTCGACCCCTCTAAGAGAAACAGCACAGCTGAGTATCCCGGACCGTATCATGCCTCTGTGTGTGCGCGTGAGTGTGTATGTGTGAAGAAAACAGACCGGAGCCTCTGAGAAACCAGATGAGGTTGGGGGTCTTATAGGCCCCAAGAGCCTCTAGACGATTGCACAACAGGGTAGCTGCTTACACGTCACACCTTCATCATTACCAAAGGGGCTGGACTGTACCTGGACACCAGCCAGCCTGCAGACGAGAGAGAGGGACAGAGAGAAAAAATCTCTGTTTTTCATTCAATCGATCCTTTTTCCCTCCCTCCCAGAGTCCCGACCAGAAAAGTCCAAAAATGAGCAAATCAAGTCAAGATGTGTGTTAGAGTAATCGCTGCGTCTCCAGTGACTGCAGACACACAACCATGTGTCACAGCTGATCATAATGAATAGGACACCAGTGTGTTCGAGGTGCCAAACTTAAGGCCCTAACTGTCCCCGCTGAGGCCTCTGACCTGAAGAACGGAGGCTGTGTGTTAATTAGCAGAGCCACGCACTTTGTGTCATATTCGTCCTGCCAGCGGTCAGATAAGCCATGGGAAATATTTACCCAGTCTCAGCGGAAGTCAAGCCAGCCCTGCACTGGGGCAGATGTAGAAGGGGGGAGGCACAGTGTGGAAGATGAATGAGGAGGAGGACGAGCAGATACTGCAGGGAGTGAACGAGGAGAGGAGAGATGGAGACAAGGAGGAGGGAAAGAAGGAGAGAAAGCGGAGATTCCCTCCAGTGGTTTTTCATTAAAGCCTCCGGTGAAAGTTAATGAGGGATGCGTACAAAGCTCTGAGACTGATTACATCACAGCTCCTTTGATCAACGGTCTGAGCATGCATCTCTCCCTGTGTGTGTTCATGTGTGAGTCTGCGCTTCGATACTTGTGCAACTGGATGCGCTTAATCACGACCTGGCATGCAAGCATCAACGCAATGTGCTCGCCTCGGTTTACACGTGTGTGTTCAGACGTGTGCGAGCCCACTCCGCTCCATTGAGTATCTATCAGGATGTGACACGTTCTAATAGCCGTGGGAAAGCTGACGGCGAGGATGACGGATGAAGGCGAATCAGAGAGCGGCAGGTTTTGAGGGCCGCAAATGAAGAGCTCTGTCGCTGCCTTCTTGCAAAATATGAGAAAAATGGGAATGCACTGTTCGTGGCAGAAATGTGAAAATGGGATAGTTATGTTTTCCAAAACAGAAACTTCATGATGTTATGTTCTTCCACTGGCATGCTGGGTATGCACAGTTGTTCACATGCACACACACATACACACACACACACATACACAGAGGGAGAAGCCAAGGGCCCTTAGTCATGACATGCAACAACTAAAAACAGAAATTTATGGTGTCATGCCGGCCAACACAAATAGAAGATGACAGAAAAAAACAAAACTATGTCTCTGCTTCCCCACATGTTCTCTGTAATCCAATGGCGGAAAGTAACTAAGAACATTTACTCAACTGTACTTGTACGGGCAAAGTAATGAGGAGATCAGTAAGAGGTCAGAGTGGATAGTTACGGCGGGAAAAACATTGTATAACAATGCATCAAAAGGGTATTACAGAGTCAACAATACCAAACTACTAAGCATAAAACACGACTGTAGAAAGCACCGGTGCACGTCAGTCAGCCATTTTCATTTGTTAATCAACAATTCTTTGTTAAAGATCTTTTTCAGAATATTTTTTAACAAATTATAAAAAGTGATGGGGACAAAATCTACCCCTCAGAAAAGTGGTGAGGACATGTTCTTTGCATCCCCAGTGTAAATGACACATACGTTTGTTGTTGTTGTTTTGCACATTAACTTTTTTACTGTACAAAATTAGTTTATAAAACACAATGAATCTTCACATGTAGAATAACCCAACAGTAGCCACCTTTACCAGCTAGCTACAATATTCAAATCCATACTTATGTCTATGTTAGGGGTACTTATGTAACATTTTAGCTATAGCTACTACTAGCAATGTTGATCACTCACCATCATCAGGTTAAACATTTAATTTGACCAATATTTAAGGTTATAACGTAATACTTGGAAAAACTTCCCAGCATCAGCTGTACAGCTGCCTACATCATTACAATTGCGTGCTTGTTAGCATGCTAACATTCTAATATATTCAGGCTAGGAGTTGACCCTGGGATAACTTTGCCCCTTTTCATGCACACAGTGTAAACCCAGGGTTAACCTAAAGCCAAGGCTATATGCTTCACACTGCACTTCTGCAAGCGCTGGGTTAAATGGGGTAAGCCAACTTAAAATGGGCCAGGACTGTACCAGTGGGAATGCTTTCTTAGCTCGGGGCTAACAGCTCCCTTGGAGCCTGGAGCAAAGGAGCTGCTGAGCCTTCAGCTAAGTGCAGTGTGGAAAGCCTTATAGTAAACATTATACCTTCTGTACTCAACATCAGCATGTTGGCATTCTCAATTTGAGCATGTGAGCATGCTGCTGTTGGACTGACATAGCTGCTAGCATGGCTGTAGACTCTTAATCCTGATAACATGACATTTTTCAAGTCAAGGAGCCGGCTACTTTCAGTTAATCTTACTTTCACTTGTTTTATCTCAGAACAGCCCCTGTTTGTCATTGTTTGACCTTTGTCAGCACATGGAGGAGCAACACTTCATGCTATCTTCAGACAATCAATTGAACGGGCTTGTAATGCACATGTTTCACTTTTCATGGTATTCCTGGCATGCCAAGTCATGCTAGTGTTAATTCTGCTACCAAATTCCCGTCTTGGGGGATGTTGGATCCACAAATCGAGAGGCTGATTGATTAACATTTTGAGAATGTGTGGGAGTGTGTGTCTGTGTGTGCTTAATGATCCAAACACAGGGCTTTAGTTAAAGCGTCTGTACAAGCAGCAGATAAGGAGACCGATGGAGCAGAGAGCATCAAACCCAAACCTACATCACTGGACATCAGTCTCTCAGCCAATTATTTTTCACAGTTGTTTTTCTGGATTAAAAACATTAACTGCATTTATTAAACAGCATATTTATTTGCAACTTTAGTTTGTCAAGGTTACTTTTCCTTTTCCTCTGCACATCTCTGTGGATGTTGCTTCAACCAAAAAGTAATAGCCACAGCTAAAACATCAATAGTTTGCAAAACCCCAAATGAAGTCATTCAAATTTAATAAGCATGTGTGCATAATGTGCAGTATGTTTCTACTGGACGGAATGAACTGATGACGTCTGATTTTATCTTCATTCACAAGGGAAAAAAAGTCAAACTGTGTAGACAAGATCATGCATGTACACACACTGACCCACACAAGTAAAGGAGAGGGAGATGTGTGAACATATACTGTACTCATAAACTCCCTTAAATTGCTTACATAATTATGTTTATATTTTCTGCTGATAAATGTGCTATGTGTTTATTTGACGGTGGGGGTCTCCCTCGGTGGCCGGACCCTGGGAAGATAACCACCAAAAACCATAACCCTCGCAAGGTCCTCTGTGGAAAATCCGGCTCATGGGGGTGAAAGGTGAGAGGTCAGGGTTGTGAGCACCGCTTCCTCTCTGCTGGTCAGGACAAATCTGAGAGAGAGGGAGTTCTGGACTGCATGACAGACTCCAGTCGAACATTAGTTCTCAGAATATAATCATAGCTGCTGCTTGTGTGGGATGCTGTAAGGAAGGGGGCCCCATATGTGTAGGGGACTCTTGAGAGAAGTGACATGAGGCTATACTTAGCGTCGCATCTTGCCATGGGGGGGCCGATGCCACAGGAAGCCTGGTTCCCATATGTGTTTTTCTCCATGTATAACAGGAAGAAGGATGAGAAAGTATTGACATCCAATAGATCTGACATCTCCCTCTCTTATACACATATGTGAGCATGAACACACACACACACACACAGATCCCCGAGGGTCATGACTCTGGTCAGCCTCATGCAGAGTTTATGAGGTCCAGGCAGCTCCGGTTCCTCCGAGGAGCAATAAAGAAGCTATAAAGATGTTCACAGATAGCATGGTCCAACAGCAACTGTGTGCTCACAGATAAGCAAAAACATGTGGCACCCAAAATGCTTTAAAGAACAGATGACGTTCCCAGGTTTGTTGCTCAAAATAATAATTTCCGTGATTAATACTGGTTTGTACATCTGTACTTGTTCTTTTGTTTCAGGAAACCACAATGAGTGCATCACTGGGGATCAGATTTCCTATCAGTCTCACAATTTGTACTGTACTGGCCAAGGAAGCTGTTTCTCATTTAACTTTGTATTATTCAATATCTGACTTGCTGCAACTTGGTTCAACCAAATGGGTAAATTGTAACATCACATGTAACAAGACTAAGAGTCTACAGCTTCGCTAGCAGCTCGGTGAGGCTGAGCTAAATGCTCACATCAGTAAACATGCTCAAAATGTTAACATGCCTACATGATGTTTGGCAAGCAATTTTTTTTCCTGTTCAACATCATAGTTTAGTGTGTTAACAAGCTAACATGTGCCTATTAGCACCAAAAGTACAGCTGAGCCTGATGGGAATATATGTAGTTTTGCAGGTGTTTGGGGAATTAACATAGAATAATAATTCAAAAAAATCATTTCAATTTATCATCAATGAACAATGAATGTTTGAACAAAATTGTGAGTAGATCAATCTGGCCGATGTTGAGATATTTCACAGAATAAGTGAAAACGTTAACCTGCCGATGGTACAGCAGGAAATGTTAACGTACTGCTAAAGTCAGGATTCATCCCCTGGGACAGTGCATGTCTACCAAATTTCACGGCAATCCATCCAAATTTAATCTAAACATTTCACTGAAAACCACATGCCGACTTCATGGTGGCACTGGAGGAAAAATCAGGGGATTATCAATCCCAGGGATTCATCATCTGGGAACTATGAATGTCTGTACAACATTTTGAGCAGTCAATCTACAATCCTGTAGATGTTGAGATATTTCACAGAATAAGTGAAATCTTTGACCTGCTGGTGGCACAACAGGAAAATGTCAGGGTATCACTAAAGTCGAGGGATTCATCCCCTGGGAACCATGAATGTCTACCAAACGTAATGGCAATCCATCCAATAAGTGTTGAAATATTTTACAAAAAAACCCCAAAAAACTGTCAACCTTATGTAGGCACTAGAGGAAAGATCAGGGGAACACCAAAGTCAGTAGGACAGACAAACCGACATATAGAGCAATGCCATCTGCAGGGAACACAAAATCATTACATTTGAATAATGTACATTTATTTTTGATACACACAATAATTCGCTTGGCTTTGTGCAATTACACACTGATAAAACCTACAATATATTTTGCAACTGCATATAATAACACAGTACCACAGTATAACATATATATATATGTATATATATATATAAATATAATTGTACCACAGTTCATTGCAGATCTATTCAATAACTTCTGGGTACCAGTTTTGGAATAATGACCTCCAAATATGAGATGAAATAAGACTTGTGAATATGTCTGAACAGCAGCTCTCCAGACATTTTAACTGGGACATTTTGAAGGACATTGATTTGTGAAGTGATTTTTTTCATTTGTATGATTCATTTATTTTTAAATTTGCAGAATAGGCAGTGTACTGTAATAGTGTAATATTCATGATGCTGAGCACTCATTGTGTAGAAAGAAAGATGGTCTGTTGATGTTTGGTGCAAACCTAAATTACAAACATTGTATGAAAAAGAAAAGACAGTGACAAGCCTGTTGTGCACAGTTAAGTTCTGGTTACCATTAGCTGGAAGAAGCGGGATGAGACGTTTCCCTGAGGAGAAAAGGCTTTGTTTATTTGCTTTTGGTGTAATGGAAGATTAAATCCAGCCCAACATTAGCTGCTCATTAAATGATGATTGAAGATCTTTCTTTTTAGTAAAATGTCCTTCACTCTGATGACTTTCTTTTGGTTGGATGATTATTAAAAAAAGTTGTTGAAGGAATCTTTTTTTATTTGCAGAGCTTTGGCACAGAAGAAAATGTCATGCTATATGTAAGAAGTGACAAATGTTTCACCAGTTAAACTTTGTGTGCGCTATCTCATGAGTTCATGTGTTATGAGCAATTGTGTATGACATTGAAAAACACAACTAATACTGACAAGTAAGCATTTAGTATTTGATAGACGCAACATGAAATTGTGAAAAATATAGATTTATTTTTGCTTCTGAACAACTGAAGACAATTTTTGATGTTACAAAATGGAGCAGTACTAGTCCATCTTATAATCATTACCAGCACATGTGCAGTATTTTGAACCTCCCAACGCAATGGGCTAAATTACAATAAATAAAAGCACTGCGTTGTCATGACGATGAAAGCTGAAGCACAAAAGCCAGTAATTTTCAAATGACACACACAGAGAGAAAATTTCACAATCTGCCATCTGTGAATTAACAATCGATGTTGTGGGTGTATTTTTTTCCAGGTTTCCTTCCTGCTACGCAAACAGACAGTTCTGTGAACTGGAAGTCACTTCATTGCTGCATCAATGCAAATATACTTGGACCTTTTCTGTGGAAAAACAAATGATGTGGGCTGAAGAAATGAGAATGGAAATGTTGTTTAAAGACTTTTTCTGACTCTGCATGTTTGCAAAATGGCCTATTTACACTGCATAATGACACCAAGTAGTGTTTGTTATTTGAGTGAGATATGAGATGGCAGTGTGGGAATGAGGTTTCTCCTGCAGCCGGCTGTGATGTCTCAGCTGCGTGTGCTGTACAGGTCTTCATCCTCTGGGTTGGACTGGCCGAAGTCCATTAGAGCAGGGTCTGGTTTGAAACTAGAGCCACCTGGAGGGCAACAAGAGGAATGCAACAAAATCTCAGACACAAGCACAGAAATATTAAATGTCAAACTTGAATGGATTTAGCTGGTTTAGAATAAACTAAAATGTTGAGACAAGCTAAAAACTAAAATAAAGAGTGTCATGGTCAAAGCCACTGTGTACTGTGACCATACAAGACTAGTTGAATGGATGGTGACTATTACAAGCACACAGACCCACACACACACACACAGATGCAATAATTTCTTCCTAGAATTCATGAATACCAAATGACGTAGGCTAAATGTGCTGGGTGCTTGTGTGGTTTACCCGATACAGATAAGATTAATTTATTTCACAATTCATCGAATTTGCATTAAATTTGTTTTGCACAACGGGAAAGAAATGGTAGAAAAAGGAAAACATGGAAATCCATGTGAGTAGATTGCTAAACCAAGCATGAACTAGTTTATAAATCAAATGGATTAACAAACCTTTCGCTCAGTTTACCAATTTGTGCACACAGTGGACAGATATGGAACTCTGACCTTTATAAAGATTAAATAAAAGCACACGTTCATAATCTGTTAGAAAATCAGAACATGTGTTATATGTAGCTGCATAAGCTGCACATAACAGTGACAAAGAGTCACTCAAAGCTGTGTGTAAATAAAACAACATGAGAGCCCCATTTGATTGTTAGTGCATATTTTATATATGAAGATTAAGTAGAGGTTATTATCTTCGTACATATCGTCAGCCTAGGACCTGTTCAACTCTCATGTCTCATTTCTTGCTCTAGTGGAGTACTGATCATCTAGTGTTATTAAGAAAAAAAAAATTAAAATAAGTAAAGTCAAGAAATAATGTCTGGTCGTACTATTCACCACTTACAATCCACACATTTAACCTTGGATAAATATTCAAAAATGTATTTGGATGCTTCCTCGTCTTGGGAGTTCTCATATGGATGACATGTGCAGTAAGGTGAAACAGGAAATGTATTTTCCTTGGAGACGGAGGTTATTTTGTAGCCAACAGGCAGATTGTGTTATTATTTTTGCAATGTAAAATTGGTGTTATGCAATATGCGATCACTGCATTATAATATTATATTCGTGGTAAGGCCAGGCTGTCTAGAATGTTCCAAACTGTGGGTCCAGTGCATGATCCAAATGTTAACTCTGGTACTATTTTATTTGGTGGATATTACTTTTTGCTATCTAACAGAAGACTCCAACAGGAGAAAGTCTGTAGAACTTATTAACTCCTCAATCTGTCCATATACAATGTAGATGGGTTGTCCAAAGGCCAAAGGTTGTTTGTGTTTGGCCGATATATGAGATGTTACACTGTTCTAACACTGGCAATATGTAATCATGTAGGTCACACACTGGATGTTAAGTAATGCATTGCAGCTGTTTGTTTATCGCTATTCTGTACTTGATTGTGTTTACACCACACACACTAACAAGAACAAGACCCAACACATTTAGGTGCCTTGGAAATTCAGCTAATTGTCAGAAGAGATGCAGTGTGTGCATGTGTACTCACAAACTGTAGTGGAGTGAGTGCAGCGGTGTTCAATTTACCTTTGCTGTTTTCTGCAGCAGGTTCCTGAGGAGGTGGTGGTGTGAGTGTTGGTGACTCCTCCACAGCATCGACTTGTGGTGGGTCAGCTGACTCGGGTTGAGGGGCAGGTTCGGGCTCAGCTGATTCAACAACGGACACTGTAGAGAAGTGAAAATGCAACACATGGTCAAAAGCACAAAAAGCTTTAGTACCGTCAAACCATTATTTTGGTAATTACATTTAGAAATTTCTTATTCGTCAGTGTAAAACAAATCAGTGAGAGTACAGTACTGGTTGGTTCTAATAAGAAGTAACAAGTGACATACAAAAAGCTTAAAACAAATGTCATTAACACTTATGTCAGTCCAGCCCGACGGATATATTGCATGGCTGTTATTGGCCTATCGCAGATGTATTGGTATCAAAAATGTGTTACTCCCTGATATCGGAATTGGCATCAGCACCAAAAATCCAGTGTCTATTGGGGTCTAAATGTCAGTTTTAAGAGCTTTCAATGGAACTCTCTTTCACTTTCATAATTGTGTACACTTTCAGTTCCAATTAATCCACTTCTGTACCAACAATAGTTTTCCCAAGAAGATTTATCATAAATGCACTTCCTGCTGGAGTAGAATATTTCTGGTACCTGGTTCTTCAGATGAAGGAACAGATTTGACCTCCTCCTCTGGAGCTGCCTCGACTGGAGCTGCCTCCACTGCAGCGGCCTCCACTGGAGCGGCCTCTTCTGGACCGGCCTCCACTGGACCGGCCTCCACTGGAGCAGGCTCAGCTGGAGCGGCTTCCACTGGAGCAGGCTCAGCTGGAGCGGCTTCCACTGGAGCAGACTCAGCTGGAGTGGCCTCCACTGGAGCGGCCTCCTCTGGTGCAGCTTCCACTGGAGCAGACTCAGCTGGAGCGGCCTCCACTGGAGCAGACTCAGCTGGAGCAGCTTCCACTTGAGCAGACTCAGCTGGAGCAGCTTCCACTTGAGCAGACTCAGCTGGAGCGGCCTCCACTGGAGCAGACTCAGCTGGAGCAGCTTCCACTTGAGCAGACTCAGCTGGTGCAGCTTCCACTGGAGCAGCCTCCACTGAAGCCACCTCTACTGGTGCAGCCTCCACAGCAGCAGACTCGGCTGAAGCAGCCTCCACTGAAGCGACCTCTACCGGCTCTGGCTCTAAGCTTGGCATAGACTCAGCTGGGCTGGTATCAATAGAGCCATTCTCTGCTGCTTGTTTTGTGTCTGAAGGCTCCTCACTTTCAACAGGTGCAGGTATTTCCTCTGAGGCTGTGGTGGTCTTTGTCTCTGCTGGCACTGACTCTGCCACTGGATCTGGACAGGAGAGGAAATAGAGAAAATCATCAGTAGAAGCCTTTGTGTGATTGAAACAAAAGAGACCGAGACAGGGTAAGAAACAGACAGATCAACATCTCTACTACCTGTGTTGGTGTCTGGAGGGGTCTGGTCGGCAGAGATCTCTGCGAGTGTTACTGATGACACCTCCTCTGATACGATGGTGACAACGGGCTCATCAAAGACAGGAACAGACTCAGCTGATTCCACCTCTGTTTCTGTGATTGTAGAGCTCTGGGCTGAGGCCTCCTCGGATACTGCAGACTCTAGATTTGGTACTTTATCTACCTAACAACATGTGGATAAACAACAAAGATTTAAATCTGTTCATCCAAGACTTACACTCAATTTTGTCTACACAAAATGATTATTACGAATTTCACCATTTGATTAATCACACTCAAAGTGTACGTGTCAGGTACAGAAGTAACACCTTTCATCTATAAACAGAATAAAGCACTAGCTTTACAATTATCTGGAAAGTTTCAGTTCTAATAGGTCAGATTTATTACACTGGAGGGGGAAAGCGAGAAGACATGCAAGGAGAAATGCAATCGCTTACATTAGCATTTAACATTTTAGACATTTATCTGACCTTATGGGGTGAATAAAAGTGAGTTATAAGCTTTCATTTCTAAATAACAGACATCTCCAAGTGCACAGTTACAGTTAAACTACAATCATCATTAAAGAGTGCTAAGACAGGAAATGAAAACCAACCTATTGAGAGATAGGAGGGATTTTTTGAGCAAGTCAAAAGCAAAGCGGGGAAATCATTCAGTGGGAAGGGAGTCACCAATATATGGGGAGAACCACTGTTTTGGTTTTAGTCACACACAGCTTCACAGTACTTTCTATTTAAAATGAGCTGGTTTCACACATATTAAAGATCATAATAAATCTGTTCAGTAACTCAAAATGACTGTTAACCTGTGGTTTTGAAGCAGCAGTCTCTTTGGTAGGCTCTTGGGGCTTTGGGGTGAGCAGTGAAGACACTGTAGCACTGCTCCACTTTCCTGCTGCATACACCTTCTTTCCTGTCACCTTGTGAAAAAAGTAAACAGTGTTAAACTCTGAAAATGATAATTCGGGTTGTAAGAGAGGTCAGGATTGAATAAAGTAGTGTTACCTTTACAACGGCCACGGCTTGGGCCGGGTAGCAGACTGAAGTTCCTACACTCATCAGGCCTATTGGAACTGCTACCCTCTTGAAACGAGAGCCTGAAACAAAGTTTAGTAAAGAATGGCAAACAGATGGCTATATTAGGTATGATTTCATTTTATTATATCAATGTTTAAAAATCATTCACCTGCCTCCACCACACAGAGAGAGAGAGACAGAAAGAGAGAGAGAGAGAGAGAGAGAGAGACAGACAGACAGACAGAAAGAGAGAGAGAGAGAGAGAGAGAGAGAGAGAGAGAGACAAGAAGAAAGAGTGCTGAGAAAACGGAAACTTAACTTCACCTGGTTTTTTTTTGGTGACTTTCTTTGTAACTTTGTGGTTCAGCAGTACAGTGATTATAAATCAGGTGGCAAACTGTGGTCTGCCAATGCTGATGATCTGTGACAGCTGTCACCTTATGACTGGATGCTTCAAGTAAAGTTGCATCAAAGGTGATATCCTAGAAACTATAGATAACCTTTGCACAGCAATGCTACTCTCCTGGGTGACAGCTGGTCTGAAATAAACCACACTAGATGTAATATTCCAGCGCAGACCAGGAGAAAACCACACCTTTCACTTGTTGTCCCATCAGACAAACAGAGCAATTTACACAATGTGTAGTTTGCTCATCATTGTTTTTAATGTCATTGTTAATAAAATAGTGTCAATCACATCATGCTGAGCGCTGGAATATTAATATGTTTGGCAAAGGGGTCCAAAATATGAGAAGACTATAAACATAAAAATATGTGATGCTCTATTTATTATGTTCAGCTGTTACATTAAAAGAAAGCTGCTATAGAGGCACTGAGCTAGCTTGGCATGCAAGCCAGCTCAGTGCCTCTATAGCAGCTATGATATTGCAAGGGACAAAACAGTCCGTTATAAATACAATGCTGTTACATCTATGGAGTATACCACATGTTGACAGTTTAGACGTCCTGTGGAGAAAATTCTTAGAATTCTTATTTTCCAATGGTGCAAAAGGAAATATAAGATGCTTTCAGAGGAAAGGAAACAAACTTCTTTGATCACTATACATGTTCTACATACAGGGTGTCAAACCTCAATACTCTGTCAGCCCAATTTTGTAGCAAAGTATTTGTGTTGCCTACTTTTACTTTGTTCAGGTTTGAACTGTTACTATGACACTGAACACTAATGCAATTGATGAATTGGTTTTCATTTTATTAAATGAAAAGATAAACAACTCTGCAGTGTTTCCGACACATATGGTTGACTTGGGGAGGTATATTTGGCAACCAATGTTTCCATCTGCTGTCAATCACATAGACTCTGCAGACAGAGAGATGCTGTCTGGTTTTAAACCTCTTTTGACAACTTCATGAAAACTTAATCGATTTTTGGCAATATATGCCTATTCTGGATTTGATATCTGCAACACATTTCAAACAAGTTGGGACAGGAGCAACAACAGACTGGGAAAGCTGTGAATGCTCAAAAACACCTGTTTGGAACATTCCACAGGTAAACAGGTTCATTGGTAACAGGTGATAGTATCATGATTGGTAAGAAAGAGGCATCCTGTGAAGGTTCAGTGGTTCAGAAGCAAGGATGGAGCGAGGTTCACCACTTTGTGAAACACATGATTGATTAAAAGGATATTACTACATGGGCTTAGAAACACTTGTCACACTGTGTTTACTGACAAACTGTTGTCAGTAAACACAGTTTGTTCGTAAATGACTGCATCTGTTTTTATTTACATTTTAGACAACACCCCATCTTTTTGGGAATCATTGTTGAAATAGATTAACAGATGACAAAATAACTGTTCCCAGCAGGCCTAAAGTGTTTGTGATATATTGACTGTGGATCAGGCTACCTTTCCGTGCCAAGAACATGCCAAGCAGGCCAGCCATGGTGATGGTACCAAATCTGGGTAGAAACTCCGGGGGTGGGTCTTTCAAGTAATAGAACACATCTGGGAAACAGAAACACAGGCAACATGATGACAAATACTTTCAGCTTTCTCAATTCTGAACTGATGTCTGACCTTCTGCTCAAACTGTGACATTATCTATTACACTAACAGCAGTAACAGTGAGATTGGTGACATAAATGTCATGAATCATAACCTTAATATTATGCGCAGTGGTCTCACTTATGAATAGTAAAATGCAACAGTGCTTTTCTTACATATTTTCCTTGGTTGGAGACAAAACCTCTCCAGTACAAATGAGAAGTACAGAGAAGTAATTTAATAAGGCCATAAATAGATTTGTTTTTTAGGTTGTCAGTAGTTTGTTATGTACAAAAAAACCCTTTAGAGGTAATGAAATGTTTATGTTATCCCATCTTACTGCTTTGTCAGAAGAAGGAAGAAATTTAAAGGATTAGTTCACCCAAAAATGAAAATACCCCACAAAAGATTTCTGGAGCTTCACAGCAAAACTGCGTTGCAACAACTGAAGGACATAGGGACTTGTTTTGAAATGTAAAAAAAAGCAACGCAAAAAATGAAAATGGCTCCATACAGCTCCTTCAGCATAACACATCCACATCTCTGGACACCTCAGGATCCCAAACTGATTTAAAAAGATGTTATTGCCACCCTTTTTAAAGCCAAAATCACCTCTGTAGCTGCTAAGCTTAAAGCAAACCATTAGGAGTGGGTGCATGGGCTCGACCAAGTGTCAAGGGAGTAAATGATGTCTTTTCATATCAATCTGGGATTTCGAGGCTTCCGGAGATTTAGATTATGCCAGTTTTTGCCTTGTTTTTAATGTTTCAAACAATCCCCATCTACGTCATCTGGAGAATGCTGCAATGCTGATTTTGTTTGAAGCTCCAGAAATGTTCTGTGGACTACGAAACTTCAACTGAGTAGAAAAACACTGAATTTTCATTTTTGGCTTAACTTACCCTTTATGTTTTGAGTTTCAGGGAGGAATATTAGTTATATGTGTCCTACTGTTTACTCACCCTCTCCTGCATGGTATAGATTTACACTTCCCCTTTTCACAGAGAGACAGGCACCCTGCCGGGAACAAAGGACAAAGCTGAAATCAACCATTACAGCAGGCCAGCAAGAACACAACTATCTAGACAATACTGAAACAGATACACGTGAGTCAGTGTGAAGTGTGTTTCCCCCATCTTCCACAGTATCAAACTGTCAAATCTCCTCGCAGCAAGCCTTACAGTTGCAGGCGACGTTAACTGTGTGAACACTATTTCCTGTCTGACTCCTGAACATTGCTGTTTGCAAAATTGTACCTGCACAGAGCATTTGCAGCACGTGGGATTGTGCTCTGTAACCGCAAACAAGAGGAACAAAAATCAGGCTTGGGAAACTAACACTGCAGGTGCAAGATAAGACCTCTAGAACGTGTTTTAAGTCATGTTCCATTTATGTCACACTTATGTCACTACATCTGTCAAACGGGTTGTTGTTTTGGGGGTTTTAGGTGTTAGAGAGGATGTGAGAGTGTGAGTTAAATCTGCAGCAGGTGTTGTCAGTGAACTTTAAACTATTCTGATGTGTTGCTGTAGAAACACACAGCAAAACTAAATACCTTAACAGCCTGGAAAAATGGTAGTATGCTCTCTCTCGCTGTGGTTAACCCACTCTGAATAACCCCCGGACTCTCTGGAACAAACTGAGCCTGGGCAGACGATGGCACTGGGGTGTAGATGTTCAGCTGGGGACAGAGGCAGAGGCAGCATTTAAATAACAACATGTAACATTTCAGTTAATGGAAATAAGTTCTCTCATATCAGCTCTGCTGACGTTTTGGGACAGCCATACCTCTCCTCGAGGAACCAGCCCATCAGTGGGCACCTCCCTCACAGTATACACTCGGATGGAGGCTATGCTCAGCACCGTCGGGACGGCCACTATCGCCACCTAGAACACGAGACAGAAGTACAATGCAAACTTTAGACAGATGACTCCTGTGGTGAAAGAAGGAGATGCTTTACATATGTAAATGTAAAAAAAAAAAAAAGACTGCACTAAAAGTAAAAGGCTTGCAGTCATAATTTCACTTCAGTAAAAGTGTGACAATATTAAATTCTTTGTGCAAGAGCTATTGTTACATCAGTATCAGCTGTTATCACAGTATATACAGTAGCTATATGACAGTATATCACAATATATATCAGCTTTATCACATATGAAGTATTATTATTGAAGCATTGACACGTAAGCTGAATTTGAATGATGAAAGGGTTCAGCTGGAGCTCATATTAGTGGCTTTGTATACTGCTGGGTACTTTAAACAACATGTTTTATATGTTTATTGTATGTTTGGTATGCACAATATTCAGTGAAAGTTATAGTAGCTAATCATTAAATAAATGTAACGTACATAGTAGCATAACAGCCACCGTATGTACAACTTACAATATAGTATTTAGTTACGTTAGCTACATTTAACGTTGCTGACTGCATGAGTAAGTTACAACCAGCTCAAACTAAGCTAACTATCGTTACCTGTGATGTTGTCTCTAACTGTGTTCATATGGTTGCAAAATGTGTTAAAACAGTCTGTGTTACATAGCGAAGCCACACTTGACAAATATCTATGTTTTATCGGCTGTATCACACATGCTTAGGAGACAATACATTGTGAGAGTAACGTTTCTGCTCAAACTGCTGTCAGCTAATGTAGCAAAACACTGTGTGCTTTAGCATCGCCTCATTCAGCGAGGCTAACACAGCAGCCGAGGCTAACACAGCAGACGAGGCTAACACAGCAGACGTGGTTAGCACAGCTATGTTCATGCAGCGCAGCGCTAAACGCCTGCGAAGTGACAGCCACGTCAGGTTTGCGCTAACAGCTCGGGGACAGTTGACGCTAACAGCACACCAGCGCATTCATTGACATTATACACATAAAAGTTAAAAAAAACTTTGCCGAAGAGGAAATGTCAAGCATTCACCTTGGCCGCCATGACAGCGCTCCTCCTTCTTCTTCTTCTTCTTTGGGCTCTCAGCAGCGGCTCCGAGCGGTCCAAACCGCGGTCAGCTACTGCCACCTAACGGACTATATTATCCTGATAATAACAAAATATTCTCAAAACTCTTAAAATTGCACAACATACTGCCCTTTGTGCTACAGTGTCACCTCCAAGTTCCTAAAAAGTCCATTGTAAAGTGTAATCTACTATGATGGAACAATACTTAAAGGGGCACTATGTAGTTTTGGAGAAGAAATCAAACAAAGACATTTTTATATTTACAAGATTAATGAGATAATAATACAAAGTCAGAAATATTTATCTTTTCCATAACAGAATAAACAAGCTGTGCTCAGAGGAAAATAAGGTCCCCAGAACACTGTTTGAAGCTAGAAAGGTGGCAGGGTCCGCCACAATGTTAAACAGTAAGAAATTGTGTTGTCCTTTAAGGTCAGTTTGTTTGTTCAGTTTATTCACAGAAAAACAAAGAGAGTTTGTTGAGGCATAAAAAAAAATCTTTGTGGAAAGTTGAACAAGACAAATATAGGAACATGCAACATGTGAACACAACAGAAGTCAAAATAATAAAGCTCTTAAAATGAGATTTTAACCCAGAGTCCTTCTACAAGACATGGCCACATCATTATAGGCAGTCATACCAGAGTAACCGCTGTTACTGTTGATGAGCTCACTTTAACACCAGGCTGCTGCAGGTGCCTGGTGTTAAAGTGAGCTCTTCAGCAGGTCCAGTCTGTTCACACTTTGTTCTCAAGCTCTCAGTTTTGGTGATGACTGTTCTATAAATATGCATGGATGTAATTACAATGTTAAAATATCACATTTCGTTTTGATTAATATTTAAAGCCATGTCCAAAATTATTCAGCTGTAGTCCCACATGTAAAGCAGTTGTTCATTGCAGTGATTTATTGGGGGCAAGGCAAGGTGAGCAGCAGACCCCCAAGACCACAAGGGTCCCCGGAAGCTTAAGGTTCAATGCATCAAGTCTGATGTCATTGGTAATTTGAATTATTTGCACATCTGTTGGAGGAACAGTAACAGTAACAGCGGTTACTCTGGTATGACTGCCTATAATGTTGTGGCCATGTCTTGTAGAAGGATTCTGGGTTAAAATCTCATTTTAAGAGCTTTATTATTTTGACTTCTGTTGTGTTCACATGTTGCATGTTCCTATATTTGTCTTGTTCAACTTTCCACAAAGATTTTTTTTTATGCCTCAACAAACTCTCTTTGTTTTTCTGTGAATAAACTGAACAAACAAACTGACCTTAAAGCACAACACAATGTCTTACTGTTTAACTTTGTGGCGGACCCTGCCACCTTTCTAGCTTCAAACAGTGTTCTGGGGACCTTATTTTCCTCTGAGCACAGCTTGTTTATTCTGTTATGGAAAAGATAAATATTTCTGACTTTGTATTATTACCTCATTAATCTTGTAAATATAAAAAATTCTTTGTTTGATTTCTTCTCTAAAACTACATAGTGCCCCTTTAAGTATTGTTCCATCATAGTAGATTACACTTTACAATGGACTTTTTAGGAACTTGGAGGTGACACTGTAGCACAAAGGGCAGTATGTTGTGCAATTTTAAGAGTTTTAAGAATATTTTGTTATTATCAGGATAATAGTGTAATGTGAGACGTTCACATCATCCCATTCCTACATGAAGGTTAGGTGAATTGAAAACTCTAAATTGCACACGTGTGCATATGAGTGTGAATGCCTCTATGTGTCAGCCCTCTGATAGACCGGTGTCTTGCACAGGCTGTGTACCGGCTCTCTGACCTTGCATCAGAAAAGTGGGCATAGATAATGGTTGAATGCGATGGATGGATACACAGCAGTACATGCATGCTAGTTATTCTTTGTTTTATTTGCTGGTGGAGAGAACTGGTAATGGTTCAGTTTGCTCAATGTGTTTGTAGATATACAGTAGGGTCAAAACGCCTGAGACCACTATTCTTCTATTTTGCCTTTGTTTCTAATGTTATATCATTTTTCATTACAAATTATAATATAAGCTTAACAATTTGAGTGAAAAATTGAAAATTTTTTCAAAAACTTTTTAGTTTTACTTTTAGAATATTTTACTATTTGGTTTGTCCCCCTTATGCTTTAAAGGTGCGCTATGTAGTTTTGTAGAAGAAATTCAAATTCAGAATTTTAATATTTACAATATTAATGAGGTAATAATAAAAACTCTTATATTTATCTTTTCCATAACTGAATAAAAAAGCAGTTCTCAGAGGAAAATAAGGTCCACAGAACACTGTTTGAAGCTAGAAAGGTGGCAGGGTCTGCCACAAAGTTAAACAGTAAGAAATTGTGTTGTCCTTTAAGGTCAGTTTGTTCACTCATGAAAACAAAGATAGATTGTTTATATAGTTTGTTTAGGCATAAAAAACAATAAAATCAGTCAATGAAGCTCTTTCTCTTCTGATTAAAATGTCTAATGACAGCCTGCACTCAAGTTGGCATACACAAGATTTTGTAAAAACCCACTGACTCATGTCATCCCAGCATGATTTGAAAGTGCTCCACAAAGCGTCTTGTGATGTCACATAATGTTGTTTTTTTTGCAGTCTTCACATACCAACATAAATGTTCAACGGGGTTGAGGTCAGGTGACTGTGGAGGAACGTCCATGACAGTCAGGACTCTTTTTGGTTTTCTTTGGTCTTCCAGTAGTTCTTGCAAAGCTTTGAGGTGTGTTCAGGGTCATTATCCTACTGCAGAAGGACTCCACAGGACATAACAAGAAGCTTTGACGAATACCCTCGCATTAACTTGTGGAGTCCATGCCAGCTCGAGTGTATGCTGCCATTAAAGCAAAAGGGGGACATACCAAATACAAAGATATTATGATATTCATGTAAAATTTTCAAACATTCAACTTTTCACTTAAATTATAAGGCTGATAATTGTTTGTAATTAAAAAATAGAATTACATTCAAAACAACTGCAAAATAGTAGTATTTTGACTAGTGGTCTGAGACTTTTTGACCCTACTGTACAAATTAACTAAGAAATAGAAAAAAATCCCTTGGCCTTCTAGGATGACCCCTGCCCTCATTCTGAAATCTAGTCATCTTCATCCTGTTCACATAAGCACAGAACAATGCTGTTTCAGTAAATCCAAGAAAAGGTACACATAAACAAAACATAGCATATAGTGCAGAGGAT
Source organism: Pagrus major (assembly GCF_040436345.1). Lineage (NCBI taxonomy): Eukaryota > Metazoa > Chordata > Actinopteri > Spariformes > Sparidae > Pagrus > Pagrus major. The sequence continues at coordinate 18,799,295 of NC_133232.1, read as the reverse complement.
TCAGTTTATTGAAGTCAAAGTTTAACAACTTAAGTTTACAATCTGTATTTTTTGTAATATATATTCATATATATGAAACCAAAAAAGGCTACTTTAGGAAGAATAAATGTCATTTTCTTTCTTTTTTAATATCATCTTTAGTCAGTTTAATGTACAGAATAACAGTAAGCTAATATTATCCTTGAAAAAGAGCAATATGTTCCTTTTTTAATGTCGCAGTGCAACTTACATCTTACACACCTGTGCAATGTACCATGAGGTGTACACCCCTGAAAGAACACACAGTGGAATCTCCCTTTTCGGCCTGTTTCTGCAGGTCTACACACACAAAGATCTGGGAGGGATAACACAGTCTGTGCCTACAAATCATAACTCGCACTCCTTATTCTACAGTATGTCGCCTGCTCAGCGGAGCAGCGGTTGGAAAAAGAAGACCGACATTACGGATGAGAAACGTAGAGAGAGGTCTGCAGACTAAAACTGTATCGTAACTCTTCTACAGCTGTGTGTGTGTAGGATCGCCGGTATGGTCAGTCCGTCGTTGCCAAAAGAGAGGGTTTGGGAGGCACAGGGAAAGTGCTTGCATCATTTAGTTTCTTTGTGGTACTCTCAAATTAACCATTCAAAAAACATGAGCTATATCTCTGGGGGTGTGTTTTTGATATTTCACGACAGTGTGACATGATGAAAAAACCTGAACCTACACTCAAAGGATTACAGTAAAATATGAAGAATAAGTACAGATAGTGCTGGTTGCAGCAGGTGCTACGCATGTCTCTCACAGTCCTCGACACTGGGGGGCACCGTTGAGTCCTTGGCCTGATATTGCAGATGAAATGATTCATCCGAGTTTCACAGACATTGCAGACCATTTAGTGTACAGGTCTTTGACCGCCCAGTATCAACCATATGCTTGGAGGGAATGTCAAAATATCTTTCGTTTTCAGAAGTAACTGTACTGTTGTCTCTCAGGTAAGATTCCTGAAGCCTTTGGACACGTGTCAAAGGCTTTCTATGTAAACCAAAAACATCAAATTGAAACCTCCTGGTAGCATGCTAAAGGAGGATCTGCATGAGATAACTGAGCAGGAAAAGCGCCTCCCTCAGTCATTGTACAGTGTGTGTCTTCAAACACGATCTAATGACAAAAAAAGAACATCAAATCTATGAACATATGAATAAAAAGTCATTCTTCAACAGTACTTTTGCATGTATCATGCGCTACAAGTCTAATTTGTCTTGCAATCATGAGAGGAAGATAAAAAAAGAACAAAAAAAAAAAGGAAGAAGAAGAAGAACACAAATGATCCACAATATTTTACCCCGTCCAATCAAATCAGTCCCAGGCCTTTTCTCATGCAACACATCACCAGGAGAAGGGTCAGCCGTGATGTAAACCAGTAAAAATCATCTGTCAATCTGTCGTCGTCTGCCTCCTAGTTGTTCAACTGAAAAACACCCTGCGTCTACAGAGTGAAGAGGGGGACACTGCAAAACCTTGGCATAGAATACATCATACTTTACATTATATCTATGACACAAAACGTAAATAGATTTATATATTCTTCTATGTTTAAATATATTTGTAGACTGTACACAAATCTTTAGAAAATGAGACGGCAAATGCTTTTACCTGATATTTTGAACAGCAATGGTAAAGAGGCCGATGAGACATAGACCCTGTGATGCAGCCAATGAGATATAGAGATATAGAAAGTGCATTCTTTGTAGTGAGTGACTCCTTTTGAAAAGAACTCTCTAGCTCTTGCATTCGCTGTTTAAAAAAAAACGACAAAAAAGAAAAAGAAAATCTGTTTTGCACCCACGCAAATACATACTCTCTGTCTTCCCTCCGCTACCTCTAGAAGCATATCACAGTGGTAGTGGAACGCAAACATTTACATCAGTATACACAGCAGTATACACATATACACAAGTCTTTGAGGACTAGAGATAGAGAGAGAGAGGAAACAAAGGAACAATTAAGAAAAGAGAAGGAGGAGATGGACAGAAACACAGAGAGAGAGAGATGAAGAGAAAGAAAGAGAGGGAGAGAATGAATCGTAGAAGTGCACACTACCAGAGGAGCCTCCTTCTGCAGATAAAATTGTGTGTGTGAGTGTGTTTTTTTTAACAGTTCACAGTTTGAAATAGTGTGCATCTAGCCGGCACAACGGTTCCTTCAACGCTGGCGACGCTCGTTTTCATCTAAAGCAGATAAACCAGCATTGACGGCTACCTTTCACAGTCTTAACGCTTAAAGTCACATTTCCCACACTGTCCCGTCAGTCAGTCAGATCAGCCTGGAATAACAAGTGAGGTCCCTGTAAATCAACGAGCTATGCGGTGAGAGAACTGAAGACAAAAAAAAAAGAAGAAAAAAATGATAGAGAGAGAAAGGGGGAGAACTGGTGGCTCTGGGTGCAAAGTTCATCAGTACAAAATTAGTACAGTGCTGTGGTGAAAAGGATTCTCCTCTGTATTGCTGCTACATAGCTCCCCCTGCCCCCTTGAAATTAACAGGAAAAACAAAAATAGCAAAACTGAGAGAATACAAAGGAACGAACATGTTAAAAAGTCTCCTTTTTTCCCATTTTGCTCGACAAGCGTGTGGAGTTTATGCTGAGTTCCATAGACAAAGGAAGATTAATGCTTTCTGTTCAGGCATGCAATAGGCACCCTGTGGGGTCCTCAGGATTATCAAAAGTTCATACACGCAGGTCTCAGACTGTTCCCTCTATGATATTTACACATCTTACAATGTGTGTTCCTGTGTGTGTGTGTATGTGTGTGTGTGTGTGTTTGTGTGAATGCGTGCTCAGAGTTGTGATCAGGAGAGAGGATTCAGCTAATGTAAAGCTCTGTGTGTGTGTGTGTGTGTGTGTGTATGTGTGTGTTTTAGGTGTGTGTGTGTATCTAAGTGTGTGTATGTATCAGTTCAGTCTTTGTTTCTCTTCTCTTTCTCACACATGTGTCTCGATGAAGGAGTGTGTGTGGGTCATGAGAGGTGCGGCCAGTGGGGAGAGGTCGTCCTGGCCGTTGGTGCCCGGGCTGAGCTGGCAGATGTCTGAGTAGAGCTCGCTGTGCCACTGCTTCCACTCTCTGAAGGTCTGGGAGCACAGGCCAGGGTCCTCCAGGAGGGCGCAGATTACCGCCAGCTCCGACTCTTTGGCCTGGAGGGAGCAAAGAGGGGATTACCACATTGAATCCTCACACATCTAATTTTTCTCTAAAGGGTAACTCCGCCAATTTTACACATTCAAAGTGTGTTTACAGGTCTTGGCACCACTGCATATGTGAAAAAGTAGAATAAAGCATTTTGTGGCTCCAGAGGAAGCTGCATGTAATCTGATAAATTGCCTCCAGTGATGTCACTCTGTGGCTACTTGCATTGTGGGTTACACCAACATAGCATTACAGGTAAGAGGGAAACGACATATTTTTAATTTTGGAGTCAACCGTCCCTTTAAATCCTGTTTACCCTACCTTCAAGGTGCTGCGGAGGGCTCGGACTCGGTGCAGCCTGTCGTTGAGCAGTGGGTCCCTGGCTCTCTGGGTGAAACAGCGTCGAAGCTCCTGCCTGCTACAGGGTCTCGGGTCTCCGAGGGCATTCACGTTGGCCTGCTCCAGGGCCCGGTACAGCTGCTCTAGCCCGTCCAACGGTTCCGGCTCGCGACCCTCTGACACCCGCCGTTCTCTTCCCTCCGACACCCTCCTCTCTCTGCTCTCCACTCTCAACTCCCTCAGGTCTGACACACCCAGGAGACGAGTAAAAGTCAGATTAACTGCTATAATGACATAATGATCCCCAGTGGTATCTACAGTGGTGTGCTTAATATAAAGCTAAACAAATTCGCAATTAATCAGTTAGTTGATTGACAGAAAATTAATTGATTTTTTTTTTTTCAGCAAAAAAGGGCAAAAATCTCCATCTGACAGCCTCCAAAATGTGAATATTTGGACTCATTATTTTCTGTCATTAGTGGAGAAACTAATCAACACATTAATCAATAAAGAAAGTAATCGTGCAATCGTAAAGTGCTGCCCTACTTTAATATTGACAAAGCAGAAAAATACCAACAAACAACAATGTGTCTTGTTGATGTGACATTTCAGATCTGAAACCATACAAAGAACAATAAGAAAAGTTTACGATAAGAGCATGAAAATGTTCTTTTATGAGGCCCATATGAATCCATCTCCATCCAATCAATGATTTCTAAAATTTGATTGCGACTGTACAAGAGGTTACATAGCAGAAGTTAATCTTTTAGTATTTCCTATGTATGACAATCATCTTGAGACCACCTAGATTTATTGCATGACATGTAGAGAACCATGGCTGTAAGTGGAGTGGTGAAATATAACTGTAACAAGCACTGTACTTAAAGCAACGTTATGTAGTCATTTGATATTTTGTGCGATTTGGAGCCCCCCACAGTGCAACAGTGGAGTGCAACACCACTGTGGTAAATACAAATCCCAGGTCTGTAACAATTGTCAGATGTAATGTAGGTGCTAACTACAAACAAAACTCATGACGTCATAACAATGGCATAACGCTGTGATCCTACCCTCTCCCTGAAAAAACTTTTATAAAACTCCAATAACAGAACTCTTAATAGACTTATCTGGTATCTGTGAGGGATAGAACAATCACAGTTATAGGCATATGAACATCTATTGTATTTAACTATTTATCTTTTTACATGCAGGCCTTTTACTTGTAATAGATTATTTTTACAGTGTGGTAATGTTACTTTTACTTAAGTACAGGATCTGAGCACTATTTAAAGTGAAATACATATAGGACATATTTATGCTGTCTGTCCCAGGTCCACTTTCCACCCTGATACCCAGTTTAACTATGACTTTTGAATATAAAGTTACAATAAAAAGTTTATATGCAGTACTGTTAGTCCTGAGAGTTTAATTAGTAAGTCATGATGTTTGACTCATTTGTTACTTCGTCTATTCTGAGGACCAGAGAGACTTTTTTCACCTATGCCTCTGAAAGTGTTTGTGCATACCAATGCTTCTCTCCTTGTATAAAAACCATTGTGTGTGATTTCCTTACCGTCCTCACCCTGGAGCATGTCTGCAGCCTGCCCCTCTGCCTCCTCATCCTCGCTCCTCTCCTCCATGTGAGCTGAGGTGTGTATCAGCTTCCCTGGCATCGGGTCCCTGTTCCTGGGCAGACTCTGGCTGCGCTGCTTGTGAGAGCGTCGGTGTGTGTGGCTGTGTGAGTGTGGACCTCGCTCCAGAGGGAAGGGCCCGTCCCGCTCCCTGTCCCTCTCTGCGGCGTGGTGTCTCCGTACGGGGAGCGTGGCCTGCCTGCGTCTCTCCGGGGACATGCCCTGTCTGCCCAGACCTCCGTAGAGCCCCATCTCTCCTGCCATGCTCCCCATTAGGCCTCCGTAATCACTTTCCCCTGGTGCTGTCTGCAGGAAGTGCAGCCCTGCGCTGGTCAGAGGGGTCTCGATGAGGTCCTGCCAAGAACGTCGCTCACGATGGGATGAGCGGCAGCCTGACGAGTGGGTACTGGTGCTGCCTGTGCCTGTACCCATGCCCATGCCATCTCCACGCTGGTCCTCAGCCGAGGAGTGGGAGTGCGTGGACTCGCTGGAGAAATGTCGCCCGTGCTTGGGCTCCGGGAAGGGGCTGGAGGAGTTGACCTGGAGAGGGAGAGGGGAGGAGGAAGAGACCATCTGTGGAGGGATGGGGGAGGTGGAGGCACTCATTGGAGGGAGTGGGGACGGAGTGGAGCGCATGAGGCTCATGGAGCTGACTGAGCGGGGCAACTGGTCATAACTGTGGAGGAGGTTGGCCTGAAGGGTTTGTGAGGTGGACGGGAGTGAGTGAATATGGAGAGGAGTGGGGATTTGAGCACAGATACAAGGAAGATGTGACCCGCAAAACAAGGAGACAGAGGAGGTGAGTGAAGACGGAGAGACAAGAGGAGAAGAAAGAAGGACAGGAAAGAATAGAGGGCAGAAAAAAAGACCAAAAGATGAGAGCAAAAAAGCAATGAGATGGCAGGAATGGGCTAAGGTGGTAGCAACGCCACTGCTCCTTAATGTGTTGAACTTCAGTGTTAGATTATCTTTCAGAGATGTTATGAGCAGTGGCAACTGTCGCCACCAAGAGGTCGGACTGTAAACAAGTTCTGGCAGCAGAACACAGAGAAGCTATGGTCTTCTTGGCTGCTTACCGAACCAGATACTCTCACACTCTGATGTTTTATTAATGCTGAGAGCTCTGGTCTATGCAGCTCTGAAAACTGTGGGGCTTTTAGGAATAAAATATTCTATCAGAATGAAACACTGCAAAGAAAATGTCGAGCGTGGGTGTGTGTGTGTACTTACTGATGGTGTGCGGTGATAAGTATCACAGAGGGATGAGGGTCCCTCTTGTTTGAGCGTCATTGAGCCGTCGACCTCGTCCTGATCACTCTCACTCCAGTAGTCTGATAATGAGATAAGAACAATGTTTGCAATTCACGGACGAAAGGGTAAAGTTTTGTTTCTGGCCAAGTGAATCTGTCTCACCTTCATCAGGGCGTGGCACCTTGTCGTCTGGTGTGTAGCCAATAGCAGCAAGCCCCAGCCGGTTCATCCACCTACAGGAAGGAAGGTGAGGGATGAGAAGTAAGGAGGAGAGAAAAGAGAAAGAAGAAAAGAAAAGGAGCAGAGTGGAGGAGAGGAAAAGGATGGGTTATACTGGGTAAATGCTAGGTGATGAATAAAAAAACTTTGGCTTTAAATAATTTAAACGGTGTCTCTTAACAGTTGATATGTGTCTAACTGACTCCATCCCCCTGACGAGGAGAGAACAGCACCGAGATAATTAGAGAGATGGATGAAGAAAGAGAGAAGTGACAATCCTCTGTCCCATTCTCTCTCAGCAGTGAGTCTCAGATGGCGTTCTCTCTCCACACGCACGCTTCCTGTCCTCATCCCATCCCTCTGTCTGTCTCCGCTGCAGATCCCGGCCTGTCCTGTGACTCTCTGCAGACACCTGATAATAAGGTCGTTACTAAGAATAGAGGCCGGTCTGTGCGTGAGGAACAGGTAACCCATCATCATAGGACGTGCACGCCACAGGACTTCCAAAGACCCAAAATTAAACATTGATTGATCCACTAACTTGTATTTTCTGTATAGACGAAGGCTGATGTAGCTTAGTCCGCTGTGCTGTAGAAACACATCAGTGAGCTTCACTGTTGAACTGGCTGACATGTTCCCTTATGAAGCTGAACTTATGCACTGTTGTTTATTTTGAGTCGATCCCACATACACAGTTTGGCTGCCAGAACTTAGAGTGAGACACTCACTAGTATGCCAAATTTGTTTGAATTTGTGTCTTAAAATAGTCCCCAACAAATGCACTATTTTCCATTTAGTGAAAAACCAACAATTTCAAATAAGGTAATTATAAATCATCTGGTCCACTTGTATAAATAATGGATAAATCATTGGTGGGCACCTCATCTCCATGTCCTTCTTTAGTTTGAACCCATAGCATTTCCACACAGTCGATTTACCCTTTTTTTTTTTTTTTTTTGGTGACAGGCTTAGGATTTGGATTGACCAGAAAGATACGGGTTCCTCTTGTGGCACCTCAAAATAAATCAGGAAATCAATATAAGACTGTACGTTAGCAAATTAGACAGCTTTGTTAGGTCACTGATGTGAGTATATTCACGATTATCCCGATTTAAGATTGTCACCATAATGGAAATGTAAGAAATTAACAAGCCTTTACAAAAATAAAACTATATATTTGTGAACCATTTTTAAAGGTTTACATCTTCATCAGGAACAAATGGGCTATAGGCTGAGCAACACAGACAGGGAAAGGAAGACACAGAGTGTTGAGAGATGCACCAACACATTACCAATTTTCCATTTAAACATTCCCTTGAATTCATTCTTCAGTGTGGCTTCTGATCATTTGTCTTCCTACACAAGGCAATCTCTGCTCTTAGTTGCCTCACCAAGGAGGTTATGATTTGACCCATGTCTGTTTGTCAGCAGGATTACACAAAAACTACTTAACACATTTTCATGAAACTTCCAAAATAGATCCACTTAACTTTTGGTGCTGATCCAGACAGTTTTTCTCATTTTCTTTAACATTGCAAGATAGGGCATTTTTCGGCATTGTTTTCAATTTCTCAGGGAATAATACATGGAAAATCAGGGGTATTTAATAAGCTGGTATCTATGAGCGAGTATGATTTGATGCGGATCCAAGTAAAAATCTGAGATCTATCTGATTAAGATATTTTTATTTGAAATTGGATTAGGCTGATTGAATTAAAGGGACCTGATGGGCCTTGGCGGAGGTATGCGCTCTACTAAGTGCCATTCTAGTTATAACTTCTTTTCACTGTAAAACTTTTCTAGAGCAACAGGAAGTGTTTTAGGGAAGTGCATTTCAACCAAACCCCCTGGAAATGTGTGTTTCCCATAAGCTTACATTGTGGAAAAATGTGGCTGTTACATTTTTGGGAAGTGTCACAAGCCCCACAGAACGACTTTGTTCGGTCTTTTGGGAAGTCTAGAAGGGGTGCAAGATTTGATCATTTTATCCCCATTCAAGATAGTGGAGGGCTAAAACAGGAAGTCAGCCTGCTCACCCGGAGGAAGTCTCCAGTGCCAATGCTCTATGGGCCCCACAATGTGGAGGCATGTAAAAGATCCAGGTGATTTTGTTCCCAGGAAGTTGAGCATTTTTGCCGTCATGCGCCACTGAGCAACTTTCATGAATGGAAGGAATGAACAGGGCCCCGTCTCCAAAGCTGTATCCAGTTTCTTCTTAATACATTAGGAACCAGAGTCTATGTTTAGATCTTCGGCTGTCTTATTCCCGAAAAACGTCTCTGCTTTGGGACATTTTTTCAGCTTGCAGAACTGAATGCAACTGATTGGTCGAGTATGCTCACATTTTGCAACTGCGCGCACTGTATTAGTGATTGCCTTCAGAAACTAGGACAATCCAGATGTAAGTGCACCAAGGAGACATGTTTGTGACACACATATACAAACACACATGAAAACGTGTGCAGCAGCACATTCACACATGAACCTACAGCCGCAGTATTGAAGTCAAATATAGCTGGTTAATTACGCTCCCCCAATTATCTCTCCATGTTATTGAGGAGAGGTGTGGATAATTAGAGCTCATCAGCACTCCTGCAAATATCGCTACCGTCTCCTTCTCACACATGCACACGTGACACACAGGCGCACACACATTTACACACACAGTTCCACATTTAACAACAGAGGGCCAGGTTCATGCCTTATTCATGCATGGTGTTGTGTGGGCTGTTGCCTTGTGTAAACCTGGTTTACTCAGTTAAAATATTCATGAAAGAACACGTGATGTCCCCAGCATCTGACTATTGTCCACATTAAGACACAAACACGCTCTCGGAGACACCCACTCACTCACCTGTTCATTTCCTCAAGACAATCTGTGGCGAAGAAGAAGCTCTTGATTTTTGGATGACAGGCTTTGAAGGCACTGCAGTCAGTCAGGGAGAAGGAGACTGATTAGTGTTTTTGTGCTTCATGTTGTGTGGGTGAGAGCAAATGTGCTTGATTAGTAATTTCGGTGACACGTGAGGGACACTTACAATTTCCGTCTGCACTCTATGGCTCGGTCTATTCTGAACTCTGGGAGGCTGATGAAGCCCTCAGCCTTCTCATCCTGCAGGCCAGACAGATGGAGGGTGGTGGTACATCATCAACACACAGAACTAAATGTCATACATACTGATATGCCAATTTTATTTGGGAGTAGTACTCGCAGTCAAGCGTATGAAAACAACATATGTTGTTTACGTTTGCCGGGATAAACTTCTTTCACCACTTGACAAGAAAAAGATGGACGAGATATGATTATCTTTGGCTGGAACACTGAGTTATAAAAACAAATCATCACATTTACAGTTAATTATCGGGTCTGGGGAAGTTTTCTTTCTTTTCATTATGTGGCAGAAATTGAATTAATCCATTGATCCAAACTTAAAGTAAGTCTTGTGTTTATATGATATCAAAAGTCAGTCGATTGATCAATTAGTCAATATGTTGATTGACATCAAATTAATCTATTAGATAATTCAATCAACATTTTAAGTCAACTTTCAACCAAAAATGCCAAACGTTTGATTGTTCCAGCTTCACAAATGTGAGAATTAGCTGCTATCCTTGTCTGCCATTATAATAAATGGGATATCTTTGGCTTTTGGATTGTTTGTCTCACAATAAGGGGTTTGATGATATCAACTTGAGCTTTTTTAATTGATCAGTCAAGAAAAAATAACTGATGATTAGTCAACAATGAAAATAATTGTTAGTTGCAGCTCTAGTATGAGAGCTGAATGTACAATATAAGATAATATTACACAAAAACATATTCTGGGTGATGAGAAACAAGACTGAATCGAATTTACACAATATAACTCAAAACTTCTTTAAGCCTTTAACATTTTTTCTAAGATTCTTTGACAACAGTAACCAGCAAGAAAAGGTTCTGAATAACATGGAAAATAAACAGCTACATTTCTCTGTAACATTAATCCTTAATTTATTATCTAACTGAGGACATTGCAACTACATGGTAATTTTTATGTTATAATGGTCAATTACAATATTTTAAAGCAACATTATGTAACTTTTTTACCTTGAAATAATAGATTCAAAATCATGTTGATGGTTCAGTGTCTTGTAATAGTGTGAATGGTGTCTCTGTCTTAGCCTCTCCGCCCCTCTATCACTATGTCACTTCAGTGAGAGGGTAGGATCACAGTGTTACATACAAATACAAGTTTTTAAGACATAACATTGTTATGACATAATGAGTTTTGTTTGTTGTTAGCACTTACATTACATCTGACAAATTGTTACAGAGCTTACAGAGATTTATATTCAAATATTTTTATGGTGTTGCACTCAGAAACTGTGGGGGGCACCAAATCACACAAAATGCCGATTTTCTACATACTGTTGCTTTAAGTTTTTGTTATTTTGCAGAATGTAACTGGAGACATTGCAGTTACACAGTCATTTTTATGCTATAATGTGTGATTATAAGATTTTACAATCATAAAATCAATCTATATTTAACTGAATAAATATATCATAAATATTCAGTTAGTTCCTAGTATTGGGACAAGCTCCAGAAACACTGGATCCCATAATTCTCATGATGCAACTCAATTGCATCTTTTATTAGAGACGCTAAATGCCCTCAACTTTCAATGTCAATCCCCAGATTATAACACTGATTTGTTGTTGAATATTTAAAGTTTCAAACCTAACTCAAGATGACCCTCTCACTTCAGAGACTTTAGAAAGCTCCCTTCAGAGCCACAGTAGACATTACACGCTGACTAATTCTCCCAATGATGAATAAACTGACCTGTATGTGTAAAAATCAACAGCACACTCCTTTAATTCCCCCTAGCTGTGATATGTGATTGTAAATTAGTTTTGTGAACTGAATGAAGATGTCGGTAAAACGTGTTGCCTGATGAACACTAGAAGAGTTTGACAATGGATTTCAGGACATAATTATCGTTCAATGTGATTCCTTACATTTTGGTTGGTGTACCAGTAGAGGCAGGACTCTTTGAGGATGAACCAGTACTTCCTCCATTTCTGGGTGAAGTAGCCTTTAGCATCCTTCTTCTTCCACAGCCAGCCCTCGCAGTCACCGTGGCCCAGGTCCTTACAGGAAATTCTCCTTCGACTGGCACTCGTGAGGGAACCTGCAGAGGGGAAAGAACGATGTTAATACTGTAAGTAATTTTGATAGCATTTGAATGAAATTAAGAAAAATAAGGCTGAATCTAAATGTCTGGACCCTTTTAAGTCCACAGTAAGCAATATGAAGTGTTGAATTTCTCCAAACTAAAGAATATTCTGAGTAATACACTTGTGACAGTGATACATGAGGAGCATCCAAAAAAGGGTGAACAATCAATCAGGTGTAGCAGGTGTTGACATCTGTGAATGTACATTTTCTATTTTGCAAGTGCAGTGCCATTGCACCTTTGTTTTCATCAAGTCCTATGCATTTTGACTTTTCACATACACATGCAATGTGTTATATCATCGAGCCTGTCTAAACTCTCCTCTTGACATTTTCAAGCCATACTTAAGAAGATATGCAGAGAAAATGTCTACCTTTACTTCGCTTTTTGGTTTTCGTTCTTAGAGAGGTGTAATGGAAGGACTAGAAGAGGGAAAGAGAGAAAAAAACATGTTAGCGGCAAAAAACTTTCCGTGTTGTTGGTGCTGATGCGCGTAGGGAGGCTGCAGGCAGTTCACTCTCCATGTTTAGCTTATTTTTATTTTATCAGGCACACAGCAGAGAGGATTACAGGCACAGAGGGATCACAATCCTAAAACTGCTGCAGCTAGGAAGTGACCTACAACCTGTGATGGAGAGCTGAAAGCTGTCTGCCACAGAGACTGAAACCACAGCAAGGATCAGGATGTTGAGAGCTGCATCACCTTAGCTGACGCTTTGAGTTATTTAAAAACACTGAAATGCATCAAAGGTAATCAGGTTATAGATTTTCAGTACTTTGTCCAGCAACTTAAATTTGTATTAAAAGGCATTGACGATTAAATTAATGGTGGTGGAAAGTAACTTTAAGTCAGTTCACTCAAGTATGGAGTATTTCCATTTCATGCCACTTCTTACTTCCACTCCACTACATTTCAGATAACAGGTAAATATTGTATCATTGTATTTACTCCACTGCAGTTACTTTTCATATAAAAAACATACATGTTATATTATGCGATACAGTGCTATATTACTAATATGACCCAGTAGCATTGATGGGCTGTAACTAAGTTAATTTACTCAATTACTCGAATAAAGTCTAATTTTGAGGTACTTTTACTTCACTTGAGTATTTTACATTTCCTGCAACTTCATACTTCCACTCCACTACATTTTGTAGGCAAATACTGTATTTTTACTCCACTACATTTATTAGTGATTTATTTAATGACCTTAGTTACTAGTTACCAGGTACTACAAATCCACAGTAAGACATTTTAAAATTAATATATTTTTTCAGCAATAGGATTTTAAAAAATACTGAATATCAAGTCCTATAATCAATTGTCCGAAACCATATATACAATACATACATGGAAATATATGTATAATTATACTTTTACTTTTGACATGTAAGTACATTATTACAAGAAAAATACTTTTGATACTTGAGTACAAATAATATCAGAACCTTTAAGATGTTTACTGTAGACTTTAACACAAATTCTTTACTTTTACTCAAGTATGACTTTTGGGTCCTTTTTACAACACTGCCCAGTAGTATTAGTGGCATCTCAAATGCTCTTCATTGACAAACTACAACTTTAAAATGCTCTTACAAGTTAGTTAGTGATAAAAAGGTCATAATATAATATTCTACATTAAAATAACAGAATGAGTCTTTTGTTTTGTTTGTTTACTTTTGATTCTTTAAGTACATTTTGTTGACAATAGTACTGTACTTTAGCTTAAGCAACATTTTTTTAAAGAATTTTACGTGTAACATAGTATTTTTAGCCGATGGTATACTTTAACTTCAGTAAAAGATATGAGTAGACTTTTTCCACAACTGTGAAAAAACCCTCTGCGATGTAATTCTTTGCTGACCGTAAATTCTCTGCTGTTTTTAGCCATGCTAGCGGCATTACTTTTGCGACCGTGTGAATAGCTAAAGTTACTGTGGCCACAAGATACAATTCTGTGCTAATATTTGATGATATGGTATGATTGATACCTGAGGTGAGTAACTCGGTAATGTATCTAAAGTAACAAATAAGAATCTAAAGTTAGCCAACTGTAGCTAACATTAGCCACCATGAGTGACTGGTTATACCACTGCAACTAAATTAAGTCAAAGTAGCAAAACTCCTGAGTGCATTAAGCTGGACCAGGGTGCCTTTTATTGCTTATAGATTTAATCTTTGATTTGCAAAATGAAGAGTGTTTTATTTCTTCTTTCAAAGTTACAAAGATAGCCACACTTTAAAATCTGATTTTGTGTTTGGATTATATCAGCAGGACACTATGCATCTCACAGAGGCTAATACAAGTAGGATATAGATACAAGCAATAACATAGCCGTATGCACCCGCAGGCTATTTATCTGGGAAACAAAGGTGAATAAATATCTGTTTATACTCAACTGAGCTGACTCACTGTATGCCACAACTCATAGTGCTGTGGAGGAGAGGCTAGGGCTAATGACTAAGACAGCTTCCTGTGTCACAGTAACCTAAATATGGAAAGCAATTTACCTCATCCGACTGTTATCTTTTATTTAATTATTATAGTCCTGAATGGATTTAATCTCAGGTATCTCTCCTGTTATTGCCTGGCTGTATGTGATTTGGACACAATAGATCTTCATGTAACAGTGCATGTGGTTGGTGAGAGATTGTTCATGTAGCTGTTGCTTCATTCAAATAATGTCAGAAATGTACCAGAAGGAAAGCATTATTCAAAACTCAGACACAAGTGTGCATAATAGGTTTATAAAACAACTAAATACACAGACAGCCCCACAGCATCGTCTGCTGTCCTACCTTCCTCATGGAGGCCGCTCCTGAGCTTCCTGAGCCGGAGTATCTGCAGGAGGAAACACAGGATTGATTGTAACCACAAACGACTACTTACAATTCTTTCCATCCATCCTGAGCATGTGGCCAAACCACAAACAAACAGAAACTCACCTGTCTGTTGTGTCCGCTCGCAGCGTGTCCGAACCTCGCTGAGACACAGAGGAAAAAAGACTTCATTAAAGAGCCCACCATACTGACATGACTGCAGTCACATACTGTACACACACCTTTTCTGTGCACCACGGTTTGTAATTAGCATTTCATGTTCTGTGGCTTTTGTCTGTACTGTGTAGAGTATATGTGAATCAATACAGTCTGAAAACCTGGATAATTGATATGCACTTCATAACGTTTCGGCAGTCTTTATAATCCATATTTGAAATTCAAAACACTACAACACTACATATTTTTGTAATTTGAAACACTACTACATGTAATAGTTGGGCCACTGAGCAAAGATTACCCTTGTTACAGTAATATATGGTATACATTGGACTGGACGAAAAAGTTAAAACAATTTTACATCGGGGGTAATGACTCCTTATTAATCTGCTGCCACACAATACACATCTGAATTACTATTACCACCACTAATAATATCAATATTAACTACAATGACACTCAGTAGAGCGCATATCTCTGCCAAGGCCAAACAGTCCCCTTTAATTTGATTAAGCCTAATCCGATATACTATTTGTTGCCATATAGCAGCTGAAAAAAGACTATGAAAACATATTTAAATCTGCTAGATCTGGATCTTTATTAGGGTATGCATAAAATTATACTAGCCACCTAAATACACCAGATTTGTTTTTCTGCCCCTTTATCCAGATTGGCACCTAAAGTTAATGGGGTCTATTCTGGGCTGAGACCCATCCTCCATCCAAGTTTGGTAGAAATCTGTTTGTTAGTTTTTGTGTAATCCTGCTCACAAACCAACCAACCAACAAACAGACACAGGTGAAAACATAATGTTATAACAATGCTAGCCTTGTCAACTGACGGGCTAGTTGGCAGTGTTGTACTAACTGGACATGTACTTTGTGTTTTGATAATTGATAATTGAATCTATTTACAAGGACTCTCACATACTTAACTACCTCTACCAAGGAGTTTATGTTTTCACCCGTGTCTGTTTGTTAGTTTGTCAGCAGGATTACACAAAATCTACTGAACGGATTTCCATGAAACTTGGATGGAGGATGGCTCTTGGCCCAGAATAGACCCAGTTACCTTTTGGTGCAGCTCCGGAAAATGGACAGATTCTGGCATTTTTTCTCACTTTCTTTAACATTGACCAAGCAAGAATCTTCCCTTACGTCGCTCTGTAGCACCACGATGCTTCACTTATAACAGTATATTGTGTACCTTTATCAAAAAATGGCAAATGTTCGCCATATTGCTATTTCAATAATATCTTGATTAATTGTTCAGCCCCCGTAGACAATGTGTACATGTCTGCTGGACAAAGACACAAGTCCTTCAGTGAGCTCAAATAATAATTTCTTGCTATAATGTTGGTGTAAACAGAAAAGAACCCTACAGAGAGAATGAGAGAGCAAACGAGCAGGTCATTAAGGTTACCGTATGCTTGTTAGTGCAGGATAGTATACTTCATGTGCCACTGAATAGATATGAGTCACCGCCATGAGAGACACACAGCTGAAAGGGTTAGAGAGGGCTAGTGTTAGCTAAGCTGTTGGCGCACTGTGAATGTGTGTGTGCACGGTGTGTCGTGTTTTAAGCACAGTCTGTCAGTCGTGCTTGTAATTGGTCTGGCTGATGCTGAGTCATACACCTGCTCACAGGGATACTTGTTTGTGTGTGTGTGTGTGTGTGGGTGCGTGTGTTTGTCCAGAATAAACTCCTATTTAGACTCAGGCGTGTCTGAGGAGATGGGGATATTAGGATGAGTTAGGATGAGTCGTGAGATGGCTACCCTGCATACAAATGCACTCCTGTGTGCTACTGTGTGTTTGTTTGCATATGACTGTGTGTGTGCTTGTGTGTGCATGAGAGAAAACACAAAGTTACAGAGGGGTGTGTCTGAGAGTGTCATTCTCATAATCCGTGAAGCTGGCAGCCATGCAATGACAATGATCATCCTCACTCTCCTTTGTCTCCTCTACCTGACACACACACACACAAACAAACAACAATGTGTGTGTGAATCTGTGAACACCATGACCTATCCTGCAACCACAGAAAGTTCCCCTCAGAGAGGACACACGTAAACTGTCGGACAAAGGAAGTTGTGTGTGGGAGCATGCAAGGTAACTCTATTCCAGTTCCAGCTAAGTGGCACAATCAGGATTAAAGCCTTTTTAGTGCCACTTACAGTTCTTTTTTACACAGCAGACATTTTGACATGTCACAGTATGAAAGCACAAGTGTGAAAAATAACATTAACAATGGCTGAATTCCATTTCGTTGCTTCAGTTTTAGGGTCTTCAAGCTGTCACAGCTGACTGGAACCCTTCAATAGAACAGTGGCATCATTATGTTATGAGTAACACCTGTGCCCTTCCTACTATGGCAAGTCAAAATGTCTGCTGTTCTGTACACCGACTTATAAATAGGAATTACTTTTAGTTCACATTGTGTGATCATTTCAATGAGAATGGCCATTACATGTTCTCACAGCTAAAGTTACACTTCTAGATTTTACATTCACAAAATATACGATAAGATTGTAAAACACAACACAATTTTAAAGATTAAACCTGGACTACAAAACCTCTTTAGCTTGTGACCCTTAGAAAAAATGAGGGTTGTAAGCAGTTCAGATAAGGGGAGATTTCCCCTGTAAATCTAAGATGGTTTTACAGAAGCTCTCAGGGGCAAGTGAGGATTTTATTTTCTTCTGGTGATCCATTTTCTTAGTCTGATCTAAAGTGTTTTCTCTGCTGTGTTTGTGGCTTGAGAACTGGTGATGAAAAAAAGTTTTGCCAGGAGAAGTTAGTAAGTCCTTTTTTATATCTGTGAAAACCCGTGGAAAAAAAAAGTTGAGTGAGAAAAAAATGCTCCCATGTGTGAAACCACACACAAAAAACATTTTCAGGAGAAAACTGTTTGGTTTTTTCATGTGAGAAAAAGAAATTCACTTGGTTTCACACACAATTTTTTTCCCCCCCTGATAAAATATTTTCCTACTGAGTTTCACACACAAAAAACCTCCTGAAAAAATGTTCCCACTGGGTTTCACAAATGAAAATATGTATTTCTCTTGAATTTTTTTACCACGGTTTTTCACAGATATAAAAAGGACTTATCAACTTATCCCGGAAAGACTTTTTTTCACCAGTTCTCAAGTCACAAACACAGGAGAGAAAACACTTTGTCTTCAGAGATGACAAAAAAATTAAGGGGAAAAAAAACTATTTGGATCAGACTTGGAAATGGATCCCCAGAAAAAAAAAAACCTCACTTGCTGCTCAGGGCTTCTGTATGGTTTCATTTAAGTAACTGTAAGAGGTACGATTAACCGATATAAGCACAGGTTATGAGAAAATATGAATACAGATTTGTACAGGAGAACTTCGTGTTTCTACTGTCATATCATATCATATCAAACATTACCCTGACAGATGTAAATAATGCACTTACACCTGGGGAATATCTTCAGTTATAGTTTATAAGCACTTGGTGCACTGCTGAGTATTTACAGCAGCAGGATGGTATATGTGGGATTGACTCAAGATAAACTACAGTGCCCATGTTCATGGCAATGAAGGATCATGACAACCAGTATCAGTGTGGTTCCCTTTTTAATAATGTTTGGACAACAATGGAGTTCTATGGCACTGAGGAATAAGATGTCCAGGTTCCAGGTTTTAGCCACCTAGTTAATACTTCCTTTTTTATTTTGGTAGATTTATCCTCCTGTGTAATTTTTACTTTCCACTTCCTCTCTTTGTCTGTTTTCCTTCTTCCTGCTCGAATGTGTTCCATTAGTTAATCATTCCCGTGTATTTAAGCCTATGTATTTCAATTACTATTTGTCAGTTTGCTGTTATCCTGATTCCTGTATGTATTTCACTTTTCTTTTGTGGATTCAGCTTTTAGACTAATAAAGCTTGCTTTTTTCATCTATCTGCCTGCCTTAGTGTCTTTGCATATCGGTACCTTTTTTGGTTGACTTGTTTTGCCCAAAGATATTCAGTTTACTGTCGTAGAGGAATAAAGAAAACAGAAAATACTCACATTTAAGGAGCTTAAATTAGAGTATTTTGCCTTTTTTTCTAAAATTGCTCCATGCGCCACAAAAGCAGTTTTTTTTTTGTTGTTGTTGTTTGGTTTTTTAACCTAATTGAACATTTAAATACATCTAACATAATAATGATTTGATAAGTGATTGATTACAAGCAGTACTGCAAAAAGTTTGACTTATTTGACTCTTAATAACAACATATAACCCAGGAAATAGATAGAAGAAAACAGATATCATTATTCACTGACGTATTTAAAATCATATTTAAGAGACAGTGTACATACAGGCAAAGGTTCAGGAGGCTGGTCTAGGCGCAGGGTTGAGGACAGCATGGAGGGGCTGATTGGAAAGCTAGGGCTGCTGGGATTGCGGCTCTTGCGCCGGGAGCGTCTGGTGGAATCCCGCCGGCTCTCTCTGCCCGGAACCTCCGGCTCCTCCTCGATCACCAGGATCTTGTCGTCGCTAAGGTAACGCAGCAGGGAGTTGTCTGAATCTGTGGGGATGAGGGGAGGGAGGGTAGAGGGACGGAGCAGTTAGAAGATGGACAGGCTCAACAGAACGGAGGGGGGGAGATAGCGGCATAGAGTCGAGGGAGAACCCCAGAGTAGAAACAGATGAGGGAGAATAGACCCTTACAGATAAAAAGCCAACAGAAAGGGATAAAAGTGCCTCAGAGCTGTAGTATCTGATATGGATCCACAGCCGGGGACATACAGCTAATCTGTTTGCAATGATTATGCTGATTTAGAGGGCACTACTGCTAAATCCTGTCAGTCACGGAAAGTTTTAGTCTGCTTGAGCTGCAGACAGACAAAGCTTCTCACCTAATTTGTTTATTATCCATAAACTTAAATGTGAAAAACTTAAAAGTGACTGAGAGAAAGAGAAGGAGAAAGGCAGACCCCCCGACAGTAGTGCTGCACTTTAATGTTATTCATGGACTTTCTGATGCTAGAGTGGAGGAACCTCGCTCGAATACAGATCGAGTCTCGCTGCAAAACGGTGAGGCTGGTTAGAATTGGTCACATAGAAATACCTTCATTTCCAGAGCGGCTGTATAAATGCAATTTCCTTGCATTTATGTTTACTCATCGCTCTGTCAGATACATACCTGGCAGATATGTATCCTCACACAACCACACCACCATGGATAACCAGAGGATGAGCTGAAATGTATTGAGCTGAGTATGGAGCAAAGCACGGCACCAGTCCGACCCTTTTGTGTTTGAGGGGAACTCTGTTTTTGCATGTATGTGTGTTTGTGTGTGTGTGTACCTCGGCTCCCTCTCTTGCCCATGCTGGGTTCCTTGGCCTCGGCCATCCAGTTATATTCGGGAGGCATGGAAACAGGCCTGAGGTCACCTGGAAGGACCAATCAGTAGTCAGAGAGTCTGCTGGGGGGGGAGGGAGTGGGGGTGTCGCGACTGAGAGACAGCGTAGGAGACAGCTGGAGGGGTGGACAGGAGAGACAAGGTGTGTGCAGGTGGGGGGGGGAGAACGGGAGAATATGACGTGCAAGGCAAAGGTCACATGGCATTATTCTCAGGTTTTAGTGTGAAGTTAGTTTTCAATTCAGGCAGTAAACTCAAAAACCACGGACAACCTACATTTAACGCTGTGAATGCATCCTGTGTAGACACAGACAAGGCTCCGAAGCTGCTGCTTCGCTAACGTGATGCTTTGGCCAAGTATTCTGAATCCTCTGCTGGACCATGCATGTACACATTAAAGTAAATTACTGTGGTAGGAGAAGAATCCTTAAAGGGGACATATGAGGGGACATGTGTAAGAATTTTTTAGCTAGCGCACAAGCAGACTAAGCTAAAAACACATATTAATTATCACATTATAAAGTTGTGCTGGTGAACTAGTTGGTAAGAGCTAGCACTATTAAATGTATGAAACATGTTTTTGAAGGTAAACATTTCAACATTTTACAAATACATTAAACAGTAACCAATATCAGCAACTGCTTTGACGCCTGTGGTGAAAGTCCCCAGACTCCCGGAAAAATTGCTAAATTTTTTTAAGTTGTTGAGTTACAGGACATTTTAGAAACTTCTGTGTTGTGTGCACAACACATTCTAAACTATTTGGGCCTTCTTGTTAATTCGGCAAACAATATTGGTGAAGATATTTCTTTTTTTGTGTAGAAAATGTCATATCCGTCATGTCATATCCCAGTGCAAATGTGAACAGCCTCTGCCAGCTAGTCGTTAATTTGACTCTGCTATTTGTTGCTCGGCAACAGCTTCCTGCTGTGGTTGAAAACAATGTCAACCAAAACAATGAGCCAAAAGAGGCTAAAAAGCCCATTAAACCTTAGGTGATCACTCTCTAGTAGGTTTGACACCCTTTGCACAATACGTTGTCACTGACCCATCGTTAATGTAAAAATAGTTATTCACATGGCTTTAAATGTGATTTTTGGTTGCTAGATAGTAAGGCTACCATAAACTACTCTTTCAATATTTCCATCGATCACATGACCCTTGCCTTGCACATGATAGGGCACTTGAGAGTCTCCCAAGAAGGTACAGGATGTCTAGGAAGCCGTCTTGGACAAGGGTGACACAGGTGGTGGGGCAGACAGGGAGCTGGAGACAGTGTTTGTGGACTGACCGTTTGGCATGTGATCAGTGTTTTTAGGACGTGTGCACGTGAGGTAAAGACACAAGGAAGCAGAGCCATGAGGCGAGTGATGAACACACATGGAGGAGTTCTGAGGTGAGAAAAAGGTGAGAGAGAACATGCTGTTTTACAAAACATCCACCATTCACACTGTCGAGTTGCACTCTCCATCTTACCATGGGTGGGGGTTTTGTCCCGCCGGCGAACCCCCGTATTGCGGCCCCTATCGTAGTCGGGCCCTGGGGGTCCGTCTCCCTCCAGCAGGGAGAAGAACTGCCCGCTGTCCTGGTCCAGGTAGTAGCTGACTGCCTCTGAGCCTTTAGAGCCAGACTGGGAGCTGTAGCGGCTGATGTCGTCACATGACATCAGACCCATCTCCTCCCTGGGGAGAGCGGTATTGTCATCATCACTGTCATCAGCGCCATCATCGGTGTCATCAACAGGATCATAATAATAATCACCATCATCAAACATCTGTGTGTGCAAGCGTCTGACCTGGTGCCGTAGAGTCCAGAGACAGGAGAGAGGATGTAGACGTCCTGCATGCTGGGGGCGTCCATTTTGGACATGCCCAAAGTGCCCCCGGGCGTTGGGGAGGTGCTGGTGGGGCTGGTGGGGACCGGCTGAGGGGAGAAAGAGGAGAACAAGAAGGAGAGAATGATTCAATTTGAGCACCTTTTCGCTGAAGCGTAATTGGAGGACAACCTGCAGAAAACGGAGCATCAGGTCTTTTCCTGCCTCACAACAAAAAACAAACAAGCACACAGTTTACGGTGTTACGAGGGAAGGGAACCTTTTATTTTGCTGCACTCGTTTTAACACAAACAAGAGAGTTATTTCCACAGAGCTGCCATGTTGTGTATGTTGTCTTTTTTTTTGTATCTGTCTGATTGTGCAGCCTCTCCCACGTTCAATCGCTTCGCTATTCTGTCATTTTGTCTCAAGCCTCTTCACTCACACAGGGCTCTCCATGTCTGTTCCCATGACAACCTCTCTTCTCCCCGCTCTTCCTTCCTCCTCACCCCTCTCTCCCCTCTCCCGTGCTACAGGAGAGAAGGAGAGGACGGAGGAAAGCTAGCGTGGCCTCCTACCTCGGCTCGACTCAAGGACGCGTAGACTCATTTGTCATCAGGTCCTCCGTGAGGACAGGATGCCTCGCTTCTGATGTTACGGAAACTCAGTCCAAAATTTAAGTGAATTATATTTGTTCACAGTCGGAACAGCTGGGGTGACGAACGCGTAGCTCCAGCCGGCAATTTTTCCCCTGAGGAGGAGGTTTCCATTTTTTTTTGAAAAATGGGGAGTTTTACTGTATGTCTGAGGGGGGACGCTCCATTTTAGAGAGGAGATGCGAGTGTGGACAGACTTGATAAACAGACACAGAGCCGGAGCGATGGCGAAGCGGGCAGCGTTCTCATTAAGGAGGCCCAGTGTTTCATCATTTCATCAGCAGTGCATTAGGCAAATTCATTTCATATTCCAAACTTTCCATCCTCCCCTCCTCCCCCTCCTCCTCACTACCTCCATCCCCAGGCCCTGTCTCTATCTTCATCTCCTTCTCTCTCTCTCTCTCGCTGTCTTCCCCTCATGAAGGCAGCTTACAGTAAGACGGCTTCACGATAAATAATGAAGACAGGCTGGAAAGAGAGGGACGCGAGAGAGAGAGGGGAGTGCAAAGGAAATAGGACAAAGAGAGAGAGACGGAGAGAAAGAGTGCAGGACAGAGAGAGAGAGAGGCGGGGGAGCTGTGCAGTGTGGTGACTGGAGCTCAGAGTGAAAACAGTAATTTAGTGATTACAGCCCACTGCTGCCTGCATGGGAAAGGGGGAGGGGGGAATGGGGGTAGAAGTAAAGAGAGATGGGACCTCCACAGCAGGGGAAATTCCAGTCTGTTAAAACAGCACTTAAACCATTTGACCCCCGCTGCGTCCACTCCAAACTACCGAATCACACTCTCCCCAGACCAATGCTCCAAATCCCACTACCTTACATGCACACATGCAAACCCACAAACACACACACACATTATCAAATATGGTAAACATAATATTTGGACTATTGAAGGACCTCATGAACAGTATGAATACAACGTTTACAGTCATACATTTACAATAAATAAAAGGTAGGATTCCACCAATGTGTTTCTTTGTCAGGGCTGATAACCATTGCGATGTGGAATGTAAAGAAGTACGTTTTACTCAAGTACTGTGCTTAAAGGATACATTCACTGTCCCTCATGCCAACGGAAAGTTCGATGATTTTTTTTTTCTAGTCCAGCAAAACAACTTTGCAGCATTCTCCTGAACAATGGAAGTAGATGGTGACTTGTTTTCAAATGTGAAAGTACCTGAAAAAAAGAAAACATAAATTGTTCCATACAGCTCATCCAGTGTAATTGATTTGAGAAGACCTTATTTAAACTCTTGATGCACGATCGAGCTTGTGCACCCACTGCAGACAGGGTGTGTGCTAACGCTTTTAGCTCAGCAGCTACAGTGAAGATTACGGATTAAAAAATGGTGTAGATGATGTCTTTTCAAATCAATGTCAGATTTCACGGACTTGAAATACACAAGCTATATGGAGCCATTTTATGTTTTTTCAGTTGTTTTTGTAACATTTTAAAACAAGTCCCCATCTACTTCAGTTGTTTAGGAGAATGCTGCAACTGCAAAAGTTTTGCTGTGAAGCTCCAGAAATGTTTTGTGGACTACTTAACTTCACTCAACTTTGAATTGGCATGGGGGTGAGTAGATAACGACCAAAATTTCAATTTCAGTTGAACTTATCCTTTAAGTACAATTTTAAATATGATTGTACTTGTACTTTACTTGTGTTTCTAAATTTCCTGGCACTTTATACTTCCACCACTACAAATTTCGAGTCAAATATCGTACCTTTTACTTCACTACAATTATTTGATAACCTTGGTTACTAGTTACTTTGCAGATTTAGATTATTAATCTGGTGTTGGAGCCAAAGTAGCCCATTTTTTAATTAATTAATTTTATCTGCAATCTGACAAAAAATTGCTGAATATCCCATCCAATAAACGGCCAACCCGATATTAAGTCCATTCCTAATTAAAGGCCTTTTTCATTACAGACATTTTGACCGTCTTAGTAGGAAAGGCAGAGCAGTTACTAATGATATTACAATTCAAGTGGCCCAGTAAGGCAATGTGACAGTGAACCAGCATGCACAACACTAGGGCCCTGAAACTGAGGCAGCTAAATTCAGCCATCATTGATTTTATTATTTATACCTACAACGTCCAAATATCTGCAGTGAAAACGGTGCTTTAAACCTTCATTCAGTCTGATCTAAAGCCTGACCTGTACTGGATTTTTAAGGCTGACAATGATATCAATATCATAAAGAAACATTTTGATACCTTAGTTATTACTGAAACTTAGATATCATGAGCTCAGTAAGACATTTTACAGGTGAAAAATAAACTGATTTCTGCAATAAGCTGCAATTCCATGTTACTTATCGACCAACATTAGCTTACAACAAGCTAATATAATGAATAATAGATTACAAGCTGTTAATATTGACCCAGCCAATTTACAAATAAAGACAGTTCAAACATTTGTCTATGAAAGGATGATTTTAAGTTGCATTAGCTGTCAGATAAACGGACCAAAAGAATGTACTGTAAGTAAGACGTCTTAGAGGCTACAACTCTTCACCCATTCAGCTGGCACATCAATAATATATAACCAGCCAATACATGTTGCCTAAAATAGCATCCATTCTCAAAAGACTAATTATTTATGCATCTTAACATATAACAGATTTATGAAAGCGGGGTCATGGACAATGTGGGGCACACGTGTGACCGGTGAAGTGACCTGCGATGCAGTTGTGGACTTGAGTCACACACCAAATGTGTCTCTGTGCACATTTTGCAGCGTGGCAGACGAGCGTGCATGCAATATGCAGCGTCACAGTAATCCTCAACTTATCTGTTAAAATCATTGCCAGCATCATTGTAATTACAGAGGATCATTGAATTGCTTTTACTCCTTCCTACTGTAGACAGACAGATACACAGACAGACACACACACACAACAACAGAGGGAAAGAGAGAGAAAGAGAGAGATGTGTTGTCATTTAGTCGAATAGAAGAGGTTGCCATGGAGGGATTTGGTGCTGGAATCACATGATAATTTGTGAGATAAATTGTTTCCTTTGTGGATTCAGTTATAATCCAGCTGAACGTTTGCCACATTTGGGCTAAACTTCGCAGCCGCACAATTCATCCTCCAAAACCAGGCTTAGAGGTATGAGTGTGCATGTGTTTGTGTGTGTGTGTGTGTGTCTGTTTTGGGAACGTGTGTATACAGTATGTATCCAAAAAGCGAGCTTACAGAGTGCAGTGACCCAGTTCCTCCGCCTCTCGAAGGAGCGACGCGACTGATAACCGCAGACATCTCTCTTCATGTGTGCACAGGAGCACACTTGGCTTTGACACATACAGACGGACAAGCGTGCATACGGCCATGCTTAGAAATATGTGCACACCGAGTACCCGCGCACACACACGCAGGCTGTTTAGCAGGATATTTTGGATTCAGTGCATTATCTCCAGTATTTGCTGAGTAGCGGCTCTTGTTTCAGAGCCAGTGGAGCCGCCTGTAGTTGCTTATGAATAATTAAGAGCTCCAGTCTTTCTGAGAGAGAACAAATCTAAAACACTCTTTTCTTCTCTTCTCCCGCAGATATCTCGGCGCTCTGATCCGGGCGCTCACGGCGCGTTTGTGCCTTAGCGGCCCATCAGGGTAGAATTCCCACAATCCTCTGCTGTTGCACACAGCAAATATAACAATAAGCTCATGGTAACAAGTTAGAGCGATGATCTAACAAGGTTGCAACCTTGTTAAAGACAGGGATGGTGATGAAGTTGCAGCTTTAATTTGAATGGTTTCTAGGCCGTTATAGAAACCATATGTGAAAATACACTCATATGTATACTGCATGTATGTGCTCACAGACATTTAGAGACCAGACTGGCCCTCTCCATACCCCTCTGTCCATCTCGGCACAACTTGCTCTTTCTCTGCACCCACATTTGAGTGATTTCTCTGGGCTGGGTGAGTGACAGATTTGCAAAGCACACCCACTCTGAACTGTAAGCCTTCAAACAAGCATCCCACCTTTTAGATATACTGCACATTATAGGGGCACTGTGTGGTTTTGGAGAAGAAATTCAAACTCAGAAATTTCAATATTTACAATATTAATGAGGAATATTTTGTCCATAACTGAATAAACAAGCTGTTCTCAGAGGAAAATAAGGTCCCAAGAACACTGTCTGAAGCTAGAAAGGTGGCAGGGTCCGCCAAATACAAACAAAGTAAAACAGTATGAAATAGTGTTGTCCATTAAGGTCAGTTTATTTATTCAGTTTATTCAGACATGAACACAAAGAGAGTTTGTTTAGTTAGTTTGTTTAGGCATAAAAAAACAGTCCATGAAGATCTTTCTCTTTTGTTCAAAACTTCTTCCCCAAAACTACATAGTGCACCTTTAAAAATGAACTCTCTCTTGAAAGAGATGTACTTTGGGGCAGAGGTTGAACAAATCGAGACGTAGGTCTCAATAAATATGAATGTGAATGTGAGTGGGAGTGTGGATCGACCCTTTGGTGACCTTTTATTGGCCCGCAGTCGCCCCTGAGCAGGAAGTTCAGCCAATTTAATACACAAGAGCTAATATAAGATTTAATTTAATTATTCCCCCCTTCACTATCTCAATTTTAAATCATCTCTGTCTAAAAATATTCTTCTGGTATGCATGAATTCTCTTCTGGTGGAAGTTCAGCTACCAACACATTTGTGAATGGCTTTGAACTGTGTCAGCAGTACGGCAGGCTGTAAGAAAATAAGAGATTTGTTGAAACGCTCTACGGGAGGATTGATGCAAGGTCAAGCAGTGAACAAGTTTCCTTTGAAAATATTTGTTTAAAATGCCAGCAGGAGAATGCAGAGTGTGGGCAGTGAAAAAACAAGAGCTGAGAGTGAGTCAAAGATATTAAGCCAGAGGTACAACACAGCTTACTGTATATAGTACTAAATCCTCCAACTTCAGTCCTTAACTGTAAGTACAAGAAGAGCGCAGTTATACATGTACAACACTGACAGTTTCAGCTCAGGATGTGGCGAACGGCGTGTTATAACACGGCAGTTACGGGCGTCCCTTCATGTGTTGCTGGTGTTTACCTGCAGGCCCAGCGGTTTCCAGCGGACGTTCCTGAGCAGAGCCGGCGTGGAGCTCAGGGTGTTCTGGGGTCTTTTCTTCAGTGTGAGGATGACTCCGCACGGGTCCTCTCTCAGAGCGTTGACCAGGTTCTTCAGCTGCCAGCCCACCTGAGGAGCACACACACCGGGGCTACCGAAACAACTGCTGCAAACCACCACACGCACACACCCACACACACACATGCTGTCCACGATGCACTAGGGAAACTAAAACTGCTGAGGAAAACCACCACGCACTAATACTAAGTTTTAAAAAACTGCTGCTGCAAACCACCACACACAGGTCCTGATACTACCCGTCTAACACCACATGCTACTTTTATTGATTTTTGCATATGTGCCTTTATTAGAGTGACAGAAGAGATATGATAGAAAACAAAGGAGAGAGAGGTGCAACAAAGATCCTCAGCCATAGTCAATGTCTTAAACTCTCAGCTTCGAGGTTTCCTGACATGCTACTGTGTAACATATGACCCTGTCAAGGCCCAGGAAAAATGAGTTACTTTGAAATTAAGGTAGAGTTAAATTCGGGGCTTGGAGTCAAATTTCTTTTACTCCTGAATTCTTTGGTTCATGACCGAGGTCAGTATAGGAATATCCTGACCAAATTGGGTTCATAAGGTATTTGAATGAGCCATTATGCTGTACCATTTCTCTATAATTCTCCTAAATGAGGCCTATTTGATATACAGTTTAGTGGGTATCTCATACAACAGTCCTGTAATAGATCTTATCTTCATACAGTGATGGAATTTAACTAAGAACATTTACTCAAGTACTTGTACTTTACTTGAGTATTGTCTCCTACTTTATACTTCCACTACACTTAATTTTGGAGGACATACGTGTAAAAATATATGTACAATTTACTTTTACTTGTACTTTTGATATTTACTGTAAGTACACCTATTGCCAGAAAATTACTTTTGATACTTAAGTACATTTCATATCACACACTATAAGACTTTTACTCTCTAATCGATATCTTTACTTTTACTCAAGAATGACTTTTGGGTACTTTTCACAACACTGCCTTCGTGAAGGTTATGATTAGGCAAAGGGACATTTCATTGAAAATTTCATGTCACCATTATCCTGTCCTGCATAACTGCGATTCACTATACTATCCCGATTATCATCATAATATTCCTAAAACCTAAAAACTAAAATTGCAGTAAAACATACTAGAGTAAGTTCACAGAGAGGACACGCTGCGTTTTTAGTGAAAAACAATCACAGAATCTTAAATAAGTAATCATAAATCATAAGGTCTTGTGCGGCACAAGCAATACATATATATATATATATATATATATATAACTGGCGGTAACCTCCTCTCCATGTCGTTCTTTAGTTTGGAATCCTTAGTATTTACACACATCTGATTTAACTTGTTTTTATGAGGGACACAATGTGCAAGCTGAGACTTCAGCCATGGTGACAGGCTTAGGGCAGTTCAAAACAAATCAGGAAACCAATAAAGGACTATACATCAGCCGGATAGACAGGTTTCTCAAGTCATTCATGCAAGGATATTGATGACTATCCCGATAATTGAATTTCGCCATGATCAACTTATTGGTTTTCTTTACCGCGATCGAAGATAAAATCTTTTATTGTCCCATTCCTAGTTATGATGCTATGAAGTTTTTGTTGACTGACAGGTGCAGCTAATATTTTGAAAGCTGACATCTTGGGGAACAGAAGAGGCATGGATAAAATGCATGCCATGCCAATTATGAACCATGTTAGCCGTTTTCACACGAGGATAACGTCTGCTGCGAGCCCAGCTGATCAGCCATGAACTAACAAGGTGCTGTCAAGTTTTTTCACAGCACTCGACACTGAGCTGGGTCACACAGATACTGGTATTGAAAGGATGCAGATTTTTATATTTTTGACTGTTGTATTCTGATTTTTAAAGGACTTTCTAATTAAAAAAGGGAACGTAGATTTATCTTGCTGCTTGTATTCAATTATGAAAATGTAGCCGCGTTTAGTTCTATTAATAAAATTCAAGAGCTGTCATGAGTCTGACTCACTTGAAATCTTGCTCAATGTGTCCCTTTTAATATTATATTCCAAGCTAATGTCCAAAAATGATAGCCTCCATCAGCGGATTGACATTGTCCGTAACTATGTGCATTTTATTTAACACTATGTGTTCATTTTTCCCAATTCGAAGTGGTGTTAACAGTACAAACAACAGCAATGACAGAGAAGGAAGGTGTAAAAAATATGAATATAAAAATATATAATTCCAGACTCTCCTTGTATCATAAAGTAAATTCATAAATTTTAATGACAGAATAAGCCTGTTATATTGCAGTGGATGCTTTATATCGTAAATATGTGGGTATTAAAGTGTACTGCAAGGACTCAAGAATCAAGGCAAGAATAAATATCACTGTCTGATATGGATCCACATGCAGATTAAAAATAATTTCACCACCATGACTCAGACAAGCTGCTTTTGTTCCCTCTACAATAAATCTTCACCAAACTACACTTTGTGCCTGACAATACAGCAAGACGCTACCACAATGGACCACACAGTCCCAGTACCACTAGTCTGAAAACACGTCACATTAAAACAAAGCCTCGCTTAGTCAGTATGGTTAAGTTCTGAGGACGAGAGCGAGATGGTAAAAGAGTAAGAAAGGACTGCTGACTGTGAAGTTTTTGCTCATGGTTCCGGCCAGCCTGTCTCCAGAGCTCACAGCACTCGTCAGGCCATTGATTGGCTACACTGGTCTCAGCTACTGGAAGTGTCCTCAGAGGCCACCACGCTCAGACACACACACTCACCCACACAGAGACAGCACCGCTCTGACCTTATTCCTGACATAATGATGACCAGCCTGTGTCAGCCTTTAGCGCCCTGTCTCCTGTTCTCTTTGGCCCAGTTCAGGACTCTGGGTTCAGCCAGCGTTCAAAAGCAACAAGAGCCGCCACGGGTGTAATGTACTGCTGAATGTTTTGTCTTGCCCCTCCTACTGAAACAAATGGAGGTTTACGAGGACTCGCCGGGACTACGATCAGTCATTTGTGATTCGATTTATCAATTTAAACTGTTTGAAAGTGAATCATTCCCTAGTGGCAGATATAGGACCATGTATTGCACTGACATTTTGATATGTGTACTGATGATCAGAAACCGTGTGGTCAGACATTTACCTCTGCACATTGGCCTCTTCATGTAAGGAATAGTTTTACATTTTGGGATATATGCTTATTGCTTTCTTGCTGAGTTAGATGAGAACTCATATCTGCCCGTGTCTACCAGCACCTCTAAATCTAATGCTGTTACACCAAAATGATCACATAAATGTGCTTCGTTTAACACAGGTAAAAAGCTAAAACAACTGAAAATAGGTGACTGACTCTTCCCATTGCCATGAGACGAATTTGCCTTCTTTTTTGTTTTTCTTTTTTTTTCTGTTGTGTCTCATCATCATCATCATGTCAACATCACAAACCTGCAGCAGAGCAAGAAAAAGGCTGAAAGCAGCATGAAGGCCAGTGACAATGTTGCTGTGGCTACTTCTTTTCAATTACTTTTACATCCTTCTCCCTTTCAAACTCAAGAGAGACAAATGTCCTTAAATTCAACACTGTCATAGCCCGAGTGTCATATTTCCATTGCTGCCAATTGGAGCAGGAGCTGATTAATACCTACAGACTATTGCAGAGTCGTTTGACCTGATATTTAATGCCAATATTTTACCCTTTCCCACTGAAGACTAAAGCCAGATGTTAGTGGGTGTTACTGGGTCCAGTGTGAAAGTGGTATAACTAATTAACACATTACATCTCGTTTCTTAAACTTGCTCTGTCCCCCTGCTTCCAGTATCTATGCTAAGTTAAAGGATAGGCCACCTGTTGCATTCATATTCACAACAAAATAGGGGGCAGCATATCGCCAGAGTAACCAGTAGCTAGTTAGCTCAGTTAGCGGTGAAGCTAGTGGTCCAGGCTGGGAGCGTGGAGCACTAGTGAAGTGTTGGTGTTTACACTGCCAGCAAAGGAGCTCTAAACTCGACAGGCCTGGGCTAGCTGGTTAGCATGCTAAACATTGCAACACAAAACATTGATGTCATAACGTCAAAACACTTGACTCCTCCACATTCTGTTGATAATTTTAGTTTCAGAAACAAAGTAAATGAACTTATTTCCCAAACTGTCAAACTATTCCTTTAACAAAAGAAGTTCTACAAGCATTTTGCTTAAATTTCATAAACTTTCAAACAATCCCCGGCCTCAGACGGGGAGAGAATTCATTAACCTCTGAAGGAGTACGACATTTTCCCGCCAAAGGGAAACCCTTAATTAACTGAATCAAAAGTGACCTGGAATGGATCTTGATCACGCTAAACTCCTCAACCCTCTTTAGATCCACCTCGATGGTGAACAGCACACGGCGCATGTTAACAGCAGATTTAAACCCATCCTAACCGGGCCAGTTTAGAACTGTTCTGTTGTGCAAATACTCAGAGAGCAGAGAGAAACAGTCAGAGACCTACCAAAATAATAATAGAGCATAAACTGCTGCTGGAGAGGTTTTTCAAATCCCCGGGGTCTTCATTATTTTCCCAGATGCTATTACCTCCACATAATTATGTTGCCTCTTCAAACAATCAGTTTGTTATTTGAGCAAATTCCACATTTTACCTCAAAAGAGAAAGCTGAGCTAAAAACACTGTGAGTCCTGTTTTGAAGTGGGTCTCAAACAGAAGCTCATGCATAGACATGAAGGCAGTGCTGTTGCTAAATACGTGGGATAGGCCTACATAATGATTCTATAATGTAATGGAATTTGTTCATTCAATATTCACACTAATCTCATTTTTAAGTATGGAGCCTCACTAGATAAACTTATCAGGCGTGATGTTGACAGAGAGTTTGCTGGTGGTGTGTATCCATCTTCCCTTTTCAGCAGCTCCATTTAGGGTTGAAAAAGACCTATATTGACTAGAGACTTCCCTCTTCCTTTTCCCCCTGACTCCCTTTTTACTTCCTCCTCCCTTTTTTGCCTGACTCTCATCCCAGCATCCCCTGACTGCTGCTTCTCCCCTCCTTTACCCCCATCATACACTCACACACACATACACACACCTCTGCCTCCCCCCTGGCTTATCTCCTCCCCCAGAGTGAGGGATCAGAGTGGTGAGGGTCTAGCTGTGGGAGTAATGAGGGGTTGGAGCTGAGAGCCTAGCAGGGTGCGATCTGCACTGTCACCCGGAGGAGAGAGAGAGGGAGAGAGATAACACGCAGCTCCCTAGCGTGTCAATCAACGCCGCTCCCCGTGCACGCTTTCGCATGAGCGGCACCTATCGAGACGCACGAGGAAATACTTACGGGGAAAAAAGCACACAAAAGACGTCTGCACACACAGACACAAACCTTTTTTCCCCCCCCTCCTCCTCAGAAATCTCTCAAATAAACACTGGAACAAATCGTTTGTGCCAGAGCTGACAGCGCAGGCAATAGACAGCGCGCTCAATCACATGCTCTCACAAGGCACCCGTTCCATTTAAAATGGCTGCCCATTTTTGTGCTTCCCTCTGATGTGATGAGTTGAAGGCAGAAATGCAACTTATTCAAGTCGGAAAGTGGAACATGAGTTCACATTTCAAAACCAGACGCCTCCTTCAGGGGTTTCTTACGACAATGGGAACAAATTCCGGAAAGAGTGCGCTGACAATCACGCCGGACTGAACAAAGGTCTTGTAACAATCGTCCTATAATCGGCTCCCAAAGCAAGTCTAATTAGCCTACATAGCGACACAGGCACAGGACAGGAAGCACCATGGCGGCAGTGGTGGTGGTGGTGGTAGCAGACATCGTGTACCTTGACATCTCCTCAACATAGCACAGAATGGAGAGCAAAAGACAGTTTGCTGTATGTATTCACACACGGAAAGGACATTCCCTGTGACTCTTCACGACCACAGTGTTGAGTTTGGGAGCTTTTTGACTCACCACTGTCTGGTGGTTGACTTGGATCACCTCATCACCTGCGTGGATCTTCTTACACAGGTCTGCTGGAGACTACGGAGGCAGAAATTGAAGAAGAAAAGGACAACGGAAACAAAGTCAGGATACATTAAAGTGCAGATTCACTGTCAAAGTGGAATTTGAGATCACAGATTGTAGATGGTGGAGCGTAGAGCTTCCGACTGATTGAAACCAAAACTCACATTCTCTGTTGTTCCGGTGATAACGTGGAGTCCGTCATACGTAGATTTGATATACATCCCCTGAAACATAAGTAGGGAGGATTCAGTAAAGAGTACACAGGGAAATGTATGATATGATATTTGAGACTGTACTCATGGATGGGTAACAAATTAAAGGAATATCGAACATTTAGTGTCTCAGTCAGGTGTTGGTCTACTCTCTCATTTTGTGTGTTGATGGTGGTGATGGTGGAGAGTGCTGTCTAAAATGTCGGTACAAAATTTCCCACTGGTGTTCAGTTGGGTTGTGGCTAACATAAATTGTATACTCTTCAAACCAATCAGTGACCTCTTTTGTTGTTTTTCCACAGATTTGTTCATGAATATTACATGAACATTAATTTGTCTTCGCCTGTACTTGAAACTTTAACCCCCCGAAGATTTGACATGACTTAAGACTTAAAGAGCGAAAATCATTCAGTCTCAAGTTCTGACCTGTAGAAGTTCTGTAACAATAAATAATGAATAAAGACAGGAAAAGGCAGGTGTTGCAAATTAACACAACCTTTATTATTTATTTCTTAGCCCTATGCAATGGAGAGACTTGGATTCAGTAAAAACACTGTCAACACTGAAATAGTTTGAACATGTTTTCACCCCCACTGACTATGATGACTTGTTTAAGACAAGTCATAATATGCATATATTAGCATTGGTGCTATTAATGTTGTCAAATGGTTGTGGTTTGGTTAGGTTTACGCAGATAAAAACTTGGTTGGGTTTAGGCTCGATAAACTACGACTACAGTTTTAAGAAAAGGTCATACTTTGGGTTAAAATAACGACCTTCAGTCTCCTTACTCACGTAATGTAAGTAAACATATTTACAACCTGTCTCCTTTATAAATGTTAATGCCTACAGTTGTGCCAGGGTTGTTCTTAGTCAAGCGGTTAGAGTTAACACACTCTATTCCACATCTCAGAAGCTCAATTGGTAGAGCGTGCACCACAAGTACGGAGCCTGTGTCCTCGCCACTGCGGCCCAGGGTTTGAATCCAGCCTGTGGCTCTTTGCTGCATGTCATCCCCGCTCTCTCTCCCCAATTCCTGTCACCACTAACTGTCCTATCGCATTAAAGCCATGAACACACCAAAAAAAATCCACATCCCTAATAATTTATGACCTTTATTCAACTTTTATACACACATACTGAACATACATTGTTGTCCTGCTCAGTGGACAAGGGGTTTGAGCATAAGGCTCATGAACACTGGATCAGCTGTTCAAATCCTGACTATAATTAAGGCAGTGAGGCAATTTCCAGCAATAGGCATTTCAGCTTTCATACTATTTTTGGCAGGAAATGCGTTTTTCTAGTTTAAAAACACCTTACAAACGGGACGCAAACTCCGGTCTTTAAAGGGAACCTCCAGTGCCCCCTCCAGCCTCCCACTCGGACTTTCTCGCTCTTCTACACAAAAGGGGTGCCTCAAAAATTGACGCTAGAAGGGTGATTTAGAAACGTAAGGCCACTGACGAGGCTGCTGTGTTTGACAAGTTGGGAGGGAGAACCGGCTGGAGAACCTAAATGAATTCTAAATGCCATTTTACTTGTGAAGACTTAAGCTGGATTTGTCCTTTGGGGACTTTCGACTTGACCATATGATTTAAAGATGCTATTTATAATAAAAGTTAGGACAGGTCGGGTTGGCCGCCATCCCAAAGCGTCATTATTTGACGAGTTGGGAATGAGACTCAAAAATCTACTTTAAAGCTGCGTTAAGTTCAGAGGCAGTGAAACGAGCTGAAACCAGAACACTATCATATTATGTATGACCTGATAAAGTTGTTAAGGCATATGAGGCAAACATTTGCCTATTTACTCATCTAGCAGACATGGAACAACATTAACAAATATTTTGTGTCTGACTTTTATGCTAAATGTCCCAAATATTAAGTAACTAGTTGCTAACTTTCTCTTTTTGCTGGTCTTTGGTGCTGTCGCATAAAGTGGCTTGATCACATCTTCTTTTTATTGTTTTATTTTTCTACTGAAATCACCTGCTGGCTGCTGAATATGAGGTTGTGGTCTATTTGGTTTATATGAAAACATTGCTTGGTGCATCTCTAAAAACAGCTCTGGATACATGTGTGCGCATGTCAGTTGTGTCCTTACCAGCCCTTCGCTCGGCATGATGCTGGTAAGGTGGACCACCTCCAGGTGGGCGGACTGGGAGACCAGAGAGTCCGACGACAGAGAGATGATGTGGTCGCATATCCCTGCTAAAGTCTTACACTGGAGTAGGCATCGGAGTTAAAGAGAGCAGGAAAAGAGAGAGAAAGAGAGAGAGACAGTGACAAAAAGAGAAAGACAGAAAGTTATTGAGATTGGTTTTGGTCCACGAGGGATGCTTTGACCTAGCTGGAGGAGGTGAAACAGAAATCATTTCATCATATTGTTCCACATCGCCACTTCTATCACTCCAGCACACAAACTGTTTCCTGTCACAGTCTGTCCACAGGCATGCCCACAAGACACTGTCACAGACAGAACAACACATCACCGATACCAGCCAACCCCGAGGTGCCCGCATGACATTTTCTAACATCTAAATTACAGAGCACAAATTCAATTTGCTGGTATCTGCTTCTTTTTTTTTTTTTTTAGGGAAGATAAGGGCTATTTTTGCCTTCATGTCAACTAAACAAACACTGACAGTGGTTAGATTATCTGTCCTGTAATTTTTCTTACACTGCACTTAAATTCCTGAGTATTTTCTGGGCAAATACGGCAAATAAAAAGCAGGGCTTCACCTTGCCTTTGTTCTAAATAAACCCTGACTGTTTTTCAGGCTATTTGTACTGCATGGTCACGCATGCAAGTTAATTTATCATCAGCAACATCTCGGCCTTCTAATCTTGGCTGACTGACTGCAGCAGGCGTACGGAGACTGTTACCCTCCCTGGTTATCCTGCCTCATTGCATCGCCGCTTGGTGCACAGACACACACACACACAAACACACACACAAGACATGCATGTAAGAGAATATATGTTGGCTACATTCACACAAACGGCATGACAGTGATGAACCCTGCATAAAATAATCTTCTGATCTCAATCCTAATGAGCAATTACCGGATTATAGTGATGAAATGAACAGAGATCATCAACACACACACACACACACACACACACACGGTGCAAGCTCTCTCTCTCTCTCGCACACACACATTATAGCTCAGAGCCTATGATTCATTCAGTGTGAGAGAAAAGGTGGAGGATCTTCAGTGAGCTGGCTATGTGATGCTTATGCTCTCTCTTTTTCTCTCTGTCTCATACACTGTCTCTCGCTCACACACACACACACACACACACGTAAATATACACACCATCCTTTTCTGGGTCAGTTATCTGAACATTACGCCGCCTGTTTAGTTTTCCTGTTTATACAGTAATGTTATGTTCTAGTCAATGTGTCCACATTACGTAATGGGATACCCAGGACTCAGCTGCAAACACCAATTTGAAAAAAACCTAAAGGGGAAATGGATGAAGAGGTAAGAAATAAGTAAGGGGAAAATATATCTAATCCCACCTATAGAGCCATTAAAAGCATGTGAAGTCCCCAGCTGGAAACCACAGCGCGGGACAATGTTGTGGCTCTGCTTGTATCCCTCTTTGATCAGTGGACTAATAGTCTTGACCTGGGATTAACATGGGCCGAGAGACAAAAGGCCAGTAACCAGCGTGGAGACTCTCAACTCCTCCAGCTCCGACACACCCAGCCTTGATCTGACACGCCTCTGGAGAATCAGAGCGCAGATTATAGGGAAGTTAACTTATGTGGCTGGCTGGCTGGAGTGAGATTTAAGAGCAGTCAAACAGAAAGCCAGACATAGTACGCTGCCAAATGGATTAAGCACTGGCTGCACACACACACACACACACGCACAACCTCTCCACGTCCACCACCTCCCTCCAAAGCATTCTCTGTCACCCTTTCTTCCTCCTCGCACCTTCTTTTACATGCTAACACACACCATGCGTGGTTGTGTAATGCATCGTCTCCACATGCACACAAATATAAACCGGACCCGAGACACAGAGAAAGATGGGGAGAGGGAGAGAGGAACAGAGAGGCAGGGAGGTTGGGAGGGAGGGAGAGTCCGGGAGGGAAAGGGGAGAAAACAAGGGAAAGAGAAAACACACAACTAGGACAGTCTTATGTAATTCCTCTCATCCTTATGCATGCATGCACATAAAAACACACACACTCATACACACTTCACGCTCCATCAGACACACAGACTCACACATGCTCATATCTTATCTCGCTCTTCTTTCTCTATCTCACACACACACACACACACACACACACACACACACACACACACACACACACACACACACACACACACTATCCCTGTCCATCTGATTGCTGCAGGCCGTAGTCTGAAGGAGAGCAGAGTAGCAGTGAGTTTTGCATTATTGAGGAGAAGCTGACAAACCTACAACCACCACTACAGCAGCTACGACACAGCTGACCTGAGCACTGAACAGTGTCTGAACCCCCATCCTGGATGCACACTGGAGACTCTCTCATAGGAGTCTGTTTGGATCAACCCTTGTACATACATTACTTTAGTAATGTACCAATACCATTGTCTATAAGACTGTATAGGTCTGGTATCTGAAATGTGTACTTCTGTAATGCTGTAAAAAACAAACAAAAGAAACTGAAGCATTAAGAGCAAACTGTCTGATTTTCACTTATTATGCATCCAGTCCTTTCAGAGTATCTACAGTTATTTATATTACTGTAATAACTAATGCATTAACATGTTTGCAGTATAACAATGGTGTGGTTGACATGCGGTTCATTTTAAGTACCTGGACTAAATATTTCATTAAGCTTATATTAGGATTGGGTAGTCTCGATCTATGAAAACACATTGTAGGCCATTGTGAAGTATTATTTACCATGACAAATAGCCTGTTTGAGAAAATGCACTAGATAACATTTCATCACTGGTCTAATGGTAGTTATTAGCAAGTTATTAGTTAGCTATAAGTCAGTCGCAGA
Organism: Pagrus major; assembly: GCF_040436345.1. Classification (NCBI taxonomy): domain Eukaryota; kingdom Metazoa; phylum Chordata; class Actinopteri; order Spariformes; family Sparidae; genus Pagrus; species Pagrus major. The sequence continues at coordinate 18,760,260 of NC_133232.1, read as the reverse complement.
AAGTTAGCAATTAGGCCTATATATCATTTGAGTAGGCTAGTTACTAGTTACTAGGCTAGTTAGTTAGTTAACAATAAGTAAGCATCCTATCTAGTTAGTTAGTCAGTAAGCAGATTAGTTCGCTTCTTAGTTAGTTAGTTAGTTAGTTAGTCAGTTAGCATATTATCTTGTTAGCAAGTTAGCTGATTAGTTAGGCTACCTTACTATCTCATTGGCTATTCAGTTAACAGTTTCCTATCTAGTCAGCGAACCGATTAGTTAGCTTCCTAGCTAGTTAGCAGATGAGAGTTACCTTCCTAGCTAGTTTGCTAGTTAGCAGATTAGTTACCTCCATATCTAGTTAGTAAGTTGGCAGATAAGTCAGACTAATCCAGTTAGCATCCTATCTAGTTAGTTATCAGATTAGTGAGCTTCAAATCTTGTGAGCTATTTAGTAGATTAGTTAGCTGATAAGTAGCTAGCTAATTAGTTAGCATTTCTGTATCATCAAGAAAGATGTAGCTAAATCATTATCATCACCATCATTAAGATGATACATTGGACAAGTGCAATTTTCTTTTACCAAAATGAAATACTGTTCTGTTTTAAAATTAACTGTGCATCATCTTCGGGTCCTTTGTGTGGATGTGTGTGTGTGTGTGTGTGTTCCTATGTGTGTGTGTGTTCCTATGTGTGTTCCTATATGTGTTGTGTATGATTTTGTGGCAGTTTCACTTCACCTCGACTTTCTTAATTTCTAAAACACATAGTAAACAACGATCAGCAAGCGAGCAGCATCTAAAAACAAACGCCTCCTCCTCTCTCTCTCCCTTCACGCTGTCTCCCTATTTCACACATAAACCTCCCACACATAACAGACTTAGTCATGTGTAGCCTTTAGTCTGGCACCCAGGGTTTTGTGTGTGTGTGTGCGCACACATATGCACCGCCATTTAAAGATCTGAATTTGCCTGATGTCACTGCCCTGTGTCATTTACAGGCCTGTACCAGCAGCCTTGGTTCCACAACCAAAAAGCTAAGGGGGGAGACCTTTTGACAGGAGGGACATCGCATCAGGGGGAGAGCAACATCTCAAATACATGCGTATGATTGGTATGATGGTTTAGTTTGTAGAAATATGGCATATAATTTGGTATGAGGCACACACTGATAGAACATCTCATCTGGGACTTATTTCTTGGCATAAAATGCTCAGATATGTTTCTGTGAGCTCCCCCTGCCAACATTTTATTTGGTTTCCTCCACCTGACCTTGGATGGCAGCAGGAAGTGTCCCAATCCAACTGTCAGCCTGGATCAGACACTAGCTGCTCACTCGGTTTCAAACGTGGACGCAGACAGTTCTCCGTCATACATGCATGCACGCTCACACTCACTCACACACGCACACGCGCGCGCACACACACACACACACACACACACACACAAGCTAAACTGTGTTTAGCTCAGGCCTCGGGCTCACTTGCACTTTAACATGAACACAAATAACACACAGTACTCTGGCATGCAAACACACACTCCCACGCCAAAAAACGTGTACATAGGCAAGAACACATACATATATTTTTCAGCTTTGCCTCTTCAGTGTGTTTGTTTAAAAAAAGACAGTTTCTACCAGTGCAAATAAGATTTTATTAGAGCACGGTTCAACATTTGGGTTTGCTTTCTTAGATGACATGATAGACACCACTGTCACAATGAGCTTAGCTTAGCAGAAAGACTGGGAACAGGGGAGAACTGCTAGCATGTCTCTGTCCAAAGGAAACAAAATTCATCTACCGGTACCTCGACGACTTAGTTATTAACATTTAATTACCATGTTATGTCTTGTTATGGGCCTGGTTGCCTGGCAACTGTTTCCGTTGATACACTTTTACACTTTGGTTTTGTATAGATTAAAATTAAAATATGGCATGTTGCTTTGCACAATAAGTCAGCACCTAAGAATATGTTGCATATAAAGCTTTGCAAGCTTGTGTGTGATGTGACCAGACAGGGAAGGATGCTGAAATAAAATCAGACTAGCATGGCAATGTTGGGACTTTAATAGCTGTCATTGTTAAGTATGCTATGGTGCCTCTTCCCCAACAACTTTGAGTCATTATTGATATTTTAATAAAAATTTGACATTTCAAAACAAAAACTTACCACATGGAGAATCTTGTTCTCTGTCTCATACACAGTGCAATCCTGTAAAAGAAGAAGACGGAAAGTAGAAGAAGAAGAAAACATGAGATGGGGAAACGTCTAAGTGAACATCCGCACAGAAGCTCAAATATCTCTCTCTCTATAACAAGTAGGAAAGAAGAATAAGAGAAATGAGACGGGCAACAGGAAGAAGGATAGATGAGTTCTTTGTCAATTGAGGACATCAGCAGTCAGCTATTTTATTTCTAACCTTCCCATTATGCTTAGTATATTTTAATCCATTCAGACTGAAACATTGAATTGACCAGTTCTGGATCGACTCTGCTTCCTGGAGCTCCATGAGCCTCTGCAGGATTTAGAAACTACATTATTTGAACATGACAGATTGTTATTTAACGATAGCTGATAGTTAATCTATTTCTGGGAAAGCAGCCCACTGAATCCACCAGATGTGCATGGTAGCAGCTAATTCATCTGTTTGATGCATTAGTGCGGTCAGTGCTGCCACCTTTGTCTGTCACGCTGCACCCTGGCAGCCACATGTTCATTTGGCCCATTGTGGGCCCACGGTGGACCTTTTCTCCTCCTTCTCCTCTGGCCCTTGTAAGAGGGGATGGGTGTTATCTGCTCAGCTCCAGGACTCACTCTGGGCACACGTACAAACACACTCTTACACACTCTAAGCAGGCTCTTACAGGGTTGACATGGATGGGGTCCAGAAGAGCAGACATAGTTTCTGCCCAAACAATGAGATTTCTACAGTATCAGGGTATGTATGCATGCAGCTACAGTTGTATTTATTTTCTAAAGTGCATCTGTGTGTGAAAGTGTAGTGAATCTACGGAGGGGGAGCAGAAGGAGGACAGGAAATGAAGGACTGACAGACCCCTAGTTCATTCTCCATCAGGGCCCACAAGTGAGGCAGAGGATGAGGTCTAACAGTGAGTCAATGAGTACTTTGCCCAAGGCTGTTACTGGGTGATACCCGTCCCATCAGCCACGCTGCAAACAGCCTGTGGCAGTGGACATATGTTCCACTCATAATCAAATCTATTGAAAAGAGCTATAGACCAGAACTAGCTGCATCCATATTGACGTGTCCAATCCAAACCCACTTTAGTTTTGCCCTTCCAATTCAAATCACGACCTGTATTATATGAGTGTAATGAATATGGACACATGATGGATTGTGTGATGCATGCATCCCCTGTGTTTGTGAGTGTGTGTGTGTGTGTGTGTGTGTGTTTGTGTGTGTGTAAGCACCTGTTGTACAATAGTAGTTAATTCTAGGCAGAGCTGCACAATGTTGTTCTTCAGTAATGAATACTCTGTCACACTGGCAAACGGAGACCTGAAGCAGACAAAAAAGAGAGAAAATGTTAGTAATCTGATAAATTAATCTGAGACCTTAAAGGTGCACTATGTAGTTTTGGGGAAGAAATTTTAATCAGAAGAGAAAGATCTTTATTGAATGATTATTTTGTGCCTAAACAAACTAAATCAACAAACTCATTTCCTACTGTTTTACTTTGTTTATATTTGGCAGACCCTGCCACCTTTATAGCTTCAAACAATGTTCTGGGGACCTTATTTTCCTCTCAAAACAGCTTGTTTATTCAGTTATGGAAACGATAAATATTTCTGACTTCGTATTATTATTACCTCATTAATCTTGTAAATATGAAAATTCTGAGTTTGATTTCTTCTGCCAAGAGCTGAAAGCTAAGTATAGTGTTTTTTTTCTCCAGGGTGAAACAGGTCTAAAAATCACACTTTGAGCATGTAAATGTGAGCAAAGCACATTCGGTTAATAGATTTAAAAAGAACAAGTTCTTTTTGAGGAAGTTATTTATTCCATATTGGTGTTTTTATTATGCTCCTTTCATTTATTTGCTAACAGTGTGATTTGAAAAGCTGTGTTAGAGCGGTGAGAGGGACAAATAAAAGCTATTATATGCTCCTCTCAGAGCACAGGAGCAAGTGATAAAGACAAACAACAATATTTGGTTTTATATCGCGGCCAGAAGGCTGTGCAACCCGGGGATCTACTAAGGCTCAACATCGCTTTATTTGTATGTGTTCAAATATGTTCGTTATATGGTTCCTTCAGCCGAAAACACACACACACAAAAAAAATCCGTCCTTACCCATTAATGCATTATGTTACTGTATGTAGTCAAAATAACAAGAACACCTGATAATAAAATGTAGCCCCACAATATAAACTGTCTCTGTGAAGCATATGATGTTAATCTTTGTTTAAACTTTGTGTCAGAGGGAGACTTTAAGGTGTTCCCATTATCTTGTCCACTGGCTGAAGTGGCCTGTGCAGTTAATAACAGATGTACTTGCTCCAAACAAACCCATTGTTGCAGTTGTGTTCAGTAAAATAAATGCTCTGAATATTAACATTCTGACAATTTAAAGGAATAGTACAACATTTTGGGAAATATGTGTATTTACTTTCTTGTGGAGAGAAAGACAAGGCTGGAAACCGTAGACACTTAGCTTAGCACAAAGACTGGAAACAGGGGGAAATGACTAGAAATGACTACTTGCACTAATTTTTACATACAGATTTTTGTGATCGTCTTTACTTGATGAGAATTAGGGATATTGTCCAAAAAAATAAAGGTCAAACTCTGAAAGTAGTTTAACAGCCTCAGGTGTGGTCTCTACCTGTCGAGCCAGGCTAAGAGGTTCTTGGCTGCACCAATCAGATCCACCACCGAGGTAAGAAAATCATTGGGTAGCCTCCGGGAAGCTCGTCCATCGTAGTGTCCGCCCCTCCGCCGGCCAAGGATGAAGTTCTGGAGGTTCTTCGCTGAAGCGTTCAGCTTGTGGGACAGAGTCCGGAGGTTCTCTGTCTCGAGGCCGTAGTTCTGTGGGAAAAACAGAGAAACTTATCAGACGTTTTAAAAAAGCTTCTCTACAGCAGTGTTATGGTTTGCGTTTTCACTCGCAACCCAATGTGTACATTCACACTTCACATCTATTTTCTTCCCTTTCATTCATGTAATTACCTTGACTGTGTATTGGGGCTATGAGCACTGCCAAAGCGCGAGTGACCTACATTCAATACTGTACCTGAACGCATCTCCTGTAGAGGGCCGGAGCTGCTGCTCCTATGCTAACGGGCTGCTTTTGCTAAGCAGGCCATGTCAGAAATAATTGATTTGAGGTTATTTGTGGCACTGATTTGTCTGATCAAGGGTTTAAGGATTAGTTTTCAATTTTGTCAATCTATCCAGGAGTTAGATGAGAAGGTCGATACTACAATCATATTTCTGTGTTAATTCTGATTGAGCTGGATTCAGGACATGGTTAGTTTAGCCTAAATACTGGTGGCTGGGAGAAACAGAAAGAGGAAAATGTGCCTACAAGCACCTGTTTTGCTTATAAGTTCACTTATTAATTAAAAGATTGTATTTTATACACAAAAAGAACCATAGTACAGCACCTGGCAGCCTCATTGGGCAAAAAGACGAGGCGAGACAACTCACTGCACCCTGCTGTTGTTCATCAAGTCAAACCACACAACTCCCCACAAACTGTTATGTGTCACAATATTTTTAGGCCATATCGCAATATATAATAAATACCTCCATATTTTGAAATCTTCTCAAAAGCCCTTCATATTTATAGGGCTATATACTATATACTATATTTTTGATCAAGAAGGCCCTCTTCAATATCAGTATTGCAACAATACTTGGTACAATACTCACAAAACATTAACACACTGAGATTTCTGATACATAATCATCAGTAATGTGGATATAGTGACTAGGTGGGTAAAGACAAGTATTAGAACAAGTAGAACAGTCTGGTAAGTTCAGAAAATGACATCACTTCACTGTGATGCAGCCTTTGAAAGAGTCACGTGAAAGCGTTGCAATATATTATGGAATGGATGCAACATAACTCACACATATGTACATGTATCTCTCTGGATAAGGATGATATTTCCACAGGTTTTATAAGTTGAACAGAGATATCTTCTGTGATTCATACTATCTCTGAAATACCATGAGCATTTTCATAAAACAGCAACTCTCTGCACTAACACAAGAACACCAAGCTGGTCGAGTAGCCCATTACTGCACTGTGACCCTCACACACACACACACACACACACACACACACACACACACACACACACACACACGAGCAGACCCACTGAGCCACATTGCTCTACGTCCCAAGGCACCTCTAGTCATGTCCTGCCTGACAGAGCCTGATTCCTGCTGACACAAAGGCTACACACACACACACACACACACACACCCTTGTATAGGCAGATGTACAGGCTTAGCTAGACGTATCTATTCCTCCTCTGCCTCTAGATCTATTCTACACAGTCACGACCACAGTGACTACAAAGGAGAGAGGGTTTCACTGTGGCAGCGAAGAGAGAGAGAGAGAGAGATAGAGAGAGAGAGAGAGAGAGAGAGATGAGGAACTAAAGAGGCTGAAGACAAGAGGGAGAGAGAGGAAGAAAAGAGCACCCAGCTATGCATCTCACTGAAACTGGGTCATGCATACACTGCGTTCTGTATAATCTTCTGTTTTCTGTGTGGATGTACATGAACTTGGAGCGTACATGTTTGCACAGCTGTAATTAGCCTGTCCTATGATTCGATCTGAAGCTGTGTGCGGCGGCTCCCTCCAGGGGGACGGAGTGTTGAGATGAAGCGGGGGAATAATGCCCTGCGTCAACTGTCTGAATGACTGTGTGTGGAGAAAGAGAGCGAAATAATTTGAACGGTGCGTGCATATGTGCGCCCGTGTGTGTCGAATCAATACAGTAAGAGGGCGATGCCATTAGAGCAACCACCCCTCCACCTTCATGTCGATGTGGTTGCCATAGCAGCCATGTGTGGAGTGGCCTCTCCTCCATGCTGATATTTCTGCCATTGTTCACAGAATCACGCTCAGGCATCGTTGATGAAATGTGTATGAAAGGAGGGCTTCACCATTTAATCCTTTTCTTTTCAAAAGTACAGCTTTATTCAGTCTCTATGAATCAAGATATTATTGATCGTGCGTGTGTTGCTCACAGCGTGGAAGATGTGGGTTCACTGCTCAACTCGGGCAGATGAGCGTCGTATAATGATATACATATACATTATAATTTCTTATTTACCCAAAACAAGTCCAGATAAATTTTTCCAGGATAGGGCACTGGGTCCAAAATGAAACCAGTGCTTTTTTCCATAATTGTCGAATAACAGCTGCTCAAAAACAGAATACAAATTATGAAGCTGTGCATGGTTTTGATTTGTTTGCATTGGCCTTTTTGGGACTGTTTCAAACAAAGTGTTTCAATTTAACCCTTGAGCAGCAACTAGAAAACAAACCGCTGGTGGACAAAACATGGTGAAGTGCCCTGACCTCACTAGAAATATATCACACCTTGTGGTTTGCCCCTCAAACATCCTGAGTCCACCACTGACACAAACTGATCAGAATCCCCTGTAAAAATACACACACCTGCAAATTATCACAATGGCAAAGGATTCAAGAAGTGTTGAGTGAGTGGAGGGCTAAGACGATAATGGGGGGCGCTACTTCAACATTTAACATTCATTTAAACTTCCCTGTATTTCCTGTCTAATTAGCTCAAATGTTCAAATGAAGATGAAAAGGACTATAAATATAAATCGTGGCCAACCATTTAATAACATTCACATAACCAAAAGGATTTTAAAATCAGTTTGGAGTCACACAGGGAAGCATTGAAAAGGACCCAACATAGAAAGCTGACTCAGAGTACAGGAGGAGATGACAGAGTGAATCACTTGCTCAGAACAAAAGCAGAACAAAAGTAGAATTGTGGCATCGTTCCAAACCGAAAAAAAGCTACCTAATTATTATTATAATGGATTATGTGGAGATATTTTAAGTTTCAGAGCTTTTTAGTGATTCAGTTGTGTGTCAGATGTTTGGGTAGAGAGGCAGAACATCCGGTCTTTTCGTATGAGGTATCTTCCAGGTGCTCAGATTGATTAGAAACTCTAGTCCTGATAGATGTGAATATTTTAACTGTGTTTTAGCCCTAACAGACTGTTAGAGTTACAGGGAGTCTTGCTGCCCTTCATCCAGTAGAGAATAACGACTTTCCTGAGGCACTGAAGAGGAAACAGATGGTATAGACATTGCTGTTGGATTCATGTTAACTGAATGGCACTGCTCAATGTTATAGTCACAATGATTGTTTCACCCCAAGAAGGAAATAAAGTTAGTCTAGTACGATACAGCAAAAAGAAACATAAGTGGCACTTCAGCAGAACCTCGGGGGGCAGCGTGAGGGCTGCTTGAATCTGAAAGGTTGATCTCAACCTCATAAGCTGAACCAGAAGGTGGATGAACAAAGTATGTCTGTAAGTATGTGAGAATTGAAACTCACTTGAAATGTATTATTGCAGTACTCAATAACTGCTCACTGTTACCCGGCTGTGGTAGACATATTTACAAAGTTGAATTAAGATGTTTCAAAGGTGTAATATGTAAAAACTTTCATTTAAAAAAAGTTTCAAAAATTAACTAAAATTGTCAACAGAATGGGATGAAGTAACAGTTGTGAAGTTCTGTCGAAGACGGCTATGTATTGTGTTGCAGAGATATATACTGAAGTTAGCATGCTGACCAGCTAGCCCCGGGCTTGAAAACCCCCCTCTGGGTCCAAAGTGCCTGTGCTAGAGGTGTAAACACCAACACTCCTACAGTAGTCTGGCTAGTTGCATGGTTAACTGAGCTAACAAGTTAACAATAGCTACAGTCATGGATGTAACATATTACATTTAGCAGCAGCTAGCAGTTACTCTGCTGATATGAGGCCCTATTTTTTAGGAGTATGAATTTAACAGGCAGCCAATTCTTACATATCGCACCTTTAAGTTGCTCAGTCTTTACACTTTTTATGTAACTTTAACTGTCACTTATGCGTGTCTTTCAGTTCAGATTTCGGGGATGAAGAGTCACTTCATTCTTAAGTTATGCCCATTTCCCAGCACATCTTGCTGAATATTCCCTGCACCCACTGAAGCCTACTTATCATAGATGCTAGGGGCAAAAACTCGACTGCATAGACATAAAAGAGGGGTCTTTTCCACATTTACAGCGAGACTGAAAGCTCAGTCAGCGCTTGAAAGTTGCATTGATCCACAGCCACAGAGGCTCCCCCTTTCTTTTTTTTTACTGCAGAACGAGCAGAAAGTCATAACAGTTGAGCCAGGGGAATGGGGTTTTGCTTTTCTTATGATGGATTATATTGCTAACGACAGTGAATCTTCCCTTATTATCCAAATATTCAGTGACTACAGGTACTATAGCACTGTGTCCCTTTGTTACCTGGGGAGTACAGTTAATGAGAGCTAGGAGGTCAGTTGAGAGTTGCTTTCCCAAGGCTACCTTAAAGGATAGTTCTGTTTTCTTATAACTTAATTGTGCAGTTTTGGCCTTCATTTTGAATCATTATGAAAACTTTGCACTCAATAAAATAATTGCTGAGATATCAGAACACTGCAACTTTGCTTAAACAAAGTCCAAAAGGTCGAGAGATCAACAATAGCATGATCAAGATCATCTTTGCACATAACAACTGTATATGTATACACCTGTGGCAAGTTTGGGTACAAGGTTACAAGGTAAATGTATTGTCATTTTTAAAACACAAGGGTTTAAAAACAAAACTATGTTTTTAGTCTTTTGTGCTAAATCTATGTTATAAATGGAGTATTGATGATGAATTGAGGAGTCTCACAGCCTGGGGAATGATGCTGCTCTGTAGTCTGGTGGTTGCAGAGGTTTGTACCCAAGCCCAGAGTGTTACGTTTGTCAATTTATTTCATGGGTGAGATTGTGTTGAATGCTGAGCTGAAGTCAACAAACAGTTTTCTGATGTAGGTGTTCTTATTCTCTAGGTGTGTGAAGTATGAGTGAAAGGCGGTGGATATGGTACCCTCTGAGGATCTGTTGGTTCTGAAAGCATACTGGTGTGGGTCCAGTTCTGGCAGGGATGTTGTCTTTGATGTGCTGGAGAACTAGTTCTTAAAGCACTTCATCAGAAGAGGGTTGAGAGCCACAGGGCGGTAGTCATTATGACTAGACACAGCAGACGATGGCTCCTGTGGTCAAAGTTATAGCATGAAGTCCGTCTGTAAACTGATAATTGATAATTGATGGCTGCTTGGGTAATATTTCACTGTTGACCTTTATATTTGACTTTTGACTTGGCACTCTGTTAAAGCCTGTCTGATCGTCTGACTACTTGTGTTTATTCCCCAGATGTTATCATATCAGATGGGAACGATAGCTAAAGCTACATGAAGCAAGTTGTAATAAATTGGAATTATGCTTTTTAAGTTTTTGTGATGCACCTTGTCTACCTGGCATCCCTACGTCAGTGTGTGTGTGTGTGTGTGTCCAGCTGCAGGACTTATGGTGATTGCTGCTCTGGGACACTTATTCCCATGCGGGAACGTTTGAATGAGAAGAGGTGCTGATTAGCACACACACAAGCATGTGTGCATACACGCGCTCTCACACACACTCGCACACATTCAAACAGCCCCAACTAATCCAGCCATGTGTGCCTGGGAGATAAGGTGCATCCTGCATACTCTTTCTACATACTCTCTCTCTTTCTCGTCCTCTCTCTTTCCCTCTCACTCACCCTTCGTCTCTCTCTCTATCTCTCTCTCTCTGGGAGAGTAGCACCTAATTCCCCCTAATTCCCTAATCCTGAGCAGGGCCACTGCACATATAGTCAGCAGTGACCGAGGCAGTACACACAAAGCAGGACCCAAATGAGAGAGGATTTTTCTAGCTATTTCTTAAGCCAATATCAATATCAGGTTTGGGAAAATAAACAACAACCAAAATATAAATTGTTCTACCTGTGAGAACTTGTTTAGTAGTTACATGGACGAAAACTATTCTCTCTCTGATCTGATCTTAAAATAATTCTGGCAAAGCGAGAGGGAAATTATCATAGTTTTTCTTAAAAATAAATCCTCTTTATAACCTACTTGCACATAAAAATCAATCTAAAATGTAGATTAGATATAGATACATGAGTTTCAGCACCAAAACCACAACAATGTATTTCTTTGAAATCATATACAAAATAATATTGGCAAGCCAAACGCTAACACACAAACCAGCCAGGAGCAAATCCACTTACAGATTAAAATGGTATTAATTGGTTGTGTCACAAAATTTAGCAATATTAAATGCTGGTGTGACAGGACCGATACTCCACTAACATTAGTACCACAGAATAATTGGGGGTTCAATACCTGGTCCAATTGACAGGTGGGTACACAGTTTTTTATGAAGCCCCAAGTGATTAAATTGAATAAATATTGGTTAGTAAAATAACTAAAATGGGATGTGAAAAGAAATACAAAACTTGAAAGAAGAGCAGCAGCCTACATTTTTTGTCTTTACCTCCACTTAGCTGAGAAAATACATTAAATTTTAATTGATCTTACTCTTCTATTTATAATTTAACTAGTGTCAACCATTAGTGAAGTGATCAGAAGGACTATTAAGCTAGCTATTTTAATTGAAAACACTGATGGCTAAATACATTGAGCACCAGCTTTTTTCCCCTGGCTGAAGCTAACTGTCTATTTAAAGCTACACCAGCCAGTGTTTGAATGTTAATCTTGCATACACTATACCGCAAAGCATACTGTTGCAGCGTCACCTCTTGCAACAGTAGCTAAAGCAATTTAGCCGACAAAGATGACGCAAACAAAGTTAGCAAGCTAACGCTACGCTAGTTAACAAACTACAAGCTAGTGCTACTTCACAAGCAACTGTCTTAGGTTTTATATTGTATGTTGTTGGTTATTGTTGCTTTTTATTTATATTTATATACACATATTTGTCCTTGTATATATGTAACAGTTGTATTTGTATCTTTGTCTTTGTTCAGATTTGTTGTCATGTTTTTTTAGCTGTACAGCTATTTCTGTGTCCAAACTGTTGTTGGATCTGCACATTAGTCCTTGCGCATATTTGGCCCATAAATGTAGTTGTGATCCTGATTAAACTATTGATTATTTATGAATGTGTTCAGTTATATTTCTGATTCATTTGATAATCTTTTTAGTGTTTTTTCTCAGTTTTAGGGCTCCATAGTTCTGGCTCATGGTAGTCTCAAACACACAGTAACACACACATCCAGTACCTGCATATATATCACTCCTGCCATAGTAGGCCTATTACAGATAGAGAGAAATAATGTCAGTTCCTAACAATGGCTGACTGACCAGGGCACAGAGGAGGTCGACAGCTTCCAGGATGAGCTCCTGATGTCCTATTCTGGTGACACCCAGCTCCTCCAGCTCCTGATGGGTGATGTGCAGCAGCTGCTCTCCTCCCATCTGCTCCCGCTCGAAACTCTTAACGTACTGCTGGAGACAGTCATCCAGACCTGAGGAGAACATAAACAGACACAGGTTAGCCAGTGCTGAAAAGGACACAATGATTCTTGTTTTTTAGTGTTATGGGGAGCTTTCTAGCTTTCCAGAGACACAAAAATGAGTGGGAAATATTGATTATTGACTGAGAGAAATAATTTGAGTTCCTTTCTGTGATATTGTACACTCAGTCCTGGTCCACTTAGATGCAACACAGACTTCAGGCATGAGTGCAGACACCCACACAGAAGCGCACTGCGAATGTGCGGTTTATTCTCCCAAATGGAAACAATAGACAGCCGAGAGCCAGAAATTTCATCAATGCTTTATTTGCAACTCACTAACTGTCACCTACGAAACGCGTCTGTTGGTTTGGCTTTTACAATATCTGATGATGATTGCACACCTACACCGTACTGTAATAAGACTTCCTTTGCTGTCACTGATTAAAGAGTCAAAGCAACGCATTTTAAAAATCTGAATTTCATGCACATTCTGAGTGATTGAAGGTGTGTCCACAATATATACCTAGAAAGATGTGACTAACATATTGAAGTAGGACTTTCCGCTGTTAAGTTGTGGCTGCCTGCCATGCAGAGAGCCAATCAGCTGCACATGGACGTGGTGGGTCCGGGATACTATTGATCAGTAGAGCCTCAGGCTTTGAACCAAACAAAGTCAGCAGAAAGCACACCTCCCCACAGACCTAATGAACAAGCCTGCTCAGAAATGAGCACACACAGAGCAAAAACACATGAGAGGAAGCAAATCCATGCATACACACACACACACACACACACACACATGGAGGCAGAGGGCAATGCAAACAAGTACACTCTGCCTCTTTGTGAACACACACTCCAAACACAATCACACATACAAATACAATTACAACTGCTGTTGTTATTCAGGGTCTCGACGCCTCTGTGGAGGCATGTTGTTAAAGCCGAGTGGAGCTGTGAGGAAAACACTGATGCCCAAGGGAAGCGATGCTGACAGAAAGCAGACAGTGTGGTAGCACCTTAACACAGTCACCACACACACACACACACACACGCACGCACAAACTCAATGAAAAGAATGAGCAAAAGGCATCTTGCTCTTGGCGTGCCATGGGACACAACAGACAAAATATAAGCCTACTGTTGCTCTGAGTGACATGGACAAAACAATCCTGTTACATTCAGCACAGAGGAGCAATTTTAAATCTAGCACATCAGTGGGAGGCTCTGCTCTGTAGCACCACAAGTGCAAATTGTTTAATGGAATACGTTCCCTGTGGACAATCACTCTGATCCCACAGTACAGTCATGTGTTTTGCATATGTTAATACAACATTGTGCCAGACAAGGCTGTTATGAAATCAGGTTTGTACATTGAGGACTGTATGTGAAATCAACCAGCTGCATGTGACAACTTGTTTTCACATGTACACAATAATGGCATTATAATCAGATGATGCTTAGCAGTTGTTAAACATTGAAACTGTCTTTAAAAAAAACTGTTTAAATATTAATGTGAGCTACCAGCAGTGGTGGAATGGAACTACATTTACTCAAGTACTGTACAAATTTGAGGTACTTGTACGTTAATGGAGTGTTTCAAGTTCATGCCACTTTCTGCTTTTCACGACTCCAATTCAGAGGGAAGTAGTACTTTTTACTCCACTACATTGACAGATATAGTTACAAGTTACTTTATAAATTATGATTTTATCTACAGTTTAAAATATATGATGAGATTTTAGAATATATGGTTATAGATGCATCAGTGCAAAAAAGACTTTGAATAACATCCTTTAAATAACATTACAGTATAAAACACAGAAAGCGCAGCATTGAGTACTTTGGACACTAAGTATAATAGTAGCAGTACTAGTACCATACCTGCAACCTCTAGTTGCCTTTTGTCAAAATCACTTTTAACTGTCAACCAGGTCATTCACATGAATCTGGTAAATATGAAGATCTTTTTTTTCAGAATGTTTTTTTCTTAGAATGCAGATGTGTTCAAGTGAATTACGTGAGAATGATTGTCGGTGACATGTTAGAGTTAAACTGTCTAAACACAGTGCGTTTGAGATCAGAGCTGCCACAAAGGAAAAAAAAGGCTCCGATTGGTTGAAAGGCCAGGAAGACAGCCTCTGATTCGTCAGCATCATGAATGGTGAGTGAACACGACAAGAAAATGTGGCTCACAACAGCAATAACTGTTTTAAACACGGAAAGATGGATAAATGTCACAGAAGACATACAGTCATTCATTGTTCATACTCTTGGAGTACAATCGCACCAGAGCCCTCGTTTGAACATCACAACGATTAGCCAAATATGTCTCTTGCAAGTAGCGTTCCAGAGATATTTAATATTCGTAACAATATGTCATGTGCGACATCAAACCCAGAGTTACCTTTTAATAATGTCCATATGTCAGATTTTTGCTCCTCAGTCCTTTTCAAAGCTTTGTTGTGAGACAGATTCACACAAGCAGCTCAGCTGGAAAAGCTCCACCTCAGTGATACAGTTTGCAGTTTATTGTCAGATAACGTTACATTAGACATCACATTTATTTTTCACCTGCGTGATCGAACAGCTGCATGAGGCATTTCACTTCACAGAGTTTACCTGCTCTGGGCAAGCGTTACCATTGAGCCCTCAGGCTTTAATGGTCTCTATGGTTTATCCTCAGGCTAGCAGCAGTATGCAACGTAATATGTGAAATGCATGCAAAACAATTAAAATCAGCTCCACAGTTAACAACAGCAACATTAAGTAGTGATCCAATAATGTAGGCTAAATTTATATTATTCTGATATGATATGGGCCATTCTGTGTAATGAGTACTTGTCAGGTCTTCTTAAAGTATATTTGGGTACTAATACTTTTGTACTTTTACTACAGTAACATTTTCAATTCAGGACTTTTACTCTTAAACAGAGTATTACTACACTGTGTTATTACTACTCAATCAGGCTTGCACATGTGAATTAATGCTCTTTTATTCGGACAGTTAACTTGCAATCATATTTGATGTGTTTTTCATGGAAAAGGCTGTAAAACTCTCTTCAAAATGTTATGTTCTCTCATATCCAGCTTAAATTTCTTATCTTTATTCACATAAACAAAAAAACTGTGATAATTCATTTCAATACAGCTCTTCAGATTGTGTACAAGAATGTTCTTGTTGACTTGAATAAAAATAAGTGCACTGCCACTTTTCAGCATTACGTTGAGATTAGCTGTTTTTCTTTCCTTTCAGTGTAAAATGTTTATTACAGTGGCAAAACAGTCCAGTGTAGTGCAATAAATCCTCACCAGTGTTGGCCGAGATATGCACAATTGGACTGAATTTGCAGATGTTCTTTAGATAGCCAGCAGCTATAGGAGCAGAGAGAACATGGAGGCCGAGCAGAGAGAAAACCCTGCAGCTGATAAACCAGGATTTTTGAATATGTGACTCCTGACCTTCGCTATAAGACAGACATGTGAGGAAAATAAACCGAGATGGCTATTTCTCAAAATGGAAGTCTTGATGGAGAGGCGAGCCTACAATACATCCTTCTCATTTCCACCACCACTCCCTCCCTCTCACACTTCCCCATTTACACCCCCTGCCTCTCCCTCTGAAGCACGGGATCACCTTTTAATAGTCGCCATGTCATACAATGTGGCACGTTACGGCTTATGTCATCATCATGCAAATGATATCTGACTATATTTGCAGAATGATGACAGTATAATATCTTCATTGCACATTTGAGATTCTCTGCAGGTGGAAAAGGTGGATTAACGTCTTCACACTTATTATTCCAGTCCTCACTTCATTCCTCTTCCTAATAGCTGCACCTTTTTTTCCCTTCTCTTTCTTCCCTCTCTCCTCCTACATAAAGTATATAAATTATATAAAAAGGTGATGAATAAAGAATCAAAGAGGTCCAGGCTGACTACCTCTGTTTCCTCTGGGAAAGCACCTTACTATAGCTATGTCCTACTTCTGCAACACACAGATGAATGGGTTGCTGAGTTGACAGCAGTGCATTTTGTGAACGTTCTCTTCGAGGCATGATGGGATCTGTAGTTTCAAATATATGTGAGTCCTTGCAAGCACATACACCGAACTTCACACAGACATTCACACATATACATACATGTTGTGACACACAGCTGCTGGCCAATCAGATGAGTCAGAACACTTCCCCTAGAGGACAAACAGCTGATCTGGGTTCATCTGCTGAGTTCATATGCCAGCTGGAAATAGCACATGGTGCTCGCAAAAACACACACATACACAAACTAACACACAGGGGGGGTCGGGTTTGTCAGTACCGCACCTCGCCAGACAGTTAATGACATCAAAATGATGTAGATATTATTAGTCAAGAACTACAGCGTCAAGCTATCGCGCCTCCCGAGTGCCTTCTCACATCAGGCTGTTTGTGTTCACAGTAACTGCAGGAAATATTCAAGCTGACCTCGTGCTTAAGTAGGCCATGTGGAGCAATACGAGTCACAAAAATCTTGGCCTGCACGCAACTGAAATAAACAAAAAGTAATTTTGCATGAGTAATGTCAGAAACGTCTCTCTGTGTACTCATGTCATGAGCCAGTTTCCCCAGGGAGCTGTACTGACTTGTGAATCAGATATTTTATCATAGCTGAACCACAGATAGTTGTTGAAATGATGCTGTAGAGGCAATACAGAGGGCACTGCTCATGTGAGGCCACACTGTAAATATTATTTTCCTGCCACGATTCAGGAACTTAATATTGAACAGTACTGGCTGAAGCTGGGCACATCTCCTGTGTTTTTACACTGCAAATAGGTCCTCATAACACACATTTGTCAGTTTGTCATTTCAACAGTTTTTTCTTCCACAGTCTTAAGAGTCTATTTTTGTGAATGAAGATTAGTGCGTGCAGCATGACGTCAAATGACAATTGAAGCACTCGTTAAATTTCCGCTGTGACACTTGGATTTGTCAGTCAGCTCAGTGCTTTTTCACTTTTATACGCTCCTCTTTTAAGTTGAATGAAAGCCTGAACAAAAATGTGCTGGGTTTTGATAGCTGGCTTTATTAAAAGGTCTGGTTCCAAAAAACATTTCTTCTCATGCTGTTCGTACTCTGAGTTAAGGGGTCCTCCATGAACACAATTTTGGTTATTACTGTTTTGAGTTTTTTTGAGAGATTTTCTATATTTGTGTTTTGTCGCTCCTCTCTTCACTTACTTTAAGTGTCCAGGATTCATTTGGGAAAACAGTCTGATGCCACTGACTTTTTACATTGATCGCTCTGGTGCGCCTAACTATTTCATTTAGGTCCTCCCAATAACACATTTTAATTAAATTTCTTAACACATTGCAAAAATGTAATTATTTACGTAATTAATTAAACAAAAATGGGTGCAAATACATGTTTTTTTCTTTATTTGAATCAAAACACAAGCAAGAAGAAATGGCGATATCCTGAATTTAAAAAAAAACTAAATTTCAGGTGCACCAGTGCCACCATGAAAATGTTTAGTTGCACTTGACAGATTTTTGTGCAACCAAAGTAGTTGCACCCTGTTTGTTAAAGCCACTCTCAAACATCTCTGATCCTACTGCACTACCACAGTCCAGATAATTAATTAGACAATTAATAATAAAGATGCTTTTATCTTTACTCCAACTTTGATTGCTGTTTATTTGGTCATGAATATTTCATGTTGGAGAGAAGTACTTGAAGATTTGAAGTTTTTTTTTTAGCTCTTACTGTTATTAAATCTTTTCTTTCATCTGTTTTTAAGTAGCATAAAGCAATACACAAAACATTTATCTATAACATGTACAGTAGGTAGGTAGAAAATATTTAAATGCCTTGAAAAAGAGCTTGAATTTTAGTTATATGAATGACAATTTCAACCTTTTTTTCTACTTTTTTGAATAAAGGGTCCACTGTACAATCTGAAAAGGTGATCTTACTTAAAAAAAAATCAGGGAAACTGATTAACCTGAAAATGTGTGCACGTTCTCGAGTGTCTCATCTCCACTAACAGAGAGCATGAGTTTAGAAATTGAGTCAGCCAACATAACATCCAGCTTCCAGCACAACAGCGTTAGGCAAACTTGAATCTATGCTTCAGATTTTAAAAATGCTGTTGAAACACAACCTTAACAAACCTTATGGTCATACAAATATCTTCAGTTAGCAGAACTGGAACATCTCTGTATGAAACACTGGAGAATCCCATGATCCCTGCCATCACTGACTCCCAGTGCGTTCAGGCTTGAGCAAGCATCTCATGTTGACAGCTTCATCCACATTTCATGCAATTCCCTTCAATCTTTTCCTCTTTCCTGGGCAAAATAAACCCCTCCCCTTCAGAAAACACGAGGGTTGCCAGGCAACCGGAGCGAGAGAGGCCTCCGAGCAGAAGTGAGGGATCAGCAGTTGCTGCCCCTCAGGACCCTGCACTGATGCTAGGCTAAGGAGCGCGCACTCACAAACACACACACACTGTAGCCTAAGTATGCGGTCCACACACGGACTGAAAGCTTGTTGAAGGCCACAATAAAAAGACTGCATTTGCAGCTGAATATGGCTCGAACTGAGCAGTTACTTTGCAGCGTGGCCATTAACATCAACTGAAATCAGACTGTCAAAGCCGAGCTTTCCTTTGAGACCATGTTTGCGTCAGAGCGGAGCCCGCGCTAAGAGCGGCGGCAGGCAGCTAAGACTCCCGGCCCGTCGCCTTGCCCCCCATCAGTGAGCTTGCAGCCAGAATAAGTGCTTCGGTGAGTGCGAAGAAAAGACACAACACTCACTAAAAATATTCCTACTGTGAAATATTCATCACATCATGACAGAATATTCTTAAGACCGTTGCATTTTAGCTCCCCGGTATATGAGCTTTCAAGTGCACCGCCACCTCCTCTGTGAAATCCAGCTAGCAGGGAGGTGTCAAGAGGCAATCTGAAGGAACAGGAAGATAGAAAACAGGGTCAACATAGATGCTCCAAAGAGTTCAGAGGCAGAGCTCGACTCTGAGGATCTGCCCGACCTCAGAGAATCTTTAGTGACTGTACAAGTACAATAATGTGTTAACATGAACTTAAGCTTTACATCACAAGCCCTAACTGTCCCTATTCAACCCTATTTGAACTATATGCAGCCATAGTTTGGGAAAAGAAGAAGACACAGAGGAAGACGGGACACACTGTGCTTAATAATGTACTCTTCTTAACACTCTGACATAGGTGGAAATGGTCTTTGTGCCAACTTAAATGCGGTTTATACACAGTAATCACAAAAATGTCTCATCTGTTGGCATTAATGCTAATGGACAAATGGAGCAAATGACTGTGTGTAGGTTAAAAAGCTACTCAAGTAGCAAACTCACATACAATTATCACCCAACTCTGCAGTTTACGTCAGTTCATAGTAACATTTTAGCATTTTTCAGCCCTATGTTTTGGTTTTACAGCTTTGTTGTTTTGGTTCACTCTCACAGCTGTCACCAGTGTTGTACCCAGGCACATCAGGCAGCTGTTTTCCCAAAAAAAGGCACTGATGAACCCATTCTGAATTACCAAAGCACCAAAACAAGAAAATAAATAAAACAAAAATGACACACTAAGTTAGAAATGTGTTGGCTAATATAGTGCAGCATTCAGGTGCTAAAGATGAGCAGATATTTTTCTCAGAGCAACCTGGCACACCGAAGAAAATCATGAGAAAAATGAGTGAGTAGCAAATTCAAAGCAATTCTTCGCATTATTTCTCATCACATTATTGAAATTCACTGGAGAAAACAGACTTATAGAGAGATTTCACATCATTTGTATGAAAGTTTAAATGAGTGGTGGTTGCATGGCACATGCGCTGCATTTACGCTATTCAATTGGCGGCCAGTGACAGATTGTTATGACAAAGAGGTCAAAATAAAGCTCTCCAGACAAGTCCATGCATGGAGAAGGGGGAAAAGATGACGGCAGTCAGAAGCCATCTCAACATCAACATTGAGGATGCTCCTCTACCCTCCAGCACCTCCTAACCAAAACCAACCGCTCCAGCCACAGCTCCTAACATGATACTGCCGCAGCCGTTATGGATTTATCAGTAATCAATGAACGTACAGATGTTTAGTGAGTTGAAAAGTGTAGTCACCACACTCAAGGTTTGACATTGCTGCAACAGTTCTGCTATAATGTCACTGAGGACTTTATTGCAGCACTGAATGAAGACATAAAGTTGCAGATCACCACCACCACCTTATTTCTTGAAATTATCACATGTTGCCAAGCAACAGTAAACCAAACTAGTGCCCTGCTATCGATGCATTGAATAAAACTGATTGCTCTCAATTATGTTTTAATAAAGGGTTAACTGTTGGGGTTGAACTATATATCACTTTTTGCTTCCGTTCTTATTGCACACATTATATCCAACAGGCTCACCTCAACTATTATTTCTGGCTACACTTCTTGTGGAAAACTGATAAAGAGGACTTAATAGGTGACAAAAGCGTCTAACATGAATACCATAATAAATCTATAAAGCTGATAATGTGTCAGTTACGTTGGTCACAGCGTGTTGATGCAGGTTTAAAGGGGTAATATGTGTAAGAATTGGCCACCTGTCAAAATCATACCCAAGACAAATAGAGGGCAGCAAATCACCAGAGTAACCGCTAACTGCTGCTCAATGTAGACATTAGCTAGTTAGCTCAGCTAGCTCAGTCAGCCGTGCAGCTAGCGGCCTGGTGTTTACACTTCTATAACAGGAGATTTGCACTGTAAGCATGCTGACTTAGTTGCTCGGCAACACAATATATAGATGTCATAACGCCAAAACTGTCATTTCTTCACATTATGTTGATCATTTTTTTTTATTTGTGAATGTTTTCAACTAAAATGTCTTACATGTTGCAACTTTAAGCGTGAGCTACTGTTTCCTTTGGCTATTTCATTGGTCAGCGCATCATAACTGAGCTGATAATTTGCATGAAACACTGGTACATGTACACACACTTGACTGCTTTCTTAATGAATTCCCCCTGTTTTTATTGTCATTGCTAGGGTTGTTGTGGTTAATACTGATCACATAATTACCTGCTAAGTGCTGTAACATGCAGTATATATACCGGAGTATAAGAGAGTAGCAAACACCATCACTCTCTTAAACACCAAAACAAATTACTGAAGAGCTGCGATGCCATAAAGCCAATTCAACCAAGTGATTTTTATGATTCTGTTGGTGTGAGCTTAAACAGACAAACTAGCTCTGCAGTAAAAGAGTGCTGACAGCTAAGCTAAAATAAACTCCAGAACTCCAGATAGTCATCCTGGCTACTATAAAAGGATAGAAGCTTTCATTCCAGATCTACTCTGTAATCTTGTTTAATCTTTTAAGTCAGGGTTTCTCTACATTTGCTGGCTTGTAAACCCAGCTGTTAAGCTGTCATGTACATTTGAGTTTTTAACACCATTTTTTGCCAGATCCAGAAATCTCCTTCGCCTCTTTTCTGTATATCTCATGCAATCTCACGGGTGGGGTGCTGACCCCGAGGTTGAGAAACTTCACTTGAAGTTAATATATGTGGTCGTAAAACTGCGGCCCCCGGAACAACAGGTGCAAAACCCAAAACACACACACATACACACACATGCACACAGGCTCCTCTGTCCGACCGCCCGGATAGAGCGGGCGCTTTGATATGATGCCCACTGCATCTCCCATTCTCCGCACCGCTCTGCTATCGCCTCTGTGCTCTCCCCGTTTCTCCGTCATGCCCACCCTTCCCCTTGCACACTCCCTCATTTCCTCCCCCATCTTAGCCTCCTCAGCCTTTCTTTCATTTTGCTTTGCGCCTCCCCATTTCTGATGTCCCTGCTCTCTCTCTCGCTCACCCCCTCTCTGCTCAGGGCCATAAAACAGGAGGGGAAGCTTGTGTGTGTGTGTGTGTGTGTGTGTGTGTGTGTGTGTGCACCTCATTATGTGTCTAAATGTGTGTTAGAGGAATACAGGATGTAGATCGGGCATCTCTGCGTGTTGCTGGTTCCCCATCTTATGACATGTGCTGTGACTCCAACACGATCAGATCTGGTTTCCATGACTACCGATGCCCCACTTAAAGCTGCTGCTCCAGAGTTTGTGTGTCTATGCATGTGTGTCAGTGTGCATACATACGTATATACCATATATTTCAGTGAGCATGTGCATCCCTTTGAGTGCGCGTATCAGTATGCAGCGCACGCATCTCCGCATTTCCTTTGAGTATGAAAGTTGACGACTAGAGGAGTTTCCTCTACGTGTGTGTGTGTGTGTGTGTGTGTGTGAGTGAGTGTGTGCCTCCTCACAATGAGGCACGCTCTTTAATCTTTAATGCAGCTGAAACTACAGCGAGCACACAGTCAGAGCCGGGGGAAGCGTGTTTTCCACCACAGACTTCTTTACCGTGTCAGCAGGAGACTGAATTGGGGGACACAGTATGGAAAGGTAGCAAACATGGCTTGACACCCCAGGATACTGAAACCACCAATAACATCCAGGGGATTCTTTCAACACAGGAGCAACACCACTGCTGCACATTTATATATTAGAATTTCATCTAACTTTGTACGTCTCATGATATCAGTCATTCGCAGTCTCTTGCACTGACCGAAATGTCACATATCGCATTTATTTTTAGATTTTTGGTGCCAATACATCCGCACGCAAAGAGGAAAAGACAGATTAGTGCAGGAAAAGTGAACAGCCTTATTCATTTTCCTGTCACTGTATGCATCAGCAGGCCGCAGATACCGTGCGCCTGAAATCACAGGGTGATCTTATGAGGGATAGACAGCACCGACAGCAGAGAAGAAGAAGAAGAAGAAGTCCATTTTTTCTTTGGTGCTAAAAACATTAAAGCGCAGATCCGTATACGCGTCATACTTTACACATCAATTGCGTCTGCACACACCCCAGCAGATACATACCCTTACGCACACAACATAGAGGAAACTCCTCCGGTGTGGGTGTTCAAATCAAAACAAACGCTGATGAGTCATCTTTCTGTGAGCCTCACCAGTGTTCTGCTGCTGGAGCAGTCCTTCCACAGCTACAGTATAGGCTGCTTGGCCTGGTAGCTAGCTGTGTCAGGTTTTCTCGACAGGATTGCAGAGTATCCCATCTCCCTGTCCCATATTCTCTCATATGGCAGGAGGACACTGTTGAGGAAGAAGTAGCTGCTGTCCACAAAGTAATTGTAATTTTACCCTTTTCTCTGTGCTGGGGAAGGATGACTCCTGAAATGTGCAGTCCTAAATGTGTCCATCTGATTAATGTCACAAAACCTGATACTGTCTTCACAATTTACACTCTCTAAGTCCAAGTTGATGATCTCACAAGGCCAAACTAAATACAAATTTAGCTAAAAACATAATTGACCAAAACCACTCAAGTCCTGATGTTCAAAGGGAATCCTGGTATTTTTAAACTTGGGCCTTATATTTACATTTTGGTGTGTAAATGATTCATACTCACCAAAAGCTCTGGAATCTATCCAGTAGATCGTCTCAGCTGGCAGCTGCCACACAGCTGCCATGGCTGCAATGTTATCCTTTGGGACACCTCCGACCGTCAAAGTTACGTCCATTAAAAGTGCTTGTTTTTGCCACTGACAGGCTGAGGATGTTATTCTCAGTGTCTGACAGCTTTACGGAGAGGTTTCCTACGGAGATAGACCCTTTTATCAAGGGTAAAATCCTTTTTGTAACCAGAAACACACGCTCTGAAATCTCGCTAGGTGTTTCGTCATCTAGATTGTTAAAATCAACTAAATATTCAGCCATGACTTTGGAAATAAATTCTCACTGGCAGTTCCTCTAGGTAGACCCCAAGCTCCTCTCTCCAACTCTGACTCACGTTTTCACCGGCGTCTTCCTGCAACAGCTTACCTCTGCCAAGATTTCTGAGTGAGCCTTCTCCATATGAGTTAGACTTTCTGGTTACAAAACAAATCTTATTATCTAACCAAAAGGTCTATCTCCATAGTAATTGTTTCCATAATGTTGTCAGACACACAGGATAACAGACTCAGCCTGTGAATGGCAAAAACAAGCACTTTTAGCACTTTGGGGTTCTTTGCGGGTCGCAGTTGCCCCGAAGGATTACGTTCAGGATTACATTGCAGCCATTGCAGCTGTGTGGCAGCTGCCAGCTGAGGCGATCTACTGGACTGATTCTAAAACTTTTGGTAAGTATGAATCATTTACACACCAAAACATGTAACTATAGGGCCCAGGATTAAAAATAC
This sequence comes from Pagrus major, assembly GCF_040436345.1. NCBI lineage: Eukaryota > Metazoa > Chordata > Actinopteri > Spariformes > Sparidae > Pagrus > Pagrus major. The sequence continues at coordinate 18,735,402 of NC_133232.1, read as the reverse complement.
CGGAAAAAGTATAAACTTTCAGGTACATATTGCACTTTTAACAGACTTTTTGACAGCAATAGTTACTGGTTACTTCGTAGACTAAACATAAAACAATAAATTATCTTATATCATATATTTTGATGAAGTAGAATGCCAAGACGTACATAAAGTAGCTAAAATTTGCTTAGCATGCAGGTAAAGCTACTTACCCATTTATGTATCAGTAATACTAAACCAATAGGGATTCAGTAAAATATCTGAGTTATACTCTTAACACAAAATATGCAAGTATGTAGTCTTAAATAAAACCATGTCTCGTCAGTGAATCTTCTATATACATTTTTTATAGATTTACAAAATCATAATATAGAATCTTACAAACAAATTGTAATTTGTAACCAGCATATTTTAAATTTAAGGTAAGATTCTTCAAATGAAGTGAGTAAAAAGTGAAAATATACATAAAATACATAAAATTGATGATAATTTGACAGTATGGTGGTTGGGGCAACGGTCAACTACAGGTGAAGCTGTGGACATTTGATACTCTGTCTTTTTTGTTCCCTGTCATCTCTCTACTGTTGCTGTCTAGTAGAGGCATTAAATGCCCCCAAAATAATAATTATAATATTAATAAAATAAGTACACACAATTTAGCTAGTTTGTCTATGTGAAAGAAGGAGGAACTGAGGACAATGATGGTGAATTTGTGCCCCCACCTTCCAAAGAAATAATAATATTAAGAGCAATTTGTCTAAAAAATGTAGGTGAGGACAAACGCCTGCTATCAGCACATTAAGTGTCTTATATCTGTGTAGATTTAAAGTACTTTTCTCTCTTATGGCGAGCAAGAGCAATCACTACGGCGCTTCTTAAGGAGGTCTCAATGTCACTGCTCCCGAAAAATGGCACAAGACTACTCAGATCAGTGTGCGAGAGATGAAGAGCTTCCAGAGAAAGAGGCCACAGCGAAGCCCCTGTAAGCGCAGAGATTAGTAGTAGCCTTTCGCCTTTTACTTTATTCGTAAGAAAATAAGATCTGAGAGTAAGCCTGCCACTGAGGGGTCTATGTTTGAAGCCACACAGGAAGGAGGAGGGGGCTTCACGGGAACGGGGACGACACTGGGAGATGTTGGCGTAGGTCTGTGAAAATGACTCTCCGAGCCCCGGCTCCTCATTTGGAAGAGGCCAGGAGACTCTTTAACAAGGAACATATATGAGGAGGGCAGTAATGACATGAAAAAATTTCCCCTGCAAGACTTTGGTGTGATCGCGCCTTATTTTTGCTGTCTTTTCTTGACTAATGAGAAACCTAAAAGAATGTTTCAGTGTATTAAATTACCTGAATCCTGCAAATAATAGCATGTGTGGCAAAAAAAAGGAAATACCATCATTGTATTTTTTCCAGATTCAGGTTTTAATCATGACACTCATTAACATCTCTCATCACATGTGCTGTCTTTCCACCGTGAGCTTTAAAGGTGCACTATGTAGTTTTGGGGAGTACATTTAATCAGAAGAGAAAAATCTTCATTGACTTTATTTTCAACTAAAGAAACAAACTCTCTTAATTTCCACGACTGAATAAACCGAATAAACACACTGACCTTAAAGGACAACACAATTTAATTCTGTTTATATGTGGCGGACCCTGCCACCTTTCTAGCGTCAAACAGTGATCTGGGGACCTTTTTATTATTATTACCTTATTATTGGTTTACCATGGGTGGAATGCATATTACTGTGACATGCAGGATTTTATTTTAGCACATATTTTTAGGACTGACTGGCTCATAACATAATCTACAGCATCTTTTAAAACATAACTAACACCACTGTTCTGATCTGCTCTGATCACTTCTATCTTCCTTGCTGTCTTACGTTTAGATATCCTCAGAACAAATATGTACTGAAAGTCAGTTTTACTGTGGCATCTAAGAAAAACTGAACCAAAACCAAAATCTTTGCTGGTTTTTCCATGTTGCAAAACTCTCACCACAGAACCACACTTGCCCTGTTACTCAACTTATCTCCAATCACACTTCATCTCAGCCTCTCTTAATGAAAGGTGCAAAGCTTTCCAAGTGAGCGCTCCGCGGATCAGAAAGGTGAAGCCGTGACTCCACTGGCTGCTGCTTCTCCCTGTGACTGAGGGGAGCAATTATAAAACCAGGAACATCATCGTAACCGCTCAACGTAACGCATCCCAAATACTCCCTCGCCGTGTCCCCTGAGGGTCTCGCAACCACCTTGACTTCTAATCTCAGACGTGAGTGCTCTACCATGATCAAAAGTAGTCCTGGAACTCATTTAGGAAGATGGAGTTGTAGGAAAATCATAGATCAGACGATGAAACCGCTCACACAATCGCAAGTGTGTACAGGAACAGGACATTGTGAGTTGGAGTCAGCACACAGTAGCCTGGTGATTAAGTCATTCTCTTAAGTAAGGGATTGCGGACACCCTCCCTCCCCATTTTCCATTGTCTGTCAGTAGGCCTGCCACAGTTTCTCTCACAGGTCTGGAGCTATGGGGTGTGTGAGAGCAGCTCCTACCACACACACACACACACACACACACACACACACACACTCATACACGCATGATTAGTGATTACTCATTCATACTGTCTGTTTGAAGGGGACGTATCTTGCACCGGAGAAGCGAGCAACCCAAAAAAAAAAATATATATATATATATAGAAAAAAAGGGAATGTGATCGGTGCGTTTGCCTTATAAGGCAGAAGGCACTGCGCTGTCCAGGGTGCTGAAACCGACTGTACGGCTGGCACTGAGGGGGGGGTGGGGGGGTGGGGGGGTACACGCAGCTAACTACATTAATCATACACGCACGCGCTCAGGCACGCAGGCACACACGCATAGAGAGGGAGAGAGAGAGAGTGTGGTGATATGAGCTTTAGAGCATGTGGCAGTGAGTGAAAGAGCAGATGACATATCTTCCACATTCATTGATGAAAGCTGCTGTTGCCGCTGATGGAGTCAGCAGCAGCAGCAGCAGCAGCAGCAGAAGCCTATAGGCTCTGGCTGAGGCTCCACTCCCTGCTTCTTGGGGACATCCATTTCACTGCACCGGCTCGAACCGCGTTCACTTCACTGACTTGACTCAGTCTCACACTAGCGGCAGGAATCACACGTCAGCCTGCAGGTTTGGAGCAGGGGAGCGCACATGCATGCACACAGTGTGGCCCTTCCGCTGCTCACTGCTCAGCATCCCCACCACCACCACCACCACCATCAGCATCATCATCATCATCATCATCCTCATCCTCATCACCCTCACTCCAACACAAGCAGCATTTATATCAGCCTGATGCAATGGAGAGATTCCCAAGAAGAATTACCTTTCATCCAGTCCAGCACTTGCTTTGGTGTCCATTTACTTATAGGTTCCATAACCAAAGCCATGGTGTCACAGTCTCTCCGAGGTGAACGGCGCAGGACTCGAAGCAGGAGGCGACATAAAACGACTTGTCAGTCACATCTGGAATGACACGGCGGTGGGGACATCTGAGGGAAAAGAAAGCGTTGTCAGTTTTATTCTCTCCATCAGAGCATGGCCGCCTGCAGAAACGGTGAACGGGATGCGGTGGTGCAATCCACGCGCACACACAGGAGACACGCACACACACGCGCTCGCTCCTCTCTCCCTCCCTCACTCTCTCTCTCTCTCTCTTTCTCTCGTGCCTTCCCGCCAGCAGCCCGCGCGCTGTGAGAAGTGGATTCGGTGGGCGCGAGGGGATGGAGCGACCCCTCCCCTCTCCTCTTTTTCCTCCCGCCCGCCACGCTGCAGCATCACAAGGGCCACCACTCATAATACAGACCAGGGAATGGTGCAACGCACACCATATAGGGAGGATCTCTCTCTGTCTCCCCCCCCTCCCGCCTTACACACATGCACATACATACAGAGAGAGGGCCAGAGAGGGTTTATGCAAACACAACTTAAACAACCCTTTAATGTATTGTATACACAGCTTAAACACCAAAATGAACCTCATGTAAAGTGCAGTTATGAGTGGCACAGAACCTATAGAAATATCATAGAAATCAAACCCTGTTTAACCAAGGTGAAGGAAAGGATTCGTGACATCATAACGAAACATGCTCATTGTCTGCATGTAAGTGTGCGTGTGTCACATCACAAGACAAGCTGAGGCTCATATGTCAGCTGTTTTTTTAAGTTCACAATCTGTGGATGAGGAAATCAGCATCAGTTGTCAGCAGAGCTCAGCTGTGAGGAACAGCGCCCCCTGCTGCGCACCTGGGACACAGGTGACGTCATGGATTACAGCAGCAGCCCCTCCACACACCCCCGCCGTACAAACAAGACCGACTTTATACAGGGAGAGAGATGGAGACGGTACAGCAGGAAGGTAAGACAGACAGACAGACAACGATAAACACAAGAAAAAAGTTCTTGTCATTGAACATGTGCAGTTACACCAACCATCATCACCTTCATCATCCTCACCATCAGAGGCAACACAATTGCTAAGCATAATGTTCTCACTGATATGATAGGATATGTGTATGTGACCACTTTATAATAGGGTATGCAAAAATGTGAGTGGTTTCTGAGGAGTGACTGAGTAATAAAAGACTTGATAGTAAATGAACCGTTAATGAGTAATTCCTGAATAACTGTGATTTGAGGACCATATAGTTGATGATGATGGGTTACAACAGAACAGACTGAGATATACTACATTAATGAATCATTAGGTAATGATTAGTTCATTCATATCTGTGAGTCGGCATACTGAACACTTTCTTCATGAGTTGTTGAGGCTGATAAACTACGAACCAGCTGCTGAGTGGCATGAACGAGTGACGACTCATTAAATACTAATTACTTAATCTTTACTTACTCATTTTGTTTACCTTCAAGTTAAGTGAAACATAATACTGAGTGGTTAAGAAGTACACTCATTAATTACCATTTACTTAATCATTAGTAACTCTTTTTGTATACTTCAACTAAAGTGAAACATAATATGGAGTAGTAATTAAGTACATTAATTACTTAGTATTAACAAGTAGACTTATTAAATACTAATTACTTAATCATTTTCATTACTTACTCTTTTTATGTACCTTCAAGTAAAATCAAACATAATATTAACTAGCAGTAATCAGGAACAACTGATGAAGAAAGCGGTCAGTATGTTGATTCACAGATATTAATGAACTAATCATTACCTAATAATTCATTAATATAGTATCTCCCAGTCTATTCTCTAGTAACTCATCATTATCCACTATATAGTCCTGAAAACACAGTTACTCAGGAATTACACATTAATGATTCATTGACAATCAAGTCGTTCCTGATTCATTCCTTACTCGCTCCTCAGTAACTACTTACAATGTTGTGTACCTTATTGTGAAGTATTACCCAATATCTAAGTGGTGTTCTGGTGTCTTTATACTTGCCTGTGCATTTAAATATGTAAAATGCCACATCTGGATATAACACTAAAGAGAATCAATCTGTGACCCCCTATAAAAAGCCTACGAGTAGGAACAGATCACAAAACACAGTGATTATAGATGAAATGACTTTATTTCTGTTACAGAGAACTGACAAGGCAAGTTTATTTTAAAGTGCAGGATGTTATGTAGCTCTTATGAGAACCTTCAAACAGAGTGGGGTGCTCTGCAAAGTAACAAAACTGACTTGAGAAGTCTTTCAAATATAAATTTGAAACAGCTTGTGGTCGTGACATTCCTGGCAAAGTACCTTTTGTTTGTCCTGGTTCAAAGGAGAGAACATTTATTGTCCCAGTTGCCTATAATGGTTTGGACTGCTGTCTCCAAATTCTTCATGCATGCTCTTAGGCTATTTGTCTTTCTCTCCGCCTCCCTTCCTAATACATTTTGTTAGCCATAATGCAGTAAAAATGCCATTAAGCTATTAGACTTTAATAAGACAGTACCTAAGTCAGTCTTAATTACTTGAGGTGCACTATAGCCTACTTTATGTTTTAACAATTTTCACTTGTGAAGCACTTTCTGACCTCACTCTGTAAAATGTATTTAATAGATTTTACTTACTTATTGACTTTGAGATGTTCAGAGTTATTTTTAATAATGTAACTAGAACATCTGCAAAAGTCTTTGTCTTCCTAATTTGATTAGATAAAAAGTCATAAAAATGTAATTAAATCTATTTTATGTGCATGACCATATAAATACAGTATATAAGAAAGTTATACAAGGTTTACAAAGTATAATACATATCTGAATATACAATAATTAAAAAGAAATGCTGATTTTAACATTTATCAAACTTGTGAAAAAGGAAAAGCATCAATCATATTGAGCCTTTTAACTGTCAACATCAAGTCTAATAATTGATCAAAAGTGAAAGATACAAACTAATACAACATACATACAACTACATGTTCTGTAATAACACAGTGTGGTCTGCAGTGAAACTGTCCATTTAAACATTTCCTGTTGGCAACATTCCCATCATCTTTTGTATATGCCAGCACAGTGTCAGTGGCAACCTATAAACACTTCAAAGGATACTTTGACATATTCAGGTGATGAGGAAACAATCCATTTTTCCCCAGGCCAAGTTTCTGCTGCTGTCATGTGAATGACCTCCTCCTCCAGCAGCCCACTGAACAAAGTCAATGGTGGGCGGGACCACGGTGCTCAGTTTTCAGCCCTTTCCGAATGTCACAGCGATGATCTCGAGCTCCCATTGGCTCCTGTCTGCAAACACGTCACAATCATGATTAGAATTGATGATCGGACGTTCTGATTTCATTGTCTAGCAAAGGGGACTGGTGAAGAAATCTGCTGAATTTGAACGTTCGTCTGATTTTGACATCAGAAATGGTAAGTAGGAAAGTGGTTTTACTTTTCGCCTCAGGGGAACCCGAGCCGTTTCTGTTCGTTTCCGCCGGGAGCCCGGGTCAGCGCGAATGACCATGCCAGGGTCGGGAAATCACAGATTTGAAGGAAAAGTTTAGCTGCAGCTACCCACTGGGAGAGCTATGCTAATGCTAGCTAACGCTGGCTGGCTCAGATATGGCCGCTCGGGCCTGCAAGCTAACGTAGGCTGTCTGTCTGGCCATTGTGGGGATGCGGAGCTGCTTACCCGGTTTGTTTACTGCCTGGCTCGCGGTCGTAAAGTTATGGCAGGAGCTTCCTGTGTTGTACATTGTGTGTGAGAGTCTCCGGGCTGCTGCTCTGGCGGCGTACTAATCTGACGTGCCCACAATTTGTTCGCTAATTCTCTCCGTAATGTTTCCATATTTGACTGTAGCCATGCGCAGTCAGCCTGCCAAAATAAACCTGCTGGATGCTTATTGGTCGCACAACATTCCCGTATGTGACATTTTCTGTTTTTATTAAAAACCTCCAGCAGCAGTAACAACAAATGTGTTTTAAACCACACTTCTCCAGCTCTCCGAGGGTCCATGTGTTTTTACTTTGACCGTGCTGCTTGATGCTCTTTCCTGTCTCCTCGGTCTCTCTGTGTTCCAGTCATAATGTAGATTTGCTGTGAATATGTCATATATTTGACATTCATAACACTGGTCCTAATTCACTATTATTTTGTATTTGTGTGGCACATTAAAAAGCCATGTCTAAAAACATAAAGTTAAACTTACATTGTAGCGGTTTCCTTGTTGTTTGTACGTGCATCTATTGAATTGAAGGTGTGTTAAAACTGAATTATGTTCATTAATTAGCTTCAATAACTAGTTATCACCTGGAGCTGGATTTTTTTTTACCTGACCTTGCTTATATAAGATCATGTTTGTAAAGTCAGATACTATGTAGTAAGCTATAAGGCTGTAATAAGACAGTCCCTTAGTCAGTCTGTAATAGGGTGTATGGTAGTGATTTGAATGCTGAGATAAAAGATAATCTAATTCAAATTAATTTGTTGTATTTGCATGACCGGAGTGAAATGCAAAATTGCCCAAAGCAGGTTATACAACGTTTACAATGTAAGCATAATATATATCTGAATGTAAACCAAATCTTTTTTATAAAAAAAAGGGCTAATTTAGAAATCTAAACACCAATGTTATCGTCAAGACCAACTAAAAAGTGACCAAGTCATGACCAAGACCAGAATGTACCGAGACCGAGTCAAGATCAAGACCAGTGCGAGTCCCACAATGCATGATACACAATAAAATATGGAACATGCAAACCGTAAGCGCTCCACAAAAGACAAATGAAATTTCCTCTTCATTCACCTCTTCTATTACCACAAATATACATTATGTGTCTTTTTGATAAAATAATCAAAAAGCATTGCAGAGGTGAACTTTATGTGTAGGAATTTTACCAAATGCAAAGGAGCCAAAATCAACTTCACGATTTATATTCAAAATTCCTTTTCCATGTTCTACAATCGGCCTAACACAATCCTTTTTTTGCTTCAGCGTCAATTTGTGTGACTCATAAATTCCCATATAAACCATCATAAAGAACAGTATGTATAATCAATTATTATTATACAGTGATATCCCTGCAGTTGTGATCTTGACTAGTCTTGGAATAAGCAGTAAGTTATTTTTTAAGACAAGCACCTTTTGTGCACTGACCTAAAATTTCTGAGGAAAATTAACCAAAGCACTTCAGATCTAACTTATGAAATGATACTTGTATAATTGTAACTTCAGGGTTAAAACATGGACACACATTTAAATGGTTTTCAGCTGATAAACAGAACAATGTCTTGCAAGGGATGGCACATTAGCTTGATTGATAGTGTTATTGATGTTGCACAGTGGCTTGTCATAGCTTATTATACTGTGACTGACAGTGTGGTGTAATTTTACAGCTCACAGCGCTTGATGTAATTTTTTTCAAAATGTTGTAACGTGTTATATGACAAAGTGTTGACTGGCTGTCTACAATATGATGAAACTGATTGTTGCATTCTCAATCTTGCTCCAGAGAAGATTGCTAGTCTTCTGTTATTTTTAGAACAGAATTGAGCTCATAATGACGTGGATTGAGCTTTTTATTTACACTCTTGGGCATCACGTTGTCTGCTTTGCTTTCTCCTCAGCCACATTTTCCAGCAGTGGGCCAGGTACACTGAGACAGGATGAGCGCAATGAGAGTTGTGCCACACTAGAAAGACGGAGGTTTTGCTGTGATCTGCATGGCAGCCCCGTTCCCCTCCAGCAGCAGAATGGATGCATGGCCACAAAGGCGTGGCCTGCAGGCTGTGAGTAGATCAAGAATTGTATTCCCATATGAGTTGTAAAGAAATGACATAGGTTAAGTTCTGACTAAAACAAAATAGAAGTTTTGCTCCTGCAGTTGTAATTATTATTATTTTTATTAGTTAAACGGGCTCTGTGGAACTTTGGTGTTAGTTTATGTTAGCGGGCTCCATTTCTAAATTAACTAAGTTACTTTTGGCCTCATTTTTTACGTCGCGTTACAATCCACTCAAATAGGGCCAATATGAAAGTTACTAATACATGTACATTTCTACAAATTGCTACATAAAGTTCCTTTAATGCATTTGCAAAATGAATGTTTAACACGAAAAAATATTATTGTTTCTCAAATTTAACTGGCTACAAAAAAACATTTAATTACTGCATAATCCAAAGAAAGGACATCGCACCTTTGACCTCATCATATGCAATTATCTGTCAGCTAGCTCTGATTAGTAGTGAATTCTTATGTAATACAATGTTTTGGGGGTTTGTTGGTCTCTCAGATGAACCTGCGGTCAGTCTTTACAGCTGAACAGCAGAGGATCCTGGAGCGATACTACGACAATGGGATGACCAATCAGAGCAAGGCTTGCTTCCAGCTGATATTGCAATGTGCTCAGGAGGCCAAATTGGACTTCAGCGTGGTCCGGGTAAAATACACAAGTCATGAATTATTATTCTCACTTTGCAAAATTAGTCCCTCTAGTGTTTTGCAGAATGTTTATTTAAGTGTTGTCACTGAGCCGATTGCTCTTTTTACTCTGCAGACATGGGTTGGCAACAAAAGGCGTAAGCTCGCCTCCAAGATAGAGCAGAATGGAGGCGTGTCTCATTCCTTGTCCAGTCACGGACTCGCTGGGGGACTACTTTCCAATCACACATTAGCCGGAGGATCTCTGTCCAATCATAGCCTAGCAGCTGGGGCGCTGCTTCCTGCTGAAATAGCTGCGGCGCGGACCATCCAGAACCGTGTGCATCTTCTCCCTCCATCCTCGTCCTTCCCTTCTTTCTCCTCGACATCCTCCTCTCCTTCTTCATCTTCTCCCCTCAGCAGTGGAAGCAGCAGCAACAACAACAACAACAACAATGACGTCATACTGACCGGGATCTACTCTATCAACTCCGTCCCTCGCTCCCGGCCGAGACCCACAGCCCCTCCGTCTCAATCAGACTCTGAGCTTTCTGCACACACATCTTCATCTCTGATCAACCAGGCCCTGCAGAGCAGGAGCACCTCCACCTCCACCTCCTCATCCCTCCACTCCAAGCTAGTCTCGCTCTCTCAAAACCTCCCATCCCTCACTTCAGCCTCAGGGCCTTTAGTCTACACTGCAGTCAGGAAGGGAACTTCATCCCTTGGGGAGGCGGGGGTAAGTGCAGGAGCAGGTGTAGTACCTCACAGCTGGACTAGGCAGTATGGCACAGCGCAAACTCGCCCTTGGTCCTCTTCCTCCCAGTCTCAGACTCAGCTTCAGCCCAGACCTCACTCCAACCCCCAACCTCAACCACCCGCTCCTCAGAAGACTCGGGTGTCCCTCCCAGTACAAAACTCTGGTCCCTCCTCTGAACAGACACCTCGTATCCAGCAGGTCTTCACCCTGTCAGAGAGAGGCGAGGGGGACAGACTTAGGCAGAGTCATGTGTCTATCCGGAAAAGCCAGGAGAGTCACAGGCCAGCGCCCCATCCGCCACTGGACACCAGTCACAACTTCTCCATCGCCATGGAAACTGGTGATGAAGAAGATGAGTGGCAAAGGGAAGAGGAGCTGGCAAGTATGGCCGCTCGGACACACATCCACAGGGAGCAGACGTCAGCCAGCCCGACCGGGGCTGAGGTGTCCGTGGTGAGAGGAAGCCACACACCTCCTATGACGAGCTCCAGACCCGCACTGCTTCACAGCAACACAACCCTTCAGGGCAGCTACTCCCTCACAGCACAGACCTCATTTACAGGGGAATCCAGCTCACAGGTAGGAAAGGGTCTACTGTGGTTACAGCTTTCCTTGAAAGTGAGTTAAACGACTTAACATGACTGTGTCTCTTTGTGTGCAGACTTCAGTCAGTGTGTCTGCAGCCCCCTGGGTCATCAGCAACTCCAGAAAGAGAACAGTTAGTACTTTTTTTTTGTCACTTTAAATGCAAGACTTATATATAATATATATATAACACAGAAAACTAAGATGGTATGAGATGGATTTTTTTCAGCCGATACCGATACCCGATAATTTTCTGCTTCTTGTGCCAGTTACCAATAAGATAACGAATAATTTCACATTTTTGTTCTTTACATAGCAGTTCCTAACCTCTTGTTTATGCACACCTGAGGATAAAAAAGGCTAAGATATAGATGAGTTAATATTCATGATTTAATCTCGTATAATTTTTTGCTCTTCTCTGAACCCTTGCGGAATGTGTATTGCACATTGCAATCATGTTAACTTCCTCTGAAACTGTAAAAAAAAACATCTACACGGGCGATGACATTGTGCTCACTGGAGCTGGCATGGACTCTACAAGCCTATAATTCTGTGACATCACATGAAGTTTTGCCTCCATGAACACTTGGGTGCATGCTGTCATTAAAGCAAAAGAGGGTCATACTAAATAGTAAGATATTCTGAAACTCTGAAACATTTTTCAAAAATTCAGCTGACCAGTCAAACTGTTAAGCTTGTATCATCATTAATCACTAGAACAAAAACATAAAAAAATATCCGGTTTACTATAATTATTGTACATTTATGTTGTCTGGTACAATGTAAAGCTAGAGTCTGCTTAGTATCTGTGTGAATGTTCTGTAGTTAAACAAGGGTTTGTGTTCGCAGCTGCAGGATCGGACCCAGTTCAGTGACGGGGATCTCATCCAGCTGAAGCGCTACTGGGACCGAGGCATGACCAGCCTGGGCTCAGTCTGCAGGGAAAAGATCACCGCTGCAGCGAACCAACTCAATGTAGACACTGAAATAGTCAAGGTAACCAAATCCACAGGGTTCAAATAATGCAGATAAATCTAGAAAATGATGGGTTTTATTGAATTTGATTTGAATTTCTGCAGTGTCATTGAAACTAGCAAAATGTTTTGTAGACTAAGAAAGTTTGGAGCCTTATTCACATATTCTGGCCACTTGTCTATGACATTTAGGGAGAACAAGATTATTTGACTTGTCTGAACTTTAGTGAGCGAACAAGAAAACAGGGAAGAGTAACTTTTCTAGGTCATGGAAGTTTTCTAACTTACTGACTCAAAGTTGTGTAAAAGTCATGCAGTTATATATCAGGGCCACAGCAGGAATGCTGATGGACTAAATATAGTCGCTCAGTCCTGACACACACATGACCCACGGCCATCTCACTTACTGGGATATTTATTGCATGGAAGAAAAATCTTTGTAGAGAAACAGTATGCTGCTATAGGATCACCTTCAAATAATTTCAATAATTAAACAACTACTTAAAACCAAGGCTTAATGTGATACATGTATTCTGATTGGTGATTATATAATGATATTTCACTAATTAGTTTTCCTGACTTAACCCTCACATCTACCACATTGGACACTTTATTTATTATTTATTAATTGATATACTTGAATTTTAGTTACGCATGTTAGCATTTTGTCTACTGTGTTCTCTAATCGGCAGACATGGATCAGCAACAGACGGAGGAAGTATCGTCTGATGGGTATTGAAATCCCTCCACCTAAAGGCGGGCCTGCTGTGTTCACCACCTCATCCCCAGGAAACGAGTCCCCAGTGGGCCTCAGCCCTGACGAGGAGCGGCTTAGGACGCCCGAACTCGGAGACGACTTGAACGACGGGGGGTCTGTCTGCCTGTCTGAAGGTTAGGCCACTAGTAGTATTACACACACCAACACTTACTGCTGCGTAAACTGTGTGTCTCAACATTCATGCAATGTTCTGGCTCCTAGATGGCACCATCGACTCACAACATAGAGACGGAGAGGATGGAATAGATGTGCCCACTGCTGCTCCACTGGCCAATAATGTGGTACTTGATTATTATTATTTCTCGGATATTACAGTACAGCCTCATTAAATCCATCCACGTAGGAATTGGCACTGGTGGAGCTCATTCATTCTACTTCAGCATGTAAGATCATATTAGTTTGTAGCAACAGAACAACACCAGCTGTACCTTTTTTTTCACCATTGCACGTTATTTGTAAAGTGATGTTTAATAGGCCTTTTTTTAAAGAAGTAAGAAAAGCACAGGTGATGATAATAAAATCAATGATGGCTGAATTGCATTTTACTGCTTCAGTTTCAGGATTGTGGTATTGTTCAAACTGGCTCACTTTCACATCTATCAGTTAATTTGACAGGGACAATACGTGTAGGCATTGTTACATCTTATTAAAATGCAACCAGTGCAATGCATTAAGACTTCTAGCTATGGCTAATTTGCAGTCTTGGCCTGGTTAGGCTTTCAAAGAATAAAACATGATACAAGACTCTAAAATAGACATAAAGGCTAATAATAAAACAGACATCGAGAAGCAGCCATTACAGACAGTGATTGTAACTTAGACCAACAGTTAAGAACAATGACTGAAAATTATGACTAAGATCAAAAAGAAAAGAGAGAAAAAAGGTAGAAATATGTATGCTATATAAAACATGTAACAGATATGACTTTGTTGAAGCCATAATTTGACTTAATACTGACAGCTTTGAGATCAATTAATGTTTTTATTTCTGATAGTAGGGTTTTCCAAATCTGTGGGCCTTTAACTGAAAAACAAATTAAAGTGTGATTATCTGTTCCCCATTGATTGATGAATATTTGGACCTCACAAAAGGATTGTGTTCATTTTAATCATTATTCTGCAGCCCAGATTAAGGCAATAATAGGCTACATTCTGCAAGTGTAATCATGTGTTTTGAATCTGATATAACATCACTGATAGACTTTACATATTTTTCCTGTCCAGTCCGATACATGTTTTTACTTTTGAAATGTTTCTATATTATGTCTGACATCATTATCTCTTTACAATAATTTGTTACTGTGCGTGATGCATTATCACACCATGTTTCATGATAAATATGAGCTAATTTAAACTTTACAGCACTATTGTACTACAGTCAACAGTATAGTTTGTTTGTTCAATAGTAACTGCAATACAAAGTCCTTTACATAATACAGTTAATTACAAAAATAGAACATAATGAGTAATATCCAGAGGAGATATTAGTCACCAGAAGAATTTTAATTATTTTTTCCGTCTCTTTTTATAAAGTCATGATCTAATCTCCTTTTTTAACAGAAGATTGAAGTAATTGATGAGGACAGGGACGAAGATGATGATGATTATGATGGTGAACTAGTGGCTTCAGACCTCGATCAAATGCAGGGCCTGCTGGAATTCAAGGTGAAGACACGCACAAGACTATGACACACTGATCAATCCACAATTACAGTCCTGTCTTTAAACTGAATTGTTCATGCTAATCCGTCGAGTGCGAAGAATTAGAATAAGTGCCGCTCTGAATGAACCTTTTGCCCTTTTGAATTCTTCTGTTTCAGCATGAGGAAGTGCAGTTCTTAGAGATTGAGCTAGAGAACCAAAAACAAAAATACCTGGAGCTTGCGAGCTTCACGAAGAGCCTGCTCAGCGCTGTGAGGAACAATGACCTGGAGAGACAACAGGTACATTCTCAGTCATTTTTACACACTGACCAGATCCACCACAGTTTATAGAAACATCTAACCGGAAGTCTGCTCTTTGCTTCAGGAACTCATGGCTAGTCTACCTCATCCCTCAGACCAGGACTGGGACACGACTTTGGAGGAAAGAAACCAGTCTGCTGCCTTGTCAGCAGACGTGTCCTCCAACCACGACGACTCCCCGGCAGCCAGCACGAGCAGCGTCGAGCTCCCGCCTGCCCCAGCATACGAAGACATCCCGTTGGTCACCATAAACGAAGACGATACAACTGAAGTTACTGAGCCCTCTGCATCAGAGGAGCAACTGCAGGAAGCAGAACAAAATTGACTATCTCATGTACATCAGCTCATATAGACTCATACAGACATTTCCATACTCCACACAGAAGCTGGTTTCACACAAGAACGGACTATATGGTCTTGCATTTACACAAACACTCATGCTCCACGCCTAGTGCCTGTGGATTTATGCTTTCACTATGACTGTTGGGCTGAATATTGCCTTTTTTACTGCATATCATTCGCCTTGTTCTGGACCAGTCCAGAGAGAACAATAAACGACCTCTAACTTAACTGTGTGACTGTGTTTTAGTTGGAAAAGTTCGAGTTTTCTCATGTTGGTGAGAAAGTCATATTGAGACATATTGGTTTAGAGTAAAGGTAGAAAAATGACAGAGATAGTTTAAGAACTGAAGGGTAAAGAGAATCAAGTTCACATGCAGTGCTGTAGACAAAAACAATATTTTCTGTCATCAGATGACTCAAACTAAGGGACCGCCATCAAATTTGTCCAGATTCTAATCATAAAACTTGATTAAAGGTAAAATTTGTATGCATTTCAGTTAAAAACATTTTTTAAAAATCATCAATATTATCAACAGAACATAAAGAAAAAACAGTTGTGACGTCTGTGTGTTGTGTCGCAGAGATATCGACTGAAGTTAGCATGCCAACCAGTTGGCCCCGGCCCATCATCATATCCTTTGCTAATGATGTAAAGATGGATGTAACAATTAAAATCTGGATACAGCGTCAGAGGACGTGCCCCGATTACTCCTATGACAGCTGCTCAGTGGCGCATGAAGATGAAACAGCCTGACTTCTTGGGTATAAAATTAACCAGATTTTCTGAGTCGTGAGGCCCGTAGATCATGAGCACTAGAGACTTCTGACGACCGAGCTGACAAACTTCCTGTTTAGCGCCCGGCTAACTTGAATGAGGATAAAATAATTTAATCATGCGGTTCTTCTAGACTTTCCAAATGTTATTGGGCCGAATGGCTCAAATTATGACAGTGAAACGAGTCATGACTCAGGGCTTGTGACGCTCAAAAAAATGTATCCACCGTTTTACAGACGCTTTTTTCACAATGTAAGCTTATGGGAAAAAGTATTTTTGGGCCGCAGGGCATCACGTGATGCTAAAGTTACATGGTTTGGTCACTACGACAAGTGGCTTCAAACCCTGAGCCACTTCCTGGGGGCTTGGCGTAAACACCCAGTCCAGACCGCTAGCTGCACAGCTAACCGAGCTAACGGCAGCTTAAGTTAGCAGGCGTTAGTGGATACTCGGGTGAGATGCTGCCCCCTGTTTGTTTTGGGTATGAATTTGAAAAGTGGCCAATTCTTACATATTGCACCTTTAATATATATATTTAGTATATTATTGTATATGTAACACCAATGAAGGTGACTGGGCTTGTTTTCATTCGGCAGGTGAAAGTTTTACATTTAAACTTGACTTGAACTTAGAGATTATGTCTACTGTGACCTTTGTGATTAAGATCTTAAGTCAAAGTTGTGTCTATGCGTTAAACAAATGGAGGGGAGTAGTTTCCTCAGCACACAAAGACTTTGTGCCTGTGGGTGGGAGAGAGACAGGGCTGCAGAGAAAGAGCTTTAAGCCTCTTATTTCCACTTGGACTGGGGAAAGACAGGCTTACGAAACACTGGCTTTAAAACATTCAACTGACACTCTTAAGATCAGAGGCTTAGACTCACGGCTCACCGGGAGAGGTGTTTGTCTTCCTCCCTAATGTTATCCCGCTGGGTCACCCATAATTTAAAGTCCTTGTCCGCCACAATGGCAGTGACTATTTCAGTCGCAAGCGAGCGGTCCATCACCCGGATGCATGTATGTCACACGCAGCGTGTCATGCAGCATCAAGTCCCCCCTCCACACGCCACCACGTCCGCTCTCCCTCCTCTCTATCTCGAGATCCGCTGCTTTGGTTTGGACGGGGGGAAATCCTTAACTGAATTGCGTCATAAATACGTCAATAAACTCTCATTCACTGACGATCAGGTACCACGATAGCCGCCATATTCGCATCCATGGCAGGGTAGCGGTGCTCTCGGCGAGTGTATGGTCCAGTCATCAACATCAACTATTCCCCGCACCGACCCCCAGATCCCGTCCCGATAGCTGTCCACAGCCTCGCAGCTTGCATCTGATCGTCAAAGCAGAAACAGCCGGACTTCCACGGAGGGGAAGACATGCAACGTGGAGCGGGGGTCTAGGTAGACTACGATGCCTTAGACTGAGAGAGGAATCCTGGCACAAGATGGAGGTAAACAGCGTTAGTAGTGAGGTGAGTTGATAAACGCGTGCCCTGTGTGTTAATTTGCTTTAGGCTGTTTTCGGTTTGTGCTGTCCCGTTAAGTTAGCTTGCCCCGCGAGGCTGGCTACGGCTTAAATTCGCGTCACGACCTGCAGCGCACCGTGATGCATGCTAACACGCTAGCTAGTGCTAACAGCTGGTGAGATGTTTATTTTTGTTGCACTGTCCGGGTTTGTTTGTTTGGTAGCCGCACCGCCGGGCTCTCACCGCCGCTCGTTATCTCGCACAGAGGACGGGCTCTTTGCCCCGTGACGCAGGAGCTCCGTTTAGCTTTTGTTGTTATTTACACTTGTCAAGAGGAGTTTGCTTCATAGCTAGCTTAGCCAATGTAGCATTAGCATTCGGTTAGCGTGCTAGCTGACAGCTTGCAAGCTTGAAACTTGGGAGACAAGTTTTGACTCAGCCTCTGTGTTCTAGTGAATGGAAGAGCAGGTAAAGTGTTTTTATGTATCTATAGTAGGGCTATAACAAGTTTCGGCATCGTTAAATTGATTTAAAGTTTAGCAATAGGTGTTTTAAATGTGGTCAGAGACGTCTTCACAGCTGAGGGCTGGCTTGTCAGCAGCTCGAGTGAAGTAGAGATGCTGTTATTAGCTGTAACTCTCGGTTTGTTAGCTACGTAATAACTCATAATTTCATTAAGACGTTTATCCAGACAGGTGGGAGTGTGTTAACTGCTAGCAAAGTGAAGTTTTTAATCAAGAATTATCGCTACTTTTTGTTTCCTCCAGGCTCATAACACCTGGGAGCTCCTATAGAATCCAAACCCTTGTATTGATAATAATAACGAGGCTAACTTGTCATCTTCAGACCTTTTACTTAAATAAGTGATATCTTTATAGAGACTTCTTGAAATGCTGTTAACTGTGGAAAGGTTCAGTTTTCTTCAGCATGGGCCCCCATGACGAGATATGTTTGCATTTGCAGCTAAGCCAACCTGACATCCTGAACCTCTTCATCTCTGGGATTCTTCACAGTCTTTCGCACCCACAGTACAAACTGTCTGTCTGACTGCTGGGACTGTGTTAAAGCCAGCAGAGAGCTATTGCAACATGCACTTCTGACCCAGTCTGATCTGGAGTCCTCTCTCCTCCTGTGATCACTCCTGGACACGGCACTCTTAATCCTTTTGTCGCTGAAGGATGTCGGTGTATGTAGGTGGCATGGAAATATTGTACAACGAACTGTAACGCTCCAAATATCAAAAGTCTTGCTACAGACAAGCACTTTAATCTGCTGCTCCTTTAAAAGCTGCCAAGATAACAGATGCGCAGACGTAAACATTAAGCTTAGCCACTTAAACTGGCCAAGTGGTGATGCTGCTTGTGTGTTCCACTTTGTATTGCTTTTGACTTTAAAGATGATCCTAACTCAAAGTGTTTTACAGCGTCAGTTATTAGGACATGATACTATCATCATGTATGGCTGTTGGAGATGGCATTCGAATGGCTGAAAAAGGCTCGACCGGTTTTGCGAAGAAGTGTAGGCTGCACTCTGTTACAAGCCTCGATGAGCCACAGCAAAGGTGGGAGTGAAAATGTATGTGTGAATTATGACAGAAGCACTGCCCTGGCTTTGGCTAGCCTGGATGTTACACTTGAGAGATGCACCGAGGCTTACATTCTGACATTTATCAGCGTGGTATCTTGCTTTGAAGTGTATTTCTTGACTGATCTGAATGTCTGTGTTGTTAATGTTAGCCTATAGAGCTGAGATATAGGAGAGTGGTTTGCTGGCCTCTGTTCTGAGGATGTACGTGAGTGTATGTTGGTGGCTCCACCCACTGAGTGGGCTTGCGTAGCGCTATGACTCATCCCCCCTCTTCAGAGGCTTGATGGAATTCAACACACAAACACGCTGGGCTGAATACATCATGCAGGCTGAGCTTCAGCACAGAACTGAAATATGCAGACCTGGTTAATGTCATGAGCGGTCAGTTTATTGTTTGATTTATTAGCTGAGATCTGACATTGCTCTGCTCACAATATGACTGTTTAAAAAAATAAAAGAGAGGCATAAAGGAGGCTCTTCAATGTACCTCTGAGTAGAACAAAGCATGTCTCTCTGTGGTGTTTAGAAAAAACAGCATCTTGCCACCACCATCATCCCGAAGCCCTGACCGAGCTGGACCCTAGTTTGTCCTCAAGAGGCCGAATGCTGACTGCAGCCCCAGCAAACATCAGCCTCTCAGAGCCAGTCAGACATGTTGTTTTTGCTCTGGCTGGGGATTAAGCTAGAATGCTAATAATGAGGGGCTTTATAGGGACAGGATGAGAGCTGGACAGCTGGATGGGCTGAGAGTATGGACTCCATACTGTTTGACAACAAATAGAGCGACGGTTCGAAAAGTAAAAGCGCACTGTTATTGCATGTGACTCATTGATTTCATCTGTTGAATCTTCCATCATACACGTGGGCGTGCGGCAGCTGCAGTCATAGTCCTGCTCCTCAGCTAAAAAACAAGGGCGAACGAGCTTTGTCAAAGTGTTTACTGTTCCATACTCCTCTGATGAAACTTGTTGGTTTGGCTGCAGGTCAATGGGCATCAGATCATGGACGAGCCCATGGAGGAGGGAGAGTCTTTCTCGCACTGTGTAAGTAATGATGGGGTTGAGGTCGTGGAGCCTATGTGTGTGTTTGTGCGTGTAGGATGACATACCTGTTGTCTCATACTGATACTGCTTGTGTAGGATGAAGGGACATATAAGGAGATTCCTATCACTCACCATGTGAAAGAGGGCTGCGAGAAAGCTGATCCATCTCAGTTTGAACTGCTCAAAGTCCTCGGCCAGGGCTCTTTTGGCAAGGTGAGGAAACAGAGCGGACCAATCGAATGTTTCCAACAGTGCGATCATCGTGGGCGTTTGTTTCTAAAAATTTCTCCTGTTCTTTCAGGTATTTCTTGTCCGAAAGATCCTGGGTCCAGATGCTGGTCAGTTATATGCAATGAAAGTTCTAAAAAAGGCATCTTTGAAAGGTAACGCCGTTTAGATTTTGATTTGCATCTACACAAAACACAGCACAGTGCAAACTGTGCAAATAGCCGGTATGTTCTGTCCTTAGTGTTGAATTTCTCTCTCTCACTGTCCCTTCCTGTTTGGTCTCTCCAGTCAGGGACAGAGTTCGCACTAAGATGGAAAGAGACATTTTAGTGGAAGTAAATCATCCCTTCATTGTGAAATTGCACTACGGTAAGACAAACATTCTTATTTGCTTAGTATACAGGCGATTTATATATAATCTTACAGATTACGTCCCAGTTCAGGTGGAATTAAGGATAAGCTTCTTATGTGCTTGTCCATGTTCATCATAACATTGTAAACGTAATTTATCAGAATGTTTTGAGTGTTATTACACATTTATTGATTATTAATCAGGCCCAATTGGTCAGGGTTATTATTAGAGTTATTACAGTTTTTAACACACAAAAAACATTGATTAAAGGAGCCCTATTGTGATTTTTTCTTTTTCTTTTCCTTCAGTGTTTTTTATACTGTAGGTTGTTGTGCATCTAAAAGGTCAGCCCAGAAAAACACTCCTCCTGAAAAACTTTGTCGGTATTCCCGCGTTTAATTCCGTGACTTCTTGACATCACACTACATCACCGTGTCACACATTTTCTTAATTTATGCCTGTATTCACAGTCGAAGGGAAGCTAACTGGAAGCTGAAAACACAACAAAACCCAACCGTAGACACAGTGCCTTGCCTTGCCTTGCGGTGCTGGCTCAGGCGCGTGTGTGAGCTGACCTGTCAGAGCAGACTGGTTATTTGGGAGGGGGGCCTTTGATTGACAGGAGCTAAAACAGAGCGACTCAGACAGACGGGGAAGACAGTGCTGCTATATGAGAAAATTGCGGGGGTTTTTTGAGCATTAAGGCATGTAAACCTGTTCTAGTAGTAACCCAAAATAAAATTATGAACTTGAAGCTGAAGTTGAACCTGAGCTTAATATGTCTCCTTTAAAATCAAGGGAACAATCTAATATCTATTTTAACTCGGATATATAAATATCATCATCTTGAATGTTAGCAAGTTGCTATTTTAAGTGTTGGCATGTGTCACTTGGAGATGAAATTCAGGGCCAACTGATGTTCAATGAAAGGCTGAAGGACTTAGCTGTCCTTCAGCCTTTCACTGAACTCTTCAAAAGAGCACATTTCTTTTCAAAAAATTTATAAAGCAGCCATTGCTGTACAACCTTCTTTCACATGAAAAAGATTATTTTTCTGAATAGTAACTGCTTTCAAGCCTTGTTAGCCCGCTTTACAACTACATACTCAATGTTAAGAATTTGTTTGTGCTTGCAAAGCCTTACAAACTGATGGCGGGGATGTCACGAGCCAAAAGCTCATGAATGTGCCAGGAAAAAATTGAAGTTACGTATCAAATAAACTTCCAGCAATAAATATCGTCTTATTTACTGATAGGCCAGTCAACAAGGCCGATATCAGCAGACACTGATGTTCAGCTGTTAAAGTGGTGCATCCCTCGTGTCATCCTGTTACCCAAACAACTGAGTGGTTTTGTTAAAATCATTACATATTTAGCTTGCAGGTAACTGACTTGTTTCCTTGTCTTCCAGCCTTTCAGACAGAAGGGAAACTGTATTTAATACTGGACTTTCTCAGGGGAGGGGATGTATTCACTCGCTTATCCAAAGAGGTAAGCTGACATCCTTACATCTCATTATACCTATTTGCACCTTTTTCTGTTATTTTTTTCTGTTGTAAAAAAGTAAAGCACCTCCTTTTCATTCATACATTTAAAGGTTTTTTACCCCCTAGTGTTTTAAACATATTTGTGAAAATCTGAGTCACATATGCCACAAGGTTCTTGTAGAAACTCCAAGGATTTTTAAGTTGACAGCTACTAATAGTCATGCAAATTTAGTATGCAAAAGTATTTAATTTTATAAGAGCGAAGTGCTGCGAAGTCATTAGTCGCATTTTATTCAAATTAAGACTTGAATTCTTCACAGAAACACGAGTGCTTTTCTCAGAATCTTTATTCCCTTTTAGGTCATCGGTTGCTTGTCAGTTAGAGGCTCCAATCAGCCCTTTTCAGATGCTTTCAGAGAACTCAAACAATGTGTGATTGTTCTCTAGACAGACCTTGTGTTGAAAGCATGTCTCAGAACCAAAGCGATAGCTGCTGGCACTGTCAAATCAACAGCTTGCTGAATCGTGTAACCTATTTGAAATGTTGATATTGTGACAATAATC
Organism: Pagrus major; assembly: GCF_040436345.1. Taxonomy (NCBI): domain Eukaryota; kingdom Metazoa; phylum Chordata; class Actinopteri; order Spariformes; family Sparidae; genus Pagrus; species Pagrus major. The sequence goes on along the minus strand of NC_133232.1, from coordinate 18,712,656 downwards.
ATACTCTGTTTTCTCTGTTTGTGGTTACTGAAGCTTGATATTGAAGTTGTGTTTTTTGTTCTTTGCTGCTGAATTTTCTCTCCTTTTCTGAGTTCAGAGAGTAAATTTGTCCAGTTCTTATCAGGTTATGTTTACAGAGGAAGATGTGAAATTCTACCTTGCAGAGCTGGCCCTGGCCCTCGATCATCTGCACAACCTGGGCATAGTTTACAGAGATCTCAAGCCAGAGAAGTATGAAACCTCGACCTCACCTTCACCTTTGACCCTTTACACTTAAACTACACATGTACCGTCAGACTCAGAACGAACTTGCAAAGCTGTAATTTGTGTTCGGTTCCTTTTTATAGATATGTCTTTCAAAACCTCAGATGATTTTTGACTTGCACACATACACTGTATGGTTGTAGCTGTCATCACCTGGCACATTTTCAAAAAACCTCAGTGCTCCTATCCGTTCCTAACAACAATAGCTAATACTTGCTCAAGAGGTATTACTCGTCATTTCAGAAAGTGGACTCTAAATTCAAATTAAACTATTTCTGTTGTCATTTTACTATTTGGACATTGTTGTGAAACTCAAGATGTCCAACTCCCGTCCGTTTTACTTTCTCCTCCTCCGTACTGACTATAATGAAATAATGAATAACTGATATGAGTCTGACTGTGCTATGCGTGCGGTTCTCAAAGACCTAAAAGCAAAATTATTGTCTCATGTCATTAAGAGGAAATCATATTACGAGAATTAAAACATTTCCCACGTACTGTACTCATAAAGCATAGACCTAGAATAAAACATTTAAAAGATTTCATAACAAATGGCTCACAAGATTCATTTGTCCACTGATCATTTTTTATGTCCAAAATGATTCTGTTTAACTGATTTATGTGTTGTAGTGTTTTTCTGTACTTAACTTGACTTTCACAAGTAATTTCACACCATAACTTCACTAAACATCTATTGTCACACAGATCCACTCCAAGTTACACATTCTTGACTAGACCTTTCTTTAGCCTGAATAGTTTGGACTTTGTGACTACATGTGTCCAATGTAGCTTTGATTGGTGGACTTCAATCTGTTATATGTCACAATCAGCATTCCCTTTGAAACTTAAAAAATATATGTGCAAAGGTTTCTGAAGGCTTCTAGGTGATTTAAGCAGAAAACTAAGGCATGAGATGACTTACGTATTGTCGTGGTCGCTAACTTCTGAAAACCTGTTCTTGTCTTTCAGCATCTTACTTGATGAAGCTGGTCACATAAAGTTAACAGGTATGTCTTTGACATTATAAATGTAATTAATAAGAGTAATTGTATAGGCTGATCTACTTAATAGCCTGTATTTAATCTGTTTCATATTAAATGAGTGTGAACCGAGAATAGATGTGCGACCCCAATTTTGCCCTTAGGCTGACTTTCCTCAGCTGCTATTTTTATGATTCTTTAATCAGCACCTGAAGAATAAAAGCTCTGCATAGCATAGATGTGACTGTTCTGTCAGCTGTGTATTCACCATTTAACCTTGTGTTGCTGTTGTGCAGACTTTGGCTTGAGTAAAGAGTCAGTAGATGCTGATAAGAAGGCTTATTCCTTCTGTGGTACGGTGGAGTATATGGCCCCTGAGGTGGTCAACAGGAGAGGACACACACAGAGTGCAGACTGGTGGTCCCTGGGAGTACTTATGGTACACGAGCTCACACAACCCTTCACACACTGGCTCATCTTTTGTGCTTTGATATTTATATGAACTGATTAGAAAAATAAAATCCTGTTGATTATGTTTCCTTTCTGCAGTTTGAGATGCTAACGGGAACATTACCGTTCCAAGGAAAAGACCGCAATGAGACCATGAACATGATTCTCAAGTGAGTCATTAAGAATGATTAAGACAGAAGTGAGACAATTTTTGTTCAAGTTGATTTTTTCCTTATTCACTTGTGTCTCTCTGATCTTTTCTGCCCTCCAGAGCGAAGTTGGGAATGCCGCAGTTCCTAAGTTTGGAAGCCCAGAGTTTGCTGAGAATGCTGTTTAAACGTAACCCTGCTAACAGACTGGGTATGGTACATTAAAGCTGATTGTGTCTGTGTTTGTGTAACCTGTAGGAAATAAAAGAAAATGAGGTGTGTTGATCCTCACATTGCGCCACTCGCTCAGCTTGAGCTTGTTAACATTTTGGCATCCACTTAAATCACATGCTGAAAACCACTGAGAGAGAAATGTGTGAACGTGTTGATCCTGTGAAAACAATAAAAAGCCAACTTGCCAGGTTAACTGAACCCTAGTGATCTGTGTCTTTAGGGGCCGGGCCCGATGGAGTGGAGGAGATCAAACGCCACGCTTTCTTTTCCACCATCGACTGGAATGTGAGCGCACACACACAACCCTCTCATTTCTCACATACACGCATGTAACTCTCTAGCTTCTGCTGAGGATTCACACCTAACAAACGGTTGGCTTGGTGACTACTGGCCATCAGTCTTGGCCACACCATCCATGTTTGTGTGTGTCTGGGCAGAGGGCCAGTTCTCACTGTGTGTGCACTAATAGCCCTGCGTGAGTGTTTAAGAGCCAGCAGGATGCTATTGGCTGGACCGAGCTGTAGACGGATGGGAAGGGGGTTAATCTGGGAGGGGTCTTGGCTTCTCTTTCACATATGTTCAAACGCTCCAAACAGCCCGCGGTAGGTTTCAATTCCTATCGTGTATGTGTCTCCTGTAATTTCTGCAGAAACTGTACAGGAGAGAGCTCCAGCCCCCGTTCAAGCCCGCAGCAGGTAAACCAGATGACACGTTCTGCTTCGACCCAGAGTTCACCGCTAAAACGCCTAAAGGTAAAAATCTACACCTACACACACATGTCCTGTTCACATGCTTTTTGAGCTCAAAACCAACAGCCACTCCTGCAGCCATGGAAACTGTAACCGAGCACTGACTACAAGAAATAACTTCCAAAATTTTAAGTGGGTGTTTGTATGCTCATATGTCTATTTTTTTTAATTATCTTCTGTATATTTAGACTCCCCAGGTATCCCTCCCAGTGCTAATGCCCACCAGCTCTTCAAAGGCTTCAGTTTTGTTGCACCAGCCCCAATGGATGAGAACAAGAGCTCCCCGCTGCTCAGCATACTCCCTATAGTTCAGGTGAATACACACTGTCTCTGCTTTGCATAAGTCCTCTATTACGGTTGACACCTTAATTATTAACTTATTAACTTCAACGCACAGATGTATGTTTTAATCTTTAGCTGTTATGTGAAGCTTAGTTGGTTTGACAACAAGATACTGACAAGTGTTTTACCACGTTTTTATCTGGCAGGTACCTTGCAAAAAAAGTTGTTAACACTCCAGTTAACACATCTGTAACTGTTACAGAACTGTTATCACAACATGCAGGTTGACAAAACTCGATGAATGCTTTCCAAGTGGTGCTAACACGCATTCCTTTCTCAACTCTACTAACTGCCTGTGTTCAATTTGACACTTTCACACAGAATTGACTGCACTGGTCTTTTTCTGTATAATGAAGTGAAATTAAATAAAACCCAGTTGCTAAACTGCCACAGTTATCCTTAAGTTGTTGTTTTGTTCCACTTCATATATTCACATCACACATACACTGTCGTCCCCACACTTAGCATGGCTACGTTTATGCCCATAACTTTAATTTGACAGCATTTTGCACCATTATGTTAAGTGTGAGTAGGGTGCCAATACTACAATGGCTTGTAAATGGTGGTAAATCTGTGATGACAGTTTGACTGCTGAATATGTAATAACATTATCCACTGAAGCTCCACTCTGGCATATTTGTGAACAGAAGAACCCAACCGATACCTGATGCTAATACCAATATTAGGAAGTAAAACACTCTGATAGATATATCGGCCGATATATACACATATTTTGTTTGCAGCCATCCATCAAATGTGGTTATCAAACACTTATCTGACGGAGGCAGGATATTTTGCAGTTTAACAATAGTTGTCTAAAATGACTCCAGTGCACTGAAACAGTGAACTTATTGAGAAATTAGTAATTATAAATTATCCTAAGCATCTCTTTCTGCATTATAATTTATAATAAAATACTTTTTATATCAGCTCATCATCATATCGGAATTTATAAGCCGGTACCATAATCTTTCAAAGGCCAATATAACTGATTTATCAGTTGGGCTCTAGTTAAAATGATTGCTGTGGAGCACACACCATCAGGACTACAACACACTCTTGTTGTCTTGTACAGTGGACAACAGTCATCACAACATACCATGTCTTGGCATGTCATGTGAAGGACACTGGTGCACTTGATTATTTATTCAGTGAACATTAAGAAGGTAATACAACAGGTCAAATCTTGTTCTTTCCAGATGCACGGGGGCTCGGCCAAGTTCTCTGATCTGTACGAGCTGCAGGAGGACATAGGGGTCGGCTCCTACTCCATCTGTAAACGCTGTGTACACCGAGTCTCTGCCATGGACTATGCTGTGAAGGTGAATCCACTCTGCACCAATGCTAAATTTCTGTAGAGCCATGCTCCACAGTAAAATCACAAATTTGTTGGCCACTGAACAGCCCCACATGAGCCGTCGAAGGTTACGTTCCTGGCTGAAGGGCATCTCAGCAGTGGCTAATTAAGGATGGTCATGCACTTTCCATTGAAGTGAAGATTTATCATGCTCTCCTAGAATTTAACTAGTGACCTTTCAGTCTGAATCCTGCTTCTCCTACCACATTTAAAGTGCCAAATGATTATGTGTCATGTTCAATATCTGTAGTTGCATTGAGGATGTGGCAGTGTGGAATCTTTTTTTTTTATTTTTCAGTGGCTCTTTGGTAACTGTATTTTTTTCATTGAAATAGAAATGAGTTTTTTTGTGATTCCCGGGTAACTAAATTAGACGACTAATTTACCAAAACTTACGTTTTGGTAAGTTTCTGAACTAGAGTGAAAGAAATGACTGAAAATTGAACAAGCGTGTGAAATTGTGTGACGTCAAATGACCAGCAGAGGGCAGCACAGCTTCAGCAACTGAAGCAATATTGCAGCAACTTCTTAACATTTGTGTTTCCATGTTTCTCAGATAATAGACAAAATTAAGAGGGACCCCTCTGAAGAGATCGAAATCCTGATGCGATACGGGCAGCATCCCAACATCATCACTCTCAAAGACGTCAGTAATATTTGTTTGGAGTATTGTGAAGATTATAGAGTTGTCAGTCACCATACTGACAGGTCGTCCTTCTGTGTCCATGTGTCAGGTGTATGATGAGGGCAGGTATGTATACCTGGTGACGGAGCTGATGAAGGGAGGGGAGCTGCTTGACAAGATCCTCAGGCAGAAGTTTTTCTCTGAGAGAGAGGCCAGTGCTGTGCTCTACACCATCACCAAGACTGTTGACTACCTCCACTGCCAAGGGGTGAGGATACGCTTCTGTACATGTATGAGCACGAGTGACAAGTAGACTTCCTCTTCTCTAATGTTTTCTCCTCCTCCTCCTCAGGTGGTACACCGAGACCTGAAGCCCAGTAACATCCTGTATATGGATGACTCGGGAAATCCTGACTCCATCAGGATCTGTGACTTTGGATTCGCAAAGCAGCTTCGAGGAGGCAACGGCTTGCTCCTCACCCCCTGTTATACCGCCAACTTTGTGGCACCAGAGGTGAGAGAGGATGAGTGATGGAAGAAAGAGAAGAAAAACATGATATGGAGAAAGAGATGTAATTGGAGATAGGATATAAAGTGGACAGTTGCACATAAAATTCCCATTGTCATTTTGAGTCCCTAATAGTTTGTCTTTGTTTTTGTTTGTGTGTCTCCAGGTACTAATGCGGCAAGGTTATGATGCAGCCTGTGATATATGGAGTCTTGGTGTTCTACTGTATACAATGCTGGCAGGGTAAGACCGCACTCAGCAACAACTGTTGGACAAATTTGGCTTAAATGTGGGTGGAAATGATTAATAGTGAAGCATGAAGTGTCCAAATTTCTCCTCCAGTCTAATGGCTTTGCAAACACTGAGCTCAAAATAGAGGCCATACATCAGAGCTCCTGTCACCTAAGGCCTTTATACAGTGGGGGGGCGTTTGTTTCGTGCGATGAATTTGCGTGTCAGTGTTAACTGTTGTTTTTGTTGGACTTTCACACTTAACGTGAGTATTACAGGGCAAAAAGCTTTTTTTTTCATAACAAGGTCGATTTTTTCATCTTTTACACTATGAACATACAGTAGAGAGAGAGGGAGACAGAGAGAGTGTATGACCGGATGATGTTGAATCTGTCTTTTATTTGTGAATCTATTTAAGCCTTTTATTGAACATGTGTTGCAACTGTCGTAAATTTGCATCACTGCTGCTATGATTAGGCTACTGTCAGGCTTGGCAAGTGACGGAATACATGTAACAGGATCACGTTATTAGGATAGAAAAAAAGGTGACTGTATTCAATCAAAGTTACAGAAGAAAATGGGTAGTTAGATTACAGATACGTTTTGTAAAAAATGGGGATCGCTAACAGGATAACAATTTTCAAAAAAGAATAATATACTAGTCTGTAACCATGCACATGTGCACACATGACAACTCATGAGTCTAACACAACATCACTATGGCATATGTGCAGTCACACATATGCAAAATCAACAGTGGAGAATATTATTTATATATATATATATATATATATATATATATATATATATATATATATATATATATAAATACATACATACATACATACATACATACATACATACATACATTGTTGTGCATGCATACATACATACACACACAGTGCCTCACATCCTGCACTGCCTACATTCAGCACCAGCAGGTTATTTTCATTCACCTACCGTAGCCATAGTTGGATGCGAACTCTACACAGGAGTATTTCGCATTTTGGTGTAATTTATTCTTCACGTCCCTGGTGTGTAAGGCCTTTACTCTGCTCATGCTGTATGTTTTATTATGGGCATTAAGTGTGCACAGGCTGAAGTTTGGAGCAGTGGATTAAATTTACAGAGTTGTAAAGTCACCACTGCCTCCCATTATAATTTCAGATAGTTTTATTTATGGTGTGTTTAACTACCAGAAAGTTGCAGCAAAGATTTGCACATGAGTATACAGTAGTATTCACATCTATGAAATGAAATGCATCTTGTAATTGATTGTTTGTTTTCCCTAATCTCTGCTTTTACCCCCGTCAGGTACACGCCGTTTGCTAATGGGCCAAACGACACACCGGAGGAGATTCTACTCCGGATAGGATCTGGAAAGTTTTCTTTGACAGGAGGAAACTGGGATACTGTATCAGACACCTCAAAGGTACACACACTTTTTTGCTTCAAACTGGTGGTGTGACTTCAATACATATTTTCAAAGTCTAATACTAATAATCTTTCTGTTTTTTTTAGTCTGTAAAGGACTTTGTACACTTGTTTTTGAAAAGTGCGCCACAAACTGGACGTAGAACAGTTGACTGAACAACAAAGACGACATCTTTTTCTTATGTGTGCTTAAATGGCTGAGACATGTTGTGAGTTTATCTATCAAAAAAAATCAGCCAGTCCAGTCTGTGGCAACACAATAAATAAACCTGCCGAGCATTTAAGTTTACAGGAAGGACACACACATTTAAAATCCTGTTCATTCCTCGTGTTGTTTTCCAGGACCTGCTGTCTCATATGCTCCATGTGGACCCTCACCAGCGATACACAGCAGAGCAGGTTCTAAAGCATTCCTGGATCACCTGCAGAGATACACTACCACACTTCCAGCTCACACGCCATGATGCACCACACCTTGTCAAGGTGAGTGTATTCTGTATATCCTCCTAATTAACAAGCAGATAAAGGCACAGGAACTAAAACGTGACCTTGCTGGCAAAGGTAGTTATCCTGCTGAAATCTGAAATCATTTGCTACCATGTGACAGAAGAAAGGCAATTGTAAGCTCACAGTTAAGGTGGGATACATGGTCTCACATGTGTTGGGTAACGTTTCTAAACATGGAACCACATCACCTCTCCAAACCAGAAGAGGGTCTGATCTCCTATGTGAAGTCATACCCTCGCGGTGCCTGTGCCTCTTGACATTTAAAAGCAAGCGTGATCCTTGATGATTCATACACTTTTCAGCTCATCTATTGCTAATACCAAATCCAACTGAGCAGATGTGTCCACCCCTCTATCCTCTCTTACCACATATGCAGGTCAGATGATTCTTTCAAGTGGAACCCATCAGGTCATATATTTGGCACAGGAGGTCGAGTACACAGTACGTGTGGTGTTGAAGCGGTTTAAGCCGTGAGGAAACTGTTGCTAGGTGACTGACAACAATAAAGGATGTTTCCTTTTTTAGGTTTCAATAATGATCAAATTTTATTTTCACATTCTAAAATCAGGTGTAGGAGAGATGGGATAAAATAGTAGATGGTAAAACTGGAATCAATCAGACATTTTCCATTTATAAAGTCATGAGGACCATATCAGCATGTCTCTACTTGAAGACACAAAAGGTCACAATAAAAAAACAACACAACAGAGCAAACTTCCCCCATCTTTCCATGCAGGGTCAGTTTTCCTTAGACCCCCCACAGAGGGAGGTAGTCTGGGCAGCGTCCTAAGTCAACTTCTCTTAATCCCAGGTAGCAGCAGCTGTTCATTAAAGTACTCTTAAATGGCTGAACTCTTCCCCGAATCATGCAGAGGCCAGCCACCCTGTGCAGAAGTCTGTGATCTTGTTCTTGCAGTTACAACCCAAAGCCTGTGATCATAGGTGAGGGTCTGAACAAAGATCAACAGTAAATAGAGAGCTTTACTTTGTGTCTCAGTTCTGTCTTCCCCACCATAACAACAGACACTCCTTTTTTCTTGATGCCTTCACAGATCTTTCCCTGTACATGTCATAGAAATACAGTATTTTATCTGTTATACTTGTAATGCTTGAACTCCTGAAGCGTTTTCATGCAGTGAACAACCTGTTTGACCTGATCCCCCGCAGTCCTCTGTTATTTCTGAGCTGTGGTGGCTGTGGAGGCCAGCAGCATAAACAAGGTCACTGTCATGTCTACGGGGCAATTTTAATGCATGCGTTGGAACACTGCACATTATCCAAGGATAGTATCACTATTAAGGGATCCACCTCGTCAGCAACAGTATTCAGTTCTGACAAAGCCCCTGCCTGCGGCACCAGACAGTTCAGTTAATTGTCAGGAAAGATGGATGGTCAATACATTCACTGATGCTTCTATTAGCATGACTGCAACCGTGTATCATCTTTATACCCGTGAATTTGAATGGTGTTGTTGCTGACTCATCCTGTTCATGGTCATGAATCCCACTGCTGTCAGTGATCTATTCTTGCTCTTCTCCTTTCTCTCACATGTGATTCAAGGTCTGACAAATAGTTTATATTGAAATGTACTGCTATGATGTGTTATTTTTGTGCCCGTTAGCTTGAGCAAGTCCATTCATGTGTTCTGGCTTATACAGATTACATTTCTCGTTTTCCTTGCTTTTTTTTTATTTTATCAATACTTATCGGACAGTAGATGCTACAATTACAAACTGATGGTGTCTGCTCTGTACAGCAGCTGCAAAATCACAGCACAGAGCAACAAGAATCATAATGCACTTATTATGTGATGAGAGTAAAGGCCCTGACACACCAAAGTGACATCAAAGAACAAGCTGCCATCAAGGCTGACTGTTGCGTCACCTCACGTCTCCTGTGTCTCTGCCAAAGAGCTGCACTTGAACACACCGTGAAGACTACAGCTGATGGCCTACGCCTGCGTGAAAGGAAATACCTCTGAGCATATACCAACTGCAGCTAAATGCCGCAAATAGCCCTGGCAAAAAGGCAGAGGAGAAAAAAACTGAGGGGAAACAGTGCTAAATGTGTGAAATTGTGGATACTACAGCAACAGGCTCAGGGGGCTTTCACTTCTTTTTGTCGTTTCTCTTTTCGTGCACTCATCTGCTTACCTGAACAGCCAATCAGAGTGATTTCTCTTGACGACAAGCCACTGCCAATTCTACATGCTCAATCAGCCAAAAAGCCCCCAACAAGGGCTGTCCAGCACTAATGGTGCAGAACACAGACAGCCTTGACAATGTCCGAAGGCCATCCATCGGCCTGGTTTGTCAGGGTCTTAGGGAATAGGCGCCTATTTGGCAATATCTAGCATTTAAACCTCATGCTAACAGGGAACCTAATAATGTCAGTCATAGAGAAAGAGTTGGTTACCTCACTGAGAAGTTGGAGGTGTGCAGCCTGTCGCCTGTAGCTCTTCATCTAACAACTCATTCCTGTTTCATTACTCTTAAAACTACTCCGACATACTTTAAACTGAATAAATGCCTATAATGACTGCTGTTTTGCTCTGTAGATGCATCTTCGATAAATGATAGCATTAAGTGCTAAACTCAGTGGACATATTACATTTCCTGTGACTACAATACATCATAATAAAGGTCAAACTGTGTTTCACCAGTTAAAGGCTTTTAATGTGACGCTGCAGCAGAAGGAAATGTTCGGTTTGCATCAGCAGTTAATTAATACAGCGCTGTACAGGGTGTGAGCGTCTTGTAAAAAGCCTGGTGTAATCGAGTTTAATGGTTGGTGGGGCAATATCATCACCATGGCAACTCTACTTCCTTGAACTTTCTTCAAGTGGACACCTTTTCTGTCAGGGACACATCAGTGTGTCTACGGCGCCAAACAGTATTTTGGAATATTTTTTCGGCGTGTTTGTCTCAATTGGATAATGACGGCAAATGAGTGGAGAGAAAGTTGAGAGGGAGGAAGTGGGATAACTGAGGAAGTTGTAATTTCATGAGCATGCATCATTGTAACTCAACCTCGTGACCTTGTCTGCCTGCACCTCAGCTCATAGTATTCACTTGTGAATACTTCTACTTTTTAAGATGTATCTGCACCTGTTAGGTTTCAGTGCTGCTGCCCTTCTGCAAATGTTACTACTACTACTACTGTATGACATGTACCGATTCATCTCCCTAGATAATAAAAACATGCAGTGAATTCAATAACATGTTAACTAACTCACCCAGAATCTGAAAAACCTGTCAAGATTGGAGTGTTGGATGAAACTTGGATGATATTTATCCAAATTAGCAGAGAAATTGAGGACTGATCTTCTGTACACAGGAAGAAGAAGAATCCAAACTTCTTTGCTGGGGCTTCGCAGTAAAATGAGCTACAACACAAAACAAATTGTTAACAGAATTAGCTCAAAGTTGGAGTTGTGTATCGATTTAAAAGTTAAGTGTTCATTCTGTTGTTTTCCAGGGAGCCATGGCTGCCACCTACTCAGCACTGAGCCAGAAGACAAGTCAGCCTGTGTTGGAGCCTGTGGCAGCGTCTAGTCTAGCCCAGAGACGCAGCATGAAGAAACTCACCTCAACAGACATGTAGACACACACACACACACACACACACACACACACACACACCGCTCCTCCGCCCTCCAGTTTTGACCTCACTCTCAGTCGGACTTTCATACGCAAAAAGACGCACGCAGACCGAAGTCCCGGCCAGTCAGACCTACTGTCTCCCTTTTTTAAATCTATTTATTTGACCCGACATATGCACGCATACACACACATGCACACTCACACTGGACGAGGTTGCTCTTGAAGAAGTCAGCTGAAGCGGAAGAGGGGAAACTCACATATCTGTTACTGCTGGGGAGACAGACTTGTATTTATTTCCACAGCTTTCATATGCACTCGCCCTCCTCGCCTTTCATTCTTTCTTCCTCGCGTGGGGAAGAGACGCACCAGCTGATGTTCTCCTTCACTGTGATTGGCTGATTCAAAGCTGCTTCGGTAAACTGTGCCCTCCCCCCTCCCCACTGCTCTTCATCTGCACTCTGCCATCCTCCTCCTCCTCAGTTCTCTCTCCCTCTCTTGTTTGCTTTCGCTCTCTGAACTTGTTTTCTCCAAAGTGAAGTAATGGTTTATGTGTGAGAGTGTTGACAGGATGATATTGACTGAGGGACAATGTTAGAGTGTTTCCGCTCTTAAAAATAAAAAAGATCAGAGTCTGATTGTGGCAGATTTAAAAAAGTAACTCAGGATCAAAATCATCTGCCGGCACTTTTGAAAACATAACAGCATGTGTGGACAGAACCTGTATTTCTTTTCCCTTACGATTCACACCCTGACTCATGTTACTTTGTGATGCTAACAATGTATCAAAAGAGGTAAAATAAGCTGCAGATGGACAGAAGATAAGGTGAAACCATGCGGTAACGATAACAGAAATCCTAGTTTGCAAAAAATATATATAAATATATATAATAAAGATGACTAAGATGAAGAGCATGTGGGGGAGCTGTAGGGATTTCTCTGGGGGGGACGGGACGCACCCTGTCGAACCAGAGAGGCTGAATTAAAATATATTAAAAAAAAACATTTCCATGGATATCTCTTCAAAAAGACATTGTGGAAATTGTATGATATTGTATTTATTTCATTTGATTTTTAAGATTCTATTTTTCTTTCAAGTTCTGTATATATTGACATTAAAGATCATTATTGACATGCATTTAGTGTGGTCTGAGCTGATTTGTTCCGTCACACAACGCACCACAAACATCTGTTTATTGTTCATGTGGAATTGAAAAGTGTATGGGCAACAGTATGGTCATCAATATAACAGCAAGACTGCATAACCTTGGCTGATCAGCCGCCATTTTGTTCATAAGTTGCACTTGCAAGATGACATATCGAATTTCCTTCCTTCATGGTGAGGTACAACATGTTTTCATCGTCTACTTTCTGATAAAACCATTAAAAATGTTATCTGTGACATGTTAAAACATAGCTATAGTAGCACAAGTAGACAGTGTTATATTGTCGGCATACTCATGTGAGTTACACAGTAATATCAGCCACTATAAATTCCTGTACTGTGAAGTGAGGTTGTAGCGAAATACCTGGGTTCATTGACTTAAAGTAGAATTACCCACCTCGTGGTTGTATGCCTCCTCCAACCGGTCAAGTTACAGTTCACCTCCATGACTGCCCCGATTTACAGTATATATGTAGGCTAGTGAAAGGTTCGAATGAATTTAATAGATGGTATTAAGTGTAGTTCTTGGCAAAATGGACTATTAGAGAGCTTCATCACATGGTGCAGCAACAATCACCTGAAGATCAATATCAGCAAAACCAAAGAGCTTGTGTTGGACTACTGCTGTCTATCTATTGGTGTGTACGTTCATTGACAGAATTCCTTTTATGTGTTCTCATGTTTGGGCAATAGAACACAAAGACGCTACAGGTTTACCAATTTAATATCCGCCCAAATATAAAATGTGGTCCACAATGTCCACCAATGTTTTTGCTGATGATGTCACAGTGTAGTTGACCTTTGACCTTTTGGATATAAAACCTCATCACTTCAGCGTTTTATACTGGTAGACATTTTTGACACAATTACTAATAGGCATATGAATTCCTGTGATATCACTCAGGACTGACACCCCTGAAAACATAGAAATCTCAAATATCTCAAAACCTTATGCAAATTAAAGCAGCTTTAATTGATTTTTATGGCCACTATTGGGAAATGGAATAAGATAAATACAATACTGACATATTATCATCTCTTAAAGGTCATATGGTGAATATGATGAAAAAATTTAAATGTTGATGAATATTGACACATCCAGCAGAGAAGAAGCTACATCAGTCGTGTTTCTGGCCTCCAACATTCACTCAGCAAATGTTTTATTTGCCATCAACTCCTGAGGGAAATATGTTTCTTTAGCTGCTATATGCTCTTTGCTAAAGTTAATCTGTCATTTGGTGCTGGACAGGTAGCTTACAGTCGGTTTATCAGAGCTGTTTTCATTATAAACAGCTGCTGGTCACGGCTGGAAATATTGATAATAACATTGTGAGAAAATCAAAACACTAAAGTTGAGGGATGTAAAACCAAAACAATGAGTTAATCGATGCTACAACGCTTCGTTTGGTGAACTCTGTGGGTTTCTCATTAAGAGCGAGCTTTCACATAACATGTAGTCATTTGATCCATTGTTAATAAAAAAAAATTCAAAAAATGATGCAGCTTTAAACTCAAAGTATTTCCCATGGTTAGATAATAGGGTTAGGGCTGTGACAACAATATTTTGTTATTTATTCATTGATGAGTGAATTAAACGTGTAGCCTATCAAATGAAAAAAATGTGAAAAATGATCACAATTTCCCAGAGCCCAAAGACTCTTAATTCACTACCTGAAGCCACAAATACATTAAAGCGGTGACAGAGAACTTTTCAAATCCCCCCAGTTTAAAAGGTTACTTTTAAGAAGCTGTAACCAGCAAATGTTTAAAAATAATTGGCAACTTATTTTCTTTCCATATATCAATGGATTAATAGACTAGTTGTTGCTGTTTTAGTTATGAGAACATGTTTTTTGTAAAAATGTGAACAGACCCTTTTAAAAAATGACCACATCCCAAGCTGCTTCATCTCCCTTTGTGTCCTCCCAACATAGATGAGATGCAGAGCGTGTTAGCCGCCGCTAGGTGGTATCACTATCCAGTACATGAGAAGTTATTGGGCTGTTGAACACACAGCGTCCCTCAGTGGGTCTGTGTCCTACCCTTATGTAAATGATCAGTCTCGCCTGCTTCCATTTTGTCTGTCCAACCCCCCACTCCCCCAAGACTATGAGCTCCTCTAACCAGTGGTGTGTAAAGTGTGTGTGTGTGTGCGTGTGTGTGTGTGTTTGTGTGTGTCAGAGCTGTCATGACCAGACAGCAGAGGATGGAGATCTAGGGAGGAAAGCAGATGGATTGAGGCACAAGGACTGCTCCCATCAATGCACACACATTACACACACACACACACACATTGGCCTATGGAGCAGCTGTTGTCCTTTTTCTGCGACTGTCCGAGCTGACTCCATGTCCTCCTCCTCCTCCTCGCTCTCTCTCTCTCTCTCTCTCTCTCCTCTCTCTGTGCTGGATCAGATGCATTTCACAGTCAGCCTGGGAGCTGAGAGGTAAACAGTGGGGCTAATTGTTTTGACATACTGCTCTTTGTTTTGGCCTCCTGGTGCTAATCAACCACTTGGCTAATAAGTCTGCCTGGCAAGGAAAACACAACTGTGTTTAGGCTGGGAGGAAGTAAAATAAAAAAAGGGGGGGGGACAGGTGCTGCAGTCATAGTTGCAGTCCACATTTTGCTCGTCATCCAGAGTTCCCACAGTGCTGCTGTGGCTGGGTAGCGCCCCACTCAGGTGTGAATCTATTTATCCTCATTAATGAGCGTCTCCCCAAAGTCAGCCAATTAACACGCTGCTCCTAATGAAGCCATTAGCTGTCAGATGAGGTAGAGGCAGTGCTTGTCATCGGTCCACTGTGTGCATGTGTCTGTGTGTGTGTGTGTGTGTGTGTGTGTGTGTGTCCGCTCTTGCTGCTAATAAAAGCAAGAGAATTAATGGAGTGAGCGTGTGTGATAATGAGTTAATGTGGAACAAGCAGGACGAGCAGTGATCAGCCCTCTGTCTCAAATGAAGATATCAGACACAGTGATTTACTCTCTCGGAGCCATAAACAGGCCTTACCACTCGTTCATGTTTGTGTGTGTTTAATAGACAGGGTAAGTGGAACGGCCAAATGCAGAGCATGCTACTCAGGCTCTGTAGTTTCTGAAAGGAGACCTCTTGACTGCAGGTGTGCAGCCGTGTGCGACCACTTCACATCACATCAGAGTTTGCGGCCTCAAAATAACAAACTGTGGACGTCACTCAGAGCTGCCGAGCTCCTTAATGGAGCTATCACACGGCACAACCTTAATGTGGTTTTAATTGTCAAAGTAATTGCAAAGACATGACTGGCACAGCCTCAGCAGACAGGAACAATAAGATCACAGGGGCAGCTGTGCTACTGACACCATTTTTTTAGATTTAATTGTTTGTCAGTGACTGAACATAAAAATGTGAGATTTCTCAGAGCCTGCAGTGATCTCGAGAGGTGAGGAAGAGATTCAACGGTTGAAATTGTGTTTTTTAAAGGGTAGCTCCACCAATTTTACACATTAAAGTCTGATGCATATGTGAAAAAAGTAGTACAGAGCCTTTTGTGGCTCCAGAGGAAGCTGCATATAATCTGATAAATTTCCTCAAGTGACGTAGCTCAGCTGCCAAGTTGCATTGTGGGTAATGTAGGCTCCAGTTTAAAAACAAGTGGTCAAAATCAATCCAGCAGAACCAGAAATATTGCTTTTTTTATTCCACACATATTTTATTCATTCTCAAAACCTGCTGCCCACATTACCCACAGTGCAACTTTGCCACTCAGTGACATCACTGGAGGTGGTTTATCAGATTACATGCAGCTTCCTCTGGAGCCACAAAAGGCTTTATACTACTTTTTTCACATATGCCGTAATACTCCCAAAGACCTTTAAACTGACTTTAACATGTAAAATGGGGAAGTTACCCTTTAAAAAACAGGAATTTTAGATTTGTCATGTTTTCTGTTCATGATGACGCTTCATTTTGGGATCCCCTTGGTTGGATGCACTGTACACCCTACAAGCTGTAGCTGAAGC
Organism: Pagrus major; assembly: GCF_040436345.1. Lineage (NCBI taxonomy): Eukaryota > Metazoa > Chordata > Actinopteri > Spariformes > Sparidae > Pagrus > Pagrus major. The sequence continues at coordinate 18,696,065 of NC_133232.1, read as the reverse complement.
TGCCCCGCCCTGTCAGGTGATGCCAGAGCTGAGGATATGAAATTGATTTTAACGTTATGCGATTAATCGTATTGCAGATTCTTCTTCAGTCTTCTTCTTCTTCGACACCCCCACTCCCCCCCCTCCTCATCCACTCTGCTTTCTTCTCTCAGTTACTCTGCAATTGATCCTGTCCTCTAACGCACCATTGTAACTAACAGAGGTCCTCTGCCCTCCAGTGATCAGTTATCAAGTTTGGTTAGGTTCACTTTGAAGTCGTGTAAGGGGGCCTGCAGAGGCATGGCTGCTTCTATTTTCAAGTCAAAACACACACAATGTGATGAATCAGTGCGTAAATGCTGCCTGCAACAAGTGTGAAAAAGCCGGGCCAGAGAATGTGTTTATACGATTCAAAGCATGCAAATTGTGCAACTAAAAAATGTGTAATTCCAAAGCAAATGAAAACCAGACTTACAGTGTCAGGCTGAGATACAGAGAACAACACGTCTTAATGACTGACTGTTACTGGTAGTGCTCTGACTTTAGTACATGGTGTTTCAGAGCTGGTGTTCTTTTATAGGTCGTCCGTTGTGTGCGTCTGTGAGGCCTGTGTGACTGATCCACTTCTGCTGTTAATTTTTATCCTCATATAAACACTGCCCTACATTACTCAAGTAGATATATACAAATATATAAATATATTTATAAGGGAGTCTCACAGAATATCTTGTAAGTTTACTAAGTATAAAACACCCATATGATGAAATATTAGATAACATAATTTTTCATTAGTTTTATGAACTATTTTCCAGAACTTAAAGGTCCAATTTGTAAGAAAAGTTCATTTCTGAGTCTCATTCCCAACCCATCAAATACTGATGCTTTGGGATTGTAGGTTGGGTCGGTTGCCGTCCCAAAGCGTTGAGAGTTCAGAATGAGACTCAAAAATGAACTTTTCTTGCGAACAGGACCTTTAATATATCTATTTTAAAATAAAACATTTTCTTTTTCATTTCCGTTTCACATGTTAAACACATGTTTCTGTCATTATTTTCAGTTGTTACCTACCAAGGAGGTTACATTTTCACACATGTCCATTTGTCAGTCTGTTTGTTGGTTTGTGAGCAGGATTACACAAAAACTACTTAACGGATTTCCACAAAACTTGGATGGTGGATGTGTGTCGGCCCTGAATAGACCCCATTAAATTTTGGTGCTGATCCAAATAAATCCAAGAATTTGTTTACTCTTTCTTTAACATTGCGTTTGTGACATTTTTTTGTATAATCATAAAATTATGGCTAAACATTTATGGTTTCAAGTTTAGAGTGATACAAAGCTATATCGGATTAGGCTTGATTGAATTAAAGGGGACTGTTGGGCCTTGATGGAGGTATGCGCTCCACTCACTGCCATTCTAATTTTAGCCACTTTTTCTTGCAATTTCAGTAATTTATAAATGATTTATTTTGTATTTACATTTAAAGAGTCATCATAACAAGTGTAACGTCAATGAAATTTCAAGGTTCCCAACCTGGGGTTGGCACTCCGAGAAGGGGTCGCAAATTCAATCTGAGGGGTCATGAGGTTATTGGCAGGATATAAAAAACAAAAACATATTCCTGCTTTTTCATTCTTGTCATTTTCACATGAATTACTGAAAAATTTCAAACAAGGAAAAGAAAATATATAATTATTTGGAAAATGTACAATATGCAGCTGATTATCAGGGTCAGAAGGAGATATTGCTTTGTTTTAAGTGGTAACAACCCAAAAAAAGGGTGGGAACCAACGCTTTTATAGATAATCTATAACTAAACAGAACAACCAGTATAAAGACCAGACCTATAATGACCTGATAGAAGAGGCATGAAGATACATTTATGACCTTGCAGTTATCTAATGGTGTGATGAGACTCGGTGATGTTGAGTCGATTATTTAAGGAAGAGACAGAGTCGGTAAAGTCCAAAGCCATGTGGCCGACCAGCAGCCGATATTGATTATTCCAATGTATGAATCCACTCACGTGGGTTGCTGTTTGTCTGTGTTCTCCGTACAGCATCTAGACTGCAGCCCCCTGCTCTCCCCCTTTCTCATTAAAGAGATATGTGATGCTGAATGTCCTCTCTTTGACCTCCTGCCATGCCAGTTTTACTGCCAACACTATATATCAGTGGCTCGCAAACTTTTTGTCTGCTTTCTCAGAGAATTTGTGCTCTAAAGTCCCTGCTGTTTAATCCTTTTATTTTCTATTCACTTTATTGACCTTCAGAGATTTTTTCTTTTTTACAAAGCCGGGGGGAAAAATAACACTATTAATAAAAGCTTTGGAAAACAATTTATTTAGAAGAATTTGGTAACCACTTTTTCTTTTTTCTTTTTTTACACTTTTGACTTCTTAAGTTTCAACCAAAGTCTTTGAAACAGGATACAGAATAAATTCAAAGAGAACAGAAGGTTTGAGATGAGATGCAATTATAAAAAAAAAAAGGTGCGAGTCAGCCGCTGCCATTATCCCCCTGCCAGTAAACAAACCTCAAAACTGCCACTGCACAAGTTCTGCCTCTCTATTGTCGCTGTCCTATCTGATGATCAGTCCGCTCTCACTCAGGATCTGATTCAGACCCTCAATTATCTGCTGGTGCAAAGCCGAGTCATCCGACCTCAAGCATTTTGGGAAAATAATTACCTGAAGTTCATCATTTAAAACCTTTGAAATGTGCTTTCATCTTGCACCTGTTATTATTTTTTCTCTCTGTCCTTTCCCAAGTCAATCATTTTTCCACTGGTGAGCTATTTCTGTGGAGCTATCAGTTACTCTTTAAAGACATATTTGGAGGCTGCTGGTGAGCATCCCGACTGAAGCCTCGTGAGGTGGAAGAGGCTCAAGGATACTGCAGTGTTGCTCTGGACCTTGGCTTGCTTTGCTTGTTTGCTCGGCTGCTGGCTCCCCTTTCATCCAGGGGCATTCTCTCCCCCCACCTCCAGAAATCAGGGATTATTTCAAACTAAAATAGATGGATGGAATCAATCAGCCATGGTTTTACTTTTCTCTTCTTCTACATAACCGCCCTCTTTCACCTCCACCCTCACACCCTTTTCTCCCTCCCTCCCTCCCTCTCTCTCTCTCTTTCTGTCTCCCCCACCCCCCTCTCTCAGGGCTGCAGACTGAGGAGATGCATAAATTCAGACGCATTAGTATTCCAGTCAGGCTCTCCATTTCAAGGCAAGGCCTAGCACCCTTCCGCCTCTCCTCCTCTCCTCTCCTCCCCTCCTTCACTCTCCCTCTCCAGCTCTATTTTTGAATCATTTAAGCAGCGGCTGCATCCACAGGCCTACTTATTTCCAAACCATCCCTAAATTATTTTTAGGCATTATAATTTTTTTTAAGGGAATATAGCTCTATTTTGCCCTTGCATGGCCAATTATACGCAGCTGTAGTCTTTGAAATGAGATTCATCTGCTTCTGATTGTATGTGTGTCTGAGTGTGTGTGTACGTGTGTGTGTGTGTGTGTGTGTGTCATTGTGTTTTGCTGTCAGGCCCAGCAGCCCAGGCGATAAATCACGCATGTCTGATTGAGGAGGGCAGAGGGCCCGGACAATAACATTTCAGCGGAACTGCTGGAGAAAGCGTCTCAGTTTGCTGTGATCCGTGGAGCCTGCAGAACCTGCAGCCAAGGTCCTGTTGAACCGCTGGATATTTTACAGCTGTTAGTGGCATGAAAAACTTGGGGAAAAGTTGCCTTTTGACATGACATTGAAGCTGAGTCAAGGTTATGTTGTTGTACGTGTGTGTATAAATACATAAACAGAGCACAATATTCTCTTTAGTGTGAGTATAATCAGTCATAGATTTGGATTAAACCCATTTTCAAAATATGTAAAAATTTAAATGGAGTTTTGAATGAAGAAAAATAATCATACATTTTTGATTATTGCTTTCACTATTTTGATGATGACAATAATAATAATAATAATAATAATAATAGTAAAGGATTTTAATTTGTAAATAGTTTTAAATAATTCTGTTTTGGACAGTGAACAGTTGTAGCAAGAAAATTGTTTATTACAACATACATAGTTTATTTCAAAACATAATACAAGCTTTATACTGAAAATAAATAATTACTTGAGCTGTCATCGAAATTTGGAATAAAACCGCCGAAACAGTTCAATCTTACTGAAAATATTGTTTTTTTTTCGTTTACATTGCTAATTAAGTGCATGAATAACTAAGAGCATTTGTTTAAATTAATTACTTCAAAAGGGTAATATATAAAACTGTACAATATTCGAAAAAATACTTAAGAAATAAACCAATAACAGGAGTATTTAAGATTATAAAATTTTGATACTGAACGTACAATAAAATTATAGGCAGGTGTATAGCGTCGTCAACCCCTCTTTCTATTCTCGGCTCTGCTTCAGAGTCCACACAGTTTCTATGGTCGAAGATGATTGAACTCAAAAAAATGCATTTATAAATAGCTGTAACTGTGTGTGTCTGTGTGTGTCTGTGTGTGTGTGTGTGTGTGTGTGTGTGTGGCGGCGCAAGCTACAGGCCATAAGGGAGGAATTCAATAAACAAAAACCCTCCAAGTGCTATTATGTTGGTAGCAATACCTCTACGGCTGCTGACGAGGGCCTATATTTGCATATGCAAAAATAATTACAGATCTGCTACGAGTATGTTACAAAATAATGACTGTAAATATGACGAGGACTAAAGCATCGTATACGCCCGAGGGAAGCATGAGCTGCGCTGTAAAATGGCCTCGATCTGCTGCTGCAACGAATCAATTAAGAAAAAGTGAGATTATTACTATTTGTTTCACTCCACTGTTCATACAACAGAAGCAAAGTGTGTGAGAGGAGCCCAAAACACATCAGTCCCATCTTATCGTTATTATCGAGCTGATGAGAAGTGGTGACACAAACCAAAGGCGCTGGCAGGTTATTAGGCACATTTTGTATTTATATCCGTGATGTAGAAAATAATTTGGCGGGCTCCAAAGGTAATCTGAAATGTGACGTCTATAGAGTAATGCCCTCATGACAGTTAGAAAATGACGAAGGCTGAACAGGTATCTCTGTCATTGTTATTGTTTCAGTGCTGGAGGCGTGTGGAGGAGTCTGTACCGGGACAGGCGCGGCGGCTGGGAGGCGCCACCGCCGCTGCGCCCCGTGCGCTCCAGAGTCTGTGCCGGGGGAATCCTCCCGGTGCTGCGGTCAGAGATCGTGGCACGAGGAGGCGTCTCCCGCGCTCCCGCTGTGAGAGTAGGGTCCCTCGTGCGGCGGCGGCTCCCCCGGCGGCGTCATGCGCTTCTCCTTCTGCCTCCGGTTGCAGAACCACACGCGCACCACCTCCTTCTCCAGCTGCAGCGAGTCCGCCAGCGAGGTGATCTCCTGCGCGGACGGTTTGGGACACTTGAGAAAGTGCGTCTCCAGAACCCCCTTCACGCTCACCTCGATGGACGTCCTCTTCTTCCTCTTCCTCCCCTGAGCTGCTATCTTGTCTATACTGCTAGAGCTGCCCGTGGACGAGTCCGCCTCCTCCAGCCACTTGTTCAGCAGCGGCTTTAGTTTGCACATGTTTTTAAAGCTCAGCTGCAGAGCCTCGAACCTGCAGATGGTGGTTTGGGAAAAGACGTTACCGTAGAGCGTGCCCAGAGCCAAACCCACGTCCGCCTGCGTAAAGCCCAGCTTGATTCTCCGCTGTTTGAACTGCTTGGCAAAGTGCTCCAGCTCGTCCGAAGTCGGCGTCTCCTCGTCGGAGTGGTCGTGGCAGTGGTGCCCGCCGAGGTCGCTGTGCTCGGGGCTGAGTGTGTCCCTGAGGCCCGGGTGCATGCCTTGGCCCTGCGGGTTGGGTGGAGGTGTGAGGCCACCGTGGTCCAGCATGCCGTTGACAGTGAAACCCGTCTGGGAGTAGATGTTGATCTGCTGCCCGCTGGTGATGGAGGAGTTGTGGGACACCGGAGTCCCCCAGGCTCCCGGGTGGTTGCCATGGTTGTTGTGATGAGGGGAGTGATGCGCTACGTGCGGGGAGCGGTGATGGATGATGCCAAGCTGAAGGTCCTCTCGGCCTGGTTTCACGTCCTGCTGCTCCATGGAGGCCGACCAGGGGCTGCCCTCCGACAGGCTGCTCGCCCACTGGTGCCCGAGGGGGTGTCCGTTGCTCTGGACGCTCTGCAGATAGTCGCTCTGGAGCAGCTTCTGGTGTCCCCTGTAGGGGCTAGCAGGCTGCATGGCCTGGCTGTCCGGGTGGATCATGGGGCTGGAGCTGAGCAGGGTGTAGGGGCTGGAGGCAGCTGTGGCCATGCTGGCTGCTGAACCCCACTAGTGCTACTGAAGCGAGGGAGCAGCTCAGCCTCTGACATCTCCCTCTCTCTGGAGTCTCGGCAGCAGCCTGGCACTGACTGACAGCCTCCACCACCACTCACAGACCGACGGAGACGCAGTGACGGAGCGCGTCGACCAATGACAGCGCAGATGCCCGGACCTCCGCCTCTGAAAGCGGAGCTGCGGAGAGGAAAGGGTTACAGGGAGTCGAACCGGAAGTGAGTCGGAATGCTGGTCCAGTGGGTCTGGCTGTGGAACGATGTGCGCGTGGAGCGCAGTTCCTGTTTATTAATTAAAGTTTCCAACTGATTTACGCACGAGTTTATTGCCGCTCCTGTCACCCTTGAGCGCGTGCGAAGGAGGAGATTAAAGCGCAATGGCATTCGTTAGACGTGCCAGCACTTAATTTAGAGGGGATACAATCAAACCAAGAGCAGTTCTCACTGCTAATTATTAACTTTTACAGAATACTTCCTCAGGTATTTATGGATTGAGCTTCTCAAGATAGTTGAGTTTTACGCACAAGTGTTTTACGCACAGGACATTCACCATTTTGGTGAGACAAAAATAACTCTTGTCATGGGCCTTTAACTGCAATTTAGTCCTTAAAATAAGATTTCCATAAGATATTAAAAATTTAACATTTCTCTGACAGCCCAGCTCACACTCTTTGCTGGGAATCTTGTACTCATCGAGCATGTTTACAACCTCAAACTAAATCATTTCTGCATTTTCTCAACGAAGTACATGTGTCCTCCCGCGCCACACACTCATACTTCCAGTCTTTAAGAATCTCATCAGGTCCTCACAGAGATGAAAAAGATCTATCTGCATATCTGAGAGCTAACTTAGCCGCGTAATTATATTTGCCATTAGAAGTCTGCGTCCCGGTCTCCTTATTGGTTTGAAATTCCATTAAATATATTGCTCCGGCTCCCAGGTTAAGCTTGATTTAAATTTGCATACATTTTCATACATTTAGGAGAAATAAAAGAAGGCTGCAGCCACCAGAAAGTCATTAAAGAGCGCTGAGCCGAGGAGCTGCTCGTGGAGACAGAGAGGGGACAGGGAGGAAGGCCGGAGCAGGTGAGCTGACCGCGGGGGCTGGCTGTGTCGGACAGGGCCGCTGGGTGAGGGTGGACCGGAGGAATGACAGCGAGGGAAGGGTGGTGACAGGAGAGTGGTGTAGCCTCGTGTTGTCGTGGCGTGCAGGCCTGTAGATGGGTGGGAAATAATTCAACAGATGCATTCAGCGTGTTTGTTGTTGTGTTCTTCTTCTGATTGTAGTGCGTAAATTCTTCATGTAGTTTACTCTTTGAAATTTCATTAAAAAGTGGCTGAATATTTGATGCGAATGGCGGGGTTGTTCTAGTGGCCTAGTTTGCTGAGCTGGATTGCTTCGTTGGAGATGAAATTATGCAGAATCGCATGCAAAAAAAAAAATGTAGCAGATTTATGGCACAGTGTATGGCTGTATTTCAAAACAATTCCTGCATTTTCTTCCGTGACGCACCAACGCGAATTGATTTCTGGAAGATGAATTCTCCATTTAAAGAAAAATGTATCCAACAAACTCATTTGGTCAACAAAATTTGAGGTTTAACAGAATCGCTACAAAAAAAAAATATGTTTTTAATTCACTACATATTTTTTGGTCTCGTTACAAAATTAAAGTGTGCGTTTCTGTGGCGCATAAAGCAGACAGGAGAGGGACTTGTGGAGGGGGTTGTATTGCTCTCGATAGTCTAAGTTTCTGAGTGTAACAGATGCTTCTCTAGAAACGCTCCTTGTGCTGATTCCTTTTATTCACATCAACATTTTTCTGCCGTCGAGCGCGTTTCCATAGCGAGGCGAATAAAAGGCAAATCCCCGCTCCGCGCCTCCAATAAAGAGCCCATTCACAGATAACCCGAGCCAGCCCTGCTACACTTACACCATGCAGGCTCTCTCTCTCACTCTCTCACTTTCTCTCTCTCTCTCTGCTGCTAAATAACACAAACTAATGAGTCATAATTTCTTTAATTTTGTCTTGATAAAATGGCAGTTTATGTGGTTGTTGGTCGTGTTTGTTTATCTGCGTGTTGGTGTTTATTCGGCGGCTTTGACTAAATCGTTTAGTGATTATCTTCTGACTCAGATTATTTGCTGGAGGCAGTGGAGTAAATAAAAAAAAGAAGGTTTGTTAACTATTAACCTTCAGTAGGCTGGGGTGATTAAAAAAACTAACTATTATCAAGAAAAAAAATATTTATTGATCCTTTTTTCCAGTGGAGCGTCAAACCTTATATCTTTCTACGTGCCAAACTTAACGCTGAAATTTGCATTTTTTAAGAATTTAGTCTAAGAAGTAATTATGATGGTTAATGGTTTTTCCGGTTTAAAAAGAAAGAAATCTGCATTCGTTTAATTAGTTCCGGGCTGCAGGTTTGTGCCATGCTGTCAAAGACGTTTGCAAAACAGGAATATATGCATCTTTTTTGAATTTAGACGGACCGACTTACGTTGCCAGACACAGGACAAAAAATGCACATTTTCCTAAGGAGGTTTGGTGTGTCCGTCCAGCTCAGTGTTTGTCATTTGTTAACAGGCCCTTCAAATATTTTCTGTCTCTCTATAAATCAGAAGTGATTCAGTTTTGTTTTTTGTTATTTCTATTTAAAAATGATTAAAAAATCTTAATGCAGTCCGTTTTTGCGTGAAAGTGTAAATGGGCAGTTCAGACTTAAAGCGTTGTTTGGATTTTTAAAAAAAGACATTTTCTAGTGATTGTTTTTGTTTCTACTCCATGACACTTTGTTTCCTTTGCCTAAACGCTCTCCTCTCCAGTTTGCTGCTGCAGTCTGTAGATAAATCAGCTTTAGTCTGCTATTGAGACAGCCTTGGGCCTCAGGGCGGGACCTGTCACTTGGTGTCATGACCTTTTTGAAAACTTTCCCCATGAAGCCTAAATCTGCTCCTGCGTGCCAGATATGGCCTCGAGTAAAGGACTTTTACAACTGAAACATATCAATCTGTCTTTGCTCTTATTGTTCATGCTCTGCGGCTGGATTATAAAGAAGAAAACCAGCCTTCATTTTCTTATTAATGTTGATGGGACATTCATTTCTCTGCTTTGATTTTTGCCTAAAAGTTGAATTTTGTATTTTCTTATTTTGTCTCAACCCAAAGCCTCCTTGAGTTGAAACGTCTTCTCCTCCCTGACAGCAGCCTCAAACACTTCACAGGCTCCCAGACAGTAAAATCGATATTCCCATTAACCCGTGACGTCGCTAATAAAGGACAGTGACACCGTGTTTAAACAAGGCGGCCCTTCACAAAAACAAACCCGAAACTAATCTCACATCGTGTCGCTGACAAGTCGTTTGTTTTCATCACAGACTTGAAATAAAAACGTGTGTTTGAGCTCAGTTTGTGAGGCTGTCCTACATGTCCATCTGTCAGTCACGGAGCCCAAACCTCACCTCTGTGTGTGTGTGTGTGTGTGTGTGTGTGTGTGTGTGTGTGTGTGTGTGTGTGTGTGTGTGTGTGTGTGTGTGTGTCCAGCAGAGGTGAGCAGGAGGAAATACATCGGACACACCGATGAGTGAATGTAAAGGAAGCTTAAAATCATCCCATGAGAGCACACAAGTGTACATGTACATTCATAATGCATGAGGCCCGGTCCGCAGCGAGACTCTGGTTCGTGTGGGTCTATTTGAAAATGTTTTCATTTAAGGTGTGTTTTGCTTTTCAACAAGTCTGCAGTGAAGTGCTCGGATTTTTTTTTTTTTTTTTTAAATCTAGTGAAGAAAATGAATATCCCTGTCCCGTTCGGCTGCGGGTTGGAGCACGGATTTGGCTGAAAATGGCAAGTTTCCACGAAATTTAGCGAGAAAAACTTCATTCTTGACATTTATGACATGGAAGTTCACACCCCAGTGCACGCTGAACCCGCAGAACACGCAATGTGGGATTAATTCAAGACAATTTCAGGAGATTTTCAGGTGGATTGTTGTGATTTTATTCTACTTTTCAATCTCATTTTTTAATTATGGATTTTCCCCACTTATTATCACAGCGGAAGAGAAGCAATTAATACGAGATAACAGATTAACAAAGCTTTTCCCCATTCCGAAGATCAGATAGGTGAAATGTTTTTAATTTCAGGATAAAACCGCAGGAAAACAAACCTGGTCTGGTTTGAAAATGAGGGTCTTACTTTGAACCAGGAATATATTAAAAAATAGGATCGTTTTTGGCCTTGCTGATGGCATCAACTTCATGTCGTTTTAAAAATGGCACCTCACCCTGATAATGAAATGTTTAAAAACGGAAGTAAAAAATATAGTAGTAACCGGGGTATACTTCCGTGTCAACTCGATATAGATCCGGTGGGAACGGATGTAAATATGACGTATGGAAATAGGAATGAGCTGCTGTCACTTTATTGGCCGTCATGACAATATTCTGATAGTGAAGATAAACTTTAAACCCCCTTTAAAAAAAAAAAAAAATTAAAATCAGATAAAGTTGTTTTGAATTCTGAACTTCCTTCAAAATGCAGCTCATTTAATTTCCTGGAACGACTCAAAGACACCAAGTGCAACGTGTAGCTTCAGTGAAACGTCTCAGCTCCTGGATATTAGCATTCCGGCTATGATGCAAATCCCAGCGTAAAATTATTTTTGGGCTTCTGGTTAATTAGAAAATGAATTCAGTCAAAACAACACACGGGCCTGAGGTCAGGGAGTCTTTCAGCTCTTCGCCGAGAACAAACACTCGCTCGCACAAAAGCAATTGTTGCAATATTATTTTTTATTATCTGCAAGAATTTGAAACACCTGAGCAAAATTGAAACTGTTTGTCCCTCTTGCCTTCACTCAAACAAAGCGAATGTTTGTCGGAGAGATTATTCACCGCTTGCGCGCGTGTGTGTGTGTGTGTTACAGGTGCTGTTTGCAGAAGAGGCTAGTGTATTGTCCCTGGGTCAGTGGAGGAGGCAAGGTTGGTAAAAATCTACATAACATTACCATCTGTTAAACTTCAAACTGCTCAAACACGCACGCACACACACACACACGCACACACACACACACACACAAACACAAACACACACTCTTTGCTATAAACTCAGAGCAGTGAAGAAGAGCAGAGAGTCTATAGAAATGTAATGTATGCTCTTCAGCCCCTCTCCAGCACCTCTTCCACATCCTCCTTCTTCTTCTCCTCTTCTGTGCTGAGAGCAGACAAGAGCTCGGGGTTGAGGCCTCCGCCGGCACCAACGAGGAAGAGAAAGGGCTCGGTGGCGGAGAGAGGACGGACTCATTGTGAAAACTTCTGCGCTGAAGAAGAAAGAGAAATCAAACGTGGTCGACGCTCGGCGAACAACCCCAGTGAATTTCATGTAGATTTTTAGCGAGCAACCAACCGACACACTTTCCCCTGTGGCCCACAAACCCACACACACACACACACACACACACACACACAGGTCCCTCTGAAGGAGCAGGCGGAGCCGGCAGTTGCACATCTGCATTTCAAACACAGACTCTCTGGGATTCATTATTAATTAGCCTGCTGAGCCCTGGAGGACTGGTGATGCTGCCGTCACACACACACTAACACACACAGACACACACAGACACACACACAAACACACCTCATGACCCCTTTGCCCCCTCTGCTCTACAGTTAGAGAGTCCTCACCAGAATACTGAGCCGTACTGAGCGTCCTCTCCCTCCAATCACATCCCTTCCCCTGATTTCCCGGCTTAATGTTTGGTAAAGGATGATGAATTACAGGAGTAGATGGTTTTATTAAGCTGAGCGCGGCGTAACTGTGTTTAAAACACTGTATTCAATTGAGTTGTTTAGCGCAGAGCTAAATGACACATGTGAGGTAGTTGAGAGGAGCCTGAGGAGCTGTACTGGGTCTTATATCACACCAATAAACATTACAAAACTCCTCTCTGCCTCTGTTTGCTTTATTCTTTGGAAATAGATTGTTGTGTTTTGCTTGCCTCTAATTTAGGTGTGTGTGTTTCTGCGCGTGCAGCTCGGCACGTTAACCTCCACCAGCAGCAGATAGAGGCAGATCAGAAAGACACACAGCGATTATGCATGAGGAATGTCTCCAGGGTCCAGAGAGAGACATCAAACACGGTGCAAGCGAGAACCCTCCGTCCACAACACACGTCCCACCGCTGCGCAAAGTTGGGGCTGCGCAGTTTACAAAAATAAACACGACAGGAAGAAACGAACGCTGCAGAGTTTCAGCCTATTGTGTGCCCCCGCCGTTGCCCACGGTTGCATTAGTATGCAGGGAGCCGACATTTGATGCGGAGATCATTCAAGAGCATCAGATCGTGCGTGATTCTCTGACACATTTGTGATGGGATGATGTGTCGACTGCAAATATTTGCAAGCAAGGTGTTAAATCTGAAATGAGAGCTCCGCCTTGGTGTTGAAAATGGAAGATATTTTTTTTAATTGAAGACATTATATAATCTGTGCTCCTGCAACATGTGGCTCCGTCCATTCACCAGATAATATTACCATGGCCAGTGGGAATATAGGTGGGCAGTGTGTGATCCCTGCACCACACATCAACACCTCAACGATTGGCTCGCTCAGGGCTATAACCCTCGCTCTGATAGGGCAAGAGGCTCTGGCAGTAATTTGGACATAATTGCATGATTGAGCAGGACTCCACCATCATCACCTTCTGCTTCTGAAGTCCTCAATTTAGGCCTCACGGTGGCCAAATCTGCTGTCACCTTCTATCTCTAGTCAAAGTGGAGTAGAGCACAATCTCACACTGCAGCATCCCTGCGAGGATCAGTGCCTCTTGAACCAATTGGATCTGATTCAGAGCCAGCAGTGGACCTCCACCGAGCACACACACACACACTTCCTGGTTGTGTCAAGACTTCTGGGCAGCGGTGCGGCAAGGTTTGCAGGGGGAAGAGACCGCTTCTCGACAACACACAGCGCAGCCTTTGTTAGATGTGTAACGAAGAATCTGGGGCAATCGAAGAATCTGCACAAATGTTGTTACAAGTTCTCGCTCCGAAAGGGAATTCTCCTTCCCCTTTCGAAGCGTTCCCCTCGGCCCGCTCTTTCATTCAAAGGAATGTACGTATGATTTTTGGTTTCATACCAATTCCACCTGGAGTCTCGAAGGGAAGAATAACAAATATGGGAAACATTTAATCCAGAATAATATGTTTATCCAGAGACCTGTGGACTCAGGCAGGAATGGACCCCCTCTGATGTGGTCTGCTGCCAGTGTGTGTGTGTCTGTTCGTGCATGTGTGTGTGTGTTTGGGTTGGACGTGTGAGACGGGTGAAGAGACCCTCCACCCCCTGGGGCCAGGAACTCTGGGTGAGGAGGAAGAGAGGTCTAACACACTCTCAGATTTCTAAAGTGTGTTTGTGTGCAAGCTTTTGTGTGTGTGTGTGTGATACAGGATGTGACAAAAGCTGAGCAGCGAGGGTGTAGTTGGACCCAATTGAAGTAAAAACTAGAAGCATCTCAGTTATGGTGGTGCTTCTTGTGGAGAAAGGGTTTTTTTTCCACAGGAAAGAAAATATAAATTTAATCTTTCTAACCTCGCTCTGCATTTCTGTTAGTGGGGTTAAGTGTAGAGAAAATACTCAAAACTCAGATGTGTTTTCACGTCCTGTGTCGAAAGGAAAACTTCTGTTGTTTAGGACAGTAACATCTGAGCGTAGATAACCCAGTGACATCGCTACAGTGAATTCAGACAGGGAAAGAATGCTAACTGTGTAGCCAGATTATCTAAACTACTTTTTTAAAGATAAAACTGCAGGTGAGTACAGGTAAGAATCATATATCAAAGTACAACCAGGAAGTCGGTCTGTACACTATGATGGATGTTCAGAACTGACAGTTTAATTAGTTATTTTACCCTTTGAGTTTGTTTTCCCTCCAGATATGTTTGGCTCGCCTGAATCTTCGCATATACACCTTGTCACGTAAATGTGATGGCAATCTTTCTCGGTTGGGTCGAGTAACCTGACAATCTACGTCTCGGTGCACCTTCTCAAGAGCAATATCTGCCTAATATCTATAGCTGTGTCTCAATTCGAGGGCCGCACCCTTCAAAGGATGCATTCGAAGACCGAATGTGTCCTAAAAAAGGCCGTCCCATTTCGAAGGCTCCTTCAAATGTGGCTGAAGAATGCGGCCTTCGTTTCCTGTGCCGTGATGGATCCAACTGTTGCATCCTTCGCAGCCCACTGTATCCCAAGATTCATTGCGCGCTGGTGAGTTGGATTTATTTTTCCAAAAGACAACTATGGTGGACACACTGAGTGAAATATCAGCTGAATACACTTTAGAATGAAGGTCTAGCCACTCGAATAGCAAACAATACAATTATTTAAAAAAAACAAAAACAAGGGACTCCAATATTGTCAAGGTTGCTAAGCGACAGGAGTGGTGCTTCGGGGTGCATATATAGGAAATTTGCCATAGAGCAGACTACTTCAGTTAACAACGCTCAGTTCGGCCTTCGTGGTCTAGGAAGGCCACGTCTTCGAAGGATGTGGCCCCTGAATTTACATTTTTCATTTCAAATGAAATTATCAGCTTAAGTGTGGAAAGTTGACTCTTTGAAAAGTGTCCATGAATTTCAGAATATCGTTAGGTATGTCCCTCTTTTGCTTTAATAACAGCATGCACTCGTGCTGGTATGGACCCCGCAAGTTTGTTTCAGACCTGCTGACTCAGGTCATTGAAACCTGAATCATCAGGTTTTGTACAAACTTGTGTTGGCAAAGTATATTGGTTATGTTTAGGCACAAAACCCCCTTGGTTAGGGTTAGGAAAACATGTTTTGGCTCAAAATACCTTTTTTGGTCACCACAAACACAGCTGGAGATGTCCTGAGGTCTTGTATCAAACACCCGGTTTTGTCATGACAAACACAGCTGCAGATGGTGCCACATACATGACCGGGAATTGTCCCAAGGCCCCCTTGAAAATATCCACCAGTGTCATGCCTAAATGTTAAAACGCAGACTCAAACTGCAGTCACTGGTTTGGCATTCTTGTCGCCTCTAACTCCACCCCCGTCCCCTCCACCTCCTAATATGAAAGTCAGGTCACAAAAATGTCAATATGGTACGTAACCTATCACATGCGTACACATGGATGTATTCGAGGTTTTTGCAAAACATTTTGTCCTGGCATCTCAGCTGCTGTGGGCGTATTTTCTAAGGCAGATTCTTAAAGCCCTGGAACACATGCAACATTTTCACAAAACCAAAACAGATTTCATAAACTAGGCAGCAGAATTTGCTGCCTCATAATATGGAACATGTTTTAGTGGGCTCTTTTTCTGTCCTTTGTACTAATTAAGGTCATTATTGAGACTTCAATTGCAAAATAACTTTTGAAAGCCATCACTGATGCATTGCACAAGCTCTGTGGCTCTTCCCATAATGGTCCTGTTATGTCCGAATAAAGCCATAACGAACATTTGGGTAATGACTCTAACAGATAGATAAAGCCTGGTAGTAGAGTAGAGCTCTGGCAGTGTGTTTGAAATCTGTCTTATAGTCCATCCTTTTGCCCCATCACGCCTGTTTTTTTTTTGTTTTTAGTGAAGTCACAACATTGCCAGCTCTCAGAAATCCCTTTGGTTTTCATACCTGATACAAAATGACGGCTAAAACTACAGAGATAAGACCTAAATTATCATAAAGCAGAATTTTCCTTTTAGAAACAGGTTACTGCTCATGCTTTGTGACTTGGTGAGTAAAATGTTCGTTCGTTACACAGAATAAAAATGAGCTTGCAGTTCCTTTTTAAAAAGCCTTCACACGCACACAGGATGACACATGAAAGTGGCACTACTACCTCTGCTACTATCTCTAGTACTACTACCAGTTCAGCATGCCAAAAGTACTAAATCCTTCCTTCTCGTCTCTTCTCTTCTCTCTCTCGTGCTCTGACTCCCTCTCTTTCCCTCTGAAAGAAGGTCTTATTGTGGCGATGTCAGCTGTCTCAAGGGCATCCAGAACAAAGAAGCTTTTCACCCCTCTGCATATCCTCCTCTCATCCTTCACTCTCTCACACCTCTCACTCTCATTCCTCAGTCCCGTATCTTGCAAAACCTCAGATTTGTTTGCACCCTCCTCCTTTCCTGTCCTTTTCTCACTTTTGTTTTGGCATCCTCGTGTGGTTGGGACACATATAGATGCAGTCGCAGTTCATTAATTCATTGGTAACTTCCTTAGACACAGAGTATTTCAGATCACTCTGCTCTGCTGCTGTTGCTGTTGCTGTTGTGCGTGATCTACGTCCTGTATGTGTCTGGAGGATGGAGGCAGGAGGAGAGGGATGCATGAAGGCGGCGGCAGCAGCTGGTGGAGATACACAATGTCAAGAGAGCTCAGAGAGACAGAGAGACAGAGAGAGAGAGAGACAGAGAGACAGAGAGAGAGAGTACAACAGAGGATGCCTCCTTGGCCGACGGTGTGGAAGGGGGACAGTGGAGCATAACAAACAGGATCCACCTTTCTGCTTGGCTAATTTTCCCCATTAAAACAGCCCAGCAGGAGCCTCAGCAGTCCACCAGCTGGAACAGAGGTTATTTTAGTGCCTGTCTTTCAGCAGGGTGTGTGTGCATTTGTGTGTGTGTGTGTGTGTGTGTGTGTGTGTGTGTCACTTGCATCTATTTTTTTGGCGTGTGAGTCTGAGGTTTGGGGAAGCATAAAGATCTTCCATAGGAGCGGATTCAATTCACTGATATTAATTTCCTCCTCTCCAGTCATGCATAAACAAAGAAAATCTCCCCGGCTGTCTGCAGTATGTGTTTCGCCCTGCTGCGCGCCGCTATAATGTGCTCGGCGCTGATATTGATGTATGTGCCCATATTTGCCCAGTCATCTCTTTATGTGGCCGGCCCTCCTCTCCTCTGTCTCAGTCAGATCCTAAACTAATCCCCAACCCTGCTACTCTGACAAGAAAATCCCCTATTTTAATGCATGCACACACACACTCCGTCTTCCTCCCTCGCCGCCGGCCACACACCCCAGTCGCACACACACACACTTTCTTTTTATCCCCTCTGTGTACCTGTAAACAGCATCTCTGAGTCCCTTTTGGTAAAGCTTGCCTTGTACACAGGTCACCGTTTGTGATATTTGTTATGGTAATGTCCTCCCAGTGTGGGGGCGTTTCCGTAAATTCATACTGTAAAGAAATTTCTTCTTTTGGCAGCTCAGTGTCATTATGCTCCGGGCTGTCAGGAAATGTTAACTGGAATCTGTTACAGTCCATTTACTGTAAGAAAACAGTAATCAGATAACAGACACTTGTGATTTAAAAAGGCGGGAGACATGTTGTGTTACTAAAACGAAGCATCAATAATGCTTACTAATGTTTCCAAAGGGTCATAATGGTTGCAGATGATAGCGTATTGTAGTCTGAGGACACATCTTGTAACTGCGGAATGGATTTTGGAGGCAAAATAATCCAATAAAATGAACCGAAATTTCTTTCTTCAGGCTAACGAGTTTTGTGGTTAATTACGTTTGTCTGTTGCATTGAGTAATCTGCCCCACAAAAGCAGAGAGACTAGGAACTATAGATAGAAGCGGGAATATTGAGGGGAAAAAAAGAGTTTAAAGGCAGATGGGACAGATGTAAAGGTTGCATTTTATTTTATGCTGAGGGAGAGGAGCATCATTTCATTTTTTTAGTTAACATTTCTTGGTGCAAGCTGTTTTCTAGAAGATTTCTACAAATTATGGTTTTTTAAAAAACTTTTGGGGAAAAAACTGGTGATTTCAAAAAGCAGTGTCCATGTCCAAAGCATCCCCGGTGTAAATGACACCTAAGACAACACCTAAAAAAAAAAAAGCTAATTCTGCATTCTGCCTTTAAATAATAGTCACAAAACAGTAAACTGCAATGAGTTCTCTCAGCGTCAAACATTTCAACTAGTTTGTAACTTTACTTTTATTATTAGTCTATTGCTCTCATACAAGTTTCTCTGTTTTCAAGGTGTCTGTCTGTCCTTTTACTATTATTATTCATATGAAAATCTATTTAATACATTAATTTGATAGGCTTAAAATGCCATATAATGTATTTTATCAACACCAGTTTGTATGAACTCCACTTCAATCAAAGCTGACATGGAGGTTGGGACCTTTAGCAGGATTAGCTAGGTTTCTATTTAGCATCATGACTGGTTTTAGCAAGTGCCTCGTTTCATATTGTGGAATAACAAACTTAAGGGTTGTAGGTTAATCAAGATGGACACTTTTCATTTACAGCTAGGAGGAAAATCAATAAATAAATTTAGTTTCAGCTTATGCTAAAGCTAGCTGGCTATCCCTTTAATTAGCTTTACATTAGCATACAGTATATCTCTTGCTTTAGCTGACTGGTGGGGCTTGATAGCAGAATATAGTCCAGTTACTAGTTTGGCTTGATTTTTAGCTCTCTAGTAATACCAAGTTCTCATGTAATTTATACATTTCTATAACATAATTTATTTTCTAAGTTAAAACAGATGCTTAAAATTAGATTGTGGTCTTAAATCAATTCTTTAACACATTTGTATTTTCCCCTGTAGTGCACAGTGCGGCTATGAACTGGATCAAATGCATACAGCAGGGTGCGGCCTTGGAACAGTCTGTGTGGTGTGGCCTACAAGAGTGCACTATTTGAGTTTTCCCTTGAAAAATGACTACGTACCCAGGCAGAGAAGTCGGACTGAAGGTTTAATTTATGCCCTTGTTGCCTGTCAGGAGGTTTGCCAACTCCAGCCCATTTGTATTTCACACTGTTGTTTGAAGGCTATAAAACATTTTATTTGTAATTTCTGTATTTTATAGCATATTAACACTGATGATAAAGCAACACAATTAAGCTGTAACCCCTGAATGCAACATCGGATTATTTATGTTTAGTTGCAGTACGCTCAGCCTGTCCAGATGAGCAATTAGTGTGTAAAACACGTGCAGAAATGTGACTATTGTGGCTTATATCAGATAAGAGAAACATAAATCAAACAAAATACCACTTTCTCGAGCTAAACAAATGACTTAGGATGGATTTCATCTGCGGAATAACTGCCTTGCATTCAGCATGTGAAAGGACCGTCTGCATTTACCAGCCAGGAGAGATGAGGTGCAGTTGACCTTGGCATGTGTGCGAACAGACGCACACAAACGCAACACACGCACACACGCCACATAGGGGGAAACTGACAAATGGCAGTTCAGCAGCTCAGTTAGATGGTAAATGTGTGTTTAAACAATGCAGAGTGACGCTTACACACGCAACACTTAGTGGCCGGTCGGCGATATAAGATTGATTTGGTTCACTCTCTCACTCTCACTCTTTGAAACACACACACACACACATAGACGCACACACTCAGTGGAATATGAGTGATGTGATTCAGGACACCTCTCGGCAGCCACTCTGCTTTCCATCCTAACGCCTGAGCAGAATACTAATCACTGGATCACATTACAGAGAAAGAGAGAGGGAGATGGTGGCAGCTATAGGAGGAGAAGAAGCAGCATGGAATAGCAAGGATTATATCAGATAACGGTAATACAAAGGTGGGCCGAGCAGACCGTGTTTTTTTTTTTTTTTTTTCTTTTTACACCTACACCTTCCTGTGAGCAGCATGCAAATACTGTGTGTCGGTGATGAAAAAGTAACAGCAGGGCTGGAAACATGTAGGAAACAGAGATGAGATCAGAGGAAGGCAAAGAAGTTCTGTCCGCCTATATGAAAGTCATCAGCAACAGGCAGCAGCTTACAGAAACAGTTTAACTACGCAGCCTTTATTTGCATTTTTCATTTTTATGCTACATCTTCACAGCATTTTAGAGGCATACTGTACATTCATTTAACAGCTACACTAACTGTATTGGAAATATTCATATTTTACTAAAACAGATAACAGATCTATAAAAAAAAGTACCTTGACGAGTTATTACATCAAAATGCTACATACACGTTAATGCATCAGTAGGAATCTTAATCCAATATTATAATAGTATCATAACACTGAGCAGTTCTGCTGCATACTAAGAGCTTTGTTTCTCTGGTTAATGACTTTAAAGCTGCACTCGTCAATATTTTCTTAACAATGACAAAAATGAATACGTGTAATGCGTAATGGGTTACCTGTTAACCCACAGAGATTATCACATTATCTGCATGTTGGTTCACTCTCATGGCTCTCATTAGCGTTGTGTGCAGCAGCCGCGGGCAGCTGTTTTAAAAAAATCCCTCTGATTGTACAGCACAATTATGGCAGAGTCTATAACCTTATTAACTTTTTAAGGTTTTTACCACAGTGTTGTCTTTAGAGCTGGTTGCACTGCCCCCAAATGGCCAAAAATGAATTAAGGCTGCTTTAAGTACATTTCTACTCAGAACATTATGTACCTTTACATTTAAAGGTCCAATTTGTAAGTTAGCTGATTGTTGAGTCTCATTCCCAACTTGTCAAATACCGACACTTTGGTTTGGTGGCTGGCCCAACCTACCAATGAAAGTGTCAGTATTTGACAACTTTAAGTAACATTTTGTATGCATTTTGGACAATTTTGTTCTGTTTTCATCATGGACTACTGTTGTTTGTTTGTAGGCATACAACTTTGTTATTTTACATGTGTAGTAATGATGTGTCGCTCATGAACGAACCGGTTCTATGAGTCGGCCCTTTTAAGTGAGCGATGGGCGCCAGCTCCCGTTTTGTTTAATAAATGAATACAAGAATTATAGGATGATAAACAATGTTGCTAAAAAAGCTCCAGATACATCTGAATTTGGTAAAATTAAGTTGTAACATACACAACATAGTTCAATATAAATAAAACTTTCAATACACATAATAGTGTTTGATGTTTTTTCATCATTATTTAAGGCTTTTATACCAACATAATGTAGAATTTTGCTATTCTGGAATAAAAAAAAAACATTAACCAATTTAATTGATAAATGTGTACACACGCCCATCATAGGTCAAAATATTGGTAAATTTGGCAAAAATTCTAAAAGCCAAAAGTGGCACTAAATAAAGAGCCGTGTGGGAAGCAAAAGAGCCGGTTCTCTATGCTGAGCTGAGCCAAATGATCCGGCTCCCTACAAAGAGCCAGAATTCCCATCACCGGTGTGGAGGTATTTCATTGATTGATACACAGCTTTAATTTGTACTGTTATTTCTGTCGTCATTGTGTTTATAAGTTCGGGGAAGACTAGCAACAACTTTGTGGAAGCTAATGGGGATGGAATAAAGAACTGGAATGGCAGTAGAGTGCATACCTCCGCCAATGTCCAACAGTCCCCTTTAATTCATAAAGCCTAATCCAATATCAATCTTAATGGGTTCTATGGGTTCTAGCCAAGACCCATCCTTCATTTAAGTTTCGTAGAAATCTGTTGAGAAGTTTTTGTGTAATCCTCCTGACAAACCAACCAAGGAGAAGTAATAAAGAAAGGACTTCTACCTGTGGTGGTGTATTTTTGCGCTATGGTGCTGCTACTTTTACTTTCAAGTAAGGATCTAAAATCTTTTTCCACCACTGCTGGAAAAACAGAGATCACATGAAAGAGGGAAGAAATGAAGCTCTATCCACCTGTACAGGACTCATCCTCAAGAGGCCGACCGGCTGTAATAGAGACATTTTGTCCCATTAACAGAAGTTATCAGAAATAATTGTTGGTGTCATTCTTCATGTGCGATGACTCAGATTAGAGCTCATTTTAGATTAATCCGGACCATCAAAAGCCAGTTTAGGCCGTGCAGTGTCCTTTATTCTCAGTGCTGCACTTGCCTGTACGTTCAACATGCAAATACAAACACTCAAACCTCACACACTCTCCTTCTCCTCCTCACCCTCCTTCCTCCCCTCCCTCTCCCCAACCCCATGCTGAAGCAATTATGTCCAATGTGTGAGTCTTCTACAGGCAGTGTGAGGGTGATTGATGATGCTGTCAGCACAGGGAACATGTTTTAACGTCAGAATAATCTCCCTGCTAATATATTACATCCACTGGATAGGGTTCAATCATTACTAATAGCGCTGCTAAGTTGGTGAGAGGGGAGCTGGCGATGAGAGCACGTGCCTCGGTGTGTGTGCGCGTGAATTTGTGTGTGGATCTCATTAATCAGAGCAGAAGTAGAAGGCAGGGAAATCTAGTAAGGCCAACCAATAAACAAGTACGCAAGTGCAAGGTGGAATAAGCAGCCAGAGAGAAGTGTTTACTTCTTACATAATTACTCACTCGTATCCTATAGTCGGTGAATCAACTGAGACGCTGTTATTGTGAGTGTGAGAGTCTTACCACCACTTGATATAATATCGTCTTATGAAATGAAAGAGGTGGAAAGAATGGAGCACAAAGGCACCCGACGCTTCAAAAAGAGGCAGCCTTGTGGTGTCTAATCCGCACTGTCTAATCTCTCAAATTGCTGTGACGTTTGATGAAGGGGATCGAGCTGGTGTGAGGAGAGAAACGGGCCCAGTCACAGAGGGAGTGTGTGTGTTTGTGTATGCGTGTTTGTGTATTTGTGTGTTGTTGTTGTTTTTTTTTTTGCTGATGTGTACAGTACAGATCCAGCTGTGCCCTCCGCTTCCGAACAAATCCTTCTTTAAATACAAGCTGTGTTGTTTACAGCAGTTCTCTGCCTCCAGACACCATCCTCTCTCTGCCTACACTGCCTCTGTTCATTTGACACTGCCTCCTCTCTTATCTGCTATACGTACTGATCGGACGCACCATCCCCCACTTTCTATAGCTGGGTAGAATATGCATGTTGTCGCATGTTGCGTGCGCAGGCGTACACTTGCATATACATCTGGGAACATGGGAGGAAGAAAGACGGAAAGAAAGACAGAAAGAAAGAAAGAAAGAAAGAAAGGCTGTGTGTGTGTGCAGGAGAGAGTCTGTGGGGATTGGTGTTATATTCTGCTGGTGTCAGCTGGCTCGTGGCCTGCAGATTAATGTGTGCGTGTGTATGTGTGCACACGCATATGTGCGTGGCGCAAACAAAGGCGCCCTCACAAACACCCGTAAACAGATTAGCTCGTCTGCGGAGAAACAAAGGGTTAAGAGAGAATGCAGATTTCACAGGGAAGGGGAGGGAGCTGTGCGTCTAGTTTTGGGGTGTTCGTGTGTGTGTGTGTGTGTGAGTGTGTGTGTGTGCAGGGGGTGAGCGGGGCCAGCGCGGCGGTGGAGCGTCGTGATCCCTCTCCCTAATACTGTGTGGTGAATCTCCTCGCTGGGCTCAGCTGCCAATTCTCTCCACTGTAACAGTCCCATTCTCCTCCTCAGCCGCTGAAACAATACTGCCATGCCTTTCTGTGCATCTCCACACAAAGAGCCCGGCGCTGAGACAGACGCTCAGAGTGAACTGAGACACAGCACCAGGACAATAGGCTGAGAACGGTTTTGTTCGGCATTGTGCTGCGTGTTTGTGGAGACAAACAATAAAGAAAGTTCCAAGGGACAAGCAACTTTCTCCTCATTGTTGAAACTTTAAGAGGATGCACAGTTTACAGAAGTGGGAGCTGGGGATTTGCTTCTTTGGAGAATCTGCGTGTATCGCTCGCAGTCTCAGCTCAGAGAACATTTGGGTAGCTCTGCTTGGAGTCAAGATTTCCCAGCACCTCTTTGAATGAAATAAAACCCAAATCTGATCTACTGACAAGGCCTGCATCACTCAGAGCATAACATTCCCATGGAAAATACTCAAACATCATACGAACAGAATAATAAGTGAGAGGTCTTCTCATGTGTGTTTCAAGGGGACAGAAAAAGCTCCACACATCCAGAGCACACAGTGGACGGTACGCTGGCTCACTGGAAGTTCCCCCTCTACTGGTGGCGGCCGCCGCTAAGACGCACTGCCCCAGAGGACCACCTCCCTGGGACCTTGAGCCAATCACGACAGCCGAAACAAGCCTTTTATCTACAGGGGCTTATTAAGCTAATTGAATTAGCATGTTGTGGTTTCTGAACCCAAATACGATTAGCCTGTTATTACTGTGTTATCAGGGTCCCTTGTTACAGTAACAGCAGGTTACTTTTGGCTGCTTCATCAGTTTTTTTCCTCTCCGCCTCTCTCTGTCTGCACAACACTGGAGCTTTTCGCACATTCACACGTCAGCTCCTTATCTGTTAGATACCTGGCACAGTTACACTGTCATGGAAATCCACGACACAGCGCATCTTATACCGGTTAAAGCTACACCGGCGAGCTTGTTCAAATTCGGTTTATTGACTCAGCAGGTATTATAGGGCTCTAAAAGCACCAAGCAGCAGACAGATAAGGTTAGCTGTTGATCATAGAGGAGCAGTTAGCAGCTAAACAGCCAGATATTTCCTTTAGCTGCTGGTGGAGACCAAAACAGAGCTAAAAGGGGTGAACACCAGACTTACATTCAGCAGGTGGATATTTTAAATTGGTTGTATGTCCATGTTGTGATCACAGCTTGTTTCACTGCCTCCAAGTAGCCAAACATTGGTGAATGCAGGCTTCAGTGGAAAGTGAACTGTAATAGTAAACAATATGTATAATGGTCAGCTTAAACTAAAGGCATGATGTGGTCGAATTTCTTTATTTCCCAAAGTTTTGAGCTTCTACCACCTACCCACCTGAAAAGCACCAGTTTGTTTTGATATCAGTAATTCTGTGATGGTGGATATTTGGCTTTTGAATGGCTCTAATATGTCAATAAAATGAAAGGGGTGAGCTCGCCCAAAAATGAAAATTCAGTCATTATCTACTCACCATTGTGCCGATGGAAAGTCAGGTAAAGTTTTATAGACCACAAAACATTTCTGGAGCTTCACAGCAAAAAAGTGATCCACAGACACAGACTTATAATATAACTACATAAAATATGAAAAACAATAATGGACTAAGGAATGCAAAACACATCAGATCAAGGTCATAGAATTGCTACAGTTGCAGCAATAAATAAACCATATAACAAGTCATTAAAAATTGTGTAATTAAATACCTAAATCTGACAAATAAAAGCATTGTATATGTTGTGTCGGGACTCAATCATTATGAAAAAGAAACTCCAGTGTTTGGACTGAATAAACCTGTGTGAACACAGTGTTCCTTGTGAAGCCCCCGTTACCAGCTGGGCAGGGAGTCATAGAGGCCGGCTTCAGTGGGAGAGTAGGAGGTGGGCAGACTGGGTGGAAGGAGGTGCGGGGGTGATGGAGGGGGGGAGCTGGGTGAGGAGGCTGAGAGACCAGGTTGGGGAGTCAGCTGGTCTCTCAGAGCCTGTGATTAATACACTAGGGCTGCTCTGCACCACCTCCACACCACACTGTCCTCACCTCCAATTAGCATGCTAATGAACCTGCACATGTGTGACTGTGTGTGTGTACGTGTGTGTGTGTGTCACCTGAGGGCTCCTTCTCACTGTGCAGCATAAACAGAAACAGGCTGGCATTCAGAGGAATGGCCGCTGCTCTGCTAATTGACACTGTGTGTGTGTGTGTGTGTGTCTGTGTGTGTGTGTGTGTGTGTGTTGGAGGGGGGGTTATGGACTGTGACCCTCGACTTACTCACTGCTGTTATGGTAACCGGTTGAATAGGAATGTTTTCTCTGCCTAGTTATACCTGTCATGGTGACCTTTGTTCTCTGAGAGGTGGACATGAGCAGTCACAGCTCGTTCTCCACAAGTAACATGATTTACAGGTCCGCCATGACACGGGGAGACATATCTAAATACTCAGGGGCTATAAACACACTGTACAGTCAACAAACAGACACGTACAGATTAACACTATGTCAAAATGGGTTGAGGGAAATTGCGACTTAAAAATTAATTAACTTGAATGTGCTGTCTGGCATTTTAACCCTTTAACCATACAGTTGTATTTCCCCAGTAGCATAAAGGTTAGAAAATAATCTTATTTTAGAGTATTAAGAGGAAACTCTTCATATTTTTCCTGAGGTTGTCCGTTAATTGGAATTTTTCCGTAGTGTATTGTACAAACTGAGGTTGTCAAACCTGTTGAGATTCTGAGACTTTATCATACCATGTGTTTATAACGAAACAATGTCAGTTAATTTTTGTAAATTATTTTTATTTTCAATACTATCTAATACTGAAGCTTTAAAAAACATATCTACAATCACATATTTAAACACAAGGCTGCACAGATGAAACAACAGGGAAGAAAATCAGCTGGTCTTAAACCTTTTCCCTGTTACAGCGTTCTCTCCGTCCACAAACTCACCCCATGACCGGAGGCAGAGGCAGAAGCAGGCAGCACTACAGGAGCCGATGTCAGATCAGCCAGCAAGTGACCTGTCACTATTCAAGAAGCAAGCTAAAGGTAGCTATGGCATGTCCAGAACTAATGTTAGTCAAAAAACAATATAGTGTGTTCGATATATTTTGCCTATGAGGCAGATCCAGAACTGAAGGAAAAAGATTTTCAATAGCCCACGCATAAGGTTTTTTTTTTTTTTACTGGTAGCAAAGGCATTAATGGGGAAGAGGATCTCTATATTTGGGCAAACACAAATGAATGTATAAGACAAAAGCTAGCATGAAGTTACTTCCTTGTGTTTTTGTTCGTGGTGCTGAACAAAAACCATAATTTCAGTCCAGCATCCAAAATGTGAAGGGTAGGAACCACACATTTCAGCAGCTGAATTTAAATAAATCTCCATCTCACCAGTGTATTTTAGCCGCTAAAAATGACAACTAGAAAAAACATTAGCTCACATGCTTTACAGCGACCCTTCAGTGTGTGCACGATCTGATATTGTACCTACCACATTGCAATGATGCTCCAGGACCATCGCTGCGACTGACCAATCACGTTTTTATAATGCCACAGCTTTGCGACTCAGGAAAAAGTCTTTCTGACACATGGTTAACATTGTGAAAGGGTGAATTTTAACATCTTGTACTTAACCCATTTAATCACCACATCCCGCTCCATATGTCACTTTTTGCTCATTTGCAATGACGGTCCTGTTTCAACATTTATTACGACGATGATTGTAGGAACATCACCGATATGGCGATATCAGATAAACCTCAGTGTGTCGTCATCTTGCTTACAAAGACACGCTTACATTAAGACGCTTTACAAACTTAAAGGTCCTCGTGAACAACAGTATAATCCTGTTTCCATTTTGGTCTTCTGGGTGCACATGTACAAGAATGTCTGTGCATTAAGTGCCTGATAGTGTGTGTGCACACACACTGCTTGTGTGTGTACAGACGACGGCAGGGAAACATTGAGCAGCAGTGCTACAGTAACCTTTGCAATAATCAGTTCTGTCTGATGGGCCTCTTTAATTAACCTTGTAGGAAATTAATCCCAGTGTTAAATGGACAAGAAAAAGATGTTTGATTACCACCGCGAGCCAACTGGGACTTCTCCCTCTGTCTAATTGCCCAGGAAGAGAGAACAAGAGAAAAAGTAGCAAGAATGAGAAAGGGAGAAACAGATAGGGAGAGGGAGGCGAGAGGGGAGAGCGGAGAGCGAAGCGCCTCGAATCCTGTGGTGTCATTAGCGTCTGTGTGAATGTCAGTTAGTCCCTGGAGCACTGATAAGGCTTCACCAAGAAGAGAGAGCAGAGGGAGGAAGAGCGGATAGGAAGGAGAAGGACACTGAGGAAACATTTTGTTAAACTGAGATGGACAAAACACTTTACATATAGTGTACAGAAATACCTGAGTGGTTTTACTTACTAGTTTCCAACACTACTTGGTTGGTTAAGAAACTACTTTGTGAGGTTTAGGGGAAGACTATGTTACATAAGTGACTCAAGTTATACACGTTATCTCCGGACATAAATTAAAAAAAGCCAGCGAACACCGGTGTCCTGGGTCAAAGTCCTGTGTACCTCCACCCTACTTGGACTCTGCTCTTTATACGTCACAACATTTTTTATGCGTAGTATTTGGACGCACATGTTTTCCAATGAACTTTAGGGAAGGATCGGTGTATCACCTGCACCCAAAGTTTGACTTTGGTTTATGAACTGCACACAATGTGAAAAAAAAAGTTGTGTTGTTTGTACACAGATTCAAGTAACTGGCCAGATATCATGTTAATGAACGAGTGTGTAACGATTACTTCAACGATTAGTGTATCTGTCTGTATCTGATATCTGTGAGTCTTAATATTTTTTACTTTGGTGTTCCTCTCCCCGGCAAAGTGGATTATCGAAGCAAAACTGAGGAATGGCTCTTTAATCTGCGAATGTGCTGTTAGTTGAAGCTTTACAAATGTCTAGGGAGTCATCATTAGAAACTGATGTATCAATATTGTATTTTCTCAAGCCATTACATGCCATAAAGTTATGTTTACTCCATTGCGAAGCTTCAGAGCACTGAGGAAGTGATCATCTACATCCATGCTTTCCTCACCGCTCCCTCCCTCATCTACATCTTTTCCCCTGTCGGAGCAGGTGCTTCCCCTCTCTCCTCACTAATGTCTCCAGATCTTTGCACTGACCTCAGCTATCCATGACTCATCCAGCAGCGTGCTGCTGGCTCCATGTGTCAGTGTGTGTGTTGGCTGTGTTCATCGGTGTGTGTCGCCTTCCCGGATCTCTGCAGGTGTCTGTATCAATAATCCAGAGGGCAGAGCGAAGAGAACCAGCGGAGGCTGCGTCCGCTGGTTTCAGCTTTGGATGTTTAGTCTGTTCACTGATTTTGGGTCTGTCTGAATGTTGCATCACAAAGTTTGGCAAAGTGGTCCGTCATCTCCTTTTTATATGAAGACGCTTTTTTGATTAGTTATAGCAAAAAGGAAAAAAAATGCGTGTGTCTTTTCTGCATATTATAGTTATTTTTTATTAAAGGGAATTAAACAAGGAAAAATAAAAAGTAATCATGTTTTTTCTCTACAAAAACACCTGTTTTTCTAACTGTTAGTTACTCATCACTTATTACTTGCTGATAAAGTAATTACATTACTTTACAAATAATGCATTTTTTTATTTTACCTTACTCTCAGCCCGTCTTCATCCAAGGTGCCTCCCAACTACTCTGAAGCGTCCACCACCTTGTCGCATCTTCAGTATTTAACACATGTAATAGAAAAAGACACTCAAGAGTTAACATGCAGCCAGACTATGTTTTCGGAGGTATTTACAGATCTTTAACAGCTAACGTTAGCTAAGCCAGATGATTCTTAATGGAGGCTTACCTGTGGCTAGCTAGCAAGCTAGTAAGACATAAAAAAGACAACTTTTGATTTACTAGAAGACATCTACCGAGCACCTCTACACCCTGTGCCAAGCTAACAAGTCCAAGATCACTCCACGGACAGATTACTGGTAAGACATGTCAAGAAGTAGAGCTACGGCGTCCGCCAAACATTCGAACGGATTGCCGTGGTAGTCGAAAACGAAAATCACTAAGCACCATTTAAGTCTTAAGTAACAGTCTACTTCTGTTACTACTGTCTAACACTTTTGGCGTACTCCTGGGAACGGCAATCCAGGCATTCCCACCCGAAGTAGACTGTTGGGCGACAACCGTCGCTGCTTTAAGTCCCTAATGGTTTTCTGTGTAGGCTCCAAAGATAGTCCGTAGTTGACATGCGCCTCCTTAAGAGCGTAAAGTTACTACACGTCAAGGCTAACGCAGCTAGGTAGCTAACGTTACTACGTGAGGAAGTGTGATTGGGTGGTTGCGTTCTCCTGTTTTCATCGGATTGACGCACCATAATCAACTCTTTTCAGCTACATTATCCATTTGTTCTGCTAGTCTGTTCAGTCTGACCTCTGCTTTCAGTCCGTAAACAAAACAAGGGCAGCAACAGTGCCGTGATCAAGTACCATATTCAGTAATGAAACAAGCAAAAACTAAAATTTAATATGCATTAATTAAAAGCTAAAAGTAGTCTGTCTCAAGTCTTAGTAACTTAGTTGGTGAGTAGCAAAATTAAAAAAAATAAAAATACTGACGATCAGATTAACTGATTTGATGTTTGTCAAATTATTTATACGCAAGTCTATTTGAATATCATTCTTGTCAATCGAGCGTCCGCTACCTTCATTGTCTGCGTCTCACCTCGCCATCTCCTCCTTACGAGCTCGTTAGTGCTAACTCATCAGCGGGGTCGAACACTGAAAACACACATTACAACACAGCCAAAAGATCACATTACACAATTTGAATAAATACAAGGCAATTTGTCACTGTCACGTCAGAGTTGCCCCTTTCTCTGTCCGCCCTCGCCGGCTCTCCTCGTCCTCCTCTCCCCCCTCCACGCCCTGCCTCCTCTGCCCCGGCACAGCAGCAGGAAGCAGTAATGGTGATTGTATTAACCCCTCGTAGAGAGCGCTGACCTTCGCTTCTGTTCAGCTGGAGGTAATAGTGCAGGAACTCACACGCGGACATACGTATGTTTGAATGTGTACACGCTCACATCACAGGATTAAAGATAGGGAAGGTGAAGTACTAACGCTCCGTCCGAACTCTCAATGTCTGAACTGCCTGTGTAGTTATTGATTTTTTGACGGCAATATTTCTTAAATGCACTGGAGCTTATTTGAACACTGAAATGTTACTTTTATGCCGTCAACACGCACAGACACAGTGGGCACCATGCCACAACTTCAATATTCACAATTCTGCATCTCAGGTCAAATCACCCTCACTGCCATGTGAGGTTTATAAAGGTAGCCTGCGCAGAAGATCCTCGGGTTGCACGTTTTTCTCATACGTGTTTTGCTTTTAAGCTCCTCGGTATAATAAGTAATTGGTTTTTACTAATTAGCTAGATAAGGAATATCACGAGCTTATGTTGGCTGTTTTTGTACGACACAGATAAGAGTGGTGTGTAAGTCATGTACTGATACATGGGGGATACTGAACTGAACATTTAATTATCATCTGTGAGTTAATATTGAGTGGTGCGTTGTACTCCATTACTGATCTGTTGTTTGAACAGTGATTTGACCACTTTGCTCAGAACAAGTGGACTGACTGTTACTATAGCTCCTTTTCTTAAAGCCTGTTTAAGGTAGGAAGGTTGCATCATCGTTCCTCCTCGCTGTCCTGTGTAAGACATACAAACATACAAGGGATGGGGCATTGTTGTTCTGATGGTTACGACAACACCAGCCATCAAATTTTTTCCTACGCTCATTGCATTATAAGTGCTTTTTGTACCTCGAGAAGTTTATGTTTTCGCCCATGTACGTTGGTTGCAGCGTTGCCAGTTGTATGATAATTATGGTATTTGTATGATAATTTTGCCCTCTGCATGATGTCAGATCACCAATGGCAAAAATGTAACTTATGGTAGAAGTTGGTTTTAGTCATTGCTGTCTCGTTTTAAGTCATTTCATGACATAATCAGGACAACAACACTGATTCTACGTCTCACGTCACCTCTTTTCAGTCAATCATCTCTGTAGGCTATGACGATGGATGTGATTCGTGAGCACGGAATTGAAACTTGAACTTTCTCACTCAGGTTTGTTGTGTCCAAGTCAAGTCGTTTTGAATGCACCAGTAAGCCTGAATATTTATTTCCAATGTAAAATGACACATTTACACCTATTTTGTTTTTGTGGTTGTAACAATAATTTCCCCCCCAAATAGGATCATTTTAAGCCTCTGCTGCATAGTTTAACGTTTCCCATCTGGCAACTCTGGATGGTTGGTTTGTCAGCAGGACAAATGTCCACTAAACCTAGATGCAGATGGAGGTTCTCCGCCCAGAATAGAACCTATTAACTTCACCCTTTAATCACAACTCTGATCAACACACAAGACTGCGCCTAAAATATTTTTTTAAGACTCGTGGTCACTGACGAAACACAGACACCACGTGATTGACACTATTGGTTCACAAACCTTGTTAGAAGCTGGAACACAGACATAAACAAGAGGATCATTTTGGACTGGACAAACATTGTATCATTATTAATTCACAATCATAACAATGTTTTTACTGAAAAGAGATACTTTTATTCTGCACCTTTCCACAAGCTCTGTAGATGTGTTACTGTTAAAAAAATCATTTGTCAACACAAAAATGTTATCAGTATGACCTTGAACAAATGAACAAATGACCTACTGGCTGTAGCCTCATATTAACTACCGACATCCCCAAACTTAAGGATGACTCAGCCCAGTTTGATATCGGAAAATCTTCTGGGGCCACCCAAACTGTTGACTAACACCTGACTAAGATGAAGTATTTCCCTAAAAATAAATGAATAATAATAACGTATTTAAATCACATTTTTATCAGTTCTGATAACTTTTAAA
Source organism: Pagrus major (assembly GCF_040436345.1). Lineage (NCBI taxonomy): Eukaryota > Metazoa > Chordata > Actinopteri > Spariformes > Sparidae > Pagrus > Pagrus major. The sequence goes on along the minus strand of NC_133232.1, from coordinate 18,663,476 downwards.
AGTAAATATTTTTTTAAATATATATAAAATACATTTTATTTTGAAAGTGTGGGAATAACAGACTTCCATCTCAGTTCTCTTGAGAGTTAATGCCTTACTTGGCTTATTTTCATTGCCAGGTTGACAGAAGATTAGTGTGTCGATGTGATATCTCGCCAGAATATCACCCACATTAACCCTGATACCTTCACACAGATTAACACACATATAAAGGGCAACATACAGTATAAACATCGGAATGAAGACAGTCTTGCTTATAAATGTACATCAGCTGTTATAGTACAAGAGAAGGCATTTGTTGCAGCTGTTGCAATACAATATAAATCACATGTAAACTGTTTTGTCTGGAATAAACTTATCCAGATTGGCAGAAAGAAAAGCCTTTAATAAGAGAATTCCTCAGAGAAGTGTGCGGGGCGGAAGTCACACGGGGCACCTCCGAGTGTACGGGGGTTAGCACAACAGCTCAGACCTCCTGCACTCTTTCATCTGGCTGTTTCAACATCCCTCCATCCCCTCCACCCTTTCCACTCCACTCTCTTAAACAAATCCTCTTCTTTCAGATAGGCCTAACACACACACACACACGCACACACACACACACACACACACACACACACACACACACTCACTCACAAATAGCCGCGGGGCAGAGCTGTGACCTATCCAGACTTTGACCTGTGTGGGTGAAACAGTCAAAGTCCTCGTGGACCCAGATGTCCTCTTGGCTTTTAAAACTGCACAGTCTCTCCTTTAACTTTTCTTTTCTCCTCTCCTCTTCCTCACTCGCTCTCCTTTCCCTGCAGCCCCTCTGGAGACTCAGTGATAACCAGGGTAGACGGGAGGAGGAAGGGAGCGGAGGAAAGAGGGGTGGAGGGGGAGGAGAGGGGAGGGTGAGAGGGAGTTGTGATGTCCCGACTCAGGGATATTTAATCCTCTCTGTGAGGGGCGAGCGTCTCTCTCCCTCTGTTTGGCTTTGGGAGATCAAAGAGGCAGTTCAGATCCTGGCGAGATCGCTCGCTCTCTCCTCCTGAGTGGACCAGAGACTCTCTCTCTCACACACACACACACACACACACACACACACACACACACAAACACACACACGCTTAAGTACTTGGGCTGACTGGCGAGGACATTGGTGGTGGTGGTGGTAATGAGGCAGTGATTGATGGGACTTCATGCTTCTTTACTGCACTGTCTTAAAACCACCAGTATATGAGCGCACTCCAAATAAAATTCAATCTGTGTGCATAGGAAAAAAGGCTGGTTAGAAGAAGACCCACATTTGGCTTCTATTGGCAATATTGTGATTTCTTTTGTGGCTGAATTTGAGCTTCACCTCTGTAAAGTTACTCTAGTTTCAAAGTTAAAGCAACAGTTTGTAACTTTTTCACCTTCAAATAACAGCTTCAAAATCCTCTGATGGTACACTGACTTGTAATAGGGAGAACGGCGCCTCTTTAAATCCGACTCCATGCTCGACTGCCTGTTCTTGCGTTATGTAACTTGATGAACTTGGGTTGAGTGGGTACAATCGCCTACAAGAGATGCGTCACACTTTACGTCAATACCTACACTCCACCACGTAGGGGTCTTCAGCTAGTTCGATATTCTCAGTCCGGACATCATGGCAGGATCGAAGAGGAGGTTGACGGAGGAAGCTAAGAAGAGAAAAAAAGAGTGACTGACATGATCTTTCTGCTAACCGGAAAACATCATCATCCCTGTTATTCATGAAAGATTGCGATGTAGCCTGTGATCTTATCAGTGTCGTCCCTGTCTCATGGAGTTTTGTAGTTTTTCCCGATGCCAAAAGTCATCTAACCTCAGGTCTCTCTCAGGCTACCACGCAAATAAATAAAATCATGTCACGCAAAAAACCTTTGTCAGTCTCTGTCAATTTCACGCCTCAGACCCTGACATGAGGATCATTATTTGTATTGAAGACAGTAGTGTGACAGTGAATTGCATAATGTTGCTTTAATTTCTTGCTTTAGACTCTTTGTGCTGTTGTATGTCTCCACTGTGACTCAGAGCTGCTTCTTTTGGCACGTTCACAATAAAACAAACACACCTGGAGTATATAACAGTATACTGTTGGTGTTATGCAATAACTATAACACCAATGTGAATAAATAAGAAAAAAAAAGATTCCTAATTCTGCTTTGGCTCTCCACCCACACCAAGATGATAATTCATCCACCAGAGACTCAGAGTTTTAAAAGTGCTCTCCAAAACCAAAGCAAATTCTGGTCTCCTGTCGTGATGTCTATGGGGAAAGTTGAGTTTTTTTTGAGAACCCTGATGTCCGCTATTGAGAAAACTGACAATGTGGTCCACTCCATTTGTACAAAATACTATAAAATGAGGACGACCCTTTCGCCTAATTGTCGAAAACGTGTAGCATGTAATCACATCACAAATTAAAATCAGCAATTTTGATTTTGGCTGGTGACCTCTGTTGCATACTCTGTTTTTGATCCTTGCTCTTTTCCCAATGTTTCTTGCTCTGTGTATTTTCAACTGAAACACACACACACACACACACACACACACACACACGGAAACATCCAAAAACTACTACTGGATAGATTGCAATGAATTTTCTGCAGTGGTCAGTGGTTTCCAGACAATGACGGCAACTGACTTTGGTGATCCCCATAATCTCTTGGGTTATGTTAGTGGTTTGAGGAAAACTTCTGGACAACAATTGGATGTATGTTCTCCTCATGCAATGAGGCAATTGTTTTGGGGATTCCTTCCATTATCTGGTATATTTTTCAATGTCCAGTAGTTTGGTTTATGATCAAATAGTTACAAAACCATTGACATTCTCAGCCTCAACTCTACTCTGTATTTAGTTACAATTTGCAACTGTTAGCGTGCTAATATGCTAAACTATAATGGTGAACATGATAAACATTATACCTGCTAAAAATTAGCATGTATGTCTTGTCAATGTTAGCATGTTGATGTAAGCATGTAGCCTAAAAAAAAGCTGTTAGCATTGCTGTAGACTCTTAGTTGAAACATGAAGGAAGGGCCAAGACAGAATTTCTTCAGTTAATGTTGTTTGTAAATGTTCCTCTGTGTGAAATTGTGGATTTTATGGTGTAATATGTAAGAACTTTGGTTTAATACATAAAAAAGCTAAAATTATCAACAGCATGTGATAACGTTATGTCAAAGAACATCTATTGTGCTGCAGTGATATCTATTGAAGTTAGCATGCTAACCAGCTAGACGCAGCCCGTTCTGTCTCATAAAAACCACTCCAAACTCAGGGTCTGGACTGCTAGCTGCACGGCTAACTGAGCTTGCTAGCTAATGGCAGCTACAGCTAGCAGTTAGCAGCAGTTACCGGTTACTCTGGTGATATGTTTGTTTTGAGTGACCTTGCTTTGACAGTTGGCCAATCCTTACATATTGCACCTTTAATCTTAATCTCAGAAAGACTCCCATGACGAGACAACAAAGAGGTCCAAGGTTAGCTCGCTACAATGCTATCACCAGCAAGAAAACTGATATTGAAATTATAGTAAAACCTTGGAATACATGAAAAGACAAGGATTTTTATGTCCACAGCTATAGTATGGCAGATTAGGGAAAGATGCTTTAGTGATCCAATATGGATGTAATTCCTAGAGAGTCCAGGCTAATCAGTTTTCTGTATATGGTGTATAGGTAATGGTCTATAATTTCAGATGTTATCCCTGTAAATTCCCACAGACTTGGCTCCGAATTAAATATGTTTGTGAATATACTCATCAGAGGCTGAGCGCTTTATTGTTGGATGCAATAATGTTTTTCTCATTTAATGCCTAAAATGAGTTTCACACCCATTGCACCCTTGCCAAGTGTTTATAGTATTACTTAAAAGATATTCTCTGAGTCATAGAGTGAGAACATTTCAGCGCCTTCTGTTTCATCACCCCGGAGGAGTTTGTTAACAGTGGGGGCTAAAAACCGTATAGCTGGCGATAACAAAAGTGATGATTCCAATGTTTCCTTTCTATTTGTATTTTAATTTTATACCAATCCCCTGAAACACACACACACACACACACAGACTCGTGCACTTACACACACGCACAAATGTAAACCCACGGCTCCCCTGCCACTCGGCTTCTGAGGTTTGCAGGTCTCTGATAGGAAGCCTCTGAAATGGAAAAGAGATAAGAGTAAATAAACAAACAAATACAATAAAACCGAATTTGTGCTGGTTCAGTGCACACAGAGGGAGAGGGGGTGGGAGAGGGAGATGGAGGGAGCGCACTCTGCAAGGCCAGACGACGAACCCCACAAAGATGCATTCTCAATAAAGCAAAGCAAGGTAAATACCTAAGTGAATTCATGCAAGTTCCATTTACTCAGTGAAATCTGTTGAGACTGTGCGCTGATAGAGAGAGACACCATTTGGATCTCTAACAATGGAGCTATCACTTACTGCCTCTGTGTTCCCTCGATATGATCTCTGTCCATTTTACACAACTGAATCGCTCCCCCCCAAAAAAGAGAAGCATTTTATTTCCATCACAATAATGTCATGTGGTGTTGTCAGCTAATTCTCAACGGCGCGCCCAGCTTTCTTCCAGCCCTCGTCGATACCTTAGTGGAGCAACCGCCGTGCTAAACCAAATGTTCTGCACAGCCGATCTGCCTTTAAAGCAGTGCCACGGGCTTTGATGTGCGCCCACACCAACACGCCACTCCAACAGCCTTTCTTCTCAGATGTTGCTTAATTACACTATCATAGTCCGTTAATTACCTTATCAGTGCTGCATAATCCCATGGTCAGTGTCTGAACGGCATGTATCAAAGCAAAGCGAGTCTCTTTCATGTGCTGTTTTTGGTCCTGATTAGTGGATTCGGCAGCCCCAAACAGAAATGTAAAGATGACAAGTTGCGTCATTAGACAGGGTTTTGTGTTGGAGCTGTTTCTAGATAAATAAGAGGTTCCCACCCAGCACTTCAGCCCAGCATCTCTGGCTGTAGCACAGGTTGCGAGATAATGTACAGTCGGTCAGTACAGGCTTTGGTTTGGTTTTGTGTAAAGACATAAATGGTTGTTTTACATTTCTTTATGTGTATGATTTAAACCAGAGCTGTTGTCCTGCCTGTGAAAAAAAACTTGTTTGCTTGTTTCTTTTAGGTGAAACTACTCTTTGAATATGTAGGATCATAATTATTAATTGTTTTTCATGAAAGGAAGTCAGTCAGTCAAGGAAACTTGAGATTCTAGCAGGCCTACCATGTTGCATTTTAACAATTCAGTACGATAGGTGGTTGGTTTTGGCCCGGAGCCCCCCATTACGCTTCAGTTTCGACCCTCCAAGGAATAAAATTTGGGCATCCCTGGTTTAAACAAAGATACAATGTGCTAATTACTGAGCTTTAGAGCTGTTTGGAGACATTTTACCTCCACCAAGGAGGTTATGTTTTCAGCCTTGTTTGGTTGGTTGGTTAACTGCAAAATCTGACAAAGTGATACATACTTAAATTAATCACATAAACTGATGCCTCAAGTTTAATAAATAAAGTAGACTGTTACAGCAAAGTTGTAAGAGCTGAAAAGATTTAGCAACTTGAATTTATTAGTCGACTTTACTCAGTCATCGGTTTGCTTGATTTTCTTTCCAAGAAATTGAGAAAACGTTTCTGTATCTGTCCTTTTTATCCAGAGAGGTGGCAGAAGTTAAATGTGTCCAGCCTGGGGTGAGACCCATTCTCCATCCAGGTTTTGTGGGAAAGCAACATTGTAATTTATTCAAAGTTGACTTCAATTTTTGGGAATAATTCATGGATCTTAAAGAAAGAAATGAGGCGTATTTAGGTGGCTGTATCGACAGTATCAGTGAGTACAATTGAAAATGAGGATTTTAGATCTGGTGTCTTACATTTTGGTTAAGCAGTGAAGGGTGGTTTAAAATGTAGAGTGATACAGGGCCAATTAGTTTCATAGTGTGTTGGGCTTAATTTAATTAAAGGGGACTTGGGCCTTGGCGGAGGTATGCACTCTACTGAGTGCCATTCAGGTTTCTTTTTTAATTTAAAAAACAGACAGGGTTTTAGCCTAACCTGGCTAACTGTTCTTTACTCCAGTTCTGTACATGTTGCACAGACATGAGATTCATCGAAGGAAACACCCTTCCCAAAATATATACTTGAAAAGTCACTGACATGCTACCAGTTTCCCTGTTCGATAGTTAAGTAGCAAAACTAAACAGTGTGTCCGTGATATTTGGACGCAAACAGGGCCAAGTCAAAGAGCAGAGCAGTCATTGTGGGCATGCTCATCTATTCATTTGTTATGTGAGAAAATCTAAATCCATGATAATGCTCACAACATTATAATCTTCTGTGTTGAGTTGTTTGTTTGAAATCATGATGTGACTGCAAACACTCCTGGCGTCTGTATGTTTACCTCGAGTGCGTCCGACGTGTTGCATATGTGTCGGTTTTCTCTCCACGCGGCTCTGTTTTGATGTGGAGACGATAATTAAGAAATAATTGGAGGGGCCAGAGAAATGTTTCTCAAGCGTGGAAGATGCATGCCTAAATGTTAATTCCACTCGGAATATGTTAACGTATGCACAGATGTTAATGTAGTCTCCACGTTGGGGGCCCTTGTGTTGTGCACCTCAGTGCTTTCCCTGCGCGCATGTCTTCTTCCCCTCAGCTCTGCCAGCAGCCTATACTGGATCTGTCAACTTGGGGAAAATTTCCATTTTGCAGCTAACTCTGCAGTCTTTTGATGGATACGTCTTGCCGACTTTTATCTCTCAACGCGTCTGCAAACTAATTAATATTTTTTTTCTCGCACTCTCCCCCTCTCTTTCTCTCTCTCTCTCCCCCCTTCAGGCAAATATTTGTTTCCTCAGAAGTGAGCGTGGGCAAACCTTCCTCACAGCTCCATATGCTGCCAGCTGCCAATCAAGTGGGCTGGAGCCCTGAAACTAATCGCAACCCCCTCCTCTCTCCTCTGTCTCCTCTTCCTCTCCTTCAGCAGAAATGAAAGAAGTTTGGGGGGATGTGGGGGGGAGGTGTTTAAGGAAAATAAAGACATACAGTAGAGAAGAAGAAGAAAGGAGATGGTTGAGACACAAGCCCAAAGCAATGTCTCCTCTGTTCTGTGTCCACACAGAGCTCTCCCTGCCTCTATGCTAAGCTCTTTTTCTTTTTACTTAACTGTATTTATTTATTTTTTGCTCAGATTGATCGTACCGCTCTGTATCGTACAGTACAGATGCATCTTCTGTATCAGTGCTGGATGTAGTTTGTTTGCCAGACAGCTTCAAGAGTGAACATGACGTGTACACGATGATGTGTGTGTGTGTGTCCGACACAGGTTTTGGTGTGTGTGCCAGGGCCAGAACAGAAACACACAAACGGGTGAAAAAAAAATAGCTTTACAGCCCACTACAGATCAGCAGCAGGTGAATTAAGAAGGCAGCAGCAACTGAATGTGATTAATGTTGTGTTATATAAATCACACTGCTGTATTTACTGCGGCTCTTCATCTGCCACCTCTGACACAGCATCTGACCTCTGAACCCCAACGCACACACACACACACACACACACACACACACACACACACACACACACACACACACACACACATGCCCTTGGGTCATTTTGGGGGGGATTTAGTTAGCATGCATTTACCCGTACTTTATATTTTTATTTTTATTTTACAAGGTGATACATGGCTGGTTTTACAAGCTGTCATTCTAACACATTAAATGTGGGCTTGGTTAACAGAGCACTAGGGTGGAGGTTGGGGGACGTATTGGGGGATAACATGCTGCAAATATTCAGACTGGAACCGTGGACCTTTGACTGTCTTTAAAGATGGACAGCACATCTCCATTTCCTCCCACTGTACAGAGATGAATGGGATGAGAGTATCAAATAACTAATTAAAACCTCCACACCAACAGCCCCCTTTTAATTCAGTAAAGCGTATTCCAATATAAAATAAAACATATTTTAATCTGCTAGATTTTTTATTTCAGGATCCACATCAAATTGTACTCACTCACAGACACCAGCAAGCTAAATACCCCTGATTATTTTTCATCAAGATCCATGCATTATTCCCAGAGAAATTTAAGAAAAAAATCTCAAAAACTCTTGGGTCTGTCCATTTTTGGAGCCACACCAGAAGTTAATGGGGTCTATTCTGGGTCGAGACCCGTCCTCCAACCAAGTTTCGTGGAAATCCGTTCTGTAGTTTTTGTGTAATCCTGCTGACAAACCAACCAAACAACCAACTAACAAATTTACAGGGACGAAAACATAACGGAGGAAATGACACTTGAACGTACATCAGTGTAATAAGAACTACCTAAAATGACAGAAAGAATTTTTGTGAGAAAATCATTTGACATTTACTTTGGGGTTTTTGGTTTGGCTCATCTCCCGTCTAACATAGAGGGGGAGGGGTTTATGGACTTTTCTGTGGCCAGCCACCAGAGGGCGATCAAGGTGTTTTGGTTAGCAGTCCATCTTTACGTACTGTCAGTGTTGTGGACTGAAGCCTCAGGGCCCACCAAGCATAACACTTCATCAGAAGCATACAGCTTGTAAGTTAGATCGAATGGCTGTTTTGAAAAATTGGGAATCTTAAAGGGTTAATTTTTCTTCAAACAAACTAGGTTGTACAGCGCATCATCCTACGTATCCGTGTGTTCTGTACGGCCGCACTGGCACGCAGGGTGGAAAGCCATTATAGCTCCAATCTACCTCTGTGATCTCTGGCCAAGAACTGTTTTGTTGTTGTTGTTGTTGTCTCGACATAATGAATTTTACAAATGAGGATAATGGCGCACCACTGTCTGTCCACAACAATCCACTTCAGTCCCTAAAAGTGGTATAATATAGACACAGCATTTGCATTATGCTGACATATACACCACAGTCATTTTTAAGATAGAAGCAAAACTATATGCTGTTTTCTATTATTCTGTTTCTAAACAAGTATTCAAAGAGAAGCTCTTCCTCTTCCAATAAATTCAAATACACAGCAACACCCTGCCAGTCCTTCAGCCCGAGAAATTGTCTGCCGATCGTTTTGTTTACTTTACATCCAGCATTCATTCTAAAGACTATACAAAACAGTACAGTCCACTTTGAATGTGTAACTTCTTTACTGTTAATTAGCGGCAAAATGTACATCTTGTAAACGTGCTGCAACACTTGAAAACACATTATTATTCCGGTAGTTTGAAGCGTGAGGAATGTTTGCACACTGTGTCAGAAGACATACTGCAATGTTCTTTACTAATAAATTGACTATTGTATTATGATTTGCAATGCTGAAGAGCTGAAGAGCCTGCCTATTGTATAGAAAGCAGCCATTCACATACAGTCTGACACACACACACACACATCTCTACTGTTTCCCTCCTGCTATCATCATCAGATGTGTGTGTAAGTGATCCTGTCTTTGTGAGGTTAATTGAAGGCAGGAGCTCTGACTGTCTGAGACATAATCTGTCTGCATGAACATGTGTGTGCGTGTGTGTGTGTGTGTGTGTGTGCTTTAAGGGATGGATGTCTTTAATAAGACCAAACTAGTTGTTTATACAAAAATAGAAAAAGAAAACACACACAGAAACTCTTCTTTATCTCTCCACCTGCTCCCTCTCCACCTACCCCGCAATACAGATTAGCAGTGTGTGTCTGCGTGTGTGTCTGCGTGTGTTCGGGGGGTGGTGGGGCCGTTTCTGGGGATTTGGGGTGTACAAAAGAAACCAAAAAAAAAGCAAGAGTGATGCCATAAGGCTCGCTGTTCTCCCATATCAGCTCATATTATCTGTAATTTTTTGACAGGAGAAAAACCTTTATCTGGGAGGAACTGTGTCCGTCTGGTCCTGCGCGTGAGCACACACGCACACAAAAAGAGCCGTGCTCGGGGCCTCACACACACAGAGCAGGTAATCGGCTCACTAGTAGAGTTGGGGGGTTAGAGAAAGGAAGGAAAGAGCTCTCACCAAGTGTATCCCCCTCTTTGACTGGATTAGAGCCCACCAGTATTCAGTCCAGGTGCGCCGGAGGACGGAGGGGTGAGGGGTCCACGTAAGGGTTAATTTTCCCTACCTAGTGTGAGACCACTTCCTGCTGTTTGCTGTCTGACACATCACCTATGTGGGACCTTTAGCAAATAGTGGAAAATTAGCAGTGAATAATGCCGCTGTGTGCCTGAAACTATACATTCTACATCCACACACACATACATACAACACACACTCATTACCGCTAATCAACAAGACGCATGCTCTTTGGGTTCCTCGGGTCTGTTGGGGTTAATTTGCAAACCATTTATTACTTTATTATCATGTCATGTCTTTATTCACGTGATGCTCACTATGCCATATGCATAATATTATAACGCCATAATTGCTGACACTTCAAGTGCACGATTATTTCTTCCTTAAATGAAGTGATAGTGTGTTTCCATTGTTGTGGATGACAGGGGAGGAGACATAAGAGTTAATTAACTATGATTAGGAAGAGCTACAGCCACTGAACAAGCCGGGGTTTTAGCTCAATACTCGCCTCAGTAATTGCTTCCTTTACTTTCCTTCACTTTCCTTTTCTTTCCACTCGCTGCCCCCTCATGTTTTTCCCTTCTGTCCATCCCTGCAAGAGAGGTTTTCCTTCTCAACAGGAGAGCTGGAGAGCCCTCTACTGGCTGAATGCGTGTAATCCAGTCAGAGGCATGAAGTCAGTGGAGATATGGACCAACTACATAACAGCTTATTAGTAGTTTTTGGGACAGATGAATGTTTGAAGATGGAGCCAGAGCAAGCAATTTCTCATCAATCCACCTTCCAGATTTTAAGGGATTGTGAGTTTTACTAAAAAGATATCCAGATAACTTAGTGAAGCATGCCTCCTGAAACAGGCCAGGTCCTGGCAACCCCATCGCCAGAATAAATGCTGGCTTTGTACGTCAGTCCAAACCACAGATATGTTGAAAATTTACATTTGATATGTTGAAAACTTGTGTTTCTTTATGTTGCAACTCAACATGTCTTCAATCTTATGTTGTGACAACGCTGTGCTTATGGTGTGGTTATGTTTAGGCACATAAACAACTTGGTTAGGAGAAGATCATGTTTGGTTGACCTGGTTTTGTCACCACAAACAAATCTGGATATTATCCCAACTTCTCCTTAAAACTACTATTTTCGGCTGAAATTGTCCTGAAAACCAATCACAAATATTTGGTTTGGTTGCCACTTACATGGCTGGAAAAAAATGTGCCGACGTCCCCTCAAAAATATCTAGCAGTTTTGTGCTTACATGCTGAAATGCCATCTCAAACAGAGGTCTCTTGTTAAAAATATCCAGTGGTTACGTGCTTTCAAATGTAGAAACACCATCTTGTACTGCCGTGTCTCACTTGGCAGCTGTTTTAGCTTTTTACCACCACCATAAGTCAGCTCAAATACATGTAAAGTAATTGGACATGTTTTGTGGAAATGCTGATATGATACAAATTTAATGTATTTGTGGCTCGGAGAACTGTACACTGGGCTGGTCCTGGAGTGAGACCCTCTTTTAAGACTGGTATCCATTAATAGACATTTTCCTCTACAAAGGATGTAATTAACAGTAATGAGAGCTAAGAAATGCTAACGTTAGCTAATGGGTTACTCAAAAGGTTGTTTTACCTGGAAATATGGCCCGATGTCCCTACAGATTTTCACCATTCATTGTCTTTTTAGTTGCTGATCAATTGGGAAGCAGTGAAATGATAATGATTTGTCAGATATCCTGCATTTGCATCACTTGGTGGAACACAGCAGTGAGAGATTTGTGCTTCCCACAAGTGAGAAGTTGACAGTGTGATGTCGCCATGTGAATATGGTCTGTGGCCACATTGAGAACAACGCAGTTAAAAACAGACGCTCTGACCATCTTTGTCATTAAAGTGAGAATAAAACACAAGTCAAAAAACATCAAAAATGTCAAGAAATCCTTAATGACATCATTCACAGCTCTTTTACATGATACATATTGTGCTTGGAGGGTCGTTAAGTTGCTCCGTAATAGTTGACTTCTCACCCCACAAGAGGTGATGGTTATGAAAGAATAACCAGAAGAAAGATTTGTCGACCGCTTGCCAGATTTCTGTTAAATCAGATTTGAACAGTCAAACCCCCCTGACCTTTCCACCTGCAAGACATTATTTCCACTTGTAAATATTTAAAAAATCTAAATGTAAATGCCACATTTTAAGGATATTTGTTAAGCACATTCATGTTCCTCTGAGGATGAACCCTTATGACCTTTTTTTTTCCACTGAGAACGGCTTGTTTATTCAGTTATGGAGAAAATAAATAATTTTGAGTTTGTATTATTACCTCATTAACATTGAAAGTATTAAAATTCTGAGTTTTAATTTCTACATACCCTTAAGGTGAATAAGAGTTAATAATTTGACATTTTCAATAGCAACCATTTAATTTTGAAGCAACCAAATTATGACAAATCGGATTCGCAGCAAGTTTTTCTAAAAAACGAAAAACTAATTATTATTATTAGCTCAGCAAATCCTTTTTTAAGTTTATTTTAAAAAAGAATTAAACTTGACTTAGAACTTGAAATTTTAATGTTGACAAATGTATGAGTTTTCTCAACATTTTTACAGTACAAACAATTAAAGGTGCTTTCTGTAAGAATAAGAATGATTTTTGAGTCTCATTCCCAAATCGTCAAATACTGACAATCTGGGTTTCGCAACTCGTCAAAAAGTGGGATGGCAGCTGACCCGTCCTACAATCCCAAAGCTTCAGTTTTGGACGAGTTGGGAGTGAGACTCAAAAATCAACTTTTCTTACAAATAGCACCTTCAAAGTGTTATTTATCACAAAATGAGATTAAAAACTTACAAAGTTTCTTTGCATTGCAAGGCAGCAATTATCAGCTGTTTCAGACGGATGACACAAGATATATAATACATCTGTCACGTTTAAATTATAATAATAGATTTAAACTAAATCACATGTTATATTACCAACTTACCAACTCATGTAAAAAGACCACAACCTCTCACATCACAGGCACTACAGTAAACTCAGTTGACCTCTTGCATTTGATGGCTATGGTGCTCTGTTACAGCATTACACTGACTATTGTATGTAAGTCATAGGATCAGCTGTGTATAGGCGGTAAAAATTACAGGTTATTTCAATAATTAACACTGGTGTGTCCTGGACGGTTTAATCACAGCATTTGTGTGTAGGTGTGTGTACTTAAGTGTGTATTTTTGTGTTTGATCAGTGAGTTCTTTGAAGCGAACATGCCCCCCTCCCCACGCACACCACCACTCCTGCTCTGTGAGGAGCAGATGAAAGCTGATATGTGTGATTCAGAGTCCACCCGCTTGTTTCCACACGCTGCCCATTCAGACCAGTGAAAGAGGAGGATGATCTAATATTGTGGCAGTTATGATACAATCACAAGTCTGTGCTTCCCGTTTGGATAAGCCTGTGGAAAAAAGAATGAATGGGTGTGAGATGGATGTGTGTCAGTAGATTATCTATTAGAGGCGAGGGTTTCTGAATTGAAAGTTTCTGTAAACATGTCGACAGAGACACAACAGTATGAGGCAGGGAAGAGAAAGTATCAGGATTTCATTGAGGGAGTGAAATGGGATTGGGGTGAAGGAGGCAGGTGGCCGGCCTGCTGTACACCAACCCAACCCACAAACAGCTGTTCATTTCTCAAAGCCCCCTTGTGCCCCCCTACAAGCATCAATTCTGCCTCTATCCCCCCTGTATTCACTCCTCTGCTGCTCCACCCCCGACCCCCACCCTCTACCCAAGCCTACCGTTTCTGTCTACAGTCCATCCAGCCGTCCCTCCCTCCCTCCTCACTCCGCTCCAGCTAGCCTACTTTGATCGTGTGCCAAAAGCAGGACAGGCGACACAGCTGTATGGTTCACTCATACATTTCTCACCTTCCGCTCTCTGGACTCATTTGCAGCAGTAGAGTGCATACCTCCGCCAAGGTCCAACATTCCCTTAATCAAGCTTAATCCAATATCAAACTCGATAACTACTTGACCATAATTTAAGATCAAAGATCGGTAACAGCAAACCACCAGGACAACAAAACACTGCAGAGGGAATCATAATTGTGTTGTGGAAGAATAGTTGGTTGATGAAAAGAGAAACGATATAAAAGTTGAGCTGAAATAAAAAATGCCCTTCTAACCATTTAAGATCACATCCATGGTCACGTTTTGCACCTAACAAAAGAAAAACTACATAAAATAAATTTCTTTGTATATTTTTTCATATCAAAATCCAGTCAGGTCTTTGTCCTGTAAAATAAAATGTCACGCGTGCTAACGTAAGCTTGAAGCAACTAATTTCAACCAATAATATCATGCCATCCACCCATCAATCAAAGGTCAATTTTAAGCGGTGAGTGAGTGACACAGAGCTAAGATTTCAGTCATGTCAGATAGACATCGCAGTGTTTTACTTTTTACTGTACAAAAACACAAAATGTTAACTTTATTCAATGATTTAGGCAAAATTAGATCATATGTCATGGAGACAATGTTTTCTGGTTTTCCCTCTAATGAACTGTTCCCAGTTCCCATTTGGATCCCATTCTGAAGTGTCACCATTCAAACCGGGGAACAATCACAGGAGCACAGGAGACGCGTGAACAGAAACAGAAACAGAAGAACCAACAAAAAGTGAGGGAACAACTTGCTTCAATATAAACTAAACTGACGAGGGGATGAGGTGCAGGTGGAGAGACACTGAGAACAGGGCAGTGCTAATGAGGCTGATGTGAGACAGGTGTGGAGGGAAGATCAGGCTGAGGAGGAGCACAGGAACACAGGAGGGAACCAGAACACTGGGAACACAGTTGAGCAGGAAGTAGAAAGTGACAACAAGACACAAGAGGATATAACTACAAAATAAAACAGGAAATAACTAACCAAAAAAAACCAAAACCACGACAGTCCTGATGAACAGATGGCTTCACTTGTTGCTAAAGTAACTGCTAACAGTGGCTATTTGTACTGGGCTCCAAGTGAACATGTGCTGTGTCGGGACTGAACACAAACTCCAAGACCAACTGTGACCACTTTGACAACAGGGAATCCATTTCCAAGGTGGTTTAGGGAGTTCAGCTGCTGTAAGACAGCTACCACTTGCTTGTTTAGTTATGCAGCTATTGCAGCATTAGTAGTCCTATTAGCTTACTAACTTTAGGCCCTGGGTTGCCAGGAGCCAAACTTTGTGCTGCATTCCTGTCATCAAATTGGCAGCCCTTGTTTGCCCATGTTTGGCCAGCCCTCTCATCACTGACTTGGCCATGTTCACTAGGAGCTCAATTCAGTAGTTTTTGTGTAATCCTGCTGACAAACCAACCGATCAGAAGAATGACAGATGCAAATGAGTGGAGGAAATAAATAGACTCACACAATTTATTAAAAAAACAGTCTTGGCACATCATATATGGCTCCTTTATCCCAAAATCACATCCATATCACACCACATTAATCCCATTCTGATAGTACATAATGATTTTATAGAAATAATCAAAGCAAATTCGTAAAAACTGATACATTGAATCATCGTCTCTCACTGCATGCTGCACTAATATTAATCGCGTCTTTGCAGCCTGTATTTACATCCCACCAGTGTGCTGCTCAGTCCCAGTTGCAGGACAAATAAAGGTCAGTCCTTTGTTCCACCACAGGCCAGATGGAAAGCTCACTTGCTGGCATGCAGCGCACGGCCCACCAGCATGAAGACCAACCCGGAGACGAGCTCCAGAGGCACGCCGGCAGCCGCCACCATGAACGACAGGCCGTAGAGCACTGAAACCTGCGCGTTCGGACACGCCTCCATTCTCTCCTGCAGGACGTAGCGCTTCACCTCCACTACCTCCATCCACAGCACGTAGAGCAGCAGCATGAACAGGAACAGGCAGGCTGGGGAGTGATTAAAAGAGTATCAGTGAGAGACAGATAGAGGCTGTCACTGTGAGTAACACTCGAGGAATGCAGCTCCTACTCATGCAGCAGTGTTTAACCTGCTGTTGTTATAGCGACGGTGCTGCAGATTGACATCTGCTGCTCTGTTTGTCATGTGACAGGTATGAGCAGCTGACAGCAACTTGTGTCAGTATTCACCTATTCCCCTGGCAGCACATTTCACTCTGTACATAAATACTATGGTTATGAACTCCACACATGTGCACAGACTATGTTTTACCAGCAGTGATGAGGAAAGCACCGCCCAGCTTGTAGAGTTTGTGGCTGATGAAGGGGACGCCACAGACCAGGAGGAAGACTCCACTTAAAGCTGTCACCAGGCCGAGGATTATCAGCACGGTCCAGAAACCCCGAAACACTGCAGGAAATACAACCGGGCCACCATCAGAGCAGTCGCCAATCTATGTTTACAGCATGGCAAGATAGTGATTTCACTTCAGCTGTAGCATTGAGGACACTGAGGTTGTGTTCTCTGTATTTCTTAACACAAGCACACTGACTGCAACTTGCCCAGATCCACAAGTGCCATCATTACAATGTAAAATAGCCATAAACTGCCAGAAAACAGAACAGTATACCATGAGGAGTTATGAAGTGGTGACTCTGGTAGGTCAAATGGTCAGGG
The DNA here is from genome assembly GCF_040436345.1 of Pagrus major. NCBI lineage: Eukaryota > Metazoa > Chordata > Actinopteri > Spariformes > Sparidae > Pagrus > Pagrus major. Next base: position 18,646,809 of record NC_133232.1, on the reverse strand, counting down.
GAGTCTGTATAGAGCGGCTGCTATTTTTAGTAAAAATATTGATACTTGTTTCCAGTGTATCGATAATCATATTAATAATATTGCAGGAGGAAGCAATCCTATATTTTGGCTTGTAATGTTTTGTCCCACCTGTACTTTGAATAGAGCCTGGCTAGCTGTTTCCCCCGAATAAAAGCCCCTCCTAGCTTCATACATACTACAGATGTGTGAGTGGTATGAATTCTGTCATTTAACTCTCAACAAGAACAGTGTTATAATAGTGTTACCCAAAATGTAAAACTATTCCTTGAAAAACTTAATTGCGAGTTGACCCATGACCTCAGTATTCATAAAATTCTAGCTATGACCCTGGTTTACATTTGTAATGTATTAGAAATATGAACAACATCTTTGCATCCATGTACCCAGTTTATTTATAAGCTCCTTCAAGCACACATACCCCTCCACCTTCCCACTGTTACTATATAATCTTTCTGTCTTGAGCCTATATTACTGATGTTCTCGCTGACCAAAAATTGATGTGTGTGAGGAAGTGACTGCAAAAAATACATGCTTGTGTTCCTGTGTACACACCTTGGCAAGGTGTGAAGCCAACATGAGCCTCCATAACAGCTTCAGTGCTCCTTGGCATTCACCGATCAGCCACAACGTTACAGTAAGAACACCGATAAGTGAAGTGAACATTGATCATCTCATTAAAATGTCCACTTGACACGTACCACCCACCCAAACACCACTGCAGACCAAGTCCACCCCCTCATGGCAACAACAACAACAACCACAACAGTGTGTTACCTGCTGTCGCATCATAACTTGGATGAGGAACCTGTCCAAGGGCGACAGGCAGAGGGAAGAGGTAACCATGGACGCAGACTTTGGATTCTGGCTGGTTTGCTACATGAAAAAGAAAAAGTAAAAATTTACTGCTCAAAAGAATCGACCTACTGTATGAAATAAAATACAGAGAAAATGAGAAATACAACACAAGAGCATAATGTAGAGAAAAGCCAAATCACCACATGAACTGAAATAAATGCCCACACATTCTCCCTGTCCTCCTACTGTATATTTTCTGTCAAATGTCCAAATTATAGACATTTTTCTTTCCTGCTCTTGTTAGCATGTCAAGCAGACCACACTGCCAAGCACGAGACGTGAAACCACACTGGACGAGCCCCAACAAAAACTACATACTGAAGAGAGTGGCCAGGACTGCGTGCGATGAGGGCTCCACCTGAAACACGCAGCGCCAGAAGAAGCCCTCGTGGTGCAGAGTGAGAGACGGAGGAGAGGCAGCAGTGACGACTTCCACCGACTGGATCTTAAACGAGACAAAGAGACAGACTGACATCAGCAGGCAGACAGAGACACGGACAGGAGTGAGGATGGCTGAACTTAGTTTCTGTCGGCTCTGTCAACACGTCTGTCGGCAGCTCTGCTCTGTGTGATTCTGCACTTCAGTGGTGCCACGGCATCAAACGTGGTTCTGATTTTGGCCTGCTCGTCTGTGAGGTTTTCGAGGGGAACTTATGAAACACGGATGAGTGATACTCTCCATTTGCTTGTCAGAAATATGATTGATGGCGCTGAATAACACACAGCAACTTTAATCATCCGCTTTTATTTAAAATGAAAGACTTTGTTGTGCTGTGATGTCAGGGAGGAGCTCACCGGGGGATTAGCTTTTAAAAATATATCCCTGACTGTGCGTTTTTTGTGATTTTTTTTTTTCAAAAATGGAGGAATAAACTTAAAGGGGCACTGCACTGAGTTTAAGCATGAAGATGAGGTGACTTGTGGAGGATTACAGTGTCTGTGTAAAGCCTCTGGAGGAGCTTTGTCAACGATGATATGATGATGTCATCAGGGTTATTTGACGCAGAGGACTTCTACTAAGTTTGACAGTAGTGAACCGAGCAGGGTACACTTATATGGCATGCCAACACTGCCATTTTCTAAAGTGCGAAATTGAAATTAGAAAAAAATATTTTCTATTTTACTGCATGAGTGGGAAGAGGAGAGACATGGGTTACTGACCAAACACTCTGTAACAGTGAGTACTGTTGGAACTGTTTAACACTTATTTTAAGAAGAAAATATCACTTGCAGCAGCTTTAAGTTTAGGAAAAGGTCATTGTTTAATGTTGATGAACACGTTGTGTCTCAAGTCACTGCAGACTCTTTCTGTATTTAAACAGATGACAAATCTTTTTTTAATTCCCAAAGAGCTGCCTAAACATAACAGTAACAAGTTTAATAATGTGGTAGCTGTTTAAAAGGTTGTTGTATTGCATGATTGGATATTTTAGAGGAAAACAAATTAATAAGGTCACTGAACATTTTACTGACATGTTCAAATACGGTTGGGGGGGCGGGGCTTGTAGGGAACTATTGACTTGTTTTTTAATTAATAGGGTGGGGGAAAAATGTATTATTGTTATCTGCTATGTTGTGTTTGTTATGAAGGACCATATCTATCTAATGCTGCTGATTTTCACTTTTCTTGTTGTGAATTGCAGTTTAGTATTCGGGGCCTTAAGCGTCCACTCAACATGAATTTATCTATTTATGTGTACAATTGTGCCTTTTTGCTTGTTATAGTGTGCAGTATTTTGCTTCTCTGGTTTCATTTAATTCTATGGGATGTTCACTTTCAGTTAGGAAGTTTGTTGTTTGTCTAGATTTCATGTGGGGATTGTGATTGGTTGCACGCTTGCATCCTCTCCCTATTTAAGATGGCTTCTCTTTTTAACAAACTGTTCGCCTGAGGGTCTACTACTAAGACATTGCAATTACATGTATTTTTGCAAGTTAGACAGCTTGCTTGCAACTGATATGTTTATTAGCCACATTTTTGCAACTTTAAATTTGCAGCATTTATTGTTGCAAATTTGGATATAAACATAAACAAGCAGGAGATGGTGTTGGATATGCATCTTAAACACTGGACCACTGGGACACACAGAGACTACAAATATTTAGCTATGCAAGTGACATGGCTGCAGGGATTTCAATGTCTGGGCTGGTCCGTTCAGTCCACCTCTTTAGACCAGGCTGAATTATCTCAACAACTACTCCATAGATTCCTATGACATTTTGTATAAACACCCATGGCTGTCAAGACTAATGTGGTCATTCCCGTTAGCCTTAACTGTAGCCTTACACATGAGTCTGTCCTGCTGCTTCATCAAAATCAGTGTGCTGCTAAATAAAATCTTGATCTGAGGATATTTTTGATATGTTTCATGGCCATGACTGTTCAATGTGCTTTATGAATATGTGCCATGTGTAACTGCACGTCTAATTTGTGTGTAAACTTCTTGAGCGGAGCTGCCTGAGGATGCTAAATGAATTTCAGTATGAACTGACAATAAATTTGTATCTTATCAACATATTAAACTAGGAAATTGAAAAAGGGTGAACATTGTGCCTTCTTAACATCAGCATGTTAGTGTTTTCATTTTGAGCATGTGAGCATTTCAATAAAAGTAAAGCCTCAGAGAGCCATTGGCATGACTGTAGTATCTTAGTCTCGTTCACATACAGTCTGCAATACAGATGGGTGCATGAAGTTTAAATGACATGGGTGCTTACCACACACAGAGTCTGACAAAATATATTCTCCTGGCTGCATTATGGCAAGTCTATATCTCATGTTTTGGGGACAGGGCCACACTGCTTCTTTGTTTTGGTCCCCCAACCTTCTAAAAGTCAGAGATGAAACTATGTGTGGATCTCACATGAGATTCTTCAGTGATAAAAATAATGTACTGTTATTCTTTGCATTTGTTTAGTTGGGGGTCACTGACCAGTTCTGACAGATAGTAGCAGGGTTTGCATTCACTGTTTGTATTTGTGTGAGTGAACATGGACAATCATGTGCACACATGTATCTGTCCTACCTCAGTCCCATTGGCATCTTTCTCCCCTGTCAGTACTGTTTGCGTCGGCCATGTATACGGTCCACAGTTGTCACTGGCCACCAGCCAGTAGTCTGTAGCAAAGGCTATGAAAAAACACAGAGTCCCCACTGCCCCGAATATTCCCCCGACCAAGGTTGCAGCTCCCACCTTCATAACTCTGACCTAAAACCTCCCTGACTATCAGTTAAATCCTCAGCTCCTCAGCGTTGAGTCCACTCTGCTATCCTGTGTCCAACCCCTGTCCAAAAAAAAAAACAGTCTGGTTCTCCCTGCCACTCCCTGACATGCTGGGGGAGCTGTGGGGAAAAGAAGCCTCAGTAACGGAGGAGGTCAGGCAGGGGGAGAGGGGTTATTTTAAGAAGCAGTAAGCCTGTCCTCGTCAAATTACCGGGGGTGTGCTCTGCATTTACAACAAGGAGAGGCTCGTTGTTTTGTGTGGGTGCTTATAAAGTGGACAGCGAGTATCAGCATTTATGACTGTGAGGTATGTCTAAGGTAGGTGTTACACTTGGAGTGCCACTTTGAAAATAAATTAGACTGGAGATGCAAATGACCCTCAAACCTCCACTGAAGGTGTTCAAGAGGTGAAACATGGAGGAACGCTTTATTGTAGCTGGAAAACACTCAAAATGATTTTTTTTTAAAACAGAAACTGAATTATTTAATCCATCTTTAACATTTTTAATCAGAAGATATCCATAAAATAAATGACTAAAAGCTTTTATCAACCCATCTTTAAAACTCTATGGCTAAATAAATATGAGGTACTTATCACTTTATGGAGCCAATTTGAAAAGACTGAACACACTGATATGATATTTATATATGATATAGTCCTTTTCCTGTCTGTGTTCATTGCTGCTTCTCGTTCTCCAAAACAAAGCTGAGGTGTTTCTTGGGGGCTCTGCCCACAGCTGCCTGGTTCTGTGGAGAGATCTGTTCCTCTCTGCCATCCGCCGGCCCTGCCTGCGCTGAAGCCGCTGAGTCCTGGAGGACGAGCCTCGGGCTTATGGAGCACACTGCCAAGAGGAGAGCCACAAAGTCAGAGTGGTCATACCATAGCTGTCAGGGTCAAAGGTCAGGAGGTAGAGAGAGACAACAGGCAATCTGATAATATGTCTCTATGATCTTATAGTGAGCACTGAAAGCTTGAGAGAAAACTTACATATTTTGTCTTATATGAGTTTCTTGTATGTTTATATGTCTTGAACTGTCTGTCACTTTACCTGTGTGAGACCTGCTGAGTCCGGCTCTCACTCTGCGTGAGCCATTGAACTCTCCAGCCTCGCCCTGTCACAGAGGAAGTGCACAGTAAAACACGCTGCAGGCTGGAGGACGATCACAGAGTCACATTTACAATCAAATCAAGTGTGTACATGTTACATTTACATCTGAAGACATTTGCCTTTCAAAAACAAGTTTTATAAGACATGTTTGAAGATGAAATTATTAGTTTTTCTTTACTCGACATCATTGTAAATGAAGGCCAGCCCTCAATGATTTTACAGTTTAAATAAAGGCAAATTTAAATTTTGCAGCTCCTCGAATCATTCCACATTATTTGTTAAAAATTTGAGACTTGATGGCTGAATAGTGAGTTCACATGGACGCAGTACCTGTGGCCAGTGTGTGATGGTATTATACGTGTATCTCTCTCCCAGACTGTGGTGTCTGTGAAGAGGCTTCCTCGTTCTGTCCAGGGTGGCATCCTGGTGCAAAGTGTGTCTGCTGTAGGCTGGTGTCTGCTGGAGTGACGACACCAAGTACAACATGAACCCAAGAAGTAGATGAATGATTACATACCTTCAGTGCACGTTCAGAGACTCCTTAAACCAAACAGATGTGCACATACAAAAGCTGCTGAAGCTGTGAGTTTACCTTGTTGTTGAAGTTTTGAAGGTTTCTGGAGAGAATCCGTCTGATGCTGTCCATCTCCTCCGGTAAGAGGGGACGGCTGTGGGAGCGAGGGTCCACTCTAAAAGTAAAATGTGGAAATTCACATAAATTTAATCGATTTAATTTAATTTAATGTGGCATACTTGGGGTTTAGGAAGTAGGAAGAAGCAGGGGACGAGGTAAGAGATATTCTATAACTTATGGGGATTCCCTTTGTTTTTTTAATGTATATATGGGATTCATTCAGAGAATTCCTGAAGATCCCTGAGCCCTGCTACGAGAGACACTGACATAAAGTTAAAGATGTGTTTCCTCACAGTGGTTGTGGTGCCTCCACGTCTCCCCCCTGGTCCCTCCTCTCCAGCTCCTGATAGACTCTGAGGATGCTGGAGCGAGCCTGGTTGTCCTCACGGATCAGGAAACGACGGAGGTACTTCCTGTTGAACTGCTCAAACCTCACACACACACAAAAACTGCATTACAGTAACCAGCTGACATTATTGTGAGTCCCAACTGAGTGATCAGGAACTTTTGCATCTGGTGTTTGCTGCCATCTACTGGGGGTTTCAGGTCACACTTTTTATGTGCATGCAAAGACAAAAACACAAGCCAGGTAAAGTAAAAATAAAACAAGAAAAACTAACTTGTCTTTCCAGTAGTGCTGCCCCCAGTAACCGACCACATCCTCTATTCCTGCCAGCAGGTGATCAATGAGCTACGAGGAGACACGATAGAAGTATCTGACATATATAACATCATCCTCCAGACACTGTAGATGATTTTCAGTGTGCATCGTGGTTTGTGTTTCTAGTTGTATCCATCATCTTTTAAGAGAGTACAGTCGGAAAACAGATTACACTTTCTAAGCTGAGCTATTACGTTCACTTTCACAGATGAAAGGAATAAAAGTCCTTGTTCTGTGTGGCCCTGACATCAGAGCAAGATGAAAGACTCATTATCACATCATCACAAAAATACTGAATGGGCTGGAGAACTGAAGCCCATCACTGTGGCGTCTTTACTTATGAAAAGAATTTAGCACTTAGATGCTGTAAGATGAAACCAAAACAGCAAGAAAAGTATGTGAAGAAGGTACATTTGTAGATACAGTAAATAATAACCTGTGATGTTGTTATTACTTACATATTAACACCAAGTTAATCAGTCTTCTTTTGCCATGATACACATTGTAGTGTCAAAGCTTGAGTGCATGCAGACATACAAAATGCCAAGATGTTATGAAATTCATGTTCATTTTTTAAAGATTCAACTTTTAACTCAAATTGTTAAACTGATATTATCATTTGTAATGAAAAAAGTAGTATTACATTGTAAAATCTGACAAAGTGGTCTGGAAACAGATTACCTCAAAATTACCAAGTGATGTGGACTAATCATTTGAAGTTGTTGAAACTTTTTAGCTCGTACAACTTAAATTTAATAGTTGACTTTACTTGGTAATCATGTTTCCAATAGAGAGCCAAAGTCACGCCCTCATAGGAGCTTATTTTGGGTAAAATGTGTACAGGAGTCGTTGGGGAGAGACAAATACATTTAGATCCTGTTTGAGTTGTGCCATGAATCACACATATGATGTTAATGAATCAAAAAGATCATTTTTCAAGTCAAGAAAGTCGCAGTTTGTCGCAATTAAAGTAAAATACCATCTAGTTTCGTATTAAATCACCCAGCAAACAACAACTTCTCGCTCAACGCACATCACCAAAACTAGCATGGCCGCCTCGGCACAGAAAAGGTGCTAAAAAAGATGAAAACCACAATAAATCTGGTCATATTGACAGCTGCAGTTATGTGAAAGGAGAGTCCGTGCGTTCAACAAGACGACATCACTTACACGACTGTTGGGTGGAGTGTTTGTAATTACATATTTTCACAGTCTTATATTTCATTAGTTTTATGTCAAACTGAGACTTTATTGACATGAAAAAATATATTTTAAATTGACAAACATCATCTGTGTGATTCTTGGCACAATTCAAACAGGATCAAAAAAATATGTCTCTCTCCATTCACTTCCATACATGTTATTTCTGAAAATATGACCCATGAGGTCCACCGGAAGGTGCGTGACCTCAGCTCTCTATAGGAAGAAAATTATAAAATTAATGGTAAATACTTTGATAAATCCCAGTATGTTAAATGTATTACTATATAAAACAGCTGAGGTGCTAGCATGTTGTAGACATGAATTCATTGGATAGTTTGACTTATTACACCTTAATACACTAATGTACTGTAATAATACATATGCAGTATGCACTGTGTTCCTTAAAGACCTTATTGCAGCCCAGCAGCTCGCTGTAAGTGCTGTCATTCTCACCCTGCTGTGGATCTCCTCACTGACAGTAGGCAGAGCTCTCTTCTTCCTCTTCACATCCAGCAGCTCGACTAGTGGCTTAATGGTCATCCCCTGGAATCGGGACGAAACCAAACTCAACAAATAATCCATAAATGTGCTACATGAAGAACTAATATTTTTCATCAAAATTCACATTATGCTTGCACCTGTACAAAGACAGTGAAGAGGATGACCACAATGGTAGTCGTGATGAAGAGTCTCTTCTTCGGGAAGTCGTCAATCAGGAAGACGAGCGAGAAACAAATTGCCCCTCTAAGTCCTCCGTAGGCGATGATGAACTGATCTCGAAAGGTCACAGCGTTCCTCCGGAGCTTGTTCACCACAGCAGTCAGCAGGAGGACACCTTCAGAGAAGCCAAATGTGTTGATTCCTATATTTTGTTTTTATCATGACGTGTACAAAGTCAGGCTTTTTTTTTAAAGTGCAGGAAAGATTTGAAAAGCTACCTGTGGCCCTCCAGATGAGGCAGAGCAGCAGTGTGGCGCAGACGAAGGGCCAGCTCCACATATGGACATCCTGTATTGTGGACACGCCCAGGAAGATGAAGATGAGGGTTTCACTCACGCTGCTCCACATCTTCAGGAAGTACTGGATGCTGGTGTTGCTGCGCTCGGACACATTCGCCTCCACGTACTGCTTCATGGTCACAGCACAGGTCACAATGCTGCAAAAGTGAAAAAAAAAGAAAGACATAAGCAAACTTTACAGAGGCAAGCATTTACTAAAGGAGGTCTTTGAGGACTATCTGATACTTACGCCATGATACCAGAGAGGTGAAGCATCTCTGAGGTCAGGTAGGACAAGTAGGAGTAGAGAAAGACGAAGAGCGGGGCGATGACCTGGGCTCTGGAGGTGAACCGTGAAGTGAGGGCTGCCACCAGGCCGAAGAAGAGGCCCACAAACAAACCACCGAGGCCCACCACCACCACCCTGCAGCCCCCCAGCAGCACATCCAGCCCCGACACTGACGGCAGACGGAGGAAGGACTCAAACAGCTTGTAGAGCACCTGGGAGGAAGATTGTTGATGAGTTATGCACAGAATAAGGTTGGTTTTTTTTGCAACCTCCTGGTGACCACCTCCTCTCTCACCACAGTGACGGCGTCGTTGAGCAGAGACTCTCCAAACACCAAGATATGAAGCTGTTCGTTTACATGCATCTCCTGGAAGACTGAGAGCACGGCCACAGGGTCGACGGCAGCGATCAGAGAGCCGAACAGCAGACAGTGGAGCAGAGAGACATCTCCCAGAGAGCTCTCGGCCAGCAGACACACACCATACAGAGACAGGCCGATGCCCAGCACGTTCCATAAGGTTCCCAGCACCGCATACCTGGAAATATATACACAATCAGCTGCTTTACAGGGAACAGAAATGGCAAGGCACAACAGGCTGTAAACACAACACTGATTATTATCACCTTTGTTGTAATGGATCACATTCAGACATGAAAGAACATTCATTTGGAGTCATGTTTCTGGCTACCTGATGAATGTCAGTGCAACACTTCACTCTCCTTTTAGCCGCTAAGTGCTGCAATATGTTCACGAGCGAGTCGTTAACTTTGTCTGCAGTTTGGTGCTGGTCTATGAAACAAGAAGAGTGGCTCTAAATTTTGGCATTGAAACAATTGACAGCGTAAAAAAGCCTGCCACATTAAAGAAACCAGAAATCCAGAAAAAAAAATCATAAGATTGTCATTAAAAAACTAAAAATGACATTTTTTTCCCAGTGTTTCAACGCCAATGTTTCAAAGTCTCTAGTTCAGTTTTCTTTTTATTGCTAAATTCCATTTTCCAAGTCACTGTTCTAGCTCCATAACAGAAAACAGCTGCCTGTTGTCTGGAAACAATGCTCATGAGGGTGGTTAAACCAAACCAGTTTAATTTCAGGCCATAAAAATCAAAACAATAATGTGAAAAACACAAAAAATGCTTCATAGAGCTAAGGGTAACGTACTCAGTAGGGTGATCCAACCATTTAATAATGCTGTTTCATGTCTCTTTATATGAACAGGAACAATGCACAAAGAACATTAACCTGACATAAAACAAAGAGAGATATTGTGTACCAGATTTTGGCAAGTTGTTTTTTTCCACCCGTGGTTGCTTGGCAGGTAGGTAGAATAATGAAATAGTAAGAAAAGTAGACATTATAGGAGAACAAAATAATAATGTAGGCTAATTTATAAAAGTATACAAACTGAAACACCCCAACATCCACAACCCTGAAAGAAAATTAGCTTGGATGAATTTCTGTGTTAGCTTTTTAATGCTAACATTAGGATGCTAACATGCTCACAAAGACAATGCTACATTTTGCTGGTGTTCAGCAGGAATAATTTCATGTTCGCCATCTGAATTTAGTTTGTTAGCGTGCTAGTATTTGCTAATTAGCTGGGAGTGACACTGCCACATAACCCACCACATGTACATAAACCAAAGTATGTGGAATGACGTATTTTTTAAGTGGCAGTTGCAGGGATCCCTGCAGGCATTTAATCTGGCGAGTGAGATTTTTCCCTCTGTTTGACAAGAATATCTATTTTCATCTGTTTGTTTCAGGGATGTGTTAGTGCTATATAAGTCTGATGTATGATGTGAGATGTGTTGTGCATTTTATATATACATTTCCTTCTAAATCCGATATCAACATTTGGAAACTTTATCCCCACTGGAGAATTGGATGTTGAATTTAATAGAAAACTCTGACTAATAATATGTTATAAAGGTATAAGAAAAAGAGATTTCAGTGGTTTTTGCACACAGACCCAAGTGAACATATACACACAAACATACACACACATAAGAATCAAAACATTGACCGTGGACCAACCAGAGGATGGTGCCGAGGTTCTCAAAGAACAGCCTCCCTGGCAGGAAGTATCCTGCATCCAAGACGATGGGCGGGAGCAGAAAGAGGAAGAAAGCATCTGCGCTGAGAGTCGGAGGAGCAGAGTGGCGAACACCATATATCACCCCTCCAACCAGGAGGCCCACCATGATGAGGAGACAGCTCTCTGGGACGACTGCTGGGACTCGACCTGACCAGTGGAAACCTGGATATTAGGAAGGAGAAGACTGAAGGAAATCATTCTGTTTGGATTCAACAATGTTGTGAACTATATTTACTCCATCATCACTCTGGCTGAGAGCACAAACATTGAGTAGTAGATGAAGTTACTAGCGTAACATAACAAACCCTGAAGCATTTTCAGATAACTTCAGATTTTAACCTTCTCCCAACATTGAACCACCTCTGATAGCATCATGTCTAATGTTGGCTTGTCACGTATGAACAGAAAACCAACTAAATCTTACCCAGCTTGGCCAGTGAGGCCAGCATGATCCACAGCACAATCTCAAAGGGAGCCTGCACATGGTGATAGTCCATGCTGAAAACCCTCAAAGCTCTGGGCAGATCCACAGACAGGCTGCCATCGCTGCTGTTGATGCCCAGCAAGGGGGGCAGGTTGTGGGGCTGAGGGAGCTCAGCCGGGGGAGTGAGGGCCAAACATGCAGGCCACAGCAGGCAGGGAGAGAGCAGCAGAGAGAGCGTCCACACAGCAGCCATCCTGCAGCCATGCTGGGACAACAGGGGCGAGAGACACTGGGAGAGAATAGGACAGGGGTTAGGGGGGTAGGGGGAGGGCAAGCAGCACACACACACACACTCACAAAACACAACCTGACCACGACTCATGCAGCCACTAATGTGCACAGGAATCCCTGAGCTAGCATTGACATCCAACCAGCAGTGCAGAGCTCAACATACACACACACACACACATTCCTAAATTACCAACAGTTATCTACACTGACCACAGGAGGGCCACTTTTTTCATTTCATTTTAAAAAACTAAGGCTGTATGTATATATATATATATATATATATATATATATATATATATATATATATATATATATATATATATATATATATATATATATATATATTTCTAATATAAATTTCTAATTTTCTGTTAAAAATTGTCAAGAGGGGACTTGCTACATTGACCGATGTTTACATATCTAAGAGGAGGACTATCTACTGTGAACACAGACTGAAAGTTACAAAGATTTTCTTAGATATCTACTTAGAAGTTAGCATGCAAACCCACGAATCCCATCCCAGTTCAAGGCCCCTGTGAGAGTGGCACAAACAAACTCCCAGTCTGGGCCGCTAGCTGCACAGCTAACTGAGCTAAATAGCCTCTTGCAGCTAAGGTTAGCAACAGTTAGCAGTTACTCACATGATATGCTGCCCCCTTTTTGTTGTGAGTATGAAGTTGGACAGGTGGCCAATTCTTACATATTGCACCTTTAACTTTAAAACATCTCTGTGTGACTAATATTCTGCTATATATAAATACATATATATATATATAAAACAAATGTTTTTCCTGTAAATCATTAGTGACTTGGGTACATGCACTGATATCATACATTTATCAAGAACTTCAGTATCAAATCTGTCCTGCTGCTTTAACGAGTCCACTCATTCTTTATAGAACAAGGGTGGTTCCTCTTTTCTGCATGAATTTAATCTTCATCATTAAACACAATGTTTAATTTTCAAATCATTTAAATACAAATGAGATAACTTAATTATCTTAATGTCAATATTTGTAGATGCTCTGCTGATTGCTGGCAGCAGTGCTGACTCTGCTGGTGTAACTTTACTGAAGATATAAAAACAGTTTTTTCAGTACTGAGTGATACTAGATTCAAGCTACATACAGGTACATTCACAACCAGCCAGGTAACAAACATTAAGTCACATCAACAGACAGTCAGGAGAACAACTGTACTGACCATCTCAAGCTTTGTGTTAAATCTTGGTTAGTCTTTCTTCAGTTTGCGTGTTCTTTGTTTTGTTGAGACCTTTTTATATACACAGTGGTGATGGTGGCAAATACGTTTGGATCATTATTTCCTCGTAAGAATGATTCTTGCAACAATACTTGAAGTATGCCTCTGAAATGAATACGAATATTCTCTCATGGCAATAAAATGATTTGAATTTGCGGCAGAGACACATAACTCTCCTTTAGTGTTGTTTTGAATCTTTCACATAGTCCTTATTTTATTTCAGTTGTCAGTTTCATGGCCTCCTCTGTATATTTCCCCTCAGAAAAATACAAACCTATTTCTTCTGGTCGTTTACACAAAGAGTTTGCTGTTAATCCTAAAAATATGTTGCATGTGAAAGTTTCTGTGACTCTTCCCCTTTTCAAAGATTTCAAACAGATGGCATGTGAAAGTATTTATTTTTCTTTCTTTTTAAATCTGCTGCTGTTTTGGAATATTTTATTTTTTTTACATGTTGTTGTCGAGTCCAAGAGCGCAGATGGAACCTGAGTTTGTCTTTTTCTCAAATCTGTATTTATATTCAATAGAGACTGAAACAATAACCTACTTCATGTCAACCACACATATCTTCCATATATATATATATATATATATACATCTAAATATACACATACATCCAAAGGGTAAAACATTCACCCCTGTTTTTGTTTGTTTGTCAATTTTTTTTCAGCGGGTATAAATGACAAGTAAAATTAACAAAACATGCCCTGACCTTATTGAATCTCTATATTCAGTTTTTATGCACAGATGATTGAATCAGCTTAAGTTTCCAGTGTATGTTCTGTATATTTATGAATTATTGTATGCTTTTAAATGTGGACTCTTGCAAGATTAGCCAATGAGCCAAAGGCGATCCAAACAAAATCTAAATCAAATCACTGTGTTAATGTGCATGTTAATGGGTCACTACAACCTTCAATGCGGGTTCATAAGCCCAGCTGTGAAGATTTGTCCTTCACGGGTTAATCAGGCAAATGCAGCATAAATCTTCAGGCTGCTGCTCTGTCAGATCAGGCTGGACCTCACTGTGATGTGCAGGTGTTTGCTGTAATGGCTCTGTACCAAGCCAAAGAGTCAACATGGTGGAAAGTCTTACAGCCTGCCAGGTTGTGATGCACAGCCCATCATTACCTCATTAATGCATCATGATCATGCTTCAACTGGATATTTTAGCAGGAATGTATTAAAAACTACGTTTTTCATCAGCACGTGTTGACACCTATGTACACACATGCTCAGCTCTCATCCTGATTTGGAAATCAAAGCATCAAGATTAACTTTATCTCATCAGAGTTGGTTGGAGTTGGCCCATTGAAATCCAAATTTGACTGTCTTGGTATGTTTATTACATTTTTGTTGTTAAATAAACCTTGAACAGCAGAAGAGAACTTAGATGACTTAGATTTTGATGTAATCTATTGTTAACCTATTCAAGTGGTTGAATGCGACCCTGTACCAGCCTCATTCTGACCTTTAGATCATTTTGTTAGTTGGCTAATTAGCCCATTCATGAGTTCTGTCTGATGCTGAGCACAAAAACACGCTCATTTCATTAAAAAGCTTTAACCCTGGCTGTCTAAGCAGGGGGTTTATGAGAATCAAACTAAAAAGGTGCATTGTTTTTTTCCTGTTCTTTTGTATATATAACGTTTGTGCAGTGACATTTAAATTTTGAACTTTGCCAGTCGGACAAAGGGAATGTTAAAGTCTGGCCCTTTGGCACTTCACCTTTATTCAAAAGTGGCCCTTTCAAAAAAACTAGTTGAATAGGCCTGAACTATTGTGTTAAAGGATATGCAAGTTAGCTTGGGAGTGATGTCAGGCCCCAGTCTCACACTGAGATACTTTTGTGTCATGGTAACACTTTAAACATTATCTATTATTGCTTAATCCTGCACACTCTCCTTGTCAGAGAGTCATCTTAGATCTCAATATTTAATATCACAGCCTAAATCAGGTTGTTTACCTCTGAGTTTATCTATGATGGGCTTCAGGACAGTCTACCGTTATTATGATGTATAGATAGAGTATATATCCGGAGTAATGAGGTACTTGTCTTTGCTTTTTTGTCCTTTTTTTGTGTCCAATTTGTAGTTTTTAAATCAAAATTCTACACATCAGCCCTTATACACAGCAGAAACACCTTAAAAGAGAAGAACAAAACAAATACATCCTGAAAAATAACCCTTAAGTTGCACTCTGACAGTGTCCAAGTAAGCCTTGTGTTGTTATGTTCTTGTATTACATTGCTCCTGTTTGTCTTAATTGATTTAAGTGCCGTAATTATCTCATATTAAAGTTATCATACAAATCATAAAGTTTACCAACCTTACCATTCAAAATTATCACTGTCAGTTCACATAAAACCATGCTGAACATAAACCGCTGTAACACTTTCCAGCATATAAAAACATTAGAAGTCAATTAAAATGCACTTTAAAACAAAAAAAATTAACATATTTGTTGATTGGAATCTAAATCCTGATTTAATGATTTTACTTCATGTAAAGCGGATGGTATAATATACTGTTGGTTACATCTCTATTTACAAGACAATGTCAGTGTGCAGTATGAGCTTACGCTAGTTCACAGTTTGCTTCGGTATAATAAATACCTCACACACACCCAGTTATATACGTCAATAAAATAAATTCTTATGTATGTCAGGTGTAGTCAGGGTGGTGTAGTACTAAAATCTAACAGCAGATGGCACCTGAGAGGTAAATATGAGGCCTCATTCCATCAAATAAGTAAACAAAGACATTGTGAAAATATATGAAAAGCTGGCACTTATCCACTGACTGGTCTCTTTGGTCTGGTTTCCATGTCACAGTTACATGTTCCTATAACTAAACTAGCTGAGCATCACATGTAACACTTCTGCAGGATGTGTGCATGAATGCATTCACTGCAGATGAGCATTGTCAGCCTCTGAGATCCTCAGCACAGGGGAGCTGAAGTTGGACGAGCAGGGAACAAAGTTCTGTGTGTTCAGATAACTAATCTTCTTGCCGCTGTCCCCTCCCGATCCCTCTTCCAGACCGGCCTCCAGTGAGTCCAGTCCCTGTAGCTGGCTGCTGGGCTGCGGTGGAGGCACCAGGCCGTGCAGCAGGCTGTTCCCCAGGTGGGAGTTACATCGAGCCAAGTTGTCAGTCAGATGCTGCATGTACACCTCCTCCAGCTGTTTGTCCAGCAGTCCGTTCAGCACCGAGTTAGACATCGGCTCCAGCCCTGATCCGGGCAGATCCAGGCTGATGTTCACACTGGCCCCCATCGCCAGATAACCCTGATCTGGTATCGATGTGAGGGGCTGGGCTTGTGTGTGTTGCTCCTGTTGGACTGGTTGATAGGACAGTTCAGAGACAAAACCATGCTGGCCGATGTTGGCTCTCAGTGGGTTGTGTGTGTCGGCCACCTGCAGGTCTGGGTACTGCTCCAGGAGGCTACAGTCGTCTAAGCAGACTGTTAAGTCAGGGTGCAAGGTGAGGACAGGTGGACACCCAGGGATTGAGAGGCCTACAGGACCACGAGGCATCACTTTTAGCCCCTTGAATCGGTTGGGATCAAGTTCTTCCTGGATATGACCTGATTAGAGAAAATGAACTGACGTTAGAAGTTTGCTTTTAAAGAAGGCTTTAGTAAAAGGGAAGAAGGGGAAGTAGACCGTGTAAAGGAGATGTTAGTACATGATACAAGTACAGAAAATCAAACATTTAACTGCATCAGACTGCTCGTAAAACATTTTTAAGGCTGTTTACCTGCTTCAGCTGACTGTAAGTCTGTGGAGTCTGAGTCAGAGAGAGAACAGTTATACGGATCCATGCAATGAGCGTGCGTCTGCGATCTCTTTGGCGTGGAAGCAGAGGCAAACTTTCTCTCCTCCCTGTAGCGCAGCACTCTGAGAAAACCTTCAGCCAACATGGCTCACAATGACTGTCCTCTTCTTTTCTGTCTCTTCTTACAGCACTTTGCTTCTTACGATTGTCAGTCTTAAGGGCAAATGGCACAGTGTGTAACTGTGAAGTTCAACTGGCCTGTTTCACTTCTGCAACAGGGAACTGGCCCCTCCACCCTCACCACATACTTCCTTTATTAGTCTGTACTCAAAATCACTGTAGAGAGAAATGAGAACAGTAAATATACACACATGCTGTGAAAAGTCACAATGGTAAGCTGAGGAGCAGAAGTATTACTTTACATTACTGAAGTGAAAGTAAAGAGTCTGTGGTAATTGATAAACAAAAAACAACTCACAAAAATTACAACCGAAAACAACAATTTAACAACAAAGTGCTTCATGCCATCACCAAAAATAAAGAATATAAATACCAAAATGCAAGTTCTGTTTTAGCTCCTGTCCCTTTAAGGCCCGACTCCTAAATACCCAGTCTCCTCTGGTTGGTCAGCTCACACACGCCTGAGCCAGCATCGCTAACAACAACAAAGCCAAACTAGCTGCTAGGCATAAATTATGCCAGTATGTGACTCTGTGATGCAGTGTGATGTCACAAAGTCACAGAGTTAAAGGAGGGAATACTGATGAGGCATTTCAGGAGCAGTATTTTGAAAAAGCAAAATAGGTCTGCTTTAACAGAGCTATACTGGAAGGTATCCCTTGGAAGGATCCCTTGGTGCTGGAAGTCCACAAAGGTGGTAATAACCTGTACCTCCTCCTCATTCGGGTCTCACAAAGCAGTGACATACTGTGTTGTTGTTGACCCACAATATTGCTCAACATATTACCAATCTCACTGAGTTTGTTCTTGTTAACTACAGACAGTGAAAAGTAATGATGAAGCAGAAAGATACTCTCTACAAATGAACCATAAAACAGAACCATTATTTGTCTTTCCACTCCAAACCGATGAAGCTTCGCATTAAAATACAGTTGTTTTAATCCTGACACCTGTGTTTATATCTCTTGACAGTTTTTCATCAATTACCGTACCTAGATATTTATTTTCATTTACAGCTTCAATACAGTCACCCTTGATAAATCCTTGCTGACTGGTGCCTTTTTTCGCTCTGAAATCAAAGATGAAATCAAATCAAATCAATGTAATTTTTATAGCCCAAAATCACAATTACATTGCCTCAATGGGCTTTACAATCTGTACATTGAACGACATCCCCTGTCCTTAGATCCTCGATTCGAGTGAGGAAAAAATGCAGTTAAAGAGAAAACGTGAAGAGTGAAGAGGCATCAAATTTGACAGAAATACAGATATAAGGAGATAGTAAAACAGAGGAGAGCAATGTTCCAGCAGAGCCCAGGGTATGACGATCCATATGCAGCAATATGTGAGGCAGCAGGAGCCAGAAGAGGTAGATGGTCCCAGGGGCCCGTGGTCCATCAGAAGGGAGCCTGAATGAAAAGAGAGGAGGAGGAGGAGAAAGAGGAGGAGGAGGAAGAAGCTATAGAGAGTGAGAGAGCGACACAGCTTGCAGCTTGTGGGGACAGAAAACAAAAACAAAAGTTAGAGAAATGCAATGTCAATCAGAATAAGCAGATTGTTTCTCGTCGGCAGGACAATGTATATTCTAATACTATAGGTAACTCATTGAGTCTGAGACCGACCCACTGAAGAAGCTAACAATCGAAGTCAAGGACTAATCAGAGGCTAAGTCAAAGAAGTAAGTTTTGAGTTTAGATTTAAAGGCGTCAATAGAGCCAGATTGTCTGATGTCAGCTGGGAGGTTATTCCAGAGGAAGGGGCACGATAGGAAAAAGCCCTGCAGCCAGCTGACTTCTTCTTACCCCTGGGAACCGTCAGGAGCCCTGAATTTTTGAGAGCGTAATGCACAAGTTGGAATATATGGTATAATGAGATCTGACATGTACAACGGGGCAAGGCCGTGTACAGCTTTGTATGTCATCAGCAGCACCTTAAAGTCTGATCTTATATGAATTGGGAGCCAGTGCAGTGAGGCTAGGATTGGTGTAATATGATCAAATGTTCTTGTACGTGTTAAGACTCTAGCTGCAGTATTCTGAACCATCTGAAGACTTTTAGTGCTCTCACGCAGAAGCCGAAAATAAGGCATTGCAATAATCCAGCCTAGACGAAACAAAGGCATGAATCAGGATTTCTGCATCAGCCGTGGACAAGAAGGACCTAATTTTAGCTATGTTGCGCAGGTGGTAAAAAGCGACCATGGTAATTTCTTTGATATGCTGGTCGAAAGAGAGGGTAGAATCAAAAGTAACACCAAGGTTCTTGACAGTTGAACTTGTACTTGACGGTAACTTGTTGTCAAGAGTTACCGTCACCTGATCAAAGTGGTGTCTCTGTCGAGCGGGGGCAATTACCAGCATCTCAGTTTTATCCGAATTCAGAAGCAGCTTTTATGGGCACATACAGCTGAGTGTTGTCCGCATAGCAGCGGAAATGTATTCCATAACTCCAAATAATTTGCCCAAGAGGTGAAATATATAAAGAGAAGAGCAGAGGGCCAAGAACAGAGCCCTGGGGAGCTCCATACTTCACATCAGTAAATATCGATGTAGTATTATTGTGAGAAACACATTGTGTTCTTTCGGACAGGTAAGACTTGAGCCAAGCGAGAGCAAGGCCAGAGATGCCAAGAGGTAGAGTTTGAGTCCAAAGTAAGTAGAATGTCATTTACCACTTTAGTAAGTGCAGTTTCAGTAGTAAATATCAAAAGTAAAACAATGGGGATATCTGGGAGAGTGACATTAAAGTAAGACTATAAGAAATACTATAAATGTTTCCACTGCACAAGCATAGGTGTCATTTACACTGGGGACACTGGGGACGTGTCTCCATCCCTTTTTAAAAGCATCATTTGTTAAAAATGTCCTGAAAAACAGCTTGCACCAGGGAATGTTAACAAATGAAAATGGCTGACTGACATGCACTGCTACAGTAGATATAGTATTGGCATTGTTCTTATTGACATGGTGTTGAATTTGTAAATGTGATGAATGTGGATGATTGTTAGTTGGTCGGTTGATGATATTGTGTGTTTTAAGCTGAGTATTGTCATATTGTCAACTCTATAATAGGCTATAGGCTAAGCCCTTTTACAATTTCTCCCCGCTGTAATTACTTACTCTGACCTCGTAATGATCCCCCCACTACTACTATCGCCTAAAATCACATACAGTATGTTGAAGAGCAGATGTCCCCACTACTTTTCAACGTGAAGTGACAGCCTTGTTAACAAGTCACAGCACTAAACATATCATTTGTACAGTTTTACCTTGAAACAACAGGGAATGTTTGGAACAAGGAGGATGAATTTAAGCATTACAATCATGTGATTTTGAGACAATGACAGAAGCCTATAACATTATGAAAAACATTAACCTACATAACCTCATTATTATCAGGTTACTGACCCATTAATGTCACTATATTACCATTTTTTAATCACAATATTCCACTGTCATGAGCATTATATATATTTTAGCAGGTTACCATATTGTTACCAAAATATTACCATACTATTAACAGATAATTTTGCCTCATTGCTATCTTTAAATGTTTTTCCATACTGTCTAATATTACATACCTATTGTTGATACCAAGTTATTACCTCTTAATTATCAAACTATTACCATGATATTCAAGCTAAAAGTGCTACTGTCAAAGTATGTATTCTGTAGAGAAATGGCTCCTGTGAGAGATGTATTATGATGTATTCCATACTTGGATTGTTTACACTGATGCATGAATGTGTACGTAGCATTTTACAGTTGTAAGCTGGTTAAGTTCACAAAAAAAATGAAAAAGTCAGTCATTATCTAATCACCCGTATGCAGATGGAAAGCCTGGTGAAGTTTTCTGGAGCTTTACAGCAAAACAGTGTTGCAGCATTTTCTTAAACAACTGAAGTAGATGGAAAGTTGAGCCAAAAACTTAAAATGGATCCATACAGCCAAAGTCTCGGGAAGCTACAAGATCACAAATTCGTTTGAAAAGACGTTATTTAGACCTTCAATGTGCGGCCGAGCTCATGCACCCATTTCAGACTGGGTGAGCGCTGACGCTTTTACTTTAGCAGCTACAGTGAATATTTCAGCTTAAACAAAGGTGTAAATAACATCTTTTTAAATCAATTTAGGATCTCAGGGCTTCGGGACACTTCACTGTGCTGGACCAGCTGTTCTTTTCAGTTGTTTTTTTCTTTGCAGTTTATAAAAGGTCCCCATCTACTTCATTTGTTTAGGAGAATGCTGCAACACTGTTTTGCCGTGAGGCTCCAGAAATGTTTTAGGGACCAAAGCATGGAGGTGAGTAGATAATGACTGAATTTTCATTTTTGGGTGAACAACCCAGGGGTCAGCCCCCCTCCGAAAGCCCAAAAGATAAATCTGAGGGGTCATGGTATGGTGCAAGGTAAGAGAAGAAACACAAGTAATATTGGATTAACTCATGTAGGCCCTAAACAGTTTAAAATAGATCCATCTTAGAAGTTTAGAGAGGAATTAACTCCTTGATGGAGCTGCTGGGAACTCACAGACATCTTAAATAAACTATCCAGAGAGTCATGAGACAAAAACATTGGGTTTACATTTTTTTTATGAAGTTACAGAAGTCATGTGCACATCCACAAAACCTCAATAATATTGGTGCTGGATAGAAAAACTGAAAGCACAGCTCCAGTCCCTACTAAGTCTTATCTTATAATAATCATCTTCACTATCTTTCTCATACAGACATGGCATTGTCCACCATAGTGTCAATACTGAAGAAGCCAGAGAGGTTTGAGTGGTCACGAACACATCCACAAAACCACGTTCCAGAGCATCTGTTTTCCTCAGACTGTGAGACTCTACGATTCATCCTCCAACACCCCCACTAACTTTTATTTTTATCACTCATGTTTAATCATCTATTTATATAACTTTTGTTTCTCGTGAGTAGCACAAAGGGACAACAACAATAATTTAGTTATGCAATCTTGTGTCGCATAATAATAATTAAATTGAATCTTGGATACAACAGGGAGTTTTGTGATTATTCAGTTCAATTTCACTTAATTCAGACGCACAGGCCCGTATGAGTATAAAATGACAAAAAGAATACATGATGTGATGATGTTAAACCATTATCTGAAAAGGTAGCAGTTACTAAAGCTGTTACATAAATGTAGTGAAGTAAGAATTACATGTGCCTCTGAAATGTGGTTAAAAACATACCTAAAAACTGTGTGAGAGTAAATGTTTCCCATCACCATTGTAGGGCGTTTTTAGCGGTTGGGTATTTGTGTTGAATGTTTGCAGATCCGAAAATGTCACTGACTTAAGACAGAGTGACGACTTCTTCAAAACCACCCACAGTCTCTTTCACAATGTTTATATTTCTAAATCTATGAAATCCCCCACTTCATATTTCAACTCATACTTCAAGTCCAACCATGCTCACTGAAAGATTAGTCATATTCTGTAAACTTAAAATCATTTATTGTGCGTAAAAAAGTAAGTCATAAGAAGGCAATACTTATTTAAAATGTGTCTGTGTCTTTAGTGAAACTTCAAAACCACCAAGAACTATTGTGAGTCAAGCTTGCAGTCTGATTCTTTATTTTATTTTAGTGAAGGTATCAACTTATGTAAGACAGGGATCACCAACACAATGTGAAACAGGACGCTTATAGCGAAACGAAACAGCTGTCCAACTCCCCTAAAAAACAAGAACAACAAATAAAAAAAAACTAAATGTCACATCCCTTCATGTTTGCAGATTTGTAATTTTGGCATGTATTATCATTTTTAAACATATCATCTTGTAGAAAAAAGTTTGCTATTAAAACAGCATTAAGACAATATAACGTAAATACAAACATCAAGAATGGGATTGTAATAGGTAAGTTTTACAGAAGGTGCAGCAGTTTTGGCGATGACATGACTGGCAGGAGCACAACATTTGACTCAATGTTCCCGGGATTCAACAGTCGAGTTCATTAAATGATGATTATGACGACATGGATGACGTTCTGTTAGCCGAATGATGAATCTGTGTTACAATTTACAACAGAGCGTACATTTTCTTGTGTGTGATGATGTCTTCTCAAACAGGAAGCTACACGTCCATGCTAAAGGATTGATTGACATGTCATTAGGCCAATAGGCTTAGCAGGCTGAGGTTACTGGGAGGGAGCAGAGCTGCTTGTAGATACCCATAATGCTCTGCTTTAGCACCTCCCTTCACTACAGCTGACAAGGCACAGCTGAACACAGATTAGTTATAATTAAAAAAAAAAAGAATACTGAAAAACCGTACACATATTTATAAGCTGAGTGAAATGTTGCTTTTTCTTTCTCCTGGATCAGTTCCAGGTCAGTCTAGGTCCAGGTCTGGGTTTAGGACTAGGCCTGAGGTCGCAGGTAGAAACGGTGTAAAGCTGCTACTGCTGTGCTTTCTTCAATAGAGCCTCAGCCTCCTGGAGACAGACAGAGGGGGGAGAAAGGAGGAGAAGAGGGAGAGCGTGTTGTATTAAAATGGAGGATATTGGTTTATATATCCTCAGCCACCACACAGAGGAAAACCCCTCTGTTTCTATGGTAACTGGCACACCTCCCTGCACTTCCTGTTGTGGCAGAGAGGAGGCGCCAGTGTGCAGCAGGGAGAGGAAAGAAGGAAGAAGGATATCATGAACAGATGTATTATGTAATACGTGTGTTTTCTGTATGGAAATCACACTGTGAGGATAAATATATTTTTAGGCATGTAAGCTGCCGTTACAGGAAGTATGGTTAAGCTGTAGGAATGCAGTTCAAAGAGCGGACAGATAACAGTGTGTGTTTGTGTTCGAAAGCTTACCTTGGAGCCTGGGGGAGCGGTCAGACCCAGAAATGCATAAACAGCATTCTCCTCTCTGGCATCGAAGAAGGCCTCATAGTTCTGAGAAAGACACAGGGAGAACTTTAGAAGCAGATCGATCAGAGGATGAGCTCGTTTAAATCTGAACTCGGGAACGATAATGTGAAACAGGCTTTGGATCAGAGCCTGAGGGCGACATTCTGGGTGGCAACACCACATGGAGAACAGACTAGGTTGTGTTATTTGTCTAGGGTCAGGCTAGTCAATCTGATAGGCGGGTATTGTAACCCAGAGTAAACAAGCTAACACATTCATCCATTTACTGCAGTCTGTCTCTCATTCTTGATCCCTCACTCTTTCGAGTTCCTTTGTTTTCCCTCTTTTTTCTCCCAAACACACACACACACACACATACCGGTGCACACACACAAACAGCTGCGAGTATCCTGGGAAATGCTGTTCTCTTTGTCTGTGACAGCCCATCCTGCGTGTGCAACTTCACTTCCAGCCATCCATTAGCTGCACAGCATGACAGTTCAGTGCACCCAGGCTGAAGGTCTTTCTAATGGGAGTAAATTAGCATCTGCCAACACAGGGCAGAAGGCTAGGGCACCTGGTGGAGAATATCTGAGTAGGGCTGTAGTCAGGATATGAGAAGTACAGCAACCCAACCCTTCTGACAAGTTTTTGAATAGCTGCCTAAAAAAATGTTTTTTTCTTATTCTATCAATTCATTCAAACTGTTCACTTCTGTAAAGTGTAACTCCACACATGACATGTTGGGATGTACAATTATTGACTTTCAGGTGAGAGTTAGATGAGAAGAACAATACCAGTCTTATACCTGCCTGTTAAATATTAAGCCAGAGCAAGGGGATGGTTAAATTAAAGCTAGGGTTGGTAAGTTATTGTAGAAGCATGTTTGTTATATTTGTAGAAAATCTCTTGACATCTTGACAGCAACCTGGCTGTTGCAGGCCTCTCACAAGCCCATCCAATCGTCTTTTTCGGCCTGTATGAAAAGATTGGACCTGCTACCTGTCTGTCAACCTACGTACCTGTCTGCCTCCACGCACACTGCCCTTTGCTCTCTGCACTCACTGTGTATGACCGGAGTCTTCCACAGGAATAGGCGGATGTATTGCCAAAGCTATCAGTGAGCTAGTGGCACAAGAATGGCCAAAGTGCATGCAAAATTTCCCAATGCTAGCTTGACGGGGTTGAGTACTAACAAAAGCCATGTTCATTATGATCATGTTAGGCATTTTCTTACATGTGAGACATTAGGTAGTTGGGTAATGGTTAGCGATGACAACGTTGTGCTGCTCTCAACAGCACACAGCTCCTGAGCCTGATGTTCAGCAGCTAAGGCATAACTGTCCCCCTGAGTAACCTTTTCGGACTGAGGTATGTCAATGGCAGCTTATTTGGGTTGTGTTTATATGATTGTGGCATTCCTGCATTTAACAGAGTTGTTTGTTTATGTATTTATGTATGTATAGTCTAAAAGAAGCTATGAGAGCGTGTTGCAAACTAGCCACTAACACATCTCCCAGCAGGAGGACAGTCTGTGTGTCAGACAGTGCACATCAATGTATTTTGAAAGAGTCCCTCAGGCTCTGAAGGAAGCAGGTGGGACTTTTCAGTTGGATACTTACAATTTTTGGCTTGCTCTTGCTGGTTTCCACAATCTTACTAACCCCAGCTTTAAGCTGTGTTGCCAACAATCTGCCTACTAGCAACTCTAAACCTCACAAATTTAACACTTTATATCATGTTTGTTTATTGAAAAAATGACAAGTTGCAGTTTTATGCGGGACTATTTGCCGATATTGTTTTGCATTTTTTTTGCCTAGGTTTGTGGACAGATTTAATATCCATCCATCCATCCATTGTCTGTAATAGCTTATCCTTTTCCAGGTCACGGGGGGGAGGAAGCTGGAGCCGATCCCAGCTGACATTGGGTGAGCGGCGGGGTACACCCTGGCTAAGTCACCAGTTCATCACAGAGCTGACGTATAGGGACAAACAACCATTCACGCTTATATTCAGACATGTCCTTCTGGACGGAGCCCGACTAGCTGTTTCCCTCTGTTTACATTGTTTATGCTAAGCTAAACTAGCCAGCTTCAGGCTCCAGTTTCATGTTTGACAGACAGATATAGGAGTGGTATTGGTCTTCTCATCTAACTCCCATCTCATAACTCTCTTTCCCCAAATGTTTTAAGGGGCCCCTACGTAGCAATTTGTAGCATTTTACATATATTAATCAGTTTTTTATTGACTGTATGTGAGTGAATTGTAATGTGATGTGAAAAATGAGACCTTCCATGTCTCTCAGTTGTCTGTACAAGCCTATAGATGATTTGTTTAAGCTGTTTAATGCTGCTGGACTGTGGATGTCTTTGTGAAGGACTCATGACAGTTCAAAGGATGTGACTTTATGCACATTCTCCAGTGTCTCGTCTCAGTGTCTCTCTCTGCTCTGCTTACAAAGAGCAACGGTAGCTAACGTTAGTGTAGAAGTTCACTCACATAAACTAAAGACCAGCTTACAGAAGTTCCACAAAGCCCCTTTAACTATTCCTTTAAATACTTTGAGGATTAAAATCCATATTTTAAGTCAATATTAGGCATATTGAAAATATAAAGCAGCAGGTATAATTTTTTTTCCTACTTGGGGCAGCAGAACAGGTTGTTATCGACATATTCTCACTTTATTGCTCAAACCCAGCAGATCAATAGCAACATATATTTGCATTCTGTTTCATAAATTCAATATTCACTCTTTTTTGCTCTGTATACGTCTCCACCAGCTTCTGAAGGATATATTTGTATCTTCAGTTACTAAATGCTCCACTATGTTCACCGGCTAATTTAATGTGTCTACACTCTGGTACTAAGAAGGTAGCACACATAGAATTTCTTCTGCTGACATATACAATGACGAGAGTCGTGAGACTAAACCAAAACAGCAAAGTTGTTGATCATAAAACCTAAACAATGATCTGAAAGACACTAAAATGGCAACACATCTGAGGGGAGCATTGGGTTTGTCACTGCTAGTGATACCTTCCACATGATGCATTGTAACTTGATCTATTGTTAATAGAAACATGTTGATTAGAGCAGATTTAATCATATTTAACATTAGTCTAAACCCACCTAGCATGATTTTCTGTCTACTGAGGACATGAGCTCCTCAAAGCTTACTACAGATATGTGCCAGTAATTCAAAGCATCTGTGTGCATGTGTGCCTCACCCCGCAATATTTGCTTTCGTTAAATATCTGTGGGGGGAGAGGGTTCCCCGTGGCCGGCCTGGACTCCTCCGGAACGTTCTCTCTCATCCACTTCCTGTTGGCCTCGTTGGCAGCGATGTCACACTCCTCGAATTCGATCTTATTGGCCGCCAGGAAGCCCATCACATCCTGCTGCTGCTTTTTAATCTATGTGTGTGGGGGGGAGATGAGGGAGGACGACAGAGGGGAAGTTGTCAGTTAGACATGTGTTAACTTCAGCCTCACGAGGAAACATAAGGGCCTCGGTTCACCATACTGTCATCAGTCTGCTGCTGTGAGATATTACACTACAGTGATCGCTGGCTGCTCTGTTACTAAGTTACCACTCGTTTGTCAATGAAGTGATAGAAGAGTATTGAAAAGGGTGAACTCGGGCAAGGCTAAGCGAGGACAAATTGTGTTTTATCTGCAAGAAAAACATCAGATAGTGAGGATAATGGCAACTCCCAAGACAGGAAATTTCACTTTGTTTAGAGTAGAACCATTTCAAACCTACATGTAACATGTTGCAGTCTTTCAATTTGACAATTTTATACAAGAAAAAGAACAAAGACAGACCGTGTTGGCAATCCCCATGAGAGTAGCTGTCTTTCCCACTATCCGGTTGTTTCATGCAAATGTGATTATTTTTGAAAGGCACCTTTTTCTTACAAAAGGCTGTTCTGTTGCATTGGCACAAAAAAATTAACACTTGTCTCATTTGTGAGACTTTCAAAATAATCCATCCTGCTCTCATTTCATCTGAGAGAATTCAAATAACCAACTCAACAGGAAATAAGAGAATGACAATGGTGACATCCTATGTAGGCTCTCACTGTTTTCAGAGTGTATTATCAGATCTAAGTTCATCTGTCACACAGCAAGAGAATAAAGGAGCTACAGAAATATGTAGATATGTTGTTCCTGCTTCTGCCTCTATCTATATGGATGTGTGTGTGTGTGTGTGTGATTAAGAGTATGAAATTGTGGTCCAATGAGGTCTCAGTGGGTGTGTGTAAGAGGCAGGATGGCCCTACAAGGCCAGACGGAAACAAGAGCTCCTCTGGGACTCGAGAGGAGGTAACTGGTCAAACACGAGCCAAATAAGGCCTGCTGCAAGGAGACACACACACACACACATCCACCCTCGGCTGCACACACACATTCACACACCTAAAATCAAACTAAGCCAACTTCATTGTAAAAGGTTCTGCGGAGGGTTATCAGTGTATTGTCCAGACACCTCCATGTGAGGCCTCCTCCCTGGTTTACGGCATGCCAACGAGACAGGTGGATTACTGAGCAGCCATCTGCAGGAACAACACTGAGGCATGGAAATGAGGGAGCAGACATTGCTGGCAGATAAGCCGTGGTACCGTTTGAATCATTTAATGTCAGTTGCACTCCCGAGGCCAAGGTCCTAAAACCAGGTCTTTGCCCACCTGCTCTGTGACGAAGCGACGGAGTGGAACGCCATGAGCTCAGACTCACTTTGACTCACTCTGTCTGTAAACACAGACAATCCTCTGTCTGCCTCCTCTCCCTCCCTTTTGACTTACATTAGAGCACAGTACACGGTAAGCTAGTGCTATTACCCAGAACGACACTAAACTAACTCTATCCCAAATTGAAAAAATGGAAAGTTAAACACAATGATCCACTTTCTCCTCTTTCCTCCAGTCTTTTGCTGCACTCGCTGGCCAATCTCCCAGCAAGCCTGCATTGTACTGTTGCCAAGCAAAATTAATTTGTAGGGCTAACTGGCCACATGCCATCTGCCCCTGACTCTAATTGCACAGTGACAGTTCCAAGCTTTGCCTCTTTTAGCCATTTGCATGGCTCCCTGGCGCTTTGAGTGGAGCTCCTAGTGATTTTAATAAGGAAGAAAAACAGACTGTCCCTGGATTTGGGTGTGGTAGTAAACAGCTACTCTTCTCTTGTTGCCTT
Source organism: Pagrus major (assembly GCF_040436345.1). Classification (NCBI taxonomy): domain Eukaryota; kingdom Metazoa; phylum Chordata; class Actinopteri; order Spariformes; family Sparidae; genus Pagrus; species Pagrus major. The sequence goes on along the minus strand of NC_133232.1, from coordinate 18,617,722 downwards.
GTATTATTTGCACCTTATCTATTTCCCTGGAATGCCAGAAAATGACTCCTCAGTACAAGAATGACAAGAGATTACTGAGATAAGTCAGTGTCAGACCGGCATGCAGTCAGAGGGATGGACGTGTAGCTCTTATGGTTTGACCTTAACTGCCTTGGTATGCAAATATACACTGAAACTAAGGCCATCAAAATGCAAAAGCATGAGAGACTGTCTCTGTGTTGTTTATGTTTAAGTAGACATGGATCAGGTAGTCACTCGTAGCTGGTTTTCCCTATGCTAGCTGCATTGCTCTGTGGAAGGTAATACTGGTCAGTCATCACATAGGAAATACCTCAAAAACTGTTGATTAGATTGTCATGAAATTTATAACAGAAATTCATGGTCCACATATGATGAACCCTTGTGACACTGGTGTTTCCTTGACTTTTCCTCTAGCACCATTATGACGTTTACATTTTGTAGTCAAGTATCTTAAAGGCTATTGGATGGGGTACCCTAAGAGTTTGTGCAGCCATTCATTGTCCCCAGAGAAGGCACCCTTTTTTTGGTGATACCCTATTATTTCTGTGTTGCCACCTGCAGGTCAAAGTTTTCACATTCCAGCGAAAAATCTTAATATCATAGACATTCATAGTTCCCAGATGATATACCCTCATGAATTTAGTGACTTTTCTTCTGGCGCCATATGACTTGACATGGCATTTTTGGCTTTGGGTGAAATGACTTGACAGAGGATGGATTGCAATGAAATTTGGTACAATTAGGATTATTTGGTAAATTGTCTCTCACATAAAAGTTTACTGAACTGATTTAAAATTTTTCCTTCTGGTTTTGGTACACTGACACAAAGACTGCATGAAACAAACACTTGCAAACCTTTCATGACACATCGGTTTGTTTACTGCACACTGGCACCGGCACTACACTTATGTGTTCGGACTTTTTTTTTAAGACAGTCCATGTACACACCCATAGAAGAACTGCAGTAATCATTAGATGATTCAGTGTGACCACTAAGGTGAGGAAGGCTGAAATTACTGCATTTGGTTTTACATGCAGCAATATGAGTGGTCATCAGCACACCGAAAAAGTTTATTTTAAATTCAATTTTGAACAACAAACAGTTTCTGATGATTTAACTCAATGAGGAATTGATCTAAGGTTTATCAGACATATTGTACTGAAACATATCTGTTGTTTCATGGATTATTATTTTGACTCCAAGTAAGAAAAGTGCAGATGTGGAGAAAGAATCTGCTAAATATGCCATCACATCATATCCATATCCACATCATCATCATAATCATCATCCTCAGCATGTGAGGGCTGTGGCTGGGCAATGACATCAGATCCAGACTGATCAATCCCTGAAAAAGTAGAGAACTCTGCCAACAGCTGCCAGACAATGGCAGACATTGACTGGATGCGCTGTATCACAACAGAGGCTTGGATCAATATGGTTCAGACTGATTCAATCAGCTGTGTTGACTCGGGGCAGAGGTCAATTCATGTTCAGTTTGCTCCGATTAAAAGGAATAGACGCTTAAACTGAATTTGTCAAAACTTCTTCTTAGATTAGACTAAATGGCCTTTCTAATGGCTCAGGAGTCCCAACATTTGGATGCAGGAAACTCCAGTCTGGACTAAAGGAAACATGAATCAACTCCAGCCTGGCATGTTTGGAAGAATTAAAGGTTTTTTGTCTTGATTAGATCAGGTCTAATTTGTGCTGAAAACTGTTGCTATCTGGAAATGCAGCAGTCACAGTAACCTCCACCCAATTCTGAGCTCAGTCAGTGTTACAGCATTGTTACAAAACAGCCTTACGCTGCAAAAGCCCCCCCCAAAAAAAACCTCAACCTGTTATGCAAAGTGAGTCACTGTCGCAGCCGTCCAACTAAAGCCTGACCTATAGACCCTAATTTCAAACCTACAGTGAAAGAAGAGCAGTTAATCTGAAGAAGAAAGAAGAAAACTTGGACACGATCATTGCTGTACTCACTATTCCCAAGTGATTACGACTCTTAGTACATTTATTGTGGCAATGAGGAAATTGTACAATAGCGTGGCTGCGGTGCATAAAGGGAAATGAGGCAGTAAAAGTGCAGTGGTGCTGGCCAACATTTCAGGTCTAGTTTTCTTTTTGTTTTTACATTACATGATGATACATGTGGACCAGCTACAGGTGTGTTTTGTGTGCATTTACATAAGTGTATTTAAAATGAGAAAATCCTAGTTTGGTAGTCAAATCTTGCCTCCATGTAACCAAAGCGGGTAAAAAAAAAAAAAAAGTGTTTTTTTATGTCACAGTTCAGGAGGACACAGGTTTGTAGCGTGACTTCATCCTTACAAACACTTTGACGGTAACACTAGAAGTCTCTCTGGAGAATTCACAGCGAGTCACAACGCCATTTCTTCAGGTGACTCAAACACTCTGCTCGTCATTACTGGGTGGAAATACGATGATGTCAGCTCTCAGTCAGGACTAACACACCCTAACTGTGGCAGAGAGCAGACGTGAAACACTTTTTCGAAGCTAAATATGTTCATTTTTTTTATGTCAGAAAGTTTATAATAAGTGAGACTGTGTGTGGTGCTTTTAAGGCTTTACAAAGTTAACATTTAATCCAAAACAGTTATATTGGATTGCAATAACTATTAGCAAAGCACCAACAGCAGCTGAGCATCAGCATTGGCCAGCATTCACCTTGTTGACTGCTGTCGGCCTATCAGCGAGTAAGATGACACTCAACTAAAGTAGTAGCTATTGGCTCCTGACATCTCTGTCATCAGTTTGTGAGGTTACATAAGAACTGAAAAATTCTTCTCATAGACCATAAACACACGGCATGCTCAGGATGGGACGCTCAAATGCTGGGATCATGTTACACTACTGTGTTCTACGTTGTGAGTTGTATAAACGTAGGAAATATGACTGTATTTCAAAGGTAAAACAACAAATTTGATAACCCATTAGCTACTGTTAGACAACAGCTAACGTTAGCATTCAACCCCTTCCTAGCTAACTTTACTGTTTGATTACATCCAGTGCGTTTTCACTTACTGGCTTAAATACATGATCATATTTTAGTATTAATTTACGCCTTTGCTACTGTATTGTGTTACACTATCAAACAGTAACATTAGCTAAGAAGTGGTGGAATGCTAACGGTAGCTGCAGCTAATGGGTTATTTAAAAAAATGCTGTTTTACCTTGAAATATGGCCTGACGTCCCTGTAGATTTTCACTATCCATAGTCTCTTCTGTGGCGAATCATTCAGGAAACAGGTAATTGATAACAAATTGTCACTTTCCCTACATTTAAAGGACTTGGCAACTAGAGCACAGCAGTAGAAACATTGAGCTTCCCACCCTGGGCATGATGTCAGAGGAAAATGGCCGCTGTGTGAATATGGTCTATTGAGTAGGTAGTTGTAAAGCTGGCTCAAAAAGGCTTTCGAAGAAGTTACTTTTGAAAAAAGATTGGTTATATTAAAGGTTGTTTCATGATGTGTATGATCAAATTTCAACTCTTTCAAAGATAGTGTAATAAAGGGCTGAAGAGTTATTTGTTTCACAGGCACACACAGGGAATAAATAACAACAAAAACAAAATAAACAACAACAACAAAACATTGGTATAATCATCGGCTATTGGCCAAATGCCATTTTAAACATTGTGTCATATAGGCCCACAATTTCAAAATCTGTGCATCCTTACTAGTAAGTATATACTTGTTTTTATAGAGCAAGGGCTAATGGGTACACACCCAAACTCATCTATTCACCACTCAGGCAGGCGGGAACAGTCGTGTTGACACAACTCGCCTCAGTTCTTCATTATCTGTGATTTCTACACAACACTTCCATCTAACTGACATTTGTGCATTATTACACATCTTCTGTCACTCAGCTGGGGTTGTCTTATAATAGAGATTGAAGAGTTCAGTCCATTAGACTTCATGGTTCTTGAGATGTTTACCAGCCTTGATGCTACATAGAACCATTTCTGGTTATATGAATCAGATTCTTCTTCTTCTGCATTTTAAATTTGCTCTAACATTGAACAGATGCCTTTAATAAAATACATCTGCCTGAATAATGCTGACTCTTGTAGCTTGTAAAGCACTGAACCTGATACATCTCTCCGACTAATTTTACACCATCTCTGTCGCTGGCCCGCAATCATTTCCTCAGTGGAGCGAAAGCTTTAAAATATTGTTTGTGAATACTCCTACTTGTCTCCCTGTTCGGGCTGTCGCTCCATTCACATACTGAACTAGATTGGAGTGATTAATGGAGCAGCAGAGAGACCGCTGGATCGCTGGAATGCAATCACATTGTTTTGTAGTCACTGATGCAATCAAACTGTAAGTTTGGCCAAGGGGTTTCGACCACAGTTTGGTTTTTTTTACCAGTAAAGACACGCATGGCAAAGAGAGGATTTTAACATGAAGTGCTGTACAAGTTAGACACGGAGTAAGAGCTATGAACTATGATAGCATATCCCATTTCAAAATGGAGCCAAAGAAATGAGAGCGAATCAAGAAAAAACAGATGTGATGTGTTTATTCCACTTAACTTTAGTCAGTAATGCTGTTGCTTAACCCTAAACATGATGCAAAATTGATATGATAATGCAAGTCTGAGTGTGTCTATGCAGCTGAGAAGACATAAGCATATCAGCTACTTCAAGCAGGCCTTACTACAGACAGATCAATGCGAGGTAATGTATCTTCCCGGACAGGCTCCGGCACAGTAATGGCATCACTGGCTCTAAACTCCGGCCGCTCTGACTGTAAGAAGCCTCGCGTCCAGTAAGACTGCTGCTGAGCTTTCGCAAGTGTCATTTATTATGAGGGCAATAAAGTCACTCAGAGCTGTCCGGCCGAAAAGAGACTCGCTTGATCACTTCCTGTGTGTGGATGAACCGTGAAAACAAGCTGCTCAATGAGGGTAAATCATCCCCGAAGGCTATCTAAATCTCCTGCAGTGACGCGGCACTTTCATTTCTACAGTGACAAATATGAGCTTTTTAAAAAAAGGTGCACTATGTAGTTTTGGGGAAGAAATTTATATATTTTTTTGCCTGAATAAACAAACTGAACATAAAAGGACAACACAGTTCCATACTGTTTTACTTTGTTTATATCTGGCGGACCCTGCCACCTTTCTAGCTTCAAACAATGTTCTGGGGACCTTATTTTCCTCTGAGAACAGCTTCTTTATTCAGTTATGGACAAAATAAATATTTCTGAGTTTGTATTATTACTTCATTAATATTGTAAATATTGAAATTCTTAGTTTGAATTTTTTCTCCAAAACTACACAGTGCCCCTTTAAGTGCTACACTACATTTACTGCCAACTATTTCTGTGCCTTTTTATAAAGAGTACTTTCAAAATTGCACTGTTAAACATTTTACTGACCATCTAGACCCTCTGGCCTGCATGTTTTAGATGTTCCCCTGCTCCAACACACCCGATTCAAATGAATGGCTCCTTATCAGGCTTCAGCAGCACTTGATAACGAGCTGATCATTTGAATCAGGTGTGTTGGAGCAGGGGAACAGTGGTATTTCCCTATAATATTGTACTGATCGCTGAAAAGTTAGATGCATTTGATTGCGAGAATACTGCGTTATAGCCAGAATTCAGGTAGGAAATTTGTATGTTCCCCCAAATCCAGACCCCCAACAAGTCCTAAACAGAGCCGAAGTGTTCCTGGGCTGCAGCTGCAGGTCTAGAAAGGGGCCCTGGAGAATTGCATCACCATCATTCCTCTCCAGTCTGGAAGAAACTGGCAAGAGTGGAAGCTGAAGGTCCTCCAGGCTGCAGGACAGTGAAGGCAACACTTGAGACTTTCTGGAGCAGGTCAGCTCTGTCTCACAGACTGTGAAGCAAACTATTCTGGCATTAAGTGACTGAATAAGTGCATTTGTTGATTTTTAACTGCATGCCTTCTTGTTTTCAGCTGCACAAGCACTAAACTGTCACATCAGGAAACACTGACAAACCACAGCTGAGATAGTGTGCCCAGCCTCAAACTTCCTCTCTGCCTCATTGTCTGTCACAAAGTTAAAGAAGACAGAGAGAGAAAGACAGAGAGAGACATTGAGGGACCCCATCTGGCCCCAAAGTCTTGAGGAGGACAGAGCAGCATGCTTACTGATGAGTCACACCACTCCTGACTGAGGGATGACAGCCTGGACATCACTTCGAGAGTTCAATAAAAGTTCAGCTGCCTTTCTACTGCCTGCTGCACATGGATCCAGCTAAAAGCTCACATACAGACTCAGTGGCATTCTTTTATCTCTTACCGAAGTGGATCCGGAGGACGATGCTATGTACACTTTGATCACCATGATTAAAATCCCTGATGCTGAGTCCGGTGAGCAGCGGTCGGTCGGTCGGTTGGATGATTTGTTGGTTGGTCTTCCGGCTCCTTGCAGACACCTTGCTCGGCAGACAGACACGAAAAACAACAACAACAAACTTCCCCGGCTGAAATGCTGTGTGTCTGTGTGAAGGCAGCGCAGACTATCTGCGCAAATGCTCCAGTTCTCAGCACTGGATGGAGCTTTGCATTCCTCCTCCGCCTCTACTCTGCCTCCCCGCCCCTTCTAGTCCCTCTCTCTCTCTCTCTCTCTCTCACACACACACACACACACACACTCAGACACGTACACGCACACAGAGGCTATAGGCCTATCAGGGCGGCAAGACAGCAGGGTTATATTGTCTGAATATTTCAGCATCGACCCCATTGTCTGCAAGCCAGACGCGGGCCATTGTTCTCTGACACTGTGAATGTGCCCTGCTGCAGGTGGTCTTCTGCATGCATGTGTGGTAAATAAATATAAGGAGTGAATAAGAAATACAATCTGCTGTGATTTTGAACACTTACTGGGAGCTTTTGTGTGTGTGTGTGTGTGTGTGTGTGAGAGAGAGAAACAGCTCCGCCACAGTATTACACGGGCTCTGTGGGCCCCCTGCAGGCGTCTGGGGCAGACGACGCAAGGCTTTCTCCCTGAAACGAATTTAGGAAAGCCGACTGACAAACAAAAAAAAAAAAAAAAAAAAATGTGTCGGAGAGGAGTGGGCGCCATATTGGACTCAAACACGAAGTGAATTTGTGGTGACATTTCTCCTCGCTGGCCGCTGCAGATGTGAGCCCTGGCTTTAAAAGGCGAGCCAGCGAGGATGCATGGCTTTCCACCGGGGCATGGAGCCCGCCGCCGGGGCCTGTACAGCGGTGCGCTCAGGCTGACGGCGCGGCCTCCTCCTTCCTCCTCCTAGCTGTGATTAAACACACTCGTACGAGGGCAATATGTCCTCGAATGCAACCCCTTTTCATTCCTGCGAGGCTTCCTCCCATCTCTTCCCTGCAAGAAGCCATTCGCGCAGACCCCAGATCATCACCGGCTCCAAAATTCCAAGTGTTCTGCAGCTCCGAATGGCGTCACCTGATTGGCCGAGAGCCTATCAATCATGCCTTTGGCCGCACCCCTCCCCCCATTCAACCACTCGCCTCTCTGTTCCAGTGTGTTTACTACACTGCCGAGCATAAGGGAGACACTCGTCTTCACATGCACTGAACCCACTAAGAAAAACAGTTTTTAGTTGTATTTGTAAGAAAACCTCCAAGAGATCAACATGCCCAAGAGAAAGGTACGTATTTTCAAAATAACAAAAATACTTTGAGGGGGATATCAGCTATTAATGCAATGCAAACGATTGGAAGACATCCCTCTGAGACATTACTTAATTATAACGCAGTGTATAACCGTTATTTTTCGCCGGTAATTTTTGCCTATTTTCTAGATATAATGTACATTTTTTATGTGTTAGAATGAATATTTTCCCGCTCGGACACGGCCTATAAAACGCGTTTTCCTCCGTGAGCCGCTGTCCTTTGGAGAGTCAGAAGTCTCTCTCGGTGTCCATGCAGTTAAAGCACAAGCAGCAGCCATGCTTTGCAGCTCTTGTCCACCTTCGTCGCCGACCTACCGAGAACAAACGCTTCACTTATCGCCATTTCGCCACCGAACCGGCCAAAAACGGCACCAGAAAATGCCACAGTGCCTTTACTTTGCATTTTGGCCGCAAAAGCAAACATTCGCCGACGCGTTTCGATAAAATTGTATATTTTCTCTCTTTGTTCATAGTCCCAAATGGCTGCGATGGCGTGGCTCCGCCGCCGGGTGGCGCGCGAGAGCCGCGGCAGGTCCCTCCCCCTTCTCCAAGACTCCCGCGCCAGCTTTCAAATCTGAGCTTCATGCATTGAATGAGAGAAAGAGATGGGGGAGTGAAAGGGGAAAGCAGGGCCCGGGCCCTCAAAATATGGCTCCACAGGCCCACATGGCTGAGCTCTCGCAGCCCAGTACTGAACTCATGCATTGCCCCAACATTTCTGGGCTGTAAGCCTTTAAAATGACCTGTATTTGAAATAAATTTTAGTTTTCACGTGAAACTAAAAAGTTTTTTCAGCAGGTCTGTTATTATTCATAATATGGGCTTGAAGCATTTAGCAACTGTTTCCTGTTATTATAAACTCTCAAAAATGTTCTAATTAATTTTTTTCTGATTTTAACTTGTTATTTTTGTGTTTTTCAGTCACAAGGAACAGACGGAGGAGACAGGGAGGAGGTAAGAGCCGGCACGCTACCAAACACCTCGAACATTTGATCGCAATTACATTTTAATCAGCATTTGTTTTTAAATGCGGTGCTTTATCAGGAGGAAAGGACTCAAGTGTTTAATTTCAAGGTTGTGTTTCCTGAATAACGTCCCAATCAAAATAAAAGCCCTGTGATAACGGTCTCTGTTCTGTTTCAGCCTCAGAGGAGATCAGCCCGGTTATCGGCGGTAAGAAGACACACATGCAAACACAGCCAGCTCATTTACATTAACACATACAGTTCAAGAAGACACGTAAAACACGGCAGAAGGCTTAAAAGTGGTAAAAGACATGTTACTAACTTCATAAAGCAACATTTTGCTTTTAGAGAAGCAAACATGGGTAGAAAAGTAGGATATCTTTATATAAAATGCTTACATTTGATTCCTAGCTATTAAAACCTTTTAAAACATGTAGTTTATACATTATTAAGCTTAAGATTTAGATAAGATTGCTCAAGTAGGGAATTAAGTAGTAATTAAGTTGACAGAAATACCTTAAATCTAATATAATGCCTAATTAAAGTTATAAAATCTGATTTAGAAAGGTTTTCGCAAATAAAAAGTGCAGGGCTGGTAAAATAAACACTAAATACCAATAGTGGGCATAATAGAGGACTATTAGTGTAGACTAGTATCTTAATATTGTCTAAATTCCTTAATTATCCTATTGAGGGACGATCATTGATATTGTTAAAAACCTTTAGATAATGTCTGTGTCAAAACAAGTTTCCTTGTAGGGAACATTTTAAGTTTTAATCTTGGTTGCCGGTTTAAAAAGTGTCTTACAGGAGCCAAAGTCTTCTAGTGCCTTCAGATAACCGATAAAAATATCACATTCGCAAAGAAAGTAGGGTTGTACTCGGATGTAGTGGTTACTTGATCTTTTTCCCGTTTTCTTCACAGAAGCCGGCTCCGCCCAAGCCGGAACCAAAGGCCAAGAAGGCAGCAAAGGTAAGAGATGAACCTGCACCACAAAGCAGAGGACGCAGGTTGTGTGTGAGTGTTCGGCCTCCTGTTAACGGCTGTTTTGTCGCCACTGCAGAAAGAAAAGGCTGTGAACGACAAGAAGGAGGACAAGAAGACCAAGAAGGCGAAGGAGAACGCAGAGGCAGAGGCAAACGAGGAAAACCACTCTGAGAACGGAGAGGCCAAGACCAACGAGGTGGGTAGACGTCGAAAATAAAGCTCCTAACCGCAGGAGAAGTAAGCTGCTTCAGCGTTTTGACCTTGCTCGTCTGCTTTGTCCCACAGGTGGAGGCAGCCCCCGAGGAGGCCAAGGAGGAGGCAAAGTCCGAGTAGCACCACTGCCCAAGCTTCCTCCTCCTCCTCTACAATCCCTCCCTCCCTGAACCCCCCAGCCAGCCAGCCAGCCCCCCCAAGTCTCTCACATGGTTTCCCTCCAAGGCGTATTGTTAACAGAGGAATATTTTTATCAATGATTTTATAAGTATCCGTACAGATTTTTAGCACAAAAAGCAAAGCTGATTATGGAGCGCCTTGCAGATTTGCAGTGGTCATATCAAGTGTCTGCAAGCAAGATGAACACACTAAAATCTTTTTTAAATGGCATTTCATGATTGTTGAAGGCTTGTGTGGTGTAGTAAGTGCGTCCCTGCCGGATTGGCTATGTCGTGAGTTGTGTATTCCTGTGTTTTTCCTCCCTTCTCCCCCCCTCACCCTCCTCCCCTCTCTTCTTCCTCCACAGATTAGACCTTCCTCCCCCCTACAGTTCAGCCTTTATCCATGTTTTATTAACGGTTCAGCCATGTTAATGTGGGTGATTCTTTTAGACCTCTAAATGTGCAGTGAGTTCCCTTTGCTTCTGTCTCTTGTTTTTTTTTTTTTTTTTTCCATTGAAATCGTGTTTAAACAAACAAAAAAAAAAGCGTGTTAAAAGTGTGTTGTCCACATAAGAAAGAGGAAGATGAACATGTGAAACATTCCGGGAACAGCGATTGCCTCCGACCTGTCTCTTCTTAGACGACCCTGCGTGTAAAAACAGCTCCTGCTCCATCCACGCTGTCATGTCGGCTTTTCTAAACACTCTGGTTTTTTTAAAACAATTGAATTTGGAAACCTCTGACAAATGCAGGTGTCTGGTCCCTCTCTTATGTTCTGAAATTCTCTTAATAAAAAGAAGTCCTGGGAATTTTCCTCGAATCGATGTCTCCAGTTTGTTTCTTTAAGACGTGGAAGTTGAAGCTTCCGCATTAACACCATGAGAGTAGAAAAAAGGGGGTTTTCTTTCAACCTTGTAGTTTGCATGCATCTAAAGCATCATCAACTAGTACCAGTGTGTCATCTGGAAACAGGAAAAGCTATATTGTAGCCTGTGATACTATTCTCAACCTAGTTGTAGCCTATCCTTTATTACGATCCACATGGCAGCTTTTCTCTATTCCCCTGTACAAGCAGATATCAAATCAGACCTGTAGTGCACACTTGACATTCATTTTAACATGCAGATGCAAGACAACAGGACCCAGACAGATGCTGTGACCTCCGACTAAATGAAACATGCCTGAGAAGTAATATCACTAGATGAATCCAACATGTCCTTTGAGACTGCTGCTGCAGGATACAGATTGCTAACACTGGCAGTCCATCCTACTTATTAGCTTTGTCCAATTAAACAGTGGGAGTTTGTTGATCCAAACTCGCTGTAGGTTTGCTGAGCGTTGTAACGGACGTGATAAATCCCACAGATCTGTTGCTGCAGATTCAGAAGGTCAGCCACAGTTAGGACACTTGTTGTTGGATACCTTGTTAGGGAGTATTTTCTTCCTTCTTCATTTTCACAGAATGATTCACAGTTGTTATGAATCACTTGAAACACTGAAGTAAAGGACATGATACCAAACAACTCAAGGCCTCCACTGAAGCCTTCATTTCCTTGTCTTGGATCCATCACGAGACAGAGGAGAGCGGTTATGGAGCTCTGTATATATTTGCCTACAGAGGCCTGCACCCTCTGAAGGAGCAGACAGCCGCTCCCCACCCCTCCATCTTCATTCCCCTTCAGGCTTCACACACTCCAATTTAACTCTCCATGAACTCAAGCCTGAGTGGCGTGACCCACATTCACCTCACCCCTCAAATGAAATATCACTGATTTATTTAGCAACATCATATAAAGAGAGCTCCATATTTAGATTATAAATATACAGAGCTGCTGCGTGCGTCCACTGGAGAGGATGCATGTAGTCTATTAAGCAAACACAATATGAATAGGCTGCTTTCTCCTCCTGCTCTGTGCGTGTGTGTGTGTGTGCATTTGCCTCCAGCATTAACAGTGAATGTGCATGTATGTTCTTTGAAGCACTTTGACGTTAAAAAATGCAAAAAAATCACCATATAATAAAAATGTGTTTGATTAGATGGTGACCTCTACTTAAAAAACGAGCTAACATAAGAGTTGATTGGCTGCAGCAGCAGCTCTTCTTCTTTCACATGAATCCCTGCATGCATTTCCCACAAAATGTGACGCTATGTCGTGTGTTTCTGTGCAGCACTTGCAGCCCCTCTGACCTGCATTGTCATGGCCGAGCACCGGGCTCCATTTTGTCGATATTTTCTTGCCTGCATGGCGCTGTTGCACCGCGCCACCACTAGATGGCAGCGTCGTCTTATATTTTATTCCTGCAAACGCACAGCACACTTGTCATGGCCTCTGATAGCCATTCCAATTTATTAGATGCTGTATTAAAAGTCTTATCGTTTTTTTTCTTCTCCTGGGGCGTATATCTAGGAATGATCGAGTGATAGGGGACAGATCACACATTTCATCATGAAAAAGCACTTCAAACACTCCAAAGTTGATCCCCCAGGCTCACGTCTTCTCTTTCTGTCACATCTCCCATCATACTCTCTTTTAATCCTCATGTGTTTGATGCTTTTTTGTTTAACCTGTATTCGACAAGACGGTTCAATTAAGAGCCAGTCTCTCAAGCCCGGGCTGTAAACTCAGCATCCCCTGTCTCTGTGGGATCTGTTGATGTGAGTAGAGGAGGGGGGGGGACTAAAGGAAATACATTATTGATCAGACAGAAAGTTTCTGATCTCAGTCATGGTGGCCTCTCTTTACCAACACCTTCTTTCATCTGTGATATTCCTCCTCGGCTCCTACACCTTCATCGATCCGTCCATTCATCCTGTCTCCTGTGATCAGCCCTCTGACTCGTTAACGGCTTTGATACTATAAAGATGCAAACACACAAACACACAAACACACACACACAGCCCTCTCCTGGGGCACCCTGACATCAAGGAGCTAATTACTCCAATATTATTTCATCCTTTCAGCTGTGCACGCTCGCTGCCCGGCCCGCCTGAACTGAATGTTTGTCTGCCTGGTTAACTGTCTGTTTGACCATCTGCCAGTCTGCCTGCTTGTCTGCACTTCATTCTCTTTTCACTGGCTAGTAATCACAAGGGAGCCGTGCCCAGAGCCTCACACACACACACACACACACACACACACACACACTCCCCCCAGCGTGCACTCTCATCCCTGTCCTCTCTAACTCTCTGATGGGTTATGATATGTTGACTAAAATAGCCCCATTTCCCTTTTTAAACATGTGCACATCCTATTCTGTCATCCCACGCATTTCCAGCCGCTGTCTCCTCCCCACACTCATCCATTCACAGCCACTGTCCACATCACTCAGGTCAGTGGGGGGGGGGTACGCACACACACACACACACACACACACACAAAGACACACCTTCCCTGTGTGCGTTGGCGTGTGTAGTAAGAAGGGGGAGGAAATTCTCTGCGTAAAGGATGAGGATGACCTTTTACGAGGAAGTGATTTAAATGATGTCCTGTCGTCACCAGGGATACCAGTGTGTGAATGTGGATGAGCATTTGTTGTGGAAAGGACGTCACACTTTTGCACGTTTACACACACACACACACACACACACACACACACAGGAGGATTATATGAGCGCACACAAGTTACCAACAGGTACACACTGACATTTTGTGTGAAAAAAGCCTGAGTCCAATGTCCTCCCTGCAGACCGGACCTTAGTGATGCTTGAAGTGAGCAGATGTTTAGTGGCAAGGCTCTCTCATATGCTACTCTGAGAGGATGTTGCTGTCTGGCTGTCTTAAACTGTTTGTGTTCGACTGTCTTGTTTATCTGCGGGGCTGGCTGCACTCCACGGGGGTGGGATGTACAAAGAGCCGAGTGAATGGGAAGAGGCAGGGGTGAGAAGGAGAGGAAGAGAAAGTACCAAGAGGTGAGGGAGAAAAAAGAGAGGGGGCTGGGAGAGGAGGGGAGAGGAGAGGAGAGGAGAGGAGAGGAAAGGAGAGGAGAAGCATGCAGGGGGGAAAAGAGCTGGATGCAGATGGGGATCTATTCTCTCTGCACACGCAGACAAGATGGAAATGAGTGGGCGTCTGTGACGTCAATCAGTGTAGACACACACAGAGACACACACACACACACACACAGTGAGACACTCCCCTCCTCTTCCAGTCCCATGCTAATACATGCTTCACTGCAAACAGCAGCAGTGCCACGGATCACAGGCATAAACATCAGCACACACAAACAGACCCACCCCAACCAAAAACAGACACGAGCATACGCACACACAACACAGACACGCAGATCTGAGTCTCATCTCTGACCTGCCGATGATGTCAAACTCTCATTCCTGTAACAAAATTCTGTCATAGGCATTAGTATAAGTATTAATCAGAACATGGCAGTTTTCACAAATAGGCAAACATGTGGCAGGTTATTGTTTATAACCAAGTAATGGAAGAGATACCCAGACATTAGACTTTACTACCATTGAAGTACCAATATGACATTTTAAAATACACCATTATCCATAATATGTAATGTCCTGCACTCAAAATCATACTTGAATAATAAAAACAGTTAACAGAGTATTATCAGCTTGAGATGTTTTAAAGGGGCACAATTTGTCGTGATTTGCGTATGAACCACTTTTCTTATTGGCCATATGTGAGCAGTTTGTAACGTTCATGTTCGATCACTTCCAAACCTGTAGTGTTTGGGGCTCCTCCAAAGGCTCACAAGATACATTTTGGGGGTTCTGAGACGATTGATGGGAGAAGAAAGTTTGGCTTAACCCTAAAAGTAATATTTAGTACAGTACATTCATTCCCTTTGAAGTGTAATACATAGACATTGCATTTAAAGGGGACCTGTGGAACACTGTTAGTTTATGTTTGCAGACTCTAAACTAACTTTAGCTACTGACGAGGCACTCGAGGACGTGCATAAAGTCACATCCTTTGGACTGAGCTTTAAGGATAAGCTGATGTGCAAAGTCCAAAATCAACAATGCAAACAACAAAAGGCGGGCAAAGGAAAGTCCAAGGAAAAAACTTGAGAGAAATTCAAAATTGAGGACAAAACAGAAGCCACGGAGAATGTAGCAGGGACACACAAGATGCATGAAGACCAGGAAGCAGGCGTAGGAGATGCAGGGGACACAGACGAACCAACAAAGAGTGAGGGGGAAACACAGGATTAGATACACAGGAGTGACAAACTAATGGAACACAGGTGAGCAAGAAAAATGGAAGGAAAACAGACAAAGACAGGATGTGGAAAGTAAAACATGAAACAAGGATATGAACTACAAAATAAAACAGGAAATAACTAAACCAAAGATCCAGCACAGACACATCCACAATCTAGCAGCATTTCCTCAAGCAGAGGCCGAGGAATTCTGACTTATAGTTTCTAGTATGAGTCAAGCACTAGTAACACTCTTCCCTACACTTCCCATAATGCAACTGTATAACATCTTTGATTTAAATATGTGGTAAACAACATCTTTCAAACTCTTTACCTGCAGTTTGTAACGCCAGCTTTCTGTCAATGATTTCGAAGACTCAAGCCCAAGCCGAGAGCGCTGCGATGATTTATGTGCAGCAGCTCGTGGCACATGGGCTGCTGTGTGAGGTAAAATAATTGGTAAACTTGAACACCAGCCAGCTGCATGTGCAGCTGTGTGGCCTTTCTCAGTAAATGAAAGCCCTCACTCTGTTGTAAATCTGCCTTTTTGTCCGCCTGATCGATCACCTGTTATGTAAACTGGTGCCTTTGTCACATGGCTAACATTACGATCCATTATGCTGCATTTAGTTTGCATAATTAATGAAGTAAGGTTTCTGAATGGATTTGATGCATGAGAGACATGCAGACAGGAGGCACAGACATCATTCATGAAACATTATCTTGTCCTGCTATATTCTAGTTCGATGACGAGGAGTTAAAGTAATGATGAGCCAGAAAAACAGCACAGATGGGTTGAAGTCACACGTGGAATAACAAAGTGATGTGATCGACAGGTTTGATTCCTCAAGGTTTTCTGATTCACACTCCATGTATGGCGTGCATTTGGCAGGTTCGCCTTTAAGAAATCATCCGTCTATGTCACAGAGTCGTGACGACACACACTTCTATCTAGAGAAATGAAAAACTATTTTTGACACACTCCTCACTGCCTTCCCATTTTTTTTGCTGTTAAGGATGAATTAGTGGATAAAGTAAGAGTGCATCAATTTCAATGTGGGGGCGGTGAGTGTGTGTGTGTTTCTGATGAGGGAGGACTGTAGGTGTGTGTGTGTGTGTGCATCAAACTGAAGATGCAGCAGCCACTTGCCTTGCCAATTGCTCTATTTCTTTGAGTAAAATGGTTTTCTTGGCTGTTTTTCATCCAGGTTTTTATCCTCTTGTACCCTCAGCTGGAAGACTGAGTCATAGCAGTCAAGGAAGCAGGTGGGTGGGAGGCACGCAGTGGGTGGGGAGGGCAGGGGGAAGATAGAGGACGTGGGTGCTGCGGGCTAAGGGGGGTGAGGGGGAGGCTGTAGTGAATGAAACAGAATTATGAATGGTGAATACTACAGATCCGTTTTAGTACCTGCTGTTCATCAGTCACAGAAACAGCAATCCTGTCTGCAAAGGAGCGTAAAACCCTCATAAGTGATTATGGTTTCAGTGAGTGTTTTATAATAGCAGGTTCAGTGGTGACTATCATGGCATTCAATCAATGCTGCTCCCACGTGAGACTTTAAAGGGGCTGCTAATCGACATAAAGTTAGAGGAATTCATTTGGATGACAAGCTGAAGGGAGATTCGGATAAATTGTGGCAGCAGCCACAATTATCTCGATTCACACTGTAGATAGAGAGATGTGTTTCATGCCTTAAGCCTCTTACAATTTTTTGTTTTTATTTAGACTGCAGAGGCTGCACGTGCCCTCAAACCATTCCTTCTCTGATAAATAAAAAACCTTTAAATAGTTTGTTAAAGCTGTCAAACCTGTAGGAGAGATTATAAAATGATACCGAGGAGATAGTCACGGAGAGACAGATGTGTGGGTGATGTATTCTCTTTTCGCCTCAGTTTGAAACTGTTTGCTGAGGGTGGACGGGTGGGCAGGCCATTAGGAAATTTGATGTGCGTGCAGCTGTGTATGTGCATGTGTTCCTGCCTTAACATCACGGCTGTCGTCACTGAAGCCACCTCACAGTGACTCCCCTGTGACTGAAGGCCTGACATCCTCCCACGCTCTCTCCCCATCGCCTCCCCTGCTCCTCACGCTTTATCTGTAACCTCACCCTCCCTCTCTCTGTCCTTCACTTTCTGTCTCCCCCTCAACTCTATTTTCTAATCCATCCATCTACACATCCACTATCTTTCTCTTTCACTTTCACCCACCTTCTTTTGCTTTTTGCCTGTTTTCATCTCTCGCCCCCTCATTTGCTGTGTGGGTCTTCCCTGTCTTTCGTCATGCTCTCTGCGCCCACCTGTCTCTGTCTCTATGGAAACCCCGAGTGGACAAGAGTGGCTCAGAGGTCTGTGAGACGCTGATACAGAACCTATTAGATCACACGCTCGCTTCTTCTCTCCCAGAGAGCCACATGTTTGCGACCTTGCACGCACAAGTGCAAGTCTATAGTGTGTGTAAATAGATGGTGTGTGACAGAGCTACTGCCTGCCATTACACATGAGCCCCCCCCCCCCCCCCGTGGAAAGAGATGCTCCTTTTCCCCCTGTGCCCACGACTTATCAGTGGTGTGAAGGCGGGAGGCAATGAGGGAGTAGGGAGTGAGCCCTGTTGTTTCATTATACTGGATGTCTCCTCAATTACTAGATTGAGAAGGGGACCACCTGATGCCGCCTCTGCACATATATTCCCCCACACTGGCCCCCGCCTCTCCCCGTCAGTCTCACACCTCGCAAACCATATTCTGCTCACATTTACACATTGTTGAGCCTGCTGTGTTGCGTAGACCGTGCGTCATTCCAGTCCAAACACATCTAAAGGACAGGTGATTTGCAATAAGAGGCCTCACACAGACAGAATTTCACAGCTCTGGGCCGCTCTCCTGGGCACCATCGTGCTTTGATGGTCACGCTTAAGTGGATCATTGCAGAACGTAATCATGGTAAGGATACGTAAGCTGTGCAGCATGTCATGGGGGGGAGAAGCGTGTGAATGAGAATGGAGCAAAAAAGACAAGAAAAAAGAGGTGTTGGAATTCTTTTTCTCTTTAAAGAATTCATTTTCTCTCACATCTCACGGTTTGTTGAGTTTCCCCTTTATTTTTTTATCAAAATGTACATGAATAATCTACAACAAAGGACTACATTAAAGAAGACATCAAAACAGGCAGCAATAACAGGGGTCAACAACTGAACACACACCCAACCCAGCCCCAGGCCCACCCCATTAACACCCCCAGTGCAGTGAGATAAAGACATGCCGATGATGTCTCACATTTAGGCACTTGATTTTCCCTACCAAACCATCTTTGGTCATAGTTGCTGTTGCACGGCTTTGAACTTAGATTCAAACAGGTTTGAGGTGGATTTGAACTTGTTTCATGTTGATTCTGACTGAATTAGAGGATGCTGATTCATGCGGAGTCACACAGGGTTCGGATGTAATTCCTTTGCTTGAGACAGATCTGCGTCTGCCATGTTTACAGATGACCCAAAGATGGTTATAACCTGGCCACCTCCACAGAGTAAACTTTAGCATTAAATAAATCAACACTAGATGGTACAGTACTTCACATGATTACAGAAAAGACTCCACAAGGGAAAGGAATCAAGCACTACATCTTAACACAATTTACCTGAAAACAATGCAGTGTATCCGCACACGATATACTGTACTCAATACGCTGTACAGTCTATTGCAAAGGCATTTTTCTGTAGGAACTAACCAGTCTACCACTGAGTATTATCTTGGAAAGTCTTGCAAAAATAGATCAATTTTTATTAAATTAAAAGCCTTTGCCTTGACTTCAGGATATATATTTAGCTACTCATGCATGTCTAATTTTGTGTGTATACAGTATACTGTATGTCTGTTTGTATGTATTTGTTTCTATGTATTGTGCATGCACGTGTGTGTTCTAATCAAAGTACTGTACACACTGGTAGACTTGCCCCTCGGTATTTTTTCAGAATACACCCCTTCAGTAAAGGATTAACAAAGTTACATTAAACTGTTTAAGAAGCATAGTAGTCACACAGTATTTGGCAGTGAGAGAACAGTCCTAATTTATCCATGCACAATATATCAACCACAGGCAAGGTCCACATTCTGAACAAACCCATTAAGAACGACACAGTAAGAACATGAAAAGAGTGTACAAGAATTCAAGAACCTGGAAGTGTGTTTGTGTGTGTGTGTGTGTGCGTATGTATGTGTGTGTGCCCGTGAGTGGCTGTGAATGTCAACAGCACAGTTGGTTTCCTGGGGAGACCAAAGGGCTATGACTCATGCAGTGCATACAGCATTTTCTGGAATTTTAACAATATCGGAAGAATTATTATTTTTCCCACAAAGCCCAGATAATTAAATATAATCATGTTAGAACCATACAGAGTGCTCTGGGAGTTTACTGTAAAAACCCACTCAATCCCACCCCCATAGGTCTATTATAGACCAAACAGTTTATCCCTGGATTATATTTCCATTCTCCAGCTCTTCCTTCATGGCAAGCACCTTCCAGTGCTTGACTGTGTGTTTTGTATAATCATGAGTATGTTTGTGTGTGTCAGACGAGTCCAGTTTGTGTGTGCAGGTGTAAGGGGTACGGTTGGTAAAGCAGAGTTGATCCCCCTTGGGGTATGTAGTAGCTGCAGTAGCTGGGTTCTGCTAAATAGGGGGCACTGTGCTCGGCAAGGTACGGGGCAGGCTGGTAGAAGCATGTCACATGGTCTGTGTTGGGGATAATGTTCTGCTCTCCTAGAACCTTCAGTGCCAGCACTGTGATCATGTTCAGAGTCTGACGCCTCTCGTGTCCCATCAGACACACTGTGCTGTCGTCGACCACGCGACGCAGTGTCATCAGGTACTGGTACTTGCTTCTCTCCTCGCCAATAAAGTGGTTCTTCAAGTAGGACAGGATCTTCCTCTGCTGCTCCTGCACGTCAGGGAAATCAATGAAAAAGCGCGAGCACATATAGCGCTCAAGTGTCTTTATCTGAGTCTCGCTGGCCGGTCGGTAGTCCCTGACCAACAGGTTGCTGTATTTCAACAAGCCACCGCCTCGAATCTCCTCAGGGTTCCTGGTTGCGATTAGGCGGTAGCGCAGGTGGTCCATGGCTGCCTCAAAGTCACCATACATGCTTTCTGCCAGGACTTCGACAGCAGGGACTGAGCCAGATGCCTGAGGATCGTTGCTCTGCTCAGTCACGTCTGCGGTTACCTTAGGGACCTCTTTGTTCTCAGGCACGGAGCTGGATGCCTCATCGGCTTTTGGGGGGGCCGATTCCTCTGGGCCTTCTGACTGAGACGGAGGCAGCACAGGTGAGGTGGAGCTCGGGATTGTGATTGGAAAAGAAACAGGCTCTGCAACCTGAGGCAACGATGAGATATAATCTTGTTCCTTTTCATCCTCCAACTGCAGGAGAGGAATTCCTGGCTGACGGGAGGACTCTTTAATCTGTTCCTCACTGTCTCTGTTCAGTATCAAAGGCTCCATGTCTGAAGATACCTGAGGTACGAGGTCCTCTGACTCCACCGGTGGAGTGAGGCAGAGGAGGGGCGGGCTGAGGCAGGGGGAAGGGGGGGTTAGAGAGAGTGGAGGAGGACTGAGGCTAAGCATAGGGGGGGTCAGGTAAGGAGGTGAGCTGAGACAGGAAGAGGTAGGGCTGATACTAAGGGGTGGAGAGCTGAGGCTGGTAGCAGGGCTGACAATACTCAGCATCTGAGATGAGAGGCAGTGAGGGGTCAGACATGGGGGAGGGCTGAGGCTGGGAGGCGAGGGAGTGAAGCAGGGAGGGGAAAGACTGAGCACGGGAGGGGTGAGACAGGAAGCAGGAGGTGTGACACAGTGGGAAGAGGAGGGTGAACTAAGTGTGGTCTCTTGTGGGCTGCCGTTTAGCTGATTCAAGTCAATGCTTTTGGTCCGTAGTTCTCCGTTTTCATCTTCATCACTGAGCTCAACTTCTGAGGTATGTACAGGTTCTTGGATGTCTGAGCTGGACGTATCAGTGTGTGAAACTAACAAGTCCACTGAGTCAAGAGACTCTGATTGTTTGGGTGCAGGGACAGTTTCTATAGGGGGGGACTGGCTTGGCTCATCAAAAGCCATATGCGTAGATGGTGTCTCTTTTAGGCTCTGAATACTCATCTCACATAAACTCTCTGTGTTTAGCTCAGGGGACGATGGCTCTTGAGGTAAAGCAGATGTGGTATCTGCATCAGGGGTGGCAATTACATCAGGGGCTGAATCAGGAGCTGAGGTAAGGTCTTGGTTTGGAGCTAGATTACTGGTTGGGTTGGGTTCAGGCCCCGGGTTTGTTTTAGTAGAGATACTGGTTGTTGGGGCAGTTGTAGGGTCTGAACTGGGAGATGTTGGCTTTGGGTTAAAGGCTATCTCAGGTTCAGGGCTGGGGCAGGGGTTTGGATCTAGACAAAACACTATGCCAAATTCGTTTTCAGAGACTGGACTGGGGTAATGATTGGAGGTAACCTTCCTACACATTCTCCGTGGGGGTTTGGGAGAGGAGTGTTTGAGCACCACCATGTGAGATAGTCTCTCTGAGGCCTTACAAGAGGAGGTCTTTTTATCAGAAACAAGGCTGGGTGGTGCAGGTAAAATATCCTGAGTATCTGGAGGGCCGCCAGCATCAACTGTGTTAGGTGTTTTATCTGAGTTATCTGTGTGTAGTGTGCTGTGAATCTCCAGTGTATCCTGTGTGCCAGTAGGCTGTTTGTTGTGAAGTGTAAGAGATATGGAAGAGGTGGAGCAGGAACAATCAATACCCTGTGTGTCTATGTTTTTTGCTTCTGAAGCTAAAATCTCTTCTGTCGCTTCATTTAAATCTGTATCATTTTCCCTCTCTACTTGCTTCGCTGTCTCTGCTTCTACTTTTCTTTCATCTGCTAACTGCGTCTCGTCCTTTGCATGTGAACATGTGCTCATGTCTGGAGCAGACACATGTTGTGTTTCATCTTCCTCAATGCTTCTCTGATCGTCACTGAAACACTTAGAGAAGTCTGTACTGCGCTGTTCTTCTGTCAGGTTCAGAAACTCTGTCTGGGTTTTGTTTGAGGTTTCTGGCGGCTCGGACTGTCCCATCTGCTCCGTGACTTCATTCTGTTCATCGGGGGGGTTTGTGTGGTCAGATAGTTCTTTGTGATTTGAATGTGCTGGTTGTTGGCCATCACAGGACGGGCTTTGCTCTGACTGTTCTACCTCAATTTTGTCTGTGAGTTCTGGCTCCTGTCTGAGTTCAATCTGAGTTGGTGGTTCGTCTTCCTCAGAGGTTTGTTTCTTTTCTGACAAAGGGTTGAGAGATGTCTGGTCAGAGGAGTCTGTCTCATTGATTTTTTCTGTGTGTTCTGAAACTTCTTTCAACTCTGCGGGTGTTTTCTCTTTGTCTTCTTTTTCAACGGTGGAGTGTTCTGTCTGGTTTGAATGTTCTGTTTGTTGTGAGAGTTCTGTCTGGGACTCATTTTCATGCGCCTCATCTTTCTGTTGTGTCTGGCTGATCTGATCCCCCTCTTTGCTGGATAAGTCTCTACCAGAAGACTTCTCTGTTTCTGGAGCAGTGGCCTGTTTGAGCAGAGAGGAAGAGTCTTTACTCTGATTCTCTTCAGGCTGGTCCTTAAGATCAACAGTATTATTTTTGTGCTGTGGTTCCTGCTGCATGTAGGACTCAAGAAGACGATCCAGAATGATCTGGAAGGAGTCGACGCTGAACTCAAACTGCCGCCTCAGCACGCTCACAAATTTGAGCTCCAGGTTTTTGCCGCTGTTGTTTGAGAGTGAGATGAGGCTCCAGCGGTCGTGCTCATTAAAGACCTTGACCATTTTCTGGACGTAGGCCTCCTTCATTGTCGCACTGCTGATCCGCTCTCTGTTGACCGCGGCAGGCAGGCAGTCCAGCAAGCAGCCCAGCACTGACTCCTTGATCACCTGGGAGGAGAACAGGTCAACAACATGGCAGCTACAATTAATGACTGCAATTTTGCTATGAATAAAGTGAATATCATGATGCCCTTGTGGTTTAGTTTTCTGTATAATGCAATTAAAAATATTAAAACCTGTACTATTGATTCAGCCTTATGTTTAAATGTTCTACAATCAAATTATGGGTAGGATTGCAACACCGGTATTACCAGTATCATTATTATTAATATGGCATCTCAAAAATAAATACTGCAACACCCTAGAGGTAGTAGAGATTCGGTGTTGCACAAACAGCAGAATTAATGCTTTTAATGTAGGGGATTGAACCCCATCAGCACTTATTACATTAACTTCCTTCCTTTTCATACCTGGAACTCCTCCTGACTGGGCAACTCGACTCCAAAGATGATGTCTAGGTCCTTGTAGCTTGTCCCGTTGTCTCGGACGAGGACGTGGCTGGCCGTGGAGCCGTTCAGACGAACATCTCTCACTGCGATTCCCTGCTTCTGCAGCCTGGCCCGCACAGCTATGATGATGTCTCGAGGACGCAGCTCCAACGTAGGAAAGTTCCCACGGCCGTGGATCGGAACCACTTCCGACAAAACCTGATGGAGAACCTCCACCTGCTCAGTGTTCAGGCTGTGGAACCTCTGACTGGATTTGGTTTCAGACATGCTGCTGCCCTAAAGGGAGGGACGGAGGAACGACAATCAGAGTTTATTTCGACTCCCCAACAAAATGTGCTACGTGTTTAACTCTTGCGCTCTCTCCGTCTCTCACACACACACACACTTAGCACTCACTCACGCTCACATGCACACTCCCTGCCAGTCTGCTGTCTGCAAGTCACAGCTTGGCTGACAGCTTTTCCACAATGCTAATGTAACTGCTGTGTTGACAAGATGACACATGGAGCGATCAACATAGATGGGCTTTGCATAAATATTCTTCCACTGCTCAACCAGATCACAACAAATTAAGAGAGGTTGTTTGACTGGAATCACAGAATCTGAAACACATTATAGTATTTACCACCCGGGGTTTTTATCGCAACAATTAGTCCCTTATTTTCACTCCATCTCAGTCAGATTCAACACCTCAGTTGTTTTAAAAGCAATACACAGAATAACAATAAAAATGTACTTAAAACTCAAATACTGTGTAAGATAATAATAATAATAATAATAATAATAATAATAATAGTAATGATAATGATAATAATAATAATGACGTGTAAAGGCAGACTAAATCTTTTGTTTATTGATTGTTTCCACCAGAGGAGCAAGGGTTAAGCCAAATGAGTCATCACCAGCAGACTGCATTAATCACACCAACGTCACTAATTAAAGACACACATCTGTTTTTGTGTCCGTGTGTGCAGCATGTGTATACATTACAAACAATGACTCCCACACACACTCATGTGAGTGCACACAAGCTTTTATATAACACCTTTGTAAACTGTAGCACAAATTGGAACAAAGTGGGATTTAATATCAGCCAATTATCTTTGTTTGGCTTTCACATGTGTAATCCTCCTGGCAGTTCAGCGCACTGCATCCAGACTCCGTCAGTCAGTCTCTACAAACTGGACATATTTTTCCAATAGACCACGCAACATTTGCCTAACCAAGTCAGTCAGAGGAGTCTCTGTTATGTGATTGAGTGTGTGATTGTGGGTGTGCATCAAAGTGTTTCAGGGAGTGAGTGCTTGTGTTTGAGTGTGCAACTGTGGTTCATAGCAGCCCATTATGATCTTTTGTTTGCTTTAATCAATAGATGTCACTCAGTGTTGCAGCTGAATGCTGCTGATTGCTATGATTTGTCAATACTAGCAGGGTAAACATTGGGATACTAATGAGCAGTAATGGGATGCTTTCTGGTAGCAGTTTGCCAGACATCAGAGGGCTATAGTTTGTAGCAACCACAAACAATCTATTATAGGAAGTGTTTGTAAATCTAATTCATGTTGCACATATTTCAACAAACAATAAAGAACAGCACTTTACTTCATAGCATCTGGAAAGCTACAAAAGGCAACCCCTCTGCTCATTCAAAAAGAAATGAGGGTGCTTACCAGAGGACAAAGAAGTTGAATCTGAGAACACAAAGCTCATAAAAAAAACTGCTGCGAATGAGACATCTGTCTGAGCCCCGCTTTAACAAGACAAACTACAAGTTGCAAATAAGTAATATTCATCCAGAGGCGACAAATACGGTTTCCAGATGTTGAGATCATATAAACAAAGAAACAATGTGTTCAGGAGGCAGAGAGGCACTGCGGGACTGTTTTCCAGCTAGCCCCTGTATCTCCCCCTCCCCTTTCGCACTCTTCTGCAAACTTGCAGCCTGAGTGACTCATCCAGGCGTATCGGCTCAGCTCGCACATAATCTATGGCCATTTAAAACCCAACAAAACAGAGGGTGTGATATAGATGAACACAAACACAAACAATCATGCTCTGTAAGCTTAGGGTGTCATCTTCAGTATAAATTATATACAATAGTATGGGGGGAGGGGGATAATTCTGTCACGTGGATAGAAATCTGAGTAGCCCTGTGTGTCAGACTTTTAAAAATTATACAGTGATCTTATAATATACCTAAATATTATTTTTGTTTTTGTTTTCCTTTTCCATTCACTTAAACACATATGATCACATGAACTACAGTTAAACAACTCAGTGACGGTTGTACTAGTCTGCAAAATGGGATCGCAATATTCACCAGAGATTTGGTAAAGATATATATAAAATATAGGATCATTAAAATGTCGCTGCTCAACTTTCCTTGACAATACTTTCTCTAAAAATGGTGAAAGTTGTTTCCTCATAAATTAACCACCAACTGGATGTTATAGTTGTACCTTCTGTGATGTTTCACAGTCCATCACTACCTAAAAACATATACTGGACCTGATCCAGAGCCCTGCTGAATTTCTCTCTGCCCTGCCGCTCTTCACTCTGATCATCTAATCACGCACTTACTTACTCCTGAGATACCAGGTGAGGGTAATTAACCGCAATTAAGTGCCTGGCAGGATAAAGGGCAAATGCACTTCTGAGTGCCAGGATTAAAAAAAAACCCACACACATTAAATACTGATGTGTATGCTCCATGCAGCCAAGAGGGGGGAAAAAAGAAAGAAAAAAAGTGGGTGAGATAACTTTACAGAGCTGGAGGGTCTTACCTGTTGCTGTGGCATTTGAGGGAGCGACTGTCTCCTGTAGAAATAAACCTCGAGGAGTATCCACCGAGCTTCAGGTCCGGGGAGTGTGTGTCTCTTCTTCTGCGTGGGTTTGTTTTGCTTTCCAAGTCCCTACCCGCCCAGGCGAGGCTCGCTGCTGATGCTGCTCTGTCCCTTCTGAGGCATGTGGGGCTCGAGTCTGTGCGCGAGTTCATCCGGGCGCTGTCCAGGAGCTCGCGTGGTGCTGAAACGAAGACTGAAACGAGTCCTCGCGCTCTTGTTTTCTCCTCCGGCCGCCCGGAGCGTAACGCAGTTTCCATAGCGACCTGCCGTCATTCAGTTATGACTGGGGAGTGTGTGCGTGTGTGCGTGTGTGTGCGTGCAGCAGTCTACGGTCACAACAGTGATGGTGGAGTTGTGTGTGTGTGTGTCGTGTCGGTGGGTTAACAGGTGCACTATAGTGCTAATGTGTGCCTGCACTTGTGCTCGACTTCAAAATAAAAAGTTTACGAGCTAAATTCTAAAAAAAAAAAAGTAGGAACCTTAGCTAAAGCTTGTAGCCTACATTTTAGGCCTACTCCCCGAATGAATGGCTGAACAGACTCACTAATATAACCTAAGTGAGCTAGCTGGATAAAGGAAAAAGTTTATTATGCCTGCTCTGGTGTGTTAAAATGGATTTTAAGCCATGACTTCTATGTTTGGGTTATGCAGCTAGCTTAAACCTCGAGGAGTCAACCTCGGAGGACCCTGCTAACATCCGGCTGAACGTGTAGGTTACAAGCTATGTTTTTTTGGGGGGGACGACATTTTTGAAACACTTCCCATCCACTTCTCACGCATCATTATATTAGATCTCATACTGAGTCAATACGGACTATCAGCAGATACAGTATGAGTCATCCATGCTGCTCCCTCCCCCTGACCCAGCCGTTAATCCCCCCACCGCCCCAACCCCAGCCACCGTCGGCTGGCCTGTGCACGCACACACCGGAATCCTTTTTTCCCCCCTCTCCCTAGAAAACCGATAATCCTGTTTCTCCTCGTTTTGCATGTTCTCGCCGTTTAGCTGTTCCATCTTTTAACTACCAGCTAACCCCTCCAGACTTAGCCTCCCATTCTCTATACAACAATACTCGTTTACAGATGTTACACACGCGCTGATGCACCGGAAATAAAGTGACAGAAACATGAATGAAAGCGTTAAGGCAAACAGCGAGCGGCTCAGTAGAAAAGGTCAATTTACTCCCTCACCAAAAAAGGCACACATGACGTCATTAGACGTGTACCACAACCTACCGATACCGGGTACAAACTATTTTTAGCCTTGATGGAACTTGTCTGCTTTGGACACGCGTGCCCGTCCACTCCTCGAACAGTCGTGACGTAGGAGGCGCGAGCACGCCGTGCAAAAATCGTGACCGTGTGACGAAGATGAAAGGAGGACAGAAGTAGCTGTTGTAGTCAGGGATCAAGAGAAGTCAAGATAGTTAATAAGTGATGGTCTGCCCACATGTGTATGGGATCAGACAGCGGTCCGGAGAATCGATGCATTTATCCAGTAGGGACGAGAAAATCATATCGCACATTTGTCTAATATTTGTTATTTATTTATAATTAGCCCATAGATAAATAGGTATATAGGTAAAAATAAACACAAAACAATTAAATTATGAAGCGAAATTTGTAAAATCAGTGCTGCTTCAACGTCACTGTGCTGCGCATGCGCAAGTCAGAACAGTCATTTTCAATATTTAGCCTTTTACAAAGATATAATCCACAGAATCAATTACAAAAGCTCCCTCGAAGGAAAATAACATTTTTCAGCAATCACGAGAGAGTCGTTTGACTATGAATATGAATGCGAAGCTGCTATTCTGCTTAACCGCTTTTCAAGCGAATGCGGAAGTACGCACACGTGAAGCCTCTCGCCTCGCCACAGAGACGAACGTGCGCTAGCTTGAAACAAATCAAAACAAACAATAGTGTGTGGCTGGATGCTACTGTGTAGCTGTGTGAAAGCAGACTGGGATTTATTTTGTGTCAGAAAGAGACCTTTATCATGTCGAACATGGAGAGTATCCTTCATTGTGTTGTCTAACATGTAGCACATAACGGTAGACCTAGCAGTAGCAGTAGCTGGTCAAATGTAAGCTCAGTTTGGTAGCGAGTCCTGACATGCATTAGCTTGTAACTTCTGCCCAGTCATTCACTGATAGAGGAAAACGATGCTCAGCTAGCTAGTTAGCTGCGAACGAATTTCATCACTCTTTGGTTCCATTTTCACTTGTTTAAGAAAAATATTTGTTTTATATACAACATTTTAGGTTGAGTTAGCTCTGTCCCTTTGGGTGCTTCAGTTTATACTCGGTATATATTTTATAATGCCAATATAGTACTATTCCTAAAATAAGCCATCCCTTGACTGGCCATACAGAACACTTGTTCAACCTCAAGTTTGCTGCCAAGGAACTACAGCGCAACTCCAAGAAATGTGACAAAGAAGAAAAGGCAGAGAAGACTAAAGTGAAACAGGTTGGCTTGTTAAATTGAGAATACACAAGAGACCAGGATTTAGGAAAAGGCTGGGTTATAATGCAGCTATAGTCTGTATAATGTTTGTGGTTGTAAGTCTCTTTCATTTGTTTCTCAGGCCGTTCAGAAGGGCAATATGGAGGCGGCCAGGATCCATGCAGAGAATGCCATCCGTCAGAAGCATCAGTCCATTAACTTCTTGAGGATGAGTGCACGTGTGGATGCTGTGGCCTCCAGGGTCCAGACTGCTGTCACCATGAACCAGGTCAGGACTGCAGGTCTTGCTTTCTGATGCTAGGTAAAGCAAGTAGGACAACCAGTGACAGACATGCCAAACATATTTACTGCAGACACACATCTATTTTTCAAGATACTCTTATTAACCAACAAATTTTTTTATTGTTAGTTTTATTTTTTTGCGGGGAGGCATTTTCTGCCTAAATGAGATTTTAACAGTAGAAAGAGATGAACAGAAATGAGGGTGAGAGGTGGGTTTTTTCTCTAGTATCGGTACGTTCCATACCATCGAAATGTGGATATCATATTTTAAACATGTGGTATCAAAAAGGAATCAAAGTATTGACACTTTTGATAACCTAACCCCTCCCGTATTCACTGGCAAAGATGTAGAAAGCTTTCACCAGGTCGTAGTTATTCTGGTATAAATGTGTTATACCACTGTGGTAGATATGGGTATGTATATTTACCAGACATTTAACTGTGCATGTAGTTTTCAAAGTGTACATGATGAACACTTTTAAAACGTCTTATGTCAGAATGTGAAGAGCTGCAGAGTGTCACCATATCAGGGTAAAAAAAAAAAAAAAAGGCAAAGTAGTCTCTGGGTAAGATCCACTCAGTCAAAAGTCCCACATAAAGGCGAAGGAGGGAGTGAGAGTGAGCAAAAAAGCAGACAAGCAAACAAAAAGCTGCCAATTACGCAGTGTCATTAGATGTGCTTCAGACTTAGGCTTTTAGCTTGTCGCTCTTGTGAGAGTAACAGCCTCTTTAAATTGCTTTAATTCAGGTTCACGGAAGGACAGTCATTATTTCATGGAATAGAACTTAATAGTGTCTATAGAAATGGAAGCACAGTGGAAGGCGGTATTGCTGAAAAACACCTCTTAGAGCTTCTGTGTGTTGTTATAATGCTGCCTGTCTCATAAAACATTAACACAATAATGTTGATAATAAACCCCTTTATACCAATTTAGTCAACTATTGGTAGGTTGGTCCTAACAAGATTAATTCTCAGTGAATGTCATCCTTTAAATATAAGTTATGAGAGGTACTCATGACAGTGTTTAGTTAAAAAGGTGAAAGTGACACCTAGTGGAAGAATCAGGATACAACACTTTAGGTTTTGCCATGATAATAGCCGTCTCCCTGTCTGACTTTAACTGCTCTGATCCTGTTTTGAATCACAAATAATTACACCAGTACAGGTATCAGAAGACTACAGAGGCTTCAGCACTTTATTTGATGTGTTTTTTGTCCAGGTATCTAAATCCATGTCTGGAGTGGTCAAATCTATGGATGCTACACTGAAAAGCATGAACTTGGAAAAGGTAAAAAGCTAACATGAATGCAGACAGACTAACAAAATCAAGCAAG
Source organism: Pagrus major (assembly GCF_040436345.1). Taxonomy (NCBI): domain Eukaryota; kingdom Metazoa; phylum Chordata; class Actinopteri; order Spariformes; family Sparidae; genus Pagrus; species Pagrus major. Next base: position 18,587,267 of record NC_133232.1, on the reverse strand, counting down.
AAATTAATTAATAAGATTTTTGAAATGTTGTTTTCTGTGTCTGTCCTCCTCTACAGATCTCTGCATTAATGGACAAGTTTGAAAACCAATTCGAAACTCTTGACGTGCAGACGGCTCAGATGGAAGACACAATGGGCAGCACCACCACTCTGACAACACCTCAGGTAATAAGTGCTGTCCTCTTACAACCATGGGAAACTATGCTCCCGTGTTTATATATGTAGGCAGTCTTAAAGGTGCAATATGTAAGAATTTTAGTTTAAAACATTTAAAAATAAACTAACATTATCAACAGAAAGTGAAGAAATAACAGTTTTGATGTTTTGTCAAAGACGTCTGTGTGTTGTGTTAGATATTTATTGACGTTTGAATGCTAACCAGCTAGCACCTAGCCACTTTGTAATGTGCCTCAAGAGGTAGTAGTCCAATCATGAACAACACCAAGACTCCACCGATGCTTAGAGCTCCCAGTTCAGGCAGAGTCAGCTAATTGGTGATATGCTGCCCCCTATTAGTTTGGAGCGTGAATTTGACAGGTGGCTAATTCCTACATATTGCATCTTTTAACCTTTATTTATAAAGAAAGGTAACTCGACATAATTCAGAGTCAGCTAATACAACCACTAGCTGCACGGTTAACTGAACCCACTAGCTAACAGCAGCTACAGTATGACTTTGATTTCAACAGGTTGCCAATTCTTACATACTGCACTTTTACCCTGAGTAATAACTCAAACACTGAATCCTCTTAACACTTAATTTTCAAATCATTATTTGCCTGGTCCCTAGAATGAAGTGGATATGCTGTTGCATGAGATGGCTGATGAAGCAGGGTGAGTATGGGCTATATCTTTAAACAGTTTGAAAACTTATATAGTAAAAACAAAAGCACTGATAAAGGGTTAATATAAATGCAGTGAATTAATAACATACGTCTACTTGTTAAAATAGACACATTAACCTTCAATAAGTGAGACACAGAATAATTTGTACTAAAAGCTTTATTTAAATGACTTTCATGAAAAAATCTTGGAACAAACCTCTTTCACTGTTTATACAAAAAGCCCATTAAGATGAATTCAACAATTTTAAAGAAGCTGTCTCTTTGTGGTCAGAGTGACTTTAATATCCCCCGTTTTGTTGATTTTCTGTAAGAGTGAAGCAACCAAGAAGAAATTATAACAAAACTGTTCCTGTGTGTTTTTTTTAGGTTGGATCTTAACCTGGAGCTCCCCCCAGGCCAGTCTAACTCACTGGCTTCATCTGTTGCATCATCAGAGCAGGTAACTCATCCACTCTTATCCTTATGCTGACACTATTTTTGGTGTTTTACTTGCCAGAAAAAGAATTCACACATTATCCTTGTTGTCTTTTGGCAGACTCATTGGTACACATCAAGTTGTGTCACCCACATGGAAAGTTAAAGTGATACACCAGTGAAACAGTCACCTCCTGTACGATTGAGGACATTTGTTTGGAACAGCGGCTGTGGTCAGCTGGAGTCACGCATAGTGTGTATTGATTTTCCATAACGAACAAAAACGAACAAAAACATTTAAATATCCACAGAAACTCATGAGAACACTCCTGCAGCTCAGTACATTTCTCCACTGTGCCCCACTTATTCAAAACAATCACTGTTTTAAAAATGGCTCAAAGACAGGCTGCGGAGTGTCACTGAGATTGATACAGCACCACGACACAGTATTTTTAGCCTTTTTTTACCTAAACAACGACTGTTTAGAACGTTGAGATCACGCAGATCGACAGCGGAAAGGTGGATTGCGTGGCAGGAAGTGTTTGAGCTGTTCTTGAAGATGTTTTGATATGTTTTCCATTATGACAACTCACCAGTGGAATGCATTGTAACCAGCATAATTCAAGCCGACCACAGCCGCTGTTTGTGAAGGACATAACTACAAACTTTTTGCCTTCAGCTCTCGAGCCTGCAACGGTTGATTGACAATCTTTACTGTAAATACAAATACCCAAACTGCCTGATTTACAAATGTTTTTATTCCTGACTTGAGGCACAATCTGAACCAAAAAAGGGGGTTTCTATGTTTTGCAAGTTCTTAGCAACTAGTACTTAAGTAGTACTGTTTTAAAACTGACACACTTGAAGAGGAAAATATTTGTCTCAAAATTCTGGACTGCCTGAACTGTTTCTAAGAACAGCACAATTCAAATCGGCTAGATCTTCGTTGGTGGCTCGTCATGTTACCTTACTGTTGTACCTGTTTTGTGTCGTTATCAGGACGAGCTCTCTCAGAGGCTGTCCAGACTGCGAGGCCAGGTCTCATAATGAGGCAGAAAATGACAAGATCATTTGGAGGGAGAAGAGCAGGAGAAGAAAGATGAGACAGGAGAGGAAAAGTGGAGAAAATACATAAAAAAGGTGCCACGTGCCTGCAAGCTCTGTGCCCTCCGCTGTGTTCCTGGTTTGTTCTTTTGTGAGAATTGAAGGAGAGGAAAGAAATGGATATTTACATCCTGTTTCTAACTGTATCACACGCAGTCCTTCTGTGTTAATGTTCAATTGTGCACTCATATTAAACATATATTCGAATTATCTATTAGCTGGGAACAAAGCGTGCCCACACGGACTCTACGCCTGCAGAATTCTGAAGACACATCCGCAGATTTATTGCATATTTTAAACGAAGTGATGCTGCTCATAAAAGTCACAACTTTCACACGTCTGCCCCCTTGTCTATGTGTTTGACATTGTGTTTCAGTTACTTAACAACAAATTTATTGGAGCAGTGTCAAAAATTAGGCGAGGAAATCAGGCAAATTAATTCTCCAATGACTTGTGGAGTGTTTACATCCTACCTGAGGAGGCAGATGTTGCTGGAGCATGCTCATATTCAAAGGTCTAAACTGAAATGTAGTAAAAGGCATACTTACGCAACAGATTTGAGCTTGTTTGAATTCATTATTTTTGCTTAGTTTTGCTGTTATCTTAAGTGAAAATATTTTTAAAAAACATTCTGCTAAATTCCACAAAGTTTTGTTCAGCATCACCATTGAAAATTGTAAAAGAGAAAAAAAAGAAAAGAAAATCTGCAGATTCTGTTTGGGCCTGAGACACTACTGAGCTGGTATGTTTTTTTATTTTAAGGTGGCACACCTTGTTCCTGAATGGCATTTTCTACGCAAATTGTTAAAAAAAAAAGTTGTGTTTTACACTATTGTGTGCTGTTTAATAGTTAAGAAATACCTCACTCCAATATATACTGTGTATAAAATGCAAAGAGTAATATATTTATTTATGTATGTATTTATTTATGTACTGACTGGCTGAGTACGGCTAAGAGCATGTTTGTGTTGTAACTGTTGTGCATGACTGAGGATGTGGAGGGACCTCTGGTACTGATGCTTTGTCCATTTCTGTTTTGTTCTGCAACTCAAACTTATTTGACTTTTTTATATTTTACCCAAAAAGAGGGCTCATAATAAATGTTTGCCTTTGGGGAAAGCTGGAATATTTTTAATTTTCTGCATGTAGCAGTTACCACTGTAGTGGCTCACCACACACTTATATGCAAAGATTAAAAGAGTTTTTAACATTTTTCACTTGTCATATTTTCAGGTCAGTTTATTGCTGTGTTTTGGGCAAAGAATGCAATCCTGCATACCTCTCCGTCCCTCCTTTTTCCATCGTACCCCTCCTCTCTCTCTCCTCCAACAGGGAACAGATGAGAGGTCAAAGGTGTCACCTGTAGAGGAAGCGGCCTTCTGCCGTTCGCATGCCAGTGACTCATTACACACACACACACACACACACAATTCACCATATTCCAGAGTGAAGGCAAGACTCAGCTGGGAGCCATTACAGGTGCTGTCCAAGCACACACACGTATCTATACATGAACATACGCGCAGACCCGTGGCTGATGGGAGTCTTCCAGAGTGACACTGAGCCACCTCTGACCCTTTTTGTGTCCTTCCTAATCATCATCAGCACACACTTAACTACATTCACAATCATCATCAGTGCCCCCAGACTGACGCAAGTCTCTATTTTGCCTATTAGGCACATGCTTGTTCAAGTACTCAGACGTTAGAGTTATCCAAAGAACACTGACCCCAGTGATCCCACAGCTGTCAGTCATTTCTTCCAGGAGTCAGATCACCTGAAATTAAAATTCCTCGTCCCTCCGCTGTCAGAGCAACAATCTGTTTGGTAAGTTTGGTTTTCATTCTATTTTTAACCTTCAGTGGCCATCTCTTGGAGTATGATTAAAGCTGGGAGAGTCTTTCGTGGCCTGTCTTTCTTTGTGCTTCGTGCATCTCAACACATGTGTTGGGATGCTTCTTCCAGATGTGCTGGAGACAGCTCCTGTATTATCGGTGCTCTGGGGGGGGTGGGACTTGTGTTTGTATATGCGTGTGTGTCAGGTGTTGATACCTAGTGGCTTTCTTCCACACTCCTGGAGGAGTGGTAGTTGCTGACAGGCAGGGATCCGGTGGGCCTGTGGTCCTGTCCTCGTGGCTGACCTGTTTGCCTCTGCACAGGGGGAGAGGTGGTGAGAACCACACACACGCTGGCTCTGTGAAAAAGCTCTGATTACAACAATGGGGATCGGTTTGACTTTTACATGACTCACTGGCAGGATATGAACAGTCCAAACAGTTCTTCATGAGCTGGGATTAGACAGGAAAAGATCCTGTACATGTGGCTATACAGCAGTGTTTTATCTCGAGAACAGCCGTTCCAAAACTTAAGAACTTCGCGGCCCTATTTGTAATTGGAAAATCATCCGCTATTTAACTTCCTTGTTTTATCAGGTCTGATTACATTTTTGAAATGTAAATATTTTATGGTTATATCAAAATTAATGACAAAAAGCTTTTCTGTATTCATTGTAAATTACCTTTAGCAGCCCACCTCCAAAACCTTCACGGTCTGCCAGTTTGGGATTCACTGCTCGAGGTTATAATTTCATGTGAAAACATTCTCAAAGTTCCAGCTTCTTACATTAGATGATTTGTTGTTGTTTTTTAATCGTACTGTAGACCGTAAGTCTTCTTCAATGTATTGGACTTTTGGTTTAAAAGATAATACAACTTGGCAAGCTGTGACAAGCATTTTTCCACACTTTTTTGACATTTCACAGACTAAATCAGGGCTGCCCAAAGTGGGGCCCAGGGGTCAATTTCAGCCCGTCATAAGGTTCAATTTGGCCGCCAGATGTTCTAGCAACATTAAAATCAAATAAAAAATATCTTACATTGTTTATGACACTTTATTTTTTGTGAAGTAAAAATTGTTCTTGAAGTATTTTACATGTATCCCTCATTATGTTTTGATTTACCATAATCTGAACAGTCGACCCACCATAAGTTTCAGTTTTGGCCCCCACCCAAAGGAAAAAGTTTAGGCTCCCCTGGACAACATGCAGCTCTACTTGTAGTTAAATGGAAAAATCTTTTTTTTTAAATTCCCCTTTCCCCTATAATTAGCACCAAATCACACAGTTCTTTTCAGGAATTTTAAGAGATAAATCAATGAAGAAGTTTATAAAAATCTCTGCAGGATGTTTACAGTTTATAGGTTTGAACTGGTAGGTCTGCTAAAAGAGAGACACGAGGCATTTATTAAGTAAATATTATACTTAGTAAGATCCACTTCAAAAATAAGTAAAAAAAAAAATTATAATGTGTTTCTTGCTTGTAATAGGTAAAAAAAATAGGAACAAGTGAAAACTGCATACAATCCTTATATCTGACTGACTGGCTCTCTAGGTGGTTGCGACTTATATTAAGTATTATGAAAATCGACTTGAGAATGAATTTTGAGGTAATTATTGTGGTAATTTGGGGGTCATTTCAAATAAATTTCAAATATGTTGCTTGTAAATTACCACCAACTTACCATTAAAATTCTGGACCTGTTAAATGAAGTGTTACTGATATTTTCAAGAGTAATTACACATACAGTCGTGGTCAAGTTTACATATGCTTGTAAAGAACATGCATATTATAGCAGTCTTCAGTTCCAATGATTTCTACAAATCTGCTGGCTCAAAAATATACATACAGTAATTCTAATATTTGGTTAAATGTCCCTTGGCCATTTTTACCTCAATTCGGACTTGTGAAGACCCTCCCAAAACCTAATTTCTAGCCTGAATTAGCCGCTCCTTTACCACTTCTGATGTGTGTTTGGGATCATTGCCCTGTTGGAACACCCAACTGCACCCACGACCCAATCTCCTGCTGAATGATTTTAGGTCTTCCTGAAGAGTTTGGAGATAATCCTCCTTCTTCATTATTCCATTTAGTTTCTTTAGAGCAGCAGATCCACTGGCAGCATCCACAGCATAATGCTACCAGCACCATGCTTGACAGTAGGTGTGGTGTTCTTGGGGTTAAAGGTCTCACCTTCTCTCCTCCAAACATATTGCTGCTCATTGTGGTCAAACAACTCAGTTTTTGTTTCATGTGACCACAGAGTTTTCCTCCAGAAGGTTTTTTCTTTGTCCATATGATCAGCAGCAAACTTCAGTCGAGCTTTAAGGTGCCATGTCTGGAGCAAGGGCACGGCAACCTCTCAGCTCATGTTGATGTAAAACACACTTGACTGTGGACTCTAGCAGCTTCTAACTCATTTTGGTGGTTTTTGGTTTTGACTCTTGACCATCCTGACCAGTTTTCTGTCAGCAGCAGGTGATAGTTTGTGTTTTCTTCCTGATCGTGGCAGTGACACAACTGTGCCACGCACTTTATACTTACATACAGTTGTTTGTACAGTTGATCTTGGGACCTGTAACTGCTTTGAAATGGCTCCAAGTGACTATATTGACTTGTTCAAATCAATAACGAGCTCTTTCAGATCAACGCTGAGCTCTTAAGACTTTCCTATTGTAGCGTTTGTGGCTGAGTCTAATTTCTGTATCAAACAAGCCCCATTAAAATGGGCCCAGTCATCAATCATAATCACATAGAATTATAGAATACACATTTTCTTTACAAGTTGGTGCACAGTTTGCTTTGTGGTCTAACATTTAAAGTTATTTTATGGTCACAATTCCACCTCTTTTTGTTCCAGTGTATCATCAGTTGTGAGCGTAGACAGTAAAGAGACTCGTCGGCTATTTGAGGTGGAGTTAGCACATGCTCTTTTTTTTCTCCCTCTTTTCCTCTCCCTGTCTTCTTTCTCCTCCTCAGCCTCTCATTTTATAATATTCTATTACTACGTGTGAAGGGTCAGGTCAAACACAGGAAGCCGAGCTGATTGGTTCTACTCGGATATCGACGGGCATGTGTGACCAATCGCTGCTGCCCAGGGCTCTCCTCAGCCTCCATCTGCTGCTGCTGCTGCTGATAAGTGTGTGTCTAATCGTTCCAGCTCAAGGCTCTCCCCAGTTTCCACTCACCTCTTGACCATTGCTTCCTGTCAGATGTGTTAACGCTGCTTTTAATCAGTTTTACTGTCTCGTGCACACACACACACACACGCTGATACAGCTGGCCCTATCCATCCCTGCTCTCCAGAGCACGCTTCATTAAGATTTCACCTCACCCCCATCACCCACCCTGATATCTCTTACAGTCAAACAACCCGTGAACATGAACATGTAGCCTTGTCTTTTATTCTTTATTGAGGCTGTCGGCCGGTCTTTGTGTCTACACACATGAATGCAGTGTGGAATGTGTGTGCCATGCTTCATTATAATATTATAGTTCATCATCTCACATTGGCAACTGCTTCCTCAGACTAAATCAAACACAAAAGAGCTCTCGTTTACTCCATGTGCTTCAGAACTGGAAAACACGTCATGCCTTTCCTTCTCCTCCTGGTTTGACTCTCTGGAGGGCGCTGCTAGCTTGGGTTGTCTCAATACTATCAGGTGGATTTTCATAAGATTCGGTTCAGATATTCATGTTCCCCCAGGATTAACTGTAAAAGCATTGTTTACCCTTAATGCTTTCTCACAATCACATTTTCAATTAGTCCAATACTTTGTTTTCTACAGAGAATGCTTAACTTAACTTAACTTAACTTAACTTAACTTAACTTAACTTAACTTAACTTACTCTTTATTGGCAAATTAGAGGTGGAGAGAGAGTCTGTAACCATAACTGTACAAAACGTACAAAAAGAACAATCACCCCTCATGAAGTTTTGCATTTTAGGCCAGGTGACAATCTGCGTTTAGTTGCATTACCACCGCCTGTTATGACAATAAATAATAGCTGAAAGCTTGTACGTTAAACTAATAGAATACATTTTGGAAATGGATTTTATTCATTCAAAACATTTTAATTAATAATTTAATTCAGTTTGAACAGAGTACAATTGCATTTATTTAGTAATTTAACTAGATGTTACTGGCTACATGTAATTACTTCCCAACGCTGGCTGTTAGCATGTAGCACAACCACCATTGTGCTTCAGCAGGCTATGGCATGGCTATAGACTGTTCATGTCTTGCATGGTTCTGTGTATTTGTTGTGAGCATTCAAAACAATAAAACTTTATTCTTTTAGTGTGTGATATCTTGTTTTATTTGTCTTGAACTTTTTCACACGGGTTGAAGTGCAATTTAACTTGAAATAATCAAAGTTAAATCACTTTTATTTACTCACTTGGTATTTTTTATGTAAGTTTCTATCATGAAAAGTGCTACATAAATAAAATCCATTTCCAAAATGCATTATATTAGTTTAACATACAACCTTTCAGCTATTATTTCAGATTTAACATAATATATCTACAGTGTGTCTCACTATACTGGTTGTGTAAATTGACTGTGGGTTAGTGAAGTTGAAGGGTTAATAAGGTGTTACTCTGTAGTTGTTGACAACATGACTGTCTCCTGATAATAAGAGGAACAGGAAGAGAGGAGATCTATTAATAGGATATATACCTGTGGAATTACATTATTATTATACCAGTGGAAGTGACTGTTGGGAGTAAGTGTGTGTGTGTGTGTTTGTGTGTGTGTGTGTGTGTGCGTGTGTGTGTGTGTGTGTGTGTGTGTGGTGCATATGGTAAAACACTCTGCAGGTCTGCTGTTAGTCACACTCCCGCGTCTCAAATTGAATTAGCGTTGACAGCACACAGCGCTAGCCGCGTGTATGTGTGTGTGCACTGGGGGCACTAGCTGTTGGCAAGCTGTCCTTGTGTGTGTGTGTGTGTGTGTGTGTGTGTGTGTGTGTGTGTGTGTGTGTGTGTGTGTGTGTGTGTGTGTGTGTGTGTGTGTGTGTGTGCGTGTGTGTGAAACAGAAGAGAAAGAGGGCCTTCCCTCCCTGAAATCAATTAAGCGAGTATAGGTTTGTAGTTGTGGGGGTGAGGGGGGCACATCCTGTAGAGGGCAGCCCAGACAGACAGCACCATCTGGGGCAGCAGGCGGGTCGACCCTGGCTTGAAACATGAAAGAAGCGGGGCAGGGAGAAGAGGAGAGGAGAGTACAGGCCAGCGTTAAATCACTCTTTTCTCTCCACCCCGTACCCTCACCCCAGCCCCTCGTCTGCCATCCGATACATCAGCCAAGGAGCATCATTCTCACTCAATCACTCTCCATCTCTTTCCTTATTCTCCCTCTCTGTGCTGTATCTGTCCCAGGAGTGATAACCTGTCATACACAGGAAGCAAAAAGAGGTAAGAACGATCTATCCCTCTGTCAGAGATAGGGGCAAAGAGGAAAAGAATATCTCACATCTCTTGTTCCATAAGGGTTGATTTATAGGTTCATATTAACTTAAACCAATGCCAGAGTGCCTCTCTCTCTCTCTCTCTCTCTCTCTCTCTCTCTCTCTCTCTCTCTCTCTCACACACACACACACACACACACACACACACACACATGCACCTGTAGAGTGCCCCTCAGGTCCATCAGACAGAGGAAGGAATTAGCACACACACTCTCCTTCAGGGGGAGGGGGTGGCCCCGTGTGATGGACAGCCGGGGTCAGAGTGTGCGTTGTGTTTGTTGGTCGTGAGCTGAGTGCTGACAGGCTTCTTCCAGCCACCCGGCACTCAAACACACAACTCCATTGATGACTAAACAATCCGCTGAACAAGAAAGGGTGAAGAAAGTGGATTACATTAAGAGGCCTGGGTAAAACATGATCGCTCATCTGACTTTTAGGTTAAACTCACGGTGGGTTTAGCATATACAGGAGCAGTGATGGAAGAAGTAATCAGATCATTTAATGAGGGTTAGTATACATTATATCATCAGACTATTACCATGATGTATTAACATGTAAATAGTATTCGAAGAGTTGCTAGTTTGACATATTTTACATAATGTTCAATGATAACAATGCATCCGATTTTATATATTCACTGTTTTGAAATAAAATAATAAGTAACAGCAAGAAGGAAAAGTGGCAAGACCACATTGTAGAAATATTCAGATATTATGGAGCCACTTTATGATTTTTTTTTTAGCTGTTTATTTCCATTAAAAAAACAAGTCCCCATCTACTTCAGTTGTTCAGGAGAATGCTGCGAAACTGTTTTGCTGTGAAGCTCCAGAACTAGACCCGACTTTTCATCGGCATAAAGTGAGAGGATAATGTCTGAATTTTCATCTTTTTGTGAACTTTTACTTTAAGCTATATACACCATTTAAAAACCCATTGTATTGTATCAAAATGTCACACAGCGTGAAAACAAGGGCGTTTTTTCTGTCAAGTTGATAAGAAAAAAAGTAAAAGTATTCATAATGCAGTGCCCCCAATGTCAGTTTTATATAATTGGATTATTACTGATGCATTGACATGTAAGCAGTACTTTAATATTGTGTAACTGATTTATATCCTTTTGGTGGTTTAGCTTTGAACCAGTGCTTCGTATTTTGTAAACCAATCATATGTTTTGTATGTAAAATCAAATAAAAGTAGAGTAAGTAAGAAGTGTACACAGATCAGTCACGTGTTCGCAATCAACGAACGTGCAGCTTCACCGAGTGTTCATTTCTGAATGAGTGAGTAAAGGTCAAAACAGGGAGGTGAGGTGGGAGGCAAAGTGCAAGAGCTGTTTGAGTCATTAACACGTTCTCTGATAATGGCATGAGTGTGAGGCCCAGAGGAAACTTCAAAACACACACACACACTCACAAACATGCAGGCCAGGTGCCAGGCCACATGTTAAAGCAGTTTGTCCTCCACTCATCTAACCTCTGCTCCTGTAAGACAGAGGCCTGTCAGGGAGCACATGCCGATGCAATGCCCCCGTGACCCGTGTCTGCACACACTTGTGGCCAAGCAGTATGCACACACACACACACACACACACACACACACATAGAAATGAACATGCAAATCCACAGAGGCTCCTGGTTCTGTCATCACTCCTGTGATCTAATGCTTGGAGACCTCTGATCACAGCAGAAGAGGATCCCACAGTCTTGGCCCATGTTTAAAACAAACTTGTCGGCGTTTCCAGCAAAGAGGATGTCTTTGAGACAAAAAGAAGAGGAGACCACGATGGGCAGACGAGAGGAGAGGAATTTCACTATCCCTGAGGCAAATAGTTCAAGCAGCGTATGCCTGCTTGATAGGGCAGTAGAAGAGCGCTTAATAACTGTTAAACTGCCCTCGCTTTTCACATTACTCACTCAGTGTAATTCAATTTCAGCCACAGCTGGTTTCACTTTCAACTTTACAGCTGAGCTCAGTCACGTCCCATAATCTGACCTGATAAATAACCAGCTTTTATTGAGTTTGCAGAGAAAATAGCGTCCAGTATAAACCTTCACAGGAGACTCGCTGAGCCAAATACGAGTGAAGGCTGGAGGGCACAAAGCTGACTGGGCCGAGGACCGTGTGTGTGTGTGTGTGTGTGTGTAGGTGTGTATGCATCTGTGAGCGAGTGTATGGCTGCTATTATTAGGAGATAACTGATGCGTGTGTGTTTGTGTGGTGTGTGTGTGTGCGTGCCGTGTATGTTAATCTAATGAAGACAGCGTATATTTACACGTCCCGACTCTCTGCCGAGCTTCTCTCCTGTTTCAGGATGCCATTTCACATGATTGGAAACAAATGACTTCAGGCTCAGGTTTCTCTCCCTTTACTGCCTGTCAATCACTCTGGAGCGGCCCAGAAACTTCCCTCGCTGTGTTATTACAAAGTCGAATCAGCACAGTTTCCATGTTGTTTCAGCCACCACCTTCAAGAGGATTATGTTGACACATTATCAAGCAAATTAACGATGTGGGGGGACCGACAGCGTGGTTAATAATCGACAGGCTGATAAAAGGTTAACTCAACAGTGGTTTTCAACCATCATTGGGGTCTAACGAATTCTTTAACAATCGTGAAGCTTCATAAGACAAGTAAGACCGGTATTAAAGGAGCAAATATAAGCTTTTACAAACTTTTTTTTTTTCAAGATTAGCAGTGTAAAGAAATTCAAAAGGCGTTGATAGGCTACTCGCTTTCTTTTCCAAAAGTTGTTCCTGATTTTTGAAGCTTCAGCCAGTTAGCTTAGCCTAGCATAACAATTGGAAAAGGGGAAACAGCTTACTCTGTCCAGCAAAATAAGGAACCACCAAGCATACATTAAAGCGTTAAAATGTAGGAGGTTACTGCAGCTAGCAAAGAAATAACCTGCCACGTAGCACATTTACATTTAGTTTTTTTTGTATGAAATAAACAAATGAGTTATATATCTCGTTTTTATCCAATATCTTTGAAGAAAACAGGGAGGACTTTCATCAAGGCGCTGTGTTTGATAGCCACATGTGGGTAAAGCAAGAGCATTTAACATTCAACACACTGTGCAGACTGTTGCAGTAAGCTAGCATCAGCCATTTTTCCACAACAAAAAAAGCCATGTAGTCTTACAAAAACAGCATGCTATAGAATTAACCAAGACAAAGCATATGTTACGAGCTAAGGGACGGATTGGAAATGCACATTTTTTTAAGTAGACGTTAATGTGCAATGTCCCACATTGTCACACACAAACGTAGCCTTTGTCCCACATCTGGTTTGTTTGTAGCGTGTTATTTGGAGAGCTTTAAAAGTGCTGGTAGCTGGATTTTTCTTTTACTATAAGACAGAGCCAGGCCATCCTAAGTTAAGATAGCCAGCAGCCAGTTAGCTTAACTAGCTTCATAGCTAGGTAAAAGGTATTTCCCATAATGTCAAACTATTTCTTTTACAAAAAATACTTTTTAAAGGGGCTCTGTGGGACTTCTGTGTTGTGCTTAGTTTATGTTAGCAGACTCCATTTTTCAACTAACGTTAGCTACTGTATCTCTGTTAGCGGAGTGGAGAGAGGCACCGAGACGAGGTACTCGAGAACGTGAATAAAGTCACATCCTTTGGACTGTCGCGGAAAAAACAATCCGAGTCCTTCACAAGGAAATCCACGGTCCAGTGGCATTAAACAACTTCAACAAAGGCCAATAAAAAAGTGATTAATACATGTTAATTGCTATAAATTGTCACATAGAGCCACTATAAGTTGAGTAGCAAATATGTATATATATATATATATATATATATATATATATATATATATATATATATATATATATATATATATTACAGAAGCCCTAAAGGGCCATGCATTCATAAATTTTATTTCCTCCGTTTTCCCGTGATAACGAGTTAATTTCATTTGTTTTCTCGAGATCTCGAGTTATTATCTCGAAATAACAACTGCCGTTTTCCCGAGATAACGGGATAATTTTCTCGAGATCTTGAGAAAACAAAGCGATAGTGTAGTATATTAAATCATTGCAGGAACCATCATTCAGTGTAGCAATGTCAGAGGAGCAGGAGCATATCGATCACCACATCACATATCTTTTCAATCAAGGCCTGACACAGGCTGAAATAGCATTATGCCTTGTTATTACAGATAATATACACATGAGTGTGCGTAATCTAAAAAGACAGTTAGCAAGGCTTCAGCTATATTGGCGGTCCAATCTAAGTGAGTTATGGGCCATGCATTCATACATTTTATTTCCTCCGTTTTCCTGTGATAACGAGTTAATTTCATTTGTTTTCTCGAGATCTCGAGTCATTATCTCGAAATAACAACTGCCGTTTTCCCGAGATAACGGGATAATTTTCTCGAGATCTCGAGATAACGAAACTTTGTTTTCCTGAGATAACGATATAATTAATTAGAGATCTCGTCAATAACTACATAGCTGGTCAGAGATCGAATTAATTATATTGTTATCTTGGGAAACACAATGTTTCGTTATCTCGAGATCTCGAGAAAATATCTCGTTATCTCGGGAAAACGGCAGTTGTTATTTCGAGATAATAACTCGAGATCTCGAGAAAACAAATGAAATTAACTCGTTATCACAAGAAAACGGAGGAAATAAAATGTATGAATGCATGGCCCTTTAGGGCTTCCGTAATATATACTGTATATATATATATATATATATATATATATATATATATATATATACAGTATATATATTATATATATATATATATATATATATATATATATATATATATATATATATATATATATATATATATATATATATATATTGTGTGTATATATATATATATATACTGCAATAAGGAAATATTTGCAATAAGGAATAGCAGTATAAAGACACTAATAATAAGAGGTGCTCCTGTGGTTTTTTATGTAAAGTGTGTTACTCTGTTGGAGAGCAGCAGGTGCAGAGTTCAGCTCTCCTGGTATGAAAGCAATTTGTCTAATTGAAAGATCAGGAATTAGTCTGGAGTTTAAAATGATTGTGCCACACAGCCAAACATGGAAATGACAGACAGTATCAAATAACCAGCACAGATTAGGCCTGCCTGCAGACAAAGGGCAGGCTGTCTGATAGCAGCGCACCTGACCACGCACCCAAACACGGGCCATCCCCTGCCCGAGTCTCTCAATTAACTCCTTCCTGCTATTTCCACGTCCAGCATGCATTAGCTCACTGCCATGCTCGGCCATGACAAGTAAATTGCTGTTTGGTTATGACCGTTTGTCGGGAAACGGGCCATTTCCCCCGCTTTGCCTAAACCGCCGCTTTCTGCTGAGAGGGAGATGAGGGAGGGAGGGATGGTGCAGGGTTTTGAGTCTGAACTGAAGGCAGGAATTATCACATCAGCGGCTGAACGGGCGTGCCCCCGTTGGTAAGGACAAAAAAACACAGCATTATGTCGGCCCACAGGAGTGAGAGGTTTTCATTCGGGCACACTAGAGTTTACGTCTCTGAAAACCTTCCACATGTCTTCACACAGCAGTATTGATTTACTGTTGATCCTGGAACAATGTTACAACAATGACTACAGTAATGATGGCACGGCTGCTTTAAGCATACTTTGGAGGGAGCCTTATTCCGGCCTCGTTATAAACTGTTAAGGCCTGTTTAGAGTAACTCTTTCACCCCCATGCGTCTTTGATTAGTCCTGTTATTGGTAATAAAGTACAGGAATGGAAACTCAGCTGTTGTTCTTCCTCTAAAATCACAGAGACCTGATGAGCTCATGTTATTAGTCAGGGGTGGCCGAGCCTGAGTTTAGAGCCTCGAAGAACACAAAACACACTTTTGTTCAACGTTCTATAATTACAACATAATATCCGTCCCATCGCAGGAAACACTCAAGTGCTTCAAAGGGGATTTTTGCAAAATATCCTATATAAGTCCTAATATAAGTGATTTATTTTAAATCACTTCTGTTGCACATTAGCACGTATGTGTTTCTGTTTAACATTGAAATACACTTCCTATTCACGTGAATACAACTGGAAAACGTGGAAAAAGGTTTCCTTTTGCACTTGGTTGCACCTGGTTTATACCAGGGGTGCCCAAACATTTCCCTTTGGAAAACTGCAACCTAATGGTGGGACGAGAGCCAATTTAAAAGACCTATTCTATATATTGTATAATTAAAGTAAGACACAATGGAACTAGAATCCTAATTTCCCTTAATTGACTTACTTCTGACTTAATTGACTGAGATTATGAGAAATAATAATAATAATAATATATATATATATATATATATATATATATATATATATATACATATATATATATATATATATATATATATATATATATATATATATATATATATATATATATATATATATCAAATATTTAAAGCATTTTACTTCTCAAAAAATAAAGTGGCATAAACATTAACATATTCTTTAGTGAACTTTAATTTCTTTTTTGCTAGAAACATCTGGCGGGCCATATTGAACCATACAGGGGGCCAAAAATTGGACCACGGGCCCCACTTTGGGCAGCCCTGGTTTATACACAGTGTACATACGGAAAAAAAACATTTGAACACTGGTGTATGATCTGAACAAAAAATATGAAAAATACTTTAATGGTCAGTTTAACATGTTATATTACATACCTCAGGTCCTATTGCTGGTGCTCTCTGGTAGTAAGTAGTTAAGGCAGAAACATGTTCCTGCTGTACACAAATCGTGCTTTCTGTCCCGAATAAAAATCTGCATCCTGTCTACATTTTCTCTTCACTGCAACATCAGGCTTTCTGGAGCAGCTCGTGATCTGCTTCAGGTTTAGTTTAAGTGCTGGTAAATCCAACACAACCGTACAAAACAGTTTTTAAATACAAAGAAAAGTCCCCACAGACTCAGTTCTGTTTTTATTGCTCCGTTGAGAGAGTCAGCCCTCTCTGTTTTGTTGCAATAAGCTTTTGGCTTGTTACACTCAATGGGCCGGAGCCTAAACGTGCGGTCCAGCTGTCAGAGGCAGTGGTTGGTGGTCGGGTGCCACGGAGACTGGCGCAGCAGACAGTCTGTGGTGTCTTCGGCTAGTTTGGCGTGCCGGGAAATAGCTGTGAGTTGGGGGCTCAGGGGGAAGCTGTAGCGGTAGAGACAGTAGGGGCCCGTAGTGTCGGAGAGATGAGGGAAGAGAGACGGCCCCTGAGGGCTGAGGGGGCTGTGGAGGGGGAGGAGGCAAGAGGAGCTCCCCAGAGACCCGTGTAAACATGGGTCCCTACAGTGAGGAGGCTTCTTCGCCTGCAGCGCTGAGAGGAGAGGGAAGTCTGTCAGCGGGGACAGCGGGGGAAGGCCTCTCAGTCGGTCTGCTCCCAGGGAGGAGAAGGCTCTGCTGGGCAGCGGGGAGCTGGGCGATGTGGCGGAGGCCTTGCCATAGAGAGGAAGAGTGAGGGTGTGGAGGGCGGCATCCTGGCAGGAGAGCGGCGAGAAGGAGAACGGCGGGAGGGATGAAGAAGAGGAGAGAGGGAGGAGAGTCTTCACACTGCTGGTCGGCGACCCTGAGCCTCCTGTTGAAAAAGACGTCAGCCTTGAATGACAAAGATAAAAACAGGCTGGATTTGAGAGGTAATAGGAGCTGAAGTACCTTGGAGCTGTATGGTGAAAGGCTTGAAGTCTAAGCTGAGAGGGCCTCTCCAGGGATACGACTCCAACAAGCCATCCAACACTCCCCTACACACACAAACACACACAAATATACTGTAAAATGTTATTCCAGGTATTTAAATATTAGTCCTGAGAGGTGTGAAATTCTGCACTCCACAGTTCGACTTCATTTGAAGGTTTTATGTGGTGTCACATGTCAGTGGTTGAACCTTAAATCCCTCTTGGGTCCTTTAGTGTGGATGTTTGGTGAGGTTTTCCGTACCTATTCCTTCCTGGATCTCTGAAGCCCTTGGCGAACGGGTTCCTGTCGATCTTCAGTTTTGTGATCTTGCCCAAGAGAGAGAGAGAGAGAGAGAGAGACAGACAGACATGGGTTAGAGTCAGAGTGGACGTGTCAACCTGTGATGTGTTAAGCTAACAATGAGCTCAGCTTTACGACAGCACGGAGAGCCGGCAGAGCTCTCCCACAGGGACTGCATCTCCCAGCAGCACCCAGGGCGATGGGCCATGTCAAACAGGGCTCTTGGAGGTCGTGCAGTTTTATTTGGTGCTTTAACGGGCTGTGGACTCCAGCAGTGGGCCCAGTCACAGCTCGTTATTGAGTTTCTGTAATAATACGTTCGCTGATCGTAAAATGAGCCTTGATGAAAAGAGCTGGCAGTCCCCGCGGACGGCTCCGTTACTGGAGAAATGGTAGCCAACAGCGGGGTCAGCTCCCCTGCACGGGAACACACACACCAGCTCAGAGAAACCGGCCCGGCAGAGAATCAGGACACTGCAATGTGTGATCTTGCTGAGACTATCATGATGTTCACATTAAAACATTTTCATGTGAAAGAAAGCAGGCCTGAGCTGTTGAATGGGGGTTCTTACAGTCACTGCGTGCACGACATTGAGAAGTCTTGAAATTTGCTCTCTTAATATTTCTTTGAAACATCAAATAACCAAAGATTTTACAGGTAATATATTGTATTCTTCTGTGTTTAATAAAATGCAACAGTTTCTAAACCCTCTCGGTCAAATCCTGTGTTGGTGATGAAGTATTTTACTGTTCCCCAGGACGAGGTAAAGGTTTCTACCTGTTGATTCTGATAGGCTGTGACTGTGGTGAACTCCGTTTCTGGGAAGGAGAAGCTGTGCACTCCTTCAGCAGGCAGCGACTGGATCTGGGACAAGTCCATCCGAGGGTCATGCCGGATGATGTGCACACGTGGCTTGTACTTATGCATCGACTGAAGGATAATCTGGATGAAGAGTTGATGAAGATGGATGAGGTTTAACATTTCATAAATTGAACCACAATTTTATTATTATCTTTAAGTTGAACTGCAGAGGAACATTCAGGGCTGCAACTAATGTTAAATGTAACTATGAATAAGTCTGAAGATTATCTTTTTTAATTAACCGATTAATCTTTTTGTTTGTGAAATGTCAGACAATCGTGAAACATATTCATTACAATTTCCTAAACCCCGACGGGACATCATCAAGCTGCTTTTTTTATCCAAAACCCAAAGATATCCAGTTTACTGTAACATGAGACAGAGAAGCAGAAAATCTTCATAGATGAGAAGCTGGAATCATGAACATTTGAACCAAAAACAAACTAAACAAACTAAATAAAAACTGAGAACGTACAGTATCTCCGCCAAGGCCCAACAGCTCCCTTTAATTCAAACAAGCCTAATCCAATATCAGACTTAACCCATAACTGCTCAACAACAATTTAAGATCACCAGATCTACGATCCACATCAAATTGTACTCACTCAGAGATACCAGTTACATAGACGTGCCTGATTTTTAAAATCAAGATCCATGCATTATTCCCTGTGAAAATAATGAAAATGTTGAAAAATATCCTATCTCACAATATAAAGAAAGGAAGAAAAAAAAGTTCCTGGATCCGTCTGTTTTGCCGGATCCTGACCAAAAGTTATTGGGGTCTATTCTGGGCCGAGACTCATCCGTCATCCAAGTTTGGTAGAAATACGCTCTGTATTTTTTGTGTAATCCTGCTCACAAACCAACCAACCAACAAACAAACAGATACAAACGAAGTTGCCATTAATTTTTTCGTCACTTTGTAACTAATTGTTTTTTGGACATTTTTTTAAGCTCTACAGTCAACAGTTAGTTGCCCAGTAGTTTTGAGGATATTGATAAAATGTCAATTTTCAAAACATTTTGAAAAATAAATATGTAAAAACATGATGTAAAATGCAAATAATTTCAGTTACATAAAGAACTACAGTAGGTGATATTTTTTTTGAAGTAAATTAAGGTAATAATATGAAGATGATATGATAGAACGAAATATTATATACAGCAATGTCACATCAGGCTTCTTAATCCATGAAAACACAATATTACATTGAAAAACAGTTTTATATTTCATCACATACATGAAAACTAAAAGATTTACCTCAATTGTGCCATTTAACAAATAAAGCTAACAAAACCTCAAATTAAATTAGTGTCATACAATATTTATTAACTAACCAATTGTTGAAAATTGACATAATTTTAATTGGAGATCTCAAAAAAAATTAACGATCATGTTTGCTTGAAGGGGCTCAACTCTGCTAAAAGAAATTCATCTGAGCTCATCCCAAAATGTTATTTTGCAGTTTATAGTGTAGCTTTTGCTGTTTGTCTATGATGTTGTTGTTATTATTATTATTATTATTATTATTATTATTATCATTTTGCATATAATCCTTGAAATAAAGAGCTAAAGTGAAATGAACAATTTGACTGCTGTTGAGTTGTTGTTGTTGTTGTTGTTTTTGTTTGTTTGTTTTTGTTGTTGTTTTGTACGGGTTAAGGCAGAAGCCAATGAAAAATCTACACGTAATAGGAAAACATAAAGTTTCACAAGAGAATGCAGATTTTTCTCTAAACCAAACACAACAGCTCGACCGCCAAATTGAAGCCAAACAACAGAATCCATCAGCTTCAAAAAAGGTAACAATCATCACTTTTCCACTTGTGTTTGAAAACTCAAACTTCTGCTTCAACAAACTCCCGAGGAGGCAAAGTTCGGTTATTAACTGACCACAACAACAGGAGAGACCTTGAGGCTGTGTTACTGAGCAGAGAAGGTTCAGCTGTGGTGCAAAAGCAATTTCTCCATTCCCTCATCGTCCGCCAGAATAATGAATCGTCCAAACACACACTGTGGTTTTATAAACACGAGGATCAAGTGAAAAGCCTCCTGTAGCCTCCCCAGTCACCACATCTGTCACATCTGCACATCACTGAACCTTTACAGGAAGTTCTCGAGCTGAGAGGGATTTCCACTTCCTCTCTCCCTCAAACACGTGCAGACTTCCTAAATATTGTGCGTGTGATATTCAACATGTGTGGGACAGAAATCAGAGCAGGGCTGAAGCTGCCAGTTAAACACTGACAATCACACTTGGAGAAATATAGAAATATATCCACCTTTAACTAGAGGAAGCTGCGCATGCTCAGATGGGTTACCTACATGTCCCTTATCGTCCATCTCGTTGTTGGTGAGTTTGACCCGGTCAAAGCTGATGACCTGACGCATCCACGTCTCTCCTGCGCACGGCGAGTCCGGATGCACGTAGAGCCGCGGAGATATGCACGAGTGGTCCGTGTTTCCCGCCACCATCCACTGCGAGCTGTGGTACACGTACCTGCAGGGAGTGTGTGCACAGAAGTAAATAAACCAATAGGAAAATAATGAGTTTGATCCATTTATTACACATAAACACACCTGTAGCGTTTGGAGTCCACTGGCATGACGTCCATGGCAACGTAATACTGCTGGCACGGGTCCAGATTGCGCACTTTGACGCGCACAGATGGAAACATCCTCCTAAAGAGACAAGAGAAGAGTCATTTCCGAATTAAATATATCTTCAGTCTTTCTTAAAGCAGGTAAGAGTGCGTTCAGCCGAGATGGATTTCACATCACAGCACCGCGCAGACAGGAGACCAGCAGCAACAACACGAGGCAGAGGAAAGTTCAGGGACCTCGAGGGGCCATGAGGGCATCTTCACAGCCGAGATTTATAGCGTGTGTTCCCCGTAATTGAATAAACGGAACTTAGATTTCAGCAAGTGGTTATGTCCCAATAACTCATTTCTGGGAAGAGAAGGAAAGAGAAGAAGACGCACACGGCTACCTATCAAACTCCTCTGAAACAAATACAAAGTTCATTTAATGGACCGTGAACATCTCTGTCACAAGGTTTAGTTCTGTAAGTGATCGTCCCGGATCATATAAAATAATATGACTCAGTCAGACAACATTTAATTACTTCCTAAGTTTGACTCAAACTTATAAATCGGCCTCAGGCGCATTATTTATTATTATATTTATTATATTAACAAAAACGCACAGGCCATGAAAAGAAAATTATATTCCTACGCATGAGTCTAATCATAAACAAATATAACGCACGCAAAAACACAGTTTCTAGTAGTCCATCATCCATAAACCCCTTACGTTCACCTCATTTGTTTATTAAATGTAAAAGTGACCGTTTTACACCTGATAACGCGCACCTGTGGCCGCACAACGGTTCATGTAAATGTCACGACACTGATAGTGACCACTCCAGCTTGTTTTACATTCATATCAGACACTTCAACGAGGAAACGAGCGTGTAATTGTAACGGATTAGAAACGAAAGACTCTGCTCGGACGATTTATTTTGAAAGTCTTCCTCGTTTACACAGTGAGGCCCGGCCTGCAGAGTTCAGTGTGTGCGTTTATTTCTGTGATTAAACTGAATATTTGTAACATTTTTGTTCATCGTATCCAGAGAAATTATCGAGATTTTTTTTTTTTCAAACGGTAGTCTTAAATCTTAAATCTCTACAGGACTTTTATTTTCTTCTACTTTTTAAGCTTAACTTCAGAGCTGAGTTAATACGATCATGACTAGACGCAGTAATTTTGAAAACAAGTTTCTAATTTTGGAGGTTTTTGCAGTCCTGTCTAAACTCTTCTCGTACCTGCCAGCTTTAGTGATGATCATCTCGGTGCCGATCTCATAGAACCTCTTCCACAGCTCGGAGCCCTGCAGCTCGACACGGACCTCTCTGTCCGGCCGGCAGTCCCTCTCCTTCGGCTTGTCCTCCTCCCCGCTGGGGTTCGCCTCCTCTCCCCCGGATCCGACCGTCTGTCTGACCGGCTCACAGGAAGTGTCCTCCGTCCTCCTCCGCGTTGAACCTGCTTTCTTCATCTGGCTGACTGGATGTTCGTTCAGGCCTGTGAAGGGAGCAAAGACAGGGAGGAGAGAAGCATGTAGTACTTGCAACCATGCAAAATACGTTAGCTGCAACTTTAACTTGTTTTAAAGAAGCTATACTGTAGATCAGGGCTGCCCAGCGTGGGGCCTGCGGGCTGAAGTTGGCCTATCAAGGTTCGATTTGCCCGCCAGACGTTTCTTTAAAAAAAAAAAATATATTAATCATTTAAACGCTGTCTTTTATTTTTGTGATGTTCTTTAAATATAAAGGATTTCTAATCATCAATTATTGGTTATAATCTCAGCACAATGGATAGAGAGACACTTCAGTAGGTCAGTCATCTAAGGGGCCTTGGGATCCTGGTACTATGTTGCATCTTAACAATTCAATATAATAAGTGTTTGTGTTTTCCACCATGAAGTTTTAGTTGTGTCCCTCCAAAGTAAAAAAGCTTGGGCACCCCGTTTTAAGAAAAAGGAACACGCAGAATGTTGCTCCAGTTTTCTTTTAACATAAAGAATATTTGCAAAGCTTCCCCCCCTCGAAGATCATTTCATTTGATCCTTTTGTTTTTTAACTAATAGAAAATAAAGACAAAGTAAATTGTGAAACTGTAATAAATGGATGAAATATGGGCCTGATGAAGCAAAATATCAAACCCAAACTGCCGATTGCGTGGTGGGTTACGTTGTGCCATTCGTGCGTAAAAGGCGCGTATAAACAATAAGATGTTATCCAAAATCCATCCATCCATTTGCCTCACCGGTGAAGATGCTCGTATCGCTGTCGGTGTCCGCAGCTGAACTTGACTCCTCCGACACCTTCATCCTCTTACAGGGTTTCCCGACCAGCGCCTCCACCGAAAACGCGTGAGCCCGAGAACTCAGACCCTGCATCGTTGCTAAAGATCCCGTCTTTCTGCGCTCTGAACCGAACTTTGACTTTGTCCCGCGCAAGATTCAGTGCTCGAGCTCATTCAGCGCAGAAGCAACAGCAGCAGCAGCAGCAACAGCAGCAGCGGCAGCACCTCAGGGAGCCCCTCTTCTCTCACGGCGGCTCCTTGACGCTGCGTAATTGATCCGGTTCGTTCCCATGTGTTCTCCGAGATGCGCGTCCTCATCCAAAATCCTTGATTATTGGCACGCCTCTCCTCCTCACAACAATATCTCCCCCTCTCTCCCACTTTTTTTTCTGTGTCTCCCCTTTTGCTGTCTGTCTCACAGTGGGCTTGTTCTTTTGGTTCCATTCTGCGCGTCACAGGGAGAGAGGGAGGGAAGAGCGCGGCGTGTATTCCTCCACATGGGCCTGCGCTGCAAAAAATATCCATGCTCATACTCATGCCGGCCTCACATCTTAACTTCCTGAGACAAATGAGAAATACATGCTGCTGCAAAAGTGAAATTAAAAGCTATTTTTTTGTCTAAAGCAATCCTTTTTTTTAATCTTTCCTTTTGGAACAACTTTGATACAAAATGAGGCAGATTACTTTGTCAGTTTCAACAGGTGTAGTCAGATTAAAGAGAGTGCGTAAATTCAATTTGACTGCAAGAAAGTAGTTCGATTATTCGATTAATTGCCATTTTCCTATAAATTGAATAAAACTAATGACACACAGTGAGCAGCAGACATTTTTTGCAGTGTTCACTGTGGCCTTTGAGCATCCAGGACAGCCTGCAGCAGCATCTTTACGCGCGGTGACACTGTGAAATGATGATGCAGAACTGTCAAATCTGGATTATATTTTAGGTTTCTGGGATTTTTTGGAGTTTATAACGCAGGTTCAGCGGATTTAAAGTTATCATTCAAAATGATAATAAAGAAAATGACATGAAGCACCGTCTCCAATGTGATTTACCTCAAATTCGTGAAGCATATTTCCTCTCATTTTTGAGCCCAAGCAAACTTTTTAATTGACCTTCGTTTTTTCCAGGTTGGACATCCGATAGATAAATAGAATGAACATTTGAGAGCAGCGGAGGCGGAGCGCATAGGCACAAATATTTAAGTCTTTTAATTCGGACCATCTGGGAGCTGAAATATCTCCACGAAGCTC
Organism: Pagrus major; assembly: GCF_040436345.1. Lineage (NCBI taxonomy): Eukaryota > Metazoa > Chordata > Actinopteri > Spariformes > Sparidae > Pagrus > Pagrus major. Next base: position 18,562,657 of record NC_133232.1, on the reverse strand, counting down.
TCTGCATGTCTGCTGAAACTAACATTTCCTATATTCATTTGCAGGCTTTCCTTAAAGCGCTCTCTTGTCTCCCGTCCCTCCGGTATAGAAGTGGGATTTTTCTTTCATTTTTTTTTTTTTTTTGTCTTTGCGGTGCCCGGTGATAGTGTGCGCGAGTCTGGTTCTCATAAGCGCGGAGATCAGATGGAGTTCGGCGCACAGGGGGGGAAACTGGGCCGTAATGACAGCTCGGGATTATTACATTACTGCTCGACATGAAATAGATCCGCTTTACACAAATAAAAGTCAGCGAAGGCTCTATTTAAAATGTTTTTTAATCACATGATATAATTGCAGTGAGGAGAAAACAAATGAGGGCTGTGTTTACGGCACGGTTGGTTTGCTTGCTGATGGAAATCTCTGACAACAGCCGGGAAATGGAGAACTATGACCAACCGGAATCACATGCTCTCTGTCATCATAACCTGTTTCAGGCCTGCGGCTTGGATTTATGTTTACTCTTTCCTTACTTGTCCTTTTCTTTCATTCAACGCTGTAACAGAAGTGCATCCCGAGCCCGCGGCCTGGTGGCGGCTGTCTGCTCCTGAGCGCGCAGCTCCGGACAGCCCTGTGCAGTTTCCTCCCAGTCAAGTCTGAGAGATTATTTTCCATGTTGTCTTCAGCAGTCAGCTCATAAATCTTCGTCATGGGATTACGGGACGTCAGCCGAGTGATGACGGGCGTGCAGACGAAGTGATGCCTGGAAACAGGAAGCTGCTCCTCGTTGTTTGATTCTTAATCCAGCGCCAATCTGCGTTTGTCCAGTCCAGGGATGTTTGGCACACGTGTTTCCTCTTATTAAGCACAATATGCGCGCGCTCGGCGGAAACAAGAGACTCAAATCCAATTTAGCGCGGGCCTCAGGTTTCCGTTGATGCGGAAGTTTGATCAGCAGTCAGGCCTTCAGGCCGCTCGCATGGTGTTGATTTGCGTGTCCACGGCCTGATTAATACTCATTGGTGAATAATTGGTTTGCAGTTGGGACTCAGTGGTAGGCCTTATTATAACGCAGCACATTAATCACGAAGGTAACTTACACTTCAGTGGCTAAAAGACATTTGCTCTTCAGATTTTTTTTTTCTATTTCAACACAAACGCTTTGTCTTATTCTCACGTTTCACTGACTGACACTTAAAGGCGCAGTATGTAAGTGTTTTTGTTCAAAACACTTGAAAAATGAACTTAAGTTAGAAACAGAACGTGAAAAAATAACAGTTTTGAGTTTGACGTTATGTAATGTGTGACTGACACATGTACTGAAGTTAGCATGCTAACCAGCTAGCCCTGTTGTACCGTCAGCTCTTCCCGTGTGGAGAAGCAGCGCGTAGCACCAACAGGAAGCAGAGCACTGTACTGCTAAACGGCGCCTACAGCAAGACGTATTTTATCCACCTAAAAGAAGGCACACCTAAAAAAATATATATCCATTCAAGTGTGTGCTATATTGTGAACATTTTTGCTGCTGAAAGTCTGAACCAAATAGCTTATCTGCGCAGTAATATAGTGTGCGGCAGGCACAGCTGCGCGTAGGAATACAGATGTTATGCGGGAAATGTAGTCTCAAAGGAAAGGGCTGTCTGATGGCAATGTAAAGCGCCAAAAACTTCCAAAATATAACACACACTTAACTGGATGTATATATTTATTTAGGTGTGCCTTCTTTTAGGTGGATAAAATACGTGAGCTCCCAGTATGGACAGAGTAAGCTAATACGCCCGCTAGCTGCAACTGAGCTTACTAGCTAATGGCGGCTACAGTTAGCAGCAGTAAGCAGGTATTCTGGTGAGGTGCTGCCCCCTTTTTGTTCGTGTAAATTCAACAGGTGACAAATTTTTACATATTGCACCTTTAAACTGAAGTATGTGTGTGTGTGTGTGTGTGTGTGTGTGTAGTTGACGGCCTGGTGCCCAAAAAGTAATCATGACCAGCCTCACACTCTGCTAGACGTCTGTCTGTACTCTGTACTGTATATGTGCACATGCTCACAAATTAATGTGTGTGTGTGTGTGTGTGTGTGTGAGTGTTTATAAACAGGCCTGTCTGTCTGTTGCTCAGTGCTGAGTGGATGTGACGGGGCCCCCTGATGGTTTGTTTTGAGTTGGATCCTGATGCTGAGCAGTGAGAATGTGTGTGTGTGTGTGTGTGAGAGAGAGAGAGTGAGAGAGAGAGAGAGAGAGAGAGAGAGAGAGAGAGAGAGAGGGTTATTCTGGGCATGGGCTGCTGCAGCGGATGCCCACACACTGCCAAACGTCAAACTTCCACCAGCCGTCCGCCGTGACATATGTGGAGTGTTTGAATATAGAACGCTGTACACACTTAGTGTGTCGTGGCGCTAATGGGATGTGAGTCCTCTGTACTGGGCCTGAGTGAAGCCTCACCTGTCATGTGCTAATTGTTTCCAATGCTAGTTACATAAATTAGATCTGGAAAACCTCCTCTTCAGTGAGAAATTCTAGTATTGCATGGGCTGTTTGTTATTTGCACGTGTTGTTACTTTCTACCATTTCTACTTTAAAGACTACTTCTACTTTAGACTGTGCCAAAACATCCATAGCTGCTGAGACAAAGAAGGAGACGAGAGCAGAAACAGAACAAAGTCAATCAGTCAGAGCTTTTTACAACATGGCCCATTACAGAGTGACAAATTCCTTCGACCCTGACATGTCATCAGCTCCGTAGTGTGTGTGTGGATGTGTGTTTGCATAGTGTCACATCTGCTCCTCATAACCCTTTTCTTGTCCCTCTCTCGGGGGTGCAGCTGTCTGAGGTCCAGAGTGTCTCTCAGCCTGTCGGGTCCCTGCAGGGAACTGCTCTGTGAGTCTGCTCATGGCTTCTCCAGCAGCTCTAATGGAAGAGCCAGCGTGTTGCTGATCACATCCTTCTCTGCCTCGTGTTTTCATCTTGCTCCTTGATTTGCTGTTGAGAAGCCTCCAAATTCTCTCTTCCAATCAGCTGTTTCTGAGAGAAATGGATGTTTATGTGTGTTTAATCTGATTTGGCTGCTGATGACAGAGAGGAAAATCTCACCCTGAGGACCTCGTGAGAGACGAGTTTCAGCTGGCTGCTGCAGGGTTCTTATGCTACGATCTGTTTTACCAACATATGCTGCTTTATCACCGCCCTCCTCTTAATAACAATCAATATAACTAAATGTACAGCATCTGTCATACGGCATCTAGGGCCACTGAAAATGGAGGTCGGCGAACTACAGGGCGCCGCAGGAGTGAAACCTAAGACTCGGAAACGTTTACCTCGTCTCATGGTCAGTGGTTTTTTGAATGGGTTTTTGGTTAGGTGCCTGAAATAAGTCTGTGGTTAACAAAAGAGTAAGTTTTGTTCTGCAACGTAAAATACTCCAGTAAAACCCCTTTAAAAAAGGCAGTTGCTCACAAGCAGCTAAATGAGACAGAGGTTGTGGGGGACATTAAACATTGTTACGTCGAAAACTGAGACTCACTTTACATCTTTACAGGCCGACTTTAGTTGCAAACCACTCGAACTCTAACTTTACAACTTGTAGACTGATCAATTTATAGAAAACGTATAGTGGTGGTGACAAAGTGTGGTTCGTTTATAGCCTAACGTTAACTTTTCCCTTCTGGAGATTTCATTTACACTTCAAAATCATTAAAGTGATCCTCTGTGAAGATTATCTTCCTGAACAGAACGTTTAGTTTCATAAATGTATATATAATATATATATATATATATAATCCAATAATCCAAAATCCAGTTGAAAAATCCTGCAGCCTTTTTGTGGAGGGCACCAAGTTGATGCTAACTTCCTGGTAAGCTTCCAAAAGTACATCATCCCTGCAGCATTTGCTAGCTAGCTAGCCAACAACTCTATTGTTTACTATTGTTTATATTGTTGATTAGTAGCTAGATTTGTCGGCTAGATTTTCATTGGCAATGGTGGTTATTTATTTATTGTTAAAGGGCCCCTCGCAGCAGAAATTACATACAGTGCATTTAAGCCTACAATAAAGAGTAAAGCTGGTGACACTCTATCTCTTCTTATTTTACACAAACACTATGAAATTACCAAAACCAACATTAGATTTACCTTACTCAGACATATTTTCTGTTTCTTTGATATCTTGTTTCTATAAAGCTTTTGAAAGCACATCAATCACTGACTGACGTGTTCCTCAAATAATGGGCATTGTTTAATTTAATTTAATCCCACACACACTTTGCTGCCAGAAATACCAGCACACCAAACTAGCAGCGGAAAGTTGTCCCCAACAAAAGCACTATTTACTCCTTTTAAAAAGCTAAAAAAAAAACATTTACATATTTGGTTGCAATCATTGGACTTGGAGCTGAGCGGCACAGACAGGCTTGGAAAGAGTTAGAGAGGCTAAGTCTCTGTTGGTTTTGGTTCTTTCGTGGGATTTGCGACTTTATGGATTAAGAATAATATTCAGCTGTTCGGATCAACTCTCAGATCCTGAGGTAGGCCGGTCCAATGTAAACTGGTTGCTCCTTGTCAGCACTCAGGCAACACATTTCTGAATTGATTGCAGCCATTTTATGACTTGATCCACACTATAATAATAAAATAATAAATATATCGTTACTCATTCTGTGCTGCTATCCAGCACCTTTCCTTCCCCTCTGTGCAGCACCTCTGCTCTCAGGGGCTGGCATCACTTGAGGAGCCTGGGCATGAGGCCTGGCACTCCCGCCTCCCCCCCCTGCCCACAGTGTAGGAAGATTTAATGGCTCATGTGCCACGGCATCCAGCCCTTACTGGCTCCCTCTGCCTCAGCCAGGCCGGGTGGGTAAAGGGGGATGGAGGCAGGAGGAAAAGAGGAGAGGAGAGCTTCATCTCTGCCAGGACTCCTCCTCCTCCTCTCACCACAAGTGTGTTGTGAATTATCTTCTCTCTCTCTTTCTCTCCCTAAGCCTTTAGTTATCCCTTGCTACTCACCCTCTTCCTATTAAACACATATAGATCTTCATCTGTCCACAGCGCTTTCATGAGGCCCGCTGTGAATCCAGCTCCACAGCACAATTCATCTCACTTGTTTGGATAGCTAATTCTTTTTGATGAAAATTGCCTTCTCTCTCTCTCTCTCTCTCTTTCTCTCTCTCTGTCTTCGATTCTCGCTCTCCCCGACTGCCAGAAACTGTGTGGTTAATGGTTGCGGTAAAAAGAAACAAAAACAGCCGTAATTGATAATGAGAGTCAGACTCTGCATGTGAGGATCGCCTTCTCTGTCCCCTCCGTCTCATCAGCTGACTCGCCCGCCTGAGCTCGGAGTGACAGCTCAGCCAAGCAGGACTCTTCTCAGGAGGATGTCAAGGGATGGAAAACCCATCCACAGGGTGCTAGAGTGTAATTTCCTAATACCGTGAAGTGTAACTAGCACATTATGTTGGGCTGTTTGGATGAAATACTGCATAAACGTGAACCATGCCAGCACTCAAACAAAAACACACTTTCACGTCGTTCGACTACTTCAGCGCGAGTTTGAAATGTGTTGAAGGCTCCTCTCGGCGTTGTAAACATGCATGGTGAGGGGAAGTAGTAATTATTCAGGGGATAACCACGGTTTTGTGCGTGTATGTGGTTGGAGGTTGTTGAGAGACCTCACAGTCACACGTGTCTTTATCTGTTTTTGTCCCACTGAGTGCAATCACTCTGAACACAGATATTTTTTTTCTTTATCAAAGCCACGCCACAGTGGAGGGGAATTATTTTTAGATTGCCCTGATAAATGAGGGGTTTCATATATCTGGATGTGGTCGAGGGTGGAAGAAGAGTGAAAATGTCGGAGAAAAGGGAGAAAGAGTTGAAAAAAGAAAATCTGGCACAACCACAAAAGCTTTTAAAACAACATGTGAAAAATCTGCAGTTCTTTAACAGTTAGCTTGTCATTTTTATTTGCCTCTTCAGATGGTGGCAGCGGTTGTCTTTCAGGCGGTGCCAGCTGGGATTGGCTGCTGGCTAGAAGGCGCAGGCCTGGCCCCGGGTAGCACTCTTATTATCATCACCACACACTGTAATTCACATGTCAATCATGGCCCGGAGCAGTGCGGGGTTGAGGGGAGAGGGGCTGGTTAGAAGGGGCCGCCGACTAGGGTGATGGGCCGGGTGGGGCGGGGGCTACGCGCTGAATACTTCCAGCAGGCCCTAATCGGACCTTTCATCCCTCATCTCTGCAAAATGAGCCTGGATAGGGGTATGATTGGTTATACAGGGATGGCCTGAACTGAGGAGGGGGGCTGTGCTGGACTGGCTGCTGTAAGGATCGGAGTGACCTCTGAGGGAGGTTAAACTGTCAAACCTTAGCCAGTCTGTCCTGGCTCGAGTTAGACTCTCGCTGGGGTTGACAGGATGATGAACAGGGCAAAGAATGAGAATAGAGGAAACATTGTTAATGTAGCAAGAATTCAACGTTTGAAAGCTAACAGTGACATAATGAAAATGTCTGTTAGGGCTGGAGAACTGTTGGTCAAGGCAAAGAAACTGTCCACTGGAAATGCTTTGGTTTGAATGAGAACTGTTGATTTTGCACGAGATGTCTCTTTATCACAGTGTGATCTGCTCCAGATTTGAGCAGGTTGCACCATTCAAATTTATATTCAAATTTAGCCTACCAACATTTTTCCATACATGTCAGGGTGAACGCACTTATGCATTCAAAATAGCAAGTGTAAGTGTAATTGAGACAGGGTGTGTTCATGAATCCAATCCGACCCTCTACAATAAAATGACAGCGTGGCTATCTAAAGAAGTACAGCGTGCTCTTCTGGATGGATTAACAAACGGGTCGTTTGTAGCGCGGGTTTAAGGTGTAATTTGTAGAATATGGCCAGAATTCGAAGGTAGCTCCAAAAAACAGATGGGGCAGCGTATCACCACATATATTTGCTGTCAGTAACTAGCTACCGTTAGCTAATTAGCACATTGCTCAGTTAGCCGAGGAGCCAGCTCAGGAGAGAAGCCACAGAGAGTCGGACATCAGCAGCAGGTAAAAACAATCTGTAGAGTACTTCAGTACTTCATTTCTTGACATATTGCGAATTTGTTAATGTTAACGTACACCTCGGTTCAAACCGAGCTAAGCTAGCGACACGGCTAGCTTAGCTAACTAGCTGATGGCAGCTAGCCAGCAGCAGTCAGCGGTTCCTCTGGTGATACGCTGCCCCCTTTTTATTTGGAGCGTGGATTCAACAGGTGGCCAGTTCTTACATATTGCACCTTCAAACAATTACGTTTCTCCATCTATGCATTTATAAAAGAAACAAAGTAATACCTACATTAATTCATTGACGCATTAAAAAAGCAACAGTTACTTGAAGTGACGCACTGTGACACAACACCTGCAGACATGAAAATCCACATACATGTTAGTGGTTTTGACACCTATTTGTAAGCTGGAGAAACTAATTAATCCTGCTCCGGCACCGCTGAAGTCAGAAGAAAAACAAACATTCAACATCTCTTTAGTCATATTCAGATTGTCCTCACATGTGTAGAAAATAAATTTCACTTTTCTGACTTTATTCCCACACTGAGAGACTTTCTGCAGCTCCGTGGAGACACTATAATTTAAACTCTGCCGAAATGGGAACTCAAAAGTCAACATGCTATTTCAATCAAAAGCCCAGTTCGAGGCCCGTCATCCTGCCTGCCAAAGCGTGGTGTAACTCACACACAAACACACACACACGCCGAGAGCTCGGCTGCCAACGTGTGGTTTGCATTCACGATGCCTTAATGCCTTGTGGTTAGTGCTCTATCAGGGCCATGAGAAATGATTTATTAGTGGCTCCCGCCTGTATTTATAGATAATGAGCCTCCGTCAGTGTTAATAAAGAGATCCATTCTCAGCCTGGAAACACAGCACCTCTTTAAGGGATTACTGTCACTGCTGAACAATAGCTGGTCCTCCAAACATAGCTTTGTGGCGTGTGTACTGAGCAGTGTGTAAAAGTGTATATACGTACGTTGTGGGAGGGATTTGAGAAACAATCCCTGTCTTTCTTAAAACAATCTTATTTCTTTAAAGAAACACATTTATCTTCGCACAAAATTACTTTCCTGTTATTGTGTCAAAGTTTTCCCGTCAAAGCTTTTCAGGCTCTCCACTGATCCGATTTTATAGAAGCTGGTGTTGGCAGTGACCACTCCTCATTTGCTGTGGTTCAGATGTTGGAGGAGAGCGAAGCAGCATGAATAAGTGTTTCCCTCTTTTGTACTTTTATCTGTCTATATGTCAATCACTTGTACGCCTGTGTGTGTGTGTGTGTGTGTGTGTGTGTGTGTGTGTGTGTGTGTGTGTGCGATGATGAGGATGAAACGGAGACATGGAGACACATGAGCGCTCTGGCAGTGAAGTGTGTTTGTGTGACATCATTCTGTCTCCCTCTGGTTCCAATCAGCCCATCCTCCTCTTGTTAATGACACCTGATAGATTAATGACTGATAAAGAGTGTGTGTGTCCGTGTGTGTGTGTGTGTGTGTGTGTGTGTTTGGTAGGGGCCCACAGAAAGCCCGCAATCAGACGGCTCTCAAATTAGCGCTCCATAACTACATCCTGACCAGGGCTTAGACTTTGGAAGCGCAGGAAAGTCCTTCCAGACAATCACACAAACACACACACACACACACACACACACACACACACACACACACACACACACACACACACACACACACACACAGGCTATCACTTTCATCCACAGTATATCACATCACATTTGTCTTCTCTCTGGCATGGTGAACTTTGACATGGTGAGAAATGGGGGTGGTGTTGGGGATGTCATCAATTTTAGCAGCTTACTCCTATTTCCCCCAACCCTCCCCCTCTGTCAAGCACACACACACACACACACACACACACACACACACAATTACTATACCAATACAAAATGATGCTTTTAGGTATAATGGGTCATATGAAATCATCATCCAGCCCCGTGAGGGACCACACACGCAGCATAGCGACCATACACAGAGTTGCATGAATTTGATAATCCACAACAAGTTATTAAAATTACAAATAATAATGATGCTATTAATTTATGTCTGCATGAGTTCAAAGTTACATAAATATGATATGATCTGATAGTCCTACAAACAGAGACAACACCTGAGGCAAATTTTAAGACCAATCCAACCTCTACACAGGGTAACATTAGCCTTCAAGCTGCGCCACGCGGGACAAATGGACACAATGTTTATTTTTTTTAATACAAGGAAAGGAATAACTCAATGTGTTACATTTGTTAAGTTTACAATATGGTGCAAATAATTAAGAATTTGATTTAGACAGCATTTGTGTCACCTGCTCAACAACTCAAAACTCCATCTCAATTTTACAATTTTACTGTTATAAGAATATTTTACCTCTTTCAGGCAATACTGTAAATGATGACATCAGTTGTCCACCAATATGAACAATAAACAACAATAAAATGGCAAGCGACAAAAAATTGCCAACAAAAGGCAGGCAAAGGAAAATACCCAAGTAATACAAAAACTGAGGACAAACCAGAAAACTACGAGGAACAAATCAGGAACACAGGGAACACACAAGGACCAGGAAATAGGCACAGGAGCACAGGCGACGCATGGACGAAACAGGACTGACACGAGGATGAAAACAGATAAACTAACAAAGAGTAAGGTAACGACACGGGCTTAGATACAAACTAAACTAACGAGAGGATGGGGTGCAGGCGGAGAGACACATGGAACAGGGCAGTGCTAACAAGGCTAATGTGAGACAGGTGTGGGGGGGAAATCAGACTGGGGAGGAGCGCAGGAGGGAAACAACACTGGGAACACAGGTGAGCAGGAAGTAGGAAGTGACAACAAACCAAAAAACCCAAACCATGACATTAAAACAAAGGAGGTATTAACAAGAGTTTCATTGATCAAGACAGGTACTTTGCATGAACATAAATTGCATAAAGGGGGGGGGGCTGTTTTTGCTGTGTACCACTACCTCACCTGTATTCACACCTGAGAGCTTTTCATTACACTCACAGTTTTCTACTCGTGGTGGAGCAGTTGGTACTAAAGTGTTTTGCTCGGTGGCACTTCAACAGAAGTTGCTGAAGGAAAGGGGAGTCAGTTTTCCTATCCTATCCCAGACTGGGACACGAACCGACAGCCTCACAAACAAGTCCTCCCCACCCTGCAGGCTACTAAAACCTTATTAGGGGCCTTTTAGAGTCCAGCTGGGACCGTGGCATCATGGCTCTCAGCCATCAGAGTTTCAGTCTGTCAGTTCTCTGTTGTACCCGCTGTATGATGTGAGGATGGTTTCTCTGAGCTCAATAAAGGAGCTGGAATAAAAAGCCTTCAAGTGACCTCTGTGTCATAATAGCAGAAAAATACAGATGAGTGTATCGTCAATGGAAAGGTGCTGTGTGTGTGTGTGTGTGCTTTCTGCTCCTCCTGTGAACCTGACAGAGGTGACGTCACTGAATCTGGAAGTGATTCGACCAGGCTATGATGCTATTGGCCATGATTCAGAAGAGGGTGCGTGTGTGTGTGAGTGTGTGTGAGTGTGTGTGCACGCTCCACCAACGCAAAGTCAACATGGTTGAAGTGTTCATGTAGCACTCTGGAGCAGTCTCATGATGATGAGGTAATTTCCCCAGAGTTTAACCCTCGGGAGCAGAACAGACATGCATCCATCCCCATCCTTCCATTCTTCTCTTTACCCTTTCATCCTCTTTGATTTTTCCACTTTTCCCGTTCTGCCTGTGCCAGTTACTTACCTTGAGTTGTCCTCCATTACATACATGTGTCACCCACCTTTGTCTTTGCTTCAAGTCATACCTTTTGTCTTCTCTTTCACCCCTGTGCTCCAAAAATCTGTTCATTCCTCAGTATTTGTCTGTTTCTGTCTTTTCACCACCTCTTTGCTACTTAAGACAGACAGACTGGCACCAACATTAGGTCACATATTTAGAGAAAAACACCCATTCCTCTTGGATACAGTCATATAAAACTCATATTCCACGTTACATCATGTGTTATTTTATCCTCAATTAATGACTTCAACAACCCTAACACAAGTGTGTTCAAATTGTGTTTGTAAGAAGGTCAGAGAATCATTTTAATCTGGGTTTACCTTCAAGGTGGTATACATATATACATCAACATGTATACACCCAGGAGATAATTCATTTTTTAAATTTGCATCTGGGTGAATGTTAAAGCTAACCTCAGCTTGCTTGACCAATTTTAGGGTATTGGTTGATAAATCTAAACCACCACTTGATAAATTGTGGTTGAATGATAATGGAAAAAAATAAAAGAGTACAGTAAGTAAAAGTACATTTTGCTAAGTAACCAAATAACGTCAACTAGGTTAGCATAATGGATAATAGCCTTATGGTGTGTACCGTTTACCTCGGAAGTTGGAAGTTAACCAGTTGATACTGCTGACTTGGTTCAAATGGAACGAAGCACACACTAACTTACAAATCTGTTCATTTAGATATGGCCTAGGCCGTATAGTATCACTAAACTATATTTTTGGAAGCCATAGACTAAAGTGACTCTCTGGTTGTTTTGTTGACTGCTTTTTCATGGACAGTGTTGCTAATATTTCCTAGCTAACGATTACACAGTATTAAAGTCTGTTGTAGCTACGACATGTCTGAGGTTTCAATGGTGCAACACACACTAGCTAGCTGAAAACTAGCCAGTAGTCTAGTCACTAAGAGCTTTAAAGTAAGAAGGGCAATTCAGCCCAGGATTCAAACCCAAAACATCGGTATTGGACGACATGGGAATCGCCTTCCCGACCTTTAAGGCTCTTCACACAAACTTATGAATAGCCGCCCCCCCCACCAGACCTCCTTCAGCATGAAATTATTACATTTCCCTGAGGTGAGCCAAGCTGAGAGGATGAAGACAGGCAGGCAGACAGGCTGTGCTATGGAAGAGAGAAGGTAGCTTTAGAAGCTGATACTCGCAGGAAAGACTCATTTGTCACCCTTGTCTCGGAGCCACATGTGATTGCCAAAAGTGTGTGTGTGGTGGGGCAAGGATCACGAGAGTGTGATGCACGCTGATTTTGGAGGGGGAATCTGAACGGGGCTTTGAAGCAGCATCACTTGCTCTCCGCCACATGTCTACCCATGAGCTCTACTCTTGTGTTTCTCCATCTCTGTCTGCTCCCCCTCTCCCCCTCGCTCTCTCTCTCTGACCACTAAATGTTCTCCCACTGGAGACACATGGTGATTATGGTGGGTCCACATGAAGACATGTCAGTGACGTTATGAAGCACTGAGCAGTGTCTAACTTTTTGGTTCAACGCAACTCTGTGGCCAGCTGTTACCATAGCAGTTTTGGGTCTGTGAGTGTGTGTGTGTGTGTGTGTTTGTGTGTGTGTGTGTGTACTGTATGTATGGCTTGGGAGAAGTGAAAGGGACAAAGTCATTTGTCACTTGCGGCTTCACATGTCTGGTATTGAAATTGATGACAAATCTATGAGGTGTGTGTCCGTGTGTGTGTTCATATTTGTTGGCCTGTGTGCGGGTGATGTCATGCATGAAAGCTTCTTTTTCTCACACTTTACGAAGCCAGCCATGCCCCTGCAGACTTTCACAGTTTGCTGACATCGCAGGCAAGGAGTGTGTGTTTGTGTATACGTACGCATGCGTGTGTTTTTTATTGTTTTTATTGGACGTTTGCTGCAGACCACAGGGAAACACTGGCATGCAGGCTCCATCATACACGCCTGCCATCCACCATAATGACGCTCGCCGCCTCTGTGTGCCTGTGCACAAAAACATGGGTGTCCGTGTGTGTGTGTGTGTTTTGCTCTTTTCAGTCTGAGTGCCACAGAAATCCTACCTTGCAGGCGTGCTTGAGTTTGAGATGTAAACTGGATCGACGGCGAGTTTAATCTGCCGTTAATCAGCTCCTCGGAAAACTCACTCAAGCATCAGACACTGTAGATTGCTCTCCCTCTCTCTGTAACTCCCTCCCCAGTCATCACTTTACTCTCCCCCAGAATCACTCCATTACACCCCCACCTGCCCCCACACTTCTACATACAATCACCCTTAGCCCACTCCCTTGCTTTTGTGCTCTTCCTCTGTTGTGTGTGATGTCGAGAAGCCCTCAGGATTAAATCTAAGTCTTTTGTTTATCATCTCAGCTATTACTGCTAATGCTGGCTCTCCCTCTCTCCTGCTGCATGTGTGTGTGTGTGTGTGTCCACGCATGCATGTGTGGGCAACCCTCTCAGATCAAACACAGCGTAAGACGAGCTCATAAACAAGCCTTCAGGACCACTTAGGATTTTCAGGGAGAGTCAGTTTGGGAGGGGGGGAGCTAGGTACAGAAATCAGCTGCTCTGTTTATGTACCTTTCAGTGGTGATTACCGGTCCAATCTGTCTGTTTAACAGAGGAAATATCAGAGTGCGTGTGTGCTCATGTGTGTGTTTGTGAGACTCTGAGATGCATATGGTACAGTTGCAGTGCAGAGGGCTGGAGAGATGCCACGGAGTTGCGTGGAATTAGAGCTCTGGTGCAGGAGTAAGTGTTTATTTACTCATACGTTCAACCTTAAGTGAGTCAGGAGAGTGAAAGCAGGAGGAAGCAGAGGACCACCACAGACCAGAGGATTGAGGATATGTGTCAGACATACAGCATGGACTTGGCACTGGCCTGTGTTTCCACACAGTGCAGGCAAAGGCTGTGTACTGAGTGGGCAGGTAGTACCCAGCCTGAAGGAGGGAATGTATTTACAGAGGCACTTTACAAAGATGAATAGGCTACTTTATGCACTCAAAATATCACTTTCATTACAAATTTGTGTCATTTTTCTGCCATGTGCTGCACAGAATATACTCGGTAACAGGAGACAAGTTTAATTTAAAGTGTAAATAGTTCAAGTCTTGTGGTGTTAGGCTCAGTCTAATGAATGGGAGCTGATTTTTCCTGATCGCCTTCATTAGAGGAAAATCTGCGTGGGTTCCACCTGCAACCACTAGATGGCGCCAGAGCTGCAGACGTGAACTCTCAGGAGAGGATACTGGGGCGATAAATGGGCCAATAAATGGTTTCAGTGGTCTCTATCAAAGCAGCAGCGACAGCGCTCTGAATCCTCCCAGGTGTGAGCTGTCTTTATGTGTAACGTCGCTCCAAGTTAAAGGAGTTTCTCCAGCTTCCGTTTCGGATGTCATCTTAATCCCCTCCGGCCACCGGAAGCGCTAGATAAAGCCGAGGTTGCAAAGTGCGTCACATCGCGGAGCTGCTGCTGCTGCTGCGGAGAGTAAACGGAGCCGCTGCAGACCAGCGCCGACAGTCTTCACCCTCCTCTGTTTGCACAAGAAAAACCCCGAGCTGTCGTTTCCTCTCCAGGATGGTGAAGATCGCTTTTAACTCGGCTCTGGCGCAGAAGGCGCTGGGCAAAGAGGTGCCAGCCGCCGTGACGGTGAGCTAACGGGGCTCCAGAGCGGCGTCTGAGCCCGGTGTCTGTGTTTAGTCTGGCGGCAGGCCTGCACCGGCCGCAAGCAGTCAGCTGTGACCGTGGATGTTAATGTTATCTCTGTGTGTTGTCTTGAATTTTGCACGTTTGGTTTTATGAAGAGATCTGCAGCGTTTTCTGCTAAATGCATTGAGAGCCGTACTGCACCTGGTGCAGCCCGCAGAGGGACCGCCCATCTTCTCAACAGCTGTTCTGCAGAGGCCACACATTCAATGGGATTATACGTAGATTTTCAAATCGGAGCTGTGTGCGTTAAATGTTGATACTGAGTAGATGTAATGGTGTTTTTTCCACTGTGGAAACTGCTTCCAGTGAGTGCTTGCATGTGTGTGTTTAGGACCCCGAGCTGGCCACTGCTCCAGCGGGCAACGAGGGCTCCACAGGTCGCTGTCTGCTCACCCTGCTGGGCATCGCCTTCATCCTCAGCGGGCTCATCGTGGGGGGAGCGTGTCTCTATCGGTACTTCACCCCAAAGGTAAATACGTGTGTGTCTCCCTGCGTGTTTGTGCATATTGTTATTACTAATGTCATTAGTATTCTCTGACATGTGCACCAGAGGGGTTGTGTGTCTTCGTTTTCATGACTGAATAAACAAACTGACCTTTAAGGACAACACAGTTTCATCCTGTTTTACTTTGTTCATATTTTACCTTATTTTCCTCTGAGAACATCTTGTTTGTTCAGTTATGGGAAAAAAATAATATTTCTGAGTTTGTATTATTTCCCTTATTAATATTATAAATGTTAAAATTCAGAGTTTGGATTTCTTCTCCAAAACTGCATAGTGCCCCTTTAATGTCATCCATCTGTATCCAGCGCACGCAGGAATGTTTTCCTCTTCTTGGCGCAAAAGATGAAGAGAAGAGAATGATGCAACATTCAGCGAGAGTGAAGCAAACATTCAGACCACATATACGACATTAACAAACAGTGCAACACACAGGACAACTATACGAGAGTTATGAAAATGTAAAAGTATACGTCAGGTGTTAGTGTTGCAGTAGCTGCAGTAGCAGTTTGCGGTTCCCTGAGAATATTTTTATATACAGGATATGTATGTACCTTTCATAGTCATAAGTACAGTCTCAAATGTCCTCCTTTCATTCTCTGTCTGTGACTGCGGTCGGGTGTTATTTGAGTTTAAGACAAATTAATATGGCACTCTTGTCTTGGTGGGGAACCAGAGTGCTGACTCTCGACTTCCGCCCTCAAAGTGCAGACTTCACCGTTTTTAGATTTTGCTGCGTTGTCAGTGGGAGGGTCTCACACCCAATACTGTATCTGTGTGCCCAGAGGGGTTCTCCATTATGCAAATGAACAACGCCTAAAATGTCTCATTAGACCATTAATAGCATGCATTAATAACTCTCAGTTCAAATGAAATTCAACTTTCTTCTGGAGATTCATCCCAGTAAAGACTCAAAAATCACATTCTGGCTCATTCCTGTATCCTCTAACTTGGCGTTCAAGCAGCAAGTTTCTTAAGCAACAATTTATTTTGAATATCCTATCGCGTTAGAAGTTAATACAGATACAGATGGCATTGAGAATAAACACCCCACGCCTTATGTCAGTTCTAGGCTCTTTGAATCCATTATTTAAGCTTTCACAGGCAGATAACACTCTCTTCCCAGTAATGAGAAAGATTAGCACAACAGGATGCTCTTGTTAGTTTGTTTCTGCAGGCGATTGTGAGAGATAGATAAACGAGTTTGACTTTATTCTCTAATCAAACATAACTGCACATAGACACACTAACAAAACCACAGATATCTAAAACATACACTCAATACTCCATTTGATTTTGTATATTTTATGCCCTCTAGTGGTTGGGATTAATTTTTATACAGCTTTAAACTTCATTTGCACTTCTGCTCAGACCGAAGCCTGTCTGTTTGACCTTTAATCATTCTCAAAGGTGCACTGAGCTGTTGCCACTCATGAGCCGGCAGAGCAAACAGGTAGACACTGCAGAGAAATCGCTAGTTGCTCAGATCTATCATCAGGTTTTTTATAGCCTAATAATTGTATTGGCATCGGCCCCAAAATCCAGTATCAGTTGGGCTCTAATTAAAAGAAGTCAGTTAAAACATTTCTTCACAAATTAACGTCTCATTTGTCGATCATAAACTCTGGATATCTAAAAATGCTGAATTTATATTTGGGTGGTATTATATTTGCCTGTATTTGTCTTTGTGTGCATCAAAGTGGTTTATTTGGCTCTGTGTGCTTCAGAGGCTGTATCACGGCGCGATGCAGTTCAGTGACATGTCAGCTGGAGCTGGAGGGGAGAGCCAGCCATACTACCTGCCACGGGTGGAGGAAGAGGTGGAGATTTCTGACAGCATGGCTGTCATCAGCGTCCCACCACCTCGCTTCAGACCTGGAGACCCTGCTTACATCCTCCATGACTTCAACAGGGTAACACTCAGGCACTGAGCACCTCACATGTTCGAGTTAATTTGTTTTAAATTCCTCCCTGATTACTTTGTCTCTGTGAGTAGAAGCTGACGGCATATCTGGACCTGACTCTGAGGACCTGCTTCGTGATTCCTCTGAACACCTCGGTGGTGCTTCCCCCTCAGGACCTCATCGACCTCTTCTCGCAGCTGATGGTGAGTAGTCATCAGCTTGTTTCCTCTGGATCTCAGGATGCAGCTGCCAGTAGGAGAGACCTGGCTCAGATGATAGAGGAAACAGTGACACAGCACAAGCTCCGGCATTAGCCCTGATACTAAGGACTAAATATTACCTTGGGAAATCCAGGGATTTATAATAATTCCAGAGTTTGTCTGTGTTAATCCTGTGCAATTCTGACATTTCTTCATTGTGAAGTAAAAATTTCCAACACTATTCGAGACAGTCTGGGATATTAGTAACTCAGTATGACTCAGACTGAGTAATCACCAGAATGTAGAGTGCACATTCTTTCATTTTCATTGCATATGTGATATCAAAATTAAATCTGTAGTAGAAGATAAAGTAGTACAACAGTTTTATTCACAACATTTTCAAATATAGTTTTACTTTACTTCACTTTATGACCATAAAGTGAAGTAAAGTAAAACTATATTTAAAAATGTTTTTTATATATTTTTTAATGCAGGCTACAGAGTACTTTACATGGTCATTTAAGACACAACAAATATAAAAGAGAAATCACATACACCAAGCACAAAGCGCACGCAAGAGAAAAATAGTGACAAGATAAAGAGTCTACAGTGATGTTAGCTGCTCTGTGAGGTTACTTTGGCACAGCCATGCTTCAAGCTAAATGCTAACATCACTATGCTAACATGCTGTGTGGTTAGCAGGTATAATGTTTACCATGTTCGCTATCTTACTTTAGTGTGTTAGCATGCTAACATTGGCTAGCTAGCACTAGACAAAGACGAAGTTTAAGTCATGAACCGTTTGCAAATTAAACTTCTGTGCTGATGA
The DNA here is from genome assembly GCF_040436345.1 of Pagrus major. Lineage (NCBI taxonomy): Eukaryota > Metazoa > Chordata > Actinopteri > Spariformes > Sparidae > Pagrus > Pagrus major. Next base: position 18,544,699 of record NC_133232.1, on the reverse strand, counting down.
TGGTGCCAGAGCAAAAGTGATCAGTCACTGCCATCCCTTAGAGCCATTATGCTAACATGACTTAAAGTGATGACATTTTGATCAAAGACAGTTATTTCTTGGTATCAGGATATAATAAATACAAACTGATAAATACAACTGGGGTTGTTTTGACCATTTTTACTTAAAGCTGCTGTGAGCGTTGGTGTCGTTTCTGCTAACTTCCTGTCCATTTTGCAGTTAGCAATCCCCTCCCTCATCTATAGTCACCACATGAACACGGAGTGGTATATATCCCGCTCTCTGCATGTTGACGAGCAGACAGGACCGCCTCTTTATGGAGTTCTCTGTCCTGATTGGATAAAGTGGACAGGGATACCAGAAAACTTGCTTTCTCTTTTACTGCGTGAGCAGGAGGAGGAGAGACATGGTTACTGACCAAACACTCTGTAACAGTGAGTACTGTAGGAATATAGAGCTATTTAACACTTATATCAATAAAAATATACGTATCACGTACAGCACGTTTTAACAATATGTGTTTTTTATCATAAAGATGTTCTGCTAGTTTAGATTTTGTCTCATACATGATCAGGATCCTGTCGTTTTTTCTTTTAGCGAGAATAGTTTGAGAACAGTCAGTCAAGGCTGCATGTAGGCGCAGAGAGTTAAGTTGGCTCCACTGAGTTCTCCACCATGACAGGTTGTTGACAGCATTTGGCACTTGGTAGGCGGTGTTGCAATCAGCAAATTTCTTTATCCGCTTTGAAAGAGTTTCACCAAATGCAGAAGTTTGGCGATGATTCATTGATTAGACAAAGTCCCTCCCACTCTTTGTTTTCACACTTTGCTGCCGTCGTGTTCACTGAACTGCTTTTCACTTCACCAAAACTAAAAGTGGTTTAAACTTGTTTAATAATCCCTTCACGATCCCTTCTTCTCGTCCTAGTCTGGTTCTTACCGCAGCTACCTGGTGCACGAGGACCTGGTGGTGACGGAGCGTATCGATGATATCAAGCCTCTGGGCTTCTACATCCGCCGGCTGTGTGATGGAAAGGAAACATACAGAATGCAGCGCCGCTCCAGCCTGCCAGGTGTGGATTCACTGTACAGCTAAAGCTGCCATTTTGTCCTGTTTGTTAAGCAGCAGTTACATTTTTAACAGTACTAGCATGCATTTTAATTTTGTGCTTTCGTTATGGCTTACCTGTTTGGACTAGTTGATTCACCTTCTAAATAAAAAATAATACATTTTTACAAATCTCTGTTTAAAGTCAAACTCTTTCCGACCATATATGGACATACTTGTGGACTTGTTACTAAGCTTCAAGCCTCTGGGGGGCTTTTCCTTTCCTGTCGACTCACATCTGGGAGCCATCATTGCTGGAGTTTATCTAAATAAAATCCAATATTAACATGATAACAGTCAATTCAACAAATTTAAAATAAGGGAAGGGCCATGACTTCGGCTAGAGGCTGGAACCAGCCCTCAGAATTCTTACACAGAGATAAAGAAAACAATCATTTTGGACCCGACAAACATTTTAAAATTATTAACTCACAATCATAGTAATGTTTTTAAGGATGAGATACTTTTATTGTGCACCTTTCTACAAGCTCTGTAAATGTATTATTGTTTTAAATGATTTGTCTACATGAACATGTTATCAGTGTGACCTTTAAGAAAGTAGAAACTGATTTCTGCAAACTTTTGTCTGACTTGTAACTAAAATGTGTCAAACACGCCGACACTTGAATATTTAGAAGTGATTGTCTGTGTGTGTCTTTGTGTCCGGCAGGTGGAGGCATCCAGAAGCGCTCCGCAGACGAATGTTTCACCATCCGCCACTTTGAGAACAAGTTTGTGACGGAGACCAAGATCTGCAAGGCTTAATGGGAAAGCATGAGCGTTGGTCAGAGAGCGAGCGAGCGAGCGAGAGAGAGAGAGAGAGAGAGCCAGAGTGACAGAGAGAGAGAGAGTGGGAGGGAGTTGGCGAAGGAGGGAACAACTTTTAGCGGAAAGTTTCTTTTGTATAAAACTCTAACTGCAGTTTTTGCCTCCCCTGCTTTAACCCCAGTGATAAGTGAATTTAAGTTACAGCGTTATATAGCCTAACCCTCCTCCTCTGCTGTATTCCCCTGAACCTGTATAAGTCATAGCTCTCTTGCTCTAATATTCACTAGTTAGTCTTGTACTGATAACCAGCGTCAGCTTACTAAGGATATTACTAAGTTTCCTTTGTTCTGTTGGTTTTTGTTCTGTTGCTGTAGCTTCCTGCAGACTTATCGTTGTTACTGTATTACAACATCCAAACACCTCCAGACGAGAGTCGTTAGTCCTACTACTCAATATCCTAGTGAGGAGTCTTTCATATCAGGCCTGTCTGTGTGTCAGCTTACTGTTCCCACTAGAGCAGCTCAACAAGATCTACTATATGTTATAGTGTGATATAGCACAAGTCACTCAGCAGATGTAATGGTACAGTGCAGTTACAGTACACACGTAACATGGTTGTCAGTGTCGGTACCAGAGATGCTCGAGCCCAGAGGTCTCAGTCACCTTTTGTAGATATTTCCCAGAGTGCCCTGCTGCGCCCAGAGCCGTCTGCTGTCCCGCTGTGTGATGATGACTTTATGTAATCGATGGTGTCATACCTGATGGTGAACAGTCCAGCACCCTATATGAGCAGTGTTTGTGTTTGTGTAGAAAACCTTCGTTTGTGACAATAAACTTGAAGACTGGATGATGAGCTAAAGAGGTGAATAAGCTAAAGGGAAATGTCACCAAATTTGCAACACTTGCTGTCAGTTTTTGAATTCTTATTTATGAATTTGTAGACATGAGATGCACAACTGAGATAGCTGCAATAAATAGCTTAAGCAGAATACTATGGGTGCTTTTCATTATGTTAACTCATGCTTCCTTGCACCCTCTCTCCTCCACATCATGCTAGGACGAGCTAAGACATGAATAAAGGAAGCGAGGATGTACATCAGTATGACAAAAAGCACCCTGTAAACAAAATGTTTGTAAAAATCAAAAAAACAATCTTCATAAAACGCTTGATTTTGAAAGCCCTCAAAGGAAAAGCTTGAAAGTATGATAAAATGGCCTTTTGCCAAATAACTTCAAGTATTATTTTCAATGGTTTCCCATTCGATGCCTGCACAGAAAGACAATCAGACAGGAAGTGAGCTTGTACAAATGTGTTTCTGTCTCAGCTTTTTAACAACACTAGAAGATTAGATACAAACTAATGTCGTGTGCAGCTACTGAAATGAACTTCACTTTGTTGCTGAATAAAGTTACATTTCTTTACCTACTGAAAGTTGTTTGCCTTTTATTATATCACCATAAAAACAATAGTGATAGAATGTAACTAAGTACATTTACCCAAGTACTGTACTAAAGTACATTTTTAAGGTACCTGTACCTGTATTTTCTGCTACTTTATACTTAAAATACACTCCACTAGTTCTATTTGATATCTTTAGTCACTAGTTACTGAGCTGATTGCATGCTGCATCAGAGCCACAGTAGTGTAGTAGCTAGCTCGTAGCATTTTTAAACTGACTAAATTTATCTGCAATCGGAAAAAAATCAACTGTGATTCCGGTAAACACAAAAATGCTGAACATTAGATTGATTATCAGGCCACTAACCAGTTGACCCACAGTATACAGAATATACAAAAATGTAAATCTATGAATTACTTTTACTGTTTATACTTAAAGGTGCAATGTGTAAGAATTGGCCACCTGTCAAATTCCTTTTTAAAACAAATAGGGGGCAGCATATCACCCGAGTAACCGCTAACTGTGGCTGCAATTAGCTAATTAGCTTAGTTAGCTGTGCAGCTAGCGATTCAGACTGGGAGCTCTGGGACCAGGGGAGTGTTACTGTTTACAAGGCTAGCACAGGAGCTTTGGACCGGCACAGGGCTAGCTGGTTAGCATGCTAACTTCAGTAGATGTCTCCGCAACACATCATCAAATCTGCTTTTTATTCACATTCTGTTTTCAACAAAAATTCTTACATATTTCCTTTTAGGACATTTATTTCCAGAAAATTACTCTTGATACTTAAAGGGACAATAAATAAGAATTTTTTTTTTTAACATTCAAATACAGAATGTGAAAAAAAAGAATTTTGCCATTATGTCAAAGATATATATATCTGTTGAGGTTAGCATGCTAACCAGCTAGCTTGTATCCACATCGTACCTCAAGAGTTAGTAGTATATGGTAAACATCACCAACTCTTACCCCTGCTCCCAGCTCCGGGCAAAGTCAGCTAATATGACCTGTTAGCTTAGGTGGTTAGGTGGTAGGTTAGCTGTATGGTTAACGGAGCTTACTAGGTAATGGCAGCTGTAGTTAGCAGCAGTTAGCGGTTACTCAGGTGATATGCTGCCCCTTATTTGAGAGTATGAATTTGACAGGTGGCCAATTCTTACATATTGCACCTTGAAGTATATTTTACATCAGATAATTAATATCTTTGGCTTTACTTTATGACTTTTGGGGACTTTTTACAACACTGACAAAAGCTTTGTACAGCCCACACAAACCCCTTTATCCTCCTCCACAGGCTGTTTGCTTATCATGAATTTGTCATCATGAACAGGGTTTGCCTGTATTCTGTATTTCTGTATTATTGGCACTGATGACAAGTTCATCCTTCATAACAGGAACGGCTCACTCTTCACCGGGGTCACACAAATTTAGAAAAAACAGACACACCTTTTATTGAAAACATAAATAGAAAAAATATTCACATTTTGATATTTGTTTCCATATTTTCACATAGTATTTGCATGTCTGTTATATTTGCCGAGTTTTTACGAATGCATGTACGTTATCTCAGTTATTAGTGGTTGAGATTTGGACATGCTGCTGTCTAGTCATCCTCTTCCTCCTCTCCACCTGTTATACAGGACAGGCGCCTGCCCATAGTCCTGCTATCTGGTATGTCCGGCTTGCTCAGTCGCCTCCAGAATTCATCAGTTGTGAAATAGTAAATGAGTGGGTCCAGACTGCAGTTCAGGCTGGCCAGGCAGAGCGTGACGGGGTGACAGCGCTTAATCAGGTCCCTGAGGGTGCAGCTGCTCAGGACGTCGGCTTTAACCAGGAAGTCCAGTGGCATAGTGACATGGTAAGGAGCAAAGCACACGAGGAAGACCACAGCACAGCTCAGCACCATCCTTAACGCCCTCCGCTTCTCCCCTCGGTCGGGAAACACCCCCGCTGTCCGCTGTCGAAGGCTCCCTGCAGTCAGACAGGTGCAGGCTAACACCAGGATGAGGGGGATGATGAAGCCCAGCAGCTCGGCTGTGATCAGGAGGGCCCCGGCTGCTGGAACACTGATAGTCCTCATGGGCAGCTCTGAGAAACATTTATCGAAAGGTTTGCCCTCTGAGGTGTCTCTGCTGGTGGTCCTCATCAGGGGGAAGGGCAGACAGCCCAGGAAGACCAACAGCCAGCCAAAGGCACAGATAACCAAGTCTCTTTTTCGCGTGGAAGGGTTGCACCTCAGTGGACGCATGATGAGCTCACAGCGACGCATGCTGACACACACCAGGAAGTAGATGGAGGCGTACATGTTGACATACTTCAGATAGAAGCATATCATGCAGAGAGATTGACCAAAGGGCCAGGTTTCGTTCAGGTAGTAGTAGATCCGCAGAGGCAGAGAGAGCACCTGAGGAGAGCAGAGAGAGCCGAGATGGTTGAAGAAGAAATACAAGGAGCCAAAAAGAAGCAAAACCCTCTCATCTTTAGGTGATATGATCTTAATGTGATGACACGTTGAGCAATTCAGTAGCTTGTTAACCATGTTATTCATGTAATACGTAAAAATGTTTATTGATTCGACTCGAGTGACTAGACTTCTCAAGCCTCATATTAGCTTCCACTAAACTTTGCAATGTTTTGATACAGTTTCTCAAAAGTGAGGAGGTGCTGCTTTTCTTAACTTATCATTTGACATTAAATAGCCCCTTCACTTTAAACTGTCGGTCATATAAAACAAGCAACTTGATGATGTTGTTGGCCACAACTTTGGCATTTTTCATAGTTTTTTATATTTAATAGGTAAAATTGATTTAAACGTTTTTTAACTCCTCTATTATTAACATAAACTGTAAATAAATGGTTTGTAACATACAATAAGACACGTTCTTATATAAGTTTGTTTATTCATGTTTTTTCCACACCTATAACTCCGATTATTAAGCATCCGACCAGGTGTATAAACAAATAGTGAATGATTGACTATATGATACAGCTGTAATATGAATATGAATTATGACCCTATATTCATTGGTGATCTATTAATGCAGGTTTGGTAACACTTTATATTGAGGTACACATATTCACTTGTTGCCTATAAGCATTAGTAGCACATTGGCTCTTTGTTATACTAAAGATATGATAAAAATATTATAACTCAGAATGACTCAGAACATGTTCCTCATCCTGAAGGGATGTGTGTATAATTTTGAGCTGACAGCTTTTTGATGTCTAAAGGATCACAGATTTTCACAGATATAAATACTGACACTTGTCAAATTTCTCAGTGACAGGCTGCATTTAGCACCCTAAATCCCACATCTGATGACAAGCCAGGCAACAGCACCAAAGACTACAGGATCAGTTTTCTGCCTAGCGTGCGTCATCAGGTGTTGGATTTGGGATAGTGAACAGTTGCACTTAATGACAAGGCCAGTACAACTTCAACCTGTGTGGTTATTAAGTGTCCAGCTACTTGTGAATTAACTCTGAGCAAGACCTCACTTTGGAATGAGGAACATATTCTGAGTTAGAAAGACTTCTTTGGAAATGATCTGGACACTATAACATTTGTAGTTTTGTGCAGTTTTGTAAAAAGTATCCAAAAGTCATCCTTGTGTAAAAGTAAATATACTATATCATGTAAAATACTTTACTTTGGTCACATCTAAAGTCATTCTTGTGAATAGCACTTAGGAGTCTTAAAGTATCTGATATTAACTGTGGTCGTATCAAAAGTTCAAGTAAAAGTAAATTATACATATATTTACAAGTATGTGAATACTGTATACTACAGGTCTACTGATTCTCAGAGCTCACATTTATTGTTTTTTGATTATCAGAATGAGTGTTATTTTTGTCTGATTGCCAATCACATATCAATTTAAAAATGCAACATACACTCTGCAAAGTAATTAAAGTTACAAAATCAATTTAGTTTCTAAAAAGTACAATTTTTGCGTCTAACATGTAGTGGGTGGAGGTATAAAGTGGCAGAAATTCTAAATACTCAAATAAAGAACTGAACTGAACTGAACTGAACTCAAATAAAGTACAAATACCTCAAAATTGTACTTCAGTATATAATTAAGTAAACGTACTCAGTTACATTCCATCACTCATTAATATTTATGCCCTGATATAATGTGTTACCAATGTTGTTAAAAAGGTATTGTAAAACGTGTATTGTATTTATTAATCTAGCATCAATTAATTCATAAATACTTTGTTCTCTCCATTTCAACTGAGCAAATCCCATCCTCTAATGAATATGTACCTGAGAGCTCTGCCAGAATGATGACCTTGATTGTCAAACTAATGTTGAGAATTACGTTCAATCAATTTCTTGATTTGTACATGACCAGTTTATGGATGTCTTATTACACAATTTATTCATGCGTGCTTCTTCTTATATCATTAAAGGGGCGTTATGTAGGAATTGTAGTTGCAAGCGTTCAAAAATTATGTAAAATTAACAACAGAATGTGATTAAATAGCATTGTTGTCATTATGATGTCATTGTATTGTGTTGCAGAGATATCTATTTATGTTAGCATGCTAACCAGTTAGCCATGGCCCTTCTTGGTCCAAAGCTCCTGTACTAGCAGTGTAAAACACTTCCCTGGTCCCCGAGCTCCCAGTCTGAACTTCAAGCTGCTTGGCTAAAGGAGCTAACTAGCTCAGGGCAAGGTAAAAATGGCACCCAGCATACTGTACTGCCCTGAAATTAGCTAGCTAGTCTTTTCAATGTTAACATTAGCTAGCGTTAGCAACATTAGCTAGAGCAACTAGCAACCCTAGTTGCTAAATGCTATCAATAACATCTTTAACTATTAATACACCAGTCAGCTGCTTCATAGGGCAAGTTATAAGTGTTGGAAAAACATGAATAAACTGTTTAAAAAGTTCCTATATCTGATGCAACTACATTATAGTTTGTTATAAACAATCAAGGAACTATTATATACCACTTATAAATGCTTATTATGCTTATTGGAGGGATATCGTACAGTGTTTTGGGTTTGACAGTTATTTGAAAAAATCATTCATAAATTAATCTATCAACATGGAAGTGAATTTATCTAAACAGGAAACATCAATGATAAAACATTACCTCTGGTCAAATTACATCAGATGACATGAAACAAAGATAAATAGATACATGAAAACTCTAATAATCAGATATAAAGGTCTTTACCTGCAGCAGGTCGGCCACAGCCAGGTTCATCATGAACACCACAGCCTTCTTGGTTTCTCTCACATAAGCCCTGAACACCCAGAGTGCCAGTACATTACCCAGCAGCCCTGGTGCTAAGATCACACTGTACACCACAGCATACACCTGGTGCTGGTATTTTTGAAGATCTTTGCTGTCTTCACAGCTGTGGTTAGTAACGCTCATCTTAAGCCCGTTTACTGTTAACACAAGCTGCCGTGTGAGCCAACAGGAAGCTTGTATCAGGAAAGCTGCCTCTAGTCTGGTGATGGACGTGTTTGAGGATCCATGCTGTCTGTTATGGCGAGGAGGAGTTCATGCTTCCTTTGGTGAAGTTAAAGTGTTTGTCCAGTTGGATGTTTCAGACTGCAGTCAATCCCATTCCCAGTGCATGCTGGTGTAGATGAAAGCAGATATCTGTAGAGTACAGGAAGATATGTGTTTATGACACAATAAATTGGCTTCTGATGGCAGCATGATTTGCATGTTGGGCAGATACACAGGTTCTGAGAGAGAAGCATTCTCTATCAAACACACTGCACATTGTACAACACTAATGCAAATATGCAAACACACACATGTATAAACAACTTCAGCATGTTGTACATGTGTTTAAACAGTGCATAATATACTAGATCATATGTGCAATTGCAGCTTTTGCTGTTCCATTTACAGTAAATATGCAAACCCACAGAGAAGTCGATGCAACAGTCTCCCACATAGCATCTCCACCTGCAGGGTAGCCGACAAGAGGGTGGTGTGACAGCTCAGAGCGAGGCACCAGTGAAACTAGCGTGGTTACTGTAAAGTCAGACCGGGCGTGTGGTTAACAGGTCCGACCATGACAAAACTGCCGTATCTCATTATGATTTTTCACATTTGAAATTGAAACATTAATTGAAACATTCAAGATTATAAACTTTTAAGTAATTTTTAAACCCCAATGAACTTCAGATGTTGTTAACTTCACTAATGGAAATGCACAGTCATGTCGAGAGCTGAACTTTCAGCCTGTAGGTGTCAAATCACCCACTGCTGTTAACATCAGTAGGTGTGCTGGTTCAGTATGTGTTTCCTTTCTGTTTGTTTCAACTCGTGTAAACTGCACAATGTGAGCTATGAATATCCTATCCTGTGCTGATACAGTTTTGTCTCTTTAATTATCTGATTGGACTTTGACAAGTAATTATAGAACAGTGGAAAATCAGGTTTCCTGTCAATGAGTTGCTGCTTTTTGAGAAATTTCCGAGATCCTTGAAGATTTTTATGTCCTCCAGTAAATGTCTTTCAACCTCTGGTTATAACACAGAAGTTAGTGTTGCATTTTAACAATTTAGGACATCATTACTTAGCAAAACTTGACAAGCAGCAAGGAAACAATCTGACAAAAAATCCTAATGATGCACAGCTGCTTAACATCTGCCTCCCTTGACCTTTTGAGGATGTTTTCTCAGCTTCTCAGCAGGGGGTACAGTTAGTACACAGATCCTTTACGTAAGTTAAAGTGCCAACACACTGATATAAAAATACTGCTACAGGTAAAAGTCCTGTATTCAAAATCTTCCTTAGGAGATACAGAAGTATCTGCTGCCGTACCACCAGACTACAGAGCAGCTTCTTTCCTCAGGCTGTGAGAGGAGGATAAAGGGACTTCAACTTTGTTTTTTTTCACAACCCTGCGGTTGTAAAATGACAAATAAATGTACCTTTAATGTTTAGAAGTATTATGAGCATAACATACTATCAAGTAAGAGTCAGTGTTTTGCACAGTGAGATATATATATAACATTGTTAGACTGATGCATTTTGCTGTTGTAGCCAGTGACGTAACTACCCCACTGTTAAGTCCAGTGTTTCCCAACCTAGAGGTCATTGCTCATTGCAGAGATGAGTAATGGGACATGTTCTACTACACAAACTTATATTCAGTTTTTCAGGAAAGAGACTCCCTTATAAATCACCTTATTCTGTGAATTGTTGAGTTTTGAGAAACTTTATAAACTATGTGAAACACTGTCAATGACAAATTCTTAATTATTTTGGCCTTTTTATAAATTCGGCATATGTTATACATTTGGTTCGTCTTTGTGTCAAGAACATTGTGGCAGTTTGTCCCAACGATGCATATGTTTATTTGCATATAGCAATAATGCAGCACAGTGAGGATAAATGAGTTTCATAGAGGAGAGGAGCAGATATAATCACTGTTGACAGAGACTCCCCGCTGAGCAGGCAACGTCTGTGGACGTCCAAAACAGGTTGATATCATGTCCCTCGGGCCAGGCCATGATCTAAACATCCATTGACAGCCAGAATTAGTCGATAAATGACGTTGAGAAAAGACGTCCAGTCAGGCCATAATCTAGACATCCACGGACAGCCAGAATTAGTTGACAAATGACATATAAACGTCTATACAACGTCCAGAAAAGACGTATAAAAAACTTTCATTCTGGCTCCCCAGAGGACGTCTTTTAGACGTCTTGGATGTCCATAAATGACGTCTAAAAGACGTGATCTAGACCACTTTTTGCTCACTGGGTCCAGTCTGCAGTGTAGTTCATACACTTGATTGATGAACCACAGAAATGTAGAGCAACTTCAATGTTTTTAATGCCACATTTCAAGTAACTAGTAACTATAGCTGTCAAATAAATGTAGTGGAGTAAACATGACAACATTTCCCTGTGAAATGTAGTGGAATAGAAGCATAAAGTAGCAAAAAATGTAAATACTCAAGTCAAGTACCTCACAATTGTACAGTAAAGTACCGTACTTTCCACCACTGCTTCCCAGAGAGGACGCTAATTGGCAGAAGATTTTTGGATAAATAAAGAGGGGATCTGCTTTCAGAGACATAAACTCCTCCACAGCACCCTGGCCTCTGCTCTGACTGCCTTTTATCCCACTTGATCCCACAGCACTCAGACAGATCTCCCAGTGGACCCTCAGTTCCAGTCTTCCTTTTAGCTTCACTGACCTTTGACCCATGTGCGATTGTTTTAGTGTGATCTGTCTGTCATTGCTCTCACTTTGCACGTACAACATGCCTCTGTTGGGAAGCGTCTTTATGATCTTGAAGGACTTATTCATGATGACCGCTCACTTTTCTTTCATTTCCTTGTTGTGGCTGATGGTTGTAGTTACTGTAATGTGTACAATGACGAGCGATCAAGGACAGCCCATAGATGTCCAGTAGCTACATGTCATCGTACTGTATGTCTTTGGATCTTGTTGATTTTTGGGGTACACTAAGGAAAACTGGTTTAGAAGAAATTAAGAAGAGTTTTGTGAAGTTTCTGTTTCAAAAAAGCGCTGCACCCCTACCTTCAGCAGTGTTCAGCAGTTGGAGTCCTCCGATCTTGCCAATGGAAACACATTATTTCATCCTCAGTGATTCACTCTCTGTGGGTTGTTGGCATGTAACAGCTTTTCCACTCAGACACGACACCTGGCCTCATGTATCAGCTCCTGAAGTGTTGGTGACGAGCACCCAGGTCCCTCCACGTGTGCTGTTTCATCACACAAAACATGTCATGATCCCCATCCCCACATATACACTGTTCACTTTCATGGCCGGACACTGGCCGACAGACACGCATTCACACCCTCAACATAACAGACATTCCTCACATTGGAGAAACATGCGGAGTCCCCCACGAGGTATGACTCCACACAGAAAGCATCCAGCTGTTACAGCCGCTCACACAGAACTCACTGGTTTGTTAAAGAATCCGTACGATTGGAAATCAATATCTCACCTCTGTCTTCAGACTCGAAGCTGCTGTGTCGCATCAAAAAGCAGAACGGTGAAGCATCAGCCAGCACACATGCCATCACCCTCCCTCCTCCACCCTCTTTTACTACTCACTTTCTCTGACCCACCCTTGTTCTTATTCAATCTTTTTGGCACTCTTTTGTCTCCAATTTCTTCTGTCTCTTTTTTATCTTATTTCCTGTTCATATCTCCATCTGTCTTTTCTTTCTTTTCTCTCTCTTACTCACTCTTTCTCTGTGTGTCTCTGCTGTGCTGGGGGTTTTAGCAGACCTAGGACTTCCTGTGAGAGTGGGGGTGTGGTTTAACAAGAATTTTCACACTGACTTCTGCTATTATGGCCACTTTTTCCTTCTGGACTCTGATGTCTAAGTGCTCTGTTTGTTCTTTGGGTGACAGATGAAAATGTTTCAAGACTGAAAGTCAGTACTAAAAGCAGAAACAGAAACGTGTCTCGGGCCTTTTTTAAACTGCTTTTGGTTTCTGTCTTTCACAAATTTCACAATTTGATGGTTTCAGTTGCTAAACAGGCAAAACTTGAGGCCGCACTACAGCAAAAAAAAAAAATTAGAAATAAAGCAGTGGATGCAATATTGGTGGGTGAGTCAGACAATTCTTGTTAAGGTGGGCTGCATACATCTGCCAGGCGGTGGGAGTAGCCACACAGTTGGCTCAGACTTTAGGTTTAGCAGATGCAGGAGGAGGTGGGTGGGTGAGCGGGGTGGCTGTCAGTTCGAATGCCGACCTCAGAGCCTGGCAGTTACCGGTTTTCAGAGCTGCTGCAACTGCTGCCAACTGTCTTCACCACTTTGCATTGTGAGAGGAAGTACAGCAAAAGAGAGCTGGCACCTGTTTTCGTTTTTCTGTTACACAGAGGAAACCTCACTTTGAAGGCAGATCAAAAACAAAATGTAAACATCAGCACCAGATGAGACAAAAAGCACAGACTTGCTTTTATTCACAGAACATTTACACGCATTTACATACAGCTTTGACGTATACGATATAGCTTATTTAAAATTGTTGCATTTTTACTAAAGTTAAACAACACGCAAGGCAACTGTCAGCCCAGTCACCAGGATAAAATGTTCGCTTTAAAGGGGCACTACGTAGTTCTGGAGAAGGAATTCAAACTAAGAATTTTAATATTTAGATTTTTATATTTAATATTAATGAGGTAATAATACAAACTCTGAACTATTTATATTTTCCATAACTGAATACACAAGCTGTTCTCAGAGGAAAATAAGGTCCTCAGTTTGAAGCTAGAAAGATGGCAGGGTCCGCCAAATATAAACAAAGTAAAACAGTATGAAATTGTTTTGTCCTTTAAGGTCAGTTTGTTTATTCAGTTTATTCAGTCATGAAAACAAAGAGAGTTTGTTTATTTAGTTTGTTTAGGAATAAAAAAAAATCAGTCAGTCTCTTCTGATTAAAATGTCTTCCCCAAAACTACATAGTGCTCCTTTAATTAATGTTTCTGCAAACCACAGATATGCCCATACGTATGTGTCATGGACTATGTGCTATATTAACATTTGTACAAAAGGTGTCATTTCCTTCTCATCACATGTTTTACCTCACTTCCACATCGAGAGGTGGAGGGGACGGTGGTAGAGTTACAGATGACAAGGCTGGCAAGCAGGGTTGTCAGATTGGATTGATAAAGAGAATTTTGACAGAAAGTTGGGCCATCTCCGGCTGTCTTTGTGACAACAAAACTGGGTGTTTGTAATGAGACCTTTGGACATTTCCAGCCATGTTTGTGACCAGAACAGGTATTTTAAGACAAACCATGTCGTTTTCCTATCCCTTACCCTGATGGTTTTTGTACCTTAACCTAACCAGAGCACAAGCACAGCGCTGGAAATTGGACCTAAAAAAACGTAACGTTTGAACTTATCTGTGGTTTTGCAGAAAAAAACTTGCCAACAATTATTCTGGGTATTGGGTTGCAACTTTGATGATATTCACATTGATATGGTGTGCTGACACGGACATCATTTTAGCTGCAGATTAAAGAGTCATTTGTTCTGAGGTCATGTCCTCTGAGAGGTTCCTCACATTAAGGTCAAAGCGCTTCAGGTCAGTTTGTATTCAGGCAGCTGTGACATGTGAATTCCTCTCATTATTTAATGTGGATCTTATCAAGTCATACAAAATTCATCATGAAGACACATCTGTTTGTCATATTTAGCTGTGTCACTCCTTGAGAAAAAACAACAACATCTGGATAATGCTAATCCCTGTCTGAGCAACTGCTCTCCATGCTCGTCATCCTGTGCTGTGCAGGACGCTGGATCGGGGAGCTGATCGGGGAAGAAAGGAGCGAGGCAGTGAAGGAGGAGGTGCGCTTGTTGAGGTGCAGTCTGAAATCAGAAGTTAGAAAGTAATAAAGCAGAGGGTTGAGGCAGCAGCTTAAGCCTGCCAGGCACAGAGACACTGGGTGGAACTGACGAACAGCCAGCGTGGTGGCACAGTGGGACACAACGCCCTGCGACACCATCAGGTACAGCAGGAAGCTGAGGTGGTAGGGGGCAAAGCAGAACAAGAAGAGGGCAAAGCAGCTCAGCACCATCCGTAGAGCACGCCGCTTCTCACCGCTTGTTTGCGTTTCATGATCAGTCTGACCAATGGAGGTGACTGACTGGTGTCGGTTGCGTGTAGTTGAGTTCTGCCGATCCTGGGTCTGTCTTTGGTTGAGGGACTGGGTGATGCGGATGGAGCTATAACTAATGCAAGCCAAAGGAATCACGAAACCAAACAGCTCAGCAAGAGCCATCATGGTGACCGCCATAGAGACGGGCAGACGACGCATGGGCAGGTCCTTAAAACAGCCATTTTTGGGATGGGAGTCTGGCCTGGGTTTGTTAGGGCTTGCACTCACGGGTGGCACATAAAAGCCAGAGTAACCTAAGGGATGCTGGGTGGATGTGGCATCCAGAAGATAGGACATGTCTGTCTGTGTACCGATGCTGGAATTGGTGGTGTTGCTGCTGCTCCGCATCAGAATGAAAGGCGAGCAGCCCAGGCCGACCACCACCCACACTATGACACTGATCAACAGGTCATAGCGCCGCCTCCAACGGCGAGCAGCGAACGGGTCAAGCAGGAAGACACACCTCTGGACACTGATGCACACCTGGAAACAGAAAAAATAGAGACATGACAGTAGAGGAATGAGTCCTAAAAACTAGTTAGCATTTTAGCACTTCCAGTTCCCTTGACTAGAAATCAATGTTTTTTTCAGTGGGTCAGAAGCGTGAAATAAGGTCTGTGGTTAACACAAGCTTAAGCGATTTTTACGTTTTGTTCCATGACATGAAATATGGTAGTGTTTACTTTACTTCTTGCTGAATAAAATGTGTAAGTGTCATAAACGTGTGTTTTTGCCACAGAGCTTATATTCTGCAATAGTCCCAAATGGAAAAATCCCACTGGCTTTTTGTCGAGACAACCAGGGCGATGCTAACTTTCAGGTTAGCCTCCAAAAGTAAATCCTCTCTGAAGCCTCAATAATCAACCAGATGCACAGAAGTGCATTTGAACTAACAACTGGGGAAAAAGTGAGTCAGGCATGACTGGAATTACTTCCTGTTATTCCCAAAGTTGTCCATTGACATTTGACTCGAATTAAATACATGAGAAATTTCTAAACTGTCATTTCTATTGTCTTCACAATATTCCAGTTTACTGCCTGCTTACCAGGAACACTATAGCGGCGTACATGTTGAGATATTTGAGGTAGAAGCAGAACAAACAGACGCCTTTTCCGAATGGCCAAGAGTGTGTGCTGTAATAGTAAATCCTGAGTGGCAGAGAGAGGATGTGGGCCAGATCTGCTAATGCCAGATTTATCATGAAGATCACCGCCTTGGTCTTCTTACTGTGAAGAAACATGCGAAACCGTTAACCACATCCAGACTGTGTTTGATAAGTTACTTGTGTGTGTTTGTGTGTGTACCTGATATGACTGCAGAGAAACCAAAGAGCAGTGGTGTTGAGCAGCAGCCCGGGGATGAAGAGCAGCAGGTAGAAGTAGAAGTACATGGTATCCATGCGCTGATCCCAGCTGGTCATATTGTGGTTACATGAGGAGGAGATGGACTCCTCCAACCCTCCAGTTGTGTTCAGAGTCATTTCAGTTTACTCACACTGCCATAACACCTGAAAGAGAACAATGAGTTGAATGTAACACTTTAAACAATATGTGATAATAATTGTTTAATTTATTTATAACCATTTTATTGGTACTGTTTTTACTGCTGTAATAAGAGCTGTAACCAGAGATGGGCAGCAATTCGATTAAATGTATTCAAAATATGTAGTTTAAATACTTTTGAGTATTTGTGGGGCAGAAAAAATAAGGTGTAATATCTGACAAAATACTTGAAAAGCTTTGTATTTGTTTATTATTGTATTATTGGAATACATAAAAGGGTAACTCCTCCAATTTTAGTGTTTAGTGTTTTACAGGGCTTAGGGACTACTACTGAATATGTGAAAAAAAGTAGTATAAAGTCTTTTGTGGCTCCAGAGGAAGCTGCATGTAATCTAATAAATTGCCTCAAGTGATGTCACTCAGTGGCTAAGTTGCATTGTGGGTAATGTAGGCACCAGGTTATAAGAAGCAGTTAACTGGTCTACCACCGCACTCCTTTAACAGCTCATGTTTTTTTTAACATTAATAAATTCTTTATTAATACTTCCTGATAAACTACTGTTAAGAACAACTTGGTTGCCAGGTTGTGAAGATAATTCTTCCTTGTAGCTGGGGGTTGGAAAAATAAGGTCTATTAGTAGCTTTTCTGGGTCTTTTGATCATATACAGTCTCGAGGAGTAACAGACCGGATTATGTAATTAGGATAGAAAAAAGGTAACTGTATTCCAGTAAAGTTGCAGAAAAAAAAAATGTAATTAGAGTATACATTCAGTAAAAAAGGGGATTACTAACATGATTTTCCTCCACTCGAGTCTCACACATCACCTGGTCTTGAGTGAAATCAAATACACCAGTGTGTATTCTGTAAGAGATCTCACACACTCCTTATTTAAGATTAGATAAAAGTCATCTTATTGATATTTCTTTTCTCTCGTCTTTATTTGCATATGTTTGGCATAGTGGTAATCCAGAAGTAACGGAAAGTAAATATATCACAGTCTTCCTCAGCAGCTAATGTTTGCCCAGTTGTCATGAAATTGTACAACATTCTGATTTAAAATTACGTATTGCTGTTTTAAATTTCAGTCTCTCATCTATCTTTGGCTGGTGTTCTTCCTCCTTTAATACTTGTTTTAGCTTCGTCATTACTTCCAGTGGGCCACGTTTTATTTTTATCAGCATGTACAACCACAGTTCCTCATTTTGTAGTAAGCCAGCAGGTCGACAGAAAGATACGGTGAGATACAAAATGCATATAAAGATTGCAGACATGATGTAACGTAACTAATTTTGTGCTCTCTTACATGTAACTATAAAATAGTCGATAGTTATTAACGTGCTTAATAAGCACTCATAAAGTTATAACAAGTACAACTCTGCCTTTAATAAAAAGGATTTTCACCAATCTGCTCATGGAAATATTTATTATTTATTTATATTTATATTTTATTAAAGTGGTTGAATGATAAAGGTATTTTAGCCTTTTTCCAGAATACTGGTGCAGGAAAAACAGCAACCAGTGAGATGTTCACAACCTGGCAACCTACAAATTGTTCTCATTAATTATTAATAAAGCCTGTGATTGTAACTTTCTGCATAATTAGAAAGTGGTGCTAAAATATTAGACAGAAATACTGTTAAATATTAAATCCTGTAATTCATAAACGCAACAGGAAATGTGCAGCAACCTGCCACAAAAACATCTTACCTCATTCTTGTATCTATCATCTAGATTATCATATGAAACTGCAGTGTATTTGCAATGTATTTGCTGGATGCTGAACTCAAAAGCCTACAAAACCTTTAACAAATCAAAGATGACTTTGTGTAGTCAAAGATTGCAGGAGGGAAAGTGTTAAAGAGAGACAGACAGGAAAACTGCTTGTCACTGAAGCATCGCCCTTCCTTTTGCCATTAAGATAACACCACGCCCTTCCTCCGCCAGCCCCAGTTGAGAGAAACGAGAACCAGCAACTGCCTTTTTTTGCTGCTTTATTGTAAATTTGACTTCCTCCTATTGGCTGTTGGGGGTACAGTCAGCCAACGGACCCCCTCATGTTACCTGTACAGTTATGCACAACAGTATGTCCTAAAACTTGAGTTTGAGGAAGTCACACTGAAAGTCAACTTTCATGTGAACTTGTGAGGTGAACGTGGCGCTTTGCATAGTCTCAACATTGTGTAAAAAACACGTCGCTTCTAAAACACATTTGAACAATTTCTCTGTGACAAACTGTCTTATGTTTCAGTTCGACAAACAATTCTCTGATGACATTTCACAACTTTATCATGCATGACAAAAGACAAAACTTCCAAACCCCTTTACCCACTTTAATAATGCCTCTGACTTGTAACACATGCTGATAAGTTTTGATGCGACAGTGAAAGAGGATTTAACAACAAAGCCGCTATCATCAGCAGAACATGAAGCATGACTTTGACCACAAATGTTCAGACAAAACACAGAAGTGTGACTGTCTCACAGACATTATTTCTCTTCATGAAAGTCGTATCATTACCTTGTCTTTCCCTCTATAGGATCAGCGTGGCGGGGGAGAGGTCAGAGCCAGGAGTGACCACCAGTGGCCACATGCTCCATCAGCTTCACACTCCTCTGTAAACAGCAACACACTCTCCTTCTGGAGCTCAACGAGGTCAACAGCAAACAGCAAACCCTCCTGTCGCACTCGAAGCTGCAGACAGAAAATCTCGAAGCAGTCAGCATCTACCCGCCAAAGAAGTGGTTTCTGTTTGTGTTGTTGCCTGAGGTGATGATTTCTGGCGTGGGCTGTTCTCAGACTGACTCTCACTGTCTAATGGTGATGAGGGGAAGGGGAAGCTCTGCCCTCACGCATGTGAGTGTTTTTCTACCATCTGCTGCGTCACTGAGCCTAGCGACGCATGCAGTGTTGGCCAAAAGTGTGTTTGTGGTAAGGAAACCAAAATGAGAACACTAACAGGTGAAGATATTCATCTAAGAGAAGACAGACAAACAGACAAGCAGCAGAGTGTCCTTACCTTTGAAATGTTGTGATCTGGTCAGTGAACGCAGCAGAGTGTCAGTTTCATGCAGTGTTGTGTTTTATGGACACATGTACACTAACATATTGTACTATGTGGGCAAGTACATGTCTCAATATTGCATCCTGCAATATTTGCAGTTGTGATGAAAAAAAAGTGCTCATCCGCTTCCCCTATCAGATGCTACACTTCCTTTTTTTTTAAAAGCTGTGACATATCAAATCATTGATTTCATAAGGTAGATTGTGTGCAAACATGTCACGTGCACTCTTGCCTTTTCGATCCTTCGGTCCTGTCCAGTCCCCTGTGGCCTGGTGGTATTTTTTCTGTGGTAACTGATCTTGAAAAGTGGCTATTTGCATTTTCAACATGGTAATGCTTTCAGTTCTGGGGAAATAAAAGTTTTCACGTGCCTTGACAATGCAAAGCAACAGTTTGGCAACATGGCTGCATTTTTATCCATCCTGTTGGTTTCACACCCCTGCGTGCAAATGATGTCATAAGCCTGAGGGAATGACTTCTGACATTAGTTCTCAGACTGTGCCACGTTTGTGTGGCCTTCCTGTACTGCTGCAGTGCGGTTTCACCTCAACGTACACAGCCGGGACACCCTAATGATCAACAAGAAACACAATAGTTATTGGTCCGTGGTGTCTTTTCTGGTGTTTTCATTAAAATGTTTGTTCCAACTGATGGCCACTAGAGGTCAGAGCAGCCCAATACTCTCAGTTTACAGTATGCCAGTAAACTGTTTTTCTTCTACAGTTAAAAGGGCAGATTGCTCCTTTAAAGGAGACATTTGAAGGGCCGAGTGTCTCCTGTTGCAATGTTTCCGACACATTCTTGACATGATCCAGTCAAGGGGGGACGGCTGCTTCTTGCATATTTTCACTCCCACTCTTCTTATTTCCTGCTCGACAGCACTTCTCTCCACTCCAGTATATTAGTATTACCCTTGACCCCAAATCCCCAGTTGAGTCCATCTACTGTTGTCTCTCTGTCGCTGCTGCTGGATGCACATGGTCACATCAGTCACACTAACAGAGAGGGCAACTAGGATTACTAGAGTTTTTTTTTTGTCTCTCACCCACTCTGTTCATTCAGCTGCTGCAGGTATAGAGGCCTGTTACATTCCCAAGTACGGCCATTAATCTCTAAATGTGCATGGCTCTATGACAGAAAGGATAAACAACTTGTATAATGTCCCCTCTCCAGCAGGAGCATGTATGCATATAGAAACATATATATGAGACATAACACTGCTGGTCCTTACAACCGCTAAGTGCTGTCACTGTTAAAGCAAGCATGTCTAAAGTGGTCACAATAGCTCTCTGAGCTTTTTTCTGATCTCTCTGTACTGTGCTGTTTTGTTTATAGTCAGTACATTGTTACATTCAATAAGGTGTTAAAGGATAGGTTCACCCAAAAATTAAGGTTTTGTAGTCCACAAAACATTTCTGGAGCTTCACAGCAAAACGGTGTCGCAGCCTTCTCCTAACAAACTGAAGTGGATGGGGACTTGTTTCAAAAGGTAAAAAACAATTCCAAAAAACAAACATTTAAATGGCTCCATGCAGCTCATCAGGTATAATCCATGTCGCCCGAAGCCCCGAGATCAACAAGCTGATTTGAAAAAACTTTATTTACACCCCTGTGTGCCCACTTCAGACAGGGTACATGCTAACGCTCTTAGCTTAGTAGCTACACTAAAGATTTGGGCTTAAAAAGGGTGCAAATAACGTCTTTTAAAATCAGTTTGGGATCTTGAGGCTTAAAGAGACGTGGATTATACGAGACGAGCTTTGTGGAGCCATTTCATGTCTTTTAAAAAAAAAAAGTTAAGTTTTTTTATGTTTTTAAAACAAGTCCCCATCTTCTTCAGTTGTTTAGGAGAATGCTGCAATGCTGTTTTGCTGTGAAGCTCCAGAAATGTTTTGTGGACTACAAAACTTTACCTAATAGAGGGAGATTAAATAAATGGGTTTGGTGTAACTCAACTAATATGCTACCAAATCTTCCTCTATTTTGGACTCTAGCTCACCATTCCCTTAAAGCTCCAGTGTGAAGGATTTAGTGGCATGTAGGGGTCCGATTGCAGCTTGCCACCAAATAAAAACCCCTCGTCTCACGCTGCTCCTATATTGGCCACTAAAACACATAAGGCCCTCTCTATAGCCAGTGTTTGCTTTGTCCAAAAACTGGGTTATTGTAGAAACATTGGGGTGGAACATGGTGGTCCGGCTCCCTCTGTAGATGTTAAAGGCTAATTCTAAGGGAACAATAACGATTCTTAGCTTCAGGTGATTATACACTAATGAAAACATAATTATGAATATTAGATTCCATTTCTGCCTCTAAATCTGACACACTGGACCTTTATAGCACAGTCGATACGGTTTGTCATCAGTCATTGATGCAAATTTGCGTTAAGCAAAGTTGAACTCAAAATGATGGCATGACCAGGCCTTAAGTCCCACTGCAGAGTTTATGTACTGATATCACACTTAGGTCCATTTGCATAAAAGTATTCGCCAAATGTACCACACATGTATACATGCAAATTCAGCAAACTCCTGGATCTGCTGACACTGCTGTTGTGTGCTCTGTGCAGTGTAGCACGATGATTTCGAGTATTTAGTCAACAGTGTGCCCTAGTACTTTGGAGTGTGTGCACATTGCTGTGTGTAAGAGACTTTGAGCAGATCTGTAGTCTAAGGCCAGATTAAGACAGAGAGACCTCATTCAGAAGCAAACAATGGACCATTGCACCAGCCATAATAAGCATTTGGCCTGTGACACAGCACACAGGCCAAGGTCCTCGAATGGATCAGCGCTGCCCTCTGCTCCGAGAACAATATCTTCACTGGCTGCCAGATGAAAATGAGGCGAGTAGAGTAGAAAAACTCCCCCGTGAGTTCAAACCTACAGTCATGCTGACAAAGGCCACTTCAGAGTACGTTTGAGGGAACCAACAGGCACCAGGCGGGGAACAGAAATAATAAATGCAGCCACGAAAGCGATTCAAAACAGACATTTAATGGCCTCAAACTTCAACATGAGACACATTTAACTCAGCAGGTCAGCGCGCTGCTGTGTTATAATAACAATGGGTCTCACCACACTTAAGAGTGTCATAACATTAATGTCTACAATGATATAATGTACTGTGAAAGCTTGAACTTTAGAACAATACAACTTAAGGGCTCAGTGTGTTACAAAAGTACTAAACAGCATATTTCAACAATGTGGACGGAAATCTCTCCATCTCCTCCACAATCCAGTGCATTTGTGAGTGTTTGCGTGTGTTAAGCCTGAGTGACGATGTGTTGGAGTCTCTTTTAGAGGCTCTGCGTGTCTCTGGACATTAGTCCCCGTGTGGCTGGGTCTCTGGTCCCTGTAGTGTCTCATAACAAACACACACAGATACATTCCTCTGCTCTCCAGTGGTGGATTAATCCGTAAAGCCCAGGCCATACCTCAGGACTTACCTCAGGACTTAACTAATCTGCTGAGTTATGTGTTTGCCACTTCCAGGAACAAACAGCTGATTGCTATATTTTTCAAATCGAACCCACTGTGTCCTTCTTCACCTTCCTTCTTCCCTGCTGAGTCAGAACTGACTCTCAGACATCTTTGAGTCTTTCCCATTGCTGGCCACAGTGTGTGTGTCTCTGGGGAGTGTGTTCGCTGTGTCCTGGGTCTCAGTGTCGCTGCGGGGGATGCTCTCGGGCCGGGAGCCGGACCCTTTTCCTCCCATGGTCAAACTTTTTTGGAAGCTCTCTGAGGTGAAGTAGTACACCACAGGGTCCAGGCAGCAGTTGAGGCTGGCCAGGCACAGAGTGATGGGGTAAAGAGTTCGGGCGAAACGCTCCACGGCGCAGTTAGCCAGGGCCTGGGTCCGCACCAGGGCGTACAGGAAGAGGATAGAGTTATAGGGGACGAAGCAGATGATGAAGATGCCAAGATGGACCAGAATCATCCGTAGGACACGTCTCTTACTGTCACAGCCATGACCGACAGTCACCGGGCGCCGCAGCGTCCGCAGTACAAGAGAGGAACATACCAAGTTGGCCAGGAGGGGGAGAAGGAAGCCCACAATCTGTGAAATACAGCAGTTAAAATTTAGTTACCAACTATTTTGATAATCAAGTATCATTTTGGTCATTTGTTAAGCAAAAAGGTCAAACATTCGCTGGTTTTAGCTTCTTAAATGAGAGGATTTGCAGCTTTCCTTTGAGATTTATGGTGATAAATGAGGAATATTTAGTTTTTTTGACTGCTGGTCGGACAAAGAGAAGTAATTTGAAGACGTCACTTTGGGCTCTGGCAAATTGTGATGAGCATATTTCACAATTATGACATTTTACAGACTAAACTATTAATCAATTAATCATGAAAATAATTTTTTTGTAGAATATTATGATGTCACAGTGCATTTAACCTCTGACCTTTGATATCAAACGTCATAACTTCCTCATTTATATCCTATTAGACATTTGTATGCCAAATTTTATTGTAATCATGGTACGAATTCTGAGTCATGGCCAAAAATGTTTTTTGTGAGGTCACAATGACCTTTGACCTTAGTTGATCCTTGAGTCATACTGCACATTTCTACTAAATTCAAGGAAATTCCCTCCAAGTGAGATATTGCGTTCACATGAATGAGATGTATGGATGTACATACAGGAAACCCCAAAACATAATTCCTCCATCCACGACTATCGCCAGTGCAGAGGCATAAAAAACTGTATAAATGGTGTACTGTATATGTTTACATTAAATATCACTCACCTCGATGAAGATGGTGATTTTGGACAGGTACGTCCTCCAGGTGCTCTTGGAGAAGCCCTCGAAACACGTGGTGGCTCTGTTTGTGCTGTTGATGGTGGAGAAGAAGGTCACTGATATCCCGCCGCCTACGATGGTCAGCCACACGGCGGCACACACCAGTGCCGCGTTCCTGCGCGTGCGGATGGAGCGGGAGCGGAAAGGGTAGACTATCGCCAGGAAGCGGTCCACGCTGATGCAGGTGAGGAAGAGCATGCTGCCATAGATGTTGGTGATGAAGGCTGTTCCCGATACCTTACACAGTCCGTCTCCAAATGGCCAGTGGCGGTTCACATTGTAGAAGACCTTGAACGGCAGTGTGAAAACAAATACTAAATCGGATAACGCTAAATTGGTCATGAACATTGTGGTCTCATTGCGCATCTTCATCCGGAAGCAGAAAACAAAGAGGGCAGCACAGTTGGTGATCAGGCCCAGGACAAAGACCACACTGTAAACCACCGAGTACAGGTTGTACTTGAAGGAGTCGTCGATGCCGCAGTCCTCCATTCCAGTCTCGTTGAGCACCAGGCTGGCCATGGTGGAAGCTTAAAAAGGGAGGTGGGCTCCAGAGAAAACGGGTACACCAAAGGAAAGGGGGGAGTGGCGGCGGATGTCTGGGGATCGTTGGTGTCAGCAGGGGATCCACCAGTCGAGTCCCCTCCAAGTCATCGTGGACATTCAGACACAAACGGAGGCAGAGACAGTCAGGATGCACGCCTGCAGGGCTGGTCAGTCATCCTGTGGAGAAAAGGAAAAGCACACGGTCACTTCCTCACTATAAAAGTTACAGAGCAACAAGCAAACAATTCCAGCTCCCCATGAGATGAAGCATATGGTCGACCTGTACGCATTTAGTATGTTTAGTGTATTGAAGTGTATAGAATCTGAATCTTTAATGTCCAGCGTGAAAAGTAAATTCGATTTCATCCATTTAACATTAAGCTCTTGATTTGGACCAACATCAATTACACCCAGGTGACAAAGGCATACAATCTAAAACATTCACAGAGAAGTAAAAATATGAGAAATGTTTAAAAGTCCACTGTGTAGCTGTATTTTGATCCATTTTCAGTGCTATCACTGTAACATTCAGGTTCATTTGCATGTAGTTCATGTGTTATCTGTCAGTGTAAATAAAGTCTCATCTGTCCGCAGGGTTTTAGTTCACATGGCAGTGTTTCATCAGGCTGTCATCAGGACTGTGAGACGTAAATCGCTGCCAGAAACTTGTACTTTGTAGATCAGGAGGCAAAACACACTTCAGCTACATTCATTCACAGCCAGCGTTAAGTCCAAGGCTGAGCTCCAACTGGAGGAAGTACATAAGTCGGCATGTTGACGTGGTACAAAAGCAGTGCAGAGCTGCTCCCACCATCACAGCACAGGGTTGTTGAGAAACACAATAGTTTTGTTGTCAATCACGAACAATCCCAATGATTTGACATTGTGAAACTTGAAGCAATATTGTGTATATTTGAGTGTGTGACATCAGAACAGGAACTTCGATTGTTGGGGATGTGTTGGGTTTTGGCCAAAAAGTTAATGGTAAAGTTGGATTAAAATGTTGTCATTGCTGAGCTTTTGTGGCAAGAAGTGTGCAGGAATAACTGTTTTCAGTGATGGAATGTAACTAAGTACATTAATTTAAAGGTGCACTTTGTAGTTTTGGTGAAGATATTTTAATCAGCAGAGAAAGATCTTCATCCACTGTTTTTTTTATGCCTAAACAAACTAAATGAACAAACTCTCTTTGTTTTCATGACCGAATAAACTGAATAAACAAACTGACCTTAAAGGACAACACACTTTCATACTGTTACTTTGTTTATATGTGGCGGACCCTGCCACCTTTCTAGCTTCATACAGTGATCATCAGAGTTTGTATTATTACTTCATTAATATTTTTAATATTCTGAGTTTGAATTTCTTCTACAAAAATACGTAGTGCCCCTTTAAGTGCTGCACAATTTACAATTTACTTGAATATTTCCATTTTCTGCTTCTTTATACTTCCACTCTGCTACATTTTGGAGGTAAATGTTGTGCTTTTTACTCCACTACTTTTATTTGATAACTTGAGTTACTAGTTATTTTGCAGACTGCATGCTGCATCAGAGCCAAACTTACATGACAAACATGTAAATACAGGTATAATTTACTTGTACTTTTGATACTTAAAGTAGCTGATATTAAATGACTTAAGTATCAAAAGAAATTTTCTGGCAATAAATTTACTTAAGACTTTTACTCAAGTACTATTTGTCTAGGTGAGTTACATTTCTACCAAAGTAAAATTTTAACACAATATCTTTACTCAAGTATGACGGTTGGGTTCTTTTACAACACTGCACATCAATTATGCTGTTTTCGATAGCCTTGCATAAAATGACTCTTCTTCAAACAGTAATGTAAATATTATGTTGTATAATGACCAGTTATTCATGATTTAAGTAATCACATCTGTACTTTCATAATGTGTTGACTTGCTGCTTACAAAAACATGTTTGGATTTAGTTAAACTAACTAACTTCAACTAAGTAGAATGAGAGACTACACATGTTCTTGTGACACTATATATCCACTATATAGCAGACTTGTATTCCTGTAGGGCAGCAGACAACATATATTACATAAGCCCTATGAGTAGCATCTGTATGATTTATTTGGTTGTTTGGCCAAAAAGAAATATTCAAATTGGCGTCAAGCAGCACAACAAACTTCTGTTTCAGTGTTTGAGCCTCACATCATCTCCTTGCACCTTCTGTCAAAAAACAAGCAGGTAAACATAAACAACTACACCGCTATGTCAATTTCCACAAACACTGACACACTGTAATTCACAGTAAACTCTCTCAGTCCCTGCCAGATAAATACTGCACAAACTCTGAACCACAAAGGCACGAGCCAAACAAATAGACAGTACTGGACTGAATGTCATCTAAATGACTCTCAGTCAAAACAGAAGCTGAGGTATTTTTCCGTTCTAACTGAAAGCAACACTCCGCAACTGTTAAAGTAAAGACAGTTGATTGTTCAGTCCCAGATCGTCAGATACCAAGGCTTTGGGTTAATGGTTGGGGTCGGACGCCATGATCTGATTTGGTATTTGAATTTGCTTGGCATTTGGCGATCTAGGCATGAGACTGGCGTACCCCGCCACTCACCCAATGTTAGCTTGGATCGACTACAGCCGCGGTGACCATGCAAAGACGGATAGATGGAAAGAGACTCAACAATCAGCCATCCTTCTGCATAGTGTTGCTTTAACTACCAATTCATTTCATAATTTCGGTCAACTGTAGTCATGAGGAGAGCTACACTTACGTGGCTTTGGAGGCAGCTCTTTAAAAAATAAACTTCAGTTATGCTATCAGGGTTATCTCGCCTTGGGATTGGAGAATACAAAAGAAATCCTACGTTAAAACTGAGGTGGAGAGATGGCTGTTTATTAGGCAGGAAGTGAAACACTCTGTCCAGTCGCATTTTGTAAGATCCACAGTTTTCAGAGTTTATACTGTATATTGTGGACTAAAAGCTCAGGACATCTTGGCCTCTGCTATATTGATTCTGACCATTCTTTTATCTTTCTTTTATAAAACCTCCATCCTAGGTCCTCCAACTTTATGTGAGAGCAGCTCTGAATTGCTAAAGCACCCAATGTAACAAGCTAAACTGGCCTTATCTTGTGTTATGCAACAGAGCTGAAGCAGCAGTGAGGTGGTCGGCCTTTGGCATCGCCTGTAAAAATCCTGAGTGTCTCCGGATAAGATTCTCTCTGAATATCTATTCATCACACACACACACACACACACACACAAAGGCGATGCTGTGAGTGTATGCAGTCCATCAGGCCTGTCCTGTGCCAGCTGCAGTGTGACATCTTTACTGTGTTTTCACACGCCTCCCAGAAAGTCTCCAGCAGCCCTCACAATGCCCTCACTGTACCCATCTGCACCAAACACACACTTATATATGCACTAGTCTGCACACGTGCATACACAAGCAGGCAATACTCACATGTGCCAGTCCTCACACACACACGCTCTGGTTCTGTGTACTGTGGCTCTGTCCCAGGACCTCTGACAGAGCCGGCTTCATATTCAGCTGATGTTGTTTCTGCAGGGAGTCCAGTCTATAGAACATTGCACTTGGCTGCCAACAGTTTATGTTTAAAAGAAACTCAGACATGTAGCAGAGACACATTTAAAGATGTTGTGGACTTCTAGGAAGCCTGAGTGTTTGTGTTTGTGTGTGTGTATGGATTTCATGTACAGGTCGTGGACAGCTGCAGTTAAAGGGGTTCCCCCCGCAGTCAGCCGTGGCAGTGACAGAAACAGGCCTCTGGGACCCGCTGATCCGAACGGATCGAGTTCAGGCTCAGCTCACATCCAGCTGTTCCTTTCTCTCAAATGTAAGGAGAAGGAAGAAGGCACAGAGAGCTTATGGCAGACAGCAAGACATCTTCACTGACTTCACAGGAGAGCTTGTGGAGTCGGTCTACAGAGTTTGTTTTTAATTGGAAAGTATGTATTTTAACTTACATCACACTCCACCAACATCACGAGTCCTCCACATACTACTTTATAAGGTTTTGATGTTTGGTTATAATAATATCAAACTGTTAAAACCATCAATTAATCGTTTCTGTCATTTTAGTTTATAGGTTTTCTTAGCATTATATGGTAGTTATTTGAATATGTTTGGGTTTTGGACTTTTAGTCAAACGAAATAAGCAGTTTAAACTAGTCACCTTGGAAAAATGTGATGTGACAGACATTTAACACAATTAATCAATAAAAAGAGTGAATATCACACAGCCTCCATTTTTAAAAACACGAGATTTTTGATGAAGCTGTGGAGAAACAACCTGCTCAAACACGTTACTTAAAGAATGAAAATTTGGTCATGATCTTCTCACCCTCAAGTTGATGGAAAGTCAGGTGAAGTTTCATAGTCCATAAAAAATGTTTCTGGAGCTTCACAGCGAAAACAGCGTTGCAAGCATTGTCCTAAACAACTGAAGCCGATGGGGACTTGTAATGAAACGTAAAGAAACAAATTTAAAAAACTTAAAAATTGCTCCATACAGCTTGTCCAGCATAATCCAAGTCTCAGGAAGCCCAAACTGATGTGAAAAGACATTAGTTAGACCCTCAATGCGCAGTCGAGCTCGTGCACCCACTTCAGACGGGATGCATGCTAACGTTTTTAGCTTTTTAGCAGCTACAGTGAGGATTTGGGCTGAAAAGGGTGTAAATAACATATTTTCAAATCAGTTTGGGGTCTTGGGGCATCTGGAGATCTGGATCACACTGGACAAGCTATGTGGAGCCATTTTATGATTTATTTCAGTTGTTTTTTTTACTTGTTAAAACACGTCCTCATCTACTTCCGTTGTCAGTCTACTTCAGGAGAGTGCTGCAACACTGTTTCGCTGTGAAGCTTCAGAAATGTTTTGTGAACTACAAAATTTCCCCTGACTTTTCTATCGGCACGAGGGTGAGTAGATAATGAATGAATTTTAATTTTTGAGTGAACTTGTCCTTTAAGCCTTATGACGTTTCTGTCAGATTGCAGATAAAATAAACAAATTCAAAACTGTGTTACTTTGGCTCTGATGCAACATCCTCTCACACAACATCCTGCCTACAGCTCTGATTGGTCACCCGTTATAATTAATGATCTATAAACACTGAACAATGTGAATCTGCAGAGTAACGAGGAACTAAATGTATCAAATAAATGTGGTGGAGAGAGTATAAAGCAGCAGAAAATGGAAATACTCAAGTAAAGTACCTCAAAATTGTACTTAGGAACAGTACTTGAGTAAACTATACGTGGAAATTTTGACATAAAGATATCTGTCCTGAAAAAGCCATATCGGTCGACCCTAACTTTAACTATAAATTATATCCCTTGTGATGATATTCCTGTCAAAAAAGACCTGTTTCTGCAGGGACTGTGTACAGGAGGCTACATTAATTGTGCAGTAAAATGCATCAGCCTGTACAGAAAGGTGTTATTTGTACCTTAGAGGTGCAGCATGTCGTTTTGGAAAAGAAAGGTAAGATTTACAACATTAATAAGTTAACAATACAAACTCAGAGATATGTATGTGGTGTATAGTATCGCCATCACTGAATAAACAAGCTGTCATAGAGGGGTACTGCAATATAAACAAAGTCTGAAGTTATGTTGTCCTGTGATCACAGTTCATTCATTTACTTTCTCCAGTCATGAAAATCAATGAATGAAGATTTTTCTCTTCTGATCAAAATGTCTTCCCTAAAAACTACATACTGCTCCTTTAAACCACAACACTTGTGAATCTCTGCACAGCTTTAACGAGCATGAAAGTACAAAAAAAAAACAGTCCCTTCTTTCTCTCATGTGGAAAGCAGCCACTGGAAGTTTTCCCCCAGCTGAAGACAAAACATGTTTTTGTGACTCCGCACAGAAATGTTATTGTGTGCGGACAGAGCAGAGGACAACTTACTGGCAGCTGAATGGATGGTGACAGCTCACCTCCCGGTCACTGATGTTTGTCAGTGTGGCAGCGGCGCAGCTGTCAAAAGAAAAACTCCATACTCTTCCTCTCAGATGTTGTTGTGGTGCTGCTCAGTCACAGTCTCAAACTCTCTCGGGTCAGACTGCACCTGAATATCACCAACAAGTCACGAGGACGCCTCTGCGCTCGTTAAAGGCGACAAAATCCCGCCGGTGCGAGTTCTTCCGTCGGTCCTGACGACCCGCTCCGTCTGTCCGCTGGAAGTGAGACCGCATCACGTCCACCGCAACTCTCACCCGGGGGCGTGCATGGGCGCGCGTGCACGTGGAGAGCTGCTTGCACGGCCACAGGAAACCAGACAATAGCACCTCGACTGGGCGGCAGGGAGGAGGAGGAGGAGGAGGAGGAGGAGGGAATGGTGGAGAGGGTGGGAGAGAGAGAGGGGACAGAGGCTGGTGTCATCAGCTGGAGCTCACTTATTTAGGCCTACTGTCACATTATATTCATTATAGACCTCATTGACATTAACATCGACACCAATAGGCTGTTTTCTTCACACTCTGTTGATAAACTTAGTTGATTTTTAAAAAAATGTTTTAAAGTAAATATTATTACATATTGCAGCTTTAAGTACAAATACAAAACATAAAATTGTGCTTTGACATGAATGCATCTATAACAGTGGTTATAACACAATAATGTGATCTATAGGACTCTCAATGGTTTTGCATTATGGCTACTTTTACAAGAATTTCAAAGTATATTTGGTTCAGAAGAGGTACTTGTACTTTTACTGAAGTAAATATTATATTCTGGAACAGAGCATTACATTGTGATATTACTACTTTTATTTATTCATTTATTTATTCACTTGATCATATCCAGGGGGAAATAAAATGTGAAATGATAAACTAAAACATGTTTATATTATTTTATTTTACCGTTTGCAATAAGACTCCCACCTTCAAATAACTTAAATTGGTGAATCAACTTCAATAAATTAAATTGCATAGTCTATCAGCTCTAATTTGTTGCCTCAGTCTATATGTTTAAAGCAATTTGTAATGTGATGTATAAATACTTAATACGTTTATTATACAGCTATTATACAGTTTTTTTTACAGTGGCTAATAAAAACAGAAGGTCAACAAAATATTGTATATATGATGAATGAAGTTCACAATTTTCATTTGCAGTGTAAACATATAGCGTTATATCCGCCCTGAAGGGTTCATAAACTCTATTTGACAAGTTGAAATTGTGTGAATTGAGATTTAAGTGCTTGTGTACATCATAGAATAACTGAACTTCCCATGATGATAGACTGTAGACCAAACAAGACCATAATCTTTTCACTGCACTGCAATTAAAGAAGCCGATGGTGTAATTAGAGTTCGACATGGGGATGACATCTTCAGAGTCTCACACCCGTTAAATACGCTGTGGTGTGTGATGCGTCAGCGTCTAACATCATAGAGCTATTTTGGCTGATCAAAGTCCTGCCACACTATTGTTACAATACAATCTTCATCTCTGAGGCCTCCAAAAGAGATATTTTTAGCCAGGTGACAGGGCGGTGTTGGACAGATTCCCATTGTGTTCAGGCTGGCATGGGGCTCTGTGTGTTGTGTGCGTGCCTGCATGTGTGTGTGTGTGGGTGGGTGTGAGCAACAGAGATAGAGAGAGAGAGGCACTTGACAGAGGGGAAGTGGTCTTTGGGGGTTGCGTCTGGCAGGCTGACCACTCCACAATAGCAGCATGGAGGACAGGACATCCTGCTTACTGCAAAGGCTGAACTCAGACACACAGACACACACACACACACACATTAGACACCACCAGATGTCTCTAACCTCTTGATTGTTGTTGTTGAAGTACATGTGTATGAGTCACACATTGTGACAGAAACATGTTTCCTTAATTACGTTTCATAACATGATTCCTATATTGTCCTTTAGTCATCTTATATATAGTAAGATTCATTAGTTAGCAAGCAAGAGTTTCCCAGTGCAGCAGCAGTGACACACTGGACCATTATGGGGAAATTTTAGTAGGGGTAAAAGGTAATAACAGATTTGATTGACTGGATTATGATGCAGTTTTGCAAATATAAACCATCCTTCCATGTGATCCTCCAAGTTTTCACAAAAATCTTGCGTGTAACAAAAACAGTGTAAAGTCTTGAGTTTTTGATTTTCAGGTGTCTCCTGCCAACAACAAATTCCTGTATGATCAAAAGTGAGACAAGACTTGTCTGCAGCCATGGTTATGGCTCCATGATACTGTACATGATGCATCTACTTGATATTGCCAAGTTGATGTTCTCTTATTACAAGAACGTGATGAAGTACACGTTTTAAGCAAGCTGTTGTGGTTTAATTGGTTGAACAGAGGACTCTCACCCAGGAGCCGGAGGTTTGCATCCTGATTGAAACTTATTGTTATACGGTCACTTACTATTTTTGTATGAAGTTCACTTACTATTTTCCACTTCTTTTCCATTTTCTATCACTGTCACGGTTAGGTTTAGGCAACACAAAGACTTGGTTAGCTTTAGGAAAACATGCTTTCGGATAAAATAGACCCTTTAAAACACATGTTACAAAGGATAACTTCTCCCATGTTCATATTTTTCCAGTTTTTTTTCCCCTGAGTCGCAAAGCAAAAAGAGACAAAAAAATTTACAAAAACGAGATCGATCAGTTGCAGTGATAGTCCTGGAACAACATACGCCTGATCGTGATGTTCCAGAAACAACAATATTGGATTGTGCACTTATACACAGGGGTGTTTTAAGCTAAAGTGACAGAGTTATCTATCAGTTACCCCTCTGCTAACTTACACATAACCAAGTCCAACAAGGTAATTGTACAGTAATGGTGTACTACTGTTTGCCCCTGATGTACTGACAGCTGAGGCAGCCAACTGGAGCCAAGAAACAAACTAATTAAAGCGAAAGCAGAGGAGCAGAAGCTGTGTTGAAATGTCATGATTGGATGAACCAGAGGACATGTAAGGTTTGATTGGGTTGCAGAAACTTCCCCCAGTCCTTACACACAAACACACACTCCTCCCTTCCTCTCCTTTCTCTGTGTTTGGTAACGGTAACTAAGCTGTGCTGCCCCGGCGAAAGCTTTGTGAGTCACACCAACCAGAACAAAGACCCCATTACTGCACCCCCTCCACCCTCTCTCCCTCCCTCCATCTCCTCTCTTCTTCGACCCCTCTGTCCTGCTCTCCTTTAATGCGATGATGAGTGTATTTCCTTTGCCTTCCTCCCCTTGCCTCCGTCCATCCTCTCATTCATTGGCTCCAGGAGGGTTTAGGGGCAGCCCCGTCGTGCCATACATGCCTCTGCCCTGACAACAGGGCCGGACAAAGGCAGCAAGGCAGTACAACACAGGAGACTTGAGCTTTATAGGCTTTATGGACTGATATTAACATGACTGCAGTGGGGTGTCCTACGTGTGCGTGTGTACATGTCTATAAGTGACCTTAGCCCCTGTTAGCCAGCGCTCAGCTCTGACCTGATTAGAGAGCAGCTCATCCACAGCAGAGCGGAGCCCGGATCAATGCTGCTGGCTGTGACCGAGGCCGCAGAGGGAGACTGGAGACACTCAGCAGCTCAGGAGATCGAGCAGCGCTGTTTACCCCACAGCACTGATAGGTGCAGCATGAGCAGCCATGGGTGAGCAGTGAGAGACGAGGCAGACAGGCTGACCAGACTGACCCCGGCCTGTGCAGACAGAGCCTGCTGTTTGTCTCTGCAATATAATGGGCTGATGTACCTGATGTGCCTCAGGATAAACACAGTAAAAAGTCAACTGTCAAAGATTTGATCAGTTCATTTCCAAACATGGTCTTCATAGCAAGTTTATTTTTATAGCACTTACAACCAGGCAATTCAAAGTACTGCACAGACAGAAAAGACAATATGAAAAGTCACATTTAAACACACAGTATGTAATTTCTGCCACTAGAGGCCTCTCAATCAAAACATGACAAAAGATGTAAGTAGTGTGGGTTCATGGGAGTTGTTTTCATTGTTAAACAACCACCATTGCTGATGAAAATCTATCTACGTGACCACACCTTGAGCAAAAATGACAGATTTCTCTGTTTATCTTTTGGAATAATGTCAGCACACAACTCAACAATATTCAGCATGTAACAAAGGTCTCGTCATCATTGTTTGTACATTTTAATGCAGAAATGTTACAGAGTTAATCTTCAAATAAGATTTCAAGGGTAAAATAACCAGTCAAGTTGCTGTTCCTGAGCTACGATGTTGAATAATGAACAGAGCTTCTTTTTGCATAATATCATGATGTCACAGTAACCTTTTGGATATTAAATGTCAACTTCATCATTTATCCTACTATACATGTGTGGAAAAGTTATTAATTATAATATGAATTGTTGAGTTATGGTAAAAAAAAAAAAAAAGTTCATCCTTGATTCCAAGTGGACATTTGTGCCAAATTTCAGAAAATCCCCCCCAAAGCATTGAGATATCACATTCACAAGAATGGGACAGAATGGGATGGAGAGTTTTAAACATGGAATAATTAGATTACTATTTTCCTCGTTAGATGTCACAGCTGTATGTACATAATGATGTTTTCTGGTAACTGTTTTCTGTTGATGTGTATTTTCATTCATTATATCTGGATGGTATAGCTCTTTAGCCTCTTGCTATATGTTTCCAGTCTTGTTATTAATCTTTAATCTTTTAGCTTGTGATGTTTCTCCTTTTGTCTTCTTATTTGGTCACAGCTCCTTCAGTAAGAAGTCTGACTCCGGCTGGTTTATTCACAGACCTATCAGTCGGTCATTGCTGATTGTTGTTTGAACCTCAGCGATAAAATTGGTTTGATTACAATGATAATGGCTTTTCACTGAAAGCATTCTTCTTTTTTGGGGGGGATGCACAATACGATCACCAATAATTTCACATTTTTGTATTTTAGAAAGAAGTTAATAACCTATTCATACCTGAGGGTAAGAAAAGCGAGGATGTAGTGAGCAAAGATGGATGATTTATTATTTCATTGCTGTAATAAGATTTCCTGTGTTCGAACCCATAGATTTCTTCCATCCTTTCTGAACCCTTGTGGAACATGTAGCGGGCATCGAATTGCAATCATGTTGTCTTCCTCTGAAACTAAAAAACACCCAGACTGGTGACAACATGTTTGGAGTTGCAGTTGTTCCTCCTCTTCTTCCTCTCTGTGTTTATTGGTGGACTGCAAACCAACTTTAAAGGTGCAAACAGCCACATACTGCTTATTATGTCAGTGAAAACAATTTGGCTACATATTAGCAGCTCTTTGTATCACGTCTTCAGCCTTGATTTAAAAGAACTGAAACTTTGAATCATTTTTCTCTACCTTTAAAAGCAATTATGTCAGTTTTACCTTTGTTAAACTGGAGAAAAGTTTTGTTGAGCGCTTGTTTGGGAAAGTGACAGGAAGTGAACACACTAATGATTGTTACCCTTCACCATCATGTAGAGACAGACAATTTGTCTGACACATACAGAGTTTAAATGGAGGTGCTAGAGCTGCATGTTGAAGCAAGAGGACAAACTGTTCAGTATGTTAAAGACTGACCAGGCGATGGGCTGCAGTGCAGTGTGTCATCATTGGAAACAAACATGTTTCTCATGAATCTAGCCATTCATTTCCCATCCTCTGCTAAATGTTTTAATTTGTACACTTTCCTTCAGTAATTTCATGATCAATGAAGTCCTCTCTCTTCATGTCTGTGACTAATCACCACAGTACATGGTCCTCTGGTCAATAAATGAACCTTGACTTGCTGAAGAGGACAAAAAGGACCTATTGTTATTTTAAAAGTCTGACCTCCCACATTGTTTACTCGTGACTGACAGCCCCACTGCCAAGGTATGCTGTGAAGGCCTACCACTGCCAAGCAGAGAGCATCATGGGAAGGAAGCTGCCACCCGTGCTCCTCACTCCTCTTCGCCCTGTTGTTCCTCGGTTTTCAGCCTCAATTGATTAGTTCCAGGAACACTTGAAGTTGCAGCCACACACACAGAGACACACAAACCAACACCGAAGCAGCCATTTTAATTAGCTGAGTGTAGCAGCTCCATCCTCCTCAGCCGGCTGCACTCTGTCAAAGGTTCCTTCCAGACGACAGCATGGGAAAAGTGAACTCAGTTGCTTTGTGCTTCCCTCTGCTGGACACAGCTGCCACTACAACAATAAAATCCTGCTGAATTACTCACAAATTTTACAAGGTGAAGCTGTATGATTTCACTTACCTGCACCTGAAGCCATACAAAGCCAAGAGTTCTTCTTCTCCCTGGTCTTGACTTTTGACTGTGGTGTGTAATGTGGTGCCAGACAAATGTTACACATGCAAACAGTTTATTCACAGGATGTGCTTCTCTGATCTTTATCATCCTCAACGACAAATTTGTAGAAAGCAAGGATGATCACGGTGGCTGATATCTGAGCTGAAGCCACAGTGTGCCAGGGCACTGCTTTCAAGCCTGAAATCCTGTGTCCATGGCATTCGTCTTATCAGCTTTACCAGTGTTTGACTTGTTTACACAGAGTGTAATATTGGAATGTGTGTGTGTGTGTGTGTGTGTGTGTGTGTGTGTGTGTGTGTGTGTGTGTGTGTGTGTGTGTGCGTGTGTGTGTTATGAAACAATTTAATTTGGAGCGGCATGAAAAGAAAAGTTCTCACTGCTGAGTCATCCTAGTTTGTTGGGATGCATTTGCTGTACAAATGATTGGGTGCAGAAACATGTAAACACAGTCATTTGTGAACTGTCAGCAGGCAAGAGACATGATCTGCAAACACAACACACGTTTAGCACAAATAAAATTATACTTCAGACGATGCCATCTGCTGACATGCCCCAAACGTATTTGTTTAGTGTTTTATTTGTCACCTTTTTCTGGGCTGTCTGCCAGATCAAACAGCTGAGAGGGTGCAGGATGAGAACAGGCTTACAACATGTACAGATCAAAATCTCTCACTGTAAACGTGTGATCAGCTTACTTCTTAAGCATCTAAAATGCTTATGAAGCATTGATTTTTATACTGAAGAAATCACACAAAGCCAGATTTGACAATATTTATTCACCTTCTGTAACATATTCATCATACTGCACATTTTTAAAACACACCTGTAGTTCATGTTTTTTTTTTATCTAGCTAGCTCAGTTAGCTGTGCAGCTACCAGGGGAGTGTTAGTGTTTAAACCACAGGAGCACAGGAGCTTTAGACTCAGAGGGGCAGGTGCTAGCTGGCTAGCACACTAACTTCAGTGGAAATCTCTCCAAAACAGTACACAGTCATCATAATGTCAAAACTGCTGTTTATTCACATTCTTTTGGTAGTTTTAGCTGACATTTGAATGTTTTCAACTAAAAGTCCTACATATTGCCCCTTTAAAGTGAAGAGTATGCAACCTTTGACAGAAGAAATAACGCAATCTCCATTCACAAATAAAAAGTAATGTGCAAAAACAATAAAAACCATCCTTTAGTTAGCTGTGCAGCTAGTGGTCGGGACTGGGAGCACAGAGCAACAGTGGCGTGTTGGTCTTCATATGTCAGCAACACAACACATAGATGTATTGACTGAATTTTATGGGGAAAAAACTGTGTTTCAAACTAATACTCTTAAAGTGAATCAGAAATTCTACACACATTAAATACAGTTTTATTCTATAAATAAAATAAAATAGAAATGACACAGAATAGACAATAATTTTGGTTGAATTCATGCTATTTTACAGCCAAAGCTTTCAATGAAAGGAGCTCTTTCTCTTCTGTGGTTTGCTATAGAGGACTGCATAATGCAGCCATAAATTCACCAGCCATAATGTCCTCCTCAGGCAGGAGGAGAAAGCTGGAAGGGAGGGAAGAGGCACCAGGCCCAGGGAGGAAGTTTGAGAGTTTTGTAGTGTTGAGGAATGAGGAATATGAGGTCCAGACTCCTGATTTAAGTGGAGCACGAAGAACAATTCTAGCAGCACAAGCATCCAGACCAGGCTGCAGCTGAACTGAGCCCAGCGAGAAGTCCTGAATCTCCTCGTCTGCTGAGGCCAGCGTGACACCAGCGTGGCCTCCAGTCCCAGCAGCCCCAGCAGGAGCAGAGAGGCCAGGTGGTGAGCATCAAGCAGCTGCAGACAGAGCAGGTTCATAGCCTCCCTCCACCACACCGAATCCTTCATGGGGCCCATCCTAATCTCCCAGCCTGCCTCCTCCATCCAGCAGGTCATCGTCTCTCCCAGCTGAAGCATCCAGCGCAGCAGCACAAGACTGTCTGTAAGAGCCAGCTGGCCCATGAGCACAGTGGAGGGCTTGGTGGAGACCTGAGGGGATCGGAGCAGCAGCAGGACCCGCAGGCTGAACATAGAGCCCACCAGCAGGGGGAGGCCTGCACTGTGGGGGAGCAGCAGCACCGTCACCAGCTTCAGCAGCAGGAAGCGACGCAGCCATTCTCTAACGGCAGAGAGCCTTCCTACTGTGACCGAACCAGGCCAGAGCCACGAGCTGATCTCCCACACTGATTTTAAAACTTGGTTTGATCTGCAGAGAGTTGAACACATGTAGGTTAGCTCAGTGTGATGTCAACCTCTTACACATAATTCTCTTTACAGCTTTCTCCTGTTTTATGACTGTGTCAGTGTTGTGTAAGTAGGCAGATGCCCAGGCATGCAAACAAGCTATCAAAACATTCTTCAGTTTTTACAGGTGTTATTTACCATGACTGAAGTTGAGCCTCATCCCAGCTCACTTTGAAAAGAATTTACGTGGAATGTATTTTATTTAAAGATGAAGAAGCCTCATGAAACAGCATATGGCGCAATATGACACTTTAGTCTATAATGAATGTAAAATTATCTCAGGTTCTGGATGGTAACAATCAAAAACAGTCAGGAAGAGTATTTTATATCAGGTAACATCAACATTTACCAACTAAGCTCAAGTTTTTTGTTGAGTTTGACTCTGTCTTTTAAAGTATCTTCTAAATTCAAGCATCTCCTCATGTTGACCTCCGTGTCATTCCTCCTAATGTCTCAAAGTTCAACAGCTGATTCAGAAAGTTAGACATGTATCTAACTTTAAACAAAGAACTGAATGTTGTCTGTGTGGGACTCACCTGTGTGTTGGCAGGAAGTTGAGATTGAAAGTCATTGTCCTGTTTCACCTGGATGTGGGCTGACAGCGTTTTGTTTTGTTCCCACGTCAGCCCCTCTCCTCAAAGAGGCTGAGTGAGTGTGTGTGAGGAGTCCCCTCTCTCCTCTCTTTATCGACTGCTTCGACTCGACTGGGTCTCAGTCTGTAAATGTCATCATGTCTGGGGGAGAGCCATACTGCATCTGAGTCACGTTGGTGGAAGATCTGAGCCCGAGGGGTTTCCCTGCAATGCTGACATCAGTGTAAACCTGTCTGTCCGTGTGATTTTCCATGCAACACCGAGCCAAAAAAGGAGCTTTGTATGGGAGAGCTGGTGCCAGGGGGTGAGGTGCCAGGATGCCTTGCATACATTCTGACAAAGATCAGGAAACAACTGGTGAACAACCTCGAATACTGAGTAATATCAAGTCAGTATAGTTTCAGTTATTGAAGGATTTACTTTATGGTTTTAGCTTAGGTGTAATTACCCACATGTGTTGGCAGGGTTCAGGATGTTGTTTTAAGGTAGGCGGGGTGAAACACACAAACGTTGCCACAACAACCAGGGCGTGATCACCATGATAACTGCCTTTGTTATCGCTGCCATACACTGTGACTCTCCTCTAAACTGACTAATGGAAAGACTCACTCTACCATTTGTATTGCTTAATTCATTAGCGGCTACGCCTCTCTGATGGTTGACTGGAAACAGGTGGCTTTAGTTTTACTTTGGTGCACACAACACACGTGATGGCGTTTAATAGGCCAGGTATGTGAGTAGGTGTGTATCACGCGTGTGAGCATTTGTGAGTGAGCTGAAGTATGAACTGACAAATACAACAGGAAACGGGTTAAATGTGTGGGGGTAGAAGTGGAAGCATGTGTGTGTGTGTGTGTGTGTGTGTGTGTGTACTTGCATCCAAATTAAAATAACCAATAAATGCTAAAAAATTTGAATGAGATTAACAAAGTGCTACATTTGACAGGAAACGTTGACATATTCTTAGTCTTTCTTCAACTTGTTTGACATCTCAAGGATTGCTAAGAAATGTCCCTCAGGATGAATTGTAATAACTGTGGTTCATGTGATTGTAAACCTTAGCTTTGCAGCTAGCGCCTAGCACCATCGTCAGGTCAAAGGTTTGATTTGTCCAGTACTTTAGCTGATGACTAAATACCTGCAAAGCGAATGGTATCCCCATCAACTTCAGCAGTACTTTGTGTTTACTGCTAATTAGCCAATGTTAGCATGCTTATATTCTAAACTAAGATGATAAAGCTTCTGTAAGCGTTGTCATTGTTTTAACTAACTTCCTGTCCATTTTGCAGCTAGCGATCCCCTCCCTCCTCTCTACGTCACCACATGAGCACAAAGTGGTAATCACCAGACAGAGCAGCAAACAGGAGGATCCTGCTCTCGTGCTCACACAGACAGGACCGCCTCTTTATGGAGTTCTCTGTCGATACCAGAGAGAGCAGAGACATGTTACTGTTGGAGTATAGAGCTATTTAACACTTATTTTAATAAAAACATGTCACTTACACTTTCTAAGATTTGGTGAAATTGGTTGAATGTAATTGATTTTTTTTCACTCACAGTAAAAAAAACATTTCCTCTTAGAAATTATTATTATTATTATTATTATTATTATTATTATTTTCATATGGCACTCATTTGTTTTCCCAAATAGGTTTTGGAGGGAATGTAATTTTCACTGATAAACATATGATAGATAATGTTTAGATGTTTAATGTACACATTTCTAAACTTTGTATGAAAGGAGTTTATTTTGTACATGTTTGTGTTTAACAAAAACAGATCATATGTAATTAAGGCTAATATTTACAGATGAAGCGCTTCATTTCCTGGTATGAATGTGAATCTGCATGTTCATTTACGCCCATGATGTCTCACATTACTAATGGACACGGATGATTTCATACAGCCGTTGAAAGATTGAAAGACGATCTGATGACTCACATCCCGATCAGGATCAGTGA
Source organism: Pagrus major (assembly GCF_040436345.1). Classification (NCBI taxonomy): domain Eukaryota; kingdom Metazoa; phylum Chordata; class Actinopteri; order Spariformes; family Sparidae; genus Pagrus; species Pagrus major. Next base: position 18,502,746 of record NC_133232.1, on the reverse strand, counting down.
CAACTTCCACAAAAACGAGCTGTCTTGGCCCTTCCGTAACTTTGAGCAGAGTGAAAAGGCAACTTCATAGAGTGCACTCTAAACAACTGTGCCTCTCTCCTTTTTCCATACTGCCAAATTAGATGCATCTGTGTCTCTCTGTGTGTGTCTGTCTCTCTGTGTGTAATTGTTTGCACACACTCAACTATTTTGTTTTCATCTATGTTGAACAGTTGTGTTACTTTATCTAAACCAGGCCTGAAGCCATTTGTTTGTTGGATGTAAATCTGAAGCATTATAACCTGGGCCTCATGTAGCAGTAAATGATCATTTTATTTTATTGAATGCAGCACCAATAAAGTGCTCTAATAAAATATAAAACATTAACTTTGTACATAAGCAGTATCTGGTTCCTGAACAGTCAGACTCAGATGTTTCCAATGACCTGAAGCCTCCAGAATGTATAAAACAATATCTGTACAACAGCCAACAGTCACTCGTTACTCCTGCATGTACACTGTCAGCAACTGGGAAACCACAGAAGACTTTTTATGTTGAATGCAAGTCATCTGTCTCTCTGAGCGCTTGAGAAACACAACTAACTGCTGAGATGAACAATACATTTCAGAGATAAAGTGACCTACATAAACATCCTTGTCTACAGTGTATGAGCTGCTCTGTCAGGGCAACAAAAAGGACCACTTGACTTACAATAGATCTCAGTGTAAGCAGACCACCCAGGTATTAATGCTCTTTGGCTTTAATAATCCTGTTTTTTACAAATTCAACTCCATAAATCTGTCTATTTAATCATGACAAGTGTGAAATAAATGAACTAATGTAAAGTGTATTTTGCAATTAGCTGGGGCGATCAGTGCTGGGGATCTTAACAGCTTCCCACAGAAAACCACAGAAAAGATTAGATTAATCACACTGTTATAACTGATGTGTGTTAGCTCAAAGGGAAACAGCTGCTCTCACTTCCATGAAAGGAGCGGTGCTGGAGCAAAGGCGGGGGAGCTGCTGGGCCCAGGTCAAATATGCATGGTGTCTGTGTACAGTAAACAGAAGTTTATACGTGTTGATAAAAAAAATGATACAAGGAAGGAAGGACACATCTCCTAAACGACTCATAAACTCTGAGTGCTTTCTCATCTAAATCAAATCTAAACCTCTGTGGTAAAGACACATTAAGTTGGAGCCAAATAACATGCAGTGTTAGATTTCAAGCATTTCCTGTTAATATTAAAGCTGCTTTTTCAATCAGTATTTGTATATTAACAGAAGTTCTTCAAGTGTACACCAATAGACTCTAAATAAATGTTAATATAGTTTATAGCCAGGTGGTCACCATATCAATTTAAAGGTTATGTCAATGTTGTATTTACAGTGAATCTTTGCTGCCGCCAATGCCTAGAAACAAAATAAATGCAGTTTTAACCCTTTGATGGACAAGCTATGCCAATCCCTTCTAATGCACAACATGGGTAAAAAATCATCTGTATTTCTTATGCAACTTCTTGCATAGCATTATTTTTATTTTGCTTTTCCAGCTTTAAGAACAAAAATACTTCTGCACGGCAGCAGAAAATAAAGACTATCTCAGAAACAATCTGTCGCAGCAAAGTCGTCAGTCACTGCGGGGTTCTGTGCTTTTCTCAAAGAGATTCGTTTTGGTCGACCTGCCTGCTCACATCGTCATGTCTTTTCTCTCTCAGCAGCTTTGTAGGTGTGACCACAAATAGAGCAAGTGAACGTGACGGATGGCGTAGAGAGCAACTCTACTTTCTGTCCATCCATCGATGACTTCCTTAACCAGGTCAAGTTTACACACACGGATGATAAACACACACTGGAACCAACCAACACCCAACCAACCAACCAACCAACCAACCAACAACCTCCTCCTTCAGTGGAACAGAGCCATTACTTGTTACAATTATGTTACCATGAAAACACAAACATTTCCTATATCTGGACTAAAAGAAATGCATTTTACCTCTTTTCTAAACAGTAGAAAATGTCCTGGAACTGCTGACGTGAGTTAACAAAAACATCATAAAGTGATTTTAGTGAATTACTGTAACATCCGCTTTCAAATAAAAACTGTCTCAACCTCGGGAGGATGCACTCAGTGTATCTACTTCCCACCCACATTATTGGATTTTGCAGATCACTACAATTATGATCCACGAAGCAGCACCAGCTGATGACACTGAACTCATCTCATTGTGTTGTCTTCCACCTTCAGATGCAGACAGGTAGTATTTTAATATGTAATCTGTGCACCTACTTTATATTTTGCTGCCTGTGTGTGATTAACCTGTTTATGAATGCAGTTTCCTTGGCTTGTTTGTATCTCTTGCCAACATTAAGACCTCAATCAGGATGCAATCAATAAACAATTAAGTGACTTGGCTGGTACTTTGGAGAACTAATAATGGGATCACTCAGAAAGTGCAAATGCACTTTCATTATCTCTCAGAGGGGTCAAAGCATTTACAGCAGCTTTCTCAATGCACTTAATGCACTATCAAGCGAATAGATGAATATTCTTGGCCCACGTAGAGTCAGTGGTGTTGATACAGACAGCTCCTGAGTGCATAAGTGAGGTGGTTTGTTTGTCTTTGCTGGTGCCTAACCACTAAACAAGTTACAGCCAAATTACTCGGCTCTTCTACCACAAAGTCCTTTCAACTGTGAGAATGAGTTTGTCCATTTCCACTGCAGTATCCGCACTCCATTTACTCAAGCTCATTAGCAATATCCAAAGGAAATGCTGTGGAATAACAAAAGTCTTCCATCATCAGTCGAGACAGACTGGTCGGTTGGCTGTGTCTTTGCACTGTATGTCTTATCACCTCACATCATCTGATCTCAGGTAAGGGAGCTTCCTCTTGACTTGTTTCTACAGATCATCGGCCTGCACGAAATTCAACAGATAGCTTTACAAGGCTTAGCAAGGTGTTTGATGACGCATGTAATAAAAATGAATCAACAATGCTGTCTGGCCTCGCAGTACTCACTGTTTAAACATACAGTAATGTGATACGTAACGGCGAAAAGGAGCTTGTCTCGCAACTCACTTCTGCCTGTGGGTTAAAGCTACAGAGTAACTACAAGTATTTTCAGGGCGGTGACAGGTCTGTAGGTGCCTCTCAATGTTTTAATCATTAAAGGTGCATTATGTAAGACTTTCAAACTCTAAAATGATCAACAGAACGTGAAGAACTCACAGTTTTTTTGCGTAATGTCAAAGACGTCAATGTTTAGTGATGAAGAGATATCTTCTTAAGTTAGCGTGCTAATCAGATAGCCCATGTGTTCCAAAGTTCCTGTGCCTGTGCTGTAAAACCAACGCTCTCCTGTTAGTCTGGCTAGCTGCATGGCTAACTGAGCTAACAAGCTAACAGTAGCTTCTATCATTGATGTATAAAAGTAATTCAGTTTGCAGCAGCTAGCAGTTACTCTGATGATATGCTGCCCCTACTGTATTTGTTGGGAGTATGAGTTCAAGTTGCCTGATTCTTACGTGTTGCACCTTTATGATTAATGAAATCCAGAGCAACCAAATAACAAGAGCACAACTTTTTGTGATGATTCAACTCTCTTTTTTTACCCTCGTTTACCATGAATGTGTTCAGAAATCCTTTATTTGTCCCGCAAATGGGGAAATTCCTTAGTCACAGCAGCCAAAGGACAGTATCACACTTTTTAAAAAGTAAAAAATAAACAATATAATAAGAGATAAGAAATAGAATTAACTCGTATATACATAGTATTTACAATATGAACTTGGTCTTTACAATATGACATAGTATTTATAATATGAACAGTGTAAGTATATGATTATTGATGATGTCACATGGCTTGATGCTGTAACGCTGCAGAAGAGAGATATCAGTCCTGCTGAGGTTCTGAAGAGGCAACCACCTGCTGCAGCGTCCTCCCACTACTGCTACGACATCTGGCAGATGAGACAGCGAGGTGGAGGAAACACACACTGGAGCTGCACTGCTGTTGTGCACATCAGCTCAGCGGAGAAAGATCAACAGAGTGGCTGCAACTCCCTGGCACCAAAACAGGAATTCAGTGGTAAGGAAAACTTGTTGAAGTCTTGTTTTTTATTACGCTGATATTTACTTAAATAAGATAAGAGATGTTTTTCCTTTTGTTAAGAGGAAGTAACGAACAGATTAAGATCAAATAAAGTTGCATCATGTTAGTGTTTGTTTACTGTAAATGCTTTCAGTTTGTACTTTTAAGAAGCCTGCTTGAATAAATAAATTAAAGAATGAACAAATTATTTTATAAGGTTCCTTTATGTTACTAAACAAAGATTGCAATAGAGCAACAGATAAACAAGTTTACTGTAAAGTGCATTCACCGGATGCCTTGTATATTATTAATCTCCAAGGGGAAAAAGCTTTTATGTATAAGTTTAAGTTAGTTATAGGTGCACTGTGTTGGACATTTTTATCAGAAGAGAAAGATCTTCTTTGATATTTTTTTGGGCCTCAACAAACCAAATAAACAATCGCTCTTTGTTTACATCACTGAATGAACTGAATAAACAAACTGACCTTAAAAGGACAACACAATTTCATACTGTTTTACTGTTTATATGTGGCGGACCCCACCTACTTTCCAGCTTCAAACAGTGTTCTAGGGACCTTATTTTCCTCTGAGAACAGCTTGTTTATTCAGTTATGGAAAAAATAAATATTTCTGAGTTGAGTGAGTATTACTACCTCATTAATATTGTAAATATTAAAATTACGAGTTTGAATTTCCTCTCCAAAACTACATAGTGTCCCTTTAAATATAACCTGATGTACAAATATGAATGGATGGATGGATGTTTTGGTCTCCTTAAGGACAATAGACTTCATCAGAATGTAATCAACTCAGGGGATAAACAGAATCGATTACAGCAGCAACAGAAATTACTCATTCACCTTTCTCTACCCAAAAAGAACCAAACATTTGTCATGTGACATGATACAAGTCTTATCTTGTTCTTCTTCTTAACCAGTGTATTCTGGATTCTGCACAGCAGCAGAAAATAAAGACTATCTCAGAAACAATCTGCCGCATCACAGTCATCAGTGTTTTTCTCAAAAGAGATTAGTTTTGGTCGACCTGGCTGCTCACATTGTCATGTCTTTTCTCTCTCAGCAGCTGCAGGTGTGACCACAAATGGAGCAAGTGAACGGTACGGATGGCGTAGAGAGCAACTCTACTTTCTGTCCATCCATCGATGACTTCCGTAACCAGGTCTACTCCACATCCTACTCCCTCATCACCGTTTTAGGCCTGTTTGGGAATGGCTTAGCCCTGGTGGTGTTGATCAGAACCCGCCGCCAGAGCTCTCCCTTCCATGTCTACATGGTGAACCTGGCCGTGTCTGATCTGCTGTGTGTCATGACGCTGCCGCTGCGAGTTCTCTACTATGTCAGAAAGGGCGAGTGGAACCAGGGGGATTTCCTGTGTCGCATCAGCTCCTATGCCCTCTATGTAAACCTCTACTGCAGTATTTACTTCATGGCTGCCATGTCTGTCACACGCTTCTTGGCCATTGTCTTCCCTGTGCAGAACATGCGGCTGGTGACGGAGAACCGTGCTCGCCTGGTGTGTTTGGCTATCTGGGTGTTCATCTGTCTCTCATCCTCACCCTTCCTGATGTCTGGCCAGGATTTTGACCCCATCACAAATAAAACCAAGTGCTTTGAGCCTCCACAAGATAAAGGTATTCAGAAACTCCTCACGCTAAACATGGTGTCTCTGGTGCTGTTCTTCATCCTGCCTTTTCTGGTCATTCTGATCTGCTATGCCGGTATAGTCCGTGCCCTGTTGTCCCGCACCAACGCAGCCCGTCGTCAGCGGGACACAGGCACCAAAGCCATCCGGATGATTGTCATCGTCCTGCTGACCTTCCTAATCAGCTTCATGCCATACCACGTGCAGCGCACCATCCACCTGAACTTCCTGTCCCGAACTGACACCACCTGCTCAGAGCGCATTGCCATGCAGAAGTCTGTGGTAGTGACTCTGTCCCTGGCTGCTGCCAATTCGTGCTTCGATCCACTGCTTTATTTTTTCTCCGGAGAGGGTTTCCGCAGTCGCTTGTCCTCCCTGCGCCAGTCAATGAGCAGCCAAAAGCACCGTTCAGCCAGGCTGAGGGCCGTCACAGGCCCGGAGCCTGAAGAGAACCACCAGCCCAAGGCTAGTTAATCAACACCATCAGACAAGCAGCTACAGGTTTGTTTAAAGAGCTTGTGTTGGCATGCGCCCTCTTTAACAAACAGGGAAGGAGTTGAAGGAAACAAAGAAGATGATAATTTGCTAAATAAATAAATAATATGTAAACAAATGAGGGTTGGCTTATTCATGAACAGAGTATTTAAACTAAAAGTCTCAGGAAGATGTTTTCAAAAAAAAAAGAAGGTATTTATTAGTCTACATCGTGCATAATGTTCGATATTTAGGTGATGTTGTTCTGCCGTATTATTATGACAGTTACCAATAATTTACTCCAACTATGGCATTAGAAATATAAATACATAAATACGCAGTATATCAATGTACGAATGTATCGAAGATAAAGTTGTAATGTGTTTTTTTATGAATCTTGTATTGCATAACCTGCATATGACTGTTTTTCATGAAGGGCTACACAAAATGATTTTCCTTTTTCTTCTATCACTGTTATTTGTAGCATTTTTGTGGGAATGTTGTTGTAATGGACATTTTTTTATTATTATTTATCGTGATGCTCTTGTAACTACTTTTCTCCAGTGGTTTGTTGTATGATGAGTTATTGTGATTTAAGCTGCTTCATGAAATTATTTGTTCTCAATTTGGATTCATATTGGTTGCTTGTGTGCTATTGGTTTTTATTATTTTTTATGTATGTTTTTTTGTAAATAATAATGGTTATAAGCTTTTTCCTAAAGACACACTTCCTCATTTTCAGCACTGTAATCTGTTTTTAATTTCAAAACATCATTTTGGTACTTGTGCTTGAACTTTTTTGCTGAGAGTTAGAAGGTACGACTGTAAAAAGAGGAAATCAGTTGGGGCTAAGCAGCATCTCTGCGGCCCTAATTAAAGCTGCTGTAAGCGTTGTTGTCGTTTTAGCTAACTTCCTGTCTCCTTTGCAGTTAGCAATCCCCTCCCTCATCTATACTTCACCGCACCAGACATGACAAACAGGAGGATCTCTGTCCTGATTGGTTAAAATTGGCAGGGATACCAGAAAATGTATTTTCTCTATTACTGCATGAGCGGGGGGAGATATGGTTTACTGACCTTGTTTTAGTAAAAAAAAATATATCACTTACAGCAGCTTTAACACATTACATATAATTTGTTTAATCTGCACAATTTGGGGCTTTTATTCCCTGTTAAATTCTGAACCAGTAGATTTCCTTTCTGAAAATATGCTGCTGTACAGTATTTATATTGTAAGCAAACAATATTTCATGTCATGTATGAGAACTGCATTAATAAATCATCCGATACGCTTCACTTGAGTTTGTTTGCATTATATTGCTCACAATATTTGAAATCCACTGCAGTCATATTGACTTACACACACTGTCCACTGGGTGTCGCACCAGCACACATATTGTTGTAGACCTGTCACAACAGATGCAATACTGTTCATTTTCTCTGATGTATCTCTATGGAAACAGCAAGTTGCTGTTTTTGTTTTGAGAGCAGCACTTCATGAGGAGTTGTGGTACTTTTTCACAGTACACACTGACTATGCGCCACATTGTATAAATCATAAAACTGTCTTTAAAGCACATAATCTTATTAACTGAAGCTCTGAATTATTTCTGGATAAGGCAAAGAGCATGCCCTCATCCTTCTATAAAGCCACATGCAGACATAAATTTAGCATCCCTGCTAATCAGAAATACAAAACATGACTGAGAGGCCTGACTGCCAAGGCCGACTCTGCTGATTGGAACATAGAAGACCACTGTATTACCACTTCATAAACAGATTATATCGAGCACATGATCGGCTGCCTCCTGCAGCTGCACAAAAAGATGTTTGTTTCAGTCTGTAAAGTAGGACCATCTTAGAGATGGGTCTCTGTGGTCGCAGTGTCAGCGTACCTCATGGCGGAGATACTCGCTATACAGGAAGTAAGGAAAGTCCCGAGTGATTTGACCTTTGATTCGTTTTTGGTTAAGAATAAAACTTGTTTGTCTTCAGGGAGAGCAGACTTTATAACATGCCTGCGATGTGAGTTCAGAAATAGTTGGAGGAGCTTTTCAGGAAAACTGCTACGGCAGTCACCCTTTCTGTCACATTTTTAAAAGGACACTGTGAGATATTAGTAGCCTTTTTAGTTTAGATCATTCTAAAATGAACAAACATCTTCAACAGATGTGAACCATTAACTGTGTTCATGTTACGTCAAAGATGTCTGTGTCGTGTTCAAGAGATGCCTAAGTTAGCATGCTTACCAGCTAGCTCCCGCCTGTCCTGTCTCGTATTAACACTTATTACTGGCAAGAGCCGATAGTCCAATAGCCCACAAAAGTTTTAGGTGGGAGATGTTTGCGAGCCGTGAGTTCACAAAATACCACAGTTAAACAAAATAAACTCACATAGACATTTTTACATCTATTTTCATACTAAAGAGAAAGAAAAAACACCTATACACCATCTGAATTTAAGTTCCTCTCAAGTTCTTAGTTAAACATGAACAGCACAACCTATTACCACAACAACAACAACAAAAAATCTCAAAAACTCAGATATACTTGTAGCAAAAACGTCTCCTGCCATATCTTCTCACGGCCCGTACCGTATCCTGTGACTTCAAACTTGCATCTGTCGGTCCCTGAATCATCCAAGTATGGTCATGAAACATTAATGGGCATGCCAGCAATTCAGTTTTGTACTCCAGTAAAGTTGAGGGACTCACGACAAGACAGATTAAAAAGGAATGGTCCAAACTGATGCAGCAGAGGATGAGATGTCTTCTAGTACCGATCAAGCCCTTAAAACCTTTGATACTACATTTCCCATGGTGCTACTTGATCATGTCTTTCATTATACCCCCCCTGCCTGATAAACAGCCATGTTTTTCAAACTGATTTGTAACACAGGTTTTCTGTTGAAATTTTGTATCTCTACAGTCAAGCTAAAGTGAGGTCACTTGGCTTGTTTTAGACTTGACAAAGAACCCTCAGAGCCCATGACTGAATGAATTGATTATGACATGAATCTTTAAAAACAATACATCAAGAGTCTTTTGATACTTTGTAAAGGTACGTTGATATAGCACACAGCCTTTTTACACGTCCGGGAGACACAGAGCAGCATTAGCAATCACTCGTCGCATTTCTAGCAGCCCAGAAAATGTAAGTACAACATCCAGTCTTCTTTTGGTTCTGTTTTGGTCTCCAACAATGTCTGATGGAAATAAAATGTCTCCCTGGTGGCTAAATTCTCACTATGTTCACCAGTTGATCGCTAACAGTGTCTGCCTGCTGTTTGCTGTTGGGCAGGTAGTGTCACATGAGCTTCAAGCTCTTTCAAAACAACTGCTAACTGCAACTGAAAATGACATTAATAAGAACAGTGAGACTGAACCAAAAATGGACCATAAATCCAAAATAATTAGCTGAAGGATGCAAAACAACTGCAAAGTCTTTTAAAGGTGGAATATGTGAGAATTTTTGTTGAAAACATAAAAAAAAGTAGACTAAGTAGACTTAAACAAGAATTATCAACAGCATGTGAGTTACAGTTCTGATACTAAGACAGCTGTGTATGGTGTCGCAGAGATATCTACTGAACCAGCTAGCCCAAGCCCGTCCAAAAGCTCCTGTGCTAGCGCCAACACTTCCCTGGTTCTGGACGGCTAGCTGCACAGCTAACTGAGCTAACTAGCTAATGGCAGCTACAGTAAGCAGCAGTTAGTGGTTACTTTGATGATATGGTCCCTCCTGTTTGTGTTGGATTAGACAGGTGGCTAATTCTCACATACTGCACCTTTATATAGTTCTCTGTTGCTTTCACATTAATAGTCACCCTCTGTTACTATAACAACATTAATTAGATCTTCTTAAACCATTAACTCTATTCAAGTCTCCAGTTACTGTCAGGATCTCATTCACTTCAGTTGCTACTTTTTCATAGAAACAATTTTCCCCTTAAAGGAAAAAGGGGAGACAGTGGAAAATTGCAGTAACTTAGCCATTTCTTCATGCTTGTCACGGTTCATGGATGGCCTGCTGTGAAGCACTACTACAAACCTGATATTTGGCGCCACCAGACTTGACTTGCCACATAGCTTGGCTGCCTGCATCTTGTTGTTGGAGGGAAGCAGTAAGCAGTCAGCGCAGCGAGGCCTGAAACTTGATTCATATGTGGACACGGGATTAATTCAATAAGCGATCAGTTGTGTGGTCCCTTTAGTATTTTTAGACATAAAGCAATCAGAGGTTAGTTAAGCGAGGAAACATGACCCTGTTGTCTGCACTTTACTGACGTCACATCACATGACTCCTGCACACTGATGCCTTGGATTGCCATTTCAAACATACCTCTAAAAAGCGTGAAAGTCTGAAGGACACGAGCTGAGCACTGCTGTTTCTAATGTGAGCATGTTTGTGTGTCTGTGTGCATACATACGCTTTGAATATGGACACTCAACCAACATCAAAGGCCACATGCAGATTGCACTTTCTTTACCTCCAGAGTGCAAGGTTAAAGGCCAGCTGATGGGTTATGGTCACTCCTGAGTTCAGGTTGGAGGAAAGTGAGGCAGACAAACAGCTCACAGACGGGTTAACAGCAGTCTGGAGCCTGACGAGCCACTGGGGTCGAGCTATGTCAGGTTATTACTCAGACATCCATCAATCATCTGTCCATTACATATTGAAAATAGGCAACACGTCTCAGGCCGCCCACTCTGTCACATCATGTGTCCCCAAACACACTGACACCCTGCTGTTTTAACCCTGACATAGAGCGCCCACCCTGTGCTTATAGAGTTCATCGTTGCTCCAACAGGAAGCCTGTGAAAGAGCGGCAGTTTCCACAACAGTGATTGTTTTTTCCATTGACAATATTTTGCACCGGTGTATTTTTGCCTGCTGTGACGCACACGGAGTCAAAGGCCCCTTTTAAAATGTTATCACCGTATCACTTCTCCAAATCGTCGAAGACCCTCTGGTGTTTATAAAAACTTCAGATTTTCTCCGGCCAAAAAAAGAGTGTGTGTCTTTGGAAATTGATTCACAATTATTACATTTTAAAAATAGAGTTGTTTTTCTTGTTTTTACCGAGTCATTTTGACAATAGCTTGACACTGTGTATACGAAAAGCATCTGATTTTGAAAACATATGTATGCACTGGTGTGCAAATTAAATAAACCCCCCAGTATTGTGCACGTTGAACGTGCTCATATTTTCAGTTAAGGGGGCATTAAAGTATCTGCTTCAAGCTAATGAACATGTTGCTGACTCCCACGAGAGTTAAGGACGCTCATGCACTGTTTTAAGGAACCCTGAGGTGGGGGTGGGCGACACCACAAAATTCGATTTTCGATCTGACACCAAGTAATCGGGTCAATGTCGCAGATACTGATACCGATACTTTTATTATTTAAACACAGGACAGTTTTTGAAGGCGTGTTTCCTTACACCACCATCTCCACATCCTCGTTCGGGGTTGCAGGAAAGACTTGAACAAGTTTAAGCTCAATTTACCTTTCACAGTTACAGAAATATGTTATTCAGCCATTTTTAAATATTTCAAGTTTGAGATGTTGAGCGGTCTGGGTGCTGATGAGGCATTTCCCTCCTCCTCCTCCTCCTCCTTTGCTCTCTGCTGCAGCTCTGAGTTCTCTTTCTCATGTTTTTTATGTGTTTAAACAAGTTTGTGGTGTCGCTACAGTCGTGAACAGCCTCATACACACATCACAGTTCTCAACGTTTTCATTTACAGCTGTAAAATAACAAAGCCCCTCTTTTGTTCAGCCATCACTGCATGTCGGACTCAAAGTCTGTCTCAAAACGTGTCAAAGAGTAGACTTAAGCGTGTTTTTAGATAGCTCTACTCGTGGTAGAAATAGAAAAGTGTGCGTACAATGTAGAGGAGAGAAGCTTAAACTCATCCACTTGTATCGATCCAGTTGATGCTAAAATCGATCCTCAAAAGAAATATTGGTAGTATCGATTTTTTGGGATCATTCCATCCACCTCTTACCTGCGGTAAATGGAAGAGGGTAATGTTTCATACATAGCGGCGTTATTATGGATGCTTTTTTTTTTTTAAGGACCCACCCTATTCAACCACTGATTGGTCAACAAGTCATTAATACAGCCTCTGATTGGTCAACAGACTCAAGCCAAGGAATCATTGGATTGCCAGTGGATGGCTAACAATCTTGCTAACAACAACAATAACTGTTTTCAATCACAGGAGACATTCAGTGTTGGATAAATCAGGATGGATGTATTTTACAATTGCAATGCAATGTTACAGCACTTTTCTCTCTGCGCAAAAAGACAATTTATATTTTTCATTAGTCCCCTTTATAATGTGTCGTACTAATGTTAATCCCTCTCAGCACTCTCAGTTATGTCTCCACAACTTGAACTCTAATTAATTAAAGCTGTTCACACTGTCTCCTGTTGTGGCAGTGCAGCTGTTCATAACAGCAGCCACCGAGTTCATCGTCATTACTCTTCTCAATCATCTTGCCAGAGGCACAACTTACACAAGCTTTTTTCTCCTCGAAACAAAATGATCGATGAGGGTTGAATACAAACTCCATTCTGTAACAACTGTGAACCCTAACCTAGCTTGGGTTCACAGACAAACACAAGAAACCTTTTCAAAGACCAAAAGAGTCATACAGTGGCAGATGTAGGGAATCGCTCTGCTTCTTTCACCACATTTCAGTCATTTCCTTCAGGATTCAGTCATCCAAGTCAGTGTAATCTTAGTCTTTGCATAAAGGAGTCCACAGCCGTGGTGTTTATCTTCAGATATGAGATTCGCAGTAGGAGTTCAACGCCACAATTGCAAAAGGGTTTGGCAAAAACTTGAGTTTGGGAACAATTATTCAAATAGAAAGCTCTTTGTTTAGGGTCAAAAGAAACAATCGCTTTGCTGCTCTCAGTTTGAGTCTGTCTCTGACAACACGGGCTGAAAAGTTCTTTGTAAATCAATGAGGTGAAAAAAAGGATTTAGAGGTTTTCTGAAGCAGTGAGCATGGAAATTAAAGAGCAGAATACAGCATTCACTGACAAACCGTAACAAGTTCAGTGGCGTGCAGGGAAACTGGGTCAGTCTGGTAATAACCCAGTTAGACTCCCAGTCATTTTGTTCTTCCTCTACATTCATCACTGCCTACAGTGAGATGTATTGCGCGGTGTAAAGGGTCTTTTTGTACCATGATAAATTGGTTAGGGGCTGCACACATGCAGCATCTGAGCGTGCTGCCACAGTTTATCCAGACCAAACAGACCGCTGTAAACAAACACTGGCTCCTGAGGGAGTTACGGAGAGGATTGGCTCTGAAACCTCCAGCCACATGGTGAAAAAATAAAACCAACACAAACTGTAAACACTGAAAAATACAATTTGTCATTATGATTGTGAGTTATCAGCTGACTCATCATATTTAATCTGAACACGTGGCCATTTATTTGTTACGCAGCTTAATCAGCCTGTTTTGCAGAGGTGGATTTTTGTTTTTACCCATGTAACCTCTGTGAATGAAAGGCACTAAAACAAAGATGACTTTGCTTCAGTGTCGACATATTATAGTCATTAATCTCATGTAGCTCCATTATTCTTCTGCATTGTCCTACAGTAGTTTAAAGGTGCACTGTGTAGTTTTGGAGAAAAAAAAAATAATCAGAAGAGAAAGAGCTTCATTGACTGATGAATATGCCTAAACACACTAAATAAACAAACTCTCTTTGTTTTCCCTGTCTGAATAAACTGAATAAACAAACTGATCTTGAAGGACAACACAAGCTCATACTGTTTTACTTTGTTTATATTTGACGGACCCTTCCACCTTTCTAGCTTCAAACAGTGTTGTGGGGACCTTATTTTCCTCTGAGAACAGCTTGTTTATTACTGGATGTGCTTGGTTTTGCAGGACGTAGTAGTGCACGCTTCAGCGAGCTCCATGACGGTCTCAAGTCATGCTCTGAGTGCATATTGTTATTCAATAATTTGTGTATTTAACCTCATCTATGTGCATGGAAGGTGATATTCTGCCTTGTAAAACAGTGTTGGAGGCTTTATGAGAAGTTTTCTGCAGGAAACCCTTTTGGAAAGGTAGGTTTTTAGATGACATTGTATGAAGTGGACAAGGTGGATGACTTTTATGTGGGCAACCACAGTTTGCGTCCTGTGTGGAGAGTTTTGTTTTATGCCTTTTTACCATTAGACTTTGTGATTTGTTTGTTTTCAGGTATTTAAAGTTATATTTCCAATTTTCAGACACTGTTTAATAAAACTACTAGGTTAGATTTAGGTAATAAAAATACTCTGTTAGGTTTTAGAAAAGATCATGGTCTGAATTTAAATTAATAATTCAGTGTTCGAGGCATAAGTTTTTCCAAGGCAAGTCCCGTTTAAAAAGATGCATCTGTCCTTCACTTGCTATGAAGACAAATGCGTCGCCAGAATCAACAAAAATTAAAGTTCCTTGAAGCTGCTTTAATGTGAGAAACCCCCAAATTAATCATATCAAATGTGTTCCTGAATGCAACAACAAAGACTGTTTCTTCAACAGTAATAATGTCTGCTCGCATCTGTGTTATCTATTGTTTATATATTGAACATAGTTGTGTAAATGTCATCCACTTTACATCATGTGTTTTGTTAGCACTTACGATTAAAACAGCTTTTGGAAACAACAACTCTTTATTGGTCAGCTCAGGGCAAGTAAGGCAGGGAAGAAACCACAGCATATAGAACAATATCATTCAAACTATCTAATGTTAAACAAACATATGTTCAAGATAAAACATGCATACTACACCATAATCATATTGCCTGCAGACACTGCGGCAAACAACAAAACAGAATAAAATTACCCCCCTGCTGTGTTTACTGTCCGTAGGATTTATGGCAGCTGAAGAAAAACAGAACTATTCTGGTTGTTTTACATGTGGGGGTTTTTAATGCTGGTTTCCTGAGGGCATCACAAGACACAACAATGTGGTAAACTATAAAATTACATGAAAAACAGGCTCATCATTCATGCGTTGCCACATTTGAGTGAGAGAGAAAAAAAGAAGGGATTATAGAGGCAGGCCAAACTAAAATGGACAAAAACTGAGCAGGACAGCAAATATCAATTCAGGAACTAAAGTGACAAAACAATCACAATATCATTGTGCAATGCCTTTTACTGTATTGTCTTAAACAATTAAAATAGAGTGAAATGTAAGTGAGTTAGTGACTCTACTTACATAACAATAAACAGATGAGATGTCCTTGTTTAAGTCTTCAATCCTGCTGGTGGGATAATCAACTCCAGCCGCATTGAGCTTCTTGTGTATCACCAATGTTAGCTTCAGGACAAAGAATGTGATTTTCTCAGAAACAATATCCCAGCAATAAATAAATAAAATGAAATTAACTAGAATGGCACTCAGGAGAGCACATACCCCTGCCAAGGCCCAACAGTCCCCTTCTATACTCACTCATTGATACCAGCCACCTAAATGTGAAAAAGAAAACAAACAAAAAACTCCCTTTCTCAAAATCTTCAAGACTGTCGGAAAAATTTCTGTTGCTTCATCCAGCCAAGACCGATCCTCCATCCAAGTGTTGTGGAAATAAACTTTATAAAAGCATCATTTGTTGAAAATGTTCTGAGAAATAGTTTGCACCAAGAAATGTTAACTAATGACAAGACTGTGCTCTCCATCTGCCCCTGCAGTTAAAACTGGCTGCTGCTGACTCTGGTGAGGAACTAATATCTGCATTAATAACTAAGCGATAACTAAGGCTGAGCGACAGCCGGCAACATGAGAAAGAAAACTGTTATTGTTTATTGGATAATAGATGTGTCCATATAGGCCGACTGTGAAATCAGAATGTCATACATTGGATGGATTAGCGAGCATATATATAAAATATATATGCATCTTATTGGCCGGATTTTTGATACATGACAAGATGGTGATTTACAGTAGAGTGTTACTTGCCAAAGACTCTCTTCTCCCTTTTTGTGTTTTGTTGGATACTATTTAAAACTGTTTCCTCATCCGAGCCCGTATATCTGCACCACTTGTCTTGACAAAGGGATGCCCTTGTTTGGATGCATCTGTTTTCCACAGAACTTAACGTGAAGGCTTGGTGTCGAAAAAGTCTAGAATCGTGTTATTTGTACACAGATTGAAGCGACTGGGCTGTTTGTTCTGGAGGTAGTTAAAGACTCCTCTGACATCTGGTAACAACTGTTTTCCCAGCTTGTACATTTTTAATTGATCCAACCAGAGCCAGTAGGCAGGAATGAAATATGTCCATGGTTTATTGGTACAAATTGAAATAAACAGTCCACAAGCAAGCACCACACCATCAATGAGATGTACATGATAGTTTATTGAGGCAGAATACGAGTGTGATGTTGAAAAAGGCAATTGAGTATGAGTGCGATGTTGATGAAGTGTTGAACAGCTGTGGTGTGGGGAAGGCTTCGTTAGGGAATAGCGGCAGCTCCTGGGCTGCCAGACCCCCCTATAAGAAACAGAAGCCCCATTCACACTGCCCTGTGAGTGCAGGGATCCTGCCTCAATTCTCCGCGTCCTCCTCTATGTGAAAGTTTCAGATGCGGAGAGGGGTGAAATTTCGTTGCGGCTCTGATTCGCCTCTGGAGGTAGTATCAGAGGTGAACCAGCGTTTGTGTGAATGGATAAGCCCAAGGTCCAGAGCGGGGGCTTGTTGATCTGATGGTGTTCACAGTCTGATAACTAAACAGATCCTTCACTCATCAAATAAAAGAGAAATGTCCCACAAAGCAGTGTTACATGACCAAACAACAGTAACGTTGTAACTGGTAGTGTCTTTGGCAACTTATATAAGGGAAAAAATACTGCAGTTATATGTGGAAAAGCCTCTATCCTCCTGTCTGTCATCCTGTCTGTTATCCTGTCTGTCCTACTGACTCTTCATCACATTTCTGCTCGAAAAACAGCGTCTGTCCCCGGCAAAAAACTTTAACTCACCATGTGTTTGTCTCCTTCCACTATTGTGTTGTTGTAACAGGAGGACACCGGGGGAAACACGTTGAAAAAAACACACAGACGTCATCATCATGATGTGTACCGGTCACGCCTCTTTTGGATCCGCAGCGCCGGCTTGCTGTATGAATTGACACACCGGTGCAGCTTTACTTCGGAGCTGCTTGGTTCTGTGTGAACAAACAAAGGCGGAGAATTGGCGAACCTCCGCTACGGAGATAATGCAGAGTCTCTGTGTGAAAAGGGCTAGAGAGAGAGAGAGAGAGAGAGAGAGAGAGTGAGGACAGTAGAAGGGGAGGGAGGGTGGGGCGTCAGAAACGAGAACAGACAGGCATGAAGGGCAGTGAGGCTCTTATAGGCCATGACAGGAAGGGGAGTGATTGAGGTGTGGTCCTGTTACTGAACTTCAGCTATAACTTTATCTCCATGAAAATTTGTCCTTGGCTACAAGAGTATATACTCTTGTTTCTTAACAAAATGTCATATTTAAATTTCAAAGTAATGCTTTAAAATAATGCTTTAAAGGTGCTATTTGTAAGAAGAGTTGATTTTTGAGTCTCATTCCCAACCCTTCAAAAATACTGAGGCGCTGGGTTTGTAGGTCAGGCCAGTCGCCATCCCGAAGTGTCAGTATACGGTATGACAAGTTGGGAATGAGACTCAAAAAACCCTTTTCTTATAAACAGACCTTTAATGTTTTGCTAGTGTTTTACAAAAAGAGTAAGGACATGTGTAATTTCCAGGAAATACTGTAACAACAGTACTGGGGAAAACAATAAAAGAGATCTTTTTTATCCAAATGGTATGGTAATGGTAATGGAAATACCTTCAGAACCACAGTAAGTGTTTTTTCAAAGATTGCTGGGTATTTATTTTTCAGAAAATCAGATACCATCTGATGTTTTACAGCCAAACACTCTTCAAAACCACAGACCTTTATCTTGGATTCTAGAGGAGAGCCCAAAGCTTCCATCGTAACAAAACATGTCAGAGTTTCGGGGATTTACAAAATCCAGAATATTGGGTTTGAATACTTAACTCTGTGTAAACATCCCATAGCTTCAATGAAACCTGATATTAGGGGATTAAAGCAAATGTATTAAGGTATTATAGTGATGCACGTACACTCAGAAAACAATAGTCTACATGCTACAGATATTTAAGCCTGGAGAAGTCTTGCATCCTCAGAAGGATTTAATTTAAATGTAAACCCTGCAGGCCTGAAGCAGTGGGTCGTTATACGGCTGTAGAGGGGATGTGTGACTGTGTGTGTGGGTGGGTGAGGGGTCACCACAGCAACCTGGATGCATGAGAAGATACCAAAAGGGGTTAATGTTGTTTACTTTCTCCTTCAAGTGGCCATTGTGTTCGCTTTCCACCCATCACATGACACCTGGTCACAGTCTCCTCATCATGGTTGTCCTCGACCCTCCACTTCCACCATCACAAAGACACACACACACACACAATCACGCACTCAGACACACACAATGGGTCGCTTGTTATCCCCAACGAGTGTACAGGAAGCCTCCCCTCCAGATTGGAGTTGACTGAAAAGGGCCCAAATCAAGATGTTGGCACGGCCCTGTATGAGTCCCTCACTGACCCCAAAACCTCATCAATACAGGCCATTGATACAAGACTCATTTCCTCTCATTATAGTTATCAATGTGGTCAACAACAGAGAGTACGGTCAAACTGCATGATGCACTTTCACTGACTTTTTACTGGTTAAATTCTGTATAATGAGATTTATGCGAGGTCAGCTGAAACAGTTGCAGCTATAACATGGGACAATAGCCGTTGTTATGGAGCTTGTAATGCACCATAAAAAGCACATTATGGGGCTCATAACCTCGTGTTCCCTTTTGACATTTGCAGATACTTTTATTTCATTTTCCCAAAACAATTCAATTAGGATAAACTCATCACAGCGGCCAGGTTTTATAGAGTATACGTTTGTTTATACAACATAAGAAATGACTGGATTTGTTGCAGATTAGTGTTTGTCAAAGACTGAAGACGCTGAGTCCGAAAGTCTGATGACATCTTAATGTTGTTGATCCGGAAAAACTCCCACTGTGATACTCATGTGAGACTCAAGCACTGGACAAGGAACTGATGATATGCTCATATTTTGTTCAACAACATAATCTCGTGCACTTGAGACATTTAGTGGTATAATTTATGTTGCACAATGATCAGGACCACAGTAAAACATTTCCAACATAAATTTAAAACCTCTATGTGGGGTAAACTTCGTCTTCTTTCTTTACGTCTCCTCCTCCTCTTCCGTCCCTGATGATGGTGATAATGGTACGTGTTTTTTCAGAGATCTCCGGTCGGTGGAGCGGAGGAAAGAACAATTTAAAGCAGATGTCCAGCTGGGTTTGTAAGCACGGACAAAATCCCACCAGAGCAGCCATGTTGAGAATCGTGAACATAAATTCTGACGGGATGTTGACTAGCAGATAGATATTTTTTAATGACAGATGGCATTTTCTCTTCTCCTGGCTCTGTTGACCTTAAATCTCATCATGTTGCTTTTTTAGACCTGCATTCTGGCGCGCAGGGCATATTTAGATGCAAACAGACATTTTACAAGCTCGCGGTTAAAAATGTGTTGGAGCAAATAAACATGTTCTTCTGTCAAACCTGCATCTTAAAACATCTTTTCTTCAAACCTCCTTGTTTGTAGTAAAACAAATCAGTGAGTTGTCTTTGCCACAGATGTACAGCATATACTCGAAAAACAACTGGCGGCTTTGTGTCTTTAATTACGCTGTCTGGCAGTCAGTAATGGAACACATGAGACGGACGGTGAGCCCCTCGGTTGCATAAATGACCCGGAGATTTGCATGTGCGCACAAACACACCGCAAACACACTGCAGGCCACAGCAGACAAGTGGCTTTTGGGTGAACAAATACTCAACATTCCTCAGAGGTGGCCACACACACGTGTTTACACGCACCAGGGTGACCTTTCAACTGGGGGACTGACGACTTTAACGCATCTTTGTCTGCAAGCATCTGCGGAAAATGTCCTGGAGCAAGTGAAAGTGAAAAGTGAAAAGTGAAAAAAAAAAAAATCAAGATTAGTACAGAAGAACTCCTCTACCGAGCAGTATGATTGAAAATGACATGACAATGACACAGTTCAGCAGCCTCAGCTTAACATGCAATGACCGATAACAGATGTCTGTCAAAACTAATTGTCATTGCAGCTTATGAGAAGCTGTTGTTGTGAGTTGAAACTTTTTATAACAAATATGATTCTGTCATAGCTCTGGCATACAAGACTCAGAAGCTTGCATCTGTTCATTTGACTGAAAAATTATCTAGAAGACTTTAAACTTCATTTTACTCCTAAACTTGACTTTATTCTATTTTTTATTGCCACACTAATGAGCACACTCAACAGGATGGCGCAGCTTCATAACAACAAAACATCGAACCTACAATGCCGGTGTGTTACCATGGCTACCCACTGTGTCCTTGAAGTGAGCCAGCCAACTCAAGCCCTTATAAAAAGTTTGAGGAGTAAGCACCAAAGAAGGTCACTGATTGAGTGTTGCCCTAAACGACTGCATAAGTGTTTATGCAGGCCGGCCCTGGTCCACTTATTGTGATGCAGAGCAGTGATCCCAGTCAGTATAGGTGGACTAGATTTGAAAAGGAGGATACTACTGAGTTCTTCCTTTACATTGTCCTCTGGCATTAAGAACTCTGTGTTGTAGGCCTATGTATATTGTGAAACAGTCGTAGTTGGTTAGGTTTAGGGAAGGATAATGGTTTGGGTTGTAAATAAGTATGTTATTACGGAGAACAATACTTACATAATCAGGAGGAGGTCTGGGTGGATGGATGGGTCAAACACAGGACTTTCACACAGGAAACTTTGCAGTCGTAGAGATTTGGGAAACATAACTCCATAGATCACACCCAGGGTCACAATCTGCACCTATTAGACAATATATGCCAAAGAATTTACAAAAAATCTATTTCTATGTATTTTTATAACAAAAATGGTCATGATTTCTTCCTGTAAAACTCAATGTCACATGCGCTGCTTGTACAGACTGCTTTCAAAATTATCATGCCGTCCACCCAACAGTCAATACTTGAGCGGTGAGCGAGTGGCGCAGAGCTACAATTTCATGCCACAAAGACACCGCTGGAGCAGAAAATTCGACTGATTACTAAAGCAAAAGTTTATAGTTTTACTGACTGATATGGGTGAAACTGGATCACATTTTATGGAGTCATTGTTTTTGTGGTTTTCCTTCTAACGTCCTCTGGCTGCTCTGCCTGAGCCCTCTGTGATTTACAGAGTTTCCCGATGAAGAGACCGACTAACTGTACAGGGCTCCAAGTCAACGGGACCGAGCACAAACTCTGAGACCAACTGCAGCCCGCTCAACATCAACGAATCTGGTATCAAGGTGGTTTATGGAGTTTAGCTGCGGTTCAACAGTTACTGCTTGCTCCTTTTGTCATGCAGCTAACGTCAGCGGTCCTATTAGCTGACTCTAGGGTTGCCAGGAGCAAGACCTGGCAAGAAAACTACCTTGGTACTGTATTGCCCGTCGTCAAACTGGCAGCTGTCGGTCTCAGATGCTGCAGATCCCTCTCATGATTTAATCGCCCGTTTTCACTCAGAGCTCCCGGTGACCCGGTCAGACAGAGTCAGCTACTAGTATTTCCTTACTACCTGCCTGCTTTTACAGGAAACATATAAATATGCAGAAGAAAATATCACTTGGTCCCCAAGCTCGACTTTACAAATGTTTGTCTCAGAGTCCAAATGATATTAGTAGACCCCTGTAATAGCTGGATTGTCCAGCGCTGCTCTTGGACCATGGCAAAAGATGGGAAATGCACACAGTTGTACGGGAAAGTTCAAATAATCATATTTATTTATAGAAATTACAAAAAAATACAATATAATGCGGTCAATCAGTAGGTCAGTGGTGTTAGTGAAGTGATTTATGGTGTCAAAAAAAGTGGTGCAACTAACCCAAACCAAACAAAAGCAAATCAGTGGTGCATGAGAGAGCCAGTGATGGACTGACAGAGGAGAGAAATGGGGACGGACTAGCCAGGTGCACCCAGATTTACTAACCATGCGTCTAGACCTCAAGCGAGTCCGAACTGTTTTTTAGTCACACGTTACACAGAAGAAATATTTGAATCTATGCAGCTGTCTGCTCCAGATTTATGCTGGCTCGCATCTCAGCTGCATCTCACGGGCATAACCGCATCCTGAAGCGTTTATTTACGCTTCAAGACGCATATAACACGAGGCTGAGGCCCAACAAAACGAAGAAACGTTTTATTTACACTCGGCAACCTAGGCGGAGCAGAGCGTGCTATTGTTTGTCATCCCACAAACGCTCCTTTCACTCCTGCCCAGCAGCTGGGAAGCAAGACACGGGAACTTCTTGGGTAATGAGGAACTGCAGTGTTTATTCGTGGGCGAGACACAAACCCATGAGAGAACTAGAGGGCTGAAACAGTTTTTTTAGCGTAGGACACAAGCTTTTGATTTAAAGGTTTTTTGGAAGGTTTTAGGAGGCTCAAGCTGCGTGACCTGATATATAGCCTAATGTTTTGCCAGTCACAATTCAATAATTTCTACAATGGAGCTGGCGAGTGCATTTTTGCTCTTTTTATTTATTTGTATTGGGTTGTTGGAACCTTTTCAGTGAAAATATGAATGACTGTTCTGCTCGGTAATTCATATTCCAAAACACAGGATATTATTCATAACATCTAATCCAATCTACAAAACAGACAGTATCCTTATATCAGTGACAGCGTTGGGATTTATAGGTCAGTTTGGTTAAGGAATTTCAGGCTCAGAAATTTCAAAATATTCTGCCTCAGTGGGATTAGATTGTAGAGAAATAGCTTTTAAATTGTCTGATTTCACAGAGCACATGAAAAAACACAGGAGAGAAAAGAAGATGGATGGGCAGATGAGGCCCAAACGGCAGATTCAAATCGCGTTCAGCCGCCTCGTTCTTTTTTCAGACAGCAGAGTGAAGACAGAGTTGAGAGGAGGATAGGCCGCACTGCATGACAGATCCAAGCCAATAAACTGACGATACAGGTTTCCTGGTTCCCTTGAAGCAAAATGTAATATCAAAAGCACATGGGGATGTTTTGTCAGCTGTGGATCAGCATGCAATCTTCAGCTCGAGGGAGTAGACCAGACACTCACACAGACAGTAATGCTTACAGCACCTGCACCGCGGCCAGGTCAGTCTGCTCAAAGGAGGACTGGATGACATGGCACTGTCTCTGTTTTTCTGCTCACTTTGTGTCTCTCTTTCTTTCCATGTCTCGCCTTTTTCAGATTCTTATCCTTAACCTTTGTTAGCAACCATTTGACTTACAGGTTAAGTGCCGGTGAGTAAAAAGTGTAACTGTCATATAATAATATTTGATAATGATGCTTTGTGTCACCAACACACAACCAAAGATTACACAGCATCTGATAGATTCAATGACTGAAAAATGACTACAATTATGATTATTTTTCATTGAAGTATTGCCTTTTAAATATCAATCATTAACCTCACGTGTTAGACAATATTCACACGACGGCCATTTTCCTGACATCATGCTCGCAGTGGAAGCTCAAAATTTGTACTGCTGTGCTCCAGCTCGCAAGACCATTAATGTAGGGAATCTGACCAAAAATCTGCAGGGACATTGGGCCATATTTCAAGGTAAAACAACAAATTTGATAACCCATTAGCTAATGTTAGCATTCAACAACCATCGAGCTAACGTTACAGTTTGATAGTGTGACAGGATGCAATAGGAGAGGCATAAATTAATTCTAAAATATGATCATTTATTTAAAGTGAAAAGGCACTGGATGTAATCAAACAGTAACGTTGGCTAGGAAGTGGTTGTGTGCAAATGTTAACTTTGTTTGCTCATGTAGGTCATTTAGAGGCATCCGTATTGAGACTGTTTCATAACTAGTAAAAAGTTACTTGTTGAACATTAACTGTAGTGTTTTGAAAGGTTTCAAGCCATTGAATTTATTTCCTCCGTCCATCTGCTTTGTATATTAGCGGTTTCCTGCACAGGAGCTGAGAATAGAGGAAGTACCCACCTATCCTGACTGTGACACCAACTGTCTTTTACTTTCATATTGTTGCTAAACGGGGGGGGAGACCCTTTGCCCTGAAACTGACAACATTGTGCGCCTTGCAAATGCTGCTCGGGACAAAAATAAACCGGATGTGTGCAGTAGATTTCCCAGTTGTTGATGTCAGCCGGGAGCCACTGTTCCTGTTCTCAGGGTAGAGCCGGGCAGGGCGAGTTCAAATTGTTACAGTGCGGGAATAAGAACTGTGTGTTTGCACTTGTTTGGTGTTCATATGTTGGAGGATGTGTGGCTTCGGGGTTATCATAGAACTGCTAAGGGGGCGAGCCTGTCAAACAACCCCATAAAAAAGTAAACCTCCACACAATGTGAGGTCACGTTGCCCCTGCGTCATTCAGCTCCCCCACAGAATCCATCAAACCTGGAAGGATTTGTTTGAAATTACCCCAGACAAGTGTGGAGAGAACAGGGAGGGGGAATGGGAATGTCAAAATGGATTTTCTTTTTATTCAGCAACATCTTTCATAATAACCTCTTGGGTATTTCCTTCCATTTAATGGTAATATCATGCAACCAAAAAGACGGACATATGCCAATGGATACTAACACAAACACACACCATACGCCTCTACACAATACACATTATCATGCAAACTAAGTCAGAGAGATCGCTAGCAGATGTCACTTTGCTTCATACCAGCCTGAGGATATTATTCAATTATCCACAACTGTAGTTTTCTGGCAAACATTTGGCACACATGTCCCATCATACGTCAGTAAGTGCAATGTATACATAACAATCTGTTGAGGTAAATTCCCCTCGAGACTGAGTAATCTAAATGTTTCTTAGTTTTAAAAGCACTGGACCCTGGAAATCTGATATTTTCCTCATTTGAAAGCAAGGGAAAAACACAACACATCACAACACATCAAGTCACAGAATTGGATGCTTACATGTTCACATCAGAAGATGAATTCCAACAGTCTTGTGTTGGCCTCAACTCAAACAATATTCACACATCCTAAACTCGATGCAGGGTTTCCTCTGTGAAACTCCAACTCCAACTGTTCTTCTGCCTTTTGCTGAATATAATACAATACTCTTATAAAGCAGCCAGTAAAATAGGAAAAATCTTGAGAGCATTAAAGGTCTTTTCTTTGGCAGGATTATCAGAATAAAAACTACTTCATTGATCCCCGCTGGGAAAATTGGATAATTGGATTTGTCTTTTTTCAGCTTTATTTAGCTGCAAAACTCAGTTTCAAATCTAACAGTAGAATGAGACTCACAACCATCTCTATAGCCATTTTCTGTAGGGGCCCGGGCTGAATCCATCCAAGAATGATTGTTATGTATTGTAACTCCTCTTCCATGATGGAGAGCTCTATTCCTGTCAGCACAGGAAAGCCTAATAATTTGTTTCCTGCCATAACACTGACACATAATATATTAAGCTGTGTATTAGGTTATCTTAAAGTGAGATGCCAGGAGGGGAAGTCAACAATGTTGCAGGATATAAAACTAACATCATCTGCTCAACTACACACCCAATGAACCTAGATTGCAAAGGGCAGGGAGCCTTCAAAACAGCTGATTACTATGTTACATCAGGATATGAACAGTTTAACCTTTCTAACCTGGTTCAGACATCTTCTTCCAGCATTCCTGGTTCAAGAGTACAGGAATTCAGAGATGCACAAAATGGACACAGAACTTGAACCGCCTTTTTTGACTAAGGTGGTTCAGGCGCTGGTTCTGAGCCAGTGCCTACTCTGGAACCAGTTCTTTGCATTTGGACTGGCAAAGAAGTGGCTCTCAGCCAGGAAAACTGGTTCCAGAGCGACACCAACTGCTTACGCCAGGGGCTGAAGGTGGGGCTATCGTGACCACAGACCAACTAAAACTGTTTATGACCACAATTTTTATAAACCAGAGTTAGTTCAGAGTGTTCTGAAAGTATCCATGGGAGAATAAATAAAAGATTTTCACTATGGACACCAAATCAAAGCAACAGTGGTCAGGGGAACTGATGCCAGCTTGGCATGCAAAGTCAAGAGCAAGAGTAGCCTGCCATAGTTGTTTCTAGCACTGCTGGGTAATTGGAGACATAAACACTGACTGAATGATTTGACTTTTCGGTGGCTCTCATGACCCTGGAAAAGCAAACCGGTCCTTAAAAGGTTTGCAGGTTGAATCAACTCCAAACCAGCACTAGCACGAGCCCAGAACCAGGACATGGTTCGCTTTGGCCAAAAGGGGGTAACTGAAGAATAAGTTTGACCTACGGTCTGACCCATGGAGGCATCAAAAGAGCTCGAGCCAGTCTACCGTGCTGCCAAAAAAAAGCATTTTCCCCTAAGACCACCGTTTAGGGATGTTAAACTGTTGTCCAGTCTCCGTAAAACTTCCTTGAGCCAAGAAAAGCAATTTTTTTATGTGTGTGCAAAATAATTGAAGTAAGGTAACTCCAAACCATCATAGCAGGTCAACTGGAATACCCATCGTACCCTATCCTTCCAGCTAAGTAGGATGTGGTCAGCACCATAGCCAACACAACCCCAGGAATTACCTCTAAACTCCAGATCCAGGTCTAGTCAGTGCAAAACACTGTGAGACAGATCACACACAAGTGTCTTCTAAGAACTAAGAACGGGCCCAGGGGAGACCAGAACAGAATACAGCTAGTCTGGGAAAACTATACTTCTTTAAAATGTTTCTTCATTTGACAAGAAGATGACTCATGCATAGAGTTGGATCATTGATAAGGCAGATCGTCTTCAAAAACGGGAGCTTTCCTTGTAGCACTTTCATTTTGCACGTTCACCACGAACACTTGAGTACATGAAAACCCTACATGCACCAACCTGTTTCTTTCAGGATTTAATCCTTGAGAGCCTACTCTTTACTGGGCACCACGCCCATCCTGTCGTCTTCTTCGGAAAATGCTTCTCAGAATTGTGTGACAGAACCAGAAGCAGATAAGTTCATATAGTGTTGTTGGACCATGGATGATTGGAAGCTTACCATGACTAAATCTTGCCTACAGAGACAGGATCTGACAGAAGAGAAGAATGGAGCATGTACATGTGTAGTCTTGACACTGGAATTCAGACCGTCCTGAAAAAAACACAGGCTCTCTGTGGATTTTAACATCAGTGGTGGTTGGATGAACGCCTGCATGCAACTTCTCGATAAACCACCACAGTCCAGCTGTTTGCTTCTCCTCAGTGGATTGAAATTGTTCAAGAATAACAATTCTGCTTTCATTTCCAGGAGCTTCAGGTGGCAATGCTCACGTGGAGTCCTGATGAAGTCCTAGGTAATTCTCCAGTGCCTGGATAATGGAAGAAAAGTATTTTCCAAGTCTACCATTGTAATTAAATCGCCCAGCAGGAAACAGTTTTGTGATTTCTTGCAACTGAAGTGTTCAAAATGGTCTGTACATTTTGTGGGAACAGATCCAGGAGAGGTTTCATGGTCCTGTTTTGTTGGGCTCTTGAAGGCTGCCAGAATACGGGGTATTGTGGTAACCTTGTGGTTAAAATAAGAAACGAAATACTGTGATCGCAGTGTCCCTGTATGAATCTCAGCCTGAGACATTGGTTTCATGCTGTTTCCCCTATTGTTCTCCTAACAACTCCTCCAACTTTTTACTTCTGAATAAAAGGCAGACAGTGAATAAAAAAAAAAAATAGCAAGAATACAGACCTTTATCACCATCCTTCAGAGGAACTTTAGAAATATCATCGTGAGTCAGACATGGTCATTGACAAGTTTGATAAGTGGTTTGAGGAGTCCTATCTTCAATTAAACATGCCTAAAACTACAGACATGATGATTTTAGACAGTATCTTGGGACGACTATTGACTCAGAACTGAACTTTGAAGCGAATTCTGAAGCTGTGCACAAAAAAAGCAGCACCAGAGACTAGACAAAGCTATGATAACCTCATTCTATCACACTTTTATTAATTCTATTTTATTGTTTTCTTTGATGTGGTGGTCTGGAAGCCTGTCTTTAAAGGACAGAAACTGAATCCAATTGTTAAATAAGCTAGCAGGTTGATTGGTGAGGCACAGCTTGTCCCTGCATTCCTGCACGCCACAAAGTTACAGCCCAATTGATTTTAAATGATGACTCACATCCTTTGCTATCTCAGCTTCTTCCCTCTCGACGGAGGTTTATAGTCCAAAGGTGTTCAACAGATTGAGATTCCTCAATGAGGCCTCATTTATTCTAGTGGCCATTTCTTTTAGTGTTTTTTGATTGTTTGAGTATGGGTGCCTTCTCTTCTACTGCAAACCAAATCTACCTATAGGTGTAAATAAAGTAACCTGGACCTGAACCTAACCCTGAACAGGAGGAGGCTACTTCTACTTATACAGAGAGAGCTGCATCAGTTATCTGAGCTTAAACATGACTGCTGTTGGCATGATCACGAGAACAGCTGTGGTATCACCCTGCAACTCATCCTACCTCAACCCCTGTCACCAGGGAAAAAGCAGACTTGCCACTCTTCAAAGAAAATTGTTGTGGACAAAATAACTTTTACCTCCTCACTGTCCAACCGGAAGCAACTCTTTCTCACTGCTGACAGGAGCTGCAAGACAGAAGGCTTTTACCACCTCACAGCAGAGCACTGACTGAGAAAATCGTTGGAAGAAGACCCTGGCAGTGCCTGATGTCCTCATCGCCAGTGAAAATTTAATGGTAGCCACTGAGCTGAAACAGGAGCAGCAGAACTGTGCAGCCTTCTGACCAAGCTGGGGTGTTTTCATGCTTGTTTTAAAAAATGTGGATTGCTCAAATATGTAAGGGTGAGTTTAAGGCCCTTGTATGAGCTATGCCAATAGGCACAGATATTTAAAGCAGCCGTGTTTGGCTTTGAGAGACAGACACACAGATCACACACAAACACAAGCCGGTAAACACGTTACTTCAACTTCAAGGCTTTGGTCCAATTGGACATTAGAAGCTCGGAGAAAACACCCAGACAGCTGCAGGGTTGTAACCCTGTATGTGTGTGTGTGCGTGTTGCAATGTTCAATGTTGGGCCGTGGTGGAGGGCAGTACAGGAAGGGTGGTGTTGGTTTTGGGAGACATGGGACCGATGTAGATGTAGAGGGTTTTTTTGAATGCCATTGTAAAAATGTTTGCCCTCATTGTCTTTTTTTTTCTTTGCTATGTACAGTTTTTTAGTTGTGAAACTCAATTATCCTTCCTTGTGTGTGTGTGTGTGTGTGTGTGTGTGTGTGTGTGTGTGTGTGTGTGTGTGTGTGTGTGTGTGTGTGTGTGTGTGTGTGTGCATGTAAACCATTGTATGAGACCACTGAATAAATTACACTACCCCCTGTGGGAGAAAAAACATGAAGCAAATGGAGATTTTCATGTTTGTATGAAACATTGGTCTGACATGATCGGACTTTAAGAAGAAGAAGAAACCAGATTGCACAGATTCAAAGAAACATCCTCTCCTCAAAGTTTTTTACAGCCTGGTACCTATAATGCAGTTTTCACCTGATCTAGCAAGCCAGTGCAGCCTAAAAATTAAAAAAAATGTAATTTCAAACATTTGTATTGCAGATCCTGTTTTTGAGAATTTGCAGTAAGAGATATTGGTTTTAGACAAGTTTTCAGATTTGCAGACACACTACATTACGTCTTCAGAGTTAGTAGAAAACATTTACTCGTGTACTGCCTCAGCTGATTTATGACAAAGCTAATACTAAACCCTGGAGTGCCTGAGGTAGTATTAATCATTGGCTTACATCAGGAGGTAAAATCTAGAGTGTGTGTTGGCAAGAATATTTTCTCCCATGATTCCCATCATCAGGGCAGCCATTCCTTTTAAAGGACTGCAGAGACTTTTTCTAAGAAATGATCACAAATAATAATTTAATATATATAATAATATTTTCTTTTGCTAAGATTCACACTAAGAAAAACGGTCTTGTTTTTTGCTTGATGTCTGTTGACCCTATCCAATGAGCGTCAACGGTTTTCTCAAGCCTTTCAAGAATTCAGAGAATTTCTTTTAACCGCATGGATGAGCATGTAACCCTTTATAAGAAGAGAAAACATGAAAATCAGCCTAATTAGCATTGCAGAGTTTTCAAAAGACAGAAGTTGTTGGAGATGGTGCCAGGTTCCTCTGATGTCTCTGATGTACAAGGTTCTTTATTTTTTGGCATATTGTATATCATACTGTAAATAAATCCTGAAAGGCTTTACCTTTGACTCCAGAGCACCCCGTGGCAGGTCAGTTGTTAAAGCTAGGCTTGGTAAGTTATTCTAGAAGCATTTTTTGTTATATTTTTATAGAAAATCTCTTAACATCCTGACAGCAGTCAATAATTCAAATGCTCCAACAAATAATAAAAAAAGAAAGAAATCCATTATCTGTGACTTGCAGGCCCCTAATAAGCCCATCTAATCGTCTTTTTCAGCCTGTATGAAAAGACTGGACAGGCTACCTGTCTGTCTGCCTCCACACACTCTGCCTTTTGCACTTTGCACTCATTCTGATGACCGGAGTCTTTCACAGGGCTGGGCAGATGTAAATCAATTAGGGAGCTAGTGGCACAAGAATGACAGAGAAAGTCCAGCCAAAATGCCCAAATGCTAACAGCGGTGAGTACTAACAATAGCCATGTTCATTATGATAATGTTTGGTGTTGCATGTGAGTGAGAAACAGGGAAGTTGGGTATGGTTAGCCATGACAAGGATGTGCTGCACCCACAGTACACAGCAACTGAGCCTGTTGTTCAGCAGCTAGCTAACTGAGTAGCACAAAGCACACAGCCCTTTAGCCCAATACAAGAGATGTGGTTGCAGCAACAGGCTGCTATAGTGGCTAATGTTAGTATAAAGCACACAGCTCCTGAGCCAAAGAATAGGTGAGCAGCAGCGGCAGTGATAGACTGATGTTCAGCTGCTAACTGATTAGCACAAAACACACAGCCTCTGAGCCCAATAAAAGAGCCGCAGCAGCAGCAACACACTCCTTTGGCGGCTAATGTACTCCTTTAGTGGCTAACGTAAGCACAAAGCACACACCTACTTTAGTAAGGAGAAACTGTCACACTGGGTAGCAGTGTAGCCATATTTACATGATTATGGCATTTAGCAGTTGGGTAAGGGAGCTTGTTGAATTTCTCGAACAAGCTGCTTACAAACAGCTAAGGGCCAGTCAGTGTAGTCAGACAGTGCATGCTCATGTGTTTCTGAGATCTGAAGGAGAGCTGGAGGGAGGTATGGGATTTTTTTTGGGTTGGATGCTCTAAAAGTTTAGCTTTCTCTTGCTGGTGTCTACAAATTTACCAATCCTGACTTTAAAAATGTTCTGTGTCCGAATGTTGTTCAACCCACAGAGTTTTGTTTTAAATTCTGTTCAAGACCCGAAATTATGCAGATATACGAGATATTTTGGGATTTGGCAATTCTGGGAACAATTCTGAATATAAAATGATTGACAAATCACTGAGTATTCCCATTTGGAGTAAAAGTTCAGTTATTGCACCATAGGGGATTTTTTAAGGGAACTCAAAAGTTTAAGAGGTCAAGCTGGCGGAAATAGATGATAAAGAGACATGAGTTTACGGCAAATGTCTGGTAATGCTCCCTAAACAATTACATGATATTACACAACAACGCAGAGGGTCTGGGGGGTATTAGAAACAGAGAATCTTCAGTGGTTCAGTGACGACATGTTAACCTCAGGAGCCATGTGGCACAGCATGGCAAACTTTGCCAGGATCCTCCCTCTGGACATCCGTCTGAAGAGGGAGCTGTATCTTGTTCTTCAGAAATTAGCTCAGTTCAAAGTGAGATCATTTTTTCACACTTTGTCCTTTTCTTTCGGCCTTTGAGTTTTGTTTCATGCTCTGCCATATTTTGGGTTAATATAGAATCTCAAATTCTCACATTTTGTAAAGTTCAAAGTGAGCTTGTTTCCTGGGAAGAGGGATGAAGAGTGTTTACAGAGCAGGAAGAGGTTTACAGCAACTATCCAACCATGTCCCTCTGCCAAGGCCACTACAGAGCGACATGGACAAGAGCACGTACTCTCCACACGGACACACACACACACACACACACACACAGGTTCACACTGCAATGCAAAATTGAGGAGACGTAATGCGTATAACCATGTGCATAATGGTGATAATGTCTGTTAATGGCTTAATAATATGAGACTGTGCTAATGACAATAATGATGCACCAGAAATAGTCATCTCCCAAAATAGAGCAGGGGATGGATGTCATTAAACACACTCCACAGAAAGGACCTTTGTTTGGTGTGTGTGTGAGTGTGTGTGTGTGTGTGTGTGTGTGTGTGTGTGTGTGTGTGTGTGTGTGTGTGTGTGTGTGTGTGTGTGTGTGTGTGTGTGTGTGCTTACCCGCTGGTTTAATGGCAGCTATGGCGACGATGGTGTGAGGGGTGTGGAGGTTTACGAGATAGCCCTCGCCTTTGGTGTGTTGGTGTCTTTGTTTGCACATGTGTAAGGGCTTGTGCAAGAAGGTGTGTGTGCATGAGTGTGTCACAAGCACTGAGAGAGTTACCGTTGTGTGTTTGTGTATTAATTTTTTTAAGAATTAGTTATCTCTGGTTTGTCTTTCATTTCAGATTAATGCCATGTGGTGACAGACCATCCGGGAGTAAATGTTCAGGAGATCGTGCACACACACAGCAAGCGCATGTCTGTTTGTGTGACGATGAGTGTGTTGCAACTTTTCAATACAAAAACAGTTTGCCAGCGTTGAATCAAAAGTGACAAATGAGCCTCTTACAGTAACAGTTCAGACAGACTCAGCTCAGCCATCGCCAGCAGAGTCCTCCGATTCTTTTTTTGATTAAAAGTTGCAACACAGTCACCACTGATCATGCTGGGAAAAACTGTGTTTACTTCACTAATAAATATGAAGAAAGTGTAGCTTTTCTGTGTTAAAGCATGAGTTCACCTAAAAATGAAAATTCAGTCATCATCTACTCACCTCCATGCCAGTGAAAAGTTTCATCATCAACAAAACATTTTCTGGAGCTTCACAGCAAAATAGCGCTGCAGCATTCTCCTAAACAACTGAAGTAGACGGGGAATTGTTTTAAAATGTTTATTAAAAAAATAACAAAAGAAAAGGCCCGTAAGACGGCTGCATGCAGTTTTTCTTGAGTAATACAATTCTCTGGAAGCCCAGGCATCCTAAATTGATTTGAAAAGATGATATTTATCACCTTAATGTGTGGTTGAGCTGGTGCAGTTGGGTGTACGCTAACGCTTTTAGCTTAGCAGCTACAGTGAAGTTTTTGGCTAAATAACGGTGTAAATAAGATCTTTTCAAATCAATTTGTGATCTTGGGGCTCTGAGGGACTTAAATGATTCTGTATGGAGCCATTTTACGTTCATTTTTGGTTGTTTTTCTTACGTTTTAAAACAATTCCCCATCTACTTCAGTTGTTTAGGAGAATGCTGCAGCGCTATTTTGCTGTGAAGCTCCAGAAATGTTTCGTGGATGACAAAACTAGACTTTTCACTGACATGGAGGTGAGTAGATAATGACTGAATTTTCATTTTTCGGTAAACTTATCCTTTAACACAGAAAAGCTATACTTTCTTCATATTTCTTCATATAATTGAATACAGTTTTTCCCAACATGATCAAGTGGTGACTGTGTTGCAACTTTTAATCAAATAAAGAATTTGAGGACACTTTCCACCAGCATGAGGGTGAGTAGTGACTGAATTTAAACTGTGAGGACTGGTCTTTAAATGAAGCACACATCAGCCTAAAACAAGTGACTTGTTGTAGTTAGTCTATCATGAACTGGAGCAAGTACAACCTTTTCAGGAAAGCAGTCATGAGTGTGGGAAAAATGTCATATTTTCCAATGAAATCCAGTGAAAATGGCAAATTGTACGGAGCCAACAACCTCAAGAAGTGTTTGGAGGAAGCATGATGTGTGGGAGTGTGTGCATCTTGTGTTTTGAAGTACGCTCCTGCAGGGGAGAACCCTGGAGGCAGAATCATTCCCATGACAGGACATCAGAGGACAGGACAACTCCTCTTTCATCTCCACTCTATATGTGCAGCATGTCTACGTCATCACCTTAAAAACCAAATCATAGTTTTAATTTGTTTTTTCTGAAAGACCAGAAACTGGAGTGACGTTGCGGATTTTCATGAAAAGTGTGTGAAGAGTCAATGCGCCCCTCTCTATGACAGAGAGGGAAGGATGCTCCTGTCTGTGAGATGATTGGCTGTCCCTGCAGCCTCCCGGCTTGTGACTATAAAACCCCTCACAGTCCCTCCGTGCGTCAGAGCGCGGCCGGAGCTGGGAGCGGAGGAGCCTGACGCACAGCGGGAGTCACTGGAGTCACTGTGCGCTTTCACTGCAGGAAACCCATCCGAGAAAATTAGTCAATTACGCAAAAGGCGTCAAAGCAATTAGCCGAACTCTGCTGGAATATCGATCTGAAAACTTGGACCTGGACTTCAGCACGACACCGCCGCCTGGTAAGCGCACACGCCATGGATCGTGTAATTAATTGTCGAGTGTAATTGTACGTTGTAAACGAGTTTGACACTGTGCACTTTGCGCACAAGTAACCACAGACACATGACTTCAGTTACTGACTCCTGAACTGGCGCAGCGGAGAAGACTTTTATGTTGTATGAAAAGTATGCCTCTTTTCTCCCGTCTGTGAATTCATTCAGCGGTGTTTTTGGTTTTATTAAGTGTAAGGCGCGACGGACGGACACGTTTGCATGTCATGTTTTATATTTACCGCCTTTAAAACGCGATCAGCCTTTAGTTATGGACTTGTTGAATGTTTTATAAGCTGTTTAAAGTGGATGTGTTGGACCGGGGGGCCTCAGATATGATCTCATACCGGGATTACATCGTTTTCATACGAAGATAAAACAGAAAGAAAAAAAGAGAAGAAAAGAAAAGAAAAAAGCAGGCCCGCTTTGTTGCAGCTCCAGTCATCACAGTGTGACAGTGATCTGTCTACACCATTCCCACAGTTAATGCTCAATGTTCAGGCATCCTGCAGAGCACTGAAGATGCTTTAAAATGTGCCACATGATGGATGGCTCCATAGATTGACATAACACATTAAAGCTAAATCGAATAAATGAAACTATGCTCAGTTCCCTGGCCTTTTGTCCTATACAGACAAGATTTATTGGATCCATTCACCCAGAGGACCACTTAACTACAGGGAACTGGCAGAAAAACTACATTTCACACTTATACGAAGAAAAATGAGGCTGTAAACTTCAGCTGCCAGAATGGCGTCTTTAAAAAGCGGTGGAGCAGAGCCATCAGTATTTATCCTTTCCCATTTTGAAAAACAACACCGTGATGGCCTAAACATTGGGGTTTGGATCTCTACTCACTTGCAGCATTCCTGTTATGACCGTAAGGTGTTCCTGTTTTTCCAAATCGGACACAGTAGGGGACAAAATAACAGGAATACAATGCAATGTCAATACAACACCAACTAGGATGTGTGGCAGACTTTTATTGTGTTGGACTGTTTGTGCAGTTGTGTCCTGGTGGACAGTAATAGCTTTATTGTACAGGCTAATATTTGAGTTGTGTCTTTGTAAAGTTGTTAATCCAACTGAACAGTGGTGGAGTGTATCCACATAAATGCAATTTCAGTGTTACCATTTGATGCTACTTTCTTCTACTCTACACTGTGGGCTACTTTTTACTCCATTACATTTCTCTCAAGCTAGTTACTTTTCCAATCAGGACTGAGCTTGTTCAACTGATTCCCTACCTTCTTGACTTGTGACCCCTCACAAACAGTGTCTGGTTGGAGCCCATTGTCTTGTTTCAGATGTCTAGAGCTTCACCAGAGAGACATTTCTACTCCAGATGTATGTCATGTTAACTTGCTGTTCAACTGAGAACATGTGAGAAGTTTAAAATAGAAATAACTGAGTCTTAAAGAGGTCACATTGCCTGGTATTTAATACAAAAAGCAAAGATTAGAGACAAGTCTTTTTAAAAGATTGTAAATGTTTATTCTTTCCACACCCAGATTTATCTTCTGACACTTTGTAAGGATCCTAACAGTGTTGTAACAAGTATCCAAATGTCATACTTGAGTAACAGTAAAGATATTATGTAAAGATATTACTTTGGTAGAAGTGAAAGTCACATTCCTACGTATAGTACTTGGGTTCAAAGTAAAAAAATGTCTTATTTTAAATGTACTCAAGTCGAGTCATCGAAAGTAATTTTCTGGCTAAAATTGTACTTAAATATTTAAAAGTAAAAGTAAAGTAAATTATACATACATTGTTTGTATATATATAATGGGTCGACCAGTTATGGGATCAGATATTCAGCATGTTTCTGTTAATCAGAATCAGTGGTTATTTTATTTTATTTAATTTTAAAAAGCTACTTTGGCCCTGACGCCACGTGTAATCTGCAAAGTAACAAGTAACTAAAGATATCAAATAAATGTAGAGGAGAAAAAGTACAATATTTGCCTTCAAAATGTAGCAGGGCGGAAGTATAAAGTAGCAGAAAATGGAAATACTCAAGTAAGGTACAAGTATCTCAAAATTGTACTTGTAGTCAATTAAATATACTTAGTTACATTCCATCACTGGGTCCGAACCATCCCTACACTGGGAACCTCTGGACTAAACTGCATAAAAAATTAAAACTAGCTCCACCTTGAGCAGCTATGACAGTAAACTGCTGCTTAAACACTGATCGACGCATCAGTATTAACAATGTCTAATATCAGAGTGAATCACAGGATACATTTTATTGCAAAGTATTTTTACTTTGAATGCAGGACTTGCAATGTAAGGGACTATTTTAACAACATGGTATACTTTCCCACACTCGTATGCGGGTAATGACGCGTTTTACGTCACCCAGCAAAGATTGGTTTGCCAGAGCTGAAGGGGGGGATCGCAGAGGCAGCGATGGAGTAGGCTTCAGCAAATAGGAGTAGGACTGAGCTAATGGCCTCATGAGCATGTCAACAGTGTTAATGTAATAACTCTGACCCCCGGAGAGCGGAGAAGAAGAAAAAATGGTAAAGAGTCTGAGTACTTTATTCACCATTGATAAATTCAATTTTGTGTAGTGAGCTACTATCACATTATACAACCTCAGGATGAAGGTCACATTAAGTATGTCCCCTCAGTCATTATACTGTACCTCAGCTCTCTCTCTTTCCTCTCTGCTGACTTTGCCTGTCTTTCCCCTTCCTCCCATTGTTCTGATAAACAATACAGTAGATCAAACTGTCATGCATCTCAATCTCGGCTTCCTGTATTGCCACGCTGGACGTGTTTTCTTTGCACTTTTTTCACACTTTTTTCTCACTTCTTCCACTCACAAACATTTTGTCCAGCCACCGCCAGTATCCCCTTCACTTCCACTCTGCTGCTCGCCAACTTTCCACCTCCCCTCCTTCTTCCTATGAAGTGAAGCCAGGGGAGCTAAAGGTCGGAGACATTTTCCAGACGAAATGTATTAGATTAAGAGGATCGGGCCAATTCAAATTCAGCTTTCCAATTAGATCAGACAATCGTGCTCTTACATGGCTCTAATGAGGTACCATGTCATGCAACACAAAGGCATAATTCAGATGATGGAGAGGATGTGTATGGACGCTGGCCAAATTGTTCAAAACTGATTTCTTGTGATATGAGTGTGAGTTCATCCATGTGATTTTGTGTCTATGTATTTTGGAACAGAACGAGCCTCTGTGCGTTTCGAAGCAGAATGAAGCGATGAATGCCAGTTGTGTTGAGAGAGAGAGAGAGTGTGTGTGCATGAGTGTGTGTGTGTGTGTGTGTGATTGTTGTAAGTACATTCGAGGATGCGATCACAAAGTATTAAAAAGTAAACTGAGCAGCTGTGCACAAACCTTGAGTGTCAAGACGTTTGCACATCTGCTCCGAGATGACAACATTTTTTTTATGATCTGTGTTTGTGTATGTGTGTGTATGTCTGTGTGTGTGTGTGTGTGTGTGTGTGTGTGTGTGTGTGTGTGTGTGTGTGTGTGTGTGTGTGTGTGTGCCCTGATAGCATGAATTTATCATCGCCATCATCAATAAGCCCATTTATCCAGAGCGATGCCTCAGGGTAAACTAGGGGATACACGTGATTCTCAGAACTTAGCTAGTGTCGTCTGTGAGAGGGAAGAAGTATCTCTGTCACACACACAAGCACGCATGCACATACACACACATACTGGACTCACAGAAGTGCTGTTCATCGTCTGACCTATAACCTCAGTCATCACTATTCCATTTGTCTGTTTTATGTGTGACTGCTCTCTTCTCTTTCTCTTCATTTAACCCCCTTTTCTTCATGTCACAACACTTTCCCCATGTAACATGTTGATTCAGGGCCGATATGCTCACAAACAAGGTTCAAGCTTGATCTGGTTGTATTAAGTTTGTCCTGAAAAGAAGGTAATCAGGCTCAAATAATTTTAACCTCCTGGTGCGTGGATGGTTTTGCTCTTAGTTCACCAAACATAAAACTATAATGGTGGAACTAATTTTTTTGTTGTCAACAAATTCAGTTTTAATGATCTGCAATACTGTGTTAATGAGATAGAGGCTATCAGACTGTAAATTAGTTTGTGAGCATGGTAACATTTGGTAA
This sequence comes from Pagrus major, assembly GCF_040436345.1. NCBI lineage: Eukaryota > Metazoa > Chordata > Actinopteri > Spariformes > Sparidae > Pagrus > Pagrus major. The sequence goes on along the minus strand of NC_133232.1, from coordinate 18,463,733 downwards.
CAAACAAACAAAAATAACAGCTGAGGCTGATGGGATTTTAACTAGTTCTGTAGGTATTTAGTCGTAATCTAAAGCAGGGGTGCCTAAACTTTTCCCTGTGGACGGCCAAAACTGTAACTTCATGGTAGACAATGGAACAAAAGCAAACACCGCTTGTGTTAGGTTACTAAATGGTACTGCATGGAAGATCTGAGAGGCAACTGGTAATCCAACTTCTGTCAGATTTAAAATATTTTTTGAAATATGTTAAAAATATGTTTTGCAAGAAAAATCTAATCAAAGCCTTTTTTTTCTTGCCTCTCTGAGCTACTGTAGTACTTAGAACCCCAGTCAGGGCTCCAGAGTAACTTTTCATACAGATTGCACTGATGTGCCTAATGAATTAATTAAGTTTAGGTGCACCCGAATTACATTTTAATTTGATTTTGTAACACATTTGATTTAATAATTGTAAACAGGAATAAAGGTTCAGATAAAATCACATTGTTTAAGAGTTGCAATTAATAGAGCTGATGTTTAAAGTGCTTCATGGGCTTAAATAAATAAATCAACATCAAATATTATTGAGGTATAATAAAAAAGAATTCCAAAATAAATTGGAATTAAAAATGTTTTTATAACATTTTGAAATTTGCCCTGCTGAATATCAGGCACACCAGTGCGACCGATGAAAATGTCAAGTTGCACATGACAGATTTTTAGGCGAATGTGCAACCAAAGCCAGTGCTGAATTAACTGACTTCCTACTCTGCCTGCCATGATTAGATTATACAAAATAATTCATTATTGTGGATCCTACATATTTCAAGAGCATTTTTACTGCACAAAAAATATCAGAAACAGCTGGAAGGCCAAATAAAATTTAATGAGGGGCAAACTGTGGCCTGCAGGCCCCACTGTGGAAAGCCCTGATCTAAAGTATGTGACAGAATGAAATTTTGACCTGATGATGGCGCTGAACTTGAGAGACCAACAAAGTGACAATTCATCCTGAGGTAGATAGGAATAGACAATGGTTGAGCCAGAGAAAAAGCCAGAAAATCACCGGTCATTAAGGTTCATCCTCTTGCAACTATGAATGTTTGTGCAGAAGTTTGAGTAGATGATATTCCACATGATAAGTGAAAACTTTGACTTGCTGGTAGCACTACAGAAAAAGTCAGGGGATCATCAAAGCCAGTAGGATTTATCTTCTGGGGACCATGATTCTCTGGACAAAACTATATAAAACATATATATACAACTGTTTTTGTGTTCATGTGTAACCTGGTGGTTCATCTGCTTTCTCCACAGGACAAACCAGCTCGGATTCAGACCCACGCTGCAAGGCCCCGACGAAAGCCCAGTGTGTGGATGTGTGTGAGGGTGTGAATATGTGTGACTGCCTCTAAGTGTGTGTTTTTAGACTGCTGTGTGCCTCTGAGTGAGCGAACTGCTGCCCGTGTGAGGATGAGGGCCGTCGCTCTGCTGTGTTTCCTGTTGGTTGTGGGGGTCGGAGCCTCTCGGTTCGTCCGAGACTCCCAGGGCAGCCCCGAAGTTTCGGAACCCGCCAAGAACAACGCCTCCGTCCCTCTCCCGCCCCTGCAGCCATCCCGACCACGGGCCTCCTTCCCCCCCATGTGCATAAAGCCCACGGAGATCAAGTACGCCTTCAAGTACGTGAACAGCATCGTGTCGTGCCTGATCTTCGTGGTGGGGATCATCGGCAACTCCACGCTGCTCAGGATCATATACAAGAACAAGTGTATGAGGAACGGACCCAACGTCCTGATCGGCAGCCTGGCACTAGGGGACCTGCTTTATATTATCATCGCCATCCCTATCAATGTGTTTAAGGTAACCACGTTCATCCTATGTGTCAGTCTGACTGTATTTGTTTCACTCTACCTTTCTTGGATCTGATGATGACCTTTGATCATTATGTTAAGCCATTAGATCGAATGCATTTTACTGTTTCATTAATATAAAATGATAAAGTGCTTTAACAATCTGGCATTTTACACAGTATCCAACAGAACATAACTTCAGATTAATTTAATTTACTACCCATCCTTGTGTCTGTGACTAATGTAGGATGACATTAATCTCAAACCATCTCCCTGCGCTGCACTCTCACAGCGAGTGAGCCGCTCACCACGCCTTCCTTGGCACATCCCGAGGTTAGCTGTGGTTTGTTTATGAGTTTATTTCTGCGGTCTCTGTCAGTGTGTTTTGTGTGGTTTCCTTCATTTCCCTTTCCAGCAGACTTTTTAACCCCTGACAACAAGGGATAATTCAAACTAAGAAACTCAATAAAAGCAGACGTGAGCCAAGAGCTATTGCCGACTTGAGTGTTGGGCTTTGAGGGGAAACTATGTCTTTGTTTTCCTCTCTCGCCTTGTGTATGCGAAGGGGAAAAAATTCCAGCTGGCTTGGGTGTAAACCAGTGTCACTGCCAATTGTCTAAGTCGTCCTGGAACCATTACTGTGTGCCAGTCAGACGTTCTAAAAACAAATGAGAAAACAATACGCAAGACTTGTTTTATTTGCTTGATCCGATCAGATTCACTTGAGTTAAGCTTGAATGCCGTGCTGCGTTTTATCCATCAGATCTAAGCAACAGTCACTATGATTTGTATTTTCTTTGCCTTGAAGGTTCACCTAGCGTTATGAGCAACATAACAGTAGATAAGTTGTTGAGGAGTGCAAAGCATTCATTTATTGTTGAAGACTCTGCCCTGATGCTGAACTGATTTTATACCCCCTGAGTAAAGGACTTCAGCAGCGAGGAGGAACGCAGTCTTGTTGCTTTTGGCTTTAGCTGACGCAGTAATAATATAAGAGACAGGACCCCTACATGAACCTCAAAGAGGTCTGTCCATGTTTTTACATAGATGACACTTGCTCGATCTGATTAATTACAAATGTCTTCCCTCTCTGTCTGCCCCGTTATTTTTCTCTCACAGCTGATAGCTGAGGACTGGCCGTTCGGCGTGTACGTCTGTAAGCTGATGCCGTTCATTCAAAAAGCTTCAGTGGGAATCACCGTCCTCAGTCTCTGTGCCCTCAGTATTGACCGGTAATTACACTTCTACACACACATACACACACAACAAAGATTAGTGCTGAAAGCAGATAGTGTATTTATCTGTGTGTGTGCTGTTTGTGCAGCTACCATGCAGTGACGTCATGGAGCAGGGTGAAGGGGATGGGGATCCCTCTGTGGAAAGCAGTGGAGGTGACTCTGATCTGGGCGATTGCTGTGCTGCTCGCAGTCCCCGAGGCGCTGGCGTTCGACATGATGGAGCTGCCGTACAGAGGCAACAAGCTGCGCGTGTGTCTGCTGCATCCAGAGCAGACCACCAGCTTTATGAAGGTAGGCACCTGGTTAGATGTCTAACCTGTTAGCAGTGATGAAGTATTTACATTCTTGAGGTAAAGTATAGGCTCTATGTAACAATTTATAGCATTGTACATGTATGAATCACTTGTTTATTGGCCGTATGTGAGCGGATTGTAGCGTGATGTGAAAAATGAGACCTTTAATGCTGCTGGACTGTGAATTTCTTCATTAAGGACTCGGGTCGGAACAACAACCATCCAAAGGACGGCATGTTCTCAAATTCCTCGTCTTTGTGCCTTTAACACTAACAGAGAGCAGCAGTAGCTAACGTTAGTTAAGAAATGGAGTCCGCTAACATTTTAGCAGCATTTTAGAGCTTTAGCTGCTCGAGGAGGAGCAAATTTCAGTGTCATTACTTACTGCTGGGTAGTTTAATCTAACAATACATCATATTTTACAACCTCATTAGAGGTTTTGTACATAAAGGTTTCAGCTAGTAAGCAACTAGCAACTACAGTCATGGAAAAAATTATTAGACCACCCTTGTTTTCTTCAATTTCTTGTTCATTTTAATACCTGGTACCACTAAAGGTATAATACAATGAACACGACAAAAAATGCAGCTGATCACATAATACTTTATGTCCTATTTGACATTCTTAAGCTTAATTGTATTCCCAGGGTATATAAGAGGCGATTTCATGTCATAAGCAGCACTGCACATGCAAAGGCTTAGAGTGGTTTCCTGCTTACATTCAAGCCATAGCACAACTCAGAAGTTGTCAGCTCTCACATAATGCCTAAAACAAAAGAATTATGTGAAGCCACAAAGGCAGCCATCTTGGCACTGCTGGAAATTGGCATGAGTGAGAGACAGGTAGCAAAAAAACTAAAGATCTCCAAGACAGCTGTTCATTACAACAAGAAAAAACAAGCCGAACACGGCACTACCAAATTGCTACCTGGCCGCGGCAGGAAACGTCTCTCTACCCCACGAGATGACCGTGCACTCGTCCGTTCCTGTGTCAGGAATCGTCGTCAGACCTCCAGGGACCTTAAAAATGAGTGGGCACTGTCGAGAAATGTGACTTGTTCGGCAAGGACAGTTCGAAACCGACTTGTTGAAGCTGGTCTGAAGTCACACAGAGCACGGAAGAAGCCCTTCATCAACGAAAGGCACAGGAAGGCCCGGTTACTCTTTGCTAGGGATCACAAGGATTGGACTGTTGATGATTGGGCTAAGGTTCTCTTCAGTGATGAATCCAATTTTGAGTTGATGCCCACTCCAGCTAACTTACTGGTTAGGAGGAGGCCTGGAGAAGCCTACAAACCAGACTGTCTTGCCCCTACAGTAAAACATGGGGGTGGATCAGTGATGATCTGGGGTTGTTTCAGTATGAGTGGAACAGGGCAAATGCAATTGTGTGAAGGGCGAATGAACCAGGTCATGTACAGGGCTACTCTTGAAAACAGTCTTCTTCCATCAGCTGGAAAACTCTTTCCTGCCTCGAATGACTGGATTTTCCAACAAGACAATGCCCCTTGCCACACAGCAAGGTCAGTTAAAGCCTGGATGGAGAACCACAACATTCGCACCATGCCTTGGCCTGCTCAATCACCAGATCTGAATCCAGTTGAAAACCTATGGAAAATCATCAAACTCAAAATGGAGAACCACAAGCCCAAAAACAAAGCAAATGTGTTTGAATTTGTGCAACAGGAATGGGCTGCTGTGACAGCAGAACAATGTCAGAAGCTGGTGGAGAGCATGCCAAGGCGCATGGCTTCAGTCATCAAAAACAATGGTTATGCAATCAAGTACTAACTCCTGTGTGTATCATGTGTTTAAAGCAAACAGAAAAGAAAACATGGAATGCTTAAAAGCAGTGTTTTTGGCAGTACAGTGCCATAGCTATTGATGTAAGAACTTAAGTGATTTTGGTTACTATCAAGAAAACCATGGAAAATGGCTAGATATCAGCTCTTAAATTAAACTCTTACGAGCTATTTTTGTTGTTATCATTATATTTGTCCAAACAAATGTACCTTTAGTTGAACCAGGCATTAAAATGAACAAGAAATTGAAGAAAACAAGGGTGGTCTAATAATTTTTTCCATGACTGTATATCTGTCAAATATATTGGAGTAAAAAGTACCATTGTAGTTTAGCTTCTTTGCTAGCTAGGATAACATTTGCTAATCAGCACTTAACAAGCTAACATGCTGGCAATGACAGGGTCAACATGCTAATATCTAGCAGGTTTTTCTTTACGCTGGTCACCCTTTCTAGTTTGGTGAATTTAAAGCAACATCATGTAGAAATTGGCATTCTGTGCCCCCCACAGTTTCTGAGCACACCACTGTCGTAAATACAATTCCCAGCTCTGTAACAATTTGTCAGATGTAATGTAGGTGCTAACTACAAATAAAACTCATTACGTCATAACAATGTTATGTGTTGAAAACTTGTATGTTGAAGTAAACATGTATGTAACGCTGTGATCCTACCCTCTCACTGAAGTTACATAGTGCAGAAACAAGTGATAGGGGAGCCAGAGACACAGTTCATCACCCTATTACAAGACACTGTGCCATCAACATGATTTTGTTATTTTAAGAATATCTGTACCAATCCATCCAGTATTAGCATATATATGCTAAGATGTTTCAGTGTGGATCAAAGTGATGGACTGACTCACGTTGCTTCCTACAGTCACGTTGTTAGCTTGGCAAAAAAATTACTTCTGACACCTGCCAGGCTCAAAATTCACATGGAGATAAACTGGAGTATAACAACAAAATGAATGACTTTGATAGCACAATAAACTCAAACATCTGGATACTGACATCTTACTGCCACAAATTTATAGTCAGACTGACTTGAGCTTGGCATAGATTGTAGTCGTGTCAGTTCGAAGTGTTCTTCAGGGATTGCATGTCATGTTGTTATTTTCTCACAGGCATATGGTCAAAATATCCTGCACAGATGTATAACTCTCCCAAGGTATGGACTTCATTCGTTCAACCTGACACTGTAAAGTAGAACAGAGTGGCTCACTTCAAAGCACAGCGCCGGACAGCAACAATGTAATTAATGAGTTTCCTTAATCAGGATTGCTTTTCTCTTTTTCAAGCTCTGCCAACAAGCAACTTGTTATTCCAAAAAATGTCCTACACTGCATCCAAATCATCTAAACATGTTTCTCATAATATTCATGGTATGTTCATACAGCTGCACGGAAAGGCATAAATTGCAAAGACATTTCCAATATGTGGATACTTAGTTTATCAAAACCAGAAGAGTCTGAGGGAGGTGCAGGAAGTGGTGGAGATAAAGCATGAAGCTGAACTCTCCTTTCATGTAAAATCTGTTTTTTTTTAATTAGTGAATCATAATTTGAGCTTTTTGTTCTTAGGAAAAAGGCATAATTCAGTCTGAGCTCAGTCTGAGCCAGTGGACTACTTTGAGAAGAACGGATATTTGTCTGAATCAAGGAAATGGTCTTAATTCATCCAAGTTTTCCGCAAGGACAAACAAGTACTACAAAAAGAATCAAATTTGTGCCAAACCAACATCAGCCTGAACGTAATTTAACATGTTTACAACTAATTTCACACTCTGGTCTCTGTATTAAATCCAGAACCGCATCCGAAAACCTCATGTCAACCAACTAAAATCATGTTGCTTCAGAGCAGGCTTTAAAAAAAATAAAAGAGGTTTAGATTTAAGTTCTTGTTGCTTCTGGCATTTATATTAAACATAAATAGATTTTTAAAACATTCTTAAAACATGTAAGTGATTGTTTGCTGACTGACCATTTAATTGTATGACTAAAATATTGTGCCAGTGGGATTTTTATCTTTGGCTAGTTGCGTTGCATTGCGTTGCGTTGTGCTGAGTTGCGTTGCGACAGGACAAATTGTATGGATTGAGTGTACATGTGTTCTATGGATGAGTAACACGGTCTTTGTTGCGGTCTGGACCTTTTTGTTTTCCCAGTTCTACCAGGATGTGAAAGACTGGTGGCTGTTTGGCTTCTATTTCTGCTTCCCACTGGCCTGTACAGGAATCTTCTACACGCTCATGTCCTGTGAGATGCTTAGCCGCAAAAAAGGCATGCGCATCGCACTCAACGACCACATGAAACAGGTATAAATGCAAATGTCTGCTGGCACATCCATCACCACTGTAACCGTAAGACTTGGAAAGACGGAGGAACTGAGAAGCATCAATATTTGTCTTTGTGTGTGCAGCGGAGGGAAGTGGCGAAGACGGTGTTCTGCCTGGTGTTGATTTTTGCTCTCTGCTGGCTGCCCCTTCATCTCAGCCGTATTCTGAAGAAAACAATCTACGACCAAAATGACCCCAACCGCTGTGAACTGCTCAGGTAAGCACACAGATACAGAGAGCGACGCAAATGCACTGCAAACTTTATGAGAACCCATTGTTCTCCCCTCTGTGACTTCCTGTGGTCTTTACTATAAACGTTGTCCTTTTCTCTGCCAGCTTCCTGTTAGTGATGGATTACATCGGCATCAACATGGCCTCACTAAACTCCTGCATAAACCCAATTGCCCTCTACTTTGTCAGCCAGAAGTTTAAAAACTGCTTCCAGGTAAGAGGGCTCACACTGACACAAAAAACATGGTGTTATTGGAAAACACAGAAAGGAAAATAACTGTGTGTGTGTGTGTGTGTGTGTGTGTGTGTGTGTGTGTGTGTGTGTGTGTGTGTTTGTGTGTGTGTGTCGCAGTCTTGCCTGTGCTGCTGGTGCTACAGAACATCTCCCCTGGATGAACGAGGTTCAGGAGGACGCTGGAAGGGCTCTTGTCATGGGAATGGACTCGACCGCTCCAGCTCCCGCTCCAGTCAGAAATACACAAGCTCTTCATAAACACTTCATAAACACATGCGCCAAACCCATGTTCCCATCATGGAGACACAGCACTGCCACTGCCAACAGACCTAGGAAAGGTAAAATGGAGCGAGGTAGAAAATGGAGGTAGAAGACTCTGATAGAAAAGGACTGACCCAAACTGAAATGACAGGACTGTACCTGTTCAGGCTGTATTACTAACTGCAAAAGCTTTGATGAAAGGCGACATAAATCTGTTCATAGTGAGGCCACACTGAGGCCTAAAGTGGACCAACCTGGAATACATTTATAAAGAATGTTTATTAACCACATGTAAAATTTATGTACAGGTTTATTAACATGCAGATTGCAGACTTATGATTACATCCAGCCTGAGTGCTTAATATGAGCAGCACTGATTGAAGCTTTAATACCTCAGGGGGGAAAGACGGAGGGATGCTGCGGCCCTGAGCTATTTTCCAAAAGCCTCACAAGGTTGCCTTTGTCTAAAAAGTGTGCCTCTGCATATGAACACAATCAGTAGCTGATCATCTGACAACGTGCCGCATGTCGTCACTGAGTTTCCTCAAGGGCCATGTGTCCTGGTGACATACCTGAGTAAAACAGGCCCTCAGTCATGTGGAGTCAAACATCGGACATTTTTTTTCTGGAAATCATTACTGCTTCAAGTCATGTGGAGGGCAGCTGTTGACGGAGAAGACGGAGACAAACGCCAGATGATTCTCATCATGTTTTGCAGAAAAGGTCATTATTAGGTCTGTTGTAATTGCAGTATTGATGGTGTCGTACGTGGCCTCCATTTCCACTGTGTATAAAGTCTTAACCTGTGTCCTACAATGTAGCTTATATTTTTCTAAGAAAATACAAAACATGTGTAGCTTGTTTAATCTTCTAACATGAGGTGTTCATTTGTTATTTTCCAAATATTTTACCTCTGTCAGTGAGTGGTCATGTTACATGAATGTCCCTGTGGCTGGAAATGATTCTGACAATTACGACTAAGCGCTGCTTGAGGAATACATTTTCTAAAATTGAACCATTTAAAAGTCTTTCGGAAGGAAAAATACATTCTGCACAGATGGATGTTTTTAAGAAGTGAATGTTTTTAGTGGACAATACATCTTTTTTTAAGTAATGGTCTTAGAAATCATTTAGATATATAAGTTGTTTATATATAATCCAGGTAAAATTCATTAAATCTAGCTGATTTCATGTGTTTGACTTTTTGTGAAGGAGAGGGAGAATATGTGTGGTGCAACAAGAAAAGAGAAATGTGTTGTTATTTTATGTTATTTTTAGAGTTAGGATGTCTGTAGCTAGAGCTAACTGCAGTACTCAGTAGTCACATACTTGTGACTCATCTTGTGATGCCAACACATCAAGGAAAAAAGCTCTTCCAGCTCTTTAAAAAGTCAGAGATGAGGTGAAACTGCTGGTTGTGCGTAAGTCTCCAACCCTGAAGCTGCATCAGAGAATACATGGATTGTGTGTTCGTTTGGGAAAATGATTATAAGTAACATTTAAACCTAAATGAATCAAAGGTTTGAACACTGGCAGTACTGAGAGCCCATACTGATGAGACGCACAAGATGGATCCATTTTTATCTGGTGCTCTTGTGGCTCTCAGCACATCGTGACTGAGTTGTGGTGTTGGCAGTTTTCTACATCAAACTAATGAGCGAAAGTGTCATTTCAAAATCAAATACGTGCTGAGAAACCAGACAAGGTGTTTTTTTTTACACTGAAACATTCCTTAAAACAGACTTGATACATGTAATAGAATGTATTAAGGTTTAGACAATTTATTTCTCTTGCAACGGCACGCAAATCAGCTGATTAGCAGTATGTGACTCATTAACTCATCAGATCTGTTTATGCCATCTTCGCTGTGCTTTCATCCAAAAGCGACCGTGGACTGGAAGGTCTGAGCAGCTCTGAGACTGAGAAAGCAAAGACAAAATGTAATGTGAATATAAGCCCTGGTGTTTTAAATGACATTTATACTGGACTTGTTTGTTGAGGTTATGCAGTAATAAATATTATTTTATAGCATGTGTGTTGTGACTTATTTACTGAACATTCCCCTCTGGCCCATAAAGCATTTTCCCCATAGAGCATCATTATAAAGGAGACATCTGTAAAACTTCACAGGACATCTCAAACTGCAAACAATGTAAATTGTGACCCTTTCTATTATAAATCTTGGATTTTTAATGGACGTTTTATATTTTTAAAAACATATGACATCATCCGAATGAAAAGTCTCTGGGCAGAGCAGGAATTTACGGGCAGGGCCTGCGGGGAAAACTCTGCTGCACTTATTCAGTGGGCAACATAACCAGGAAGTAAACCCAGAAGCTTTTCTTGAAACCTTTTTGGCGTATGCACTGGTGGACTCTCATTGGACTGAATATGAGGCATCTTCGCGTTCAGTATCTAGTTCTGTTTAAATCTTTGGGCAAGTCTTGCCCACAGCAGCCATCTTGGCAACACCTCCGAGCAGGTATTTGAGCCTAACAAGTCCAGCTCCTGATCTAAATGTAGGGGAGAGAGCCATAACTTCACTTTAGTTGACACATGGGAATTAAACATTTAAAAAAACACCCCAAAATTAGGTTTAAAACACTATTCTCCTACTACACGTGGTTTCATGACACCAAATTATTTACGGCACAATCAGATATATCGTGATGTGAGAAAATTTCAGCAGGGCACCTTTAAGGGTCTAAAGGATCAGACATCACTGGTTTAAAGTCTTGTAGGGCTTTCCTGTCAATGTTTGATGAAATGTGCTTTACATCTTTTTTTATACATCAATTACCTGAGTATAAGATAATTTTGGCAAATGCTCAAATATGTCTCTTCTTCCCCTGTAAAATCAGAGTACAGCTGTGTTATGAGCGACTGGTGTACTCTTGACCGAAGTGAACATAAACTCTTATTATTATCATCCCCTCGTAACTTCCTGCTTTGTTCCTGTTAAGGGGAGTTTTTCTTTATCCGAATCAAGAGTCAAAGGACAGAGGGCATTATATTCTGTGCAGATTGTAAGGCTCCCTGAGGCAAACTGTGATTTGCGATTCTTGGCTATATAAAAAGCTTTGACTTGACTTGATTATATATCCTATAAACAGCCTGTATTCAGTCCCGCGTTTCATGCCTGTTGTTTTTGTGTTGAGGAAAGGTTACATTTCAGAATAACATTGTCAGAGGAAAACATGTGAAATGAGTTATGAAGGACCTTTCTTTACCTAGTTTGAAATCATTGCCTTAGACAACCAGACATTAGGCGCCAGTGGCCAGGTTTTACGTAGATAACTCCTGATTAAATCTCAGAGAAGATCTTTTGCATCAGTGCACATTACAGATTTGAAGGAGTCCTGTTTTTCACTCTGTGAAGCTGTTTCTTGGAAAGAGTCACAACTTCCACGAAGCAGGGAACCTTATTTTGACGCAGCTTTATTTAATCATTTTGCCCTAGAGTAATTCATTAAGGTTTGCCTCTGAGGTTCAATGTCTGAGTTACAGAGAAAACTGTTTAGCAATTCTAGAGAAAAGGCCTGGGGTTTGTTTTCTTGACATTTCACAAACCACAAAGAACTGACTGTTGTCAATAATCTACATAACTGAACGCTGAGGATACAGACAAACACTGCTGCATCAATAAACCTCAATGTAGGATGAACAAAAAATCTAAAATATTAAAAGCACTAAATCAACATTTCCACAACTGCCATTTTTTGCTTGCACTTCAATATAGATATTTGAAAAATAATGAGGGAAAACAAGGAAAAGCGTATTGATATTTAGTCAGTTTAGAGGAATTTCCCTTCAAACTGGTGAACATGAATATGCAAACACATTTGTTCCGAATTAAACTCAACAAATCCTGAACTTCATGACAGTGTGGCATTTTGAACAAGACCACATCAACAACCACAGTGCAAAAAAAACCAAAATTGTTGTTTTCTAAGTGAATCAATCCTGTGATACATTCTTTCTCTGACACACGAAAGATGAATGCAATGGATCTTGCAGCAACAGGGTATCTGATTCTCTAGCTGTGCTACTGTTATTACTGTTGCTGCTTGAGGCCACAGCGGCTGCTGTTCAGCAAAAGTTAAATAGGTTAATTTTACAAACGGAAGCCAAGAACGGTCGTGCTTGCAATTATTTTTCTTTGATGTTGTCATCTAAAGATCACAAGTCAATTGTTTGGATATCTGGAGGAAACGGGCTTCATTATCTTGAGATAATCAGCCTGTTATCACAAGAAAAAAGTCAAGGTTGCTCTTTTTATGTTTATCAGAGATCAAGAATGCCACGCCAGCATGCATGAGTGGCATCTTGAACTCTGTAGAGTGATCTAACATGAAGATGTGAGTTCAAGAAGTGCTAATTAATCGACAGTGCATCAGACTGTAGTCAGTGTTACTCGTGGATATAGATATTCAAAAACCGAGTTAGTTTCTGGTAAGTTTAATTCAAGTTGACCTTATTCACACGGTGGCCATTTTCATCCAGTGCCGGGGTGGGAAACTTGAATGCTGGAATGTTATGCTGCTTTGTTCCAGGTTGCAAGTCATTTAAAGGTAGGTTATCTGACAAATTGTCATTTTACTGTTTCCCACTTGATCAGCAAACTCAAAGTATGATGGCTGGTGAAAATCAGGAGGCACATTCGGCTATATTTCAAGGTGAAACAACATATTTGTATTGAAACAGTAACGTTAGCTAGAATGTGGTTGAAAGCTAACGATAGCTGTTGTCGAATGGTGGCTAATCGGTTATCAAACCAGTTGTTTGAGCTTGAAATATGGTCCGATGTCCCTCCGGATCGAACTGTTCATTGTCTTTACAGCTGCTAATCAACCAGGAAGCAGTAAAATGATAACAATTTGTCAGATTTCCTTTGTTTATATGACCTACACCCCAGAACACAGCAGTCCAACATTGGAGCTGCGAGTGTGATGTCAGAGGAAAATGGCCGTTGGGTGAATATAGTCTACTCTCTAGGTTATCGTCTCCTGTACAGTAACACATCTGCTTTAAGTTGACCACTGTATGCAAGCCTATCCCTTACAATAACTAACCATAATGTAAATACCCTCATATCAAATCACTAGGGAAAACATTCTTACAACAAATGTCCATAAGGTCAGAAGTTCATACAGTATCTTCAAAACTGCCAAACCCAGCCCAGAATCTGATTGAGCTGTTGAAACCTGCCTTTTATTTCCAAGAGATAACTAGATAAATCATTTTTATTTGATTTATTTCAGAAAACAAGCTGTTATCTATAGATAAGAAAATGACTAACACGTTAGCAAGAGATAAACCCATTAAATAAATTATTCAAGTTTTTGCTCTTTCTAGTGTTAAGACCAGGTCCTCAATTATAAATTCTTAAGATTAATGTTAACCCTGAGTATGACTTAAACTGAAAACTGCATGTAAGTAGTTATTCATAGAAACTTAGGATCTAATCTTTAAGCAAAGTATAGACTTAACTTCAGTGATTTTCCTGGTTAGTGGTATTGCAGCTTGGGACACATATACATCCACGCCTGGAGTGAATTTCACATGAGCTTTCTGAACAATGTGCTCTCCCAAACTTCTTTTTTAGTCCACAGAATAATACATGTTGCCTGGCTCCAATTTCCTCTACCATCACCATGATCTCATCTTCCAAAAGGTTTTTTTTGTTTATTTTTTTTATAACTTTTGGTCCTCATTTCCTCGTTTGTGCTGGAATTACATGAGGGAAAGTCAGAGGGCAGATTTTTTAAGTGGATTTGAGATGTACAGGTCACTGGAGTGCAAGTTACAAAGAGGATTCTTAAACAAATCTTGCAAACTGTCATTTGAGTTTGCTGTGATAAGCAGGACAAGTCTGAGCTGGTGGATTACTTTGAGAAATATGATATTTTGACTGAATTGGGGAAATGTCCTGAATTCATCTAAGTTTTCCACAAGGATAAGCAGGTACTACAAAAAGAAGAGTTTGTGCCAATCAGCCTGAACTTAATTTAACATGTTTCCAGCTAATTTCACGCTCGGGAACATTTCTCAATATCGAATCCAGAACCACATCACAATAACTCATGCTTTAACTAACTAAAATCATGTTGCTTTTGAACATGTAGTACAGCTTTTTAAAGCTTTTTTTATTTTTGGTTCTGGCATTTATCGATACAGTTTAAAGCAACTTTATGTAACTTTTTTTTTAAACGTTTAAATAACAGCTTGAAAAATCCTTTTTTATGGTTCAGTGTCGTGTAATACGATGAATGGTCTCTGTCTCAGCCACTGAGCCCCATCACTTGTTTCTGCACTATGTAACTTCAGTGAGAGGGTAGGATCACAGTGTTACATACATGTTTACTTCAACATACAAGTTTTTTAACACATGACATTGTTATGATGTTATGAGTGTTGTTTGTGCATTTACAAAAGTGGTGTTGCACTAGTTCAGTCAAGCACAAAGTAAATTTGAAGCTGTTGTTGAACCATTTGGAGTACAGACATGCCTTTGGGCTCTTTTGAAAGGTAATAAGCTGAATTTTTACTTTTCTGTTCATCTATAGGGGTTTGAACACGCTGAATTATCAAGTTATTTTTCTCATCTACATTTTTTAATGCAAAAATAAGCCTGCAGATGACCTGTAACTGCCCCTATTAGCTGGAAAACACAATGGGTCCACATCACATAGTCTAACTTCAAATTTAATAAGAATATCACTGAAAATGAACACTGAACACTTTTCTGAGGAAATATTCAGGCGCTTGGTGAAAAATGGCATTTTATGACCTCAAAATACCCCTTGTAAGAGTAACAGGAGCAAAATCACATTATAGTTCTTTAATATCTTATTTACACTAACTTTGTGCATATAAAATAGTCAAAAACAAGTATTTAGATGGAAAAACTGCCTATTCAAAGGGCAAAATGCACAAAACTACATAAACTACAAAAGCTCAGGAAAGAAAAGAAAGAAGAGAGAGTAGGTCACTTGTCTACACACTCACTCATTAGCCGTTATAGGCTCTAGGGCGAGGATACAAACTCCGATCTGCTCAAATGAGCTGTGAATCAAACGTCTGCCGGGCGGACCTCTGACTTTTACCTCCCACACTTCTTGTTAAACCTGACACACAAAACATGACATTTTTACACAACAGTTTTTGTATTAAACACACAACATAACGTGTTGATTTGTGAGTTTTAAGGGTGCCCATAGTTGGATTTGGTTCGTGCAGACAAACCCAGATTGGCTGTTTTCCAGTTTTTCAGCCCTTTCGCTAAGCTAAACTTCATATTTACTTTACAGACATGAGGGTTGCATTGATCCCTTTACCTATCTGCGAGAAAGCATATCAGCATTACATTCCGAAAATATTTTTCCACCGATTTCCCACTATCCCACGGTTTCCTTCATATGTTCTTTCATATGAAAACAAACCTGTACAAACCAAATTTTCAACAGATCTCATTTCCTGTACCGTACATAGTTTTTTAAATGAGTCATAGTTGCTGTTTTTCCTCAAATTATCTTCCGTACCCACAGACGCTGCCACGCATTAAGATGTGACTGACAGAGGGATACGATTAACCTCA
Source organism: Pagrus major (assembly GCF_040436345.1). Taxonomy (NCBI): domain Eukaryota; kingdom Metazoa; phylum Chordata; class Actinopteri; order Spariformes; family Sparidae; genus Pagrus; species Pagrus major. Next base: position 18,447,916 of record NC_133232.1, on the reverse strand, counting down.
GTAACTTTAACCTTATTATTTACACTTGTCTCACCTCATTTTCCCTCTCTGTCTTCGTGGCGCTGTATAAAGTCCTTCGCACCACATTCCTCTGCTAATAAGGACAGTTGAGGTTACACTTCTTCCTTCAATTCATCAAGCAAGGCTTCAAAGGACAGATGAGAGCAATTTGGTTTTTGACACTCCACACTTTAGGTTTGGACATCCTTCAAACAGTGTTATGTGAGAAGTGACCAAAATAAATATTAAAAGCACAAGTGAGTGTTATTCCAGCTAGATATCTTTCCATGAAATTCAAAAAGAAAGAAAGAAAATGAAAGTCCTTGTTCATTCAACATCATTCATCACATTTTCTTTTGCTAATCATTCCAAAAAATCAGGAAACATAAACACAGGACTGAATCACATTTATCATACACATTTATCATACAGCATAGGCCAATTTCAACATAATACAAAAAATAAAACTGTACAACTGTTTGAATGTGACATGTTTAAAGTATTAGAGGAGAACTTCTCATACTTTAACTAGTAGAAATATAAAAAGGCTTGTAGAAACGGTGTCCAATAGCTTCATAGTCACGTAAATGTGATGGTCTTCATTCCATGGGTTGCTCCTGCCCCTCTTTGAACTCATTTACCCTCGCCTGGAACAAAACAAAAAAGACATGTAGTCAGAAATGGAGCTGAGACTGTGCAGGGGGTGTTCAATTTAATCGATGCTGGCTGACTTTCCTTTCAACATGGGGCTGATATACAGAGCCAACCAAACAATGCATGGCTTCTTCCTGTATCCCCCATGAGTCAATGAATGATAATATTTTTCCATCTGTGGAAATTAAATTTCACTTCTTGCCTGCCTTCCTCTGTAGAGACGTCAGCCTCTGAACACGCACAGACAAGGACCCTTCACAAGACAGATGTAGCTGACAGATGATGCTTGCTGCACAGTTCACAAGCCTTTTACACCACTATGTCATCAAATCATGTCGGCGACTCAACAGAAAATTTGAGCTTGAAAATTATTTGTAAAGTGGATCCTAGCACTGAGGCACATTCATGTATGCGCAGCAAATTATTTACTAATGTATCAATTTAAAGTTATCAATTGATTCTCTATATTGATCTCTATAGAATGAAGTAAAAGCCAACCCTAAAATCATAATTGAACCACTGCTGCTCAAGAGACTGCTCATCAGTGCACAAAATGGTAGAGCCCAACCGATACTCGATTTTTGGGGCTGTTGCCATTGTCCCTCAAATGTGGTAAACAAACAAAGGCAGTATATTTTAAAGTTTAACAATAAACTTTATTGTCTAAAATGACATTCGTGCACTGAAACAACAAACTTTGCAGGGAATTCAATAATTAAATTAACCCAAGCATCTTTTTCTCCCTTATTATCTCTTTTAATAATTAGTTCACATATCGATGCGTATCAGACAACATACACACAGATACCGATATCTGTGATAGGCCAATATTGGCTGATAATATAGGCTGACCGATATCGGTCGTGCTCTCCAAAATGGATACAAAAGGCTCACCTGAAAGGTGTTGAGAACATGTTGACAAACATCAGTGAGTTCATTCAGGCCTCTGCGCAGTGGCTCTGTGGCTGGAAGTCCCCCTGAAACAGAAGAAAACCATCCACACCAACAGTATTAACAAAAACACAACACTTGCATTTTGTGGGTCAATCATCTCTTCCGGACAGGTGGTGAGTTTTCATCTTGCTCCACAATGCACAAAGTTAAAACATTTTTTTTACGTTCACTTATGATGTACACTGTTCAGCCACAATATTAAGACAGCTGACAGTTCAAGTGAAAAACACTGACCATCTTGTTGTAGTGCAGCGTTCTGCTGGGTCCTGGAATTCATGAGGATGCCACTTGACACGCACCATCTACAAGCATTGTACCAGACCAAGTACAACCCACCATACCAACAGCACTCCCAGCTGACAGTGTCCCCCCCTTAGCAGGACAATGGGCCCTGCTAACTCAAAAACTGCTCAGGAATGACCCGAGGAATGTGACAAATTTATCAGATCCCAATCTGATCGAGCATCCGTGAGATGGCCTGGAACAAGTCCAACGCACAGCGGCCCCATGGGGAAAAGGGGGTGTGCATGTTCTGCAGCAGTGTTTGAGTGGGGAGTGTGTGTCAAGTGGTTTCCACATGAATGCCTGGAACCTGTTTCCCAGCAGAACAATGCATTGTAACAAGATTATCAATGTTATTCACTTCACCTGCCAGTGGTTTTATGTTGTGGCTGATTAGTGTAGACAGCCACGACGAGGGCGGGCAGAGTTACTCGAAAAACACAAAGCAGGAGTAAGATGCTGCTCCAGCGCAAATTTCACCAAATTTGCAACATGCAAGCTGCAATTTACCACCTACATTTTTTCTCATTCACAAATAAAGACAAATGACATATTATTAACCCTTGCATAACCATACAGGAGCCCTGTAGGACTCTCAAATTACATACAAATTGCAAGTGACAAACGTGATTCTGCCAATAATGTTTGTGTAAGCAGTGGATCGCAAATTGCTTTTTTGGGAAGAGACCAGATTACAATCAAGCACTCAACCAAAGTTGCGTTCATATAAATACCAAGAAATCAATGAATCATAAACATTTTTTCCCCCCCAGTAAAAATGCATTAGTCCAATGTCTGCTAAAAAGTCTTTCACAGCAATTTTATCAAAGCAACAGCTGATCACTGATGATGATGCAGCAGGTCAAGAGGTAATGAAGACTTTAATTGCCTTAAAAGTGATTAAAACAGCGCAGAAGTGCAAGCAGATGACAACAGTTGATCTTTATTCATCTCCCACGGGGATAAACCAACCCATTTTCATTGTGGTCATGGTGGGAGATAGTAAAGACAGAAATAAATATAGAGCTGTAGCTGAATATATGAAAGCACAGTTGAAACGAGGGGTTTTTTTTTGGTGCCTGGAAGGTAATTGTGCCTTTTTCTGTGATGAGGCCATGAGGAAAGATCTTCCAGGCAACTGGAAACTCAGTTCAACAACAAAAACAAGTTGTTTCTCAGTCCTGCAAAATCCTTTCATGTGATGGGCCGCTGTTATCTGTGGGGACTTTTTTTTGGAACAAGAGGGTTTATATGTGCATGTGTGTCACTTTAGGTCGGTCACAGGAATTTCTTAGTCGGCTGAGTGGACAAAGTGAATGCACCAGACTCCAATCTAAATGTTTACGCTGCAACAGAGCCTGAAAATGTTTTGCTCTCTAGCTGTCCGACGAATGTATGCACACATGAACTAACCTGGATTGTGAAGAGGAGAGAAAAGAAGATGAAGCGACAGGGATCTCACCTCGTGTCTGAATGCGAAAGTTGATCTTGCTCTCGGACGGATGCGTGATGGTGTAGCCACAGAACTCCACATCCACACTGACAAAAAATAGGAGAGTGAAAGCATGATTTGTGATTGTCATCGATGTTTTGCTTTAAGTGGGTGGAGGCAAGTTAGTTTTGTTACAAATGTTTCCAGGATCAACTCATCCCAGCTGACCGGGACTGACAAAAACACTGGGAACAAAGTGGAATCACAAACACACTTGAGGTCCTTTTTGGCATGATTAATATAGATAAAGTCTGAGCATTAAGGGAATAAACAGTCTCTTCCAGCTGGAGTCAAATCACAAATGACACCAATTAAGCATTAGTCATACTACTTCAAACATGCTACATCGGTGTAGGGTTCGATGATTTTAAACAGACAAAAGGGAGACAGATCAAACACGGCCACAACATGTTGAGTTTAAAGCAGCAGTTTGTTAAAGAGAGAAAAGAAAAAACACTGACGTCTTCATGATCATGTATCGGAGGGAGTTGCCCAGTGTATGGTCTTCATCATGCAGCACAAACGTCACACAGCCCTCATCGGCCCCATCAGCCTGGATCTACAACACAACAGAAATGCTTTTAATTAGAACCACACATCTATCTTTAGACACAGACATTACCCGGCGCCCTTCTTGGAGACTGACAAGTGGGAGAATCAGGGATCTATTATACATTGACAGCACATCCAATACTTGCTGTCTCTATTATGCACATTGACAAGCATCAGGTTAACATATGGCATACTGAGAAACTGAGGGAACACTGCCCCCCAGTGGAGAAACTCTGAGTCAGCTATAGACTAAGAAGGAGGTAAATGTAAAGTAGCTGAAGTGATTTAAGTAACCTTTGCGTAACCTTAGCACAACCCAAGTTGTAAGTCCACACCCTGGGTTGTGCTAAGACACAACTGCTTTCAATGTAGTTTTGGTTGCGTTTGTTTTCTTGTTGTTTTCTCACTGCTAGCTTCTGTAGCTACCCACGTGAGGAGTTAAATGGCAGTCGAAATGCTATCATTAGCTTCTTTAGCTGAATATTTTCTTACAGACGGAGTTTGACAGGCAAAGCTGCGTACGATGTGAAAAGCAAACGGAATTTTTGCTTCTTACCATCTCCAGCACCGGTTTCTTTTCTCCTTCCCCGGCCATGCTTTCACATTCCTACTCTGTCCGTCAATGCCGAGCCCCCGAGTTTCACCCCTCAGCACTGTCTGACAGGCAAGGGGACGAGCCCTGTGTTTGGGGAGTGATTATAGCAGTGAATATTGAGACATTATGAAGAAATCTAATTTTTAATAAAATGTTTAGGTGATATATTAATTTACCTCGGCACCACAGTTTTTTTAGTCTTAGCTGGCTCTTGTGTCACGCTGTGACTGTCTTTAAATACAACGTTTGCATTAGTGATAAACTGTGAAGTAGGACCAGTGCACTGTGGGTTAGTTAACGACTTGTCTAGCCATTGTAGCAGAACGTACGTTGCCTGTAAGACCTCGACATGGGCTAAAGTAGCCTCATAATCCAAGCTGTCGCGATGACGTGACGTAGGATGAAAACATGTGACGCATACGACTGAATAACAAGGAAGTAAAAAAATGTAGTCCATATAACGAAGCATTACATTTGAGTAAATGGGCTAAGGAGTGTGGTAAGAACTACATTACCTAGCGGGAGAGTGAATTCGTTCCGGTCTGGAGGTCTGGGTGATTTGCAAAGCAGAAGTCACTCGAAAGGGATTAGCTAGCTTGCTAGCAGATGAAATCTCTTTAGATGTTGGAATTTGCGCTAAACGGGCTACTTTGAACAGCGCTGACACACAGAGGTATTGGGTTTGTTATTATATATCACTGTTAATTGCGTAACATTCGTCGCTAGAAGCGATAATTTGTATTGCGACAGCTAGCTTACTACTTACCTACCTAGCGTTGTTATGTACACTGGTTAACAACCCTATTAGCTAGCTATCCAATTGTTTATAAGCCATCGGCTTTCGTTTTCATTTCTCGTGACAGCTGGATCATGTAAGAAGTGTTTAACTAGCTTAGTGGCTACTACTTGGAAGGAATCCGTCCCAGTAACGGTACTAGGCTCCTTTCACAGATGTTATTTCACATCTGAAACGTTAACCTCAAATGTTTCGCCATAATCATTCTCTGTTAAGCAATCTCCTCTGTCGTCTACGTGCCTGTAGCTTCACCAGAAACATGTCACTGTTCTTGTTTTCGTGTTGACAGCGAAAAACAGAGCTGAAACCCCAGCTGTTGCCATGGCAATCCTGTTCGCTGTGGTGGCTCGTGGGACCACCATCCTGGCAAAACATGCATGGTGCGGTGGAAACTTCCTGGAAGTGACTGAACAGATTTTAGCCAAAATCCCATCAGAAAATAATAAATTGACCTACAGCCACGGCAGGTAAAGCTTACACACACGTGTGTTATTCTTCCATCTTACTTTAGCATCAGTCACTATGCGGCTGCTACATGGGTCTGTCTTTCCCAGTTCCCAGAAAGTTCATATCCCACTAGCCATATTTATGTATAAGCAGTGATGACTATATTAGTGTGATAAAAAGTGCACCATGTGTGTGGCGATTGTTATATTGTAACTCTTTATGCAGTGCAGCACAGTAAACAGGTGAAAGAAATAGTTTTTTCTCCAGATTTCTGGTGTAAGCACAAAGAATGAGTGATGCGACATTCAATGGGGCTGAAGCAACCATTCAGACTACACAAGATACACAAACAAAATACAGAACAAGGTACTAACATTTAGTGTAATACACAGGACATCTATATAAGAGTATAAAAGCAAAGTTATGAGGGCAGACCTACCCATTACATTAGCTCCCAGTGGTTTCTCAGGGCAAGTGTAAACTTTGACTATGACTATGCACACAAAAACTTTGCCCTATAAAAAATGATGTGATTATGTTTCGCTATGCATTATTGTTAATAACGATCAGCCATCTAGAACAAATGTACTTGCAAATCCCAACAGCCACTTGGGTGTGGCAGTTTATTGTTGCCAATAGGAGTTGATGTAATGGATTCCTCATCATTACTCTCCAGCATTACATTACATTAGAATATTCTGATTATTACATTGTATATGAACACACTATTTCAGTTTGAAGACCCTATGGGCATGTAATGCTTACAAGATCAAAGCATTTTCTTACAGCATTAATTATGTCATTTGCACGATTACATCCAGAGTGGAGTGTCAGCACATTTGGCGAGCGCTAGATCACTCAAAGCTCTGATATCAGAGCTTACAGAAGATGCACTGCAGGAAACAATCACCTGAAACAATCAAGCTGTGTCACATGCCACAAAGGCACAAGTCAATGTGTCCTCATGACTTGCTGTAATTTAAGTTACAGCCCAATTCAATGTGTCCTCATGACCCGCTGTAATCTAAGTTACAGCCCAATTCAATGTGTCCTCATGACCCACTGTAATCTAAGTTACAGCCCAATTCCTTCTGTTTATCTGCAGTTAATGTTTCCTTAGACATTTTACAGTGACCATGGTGTTCTGTATTAAATGGTGTGTTTTCAACTGTCTATCTGTAATGTTGACAATTTTTGTCTTTTTTCTTTTTTAGCTATCTGTTTCATTACATCTGCCATGACAGAATCATATACCTGTGTATCACTGATGATGTAAGTATATATGGCTCAGATATCTGTGGATTTATTCATTTAGAGATGTGTGTTTTTTGTTTGTTTGTTTGTTCTTGTTGTTGTTGTTTTTTTACTGATGTGCTTCTGCATTACGGAGATGGGGCATGATGCCTTTTATGTGAATAACTGAATGTAAAGAAGAGTTCAGAAGTGAAGTTGAGTAAACCAGTCACTTTGAGAAATAGAATTATAGTTATTGCATCTCCTCCAACCCATGTTTGTGAAGTAATATATTCAGCCTATGACAACAGGAAGCAGAAAAATAAACTCAGAGACACAGGTTAATAGAAAGCCATTTTTCTTATCACTGGACCTTTTAATGGGAATATACTTAGAATAGCTCTTGTGTATAATTGTTTTGTACTTAAGGACTTTGAGAGGTCACGCGCATTCAGCTTCCTCAGTGAAGTCAAGAAGCGCTTCCAGACAACGTACGGGTCGAGAGCACAAACAGCCCTGCCTTACGCCATGAACAGTGAGTTCTCCTCAACACTGGCAGCTCAGATGGTGAGTATGACAAGCGTATTGCATACTGATCACATTGCGCAACATTTTCTTGCAAGGGCTCTGTGACTGCTTTTTACTTCTGTAGTGTATAAAAAAAACTTTCTCTGTCTGTATTTCTATTTGTAGAAACACCACTCAGACCCACGTGGATCAGACCGTGTCACTGAAACTCAGATGCATGTGGATGATTTGAAGGGCATCATGGTCCGCAACATAGGTGGGCTTCTCATGAGTTTCCCCATGGCACAGGGAGGCTGAAATGTCCTCTTTTAGAGATGAAACTACAAGATAACAACAAAATTAAATGACCTTTTAACTGAATCATGTGAAGCCTGCTATGTGCATCTTTTCCCTTTTTAAATGAATACAGTGTGCAGTGGCATGCCCATTTTTGCTTTGCGAATGCAGCACTGGTATTTGTTGGCCATAATGCCTGAAGCAAATATTCTAGCCAAAAACGTGTCCATTTTGGTATAATTCTCATTACATTAGACTTTTTGTGTCCGTCAAGTTAACTTTGTTTGTCTGTGTGTCTTTTTATAGACTTGGTCGCTCAGAGGGGAGAGAAGCTGGAGTTGCTGATCGACAAGACAGAAAATCTGGTTGATTCAGTGAGTTTAATGAACTAGTTTATCCCTGTTTAACCTAGGGCTGAGGGATATGGCATTAGGCTTTATCAAGATACACAGTACATATCTCAATATTTTAAATCTTCCTCAAAAGCACTTTATAAATGCTAGGATTGGATGACAGAGTCCAATATCTATCTAATCCAATAATATTTATGACCAAATACCTCGATACCAGCATTGTAACAATATTGTATATATCTTTAATGAATAATCAGTAATGCAGATATAATGGCTAAGTGGGTAAATGCAAGAGTTAGAACAAGTAGAACAGTCTGGTAGGCCAGGTCAGGGTCTTAAAACCAGGAAAAGAAATCCAAAATATTAGATTAGTGTCATAATACAATGATGATATAATACGATATATTGCCTAGCCCCATTGCATCCTACATGTTTTCTGATGCATGATATTCTGCAGTATACAGGTTCATATTTTGACAGCAATCTAGCAAGTTGCTTAGTCACAAACAATGTCACTGATGTTACTTTCTCTCCCTACTTCATTTAGTCGGTCACATTTAAGACCACTAGTCGTAACCTGGCACGTGCCATGTGTATGAAGAACCTCAAGCTGACTGTTGTCATCGTGCTGGTGTGCCTGGTGAGTAAGGAAAAAATTGTAATTGATGAGATCTTGGTAATGAATTGGATACAGTGTAATGGTTCTTTAGACAATTTGGTGGATTGTTACTTGGCTTTATCTATGCTGAGAAAATGCCCTGAGTTGCAAACAGTATATTTTGTTCATGAAAGCAACATTGTATAACTTTTTGACCTTAAAATATGGTACCGTGTCTTGTAATAGGGTAAATAGTGTCTCTGTGTCAGCCACTCTGCCCCCCATCACTTGTTTCTGTACTATGTAACTTCAGTGAGAGGGTAGGATCACAGCGTTACATACATGTTTACTTCAACATACAAGTTTTCAACACATAACATTGTTATGGCGTGATGAGTTTTGTTTGTAGTTAGCACCTACATTGGACTTTCTTTCTTCTTTGGTGTGCTCAGAAACTGTGGGGGGCGCCAAATTGCACAAAATGCCAATTTCTACATAATGTTGCCTTAACATAAGAAATTGCCAGTATTGCTTGGCTGCTACTGCTTCGATTTTTGGCACAGCTTTGCTGTAATTTGCTTTTACATTTTCTTCTGTTTCTACACGCTTTTCAGGTGGTCCTCTACATTATCGTTTCTGCTGCCTGTGGAGGCCTCAGCTGGCCCTCTTGTGTCAAATGAGAGCAGAGGTGGTGATAAAAGAGAAGGACATGAAGTAAAAAGGAAGAGGGGGAGAAGCGCCTATTCAACTCTGCCTGCCAATGGATACAAAAGGAAACACAACTTTCCTTCCTTTACTCCTACAGCTTCAACATCTCCAGAAGACACATGCTGCTGCTCCTCCTCCTGCCTCATTCCTTGCTCCTCTCTTTGATAGCGTGCACATTGACCTTCCTTCTGGACAGGGAGTCCCACCTCATACCCGCACTAATGGACAGCAGCCATGTGGCCTAAATCTGATGTGGAACAATGATCTTGTCTTATACTAATTTGGTTCATTCATCCTGTGTCATGCACATAGTGGCCTGATGTATCAGTTTGTGATACTGTCCTGCACCTATCTATGTAATTAACCCATTCAGACTGATAGCTGGAATGAGCCACAAAAATAGCAAAGATTGCTTTGTTATTGTTCTGCTTTTCCTTTGTTATCAACCAATACCTATGAGACCTGCAAGTGTCGGTAGCCTTAAGAGTGTATCAGATCCATCAAGAAGGACTCCCTCAATACACTGTCCGGTTGTCTGTTACATAACTGAAAGCTAATTTTTGACAAAACTGATGCAGTATACAGTATGTCTCAAGTGGCATGTGGCTCGTGAAACAGATTTTCTGATTTATTTCATGATTTATCACCAAGCACAGTAGTATATTCTGAAATGGATGTTGTAAAATACCAGATATGATCATACAAATAAATATTGTAAATATGATTGATATCCCTGATTCAGAAGACACAATGGTTCTTTTAAATCAAGCCTGGTTTTTGAGAAAATCCTTATCTTTTTCCCAACTTGATAGGAGGCTTCCTTTAACCTTTTACCTCTGCTAGGATGTTCAGTGTGCCCAAATGTTTTTTTTTTCTGTTAACACAATGCACTTTTTACATTGTACATAGATTTGCTTCCTGGCATCATATGATTTATAATCATGTTATTATTTGATTATTGTACATTCAGATTTCAAATAATAAAATCTGATGGTATCAAGTGGTTGGTCTCTACAGATGTAAACCAGATGTTGTTATTATTATTATTATTATCATTATTATTATTATTATTATTATGTCTATGGCTTTTATTTTGATCTGGTTACACGACGTACCATGCGGATGAAGGCAGTTCCTTCAAAAAGTGTTTACAACCAACTTGTCATGACTGTTTACTAGTTCCAATGGGAGGCCAACTCATCACATTGTGGCAAAATTCAAGCAAGCAACACTTGTTCATCACCTCTGCGGGACAACAGAGCCAAACTCCGGTTTCTTTTTTAAGAATTAACTGTGTGAAGTCGGTTTGTTGAGGAGGCACCTCTCTGAAAAATGACCAGGTGAAAGGAGTTGTTCATTAGGAGACATAGGACACGCGGTCCCGCAGGTGCTGCTCATTCCTGTGACAGGTAAACCATCCCCTCAGTACTGTGTCAATTTGTCTTCTTATGTTTAACTTATTTAACGACTGTATGTCTTAAATGTTTAGCAGGTAGTAAGACCTTTTTTTTTTGGTCCTTTCTCAAGTTTTATACTTGAGGTACAATAAAGTTCCGTCTCCTGGCAACAGGAGTTAGCTCAAGCTAGCTAAATGTGTTTTTTTGTCGTCAACCGCTGTTTCCTGCCCTCCATTTTAGTTCACCGTTAGAAGTGATGGTTGAAAACCTAAGTGGTTGTGTTAGTCCAGCGTCTTATTACTGTAAGTTAACTAAGTTATATTAAACTCTGCTATCACTAATGGTAACGTTAATACTGCGTTTTAACATGACGTCACCAGTTTATTCCCTCATCTTTTAAAGTCCCTCGGAGGTGATGTGTAGTCTGCCGTGTTTTTAAACCATTTACGGACTTGAACGAGTATTTTCCTTGCTATTTGTGGCTCCTCACTATGTTTACTCCTCATCTAATTATAGACCTAGCTGGCTGGAGGAGGCCTCAGGCAGGGATAATCTGTCAGTCAGGTGCAGTTAGTTGTTTTGAGGTAATCTGCTACTACACACACACGCACACACACGCACACAGAGCAAAATGTATTCATGGTAATGTGGCTTTAAATACACCTTGATCAGTTGAAATTGGACTATCTGCTTGCAAACTGATTAAACTGTTCAATTTTAATTTGCTTGTGGTGTAATAACTGCATGCTATAAGCTCTTCTGTCTAAAATGTAATGTAATAATTACTACTCTTTTTACAATCTCTCTAAAAAAAAAAGATTTCTGCCAATACTGTGAAAGGGCCATATCGGCTTATAATATTGGCCAAGCGATATATCAGTTGAGATCTAAATTGGACAGCTGCTGACACATCTGTATGCCTCTGTTTTTCACTAGATGGCACAGGCCCACAGCTCTTGAGCTTTGTCTTGAAAGCGTTTTCCATTGTGCCTTCCTGGAGCAGACTTGCTAATATTCTGGCTGTTGAAAGACAGTGCCGTGCTGTTCTCCTAACCAGGCTCACTGGTGTGGTTTTGTTGCCCTGTGCTTTACAGAGGACATCGTTGTCCCTGTGGTATGTTGGCTGGAATCCCCCAGCTTGACCTGCTGCCCTGCTGTAGTGTGGGGCAGCTTTGTGCCGAGGCTTTTGATGGCTGTCCCTGCTACTCAAAACTGCTCACTGTATTGTACTGATATGTCCATTCACCCATGCAAAGGCAGGGAAAGGCCACTTGAGGCGTTCTGCAAAGTGCCTGAGGGCCTTCAGAAATGGAGAGGCATTGTTCATTTAATGTCACTCTTGATTTTAAATGTGTAATGCAATTTGACAGTAACTGTCATTGAATGTCTTTAAAAACAAGCAGAGGTACTCTATGAAATCTCATATCAAACAGTAATGTGGCTACTTAATGTGAGCCAATGACAAAACAACCCAATTTTATTGTTTGACAAGGCCGATTGAATCTGAATCCGAAAACACAGGGTCCAGTAGACCACACAGTCAACTACTGCAGATACTTTGAGTGTGGGATAAATGGGAGCAAGATACATTCACAACAACTAGTATGACCAGCTAAAATCCCTCTGAGTGTATACTGTGTAGGTAGAAACATGTATTACAGCCCCACTGGTACTTGATTTTTGGCGTAGATGATGATATCGGTAGAAGGAAGTAAAACATTCCAATTCCACTATATTGACCGAAAAACGCACATCATTTAAATGTGGTTATCAAGCACTTTTGACAAAGATATGTAACTGAGGTGGTGTATTTTATAGTTTAACAATAAACTCTACTGTCTAAAATGACGTCAGTGCCCTGAAATGGTAAATTACACAAAGATTATAAATAATCCCAAGCATCTTTTTCTGCATTGTAATCTCTAAAAAGGGAAAAAAACAAAACGTTTCCATCGGTGCATATCGGCTACATATCCACCCATATCCGCTAATATCGTCTTATAATATCAGCCAATTCTGCTCAAAAGGGATATCACTTCTGCTTTCTTGTTAACAGCTGTACTTGAGGACCAATGTTAAAATGCTTATATTCCATAACTAGACCCACCAAATAACAGATTTTACAGGATTTACAGTGAGAATAATTCTGAGAACTCTTAGTAGGGCAGAACAGTCCAAATTGTAGGAGCTGCAATTTTTCAATAAGGTGAGATGTGTCACAACACACCACTATAAGTGAAGCGTTGTGTTGTTACAGAGATGCCCCAGCCTACAACTCATGTCTAGATGTACAGGAACATTCTTGTTTGACACAGACCCCAAGCAAAAATAACTTTTTTTTTTCCCCAGTGGAAATTAAAGAAAATTCCCATTCCCATCAAAATCCTGTCTCATATCTCAACCATAATATCATCAATATAATCTTGCAATGGTTTTTTAGCATGTCATGTAGCTCTAATAACAAGCCTACTCTATACCATGATTTACATCTTGTCTGTGGTTAAGATTAGCCAGTAGCTCTCCAGTCAGGGGCCTTGTATAGATTAAGCAGAAAATAGCATGTGTCTTAGGGGTCTTAGACTCTGGTGTCACATCACTGCTGTAGAGTCTGGATCAAGTGTCAACCTGTTTGTGTATAACATAAGGTCATGTCATCAGACAGTGACATTGTCAGTGGAGGACTTTGGAGAACTTATCAGCTATGATGGACACTGTAATGTGTCTTGCCATTTTGGAGTAAGTAAGTTTGTATGCAAATTCTGTTTGGGACCTATCATTTAAAACTGTCATAGTGAAACATTCTCCTGCACACAGTCCTCCCACCATTCTGCTCCTCTTCTCACTTATCCCTTACTAAAAGGCCGCCTGATCCATTTCCTCATAAAAGAGGGACTTTGGCTGCTAAGCAACAGTGAATGCCAACTCGGCCTGGCAGGCCATGGCCACTCCCCCTGCACTGGGCTCGGCATGGATAAGGTAACGTGTTGCTTGCTCCCTCTGTAAAGTTGGGAGTGGAGCTTTCGACACTGAGTACAGTCCTGAACTGAACCTTGACATGGGAAGCAGTGTGGAGCCAAGTCACTGATGGTATCTGACACAGCGGCTGATTGGAGAGATTTCTGATCTACTGCTGCAGCGGGCCTGCTGGACTAAGTCACGTTATCTCGGGTGGGGAGGAACAAATAGAAGCTAATGCCTGCAATGGGGGCACCCTCATTCAGGCTGTGACGTTACTGATGCACGGTTGACTCTGAACTCGAGGAGTAGTGGGACTGGGGCTGTTGGTGTGTGGCTACAGCAGACTCGCACACCACGGCCTGCCCAGTTGGCTGGATTTAGCGCTTTGGAAGGAGAGAAGTAATGGGATTGTTTCTGAGAGGGTAAAATGAGCCAGTGAACCTGCGTGAGTGATCTCTGGCTAAATGCAGCAGACAACAGAACTGACTGTGGAGGCATTTTCTTCCTCACTGTTATCATTGAATGGTAAGAAGACGAGTAGAGGTTTTGAGTATGTTCATATTATAGTTGAGCAGTTCTTTTAGTGAAATTTAAGTATTGTAAACTGTTTGAAAAATGCTTATCTTAATTTTTTCCATTTATTGACTCGGTGTCTTTTAGCTTGAATTTCATGTTTTTGTTTTTCCATAAACATTGTCAGGCCATGATTTGTGTCAGCTGCAGTTGTACTTTACATACAATATAATGCCCAGTCACAATTTTAATCAGCAAAATCACTGTTCTGCATTGTTTTTCTGTCGGGGTGGATACTGCAGTAGCCTCTGAGGTGCCAAGGTTCAGTGTGCACAGCAGTTTGCTACAGCCATATATTTTATCTGATTGTACAGATTGTGATGTACAGTCAGGTGTGTCATTTCTCTGCCTGTTGAACCAATATTATTCATCCAGATTTGGCCGATCGCCCATATTGATAAAACGGAGTTACTGTGATATATCTTATCAGCAGTAGTGTTGAAAGTATGGCCAATTTAAAAATGAACACTATAATATTACATAATATTTCAGGTCTATTTCATGTACATTGTGTCTTATGTTTTTAAAGACTGAGCTAAATAACATTTTGAGGTGTGCATGTTTGGAGGTGAGGCCAGAATGGACCAGCAATCACTAAGGACACCTTAATTATTATTCATATCGTGTTCCTGTGTTATTGATTGCTCTTATGTCTAGTTTGAAGAAAAATCAATACATTTAAGTTGGAACTTGCTGAATGTGTCATTTGTAGGATCTGATTGAGGCAATGTACTAGCATAAAATGATTTTGTTTTTTTTCTTATTGCCAAAACATCAGCAACCTTTTATCAGTCAATGTAATTATAGTTTTGTGCACCTCAGGCTCAGAGCTAGCTGTGGAATTGTCAGGTCTTTAGTGACTGCTTGTGTCTTTAACTCTTTAGTTACGTCACTGACTTAAAGTAAAGCCAGGTTTGCCTCTCTGTACATAGGGAAAGAAAAGACGTATTTTGACACCCAGACCATTCAACTGGTGGATTATGTTTTGACATTGCCATAAAAGAAATTTCTATCTTGGCAGTAAAACACAGACAAGCCAACGGCAAGGAAGCTGCCACTCAAGAATGGAAACATGTGGTGACCATACTGTATATTATAAACTGAACCTTCCCTCTGTTCAGTGTTTTTCTGTAAAGCTGCTCTGACAACAAAGAGAAACCCCTGAGCTCAGTTTTTAAATTAAGTTATCTTTTCTCCTGAATTTTGTTGAAACGTTGAAAAGTCACATAGCCTCACTGACCCTGCCCAGCCTTTCTCCAGCAGTACCCTGTCTCGTTAAACATGACAGAAGTGTAGCACTGTACACAATTTCGCTCCAAACAATAAACATATATGCCTGTGTTTCATACATTATTTAGGTGATTACAACTGGGGCACATGGAGTGTGTCAAGTGTTTTCTTATGTGCCCCAGGATGTCTGGGGTCTGCATACTGGAACATTTTCAGGCTGTTGGTGACTTGATATCTCTGGTCGTACATACCACAATGGTGCTTTTGTTGTAGTAGTGGCTGGCAAGCTTAGCAGTCCAGTCTGCTTAAATAAACACAACACACAATAAGGCAGTTAAAGCTGCCGTTTAATTCTCATGTCAAACACTTGTTGGCTCATTTCAGAGTAGTAACATTGATTATCGGTTGGTCCATCATTATTATTATTATTATTATTATTATTATTATTATTATTATTATTATCATTATTATTAAATGATGATTCAGAAGAGATGATAACAGTGGTAGTGATATTTTCTACTCATTCACCTGGAAGGTGAAGTGTGCGCTATAGGAAGAAGTAGATGCCTTGACATACGATACTGTGTCTGGTCAAACATCTTTAGAAAGGATACAGATACCTAGGTAATGTGATATTCTACAATCTTAATGAACTTAGACAGCTCAATTAGCACATAGAACAAAAATGAGACCATTTAGACATACTTGCACTACCATATTCCCCAAGTATTACCCTGATGACTTTTGCATTTTTCATTTAACTAAGTCATGAATAATTTGAGTATCAAGCTACTGTTACAATGGCCAATGGCTTACCAGGGCAAGCCAAAGTCACTGGTGATGGTGGTGGGGTTTCCCTGTTAACATTCTGTGAGATTACAAAAATGTCAGCATAGATTGTGAAGTAACACCGTTCTAAAAATTTGACCTTTTCTCCTCTCTACAGATATTCGTGCCAGATAAGAATTTAATGGATTACAGTGCTGCTGACTGAATGTGAGGAAGGTAAAAATCCCATCAGAACACCAAAATGTCTAAGACATTTAACAAGTCCACTGACCAAGTGAAGTGCACAGATCCTTTGCCCCACAGAGACTTGATGCTGGGCCTCGCATCTGAGAGTCATTATAGCAACTCGTCCCTGTCACCTTCACCTGACTCTAACAGTAGCTTTTCCAACTTGAGTGACAGAGAAGCCAGCAGCTCCCCTGACATCAACATGCTGGAGTGCCATCTCAGCGATAATTGCCCAGTGGACATTCCTCTGGACGGTCCGTTCAACACCACTTTACCACAGGGTAATGTGCTCTGTGGTGTAAGCATGAACCTGAACCAAACCTTTATTGCCACACCTGTAAATGGAAATGTGAACTTCTGGAATGAAAACTTGAGTCAAATTAGCAACTGTGAGACAGAATCAGAGAAATACCAGACTTTTAGTAAGAAGTCAGAAGACGGAAGTAACAGTCAAGTGACGTCTCCAGACTCTGCTGGGAGGGAAAGCCATCTGGGTTCATGTAAGACTTCCCGTAGAGGATCCACTGAGGATGACTGCTGCTCCCTGAGCTCTGGGGAAATGATAATAAGGAGCAACAGTTTTTGCCTGGAAGATCAGTCACTCTCGTTAGTCTCATCCCTGGAGGAATCATCAGGCCATCCAGCATCGCCTGCTGAATCTAACCTGCCATCAACCACTCTGCTGGATATCTGTGAAAACCCTCTAGAAAAAGTCATTGAGGAGAACACAGGCCATCCATGTCTTGGCATAACGTTCACTCAGGCAGAGCTCCCCACAGAGGAAAATGACATGGCAACATCCAACTCTCTTGTAGCTCTGCCAGGTGAGAATGAAGGAGAACTTTTGATGACCTTTGTCTGTGAAACATCTCCTAGTGGGTGTGGAAAAGAGGCTCAGTTTGCAAGTGCTGAAGCACAGCTGCTTCATTTCCCTGCAGCAGTTACACCAGAACAAGGCAGTACCTTTGTGTCCACTCTGTCAGCTATGCAAGACACTGATAAGGATATCCATACTTCCACCCCAATACAACACATTGGGAATGAGATACTCAGCCTCCCCTCTTTTTCAGAGTCTCCCTGCACTGGAAACACTGGCAGCTCAGGACTCCACCCTGTTAAACGGCAGCAAAGCTCTGTGACTTCTAAACAACGTTTGGTTGCAGGAATGCTGCCATCAGCCAACAAATACAAGAGAATGGAAATTAAGAAGTTTCCGAAGTCAGACTTCAGCAGCATAAAATCTAAAGTTGTAACAAGAAATGTGCTTCAAATATCAGTGCCAGGCCATGCTTCTCAGCACAAAGCACCACAGGTTAATGTGAACAATAAACACACTGAAGCACATAGAGGAGCAACTACCAGGATTACACCCGCCAAGGTGAGGACTAGCACCGCAGTTGTCTCTGCCACAACTAAAATGGTCGGTGATGCTCAGGGGAATACAGGGGCTGCTAATTTTGGTCCGACAGTGATGCAGTCATCTGGGCAACCTGCTGTGGATGGACAAGGCAAGAGTAGAGCATCCCCATCTTACCACCACCATGCTGCAAATAAACATGCTTCAGCAGTTGAATGTAGTAACGCCAGCTCTGAAACAGAGCAGGCAGCCTCAAGCCAAGTGGCAGACGCTGCAGCACAGCAAGCTGGCAACCGGACCTTCTGCCTCTCATCCCTAGATAAATCCCCTGATGGAAGTGGCCAAACAGATCCCAAACCAACTCCAAAGAAGGGCGTGTCGAGCAAAATTGAGGGCAGGTCAGCCTCAGCATTAGGTCAAGACAAATGTCCTTTCCTGAAAACCCGGCCTCGCTGCTCATCTGAGAGTTCATCATCATCTAGGCCACCTAAGGAGAAAAGAACGACTCTAAAGTACTCAACTAGCTTTACCATTCCCACAACTGACACCCACCTGGGCCAGACCAAAACAAGGAGTTTTCAGAAGGTCCCTTTGCAGCCTCAGCCTGTATTGCCCGTTTATTCTGGGAAAAGCAGTTCAGGCTCCCTAAGAGAGGTCAAGAAGCTCAGCCTAGTGGTGAGTATGGACTGTAGTAGCAAAGTAGTATTCATATTTGTTCAATTTTAAATAAGAATTTCCACCACATGGACCTATAATGTGAACAATATAAAAACATCAGCTACAATTCTAGTATCCATGCCATTTCAGTTTTTTATATAAACAACATTCAATTATTATTTTTGAGTAGGACCTATATTTTGTTTGAGCTGGCAGGGATGTTTAGGAAAATTGCATAAACCTGATGAACAGAGTGAGACGTTACACTCCTTGCAGGCAGAGTCCAGCAAATCAACCACAGCAGGAGGCTCATGGGATGAGAGCAAGAGCAGATTTCAAGGATGGCCTTCTCCAAGACGAACAAGAGGAGCAACACTTTCACAGGCTCCAGCTACCAGCCCCAGATCAGCCACTCTGTCAACCAGGCAGAGGCAGGGCACCCTGGGGAGGGATGAATGTAGGACCTCCAAAGCTGTAGGGACACCACAAACCAAGCAGAGGAGCAGCACAGGTAAGGCTTATCTGTCTTCAACAATGTTAAATGCTGTAAATGCTGTGTCATTTTGGTTGTCCAGTTCAGCTGAACTTGTGAAAACATTGCAGGAGTCTTGAGACAAGTTGAAAGCTGTCCCTCATTTGTTTCACAAAAAGTAAAGTTGACCTGTGATTGTCAGTAAGTAAACATTGCCAATAGGTCACAAGCAGTCCCCTCATTAATCTTATGACCTGCTTTTGACTAAGCACAGAATGATTCCCAACTTTTTTCTCTGTTTTGTAAACAGAGTTGTGTAATAGGTCAGTTTAGCCCTCTGTTTAATGGAAACAAGGACTAGGACTATACTTGACGGACCATATAGGATTGAAGGCATCACCAGAGGTACATGGGTTTTGTGGCTTGTTTTCACTTATTCAAAAGCTTGCGGTCATCATTTCAGGAAATATGAAAATGACAGATACAAATAATGAATAACGGTATTTAAGTTTTAATCGCAATTCTCATAGCTGTAAACTAAGATTATTCAGGTTGTAGTGAAGTAGTCTCCCCATCAGAGGGCGTCATTGAGCAGTTCCTCTTACAGACCTGCTGTCTTCCTCCTGATGAGCTCAGCCATGTCCCACAGGAACAGTGTTGGATACAGATGTCACCTCCGGTCTCTTGTCCTGGTCTCGGGGATAAACGGCCAACTCCCTCTGCCCTATTGCTCTTCATAGTAAGAGGAATCCTGGGGAGGAGGGGGACACTTCCTCTGATGGGAAGCCATCTGTATAAGTGGAAAAAGCAGGGGAAGGAAAGGGAGTTTTTGAGCTCACCAATAGTCTTAAAGGGAGAACTGAGTGTTTAAAACAACCACCCTGAGCACAGTAAAAGCAGTAACCTTCTCATGTTCTGGCTACAGGGACGCTCCATTGGGATGCATTATTTTGCTTAAACTGCAACTTGTTTTTGGTTGGTTTGTTTGTTTGTAGTTGATCAAATTTGACATGTTTGCTGTAATGAGTACAATAGGTAAGTGTTGTACAGTTTCTATATTAAATGTAACAATTAAGGAGTAGGTAAGCTCTTGAGAATTTGTTTTCATGACAGAATGTTTACAACACTTTACAATGTACTTTTAGCTTTTTGCTTTCTGACAAACATCCTAAATTATCCCATGAAAATGATTCATTGTATTACTACCTGTTATGAGAAAAATATTGGCTGGTTAATGTGGCCTGAGTTGGTATGTCTGGTAGCTCTCGACATGTTTACTGCCAACGTTTGTATTCATGACCAATACACAGGTGTGTGTGTGTGTGTGTGTGTGTGTGTGTGTGTGTGTGTGTGTGTGTGTGTGTGTGTGTGTGTGTGTGTGTGTGTGTGTGTGTGTGTGTGTGTGTGTGTGTGTGTGTGTGTGTGTGTGTGTGTGTGTGTGTGTGGCTGACCTTCAGTGTTTATTTGTGCTCCATTGCATCCCAGGCGGTCAGAGAGCACAGGCAGCAGGAGAGCCATCTCTTGGCTTTGTCTCAACAGCAAATATTAAGCCCCATCTGAATGGATCCCGACCTTCTCAGACTCCCACTCGCCCCTCTCTTATGGGCCTTCCCCCTACTCCTGCTTCCAGACTACCACGCAAGACCCTGGGGCCATCCAGGAGCCATACTGAGGCCAGTGTTCACACTGAGCTGAGTGAAGGGGCTGGAAGTACACAAGGTGAACCTAGCAAGTATTTTCATCATTTTTAGTAGTAGGATGTTCAGTCCCTACGGGCTGTTACATAAAGGTATAAAACCAGATTTATCCAGGGTCAGACCACGGTGTTCGTTGTGCTTTTTAGGGACACATCTGGACACAGAGGGGATTGGTGTCTGTTTGAAATGAAATGACCCACTTCAGGGCTGGGCTTGAATGTAAATTTCCCCGAGGGCAAATCTCTCTCTGATTTAATACCTCCACGTCACAGAACAAGATGAGATCTAGGAGCTTGACATCTTAAAAACATTTTATTAATGAGTATCAATGATCTGAAATTCTGTCCATTGCCAACAAACTCTTTTGTGTTTCTGCTGAGCTTTGGCTGGTTTTCTAATGGAATTTTATTTTAGAGAATATAAATGAAAAAAGGGAACTGGTAGACAGTGGGATCTTTTCCTCCCAGTATCTTCAACAGCATGCAGGTCTATGATTGGTTGAGAGGACCTATTTTCCAATCTGGGGACCCCCCTTGTGTGGTTGTCATGGCAACGGGTTCTATTCCACTCTAGTTCACACACAGCGTTGCCTGGAGGAACGTGAGCAGACATACACCACAACTGATGCTGTCTGAGGTGCAGAAAAGGAGCAGTTTCCTGTTTTTTATTTTTAAAATCTAAAACCAATGGCAGGTTACACAGGACTTCGAAGCTGCACTTGGACTGAATCTCCACCTCATGTTTTCAACAACTCCTTTTCAATGGCACAGGGAAGTGCAGCATCCAGCTGCGATCTCACTCTCCTGACATGCCTGCTCATTGGATCCTATCGCTTTTGTATCATCCCTTTGTTAGCTGCGTTTAATGGAAAAGATAGAAAGCTTTGGAGAAGTAAGTGAGACTGGAAGTTGAATCGTAACTGCAGTAGTGAAGTGTTTGATTTAAAGAGCTTCAGGATATTTTAACTCAGGGCACATTTATTTTGTGTACCAGACATTCATTCAGTCACATTGTTTACAAATTTGATTCTATATTTGCTACTTCTTGCTATGGTAAATGTTGTCATAATGGTCAGACTAACATCTGTTCATCTGATTTTCTTTTATCAGAATGTTTATACTTGATCACATTAAAATAATTGTATTTACCGTGTCGCACTTGAGGTTGTGCTTGTTATACTAGAAGTATAAAAGTAGAACAAGGAAAGGATGTAGAGTAGGTTGACATGATTTTTCTCACAAAACTCATGTTGACAGCCGTACTGTACTGAAAGCAGAGGTATTGAAATGCCCAGTGAATTTTAAGTCTTCTACAGAAGCACATGTGCTTGTCAAAATTTCTCGGCAGTATTTAACCCACACTTCTCTTCTTGTTCAACAGTTTCTGGAGGAGCTGAACTTAAACCGACCCCATTCAAGACTTTGCTGAAAACTAGACTCACCACAACCCCTGCGAAAACCACTGGACCATGTAAGATCTGTATATACACACACAGACATTTTTACATTCCAGACACAATTTCCTTTATCTTGTATCCCTGTACAAAGTACCCCTCATTCTTATAATTTAGTTTCTAGAAAAAAATAAGATATTGAGCTTATGTAAGCAAATGTGAGTGAGAACACATTGATTTACATACATCTTTTATCAAATCCTCACTATAAGAAACAGCCCTGTTAAATTTGATTTAGGTTGAACGTGATTAAACCCTCCCAATACACTCAACTTCAAAAAGGAGCTACTGTTACCTCCTAATGCTGTTTATACAGTGTGGTAACCATGTTTGCTAAGGCCTCTTTGATCTTGATTGATTTAATTACTTACATCTGTGTGCTCAAACCTCATGACTTAGGTCTTACATAAAAGCTGTGTGTGGTTATGGTCAGTTCCCAGTGTTGGCGTGTGCTATATTATGGGTCAGAATAACTCCTGCTTCGTGTCTCACCTGGATCTTCTGCCTGTAACAGCTTTGGCCACAGCATGCCGACCTGCTGCTTCCTCCAGCAAAGGAGTTTCAAATTCTACAGTCAATCCACTGAAGAGGACAGCTTCTGCAAGAGTTCGTCTCACATCATGTGGACCTGGTAAGACATTTTTCTTTTCCTTGTGTTTTTGACACAACTAATAGTACTGTATCCATTAGATTTATTGTTTTAACTAAATGTCTACATGACTTGTTATGGGTGTGGGCTTGGTTTCAGAAGATATTGGGGTTAATTTGCCTTTTTTATTGTACAACGATTTAGTTTTTACCCTACTAAAAGCCTGTTTAGTTTTCATGATCATGTTGTATTTGTATAGACTCCATAAAACACTGTCCCCTGCTGCCTTATCCTTGATTGATATAAAAGTATAGCATTATACTACTAATATTTAACTGTGAATACTTTAAAACAGCTTAAACTACTGATTAACTAATATTTTTAAATGCTGGTCAGTGCTATAAGGAACTTGTGACACTATATCAGATGTGGTTTGTGATCATTTTGGTGTTTTATCAGCAGTAAGGGTGCGCAATATGGGCCTAAAATAATATCAGGAGATCGAAGGGTATTTCTGCGATAATGGTCGCACATCACATAATACAAAAAATAGTTTTGGTTAATAGCTGTTGAGTTCTACCCACAAGATTTTGGGCTCTCATCTTCCTCAACCAGGTGCTTCTGGTTGAGGTTAAGTTTGTTGTATTTGTTTGTTGCTACAGTGTTCTTGCACTTCTGACATATTACTGTCGTCTGTTGTACATCTCATCTTTTATAACCAAACCACCTCCTCGTCAATGAAGTCGACCCCCTTTTTGGAACCAAGTCCTGCACTGCAGATCCAACAGCAAATTTCACTTTGACGGTATTACAGCCTGATCAATACTGAATTTTTTTTTGACAAATACGGATATAAATGAGTAAAAAATGTCAAATATGTCAGCTGGTATAAACATATTTTTTGCAATGATCCCTTAAATGTGGTTATTTAAAACTGGTGACAAAGACATGCAATGGAGGCAGGATATTTTACAGTTTAACAATAAACTTTATTGTTTAACTGACATCAACGCCTCCAATTGTGTAGAACATTTTAAAAAGAAATTGGTCACAAATATAACAATATGATTTTGTTTTTATCATATTATAATTATAACATGAGATGGCACACCCGTACTCCGCAGCCACTCTTTTTTTTTCCAGACTCTTTCATATCTGTTTCCTGTAAACAAAATCACACTAAAGCTGTAATGTGTGCTCTCAGTTTTAATGACCTCTGTTGCCTCTGCTGATCACACAAAATGCTTGATGCCTATTTTCAGGCTCTTCATGTGTCATCCTGTCTTACAGTGTTGTTAATTCAAGCTTATAGTTTTGCAGAATCTAGATTGAAAGATGCTGCCTTATATAACACTCAGTTAGTCAGCACATTGTTTTGAGTCTTGGATTAAAAATGTTTCAGTCATAGCTGAGGGCACATTTTCACAGAACTGTGCCAGCCAATTTGTTTACAGCTCTGCCCATCAGACAAAACCATGCCATGAGAAGTCTGTCATCTCATGCCATCCCACTGCTGGTGAAACATGGAAAGAGCATAAATATGATGAAGAGTGGTGGGCTGGATTGAATTCCCATTGGCTGCAGTTATGCCGTTTGCTCCTCCCACTACTGTTTCTCCCACCCCACCCCCTCTGCATCCTGGCTCCACTACAGCACCGCCATCATCCAGCTTGAAGATGCTGCTTTGCTCTGCTATGAGAGATTCATGTGTTTGGTGAATAGCTGAAGCCCGGCTTTACCAAGAGGATTAAGGGATTTTAATTTTTTTTCCCTGCCCCGATCATGTCTATCAGGCTGTGCCACAAACCACCATCCAGCCTTTAACCTTCTCTGTATCTTCCAGCCTTCACAGCTGGGAATTGAATTTTGAGTCGGGAGACCTGCCATGCTGAACTGGGTGCCTTCACTTTTTTCAAGACTGGCTCAGCGGTGTAACTCTTACTGTTTTTTATTGATTTATTTATTTTTGTGCCCATCAGTGCTGCTGTCACCTGAGGCGTGATACACTGAGGCACCCATGGCATGTGGCTCATAGACTGTATCGAGCTTCTACATTTGGACACTGTTTTTTAAACAATTGAAGCCTGACTGTCTAGCTTTGTTTTTGAGCAATGTTATGGTCTCCGAAGCTCTCCCTGTCCAACATCCACGTGCGTTTGACAGCCAAGGGTTTACTCCGAAACATTCAGCTGCTGTCAGGATGCAGGAAGAACACTGTGGTTTTCAAAGCAGGTCTGTCAGTCTTATTTCAGTATTTAATATTTCTAGTGACATTGTTTGGGTTTCTGGGTCTCTGTGCTTAAATATTTAAGCCAAACCTATTTGTGTTTACCTCATATGTAGGTCTGTGCTCTTAGTTGATTCTGAAATCTATTTTTAGTATGGTTGTTTACTAGCCGTCAAAGCAGGAGGTTCATCTTTCATTAACCTACCTTGGTCACCAAAATGTGTGACCCATTTATTTTAGGAAACACATCTTTAAATCAGTAACAAATTTATTCAAACACACATCTGAAAAGTCTCATTTTAAAGCCATATTGACATCTCAATAAGGCTTGTATGCTTTTTGATATCACCTTTTTATATGACATATGTGCGTCAAAACGCTCTTCGTCTTGCTCGCTGGGACACCCGTACTCCTGTTTCACCCTGAAATGTACTAAGGTTATTTTGGTTCTTGGTCTCTAGGTTGAACCATGGGAAGCTTGTTTTGATTGTTGAACAGGACTGTGGGAGCACCGCCACTTCCTGTATTTCCCACATTTAAAGCATTCTTATCATGTTTTTGAAAGGTTATGACCAAATATGGCATTTTAGTACCTCAATGGGATTATTTCTTATTTAAGCATGGGAAAGCATTATTAATTTACAAAACAAGTTGTTTAGTATGTATAACCCAAATTCCAAAAGTGGGATGCATAATGATCGGTAATAAAACAGAATGAGACAATTTGCTAATCCTTTTTGGACATGAATACAATTTTTAAAATGGCATAAAGACGATATTTAATGTTTTAGTTCATAAGCTTCCTTGTTTTTTAAATATATGCTTTTTCTGAATTTGATGCAGCAACACATTTCAAACAAGTTGGAACAGGGGCAACAAAAGACTGGGAAAGTTGTGAAGCGCTCCAAAAACGCCTGATTGGAATCGATTTTTGGAATCAGGGTTTTATAGGGTGAAACACTTAGTTGTTTTATTTATTTAAGATAAGTCTGCAATGAATGACGCACTGAGAATTAGTGTCTGGTATTCTGTTGACCGAGCACTATAACAAGTGCCTGATTGTGAGGCGTCTCATCACCCATCATGCTTTGTGCTATGATGTGATATCTCCCTCAAGCAGCAGAGCACTATGCTATGAAGTCACTAAATCACTCCGTATTTGTATTAAGTGTACTTGTTGAATTGGTAAAAAATGATTGATTGAGCCTGGGAGGCAGTCTGACATAAAGAGGGCAGGTCCTCTGTTGCCATGGAGCACACAGAGAGGTGGCCTATGTGATTACATAAAGTTCAATTCATTTTGAAAGTGCAGATTTGTGTTCACTTGAAATACAGACTGAATTGCAGTTGAATCACTGCCCACATCTCAGATTTTCTCAAAGTCTGGAACCTGGCCATCTCGACCATTTTTAATTATTTAAAAAGGTGAGAGTATGAATTTTTTAAATACAGCAGAAAATGGTTGCATAATGTCCACTCCTGACTCTGGGGAAAAAATGCACAAGATTGTTGCTGTGGGAAACTAACTAACTCCGCTAGGTCCTCCTTATGTGGACAATGTAGAAGTGGCATCAGTGAACATGGCTATGATCCAACTATTTTATCTATCATCTTCCAGGATGACAAACAAAAAGCAAACAGCAATAACTACAAGTTTTTAAAAAAACACATTTATCAAAGGAAAATAGCAGTCTATTACATCAGAGGATAAGATATTATCATGCTGCTCACTAACAACTACTTAATTTTGACTAACCTGTTGGTTCCAGCATCACATGGACAAATGTAATAGTTCACATGATACTGTAGAAGCTCGACAGCCTGAGTCTGTCATGGAGCTTTGCTTTGAAGGCGCATATGTGGTGCATATTGACTGTAATAACTTGAGATGGTGTCTCTTTTTCTACTCTTTGCACAACCAGCAGAGGGCATCCTAATTTAAAGAAACCCTTTCAGATTTAGCAAAGTGCAGCATCATCAAAATGATTGCAAGTCAAGCAGCAGAGCTCTATTTTGACATTTCTCATGGTGTACTGTTGTACTGTACATGACACAGTCAGGATATTAAGATGGAAATCTGGGTTTCTGGTCTTGAATAATCCTCATCCCGTATTTCAGTTCTGCAGTACAAACTTGAGAACATTTATGTAAATTGTTCGCCAAACTAAAGCAATATAGAAGACGTGTAGTAAAGAGTGTGCCTTGTTTTTTCAGGTGTACCATCCATCCAGGTGTAGTACAATATTAATATTTTGTTTGTCTTAGGGGCTGTGTCTGTCTTTCATGCTGAACTGTTTACTTGAGCTGTTAAACACAGAGGCCACTCAGAAACTAGTTTTGAGGTGAACCGCACATCCGGATATGGAGCTGTGTAAAGTCAAGTCAATCTTTGGCATAAAAACAGCATTTAATTAAGATGAGAAGGATCTGGCTTTTTATTACCCTGTTATTACATAGGTCTTAATGTTAAGCCATGACTCCACAGTTTGGTCTGAATCTGTTGCCTCGTAGTTCATCACAACAGTGTTCCCTCTGTTGGCCCGGTCAGCCTGGAGTGTTATTTTCTCTGCAGTGTTATGTTGCCCCCATCAGGCTAGGCTCCAGAGAGCAGGCTGCCCTGCAGCTCCAGGATCAGCGGTCTGCCTGCAAGCAGGGAAAACACTTGTTTGACTGAAAACCTGCTGCTCTTCTCTGCCAATAGGTATTTTGAAAGGCATTAGAGCAAATGGAGCATTATTCTGCGCAGAAAGATGTCTATATCCTAGAGTTACATGCTGGAGCTATTCTAGGATGTTAGGATGATACCCTGCTTAGTGCTTCTAAATTTAACTTGAATATGCTCCAAGGCACAATTGTAAACACTTCATGGGATTGTATGCCCACACATAGTATTAAGGGAGCTACTTGGGTGGATTGCGTCATTTGTTAGTAAAGTATATTTATTTTACCATTCCAAATTCACTGGCATCTATATCAATATTGGATGCCTGTTTAGTAATGCTAATCAGCTCTGAAAACAGTGAGTATGTCCATAGGCCCCTTGTGGCACAGTATACTCCACTCACTGGTATTCCTGATATGTCTCGGACTATCCTCACTGCTGTGTTACATAACGCTCACTGCAGTCTCCTCGTAAACAAACTATGCTTTCACAGAAACCGTTTTTACTCAGGTGTCCAATATCAAGTCCTTTTTTTCCTCTTCTCCATTGTAACACTCAGTTAGTGTCCATTCACATGTCTTAGTGTTGTAGCAGTGTAAACAAAGTGTTCTTCATTACTTGAATCAACAATAACTATTGTATGGAGGTGATGTATTTATAAAGCTGATGTAAATCAGAACTAAGGTAGCACAGCTTCGCTAAAATAAGTTGTCCTTGGTGACCAGAGCGCTAGATTGAATTAGGATGTGGAAAACTAATTGCATTCAGAGGATCCATTTTATGTCCGAGCTGTCGGAGGAGCAGCACTGGGATTTATCAGACTGACTGATTGGACAGAACAGTTCTGTACTGCAGAAACATCCAACGCTTTGACACAGGAGCTTGCTGCATCTGTGACCCTGACAGCAGCGTATAGGGTGGGTGGTACTGCTGTCAGAGCAGCTGCAGTGTCTATAGAGGGGGGTATAATGATGATCAACGTTGTCACGACACTCAACACATGTTCTTTCACAGTGGACAAGAACAAACCCAAGGCCAGCTCCCGCCAGCAGCCCCCTCATCAGCAAGCATCCCAACCGAGCCAGAGTAACAGACCTCCGGATGTGGTACCAGCGAGCATCATCGATGGGGGGAGGAAGGACCAGAGCAACCAGCATCTCAGAGGACTTCTGGCAGCTAGTAACTGCAGATTTGAGGCAGTCGCCATCGTCTTGCAGCAAACCTTGGCTCAGGTAGGAACATTTTATTTGATGGGAATTTAATTTTTTTAAATGTTATAGTTGCATGACATGGACTCTTAATAATTTTTCCTATGAGGAAATAATGAAGTGCGACCTTTTTATTCAGAGAGAAATACACAGATCTTAAAACAACAAAGATCCGTTGCATATTATGACAGAAATATGTAGGAGAACACTGGCCTAGTTCAGTTTGTGGTTGTTGGTGTTGAATTAATTATTTGTCTGGATCAATGTGTAGTTCACATCATACAAGGTATCATCAATAAGGTAATACTTAAATTTACAATACACATTATCTATATATCAGACAGAATTATGAGGAATCTCAATATCTGAAGAGTTTTCAAATACATTAAATAGTATGCAAGAGAGGCCTTAGTCTTTGCTTTAACATACAGGTTAAAACAACCATACACAAAGAATCAATCTTATGATTAATCACCTTGTATCATAACTACATGTGCTGCAACATGAAATCCTGCTGTTGATACAAGGGAAAGTAAATGGCATTTCTATTTACAGCAACAGCATGAGGAGTGATTGTAAGGGCATGAGGGGCTGCACACAGACATACTTGGAAGCTGTCCAACACAAAACAGCTACAGCCTGTTGTTGTCCACTGAACTGAAGCAATCCTGTATCAAAGTGAAATTAATTTACATTTCAGCAGTCTTTCAGTTGTACCTTTTCATCGTATGATACTCGAAGTATGATCCTGAGAGCCTTTAAAATGTGACTGTTTAAGGTTGCTGTTTGTTTTGGGTCTCTTTCAATAGTGGTGCCATGTGATGGGTTCCAGGAACTTGATGCCCCAAGGGATTATTCTTCCCACAGTGCAATACAAACAGGCTTATCCTATCAGCTAACCTGCACCCAACCCCAACCATCATACTCCCTCATTTAGTTGTTGTCAAAGCAAATTTATGATGTGGTGCTTGGACTCTACATCAAAGGGATATGTCTAATATGAGTGAAATTATTAGATTAAATTGACCTAATGCAGTTAGTATATATTTATATCTGTGTTTTCATGTGAACCCAGAAGAAAAATTAGATACTCTGTTACCCTCTTTTGAGTACATAAAATGTCACAAGCTATTTCAGTCCCCCTGGTGAACTTTAGAAGTGTCCTTGTCAAATATTTTCACACTGTATGTGATGATCGAGTGAAACAACTGGAATGTGCCATCTAAATATAAATTGATTTCTGACAGAGGATGATATTTAGTGGCTCCATTAAATTGTATGACACAGTCTTTACTTCATAGGATTATACCACTCAGCTTTTGGAGTCACACAGTTATCATAAATGCAGTGTGCAGTTTTCTCTTGGTCGCAACCCCTCAATGTCTTGGTCTTGTCCTAGTGTAGATACACTCTGGTCTTGGACATGACTTGGTCTTGACTACAGCACTGGTATTTGTGTGTACCAATGTTGAAATGTCTCTGTCAAGTCTCTTTGAAAATTGTCCTTTGTCTTATCTTGAAGTCAGAGAAAAGATGTGTATATAATAAAAAGTGAATCGTCACACAAGTACAATTTTTAAAAACTGTGATAGCTAGCCTGATGTAAAGAGGGGATTCATGACGGATGTGATATTTGATCTTCTCCTCCGCTCTTCATTATCCCCCGGCTAACATTGCCTGTTGCCTCGACTGTTGTCAAACATCAGCAGCATGCAACCAGCAGTACACTGAGGTAGCTGATGCAATAATTCTAGGAACACTTGAGTGTATCCCTATATATCGTATATCATCAGTTCAGCAAAGTTCCCTTGGTAATCCTCCTTATTGTCATATGACAGGTAGTTGACTTGTCATAATTTCCTTTATTTCATGTGTGTAAATTGGTTTTATGTCAGATGAGGACTGTTTCAGTGGTATGAGTAGCAGACATCAGGTCTGCCAGGATTTTCCTCTAGAGGCCACTGGGAACTTGCCATCATTGCCTTGCAGTGGCTCCACTGGACCTCATCTGACATTGCTGTTATGCCTTTAACACATGCTGTGCTGAGGCCAAATCCATTAAATTGAATTGTATGGGATTGTAAAAATAACCCACGTGAACACACAAATCTTTATTCAGCCTAGCATCCCTGTACTGCAGATATAGTAGACTTAGTGTCACCAGGGTGGTGCAGAGGAAGAACACTACAGAAGTGATTACTTTAGCTGCGCCGCCTACAGCTGAACGGAGCAGTCCATCGCATATGATTTATCAATGTTCGTAGGTGAGGGATCATACTTGTTGCTGCTCTAGTGACTCCATCTAGCTGGCAGAGGCACCTTTGCAGACTGGAGGGTTCTTGTGTGAATCTCAATAAGCATGACGTGGTCCTGGTGAAGTTTGTTGATGTCAAATGAAAAGAAGCCAGTGACTTCAGCGATGTGTTGTTGTTTGCTAGCATTTTTCTCCTGTATGTATTTCCAAGGGCCGCAGGGAAAGAGGGCATGCTTCATCATTAAAATTCTCAAAGTTTGTAGAAGTGTGAAATTCCTTCAATCTGACGTTATATCAGAAATTGTGTGAGGGGAAACCAAGAAACATGAAACGTGGCCAAGAAACAAGGGGACATTTCTTTGATGTGAACTACTTCAGAAAATTAAACCACCCCTTCTTTCGTTTGCAAAACATGCATTTTTTCCTTTGGCCTAGATTAAAGCAACTCCCTTTACTCCTGCCTCACTAAGTTGGCCACCAGGCAGATCTGTCCAATTTTAGCCACAGTGAGCTTCAGTGAGTTCTGTTGTTTCTCAGTTTATGCTGCCCCACTGATCTAAAAGGTGGGGAAATCTAGATAGTCTGATCATGCAGTTGAGTAAGTTATTTTGACATTTGCTCCTCCTGTTTAGGATCCATCTTGAGAACATATGTGCCTGTTGTAACCTGAGTGCACATTCCAGGCATTAGAAAGAAGGTAGAAAGAAGTAGCCACTAGTAAGTTATTTTTGAGAGAACACTGCAGAGTATTGACTGATGGACATATGCAGTCATATAAAACAAAGCTAGAGAAAAATGTGTGTAAATGTATGAGATGATGACCCATGTAATGAGACCACTGGTATTTCAGGCACAGAGTGAGATCTGCAGTCACTGATGATTGACTCATATCCCTCTGTTCGGGTGGCAATAGGGTTGTGAAACTGATTACATCAACAAATATTAATAAAAACACAACATGTTTGTTCCTCTCTGATGGAAAACCAGCTGTCTCAGCCTCAATAACTCCATTTTTTTCTATTACAGAAGCAATTCTTAAACCAGTGTCCTATCAGGCAAAACTCCAGGAATACATTCCAAAGATGCACATGGTGTCAAAACGCTAGTCATTTAATGAAGTTTATTGCCTTTATCCGTGTGCTTCAGTAACTTAAGACCGTATTCCTGAAGTGTGTTCTATCTTTCTCAGATGTATTTTATCTTAACTTAAGAAATCCTAACTAGAACTGTAAAGTAGATTTTCAATCTGCTCTCGTCCTGTCATGCCTGTATCTGTGTTTACAATGTATAGAAAGACTGCCTGTATCCATGACAACAGCTGTCTGACTTCACTTGTCACTGGCGGATGGTGTCAGTTATATACCCGTTTATATATTGTCAGTGAATTTGGCCTCTCCAACAAGTAGTAGTTTTTCAGTCATATTTCAGTGGTCATTTCCCCCCCCATCTTCATTGTCGTTGCCATATGGGCCTAACAACAATTAGCCATCCTAATTTGGGATTCCTTTCTTAGAAAATTCTTCAGATAGGAGGGATGGTCCTGTATTGGCTAAAAGTCACCCTAAACGAAGCAAAGATTTCAGACTTAGGAAGTTTCTGTAACAAGGCCCCAGGTGTATTGATGGACGAGTCGGTGCACATGTAGTGTTAAATGGAATCTAGTGGCCACTCATCAGACCAGGAATAGGAGGCAGGTCCTTGCCATCATAGTGTGAGAATGTCCCAGCTGTTGACTTGATATGGTTATGAACAGCAGCCAAACACTAAGCAAGGGATGAGCCCTGCTTCTCATCATTGATTGGCTGGATTGTGTAAGCGCTGGACCTGGTTTGACATGCCTTCTCTCAAAGAGAAAATGCTGTGACACAATTTGCATTTCAATGTAGGAAAAACGATAGAAAATGGTAGAAAAATTATTTACAATCTCGCTTTATTTCACCTGCAGTCTGATATTCACAGTATTTCCAGGAAATTGTAACTTGATCTGAAGCAATTAGTGATTGATCTTAGTCTGCCATCAAGTGTTATTCTACACCTGACATGCTATCATACTGATATACACTGGGGACACGTCTGCTCCTTGCAGCCGGCTAGATGTACCTTTTTACATGTTACAGTTACATGGGCTTTACCAACTGAGAAACAGGAGGTGAAATTATAAAAACACACACAGCCAAACATAGAGGTTTTTCATTGCAACAAATGGATGGTTGAGTAATCTTAATTTTTTTTATGTTGTGTTAGATGTGCTGTTTCTAATACAGTCAGAGGAATAATTACCAAGGACATTTAGTGGTTAGTCCACAAATGCCAGATCATTTTCTGTACATTGACTGTAATGACTCAGACTGAAGCTAGAAATGTGATCTGTCGGCATTAAATCATCTTGTAATGGAGAGGTTGTACACATGAAGTCTGTCGCTACACAGTGTAAGGTAATGGTGCAGAGGGGTGAGGGGAAGATTTAATGTAGGTTTGGATGAGTGGTGGGGGATGGTGGTAATGAAGCCTCTCCATGTATCCCCTGGGAAGGTCACTGCACAGCAAAAGTCCTGCTCCATCAGCCTGATGTCAGGCAGCTCTGTACAATTTATCTGTTTGCTCCACTCCGGCTGTCTTAAAGTGACCTCACCTTCCTGGTAAGCAGGCTGCTCTCACTCACACTGTGGCCTGCCCCTTTCGGGTTTTTTTTAGGTGTAATACGGTAATGTGCTCTGCAGTCACTCACCACAGCCAGTGAAGCGGCTTTTTCAGTCCTGCCTCAGATGTAGTCAGAGCAGTCTGGGAGGAGGTGCGTGGAGGTGGTGCGTCCACCTGGACCACTGTTTGTCCTGGAGTACCGGGTCTCCGTAGCTGGAGGGGGGGGGACTCCGGCACCCACGCCTCAGGCTGAGGCTGGATCATGGGCTGTTCTGGCAGCAGAGCGTGCCTTAATGCTCCCTGCACTGCAGAGAGGGTAACTGGCTTCTACATTGTTCTACTCTGCAGTGAGGAATAGATGCAGATGTGAGCTACAGCAGGACAGGACAGGACAGGACGGACTGTATTTGCTTTTGTAAACTGATGAGTGAAGTGATGTCTGGCTCATCTTACTGGGTTATTTTGCATGATTAATTGAATTATTTAGGCTTTGTGATGTACCGTCTAGTGTGTCAGCTTGTATGTGTGAATCGGCATAGTAAGAGAAAGCTGGTAAATGAAAGTAAACAGGTTGGACCATCTCTGCGTCAGTTTGAAGTCTGGAGGAGCACTGCAGCTACAGCGCAGCCCCCTCAATACTGCAAAATCGAGTCAGAAAGGGTGAAGAAACAGAGTTAACCTGACAGAAGGCATGTGCTAAGACTGAAAACATGAGTTCAAAGTCAAGTTTTCCATGATCCCCTTCCCCCTATCCCTGTTAATTTATTTACATTTGGCAGTCAAACACAAGGAAAGAAGGAAAACATTAGATGATTATGTGTCAGGGTGTTGCCCTTAAAGAACCTTCCTTTTTATGGTTAATTCATGATCTTGTGATTTAAGTTGTTTGCTGTGTCAAATCAAATACTCCAGAAATTGCAAGAACATCTGTCTTCATGAGCTTGTGCATGACTGTTTACTTTTCTCTCCCTCACTGCAGCGTGATGAAGCCAGAAGGCAGTGCAGGGATCTGTCCCAGGAGCTGGTCAACCTTCGAGGAGAGCTGGGTAAGTCAGGTCAAATTGCTCACGCATCAGCTCTGTTTAAAGTTGTTATCGGAAAAGTACACACTCCTGGAACAGGGTCTCCTTCTAGTGCCCCTTTCTCATGTGTTTTAGGCCAGTTGATTGTTCAATCTACATAACAAGTGAGGATACATTGCGGATCACGTAGGTATAGATAATGAGGACAATTTTTCATCATAAGTATTTAGTTGTTTGTTTTGTTGCTGTGATTTAATGCAGTTATTATCTGAGTTGGTGCTGTAATTTTGATTTAATTTGATTTTGATTTGGTCAACCATTACATTACATAGATTTCTCCAGACTGAGTGCTGCAGTTTGATTTATTTGATAAACAATGAAATGATTCTTAAATGATAATGAAGTAGTTGTGCCGTGCCTTGAAGTGATTTATTAGATGGGACTGTTGGGTCAGACTGGCTTCATTAATTAAATATTTCTATATTTCAATGCAGGTTGGGATCTCACTCTTGTTTGCTTTTGCATATCACATAGATACCCCCTGTTATTCACCCTCCACTTGTTAATTGCTTTTATCCTCTGCTAAAAATCCTGTGTGTACGCTGTGGTGTCAGCCAGTTCCCTAGGGAGTGACAGGCTGACCTCTGACCCCACACAGGAGGGGCTCCCAGTGGTGGAATGCCACACCACCTGAGGCCTTGTGACGGTTTAGGGACAATGACCCATGTTTAATGTCCAGCCCTGAGTGCTGGGGCCTTGCACGCACAGGCACACACACGCTTACACACCAGCTTTCATCTCTCTTACTAAAAGCAGCAGTAGTGTTGTGGCTCCACCCCTCCCTCACAACCTCGGGACTTCCACATGACTGCTCTTATATGCTGAGTACTGTTATATCTGCACTTTAACACATTCTTGACATCAGGGGGCTGAGAGACACACTGACCTCAGATGGACCTTTTTGTATTGTGTGTCCAGAGGTATTGTTAATGAGTCTGTTGTTATTTCCCTCTAAGACTACGTTGCTGCCTGCTTCAACAGTGATCTAACTCCTCATTCAGCAATAAATTACAATCTTGGGCCAAGGCCAAAATTGTGGTCCAACCACACCCCCTTTGTCATCATTACTCACACGCAAAATTACATCGAAGAGTGATCTGCACATTTCAGCATCCGCATTTCCAAACCCCATCATGCTGCAGACTGACGCCCCAAAATGCAGCTAACTTTAGATTAACTGTGCATGTGCACTGTGCACCTGGTTGTGGAGTGCCAGGCTCTGTTTGTTGAGCTGTACATGCCAAAGCCTGATAGTTAGTCCTCATGTTAGTTTTGCTTCTCTTCCTGCTGCCATTATTTCACTCTTGGTAAGGTGAATCTTCATGCTCATGCACTGCAGTGTTCCTTCATACTGTAGCTCAGTATTGCACTTTGCAAAAATAGACTCTGGGCCTTAATTTAATCTGGATTAAGGTTTAAGAAACGAAAAAAAAGGTTGTCCAACATAACTTGAATTGCAGCCCTCTATACAGATAAGTGTGAACCACTAAGGACATATCAAATGCAGTGTGTGGCCCCATGGCAAGCAGGGAGATTGTTCATATGTGTAAAAAAGTTGCTAAAAAGCTCCTTTTAGGATAACTTATACCTTTTTAATTATGGAATAGTACTTACCTTTGTTGTGCCACATATGTTGTTGCATAGCAGAGCAACATCTGGATTCACTATGATTTCATGCCCACTACTGAATTTATACATAATTTTAAAGGTGCACTATATAGTTTCTGAGAAGAGATTTTAATCAGAAGAGAAAGATCTTAACTGACTTTTATTTTTTTATTATGCCTAAACAAACTACAAAAACAAACTATCTTTGTTTTTGTGACTGAATAAACAAACTGACCTTGAAGGACAACACAATTTCATACTGTTTTACTCTGTTTATATGTGGCGGACCCTGCCACCTTTCTAGCTTCAAACAGTGTTCTGGGGACCACAACTAAGTTAAACATAGTTGTGGGTTATAGTCGTACCATGTATTTGAAACCAAACCTTTGAAAAAAAAATCACCTGCTTAACGTAAAGGCAGACGTTCTTGTTCTGTACAGCTGCCTGTCCTCTACTAGTGAGGTGTTGTTCAGCTGGCAACACCAGCTGCTGAGTATCTACAGTGTTGGTGTACAAGCACTTAAAGGGGAGACAGGATATGGAGTCGGTCACTGTCACCCACTCCAAAGCAGATATAAACACATGGTGATGGAAACAGTTGGGAAATCATGAGGTTGGTTTACAGAACAAAAGCAAAAGCCACTGATTACACAAAATGGCAAATTACCAGCTATGTGGGGATGGAGAGACGAGCCTGATTTAAGAAATCTTTTACCTACGTTACAGATTTCAATATATTGTGAAATAATTAACAGACTTGTTACCATAGCTACATGTGGCTATAAATGACAGCAGTGGAGTTGGCATATGCAGTCAAGTGCAAGAGGGACCTCCCCTTGATAGTCAGTTTTTCCATTCCTTTTTGGAGCACACCAAGTGTCACATTTACATCAATGGAGAACTCTGCTGAACAGAGGTTCCCCAGTGGACATACCATATTCATTACACAAGCACTCACAAGTACAATTTTCCTCTGCCCTGTTTTAATGAATATCAGTCTGCACAGCTGCAGACAGTTGTTTAACTTCATGAAAATATCCTGTCACAGTAGGGGTGGGCGGTATGACCTGAAATTTATATCACTGCTTGTTTTGGGGTTTTTTTGCGGTGACTGTGTTAATTAGTAACCAACATGATTCATTCATTTAGACAAGTCGAAAATTAGGCATGTCTAAAACATTTATTTGTAGAAAACCCAAAGTATGTTTATTGAAGTACAATAGTCAGTATATCACAGGGCTCATCTATCAAGTAGATTTACATACAGCACCAATAGACACACATACTGACGAGGATCAAAGAGCAGAAGGAGCTTTCATTTAAAGTTAACAGAGCCAGCTAAGCTGCGTTGCCGTATTAAGTAGCACATAGAGCAACATAAAAAGTTTCCCACATCTAACCTACTACTCTGCGTGAACGTTTAGCCTCATTTGAAGCTGATTAAATAACCAATTTGCCCTGACTGTCCCTTGATACTAAATAGTAGCCACATTAGCCGTGGGACGTGCTAAGGCTAAGATCAACAGGTTACGCTGCAAAATAGTTACCTAAAGCGGTGGCAAATCATACAGTTTTCGAAGTTTGAACTCTGTAACCATCCATCCGTGAGCTTGAGTTTTGAAGCACATCCTGCTTTTTAATTTTGTTGGCCCTCGTTGAGAAAACAGTCCGAAGTAAAATGTTAGTGCACTCATAGTCTACAAGAGTTTTCCAATTGTTGTGGGGACATTTCTATCAAAAATAAACTTATTCCACTGGGTTTTCAGTTCCTTGGCTGGTGGGAGTAGATGAAGACCTTTTTATGTTAGTTATTGTAGTCAACAATGGAGAAATTGAGGTGCTTTGTTTACCTTCCACATGCTTGTGTTACCGAAGTCAGCGTTGGCGTGAAAAACAGCAGTTACTGGATGTAACTCTAGTGCTATGAGTGTTAGCTCTCTAGCTGCATGTTATCACAGCCACAGTAAAGCACATTATTATAAAAAATCGGCTGCAAAATCCACGTCGTGGCTGAACGTGACACCAGTGACAAAACCGGTATACCACTGACCCTTTCTATCACAATTTTACCAAAATAAAATGGTAGCTTTTTGTTTATTTTCCAGTTTGCTCCATCCATTCATCTGAGCGTCTGGAGAAGGAGAGGGATGAGCTGCGAGTTTCTCTGGAGGATGCACTGCAGACACTTCAGGAGCAGCACCAGAAAGACCTGGATGAGCTGGAGGAGAGACTGCAGACCTTCTACCAGGCTGAGTGGGACAAGGTCCACCTCACCTACCAGGAGGAGGCTAACAAGTGCAAGATGCTCATGCAAGAGCAGGTTTGTCCCTACATCACCTTTAATCATTCATGTCAAGAGATTTACTTTTGCCTCCAAGTATCCTACTGTGTTTTAATTTATAACCTCTTCAATTATTACATTTAATAGAACAGTGTTCGATGTAAAAGCTCAGACACCAGTGGAGGGTGTGCTGTTAGTCAATATTGGATCAATGAGTGAATCAACTAGCAGTATATTTATAAAATGTCAGTGTTTGTTTGGATTTTTGAGAAAATGACTAAAACATTTTCATATAATGCAGTTTTTAGTATTGCCATGACATCAATGATGCTGTGGTTCAAAGTGAAGTCTATATGGTGTTATTTTTAAAGATGGATGAACTCAAAGCCAATCATGAAGCCATGAAGCTGGAGCTAGAGCAGAGCCATACAGAACAGCTACAGTGTGTTAAACAGCAGCATGAAATGTTACTGGGAGGTGAGTGAACAGTACTGGACCAAATTGTTATTGAAACTAAATCATTTTCTGTGACGCTGCATCATGAGTTTAGTCAGTCAGTTGACAAATGAATGTCAGGCTATGAATTGTTAAACTGAATTGAATCATGGACATTTGTTGCACAATTTGAGTTTTCTTCTTTCCTGTAACTCTTCAGAGCTCAACAAAGTTCACAATCAGGAGCTGCAGATTTTGGACAAAACTTTGAAAGACACAGATGCCACTCTGTCTGTAAGCTTGGCTTTTATCTTTTTATCAGAGAAAATCACACAAACAATACCATTATAGATTGATGAACCAGTGTGTAAAAACTTTACTCAGTGACTTGTTGTGCTGTGTGCTTCCACAGGGACAGATTGAAGTGCTGACTGAGGAGAACAATGCTCTCACTGAGAAGCTAACTGCAGAGGGGAACAGGAGGAAAGAGCTGGCCGAAAAGTGTCAGGTACTCTTATCTGTGTGCTTATTATAGCACAGCGCCACAACATCTTGTGACTCCAGTGTTGCTTGGCTCAAAGCACAAAAGGCCAATGATTACCAAAAGACAAATTACCCACAGAAGCAAAAATCAATTCACGGTTTCTTAAAAGAACTCATGTTTAAGAGTTTTCTTTCAGGTGAATTAACCATTAACCATTCTTTGACACATAAACCTGTTTGAACAAGAGTGGAGTTGGTCTCTGTGTTACAACACTGCCCTCCCTCTGTTCACGGAGTGTAGCTTTTAATTTTCCCAGAGTGCTGTTGTACAGCAACGCCGCCACTCCTCATCAGTGTTAAGTGGCTGCCACATGTACTCAGCATTCTGCCCTGGCACAGTAGAGTCATTAAGGTAACTACCTCACGTAACACTCCACATCTGCTATTAATAGATAAATGATGGCATGTAGTTTAAAGAGGGGACTAGGTTTAGTTAGAACACTCTTGTTGCACACATTATTTGTTTGACACTTGTTTATATGTTTATCCTGAGTTTCATTGTCCCTGAACAAGCAGTGAATATTGTCTAAGTGATGTATAGCGCCCTCTGTTGTGTGGCTCTGGATTTTTGGCCATATGAAATGTACGAGGCTGACTGTGCTCTTTTCTGAAGTAATTGACAATCCCTGAACATCTTGGCACAATTTATTTGTCCCTGCAGAAGGACTCCCACACCCTGTATCTGGAGCAGGAGCTGGAGAGCCTCAAAGTGGTGCTGGATATCAAAAACAAACAGCTCCACCAGCAGGAAAAGAAGCTGATGGAGGTTGACAAACTGGTGAGACCTGAGGCAGATGAAAATGATAGCTGGGCATCAAGACAAACGCTGCTACTGAACACAAACACATGAATCACTCAACTGTTGTTTTTTCCAGAAAGAGAAAAATGTGAAGTTGGACGAGAGCCTTAAGAAGGTCCAGCAGGAGAATGAGGACCTGAAAGCACGCATGGATAGACACGCTGCACTGTCGAGGTAAGACTTCACCACATGAACACGTGTAGTGATGGAAACCAGACTTTGAAGCATCTAACCACCCACCTCAGTTCTGACACTTTATGGCGCACTTATGGTTTAAAGCGCAGATATAACTTTTGAGTGATTAAGTTAATACTCCTCTGTTGTAGACCTGCATTATTTTCTAAAAACTATTCGTCAATGAGCCACACCAGTGCACTAAATGACACCTTCTCTATGATGGATACACACACTATAGTGGATTTTGACTCATCCGCACATGCGCCATCCCGGCTGACAATAATCCTCAATATTGACATTAAGTCCAGTTTACGTTTGCTAAAAAAAACAATTGGCAAACTACAGTGCCCAGCTGTGCAGGACAGATATGAAACTATATAATTGAGACAATTTTAAAGAATCCAATCTTCAGTAGGAACAACTGGGTTTGGATCTGACAGCAACAAACAGGCGGGGGATGTCTAAGTATTGAGAGATAAATGATTGTATTGTTGATTTGGGTCTTTTCGTGGCATTTGTTGACAATAATAAAAATGGAATATCACCAGTCTTCTCTTTTTGGCTTCCCAAAACAGCCTCTTCAATCATAATTTTATTTGAGTCCGTTCATTTATTTTGTTAATTTCTTACAGTAGTCTTTACATAATAACTAGTCATTTGATTTGATATATACCAGTGGTGGGGGCTTTAATTTACTGGTTGAACATTTGCATGTCTGCAAACATTAGTTGTTTCCAGACTGTTTCTAAGCTGTTTGTTGTGTTGATGTATTACAGGCAGCTGTCGACAGAGCAGGCAGTGCTGCAGGAGTCCCTACAGAAGGAGTCCAAGGTCAACAAGCGTTTGTCAATGGAGAACGAGGAGCTGCTGTGGAAGCTCCATAATGGAGAGCAGAGCAGCTCCCGCAGGGTGTCCGTTTCCAACTCCCCCCCCCACTCCATCAGCTCCGCCGTGTTCTCCAGCCCTCCTCTGTCACCAAGATAACGATGGGCCCCTGCTTCCAGGAAGCAGCCCCTCTCCCCTCCAGAGTTATCCCCTGGAATTAATAGCCGTGTTTGTTTCCTCTTAGATTAGCAACACATCAGCCTGACCATGGCTCCTTCGGGACTGGATGAACTCAGGCATCAGACAATTTTCTGGGCAGAGATGCTATAGACTGTATATAAAGGAAAAAGTTGCACAGGAGCACTTAATAAGCAAGGTCACCTTGTTTTTTGCCTTTCACGACTGATAGTATGGATGTGGAAAAGGAAATCTCAGGACTTCTATGTGATGAAACACTATTTTTGTTACTTGTACTTGTTGGCAGATGCTTGCCTTTCCTGAAGCTCAATGCACGCACACACATAAATGCAGATGCAGCCCTTTAGATGGTTTCTGTGTCTCTGGAGACTGCAGCCCTGCAAGGTCTGAATTCAGAACATCTATTAATACAGATGACACAGTCCCTCCTCAGAGCGCAGTTTGAAATATGTTTGAAATATGTTTTAAATATGGAATAATTTCAGC
This sequence comes from Pagrus major, assembly GCF_040436345.1. NCBI lineage: Eukaryota > Metazoa > Chordata > Actinopteri > Spariformes > Sparidae > Pagrus > Pagrus major. Next base: position 18,405,623 of record NC_133232.1, on the reverse strand, counting down.
ACCATTTCTCACAGATAACTGCATCAAAGTGACAGTCAAACTGTCACATTACTAACATCTGTCTGCTCTACAGCACATCAGAGCTGTGCAAGTCTCCATCTATGTTCAGATTTCTTTGACGACACGTTTTTTTAACGGTTGGTATTTTTTAGGTCTAGAATGGCAGTTAAAGTATCATCTGTGGCCTCAAACATGTTTGTTTTTTTATGTTTGTTCATTTGACCAGGGACCAATCCAAGTCTTTGTGCATGTGTTTGAGTCTTGGTATCAGCCCTTACTGAACCCTCCCAACGCAGCTTTAAAGTCGGGGTCTTTGCAAGGAGTCAACCAGAAGAAGCTTTACAGTACTTGTCAGAGGCACTGCCTCCTGGAAATGTATGAAAAAGAGTATTTTATGTGGAAATGGTATTATTGGTGTGTTGACCCTGTTTGAGATATGCAATTAATAAAGTCTTGTATTAAACCTGCAGTATCAAAGTCAAGCTTTATAACTGTGATGTACACGTTTTGACTTGATCGCGGCAGATGAAACTCAAAAACGGATAAAAGTTTTTCCTGGGACAAACTTGAGCTGAGCAGGTATATGTCCAGCCTTGTGACTGTTGTGTTGGAGTCAAATATCTTTGAATGTCTTCAAAACCACAGCCATCCATGTCCTAAGCTTCAGTATATTCCAAAATCATCATAACCAGCAGCTATTCAGCAAAGTGGAAACTGCAGCAAGTGTCGCATTGGACCAAAATAAGTTCTGGGCCTGCAGATCACATTCCACATACGGAGAGCATTAGGACGTCAGCCTGGCACACAGCTGAGCTGCAAACCAGATCCTCCTCTTCGAGTCTCTGACGGCTGCTTCTCTCTTTTCCAGCATCATTATTTTATTTAAATGTACCGTAAAGACTTAGTGTGATTAGTCAGTGATGTTTGATTAGGTAGCCAACACGACGGAGAGCCAAGGCTTACAGCAGTCGGGTGTTGTCTCTGTCAGAGAGGCCATAAATTCTGACTCCACTACCCAGAACTCTTGTTATTTCAAAATGAAAATCTCAATATTTGATAAATATAACATTTGCTTTAATTTAAGCTTTCTCTTTGGCATCCATTCTGCAACCTTCTGCAGACATCAAGAGTCTAGATTAAACCCACACTGCTGTAGAGCGCCTCACAAAGCATGTTAGGATTCAGCTTTGCTTTTCTTTTATCACATGATCTGAGAGATGTTCAGTAGACTTGGCGTCTGGTCCCTGCAGGTCGGCACTCCTTGGACTTGATAGTTTGGATTCATGTTTGGGTTCTTTGTCCTGCTGCAAAATTAATCCTCTCCTCACAGCTTTAAGCCAGAGGAGGGTCGTGACTCTGCACAATTACAGCTTCTTTTTGTTCCCTGTTCAGTTAAAAGTGATTTAAAAACTTTCCAGCTGCAAAAAAAAACATTTGTAGTTTTGAAAATAAACTTTTCAACAAAAGATGGAGCAAATCTTTATTTTGTTTCCACAATCTGCAATCTAAAAATACACCCATTTTTATGTATATATACATGTCGATTTCATCTCCTCTCTCTGGTAGGCTATTTGAAGATAATGTTGTTCGTCACAATCGTCTCACCGTGCTGGTTCTTGGCTTTACAGAAGTAGTTTCCAAAGTCGATGGTCTCCATGTCTTCTATAGTCATGACGCTCTGGGAGACCCGCGTGGTGTGGCCCATCCCTCTGTTAACCAGCCTCCAGGAGGTGTGGATGTGAACTGGACGGCGGTCCTTAACAACAAAACAAACATGATTTATTGTCATTATGTTATCTGTTGGTGGTAATTGACACATTAAATTAAAAATGTGCTCTTATTATTACATCACTTGGGTGTTGGAGTTTGTTTTCACACTCATCTGCTAATGGCGGAAAGTTTCTCAGCGATCTTAAATCTCAGTTTAACACGTGTACCAGGAGGAATTCATGACATCATCATGTAATGTGAAAACCTGAAACCTTCTGTGCAAATGCACTGGAATGTTCAGTGAAGCAGGAGACATCTTGTGTCCAGCTGTTAAACTGAAGAAATAAAAAAATTGTCTCTTCATTTATTCTGGATTTTTTGAGAAGACATTTTTTATATATATAATTTGATTAATTACATACACTGATGATGTAAAAAATCTTTCTAAACAATCATTAAATGTGATTATTTAATCATTCTGTCTTTAAATACATTTTACAAAATACACTAATTTTACATTTTATTCCTACCATATTCTATCTCAAACTTTTTCTATTCCAAATAATAATGAATCAATACGTATATGAAATAAAGAGTTCATTTGAATTTCCTTTTAAAGAATCCATTCATTTCCTTCTGCATTTAAAGACAGAATAATGAAAATAATTGACAGTTATAAGACATAATTATCAGGTGGTACATATAAAAGGGCAGTATGTACGGATTTTAGTTGAAACCTTCAAAATTAACATCAATTGAATGTGAATAAATAGCAGTTTTGGCGTTTTGATGTCTATGTACTGTGTTGCAGAGGTATCTACTGAGGTTAGCATGCCAACAGCTAGTCCCGGCCCATCCTGGTCCAAAGCTCCTGTAGCTTACTAGCGGTGTAAACACACCTTCCTGGTCCCAAAGCTCCCAGTCTGAACTGCTAGCTGCCGGGCTAACTCAGCTACATAACTAGCTAAGGCAGCTACAGTTAGCAGCAGTTAGTGGTTACTCTGGTCATATGTTGCCCTCTATTAGTAGTATGAATTTGACAGGTGGCCAATTCTTACATATTGCAGCTTTAATGATTATTTTATATCATCTTACTTATTGACACCCTACTTTTTTTGTCATTTTAATAATAAATTGATCACAGTGTATAAACAGGAATGCATTAAAACAGGGGAATGTAATGGTGGACCACAGGCCAAAAGCAAATGTCTATTGTGTTGTGTTATTTTTTTCTCTAGAGACAAATCAAACCTTATGGTGGGCCAACTTTGGGCAGCCCTGCATTAACAGATTTTTTTAGTAACTGAAATTGAAAAGTGTCACAATTGAGACTATTTTTTGATTATTGCTGAATGCATTAGAGTCCTTCCCCTTTAAATCATAGTTTTATAGTGTGTAGTTTTGTTTAATTTCTCCTGGCTACAAAATAAATTCCTCTGGCAGGACATTTTTTATTGAGCTGACCCGTATAAACACAAGACCGCTGGCTGTTGTTGATGATGCTGATCCTGAATCAGGTTTGACTTTTGGTTTTCAGGCCAGTATTCCTCTTACCTGACCAGGATAAGACCAGGTGAAGCTCACGTCCACCTCTGGCTCCCCCAGCACTGTGCAGGTCACATTGATGTTGTCTCCTCCTCTCACAGACTCGGGAGAGGCATCAAGGCTCACAAATGGTGGTCCACTAGGAACTGTAAACAAGAGACAGTAAACAATATGTATTATCAAATATCTCCATGAGACATGGTGAAGGTGAGCAGTTCATCAGATCAAATGTAGGACATTACAGATGAAGCATTGTGGTAGTTAAACCTCCATCACCATCACCAGTCTACACTCTATTTTTCTCCATGTGCCAGTCAAACATGCCATGGGAGCTTAATTCTAACCAAACCACACACTATTTCCACTTCATCAGTCCAGACTGTATTTCCATTTCAGCTGGCCGGCGTCCACATAAACTGAGCTCAGCCATGAGGAGTGAGAAGGTTTTTGAAAACCTTTTCCTGGAAGCTGATGAAGCAGAGTAACGGGCACTTGATTCATGACTCTGGAAACGCCTCTCACAGTGCCACTGTGAATCAATAAGGTGATGAGCACTGTGGTTATGTTTGACAGGAAAATGGTTACTGATGCTGCACTTGTGTTGTGATTGTTTCATCCCTACCCTCCACATAGAGCAGCTGGTACTTGGTGGAGATCTGCGGGGTGCCTCTGGTCACAGCCTTGCAGTAGAAGACTCCCTGGTGCTCGGGGCTGGGGTTCTGCAGGACGAAGCCCTTGGTGGGGTCGTAGGTCACCAATGTACTGTTGGCTGCGATCTCCTCTGGAGGGACTTCTCTGTGCAGGGAGACCTTGGCCTGTGGGTCAGTCACAGGACAGGGCACCACAGCTGGCCTGTCGGGCCGCAGGTACACGATCTCAAAGTGGATGGCAGAGGGGACGAAGAGGTTGTCTTTGTCTGTTAAGAGGGACAAATGTGCGGCATCGAACACTGCGAATAAGGTTCAGATGCCCTCAGAAATACAACTAAATGAGTGTATTTATGAGGAAGACATTAAACCCTGACCAGCTCATTTATGATAAATCATAGCATTACTTTTCAATAAAACACTGGGGGTATCAATAGTCACTAATGACATTATGAATGGTTAATAAAGAAGGCAGAGCACTGAAGTTAAAAAGCTTTTTAAAGGAGTTGTGTTTATAGCTTGTGGCTAATTGATAGTTTAATAAAATGCCTTGAATGCAGATGCTCGACAGCAAGGTGGGCCAACTAAGTGCCACAGAGATCCAAAAGTCTGTATGTTTTCCAACAAAAGACTCCAACCACTGATAAACACTATTTAAAGCAACATTATGTAACTTTCTGACCGTATAATAACAGCTTCAACATCATGTTGATGGTTCAGTGTCTTGTAACAGGGTGAATGGTGTCTCTGTCTCAGCCACTCCGCCGCCCTATCACTTGTTTCTGCACTATGTAATTTCAGTGGGAGTGTAGGATCACAGCGTTACATACATGTTTACTTCAACGTACAAGTCTTGTTTGTAGTTAGCACCTACATTACATCTGACAAATTGTTACAGACCTGGGATTTATATTTACGACAGTGGTGTTCCACTCAGAAACTGTGGGGGGCGCCAAATCACACAAAGTGCCAATTTCTACATAATGTTGCTTTAAATTAAGTGAATTAATTTACATTTCAGAAACAAACTATAAACACAACACTCACAAACAGTATGATCACCTTAAAGCTGATATGTGAACACATTTCATTCATTTGGAGTTGTTTTTTCAGGCAACTTGACAAATTTAAGTCCAAAATATGCTCATCTTTTAGCAATTTATTCACTGTCCACCAACTCCCGAGGGAAATATCTGACTCTTTAGCTGCTCAATGCTCCTCCAAGTTCACTTTGTTATGGGAAGGGTACATTTGGTTTACCAGAGCTTTTATTTCCTTCGCCAAGGAGGTTATGTTTTCACTCATGTCCATTTGTTTGTTGGTTGGTTTGTCAGCAGGATTAGACAAACAACGGATTTCAACTAAACGCAAAACCAAAACAGCTGAAAGACATTAAAATGACTCAACTGAAACAATGGCTTGGAAAGAAAACCAGAGCTGTTATCATTTCTAAATGGACATGTTAAAGGCTTTTTGCTCATTTTTGAATTGTGTATTGTATACCTGCATATTATTTGTTATGTTACCTCTTCTGTTACCAGCCTGGAGACTACGGATCTAAATTAGCATTCTTGCTAACTCTGGCATGTTTACATTGTGTATTTTATACTGATGTTCATTTACTTGCTCTGCCCCTATAGAATAAACAAATACAATTAAAATAAAAACAGTCCATAGAGCTGAGTGGACCTTCATTATTGTGTAATAATTCTCTGTGGGTCCTTCACTCTGAGGGACACTGTTCTCATTACACAGTCATCAGTCACTGTATCCTTTTTACTCACCTGTGAAGTAGATGTATGACACATATGCGCGTTCGTGGTCCTTCTCACACTCGGTGCCGTCACACACTATCACCCAGCAGCTGTAGGGCCCTGTGTCAGCAGCAGAGGGCGATGTCAGGATCAGCTGACTGTACTTGTCACTCTGCCTGATGCTGGAGGCGGGAAACAAAAACATGAGTTTTTCACATTCATTTCAACTTATAGTGCGACGAAAAGCTTATGTCTGCCTCCAGCACCTGAGGCGTGAGTCATTGAAGGTGTCCAGGTAGGTCGGGTAGGACCATCCGATGGCGTTGCCTTTGCAGCGCAGCTCCATGTTCTTCCCAGGAGTCAGAGTCGTGCTCTGGCCCAGGCGAACAAAGCGTCCCTTATCTAAAACCTGGGTCAACAGGGACTGGCCTTTAACTCCTCCATCTTTTAGTTTGGGGTGTCTTATCTTCACACGTTTCCCTCCAGGCCGGATGCGGTTCTCTCCTACGTCTTTTCTCCGCTTGACTTGTTGGCAGGCACCTGGTAACACACAGGCACAGAGGAAGCAGGGTGAGAGGGACGAGAGGGGCAAAAATATTAAAGATAACAAAGTCACAAAATCGTCTGTTCGTGTACTGTGGCCTAATTCTCTGAAGAAACAGCAGAGTCCAGACTCATCTCTACTGCTACTCTGTGTGTTTCCTCCAGCTGTGACAACAGTTGAACAGGAAGCGTTAAATCCCTACAACTGGCACAAAATGTCCAGAGCTTGCTCTCTGTTTCAGCTGTATTACTCAGTAGGCACAGAACACACAAAGCATTAGAGACAAGAACAAAATAATCAGTCTGTGGACCTTGAGAGGTTTGTTGTTCTGTTCTTCAGTGAAGCATTAATGAGGACTCAAAGGAAAGGTCAGCAGTAAAGGCGATTTAATTGGAAACGCCTGTTGCATGCCTCCACCAGATGCAGCTGGTTTGAGTTGGTCTGCAGGAATACTTTACAAAAACTCACAGAACTTCATGCAGCTCTGAAGCAAGCTTTTAGAGTGTACATGCTTTATAGAAAACTCATACACAGCAGATTGGTTGCAGTGTGTTACTGAGGAAAGATTAAACGATTGACAAATGAATAAAGTGTTTGTCTTTGCCAGATGTGAGATTTACTTCTTGGTGAATCTGTCTTTCATTCTACACCCATCACAAAGACCGGAGCCCCCAGCCAACCTCAGATTATCTAATGCTCTCTCTGCTCCCAATCCAAGTTCCCACGATTAAATCAACTTCATCATAAATCTACAAGACATATGTGAAGATGGAGACTTTACTCACCATTTTGGATCTCCACCCAGAACAGTGCCAGGCAAAGCACAAACCAGAGCTTCATAGTGTTCTGACGGCCTCTGCAGGGAGGTCTGGTTCAGTCCCGGAGCTTCACTGGAACTCTGCAGGCTCCAGCTTCTTGGTTCAGATTTCCAGCTCCATCCTCCTCACAGACTGAGAGGAAGAGGGAAAAAACCCTTGTGTTTACTCTCTCTCCTCAGAGTTGAAGAGCAGAGATACGTACTATAGAGCCCTCTGCTGGAGTGTGAAGCATTGTGCCATTTAAAGGGTAACTCCACCCATTCTACGAATTGACATATGTTTACAGGTCTTGGGGAGTACTACTGCATATGTGAAAAGAGAAGTATAAAGCCTTTTGTGGCTCCAGAGGAAGCTGCATGTAATCTGACAAACTGTCTCCAGTGATGTCACTAAGTGGCTGCATTGCATTGTGGGTAATGTAGGCACCAGGGTTTGAAAAGGAAGAAGAATGTGTGGAATTAAAAAAGTGATATCTCTGGTTCTGCTGTATTGATTTTAATCATTTGTTTTTAAACTGTGCGTCATGAGTCCAACAGTGTCATAGGAGTACAATGTTAGACCAGTGGACTGTTTCTTAAAACCTGTTTGAAATCCAAAGATGTGAAATTACAAATTACCCAAGAATTCACAAATAACAGCAAAGATTAGAAACGTTTATTATATGAAGACAGGTTGGTGCTGCAGAACTTTAAATTCTTATCTTTCCAACCCTGTTAATCACTTTCAATTCATGACTTCCAGATCTGTCTTGTGACCTGCATCAGTATTAGAAATCTAATAATGTCATAGATAATAAATCATTAGTCACATAAGACATTTTCTGCAAACCAGTTACTTCTACTTTTGACACTGTAAGTATACTGGACCAAAGGCATACAGAAAAACAACAAAAATATGTCTCCAGTTTCAGAGTTAAGAGTGAGAACATAACATTATTTATAAATGGCCACATGGTGGCGCCATCTACATTAAAACTGAGCTAGTTCTTCTTTGATTCATGGTCTTACTGAAATAGTTTTATTTTTCAGCTATAATGCTAACTCACAGACCATAACAATAGAATAAATAAAACACCAAACACAGTCTTACTGGAAAACACATTTATTGTTTTTGTTTGTGCAGTTACAAGTGACTAGATCATGACATCACGGTTACTTCTAGGTACTTTACTGTGTGACCTCACTAGAAGACTCCCCACTGTTAATGTAGAGGTATCTACCATACTCCTGCTGAGACAAGCTCGAATTTGTTCCACCACGTTGATTTAAACTGTTGCACTGCACTCATCAGTACACCTGATCAAATTCATCACCAACACCTTCAGCTTCAGTACTGGACCTCTTGAACACTGTAGGATCAGATGGTGTAAAACACTGGCTTTGTGGGTGAAAGATCAGACAGAAAACTGGAGGGCACCGAGCCTTACAACTCATAGTACAAGAAGGAAAGGGTGGCCCCTAAAAGCCCAGAGGGAAGAATGTCGGTACTGAATCTTCACGAAGTTCAGAAGAAAAAGTCTCTTCAAAATGGTTTTAGGGCAACACAGACTCCTGTGGTTGAAGAAAGACACTAAACACACAAGGATAAACCTGGATGAACGCCAAGTTCGTTTTAATGATGTGGCACAGACCGACCTTTTCTTATGTAATACTTTCACTTGTAATTACTTGTCAAGTGGTCTGGTTTAGAGAGAATAATTCCATGAAGACAAATGAGAAAATAAAACCTGTCATTACCTGATAGAGTGAAAAAAGAAACTATTGTACAAACACTTTTTGAGAAAAGTTCTGTGTCAAATAATCTTCATATTCAGTCTGTAACAGCTCGTAGACAAACAAAAGTAAAAAAGTGACCTCAATAACTACAACAAAGATTGACATGATCTGTTACTTAACACCTACAGGAGCCTAAAACTTTCCACCAGCACATGACCTACTTTCAGGTGTCTGACATCTGACATATACAGTGAATTGAGTCAAGTCGAGTCGAGTCATGTCATGCCTACAGAACTATCGAACATAGCGTACATATTGGTCTAAATGAGGCAGCGTCTTTATGATCCTCTATACAGATCTCATAATTCCACATACATGCATGTAAAACAATTATGCACCAAATAATTCTAAAATCTATTTCAACTTCATGATCGACACATTTTTTACCCTAGCGTTGGTCCTTTTCAGCGTTGTACACAAAAAGAACACTGAGTTCTTTTACCACAAACTAACATTACTTTTAATACTAGTACATAACTGTTGTATCAAAATCTAATAATATCCATCCATTCATTATTTCCAACTTTACATTCAAAAACCCACCTGTACAAATGTAAAAATGAACAGAATAGACAAACTGTGTGAAACAGAAAAGCTTTGCTGCAGTCTTGCACTGACTGCTTCAACATCACTCTCCAGTGTGTTACCTGTCCTTTTCCATTCTGCCTCCGTGCTGTCCTACAGGATGTGCTGCCATCACAGTGACAGAGCGGCTCCCCATCATGTGGTCATCTGATAAACAATACTGACGTAGACTGAGTGTTCTTGTGTCTGAGGCACACTGTGGTGAGGCTGTATGAACATCAAGGCAGAGCTGCTCTGTGCATCTGCCGCCTCACAGAGTCTGTGCACAGACTGGTAAACTTTAAAACTGGCTGGTCTTTTCTTGGCAGATGTAACTCTCCTGGTCTTTTTCTCCAGCGTCCCCGCTGCTCTTGTTGTGTTTCCTGGTGCTGCTGCTGCTTTTTGAAGGACCCTGGAGAAGGCGCTGGCGCTCCTCACTGTGCCACATGCCGTAGCCAAAGTAGATCAAGAAGCCTGAAAAATGAGGGAACAGACATGAGATACAAAAAGATCAAAAATACTGGCTAAGCAACCCAACTTAAGAAATATTTGCTCTCTTGCTGGTAATTAAATGAGAAGATTAGACCCGCTCTCATATCTGCCTGTTAAAGGTCATAATGATAACATTTGTATGTAGACAAAATAGACAAAGATGACAAAGATGTCAACAAAAGACATTTCTTCTATATTTGTATTTTATTTAGTTAGGTTTGTTAGTACACAATATCATTTCAGTTTTTTATTAAGTCTAGTTTTTAATGTTATTTCAATTAATTAAAATGTTTTTTGTAGTTTAGTTTTATTTAACTATAACAATCAACTATACCCTGCCACCAGCACCTCCAAAGCTCACTAATTAACATGTTATATCTTCTTTGCTTAATTTGAACAAAAATCAAAGTGTGAAAACATGTTGTGGTGTATCGAGGGGTTGTGTGTAGAACTATTTCTTGGCTGGGAGCAGTGACTTGTTGCCTGGGAACCTCACGGTGACAAACAAGATGCCAGGAAGTCACTACTCTTGACAAACACATAGCACCTCTGGACAAAGCCAGGCAAGCTGTTTCCCCTTGTTTCCAGCCTTTGTGCTAAGCTAAGCTAATCATCTCCACTTTAGCTTCATACACATGAGAACGGTGCTGATGTTCTCCTCAACTCCTGACAAAAAAGTCAATAAGCACATCTACCAAAATGTCTGAAACTGTTCCATGAAATATTCAGAATGGGTTGTGGCAGTTTGTAATTTATCAGACAGGCAGTTTAAAGACACTCACCCACAGCCATCCACACAGAGAAACGTATCCATGTATCTCCACTCAGCTGCACCATGAGGTAAATATTGACAAATACGCTCAGAATGGGCAGAAAAGGCAGAAGAGGGACCTGTGATGGCAACAAGCACAAAATCGAACCTCAATTTATTCATATTGAATCGTTCTCATTCCATAATGCAGGACTTGGCATGAAAATGTTGGACTAATTGAGCTTCCACGCACCATGAAGGAGACCTTCTTGCTCGTCTGAGGCTGCCTGCACACCATGAAGACGCAGCCGCTGAAGATGAGCAGACACATGGACAGCGATGCCAGGATCCACACCTCCATACGGAGGATGGAGCCGATGTGGTAGGTGGTCAGATAGCTGAGCACACACACTACCAGCACTGTGTTTTGAAAACACACACTTAATTCTCACATCTTACGGTAATTCATAAAAAAAAAGAGGAAAAGGTTCGAACCTGGCGTGCTTACCGAGCACACCGATGGACATGTTGACCACGCTGGAGGAATGCTCAGAGGGTGAGGCAGGAGGGTGAAGGACGGCCTGAAGGCTGGAGTTGCCACCCTTCAGCATGTTAAGATGAGACTCGGACTCTGTGAGGTCAGACTCGTCCCCCCCAGAGGACAGGTAGTCCTTCTCAGTGGTGCCTGTCCGCCCCTCCAGGCTTCCATCTGGCTGGTACCTGGAAACACAGAGGCATCAAGTCTGCATTTTACTACAGCACAAAAAATGAAATGTTCTGTTTTATAGGTTTCTCAAAATGCCACCTGTGTACATCCTTTACAAACCACTTTCATTGTAACACCTTCAAGTATTCTCTTTTACTTTATAAAACAACTGAGGCCTATAACTCCAGATTAAACCAGGGAGAAAACACTGTATCTGTGTTTACTGCGGCTGTGGTGATGAGTCACCTTTGTGCAACCAGCCGAGGTGTACAGAAGGTCCAGAGTTTAGCAAGTGCAGAAAACTTGAGTAAACACTTTGAATCACTCAAGCAGCCACTTCACATTCATTCAATGGGAGCATTCACAGCACTTACATCACCAGTGTGATGCAATAACATGAGGCGTGTGTTACACCGATGGGGTAATCATACCTGTGGGTTTATGGAAAAGCTATAACGGAAGCTGTTTCACAATGTTGCACAAATAAGATTTGTTTTGAGCGATATTTTTTGGAGTCATTTATAAATGTACCCACCTGAGAATCAGTACACACACAGCGACCAGCGAGTAGGCCAGCAGTGTCCCAATGGACATCATGTCAACCAGTGCTTTGAGGTCAAACAAGAACGCCATGATGGCTGTGAACGGCAAAACACACAGTTAACACAAACACTTTTTAAAATAACATTTAAAAAAATATAAATAGGATCACTACTGATTAGTGGTAACATCATTTTTAGCAAAATACATGAAAACTTGGCCTGCGTATGGAAGCCCTGAGGGGCAAGTTGTTGTAAGATGTTTCTCTCCTGTTTATGTCTTGAGACCCGATGAAAAAAAGGTTTTGCCAGGTCAATCTTTCTTTAACTATTTATTTCATCTGTGAAAACAGGGGAAACAAACAAATTCCTGGAGGAAAAAAATGTTTTCTCATGCGTGAAACCAAGTGGAAAAGTGTACGTTTTTCTCAGGAGAAGATTTGCTTTTTTTCCTCGGAAAAAAAATCTGTTTTCACAGATGAAAAAAAAATGTAAGGAACTGTAAGGTTATCCTGGCAAAACCTTTATTTTTACCAGGTCTCAAGTCATAGACAGAGGAGAGGAAATAAGTTAGATCAGAATTAGAAAATAGATAACCAGAGAAAAAAAAAAAAAAATCCCCTCAGGGCTTCCATACCGGCATAATAAATTGAAAATATTATTGATATCACAGTTTGGTCAAATGTAATATCCAAATCGCAGGAAGCTGCTATTTGTTTGTTTTATTTTGTTATTGAAGGTCAAATATGTGACAAACAGCAGAATAATGAAGTACTGCAGTGCTGCAGAGATGTCATGGCTTACAAATGTTCTCCAGATATAAGAAAACATGTTTGTTTGGTACAGACCCCAACAAATCTCACATCATGATGATTTTAATAATTCTTTCAATTGTGATGCAAAAATGGTCATTCCCACTAATCGTGAATCATATGGCAATATCTGTCAGAGTAACTGCAATAAGAGTTTTTATATCATGCAGCCGTAATGACGACATTCATTAACACCCACATACAGCAGTGTAACAATAATATTCTTGCAATAATACATGGAAAAGCTGTTTTCTTCAGATGCACCATCCAACAAAAGCACATGAACACGAACAGATGCAAATTAAATTTCATGCAGACTTGTTTTCACAATAAAAAGACACAAAGGAGCTAAATGTTTCCTGGGCTGACAGCTGTAATCGTCTCCATACCGAGTGTCGTTTGATGTGAGATACACTGTGGCGTTCCCTCTCTTGTATCTCAGCACCAGACTCTGGTATGGAGCTGATCTCAGCAGCACAGTTCAAACACAGAGTGTTTTTTTTAAATTTTTTTTTTAATCTCTGCTGGTCCCCGCAGCACGTTAAAACAAATATAAAGCTCCCCTGTCCAGTTCTACCAGTTCTGGGGGCTCTGGGAGGGTGGATGTAGTGTAGCAGGTCACCCTTTAGAAATGTATTGCATCAGCACCACACCAGTCCCCAACGGCCAATTGTTTGAATTTCTTTAGAAGAAATGGAAGGTAACACTATTTGAAATTTCTTTGAATTTACCTCAAAATAACCACTATAATAACCTCAAAATGAATTGAAATGCCTCCAAGGATGATTATGATTTAAAATCATCAGATTGTCCACCTCTACTTAGAGCCAAGCTAGCATTTTCCCCTTGTTTCCAGTCAATACGCTGAGTTTTACTGGAGGTTATGCGCTGGACTATTTATTGACCAGGAGCTGTGTCGTCCTGGAGGATGGGTCCCCGCCCAAAATAGACCCCATTAACTTTTGGTGTAGAGACAGGTCCAGGAATTCTTTCTCCCTTTCTTTAACATTGCAGGGTTGGGTGTTTTTAAACATTTTTGTAAACTTCTCAGGGAATAATGCATGTATCTTGATGAAAAAATCAGACATATCTATGTGGCTGCTAACTATGAGTGAATATGAAAGGGAACTGTAGGGCCTTGGCGGAGGTATGCGCTCTACTGAGTGCCATTCAGGATTAGAAATGTGACTAAAAGCCTGATGGACTAAAGCGGTGAACACATAATTCTTAAAATTAAAACAATGTCCATGAGCTTATCAGCCTTAATGATGTGTGTAATGTTTTCTTACATGCTTTTGGAAACACCATCACCAACTTTAACATGCAGTCATCACCAAGCACCACCAATGTGCACAGATTAAAAACCCCAAACAAGTCAACGATACAACCCCATGACAGTTGAGTCCTTGTTTCGGGATCTTACCAGCAACGGTACCTGCCGCCATGGTGGCAGCCACGGGCGACTGGCGCTTACTCACTTTGGACATAAATTTGAACAGAATACCGTCTCGTGCCATGGCAAAGAGAATGCGCGGCAGAGGGAACATGGAGCCCAACAGGCTAGGGAGAAGAGGGGTCATGGTTAAGTTCAGGGCACCCTGGGAAAGAAAACATGACACCAGCACAACTGTGAAAGAACACGGTGTGTATATAAGTGCGTCTTTCACAGTTGATTAGTGGAGAAAGATTAGCGGAAGTGATCTCACTGGACTCTCTCCAGCTCTCACCTGCTACTACACCGGAGGTCATAGTGGCAATAAGTGGGGTCTTCGTCTTAGGATTGATTCGGGCTAAGACTTTGAAAAGCACACCATCCTCTGCCATAGCATAGATTACACGAGGCATAGGGAAAATGGAGCCCAGCAGACTGCATGAGACAGCAGAGACATGCAAGACCAACACGTTAGTCAAGAGCTCCAAACACACACACACACACACACACACACACACACACACACACACACACACACACACACACACATCAACAAAGCTTCAGAGCATGATTAAAGTCAAAAGACCATATCAACATGGCAGCCATTTTCCTCTGTCGTCACGCTCAGGGTGGGAAGCTCAAATGTTGGGATAATGCAATGATGCTGTGTTCCAGGTTTCATGTCATATAAATGTAGGGAATCTGACATTTTGTCATTAATTTACAACTTTCCAGTTGATCAGCAACTGAAAACCTGGAACATAGTAGCATAACATTATCCCAGCATTTAAGCTTCCCACCTTGAGCATGATGTCAGAGGGAAAATGGCCACCGTGTGAATATGGTCTATGAGTGTCTTTCTTTCCTGTTGGCACGCTATCCCATGTCATCATTTTCTTTTAATCATTTCCATTAACTTGAATGGACAGGATACAATTGTGCAATAGATTGTAGCTTTTTTCAAAAGCAAGTTAAACATCACTTGTGTCTATGAACAGTCAAATTTCTAATTTCATGACAAGATTTTAGATGTTTTTCTCAGTTTTGAGAGCTTGATTGGAGTTGGATATGAAGGGTTTTTAGAGGCCCTTGAGAAATTACATTTCCCAGGAGTGTAAACATTTAGTCCAAACATATAAAAGCACCAAAATGTGTGTTAAAGGGCTCCAACATCTGCCAGAAATAAGACCATATTCACATGGCGGTCATTTGCCTCTGACATCACACTCAGGGTGGGAAGCTCAAATGTCGTACTGCTGTGTTTCAGGCTTCATGTCATATAAATGTACGGAAACTGACAAATCGTCATCATTTTACCACTTCTGATGGATTAGCAACTGAAAGGATGATGGATTGTGAAAATCTGACATGTCTGGATAAATAAAACATGTTGTTTTACCTTCCATCCTTTACCATCTGGATTTTCACTATCCACTACTTTTCAGTTGCTGATCAGAGGGGAAGTGGTGAAATGATAATGATTTTTCAGATTTCTTACATTTATAAGACCACAGCAGCATAACATTTGTTTTGCTTCCCACCCTGAGCGTGATGTCAGAGGTCAATGGCCGCCATGTGAATATGGTCTATTGCTGGCAAAGGGTGGACTCCAAATTAACAGCCTCAACATGAATTGCAGGCACTAACTTATCAAAAACGTAACTGGTTCAAGTCAAATTTGATAATATGCACATGAATGCAGATCATGGGGTAAGTTAGTTGGTGACTACTGAAGGAGGCACTGGTAAAGCAAACCTCCAGGGAAGAAAGACAGAATTAAGTCACACCAATATATTGTTTTGAGACAAACTTGCCCACCTTATAAATCCTTATTAATAGATTATAACAAAGAATTGCAGGTGTCTGAAAGCAGAGAGGAATAAGCACCCACTTTGCCCCATTAAGCAACAGGAATCAATCCAATAACAAGACACAGACAGAGATATGGTCATCATTTTTGACCAGATCTCATTCACCATTATCACCCATTTATAGAATGCATCGATGCAATATATCATAAATTGAAGTCATATTATAAATTCAGCTGACTCAGATACAGTAAATCCAACATCTAAATGCTTTCATCTACCAGAAATATTGATATTTTGCCCTCAACTTATTTTAAGAAAGCAAATCCAGTGGTTACCTGGTGGAGAGGGCACACAGTGAACCTGCAGCAACCACATATTTAGCAGGGCCCCAGCCCACATATTCAAAGGCCATGGGCAGAGGGCTCTTTTCATCCAGCAGGTAGTAAGGCATCATCAGCGTGAGTGCAGCTGACACGCCAAAATACGCCAGGAAACACACGGTCAGTGACACCACAATGCCGATGGGAATGGCTCTCTGAGGGTTCTTCACCTCCTCACCTGTCACACACAGACACACAATATCTTAACAACCTGCTTTGATGGATTTGAATCACAACCTATCTGGTGCTCACCTGTAGTTGCAATGCAGTCGAATCCAACAAAAGCGTAAAAGCAGGTGGCGGCTCCAGCTAAAGTCCCACTGAAGCCGTAGGGCATAAATCCTCCAGCTCCGTAATCACTGCTCACGTTGGCCGTCGCTGTCAAGTTCCTGAAACATAGAGACTGTCATTTCATTGGCCACTGCTGCCCTGCGTATTTGACAGGGAGAACTACGTTAGTGAGTCACACATACAAAAGAAATAACAGCTAACAAATGAATAAATTACCTTTTAATGATGGTGACATTTACAAGGGATTCTTCTGATATCTTCCAGTTCTCTGTATCTCCTTTTACGAAGCCAGAGATGATGACGAACAAGAGCACGAGCACGTTGATTGAAGTGAAGACCTTATTGACCCAGGCTGACTCCTTCACACCAAACGACAGGAGTCCTTGAAAGGCAATGGGATCAGTAGAGTATTGTGAGGTTTGTTCTAGTTTAAAAAGTGCAACATGTAAGAATTTTAGTGAAAGCATGGTCACCATCTTAGTTTAGCACGTTAGCATGCTAACATTTTCTACAAACTGTATATAAACAGGCAGCGTGAATATATGTTTATTAACCAAAGTATTGGACAAATTAAATTATTGACCTTATTATGGGGCTAGATAAAGTCCAGGACAAGGACCACTGAAGTTTTTACTTATATTATTACATTTTATTCTGAGGGTACATGAATACATGAACTTCAGCAAGTTAGAGTGCTGAAAATCTGTATCTAATAATTAAATCCATGACAGAATTTGTTAAAGATATAATACGTAACATTCCTGAATTAAAATGTCTCAAACTTTTTATATATGCAATATGCAATATATATATATATATATATGTAAATGTATATATACACACACATATATATATAAATATATGTATATATATGTAAATGTATATACACACACACACATATATATATAAATATATATGTATATATATGTAAATGTATATATACACACATATATAAATATATATATATACAGTATATATACACACACATATCAATATATATATATATATATATATACATATATATATATATGTATATATATAGTTTAGTTATCCATTGGTCCCATGTTTTTATTTGTTTCATTTCAGTCGGCCTGTTGCTATAAATTCTAAAAACATTCAACTTTAATACAGTACCTTGTTTGTGAGTTACATCAGCTAGATTTTCATTGGCAGTGATGGTTGTTTAACAATGACAACAGCTCCCATGATCCCACTCTACTTCTCACCTTTTGTTTTCATGGTTTTGATTTTGAGACCTCTAGCAGCAGAAAATACGTACTGTGTGTTTAAAAGGATAAATGTCTAAAAACTGTACAGAAAATAATTTGTGGTGTTTCAGACCGCAGTAAAAAAGGGATAGTTGCAAATCTTATTTTCCTTTTAGTATTCCCAAATACAGGACTTTCTGTTTTGATGGATAGGTATTGCATAAGTTCTACATCTGTGATTCTTAAAAACAACCAAACACTATTGGATTGTTTCTGGGTCACACTGACCTAATGTAATCATCGTACTGGCAGCCCAATAGATCCAACACATGATACAGTTTTCAGAGTCAACCCGGAGGTCATGAAGGTGAAACCTAACCAAAACATGCCCAGTTTAAATCCTGACCACGGGACATGAATATAGAGTTCTCTCCAGGTCACCAACAGCTACTGCAGTTATTAAACCCTCAGCTGCTACAGTGGAGCTTCTCAGTGGACTGAGGTTGTGAAGAAACTTGTAATGGGCAGTGCTCAGCTGTGATTGCTTGACTGTGGGAAAGAGAAGCAGGCTGGTGCTGGAAACTAACAGGATGATTGGGTAGATTTTTAAAACGAAGTGGACTCACACTGCCTCCTAAACCCTTATCATTGCTCAATGTCCTGCCATCTCTTTATTGGATTATGCCAGCTGTGTCTCATGAAAGTTGGTCGTATGTACTTGGATTTTATGATTTTCAGCTTTTTTTTGGCTCCCTTACCAGAAAGCAGCAGTATCAGGCAGACGGCAAAGAAGTCAGGATACTGAGCCAAACCAGGAGAGTTCATGCTGAAGTAGGTTTTACAGAATATCTCTATGTGTCCTCCTATCATCTCATCAAATGTGCCACTCCAAGCCCTGGCAACTGAGGAGGTACCTGTGAGGAAGCAATGAACAGCATGAATATCAGCATGTTCTTTACATAAAATGTGCTTCAAAGATTGTCTACAGCTCACCGATCACATAGGAGAGGATGAGGTTCCAACCAGTGATGAAGGCCCAGATCTCTCCTACAGTCACATAGCTGTAAAGGTAAGCAGAGCCGGTCTTGGGCACGCGTGCACCAAATTCAGCATAACACAGGCCGGCCATGACCGAGGCCAGGGCAGCAATTAGGAAGGAGATGACAATGCTGGGGCCTGAGTCACCCTTGGCCACCTCGCCAGCCAAAACGTAGACGCCTGCTCCCAGAGTGCTGCCCACCCCGAGGGCGATGAGGTCGACGGTTCCCAGGCAGCGGCACAGCTTTGAGTCCTCCAGGCTGCTCAGGTCGACCACCTTCCTGCGCACCAAGGAGCGGCCGAATGACAGAACGTGCTCCAGCATGTCGACACCTGCTGACAGAAGGAAAGAGGGAAGAAAAGGGTGAAAAATACCTCTGCAGCTTTGGGTCTGGTCTACTTTACTGTGTGTTAAGCAACTGACCTTTTACTTCGAGCCAGGTCGTAAACTTAAACAAAAACTTGAACTGGATTCTTTGATTTAATATGCTAAATATGTACAGAAGATGTAAAGGTGCAGGTAGCACAAGGGTGTCAAGGTAGTTTCAGCAGACCTCAGGTATTCAAGAAGCTTGTCTTCAGGTGGGGACATATGAACTAAAAGCTGCTTTACCTTACTTGGTTTTGATCCTGGAAACACTTTGTAAACCTGTTCTAGATGACCTGAGGGTTCTGGATGGTACATGCATTCATATCCCAACTACAATCCTGTCTATTGTGGGCCTTAAACTTTGGTAAAGGCTTGGGCCAATATAAGATATTATCGAATATTGGGATATTTGCCATCATATGCAATATTTTTCACGATATTGAACAGGTGTTACGGCAGCTTCAGGCTTTTAGTTTGAAAAGAAAATGCGCGAGGAGCTGTCATGGCAGCTTTGGGAGATTAATAAAGGTTACTTTAACACACAGACATGGAGGACTTAGTTTCAAAGAATGCCAACTCGCCTATTTGGCAATATTTAAGGTTTAATAAGGCTAGATGTCGTCATTGCTGTAAGCAGTTGTTAATTTAACAGGGCAACACCAAAAATTTGCAGTCTCATCTCAGCATCCCTCACCCAGCGTTGTACCCTTGGCTGGACTCCCCGAGCGACCAAGTGATGATAATATCGTCTGTCGCCATACTTGGGTGGAACAATATCGTGATATAACATTTTGGATATCACCCAAGCCTACTTTGGTACATTCCATACTTAAATTCTTTTGGCCGGTCCTGTCTCCTTTTGACAACGTCATTTTCTGTTCACCTTCCCCTGTGTGCATTCAGGTACTTTTCAACTATATCTCAATTATCAATTATTGCCCGCAGCTACATGGCTGCCAGGGTCAGGTCTAACTTAATAAAACATATTCAGTGATTATAAGAGACTGTAGTCGTGTGGTGACAGTGTTGTGTGGTAGGAGATGTTATAATATTCCATAATCTGCTGAAAGGAAGAGGCCTGAGAATAGACACTTGAGGAACTCCATGTGATTCTTGTTCACGCAGATTGACAATCACCCACTGACACAAAGTAGCCCCTGTGTTGACCCTATGATTTGAACCAATGCCTTACAGGGTCCCACCCAATTTTGTAGTCTGTTGATCAGTATTTTAAGGTCAACTGTGTGGAATACAACACTAAAATCCACTATACCAAAAGCACTTTTTTTGATGTATCTCTGTTGAGACAAATGTCATTAAAGACTTTGATAAGTGCAGTATCTGTGCTGTGGTGTGGTCGAAATCCAGACTGATAGGGATTAAAGACATTGTTTTGCCCCAGGAAAGCATTACATTGCTAAAAAACAACCTTTTCAACAATCTTTCCTAAATAAGGTAAGTTTGATATTGGCCCGTAGTTGTTAGTTATGGAGGAAACCAGATCAGACTTTTTTCAAAGAGGCTGAATAACTGCAGTCCTTGAAAAACACCTGACTGAGGAGAACTAACTTTCTTAAGGTGCAGACAGAGAGAAAGAAGGAATCCCAGTGTAAGAGAGGGAACAAAAATCTGCATTCAACATAAGGTTAAAGACTTATGTAACCAGGTCAGGTCTATAAACACATAGATGATTTAACTCCACCTGATCTGCATTTTCAGCAGCTCTTGCAGCTTGTTCTCTAAAAGAATGCTGAAAAGCCAGTCGCAAAACCAGTAAGGATGAACAAATGTTGCGCAAAGACTGTTAAGCGGAGATTTTAACCCAACAAACTACAGCATGCATTTAAAGGAATGTTGCCAAGAGTGATACAGCCTGCTGAAGTTCTTACAGTAGCTTCCCATTAAAATCTATTGTTTGGAGTTATGGTGCAGATCTAAGTACTCAAAGAGCTGCATTCATGAAGGGGACCATGAATGCAGCACTATAACACAATAAAGACATTCCAGTGTCTTTCTTTACTAATTACTTTTAAAAAGTGCTGTCTTCTTTGTTTTCATTGTCTCGTCCCTAAAAATGTCTCTTTTCATTAGTAAGACTGCTGGGGTCCCTGCCTGAAACATTTGCATGAATGCAATATGATAAAAGATGAATGAAATATGCCTGCTCTCCATATAGTTTCTGGCTTGCTTTTGAAGTTGAGGCTTTTTCTTTGCTTATCTTGACTGTAAATTAACACTGACAACCGTCCAAATATGCATTGATTTCCATTTAAGTGTTTTTTTTTAAGACCAAGAGAAATTAGTTTTGGATGTGACAGCTCATTTACATTACAATGTGGGCTGTTTCATAGTGTCTCCAAGAATACAGTGAATGGAAAGTGAAGATAGTAGAGAGTAAAATCAGATTTTGACAAGTAAAAAAAGTATGTTTTGGAAATTGGCGATAGAAACTGCAGCAATTTGTATGTAGACGTTAATATGCATATGTATTTCATACATGAAATACATGTGTACTTTACATTGTTCAGTGACAGCAACATGTGGGTCATATCTTAAACTGAACCTGTTGAATCTCTGCAAAAACTCACAGCTACAGTAAAATTTTCATTATTGAAGCATTAGGGAAATGTATGCACAAACCCTGTAGGTAACATATATTTTGTCTATTTCATTAGAGACAGGCACCTACCTGTTAGTATGACACTGTGTGGATATGACAGGTCTGAGATCAGACACAGAAAAGAAAAGGCTGTTGGAAGTGTCTGTGCTTTTCTTCCAGCTGGTTTCTGCAGGGAGCCACAGCAGATCAGCTGCACATGTAGCACAGGTAAAAGTCAAATAACATCCAGTGATCCCATGAACTGCTGCCTTGAAACGCTCCTTCAGCACTGTGCTCAACACTAACTCGTATGCTGGCATGTACACTGTGTGCACTGTGCAGAGCAGTGCTTTTACGCCTCCCCTCTGTCCCCAGTGTTTCTTCATAGGATCTGCCCTCGCCTAGCCCCTCTGCTTAGCCTCCAGTCCCGCTGCAGCCTGGGGAGTGACGTCCCTCCAGCAGGGATGCAAGAGGGGAGGAGGGAACCGGGAATTAGGGTGAGGGTGGGAGTGGGGAGGGTGGTGTTTCACCTCCATTCTTGAGGTTTGGTGGAGTTCAACTCTGTGGAGACAGCATTGCACAATCAACTCTCATGCTGGGATCACACAGCAGGACAGAGAAGAGAAGAGAAAAGAAAGGATCTTGGTGGCAGATTTAGTGATTTCTAATGCACACTCAGGTCAAATAGATCCCAGCTGCCCAGATGCCTACTGACTACTGATAAATGGTTAGGCAACTGACATTGACAAACATTGAGGCAGACACTTGTGTTTACCCAGCATAGCCCACAGGAGTGCTGCTAAAAGCATGGATGCTGATTGGTCAATGAAGGGTGGACGAGTTACAGTACTGGGGGCTGAGGTCCTCCTAATGGAAGACAGGTATTGCTCAATGTTGCCTGAGCAATTGGACCCATGAACATTACAAAATCAATAGCACAGGTCATTGCGGTACACCACCATAAGCCTGGCATCTCCACAGCAACTTCAAGTTTGAGCTCTTGGAGGAAGAAAGTAAAATTTTTTCATCAAACACTGCCTACGAATTACAATTAAGGTCGAGTTGTCAGTGGATGGAATTTGTGCCAAGACCAGCTCAAACCAGCTTGAGACCTCAGTGGGAAGGTGGCAGCTGCTGGCTGCAAGAAACACCGTCCAACCCACAGACCAGAGACTCCGTGGCATGACAACAGCCAGCTCTCTCTCAGTTTGTCCACCCAGCCAAGCAGCCAAGTATTATGGCCCATCGCCCACCAAACCCTGGCTGAAGGGCCTGATTATCTGACCTGCATGCTGATGAGAAAAGCCAATGCTTTACTTAGTGGTGGACAGGCAGGAGACAGTACTGTTCTAGCTGGCTGTTTGTCTTAAACACACACACACACACATGCACACACACACACACACACACACACACACACACACACACACACACAGTCATTTAGCTACACAATGGACCTGAATACATTCTGATTTAATACAAATACGGCTTAAAGTCTGCAGTGACCTGATAATATGGCTCCTGTCAAATAACTGAAGAGCATTAGACTAAGAAACATTTAAAGAATTTTTTTATACATCCTGCGTCTTTGAGCATTTGTGGTTTAACAAAGTCTTGTAGTGCAGTGAGGAGCAAAATAGGGCTACATCTGAGGACTATTGTCATTATTGAGTCATCTGTCAATTATTTTTTATTAATGCAATTAATTGATTTGGTCCATAGATTGCCACAATTTCTTAGAGCCCAAAAAGTATTTTTCTTTTGTCCAACCAACAGTCCAAAATCTAAAGACTCTCCCATTTACTATCATAAATGACAAAGAAAAACAGCAAATCCTCACATTTAAGAAGCTGGAACCTGCAAATGTTTTACATTTTTGCTTTAAATGGTTTTGGGGGTTTTGCCTTTCCTTTATTGTGTTATGTAGCATTTTCTATGGAGGACCACAAGTGTCACGGAAATAGATATAAAACATTTCACTAATTGTACAATAAAAATAGGCATTAATAAATTAGTTCACAAATTAATTTATTAATCTATTAATAAATAGACTAAATCACAAAGTAATTCATTATTTGATATTTTAATGGACAATAAAAAGATAAATTCCAAATAGAATTTACAAATGAAATATCAATCCATCAATAAATAGTTCAAATTAAAAAGGGATTTACAAAAACATTTAACAGGGTTAGGGTTAGTTAATTAATGCCCATTTTTATTGTACAATTAGTTTAATGCTTTATTACTATTTCCGTGACACTGGTGGTCCTCCATATATTTGTGCATGTAAAAGGTCTGCAAAGAGAAAAAGCCCAAAGTCCACGCCAAAGGGAGTTACCCCTTACCACACACACACACACACACAGAAAACACCGCTCCTGCACTGCCTGAAACGCCTGGTTTGGAGTTGAGCCTTTACTTACGTAACGTATGTGTGTCACTATGTAACATGCACCATATAAAAATATATATTTATATATCATAGAAGATATACGGCTGTACCGCAGCCATGGTTACCAGCTGTAGCAGCGTTATTTTGGATCACACTACCCTGCTCGGCATGACCCGCCCTACTCTGCCCCTGAATGGCTACATCCTGCCCGTTAAGTAATGTGCAGTGCAACTCTCATCACAGATTGAACAGAGGCAGGATGTCTCACTCCATAGCTAAAACGTGAGTGTTAAGACAGTGTATAAAGGTGTGCTGCAGCAATGCACCATATGAGAAAAATGATGTGTTTTTTGAAAATTAAAGTATGTAAACCTATTCTACTGAGACCCCCAAATAAAAGTATGAACCTGAAAATTAGCATAATATGACCTCTTTAAAAATGGCTTAAACAATTCACAGATTGTTGCAGCAAAATGCAGGAGATCAGTTAAACTGGTGAATCAAATAATCCGATTCTTAAACTAACATAGCTTGAAAAATTAATTAACAAACATATTATCATGTAACAGTATTTGTTGCTGGATATTTACTGTCATATGAATTACCCTATATCTGCTTTAATATGCTTTTTGTCGCACTTAAAAATGTGAATATATTAAGAGAGTTGAGGATTACACATCTCTTGGAATAATCTCATCATGTCCTCCTGAACCACAAACATACTTGCTATTGGAACAAGCCATGAGTTTTTTCACATGCAGGCAGTCACTGTAACCATGGTAAGGATGGAAAGGAGTCACTGGCTCGCCATGTCTCACTGTTGACATGCGCTAATTCTGTGAAGCCAATTGAATGCATTTGCCCTCCAATGGCTGAGTGACCTAGCTTCGAAAACGTGGGTATGGTCAACAGATAGAGTGGTGTTTGCCTTGTGGACAGCGGGACTGCTCGCTCCAGTTAACACTGGTGTCACCAGGAAACGTTTGAGTGAACAATTACTGATAAGGCAGACAACAGCTCTGAGTAAAATCAAGACAGCTAGAGACCACCAGATTAAAAACAGCAGTCTTTCGGCCAGGAGGATACTTAGACCTCAATTTGACAAAACTAAAACTAGTTTCTAGTGGATCTACTAAGTCAAATAAAAGACAGGGCAATTGATCAGTTGGGGTAATGGAAAACAAGGACGTCCAATCTCCTTTGTGAAGTCTTAAGAAAATAAAGGCTAAATACATATCAAAGTTTCATTCAAATAAAGGCTAAATGCCACAATCCCATGTTAAGACCAGATTCAGGCCAGTCGCAAGAATAAAATGTTACTACTTCTAATACATTTCATATCACGTTCTGATTAAATGTGCATGAGCTGGCTTTCAAGTCACAAGGAGGAGGAGGGGATGATGGGAAAAGTGACAACTAGGCGAGATGGCTGCCGACCGAGACACCACTGTTGGAGACGGTGTTTCAATATTTGTACAGTCAAACCACTGGATATTTTTAGCGAGATGTCGGGACAACTTCCATCCATGTTTTTGTGCCTAAACCTGACCAGACCATAAGCACAGAGTTGCCACATCAGGAAAATTAAACCTGAACCTAAAGAAACGTAACTTTGCAACATAAAGAAATGTAAAGTTTCAACATAACTGTAGTTTGCACAAGCTTTGCCAACATTTATGGCGATTCTGGGGATTGAGTTGGCCGGATAAGATATATACATCTTCCACGCAGTTCACTGGAAAAAGTAGGTTAAAAATGTGCTTAGGAGGCCAGTATTAACCATGGTTTAGATGTTAAATTTGATGTAATGGCCCAAAGCCCCTTCGTATTACATTTTAAGAACAGTCTGGGGACTGAGGCCTGAAGACATTACCTTTCTTAGTTTGACTTAATACTCTTTTTATTAAGTAGGAGGATGAAGTATTATCTATGGCAGCATTCATCCTGCTGAAGACTCCCTCTGCCTGCTCTGCTCAAAGTGATTTCCTGTCTCTAACTAGGTCAATGTACAAACCTTGTACAGTAGCACTCACAGGTTTGTGTTGTAGGTGACACTGGCCACAGGTTTGGACGCGGGTCAGGTACAATGTGACACTAGTATACGGTATATTCAATCTCTTCTTTCAACACATTTGGCAACAGTATCAGATTCCTTTAAATAAGATCTGTGATGTCCAAGAATCTTTTGGCTTGCAAGTTAATTGTGACCTCGAACTGACTTTACTCCAAGTCCCTCGGGATACACTGACGTCCAAAAATGAATTCCACACTAAGGATAAAATGTGGTTTCACGTAAAACTGGCTGATATGCATGGGGGATTTCACAGGTTTACAACCACAAATAAATACTTGGTTTTTAAATCTTCCCTCTGCAGTGTCATGAACCTCTCATCTTTTTTTGACCCTTTATATGAGGCAGTTACTTCTTGACATCACTTACATGTCCCTGCAATATAACAGACATCAAACATGAACAAATTGAATTAGTATATGCACATGATATGATTGCTCGTCTAAACAGTGGCGAATTATCTGATCCGTGTGATGTTACCAGAACTGAATTGGACAATCAAGGTTTTTTTGGTTCCTCATGCATGAACGCAGGGCAGCAGGAGAGGGCGTGCAGCAGGGCTGCCAGGCGTCAGTAAGTCAATCACTTCTGCTTAGTTTAACTAACCACTTTTATTGTTTTTTTCTGTCTACTGCCTTGCAACAGATGGCTGCTCTGCTCACTGATGTGCAAAATACTGAAACACTGCTGAATATAAAAATACATTTGGTTATAACCTCCTGAAACTATGTCAGAAGAACTAGATAAACGGGAACAGTTCAGTGTGGTTGTCCAGATAAAATGTTTATAAATGCTGTTTAAATCTTATGGGATCTATCTGTGTTTGCACTTCTCAAAATAGCTTCACGCTCTGTTTAACAGTGCAACAATCCCTTAAGCAAACTCTACATATTTTATGCTCAGTGACATAAGTGAAACACTATAAATTCTGCCTTTAAACTGTCTGCTTGCACACTTTGTGACACATCCTTTGACATCTGGGCTGGCTCAACACATTGTTGAAGTTGGTATGCTACATCTTATCTCAAAATTAATCCTTTCAATGTTTTATTCTTGTTTGATTCTGAGCAGTAAAATGTAATTGTAACTAATATTCTTCCTCAAACAATTTTTTGACTGCAGTGAAAAGACCAGGCCAGAGCTGATAAACAGCTTTAAAGGGTAACTCCACCAATTTCGCACATTAAAGTATGTTTAAGGGTCTTGGGGTGTACAGTACTACTGCATATGTCAGGAGTAGTATAAAGTCTTTAGTGGCTCCAGAGGAAGCTGCATGCAATCTGATAAATTGCCTCCAGTGATGTCACTCAGTGGCTAAGATACGTTGTAGATAATGTAGTCAGCATGTTCTGAAAAACAACCCACTGTTTTACCATTTCACTCCTATGACACTGTTGGACAGTTAAACAAAACAAATGATCCCAATTGATACAGCAGAACCAGAGATATCACCTTTTTTATTCCACACGCTCTTCATCCTTTTCAAAAACTGCCGCCCACATTACACACAATCAAACTTAGCCACTGAGTGACATCACTGGAGGCAGCTTCTTCTGGAGCCACAAAAGGCTTTATACTACTTTTTTCACATATGCAGTAGGACTCCCCAAGTTACCTTTGGTAGAGTTTCCCTTTAACTTTGTCTTGGTCAGTTGAGCTTTTTTTTGTGTTTTCACTGATTAGATCTCTTCTCCTGTGTCTTTCAAACTCCCGTTAACCTTTTGATATGCATTTTAATGTAGAAATTTCACCGTAATCGTTTTAATCAGAACATTTTTATTATGTGACTTCGCTCAATTCCCAGTAAAGGTTCACCCAGCACGACCCTCAGCAGATGTAATCAGCCAGAATAAATGAAAACATCTGTGTCCCTGTGCAGGGTCTTTAAAACAGGCTGTGTCTAGTTTGTGTATCTAGTTTTTTTGTTGTTTGTTGTTCGCTTGCCGTACATAACTGTCTCTTGGATGACAGTCATCATCAGAAAAGCCCAATTCCCCAACATTAACACAAACGACATCACAGCAGTATGGCGGCACACAAAATGAACAATTACTTTTCACCTCTTCATCAGTTTTTACTTCATATGGTTTTTTGTTTGTGAAATGTGCAGTAAAAACAATTTGTAGTCATTTTCACTTTCGTTCCGATGACCTGTGCTCAGTAGAAGTCTTTGAGAGTGTTAGGAGTTATTTCAGTGAAGATTTTAAATGACTTGAGGTAAATAAATGTCTTGTATTTCTTTACTTTTGGCGGTGAATAAGGGTTCAGTGAGCAGCAGCCTGAGATGCCCTTTAACATGTCATACAGGCCACGGCTGTACAGTGGCGGGCTTTAGGACCCGGCGGAGCATCTCCTGTGAAGACACCGACAGCAATGTTATGGTCGGGTTTACCTTCTCGCGACTAACGATAACCATTTAAGCTAACCTATAGCATACTGTGATTTATTGATCACATGTCGGACTGTTGGTAGCTGTATTGTGTCAGGTTCAGTACCCACAGGAAGCTGCGGCTCGTCTCTCAGCTGCTGATGGAGCACATCCGACTACCAAAGGTAACCGCGGCTCTGATTGATTGATTCAGCCACAGTTTCCGCACTGAGCCTCCTGTCTCACCTCAACACGAGCCGCCATGAACTGTACTTTAAATACGAACCATTAAGCAAACATACTGGGTTAATAAAAGGGCGTGTGCCGTGTCGGCCACGTAGGCAGCCGGGGCTGCTCCTGCTGCTATCAGACAGTGTGTGTTTGTGTGTCAGTGCAGCTAACACCTGAGCACAGCTGCTGTGTGAGGAGCTGGACACGAGCTGAGGATGAGGCTGTTTAATGTTCTTCCTCTTCCAGGTGGAGAGCGTCAGGCTGCTCGACAGAGTGTCCCCCAGAAGAAGTAGGGTGGGCACCCTCTACCTGACGGCCACACACACCATCTTCGTGGAGAACGAGGCCGGAGTGCGCAATGAAACATGGGTAATCATCAGAGACATCAGTCAGGACAAAGATCAAAGTACAGGAAATGTTTAGGAAAGAGTCTTCTTTAAAGGATAAGTTCAACCAAACATGAATATT
The DNA here is from genome assembly GCF_040436345.1 of Pagrus major. Classification (NCBI taxonomy): domain Eukaryota; kingdom Metazoa; phylum Chordata; class Actinopteri; order Spariformes; family Sparidae; genus Pagrus; species Pagrus major. Next base: position 18,376,304 of record NC_133232.1, on the reverse strand, counting down.
CACTCATTACCTGCTCACCCTCATGCTGATGGAAAGCCAGATTAAGTTTCGTGATCCACAAAACATTTCCAGAAATGCTTCACAAGAAAAACAGAGTTGCAGCAGTCTCCTAAACAACTGAAGTAGTTGGGGACTTGTTTAAAAAGGTGAGAAAACAACTGTTAAAACTCACAAAATTGCTCCATACAGCTCGTCCACTGTAATCCAAGTCTCCGGAAGCCCCGAGATCCTAAATTTATTTGAATAGACACCATTTACACCCTTAATACAGCTGAGTTTTCACTGTAGCTGCCAAGCTAATAAGCATTAGCGCACACCCTGTCTGAACTGGGTGCACAAGCTATACTGAGGGTATAAATGATGTCTTTTCAAGGAGCCCTGGATTATGCTCGATGAGTTTATTTTTCTGTTGTCCCCATCTACTTCAGCTGTTAAGAAGAATGCTGCAACCCTGTTTTGCTGTAAGGCAAGAAATGTTTTGCAGACTGCAAAATGGGGATGAAAAGATAATGCAGAATTTTCATTTTTGGGTCAATTTATCCTTTAAATACAGTGCAAGGTACACTGTAGTACAGATGTAGTAGACAATGCATTCATTAGTCACTGTGTGCATCCAGGCGTCATGCTGTACAAAATATTTGCAATATAAGTCATAAAATAAAATGTCTGTATTTGACTTTAATCTTTCATACCAGGTGCTTCACAGTTTGGTGTGCAGTCTGGAGAAACAAGCCGCCTCAGCCTCAGGATGTCCTCTCATCATTCACTGCAAGAACTTCCAGGTTCTTCATTTTGTCATACCTCGAGAGCGAGAGTGTCATGATGTTCACCTGTCACTGCAGCGTCTGTCCCAGCCAGGTAACCTGTGTTGTCATGGCAACAGAGGATCAATGTGGTGTAGTTTGTGGGTCAAATGTGACCTAAGAGTCAGAGTAACAAACCACTATATCAGAAGTTCTATATTATCGTATCACAATTAATCAATTCATTGTTTAGACTGTAAAATGTCAAAAAATTGTCAAAAATTCCCTCAAAGCACAAAGTAACATCTTCGAATTGCTTTTTTTTGTCCAAAAAACAGTTCCAAACCCAAAGACTCATCATTTCCTATCAAAAATTTTAAAGAAAAGCAGTAAATTCTTACATCGAAGAACATCTTAAATACATCGAAGAAGTTGGAACCAGTAAATTATCTACATTTTTCCTTGAAAAATCATTGAAATAATTAAATAATAAATAATTACCAGAATAGTTAGCAATTAATTTTATCTCAATTGACTATTGGTTTATTTGGCTATTTGTTGCAGCTCTAAAGCTGATATGATGATATATGAGATTTTCGAGATTGGAGGTTTTGTGCATCACCCTTTTATCCATCACCACTACTGTGCCCTGCAGAGACTTACGAGGAGCTGTATTGCTTCTCCTATAAGCCTAACGTTGATGATGAGGAGAGACGACAGGAATGGGACTTCTTGGACCTCAAGGCTGATTACAGCAGAATGGGACTCCCAAACTCCCTGTGGAAACTCTCCACCGTCAACCAACACTACAAGGTCAGTTAGCCAACATCAATGACCAGTTGTACTGTTTTAACCTAATATGGACATGGCAGCAGCCTACTGTTGTAATGTTATTTTCCAAAGGTGAGTGACACCTACCCTGCTGACCTGTTTGTACCCGAGTCCGCCACACCGCCGGTCATAGTGGGGAGCTCCAAGTTCAGAAGCCGAGGCAGATTTCCCACTCTGTCGTACTACTCCAAAGAAAATCATGTAAGTTGACATAAGCATATATTTTCTCTTTGTTTTTAAGTGTTCATATGATAACTCTAAAAGAACCGATCACTGAGACTCTGACGAGAAGAGACATGAAGCTGAAATCAGAATTAAGTGAGTCGGTGTCAGAGATTCACTGAGACTCGATCAACAATGATACTAAATGGAAAGAGAACCTACAGCATGTAAGACTCAGATTATTAGCCATGCAAGCTAAACAGGCACACGAAGGTCCCATGAGGAGATGTCCATTCTCTGCTGAAATCAAAGCATGAATCATTCCCATTTTCTAAATCTGAATGAGAAATAACATTCGTGATCCGTTCTATTAATCCTCGACTGGACAGTTGGGAGTGCTTTATGCGTGCAAGGTCAGCTTCCCAGGGTAGAGGGTCCAGTGTGTGGAGCTCTGATCGTACAAAGGGGCTCCGCTCGGGTTCATGAGTCAGAAGGGAGAGTCACACAACGGTCTCAGGCCTGATCCCTCGTGGCTACTGAATGCACAAATAAGATATTGTGTGGTTGATTAATTGAAATTGAACATGCAAGGAAAGAAAAAGTACTGTGAATTTGTATTCACCATGATTCTCACATATCACATTTTGCTTCGTTCTTAAAGTCATCCAAAGTAATAATTCACCTGAAATCGACTGTTAGGACAAGTAAACATTCCTGTATGAAGCCTGAGTGCCTCTTGCCTCCTCCCAGGCTGCCATCTGCCGCAGCAGCCAGCCCCTGTCAGGTTTCAGCGCCCGCTGCCTGGAGGATGAACAGATGCTGGAGGCCATCTTGAGGTCCAATCCCCGCAGCGACTTCATGTATGTGGTGGACACCAGGCCTAAGGTGAGCCCTGAGGACATACAACTCTTACAGTAATGTTGTATGTTCAGGTGGGCTTTATTTTCCATGGTGGGTTTTGGCAGCTGGATGTGCTCACAACAAAGGCCTTGAAAACATCCTGACCATGTGCTTGTTGAACAATCATCAATATCACGTAACAGCCGTTTATATTTTTTTTGCTCTTTAAGAAGTATGTTCTGATGATTAAGCGCATTTCTTTGTAGCTGAATGCAATCGCAAACCGAGCTGCCGGAAAAGGCTATGAGAATGAAGACAACTACTCCAACATTAAATTCCAGTTCATCGGCATCGAAAACATCCACGTTATGAGAAACAGCCAACAAAAAATGCTGGAAGGTAATTATCACGTCTGCCTCAAATGATTTCTCACGCTGATTTTTATGTTTAATTGCCTCAGAAACAGCAGTGCATTCATCACTATGTCAGAAATGTTTCACCACACCAGTGTTTGTGGAACGAAATATATATTTTCTGGCATCCTCTGTTTAAAGTCTGCCGCTTCTTCACATTACTAAAGCAGAGCGGGACCCTACGCTCCCCCTGTGGCTTTCATATTCGCTCATGCAGACCGGACTGTGCTGCAATCAGGCCTCAAATGAGCCCACAGGAGAATTTCTGGGTATTGTGCAGGGGTGCTCCTAGGAAGACTTTGAATCCATCTGGATTTTATTTCTGAGCTATTTTGGTTTCCCGGAGTGGACAATCCGGGACCTTATCCCCCAAAGAGAGACTGAGGGCGTGAGAATGATGTGATTTCAAGTCTGAAAAGTTATAGCTGTTCTTAGTTGTGATAACTCTTTGCCCCCTGGCAGCACAAGGGAAGTCTTTAAATGCTAGAGACAGCGCCTGACTCTTTCTACCCAATTGCACACTTGAATAAGACTTTGCAGACCCCCTGCCTGGTGGCATTACCTCAAACATTTCTTCTGAGCCGAAGTCTGCTCTACAAAGTGTAACAAAAGGTGAATGAACCCACTCACCTGCTCGCTCTCCTGTCGGTGGCCTCAAAGCGCTCTTACAGGTCAGCAAAAAACACTTCATCGCCTTAATGAGTGAGGAGTGAGGAGTGAGCGGATCTTTTCATACACTTATCTGAATTATGAACATAAGTGTGATAAATAGTCCCAAGCAAATGAAATGTCAGCTGAGGATAAATGGGTTCATGTCACCCTGCCCCTCCAGTGAACTCGCAAATATTTATGTTGAGCCCTGAAGATGGAAAAATAAATTTTAGATACAGTTTTAGAAGATAAACAAACATAATGCAGGAAGCCTTATGATACAGACATGGATCTGTATTTAATTGTCTGCCTTGCTTGTGTTAATGTGTTTGCACATTACTTTGTCTTACATTCAAATTTTAAAACATACAAACACGAGACTAACAGTCTACAGCCATGCTAGCTGCTCTTTAAAGCTATACTTACACCTTGTGGCTCTTAGCTAAATGCTAACTTCAGCATGTTCACAATGTTTAGCAGGTATAATGTTTACCATGTTCACCACCTTAGTTTAGTGTGTTAGCATGCTAACATTAGCTAATTAGCACTAAACACACAGTACAGCTGAGGCTGATGGGAATGTCATTAGCTTTGCAGATATTTGGTCAAAGTGTTGGATAAATTTAAAATCTTGTCCAGATGAGGCTAGATGAAAATCACCAAAGTGATTAAAATTCATCATTAGGGAAATGTGAATGTCTGCCCCAAGTATCATGGTAATCCATTAAAGCAACATTATGTAGAAATTGGCATTTTGTGCAATTTGGTGCCCCCCACAGTTTCTGAGTGCAACACTACTGTTGTAAATTCAAATCCCAGCTCTGTAACAATTTGTCAGGTAGGTGCTAACTACAAACAAAACTCATTACGTCATAACAATGTTACATGTTAAAAACTTGTATGTTGAAGTAAACATGTATGTAACACTGTGATCCTACCCTCTCACTGACGTGACATAGAGCAGAAACAAGTGATAGCTGAGACAGAGACACCATTCACCGCATTACAAGACACTGAACCATCAACATGATTTTGAAGCTGTTATTTTAAGGTCAGAAAGTTGCATAATGTTGCTTTAAGTAGGTGCAGAGTAGGTTCACTCAGAACCCCAAATGAACCTCATGGTTGTGCTCAAGGAAATCTGGTATCAGGTTTTGTGCTAATCCATGTAGAAGATGTTGAGATATTTCACATGTCAAGCCTTTGATCTGATGGTGGCGCTAGAGAAAAAGTCAGAGGATGCATCCTTTGGGGACCATGATGCATGTTCAAAATTTGATGGCAGTTGTGGAGCTATTTCAATCTGGACCAAAGTGTTGGTAAAGCTGACAATGCAGCTCCTCGAGCCTCGCTGCCAGTGTGACTAAGCCCATTAATTTTGTTCCCAATGAACCCTTACATGAGAAGCAGAAGGAAATCTGCTTGGAAACATAAAATACACGAATGTGACCCATATTTTCCCATGTCATGCCCAGATTCCATATAAATTCATGGTCATGGCTGTTTGTAGTGATGCGAAGGTGAATGTGAGATTTAATAAAGCGCAGTGATCAGGTATGCTCCATGCTTCCTGTCAGTGAGACAGCTGTGTTGTGGTTGCAGTGTGCGAGCTGCGCTCCCCCTCCATGTCCGACTTCCTGGAAGGTCTGGAGAGCTCAGGCTGGCTGAAGCACATCAAAGCTGTTTTGGATGCAGGCATCTTCATCGCCAAGGTCAGTCTGGAGGTTAATCCCTGCTGTCTGCCTCACCACTGCACTCAATATTAGCTTAGGTGTATGTGGGTGTTTTTCTCTGTCTGTGTGTGTGTGTGTGTGTGTGTGTGTGTGTGTGTGTGTGTGTGTGTGTGTGTGTGTGTGTGTGTGTGTGTGTGTGTGTGTGTGTGTGTGTTGTGTCCTGTCATGATGCCTGTCTGTACACTGACCACAGTTATGTGGTACCTAGCTGAAAGTAATTAAGTGTGATACATCTGTCCTTCAAATTAGTTCGTTGGCTACCTCCAGGGATTTAATAAGGTAGACATAATAATAGAAACACCTGTCAGTATATACAATACAATTAGTCAGCCCCACATTTTCATCTGCAGTGGTGGTTGTTGAATGGTGTCTTCACCACCAGCAAAGCAAATTGTTTTCTTCGCATCACTACAGTACATAAACACCTGACAATGGAGGTCACCTCCGTGGATCAATGATGCAGTCAGGTTGATAAATGGGAGTAAAGATAGATCCAGTTCAGAAGTAATGTTTGAACTCTCCTCCCGTCAGTAAACATTTCTGGATCAGAGCAGAATCCAATGTGACAATGGATGTTTATTCCTCCAGAAGGTCTGGCTCTGCACCCAACTCTCTCCTCCAGATCTGTCCATCTCTGAGTAGCTGAGCAGCAAATCTGCCACCCCACTTCTGCCCAGCCCTCCCACACGACACTCTGCAAACGTCTTTGTTTTGTATTGTGCATTTAACTGATAAAATACTTTGACCAACATGAGGCAGAAATCATACAGAAACACAATAAAATATAATCACAAATGTGTGACATCTGTCCATCTCCTTGAACATCGGCAGCATAAACTTCAGGTTTCAGGAGACTGAGGTTCTGATGCACTCTCGTCTAAGTAGTTTTTTTATTGTTTAGTCATGCATGTTTTGAGTCCGTGTGCACTGCAGGTCCTTCAGCACGTCTAAAGTGGAGTGCTGTATCTGAGCATTTAGAAGAGCCCTTTAGAGTTTCCTTGTAAACAAACAAATTTCTGTTTACAGAGAAGCCCATTGTGTGTATCCCTGCGGTCTAAATAACATGGCAAATGCATTTCCTTCCTCGAAAACATTTCCAAAGCGGATTTTTTAAAGTGTATTTTTATATCGTTAAATCCTTGTTTTCTTGCTTGTAGTCTTCCTCTTCTGTCCCTTTTTTAAACAGTAATAATAATAATAGAATAATTAATGGGTAACTGGCATCTAATCCACATCTACCAGGAGGTGGAACTTTCCAGTTCTGGGACAGAAGATGCTGATATTTGTACTTTGACTACTGTAGATGTTTCTAAATGTATTGTTTTACCTTGATTGTGCTGTGGCACTACACATACTCTGTGTGTGTGTGTGTGTGTGTGTGTGTGTGTGTGTGTGTGTGTGTGTGTGTGTGTGTGTGTGTGTGTGTGTGTGTGTGTGTGTGTGTGTGTGTGTGTTTGTGTAGGCTATTGCTGAGGAGGGTGTCAGTGTCCTGGTTCACTGTTCAGATGGCTGGGACCGCACTGCCCAGGTGTGCTCGGTGGCCTGTGTGCTGCTGGATCCTTACTACAGGACCTTCCGAGGACTAATGGTACGAACTGAACCTGTGCATGTCACAAACCCCACTGGTACACTCTGCATCATATTCATATATCCAGTTTCATTCTGAAAGATAGTATACCATACTGGACTCATGAGGCTTGTCTCTGTGATCAGAAGGATTTTTGTGGTTTTATTCGGACTCCACTAAGAGCCACCGTGGAAAATAAAATACAGTAGCCTGCTTTTTGGAACTGCCCCTAAAGTCAGAGGAGAGTGACCCCACACAGAGGGTGAAGAGGTTCAGTCATTCTGCAGGGTTTAACTGTGTACTATGTCTGAACCTTTAATCTGCTCACACTGAAATTCAACATGTTCACAATCTCTGGGCCCCAATGTGTTTCAGCATATGTTTTTTTTCCTGCTCTCAGGTTCTCATTGAGAAAGACTGGGTTTCTTTTGGACACAAGTTCTCTCACAGGTTTGGCCATAAAGCATCACTGTTGTAGGATCCATGATTTATTTGTTGTGTTTGGATCTAAAAGTCCTCACCTCCTCTTCAGATGCAACCACCAGGTCGGAGACCCTAAAGAGGTATCTCCCGTCATCGATCAGTTCCTGGAGTGTGTGTGGCAGCTCATGGAGCAGTACCCCTGTGCCTTTGAGTTCAACGAGAGGTTCCTCATCACCATTCACAGCCACATCTACTCCTGTCAGTATGGCAACTTCATTGGCAACAACCAGCGGGAGAGGCTAGAGCTGGGGTAAGATTTACACCTGCAGTTTCTTTTCCTTTTCACAGCACAGAGACACTGCTCTGAGAGAAGATTTACTACAGCCAGCAGTATATCACCAGGCTCATGCAAATGTAGACAACTCTTTGCTAGAAAGAAACCCCCAAAAATACAACTAAGTTTCTGTCTTTCCTCAGAAGCCCATTAATAAAGTTTTCTCTCGCTGTCTTTTTTTCCTGACTGCCACTTGACACCCATACAGTCTGCGTGAGAGGACTCACTCTTTGTGGAGTTATCTGTGGACCAACCAGGCAGACTACATGAACCCTCTGTACCGACCAGACCACAGCCAAACACAGGGCCTCCTCAGGCCCTCTACCGCCCCCTACTGCTTTAAGTAGGCTCTCACAAACTCTAACAACATAAAACTTGTTTTAAATCTAGGCATACGAGTGTTTTTCCTATTACATGTACAGTATGTAAAGTTCTTAACAATTCTGTTTATATAAATGTTAAATGAAACAAAGGAAGGAGTATGAGTTAGTGATATGTTCCTTGCAGATTTTAAAATATCTTGCTCTCTATAGGTTTTGGAGAGGGCTGTATAACCGTTTTGACCGCGGGATGCATCCTCGTCAGTCTGTAGAGGATTATCTGAGCGCCATCCAGGAGGAGACACAGCAGCTGGAGGAGCAGCTGGCTTCACACAAACAGGTAGGACAGAATTTATCCTGCTTGTCGTTTGTCATGAGAAGAAAACTTTTATGGCAGTTATTTTCCTAATTATAGAAGATGAATGTAGTCTTCATGTTTTACGTCATCAATAGAAAATTGCAGAGCTGGAGCAGGAGCAGGGGTGGAGGAGTGAGACCCAGACAACAACCACTTTTGATAAGAGCCCCACAGCGTGGGCTCTCGGTACTGACCTCGGTCTGGCCAACACCCCTCAGGACTACACCGGAGGCTTCATCACCAGCAGCCCCTGTCAGCCCAAAGTGCCAGACAGCAGCCTGATCCTCCAGGACTTGAACCAGACACCTGAGACCAACCTCTCCAACGGCAGCGACCAGGAGTCGGGGATTGCAGATTTGAGCTGCCGCTCACCCCTCAGCGAGGACAGCACCAGGGATCCAGACTCCGATGAGGCTGCCTACTCAGCTGCCTGAGAGAATGTAGCATTTGGTGGGAGGTCCACGGAGCCGCTGAACAACCTTCACATTCACCAAGTAACCCGGCTGTAGGCTCACTCCAGTGAAAAGTCTTATTTGGGTTACACAAGTGACTTGCACTTTTGTTTGCATGTGGTGTGGTGGACTCTCCCTGTTGCCACATACATACTAGTTAGTAGTAGTTTACTGTAGCTGACCATATTTGTATTTATGTTGGTGAAAGAAATTAAGATTCTAAAAGTAACAGCAAAGCTTAATATATTGCTCATCTGTTGTTGACAGCAGAATTAACCAATGAGAGTATACACAGAGTGGAAAACAGTGAAAGGCTTCCAGGGTAACGGAAATGCTTCAATGGTGAAGAGACATTGTAACCAAGATTCTACTGAGGCCTAATATCAGCGTAAAAATTAAGGACAGCTTGCTTTTTACTATAGTCTTCCTCCATATACTTTGTTTATTCATCAGGCATTTGTGAACACCTTTCGAGTTTTCAAAGCAACATGAAGCAATTAAGAGAGCTCCAAAGAAACAAAACCATCATTTTAGGTGCACTGAATAATAGTATAATTGAATAAAGAGCTAAATTACACCAGAATTAAACCGATCAAACAACAAATAGACAAACTGCAGAGACAAAAACAGAAACAAAAGACTCAAGTGAAAGCTCATCAACAAGGATTTGACAAACGTGTACAGGTGTTGACTGTCGACGCTTCTAATTGGAGAATGATTCATCTTTTTAGCAGTGTTTGCATCTCTAGAAGTCTTTTTCCATGAAGTGTCTTTGTAATATTCTGTTGACACCTGATTTAAATGCTGTCGCACCTTATGGTCGCCGCTACTTGCAGGCTGTCTAGATTCAAGATTTAAGTCTGATCTGTAGGAGCGGCAATAATCTCGTTCCACCCATGTAGCGATGTTTTGAAGTGTTATGAATGAACATCACTCACTCAGCACACCACAGTGACCTCAGCTGGGTTTTAGAGCTGTTACAATACAATAACAAGTGGTAAGTTGTGGTTGATTGGCACCTTGTGGCCACATCTGAGTATTTCAACTAGATACATGTTGTGTAAATATCACAATATCATGTGATATTTAAGTATGAAAAATAAATCTTTACAAGTAGACTTATTACATTTCTGTACACAATATTTGTTGTGAACAAACCAAAACTTTTACCAAAGGGAATCATCTGTCTGCTGGTGTTAATGGTGCACAGAGTAAATTATGACTACTGAATCAGCAGACTGGAGCATGTGAACAAAAAGGTACAGCTGCTTTGGGCAGCAGATTGAACGACTGACTTTGTGAGTATTTGTGCCATCTCGACTGAAAAATAAGCATTAAAACTGCTGACTTTAATAGTTTAGGACACAGTAGGTGCACTCCAGCACTGCAAATGAACAATGTAGAGATTATCGAGCAAAGCATGTTAAGATATTTTTGTACTTTGACCTATTTTTTTGACTACTGTAATCTCGCTTTAATGCATGTTGTTTTTATTTGTATCTGCAGGTCGAAAATGTCCAGTGTGACCTTGTATAACAGAAAGAGCTTTATATCGCTGGGTTTATTTGTTCAGGTGGAATAAGAGCCAAATTTCTCAAACTGATTTGACTTGTGTAACATGTGTCTGTTTTCTTTTGAAATAAATATTATTGTCAATCATAATTCTTGGTGGTGTGCATGCCTGGCCTATTTAACAGTTCCGCTTCACATTTTTTCACATGCATTTGTCCAAGGTCTGACATTTGTGGAGAATGTGCAGAACACACTGGAGAGTTTTTACTTGTCAGTAGAAAGTAGTTCCAGCAAAAAAATGTTGACAGTGTGAGCTGTGGATTCTACAAAGTAACTGGGACACTGATTGTAGAAATGGGTCACTGTTGAATTTTTGAGATGTCATTTTTCACCGCTCTTCGTAATGAGGTGTCGGTAGACATTTCACTGTCTTAATCCCTGGACGAATAAAACCCAAATTATCTGCATGGTGCCGCGAAGGTGAGAAATTATGTTTTAGTAATTTGAGTGAACCAACCTTGAAAAAAAACTCAGTTTACAATAGGCATCTTCAGGCATCTTGTATATTCAGTTCAACTGAATTAAATTCTTCTTAACAGCTGATGATATGCAAAGGCTGAGTCTTGAGAATGACAAACACATTTATTTACTTGAAACAGCAGGGCTGAAACCTTGCTGTGTTCATTCCTGTTTCCCTTTTCAGCATATAGAAGCCTTAATGCAAGAGACATGCAACTTTATCAAATGAATTATGACTGAACAACTGTATTTGCATCATCAGCTTGATGCACAAACAATAATATATTTCATGATGACTGTTTAGTAGGCATGCAGCAGATTTTATGATGTTATTAAGTTCAAATCAAATCAAATTTTATTTATATAGCCCAAAATCACAATCACATTGCCTCAGTGGGCTTTACAGTCTGTACAGTGAACGACATCCTCTGTCCTTAGACCCTCGATTCGAGTGAGGAAAAACTTGCCATCTTGATGGGGAAAAAAGACCCTTTTAACAGGGAAAAAAAAAGACGATGGAAGAAACCTCAGGAAGAGCCACAGAGGAGGGATCCCTCTTCTAGTATGGACAGTCATGCAATAGATGTCGCATGTACAGAAAGAACAGCAATCACAGTTTACAGGTTGCATTGACAGAAAATCTGATACAAATTATATATGTCAAGTCAGTGAATGGTTCAGTCAATGGTAGCAGATACTGTCTTTCAATTTAGGGCTCAGCATCATTCCCTGTCATTTATGAACATCTGTCCAGCCATACTGGCCATGAGCCAGACCCTGAAGCCCTGTCCGCACCAGTAGTGCTGCTCCATGGCTCATCCAGCTTGCTTTCATTTATTATCTGCAAGCAAAGAGAATTTTACTCTGAGGATCAACAATGTGTATTTTTGTCCATTTGTTTGCCATTATAGTTTTAGTATTAAACCAGTTTGCCTACATAATGAATAAAACTGCAAGATTATGATACACATATGTACGGAAGCCCTAAAGGGCCATGCATTCATACATTTTATTTCCTCCGTTTTCCTGTGATAACGAGTTAATTTCATTTGTTTTCTCGAGATCTCGAGTTATTATCTCGAAATAACAACTGCCGTTTTCTCGAGATCTCGAGATAACGAAACTTTGTTTTCCCGAGATAACGATATAATTAATTTGAGATCTTGAGAAAACGATAGTGTAGTATATTAAATCATTGCAGGAAACATCATTCAGTGTAGCAATGTCAGAGGAGCAGGAGCATATCGATCACCGCGTCACTTATCTTTTCAATCAAGGCCTGACACAGGCTGAAATAGCATTATGCCTTGCTATTACAGATAATATACACATTAGTGTGCGTAATCTAAAAAGACGGTTAGCAAGGCTTCAGCTATATCGGCGGCACAATCTAAGTGAGCCTGATGTCGTCGTTAACTACATAGCTGACCAGCTATGAGGTCCGGGGCGTCATAATCAGGCCTATCATATCACAGTCATTATCTCGAGATCTCGAATTAATTATATCGTTATCTCGGGAAAACAAAGTTTTGTTATCTCGAGATCTCAAATTAATTATATCTTTATCTCGGAAAAACAAAGTTTTGTTATCTCGAGATCTCGAATTAATTATATCTTTATCTCGGAAAAACAAAGTTTTGTTATCTCGAGATCTCGAATTAATTATATCGTTATCTCGGGAAAACAAACTTTCGTTATCTCGAGATCTCGAGAAAATTATCCCGTTATCTCGGGAAATGGCAGTTGTTATTTCGAGATAATAACTCGAGATATCGAGAAAACAAATGAAATTAACTCGTTATCACGGGAAAACGAAGGAAATAAAATGTATGAATGCATGGCCCTTTAGGACTTCCGCACATATGTACTAAAATATGCTGCAAATAATAATTATATGGAAGCCCATTTCTCTTTTTTTTTAATGTCCATTGTGAGTCATAATAAAGTCGAAATTATAAGATTAAAGGTCATAATTATAACATAAGAAGTTTTTTAATGGTGAGATAAAAAAAGTCATAATTGTGCTAAAAAGTCATGATTATCACACAAACAGTTGAAATTATGAGATAAAAAGTAATAAATATTGTATAAAAAGTTAGAATTATGAGTTAAAATATCGAAATTACAAGATTAAAAGTAAAAGTCATGGCAAAAAGTCTAAAAAGTAGAAAATATGTGAGTACAAGTCCATTCTAAGGTAAAAAGTCGAATTACGAGATAAATAATTTTTTTTACAGATTTTTTCCCCCCTTTTGCTCAGTTGTGTTTGAACACAGTACTGACATGTACCCACCTCCCCTGTCAGTGAACACTGCAGCAGGCTCTGGACGAACAGGACGTGGGCCACACGGCACATGCATACATACGCACGTGACGTTCCTGCTGTACGTGATGACGTCGTGTTGTAGGCTCAGCTATGATGGCAGCCGTAGGTTGACATCGAAACATTACTGAATATAAACTATTTAAAAGTTAGCGGAAAACCCCCGGCGCAATAACGTAGAGCAAATTAACATTTTTCAGATAGCACACACTTAAAACACACACCGGCCGGTTTGGGGAACGGTAAGTTCACGGAGCTACTGTGAGCTTTGCAGTATCAAAGTGGCGCCGAGTGTGTCTGTGTGTGTGCTGCTAGTTACTACATGCCTCTGTCATATGTCTGCCACACTCCTGTTCATCTGTCGAGCGAACTGTCTACCTTGAGAAGAGTGTTGAAACTGTACACAGCCCTCCCACCTGAGAGCCTCCACTGTCCTGCTCCTGTTAGCTGTCTGTAGCCTGCTAACTGCTACAGGTAACCTAGCTAGCCCCAAGTGCTGCTGGAAGCTGCCTGCGACGAGCTAATGTTAACAGCAGCAGCAGCAGCAGCAGGCACGTCCTGCATATCTTCAGTAGACAGCTGCTGCTATCATGTCTGTTTGTATTAATGCAACGTGTTCATCTCAGTCAACGTGAAGTCTCCTCTGAGGCTGAATTAGCGTCCCCAAATGTTGAGACTGACATTGACATATCTGTGCCTGGGCAGGTTGTATTTCCTGCAGTAACGTTATATAGTTAGCCAAATGGTTTGTGAGCTCTTCTTTGGTATCTTGAGATCATGTGTTGTATGCCTTTGTCCTTCCACCTATTATCATTAGGGCTGTCACAGGTCAGCAGATTGTAGATCAACAATTAATCAATTAGTTGTCAACTATTAAATACATTGCCAACTATTTTGATAATTGATTAATCAGTTAAAGTCATCTTTAAGTAAAGAATCTCTGGTTTCAGCTTCTTACGTGTGTAAATGCTGTCGTTTCTCCTGAATGACAGTAAACTGAATATATTTGGTTTGAAGAAGACATTTGAGGATGTCGTCTTGGCCTTTGGGAAGCCCTCGTTGACATTTTCCACAATATTCTGACATTTTATAGACCAAACTAATCCATTACTTTAGAAGAAAAGATAGATCTACGATGAAAACATTTATAAGTTGCAGCCCTAGCTGATAGATCTATGAACCAACTGTCATAAAGCTTCTTTGTTTGCATTTTTCTCTTTGCATGGTGAAGTGGCACTATGCCCGCAGCTACTGTGGATCACAGCCAAAGAATATGTGAGGTTTGGGCCAACAACCTGGAGGAGGAGCTGAAGAGGATCCGACATGTCATCCGAAAATACAACTATATTGCTATGGTGAGTTGTGCTCGTAGAGGGCAGAAGCTGTCCGATACGAGCAGATTTCTGCTGTGCATAATGAGTTGTCTGTCTTCTTACAGGACACCGAGTTCCCAGGTGTAGTAGCCAGACCGATTGGAGAGTTCAGAAGCAACGCCGACTATCAGTACCAGTTACTGCGCTGTAATGTGGACCTGCTCAAGATAATCCAGTTGGGCCTCACGTTTATGAACGAACAAGGGGAATACCCTCCAGGAACATCAACATGGCAATTCAACTTCAAGTTTAACCTCACGTAAGATAACTTTTGTGTTTCTCTTACATATTTTCAGTTGTTGAGGACAGAGGACAGTTGAGGACAAAATTGAGAGCTTTTTCAACTGCATACACTGCAGAGCACAACACCTCAGAATCCGCTTACAAAATCATGATTATGACATTCGATTACTGCTTTCACACCCACTTGATTGTCTTTCATAACAGTATGACATGTGTTTGTCATCAGAGAAGACATGTATGCACAGGACTCCATTGAGCTCCTGACCACTTCAGGGATTCAGTTCAAGAAGCACGAGGACGAAGGCATCGAGACGCTGTACTTCGCAGAGCTGCTGATGACATCAGGAGTGGTGCTCTGTGATGGGGTCAAGTGGCTGTCTTTTCACAGGTATTCTGCCAGTGTAGCTGTTTTTGTATGCAGTCAGTTAGTTTTGAATTGTGGCAGCTACACTGTAGACCGCTGCATAGCAACAGGAGTCATATTCATTGGAAAAATGTACAGAAATTACAAATTCTCTCCCCATCTCTCATAGGTTTTCACTCATTGCATGTAAAGGTCTTTTCATGCTGCACTTAGCCCAGGGCTAAAATGATTCTTAGAGCAGTTTAAGCCCCTGACCAACACTGTGTCCTAACTGCATGCAACACAAGTGAGTATAAGCGACAAAATTAGCTTTTAATATTGTTGTCATTGTTTCCTATTGGAGTCTCCTGGCTGCAAGTTACGCAGTCTTGCTGTTTTGAGCCGAACGCCCTGTTTCTATTTCCACTACTCGCATTGAAATGTGACAATGAACAGTAGATTAATGAAGTAGAAATGAGGAGTTAACATAGATTTTAATGAACTTAGATTGTACAGTGCCACTCAGCCTTGCTTCCAATTTTGCCCAGTGGCCACTTGCGGTATTGTAGTGAAAAATTCCACTGTGGCCCAAAAAAGCATTTTCCCATAGTGCACCATTATAAACAACAGTCTGTAAAACTGTTGACAGGAACCCTTGAACTGCAAACAAGGTCAACTCTGACTCTTTGTACAACTTTATTTGAGCTGAGAAATTGAAAAAACATGACATCATCACTATGTAAAGTCTATGGCGGAGCAGGAGCTCGTAGCTAGGGCCAGCAGTGGAAACTCTACTGCACATGAGCCACATAACCAGGAAGTAAACCTGGAAGCTAGAAAACTTTCTTGACATATGCACTGGGCGAGCAGGAATGTATGTGTAAAGGGGATAGGTTATCCCAGGGCCAGGAATATGCAGTGTGAAAAGCCCTTCAGTTAATTAACAAGCACTTATCAGAAACACACTGTGTTAATTCTGGTATCATGACTTAATGCTTTATTTAATGTTTTTTTTTTTCGTCTTTAAGTGAGAGGTTAGATGTTACGCCAAACTATGATCGTTGTCCTACAAACATGATAAAACAGGAAAATGTCATGTTAAAACTAAAGTAAAATGAACACTTGTTGTTTATTCTGATCTGTAACTATAAAGCTACTTTTACCCAGTATTTGTTCTAAACTCTTCTGCTTAACATCTTCATGTCATACTGAGTTTCCCACTGTGTCACCATGACAAACTGAGGCCAAAGATAACCAGGCCTCAGAAAGTAAATAAAGCTTAGGCTTGAAACATTACTGTCATCTCTTCCAGGGTAATGGTTCGAGATTCATTGTATTGCTTTTTCTTGTGAATGCATTGTTTATGTTACTGGAGAAATAGTATGTTGTGAAAAACATGATCATCTTATGCATCTTTTTTCAGTTCCTAGTAGCCAATGACTAGTAAGACGCTTATTGTGAAATCAAAATCCTGAATCACAAGGTCTTTTCTGGGATAATGGCTTCGTGTAGTTTCTTGTCCTTGGATGTGTAGTATTCTTGTAGAGATGACACAGTGACAAGCATGTACAGGCGAACAATCCAGTCATCCTGTCCTTAATTATCTCTGTGTCATGGCAGATTGGGAGTGATAGTCTCTTGAAGCCTCCTACTGTGTGTTCGTTAAAAACAAGGTTAAACACTGTGCGTGTGTTTGCGTCTGTGTGTGTGTGTGTGTTTGTGTTGCAGTGGCTATGACTTTGGATACCTGATCAAGATTCTGTCCAACGCTAACCTGCCTGAGGAGGAGGTGGACTTCTTTGAGATTCTTCGCTTGTACTTTCCAGTCATTTATGATGTCAAGTACCTCATGAAGAGCTGTAAAAACCTGAAGGTATTTAAATCAATATTCCAGCAGGTAGCAGAGCTTAGTACCTTGTTTTCTCTGGATCTTCAGTAACTGAGTGTGTTTTGTTTTCAGGGCGGGCTGCAGGAAGTAGCTGAGCAGCTGGAGCTGGAGAGGATCGGACCACAGCATCAAGCCGGCTCCGACTCTTTACTCACAGGCATGGCTTTCTTCAAAATGAGAGAGGTACGCTCCAAAAGTCAGACAGAGGAGATCTGTTGTAGGAATCTGATGAAACTCAAACCTCACTGAGCCAAAGTGTTACGTAAGCCCCTTTCACACCTGCACCCCTTAATCCAATGGTAGTTCTAACAGGTAGGTCTCGTGTGTGAAAAAAGCACCCTGGCAGTGGTGGCAGTACTCAAAATCTGTACTCAAGTATCAGTACACTTCCATTACTGAAATATTACTCAATTACAAATAAAACTGCTAAAGTAAAAGTACAAAGTATTCTTCTCAAACACTACTTGGAGGATTAGTTACTCTTTAATCATCAATTTTAATGCATTATCAACAGCAGGCATTCACAGGGGTTTCTGTTTCTCCTAATCTTCAGTCTAAATGACTCCCAGCTCCTGCTCTGTTCATCTCAGTGGTCACGGTCACCTCTCCAACCATCATTTTAATGAAACGTGGTTAAAAAGCTTGATCAGATCATTCTATATGTACGTTTTTTGCCAAATATGGCGTGAGCATGCAGCTCTTTCCTTAGATAGCACATATATCCGAATGAAGCCGTGAGCGACAATAACATAAGAGGCACCAATGTCCGACTAACAGGATGCCATCATGCCAGCAATGTTACTATGTTAATATTAGAGCCCGACCGATTTATTAGTTGGCCAATATTATCAGTTGATATTATCATTGCAAAAAATGTGTGTATATCGGCCCGTTTTTCTCTCGAGTATCGCTCAGCTAGAAAAGGGCTTTAGAGTCATCAGGCAAGGCCTCAGACCAATATTTGCAGATGATTGGATCAGTTTTTAACCAACAATCTGATGAATATAAGAGCTCTTTTTCACAGAAACATTGTAAACCTTAAATGAAATATCAGCATCAGTCTGAAATGGCATTTTTGCCAATGTGACAGGCAAGTAAGATGAAGCACGCCACACAAATTAAGGCTAAGTAGTGTCTTATTTTGCCCACTGACTGTACATTTTGAAAAGCATTGTACGTCTTCATCTGCCAGTAAGAGCAAGCTTAATAAGATGTTAATTCCATTACTGGAGAGACTTGATGTTCTTTGCAATTAGGTGGACAGCTGTGCATATACTGGCATCAGCAACTGGCCAAAATGAGTCGGAAAATAACTTTGTAATAAACATTGTGACTCTCTAAGAGCTATCCACTGAAATGTGAACATTTCCGATAAACTACTTTTGTAAGGTGAGCTTCCGAAATGCTTTGCAAGGCTGACATGATGATGCTATCATCAGCATAATACTCGATGTGTCTATGCGTCTATCTAACAGTTCCAAACAAATTGAATTATGATGCACTTTATAATATGATATTAAAACATCTCCTGTATTTTTTCTATTTGTCCCACAGATGTTCTTTGAGGATCATATCGACGATGCAAAGTACTGTGGTCACTTGTACGGGCTGGGCTCCGGCTCGGCCTACGTCCAGAACGGAACGGGGAACGCTTACGAAGAAGAGGCTAACAAACAGCAGTCGTGACATCACTCTGAAACTTTCCCATCCTGCGGTTCAACGTGCACAATCAGTGTGGCACTGAAGCCAAGCTTCGCCAACCGGATGATAATAATGGAAGAACACAGAACATACACACATCATTTAGCAAGCTTCTTCTCATAGGCTCTGCTCACCTTAACTGAATATGATGGTCATAAAAAAAAAACCCCACAGCTGTCCTCCTCACACATGCCCCTGATGGCTGCGTGTGTGTGTGTGTGTGTGTGTGAGTTTAGTCTTTATTCCTACGAAGCATTGTAGGTAGCCTGGTTGGATCAGTTCACTTTAACATGCTTGAAAAGATGGGATTTTAGTTTTCCTAAAATGTTCTGTAGAAAAATGTTTTGCACTTTAAAGCTCTAACCTGATTTTATATGGAAAGCTGTTTCTGGTGTCTCTCTCTTTGTTGCCTTCTCTAAGTTCCAGTTTTACATTGTGAACATGTAAACCTGTACTATCACAACAGCCGCTCTCACCACGCTCAGCCTTAATATTAGCAGCATTCTTTTTCTTTTAAACTTTATTTTATTGTGCTGGTTTTCTGAGATTGAACAGATTCAGAAATAAGTCATCTGATCTCTTGTATGATGATGAGAAAGGGAGCTCTCAGTGAGTCTGTTTACGTGCACATGAATATCTCATTGAAGTTTTTTTTTTCATTTGTTCATATAAAGATGTTATAACGACGTGAATAAGCTCTAATCCCACTGTGAGTAGCCTTTAACAAGCTGGATTATTTTATTTATACGTAGATGGTATACTAAAACAAGTGAACACCATTTCCTTTTTGTATTTATTATGCTGAGATATATATATATATACAGTTGGTACTAGATGCATACTCTTCAGTGGAGGAATGCGGATTATTTGTGCATGTAAACACCCTCATTGATACAAGCACACATGAACACATCACCGCTCTACATGGTCCTGCGCTGATTTCAACCAAATTCACCAAACCTTAAAAAAAAAAGTGTTTAAAAAACAAAACATTCTCCTGCTGTAGGAGCCACTGAGGTTACCCTTAACTACTCTGTTGAGAGTACATTTTCATTTTTAATTGAATTGAAGGTTTTGTGGAGTTTTAGTGTTAACAAAAGAAGAAAATACTTTTAACCAGTGGGTAAAAAAATGACATGGCCTTATTTTAAACATGCATCTTTCTCTTCCAGTTCATTTCACATGTAGTTCTGGCCTTCTGGATGACTTTTTTTTTTTTTTGTATTGCTTTCCAGTTCATTCATGCTGCGTAGAACAGCCGCATGTACTAAAGAGTTTGAATAAATGCTGTGTTGTTGAATAGTATCCTGAACTTCCATAGGTGTGTGTTGAAGTGTAGGTACTTATTAACCTCCCTAAAACTGACAACTGAAACACTTTTCCTTCTCCCTGCAGCACATCTTTCACACTGTAAAGGAGCAAAAGAAGAATATGCAATATATACAAAAGGATTGTTTTTAGATTATTTTGTAAATAAAGGCTTGAAACTTTTCTACCGTAAAGCGCTCTTGGCCATTACATCTCTTTAATGACTCGAAACTCCTCCAGATGTGCAATGAATAAAGAGGCTGAAGATGAGCTCATTTTATTCTTATAAGGCATCACAACTGTACAGTACATTACCTCACACATCCATATTGTCTCTTGAGAAGAATAGAAAAATATAGATTGACACCGACTGTCACCATGGAGTTTTTTTTTTTTTTTTTTAAACAAGCATACGTTCTTCACTAATTTTTGGTGATGATTCAATAATTTCCAGCCAGAGACAAGAACAGACAGAATCCACAAAAGGTGAAAATATACAAAGCAGCTGGAGCTGTTGGATAATTTTTTTTTTTTTTTGCTCTGAAGTTCATCCATGACACTGTGTCTTGAGATAGAAAAAAACTCCACAGTATCTGCTTTTAGATGGTGAACAGATCTGCAGCATTAACACAGAGACAATCGGGATGCTTTTGGCCGGCAGTTGGTTGTGTACTGTAGACTACCAGACAACAGTGTAGATATTTGGCAGAGGGGGACGCGCTCTGTCGCAGCACCAACTCTCAGGTGTTTCAATGTGACAGCAGCAACATCCTCACTCATGCTATAACGAGTCAAAAGAGCCCTTATTCAGATTACTAATTAATACTTTTTTTGTTTGTTTGTTTCCAAGCAAAGGGGAGAACATTTTGTGGTACATTTCACTACAACAGTTTGTGTTGACATCCTGAGATGAGAGCATGCATCATCTGAGCTTCATTGAAACTCAACATGGTGGATGGAAAACCTGCCCCCCCTCCCCTTCCAAAACATGAAACTTCACTGAAAAAAAATGGCTAAAGGAATATCAGTTACATCACATTAACACGATTACTAATCTATACTTAATGTGCAAACGTTTGGCAAACTCATAACATCGTTTACTTCATGTGCTAAGCTATGAACGTAACATAACTCTACTGTAACATACAAAAGCAGCTCAGATTAATAATCTAGTGTACGAAGTGCAAAAACATGTCTTCCATTTGCTGCTGTGCTTATTCATATACAAACAAAAGAAAGTGTGACAGTTGGAATGCAATATATTCATTTCAGTCCACTTGTTCTTTCAGACAGCAGCAGGAACTGTTGCTCATAACAATAACAGCAATACTGATGATAACAGTGGTTCATTTTCTCTGGTTTGTATGTGATATCAGTCGTGTGTAAACCTCTCAGAAGCGGTGTGCATGTATGGGAAACAACAAATACTGATGATGTCACCACCACGTCACATTCTGATAGGCACAAACACCGAGGAGGGGCCAGCAGAGACCTGTGGGGTGAGCACACACAGGGACGGATATTAATTTCATGTATGAATAGGTGAATACTGTGGAGGCCTATTTCTGCCAGTTTAAAAAAAAAAAAGGTATGAAAATTTAGCCTTGATTAAAAAAAAGAAAAATCTGATTATCTCATAACTTAACTTTTTTCTCATAATTATGAGATATTATTTATTTTAGTTCAAATGATAATTAAAAGATTTACTCATTAGAATACTGTCTGTATGACTGTAAACTTACTTTTCTGGGTTAAACGTGTCACCTCTATCTTTAACTCTGGTTACGCCTCATTCTCTATGGTCATCACTGGGTTGCTGGCACCTGAACACACACACACACACACACACACGGGGGGGGACATCCATCATTTAGAAAATGTAAAATCATTTGCACTTTGTGATAATGTTGGGAGATATGTAATTGAAAAGAGTGGAACATTATCTGACCCTTCTTGTCTTTGTCAGCTGCACTGTCACTCTCTGTCCAGGAGGGGGTGCTGGTGAGCAGTCGACTCTGAGACTCCCTCAGTGGCTTGGAGGGAAATTGGCGGCCCTCTGCTGCACTGGAAACAAACACACACACACACACACACACACACATATGAGCAGAGATGAAGCCAGGAATCATGATCCCTCAGGAGTATTTCTGGGCCCACATGCTTCTTTAAATAAAATAGCCCTAAATCCTGTAATCCTGTGATCTGAATGAGTCATTTAAAACTGCAGGGGGGAATTTCCTGCATCATTAAACCTATAGGGTTAAAATAAAAAACCCACTGGGAGCTGACTTGCCGTAACACTTTGCACTAAGGTACACAAAACTAAGGAGCGAGTATGGAATGACTCTTGATAAACAATAAATTATTAATGAGCAATACCTGAATTACTGTGATTTGAGGACCATATAGTAGATAATGATTAGTTACTTCATTAATGAATCATTAGGTAATGATTCATTCATAAATATCTGTGAATCAACATACAGACCACTTTCTTCATGAGTTGTTCTTGATTAACTATCAGCCAGCTGAGTGGCACAAACTAGTGACAACTCATTAAATACTCATTACCTAATCATTAGTTACTCCTTTTCACACCCTCAAGTGAAGTGAAACATAACACTGAGTAGTTAACAAGTGGACAAATTACTAATTAATTACAAATGACTTGATTACTAATTACTCTCATGAAGAAAGCAGACAATATTCACAGATATTAATGAACTGATCATTACCCAATGATTCAGTAATACAGTACCTGCCAGTCTGTTCTCCAGTAACTCATCATTATCTCCTGTATAGTCCTGAAGTCACAGTTATTACAGGAACCACTTGATAGTTAATAAGTAATTCCTGATTCATTCCTTACTCGCTCCTCAGTAACTACTCACATTTTTGTGTGTTACCACTTTTTTTCTTACTCACCTCTTGTTGGCAGGGTTGGAGCCAGTGGGCGATGAGGGCTGCTCTGGGTCCAGGTTCACCAGACATGTTGGGAACGAGCAACCGTCCCCTAAACTGGAAGACCAGCAGAAAACACAGATGATTGAACGGCTTTAAGTTTAAATGAGCAGCTGGTCATAAAACTGTTCAATGTAGATGACATTTTACACATCAATAGAATTATATGTTATATACGTTATTTTATGTATGTGGACATGATGGCCAGTAAAGACTTGGGATTATGTAAGGGGACAGTTCACCCCTAAATCAAAGACATATTTTTTCCTCTTAACTGTAGTGCTGTTTATCAATATAGACTGTTTTGGCTGTGAGTTAATGAGTTCTGGAGATATTGGCCGTAGAGATGCCTGAATTAATTATCTGGATGGCACTCGGCTTTTGGTGCTCAAAGCGCTAAATAAACATTTGAAAAACTAAATAGCAATGTTCCTCTCCAGATCACATGACCTGGCTACCCAAGATAATCCACAGACATTGTTGTGAGCAGTTTTATGTATGAACCTATTTCTCTCTACCGAACTCAACAGTATCACTGGGCAGAAGAAAGCGTTCATCTTCTCATTACAGGAGAGACTCGTCCCTGTGACAGCGCAGGATGTACAACACACATTGTAAACATTAATGGCCTTGTATGTGGATTGTAAACCATTAATGTTAGCTAGCCTCTTGTCCATGAGTGGATGCATTCTTCCTTCAACAAAATAAAATACAATACAAATACAATTCAAAAATAGTTCCTAGATGTGAAGAGACATTGCTGTTGAGTTTATTTATGCACTTTAAGCACCACAAGCCGAGTGCCATTTAGTTACACTATATTTGAGAGGCAGACATCTTTACTGCCAATATCTCCAAAACTCAACAATTCACACCCAAACAACCTAGATGGAAAGATAGCACTACAGGAGGGAAAATATGTTTTTTGATTTGGGGGTGAACTGTCCCTTTAATCTGAAATTTGTTTCAGTTACAGTCTTTTAATTTAAAAATGTAAAGTTCAGAGGTTTATGTTTTCATAATTTGACTGTAATAATCAAAAAGCTGTAGTCATAATAGTATTCATTCTGTCAGGATGAATTAATAATGTTGCAAAACTGGAGCTTCTGCATGAATCCTGAGTGGTGATGTTGTTGTTGTTTACTGAAGCTAATTCTCTCTCGTGTCCTTCGGGACTTTTCGCTCCTCCTAAATGAAACCATTTGTTTCAACTAGGAAACAAATCCCTGAGCTGAACGGTGACTTTACTCATTCAAGACTCTCTGACATCCTGAGTGAGATTATCTGACTTACGGAAACATTTTCTGAAGAAAATCTGTGCCATTGATTTCAATGATCTGTTTTTTAGGTCCTTGCCACACAACAGAGTTGTGGAGCCTTAAGTTAAAGACTTCAGGCTCCACAACTCCGTCTTTAACTTCAGGCTCCACAACTTGAAGTCTTTTCACTCATACAATGTGACAAAATAAGAGCCCACCTGGAGAAAACAGGAATGGGCCAGTATTTCACTTCGTCACCAAAGACCTGGCGGAAATTCTTACTGACGCCCAGACTGAAGCCGTTCTTATCTGTGCCGTGGCGAAACACTGGAGAGCGCACAGCCTCTGAGAGGACACATATGGAGAAGAAGATTCAGTCAGACATGAAGATGAATAAACACAGCACTCTCCCTCTCAGTCTTTATATTATTCAGACCATTAAAAGGAGCTCATTCAGACAACAGATCAACACACTCCTGCTGAATGGCTGCATGAATGGAACAATTCTGAATGAAAGTGTCTTTGTTGTGGAGGAAAAGCAGATCTCAGACTGTTCCACCATGTGTGACTTCTCTTCCTAGCAGTGTCTGTTACTAAGCTTCTTACTGCTCTGAGCCTTGTGTCTTTGCATTACACTGTAACGTACTCTTCTGGATAATCCACTCTCCTCAACTGACAGACAAAGTGTGCCACTGTGCACACATAATGAGAAATTGCTCCGTCTGATAACGGCCCAGAGAGGCTCATCAAATCACTGTGCTGATGAGGACGGTGACTGACGGTGGGAAAAATGCAATGAAACATCCTTCATCATTAGCGCAGGGACGACACTGTGCAAACTGTAGGCAGACCGACAGCAGAAACTCACCGTACACAAAGACGAGTGAGCTGCTGTACGACACGGGCTGTATAATTACTGCATCCGCAAACAGAACAAATACACACATGCACGAAGGCATGAACACCTACCCAGAGTAGATCTGTTCTTACAGACGAGCCAGCAGTGGTAGGTGAAAAGTGAAGCCAGGCTGACTGAAAACATGGAGGCTGAGAAGAACAGGAACAGGATGTGGAACTTGGCCTGAGTGTCTGGGAGTCCGTTCTGAGGGAAAACAACAACTGAACAATCAAACCAACTGAGTGAAAAAAGTGATGGCGGACTCTGAGAGGGATCTAAGACATTTCTACTCTAGAGGAGCTTACTGAACTGTTTCTACTGCAGTGTCACTAACTAGTTGGTTGGCTCATACCAGGTACTCTCTCAGACGGAAATGAGCTCTACCTCCAGCCTTGTGAAAAAAAATCAAACACCAGGTATTTAACACAGAATGCATTTTTTCAGATGACATTTCAGATTTGATTAGAGATATTTTGTCTCAAGCCAAACAATTTCTAATTAAAAAATACATAATATGATCAATGGTTCATGTTGTGGTGGACAAGCAAAACTTACCGTCCAAAATTTGATGAAGAATCGAAGATCTGTAGCAGTTATA
Organism: Pagrus major; assembly: GCF_040436345.1. Taxonomy (NCBI): domain Eukaryota; kingdom Metazoa; phylum Chordata; class Actinopteri; order Spariformes; family Sparidae; genus Pagrus; species Pagrus major. The sequence continues at coordinate 18,350,551 of NC_133232.1, read as the reverse complement.
AAAAGGCAGTAGAGTAGCGAATATGCCAAGAACAGCATGAAATACTTGTAGTTAGAGAATCCCACACAGTTGTTCACCCTGCAACAATAATGACAGGTCAGTGTAAGCATTAATACATGTTTAAGGATGCACTGATTTATCAGCCGAACATCAATAACAGCCAATATTCAACTGTTTGACTGTTGTCAGCGAATAAGATGAAGTTTACTGATAGCAGTGGCCGATGTTTGTCTGATGTGTAACATCAATTGTGGTGTACATTAATGGGCTTCTGGCTCATGACAGCTCTGCTATCAGTTTGTAAAGCTATGTAAGTACTACAAATTTTGTGTGGGTAGTTAAACAGGCTTTTGAAACAATTCAAAATGTTTTTTCTTGCGAAAGAAGGTTATATTAAAGATTGTTTAATAAATAAGTATGATTTAATTTTTTGGCTTTGAATACATAATAATTTTAGTTGAAAACATTCAAAAATTAACTAAAATTATCAAAAGAATGTGAATAAATAGCAGTTTTGACATTATGATGTTTATGTATTATGTTGTAGAGCAATCTACTTAAGTTAGCATGCTAACCTAGCCCAGCTAGCTCATCCCAGTCCAATGCTCCGGTGCCATGGGTGTAAACACTAACAGTCCCCTGGTCCCCGAGCTCCCAGTCTAGTCTTGCTCAGGTGATGTGTTGCACCCCATTTGTTTTGAGTGTGATTTTGACAGGTGGCAAATTCTTACATATTAGCACCTTTAAAAGATAGTTACTGGATAGATACTTTGTTTCACTGGCACAAAAGAGGGAATAAATGACAACAACAACAAATAAATGCATTTAAATAAACAGTGGTAACAGCCCATAATTTCACAATTGGTGCATCCCTACATGTTCAAAACTTTTCAAAATGCTGATATACAAGAGCAGCATAGCAGTAAATACTGTGGATGACTTTGTGGGTGAGTTGCTCCATCAAAATGTGACTGTAGCAGTAATATACAATGGAAAGTGCAGCCACTTTTCTGTTGTTGTCTATTGTCTATTGATTTATGTTTTGTAGATGTGCATACAACTGTTTTTCGATTTTTCAGCCTGTTTGCGTGAAAAACAGGTAAATACATTCAAACTGGTCAACAGAACTTTACAGGAAAACGTTCATTCAGTAGGTTTGTTTCATGTGAATTAGAGGATCTGTTTTTTCAGCCAATCATGGGCCATTATTGTAGTTTAATTTTGTCTAGAGCAGAGGTGCCCACACTTTTTTCCTTGGAAACACCTATTGTATTGTATTTATTAAGATGCAAAATGGTTCATGGATCCCAAATTCTCTGTTATAAGTGTCCGCCGAGCATTTTACCTACCAACAGATTAATGATTTATATTAATATATTATAGTAATTATTTATTATAGAAGTTATTCATATTAACTTTATATTATAGTAACTTTTTAAAACTAGCTTTTTTTCCCTCTAGAAACAATTGGCAGGCCAAATACGACGCAGGCAGCAATTTTACTAAAGCAACAAACAACATGTTCACATCTGGCATGTTTGGAGATCATTACAGAATGATCCAAGTGCAAACTGACAAAATGACTTATTTTTATCTTCTTTTTTTCAATATATACATATCCCTGGTCTGAACACCAGACATGATAATCGCAACGAGAGCAGACAAACCAATCATGTTTGGAAAAATTACACAGAATGGAATCAAATTTGTTTTGTTTCCCTCTGCTGCCAAATTCTGTCATCTGGCAGGATGAGAGGTTACAAGTGTCAAACGCTGTCCTGTAAACAAGCTCTTTGTGCTAACATGTGATGTGTGTTTACAGGAGTATCACTGGGCAGAAAAACTCTTTTCCATGAAACCGTGAGTAGTGTGTAATTACAAAAATACAACACCATGTGAGTACACCGTCACAGATATTTGTTTAAAGTCCTGTTGCCTGTTTAATGAAAGAGTGCCACTACGTACCATGGGCAGTGGTGATCCATCTTCAGGATGCACCTGTAACACAACAGGGTCACAAGTCAGTGTAATTGAATCTCACTCCGCCTGCCAGAATGCAATATATACTGTGTGGTCTTTTCTCTATAGGAGCCATACTTATCACAGACTGAACAATGGTGACATCGATCAGGCTTCAGCAGCTGGCAGCGGTCACAGAAGCGGATTGCTGAGGAGACACAGGCAGTTCAATCACACAGCCGTCAGCAGCCTCTCCTAACACTTGACCACAGACTAACAAGGTGACGGGGGTGAAATGAGCTCTGAGGGCTGCACGTCAGTCTAGACCGCTCCTTGAGTTCCGCATCAGCAGCTGTGTGTACTGTACTGTACCTCCAGAGTTGGTGCGGGTGTAGATGGGCAGATCCTTGGCTATCCTCCTCAGGATCTCCTGCTGAGACTCTCCCCGATCTTCACGCTCCAGCAGCTCCTTGTCAGAGTAGGACAGGTGAAACTATGTGGGGCAGAACACAGAGGGAAGACAAACAACACCTGTGATTTATCAATAGCTCTGTCTGTGAGCAGGGCTGGTTTTTTCTAATGAATCATACCCTTACACATTTAAATTATCTGTCAGATAAGCTTCAGGCTGTGTGAGTGTCAATAACGCAGGGATGTCTGTTAGTGTGAAGCTGCAGCTCAGTAGGCAGTGAAGGGTGTATCTGTATCTTCCATTTGTTTTGTTTCTTTCTTCCCCAGCAGGCAAATGGGAGCAAAGCAGCACAGAGCTGCGATATTACTTTCAGCCACTCAGGCGATTTATGATTGAACACTGGAAACAAATAACTCAGATGATAACAAACAGTGCAGCACACATGAAATTTGACTTTTATTACAATCTCAAAACCTCAAGTGATCCAGCGATCACGTCTCATAAAGGAAAGCTTTCATATGAATCATTGCTGCATGCGTGCGTCGCCTCAGTTCAAACTGAAATGCAATGGTGGCTTTTCTCTGAGTGTCCTCTCTAAGACGCATACATGTGTGTGTGTGTTGAGCCTGCAGAGCAGAAGTGCTGTGGTCAGGATCAGAGCCATTACAGTGCAGAGCAGCTCCAGGCACTTCCACTGGAAAGTATTATTAGTCTAAATGCAGCGTTCAATCACACAGGGAGGCTGTAACCTACATCTGCACTTCCCACCATGCCTCATCATCGTCGCAGCCGACAATAACGCTGCGTCGGAGTCAGACACACTCACCTCCTTCAGGGGATTCATGGGCTTGGTGAAGATGGTTTGCCAGTACGCCCACACAAACATGATGAAAATGACATGGTACACCAGCAGGTATACAACTGCAAGCAGAGAAACATAAACAAGTCCTCAGCAGCAGCACCTCTCATCGGCAGTGTGCTTTTAACCATTTACTCAGAGTTTACACCTTCAGTGAATATTAAAAATAGTGTTGTGATTCAGTGTGTTTACACTTGTTTTCACTGGCAGGTGAACAATATTCAAAATATTGTATCATTATCATCCACTGTAGTTGATAACTCAGCATTGAGATTAATGTGACAATAATTTCTTACACTTGTGGGACAAATATTTATGTATCTGAATGTCTGTTTTGTGTAACTGCAGAACATCTACACTACATCTGACAAAGACAGTGAAGTTTACATTTTTCATTTTGTTCTCTATTTTGCATGATAAGGCATCAACAGTGCCTGATGATGCATATTCCTAAATGCTAAGGTTAGCATCCTAACCTCCACACAATGACATTGCAAACATGCTGATACATTATTATGAATCCCACCACAGTTCTCGCAAGACCCGCCCTACTCCACCTGTGATTGGTTGGCTTTGGTGGTCGCATTCTCTATGCTTGACTCAAACTGTTAACTCACACAGTAGCTCTGGGGATGTCTGTTTTTCTTGCAGTGGTTTGTGAGCTGTAGTTGTCTCGGCAAACACATCAACCAATTTGGCTGTCACAACTGCAGGCTGACCTGCCAGCCAAGCGGCAGGACAGCCCAGCAGCACCCTGACCTGCGGACAGCTGGCCTGTCTGCTCCACCTAACAAATGCTGAGAGATGCTCTTTTAGTGAAGAGCGGCTCCAGAGGATGATTGACCCAGAGAGGAGCAGCAGTAGACCTGAAAAGAGGCCAAAGAGGTCGGTGTGTTTACCTGCAAAACTACTGCTTATGAACAGCCAAGAGAAAAACACACATTACTAGAGCTACTGCGTACAAAGCCGAGAACTGCAGTGGGATCTATTACAATGCCATGCTGTTGTTTCGTAGGTTTAATGGTTACCATGTTCCCCTTAGACTAATGAGAATTTTTTTTTAGTTTTGCAGTTATTTGGTGAGATTTTCATCTGATAATGGCACTAGATGAAAAGTCAGTGGGCCACCAAAGTGATTAAAATTCATCCTGAGGGGAATATGAATGTGCGTCCCCAAAATTCATGGCATTGTTACTTATAGATGTCGAGACATTTCAGTCAAAACAAAAAATGCGGACCTCAAGTCAGATACACAAAACGTCAGGAGAATCAATCCTCTGGGGACCATGAATGTTTGTAGGTAATTGTATATAGTTGTTGAGATATTTCAGCCTGGACCAACATGATTCACTGACAGACTGACATTACCATCCATAGAGGAATGCTGCTCGCAAAATTAATCATAATTAATCTTTTTTGTCGTTGTCTTCAATGCATCTCTAGACTGAGTGGAAACAAAACACCCACTGTATAAACGCCTGCATTTAAATACAGATCCAAGGTCATGAAAAACAAATGTATGACACTCTGATTCAGGCTGATTATTCTGTTTTGATGTGGGCTGCCTCTGCACGGACGGAAGGCTGCAGATCTCAACGTCTAACACATACAAAACAACTGCAGACCCTTAAGATTCCTCTTAATGTTAAACAGCAGCACTTACCCTTTTCTCCTGTGTCATCGATGGACTCTGAAAAGGTAAAAATGAAAAGACACAGTCAGGTCTGTGTAAAAGATGGTGAAACACACTGTGGGGCATGTTTACAATATTCCCAAATTTCAACATGCAAGCACAGGGACCTCCTTCACATGGAGCAATGTCCATGACTGACAGCAGTGTTTGAACTCAAATTAGCAAAACTGAAAATTTGCTGACTCTGCAAACCCTTAATGCCAGCGCCCAATACCACACCAGTCACAAAATCAATATACAGCAAACTCCCAGTCAAATAGTTCGACTCATTGTTCCTCTCATGTAGATAAGCATTACTGTGCATCGACAAAAAGCATTGAAAAACAGCACGAGCATCCTGCACAGTTTGTGTGTGTGTGTGTGTGAATGCTGACAACTGCAACAACTCCCACAGCTGCTGATTGAAGGCTGACATCAGCACATACACACTTGATGAGCACCTTCACAAACACACACCTAAAGGTCTGCACCCGAACATGAAGACAGACAAGTGGACACCTGTTGGAGGAATAGCTGACGCTGTTTTTTTATATTTGTCCTAATATCTAAGCAATGATTAGCTGAGCATACAGAGTCATCCATCTTGAGTAATTAGCCAACACACACACACGCATGCATGCACACAGCAGGAACTGAAGAAAGGTAAGCCAAGGAACTGAATCAAGGCATGCAGCCAAAAATCATGTGCATGCTGCCTTGCCAGCATAAAAGCCTGAGAGTCTGACGGTGAAGCATAAGTGTGTGAGTGTGATTAAGGGCATCTGCAAGTATGTACATCAATGTGTCTATGAAAGCATTATGGTCACTGCTGTACTCTGTTTCCATCTTTGAATTCCTGCTACATTTCCAACAAAACACAAATAAGACCACCTGATTTCTCATTTTCAACAATCTTGAAAAAAGGGACCAACTGTTCAGGGGCTGATGTTCGGTGCTTAAAAAGAAAGTGGGTCAACCACAGATTGCTTGGGGTGAATTATGTAAGCCAGACAATGGGATTAACTGAGCTGCCGAACGAGAGGTATCAGCTGACGATACGTTCACACAACTGTCCGTGTGTCTGTCTGCAAAGCACATGCTGGCCCCCGAGCAGCCGCTGTCCTGCCCCGCTGCTGCTGTTTTCATCTGTCTGTCCCTTGTGACCCGAATGCATCACAAATTCGCTCTTGTTCTGCAGAATACCAAACAAAATGGTTTATTGAAAAAAAAAAAGAAAAGAAAGAAACGCCTGACCAAACAGTGATTTTGCTTTTCTGTCACCCTAAAGTACTGAAGGACGATATGCCAACGAGCGGGCAGCAGAGACATGGCGTCCTGTAACTCTAGACGAGGTTCATCCTGGGACAGAAGCTGGCAGGACTCTCTGGTGAACAGAGGTGGCTCTAGAAATGTTTGAGTGAGGGGTAGATTTAAAAAAGGAGGACATTTATAAAATGAGTAGAAATGTGTTTAGACTCAACTGTAAGGCTCTTGGCAAGAATAAACTGCACATTCATTCATTCATTAATAGCTACATAGTTTTCTTAGTGTAATAAACGAATGCTAAACAAACACATTTTCAGACATTATACCATGAAATAATATCAATAAATAGCTTCCATTTACTATAATAACACCAAAAAGGCCACATCCACGGATGGATCATGAGAAAATGGACTTCTGGACTCAGTAGTTTTTGTCTCCTTGTAGTCGTTTTGTGTTGTAGTTTTGCGTCTCTTCTTTGTTGTTCCTTTGTGATTGTTTTGCTTTCTCTGTGTGCTCACTGTGTTCGTTTTGTGTCTCTTTGCAGTCGTTTTGTGTCCCACTGTGTTTGTTTTGTCTCACTGTGTTCGTTTTGTCTCTCTTTGCGGTCGTTTTGTGTCCCATTGTGTTTGTTTTGTGTCTCTTTGCGGTCGTTTTGTGTCTCTTTGTGTTTGTTTTGTGTCTCTTTGCAGTCGTTAAGTGTCTCTTTGTGTTCGTTTTGTGTCTCTTTGCAGTCGTTTTGTGTCTCACTGTGTTTGTTTTGTGTCTCTTTGCAGTTGTTTTGTGTCACACTGTGTTCGTTTTGTGTCTCACTGTGTTCGTTTTGCGTCTCTTTGTTTGTTTTGTCTCTCTTTGCGGTCGTTTTGTGTCCCATTGTGTTTGTTTTGTGTCTCTTTGCGGTCGTTTAGTGTCTCTTTGTGTTTGTTTTGTGTCTCTTTGCAGTCGTTAAGTGTCTCTTTGTGTTCGTTTTGTGTCTCTTTGCAGTCGTTTTGTATCTCACTGTGTTTGTTTTGTGTCTCTTTGCGGTCGTTTTGTGTCACACTGTGTTCGTTTTGTGTCTCACTGTGTTCGTTTTGTCTCTCTTTGCGGTCGTTTTGTGTCCCACTGTGTTCGTTTTGTGTCTCTTTGTGTTCGTTTTGTGTCTCTTTGCGGTCGTTTTGTGTCTCACTGTGTTCATTTTGTCTCTCTTTGTGGTCGTTTTGTGTCTCTTTGTGTACGTTTTGTGTGTCTTTGCAGCTGTTAAGTGTCTCTTTGTGTTCGTTTTGTGTCTCTTTGCGGTCGTTTTGTGTCCCATTGTGTTCGTTTTGTGTCTCACTGTGTTTGCTTTGTGTCTCTGCGGTCGTTTTGTGTCTCACTGTGTTTGTTTTGTGTCTCTTTGTGGTCTTTTTGTGTCCCATGGTGTTCGTTTTGTGTCTCACTGTGTTTGTTTTGTGTCTCTTTGTGGTCGTTTTGTGTCTCACTGTGTTCGTTTTGTGTCTCTTTGCAGTCGTTTTGTTTCTCTTTGTAATCATTTGTGTCTCGTGGTCTTTATCACCTCTTCGTGGTTGTTTTTTTTGTCTTTGGTTGTTTTGCATCTCTTTGAGATCATTTTACATCCCAGTGTGCTTGGTTTTCATTTCTTTAGGATTGTTTTTCATCTTTTTGTGGGTGTTTTTATTTCTTTGAAGTAGTTTTGTGTCTCTTTGTGGTTGGTTTTTTTCTTTATGGTTATCTGATTTTTTTTTTGTGGTCATTTGAAAACAACACATGTTAACAGTCAGTTCACAAAGAGGTTCTGGTCCAGCGGCCCTGGGTCTGTTCCTGGAAGGTTCTTTCAGTAATTCATCCATGATACTAAGAAGCTAACCACCTATCACCCCCCCCGCCACCTCTCTGGCCACACCTGTGCTGGTGAACCCAGTGATGCTGTGACTCCTGCAGCAGTCTCACTGATCAGGAGTAAAGACAAAGTTAAAGGTGTAAACTTTCAGCTGGACAGCATGTCTGGCTAAATTTGGAGAAGATCAGACTGACAAACAGCCAGAACATCAAACCCTCCCTCCCTGTGTTTTCCTCTGTTTGGTCTCATTAAACCATCTCCATTTCATCCCCCTTTCTGACAGAGGAGATCTGCTTTCCTAGTGGTCTGACAAGCTGCCAAATGAAGCACATGAGTAGGCTGCCGAGACTCCTCTGAGACATCCTAGAAACCATTACTCACTATCCAGGTCAACTTTGTGTTCACCGTTCACCAAGGAGGCTCGCTGTCTGTAAACGCACCATCAGGAAGGAGGCAGGCCCGACTCAAAGCCATTACAGAAAGACTTTGTGCCAACAGATAATGCTGCTGGTGCTGTGGTGGATGGTAACAATTCAGATAATGAAGCTCTGCAACTACATGAGCCTGAAGCTATTACAGTAAGTCTTTAAGATAGTGCTGATAGAGTGATAGTGGAGGAGTCAGATAATGAATGGTCTAATCCTGCACTGTACATCCCCCTTCACAATAAAAGCAGGTCAAACATTTCTAATTCTGTCTTTGTTATCAACACAAATATTCAACTTGTGTTTTTCAGGCACAATTGCCACTTCCTTGTGACAATATGCTGACAATTCCTGGTTGAACTGTTGTTGTCATGTGACTGTCACTGTCCACACACTGCATAAACAACAAGACAGCCTCCTGCATCCACACAAAAAAAATCAGCCTGGACCACAAACTGCTGAAACAGAAATGTCTCCCCACCCCATCACCAAAAACACACACACACCAGCCAGCATTTCCCCCTCACACACACACACACACACACACACACACACACACACACACACCTCCTCCTCATACTACCCAGACAGCTGGTTTCTTACCTATGCAAAGCTGCAGAACATAGGCGTAGTATGACCAAGCCACTATGAGGGCGATGAACAGGACCGGGATCCAGTACAAAACTCTCTGACAGCCCTTCTTGATACTACGCGAGCCCGACGGTGCCATAGTCTAGGAGCGGATCATTTCTCGTGCGCAATCGTGTGTTACTCTCCCTCCCTCTCCCTCTGTGTGTGTGTCTGTCTGTGTGTAAGTGTGTGTATGTGTGTGTGTGTGTGTGTGTAAGTGTGTGTGTGTAAGTGTGTGTGCCCGTGTCTTCCTGTGTAGACTGTCACTGCATCGTAGCTCCGGCTCTGATCAGCCTAAACGGCAGCACAGACGCAACATCCTACCAGCCTCCCGCCCGCCACTGATGCTGCTGCTCCTGCTGCACTGCTCCCCTCTGATCGTCCTGCTCAGTCACTGGTACAGACTACAACAAAATATCAGACAGCTCATTCACACACACACACACACACACTCACTGACACACACGCGCGCGCAGGAGCGTCAGGACCGCCCCTGCTGCCTCCCCACAGGTTGCCATGACGTCCGCGGGATGCTGCAAGCCTGGCACATTTTTCACCGCGAGCAGATGGGTTCAATAAGTTCACACTGGCTGTGTTCAAACGGGGGTCTGCTCACACACACACACACACACACACACACACACACACACACACACACACACACACGCTGGAGACTCACACTCACCATAAAGCAAATCCTCACCTTAACATGTAACAACAGGCAGCCAAACACTCACCCATTTTTGAGTTTTATCAACATTTCTTACTCTTTCACCTCCTTGTATCACATTGTGGATGGTGCAATGTGACAATATCAAACTAGAATCCATCTGATGACTGTTAAGCATGCAGGCTATAATATGATTTGCTCGTGTCTGAGGGATTGTTGCCAGCATATTCTGTTCTCCCGTTACCTGACAGTGTAGGTGGAGGTCTGCAAGATCCACCTGCTTCCGCACCTGCAGAATATTTTGCAGTGCTGCTGCTCAATGCATTGTACAAGCCGCACTCTCCTCACCAACTGCTCTTTGCATCACATTTCACTTCCACTTTCTCCATGCAAAGGTCTTTTATATAAGTGGTGTCTGAATGTGAGATAGAGTTAGATTTAGGCTGTGATTTTCCACCTGTTGCCAGGTTTGTGGGTGGATGGCGTTCTGCAGCGAGCTAACAATATGCACCACAATGATAAAGCATCGCAGTCTTACAGTAAGGACAGATGGCTCAGCCACATGTCACAACTCAACCTGTTTCAGTGTTTCAGCAGACGAACATGGTACAACCAGTGGTAGAGGAAGTCATATCCTTTACTTAAAGGGTAACTCCACCAGTTTTACACATTAAAGTGTGTTTACAGGTCTTGAGGAGCTCTACTGCATATCTGGAAAAAGTAGTATAAAACCTTTTGTGGCTCCAGAGGAAGCTGCATGTAATCTGATAAACTGCCTCCAGTGATGCCACTCAGTGGCTAAGTTGGATTGTGGGTAATGTCAGAGGGAGGAAGTAACAAAGTACAAATACGTTGTTACTTTAATTAAGTAGATTTTTCAGGAATCTGTACTTCACTCGAGTATTTATGTATCTGACAAACTTTTACTTTTCCTCCCTAGATCTGAACACAAATATCTGTATTTTCTACTTCTTACATGTTGAAAACAGGCTTGTTACTGGATGGATTTGAGGGATATTGTCGATTATTTTTATTTTGTGTCATTGCCAGCGCCTTCCCAGCATCGCCAGACTGATTTCAACCAATCAATGCATATCACGCATGGCAGGCGTAGTGAGATGAAACAACGTAGAAGTAGCAGTGACAAAGGCAGCGACATGGATGAGACTTGACCGTGGCAACATTGCCGACGACACCGGAGCAGATTGTGAGAAGCAGGACATTCCCCACCCATGGCCTTATCTAAGTGAACTGTTTGAAGTATTTGGCTCCAAGAAATATTTTTTACTCTAACACTTTGAGTACACTTCAGAGCCTGTACTTTCTTACTTTTACTTGAGTAAAGAAGCTGAATCTGTATTTCTACTTGAGTGAAGAACGTGTGTATTTCTATCACCTCTGGATAATGTAGGCTCCAGGTTTTGAAAAGCAGTCCACTGGTGTGCATTGCACTTCTACAACACTGTTGGACTCATTATGGACAACAAATGATCAAAATCGATACAGCAGAGACACCGCCTTTATTATTCCACACATTTTTCTTCCTTTTTAAAACCTAGCGCCTACATTACCCACAACTTAGCCACTGAGTTACATCACTGGAGGTAGTTTATCAGATTACATGCAGCTTCCTCTGCAGCCACAAAAGGCTTTATACTGCTTTTTCACATATGCAGTAGTGCTCCTCAAGACTAAAAACTTTAATGTGTAAAACTGGTGGAATTACCCTTTAAGTAAAAGTCCTGCATTGAAAGTGTTAAAGTGTAATAAATAATAGAATAATCAGAAAAATGTACATAAAGTATTAAAAGTTGAATAGTTTTGGTGGAGCTCATTTTGAAGTATTTTTGTATAGGACTGTAACTAATGATTATTTTTATTTTGGATTAATTTGCTGATTATTTTCACCATTATTTGATTGATTGTTTGATTTCTGAAAATAATGTGAAATGTCATCATAATTACTGACAATTATCCCAAAGTGACACCATTACAACCTGTTATGTCCAACCACAGTCCAAACCTCAAAATGAATTTAAAAATTAGAAATTAAAATAATTAAAAGGAAAAACAGCAACTCCTCACATTTTTGAAGCTGGAGCCATATGCTCTGCATGATAAACGACTAAATGGATATCAAAATAGTTGTTAACTCATCTTCTGTCAATTGACCAATTCATTAATCAACTAATGGTTTCAGCTATACTTGAATAAACTGTTGGGTAGTTCATTTTATAACCAAAACATATTTTATGAGCTCATCATGTGCAAAAATCTCAATTTGTAAAGAAACTAGTGACTAAAGCTGTCAGATAAAAAAGCACAATATATCTAACCTGAAGTAGAAAGTGGCATAAAAATAAGACACTCAAGTGAAGAACAAGTTCCTCAAATGTCTGTTTAAAGGAACTTCTGTGTAGATGCCAGTTGTTGAAGGTCCCGTTACAATCCGCTCACATATGGCCAATTAAAACAAAGAGGGAGACCACACATAGTCTGTAAATAATGCAAAAGGTTTTAATTAACTAAATGAAATAAGCAATATAATTATGTCCATCAGTCGATCAGTATGTATGTGGAACACAGTATAGAAATAAATAATAATGTCAGTCGGCAGGTCAGGGCAAGAGAGTGAGAGGATCCTGCAGGTCTGATTTATAGCCACCTGAGCCCAGCCTGCTCAGGTGTGTTGCATCACTGATGAGGTCCCAGCTCCACCCATCAACTTCCTGAAACCAAGGAAAGACACAGCCAACAGAGGACAGAGCAGGACCAACCCTGAGGCCGTCACATGATTAATACATGTACATTTCTACAGATTGCTATCTAAAGTCGCTTTAAGTACAGTTCTTGAGTAAATGCACTTTTGTACATTTCACTGGATACATATTTTCTATTTACAACAACATATGGCGTGTCTAGCTGTAATATATGCAAATACGAGCACTGTGTTGGCCTTTATAGATATTTGGGGCCATTTTGAAAATGTTACAACTGACCCTGAGCTCCCTTTCACTGATTTTACATACGAGGATTGATTCACTTATCAGAGGAGTACTACTCAGCCTGTGAAAACAGCTGTATGATGTCTCCTGTGGCTCTGAAGAGCCCCTTTTAAAGTCTGAGAAAATACCCCTTGAGCCTGCTTCACAAACTTGTCGTATGGAATCTGAAAGATGTGGCCATTTACCAGCCGAGGGGGGACTAATAAAAGATGCCATCGAATTGCATTGTGGCAATTGTAGGATCCTGTGTGTTTTGACTTTCACCTCTAAAAGGGACAAAGAAGTCAGGGTATCACCGCCTCTGCAGCATCACTTTTGATCATTCTTTCTTTAATCTGTCTCTTGTTAAGTCCCCGAACTTTATGGAAATGCATCCCTTCAGACTCCCCTTCAGAGGATTGTTCCTAGTGGTGGAAACTACTGGTACTTACCATTGCATGGATATGATGGGCAAACAAGTGCAGCCATTCAATTATTTCTTTCACACAAAAACAGGTAAAGATCAGAAAATTCTATCATTAAAAACAGCTGTAACTTCCACTTTTCCCCACATTTCCGGGATCTTTTACCGAGTCCTTGATCTCCTTGATCTCACATCAAGAAGTGCAGGATTAGACTGCGAGACTGCAAAATATTACCCTGCTGAATTAATCATTTAAAGATTAAAAAAATGTCCCTGATTAAAGTCTTGTACACCCACACAGCCTTGGGTTCCTGATGATTAATACGGTTAATGATTTGCCTTTGGGTTGAGAAATAAAACAGCTAATTTATTCTTCTGTGCTCCCACCATCAGTCCAGTGTAGACACAAAGAAAAGGTTTGTCTGAGGCGTGTGATCATAACTGCTACAAAGCAAGACATGTTGGCCTGTGTGCGAGAGAGGACAAAATAAACAAGAACCCAAATATTTTATGTTATATTTATTGTACCATGTCTTTATCAATGCATGTACACTCGAATGTCAGCGTAACAGTCAAGGCCTGATTTAAAAGAAGCACATATGGAGAGAAGTTTCCAAAACTCTTCAAGAGGTAGACTAACTAATCCAAACACCCAAAATAAACAGTAAGTGGCCTAAAATACAAACCCATTATTCTGGTAAAGCATGTAACATGTAAAACACCCCACCCAGAGCAAACATTACACCAGAAAACAACAGCATCACTCAGTAAGAGTGAACAAGAGTTTAAGAGAGGATTTCTATAAAGAAGATAAAGAAGTGTAAACTCTTCCTTACAGAGCCTAAAGGGAGGGTCATTTTTATAAATTGCTCCTTTAAAACCAACACTTATTTCAGCTGAGTGTCCCCAGAGTGGAACAAACATATGGCTTCAGTATTCTGCATATTTATTTATAAAGAGGTCTCTGCTGCCAGTGGCATGAAAACAGAACTAGTCTTTACTAGCCAAGAAATGATTAACGCTGTTAGCTGCCCGTAGTTAAACAGTGAAAAAGCCACAGACTGGGTTTGCTTCAGGCCTTCTGCCTCTGGGGGATCCTGGAGGGTTTTTAGCTGCAGCGCTTTGGGAGAGAGGAGAAGGGGGAGGGAGGGGGAGGTGGATAGGGAGGAGGGGAGGTGCTGTCCTAAGCTGATCCGTGCAGGGGGCTGCAGAGCCGACAGAAGGACAAAGTATGTGTGCAATGCAGCCATGCGGGACAAAAAGGAGAATCAGCCTGAACAAAGCAAAGCAGCAATAAGACAATGTTGGACTTTTAGATAAATAAATAAAATCAGTGTTAACAACAATCGTAAAGGGATAAATATATTTACAAGTACGTGAATCAATTAATAGTTCAAAGGCAGTAAGACATGTTATTGAGTCCAATTCAGAATCCTGAAACGCTGAGTTCAGTGGATTTTCCTGTTTAGATCTCACAAGGGTCATTCTTGTTTGTTTGACAGCTTCCCACTCAGCTGACCACTTCCTGTTTGCGCCACATCCTGTTTATTTTAAAAACTTCTAACAAAGTGCAATAAGATGCCACGACATGCGTTAACCCGCCTGTCCTGGTAGAAAACACAGAGGAGGCACGGCTTGTCCAGTTTCTGAGACATGCACCGATGATGGGCTTTTCACCTGGACACAAAACAGAGAGACAATGATAAATACGTGTGACACTGCTGTCTTATGAAGGCAGACAGGATGAATTATGTGAATTGTTCTTACTTTAAACTGCACCCTGTTCTTTCTTTTATATTACATAGCAGAATTAAGATACTGAGCAAAAAGAGTACATCAGACTACAGAGAAACAGAAACTCTTAATCAAACAGCCATGGAGTGCGAGAGCTGCAGTAGTTCTGCAAGTATGCAGAAAAATATATGGTCCTCAGCATATTTACTACAGCTGTGGATTTTCAGTGTACAGGCGACACGCAGCAACCAGCTGTAATTCTCACAAATAGTGACAGAGTAACAGACTGAGAAATTGTGAGAGGCAAAAATATTTTGACAAATGTCTGTTTCTTACTCAAAGTTTTAAAAGAAAGATTTTGTTAGCACTGGGTAGAGCTGGGCTGGCTGTTTCCTGTTGTTTCTAGTCTTTGTGCTAAGCTAAACTAATCAGCTGCTGGTTGAAGACTCAACAGACAGATATGAGGATCATGCAACTTTGCCAGGAAAGCAAAATGTTCCTTTAGCTGCTGTCAAGGTTACATGTTTGTTGATAAATACAAATGCTGCACTTAAAATGAAATATTAACTGTTTACTGCTCTCACATTCTGATCAAAATCTCACAATAATGAGGCTAAACAGAGGCCACTTTTCTCTTGAAATTCTCAAAATATAAATATAAATAAATATATATTTTCATGTAGCAGCACTGTTTTCAAAAACATCCATATCGAGTCCTTTCCAAAGATTTATCAGGGAAGATTATCAAGCCCTCTCCCATGAGGTGCATTTCCTTTGAAACATTTATACGGCTTTAAACTGCACTGCTCACTGCTCATGTATGCAGACTTAAGCTGGTATCTGGTGGCAGTTGATCAGGCGTTAATATTACAGTGTAACTCAATGCTCGGGGCGAGCAGAGTGTGGGCCTCAAAACACATCTGAACAGACTGACTGTGCACTGGGATACAGCGCCTGGAAACTCTGTTAGGGAACAGTTTTTTAAAAGTAATGTTGCATTTTTAACCTCATATTAAACATTGTTAGTATGTCTTTATTCTTAATGTTGACAGTGTGAGAAAATAATTTACCTATTTGCTTGAGAGCTCCTTCTTCATGCAGGACTTAAAAGAGGTGAACTTCTCCTCCCCTCTGACGCCCTGTGAGTGCAGAAATAGGTGTGTGTGGGTAAGAGACAGAGGGAAATACTATGAGAAGACCAGTTTCATGAGCTCCCTCTAGATGGCAGTATAATTTCACAAAACTCACTAATCGCCAGCTCAGTGGTGAGATGTGTTTCAGTAATAAAAAGTGGCAGCAGTGTAATTTAGACATTATGGTATGGAGGTATTTAAGTACACCACTACCTAAAGAAAAAAGTGACATAATTAGGGCTGACTCAAAGTTGTAATTAAACAGGAAAGGTGGTGTTTGTGATGCTAATAGCTGCGTAAGTGGGCTTAATTGTGTTAAAGTACCCTGTTCTGAAAACAAACATGTATTTCTGTGCTCAGCACCGACCCATATTTGCCTTTTTTCTTTAACCTGCTAAACTGACTTGACTTTGCATCCATGTGTCCATCTTTGAGCTCTTTCTGCTGCCCTCCCACACTGACGAGGGAGGAGGAGAGAAGGCCGGGTGAGCACATTTATTCTGTCACCTTCAGTGACATCAAACAGAAACAGATGGCGTTTATATGCTGCTGTCTCACCCCATCGGCGCGGTGCAGCCGGTCCTTCATGACGCCGATGAACTCCTTGTGGCTGAGTTTATCATCACGATCTTCGTCGAAGATCTTGAAGACTGTGTTGACCAGGTGGCGGGTCAGCTTGATGCCCGTGGCCACGTAGACAGCGCGGGTAAACTCCTCTGAGAGCGAAGACAAACAGGTGATCAGGTGAGAAGTAAACAACAACTCATGTTAAGAGGGGAGCAGCATCCAACTACCTTTAACAATTCAGCTTGAAATAAGACTAAAATCAAAGTGATATCAGTGTTTGGAGAGTGACAAACGTATTTTTTTATCCCCATCAGATTGCCTCTGGTTTTTGGGGTTCTCTTTTCCCTGTTTTCCAGCATACAATTTGTGTCTGCATTGTGTTGCATAGAGCAGCAAGTCATCTCCTTTTTCTGTTATTTTTTATACATATGTATTGTAATAAAAATAAGGGCTTTATAACTAGAATGGCACTCAGTATAGCACAAACCTCCACCAACGCCCAACAGTCCTTTTTTGTACTCACTCATAGATACCAGCCACCTAAATTGGCCTGTTTTTTTCATCAAGATCCGTGCATTATTCCCTTTTTTAACAAACTTCCTATCTCACAATGTTGAAGAAAGTGAGAAAAATGGATCCTTCCCTTTATCTGGATCGGCACCAAAAGTTAATAGTTCTTATTCTGGGCCGAGACTTATCCTCCATACAAGTTTGGTAGACATCCATTCATGAATTTTTGTGTAATCCAGAAGTTTGTGTTGGAGCTCCTACTCTCATAGATATCCATGCATTTAACTAATTTGTCACATTATGAGAAGGAAAAACAGTAAAACTAAACTATCCAGTGACTCCAGTTAGAGTGTTATACAACTATTATGTGTGTGACTACAAACTGAGGCTTTACCTTGACCAATGGAGCGGTTGGCGAAGTTGTACATTTGCATGGCGATGGTGAAATCCTCCAGGTTGTTAAGAAACTGGAAGAAGGACCTGAACTCCTCAAAGGTGATTCCCTGCAAAGAGACAATAAAACGATGACTTTATTTCTGAAACATAAAGCTTGAGAAATTATGAAGTGCCACATAAAGCAAACTGCTGCATGTGTCAACACAGCAGAGGATAGCGCTACAGTTCACACAACACATTATGTGTCTTTCATCCTGGGGGGAATCCTTTAGTGTGTGTGGGACCTTGAAGCCATCAGATAGATAACACACCCAAACACACAAAGTATACACTGCTGGATTTTCCCCGCGCAGTATGGACACGCTGAGCTGTCAGCGGCGGGGGGAGGACTGTAGCTTTTTGGTGAGAGGTCAGCCCGTTTGCAGACTTTTCTATGGCAGATTAACCTGATACTTGAATAAACAAAAACAACAAAAGTGATGAATCCCCAAACATCTCAGGCTTGGCTGATGACTCAAACACTGAGCCTATTGATGTCCACTCAACCATCTCGCAGCTACTAGCTGCTTCTCTCGCCCAGGGCCCCACCAAACAGGCAACGCACACAGCCGAACAAATGGAGTAATGACTAATCTGTGACGCTTTGCTGTTTTAACAAGGTGAGGGCCATAAAATATCTCTTAGCCCAACGAGGAGACCCACTTGATAATAATGGAGATCTAGCAACAGGCTACTCGAGGCGGCTGAGGAGCGGGTCAGTGAGCCAAGAGGAAAAACACATTAAAGCTAAAATGAGGATGCCTCACTCAGCAGCTAATTCAGAGAGCGGTATTCAAATAAACAGACGACTGAAATACTCCCATACTCACACAAAACAATTGAAACAACTGTAAACAAGTGCTGTTATCCCGATATTTAAACATCTGTAAAATCTGCTGCAGTTCATGTTCAGATTATGAGCTTTGTTCATTAATTTTAAAAAGTCAGGAAACCGATTACCTCAGAATTACCACGCAAAGTAGACTATTATGAGCTAAAAAGTTTTGACAACTTAAAAACATTAGTCTACTTTACTTGGTAATTTTGAGGTAATTGGTTTGCTCCATTTTAAGTCAGATCACAGTGTCTTCCTGAGAAGACTTCCTCACTCACTCATGTCTGTGAACTAAATATGATAACCAGCAGGCTGTTAGCTTATCTTAGCATAAAGACTGAAAACAGGGGGACAGAGCTAGCCTTACTCTCTCCAAAGTAAGTATCTCTCTGGGAGCACCTTTACACCATAATTACACATTATACAGTATTTTTCTTTGTTTGCTTTAGCTGTACAAAAAACAAAATATAAAAATGTCAATTTGCCTTTTTTTTTTAATTCAAAAAAAGCTTATTTCCCCAAATGTTGGACTGTTGCCCTTAAATCCCCGGAAAAAATGTCCAATTAAAGTTCTAGTGTGTAGAAATTTGTGGCATCTAGTGGTGAGATTTTACATTGCAACCAACCAAATACCCCTCGCCTCACCCTCCTCTACGATGGCCACTTAACATGCAAAACACGTGAAAAGCCCTCTCTTAGAGCCAGTGTTTGGTTTGTCTGTTCTGGGCTACTGTAGAAACATGGTGGTGCAACATTCAACCCCACAGAATAGGGCCCGCTCCTTCTGCTCCTTTTAAAATTGATTCTTAGTTTTAGTATATAAATATTATATTACATTTCTGCTAATAGATCCTCCTTAATCCTACACACTGGACCTTCAATTATTTCGACAAGATTTGTGAATCTTCTAATGCTGAAGAAAGAAGTTCATCAAGGTCTCCTGCATTTTTTGAGGCTCCAGTTGTTGATGTTATATTGGATTACATCATTATGTAAGCTGTTACTGTTATTGCATCTACCCCGTGTACTTTGAGATGAGAAATTACAGCTGTCAGAGGTAACAAGTGATAACAGAGTGAATCTGAAGAGAGAAAAAAAAGGCGAACCTTTTCGTCCGGCATGCTGTGGCGGACATTTTCCAAATACCCGCTGACGTCGTCCACGTTGGTGTAGCGGAGGAGGATCTGAGCAAAGTCTTCCTCACTGATGGTGGGCAGGCCTTTGGAGTAGGAGAGGAACTCTATCTCAAGCAGCTCTGTCTGCAGGTTGTCCATGAACCTGGAGAAGCGAGACAGACGGCAGCTGCTGACAGGAAACGCCACCACCACCACCAGAAACTCGCATGCACAAAGGAACACTTAACGTAGGCACAAACAAAACCACTAAAGGTTGAGCGGTAAGAGGTTCAGCGTGGTATGAAAATGATTAACGACCTTATTACAGTGTGAGATAATGATTTTCTCAGGGACACCATGATTTATCACAGAGCAGAGAAAAAGGTGTTTCAACTCACTTGTAAAAATCTTCAAATTTCAACTCAGCTTTGCCTTTTTTCCCAAAGAAATGCACCAGAAGTGTTGTCTCTGTTTTCTCAACCACTTGCTATCAGAGAGGGAAAAAAGTGAGTGCATTATGACACCTCATAGCTTTAAATATCCACCTCAGATGCAATATGTTCGATATAGTCAAATAAATTGAGTTAATCACAGAAATGATTCAGTCAAATATTGAGTAAAGTCTTCAGTTTGAGCAGTCTGTGAGCAGAGCTGTTTTGTTACATACAAGCGTATCATGGTAACACCTGGTAAACATTAACAATGACTTTGATTCAACATGCTGAAAGTAGAGATGTTAGTTAATGGCCATACCCAGATTCTACTATTGAATAGTTACTCAGAGTTAATGCTTAATTTTTCACTGTGCCTGAAACCAAACCAGCATTTCTCATTTCTGCTCGATACGAAGACGTGCCATGCAACAGATTCATTAAACATGCTACAGAGGAAAAAATAGAGGAGCTCTTTGTGAGTACATCTATAACTTGCTCCCCAGTGCTCACTAACAGGGAACCTACAGGAGTTTTTATAAGAAACAAATCAGTTAAGGACAATCATAACCTGGTGCTTATCATTACTGAGTAACTAAAGTGATGAAGAAATATCTGGCTACCTCAGTGAGATCAGAAAACAGAACTTGACTTGTGCCACGTCTCAGAACATCCCACATGCCCCGGGCCTCCACATGCTGACTGCCTTTTTTAAGAACCTGTAGCAGCAGTTGGAGCACAGCTGTTAGAAAATACATCTCACACATGTTACTGAGATTAGGAAAAAGGAAGACGGACAAAGATGGACAATGCACACTGAGGAAAGAAGAGTCAGACAAATGTAGCAGGAGACAAAAAGTCAGACGGGAGGGACAGACATTCAGACGGGAGCTGACAGCGGTGTATCTGAGGGGCCCATCAGCCCTGACGTGAGCCTGCTCTGCAGCGATGCATGCAGCCTCTTGGCAGGACACCGAGCCAACACAGCTAGCACATGGACAAAGCATGCAGGGCGTGAGAGCTAAAGGGTGATTCATGCCAGGTTAACTATGTGACTGATCCCACCCAGGCCATCATCATTTGATGCTACTCAGTGAGGTAAATGCAGGTTATCAGACACCTCTCTACTGTTGGGAAACTTTTTCTGGAACAATTTAGTCTGAGATTGTAAGTCTAAATATAAAAGATGATGGTGCAGATTTGATCAATAAGCTAAAATGCACAAAACCTCAACACATTTCCTGCTCAGGGTTTCCGAGTAAAGAAGCCACTCTGCTATTTTTCTCAATGAGGTCACGCTCCTGATCTTGGATTAACCAATCATTATTGTTATTACAGTTTACGCTGCTCCCTGCAGTCTCCCAGCTGCGTGGGACTACTATAACTACAGCTGCACTGAAACACAACTGTCAACAACAATTTTCTTGTAATTGGGGCCATGTGCAATAAAAAGATCACAGGAAATCGAGTAGTAAGGAAACACTTGGATTTCTAACTCGCAGTTATAAACCATGTTGGTGCGTCTCGCTCTAAATCTGTTCTTTCAGTCAAGATGTTTCTCATGTGACCAACCAGAAACAGCAAGTAGACGACGACACGCATTCTTAGGAATGGCTTGTTCCATTTCATAATATTTATTTATCTTACTTTTTTTTTTTTCATTTCGCTTGAGGGGGAACGTGAGACAGCTGATAAAACAGCTCTTCCTCTGCACCTCGTCGCTTTTCACCAGAGAGAGAGATTTATGACATGATCCCACAGCTAATTACGGAACAACTCTTTAATGCGCCGCGCTGTTCCCATCTCATCCCATGAAAAGATCCTGATACACTTGTAATTAGAATTTGCTGGGGAAAGCCCAACCGCAGCACTGAAGACATGCCTGTTATGTGTTTTTGAAAAGATTTGACTTTTGAACTTTTTTGCTGGAAAGTTACCTACAGTAAGTCAGGAGGAATCAAAACAAAACAGACACACCTCAAGGGAAAGTCTTCAAACAGTGCTCTGAAAAGATGGGTCTGTCCCTCTGTTAGCTGGAGGCTCTTCTATATGTGTGTGTGTTAAATGTTTTCTCACAGTGCTGCTTCTCCTCTCTGACTGGCATCTTCATGGTCAAACCCATCACAAAAGGTAACCTGAACCAAAATACCACTCCTCAAGAAACTGTAAAAATAAAACATGGGGGTCTGGGCAAGTTGTTGTCAGTCTTCAGGTAAGAGCTTTTTGAAGTGGAATCTCTTGCCCGACGCTGACAAAAGGCGAGAACATAAATCATCTGCGGTGCACCCCCTATACTACCACACACACACACAAAGACAATATGTCAGATAATGTTGAAGCGCACAGTGGTCTGTTTCAATTCCAGTGAGTGTGAATGAGGTTATCTGGTGTTAACAGACACAAATACGGGTGGTGTCAGCCCCTGAGATACATGTGTGTTTTCTGTGCTAACTCACTATGCAAAAACATTGTCAGGTTAGGGAGAGCGCATGCCAAAAATACAAGCAACAAGCAGAACAGTTCATTTTTCCTTCAGGGAGAGAGAACAATACATACAGTGTGCGGCTGGGATTTGTGATGACCGTACAGCTGCAGGCTCTGAAACGCAAAGAGAGATCAGAAAGAGGAGACTCATTTATAATTCACAAAGTATTTTAGAGCAGGAAGATGGATGGAAATGAGTTTTTAAGCTGTCGATTGAAGTTGTAGCTGTCTTCATCTTCAGCTCTGTCTTCTTGCAAAGCATCATTATATTTTCAAATCTAGAGTACCCATTCTAATGATCTTTTTGAAGCTCATACGGGCTTCAGATTAATGCAAGACCGTCCAGAGATGCTAACGTTTGTCCTGGCAGAGTAAGCTCCTCCATGTTGTGTTTGTGCGATAAGACCTCAAAGAGTTGCTCTTATCGTTCCATTCAGCTCTCCCTGTTTACATCCACCTGCATGCAGCTTAAGATGGCCCTAAAGAGATGAAAGCCTCAGGCATGTTTTACCCTGTATGACCACATTAACCTCTGTGCAGCCTGTCTTCTATCTAGGAACTCTGCAAGTGTAATGTCATGTCATGTAAGACACTAGCCCCATTCACACTGCCCTTTGAGTGCGGGAATCATGCGCCGATTTTCCGAATCGTCCTCTGTGTGAAAGTTTCAGATGCGGAGAGGGGGAACAGTTTCGCTGCAGTTCTGATCCGCCTCCGGAGGTAGTATCAGAGTCGCAGCAGAGGCGAGCTGGCGTCTGTGTGAATGGATAGCCGGAGCCGCGGAGCGGGGGCATGTCGGTCTGATGGTGTTCACAGTCTGACAGCTAAACAGATCCTTCACTCATCAAATAAAAGAAAGGACCCGCAAAGCAACATTACAGGACCAAACAACAGTAATGTGGTAACTGGTAGTGTCTTTGGCAACTTACATGAGGAAAAAAATACCGCATATAAACAGTCAGCGGGTACATGTTTAGATTAACAGGTGGACACCAGGGGAAACACGTTGAAAAAACACACTGACGTCATCATCATGACGTATACCGTCACGCCTCTTTTGGATCCGCAGCGCTGGCTTGTTGTATGAATTGACACACTGGTGCGGCTTTACACCGGAGCTGCTTGGTTCAGTGTGAACAAACAACGGCGGAGATTTGGCGAACCTCTGCTGCAGAGATAATGCGGAGTCTCTGTGTGAAAAGGGCTATTGATTCAAATGTAAGATTCAGGTCAATATCAAGCTGCATTGATATATTATTCTAAATTAACAATGGATTAAAGGACTGTGTGTAATGTAAAAGGTGTCATTCATAGCGACAAACCTAAAGCTAATTATTTTGCAGTCCTGGCTAAACGTAGCAACTGAGGACTGTAGACTGTAGAGGTATTGGTACTTTGAACAGCCACTTTCTCATTTCAGTGGAGAGCATTAGATTGGATTTACAAACACCCCCAAGGTTGAAACTGGAATTTGCACACAATAGACCAAAACAATGGCTAAAAAACAAAAAGATGAGGGGAACTGCAAAGACTGGGTTAATAATCACCAGCAACACCTTTATGCATAGTCATTTGTTACATTGTTAGTATAAAAAAAACTGATCACAGCAGCTTTAATAACTGTTAAAAAGCAATTGAAAGCAAATCATACCTGCTGGTCAAATCTTTGCACGTCTTCAGCAACTTCCTTTCTGTCCTTTTTCTTACGGAAAATTTCTTCCAGCTGGTGAGAAGATGATAAGTTATTATGCAGAATGTAACCGATCAAATGCATTTAACAATACCTGAATATCAAGAAGGGGCTCTTACCACCAAGAACTCCCTTTTGTCCACCATTTCATTCCCATCTGCATCAAACATGTTGAAAGCGATCCTGAAGCCTGCATGGGGCTCTGAAATCAAACAAAACAAGAATCACATGAGACACCTTTTAAACTCGAAATCATTTTAAAGATAATTTTGCTTAAAATAAATACTGACTTGTTAAAATGCAGAGCAGGAAGAGGTACTCTGTGTAACTGATGACACCTGGGAAAAAAAGAGAAAGATTTGTCAAGCTGGGAAACAAAAACCTAAATGTTCCCTTTTCCACACAGAACAGCATCAAACAGCATTAACCAGTTAGCTCAAGATGTTTACAGATGTTCAAAGTCATCCGCCCGAGATGAATAAGCCATCCGAAGAAACAGTGCACGCCTTCAGACAAGAGTAATCTTCTCGCGCTCACTGATAACATCTTAAAAGGTGCCTTTTCCTTCATGCTTGGTGTTCCCCTCACACAAACACAGGCTTTACAACTGAGCTGACCTATCTGGACACAAACCCAAACAAATTTAAGGCCCACGGCTTCTGATCGTGTTTGGGTAACAAGGTGTAATACATTCTCAAGTGATCTGTCACTGATTGAGAATGGCCGATTCAGGTTTTGTGTCGCGTCCTTCAGCTCCCTTTGTTGTGTGACACGGAGAAGGGAAGAGTAAGTGTCAGGAGACATCTCAGTCGACTCGGGAGGCTTCTCCCCTCTGACTCTGAAAGCATTCCCAAGCTTTTGTTTGCTCGGGAAGATAGAGAATCGAGCGCAGATAGTTCTGGGTGAGTGCTCGTGGTGTTATGGGAAAAGAATTCAGGTAGAGGGTTTGCTGCAGGGAGATATTTCCAGAGAGAGGGAAAAAACTAGCACACAGAGATGTCATTTTTACTTCTACATTTGCCCTAGAGGCTTAAACTCTGCTGCTAACAAGATGTAAAAGTCAGTGAAACACATGTACAGACTGAGGGGTGAAAAGAGAATTAGCAATGCGTGCCATTCGACTAAGTTCATCAAAAAATCCCCACGCGAAGTGCTCCATCCTCTCACCCCAGCTCTCTCTGTTTGGCAGGTACGGCCCTATAATGACAGCAGATCTCCAGCTTCAAAGCCTTTAAAGCTTAAATGGGTTGAAGAGAGAAAAAAAACTTTTAAGATTCCAGCCATGTTTCACCAATACCACACACCTTCAGTCCTGGAGGGAGCCGCCCCCCCTCCCTCCTCCCTCTGAGCCTCAGAGCTCAAGTAGATGTTGTTAGACAATACAAAGAATTCCACAGAAACACTTCATACAGAGTGGCAGTCCCGGAGATGTAATCCAATGCCATTCTTAGGCTTCATAATGTCCGTGGTGATCAGGGGGGTGGCCAGTGGGACATGTCTCAACATAGCTGGGTTCAAACAGCTCCCTCATTCTCTAAAGCAGCGCTTTGTTCACAGATCAATCCAGTCCTTTTTTTCCTGACAAAGCCGCAACGTTTAACAGGAGGATTAAAAGCCCCAAATCCCGGCATTGGCACTTAGCTAAAGCAACAGAGGAGAGAGCAGAACAGTGAGATCTGATGCTCCACTGGCTCGTATGACCTACGGAGCGGGAGTGTGCAGGCCCAGGTGGGAAAATTTAAAAATCTTCACTCACGCTGACAACTTCATTTTATTCATGCAACTTTAGTTTGAATTAAAGGGACAGTTCACCCCCAGATCAAAAACACACATTTTTCTTCTTACCTCTGTTGCTATTTATCCACTACAGGGTTTGAGTTGCAGTTGTAGAGATGTCTGCCACCTCATGAATATAATGGAGCTAGGTGGCACTGGCTTGTGGTGCTCAAAGCACCAGAAAAAAACCATCTTTTTACCAGAAGTACACCTGCCTAGAAGGAAGTGTGCACCTATGATTTCTGCAAAGAGACATTGCTGTTCATTTTTCAGATGTGTGCTTTAGCAACAGTGTGCTATCCGAGTGCCAACTAGGTCCATTATACTGGAGAGAAGGCAGACATCTCTTCGGCAAATATCTCCAAAACTCTTCAAGTCACACCAAAATAATCTGTGATGTATTTGTAGAGGAAATATATGCACTTTTGATTTTTGGGTGAACTGTTCCTTTGAGGTTTGCAGGTGAAGAATGAAGAATGAGAGGTATTTCATGAACTCCCTTAAAGGTCATCAATTTTGAAAAATAATACATCTACAGAGCTTGTAGAAAGGTGCAGAACAAAAGTATATCTTTTCATGAAAAACATTATTATGATTATGAATTAATAATCTAAAATAAACTGTCGGGTCCAAAATGATTGTTTTGTTTATCTCTGTGTAAGAATTCGGACAGGTGGCTCCAGCTTCTAACAAGGTTTGTCAACCAATAGTATGACACTGGGTATCACGTGGTATCTGTGTTTCGTCAGCATCAAGTGTCAAAAAACATAAAAATGGGTGAACTATCTAATGTTAGCAACGTTAGGTAGTGCAACAATCTGACAACCACTTGAGTGGGCAGATGATTCAAACAAGACCGGTTGAAGGGGGAACATGGAGTGCTACATTTAGTGGCTGGATGTTAACAGGAACACCATTAAACACATTATTAGCCTTTATTTTGAGCGTCCAAAAGTTTTGAGCAATTTTCAGTCTCTGAGAAGTTTTCTGAAAAAATACACTTTAAATTAATTAATTCCAATTAATTGAGAATGAACCCTAGAGTCAGCTCAGGTAAACATGCAAAATTGTGAAATTTGTCTACAAACAAGCACACCGTTCCACATATATGGGCAATAAAGTTTCCAAAAACAAATGAATAAGTCTTGTTTCATGATGTTTTCATGATTTATATATTGGTATTGGTATCGTTTCCCGAGCAATATGAAAACTCTTTTTTTATAATGCAGAAACAGATTCTTGGGATAATTTATAATTATCAAATTAATCTTAAGTTTACTCTTTCATGTCATGTTCGTGTCATTTTAGATGAAAAGATTATTGTAACACTGTAAAATATCCTGCCTCTGTTACAAATACTTCTCAAGTGTTTGATAACTACATTTGAGGCATCACTCCAAAATGTGTGTATGTCAGCCAATACATCAATATCAACATTTTCCACCTCCTGATATTTGTATTGGCATGGGCCCCAAAAATCCAGTATCGGTCGAGCTTTGGCTTAAAATGAGCTTTGCTTTCAAGTAAATTCCTCCGCTCCCTATAATTAGTACCAAATTATATACTTCTTTCCAGGAAACTTTGGGCATTTTTAGCAGAGAAAGCAGGGAAGACAATTACGTGTATTATCAATGGAGCATTCCCTCCTGCAGAGGTTACTTGAGAATAAATCTACAACATGTTGCCAGACTGATGGAGAGATAAGATAGTATTTACAACACACTCACTGGATTATATGAGGTCGACATGCACAACAGAGCACACTGTGAACGAGACATAGAGGCCTTTAAAAAAATAAAAGCATAAAGGGGAATTACTTTAAATTCAGTGGATTTATGTGGCGGGTTACTTCACCTCGTTCACGAAGATTTCTAAACAGATTAGATGATCCTTTCCAAACAGGCGGGGTATCAGCCAGCATCTTGTCTAAATCCTGCGAGAATAGAAGAAAATCACTCACTTATTTCTAATTCCCAGTTAATCACGACGTAATGCAGTGTTTGTTGGAGGTTTTACAGGATGAAGAGTAGATTCTGCTCACCTTTGTGGTGAGGGACTTCCTTGTTCTCCTACCTAAACAAAACAAGGTTAACAGTTAGCGGATGATAAATGACATCTGACTCACAATAATACATTTAAAAGGTGAATTCTGTGTTAGGAATACAGAACCAGGAAACAAAAGTGAAAACTGGTGTTTATACGTGGACAGAAACACAAGCTGTTTATCTCCATGAACACATTCCATTGGTCAATAAAGCAGAAGATAAGGTGGACGCGTTGTAAAAAAAAATCACATCGATAACAGTGACAATAACCCTCCAGCGACACATTTTAAAGCCTGTGTCTAAAGCTGGGATTATGATTGCCTTGTGATGGCCTGCTCTCGTCCACAGTGAGGTGTCTGAGTGAGCATGCGGAGATAAAAGGAGGATATCGTCCTCAATGTTCATGTATTTGATGCTTTCTATTAATGTTTCATAACCTGCAAACGCTTATGGATGTGATATGAATTATTTAAGTGACAGCACTTTAACTTTTGACTCAAATGGTTCACTTCTAAACCCCACCGTCCTCTGCTTAATGTCTCTAAAATTGAACCATAAGTGGGCACGTCCAAGGCTTTCCTAAACGTCTATAAGAATGAGAAAAACACATCCATTTTTACAGCTATTATATGGCCTTAAAACACCATGATTACTCAAGCCATTAGCCACCAGAGAACAATGACGCACGGTATGCTGACACATTAGTGCTCCTTATTTTCCTTTTTCATTAGCTGCCAGTGAAGACATATCTAAAAGATTACAGCAGGCCACACACCTAAAATCAGAATCAGAATGTCTTATCATTACATTTATGACATCCATGCTAAGTTGTTTGGTCTCTCTGGCTCTCTGCGAGGTTGTTGCCACATAAATGAGCCATAAAAGTGGGGTTGCTGGTAAAGATGTCTATCTTTATGCAGGTGTTATGACTGAGGCTCTTCAAGCCACAACTTATTGTCCGATGACACTTCACGGGCCTTCAGCTACAAGATCCAGGACAAAACAACAACAATGGGTTGTTTTTCAATCTCATGGTATTGAGGATGAAGGAGCAGGGGGTTTATCTGATCACTTGACGGAAGTGTAATTAAGCAACTGGCTGATGGCAAATGTGGCTGATATCTCCAAAGAGCTACAAAGATTAGAAAGGCAGTGTAGCATTACAGAGTCAGAGGCCACCTTCTTTAAAAAAATTATTGATAGCAAAGATTTTAAACTCATTTTAGCACTCATTTATAGACAGTCAAAGGGAAACTGAAGTCTTGAAAACACTTCAGAAATTGTGTCCTCTGGTCCCATGCAGGAACTTTTATAGGAACCCAGGAACCTTCTTAAGAACTCAACAACTTGTGCTTCAACAATTGAAACTGAATTAAATATGGTTCCTCTCATATAGTTCCTGACCTCCCCTAAAAGTAATTTCTCTGGAGACAGTATTTCCTGACGGGTTTACGAGTTTACAGGGCTGAATGTCGCTCACTGATCAAACACATCAAGTCCAGGCTTCTGCAACTGCTGTACAGATATTACACCAATCAACCACAACATCAAAGGGACTAACAGCTGAAGTGAATAACAGCGATCATTTCGTAACAACGTTTTCATTGGAAGTCTTGGGTTCTGGCATTCATGTAGATGCCACTTGACATCATTGCAGACCAAGTACAACTACTCATGGCAGTGTCCCCTGCAGAAGGACAATGCACCCTGCCACTGCAAAAACTCCTCAGGAATGGCCCGAGGAACATGAGAAAGAGCTCAAGGCGTCAACCTGGCCCCCAAATTCTCAAAACATATTTTATGTTTGATTCAATGCAGTTATGCACTAAATAAATGAATGATGGCAAAACACTCAGCAGTTTGTCCACTTTGGAGACAGAAACCAGCTCTGCATGTATCCACTGAATCCATTCATTACATTCGAACTCAGAAACAATGCATTGATGTTTTCTCTTGTATGAATATTGTGACACAAAAGATCTAATCCAATGTTGTTCTAATCTGTCTAATCTTTAACGTTAGTCAGATGTGTGGAAATCAAGCAGGAATTCAGACACTGGACTTTGGTTCCTCGTTTACTTCCTGAGTTTAGTTCTCGTGGCTTCAAAGTTCCTGGAACCATTTGGCCAAAAATGGGCTTAACATCAGAAGGGCTGCAACTAATGATTACTTTCACAAATCAATCTACTGATTATTTCCAGGATTAATTGTTTGATCGCTCACACTCACAAATCCCATGGTGACATCCAAAACACCAAAAACATTGAACTTGCGCTGATGACCGATGGAAAAGGAGTAATCCTCACATTTAAGACGGTGTCAAAAAATTTGTGTTAATGAATTTATTGTCAGTGGACTAGCTGATTGATTGTGAGTTTTAGTATTGTGGGAAAAAGCTGAGTAATAGGAGTACACTCACTCTTGGGTTCATTCAAAGTGATGGACTCGATGAAGTTGAGTGGCGTCATGTAGAGCTGGCCGTCGCACTCCACTGAACTGAACAGGCGAAATCTGTTTTCATAGGATGACATGTACACATCTCCATCATCCAGACCATAGCTCCTCGCCTGTAAACACACACACACACACACACACACACACACACACACACACACACACACACACACACACACACCATCATGAAATACTGCAACTCATCTAAATAGTGATAATACTGTCTGAAAGATGCTTTTTATGAAATCCACTGAAGCTTTTCTTGTCACGAAAAGCCTCGCTCACAGGGAACAACAAAGAGGCCCGAGCTTTAATTCAGTAATGGGGCGCATGTTATGTCAGCCCTACTTTTCATCCCCGAGCACCAGATAATGTCCCTACAACTGTTCAAACCCAGCCAGATCAGAAGGCTGGACTGGTGAAGACAGAGTGGATCTCTCTGTCAGGTGGCACCGTGCCAGGTCCACTGGGCACAGAGCAAACACCCAGGGAATGTGTGCCCCCCTCTGCTTAACCATTAAACCCCCTCCAACCACCCCCACCTCTCATCAAATGTCAGCCCCTCCGCCAAGTCCCAGTGTCCAGTTTCCTGTGTCCCTGGATTCTTGCTGCCTGTGGACACCAGTCAAGGTTCCCTTAGATTAGAAACAAGGAATCTTCTGTAGCTACAAGTGCAAACTAGACCTGGTTTACATGGTTTACATGTTTGTTTACATCCCCTGTGATCTGTGAGAATGGTGTCAACAATGTCAGCACGTCTGAGCTAAAGAGACTTACTGTAGAAGTGTTGGTATGTAGGCTAACAGGGCCAAACGCTCAATGTACAGTGGGTGGACAAAATAACTTGAACATCAGACATAATGCAAAAAAATACAATAATGCTGCAAAAAACCTGTTTAAAGCCAATAATTGTTGCTGAAATGATTAAACAATTAATGTATCAATCATACTGTTTGTCATATATTGTCATATGTATTACTGTTTGTCCATTACATATTGTCTTACATGTACTGTGTGTATTTTCCTCCTTTTATTATGTCTGCCTTTGGAAATTGCCCCTTGGGGATAAATAATGTTTTTTTTATTTTAATTTCAATAGACACAGCACTTTAAATAACGGGGGGGAAGCATTTTTCAAGAAAATACGTCAGTGTTCTCTGGTGTCCAGGGATCGAACAAATTACTATTTTTATGACTTTTAGTCACAAAACCTCTCAAAGGTCTCACAACAAAGTAGTTTTTTATTCCACAAGTATTGCTGAAGCTTTGACTCTTAAACATTATTTATCTTTTTTGTAGAATGAAACAGACTAATCAGCTCATCGTTTCAGCTCTAAAATAGATCGGATACACTGTCAACTGGTTTATGTTTCTCAAATGTGAGGATTTGCTGTTACATATCTCCATAAGTTGAATATCTCTTGGTGTGTGACTGTTATTTGAACAAAACGAGCAAATGAAGAAGTCACTGAGCTCTCGGAAGTCGTGATGTCACTAGTTTTGGATGTTCTCTGGACTAAACAATTAATCAATTCTTCAAATAAATAATCAATATATTGCTCACTATCAAAAAGTAATTTGTTGGAGTTATACTTACAATATTATGATGTCAATCCTAGATGTTTCGTTGCCATATTTTGTCCACCCCTGTAGCTACCTAGGGTGGCTTTAATAATAGGAACATCTTAAATCTGGCATCACTAACGTCACCATGATTTGATTTAAAAAATGTCTGATGCGGTTTGAAGAAAAGAAAAAAGAAAAAACATACTCCAAACCTCCCAAAGCTATGAATTGTTGCTAATCTATTGTATAGTACATTACATTACACAGCCAGGTGTTCTTGTTACTTTGTTGAACACCTAAAATATGTAAATACAGTATAATTATTGAATAAATATATCTATTTTCTCCTAGCTTTCTTGAGGTGAACATTACTTATGCTTCATATGTGCAGAAAAATCAGCAAAACCTTCAGCTATGATAGCAATTAGTCTAGGTCACGTGCTCTGTGAACTTCCTCTGACCGTTTTGCCACTTCAGCACCAAAGGTCGAGGACAGCTCCTCGTGGTGACGACACATTTACCTTATTGTACTTTCACGTGCACTATATGACGTCAGCTAATTGTGTTGGAAGTGCAGCTTCGGTCAGTGTTCACGTAAACTGGAGCGTGTTGACCGGCTGCTGGTGTCTTTTTTCTGTGTGACCGTGTGTGAGCTGAGTGATGTCAGCTTCACAGATGTCCACTGTACCTTATCGCTGGCAGAAACTGACGGCAGCGGCAGATGACGGAGCCGAGCCTCGAAGCGGCTCTTCAGCCCGGAGCCCGAGCCGTAATAAGCAGCTCCGGCCGCGACGGTGACGCAGGCTCCGGCTGCGACCACCTTCAGCACCTTTGTCGCCGTCGAGCCGCTCCGTTGTTCCCGCGGCGTAAACGTCGCTGCTTTGGAGCTGAGTGAATGTGTAAGCCTGCGCAGGGCAGCCATGGCTGTTTACACTAAGGTGTCGTAACCACCAACACACACACACACACACAGAGACGCGCGCGCACACACAGGGCAGAGCAGCTCGAGCCCTGCTGCTCCGAGCTCGCGAGAAATGCCGTGGGTATTTCAGGTCGCTTGGGGATTTTAAGGCGTGATTTGGTGAGAGTGAAGGAAATGTTCAAATCTTTGCACAAACGTGGAAACACAACGCTTAAATACGTCTCGTCTCTTTTTAAAGTGTCAAATGTTTCGTGTTTACATATTTAATTTGAATTTAAAGTGTGTAAGTGCTCAGTTTAAGCCCACCATCAACTCTCTCTCTCTCTCTCTCTCTCTCTCTCTCTCTCTCTCTCTCTCTCTGTCTGTCTCTTATTTTATGCCTTGGGAGAAGGAAAAATCTATCTGCCAGGGCACGTCTCAACTGTGACAGCCCCGCCCATTACTAGTCCTGTGGTTTTGCACCTGCCTCACCACCCCTGCCACTTTGAGCGGAAAACCTTCCAGGAGCTCCTCTACCTGCACTGCAGCGTTTATCCAGCCCTCACTCCTCAATCCTGCCCGGCTCCACTGAGGCATCACCATCCGCTGTGGACAGGTATGCACCATGAGGGCTGTCTGAGCAGCGACAGAAGGAGAAATCGGTGCGGGCAGCTGCGGAGGTTTACTGAGTGTTTCATGTGAGGAGGGGGGAGGAATCAGTGCATGTGCTAAGTAACGGAGGAGGTGGACGTAAACATGCAGTAAGTGACGGTGGCAACCAGGTAGGCTTACTACGCAAGAGCGCTCCCTCCGGACCTCCTCACTGAACTTTACCCGCTGAGCTTTGACGCGATGGCTGCTGCTGCTGCTGCTGCCACTCTGGGGGAAGTTGGAGGCGTCTTGCACGGCATCGATGGTGTCGCACAGGTCGGGTCCCATTTCCTGCTGACCCCTTTTGGGGACAGTCCGACGCTGCTGGGCGAGCACCTCATACCCGGGGACAGGCTCTCCCGGAGCACCACGGCGGATTTAACGCACCTCAAAGGGATCCTCAGGAGGAGACAGCTGTACTGCAGAACTGGATTTCACCTGGAAATACTTCCGGACGGCACTGTGCAAGGCACGAGGAAGGACCACAGTCGATTTGGTAAATAAAATTCAATTTGTTTTGGTAGCAAAAGATATAAGAAAGTGGCCAAATTATTAGAGTAATGAGCAACAAGGAAATAATGATTAAAAAAACCCATCTTATGATATAATCCTGTTATTACGATGTAATGTTGAGTTGAATTTGAACTTTTGAGCGTCTATAATATTATTCTTTCATCTCTGTCAAAGTCTGAACTGAACAACTGTGTTATTCTTCTCCAGGTATTTTGGAGTTCATAAGCCTTGCTGTTGGGTTGATAAGCATTAGAGGGGTGGACAGTGGACTCTACCTGGGGATGAACGACAAAGGAGAGCTGTATGGCTCTGTAAGTACACCTCCGCTTATTCATGCTGCCTAAATCCCTGTGGTGATGCGCATGCAGCCTTTTTCTTTTCACATATTTGGAGAATTTGATTTACAGGAAGATACATTTAGAGAAGTAATGAAATGTGTAATCAGCCAGGACTTGTCTTATGTTGTGCCCTGTTGTTTTCAGGAGAAGCTCACGGCCGAATGTGTCTTCAGGGAGCAGTTTGAGGAGAACTGGTACAACACGTACTCGTCCAACCTCTACAAACACGGAGACAAAGGGACGCGTTACTTTGTGGCATTAAATAAAGACGGGACACCAAGGGATGGGACTAAATCCAGGCGGCACCAGAAATTTACACACTTCTTGCCCAGGCCTGTGGACCCTGACCGTGTGCCAGAACTGTACAGGGATATCCTGGGACACAGCTGAGACCCGGAGCCCTGGTCCAGTTCAGGAATAGCTGCTAAAGCCCTGGCAGGCAGGGAGCAGAGAAGAGAAGAGAAGAGAAGAGGGACGCAGGCATGGGGATGATGTGGCCGGTGCAGGCTGGTGGACATCAGCCCGAGCAGCAGGGATAAAGGTACAGTCCGGGGGCCTCTTGTAGGAATGCACGGGCCATCTCTCAGCAGCCAGGAAGACAGGCGAGAATGTCTGCACACTCGGCATGAGGGGGTCGTTTGTTTTAGAGGATAGACGACCCTAAAAAGTACCTGCATGGAATAGGAGAGGGATGGGAAGCGGTGCTGGATGGTCGGGGAGCATCTCCTCTGGTCAGCTGACGTGGAGCCCGAGGGAATCATGAATGGTACTTTTAATTTGGTGTCAGAGAGCTGTAGTTTGTTCAGAAGGACTTTGAAGGAATTCTGTTTTTATTTCTTACCTGTGTGTAGACCTGTTTGAAAAGAGAAAAAATATGTAACAATTTATTTATTCATTTTAGATACATATATTTATGTTATATATTTATTTATTTGAGAATATATTTTTACAGTTATATACATGCAATATAGAGAAACCACTAGAAACTGTATCGATTATATAAAGACTGACACACTGTACTATTATGTCTTTTATTCTGAAAAACAAGCTTCGCTAGTGATAACCTGTAATATGACAACAAATATTGGCAAAATTTGGAAAAGATCCCCACATCTGAAATGCATTTAATCACAATATGACAACTGTGAATCAACTCTTTTTAAATCCTTGTAATGTTGACGTATTAATTCCAACCAAACTACTGTTACATGTGTTACAGGAGGAATCTGAAGTCAAAAAACTGATGATACAAACAATAAATTGCTCAAAATGTGATCAAAATGCTTTTTTTTTTGTCAGAGATGAAGATATGTGACCAGTTATTACCAAATTTCCTTTAAAAAAAGGCACATTTTTACTTTCAACAGAGCGATATTTATTTTTAAAACAAGTGGACACTTTACTGGTTGCTTTTGTCTTTCAGAGTTTAAACATATAAACCTGCTTACGAGACCAATGTTGTCTTTCTTTATGGACACACTTATGCCGAGGGACGAGTCGTAGACCTGGTGCGGGCATAAAAACTTCAAAGCCTCCCTCCTCAATCGTTTGAATGTCGAGGCTGCGCAACGACGCGATCGGGGCCAAATAAAATGTGACCTTTAACTCGGGCCCAGCAACATTAGCAGCTGTATAAAAGTGGAGGTCAGAGCGATAAGGATGAAGTAACCTCTGCTGACGGTTTTAGGTCAGTAGACCTGTTGAAACATCTTATGATGGAAGTCAAGGTGGCCAAGACATTTTTAGTTAATCTCTTTTTTTCAGACAATTTCTATTTGTTTGTGTTAAAATGTTTAATAGAAGGATTGTTTTACTGTCCCATCATTTAAGAACTAACCAAAAGTATTTTACAGCAGCTGAATTCTTGATTTATTTTCAAGAGGTCTTATCTCATGTATCTGTGCACAGTTTCCTCCACGGTTGGGGGAAGATCTGTGTTGAAGCATGAAAAGCTCAGCCTGTGATCTCAGCCTGTGTGTGTGTGTATGTGTGTGTGATGGCGAGCCAGTGGGGGTGTCTCGATACGGGGAGTCAAGCCTGCTGCCAACTCTCTCCTGTCTGCGCTGTGATACTGTGGGACTTTCCCACCTGCACACCTTGAACATCAACGCGCTTCTGTCGTCGATTAATGACAGCATCCCAGAGTGTATTATAACCTGCGTGCACGTGGACATCCCCTGTCCACCAGGTGAACACACGCGAGCCTACTGCTACATGAAAAAAGGATTCTGGTGCTTGTTTCTGGAAAGATGCTGTTGGTGCTCGTCTTTCCGTA
Source organism: Pagrus major (assembly GCF_040436345.1). Classification (NCBI taxonomy): domain Eukaryota; kingdom Metazoa; phylum Chordata; class Actinopteri; order Spariformes; family Sparidae; genus Pagrus; species Pagrus major. The sequence continues at coordinate 18,313,981 of NC_133232.1, read as the reverse complement.
GCTTAACAAGTGTGAAAATGATGGACATGGAAATGATTGCTCCGACCTTTCCCAGCTGAAGAGTGTGTCACAACAATAGTTTTTTTTGTTGTTGTTGCACTACCTTCAAAGAGTCTCAGTTGTGGTCATGAAAAGCAGACTTTGTGTAAATCTAAGAGCCCCCACCGCCCCCCTTTTGACATTTTGAAGGTCATCCCTCTAAACACACTGGAAATCCTGACTTGTGATACCTGATGCCCAGAAGTGCTCTTTGGCACTTGTTTAACCGATGTTTTCGGAGTCTACCTGGCCCTGAGACAGATGCTTTTGTTCCTCCTACTCCACCTCCTCCAGGTGGTCCGCGGCTCCTCACTGAAAACACTTAAACCCCTCATCCGCACCCACTCTGGAGGGCCGTCTCTCACGCTTAATGGACGCTCCCTGACTTTCATCACCTCCTCAGCAGCGGCCTAAAAGGGCTCTCGAGGAAACCCAATCAAGTGTGTGTGTGTGTGTGTGAGAGAGAGAGAGAGAGAGAGAGAGAGAGAATATGGCATGGGTCCACGGGCAGGTGTGGAAGTCAGTGATCTTCTGTGTCTATCTTCACAGTCCAGTCAGACAGCGCAGGTGTTCCCTGAGCACTCAACCTCTCACACTCTGATCTCAGGCCTGCTGTTTGTCAGCTGGGGATAGCAGCAGCAGCAGGAGGAGGAGGAGGGTGGAAATACAGCCGGCTTTGTTGTCTGCCCCCAATTATCAGAGAGCATAATTTCTATATTTAGTAGGCTGCGTTGGGGAAGACAGGGGAGGTGCCGAGGAGCTCACCTGTTGCTCCAAAGCCGTGGCCACTTCTAAGAGTGTGTTTGCGCAGGGACGCTGTCTGCAGCTTTGTGTCATTTGAATCCTGCAACTATTGATTTCAGGCTCTTTGTTGTTTGTTTTTTCCTTAGTAAATTGCTGTGCGCACAAATTATGAGCTGCATGTGTGTTTATAGGGATTACAGCAGAAGTGTAAGTATAGCGTTATCCACTTGATACTTTTGGGCTTTCATCTGAATCCAGAGAGGGAGAGAGAGGCATCAATCCTGGAGAAATCTGCAGCCAGTGGTCCCAAATATCATCCATCCATCCCTTCATCATTCATGTTTAAAAAAATCTTGCTGCACTGTGTTTGAGTCCAATCATTTTTAGTGTCATAGCTAAGAGGATTTTGTGGTCTGCCTTCCGCAAGCGGCAATTAGACCGGCATACCTGATTTACTGACACTCCACATCCTAAGCTGTCAGCTCCAGTGGAAAATATGCTCCTATGTTTGCATCTCCATGGAGATTTTAGTCGAAAACAACAATGTTTAGGTGTTGTGGGGAGCAAGAAGAAGAAGAAGAAGCCAGGGCATTTCTGCACAGCTTCTGTGGTGCGTTTGCAGGTGACTGATAGTGTTTTGTTTAACTAAAGGGATGTGAACACACAGTACCTGGAGGAGGCTGAAGGCTGGTGCAACAACACACAGCTGCCATCTGTAGCATCTAATACAGCACACAGATACAGAGACAGGTCGACAAGAGGTAAATAGGATATGTAGTTGTAGTTACATAAGACAGATGACATACACTTATCTAGATAACAGGGTTCTGGCTGTGTTTTGCTCCAAATTGAACATAGTTTTTATCCTCTTGCAGAGACGTTCTTGGTTGATTAAACGACAATGATTTTACTTTCTATGTGCTTTGTGATATTAAATATATTGAAATATTTACCACAGGAAGTTAAGGGTATATTTACTCAAGTACTCTACAAATTAGAGGTATTTGAGGTATACTTTATTCTGCAATTTTGAGAGAAATATTGTACTTCTACTCTAATTCAATGATGTATACTAAAAAAGTAGAACAAACAAACAAACATAACAAACAAGAATGGCACTCATCCACACCAAAAGTTAATGGAGAACTAACATACTTTCCTTTCCTTCAGTGGGTTGTTGGTTCTTGTGCATGTAAAAGTCTGCACCAACAGAAGCTCCTCTCTCCCACAGAAAACACAGTTCCTGAAACACCTCGTCAGTAGTCCCGCATTTAATCTTGTGACTTTGTGACATCACTCTGTCACACATTTGAATAATTTATGCCTAGTGGCTAGTTTAGCATTTAAGATTTTAAGATTTAGCAAAGCTACTTGGTTGTGGTTAGCTGCGCTGGGTCAGGCATGTGTGAGCTGACCAATCAGAGCAGACTGGGTATTCAGCAGGCGGGCTTTAAAGAGACAGGAGCTAAAACAATCATCAGTTTTCTCATACTGACCGTATGAGAAAACTGATGTGTTTTTTTGAGCATTAAAGCATGTAAACCTATTCTTTAGTAATACCAAAATAAAACTATGAACCTGGATATGAGCATAATATGTCTCCTTTAATGGGGTCTATTCTGGGCCGAGACCCATCCTCCATCCAAGTATCAAGGAAATCAGTTCAGTAGTTTTTGTGTAATAATGCTGACAAACCAACGGTCACAGAATAGCTTGAATTAGCTCCACTTCAACTACATACAATAATTAAATGACATTTTCATATTAAACCAGAGTTAACAGACGTATTATTCTGGAGCTAAACATGGTGTAAATACATCACTGATGTATTATCTTATAAAGTTGTTGTGACAAATGTGTTAGCAAACAGTTGCTTGTTACACATCCAGCAGACATGGAGCAACATCAGCTTTTATTTGGAGTTAAGTAAAACCAAAACAGTCTGAAAGATGCTAAATGTTCCCCAGAGCTGAGGGGAACTGCAGAGTTGGGTTCATCACAATGAGCGTCCCTTTTCACATTACACGGAGCCACTTGACCTATTGTGTATATACAACCTTATGAGTGCAGTTTGAATCCATCTGTAATAACATTCCAGTTGTAATAATACAATCTGACCGGAGCCATTCTGCATAATGAGTACTCTTACTTTTATTGTCTAGAAATGTTCTGACAATACAAATTTCCAAATTTAAAACACTCTGTCTTGTATTAAAGTCCTTTTACATTGTTGTGTTGCTACTTTAAAAAAGTCAACCCCTGCTGCTGTAACCCCTTCAGCCCTTCACATCTGCTGACCAAACCTGTGTGTGAGTCCCTCCGGAGCAGCCGTGTCACCCCTTCCTCTGGCCCATGTGTCCACATTACAGAGTCACAAATTAGGTCTTGACATTTGGGCGCTATAATTGCCCCCTGAAAAGCATGAGGCATCAATTAGGCTCTCAGCACCATGACAGGTTATCCCTACAGGACATAATCGCCCTGCTGGACTGCTTGGCTGGACTGCCCTGCCAGGGCGCATACAGACAACACACACACACACAGAAAAAAATCTGCAAAGTATAGTTCACTGGTTCATTTTTGGTAGCACACAAGCTGAGAGAGGCCATAAAATGTGCCAACACGCTCTATGAATACTTTGACATTCTCATTATAAAATTAAACCATCATTTAAAATGATAGCTGGGCGACATTAATCTGTGTGTGTGGAGGCCATGCTGGAGGTGTGGCAGTAGGTCTCAGGGTGCCGCTGCACTAATAACAGCATACATCCCTTTGATTTCCCGACTCTGGTGCCGCCTGACAGTTTGTGCTCCCACAGGGCGTGGAGATCTTTAGGGTCAGAAAAAAGGTCAGTTGGTTAATTTCCATAGCGTCTACTTTAAACATTCTTGCAGGCTTTGGAAGCAATTCAATCAGCAGTGAAAACACTGATTAGCTAACCGTCGTTTAACGATGCAGCGTATTCATAAACAAGATGGATGTATCCCACAGAGAAACACAACACTAACTGTGTGCAGCTCTGCAAGATGTAGAGGTATGAGCTGGATGTTTTTCAGTGCTGAAACATATTTTAATTAATGGAGGTAATATTTACTCTGAGGATTGTGCATTACTGAAAAAAAAGCTTTGAACATTATTAACATGTGAGTGATGAGGACTTGCAGTTATCTTTTTGTTTGGGGAGATGATAGTAAAATATTACTATTTCTTATACTTTATAAAAGACAAATAAACACAATTATCTATGTGCTTAACAAAAGCAAAATGGTCATCAGAAACAAAAGGAATCTGGAAAATGAATGATGAAAACCCATGAACCCTTTAGCTTGATGTCACATTTTAACCAGGAAAAATGTTAGCAGTTAACATTTCCGCAAACCTCACTTCATTTCTACAAAATGTGGTAGGGAAGTTACAGGCGACAAGTTTGGCAAGGCAGTGACCACCATTTGAGTCCGTGTTTCAACATTTGTAAGTGTGAAACCACTGCATATTTTTAAGGAGACCTTGGTACAATTTCCATCCTATTTGTGGTGACAAAAAACGGATTATTTCACAGGAAGCTGGACCATCTCCAGCTGTTTTTGCGGCGACCTAAACTCTTGAAAGTTAAAAACCCAAAAAGGCCCCAACGGGAGCTCCTGTCCCCCACAAGAACACTGCTCCTGAAGTGCCTGAACTGCACTGCAGCACTGAACAGAATGAGAAAACGGATGTGTTTTTTGAGCATTAAAGCCCGTAAACCTAAAATAAAATGATGAACTTGAAAATGATTATAATATGTCCCCTTTAACGTTGGTTCTGCAGAAATGTAATTTGCCAACATTTATTCTGGTGATTGGGTTGCACATTTTAGGATCCGCTGCAGAGGATATTCTCTTATAAGATGCCATAGATGCTCGCAGATTACAACAAAATCCAAACAATCTAAATGACACAGATTCATGATGATCAATGATTTTACTTTTTCCCTGAATTCCCTGAATTTAGGAGTCGTCGTAAAATGTGATGCAAGAAAAACAAGCCTTCCTCTGTACATCAACAGATTACCTCACTGTGTGAAGTCAGGCTTTCACTTAAGTATGTTTGTCTTGATAGATCATGTCGAGTGTAATTGTCTATTTTGACCATGAGGGCTGCAAACGCCAAAGCAAAGCTATGCGTGGAGCTCACTGCCTGGTTAAAGAGCATGACAGGGGAAGACTGTACTCTCACTGCCTACCGGTGAAAGTGGAAATGTGCTTTGTTGCCCCTCAGTCAGGCGGAAAATTGCAAACCCATTTGTCATTGTGTGCCAAGATGCAGAGGTCAGTCATTGGATTCCTTCATGACAAGCTTACGGAATCAAATGTTTTTCCAAGGCCTCACCCTTTCACACCTGCACCTCCAGGTAAAATAACAAAACAAGGGGAGAAAGAGAGAAAAGAGGGCTTAGAGCGAGCGACTTAAAGACAGGGGAGAGAAAAACGATACGTGAGAAGAATTTACCGTGAAACCTTGCACGGCTATTGCCCATTTCAGCTTATTTGAACCCAATATACATTTAGCTCACAGTGGCAGATGAAATGCCAGCTCCTGGCCAACGTCCAAACCTGGAGAATACCACTAATTATTCCTGCCTGTGACCACAGAACATTCTTACAGGCTCAAAAGGATGTTGTTTGTTATCCTCTCGGTCAAAGCAGCAACTGCTTGATTTCAGGGAATAACAGAAACACTTAACGAAATTTTTCCACAGTTTGATTGACTGTTTAATCCTGCAGAGAGGCGTCGAGGCTGCAGCGGTGTTTCTTATAGATCTGATGCACATAGAACATCACAGACAGATACCAAAACTGATTTAACTTTTAAATCAGTCACTTTAATGGATTGAGTTTGTCTCCCTGTGTGCACCAAACAAATTATGTGGTGTCTGCAGAAAATCAATAGCAATCAATGTTAAAGACAAATTGTCTTAATTGTTTTTCTGCTCGAGAACAGCGTAGTGTGAGACAAGGCTGAAGTCATACAAATAGTCTTGTGTCAAATGCAGTTTGTTTGTGATGTGATTTTGTTTATAACAGTCAAGATTTTAAGACGATTAGTGCAGCAATTAAATTTAAAAAGAAAAGATACATGTATGATTTTCTAGGGTTTAAAGCAAGTCTTGTCTTGTCACAAGTGGTGATTACACTGTAAAAAGTCACAAGGAATCAATCATTATTTCTCATTAACTTAAGGTTAAACATAGAAGTTTTATTTATTTCAGGTTCATTAAATTTAATATTTCTATTTTCTTTTTCTATCTTCAGACAAATTCAGAACAATTCAGAACTTTAAAACACAAAACAAGTTCATCTAACTTGAATTCAGTTTGTGCCCCCTTATACTTTTACACTCTCAAAAAAATAACCAAGAGTGGCTTCATCTTTGCATCACTGCTGATACAAAGAAATTACATTTGAAATGAATTTAAGTAGAGCTGAATTAAAATCAAGTAAGGCTATAAATATTATTTGTTTTGAATCTTTACAGTCACCTCAACATGTCTTTCTCAAATTCAGTCAACTTAAAATTTTAAGGCAGCCTGGACACTAACTTTTTTAAGTTTAAGGTTTTTTTTTATTATTAGAGTGTCGAGGATAATGGCACATTTACTTTAGCTACATCATCTTTCAGCATGTTGACAGAGTGAGATGACAGGGACCTGGATAACACTTGCATAAGGTGCAGCGAGTTAGCTTTGCTGGCAATATTCCCAGTGGCCAACCACGGTACTGCAACAAACACAGCTGAAGTGAAACTGTAACTTCCAGAATTAAGAAAACTTGATTTAAAATCTCACTGATGTTTGTTTCTCCATATGTCTGGATGAGGCCCCACACCTTCACAGCGACATCACAGCTTAACAAAAGAGCCCACGAGCGAGTCGAGGGGTTATGGTTAATTCAGACAGAGAGGACTGAACACTGTAGATGTTAGACAGCAGTGATTGCAGCTTGGGAAAAGAACAAGGTGCGTCTCAATGAATATTATGGATATACATAAAACCATGATGCAGTGCTGTAAGTGTTGAGGTAAATAAAGGTGTCGCTTAAAAGTGTGATTTTTTTTTTTTACATGTTTACATAAATTCTTGTGAAGCAATGCTTAAGTTGAACAGACTAAATCATCTTCCTTTACTTTCCAGAGGAGTGTGTTTAGTCATTGTGGGCATGATATCTCCTTTGACAAGTTTGCTGCACAAACAGAGGCCTATAGAAGGCTTTGCCATGCAGTACATTAGTCTGTAGCTCTTTCATAGTTACATTATATAAATCACAGGGCTAAACATGAACAAGCCCCGGCGAGTCACGAGGCACAAGTGATCCAAGCGTGCAGCTTGAGTCCCAGTTGTTGTGGAGAACAGAAAAGAGCCTGAGTTAAGACAGACAACCACTTCAGAGGAATCAATGAGAATCAATAGACCTGTAATCTGTTACGCTCCAAACTCTACTGATTACTCAATCCATAATCACATCACTTATATGTAAAAGGTGGATGAAAACAGATTCAAACTGTTCACACAACCATCATGATATTGTAACTTCAGATCGACTTTTAGATGAAGTTTTATAAGATAAAAAAGAGAAGATGTGATTGACTTTTCTCGCTGTGATCTCTCTGAGATGTTGGTGCAAAATGCTGTGGGGAGCTTCAAACAGGCGTTGCAGATCTCAGATCCTCCTCCAAAGTAATAACCTTGAGTGCTTCTGGAAGAAGGAAATCCCCTGGCCAGGAGAGGCACAGGAATCACTCCACTACAGAGGCAACCAGCCGGGCACACACTGCACCTTGAAATAACAGTCCATGGTCACTCAGGCACAAACATACACACATTTAAACACTTCTGATTGTATTAAACTTCAAGGAACAAATCCAGAGGTAATGGCATTATTAATTCAAGTCTTCAGTTAAACATTTATTAGGCAAATAAAACGAGGAAGACCAGAAATCAGATGTTATTTCAAGGTCAGTGAAGTGCATTATTTATTTTTATAAAACAGCGACAGATCTCGCTTATTAATGAGGCCTAGAATCACAAGTTTGTCTCAGAGAGCTTTACAAGATACAGCACACAATATTATATATGTCTATCCTTAGACCTTCAATTCAAGTAAGGAAAACTAAAAAAATGGTAAAGGATAAATGGGAGAAACATCAGGAAGCCCTGACACATACTGTATGCCAGATATATTAGACACACTATCACTCCAATTCATATAAATGAGGTAAACTTGTGAAAATTATCTATCTATATTAGGGGCTCTGTGTGACAAATTGTAGGAATTTACATGTATTAATAACATTTTTATTGGCCATATGTCTCTCTCAGTTGTCTGTACAAGCCTGTGGATGATTTGTTGAAGTTGTTTAATGTACCAACTTTCATGGCAAGGGGATTACAAAAGTCAGCAGGATTTATCCTCTGTGGAACATGACTGGCTCGAGATATTTCTTTCTGGACCCAAGTGCTGGACCAACCTACATTACCAGAGAGGCTTGCCGCTAACTGGTTAAAATTGGATTGATTTTCTTGAGTGGCATTAGCAAAGGCTGTAACTTAGAAAACAACATTAATTACATTTTTATATTAGACAAAATCTCGCCTTCTAATTGGGACAAAATCTGCACATTTGAAAAGCAATGCATTTTTCTTCTTCTTGTTGTTCTTCTTCTTATAATCATTTGTCGTTACATGTTGTGTGACAGGACAGGCAAAGAATGACATGAGGTCAACATGCTCGAAGGGCCACATGTTGGAATCAAACCCAGGCCACTGTGACATGGACATGGCCTCTGTATATGGAGCGCACGCTTGACCAACTGAGCTACCGGGGGCCCCAGTGATACATGTTTATTTTTAGATAATTCTTTTTTTGTGATTTCCATTGGAGGACTCAAGCATTAACTAGCAAAGGGATAATAATAATGATATATTGTAGTGTAGTCTATATAAAGGCTAAATAGAAAACTTCACAGTCCAGTACCTGGTATGACAAGAATACATATATTAGCAGTTGTTGGACAGGGGGAGGGGGGTTACATGGCCTTCTCCTCCTCTTCCTCCTGCTCATAAGGCATGCATACCTCTCCACGTCCCAGTAACTAATCATCATACAGATCTGGCCAAGAATTGAGTAGCTGAACACGGGAAATATCATATTCAAGCTTTCTAGAGTTTCACCTGTGCTTCCTCAATTCATTTCAGTATTGTCTGCTTCAGTAGGCAGAAATGAGACTTCAAAGCCTTGAGAGCCGGCAGAATAGTTTGGGGAGTTGCTCAAATGTTCCAGTATTTGAGTGGGGGAGCTTTTACATTCCCACAATGATGTTTACTGTGCCTGATCTAAAAGGCTGGTGGAGCTCACATTATTCTGTCTGGTTGGCTCTGGTCCCTCACTAAACCAGGTGTGTTTTTATTGGATTCGAGCTTATCAGTGAGGCGATCAGGAACCTGTTGCCAGCTAGGCAGGTCAACCTCGGCATGTTATGAAACCAGAAACATTTGTTGGGAAAAAGAAATACTTTGCATGGTTTCATCGTGAAGGGAAGAGAAGATTCATGAGTAAAATCTGCATCAAGTATCACTCATTTAGTTTCAGTCTTGGATGAAGGAAAAAAAAAGTTACCTATAATAGAAATGAGCCAGGTCCAGATGAAGCCCAAATAGTTGACACCCTCCTGCTCAAGAGGATCAAAGTGCTTCTGTGCACATTAGGAAAATACAGGGGACTCATTTCAAAGTGTCACACAGATGCTTAGCCACACATTCCCCCTGTCAGAGGCAAACAAAGACAGTTTTCTGGGAGGAGAAAGGCATGCCGTTTCCTCAACATGCCTCACCTGTGGTGACCAATCACAGCAGCAGTTACAATCCGGAGCCCTGAAGGAAGATAGGTGAGGGTTTATGTTGTCATTGGTGGATGTTTTACAATCCGGTGTCATGAATTTCCCAGTTAATGTTTATTTTCAGAGGGACCACCTCATTCCTTTGGTCTGACCCGGAGGGATGCAGTGTGTAATCACAACAGCATTGATAGGAGCGTGTTTAAATGTCTGCAGAGCAGCAGACGTTACACATTCATTCAGCGTCTGCCGTGTCAACAAGCAAGCTGTCGTCCTGTGAACTAGAAAATCTTAATTTTGAGCAACACATGCACATATTAAAATAAAACATAAGCAGCACGAGATACAAGAGTTTTACCTAGAACAGAGAACAGTGTGAAATAGAAGTTGTTTGTAGTGATAGTGAAGGTGCAGCCAAAGGGGAACATTTGTGCCAGACTGTTAAGGAGCAGCGAGTGGTGGCTGCACTGAGAAGGCTATGTTGTGTTCCTTTATCTGTCTTGGTTGGTACACCTGAACAGAACAATGTTGAAGGGTCAGTACACCCAAATTATTATTAATATTATCCACTGAATGTACTGAAGTACTGGAAGTAAAGTATTGATTGTGAAGAATGGCATAATACTTATCAGTAGATTATTATGTACATGTAAGCAGTAATTTAATATCCTGGTCAGTCTTCAGGTCATTTTAACTACTATAACATACTATTATATACTGGTAGTTTAATCTATGATGATGTATCATGTTTGTGATCATATTTTATGTATGTAAACCTTGATACATCAGTAACTTAAGGTGTATGTAGTGGAATAACACGTGCAATATTTCTCTCTGAAATGGCCGTATAAAGTAGCAAACTGTAAAACAGAAACACCTAAGTGAATTAACAGTACCTCAAAATGACTTAAAGGAGACATAATATGCTCATCAGGTTCATAATTTTTATTTTGGGCTACTACCAGAGTAGGTTTACATGCTTTAATTCTCAAAAACGCATTGGTTTTCTCATTCTGTCCTCCTTGGTCTGAAACTCTCTCTTTAAGGCCCCTCCTCCTAAATACCCAGTTTGCTCTGATTGGTCAGCTAACACATGCCTGAGCCAGCACTGCTAACAACAGAGCAGCTGTGCTAAATCAATTCTCACATGCCATAAATTATGCAAATGTTTGGCACGGTGACGTAGTGTGATGTCACAAAGTCACAGAATTACAGGTACACTGATGAGGCGTCTCATGCACTTCACGAGCAGCGTTTTCTGAGGGAGAGAGGAGCTCCCATCGGCACGGACGTTGGGCTCAAGATCTTCTACATGCACAAAAACAAATATAAACACTAAAGGAAAGGGGAAAAAACACAAAAGAATAGTAGGTCTCCTTTAAATCTGCAGTTTCTTAATTTTTGGCAACAGACTGTGAACATTTACAAATTATGACCACATGTTGCTGTTATGGCCAACATATCAGCATACAGTTGCTATTTACTCTCCTTTTATCTTCGGTTTGCTCTCCACTAACCATATTTTTAACTAGATAACAGTTATCTGCTGCGGCTGGAAAGGAGATTGATGAGAGTGGGCAGAATGAACCAAAACAGTTATGGACTGTAAAACTAAAACGATGAACTGAAAGATGTTAAATCAGCTCGTACCACTGAGAGGAAGTACAGACTCCTGTGATAACTGTCTGTGGGTTCATCACTTTCATTGGTCACACAGTCACATGATCCATTGTTATAAAATATTGATTTTGGCAGATTTAAATATAATACTTGAGTACATTTTTAATCACTTGCTGCCATTGGCCAAGGTTGTGAGATATTCATCTTTACACAAAACAAAGGAGGTTAACAGTGAAATTGAATTTGTGAAGACCACAGCCTTGAAAAATGTTTGATGAATTCAATAGAAATTACTTTGGAATATTTGGCACATTTCAGTCCCTTCTGTTATCAGGGAGGTATACAGCTTTTCTCTAGAAATGTGGAGGTAACTGAGGAAATTGATCTATGTAGTTATAAGACTTATTAGTCCAAGACAAAAGACTGATATATAGAAGTGAATCATTGAGGAAAAGGACGGTTGCAATAGCGGCACTCATGACAGAAAAACATGACATGACAGCGAGGCAATCATTGTTTTTTTTCAGATAACGTTAAGATTAGCCCACTTTGAAGATATGTTGCTTTTTAAGTGAAGATGAAGGGTCTGTATCTGCTGGTTGATCACCTGGCACTGCAGCTCAGCACCTCACTGCAACTCCTGTGAGGCCCTGACCTCCAGCCTGGCACTGGAGCGCAAGTCCTCCTTGGCTCCTGGAATCAGCTGTTATCTGACAGAGCATCAGATCAATAATAAAACATTACTGATAGCCTCAAACTTTGAGCTGTCCAGAGACCATGTAATGTCAGATATGCACATGCACGTACATAGTTATGATGGATGCGACAACAGAAAAGCCAATGAGGCAGATAATTAAGGGAGCAGACGTCAGCACAGCCTTTTTAGATCACTTGCTTGCTTGTTTAAAGCCACCATCTTTCTATTTAGCCTCTGAAAGGCAGTAACATGCAAAGGTATTGTCTGTTCTCTGCATCATGAAGGCCTCTCCCTGCTGGGATGTTCTAAGGCAGAAAGGCAGAGAAGAAAAAAGCTGATGACAGGGTACTTTCATGTTTCTTATCGTGACACCATATCAGAGCGATCTAGATGGGCCAGACAAAGTACCACCAGGTCCCATAGCTTTGAGCAAAATTTCATCTTTTTCATCATATCTCCCTGCCTTTAGTCCTCAGGGGAGATGGGAGGTTGGTGGTCCGTGCATTTAGACCACAGTGAAAACAGAGGGGGAGTCTGAATTACAGATAAGTCTGGTCTTATTCAACAGGACATATCAGTGTTTTGTGAAGAACTTACAAATATGGAGCTGGATGAAAAGAGAGAGACAAAAGGTCTGATAAACTACGCACACATCGTCTCACGCAACACTTCTCAGGAGGAGATAGCGTGCTCATCTCTTAAATGCCCTGAAAGCTAAAGGTGGGTTCATGTGGGGATGGATGGAACAGGATTTCCAGAGGAAACATCTTTAGACTGATGCTTAAATGTCTGTGATCAGACGTGCATTTCCGCATTTAAAATAAAATTTTAAAAAAGAACACAAAGCCACAACTGAAAAATGTATAATGAAAGACACACTTATACTTCAGTGTGTGACTGTGACGTGGAAAAAACTGAGATCAGACTGACAATGTGTCGCCTCTTCCAGCCAGCCTGTCAGCAGGATCCTATCTATGTTCCAACAGTCCTGTGTTCCCGGGGTACTACGTTCAGAGGGTCTTAAGTTCTCAAGGTCCTTTGTTCAGAGTCCTAAGTTCCCAAAGTCCTGTGATCTCAGGGTCCTAAGTCCCCAAGGCCCTATGTTCACAGAGTCTTAGGCTCCAAGGGTCCTATGTACCCCAGGTCAATGTCCTGTTAACACACATTAACTTTCACCCTAAGGGAGCATTAAGCTATGACCTTAAGCGATTCCATGATTTCAACCATTTGATAAGTGTCCTCAAGTATACTGTAGGCGTATTATATTGACAGGGGAAACACTGGATCCCTGGACCATAGAACCCTGGGTACACAGAAATGACCAGATAAGTTTTGTGCGTAAGCATGTTGGCATGTGCTAATTAGCATAAAACATAAAGTGCAGCTGTGGTTGAGGGGAATGTCGCCATCTTTCCACGTATGTGGTCGTGATAGACAAATTGAAATTATTACCTGATGGTGGCGCTACAGAAAAAATCAGGATATCAACAAATCATTTGGGTTCATCCTCTGGTGACCACAAATGCCTTTTATAAAATTCTATGCTGGTCCATTGAATAGATGCTGAGATACCGCAGATTCAATTTGGACCAAAGTGGTCAACCAACTGACGGACATCCTGAGAGCCTTGTTGCTGGCATGGCTAACAAGCATCACTACTTGGTCAGTCGGTGATGAGTGCGACACCACTAAACCTTTCTCAGTACTGCTAATAATTACTACCAGCGCAGAAGAGTGCAGGTATTTGGCAGTGAAGGTATGTAATTTCCTCTTTTATCGTAGCTCGTGTTCAGTGCTTGTTCCTGCACGGAGCTGCTGCGGGAAACTCCAACTCCTTGACGCAGAGCACACTCTGCTCATCTGCAACTGTGCTGCCAGGTGTCAACTTGTGACACCGTAATAAAAGAGCATTTTTTTCCATACTTGTAATGCATGAGTGTGAAGTCTATAAATAACTCGAATGCTTGATTTGTTTGTTCATTTTTAGTTTGAACATCAGTTTCTGATAATAGATTTGTCCTGGGGTGGTAAATTTGGAACAATTGTGAACATGTGCCCCAAGGTGCCTGTCATCTTTTATCACTTCATCTCCACTTCACTGGTAAATATAATACAGCTTCTTTAAATGAGGCCATAATAAAAAATCAAACAAAGCTGCGAATGAGACTAAATTTAGCCCTTTTTTAAGTGTGCTCTACATTGTTCAAAATCTTGGCTTCAGACGCTGCAGTCCCCAGCAGCAGAGGTGGAATTCTTACATGGGAGAGATAAGGACAGACTGCTCTATTTGTCAGTGCAAGGGGCCCCTTAAGGGCCCAGAGAATCTGATGTCCACACACTCTCTCCCCTGCACTCTGACATTTTCTCAGCAGTATGAGGTTACATACGAGGAAAAAGACATCTACATCATCAAGGCTCCTTTTCTGTGAACAAAACTGCCTCTCACTCGTGTGTCTTGTGACATCAGGACAAAATGTCAAAAGTTCCCAAAAGATCGCCAGCAAAACAAACTATTCTCTAAATGAGAATGGACAGGAGCTAGTATTTTTAGATGACCTATGTATCAGTTGCTATTTTTGTCGGCAGCTTCTGTTTGGTACGATGACTTTTGACCTGTGAGGTTCTTTCTGAATTTTAGAAAGGGGCAAAGAGCATAAAGTGTACTGAAGAACATCCCCTGGATTACAAGAGCTCCAGGGTGAGGGTTTGTAACCCGCGGTAGCTGCAGGCGAGCAGGGTCACAGCCCACCCAAGGGGGAGGGAAGACAGGGTCACAAAGGCTGAGGAGGATGCATGTTCCCAGACACAAAGTAGACAGCTCCAGAGCCCAAACACAAAACACAGGAAAGCACTGGCAGACAGGCAGGAAAGGCTTGATTCTTGATACTTTCCTGTAAAACCCCAAGTTAAAAGAATTGGCATCATCAGGTTAAAGAATTAAAAGATAATGGTGATAATTGTGGCAATAAGATGAAGCCAATAGAGACCCAATTTCAGGTTAGATCATGCTGACAATTATTTGCACTTTGAATCTTAAGATATCTCTTCGCAGTGCAGGAAAGATTACAATTTGGACAGCGCGAGCAAAGTGAATGACAATAGACTCTTGCATTGCAGCGGGGTCCCTCAGGAAGAAAAGGTTATAGGATCTCTGAAAAGGCGGCCATTGTTCATCATCTCCAGCGAAATGACTTTGTAAAATTGAGAGGAAGAAAGGCAAACCAATGGACCAATGTGATAGCAGCCCGTGAAAGTGGAGAGCACTGATGCATGAGTGAAAAGCGCCTTATGTCAAATATAATTGTCCTGCCCTGAAAAACAAGCTAGCGATGTCTGATTTGATTCCCTCCTGTTTGGCTCAAGTTACTTCCTGTCTGCTTTAAGCATGTTTGCCGAGACAATCAAGCTCCTGGAGAGATTTTGGGATGTTCCGATGTCTTTGTCCACCTGAATTTAATAACCTCTCATTTCCTGTTTCCTTTTTTGTTATTTGTTTGAAGTCAAATGTCTTTTTTAAAAGTCCCAAAAACTTGGTTGACATTCCACATTTACACTTTCACTTTCTTGCTGGGAGTTCGATGAGATGATTTATGACACGCTCGTATCTGTACAATAAATATGGAGCTACCCACAGCTTAATGCAAAGACGTAGGGTAAAGCCTAATTTCTATAAACAGATATCTGTATATGAATGTAGAATCTGTTGGCATAGGATAAAAGCATTCTTGTTTCTGTTTGAGAAGGCTTTGGTTGCATGCAGGTAACCATCTAGCAGCCCATCCTCATCAGGAAAACAACCATACTGACTGTGAAAGTAGCTTATTGTGACCCATATTGATGTTTGTTGTTATGTGGCAACCTCTACTGGCCTTAGTAATTATTATGGCAGCAAAAGAGAAAGTCAGGTGAGGCAGTATGAGCAAAAAGTCCACATAAGGAGGTGGTTTGGTCGGACAAACACAGGAATGTCTTCCAGGAGACCATTGTTGGTGTCCAGTGTGAAAAACAGAAGTCAACGGAGTTAGTTAATTAACGTATGTAACCCTAATCCTAACCCTAGCAACGTAGTTATTTTAACCCAGACCACAATATTTTCCCAAACCTAACCAATTTTTTTTAGTGCCTAAACATAACTAGGTATTTGTCTGGCCTAACACAACCAACTGCACCCTATGATGAGGATCCAATCCATGTTGTTTCGGTAACAGTGATATATGTTGGTGGCAGTCGACCTATTCTGTAGTTTTGGTATGAGGATGTGTTGAGGTTAAACAGTCCGTTATGAGAGCAAAGGAGGCGGAACGCATTAACCAGAATTTAATCTGAAACCATCAGATATCATCTGCTGACAATTTACCTTTTTATTGGCCTTTTTTTTTAATCATCTGCATTCATATGCAGATATCTATTTGAAGAGATTAGCCAAAATGTTATTGTGCGTCCTAAATTGCTTATTGGAGGCACAGAAGAGGAAGCGTTGGCGTTGGCGTTGGCGTTGGCGTTGGCGTTGGCGTTGGCGTTGGCGTTGGCAATCCATCCCACAGTTTAAGCCAATGTTCACCCAGAACCACATTGGTCAACCTCATGGCGGAGGAAAAGTCAGGAGGAGTCATGAGAACCACAAACATACGTGTAAAATGTGATGGAAATGTATCCAGTATAGTTTTTGAGATATTTCAATCTGGATCAAAGTGGTGCACTAATATACTGACATACAGAGGCATGGTACTAGCATGGACAAAAAAGAAATTACCTAGTACAACATTCATTCTTTTGACCTGCAATAATTATCAAATACTTATTAAGTTGTGGAACCTTGAGCCCAAAATGAGACTAAACAATTTAATTTATTATAGTTTCCACTCTATGCTCGGAGATGCCAGCTGCTAAGTCAAGATGGAGAAGGTGGATGTCTTCCTTGGACACCTGTCATCCTCCATCCTGCTTTGGCCCTTGGAGGTTGGCTCCGTGGTGAGATGTCTGCAGTGGCCCTTCTCCTGGCTTTTCGTTTGCCCATTGCTGCTGGCCTGGAAGCATGTCCAGCTGTCCCATCATTCTGTCAGCACCACTGTCTCCCTCAGCCCCAGATTAAAAACGCCAAAGGGGCCGCCAGGAAAAGTGGCTCGCCCCGTCTCTCAGGACTTATGTCAAAAATGTTTCAGTCCTCAGGTAATTTGCTACAGTCTGGGATCCTTTCACTATTACTTCAAAGAGCCTCGCAAAGAGAGGCAAAGAGAGAGAAATGAAAGGGAGGAAAAAAGATATTTAGTCGTCGGTAGTGACAGATCTACATTCTTGAGTATTGACATGTGATCTGAGTGAGGAGTCCTCCTCCTCTACAGCAGCCCTTAAATCATCTGACTGATAAAAATGCACTGTGTCCGTGGACTGTCTTCCAAAATAGAGCTTAGTCAAACAAATTGAGTCATTTCCAAAAGAATTCACAGTCGCTCCTACACAAATAGACAGCATAGTAGAGAGGAAAATGTTCTTTTTATTGTTTCAAAGGTTAGAGAATCATCCTGGGTATTCACATTTGACACATCAGAGGTTTTTAAGGATAATATTTCTAATGTTATTCGGGATTTTAACTTGTACTTCTGCACGTATTTAGATCTGTTGCCCAAATACATGGCTGAATGTGCAAATTTTTTTTAGCCCGAGGCAGATATTCTGAATCTGGAAGGAGGTTAAAGTGTCTGAATCAATCTTAAATGCTCTTGGGTTGATGCACTCCTGCAAATGTTGGCACGAGCAGTTAATTCTTCCCTCTGTGTAAGAAAATCCTCTGCTCTTGGACTTAAATACAAACTGGGCGAGACCTGTGGAATGAGGAACAGAAACAGGAAATTTCAACTTGGATCACCTCACGAGAAATGTAGATTTACTTGAAAGCTCTTCATTGGCTGATTTTTATGCCCAAACTGAATAAACAAACTGACCTTAAAGGACAACACAGTTTCATATTGTTTTACTTTGTTTATATTTGGCGGACCCTGCCACCATTCTAGCTTCAAGGTTCTGTGGACCTTAATTTCCTCTGAGAACAGCTTGTTTATTCAGTTAGGGACAAAAGTTTGTATTATTACCTCATTAATATTGTAAATATTACAATTCTGAGTTTAAATTTCTTCTCCAAAACTACATAGTGCCCCTTGAAGTTAACCAAAAATTAAACATGACAAATGCAGCTCAGCAGCAGATTGTCACAGTCTGGGTGTTTCAGGGACTGTCGTGATGGGCACCTGTCCTGTGGAGCTGCTGAGCTAC
Source organism: Pagrus major (assembly GCF_040436345.1). Lineage (NCBI taxonomy): Eukaryota > Metazoa > Chordata > Actinopteri > Spariformes > Sparidae > Pagrus > Pagrus major. Next base: position 18,295,740 of record NC_133232.1, on the reverse strand, counting down.
ATCCTAGCACAGTACAGAGTGCACTCTTGCTGTTCATGTGCACATGTGTGATGAAAGTTTGAAAGTATTCAGAGCCCCTCAGCAGGCCGGGACAAACCCTTGACATCTCCACAGTGCAGCGTCTCGAGTTTTCTCCAGATCAGGAATGCATGGGCGCATTCGTGGCAAACAAAAACAGTGATTAAAGAGGGTAACTGGATCAGCTCTAATCAGCACGTCCTGAGAAAATGCCAGGGAGTTTTCAACCATTGTCAGGTCACTCTGAGAGGTGATCTCTTTCCCTATTAATTATGTGTGCCGTGCCGCAGCAGTCGTCCTCTCCAGCGTGTGAGCGACCTTCTCTGCTCTTGTATGTCTGTGCAGAATGATCAAAACATTTCAGGGAGACAGTGTGCAGGATCCAGCTCCCAGTGATGTGCCTGCCCTCTCATTTCTCTGACAAAGAACAATGGCCACCTCAGAAGTAATGGCACTAGCACAGAGAGAGGAGAAGAGGAGCAAAGAGGGAGAAAAATAACCATTACCCCCTAGACATGTTCTATCATGTGATAAATTCTGTTTTCTCAAGCCAAATCCTCCCTGCTGAAAATATTCAGAGCTTGTAAAAAAGATTTGATCATCAGATAAAGAACGGGTTGAGCTTTGAGAGAAAGAAAACGAGGGCAGGGAAGAAGGATGATCATGCATCGTGGGCTTACCGGTGATGGAATAGCTCAATGACATTCTCTATTTATCCCAAACGACAGCTCCTTTTTATTATCCTCACTGTGAGAGGTCAGGGAGGGATGGAGATCACCTAACTCTGCTGTGTCAATGCTGCCCTCTGCTGAACAGAAGTTAAACAACCGCTTTCACACTCTGTAGCTGCCACTGTGGGTGCTTCTCACTTCATTTCTACCTTCTGCAAACTAAATGTGTCCAATTAACTTCTGTCACTGACTTTGCCAATGACTTCCATGATGAATGAGCTGGTAGTCACAGTGGACATTTAACTACAGCTTACACACATGGACTGATTATCAGAGGTGGAGTGAGGACTCAGATTTTGGGAGCAACACCACAGTGTGGAAGTGATGAATTCAAAATTGTACTTAATTAGAAGTACAAAAGCATTATCATCAAAGTATACCAAAGTACCAAAAGTACACATTGTGCAGAATAATGTATATGATATAAGTGGATTATATTTATTGATGCCAGTGTTGTACAAAGTATCCAAAAGTCATACTTAAGTTGAAGTAATGATGTCTGTTTATGTCTGTATTGAAGTTTAGTATTAATTTGGTGACAGTGAAAGTCACCTTGTAATATTCAAGTACCTCAGAATTGTACTTAAATACAGTACTTGGGTAAATGTACTTACTTTCCATCACCGATGGATACATTAATGTGTCATTTCAATGTTGAAACTGGTGAAGGTTATACACCGCTTGCTTATGAATTTCCTCCTGGGGTCATTAAAGTTTATGTTAAGGACAGTAGCATGTATTACGTACGGGGTCAATTTGACTTCAGGAAAAACAAACACAATTTCAAACATTTCTAAATATTTTAATTGTAAAATAAAACATCATCATCACCATCAGTTCTTTTTTTTTGTTTTTTTTACAAAAGCATACAATTTGAACATTGTCAGAGATTGTCCTATGCTACTGTAAGTGCTATATATGCAAATATGTATGTGTGAGATAGTACACAAAGATACATAGTCACCCATATGACTTTGACAGAATATGAACAGCATAGACATTATATGTTTGCTCCTCCCTTGAACTATCACTGTCCTCTCGGGAACCAAGTGTCCCCACCCCCAGGTCGTGGGAAATATCGGTGGTTCTTGCACTACTACAGGTGCAGTCAGGTAGATCTATATACTATTGAAACAATGTTGCGATTGTTTGTGAGAATTGCCAACAGGTGTGGTTCCCGTGGGGGTTGCCAGGTTTGTGTGTGTGTGTGTGTGTGTGTGTGTGTGTGTGTGTGTGTTGTGTGTGTGTGTGTGTGTGTGTGTGTGTGTGGTTAACTACATATTTCAGAGACAAACTTTTAAATATTATAGCGACCTTAATGTCATCCTAAACAACCAAAACAAATGTGTGTAAAATATTTATGCTTGTTATGTGTTTTATACAGTTAAAACCAGCCTATTTAATGGAAATACTCAAGAGACAGAAGTGCCACAAAATTGTACTGTGCAGTACTTCAGTAAAAGTGTGTTGAGAAGCTGAAAAATAAGGGGAAAAGAACTCATTAAACTAATTTGTGGTTGCAAAATAAATCATGTGCTGACAAATAATTTGTTAACGCGCCAAGGAGTCCAGCAGGTACACAGAACGTACTAGAGGTCAAAATATCGTAGAGGTGATTCTCCACAGTCTGGATGCTAATGGCTTCAGCAGCTCTATTAAAACCAGAGCGTGGCCGTTGTTTCGGCTTACGAAGCTACTCAGAGGGGAATGAGTCTGGCCTCATGAGGGTACAATAGAGGCTGATGTGGCTGTGAAAGTTGACTGGATCTGCCAAATCATGAAGTTCTAACACCAAATCCAAGGTTTAGTTGGTAAGTTACTTAGTTGACTTTATTGATTGCATTCAAGAAGGTCACTGTTTGGATGATTTGGAGTAACTTTGACCATATACAGACATGATGTTCACAATAATGCTTTGCACATCTCAAGCATGTTGTGTGCCTCTGCAGGTTTATTCTAATACAGTCCAAAATAACCTGAAGCCCTACTAGTGCTCTGCATGTGAATCTTCCACACAAAGTAATACTGTACATGAAAGACTAATTATACAGGACATCGAGTGTACAGCAGCAGTGCGGCACTACTGGAGATTATACAGCACATCAGAAGGATAAGGGGAACAGGTTGCCTCATGATCCCTTTGCTGGGTGAGGGAGGGATACTTAAGGTTCTACTGTATTTTCTTGTGTGTTGCAGAAATTATCTGATCTGCACATCTAATTAGCAAAGTTCCCATGAAGTCGCACCACTGATCTCTGGTCAGTAAGGCTCTCACCTTTTACTCATTAGTCTAATATTGTGCAACATGTGGTGAGAACAGACTTTGTCATCACAATCTTGTTGCCTTAATCTCAATTTTAACATTTTCACACATTATGCCAGGAGAGCATGTAAACTCGAGGGCAGGTACAGTAGGCTGAAGTGTAGTCAAAACACTGTGTTGATGTATTAAAAGAGCACTCAAGCAATTTAGCAATGCACTCCTGTGACGCTGTCAGACTCACTGTGGACAGTTTTAAAAGAAGAATGAAATTTCTGCAGCAGAACCAGAGATGTTGTCTTTCTTTTTTCTTCCTTCTCAAATCTGGCGACCAGGGATGGGAGGGTTACTTTAAAAATGTATTCCGATACAGTTACTAATTACATTAAAATGTAGTCAGTAACGTAATCCCAGTACCATAATATTAAAGCAATGTAACCTGATTACTTTCCATTACTTTTGGATTATTTCAATACCAAACCTCAACAAATAGAGACTAAAGAATGCTTTTAAGGTTTAAACATAGATGGCCCTCATCCAGTTTATATGGTATAACTGTCTTCATATAGGTAAAAATATTTGTTTACAGTATCAGACATGTCCTAGCAGGACTGGTGTATTTACTAACATTAATGAATGATGACTGTATTGCAGTTAACTGTGCCTGCACAGGTGATTAACTTACTGAAACACTTCATTAGAACAGAGCCGTCGTTAAGGTTATTAGTTCCACCGGTGCTTTTTATACAATGACAAGTGAAAATGTCTGCTGAGAAAAAAGTTACAGGCTATTAGAGTCTATTAGAATCATTCCAGATGCCGAAAAAGACATATTATGTTTTATTTCTGTTTTTATCCACATGATTATCTTAAATATCAGGGAACATAAAACCTGCAATTTATTCATGGTGAGTGTATAATCACATACATACAGTAGATAAATGTACAAATTGAGACTTGTTATGTTCAAGTAGAAGTTTTATTTCTAAGAAGAAATACAAAATATAGGCAATTTAATAATATGTACACTATACATTCCCAGCTGGGAGAGTTTTTCATCCTCTCCACAGTTGGTTTCAGCTAGTCCCCACTAGGTGGCTCTGCTGTTCTCAGTCTGTCAGTCCCCTTCATCAGAACCATGGCCTCCACATGGGTGAGGAGGCGTTTGGTGGGGACCCCTCCCTGGGTGCAGCGTGTGGAGGAGACCTCAGAGAGGTGTGAGGGGGGCAGTGAAGGGCAGGAGGGCCGGAGTGAGGGACGGTGGACGGGAAACTGAAGAAGGAGGTGTTGGAGGACAGAGGTGACAGGCTGGGGGGGAAGGAGAAGTGAGAGGCAAACGACGGGAAAGGAGGAGAGGTGGCGTATGTGGAGAAGGAGGGAGAGAGCCAGGGGGAGGGAGGGGGGGACAGATAGTCGTGGCACGGTGTGGAGCAGGAGGGTGGCTGGAACGGGGAGAGAGATGGGAACCTCTCTTTTCTCCTCTCAGATGTGCAAATGGCGTCCACAGATGTTGCATGTGGTGGTTTAGCCGCCTCCGTCTCAGTCGTTCTCTGGCTGAAGTCTGGTTTCGGGTGCTGGCTCTCTGTGTGATGTTTCAGGCCCTCAATCAGGCTCATTCTCTGCGTTGGGGTTATCTTGTGCATGTAGCTGGTCAGCTGGGTCACACACTGCTGAAAACCTGCACTCTGCATGGTGAGGAGAGCAGGAGCACTGGGCTGATGAAGGTTTACCACAGGAGCAGAGTCTGCAGTGAGTGAAAAGACACCATGGTGAGGGATTTGTTGCAGCAGAAAGGGATTTTTATGAAGAATTTCATACATTTTTTTCAAGTGATAAACTATTTTGTCTGACTAACCATTGCTCCTGTTCTTCTCATCTGTCCACTTCTGAAGATACTCCACAGCCAAGTCAAGAATCTCTGCTTTCTCTATTTTAGGATTCTGCAGCCGCTGTGTGTGAGAACAGTGAAACGAGGGAGGAAAAACATTTCATCATTGTAAGGTTATGAATCCTTTAAACACGTGCAGAGGCTGGATGTGATTTTCTTTGACGTGACTCACTGGATCAGACGTGTTATTCAACAGCAGACTCCTCAGCTCAGCCAGACTTTGGTTTATCCGATCTCTCCTCTTCTTCTCCACAACTGGTTTCAGCACCTAGAAGGAGATAAAGTTATGGTCACTTATAAAGGTGTTTTTATACTGTATATACCACCAGTTACATCTATCTATCTATATGTGTATGCTCTAAGCAGTTTTGTAAAAAGTACACGAAAGTCATACTTGAGTAAAAGTAAAGTTACTGTCTTAAAATATTACTTAGGTAAAAGTGGAAGTCACCCAAACAAATAATTAAGTAGGCAAAAGTCTTAAAGGATCTGATATTAAATGTACTTAAGTCTCAAAAGTAAGGTTAATTTAACATTAACATTTAACATATATTTACATCTATGTATATGAGGATGTCTGCACCACCTTGGCTCTAATACAGCATGAGATCTGCAAAGTAACTAGTAACTAAAGTTATCAGATAAATGTAATGAGTAAAAAGTATAACATTTTCCTCCATAATGTAGTGGAATGAAAGTATAAAGTAGCAGAAAATGGAAATACTCAAGTAGTACAAGTACAAGTAACTCTTAACTACAGTACTTGAGTGAATGTACTTAGTTACATCACTGGCTATTAGCCTTAATGGTTGATAATAATTCTGTATAAATCAATTATAAGTCGTTAATTTAAAAAACAACAACATTTTTTGGGTTGCCAGGTTGTAATATTTGTTTATTAGCATGGCTGCAGTAAATGGCAACCAAAAACTGTTTTTTAATAATGTTTTCAAATTAATAAAGCATTAGTTACAACGTATGAAATGAGTGTTAATGGAGCATTATTATAAATTATAAAAGAAGATTTCTTACTCTTTTTCGACTCTTGCCATCCTCCACAGAGGTATTGTGTAGTTTCCTGGTCATGTTGCAGTGTTTGGTCCGAGTGTCCTGAGTGGTGAAGCTGCAGCAGTTTAAACAGCCTCCTGTCCTCTGTGGGGGGGTATATGTAGACCTCGTGCTGCCTCTGATTGGCTGACAGGTGTGAGTGACGACACTTAACCGAAAGCGGCCTCAGTTAACCTCTTTATGGGCTATAGAGCAAACCGAAACTAAATGTTTAACCGTGATTAGGTGGGGAATAGTCTAAAAAAACATCACTTGATGTTAAAAGCAAAAATATTATAACATATAAGTTATCTTTGCAGATGATGACATCATCAGACAGAGGCAGCCAGCTGCTGAAGTTTCAAAGTTTATCTCATGAAAGGTTAAGCTTTAAATTTCTGTCTTTATTTTGTATTCAGAACATTTCGTACATGAAATATTACATTTTTATTTAATAATGAGTCTTGATGTCCAACTTCTCACACATTATTGATTCATTTAATTAATTAGGCTAAACGTGGAGCATTTTCTTGACTTTTAACGCGTCATAGACAAACGCATCCATGAAGTGAGACTATGGGAAACTTCTTCTTTTCTCGTGGGAACAGAAATGAAGTGAGAAAGCTTTTACGATGTGTGAGACATCAGCACTCTGCCTGAAGTGATGACAAAAACCAAATGAGAGCAGCGCTGGGCCAAAAGATGAGGCTCAACTTCAGATACAAGAATGTATTTATAAGTCATCCTTTTCTGTAAAGGAGCCTACATACTATGACTATACATCAAATAAACATAAATTCAGCTGATGCTGATCCTAAAGATAACTAAAGGGAGCAGGTCACGTGTGTGTGTAGCTGTGATGAAGAAGTGTGAGGATGATTATTACAGCTGAGTGTGAAGTGTGCTGCCCTCAGCTCAGCCTGATGCCTCATGTTTGGACTTCACACAGAATCTAGCCAGTTGTTGACTTCACTACAGGCCAGCTCCGTTTGATTTCAGCTCTTTTGTCAGTGTGGCCGACACACCCGAAGAGCCACGATATTACAAGTCCACGGTCCGTTTGTCCGCCACCAAAGGGCACATTCTCCCTCATTAGTTTCCCATCACAGGCTCAGGCGAGCACATTACAGCGCTTATTTATGGGGCGGGTCCACGTGGCTTAAAGCCTACACACACACACACACACACACACACACACATAAAGAGAGAGGGAGAGAGGTAGTCAATATCTAAACATTGCCTCTTTTATATTATATTACTATATGTATTAAATGTACATTTATTTTCTATATTGAAACTATAGGCTATGTGTGTAAAAATGTATCCTTTAAAGTGAGTTTCCTTAGAAACCAAAGTTTCCTTGGTGACCAACCTCTGATCCTCCACTAATCGGCCTCTCTTTGATTTGAAACGGAAGTACCATTGCCTGTGAAAAGCCATTTAATCTGCGGGATCCCCGTGATCCGATCATCACAGTGTTATCTCCACACTTGAGCCTATTATGGGGATCAGGGGGACCATAAATGCAGTGCGGAGAAAGCTACCCCAAAAACTCAAAGCCCATGAAGTCAGCCTTTAAAATGAAACATCTTAGATGGAAACTGGACATTTAACATGTATGCTGTCTTCTGCACGGATCTTCTTGTGCGACACAAAGTGGAGGTAAACACAACTCCTTCACACAGCACAGGCGTTTAGGTGTGAAATGGGCAATTTGGCTCCATACAACACGAGGCGATGGGCTATTTGGAGATATGAGGGTGTGGTGTGGGGGGTTGGGGGGAGGGGGGAGGGGATGGTTTACGTCTATCTGCCTATATTTTATTCTGTCACTGAGTAGAAAACGATTGTGTTGGAAACAACAAGTAGACTAGTTTAATCTGATGTTTATGTTCAAATAGATAGAAGTGATAAAAGTCGATCAAATAAACCTGAGTCAGTAAAATCAACAGATCTAATGTCGAGCTTGATTCAGTATAAAGTAGGTCCAGAAACTATAGTATACATGTACTCATATAGTATACATGTACTCAAGCACTGTATTCAGGTAGAAATACAAGGAACTTTACTTGAATATTTCCTTTTTATACTACTTTTTTTTTAATCTCAGGTAAATATTCTTCATTTTACTTCACTAGACTACATTTGTCTGGCAGTTTTAGTTAATGTCACTCAGATTAAAATTGTTCATATACTTTTCCTGTCCAGTGAAAACCATGAAGCCAATCTACAGATGAGAAATGTTTGTAATAAAGTCTACGTTTTTCTATCTTACTTTAAGTTATAGCCTATTTTTTTTGTTTTCTGTGCACCTACATTTTTAACACTACATTCTTCTTCTTGTTGTTTTATCTTATCTGTTTCCCAATGCCAATAAAGCTTCTTTGAATTTTAAATAAATAAATAAAAATATGAATAAGCTGAAGGATGGGTGGAGAAAATTCTACTTTAAAAACTATTCAAACCCCTCTAGAAGCTGTAAAATGCTAAAAACAGGGCTGTGAAAAGCATGAAAAGATGACCTTTTAGAGATATGTGGTTCTCATAGGAAAGCCACAGTGCAAAGAAGGATCTTGAACTGAATATGATGTTTTGCTGTATGTTAAACTAGTCAACAGTTTACATTAAGTAGTTAAATGGACTCAACCTTAAACAGCAGCAAAATTAAACATACACATTTATTCAGTTGTAATATTAATTTTAAAAAAATCAGATGTTTTTTCTCTAATGATTTGGACTTTTACTTGTAGAGGAGTATTTTCACACTGTGGTATTAGTGCTTTAAAGGGACACTACGTAGTTTTGGGAAGAAATTCGAACTTTAATTTCATTTTAATATTTACAAAATTAATGAGGTAATATTACAAACTCAGGAATATTTATCTTTCCCATAACTGAATAAACAAGCTGTTCTCAGACGAAAATAAGGTCCCAATAACACTGTTTGAGGCTAGAAAGGTGGCAGGGTCCGCCACATATAAACAAAGTAAAACAGTATGAAACTGTAATCCTTGCAACGCACCTTCTTTATTTCCAGCTATGTGCTCAATTTTACCTCGTGAAAGTCTTGTTATTTGGGCATTTCTGTTAGAAATGATGTAAACTGTGACTGTGCACAACATGTTAAAAGGTTTAGGGTGTGTTTGCTGCCAATAAGAGGACAGGAACTCTCCCTGGGGTCAAGGCCGCGTGCTGCTGAATGAACGAGGGGCGTGTCCCGCAGGGGCGGGGCCACACGCGGGGATATCAACAAATTGCAATGAGAACACACACGTGCCATTTTGATTTTGGGTTCACAGACAGCAGCGACAAACAGACACGAGACAACTTTCCAGCATGAAAGCGTTATCTCCAGAGTCTCCCCGACCTCGGTCCATGAGAAGGGTAAGCTGCCGCATCCTGACTCCTGTTAGGCTGAATGAGACCTGAAGGTAAAACTGAGAGTTGGAAATGTTGTTCAGGGTTATTAATTGTGATCTTTTACTTTTAAACGCACAGTTCTCAAAACCGATGATGGAGAAACGCAGACGGGAGCGCATCAACCAGAGTCTGGAGACGTTACGACTCCTGATGCTGGAAAACACTGATAGTGAGGTAAAGACCTGCGTCATGCTCTGGTTTTAGTTTGACTCCTGGCAGCATTTCTAACACCGGGCTGTTACTCTGAACTTCGTGTACTTGGTGAATGATGTGTGCTCTCGTTCCTCAGAATCTGAAGAATCCAAAGGTGGAGAAGGCAGAGATCTTGGATAGTGTGGTCCACTTCCTGAGGACGAAGAACGAGGTGAAGAAGGGTCACCGGGCCGTAAACAGAGTCCTGAGCAGGGACCAGGGACGTGCATGTACCCGCCAGCACAACTACCATGAAGGCATGAGATCCTGCCTGATGAGGGTCAGCCACTTCATAGCCAGCAAGAGCCAGGAGTTAGGGGAGACCTGCGGGGACGCAGTGCAGGCCTCTCTCGCGTATCCCGAACCCCAGACCCACCCTTCATCTCCAGGGGGCATGTACCCCTCTCCTGCAGCTCTGTCTCCTCAACATCTGCACCACCAGCACGCCATGTCCCATCCATACCTCACCCGGGTGCCTGTCCTCCACTGCGACACCAGGGAGCCCTTCTCCCCCAACGCAGCCTCCACGCACATCACTGATCCCGTGTGGAGGCCCTGGCCTCAGTGACAGACACTTTGACACAGATTTTATTTTTGATATATGGCTGCTATAGATGCCGACAGACTGTAAATATGTATGTTGTTGTACAGCCTGGATTCTATTGTACAGTGAAGATATTTTCCGCGAAAACTCACGTGTAAGATTAAATCCACTTTCATGTGGAGTTGTTGCTTTATGGTTCTTATGATTCGCAGCGCATCTTGTTTTTGGGGGGAGTTTAGCTGTAAATATGTGATGTTTTTAGGCGGCAGTGTCCGAGCACTGTTGTTATTTTTTTGTATATGAATACCCACGTGTATTTGTTGCTGCTGAAACGCGTGCGTCAAAATGCTTTTTTTCTATTTTTTACAGCTTGATCAGAATTGCCATTCTTGTTTTGCTGTCTTTGCTCTGAGATGTAAATATTTCACACGTGAAATGTGGAATTAATTTTATGATTGTGCTTTGCTGAATCCTTTGTCCCAGTTCACAATAAAAGTACAACTTCCTGATCATTCCAGATCCAGAGTGGCCTATTTGCTTTGTCGATAGCTCGTACTTGAGCTGAAGAGGTGGGCGTCCACAGGACAGTTAACACATACTTTATCCGGGCTGGACAGCAGTTATGAAATGGTTTTTCTATTGAAATGTTGATGGTAGGGAGTCTGTTGCTCCTATGATCTTAAGTGCAGTTTTTCAGATGTAAAAAAAGCAACCAGGAGTGGTCGTTCACACACTGTCCAGCATCCAGACTGTTTCAGGTGTGGCAGCAATTTATAAAATCCACATCGAAATGAACCAGACCAGCTGAGTACAGGCTTAAATATTTCAATTCACTACAGTCTCTCTCTCTCTCTCTCTCTCTCTCTATATATATATATATATATATATATATATATATATATATATATATATATATATAATATATATAGAGAGAGAGAGAGAGAGAGAGAGATATATATATATATATATATATATATATATATATATATATATATATATATATATATATATATATATATATATATAGTATAAGTATAAATTAAAATATAAAGCCGAACCGGTTCAACTGTTTGGCACGCGTTCGCGCAATGGTTTCCATTACGCGTCCTACGATTTAAAACAAACAGTTGAACCATGTGAAGGTTCAGACCCTTTTGGCTGACCAGCAGCAAGTGTTGAGCTGTTTTTACCACCTACTCACATTCTCCAGGTGCAGAATTGCACTGTGCGTGTTGGAAGAGACACTTAAAGCATAGAGACAGCTGGCTCTGAGGACGGGGGAGGCCAGCTTTCTGCGTAAAAGATCAAATTCTACTGTTATTAAGTCGTGATATTGTCTGATGTAAACATAGTCAATTTGCACTTCCACCGACAAAACACTCTTAAAATATTGTAGCAAACATTTTATTTAGGGTTTCAGTGGGATGTTTTTAGTTATTAAGCACCTCGGCCCGAGTTGGGTCGTGGAAACTATAAATGTTTCAGATCTGGTCTGCAGATTGGAGGACACTGTGAGTGCTGCAGAGTGCGGACAGTGTGTTAATGGCCATTGTCGTGTTCTTTTCTACATCTGAAAACTGCTCTAAAAACAACAGGCTCTCTATCAACATATCAATGCACACCTGTTTTGCCACCATGTTTAAGTAGACCTTCCATTTTACTGGGAATAAAGGCAGCCAATTTAACTCATATCCTAAATTTATATGGTGGTCTGATGGTTCTTATAGTTTAAATTTTGAGTGGATAATGTTTGTAATTTGGGATTACAGTTAGTTGATACATTTGTAATGAAACGACGCGCTGGTCACAGTGCAGGGAGCAGAGACTGCGCCTTCATAACCTTCTTGGCATAACCTTTGAACATTTTCCTGATATTGAGGGGTAAGTTAGAGGAAATGTATTTATCGTGTGAGGGTTTGGTTGGTACATTCCTTAAAGCCTGTTTGAAAACATCCTTTATGAAAGCAGGTGTTAGTCCCGCTGGGCTGATCCCTCGACAGGATGCTCTTTTGTGCGCTTTGAAGCTTAAACCGCCTGGAGAAAAGCCCGCGGGACTAAGTAAATCAATTAAAGGTGGAATCAGATTAGGGTTTCATCTGAGGGGGGGTTTCTCTCAATGAAGATTGAACTGGTCCAGTGGCAGAATGACTGTTTATTAGTCCAGGATTCATCCAAAGCGGATGCATCTACTAAAAGGTCTGTTTACTTTAGACAAAGAGCACGAAAAGGCAGAAATGTATCTCAGAATGTTTACAAAACTTAAACCGTGAGAAATCTGCCAGTTTCATCTGACCTGAGAAACCTACCACATCACTCCACGCGCTCATCAACAGTTGTTTCTGTTGGTTTTATCACATCGGCGCGAGCACACTTGAGAAGTGATGGATCACCTTTTGGCCTCATCAATAAACCATCTGATGACTGTAGGTCACATAAGGAGCATCGTCCGATATGATATTTTGATTGTGGGATTCTCTCATGAACCTTCTGGAGTTAAGCGATTTTAAGTTCATGTGTTTTGAGTTTGGGCTATCAACCTTGCAGTGCTGTTTCAAATTTAATGAAATCACCTGTAATAATAAAAAATAAATCGGCCATAGTTGTACTTGAATGTAGCGTCAGAGGTTATTTTATATTTTAGAAGATGTGTCTATTATATAGCCTGCCTGCCAGTGGCCACGTGTCGGCCATCTTTCCAGCTGAAGTGATATAAGAGCAGCACACCTCAGTGTTAATGGGTCTGCTGCTTCCCACGCGCCACAGGTGACGGGCTCGTGCACGAAAACACCGTCTTGTCCTGCAGTGTTATTACAGTGCACGTGTGTGTGTGTGTGTGTGTGTGTGTGTGTGTGTGTGTGTGGCGTCAGGTATTTACAGCCTAAATTCAGTACAAGCTATAGTATAAACATGTTTGTAAGCTTATATTATTTCTGTACAGAAGAGTTATTCATTGAGCTAAAGGCTGAAGGCCCATGAGTTAAGTAACAAACACTAGCATAAAATAATGAGAAAGATTAGGAGTGCCATATTTTGTTTAATGGTATAAATTTAGCTTGGTCATTTACATTATATTTCAGTGTGTTTTAAGTATTTTTAATGCATGCTAACAGCTGTGTGTTAGCTGGACAGGTTAACACAGATGTTGTTTAGCTAGCTTAAATCTTATTAGCCGGTCGGCTAGCCCGCTGTAAGCTACTAATGTGGCTCAAACGTTATTAACGACGAGATTGTCGTCGGTTATCTCATCTTTCAGCCTGCTGGTGTGTGAAACCACTGAATACAGTCACATTAACAGCCCACACATCTTCAGTTCTTTGGGCAAAGATTTATCAAACCTACACGAGCAAATCGCAATGTAAATATACAGTCATGCTACATCTTTCAGCTGTTTGTCCTTAGTTTGCATTTTTTATTTAAGGGGTTTTTTTTGTTCTTAAGGACTCTGAAGACTTTGTTTTTTAATATTCATGTCTCCTAAAGCCTCCGCTGGTGGTAAACTGCGGGGTAAAGCACATTCATTAATGTGAACAAAGCTGCACCGCTGTGCCTTGTTCAGGCTGTGAGGTGTGGGGCGGGTCGGGGACTGGACAACATCTGCTCCGGTGGCCACCAGCCTGCCCCCGCAATTAAAGAGGGGCTGCTTCAACCTGTTGTGTGTACTGATCACTTATAAAGACTCTGCTCACACAATTAAAGACCCCCTCCAAGGAAAATCAAGTTTTTAACCTTGTTAACCTGTCCATATGGTGTTTTTCTATATGATACCAGACATATAATATGCAAAATAAGCAGTCAACTCCATATTATAGGTCAGAAAACTGAAGGAAAGGTATGAGCTTTCATGAAAAACACGTTTATTAGTAACAAGAGAGAAGTCACAGTAATAAGGCTGCAAATTACTGACAAGATACAAGCAGAATTTTATCAGCCTTATGTTAAAGGCTTACATTATATTATGACTAACCCCTTCTACTTTCATCTATGTGTGTGTGTTTGTGTGTGTATAGGCATGCAGCTGGATCACTCGGTCAGACTTTGCCAACAGCCATGCCCTGAGCTTTCTGAAACTCCTGCTGCAAACTGGACAGGACTTCTCGATGCTGGTCGGATTTCTTTTCCATGTCTTTCAGGAGCGTCTCGTACCTTTGACTGGAACAGACCAAAGAAACAAAAATGAGAGATTCAAAAACACTAAATGTTTTCACATAAGAGATGTTGGAGAGAGAGAACAATTGGAATATAAACACACTTTAATTTAAAAAAAATATGATTGATTTTATTGATTGTAGTGATCGATGATTACTACAGAGTGATCATAAAGTTGATTTAGCAGCAGTCTGAGGTTAATCTCTAATTTTCTGATCATCTGATTGGAATACACAAAAAAGTTGGATGCTCCTGCAATTGCAGGGACAGAGTGAAGACTAACAAGGATGTTGTAGAATAGATTATTCTCTCCTTACTGCCCTCTACATGTGAGCATGATAACACAGCTAAGTTTGCACCAATATCCACCCTGAGCCATTTGTAAATATTCAGGAACAGACATAATACCAATGTCTTTTAAGACTGCAAGTATGTGGAGCGCTATCAGAACACCCTTGTGACACTTCGTCAGTCACTCATCTAAATACACAGTTTTGTCACTTGGGGTCAGATCATTTTTAAAATCACAACAACAAGAAACACATTCACTGGAATGAAGATGATACGTGATCAAACATTTAAATATTTTGAATTTAAAAAAGTCACATGGTGTTATTAAACAGGGGCTATTCTGTGTAATAAAAAAAAAGAGATAAAAAAGGGCCACTACGTAGTTTTGGAGAAGAAATTCAAATACAGTTTTAATATTTACAATATTAATGACGTTATAATACAAACTAAGAAATATTTATTGCGTCTTCATAACATAATAAACAAGCTGTTCTCAGAGGAAAATAAGGTCCCCAAAACACTGTTTGAAGCCAGTTAGGTGGCAGGGTCCGCCAAATATAGACAAAGTACAACAGATTGAAATTGTGTTGTCCTTTAAGGTCGGCTTGTTTATTCAGTATATTCAGACATGACAATGAAGAGAGTTTCTTTATTTAGTTTGTTTAGGCAAAAAGAAAAGAAAAATTCAGTCAATGAAGATCTTACACTTCTGACCAAAATTTCTCCCCCAAAACTACAAAGTGCACCTTTAAGAGCTGATCTTGTTTAAGGAGGGGAGAAAGGAAGGAGAGGGAAAAACAGAGAGAGAGAGAGGGAGAAAAAAAAGACACAGTAGGATGTTTCACCTCCCTGCCAAGAAAACTTAACCAAATATTATTCTATTTTTATTTCATTTTGTTTTTATTTGTCTATTTTATTTTATTTGACGAAGTATATACGTGAACTTTACTCTTTTCCCTATTCCCCTTCCGGCTATTTCTAAACTTCTTCCCAGTTTAGCACAAGCGTGCATCAAGCACTGGTGCTATTGAGTGCATGCTGCATGTTGGCTTTTTTCAGAACTGGGACACACTTTCCTACTTACCCGATGTGATTGGAAGAACCTAATAATTACTCTATTTGCACAATAGGCTATGGTGCCTTAAACCAGATATATGACGACTACAAGCTGTGTGAGCCTTAGCTATGACGTCTAAAAAGTAAAACTCTATACCTCCAACATTGCCATGGCAACACATAGACTAATTGTAATTATTATGTATAATTATGATAACTGACCTCTAACAACTGAGACCACACTGGGCTCCCACATATATGGAATAAAGACTTATTTACAGCCTATTGATGCGGTCACACTGGATCCCAGTGCACTGTGGACTTCCCTAGCATGGCACCTGTGTAGGATGGGAGAATACAGACTGGACGACAGAGGGACTCACATCTCTCCGTTGATGTACTCCAGCCTCTTTGTGACGGTAGCTTTGGCTTCATCCAGGTCCTGCTTCACTAATACTGGGCCAATAAGCTTATAAACTATGTTTGCGCTGTCCAGCAGATCCAGCTCCTGGAAAGACAAGGAGATCATATTTCAATACTGAACACACCATTCGAGGAAATGAGTTTTACAAAAGGAAAATGAGCTGTGAGTTACCTCTTTGACAATGTTGTTCTCTGTCAGCTGCGTCTCCAGCTTCTGTCTGGCTGACATGCTCTTGCTAACATCTAAACGACAAACAGGTATTAATGAACAGAGGCAGCGGTTTATTTTTACATAATGTAACAGAAGTATTGTTGCAATCATTTACTATATAATAAAAGTACATGCAATAGCTTTTGAGTTCATTTCACAGATGACTAGCTGTACTACTATGGTCAGTTAGCTCCACACAACATGGCCCGGTGTGACAAAACATGCAATGCTAGCTGCCACCTACCTTTTTGTATCTGTGTGTATTTTTCTAATTCCGCTTTCAACTTCTTTTGAATGGCGTCTGCCATCTTTGCGTTTGATCTAAGAAGTAGTATAGACTGAGTAAATATATCAAAGAGCTAAGAGGCTAAATGTGGTGTGACATGGAAGCTGTGCGTTAGCTAACAGGAAAGGGCAGCGGCTAAGGCGGATATTAGCCGATCCCTTCAGCGTAAGAGCATTCGCTACTTAAAGGTTTTTACATGACAAGATAATTAGCATAAATAAACGGACATTAAAAATCCACTCAGAGTGTGAGCATGTATTTGTTATCTAATTTAAATATTTTCTCTTCTATTTAATATACTTTGTGATTATTTTTTTTACCCTGTCATGGTTGCGGCTGTTTACGACACTGTTTTACGACACTGTTTTACGACACCGCACACAGTCGCTCATCTCCCTGGTTCAAGATGGCCTCGTCGTTTTGGAAAGGTGTTGTCGGTGTCGGACTTTTTGCCTTAGCTCATGCGGCTTTCTCAGCGGCACAGCGTAAGTTTCAGTACAGGGAGTGAAAACACAAGTCTCCGTGTCTTTGTTTGTATCAGGAGGGCTCCGTTGTCACCGGGAAGGTTGATAAAACAGTCGGTTGGGCCTTTCGGTTCAGCGGCTAGCTAACGAGATGCTAGCGGAGCTTAGCCCCGTTCGTAGTTATTCACAGTGGTGGAAGACTGAATCACCATCTACAGTTAATATTAACATGTAACCACCAATGATATACGACGTTTAGTGTGACTACCATCGTTTTAAACTTTCAATACGCCTTTTTGTAGATGCATCTGTCTTAGCTGTTCAGTTACATCTGTCACAGTGTAACGGGGCTCGTTTGAATTGTTGGCTAACATGCATTTGTCCCATCAGATCGGTCATACATGCGACTCACAGAGAAGGAAAACGAGACACTACCAATTGATGTGAGTACTTTTAATCCTAATGCATTCAATTTAATTATCCCCCTTTTTTTCACAACAAAACCCAAAGAGTTGTTTGTGTTATTTTCATCGTTATCTGGTTCTGTCTTGTTGCAGATTGTATTACAGACCCTATTATCGTTTGTGATGACCTGTTATGGTATTGTCCACATTGCTGGAGAGTTCAAAGACATGGACGCCTCCTCAGAGCTGAAAAACAAGTGAGTTGAGTAATCCTGTAGCACCTTCCCCCCTTGATAATGTGGTTGTTTGTGTCCTCTGCCACTGGGGAAGCATGCTCACCACCTCTACTGCATTTATAGTAACACTACTGTAAATCAAATCCCACAGACACGCACTGAACTTTGTTCGTCTTCAATCTAATGTAAATGTCAGACACTTTATAATATGATGAGATGCATTGAAGAAAAAAATGACAGGTAAACATGAAGGCATCTATAAAGATAGCTCATGCATCATTTACTTTCAGTAAAGACCGGGCAGTGTAACTACTAAGTTTCGGATGAAATTATCTGCCCAAACCACATGCATTAAGTTGTCTTCAATGACTGTTGAGCAGGCCTCCTAAAGCTGTTTTACAGTCTACGCAGTATCAGATTAATAAGTGCGTCACTATGTAGCACGACTGTAGTTTAGATTTTCTTCCAAGCACTCGGCCACATCCGTCTGCCCTCCATGAGACTCAGCAGATCATCTTGTCCAATTGTAGAAACTTGACTGAAAAAGGGAAGAAGAGTTCTTTCTTTTTTCAGTGAACCAATTATTATGTAAGAAATAAGGAAATGAAAAACATCACAATTCCTAAAATCTAATGTAATCCTGTCAGATGACGATAATGTCCAGTTTGCAATGATACAAAAGAAGATGAATCTTTCTTTATCACACACAATCTTACTCCGTAAAATGTAGTGGATCTTGTTCTTTGAATTTAACCCATCCCTGAGGAGCAGTGGGCAGCCATCTTATGGTGCCCGAGGACCTACTCCAGATCTAAGATATTAGCTTGGGTTAAGCACCGACCAGAGAACTGACCTAATATAACATGTTTTAATGGTGGGGCAAACCGGAGAACCTGGTGTCAAGGACCTTCGTGCTGTAAATCAACAGTGCCAACCACTGTGCAACAAAGGAAAGCAGTAAATTCTCAGACGTAAGAGGCTGCATTTTCTTGATTATCAAAGTTGTTAAGCCAATTAATCAACAAAGCATTGCGATCATCTGCAACCAGTGCCTTATTATTTATATTCATGTAAGTGCCTGAACTATGTTATATCACAGACTCCTTTGCTTCTTCTTTTTTTGTGTCGTAATTTTCCACCAAGAGGACATGTGGTAAGAGGTTCCTCATGCACACATGCACAGAGGAACGTGTTATTTGAGTGTTATTTGTTGATATAAAAGCAGTGTATTAAACATTTTGTAAATAGTTGACACTTAAAAAAAAAAACTCCAGTGGTTTGTTAATGCTCAGAACTTTTAATTTTAATGTCCTAATTCCTCATAAAGAGCACACGCAGTAGTAATGCGCTATCATGTGCACGTTTCCACTGGTAACCACAAGATTATTATGGCAGTAGGTTTTTCAAATTGTTGTATGTATGGGTTTTGTTTCCTTACGGTTTAAGTCCTTTGCTTATTTCTCAGAATAGACTTTTAAGGGAGCAGATGTAATTGTATGACAGTGGGCACAGACGTGTGATCTGCCATTGTAAGAGGAGTTAGTCCCGTGTGACTTATGTGTTGCAGTAGGGCTGTAACACATACGTTGAATAGTTTATTATTAATGAGTATTTTCATCGTTGATTAAATCTGTCAATTAATTTCTCAAAAAATCAACTTGTTGTCAGAAAATGGTGAAAAATGTCAATCAGTGTTTCCCAAAGCCCAAGATGAGTTCTAAAATGTCTTTTTGTCCACAACCCAAATATGTTCAGTTTACTGTCATAGAGAAATAAAGAAACAAGAAAATACTATCATTAAAAGCTGGAATCTAAGAATTTTGCCTGTTTTCTGAAACCAATGAACTGTTTATCAAAATAGTTGGTGATTAAATTAACATTTGAAAACCAATCACTAATCATTATATCGCTACATTACAGTGCACCTGCTGCCTTCTTAAGTGTCCAGCATGTGAACGTCCGTCTGTATCTTTGAAAGCAGGACAATATTCCTTTGCTAGTATGTAAAGAATGACAGGGTGTAATATGGTCTGTTTCTATGTCTTTTCATAACTTAATCCTTTTTCTCTTTTTAGAACATTCGATACACTGAGGAACCACCCGTCTTTTTACCTTTTCAATCACCGGGGTCGGGTGCTATTCCGCTCACCGGAAGAGGAGCCCTCCTCTGTACGCAACCAGCAAGCTCTTCCCAACCCCATACGGCTACGCAAGCTGGAGCATTTGCACTGAGACTGGCCTTTTCCTGCCTGTGACATCACCCACATCAGATAAAATTTGATTTTGTTAGACAGAGGGGGCAAGAGAGAATTAATCTCCCTCTACTTTAATTTGTATTTGTACATAAACTAATATGCTGTCCAAACATGCATCTCTGTCCATACAAGTGGTCACCACCATATTCAACACTGACTGTGCCAACCCTTCAGTTTTTCAAGCCGATTTGTTTGTATATACAGTATGTAATCGCTTTGGAGTCTTAAGATACAGAGACATCTCCCCTTTTTGTCCCCTCTGAACTGAACTGGGATCTTGCTGTCCTTTGTATATTCCTTGTATGAGGGGCATAAAAACGTCTGTTTTGTTACTGTTCCATTTCATCCACGCATCAGTCCTCTGCAGCTGTCTGGGCAATATTTTGTCAACCGAAACAAGTTTTGTTGTATAAACGTAGGACCCATTTATTTCCTTGATGATTTCCTGGAAGCATAAAGGCTCATTTGAACATCCTGTATTCATTAAAGAGGTTTGAGTTATGACACAGGAAATCGACTCAAGGTGAGATGTGAAAACAGGAAACATTGGGCAGATGCTCTAATGATACTGTGAACACTATGGTGAACTAGAAAGTAATGGTACATTAATTTGGGTGAAGTTTGTTTTTCCTTCATTTTACATTTTGTTAAGATTCAACAAATGTTTTTAATTTAATAAAATGCATACGGATTTTACAAGTTGTCTGAATCTGATTTTTGCTTTGTAACACTGAGAGGCTGCTTCTGCCAAAAAGGGATCAAATCTCTACTGCATGTATCACTGATCGTCTATGGGAAGAAAAGCTCCTATGCAGAGATGTACCTGTGACCTTGTTGCTGGACTGCTGCATCACAAAAATTCCACCTGACCAGTTGCTCATGTTGGCCTCTAGGTGGCAGCAGAAGCTGAACTTTGAGACCGAGTTGTCAAGAAAGCTGCATCAAATCTGTTACTCATGAGCCACACAAAATGTTAAATGTTCACATCCCCATTTGATTTGCATTGAAACATATTTGAAGAGAGGTTATTTCCAAATAAAAGCTTAAAATGCTACTTTGGTTGGAAGTATTGATCCATCCAGTAAAATACATCCAAGACAACTGCTGAAAATGTTGCCTTCATTTAAGGAAAGATTCTGGTTTCTTTTGTAAGGGATGAGATTTAGTAAATCAGAGATTATGTTTAATTTCTGTTAAACAGCAAACCTTGTTCTTCAGCACAAATATCAGGCAGTTTCACATCTGTGGATAAAACAATCCTTTACCGATGATTGATCTCAGTTTATTTTTTAAGGCTCTATGTTTAGATGCAACATGTCCAAATGTGATGGCACTGTAGGCCATTAGTCTTTAAGGTGTTAAGTACACACACACTTGCACACAAAACAGGAGACACCATTCTACCACTGGTTTATTTTTTGTTTTGTTAAAAAAAGAGTAGGTTCATAAAACTTTCCATTTTATATACGTATTTAACAGTTTACAAAATTGGCTTTAAACATTTCAATCAAAATATTTCTTATACTCTGAAATAAACAAATTCACAAAAATAATCTCTATTCCTTATGAACATTAAAAAGTAGTGTACATCTGTCATAAAAAACGAGGGAAATGGAGGAGGAGCACTAACGTGGGTTCATGTAAAAAGCAGCAGAGGGCAGATTATTGGCTGTTAAATAGCAGGTGACTGTCGACTGAGCCTGACAGATGCTGAAATTCCTCGAAGGGAAGTTGTGATTCTGGGAATCAATGGAGTGCTTGTGGTGCTGTGGAGGAAGATTTACAGGACGCTGAGTGTGTGTGTGTGTGTTGGAGCAGAAATCTCTAAATGGATTCCAACAGCTGCATTCACTGAACTTCTATTGCTGTAATGGCAGGAAACAGGATAATGATCCTCAATCAATAAACCAGTAAACGTTCATCTTGTGGAGGGAATTTCATTAACAGTCCAACTCAGTAATACATCTATATACTACTGCTGTCCAGCTCCAGCTTTAAAAAGCACTGCTGTGTGAAGGTTGTCAACACAACTGTCAAATTAGTAGGAAAATGGACCCAATTTGGACACTTTAAAGCCAATTAATTAGGATAAAACAGACATGTGTGAAGGCTAAACTTTGTTGGATTTGATAACTGAAAAAAAAAAGTGAATTGGGTTCGACAAGACAAGACAAGATATACCATGATGAGAGAAATGTGAGAAATATGCCATATCATTTAAACTGAGGTACCTATCCCGTTAATATGGCAGTACTGGATATGCAGATATTTTTGCATCAATGTGATGTTGTACCGATATTTTTCTGTTATTTTATTGACTGGATTAGCCAAAAATAGACATTTCCATCTGACTAATTTTTCTTTCAATTGTTTCTCAATTGAATATCAAGAAAATTGGCGATATATCACAAATATTGCTACTGTAACATTAAATTACATAAATACTCATAGATTGTATGCATATTGCCTACCCTTAAAGGGTAACTCCGCCAATTTTACACATCAAAGTATGTTTACAGGTTGTGGGGAGTACTACGGAATATGTAGTACTACTTATGAAAAAAGTAGTATGAAGTGTTTTGTGGCTCCAGAAGTTGCATGTAATCTGATATGTTGCCCCCAGTAATGTCATTCAGTGGCTAAGTTGCATTGTGGGTAATGTAGGCACTAGGTTTTGAAAAGCAGCCCACTGGTCTACCACTGTACTCCTATAACACTGTTGAACTCATTATGGACAGTTTAAAAATGATCAAAATCGATTCAACAGAACCAGAAATATCACCTTCGCACATTCTTCTTCCTTGTCAAAACCTGGTGCCTACACTACCCACAATGCACCTTAGCCACTGAATGACATCACTGGGGGTAATATATATCAGATAACATGCAGCTTCTTCTGGAGCCGCAAAAGTCTTTATACTACTTTTTTCACATATGCAGTAGTACTCCTCAAGACCTGTAAACACACTTTAATGTGTAAAACTGGTGGAGTTACCCTTTAATGCAAATGCATATCAGTATGAGGTGATATGGCTAGGAAAATATCAGATAACAGGATCAGTATGGTACAGAAAAACAACTATTTTCTGTGCCTCATCCTTTACAACACACTCAGAATCTGAGGTATACCTAGGTGGACCAAATTTCAAACACTTTTCAGACCAGCTGAAGAACGATCTGTTTCTGCAGAATAACAACAACAGGAATGACTCTGTCCATCCCCCACTCTGTCATATGAGGATCTGACGGCTTATTGTGTATCTGTCTCACGGAGTGTATGTGTGTGTCTACTAAACAATGTGCCGATACAGACAAAAGCCATATGCATGTTTAAGGCATCTGTCAATATAAAGAGGATTATATTTAAAGTCTCTTTACTAATCTGGAGTGGATCTGTACTGCAGGCCGCTCCTTCAGTTAAACCCCTCACCCTCCACCTCTAACAGAATGTGATGTAACAGATCAGGGACAGTGGGAGCATCTACTATCAGTGCATTTGTCCTTTTTCTCTCCTACAGGCCCCCAAATTGTCTTTTTGAGGCCTCTCAATGCTCTTTTGTGGTGGTGAATCTAACGGTCGATACTTCAGACGAAAGGAGCTTTGTTCCTGTTTATAGTCCCAAAGTGGCTTCTTCACTAACTGCCATGATCATTTGGAAGCTGTGAGGATGCCGCGTGCTTCTCGTCCACTTTAGCGAGGGCTATCTCGAGCTGCTGGATCAGCACCCGCTTCTTGAACCTGCGAGAGAGGCAAAGGAAATTAGAAAGAAGGCTAGGGGTGACTCATGTAGGTGGACAGGATTTACAAGGATATGAAAATAATTACAATGTTGTTATGAGTCATTGTTAATAACATGCTTCCACTTAACCCAATACTTTAAAAAGTCTAAAATGAACCATTGTTTCTTACCTGATGGCCTCTTTGATAGCATGCTGGATGAAGTACTTTTGAACATTTGCTGGCCCTTTCACCTGCTGCAGTAGTCTGAGTATCGACTCATAGTCTGAGAAAAAACACACAGAATTGAAGAGACAGACATATGTTTCCATTATGACACTGACTTCAACAGGTGACAATAAAAATAAATGTAGTGGCTTATACTCACTTCTCCCAGGTTTGCGGACCTCCTTGATGACCCGACTCCTCAGCTCAGCTTGGCTGCCATCTAGTGGGGCTATGTATATGGTCTCTAGCACTGTGGGGTCAGCCTCAGGGTCCTCTAGGTGGCTCTGTGGACTCAGTCGCTCACAGTTGAGTTTCTCCTCCAGCGGCTGCTCGTCTAGATGATCTTCCACTAGTTTCTCCTCCGTCATGTTGACGTCCTCTCCCAGCCTGGCCTTCTCCTCCAGGCTCAGTGGAGATGGGTTCTCTGCTACAGTGTCCAGCTCTGCGGGCCAGATCTCCCCCGATTCCGGCCCAAGAACCCCATCTCCGTTACTCTCAGTGACCACCATGTTGTTGCCATCCACTCCTGTCAGGGTAACAAATATAACAAATTACAAATTCAGTAATTTTCTCATTTTCAATCTATTTTCTATGCATCTCATGCTCCAGGTTTTTACCTTTATGCTGTGGGATGGGTTTGAGGAGGTTCTGCTGCCCTTGAACCCCTGCCGGACTCTTTCCCACCACCACGTGGTTGGGGCTGCCTGGTGGAGTCTGTGGCCGCCGCAGTAATGGGGACATACTCCGCCTTCTCTTCATAGTGACGCCCGAGTTCGGATCACCAGAATTTACTCTTTTCTTATTTTGAGGACCTGCTACAAACTCATCAGCCTCATCGATCATCATCCCCTATACGAGAAAACGAACATTAAAGAGAGGTCAAATATTGAACAAAGAAACCTCATTGTGCATTGATAGAATGTTTTGTGTTGATGTATTTTTACCTTCTTATCCTGCTTGAAAGGATTCCCAAATGTGTGCAAGCGTTTAGGTTGGTCAGGGTCGATCTCCCTCAGAGGAGAAGGCATCATTTTAAGGTACTCTTGATAGTTTCCCATCTGAGCCACCGGGATACTGTGCAGATAGTCTGACAACCACAGAAAATCTTATTAAAATCAATCAAACACTTAAGTAACTACACAGGATTTCCTACAGTATTTATTTTGGCATCATTTACGTTCATTAAATGACTATCCTCAACCATGCAGCATTTGGAGAAATTGTTAAAAATGTATCTTAACTGGATCTGCTTGATACTTTTTAGATTAATATTTTTTTGCATGTTTGCATGAAATTTTCTTAAAATTGCATTTCAAAGTCAGCTCTGACTATTTTAAGACTGCAAACAATTGTATTTCCTCCTTTGGACTTGGTGTTTGAGTGCTGCTTTCATCAGGATGGTGGCAGGACAAAAGTACTCAAAATAACTTTAACAGTAGGATTTTATACCCTCGTCTTGCCCTCGTATCAGTTTTTGTGACGTCCGCAGCAAATTGGAGCGCATTCGGGTGAGCTGATCCAGAAGGTTCCGCCTTGGGATGTCGTAGGCATTTCGATAAGCTTGAGGTTTTACATCCTGTGAACACATCAGCATGTCCAGTCTGAGAAAACACACCAAACACTTGCCCTGTATTTCCTCCAGCGTTCCCACCCACCATAAGTATAACATGCTTTTCAGATATGTCCTTTCTGTCCTAAATCTACCTTGTTGAGCAGGGCGATCTGGAAGCCAGCAAACTCTTTGAAGTTCATGTCCACCAAACGAAGGGGCCCCTCCCCGGTGATTCCCTGCAGCAACTGCTTGAAGTCCCGGCGGTGGGCCAGAGAGAGGGAGCTGGAGTGGTTCTTCACCTTGATGCCAGTTTCTTGGGGAGCCTTCTTCCCCACAGACACAATCAGGCGATCTGACTCCATCTTTGCCTTTATACCAACAAAACAGGGAGAGAAACAATACACTTAACACGAGTGCCAAGTGCTTGAGTTCAGACTGAAATGACACTTTGGTAAGGCATACTGTTTACAGCACAGACACATCAAAGCACTTTGTTGTGCATTTTTCTATGTTAAGTCTTGAGTCTTTTATAAAAACAATTTCACACTTCATGCTTGCTTTCTTTATACTAACACTCTTTACCAGCCATCTGCTGAACTCAAACACTGCAGCAATATGTTTACATCAATAATAATGGTATAAACACACTGCAGCTCCTCTCCCACATAATAGAACAAAGAGGAAGAGCTTGTTTGCCTCGTGTTTGGATGACAAATTAAGATAAATTGCATTGCATACTTTCATTCTATGAACATTCACTAAGGCGTCAGTGATGATTATCTTTAAGGCAGAGAAAGCAGACATGATTCTTGACAATCTGTGATATTTTGGCCATTTAGACTACAGACACATTCATATGTATACTAAAAGCCTCATTCTGAAAAGTTGGGACACTGTTTTATATCCTTTATACACTCATGTGTTTCACAAATAGGTGAAACTCGTCCCATCCTTGCTTGTGAACGACTGAGCCTTTCAGATGCCCCTTCATACCCATTCATGATGATCATATCATATCTTGATCATAACAGAAATGTTTTACTACTGTATTCAAAATGACTGATGCTAATCAAACCCGTGAATAGGGATGCACATTTTTAACAATTTCTTTAATTGACAGTCGGCTGCCTTAACGATCGATTATTAATTAATACTTAATAATCTATGAAATATGTTGGACATTTTTCTATTAGAAAACTGTTTTAACCCCTGACTTGATCTATTTTAGATGCAAAATCAAGGGGGGGGCTTCATTTTAACCGCGGAGCTCCCGTCTGTTGCTATAAAATGGCTAAAATGAAATATTATCAGTTTGTGTACAATGTCTTGTTGTATTTTTGTGAAATTGCAAATAACTTGTATTTTAAATAAATAAATAGTTCCAGTACCAGTATTTTGTTTTTTATTTTGATATATTTGATAAGTAAGTATTCTTAATTTGTAAAGATACTTTTTGATGTATTTGTGTCCATCTCTGATTGTTGGTTAATACATTTTTAATAAGTTAAATGATTAATGATTAACATCTCTACCTGTGACAGAATTACAATTCTTCTTTATTGCCTTATATAACTCAAGTTGTTGCCTTGTGTGTTTAGTTGTTGCCTTAACCTGCCAATCAATTTCCAGAGTTTCCATCCCATGTTTTGATTTTGTCTCATGCTCACTGTACCTGCTGGCTGAGCTTCTTCAGGTAGGAGATAACACTGTAACTGAGGCCACAGTCCATAGTCTCTGCAATAAGATTAGGCGCCCCCATCATCCTCAATGCCTTTTTCAAGGGCTGTCAGAAGATAGCAAGAGAAAACTGTAGATGTTAGTTAAATGCAGAAACATTATAAATCCATGTGCTGAATGTTTACTAAAAGCAGCATAAGTGACACAGCATTAGTTTACCAATAGGTAGTACGGAGGCATCGTCTTCAGGTACATCTCAAAAGCCTGCCGCCACTTGAGGTTTGGTTTTAGTTTGTGCACTTTAAACAAATCATCTGAATGGAGACAAAGAAAGGAGTCAGACATCCACCTGCACCTCCTACTGCTGCTGCAAACATACACTATCATTTATCCTTTTAAATGTCCCAAAATACCCCAAAATATCTATTTGTTGCACAGCATTATTAAAGATGAACTGTTGATTAAGCTGTTGTTGTTATGTGTGACTATGTTTATAGGTAAAGATGATCATGAGGAAAAAAAGATTGTGGATAATGAGGTGACCCAGAAAAGGAAGGCTCAGATCTACTGATCCAGAAGTTTTGAGGCCACTTTAAAGAAACGGTTTACTGCCATATGTCTTACCTAGGAGTGGGAGAAGGACTGGGTAATTGTAAGGCATGACAAACAGGTTGACACAGGTGAGAGTGGTGCTGGCTTTAAGGTAGCCAAATGGCTGCCCCAGGTCATTCTGCTTCGCACTGCTGCTAACAAACACCTGAGGACAACAAGGAAAATTATAAAGTCAAATATAATTTTGGTTATTGAGCTGCAACATTTAACTTCAGAAAACCGTGCTCAGAGACTTCATTCATAACCACAAACAACAAACAAAAAAGATGTTTTGAATTAAGCTGGCAGCCTCATTACTATTTCTCATTTTTCAAAAATTCATATAGGCAACACCAGGGACATTAAAAACAAGCCAACAGAAGAGGATGGGTGTGTGAATATCTACTATACCTGCCAGCACATGTGTGGAGACTTCCTTTCCAAAATGAACTGGGTGAGTGGAGATGGCTCAAGTTCATACTTGTCAAAGGGAAGCTTGTCAATCACCATGGGCTCACAGTCCACACAAGAGAAACGCACCACAGGGTGTGCAGTGCGAGGTGGCTGGGAAGAAGAGATGGAGATCAGTGAGGAAACTGTAAGACATGTTTATCTGTGGCATGGACCAGTGTGATGTCTTTGCAAAAGCAACAGATAATGGAAATCAGAGGTGTTTGCAGAGTTGGACACTTGATTATATCGGCTGTAAGTCAAAGTTACTGACTCAGAAAAAGAGGACTGCCAATAGAAGATAGAAGGGCAGTAAAACAAGAGAGACAAGGTGAAAGTGAAAGAGGTTTGTGTAAATGTGTCTCTGCTGGGAAAATCTACACACACACGCAAATATGGGGGTGGACAGAATAATGTCAAAGACAGCCTGCTGTGTCAATTTATTGTGTATGTATGCAGATTTACCTACATATATAGTCATAAACCCAGTTCATTAAAAGATAACCTGCAAACTGATGGACTTAAGGTGCTCCTGACACATTATAGCCCCTGTCTGCTCACCAGGGTGGGAGAATTCTGGTCTGGCCAGAAGGACTCTGGTATGGGCCAGTGCCCAACTGGAACCCCAGTCTTTGGGTTCGGTCGCACATAGATGAGTTTGTGGCAACTGTGCCACGGCTGTGGGCCAAAGGACGACACAGGACGACTCAACTCCACTGAGTTGTCTGTAAAAATAACAAAACACAAACAATTAATGGGAACATCTGTCAACCTGAGTCACTGGTATGAATAAGTTTTTCTATCAGCTTCCCTTAAAATGTCTGTTTATAAG
The DNA here is from genome assembly GCF_040436345.1 of Pagrus major. NCBI lineage: Eukaryota > Metazoa > Chordata > Actinopteri > Spariformes > Sparidae > Pagrus > Pagrus major. The sequence goes on along the minus strand of NC_133232.1, from coordinate 18,266,820 downwards.
ATACAATACAAATTGGAATCTGTCCTTTCACCAGTATAATTATTATGAGTAAAAATTCTCAGCATTTATGCTCTTTTATATTTGGCTGATCGAGAGAATGCACTCAGTTCTCCTTTTAGTGTAAAACTGCACTGTGGTGATCCTGGGTGAGAAGAGTCTCTTCTGCTTTCAGCTGGTTTACTGCCCGCAGTATGTTTGCTCTAACCCACTGCATGAAATGTGATGAGATAATGTGCTCAGAAACTCACTTCTCACAGAGTGCATGAGCCATTTGATTCATGCTCCATGCACTTGACTGGGTTCTTTGGTAGTGAAACATTTTGTGGATGACACCATTTACTGACTTAAATACTCGATTTTTTAAACTGCTCTTAATGTTTGTAAATTTGTCCATAACTATTTTGAGGACAACACAAAGGTTGCATTTTTGTGTCCGTTCAGTCTGTGTAATCCATTAACTCACCTTCCCCAACGAGAGGCGGATCCGGCCCTGTCTTCTCAAAATTAATAACAACACCACTTTGAACCTTTTGGACCAGAGACTCCAGACACTGGTTCAACATCCTCTGTGTCCGCACGCAGTATGATCGCCCTGAGAGAAAGATGGGAGTTTAGCATCGATAATAAAATTAAATTATGACTGCTACCAAAAAGTACAGACACATGATAATTATGAAAAGAAATGGTAAGAAAATAATGAACCTCCAGTGACTTCACACATCTGGGTGATAGCAGACTCATCTGTGGGGACACTGCCAAGCTGCTCGTTGTCTGGCGTGGCTGCTCCTGGCAGCCTCAGCACCAATGCAAACAGACGCTGGTCCCAGCGAAAGGGCTCTTTGGTCAGCTCACTGCCTGCCAACGGAGAGTTCAGAGGCAGGTGCAGCTAGACAACAGACAGGGCAAAAATAGACAAGGATGAGAAGTTTTATATGAGAAATTTGCCATAGGTCACCATTTTATTAACCGTCCGTCAAGTCTGGACACATTACTACAAACACTACATGGTGGCACTACTGCATTTGTTTGTGTTCTCACCTCATCTGGCACCCCAGAGCTGTGTGTGAGCTTGTTCCCATCAGTGATAGTGATGATCACAGATGGCTCAAGGAAGAAGGGGTTACGGCCCTGAGAGGGAAACAGTAACACCCAGCAATTAAATCACGGTTCAGCCAAACAGTGACCCTGATTTTTCTCACCAGACTGTTTTCTTTCGTTTATGTTCCAAACCAAACACATTGTCTGGGCTCCGTGTCTCAAAGAGATTGTAAAACATGTAACCAGTCTCTTCTGCTTACAGTCATGCAAAATGCCTGAACGCAGATTAAATTGAACAACAATTAGCATGGTGTTGTCATAACACCTCTGATAACCTCCTGGATACTAATATGAACTGTGTGTTGCAGCTTGTAATCTTGTAGCTGTAAGCTGCAGAGTGTCCTTGTGTTACTTGCTAAGGACAGAGGCCTCTACCACTGTGCTGCAGGGGTCAGCCTTGTCTAATTCAAACACACAGAGAATGCATCAGTGGATTTACACACACACAATGCATAGTACTTGAATCACTACTTGAGCGTAGTAGTCTATCTTTGGCTCCAGGCAGGGGTTTGGAGGAGAGATGTGTGTGAGGAGCTGATGACAGTGCTCACTGAGGCAGGATGGAGTGGATTAAGCTGCAATCAAGAGTCAATATTCTTCTCTTTGTCTCCAGGTAAGGGAATAAAGACTGCCGACTGAAAGCTTTGTCACAATCGTTATCAAAACCTCAATTTGTCCTGTGTGTGGTGGCTGTATTAGGACGGCCTTGTTTTACACTCACTTTCTTGCTGCTCTGTCAGACCTAATTTTGTCTTGTGGAATCAGCTTTAAAATGCTTTGCTCACAGGCACTTAACTTCCTCCACTTGTAATATTATCAGCTTTCTTGGACTAAAATCAGCATCTCTCTGTTTCTAGGCCATCTTACTGGTTTTCTTGGTCAGTCTATTACACAACCAATCTACCACTAAATGATAACAAATACATGGCATACTAGAAACAGGGCATGTCACTGTCTAGTCACTCTTTGTGTTTAGGGTATGAAATGTGTACCTGATGCCATGTTTTCAACTAGAAAAGACAGATTAATTTGTGTTTTATACAGTCACTGTATCTAAATAAATTCTGTGAGTAATCATTAAAGGTGCACTATGTAGTTTGGGGGAAGAAATTAAATTCAGAAGAGAAAGATCTTCATTGACTGATTCTTTTGCCTAAACAAACCAAATAAACAAACTCTCTTTGTTTTCATGACTGAATGAACTGAATAAACAAACTGACCTTAAAAGGACAACACAATTTCATACTGTTTTATATTTGGACCCTGTCACCTTTCTAGTTTCAAACAGTGTTCTGAGGACCTTATTTCCCTCTGAGAACAGCTTGTTTAGTCAGTAATGGAAAACATAAATATTTCTGAGTTTGTATTATTAAGTCCTTAAAATTTCGATATTGTATTATCTTAACCTACATAATGCCACATTAAAATTATTACTTTTAAACATTTTTTGCTCATTATTGATAAATCTGCCGATTATTTTCTTAATTAGTCAAATGCTGAGCCTTAAAGAATGAAATATGTCCATTAAAGTATAAAGAAATTACATCACATTGCTCTTTTTGTCTGACCAACGGTCATTCTGATAATGGACTAATAAATTAAAATGACTAATAATTGCAGCTCTAATTAAAATGACTGTTAAACCTTTTTTTTTTTTTAAAAAAAACCCTATCTAAACTAATTCTACTTTTTCTTATGACAACAGATGAGACTGCTGCCAAAGAAATGTATACCAGGATGCTGTTATCAAATACCTGTCCATAGTTGTCGATGCCTGAGACAAGACGGTTGAGGTTAAGCAGGTCAAAGGCTGTGCGAAGGGCATGACCTAACGTGGTCAGCCCAGATGCCTGCAGGTTCTTCAGCTCGCACATGAAGGTGGCGTGGTTCTCCTTCCAGCCGGCCTGAAATACATACATGGACAGTGTGCTGACTGCACTGCATGGAAAACACACAACACAGTAGCAGCAGAAGAGGCCTGAAGCCTCAGTGCATGGTGAACAACCGCAAACCAAAATAGATCCACACCCACAGATACCCATACTATGTAATTACAAAGGAAAACAGAAGGAGTTTTGTTCGCTGACAACCACAAACTGATTCATGTCAAGCATATGACTGCTACCTTGGGTAAGGCTGGTTTGTCTAAGCAGCCCAACGATTCTGTGCAGGATGACAACCAAAGACTAACCATGCAATGATATCAGGTTATGTCAAGCTCTGGAAATAGATGATAATATTGTTGAAATGCATGCCCACATTTGAGCTGAATGGTGCTGTTGAAAAAAAGAGTCTAATTTCATACATGACAAGCACCCAAAAATACTCTTCTTCCCACTGCAGCCTGTCCTCTCTACTGACGGAGATATACTCCCACAGAAGAGCTCGTGGGTGTGTTACTGCTCTTGGACTTTTCTCCAGCAGGGTCAAGTACCTTATAGCTGCAGCTTCATGCTTAATCTAAGGATGACCTGCAAGCTTACCACTTCCTTTATCGGGAGAGAAGGAGGGGGAGACGCACAGAGAGAGATGAAGAGTAAGGGAGATAAAACTTGAAGTGCCAGTGTCAACATTTTTGCTCTGAATTAGGCCAGTGTCTAGATTTTTTGATTGTCATGGGATATCATTCCAAAGCCATGATTTGGGTGGAATTTCTTGTGTCACATGAAAGACGTTAGATGAATATTACACAGACATACAAGCAACATCACTGAGGCAAAACTGAATGTGGAAGACAATCACAGGGATAGTAGAAAAGTAATAACCCAGACATAGACCCTTGTGTAGGCCAGTGGAAGTGTAAGGCTTAGCTTGCACTCAATAATTCAGACTACAGAATATTTCTATTTTCTTCTCGACCAACCTCCTCTCTCTCCCTCTACATCAACAATTTATTGCCTCTCTGTAACTGTGCAATCAGAGCAGCCCCATTCAGCATAACCTTGTCCTTTCATCATAATCCTCATAGCACACAGCGGGCAGAAACAACAAAGGAGGCAAAAAAGAGAGGAAGAGCAGGAGGGAGAGGAGTTGAGGACTGACTTTGAAATAAGGGAATAGCACTTCAGACAGCAGCACCTGGGTAATTTTAGGTGAGGGAGGAGAATCAGATGTCGGATTATTTTGCTCTGATGTCAAACACACGATTATGTGGATGGGATACATCAACCAGTGATCTGGTTTCAAATACTGCAAGGTCAGTGACTGAATGAAGTAGGAAGAACCACATGAATGACAGCATCCTCTTGTAACATTTTGTCATGACCCCAGTCCTACAAATTTGCCTACAATAACAAGATAAAAATTACACAATAATGCTCTAAGTGCTGAGGCAGTGAGCTCAAACTGCTCCATTTGGAGGTCAATAAAGAGCCAGATAAAGCCTGATAGTTACTTTGCTTTTGCATAACTTTTAATATAAAAGCTAAGCAACAATGTAAAGGTTTGTAAAACAAAATATACTGCGCTAAAAGTTCTCCTTTACGTGTTTGATTCAAATCATATCTGAGGAAAGGGAAGTGGTGAAAAAGCTTTGCCTATCCATCAAAAATTTGGGGTATAATAGTACCATTGTCCAAAAAAGCATTTAATTTTATGTTACTTTACCTAATATATGTTAGGCAAAATATAATCAAAGTAAAAAATGTAGGAAGCACTAGACTGTTAATAATGGACTAGTCAAAAGTATAATTGAATACATAAATCATAGCTAGTTCAATGTTTGAATTAATTGTACAAGGGAAAACCTCGAATCAGCTCATAAAATAATAAGAATTTATTTTACCAGCTCAATTTTTCATCCACTTCTCCTATATTCTCATTCCTCCCAGATGTTTAATTATTCATACATTTCCCATTTTCTTTGTTGCTTGTATGATCATTAGAAGTGTGTGCATCTCCACTGCTTGGACAAAAGTGTGAAATATTCTCACTTCTGTGCTGGTGCACTTTAAAAAGCTGTAGCTGTTGGAATGGTGCAGCAAAGTACACAAAAGTTGATCTTTCAAAATCAAAAAAGTTTGTTAGGAAAACAATTAATACAGAATTAAGTTGTAAAAACAAGTACATTTTGACTTGCACTATGCTATATAACATATGCTCCTCCGCACACCAGCAACTACTATTAAGATGAAATACAAAAAAAGATGGATTATAGGAAGATTATATAAGGAAAGCAAACTATTTTAAACCCCTTCAAGCATAAATGGAATAAAAGTACTCAGCGTGTTTTGTTGAGTAGTAGTAATGTTGTTTGTAGACAGAGTTAGGCAGGCCAAGAGATTTCTATTAAAGACCAGTCACTGGAGCAGATCAGGGACTTTGGGGGTTCATGCGGGTACTTAGGATTGCACTTTATTGGGCATGAAAAGCTTAGTTGTGAGGATAGCTTTGTTGATATGGAACCCCTAATATTGTTGCAGTGAGTCACAAGTTGTTTTGTTTTGTTTGGGTGCATGTGTGTGTGTGTGTAGGGAAACCAGAATGTTTGTATGCTGAGCATAGCGCTCATAATGTCGGTATGACAAATAATTATCATCTGAATAATGAATATTTTCTTCAAGCGAACTCACATGAAAATTAAAAAAAAATTCTCATGATGAAGAGGGTTTATCAACTTTCAGCCCAGATTGACCAATAGTAATGCGTGGATGATGCAAAGGGAGGAGTAGAGGATGATTGGCGGGCATCTTGACCAATCTAGACACTGTACTTTCAAAAAAAGAGCGACGTCATAGGCGATAATAAATCTCTCCGCCTCCATCTCAACGCCCGAGACTTTTCTCAACACAAAAGCAAAATGTCCGCTGGATGGTCGGAGGCAGTGCAGCTCCGGGTCTGCGGGTATTTGGAGCAAAAAAAATGCCGTTTTTCGCCACCGGGAAGCCGCCCAACACTGACTACAAACCAGAAGGACAATAAAGTCTCACTGACAGAAAAATACGTTCGACTTGTCAAATGTAAAAATTGTATCAGTTGCTAATTACCTTCACTCCGTATGGTGGATCATCGAATGTAACTAGCATGTACCTGTCGCCTCTACTAGCCGGGTCTCGGGCACGCAGCTGTCAAAAAAAGAAAACCAAAACAACATATATATTAATTTCGACCAATCTTGTCCATGGAACCCTAAGCTCTCCAAAGGTGCATACTTGCTGAGAAAAGTCGGGGTAAAATCATTCTTTACCTTCATAAAGACCTCAACCGCGCCTTTAGCAACGTCCAGATACGTCGTACCCAAATAAGTGCGCTGATTCATAGAGGCGGACGTGTCTAAGAGGAAAAGTAAAATAGGCATTTTAAATGTAAAGCCGCGGTTGTATGCTTTTCTAAAATAACTGTTGTCCACATATGACCTATCGTGCGGCCAAACAGTTCACACATGTGTGTATATATTTGTTATAATAAGCCCCCCCTCCAGAAGAGGGCCGCTGCCTCTGCTCTCTCTCTGGCTGCCTTTCTAGAGCTCTGTCTCAGCTCGCGCTGTTCAACTTCTGCTCCTAACCGAATGGAACGCCCCGCTCCCTCCACCACGACGCCATTGGCTGAGCCCAATTCCACTGGCCACGCCCTCTCTAATATATAAATATATAACGAGGTCGACATGGCTCGTGTATACAGTACATCCGCTTACCCTTTCGCTCGTGCGTGCGTGTGTATGTGTGTGCTAAACGGCCGGATATTCAAAAGTATGGTGTGTGGCTCTGGTGTTTGTGTGCACGCGTGTGATCCACACCATAAAGAAACCTATCTGCCAGGTTTAAAGCCAGCTAACTGACAGTTAGGGTTGAATATCATATTCAGAGACCTGAAATAAAGAAACCTATCTAGAAATGTGTTGCCAATTCCCTCGCACCCCTCCTCCACACACACACACACACACACACACACACACACACACACACACTACCCCTCTCTTTCTCTGCTCCCTCTCGTGTCACTCGCTTGATGCGTTCAAAGCCCCTCAAAAAGGTCCGTCCTTCCGACTCAGAAACACAACACAACAAGAACATAATGCACTTGCATCACCTAATCAACCACCAACGATATTTTAGTTGGAGACTGTTTGAGTCTAGGAATCAAGATTCATATTTACGGCATGTGCATTGTGTGCTGCATATGGCAGAATCAAGATAAAAGGCACAATTAAGTTAGAAACAGATAAACTGAAAAGATAGAACATAGGCTACGCAAATTCATTCAAACAGCCCACAAAAAATATAGCATTGGAAATGTATAAAGTCACTTTCACCATTAAACCTCCACAACCACATGAAGCACCTCCTGTTCTGCATGTGCTTTAATGATTAAAATACATCCGACAGCACTTGAAGGCAGCATCGCTGTTACATTAAAGAGTATTTTTGTTATGTCTTTGTAACACTTTATCAAACACCTTACCAGTAAATCACGCTAAACCGCTGACTAATGTTCATTATAAACCCAGACTCTAACAAACGAGAGAAAAATACTGCATAGATTAAAGGTCAGTAGAAAGTCATAGCAGCTAAACCCAGACACATTACCTACTGTAACAAAATAAAGGCCTCATCTTTTTTGACTGGTTTTTCTGCCTAAACTATAATGCATATGCTGTGTAACAATACTCTTGACAGTTACACTTGTTGTTTGTCACTTGCTTACAGTGAAAAACAGGTTGGATGGATGATAAATAAGCTATAAAATAGGCTAAACACATTTAGCCTTTTTTGATTTATTTTTTAAAATTAAAATAAATCAAAAAAATCAATTAAGATAAATCAAGTCTAATATCTGTTGGCAACTGATCATCATCATGACTACAGTGAGGGTAAGGGTTTTACTTGTATCTGTCTGTGCAAGGTGAAATAGCCTGGTATACAATGATATCCTATTGTGATCGACGTGGTGAAACACTTCAAAAATCGATGCTCTTCAATTCTATTGTTATTCATGTAGAAGTAGCTATATGTGAGCGCAATTTTCAGCTACTTTAGATGATTATCATCATCATCATTAATATCTCAAAGTATTCCACAAATATAGCTAACTGTATTTTTACGCTCTTAAATACACAAGGGACGGATGATGGAGTTATTCTGCACATACTCCTCGCTTGTAACATCTTTACGTCCGCTTTGTTGACGTCTTGCACGTACTCTTTCGCCCTCCGCCATCCCAGCATGCACTGCGAGGTCTGCAGTATATTATTGACAAAGAAAAAAGCCTGAAGAGAAACAACAACAGGGTGGGATCAGGAGCTCTAACACTGGTGATAGCACTAACGTTACTCGACCCCGAGTGCTGACAACAAGGTAAAGTCTCCCCCTCAGCTTTTTCTTGAAATAAAACAACTCTGTGTTTCATTTGCTGCGATGACACTGCGTGTAGACAACGTTAAGTGGCTATCAGCTAACATCTGGGGTGTTCGTTGTCGGCTAATGCTAGCCTACGTTAAAACTCTTTAACAGCGGTAGCAACACATTATAACGATATGTTATTACAGTGTCAGAGCAAGTAAATGTCGTGACATTAGATGGTTCAGATGAAGTTTAACCATAGTCATGGCAAAATGAGTCTAAATCACCCTGTTGCTAAATTTGTCTCCAACACATTCGCATAAGCACCTCGTTTGTTGTGTCTGTTGACGTTGTCACCTGCGATTACACTGCAGTTTAAAGGCAGCTTTTGTTGTAAGCTAACACATCATACACATATACATATAAACCTGGTTAGATAGCTTTCTCGAGACACAGTTAGCCCCAGATAGTAAAACACTTGAATAAAGCGTTGTTGCTGGTCATATAAAGAATTAATCGTGTTTTTCATGGATACGTGGGGAACAAAAGTGTTGCAACACCACGAGTCTGGGTCCTCGAGCTCTACAGCAACCATGTAAACACACGGAAGCACGTGACCAGCCACATGGAGTTCACTTCATGCTGTTGAACTGCACTTCTTTAAACTTGTATATGTCCATGAATTCACTTACTTTTGCCTTCTCTAGTTGCCCTGTTTTGCCTTTAACACTTACTGAATGTATCTCCTTTGGTTGAATAAAGCAGTATTTTACCTTAAAAGCTATTAAATCCTGCAGTAAAGGTTAATTTAAAGATTCACGTTAGCAATTAAGTGTATAGTTAGGAAGTATGGACTCTGTCATGTTAGATTTTGTTACGCAATGTTGGTGTAAACAGTATTTTAATGTACAAGGTGTAACTGCTTCATGCACTTCTGAGTTTAAACCATACGTAGACAGTAACTTATTACGGATGCAAGAGTATTAGAATATATGCCAGTCAATAAGCAACAAATGAAGAAATTGTAGTGCCGAAATTAAGATTGTTCACCATACTGTAAGCTTCATTGTATTTGTCACATGCAGATTAAAGGTCCTATTTGTAAGAAAAGTTGATTTTTGAGTCTCATTCCTAACTCGTCAAATGCGCTTTGGGATGGCAACCATCCCGACCTACCGTCCCAAGGCGTCAGTATTTGACAAGTTGGGAATGAGACTCAAAAATCAACTTTTCTTACAAATAGGACCTTTTTAATATGCAAAGTAATTAGATACAACAGCTGCTGGATCGATAAATAGAATAATAAACCCAATATTTCCCCACCAAATGCAGTGGAACAGACTATGAAAGTGTCACTGAATGTTAATAAGTGGCTCGCTGGTGCTTCTTGAGTAAATATGCTTAAATATTCATCACCGGTGTCTCTTCACAGTACTACTATGTCATGGCCCTGAGGCGATGAGAGCGGAGAGTGCCATTTCCACCTAAAGGGAGTTGCACAGCTTGATAGTTTGTGGAGAGAGGGGTGGGGGGGCCCAGGAGGCAGACCGCGGACGGGGAAGGGGAAGAGCTCAGCTGGAGCCAATGCAGCAGCAGCATCGACAGCCTGAGCTGGTGGAAGGAAGCCTTCCCGTGTTCGTGTTCCCCACTGAGCTCGTGTTCTACGCAGATGATCAGACGTCTCACAAGCAGGTGCTCACCCTCTACAACCCTTATGAGTTCGCTCTCAAATTCAAAGGTCAGTCGACAGAGAAAAACACTGTCTATTTTTTATTCCATGTATGCTGTGTTATGTTTGTTGAATACTCCAGATTATTGAGATAATCTATGGAATGCTTTCTTCTTAACAGTGCTGTGCACAGCGCCAAACAAGTACACAGTGGTGGATGCCACCGGAGCAGTCAAGCCACAGTGTTGTGTTGACATGTGAGTTGGTTTTTGTGACTCATAATTTTATCATGCAGTGGTAAAGCACTGTAGGAACGTTGTTTAAACCACTGACTATAAAACTTTGTGTCCAAACAGAGTAATCAGACACAGAGATGTGCGGGCATGCCATTATGGGGTGTACGACAAGTTCCGACTGCAGGTGTCGGAGCAGAGTCAGCGGAAAGCGCTGGGTCGTAAAGAGGTGACAGCCACGCTCCGTGCCTCGGCCTCGCAGGAGCCGCCCAGCCCCCGGGCCCAAGATGAGGAACGCAGAATCAAAGAGCAGTTTGCAGACAGCGAGTTCTTTGAACAGACTGCATTTCAAACAGGTAGGATGGAGGGCAGTCGTGAGGTGCGACCACTAGATGGAGCCAAATGCTCATAAACTCAAATATTGGAATATTTTACATTTCACAGGACATGGTACATTACATTAATGTCTGTGGCCTATGAAGATGCCTGTATATCCACCTATCTCATCTAGAATAAAAAAAAATAGCGATTTGACCCTTAAACATAGTATGACAGTATAACAGGTTTTAATTACGTCCTGATTTATATTTGCTCTCGTAGCAAGCCAGGTAGGTGTGTACTACGTGTTTTTTTTTTTACTGATGCAATAGGTGCAGATTAGCACATACAAAGTTCCATCTTTTTGTATAAAACACAACATACTTTTTATACACTTAAAGCAGGAGAAAACAGTTGTGCAGGTATTCACTTTTAGGCTATCATTCAAAGTTGAAGTGCGTACAAGCCACAGCCTCATTAAAACGTATCTTCATTTTATAGTAGTGGAATCTTCACTGTTCACCTGTATCAACATGTGCACTAGTGTTTTGTTATTCTGAGTGCAGACTTATCATTTCATCACCTTCACTGTCATAAATCCTGTCTGATTGCAACATTCTTTGAGCTCAAGCTTCTTCCGTTCTTGCAAGCTAAAAAAGGCTGACTTTTCTTTGTCATAACATTTGTTTGTTTTAGGATATAAATGATTATTTTAGATATATTTTGTATTGTCAACATATCCTTTGAAAAGAGCCAATTAACATTGAATTGATCCTACCAACAGGTTTTGTCTGTGTATCCAAAGCCTGATATATATTATTCCTCTCCGCCTCCTCTATTGTTTTTCCAAAAACTATTAATAGCATAATTTGAGTCTATTCCACTTTTACCATCCTGCTGCAGTAAATAACTCCTTTTTGAGCAATGTTTGTATATAGTATAGTAGTATATATTCCTGACACATTATTACAGATTTATGTCTTCAGTAGTAACCGGTAGGCTTGGGGCTAATACACATTAATACTGTATATTGTTGATTTGGTGTAGTTTTTTTAAGCAATTTGTTTACATCTTTTAAATCTGAGTGATGCATCTGATCCTAGCCTGCATGTGTGTGTGTCTGACAGAGAGCCGCCCTGTTGCTGGAGGTCCCAGCCTGCTGACGGTGCTGCTTGGCCTGGTGTGTATGGCTGCCCTGATGCTCCCGACACTGGGGGAGCAAGAATCTACTGTGCCTGTCTACCTCCACTTAAGTGTTAACAAGAAACTTGTAGCTGCTTATGTTCTTGGTGAGTAGAAAAAGGATCAAACACATTTTAAGGCCATTTTTCAAGACAGAATGTGGTATGCATTGTCAGGTAGAGGTGGTAGAAAAAGTAACGGACAGAAACTCATTTTTGTTGTTATCAGCACCTCAAGTGTGTGTCTATAAATACCAGGTGGTGTTACTTTGTACAAATGTGGAACAACTTTGGTATAATTTGACTTATTACAGAAGTTGCACATCACTTTTGACCCTGTTAGTAAGGATTAAAATAAACACAACGGAATAAACTGGAATTGATTATATCATTCTTGTGCTTTTCAAAAATGTCCTTGTTAATATGTAATTGCAAACATATTATGTATTTTTTAATTTAGCAGTATTAAAGTGTAAAAATAGTACATTGTACTACAAACTAATGAATTCTCTTTCTTTATTAATTGTCACAGTTGTGACAGATAGTAGTGCTCTTCATGCTTCGCTGTTATTGTAGAGGGACGAAGATACATCTGTTACTATTGTCCCAAAAATGACTCTTGACAGTTAAACCTGACTTGCTTCTATTAGGGGTGTCGCGATAATGCAATATCTATGTGACCGTGAAGTTAAAAACTGAAATATTGATATTGTGTTAATAGTAGACTTATGATAACATCGTCTGAATAATCAAGCAAAGATGTTCGGCCTTCTGCGTTGTTTGTTTGTGAGCTCATCTGGTTGCCAGTCACCAGTAATTGAGTAGTTAATAGTAGTTGTTCTTTATGTACACTTATACAGTTATGGTTACAGACTCTCTGTCCACCTCCCAAATGTCTATAGAAATCGTGATAATATCTTTATTGTGAATTAGTTTGGCTATGATAATCATGTTTTGAAAATCTGATGTTATGACAGCCCTAGCTTCTATACTGAAAAACTCTAAAATTGTAAACTTCAGGATGTGTTAAAGTACTAAATTATCTGTCAAATGATGATGACTATGACACATGAAACAATAAACACAACCTGACGTATCCACAGGATTTTTCACAGTTCTAGTAAATGTTCACAGGGTTAGATTCATACCGGCTCTACTACATGTTAAAAATCCTACAAATGTGAATTACACCACTATTGTTCATCAAAATGATGATGTTGAAAGAGTCTGTGTTCAAGTATAAAATATCCTGTTGCTCTGTTTTGTTCCTTTTGTTAATTTTAGGTCTTCTTACGATGGTCATCCTACGCACATGAAGTGCTGTGAGCTGAGAGGAGAAGGGGAAACGATCTCAAGATGAAGAGTATGTTCTCCCACCGGAGTAACTGCTACGCTCCAACAAGTACAGCTGACAGCGTGGGGACGGGGGTACTTATTCAAACCACCTCGCTCCCTCAAAGATTCATTTTGTATTCTTGTTTTCCAATAAACATATTTGTGTTAATGCATAAATTGACACATACAGAACTGATGCAAACGGTGGAGCGCTCCAGTGCATAGGTCAAAGGTAGTGTAAGAGGAGCTGTCCCCGAGCAGGGCCTGTGAAGAAACATGAAGCCATTCAAAGTGTCGTCTGGCCTCATATTCTCTGTGTCTGTATTTTTATTGCCATTATGTAACAGAATATGGTGAACATGAGTGTGAAGGACATGCAAACATGTATATAAAGCCATTAAAATTTTGTTATGGTATTCACCTGTAACCATCGTTATATTGATGTTTTAAAGCATTTTTAGTGTAGACTCTGAGGACTAAATGCAGTTACTTGCATGTGTGGAAACCTTATCTGAATGAGTTTTTAATTTTTCCAGCATTGAGATACTTTTACATGTCACCAAAGGAAAGATCTTCTCTTTGAGAGAGTGGTTTGTCCGCCGTACTATATCAATGCTTCATCAAACGTTTAATAAAGTCTCAATACAGCTGTCTGCTAAAATGTTCACACATCATTAAGGTTATTTTATACACTTCACAAGTTGGGTCAGGAGGCTGTAGATCACATGATTGCTTGATGTTAGATTTGTGATGATGGTTACTGAAAATGGTCCCATAGTCTGCTGCAGGGCTACGTTATCAGCCTTGACAACAGAAAACAACGTGATGTACCGCTGCTCAGTAAACCAGGTTTCGGGATGATGAGCTCCTACTGTGGCCCTGGATGCACTGGTAAAGGTCCAATGTGTCAGATTTGGTTGCATGTAGCTGTGAGGTTGCAGATTACAACCAATTTAATAGTCCTCGCCTCATCCTCTCCTGCAGCGACCCGAAAGGCCCTCGCTAGAACCAGTGTTTGGCTTGCCCATTCTAGGGTACTGTATAAACATGGCGGACTACATGTATGGTTATGTGAGTTTCAAGTGATTGTACACTAATGAAAGCAATTGCTGTCACTATTCATAAATATTGACATTAAATTCAATTTATTTTAAAAAAAAATGTTTCAATACAGAGACCTTCATCAAGTTATTCTTTTTTAAAATTACCTGAGGGTCTTTGTACCAAAAACATTGTTTGAAAATATTTTAAAAGTAAGCTGATGAAGGTCTTTGTATAGAAATGTTAATTTTCCCTGATTGCAGTGAAGTGAACGTGTGTGGGAGGTGTTTCTTTGGATTTTGTCAACCCTTGGTCTTCTAGGCACCTGTCGATCCACAGATGTGTAAAAGTTTTGCTCAGCGAGTGCTCTGGATGTTAAAAACACCTCTTGATACTTAAAACAAAAGCACACACATTATAAAGAAATAATTTATTTAGTCCTGATGTCCACGATTGCAATCACAAAAGACAAGCATAGGCATGGTGTTAGCCAGCTTGGCAGATTACAGCCATCACAGACATACAGTATAGTATACGATTATTTGCTTAACTTTTGCCCTGAACACTTCATCAGATTACTTAAGCAATAAACAACATCTTGGAAAAAATATCTTGATGACAGCAGGGCAAACTGACAGATGTTCTTCTTGTGTACAGGAAAAGACCTTCAGTAAATTAACTGCAACCACACTTGTCTTTAAATTAAAGGGCACCCTTCTTAAAATGATTTTCAATCACTTTCCCTTGTACGTACACATTAAAGGCTACACAGCCATAAAGGGTTCAGACGTTACACAGGTGTTATGGACCCTGCAGCCATTACGGTGCAAAACTCACAGTACAGGCTTGACCTTTACATACTGTATTTTAAAGATCTAGTTTTACTTCTCCCCCTGCTTACACACAGGCTGAAACATTACAGGACAGCGTCCTGTGTAAAAAGCTCTTTAATAAATGTAACCACAGCAGAAACAGCAGTCTCTTTACTCACAATGTGACGGTGCCATTTTGTTTTTGCTGCACGTTACAGCGGTCAGTTGATTTGGTGTAAATGACAACACAAATGGATTTCTTTTACTGGGAATAGAAACCTAACACCATTCAGTTTTTATAATAAACTTTTTGTTTTCCATAAATACAAAAATTTTGCCAGAGGAAACTGAATCATTTCTATACTCTGCCTTTCTACAAAAACATCCTGACAAGAACACAGGATACAGAGGAACCTTTAGTGTTGAAGCCCAACAGTATGACCATCGTTTTTCATCCACAAATTACTGCTAGGTTTATTAACTGCTCATACTAGGCAATTAAGGTTGCAGCAAGTCATGGGGAAGGGGGCTTAAAAGCCAAACTGAAACAAAGTCACAACAGTTCACAGCCTCTATCATAAAAATATCAACAATATCTGCTGTAAACATAACTTCAGTAGAACAGTAAGGAAATCTCCATAGTTGTACCCCAGAAGTAGTTTGTTTCTTTACAAAGAAAACTCTTGCTGTTGAAGACTTGTGCCCACATTCACCTCACAGCCAATCACAAACTGAAAATTTTGTACGACATTTGACATCGTTAATATGTACATCAACACAAACAAAGCAGGGAAACAATAAGTTAAATCTTTTCTTACAAAATTTGCACACTGCGTACATACAAAAGGCCTGTGGACAGAAGTTTTCCAGCACAAAAACAGGGAAAATGTACACATCCAATAGTCTCTCTTTGTCCAGTGCTCAACGTCTCTCTTCAGTGAGGGGGACTGGTAGGACAGATTTGAAGCATAGCCACTTATGAACGCAATATTACTATGAAAGCCAAGCACCATCAAAGATCCTCTACTAGCAGCTGGTGCTCACAGTGTCTTCAGACAGTCCCAGTGTCACAGGGATTACCTCTAACACACGAAAACTCATCCATGGCAGCCATTAGTTCAAACATATCAAGTCCTCCAACATGTAGCCATGAAAGCAGCTGCTCAGAAACAAACATTCCACTTAAACCAAATCTAGGTGATGGTGCGGTGGAGGGTCTGAGAAGGAAACTTGTTCCCTGGAGAGAGGCTTTTTGGCTCCAGTCCTTTTGAGTGTCTCTTGCTCTCCCATGCTCACTTTGGGGACAAATCCTGGAGGGAAGCGAAGGGGGAGTTGCTGGACGAGGAGGGCGAGACTCCCTCCATTTTGCCCGGCGAGTCTGTGGAGGAGCCGATGCTGCTGAGGCTGCCGTCCAGCAAATCTGGAGAGTGACTGAGAGAAAATGTCAAGTTCAGTCACAACTGTGACTGTGGAAAACATCTGCTATATTCACAGCCTATCGAGAGCTTATGAGAAGCTGACATTTGGTTTAATTCACTGTCACATTTTCTCCATTTTGACATTAAAATACTGCTTTAAAGTGAAGTTGATTAAAATATATGATGATTCCAGTTTAAATGTTACATTAACATTTTTTCCAAAATTCTACTTTACGACTTCGTGTGAGAGACGTATCACACACAGGAATCTGGTTTCTAGCCAATAGCTCTGTGTGCACCCACAACAAGGCATCCTGTCTTTGTCAGGATGGCAGTTGGGCGTCGAAAGTGCACTGCCAATTACATTCAAGGCATTTGTGCCATTCATCTAAGCCTGAACAAGTTCACAGAATTTTGCCTCAAATCTACCAAAGCCAGCTAATCCAAGAGAACAGGCGTCTGGTTACTTGAGCATTCACCAGTACGTCGTTATCTAGATGGTGCCATTTCCGACATTTAAGTCGATCCAGAAAGTCTTACCAGGAACTGCGATCCGACAGGTTGGAGACGTCGGAGGACAGCATGGTGGTGGTACCCTGGAAGAGCCTCTTAGGCTGACTCTCTGTCTCCATCTCACCTGCAAAGGAGAGGCACCCTGACATTTAGAAATCTCTTAATAAACACAGTCTCTGGCTTATACTAGTATAAAGTACAGATCTAATTGGTTTGTTACCAGAGAGAACCACTGCAGTCTTATGTAGGTACATTTAATAATTACACTTTAAATGTTATCAAAAGAGAATTAAGTGAACTATTAGCAGAGTCAATGTATGAAGAATTATAATATCTGAATCCGTATGTAACAACCACAGGTTTGAAGAGGGTCGCTAAAAAATAACTTTATCAAGCTAACTGAGGTTTCATAGGCTACTTGAAGATCACCAACAGACATTTTGAATGTCGGGCTTTAATACTGTAGTTACTCTACATAGCGAGAACCCCGTTCATATTATACAGCCAATATTTCCCCAATTGCCTTCAACAACAAAGACAACAGATATGAGGATAATTATTCTCAAAGCAGGACATGTTCGGTACCTCACCTTTGCGTTTTATCGGCCCAAGTATGCTGGCTCTGATGCAGTTGATCGGGCTTTGACTCCGTCGGCTAAAGAGCACAGAAACACACGTTGTCACGTTGACGTGTTTATATTGAAATGAAGCCATTATCCTTGGCCATCAGGTACAGACAAAGTCATCTTAAGATTTGTCATTCGTTAATTTTATTATAGTTTACTCAGACATTTGTAAAAAGTCAACACAATAAATTGTTGTAAAGTGCATTAAAAGTCCGTTTTACACCAACAGGGAGACTTGGTGCTCACCTGAAGCGTCGCGTTGGGCTGGGTATTGGGCTTGGTGTCAGGCCGTTGCTGCTCACAAGGATTTGTAGTGAAGGAGAGAAACACTGCTGCTTGCAAAAGAGACAATAAAAAGACGGACAAGATGGGATTGAGGTTAAACATTAAACTATCAGCATCAAGGAATCAAAAAGTCATAAACTGACTAGGACCAGACTGAGGCAATACTCTTACTGTTCATGTTGTGTTAGTGTATTTAAAGGGTGAGCTTCCTTAAATTAAGATCAACATGGAGAAGGCAAAACCAAATGAAAAACTTATTTTAGGTGAATTCTGCATGTATCAACATTTTATTCTTTACATATGTAGCAGAGAAGGGAATGAATCAGATGCAGAAGTAGTATTTCAAGACACAAACACAGATTTGGTTGGCAATAGATAAGTCATTTTTTGAACCTGCAATAACAAGCATAACAAAAGTTTCATCAGTTTGTGTTTTTCTGTTGCTAATAAACTGCTTCCTGCAGGCTGCCACATAGTCCTCCATTCATTAACCTGATTTCAAGTTGTAAAGAAAATCAGGTTACAGCAACCATGAAAATGCTTTAACTATGACCGTCATCTTGTTACTCACAGTATAATCAGGTTAGGTGGGTGTAATCATTCTGAGAGCAGACGTACCTTTTTTCCTATCCCTCTGGTCGGCGATGGGGCAGGAGACACAGGCACAAAGTCGATGCGCTTTGGAGACGAAGATGCAGACTTCTCCAAATCATTGTCACTCTAAGAGCACACAGTTAATACATTAGCAGCCATTTAACATCTATATCTATCTATATCTAACATCTATCTTCACATCTATACAGTCCAATGTAGCGAGGCAGTAAAGTAAGTAAATAAAGTATGTCGGAGTATTATACTACCAACTCAGTCTGGCCTTGATAGACTGGTGGCCCTGTTAACTCCACAAGTGTTAATGTAGCATGTTTGTACTCGTCCTCTCTACAGAAATGGAGAGGCCAACCATGGCCCAGGGCCAAAACATGCAGTGGGAAGGTACAACACACAGCTGACTTTCAAGGATTCAGAGAAACAGGACATATCAACAGCACTGATGGGGGTTGGACAAACTGTAACCAAGAGTCACTCTTTACCAGACTGAGGCTTTCTTCCCAGGACTGGCTCATCTGCATGGCAGCTTGAACTTCCCTGTGTTTACAAAAATAGATAAACAAGGAATAAGTTGATGCCTATAAGCTTTTCACATACAGAACAGTAATAATTCAAGCAAATACGTCTTACCGCTCATGAGCAGTCTCCCTGTTCATCACGTCTATTCCCTCTTCCTGTAAGAGCACACAAGAGAGTTAATGGTTATCAAGTCGTAGTTTACCAGCCAGTACAACCTCAATCTAAACACAAAAAGCAAAGTGATCGTTTTTTCACGTCACGTATGTTGATTAGATTCAGCCAGTAGCTGACATCAGAGTAACAGTTTCCTCTGTTGGAGTCCGATACTACCAATTGATCAACTCTGAAAGATCGATGGCCCTGTGAACTCCAAGAAGTGTTGTTCTTGCATGTTTTTTAGACACCGTCACTCCCTATGGCTTGAGAGGGAGACAGCGGTCTGACATGCTCGGAAACATCTCCAAACACCGTTTCTTACTTGTTTAATCTGATGAAGTCTGGTGCTGGGGACGCGAATAGGTGATGAAGGGACCTGTGAAGAAGGATGTGTGTAGACAGGAGAACAGTCAATACTGAATAATTCAGACACAAATTACTAGTAAATGTGTGTGTGATGAGGTATCCACCATGTTGGGCCTGTTGACTACTGTAGTGCTATTCCTCCGGCTTCGCAGGACCTCTCTCTGGAACACTTGAGAGTTATCACTGCAATGACAAATTCACAGACCAACCATATGTTATGTGTTGTATTACTGAAGTTACTTCAACGTGTATGAAAAATGACACCAGTCAATAAAAGATTATGCAGTAAATCAGTGTAACTATATCATATTGTAGGACCTTAAGCCATTTATCATGGGTGCACTGTTGGATCTCCTCAAGTGTCCATCGCTCTGAACTAATGAAGATGGGATTTCCAGATCCAGCTCCATCTTTTCTTGTGGCAACACTCCCGAGTTGTTCATTTCGCTAGCTAACGCAGCCTGTGGCCAATTCATAAACATCAAATGTCTGACCAGCTCAGTGTGATGTTACATTGTTGCTCCTCAAACTTCGCTAACTTTACATGTTATGAAGAAACATCATCACCATTCAGGCCACTGAGTTGAAGAGAGACAAACGAGCTAACGCAGTGTAGTAAACCTGCAAGGCCCTGTCGTCTGTGCAACTCCGCTGTTGAAGCAACTTAACGATGGCTATTAAACATAACAACGTTATCTCTGTAATTCTTCACATTACAACTACATGTTCAGCCAGAGCTGGCCTGTGCTAACGTTGGCTGTAACGTTATGACCAGTCACCAACTTTCCTGATGGATGGTTAGCATGCCATGGCTACATACCGCACAATGCCCGGCAACTCTTAGCTACCGGCCCGTTAGTCTGCTGGTGCAAGGCAGCTGTGGGTGACGACTGAAGCGCTCCCAGACTACCGCTGCATGTTAGCGCGGTAAACTAGCTAATGTTAGCCAAACTAAGCAGCTGCTAACTTAAAACGACAGCTAGCCTCAAGTTTAACGTAGGTGAACACTGCTGTTAAGTGATTATCATAACGCGAGTGTATCTTCTTGCTAACACTGAGCAGCTAGCTGATGTTAGCCAGTGTTGTTCCTGGCTAACTAGTCGATTCAGTCCAGCTACCTAGCTCAGTAGGCTAACTGGCTAGCTAAGTTAGCACCAACGCCAATAGCCACAATGCCATGTCCTGAGAGAGGCCGGGTCACCCTTTCACTAAATGATCGTGTCCACCAGCTTGATAGTTGCTACGGCTCACACAAGCAAACTAAACGTTGCCTACTGCAAATTTTCTACGCTCTACAATCTGTTTTTTCGTTTCTGCAGGACGCCGCCAAGAATGAACCAGGTCCCAGATGATACCACAGGAGCTAGCAGCTAGCAGCAAACTTCACGCCCCTTTTAACGTTAGCTAACCTGTCCAATGAGATCGCTCCCTTTGCCGGCATGCCGAGGCGGAATGTGGCGAACTGCATCCTCTGGTTCCTGGAGAAACTCTCAAACCACCTGCAATGTCAGTATTAACATGTCACACTTACAAAACGACATATTTCGCTTCATCACAAATGTTAAGTTTTGGTTTTGACCTGGTCCCCTGACATCTCCGGCC
Organism: Pagrus major; assembly: GCF_040436345.1. Lineage (NCBI taxonomy): Eukaryota > Metazoa > Chordata > Actinopteri > Spariformes > Sparidae > Pagrus > Pagrus major. The sequence goes on along the minus strand of NC_133232.1, from coordinate 18,245,762 downwards.
ACAGGAGGCCCGGTGCAGATGCCTCCAGCCTCCCGCGACTCTTCTGGAACATGTTCTGTGCTCAGGACTCCAGCGCTCACACTGACCGGCTGCAATTCACATAACTTCAGGTTTCTCATTATCATTAGCAAATAATCTTCAATGTGTGTTTCCATATACATTTACACCGTTTGATTTGGCAAACTAAGTGCTTTGTGTAAAAGCAATGGTGAGCATTCCTCAAGCAAATACCTGGTTTACATACGACTCAATTAAATGGCAATGAAAATTAAGTTTAAAACAAAAGTCAAGGGCCCATATTGAAGTGTTCTTGACTTGCAGGGAACAATTTCAAAATATCACATAATAATTGCACCCATGAAAAGCCCAGTGGGAGAAAAGTTGTTTTGCATCAACACTTTTTGCAATCAAAAAAAGATTTCTGCAGGTATTAAAATGAGTCATGCAGGCTTTCCTCGTCTCTCAGTTAATGGTCATCCAGCTGTAATCACTGACTACTGGGCAGATAAGCAGCTTGGAGTTCAAAGTCTGATGACAACAACAGTGTTTACTCCTGCACGACAAACGCTAAATCAGTGAATACTTAATTGGGGAAGTTATTTATCTTATCTGCATCTCCCAATATTTCCTCTATTGACTGCCCAGAAATCTGCTCAGTGTTTCATTCAAGTATTTGGCGTATTGTTTTTAAAACTTTGCAGTACAATTCAGCAGTCACAGGAGGTGTGTGAACATTTAATGGCTGGCACTGAAAAAATGTTGTCGGCATTGGTTAAAGCGACGGCACCACTGAATGAGAGCATTTTATAAAGTAGATGTCGGATTCAGTGACAGGCAAGATACAGATGGAGTAATTCAAACATGGTTGAGTAAGTTCAGTAAAACTATAATTGAACATTTACATGTGTAAATTATACATGTTTTCCAGCATATAAAAAGAATGAGTCCCGTTACACAAAGTAAATTGGCTGCTCACTAAAACTCATCAACAAGAGGATATTTCATCTTCAGCATACTCGTGTTTAATTCAGGACACCTTTTCTACAGAGTGTATCTCAAGAAAGTGTTATCACACAGCACAGCAATCCAGGAAGTGTGTCGTCCAAAAATATACATGCAGATGTCAAGAAAATGTAACTCTTTTAGAGTGCCCCTAAAACAGCTGATGATAGTTTGAGGTAAAAGTAAAATTACAATAAAAGCAATATTTGTTTAAATATGAGGTTGTCAAATCTGGATGTGTAGCACGGTTGTGATCATGTACTTTAAATTAGCAGCGTTGCTCTTTATAAATTACTCCATAGCTTAAAAAAATAAATCAGTGTGGGGGCGTAGAAGTATTATACTAATTTCAGGTGAGGCTGGGCTCCATGCTGACTAACCCAGATGTGGTTATATAGCAATCAATTTTCTCAAAGTGTAATCTGTGTGTGTGTGTGTGTGTGTGTGTGTGTGTGTGTGTGTGTGTGTGTGTGTGTGTGTGTGTGTTGCTAAAGCAGGCAATGCAACTGTCAGGACTATCGCTCCATCAGTGTATCCTCAGAGACCCTGAGCAGGCAGAGTATTTTTATGACACAAATATGAAGTAATAAAATATAAAATGAACCGCAGAAGGACATGATAGAACCATTCATTAAAAACTGTTCGGAGGTGCTCTTCACGCCTTGTACTTCTCCTTCCCTGTTTCACTAATGACGCAGATATGCTGAAACAGAAAAGGCATCCATGAGTATTGCAGCATATTGTTGATTTACTCATTAAGTTTCTTTATCTATCTGAAATACTTACATTTAGATCTCTAAAGTACTCGTTGTAGTCTAGTGCGTATCCAACCACAAATTTGTCAGGGACCTCGAATCCTACAACTGAAACAAAGGGATAAATAAATCAGTTACTTGTCTTTGTAGTGATATACTAAGAGTACTGGAATTAAGTATGCAAAGCCTCATTTAAAACGCACTTTCAGGCAACTATACTGTGTATCCAGTACAATACACCAACGTCTGTTAGAAACATTTAATGCCTTGAACTCACAGTCCGGCCGGTAGCCAACACTTCTTGGTGTTCTCTTCACCAACAAACTGAGGACAGAAAACAATAATCGTCAATAATAATACTTAAAAGCTGCCTGAAACACTGATAAAAGGGACACAACAGTCAGAGACTTGCCATGAAAACCACTACCATCTGTTGTTTATGATACATTCAGAGAAACATGATCACGTGGTTCCACAAGATGGAGTAGATCGTACTCAGAGGGAGTTTCAAAGGGATCGCGTTACCTTGCTACTTTAACCATTTGGGGATTGTACTGTTTGAGGAGCTGCAGTAGAGTCTTCATGGTCTTCCCTGTGTCGATGATGTCCTTGAAATGGAGCACGAGAGAAGCTCATATCAGCAGTCTTGGATTAGAAAGCGGTCTAAGTTACTAAAGAAGAAAACATCTGTACGTACCTCCACAATCAAGACATTCTGTGGAAAAAGAAAAGGATCATTATTTTAGTGAGGAAAAAGTGAACTGGATACATTTTAGTATGAAATTGAACTCAAACGAATTGTATTTGCGTCTCCATCACTGTGGCCCATTTACAGCTGGTATTAAAATGTGATCTGTATCCGGCAGATAAGGAAAAAAGACAAGTTAACACAAGGCGTAAATACGTCTTAATCAGAATGTGATCAGATCTGCCTGACCACATCATTATGTAGTCTGCTGTATATTGACTTTGGTAGGCGTAAACGCACCGTACAGCGTGTTGGCATCTGCACACACCATAAAGTTGATACAAAGAGCGAGCAAGTGAGAAAAGCTGAAAGAGAGACGCTTCTCCTTACTGATCACACGTCTATTCTGTGCTCAACAAAACTGTGTGACAAATGAAAGCAAGTATGGGGCGGGGAATGAATGATCCACGGTAAGAAATTACTCATGCGTAGCTTTTGCTCTGGAGGACAGAGATCTGATCTAAATGGGGATAACAAGAAATGCCAAAAATACCAGGTGTAAACACAAAGGCAAGATCGGGTTATTTTTTATCGGAGAGCGTATCTGGACGTGGATCTCATTTTAATACCAGGTGTAAATGATCACAGTGTCAACACATATCAACACAACATAAACATGCTGCTCTTCTTACCTTGCCCGTCAAAGTAGAAAGGTCATCTCCACCAATCACTTTGATTTCACCTGTCGACTGGTCGTTCTGTGAGGACAAGAAGGGACGCACACTTCACATTATATGTTGTACAGTGGTAGAACGTCTATTTAAAACAGCTACATATGTTGAATATCAGATGGTATGTTCGTTGCATATGCATCAAAATGCACGAACCAAGTTAAAATTATGTATATTTATTGTTTCAACAAAACACATTTTGTGTATCATTAAGTGCGTTTCCATCCATCTGTTGTGTGCATTTTCATTTTGTGCATAAAAAAACTGACAGGAAATACTAGAAATTAAAGAATACAAACAAAAACATGAAATATCCCAAAAAAGTTGGCTGCGGTGGAAAAGCTGGCGCATCGTTAAAAAGAAAATTCAGCAAATCAAAACAAACATGAAGAATGAATCATGACGGTCATGATGTATGTGAGTCATCGGTCTCCAAGTGGTCAGCGTGCTCGTCAATGAGTCAACAAGAGGCAAATTGCAAAGCTCTTTGGATAAAAGCACTATTTAAAATTCAGCCATGTTTCATTCAAATAAAATCCTAATATTCACATTCCGGTATTGGATGGAAACAGGAACTGATATGCATTTTATTTTGCAGATTGTCTGGAAATTTGGTTAAAAGTTGTGTTACATTTGAATAGAAAACCTGGTTGCTGTCCTGAAAAATGTTTTCTTCCTTATAAAACATTTATAAATCTAATTATCCTACACTGTTTACATCTATTGTTGCTAGCTTGAAGTCTTCATCTTTCCTCCTCTTGCTGGCACACTACGCTTCTCAGCACCAACAACTAATGATTAGCGCATTCTCAAGCATGTGTGCCCTTAGCTGCGTTTCCACAGCACATGGTAATTTTAGTCCCAGCAACAATTTTACAAAGAACAACTGGTTCCTTCAGCTATTTACTGTAAATGTTTGCTATGTAGTCTAAAGACCTGTGAAGATTTGGCAAACTAGTCCACTGACACATGAGAAACCAGATGGCTGTTTTTACACGTCATTTATGCGTGCAACTATACAACAATGACAAACATCGGTCCATTTGTCACATGCTTTGTCCCATATTGATTTGTTGGAGCACGATTAACAAAAAACAAACCAAAGTATTTGTCCTTTTGGAAAGTACAACACCTTGAGCAAGGACTGTTTGAGGGGTAAAATAGTGTCGCTGAAACTCAATATAGACCCTTTTCCCTGCGATGGGAACAAACTGAGTTCCTCTAAAGGTTCCTAGTTCCTGGGGAAAAGTATTGCAGTGGAAACCTAGCTTTTGTACCTAATACAAACAAAATGGTGAAAAATGGATAGATTACACAGTAGCTCTTGAGGCGGATGAAGTCCACTGTCATGGGGATGGAGCGGTCACTGTTCCTGTTCAGGGCCTTGATGTAGTCGAGCAGATCTGCAAAGAACTTGTAGCCCCCTTTGAGCACACACAGGGCCACGATGTGGTGTCCCCCCATTTCCTTCATGATTTCTCTGGCCAGCCTCTCTGTCCTGCGGTCACGTGAGAGGGGGGGTGGGAGAGACAGAGAGAGGATAGTCAGCTACGTTTGTGCTACAGTCAGCATTAGTTCCCATTTTCTCTCTGTTTGAGTCAGCGGACATAGCTGCCATTTCTAAAGCACTCCAAAGTATAATAACACCAGAGATCCAGTTAACACAAAGTACCAAAAGATTATATTCCATTAATCATAAAATCCCAAATCTGCTAATAAAAAAATGTGATCTCTTACTTCTTATCATCAAATCAAATTTGAGTGAGTGTGTGCGACTTTATTTAAAGTTACCATTAGTGAACATCTTCCAACAGGGCTTTTGTCACAACAGACTAGTCGACCATCACCCCTGACAAACCCACCTATCCAGGATAAGTCCATGTGGTATGTAGACCCTCTCCAGGTCAGAGGCATAGTGCTTTGGTATGCAGAAAAGGTCCAGGTCATATCCCTGCTCGTCATCACTGATCTGAAATAAAACCCGACAGAAAGGGGTTAAAAAAAATCTCAAGGGTGTTACCTAACATGGGGCATGAGGCATTCATCCGATACAGGGCAGTACGAGGGTAAATGGTGAGGTCAACGGAGGTCTACTTTCCCACCGACTCCCTCATTATATTTTACTGCCTCTGTAAAAAACATCATCCAAGCACAATGCTGGATTCAATAACAGACAGTTGTCATCTTAGATTCTTAGAGGAATCTTTCCATTTTATTAATCATCACAATGTCAGTGAATCCTTCCCTTCGCCGCCACTTAAAGTCTCTCCTAATTAAAAATGTTGACCAAATAGTCTTTCCAGAAATTACATATTATGCCAAGTCTTTAACTGGAAGTTATTTCTTATGTTTTTTTAAATCAAATTTCCTGCTCGAGCTCAGGCTGCATGCCACATGAACCCAGACAACATAACTGGTATCATGTGACAGCCGAGAAACTGGTGCCGAGCTCGAGGTGCCGTGGGAATGATGTGAGTGACTATAGCCGCACTCAAAGTATTTACAATGGGGCAAAATTTGGTTCCTAAGTCACAAAATCTCACTGCTTTACTAACCACTGGATTGCAAAGCGTCACATCATATGTGGTTAAACTCGAACAAAGCATTCCTCCTTGTGACCGCCAAAATGAAAAAAACATGCCCATATGTTTGGGCTACACCCTTTCAATTCCAAATAACAATGACTGTTACCGACCAGATGTCATCATGGTATCACGAGCCAAAGGAGTCTTTTCTACTGTTACACACATGCTTGCTTCATATTATATAAGAAACAAAGCTGGACAGTAACACGCAACTCAGACAACAACTCGATGAGTCTGAGGTCAATGTAGGGGCAGACAAAGTCCAAGTTTGGCAATGCTGCACTGTGCAGCTAATTTCATTTGAAATGAGGCACACGGGGATCTGCCACTGTAATGCCGTATTAGCAAAAAGTGAATTTAGCTTCAATACAGCGTCAGCAAGTGTGTCTGCCAGACTGATGGCAACCAAACCAAACACAACCAAACACTGGCTTCCGAATGCTGGAAATGTCCTGGAAAGTAGGCCACACTGGTTTATGTTTTATTTAATCATTCCACTATAGACGCCATCATAGGCCGGTCCACTCATCTATAATATGTATGACGAAATGCACACAGACTGCGCACAGGCAGCATCTAGTGCTGAGACTCAATCAGACTTTTCTTCCTGCATATTTCGCTCCCTGAAATGCTGCTCCAGATTAGGTTGGAACAACTCTCACAGGTTCAACTGGACAAACAAGTAGCCTTTTAGATATTTACAGGTGGAACCATTTGTTGATGCCATTTCCTCATATTATTCATCTTTAGTCTTCTTGATTTGCCAAAGGGAACAATTTATTCTCATTTCTCTCCAGAAACAAAACAACCAACCAAACAGCTCTTGTCCAGATAAGCACTATTTCACAGCTGCTCCTGTTTGAAAATGTAACCCTTATTCTTCTCAAACATGAGCTTGTGAGTAGATATGAAGTCACATTTGGACCAGCTGTATCTTACACACAGAGGAAGCTCAAACACGCCCCCTTGTTTGCAGCTCGTCCGTTTGCGTTTGTCTGATTGTAATTGCGTATTAGCGTGTAATTATCACTAATTAAACTCGTACCCTGCCCTCAGACACGTGATCCCAAACATCATGTTTTAATGAGTCCATCCAGGAGCGTGTCTTGCGTCACCTACGCCAAAGCGTGGAGAGCGCGTGTCTGTGACCGTCTCCATAGCCGCAGGCCACGCTACGTTGGAAACACAATGCATTCCCTGTTGTCCACAACGAAACGTGTTACCGAGGTGAGCACACACACAGGAACTTAACTGTTAACATCGCACAGCGGCTGGGAGGTTAGGTGAGGTCTGTGGCGCAGTGTAAGGTCGCAGGCTCGGCGGTGTACAGCGTGTTTCCAGTGAGCACGTCAGGAACCGCGACCGCCTCCATTCTCTTAATTCACTCCCGGTTGTTGAGGGGGCACTTACCACAACACAGGGGCTGGATGTCGCCATGTCCGCGTTGGTCCCTGCCGGTCGGTTGTATTCAGTCTACCGTGGTCTTCAGAGCAGAGAACACAAAATGTACTCTCAGTTTGATTTCGCGGACTCGTCACCCTTGTGACAGCACACACACATGGAGGCAGCTAGCTCGGTTGCTACAAGAGGCTGCCGTCTCTTTCCGGGCTGCGGCTCTACTGTAGCTCTGCCGATGTGTACACGATGACGTAGGAGCGCGGCGGGCAAATCAAATGAGCAGGAACGGATAAGCCCCACCCCCTTTGTGTATGTGTGTGTGTGTGTGTGTGCGCGCGCCTGAAACCGCTGCATGAAGTTCACGACTAAAGCAGTAAAACTCAACAATATTTGCTTTTAGGAAAATACACCCCTGTTTTTGTCATCTGGACCCGTCTTGGTACAGGTGTGGATATAAATACACATCAGCAGCAGCCACAGGTCTGACTCATACAGTGAAGTCTGCAGTTAACCACCGTGACCTTGGACTTGTGAACAAAACTACTTTTCCCTTTTTAGGGCAGGTTGGGTTACACGTGGTGGGAGAGCATGCTGATGATAGCAAAGGTACATATAGATTTCATCAGCTATGGGCGGGCACGGTTGCAGCTATTGTTGTGAACACCCAGTATGCATCCAAGTTATTTTTCTGGGTGTTAGTTTGATCAATTTAGGAGACTTCACATCCTACAGTTACTTAGAACAAACACACTGTGCATATTTAAATTGCAGAATACAGTGAAAACTTTTAAGTCAAACAAATAAATGCATAATAACACCATCAAGCCGACCGATAATTTGTAAATTAAAAAGATAATTTTTTTTTTTTTTTCAGGAAAATTGCGGTTTGTTGTAGTTAAAGTCAAATACCATCTAGTTTTATGTGAAACCGCTCAGTGAACTACATCATGGCCACCAATTCAGGACAGAAAAGGTATTTTAAAAGAAGAAAATCACAATAAATCTGGCCATATTGCCAACTGCAGTTATGTGAAAGGGTAGTTTGTCAGTTTTGTGAGCTGCTAATATACAGGAGCAGCTCTACAATGTTCAAGTTACAGGTTTTGGTGAGCGTACAACAAGACGATGTCACTAATGCGACTGTTGGGTGTGTAGTCTTTATAATTACGTATTTTCTTTCTTATATTTCATCAGTTTTATGACAAACTGCAACTTTATTGACATGAAAAAAATATCTTTTAAATGTGAAGTTCATGGCACAATTCAAACAATTCATCAGTCAGCCGATACTGGCCTATCACAAATATTGTAGTATTGGCGTATCAGTTGTGTGATATTTGCTGTTACTGACACTTTTATTTTTTAGATAACAAAATGCAGAAAAAAGATGCTTGAGGTAAAGGTGAAGTTTACTCTTTAAGTGCGGTTATTAGAGCCTGACTGACACTCAGTTAAACTTTTATTGTCTAAAATGACATCAGTGCACTGAAACTGTAAAACTTCACTGGGAATTGAATAATTATAAATTACCCCAAGCATCTTTATCTGCATTGTAACATCAAATAAAGGTTTTCATATCGGCCAGATACGGCAACACATACTAGTATACTAGTGTACTAGTACACTAGTATATATACTAGTGTGTATATATACGTTTTGTTATATACGTATCTTTGTCAGGATTGTTTGAAATCACATTTGAGGGATCATTGCAAAAGATGTGTGTTTAAGTACAAATACATTGTGAATAAAAAAAATAAATATTGGTCTATATATCGACAGTGGAATTTCTTTACTCCGTAATATCGGTATTGGCATCAGCCCTGAAAAATCTAGTATTGACCGGGCTCTGCGATCATCTAGATCTTCATGCTGGGACATATTTACAGAATCTCAAATCAAGCAATCAATGCAGTGACAACTTCCTATGTCTGTAGCATTTAGCCATGTTAAGGAACATGCCCGGCTACTGACCCGTTCTGCTCTGCCTCTGATCTGCTGTCGTGCCTCTGACAGAGTAGGTTAAGCATGCCAGTCCTACAGTGATCGCCGGCATCCATGGATGTGTTTTAAACTGGTGCACAATGCCAAACTGAATGAATACACAGGACACACTACCTTACAATCCACTATGGTTGTAGTCATTCATGCTGTGAGTCTGATCACCAGCTTATGTGATTGGCCATCGCAGCTTGACATCGGGCTGCATTTCTCCAAAAGTTGAGTTGGTTTCAACATTTTTGCCGCAGCCTGCTATGTTTTTTCTTCCTGAACCCACTGCAGCCAACAATGCCGCAGCCGAAACAGACTACCCTCATTAAAATGAATGGGAAGATCTGTGTTTTCACTGCACCACCTGAGTTGGTATGAATCCACCCTTAGCTGTGGAGCAACAGTGTGTCCACTAGCAGAGTTACAGCACTACTTTTGGTGTCCCCACCTGGAATTGCTCTCGGCAGTGGCACTCTTAAAAGTTGCAATTTGTCCCTCTGCACACATTGGATAATTTCCCCTCAGTACAAAACTGTACATATATTTCTTGAAGTTGTATAGTCAGTCTGTAGTATGAAACTGGGACACGGCATAACTTCAATTGAGCTGCACGATACTGTGAAATAGCATGTGGATTCTGTAATATATTTTTACAGAATCTGCAGTGTACAGTGTTTTTAAGGAAAAATAATATAACAGTGGTCGATCTGCAAATTTACCAAAGAAAGCAATGTCCCCTGTATGTACTACCACGCTCCAACACAGAAATGGCTGGGACCAGTGAATGGACCCTGCCGTAATCTGCTTTACTTCAATGCATGTTTATGAAGAACGTCTTCACTATTATCACCATCCTCCTGTTTCTCACGGGTAGTGGAGGCATCTTAATTCGTGCTAGCTGCCTCTAGCCTGGTAACGTAAGTTTTAATGTTAGCCTCCTGGCTTTTTAAAAGGCTACATTTTACTAAAGCAACAATAAATAAAATCGTTATTTTAAAAGATAAATATATAAACAATTCTGCATTACTATGTCTAAAAACGACTGGACATTTGTTATATATTATGTTGAGTTGTGTACTTACATTATCACACACACACAGAGAAATCTACAAGTTCACTAAGGGTAATGGTGCGTTTCATTTGGTTGCCCGTCACTACTTCCAGAATAGTGAAGTCAGCGAGGGAGACTCTAAACTTATTGTGAATAAAACATTAAAACATTACCTCATGTGTAAACATTTGTGCCTGAGTCCTGTCATTTTTTCAGCAGTGGTGGTTGTTTAATGGTGTATTCACCACCAGCAAAGCAAATTTGACTGCAGGATCATTTCTGTTTATTTGAGTTACTCTGCAGTGTTTATCAAACTAGCCAGACTACTTTACTGTACACCAGCCACAAGCCAAAGCTAGCAAGCAACAGCAAACACCAAGGGCGTGTCTTGGTTTGTGTGTTTATATTCAAGTCAACTCTTGCTGGACTCAGCACTCACCAGAGACTCTGGTTGTCCCTCTTCTTTTCACCCTCTCCTCATGAATTAAGTTTATTTCCCCTCCAGCTCCAGTCAGCAGTCAACATTACAGTACATTAACACCTGACAATGGAGGTCAGCTCCACGGATCGCTGCTGCAGTCAGGTTGATAAACAGGAGTGAGGATAAATCCACTTTTTAATCCCAAAAGTTATAAAATCAAGTTATTAGGATGAACATGATTATTGCTTGCCTCCATGTGCCCCTTTAGTGGCTAGACCACAGAAAGCTGTGTAATACTGTTAAAATCTTACCTGTTTAGCTTAAGTTTTACTATAAATGTGTTTAGTTTACAGTTGTTTGTGACTTCTGACATGAGCTACATCAACATGAAAGCTGCTTTACGTGATACACTTTGATTAAAATAAGTGTTAAATAGCTCTGTATTCTAACAGTAATCACCGTTATGTTTGGTCAGTAACCATGTCTCTCTTCCTCCTGCTCATGCAGTAAAAGAGATTTTTTTTTTAGGTATGCCCACTTTATCCAGTCAGGACAGAGATCTAAAAAAAAAGGCGGTCCTGTCTACTCGTGAATGCGCAGAGAGCAGGATCATCCTGTTTGCTGTTATGTCTGGCGATTACCACTCCAGCTTTAAGACTTTACTCTGATCACTATCAACATCTTTATTATCAACATATACTACATTAAGGTCTTTAAGTGCATATGATTTGTACACTGAAATAATTTAAATGCAAACGCATCCATAAAAAGTACTTTAATTGCAGGAGGAATGCTCCAGATGTGAGCATGTTGAGCCTTACTGTTGATGGAGCTACCGGTCTGACCTCATGACACTGCAGCTACAGCTGTGCGACCTTGAACACCCTATAGCCCACCATGAATACTTCTTTGTGTTTTGAGGACCATGTGGACACATGAAAGACTCAATTCACCCATTAAATGTGTAAAATAAAATCTTCTATTTCCAATCATTAATGGATACATTTGTAGAGATACAAGTAACAGTACATCAAACAAAGTCAAGCCAACTCTTCTAAAGAGCTCTACTTTTGCCCTTTAGCCACTAAATAAAAAAACACCACCTTCAACAGTGGAAAAATCCAAGTGCATGCTGGCAAAACTTGTAATCGTGACTGTTTGAAATCCAGATATTCAAAATTACTCATGATGATAATACAGTAGCAAAATATTACATATCAAGAAAGAAAGGCTAACATCAAAAGAGTATTAAGACATGATTACAGAAACAAAGTAATCAAACTGCACAACTTGATAGAGAGACGAGTAACAAACAGACCCCTCTTAAAAGTGAGTCCTTTAGAAGCTAAGGAAGAGCAAGAATGTGTCGATTTCAGCAAGTGTGGGTTATGTGACCTGTGGGGGAAATGGGCAGTGAGTGACAAAACATCTGTCCATCAGCTCTTAATAACAGCAACAATACATGTATTTGAAACTGAGCCCATAGCTGACTCATGGGAAAGACTGGCCATGGCTTTTCATGATCCTGCAGCAGTCCAGTGCTCTGCAGAGTACCACCAGTCTGTGAAAAGCTCATCCAGCCAACATAAAACAGGGTCTCATGAAGATGTCGTCTGCTGCGCATCAGGACATCATGTCCATTTACTGGAAGAAGCCGTGTGAAGGGCTTGTGGGAGCTTGTAGTCCACGGCATTGTGAGTAGGCTAAGATTTAGTATAAAAAATATCGCTCCCTCGTCTTTGAGTTCTTCTATTTTCACCCCACGTCACATCCAGCAGGCCAAACTGAAATGACAGGATATTTTTAAACTTTTCTTTTTGGAATGGCTCTGGTGCTGCAACCTCATGTCTGACATTAAAATGTGGACATTTTGTAGTTTTAACAATATTTTTTATGTGCAACTACCACAACCACAAATAAACGTACCTAGTTGCCATTCACTTGCGTTGACGGTGTTCCACCGTGATCGATTGCTGCCCTCTCCCTACTGCGATTCTCTCGTTCTTCATCTTCCTCGTCCCTCTCCTCGTTACCACTGTGGTTCTTACAGTACAGTCTAAAAAAGAAAAAACAACACACACACATACAGGAGAGTGTGTAAATAAAGAAATACAGTAATTGAGGTTTAAAGACTAAGGTCAGAGTTACCCTATGGAGTTTTTTATGCATTGTTTTTATGAGTCGGTCCCCCCTTTTTTCGCTACTCTACTGATCAACAGCCGGCGGAGGGAACACACAACCAAGAAATGTGGATGTAGTAAGTCTGGAAATACGAAGACTGCAAATTAGCTCACATGGATGTAAACCATGCACAACCAACCCAACCATGCCTTTTGAAGAAGGAAATGTGACATGTCAGGCCTTAAGGATACACTCAATCCATTTAGTCGAGCAACGCTAGCTCCATTCACACTGCCTTTTCAGTGCGGGAATCAAGCGCCGATACTCCGCCTCGCTCTGTGTCAAAGTTACAGATGCGGAGAGGAGGACAGTTTTGCTGTGGCTCCGATCCGCCTCCAGAGGTAGTATCAGAGCCCCAGCAGAGGCGAGCCGGCGTCTGTGTGAATGTAAAAGACGGAGGCGTGGGACAGGGGTGTGTCGGTCTGATGGTGTTCACAGTCTGACAGTTAAACAGATACTTCACTCATCAAATAAAAGAGAAATGTCCCACACTTCAACCCACAAAGCAACGTTACAGGACCAAACAACAGTAATATGGTAACTGGTAGTGTCTTTGGCAACTTATGAGGAAAAACATACCGCATCCATATGTGGAAAAGTTTCCACTCTACATCACATTTCTGCCTGAAAAACAGCATCTTTACCCGGCAGCAGAGCAAGGCGGCTCCTGCAGTTGAATGGTGGTGATTATGTGACGTGATTCAGAGCAAAACACTTTAACTCACCATGTCTGTGTCTCCTTCCACTATTGTGTTGTTGTATTTTACGGTCTCTTTCCCCCAGAAAACAGCATCCCCCCCCCCCCCCCCGAGTGACACAACACATTATAACAGCATCCATATCATTATACAGTCATTACAGTCGGCGGATACATGTTTAGATCAACAAGTGGAAACACGTTAAAATGTCATGTCATGTCATGGATGTCAACGTCATGATGTGTACCGTCAAGCCTCTTTTGGTTCAGTGTGAACAAAAAAAAAAGCCTTCGTTGCGGGGATAATGTGAAGTCTCTGTGTGAAAAGGGCTACTGAAGCTAATCCGAACCGTTACTAAAAGAAAACTCGTCACTCTCATGCTTATTTGTTAAGGGGTGGGATGTGGTTTGGGTTTGTCAGTTGCTGTGAAGCAAACCTCACTTCTATAATCAATACATACCAGCATGTGACATAACAGAATATAACTAACTACAAATCATTCCGACAAAAGCAGTCTTTGAAAGGGGATCATAAGAGCTGTGATCCTGCCTGAGATGACCATGTCTACAATTTTCTCAGAATCAGGAAATGTTTTACAAATAATGGTGTTCAAAGGATATTTGTGACTTTCTGGATGTTTATGTCAAACTTAACATTAAAGAGCAAAGGCATTTTATTTCTAAAGGAAAAGTGTTTATCTGTAGAAGTTGGGCTCACTTGTAGATGCCACGAGCCATGTTTTCAATGTACTTGGCTTTGTCCTGAAGGCCGCAGTGGTAGTGGTAGGTCTTCACACATGCCTTGATTTCACACCCAATGGTGGCACCCAGCTGAGTGCAGAGCGTACATTTCTGGAAAACATCAAAGCCGAAAATATTTAGGTAAAAAATTATGCATAGTTTCTCCTACAAGGTTTTGAAAACTCCTGTTTGACAAGTCTTCCTACCATTCTTTTCCCCCTTTTAATTTCCTGGATAACTGTTTTCACATCAAAGTTCCCAAATTCAGCGCGTGATGTAGTGGTCAGCTGCACCGTCCCCGATGAAAAAAGCTGGAAGGGATCATAAATTACAGATAGATGCAAGTGGTAGTACTTTAAATGCACATTTATAACAAAGTGTTCATAAAAAGAATTCCCCACACATACACACACAACAATCTTACCATGCACTTGTAGTGTGCAGCCACTTTTTTGGAGTTATCGGTGTGAAGCATGCCCCTCGTTTCATTCTCTTCGTCACCAGCGTGACAAAAGCCACAGCGCTGGCCGCCGTCTCCCGGGCTGGCCCGCAGAGGTGACCTGTCCCGCTAGATCACATATAAAAACAAGAGGTCATGTCAAAAAGTCAAAAACAATAGGCCACGCAGAGCCAACAGACCACTCAAGTAAATTTCAGCAATTTTGTTTGTGAACAGATGCTGTTGCCTTACATGGGAGGAGCTCTCCTCATCTGCAGCCTGTGAAGTGGAGGAGCGGGAGTCTTCCGATTGGCCACGAGAGCCGGCCTTGGCTCTACCCTTCTCAAACCTTCCTCTGCCTCTACTTTGTGGAGGCGACGAGTCTGAATCCTCCACACCTCCTTCTTCATCTGTGGTATAAGCATTTACATTACAACAGATTTTAAACTGATACAGACAATCATCATCTTCAGAAGAATAGCATGTAGCCTCGTGGTACAACAGATGTTAAAGCATACATTACCTTGAATGCCATCCTGAGAAGCATCCCGGTGTTTGCGACAGTAAACGCTGTGTTCAGGACCAAAGCAAATGCATTTCAATTTACGTAAACATTCATGAAAAATGTCTTTATTTGTTGCAGAAGATTCCAAATGTAAAGGGACTTACAGGTAAATCCCTTGTGAGGGATTCTCTTTGATCTGGGCTTTATCCTTCACAGCACAGTAATAGTGATACGTCCTCCGGCACGTCTTCACATCACAGCCGATAGTGGCACCCGGTCGGTGACATGAAGAACACATCTAAGAGCGGAAAGAAACACAACTACATCTTTATAAAAAATGTTTTTAAAAAAGCACATGCAGCTCCACTTCATTCAAAATAGTTTGCAACTTGTATTGTGATTTGTCGATTACTAATGTAAAATGTGATATCACAATGTGGCTCTGAATAATTATTTCTCTCATGAGGCCCTGACAGGCACAACTGTCTGAAAGGCCATATGCAAATAGATATAATATGATCATCCCTGTGGGGAAATTAGATTGTTGCAAGAGAAAAAGAAATTAAATTCAAGAGGAAAGATGTTACAGAGAAAAGCTTGATAATAATAATAGACTGTAAAATAAAATTTTATGCAAAAATACATTACCAATATGAATGAATTGTTAGCATCTAAAAAACACTTTTCAGTATATATTTCACAATAAAGAACCATATACATATAGGTACTACAGGGATAGTTATGTGTATAAACAAACATTGTACCTGTAAATATATGGATAATCTTTTACTGAACAGTATTTAAGTATGATATAAAGTAATGGAATGGAATCAGCAATAAAAAAGTACCTAAAATTGTAATGAATTAAATTAATTTGAGTGCAAATTAAATTAGAAAGGATGCCAATAAGATTAAACTGCATTTCAGTGCAACATTCCTCTCAAATTCATACAGGAAAAAAAAAAACACATTGAAGAGCAGCTCAGTCTTACAGTGACCACTACTGCTCACACACATACTGTGTACAGTGCATTCAGAAAGTATTTCCGACCCCTTCACTTTTTTTTCTTTTCTTTTTACATTTTGTTATGTTGCAGCCTTATGCTGAAATTGTTTAAATTACTTTTTTTCCTCATTATTCTACACTCAATAGGCCATAATGACAAAATGGAAAACATAATTTTAGAAATTTTAGCAAATTCATTAAAAAGGAAAACGGACATTCAACATTCAACTCACATTGACATAAGTATTCAGACCGTTTAACTCATTCTCTCTTAGTTGAAGCACCTTTGGCAGCGATTACAGCATCGAGTCTTCTTGGGTATGACGCGACAAGCTTTGCACACCTGGATTTGAGGATTTTCCGCCATTCTTCTCTGCAGATCCTCTCAAGCTCTGTCAGGTTGGATGGGGACAGTCAGTGGACAGCCATTTTCAGGTCTCTCCAGAGATGTTTGATTGGGTTCAAGTCAGGGCTCTGGCTGGGCAACTCAACGACATTCACAGAGTTGTCCCGAAGCCACTGCTGCATTGTCTTGGCTGTGTGCCTAGGGTCATTGTCCTGTTGGAAGGTGAACCTTTGGCCCAGTCTGAGGTCCTGAGCGCTCTGGACCAGGTTTCAATTAAGAATATCTCTGTGCTTTGCTCCGATCAGCTTTCCCTCAACCCTTACTTATCGCCCAGTCCCTGCTGCTGAAAAACACCCCCAAAGCATGATGCTGCCACCACCATGCTACACTTCAGTAGTTTTCAGATTAGGGAAATGAGCCACAACCTGTTCAGTCCACATGTCAAAAAAATCTCACAGGCTGGATGAGCTGAAGCGCTTTCGTTTTTCGGCCTAAATTAAAGATAAGATTTGTTCTCTGAGAGTGCCGGAGTTTTGTTCATTATTAATATCTCACAGGAACACATCTTCAATGCTGGCCATGTAACACCCCGTCTCCACTGAGAATGAAAAGTGGGTACCTACCAATTTATTTCCCCTCTTGATCTCCTTTTTCACATCCTCAATGGAAAATCCTCCGATGTTTTCACTGTCTGAGTGAGATGTGACCAGGGCAGAGGAGAAGAGCTGCAGAGGACATTTAGAAAAAGGATAAATTGGTTTGTGCAGTCTGATGATGATGATGGTATGTACAATATCTGCATTTTAATTCCCCTTGACTACTGCTGATGCACCATATTCCACAGTAACACGAGGCTTTCATGTGTTTTCCTAGCTTCAGAGCTGATTTCACAGTGATATATTTACAATTTATGGATAAATCACTTGTTTCTGCTAAACATATTTACTATATCTATTTAAATATTTTTTTTCTCTTTTTGCTTTATAAAATGCAATATTTTGTATGCTTCCCCCTCTCGCTTCCATAAATTTCACAATCCTTCAGGCTCAACTGTATTCTGCACATTTTCATAAGGGTTGCAAGTAAGCATGACCCTGTCTTGAGTCTGTCTTGGGTTGAGAACAATGTGCTCTCCTCACCATGCACTTGTGGTGGGCTGCCACCTTCTGGCTGTCGGACATTAGCAGCTGCCCACACTCCTTGTCACGGTTGGTTCTGCAGAAGGCACATTTAGGCAGCCGCGCTGCCGCTCCTTTCCTCTGTCCTGACATGACCGAAGGCTTTTCTGTTTGCCTCTAATGAAAAAGCAAAACAAAAACACCACAAATATGTTCAGGTCAGAATAACAAGATAGCCTTGTATGGCACAGGCTGGTACATAATTTTAAATAGATATAAATTAAGCAGCTATATAAAAAAAATAATTGCTCAATCAAACTCAATCATCAGGTAACTATACATTACCATGTCACCAACAATATCATTAAAACAGTTTTCATACTCATCCATGCATTCATCATTTATCCATCCTATAATCACAGCTCTTATCTGATTCAATCTGGCTGCCACAATACTTTTAAATGTAAACAGTATATAGGTGATGCCCAGAGTCCTTGGCAATATAGATAACATGAATGATGAAAATGACGGCCCAACATATTAGCAGTAACATAATATGAAAACAAAGTTTTGTTATTAATGTCTTCATAACTTGGGATAAACATTTAAATCCAGTTAGTCAGTGCTGTCCAACATCCCTTACAGATTTGGTTGTTTAAGAGTAAAACTGTGTTCTGGAAAAAAGTTCTTTCACTGACTAAATGTGAGCATTGTGAAATAATGAATAAAACCTTTTGGAAAGGAGCCATTAGGAACTCTTTCCCAGAAACAGCTGGAAACAAAACTTTGACTCAACTACTGCTGCAAGTAACTCCAGACCAGAGCAGCGAAAGTAACAAAAGTGTCCTTAAAAACTCCTGGCTCTGATGGATCACACATGGCCCCCACACCGTTTGTTGCAAGATTGCAGTTTAACACTTAACAATAAGTTCCCCATGGCCAGAATACTAAAAAAAAAAGTGTATGCTAAAATTGCTCACCAATGGCAGTATTTTGTGAGATATTGCTCATGCCTGAGGGGGGTAATCAATAATGTTGTTTTTGTTTCATCATGGAACAATTGCAGGCAACATCGGCACAACGCAGGCTGGCAACTGACAACATTCACCAGTCATTCCAGATCTAAATCAGATTAAACAGGAACAGGAAGGGGAATCAGCAGCAGGACTGTGAACCCGGAGGATCAGATGTGATTCAGCCCATTTAACCTGCACATAGGGGCTACTTTAAATCACAGACAACCCCCTTATGAGTAGTTTCAGTGAAAATGATGCAACATGTTTCCTATTTTGCATAAACGGTCTGCTTCAGAATCCTGCCACATCTTGAAAACATCCTGATCTGCAAAAACAACATTATTCAGTAGAAATCTGCAATTTCAGACTGCCTGTTGTGATCAGCAGTGAAGACATACACACTACCAGGAGCTGCCTGGGATGATTTAAATGTTGAATATTGTTACTGTATCTTTTTCAGCTGCATTTTAATTAAAAAGTTTTAATGTATATTAATAAAAAAAAAAAAATATTTTAAATCATGCAACACTGTATTGTTTGGAGGAGAGGATCATACCTCCAAATGTGTGCTGTCATTTGCAGAGATAGTATTTGATGCTGTCCATACTGCACTGGAGGCGCCACAGATACATTAAATACGAGCATTAAAAAGATCTATTCAATCCTAAATAGTCCACAAACGAAAGTGGGTGTTTTTAAAAAAACATCACAATAGCAGTGTGCTGCGACGCCTTGATAGAGCCATTACAGCCATGATAGCAGGGCCAGGATTTCACTGCGGCGGCTACAGCAGCGGAGCCAGCGTGAAAACACACAATACTGCCCGTGTAAATAACACCAAATATCCTTTATTTCACCCTCTGCTCTTCACTCACAGTCTCCCACAACACAATCCTCTACTACACGGCGAGGTTGTGGTTCATTTGTGCCGAGAACAAGAGGAACATAAAAAGTGCTTCAAATTTCTCTTCCAAAGTTTTGAATTAAAGGGGGTGTGTGTCTCTTTCTCCACTAAACTAGCTATAACTGAAAACAATTTCCACTATGAACATCTCAACGCCCCGAAACCTCTCACAAGGCCTTTTCATGAGGGAAAATAAAGGTCGACGGTAGGAAAATATGACTCTTCGACATTGTGTTTTCTACTGAAACCCGAAAAACTGCGAATATTTCCCTTTAAATGTGGGAAATTATCATGACAGGCGCGGGTCTTCGCAAACCGTTTCGAAGTAAAGAGCGCCATACGTGATGTATCCCTGTGAAAAGAGAGCAGCTCAGCTTGTACGCCAGCAATACGGCCCCAAACGACAATAGGCCATAAAACAGCACGGCTAACATCCAGCCGCCGGTACACAGCTCACATCTTACCTGCTGATATTATCTCACAGCGCCGAGACGGTCGAAGAGATGGAAAAGTGTTCCGAGCAGTGGCTGTGTTTCTTTCCGTCCTTCAGAACTGATCGTGAGGTTTTCACACACTAGCATCAAGCTAGCTACCGTGTGCTAGATAGCATGACTTCCTGGTGGGGCTTTCAGAATAAGAGTCCGGTGGCGCAACCGTCGCTGCCATGTTTCAAACGTGAAAAGATGCAGGAGGTCAGAAAATGTAGGAAGCGAAAGTGCTTTACAAAAATGGATCATGAAAATTACTTCACTTCTGAAGTATCAATATCCCCAAAGCAGGTATTACCCAAGGGTGGGCCATGCTTCATGCAGATTTGGAAGAGGTTTATCTAACACTGTATTGTTATGTCAGACTAATGACAATATGAGTTGTTGCAGCTATTTTAAGGCCTATTTGTTAGAACAACAACAACAAAACAAAAAAACGTGAAACAAGTGTCCCCAACAGACCCTGTCAGCTGCAGGGTCAGTGTGTAAAGGTGCACTATGTAGTTTTGGGGAAGAAATTTTAATCAGAAGAAAACGATCTTCTTTGACGGATTTTCTTTTGTTATGCCTAAACAAACTAAATACACAAACTCATTATAAACGACAACACAATTTCATACAGTTTTACTTTGTTTATATGTGGCGGGCCCTGCCACCTTCTGAGCCTCAAACAGTGTTCTGGGGACCTTATTTTCCTCTGAGAACAGCTTGTTTATTCAGTTATTGAAAAGATAAATATGTCTGAGTTTCAGTCCAGTCCAGATTAGGTAATATCTATCTTATCTACCTATCTAAGCAACATGATGTAACTTTTTACTTTAAAGTCCATATAAAGCAATAATAAGGTTCAGATTTTCTCACATCACAGACAGATGTGCTATTAACCAACCATGAATGACCAAAAAATAATAGCAAAATAAGGTTTCAAAATCATTTTATTAGATTAATTAGCAAGGGGCCTTACATCGATCCTTGTGGAGCACCTTTATCAACAATGTTGGACTTGAGGCAGGACAGCCAGAACAAGGTAGTTAATCCCTTTGTGTGTGGTACTGCCTGAACTGTAGTGGCTCAAAATCACAAAGCACCACATGTAATACGGTTTTAGTCGTACTTGTAAAATGAGCTCCAAGGAAATGGACAGCATTTGTGAGCATGTTTGCAATTCTGAATTTTAAATCTTTTTGCATAACAACACAGGGATGCATAATGTGACATAATGAGCACAAACCCTCTGCAGCTTTTCATATATTTTTCAACATCTGGCTTGGATTTCTGTTTGGAGGATGCTGAAGGGTGGTTTCAGCCCACAGCGTCTGCCATCAATTGTGTAGGGGGCATAATGGTGGATGCTTAATGATATGGGCATCATATGGGAACCATAAGGACTAAAAATGTTCAACATGGTTAAACTATTTAGCATATTATAAGAATAGGCTTTAGAGTACTGGCAGTACCATTTGGGTGGGTGTTTTTTGAGTTGCCTTGCTGAGACTGTGTTGAATCTATCTATCTATCTATCTATCTATCTATCTATCTATCTATCTATCTATCTATGACAAAGTAAAACAGAGATGACATGACAGATTTGGATAATCTATATCAATTATTTATATTAAATCCTCATGATTGTTTGAATCAGATTACGTTATTTAAATAAATTAAGATGATATCTTTTATTAACTCCAAGTGAGAGAATATAAAGATATTGACGAGCTGATTAGGGAAATTATTATTATTAATAAACCTAATACTAATAGGTATAAATATTCTCATGTGCTTCTCAAAGGATTAATTTCATTTGGCGACGTTTACTGATGTTGAATTCCAGTCAGGAGAGATGAAAAAGTCTGAAATCATTAATATTATTGAACACTACTTTTTCTCCTCGTCTTTTCTCGAGAATTTAGATGCGCTTGATTACAGTTACGGGGTAGTCCGGCAGAGGGGGCTTCCCGGGTAGCGTTTAATCTGTCCACCCACAGGAGTCACGCGAGCCATGAAACATGCGCACCTTACAGCGGAGAGGGCGTTTCCACAGCGTCGCGTTGGTCAAAGTGATTGGCTAAAGTTAGTGTCAGTCATTGTGTAAAGCAAAACATACCCGCCCAGTGTCCCCGGGATGAGGAGAGGACGGGAGTTTCAACAGAAGAGAACAGGGAAATGAAGTTGTCAGACAGGCCAGCCCAGCAACTCGCTCTTTACAACTAGGCAGCTAGCAAGTTAGGTGACAGACGGTCACGAGTATAGAGATTTACATGAAATATCACAGCGATGAAGGTCGACCGTTTGAGCAACTTGTAGCTACAATTAACACACGTTAACCAGCTACAGCCACAGATCTCAGATAACGCTACAGACAGTTCAAAGCAGCGCTACAGTGGTAAAAGAAAGTGGAGACAACTTGCTAGCCTGGTAGCTAACCTTTAGCCACCGAGCCTCCTTCAGCTTCACAACTAGAGTTCACTCGGTGAGTCTTGACAGGACGAGCTGAATATTTCAACAGTGTTTGTTATGTGTGTGTTTCCACTGTACTTGCTGTCCACGTACTGACGCTAGTTTGCTAATTTCTAGCTAACTTGCTGCTAACTAGGTCACAAGCTAGCTCAACTTTGCTGTACGTTTAAAAAATGTTAAACTTATACTCTGTTATATCCTGGTTCCGATTGGAAAGGTCGCTAGTTAGCGTTTTTATTCGGTCTGGACTGGGGTTAACTCGGAGAAATGATATAACAAAGGGCAAACCCAACGTGTCACTGTAGCGCTACTGTACCCGCATATCTTTGAAAACTTTCTAATGTAACGTTAGCAATGTTAGCTAGCTGTTCGTGCTGTTCTGGCCTTTAAAGCTGTAACTCAGTAGTCTACTTTTACGTGTCGACAGGATAACTAACTTGGCTCTATCCTTGATCTCTTCAGGTGAGAGCTTTACTGCCATTTCCTGATGCAAAGCGCTACAGGAAGTCGAAATGCTTTATTCATAGTTATTTGAAACAGTGTTTTATCTCTTCAGAGACTTGGGCTTGGATTACCAGTCTTCAGCTATGCCTTTTTTTGGGAAGTCTCAGAAGAGTCCAGCTGAAATAGTGAGGAGCTTGAAGGAGAATGTGGCATACATGGAAAAGCTGGATGCTGCAGACAGCAAAAAGTGTGAAAAGGTCAGCACTGTTTTCTTCTTTTTACTGTCTTATATTTTTAATGTGGCTCTTATTTTTTTTTTAACAACAAATCATGGTCTGAGTCATTAACTGTCCTTTCACAATTCAGGTTGCAGAGGAGGCGTCCAAAAATCTGGCTTCACTGAAGGAAATACTAAGTGGAACAGGTGACAAGGAGCCTCAGACTGAAGCAGTGGCTCAGCTTGCACAGGAGCTGTACAACACCAACCTCCTCATTGCTCTCATTGCAAACCTGCAAAGGATTGATTTTGAGGTGGGGTGAATGTTCTTATTTCACTTTATGCATGCGAAAAGTATTGATCACTTTGTGTAGCAAATTGTCAGTGTGAGTGTGTATGCATCTATGCCTAAAGCAAAAACGTCTCTGCTTATCATCAGTACCCAGTCAGCCATTCATCTGTCTGAGTGCTTTTTCTTTTTTTTTTTAAAGGGGAAGAAGGATGTGGTTCATTTGTTCAGCAACATTGTGAGACGGCAGATTGGCACCCGTACACCAACGGTAGAATACATCTCTACACACCCACAGATCCTCTTCATGCTTTTGAAAGGGTAGGTTCATCTTTTCAGGCTACATGACCTCAGTATTTGATAACATGTTCAATGTGTGCGCTTTATAACTGCAGTTTTATTGAAGGTAAGTCTGTCCTTGGATACTCTTTTGGGTGAAACTTTTTTGGTGAAAACACCTTCCCTCAACATGCCTCGTGATTTTCTACATTACCCGGTATGTGTTTCAACAACTCCCCTACGAACGAGCGTGAACATGTCGCACTTACCTGTGGGTTATACATGTAGATGAAGAGTGGTAGTACAGCTGATTTAATAGCTCTTAAAAACTGAGTCATCCTGCCTACTCAGAGAGCAACATGTTTCACGGCTGTACGGCATTATGGTCGGCTGAGGCAGCTGTGAGTGGATCACCACTTGCCCTTTTTGGAATGAATTTCTCCTGCTATGTTATTGAACTTTGTTCCAAAATGTCAAGTCTAAAAAGAGTCAATTTGATTGTCAGAGAGGAACATCTAAACCTGACATTTAATGTTGATGTGAGAGATTATTTTTCAGCTGCATAGCTATCTTCCGGCTTGGCAAAAATACTTCAACATGGAAAATAAGACCTACAGATCTAATGTTCATCAGTGCAAATACACATTTATAAGTAGATTAACAGTTTTAAGTGTTTGGGGTGAATTTACCTTTAAAATACTTTGATTATTTGCTGTTTTTGATTGTGTTACATCTGCAGTGTTTGTTATATAACTGGCTATAAATGACTTGACCCAACATGTATTACCTTGTGCAGATATGAGAGTGCAGAAGTAGCTCTGAACTGTGGAATGATGCTGAGAGAGTGCCTGCGTCACGAGCCTTTGGCACGGACGGTGCTCTTCTCTGAGGAGTTCTACTGCTTCTTCCGTTACGTGGAGCTCTCAACCTTTGACATCGCCTCGGACGCTTTTGCCTCATTCAAGGTACACTGCCATATTTTCTTCCTGTTTCCAGCATCATCATAATAAGAGTTCTTATCTAATGTCTTGGTCTATTCTGTTCCTTCTCAGGATCTCCTCACAAGACACAAGATTATGTGTGCAGATTTCCTGGAGAACAATTATGACAGGGTGAGTTTTTTCCTAACGTGGAGTTTGATCTTAAATTGAAAGAATGCTCATGCTGTACCTAACATACTTTTAAAATGTCTGTCAGGTCTTTACAGAATACGAGAAGCTTCTGCATTCCGACAACTACGTCACCAAACGACAGTCTTTGAAGGTAAAAGCTCCAATGCTCTGTCAAATAAAGATCAGTTAAACTTGCATTTGAGCTACAGATTCAAGTGTAACTGGCATGCTCACTTACTTTGCTTGATTGTGCGTTGAATTTAACAAGGTTTTTAATTCATTCCATATTATTTTTCAGCTCCTTGGGGAACTTCTCTTGGATAGACACAACTTCACTGTCATGACAAAATACATCAGTCGGGCAGAGAACTTGAAGCTGATGATGAACATGCTAAGAGACAACAGCCGAAACATCCAGTTTGAAGCGTTCCATGTCTTCAAGGTGTGCTAAGAAAAAAACTTGTATCATCAGTGCACCGATGTACTGTTTATAATACTTGTTGAACATAAAATGCGACATATCTTTTTGAAAGAAATTTGCTAGATGCTGCCTATTTTAGTCGGTAAAATATCGAAAGTGGTATTTTAAATGGAGGTTCGGACTTAAGTTGCGATCTGATTTTAGGATAAAACTTGTTTGTCAGTTTGTATAATGTCTCTATCCTTTTTTAAAAGGTATTCGTTGCAAACCCCAACAAGACTCAGCCAGTGCTGGACATACTGCTGAAGAACCAGACCAAACTCGTGGAGTTCCTGAGCCACTTCCAGACCGACAGAGCGGAGGATGAGCAGTTCTGTGACGAGAAGAACTATCTGATTAAGCAGATCCGGGACCTGAAGAGGCCCACGGCAGCAGAGGATGCTTAGGCTCGGCAGGGACGGCTGCTCTATCAGGTGGTAGATGGTATAGGTGGTGGCTGGAGCTGCAGAGGGCTAGGAGAGAGTCTCAAAGACGTGCTTCATTAAGATTTAATATTAACTACAAAATATAGGAAAAAAAGTAAAGATTTCTTCTTTCACTTACTGTTTTCTTTTAGTGCGGATGTGGAGGTGATTTCCATCCAGCAACTTGAGTGGGCCAAGAACTGTTATTTAAACCATAGTGCTTCTTCTTTAGTGATAATGAAATGCATTTAGTCTGTTCTTGTAATGTTGGACCTTTAAACTGTTACCCTTCCACATACTTTGTTGCTGGCAGAGACCATAGAATAACAGAATCGTCACCCCGAAATAGCCAACGTGAGCTCTGAGGTGTTGTTGACAGTCTGTCAGAAACTTGTCTATATTTTAGAGATTAAAAAGCTGAGGAATATATTATTTTTCTAATGTACCTTCATGGTAAACAGTTTAAAACATACAGTAACTCTTCTCTCTGAACATTGTTTAGCCTAACTAATTGCATAGCGTTGGTTTTTTGCCTTTTTGTGAACTGTTGTGTTGTACACAGACTTCAAATGATCTTTAGAAATCCGGCTTTGGCAGAGTGACACGGGATTGTATCGGCTCAGTCAGCACATAGAACGTTTTGGTGATTAATGTGTAGTTATTAGGCCTTTGGCTGCGTGTGGGGTTACAGAGGTCATAAATGATCCTGCAGTGCTGTACTCGCCCAATGCATTAGCTAGCACAGGAAGAGAAAATCAAAACCATAGAGGAATCAATTAATTGTGCTGTGATTTTGAGGCTGCGCTCAGTGAGGCTTCCATGACTGAAATAGAAACAAGGCATCAGATAATGCTGCAGGGTACCAGCCTTCCATTCACCGCTAGAATGGACAGCCAGGATATACTGATTGATCTCACTAGGAGCAGTCCATTTCATCCTCAAATACTGAGCACGGATTGCGAAGATTAATTTTAAACAGTGACTTAACCAACAATTAATACATGAGGTTTTAAACTACTTGATGTATGCCATTTTAGGCATTTCTCCTTACAATGTTGCAGTTTACTTTGAGGTGTTGCCTATAAGATGCATCATAAGTATGCTACACTGTGTATCTGTTATATTCATATAGTCTTGATTTAGAGAATTTGGCTGTTTTATTTGTCTGGAATATTTTAAAACTAAACTGAATCATCTTAAAGGATAAGCTCACCCAAAAAATTAAATTCAGTCTTTAACTACTCACCCTCATGCTGATGGAAAGTCAGGTGATGTCTTGTATTGATTCTCAAAGACATTATTTACACCTTCAATGCATGGTCAAGCTCGTCCACCCACTTCAAAAAGGATGCGCACCGACGCTTATAGCATAGCAGCAACTGTGAAGATTTTGGCTAAAAAAGGCTGTAAATAACGTATTTTCAAATTAATTTGGGATCCCCGGGTTCAAGAGACTTGGATTAAGCTGGATGCTAAAACAAACACAGGATTGTAAATAATACCTTCTTGTCTTTGGTTAATTTCTGATACAATTATAAAAAAGCACACTGTAACATGCTGTGATGCATCATAAAGCACACCCTATCAGATAATACCCACATGCACTGTGTAAACAAGAATGAGTTTGTTTTGGATGACTAGCACTGAATTTATTGAGTTCCTCACATGCATCACTGATTAGTTGTATTTCTTTAAAAGACTTCTGTTGATATAAATGCCTTACTTCTGCCATTGTCACTGAAATGGCTTATTAGGGATTTCAAGAAGTATGTTGTCTGTCCGCACAGTCTTCTAGTTATATACCTCATGGGATTTGAGTTTGCAAATGCTGTGTTCTCTTTCCTTTCCTCTCTCTCGAGAAAATATTTTATTTGACCGTTTAAAATACACAACAGTGGTTTGTTTGTATGCATGCCGAAACTTGGTGTATATGTTCAAACTTGAACAGGGACTGCGACCTGGTTTTCACGATGGAAAACTAGATTTTTAAACTGAAATATTTCATTGTGTGGTGCCACACAAATGTTAATTCATAATGAATTGCAGTGTGGTACCTTGTAATGAACGTTGCCTTATTTAAAGACATTTAATGGATCATAATGATTATTATGTAAAAATTCCAGACCTCTTAATTTGTTTTTAAACCAAAGTCAATATGAATGAAAAGGGTGAAAAATGTACATTTCAAGTCCCAAATGCATTACTAGATAACTTCTCAGACCTCCATCTAGTGTAGTGTAGCTTTATCACCGACTGCATTGTGCTTCAATCTCATAGACTCAGTGTAAATCTAGATTTTAATACAGATCAACAGAAAACGGTCAGTAGTTATTCAGTTGTGGTTAATTGGCATTTTTAAAAAAAAAACAAAAAAAAACAACACTGTTTGGTTCTCTGCACCAAATAGTCACAAGATCAACATCAGGCCTTTATGTAACCATTGAGTAATTTGGTAAATGTGCTGTGGTACACTAAAACAACTGAAGTCCTGCACAGTGCACTGCCATGTGCTCAGTTAATGAAAGAAAGTTTGTCTCAACTCCTTTGTGATTATTTATTGTGAAAACTATACGAACACATTGGACTGAACCCACATAGACTGTAGTCATTATTAGTATCTCCACCAACAAACGTACAGCTTGCCGACAAACTAAGGTTACATAACAGTCTGTTCTCTGGATTAATACCCAAGATTACCGGACTGTTTTGTAACAAAATGACATCTATTTTTAAAAGAAATAATCCAAATGAAATTTGGTTTCCAAATGTGGATACAAACTTTGTTGAAATTTGAGTCAGGTCATGACGTGCACTTTGAGAAGGACCTGCTGTACACAGTCATTCCAGCAGAGGGCGCTTTTGGCGACCATTGACACCTTGCATTGGTTGCACAAAAAGCATTTCATGTCTCTATGACCCTACCTCTAATTATAATTATATAAATAAATCACTGGCAATATTATGTAGACATCAACACAAATTCCTTAAGATCAGTAGTATATATTTCATGATTTAGAGTTTTCTGTTTAAATATTTGTTGTGCTTTTTTACTCTGTTGCCTTTCTTTTTTTCCCCCTTCTCTTTCCACACTCTGGATATTTTCTTTATTTACCATGGGAGCGAATTATGTGTACATAACTTTATAAAGGATAAAAGTGTGAAAGCATTCATGAAAATAAAAATCTATGGCAATTTATTTTTTGTGTTCCTGTTAGTTTTGTCTGTTCTGATCTGTTGGGGCAAGACACCACCTTAATCATTCTTATTAGTACGTTTGATGACCTCGCCTAATTACCAGCATATTAGGGTTACACGATATGGCAAAAAAAATATTATTGTGATATGATTTGCTATTTAAGGGAATGATCATTTTTGCATCACAGTTTTCATTTTCCCTGACAAAACTATTAAATGATGATGTGACATTTTGTTTGGATCTGATCCAAACAATCATATTTTCTTACATATAAGAACAAGATTTGTCGACCAGTGCATCTCTGCAGCAGAACAGTCGGCACTCAGCCATATTGTGATTTAGATAATATTTTGATTAATTGTGCAGCCTCACAGAATTTGTTTTAATCTTCTGTATATGGTTGTAGTTGGAATATTTTTGAGCACACAAGGTCATTCTTGACATTTGGGAACAGTATATGGAACAAATTAGTCCAAGCTTAAAGGATAAGTTAAACTAAAATGAAATCTAGTCCTCTACTCACCCTCATGCTGATTGCAAAATCAGGTGGAGTTTCTTAGTTCACAAAACATTTCTGGAGCTTCACAGCAAACCAGCGTTGCAGCATTCTCTTAAACAACTGAAGTAGATGGGGACTTGTTTTAAAATGTAAGAAAAAAAAACGTAAAACACATAAAATGGCTCCATAAAGCTAGTCTCTGTAAGCCTAGAGATCGGAAATTGATTTGAAAAGATGTTACTTACACCCCTGAGCTTAAATCGTCAGTGCAGCTGCTAAACTGCAGCACAGTGCCTCCAGGGTGTAAATAACGTCTTTTCAGATCAATTTTGGGTTTTGGGGCTTCCAGAGGCTTGAATTAAACCTGACTTTCTGTATGGAGCCATTTTAATAAGTCCCCAGCTACTTCAGTTGTTTAGGAGAAAGCTGCAACGCTGTTTTGCTGTGAAGCTCCAGAAATGTTTTGTGGATTAAGAAACTAAACCCAACTTTCCATCAGCATGAGGGTGAGAAGATAATGACTGAAATTTCATTTTTATTTCATACCTTATTTTTTATCCTTTAAATAATATTTGTGATGTTGGGGATATCTAAATATATATGTGGTTGTTTCTCAGTACCTTTTGAACATATAGGAGAACAAAACAATATCTTTTTCTTAATGGATGAATCTTGAATTTTAGGTGAACTTATAGGTCAACTTGATGAATACTTTTGTGTTGGTCCCTGGGGGCATTTTTGTGCAGTTTTCTGACATTTTTGAAAACTTAAATGGCAGTTTAGATAAAATGATGACAGAAATCATTGTTGCAGCTCTACTTAAGATAATGCAATGCAATGTGGTCAATATAGTCTGCTTGTTTCTGATCACAAATGACTCACAACCAGGACTAAAATGTTATGTGATCTACGGGTGGAAGGACATCTGCTCGACTTGCACACATTGAAATGTAGCTTCATCTGTGGAACATCATTCAGTCCCAGCTTACATGTTGTCAAATTCATTTATCCAGTGGTGCGAATGACTACAGCTAAAAATAACCCCTCCTCCCAGTAGTAACTGAGTGTGGAACGGCAGTCATCCCAGTTCAAAACACTGGGACGCATTCCATCCTACCAGGAGGTGTCCACCATGTGGCCTGTTCAATAGGCTGCCACTCTATTGTCTGTGTGGAGATCAATTAGAAACCCTGCAAACTTAAAGTCAAGCTGAAATGAAAAACGCTTCTTTTTCTTGAACCATTTGAGGTTTAACAGAACCCACAAACATCATAATGACTGCACCAGACCAAGCCTTTTTGATTCATAATACAAAATGATCATCCATCAATGAACTAACCCTGGTTTTCTGCAAATTTGCTCCAAATGTTACGACCACAATTAACCCTCCTGCTCTCTCACTGGCAGGCTTCACCAGATCAAACATGCTGGGTGAAAGAATTAAGTCAGAATGGGCAGCTGCAATTTTCTCTCCTTTAAACTCCACTACTGGCGGCCTATAGGAGCAGAGGGAAAAAAGGCAGTATGGGAAAGTGGGTTAAAGTTCAATCAGGGAAGAAGGCAAGTGAGTCAACGCTGCAGCCTGTTCCCACAGTGGAGGAAGTGGCACCGTGCTCAGTGCCTCTCAGAGTTGTTGGTTTGGATCCCGGTAACAAAGAATGATACTGAGTGACTATTGATGTGGATATATGAGGCGGGATGGTGGAGGGACGTGCTCCTGCAGACAGAGCAGAAGACTATGTGGGGGCAGGGTTTTTACAGGGGTTAAAGGTCACAAGCCTCCTGGGTTCCTTTGACCAGCACAGCGCCAAGTGGACGACAGACACGGGCTCATGAAACTATCCGCAGGCCAGTCAGCAAATTCAGAGTTTGCAGGGAAAGTTTTCACGGGAGAAAAGAGAGAAGAAACGTCTGCGTTTGATACCAAACAACCACGAGGAATCTCGTGTTTGTGAGCGGGTTTTAAGGACATCCGCAAAGATTGCGTCGCCCCGGCGCTCCTCTCCTCTCCTCCCCTCCCATCCCCTCCCCCCCTCATCCACCCCCACAAAGAGAAAAACAACAAAAAAAAGATGCTCTCACAATTTCATGCACGACAGAACTTTTTGTTTGTGCAACAGAGGGCTGCAGAGGGGACAACATCTGCGGGCGAAGGTGCGGAACGACATCGGGAGTTTTCTGCACGATTCTCTCAAATGAATGAACCTCAACACAAAGCAAAGGTAGGCTGAGTGCAGCTCCTGCTCTTTCTTCTGTTACGGATCACACATGTGCTCTCTGTGCTCGTTTAAAAAAGTTTGAATGATCTGAAAAAAAAATGTTCTGATTTTGTTTATGTCGCCTCATCGCTCTGCTGCGTCTTTAAAGGAAACCAGGGCGCGTGGTCAACACGTCTCAGTCTTAACGCTTATAGTGATTTTCGTTCAGATCGTTAAAACAGGCGAGTGTGAGTCTAACCGTGTGTTTGGTTGCGCAGGAGTCGCTTTGATTTGTCTCTTAAAGTTGGTTTGTTCGTGTCTTTGTTGGCCGTGTGAGCGCGTGGGGCTCATCCAGGATCTATTTTATTAATCCGCACAGTGACATATTCAGCCTCCCCCTGCTGACCAGCTGCTGCTGTTTGTCTCGGTGAATAAACGATGTGTGATTCACATCATTATTTAATTGAGGGCAGTTGACACGCGCGTCGTCACATCACGAGACTGTTGGCGCCACTTTGTTAAAACTGACACGGCGCCTCCGTAAACTCACTGTAACTCAGTTATAGTCTCCAGTTAAAGATCGTAGAGAAATCAGCACGATGTGTAATATTCAGTCTTTTTCAGCGCGTGTTTTTTAAACACGGGGCCTCTGAGTTTAAACTCCACCTCGTGTGTGATTTGAATGGACAGTCATTGAGACCTGTGGAGGTTGTAAAAGTGTTTACTCAACTCTTACTTTATACTTCTTCTTTACTAGGATTTCAGATTGAATTTTGTACTTTTTACTCCACTACATTGATCTGAAAAATAATAATCAAATGATATAATACAATAGTAACACTCTGTAAAGGACCAGTCTGTGTTTTTAAGGCCTTTTCTCTCTGCTTTTGAATTTTTTTTTTTTTACATTTATGTCAATAATATGCCTACTCCTGTGCTTTTACTTAAGTAACAATGTGTATGCGGGAGTTTTTCATGTAATGGAGTAGTTTTACACAGTGGTATTACTGCTTTTACTTTAAACAAAGAACTTCCCATCACCGCCCTCTAAAAGTTAAATTAGGAGGTTTTTTGTAATAAAAAAAAAAGTAAAATAACTTTGCAAAAAGATTTTTGAAGTCTTCATCAGCAATAATATGATGTAGCCTGTGAAACATCCACCTCAAGTCTCCGATTTGCACAAAGGATTGCACTTCTTTCTTTCTTTCTTTCTTTCTATTTAAAAAAACACATAGGAAAATTAGACAGTATAGCGACAGTGTAGAAAAAAACAAGTAACATAGAATATATAGAATATAAAATAAAGCATGTATCCATTCTCTGATGAAGAGTAAGAATAAATAAATATTTCTCTTTTGTGCCACTTTTCAATGAATGTTGTTCTGTTTCAGATGGTCCGGACTCGAGGTGTCTTTCCTGGAGAAAAGATTGGAAGTAATTCCAGTACATCAATCCGTTCCTACGTCCTCTGCCTGCCTGTCTTACGGTCCTCCAGCTAAGGTGCATCTAGTGTAGTTAGTGGTGTAGTTCAGTATCTACTGCCCTAGTTGCTCCTTCTGGCTGGAGGACTTGTTTTGTCAGAGTCGATAATATTCTTCACATTTGCTCCGAAAACGACTTTATCTGTGTGATGATACGCTTAATGCCCAACACTAATGTGAATGACTTATGTATGTTAGACTTGTGTATTTATTATGTGAATATCTTGTGTTACATGAGGTGAATAAACTGTCTCACATTTATCAGTGTGTGCTCAGGCCTCTTCAGTGACTCATGGCTTTCTTGCTCTGGAGCTGAACGTGCTGTCGACTTTGCAGTCCCAAAGTGCTCACAGTGCAGGTAGTACACACAGATCTACTGCAGTTTGTGCACTTCAGGTACTTCTGGTCACCTCCCCTCATTCATCAGCCTGTTCTCACACTCGAAGGTGGAAAACTCTGGTGGCTCTACAGCGAGTTTTGTTGGTTTGCTCTCAGCTTCTGCCAGTCCTTGCTGTGCAAATCCATGCAAAGCTCTCTGTTCCTCAGACACGCAGCCAAAAAAGGAGATATGGGTTTTTGTTTTCTGTTGTTCCAAGCTTTGATGAACACATGGAGCACTAAAAAAATCACCGCAAGCACAAGAGAGCAGATGTTGTTTGCAATCATGTTATGGCATCTCAAGTTTCTTGACGTTGCTGTTTGTCTTGCTGTTTTCAGGTGGATGACTTCACAATTTCAATACTCCAGAAAATGAAAAGAAATTGCACAGTATCCATCTGCAATCCGCCAGATGTTTAGAGCAGCTACACATTAATCACTCATTTCTGTGGAAACGTAGTAGAGAAATTGTCTTGATGGTGCTTTGGTTCGGCTTTAAAGGTGCACTAGGTAGTTTTGGGGAAGACGTCTGAATCAGAAGAGAAAGATTTGAATTGACTTTAACTGATAAACTAAATAAACAATCTGACCTTAAAGGACAACACAGTTTCTTACTGTTTTACTTTGTTTATATGTGGCGGACCCTGCCACCTTTCTAGCTTCAAACAGTGTTCTTGGAACCTCATTTTCCTCTGAGAACAGCTTGTTTATTCAGTTTTGCAAAAGATAAAGAACTCTGAGTTTGTATAATTACCTCATTAAAATTGTTTGTTAAAGGTGATATTTGTAAGAGAAGTTGATTTTCGAGTCTCATTCCCAACTCTTCAAAAACTGAAGCTTTGAGATGGCGGCCAACCCGTCCTTCAAACCCAAAGCGTCATTGTTCGATGGGTTGGCAATGAGACTCAAAAATCAACTTTTCATACAAATAGCACCTTTTGAATTTCTGAGTTTGGATTTCTTCTCCAAAACTACAAAGTGCCCCCTTTTTAACAAACGGTGTTCAAAGCAGTGCAGAGGATGAGTTGCACGTTGGCCTTTCTGGTGCCTGACGCACACTGACCACTAGATGGCACCATTTCAACTTTATTGGCTCCATTGGATCTGAGTGGAAGTAAAATATCCACTCAAGAGGAGAAATAATCAGTGTGAAATAAAATGGCACTTTGTAGTTGAA
Source organism: Pagrus major (assembly GCF_040436345.1). Classification (NCBI taxonomy): domain Eukaryota; kingdom Metazoa; phylum Chordata; class Actinopteri; order Spariformes; family Sparidae; genus Pagrus; species Pagrus major. The sequence goes on along the minus strand of NC_133232.1, from coordinate 18,211,086 downwards.
TTAGATTTATGTGAACATTAAAGATAAGAGGAGGCTGTTAATGTTCACTTTTACTCGTTTTGTGCTGATGTATGAGTGTTGTGCTGGCTCTCTGTACACACTTTCCATGTTTTTGAATAATAAAAGCTCATTTTCAGATCATATCAACGCCTACATGTCATTTACTATGTAACATACCTGTATGTGCATGCCGTGCCTCTGCTGTGTGGACAGTAAAGCGCACAGGTACTGTGCCCTAATTGCATCCTCCAACATGCAGCACCATTCATCTGACACGACAACAGCCCGTGCCCCCCGCCTCCCCTCCTCCTCTGTATCAGCTCACATCACTGCTGTTACACGAGACATAGGAGATCTCTACACGCGCAGGCTCACGCTGTGCCGGGCGCGCTCCCCATCTATCCGGGGCTCGTTCATCTGTGCGCAGAGAGCTGAGAGTCAGTGCGCCAAGTGAAGAGCGACTCAGAAGTTCTCAGCAGCGGAGAAGCTTCACCAGAGAGGCTGAGCAGAGCGGAGCAGCTCTCCAGACTTCAGGCGGGCGGAGTGTTGAGGACGAGGGAAGGATGCTGATCCGAGCCGAGCCGGGAGCTGCTGCCTCTTCACCTCATCAGCGCAGACGCGGATTCCTCCTGTAACTTTGAATGTGTTCAAGTTGATCTCAGCTCGTCTTTAAACGTCCGGTTTGGCTGTAGGTGCCGCTCGCCTGCCATGCCTGCTCCATCGGTCCACGGTGCGCTCTTTCTGTGCGCCTTCCTCCAGATGTTCGCGCTGCCCGGCGGACAGACTGTGCCAAACTGCCAGGAGGTTCGCACGGTGTTTCACTCTCTGCACCCCGGCTCCAAGTGGGTCCCCGAAAACCCAGTGTCAGGTAACTGTCGTCAACTTACAGTCGTGTTTTACGCACATGATGTCTGGTTAACTGTTCCGTAACCTGTCTTATTGATCTCTACCATTTTATCTCTGACTGTAAACACTCAGAGGACATCACCATCACAACAGTTCTTTAACACCACCAAGCCTTTCTTACTCCTCGTTTCAAGGCTGCTGACTTCTCCAGTTTGCGAGAGTCAACCCACACGCACTCCCCATCCCTCTGGCTGAACGTTTTCTAACCTCCTTGTTAAAAAAAAATGCAGGTTGAATCATATAAACCAGCAGTTAAGTGTTAAATAACAAGCGTACAAGATCGATCCAGTATTGATCCGAACATGGAGCCAAGTAACATTTCCTGAATAACTTTTGGTTTGGTCAGTACTTCTGGAGGCTGGAGGCAGATGTGAGCATCTCTCTGTCATGTGGGTTTAAATCTCCTGCTGAGTTTGGGAGGATATTTTTGTGCCACAGATGATGATGGACTGCACACAAGGATCAGCATTCAGACTGCTCTCTTGGCAGCTTCTCCTCAGCCACATTGTGTCACAGAATATAGATTAGTGGTGTGATATGAATGGTGACCACACTGAGAGCATATTTGGATCATTAGTGTTCCTCGGAGCTCAAATATCACTGACTGGGAGGGAAGTGTCTCGAGGAAAGGGACCTGACTTTTGAGACGTTGAGGAAAAACACACCAAGATAATTCCTGTCTCTGTGGGACGGAGGAACAGACTCCTCTCGTCCTATTTTGCAGAACACAGCATGTTGGTGTACCGCTGGAGCCTGTTGCATGTCTTCTGAATCAGTATGTAAATGGAGATGCCTCTCATGTGGCTGAATCACAGCCAGCTGCAAATGTTAATTGGGTGTTTTAGTGTCATGTCAGCGCAGGCAAGTGCTCCAGGTTAACTGTTTTCTCTCTCTGCACTCCCAGCATGCACTTCTCACACTCCTCACTCCCACCTGATTCAAAGAGGTTTACCAAATAATACTAAATGTTCTGTGAAGGCATCACAAAGTGCTTTAAATCAAACAGCAGGGAGCATCAGCGATGCACTTTGAAGCATATTTTGTCACGCTCCCTCGACCCCCTTTTTTATTCTCCCGTCCAACCACCGAGCCCAGCATTTCCCCGCGCATCCATCTTTAATCACACACCCTCCACCTCCTCGGCCATCAAACATTTTATCAGCCAGCCAAAGGGGGAATCATCGTAGCAGGCCAAGAGAAATATTTAGCCGGATGCAGAGCAGTCCCTTCTCTGAGGGCTCAGTCTGATTCCACACCATCACTTACACTGAGAATCAATTCACCAGTCAGCCAAAGGACAATCCATCCCGGCCTGTTAAGAGGTAGTTTGGTTTACTTGTTCCCACGATGCCCATGGCTGCTCTGCTGTAGATTAATTTGCTAGTTTTATTAAGTGATGGTTGTACAACAACTGACTGATGATGATGTAGAACAGGGATTGAAAACCTTTCAGCCCTCAAGATTCTGTTTCTGCTGATGTTTCCTGTCTTTATTAAACATGGTTTTGAATTGATGCAACTGTGCGCATGCACAGTAAAAGTATAACCCATGGGGGAAAAGGCCTTTTAAACCTTATATTGTTTTTTAAAATTATATTACACTCTGTATTTTGTACATGCAGGTTTAATGTCCTGGTGACAGTTGAAAATGAAGTAATGGCTCTCTTCCCATTTATTTTGATAGGGGCCTCGTCCTGTAAGCTGAAATAACGGCCATGGGGCGTTCCCAAAATGGCTGCCGAGTGGCAAGACTTGCCTAAAAAAACTTTGTTACTACTGAGGAAGTAAAGCACAAGAAATCACAAGAAAACTCCAAGGCTCTCTCTTTCAAACTATTAAAATGCTTTTATTGTCACGGCATGGTCATGTGAGATTTTAAAACAAACTTGCGTTTGTTCAGAGAGTCAGTCTTTTTTCGACTCCCTGATGAAGGCTTGATGCTGAAACGTGTCGGACTTTGTTTTTAGGTATAGCCCTGTGTTGGTTTCCTGATTTGTTTTGAATTAAGCCTGTTACCATGGCCGAAGGCTCTGCTTGCACATTATATCACCCACATAAACAAGTGAAATCGGTTGTGTGTAACAACTGTTGATTCCAAACTGAGAAACCACAGGGAGATGAGGTTATAACCATTTATTTATCCTTCTTCTTTAAGTTTTAATAATACTTTAATGATTATTGGGGTAATATTGTGAATTGCGATTATGTTGGATAGGGTAATAGTGACATGACATTTTTATATCGTCCCATGCCTAACCCCGATCCAAAGAGCATATCTAACAAACTCAATCTGAGTCCAGGAAGTCCTCCTACCCTTATATTTAAAAAAAACACACACACAATAAAAACACATGGGTCAGTATAGGATGCCCAGTTAGATCTTATCTTTTATTAAGTTTTAACATTTGTCCCATGGAGCCATATCTGAAAAAGAACTCTGTAGTTAGATATGATTGATACAGACTGACACAACTGTACCAGAATAATACCAGCAAGACTTAAACCTCAGTAAAATTCATCCCAACATGTGTAGAACACAATAATAAAGCAGATATTAAACTGTTGATATTGTCTGAAGACTCTCTAAACCCTCCCAGAGGGATCTCTCAGGACCGCACTTTGGGAACCAATGCATTCAAATATAATGGGATGTGCTATCAGGTCTCACATCTGAAACAAAATGAGTAGGGAAATGGATTACAACAGATTTAATGGAATTATGTTGTAATAGATTTTAGAGAAGACTAGAAGAGAAAGACTTCAGCTAATTTAGCGCGGCCTGCAGTGAGGACGTCACACGGCCTTGGCTCGAGTCTTTCATACAGTAAATTAGTGAAGTCTCTTCACACTGGCACCAACAGTTTTTTGAAGGATGAGGCGTGAACCCAGAGAGAAGCGATGGTAACCTTGTAGAAATGTGTGATTCATTTGAAGGAGTAATGCAGCCGTTTGCAACCTTTTTGGCTCGTAGCGCCTTGAAACAGAGAGCTGTAGATTATTTATGTTTTATTATATGGATTACTTTCATGAGTAAAATTCAGAAGACAATAAGAAAAGATTAAAGTCTTCCAGATTAAACAGGATTTGATTTGAGACAAGCTGTTTTTTTCTGCTTACTCTTGCATCTGCTGTCTCTTGATTTATTGTTTATCAGTGTGTGTGCGTAAAAAGTTGCCTTACCAAACATTACATCATCAACAATCATCACTTCCACTCATTCTCGCTCACAGTAATATATTCTGTTTTTCTCTGTGTAGATACACATTCGGGGACCTCCTGAAAATGTTGTATTATTCTCAAAAAGTCACATTCTCTTCCTAAATGAATTATAAATGTGCTTTCTATTAAGAAAACGTGACACATATTGAATTTCCAGGCATGCTTCCAGTATCCACACTGTCCTTTATATCCAGGCTTGACATTGACATGTCTATCATCATTCCAGACAATATTTAAGCAGTTCATAAAACTTTTAAAAGTAATTCCCAGAATGAGACAGAGTTATGGCCCAAGGCTTGTACTTTAGGTAGGATATCCATAAATCCCAGCTCTTCTACTTTTGTCTTAATGAGCTCACTTTTTTTTTCTTTTTTTACTTTTTCCAAAAGCATGAAATATGCAGTCACTTCTCATATATTCAGTCCATTTTTGTTGGCCATGCCTCATCCATAATATATCTCTGTCATTAATTTTATAGAGAATAAGTTGAAGGTTTTCACTCATGGTTACATTTCCTGTAATTGTTCTGAACTTTGTGCTTGCTGAAAAAATGTGGTGAGTAAATGCGCAACAGAGCGCCTGTCGCGCGGCCTAATGTGACACGAGTTCTTCATCGAGGCGTGCGGGGACTGAAAGATTGATGAAATTAAATGTTGGGGATGGCTCGCTGTGATTTGACTGGGGATGTATCGCTTGCTGTGTGTGACGGTGGAGTAGCCTGTATTGATATGGTGAACAGTGTGGGGGAGATGGCTGATTCAGAGAGATGTCCGCAGGAAGGCAGAGCAGAATTCTAATAATGCTGCATGAGGTGCCAGGGGGCAAGAAAAATACAATAAAATAAAATAAAAGCAGAGAAAACAAAAGTTTTTCTTCCCACCGATGTGATTCAAAAGCAGTGCGTGTGTAGAGGAACGGTGTTACAACAAAACTGCTGTAGGAGTATCACTCACTGCTTTGTTGTGGCTGATGCTGTGGGTGGTTGTAGTGTCTGAAGGTGAAATGGAGGCTGGGTGTCAGTTCGCTCCATCGTGCCGTCGTGTGTGTGGATGAGTTGCACGAGCAGCTTGGTCGAGCACTTACCTCAGGACATGCGAGTGAGAGCTGCTCCATCAGTGTCAGCGGCGGTTTTGAGCAGAGGATGTGGTGGATCACTGACAGCGGCGGCTGACCTGATTCATGAGAAGAGCATCAGATTCTCACTTAATGGAAGAGTGGTACTAGTTTGCTGGAGGCTGCGCTGACAGCTGCCACTTATTTTAACAGAAAATCCTGCACAGTGGTCCTGCAGAGGAGTTGTTTTTCTCTCTCTGAGCTGAAACAATTATAGTTTGGTGTTGGTTGATACTGCTAAACAGGATGTTAAAAAAGGGTCCAGGAGTTGCACCTCTCTCAGTAATTAGCTGCAGGGTCGGGTCATCTGAGCTTGTTGTTGATCATGAAAAACAAAGAACAAACGCTCCTGCTGTTTAAATGACACCCTGGACGTGACCAATCACTGGATCGGCTTGACCTGAAGCGAGAGGTCTTTGTTCCTTATTAAGCGCTGTTTTGTGTTTTGTTTACTCGGTTTCAATTTTTTGAGAACCCCCTCTTTAATGAAGGGCACTTGTGTTGTTCTGTGTACACTTTAAAAAAACAGCAGAAAATCGGGCTCTTTCACATTCATGCTTCCAGCTTTCAAATTATTGCTTCATCAAACGACTTACAAGTGGAGCAGTGAGCAAAGCACTAAAAATACTTAAAACAATTGTAATCCCCAGTAGCTAATGATATTATTATTCCTTGGCTTGCTTGTAAATCGTGCTATCTTTATTTCATTTATTGTCTCTACAAAGTGACACTGGCTTATTTTGCCCTGGAGAGGAAGCCAAGGAGTCCCCACATGCTTCGCCTCAACACTGGTAGCTGATGCTTAATTTATGCTCATAATGAACAGCTTTTAACATATTCTATATCTTAATACAACTTGTTTTTCCCCCATGGTCTCCATCATTAAACTTGCATAGTGATAGCTTTCTAATTGGCGCTGGGAAACCGAGAGACACATACTGTATTTGTGGCTGTCCCCTTTCCCTTGCTTGTTAAAGGAGCGAGGGGAGGGACTCCTCTCGTCTGTGTGTACACAGGACGCTTTGAGCCCCTGCTGGAGTTTTCACCCGTGGCATTTCAGCAGAAACTCTCTGTCTTGAGAGGAGCAGCGAAGGACTGTCACAAACTGAAGGGCGATCAATGTGTTTCTGAAAAGGCTTTCAAAGACCTTGACTGTCTTGAAAACGCCAGCTGTCCTGCATGTCGAATCGTCTGGCCCACCATTTCAGAGTATTGATTCAACGTACGTAATAATTTAAAGGCGTCACCTTGGACTGAGCTTGTATGCTGGGGGAAATTTACATCTAAATTGCTCCCGGGCCCCGCACCTTGTCTCTCTTCATTTTCTTTGAGAGAATTGGCCATCAGGACACAAAAATCGACTAATTAACCAATAACGCACTGATAGAGAGGTGCTCTCTGTGCCCGATAGCTATTAAGCGCGAGGTAGGTGAAGTGAAACAAGCTGAGAACAAAACTGCAGTGATGACAATGACTAAAAAAAAAAAAAGAAAGAAAGAAAGAGGGGGGAGGAGAAAACGAGCTGAGCCTAAAGCAAAGAGCAGAAGCAGGAGGCTTATTCCCAAGTGATCTGTCAGTCACAGAGAAGGCTTTATTTAGATGGTGTGATTTTATTATTTGTGAAACTCTATGGGGAATCATTTTCCCGCCGAACCCCTCACTTATTCCTCACCACTGTGGAACCTCTGTAATGAAACGCATTTATCATCCGCAAAACGACAAATGTGCAGATGAAACTGTCTGTTTTGCCGGAGATAATTGCTAAATCCCTGTCTCTCTCCTCTGCACCGGCCTCACTCCCCTCACCTGTGGTGCTATTGACAGCTTAATAATTTTGCCCCTGCAGTCTGAAATTAACTTGATCTTATCTGTCAGGAGTCCTTTGTCGGTATTGATTTAAGATATTAAGCCTGTCAGTATGCATACAAAAGATGCAGTGTGACAGTTTTATTGCCTGTTTCACTCATTAGACTCCACACCTTAAAGCCCGTTTGGGAGTCGGGAGAGAGTTAGCCAAAGCTGCTCTCTGTTTGACTCTTCAATACTTATTAATTATCAACGCCTTCACTCTGTTGCATCTCCTGCTATAGTTTAACTTCCTGCCATGCCTGCTGTTTTCATTGTTACGGTCTGAGATCTGCTTCTGAAGATCTATTGTTTGCAGATGTCACAGAGACAAAGCCTCAATGGAGAGATTCACTTTTTTATATTAAGATAAAGCCTCCATCTCAACAAAAGCCTTCTGACACGCTTGTTATCAAGACTTCTCTGATATAAATATATATTCACGATCCGAGCCCTCCCTCCAAATTAATCTCTCTGCTTCCGTCTCTTTATCCACCGCACCCCGAGCAGCTGAAGCTGGCAGACTCCCCTGACATTTGTTTACCACACCATCAATCAGGCCCTTGTCACTGACGCCTCTCAGGCAGCAGATCCTGCAGACAACTCCTCGACGCAGCTTGGCACGTTACGACTGCAGCCTCCGCCGAAGCTTTCAACAGCCACATGGGACAGAGCGAGAGGGAGGGAAGCACTAAGGAGAGGGAACTCCTCTTTGTGTTTAAAACATCAGATGGTTGTGCCCTATTTATGTCGGTGTGATGTCTTGGGTGTGCATCGCCTTGGAGAAGGGATTTGGGAATACGCTGGAAATTTAAAGCTTGTATAGAAAGTGCAGTGGACCTTTCTTCTTCAACGGAGGTGTTTCGACACAGACTTGTGAGATCTGCAGTTTACAGTACATTTGTGTCGTTCCATCATTAGTTTACTTTGAAATTACACACCTTTATATTTCATACTTCTGAAGAGACATTGTGAACGCAGAGGTATGTTCAGAAAGAAAGAACGTCTCTTTGTCAAAGATGTCCTTCTGTGCATCATCACATAAAGCTCCAGTTCATTAAGTGTCGCTCTTGCAGCAGCTGAGGCACTTTCCCTATCCTTGGTCAGACTGAATTCCAACCTCGTCGTCTCTATCTGCCTCCTCGCTTGGGTTTTTGCGGTTCCAAATGGAATTAATTTCTCTGGGCCGTTTGTTCTTTGATCCGGTTGTGTGCGGCTATGTCGCACCCTCAATGACACATCCTTGTCACCTTAGTTTTGCTTTCGTGAGGCTTACAGCCGCACCTTTCAGAAGTGCTCTGGGAATCCAATTATTTCTCATCTGTGTAAACAACTTGTAGTGTCAGTGGCCTGGCGCAGAAATGTTGTTTCATCACCTTCAATGTGTTTTTTCAAAATATCATACATAGTGAAAGCACGCTGAATCCTGGGTTTGTTTGTCTGCCTCTGAACGGCTCCTTGCTCTCATCTTTGCACCTAGAAAGTATTTTTTTTATATGATCCTCTCTGTGAAAAGTGTGGCCTGGAGTGGTGGGGAAACTTCTGTTGACCAAATGGATGAACACAGCCTTGATATATTTCTTGAATGTATTTATTTTTGACTTCAGCACTGCTAATAATGCACCCTCTACATAATGATCTTCTGCTCATTAAGGCTGCAGAATCTGCTATAGTGTTTCCTATGTTTAGCATACAGATGATGCAGCTGAATCTTTTTCTGTGCGTGAAGGAAGAGGCTTCTGTTCTGTGAACATTAAACAAAAGTAGCTTTTGCAGCTCCTTTCCTTTGCTCATCTCGACTTCTGTCCTGTCTCTGCTGGTTTCCTGCCAGGTGCGGATCTGCAGGTCTGCCAAAACAAAGGCCCGACCTGCTGTTCCAAGAAGATGGAGGAGCGGTATCAGGTAGCCGCACGCAGCAACATGGAGTCGGGCCTGCAGGTTGTCAGCGCTCAACTCAAGCGTCTTATCATCGGGAATGCTGCCATATTCCAAGGTAAGCAGTGAGCACCTAAGATGTTTTTTGAACGAGCCCAGAGAGAAAACGGCATCATAAACCGATAATTGACATCCTCAAAACAAGACAGTCAGTATCCACTTACTTGACTACACATCCCTGGTTGCATCAGCAGCTCACTCCTCCAGACAGTGAGTCACATATAAATAAAGAAGCAGCATAAAGCAAGCAGACAGGGATGAGATGCTCAGCTGCTGCTCAACTAAATGTTAGAATGGCAGAGACGTGTGGTTAAAGTGACTTTAGATGTAGTGTGCGCTTGTCGGTGCCAGACATGTTGTTCTAGAAAGTGACAGCCTCCTGAGATTTTGGCGCAGTGCAGTCAGAGATGGCTGTTATTCACAGAGTGAAAATAGCCAGTCAGCAGTGGTCCTGGAAAGCACTCACAGATGAGAGAGGTCAGAGGAGGCTGGCTGGTGTGACTGGTGCTAACCAACAGATGTATTGACAGCTCAGTGCAACAGTGATGTGAAAAATGTGCATAAATCAAACCTGGAGATCTCAGCATCTCAACTGCTCTCAGCTGTGAAGACGAGGATGAAGGTGCGGGAGGCAGGTGATAGCTGAGAGTGACTGACTGAACGATGAAATGATACCTGGTCTAATGGCTGAAGCAGATATGTTATAAAAGTCAGCAGAAACTAAGTGACACTGTCAAATCAGCATTTCCTTGTGGGGTTGTTGCTTTAAAGAAGTGAAGCTGCTTTGGAGGCAAAATATAATCCCAGTTGACACCATGTGTACATAACAGAGCTTACGCTTTAATTTACTCATCACTGATGATTTGATTAAAGTATTTGTCTTGGGAACTATGCTTTTTCAGTCACATGAGAAGATTGATGCCAGTGGTGGAAGGCAACTAAGTACATTTTCTAAAGTATTTAACTGTTTTGTGTTAAAATAACAGCTTCTAAAACATTTTGATGGTACACTGACCGGTCATAGGGAGAACAGTGTCTCCGTCAGTCCCACTCTACACCCCAATCACTTGTATTTGCACTTGTAATTGAGTGGGTGAGAAAGATCTCCCAGTAGAAGTACAGAATGCTTCATACACCATCAGTGTGAAACTGGACCATATTTTATGTTAGCTCATCTGATATTACATGTGATAATATTGTTACAGAAACCCGGACTTTGTGTTGAGACAAAATACCATTTCTTACACCGCGTTGCTTTATGTACAATTTTGAGGTACAAATTTACTTGAGTATTTCCATTTTATGCCACTTGATACTGTGAGTCCACTACATTTCAGAGGGTACTTTTAACTTCACATCATTGATTTGACAAAAACTTATTACTATTTATTAATTAACCTTCATATAAGGGTTTTACATAAAAGACAGAACAATGATAAAATACAATGTATTGTTAAAGTTCAAGGCAGTAGTTCCAACCTTTTCGGCATGTAACCCCATTATAAAAAAATAATGTCATGACTCAAACACTTTCTTGTGGACTGTTGCAACTACAAAGGCTACTTAGCAAACTTTTGGGAGATATTGCTGCTGTGTTCACTTGTTCTACCCTTCTTCAGGTATTCTGGTGCTACTGTTGCTTGTGATTGTAGAATTTACCATGATGGTTTTTAATTTTTTTTTACTGTACAGTGTAAGTTACATTTTTTACACTGGAAACAAAAACTTCAACAGAAGTGACGGTTGTAAACTTTACGAACTGGCTTCAAGTAATCTCCTGGAGAGCAAAGAGGTACACAACTTTTCCCTCACAGTGCAGCCGTATTAGTAACAGTTGTTTTGAAATATCCTTTTCACATTTAATGTTGAGCTCTTTTTTTTTTTATCACTCGACACAGGCCTTTTCAATCCAGCGCAGCAGCTCTGTTTACTGTCTCGGGGTTTCTTTAAGTGGGATGTGCAGACTCGCTGGGCCAACTTTTTTGAGCACACACTCATCGGTTGTGAAACGCAGCACCATCCTGACATGCCAATTAAAACTTGGGGTTTAATGGGGACCGAGGGGTTTGCTTGACGTGGTTGTTCCACACTAACTATGTTAGAGACTGCCGCTGTGGTTTGGCTGCACTTTCCTAGAAGGGGTTCAATACTAATTGCTTTAGCATAGGGCTTGAGAAAACTCCCCAAACAGCCCCGGACTGAAATCCTTTTAACATCCTGGTCTTATCTGTTTCCCTCTACTTCATTTTCATCCTCTCTCTCTCTTCTCCTCTTTTCTTCTCTCTCTCTCTCTCTCTCTGACCCTGCCAATATCTCTCTCCATCTCTGTCTCGCTCAATCTACTTGACTTTTCTTTCTCCTTCTATCTTTCTCACCCTGTCTGTCTCTTTCTCTCGCGCTCTTGTGCTACTATTGGGAATTGAGCGCATGCCTTGTTTGCAATCTTCTTTGCTGCTCTCTGTCTCTCTTCTTCAGCACTCACTTCTGCCAGAGATCAAAGGGCTTCCCCTCTCCACTCCTCTATCTCCCATCTCTGAGCGCTCTCTCTATCCCTGCATCCCTCTCTCGTTCCAGCTCCACCTGCCCGGCTGCTCCGCTTTCCCAAGCCTCAGACTACACCAGAGGTTTTCACCCTTTTGAAGTCAACTTCTCCAAACAACAGAGAAAGTAATGGCTCTGTCTGTCTTTGTCTTTTAAGCAGTAAGATGACAGGCTGCTTTAACATTAGGCTTCTTCAGGATCAATACCAGGAAATAGGTAAGGCATTAGGAATTTCTAATGATGCGTGCCTCTAGCACAGAATGACTCATATGCCATTTGACAATCTAATGAGCCCTGGCTGATCGCTTTATATTGTAGCAGGGGAACACTATGTAATGGATAAACTGCAGCATCCACTCTGATATGTGACAGACTCTTGGATTTCATTTTGATTCCCATTAGTGAGATCACAACACCATCTTCCCCCGCAAGCTCTGATTGCCTCGTGCTCAATGGCCTGATGTTGTCAATTTAGCTCAAAACGAGAATCTGTAAACCTGTGCAGGATGCTCCTCTTTAAATCTAATCTTTAAAAATGAGAAGCTGATCTTGCGCATGCTGAGAATTTAATTTGGAAAATAAATTATGGAGTCCAATATTTCTGATGAGTGTATTAGTATGTGATGCTGCACGTCATTGAGCAGCCTGCTGATAATTTGATCCATGAAATATATTGCAGAGTTTTGAGGCAGCGCTGAGGGGAGAGGACAGTGGTGGCGGGGACATGATGGAACTTAAAGGGCCACTTTACTCTTTTACACATCAAGATCAGTCGTCACAAGCACCACCAGTGTTATTAAGTACTCATGACATTACATATTAAAAAAGTTTACTGAAAGGTCATATTGATAACCTTTTTATGTGGACAAATCATTAATATGATTGGGAATTGATAATTTAAAAAAAAGTTTTGTTGGGTCCAAAATGATTATTTTGTTTATCTTGTGGGTATAATAGTATAACGCCTCAGCAGTTTGTGGGGGGAGTTCAGTGGCACGCCACGTTTAGATGCTTAATGTTCAATCAATGTTCAGTTTTCAATCAATAACACTTTTAACCAAGTACTCGTCAGCAAAAACAGTTACATAACTGATTAAATTACTGATTTCATAACTTCACGTTACTTTGTCCTCATGTCTGTTTGTTGCTGTGATTTATGGGAAGGTGGATAAAGTGGATGGTATGTGTACAAAGCACAGACCAGGGTTCACAACCATGATGTGAGTCCACCATCTTTCCATAACCCTAACTATGTGGTGTGCATGCCTAAACATAACCCTCAAAAAGTTTAATAAGGATATAAATGTCAGGGGACACTATATTGCAAGACTTGTAATGGCAGGAAAACAAGCTGAATACAGTGCACAACTTAGCAGAAACTTTTATTAAAACATTTCCTCATTATGTTGATAAAAAATGTTTTCCCTTTATCTTATCTTTCAAAATGTGTTTCCTGTTGCAAATTATAAGTAAAGTGAAAGCTTTAGGCTTACCAGTCAATCAGCTACGGTCATGAGCAGCTGAAATGAGTTTCCTCCGTAGAGTGGCGGGGCTCAGCCTGAGATAAAGGGTGAGAAGCTCAGACGTCCGGAGGGAGCTCGGAGTAGAGCCGCTGCTCCTTTGTGCTGAAAGGAGCCAGTTGAGGTGGTGAGGGGCATTTGATAAGGATGCACGTCCAACCTGGAGGAGACGCCAGGGTAGACCCAGAACTTGCTGGAGGGATTACATATCTCATCTAGCCTGGGAACGCCTCCAGATCCCCCCAGGAGGAGCTGGAAACTTTTCTGCGGAGAAGGACGTCTGGTACCCTGCTGGTATCGCGACCCGACCACTGATAAGCAAAAGAAAATGGATGGATGGAATAAAACTAAATCAATGTAAAAATACAAAAACTTGAAGCAAAAAAACAGACTTAAATACACAAGGGCTGATTAACGAATAACGAAACATGGGTATACACAGAAAACAGGCAGGAAAAAGACAAAGACAGAAAGTGGAAAGTAAAACATGACACATGAGGATAAAATCTACAAAGTAAAACAGGATCTGACTTAACCACAAGCCCAAGCCATGACAGAAGCAACGTAGGATGAAGGGAGTTGTTGTCCTTGTTGTGAAACAACCGCCAATACAATAAAAATCAGATTTTCACGGATGAGGTAACGTATTAAAGAGAGACTACTATATGTAGTTCTGGAGAAGAAATTCAAACTTAGAATTTTGATATTTACAATATTAATGAGATCATAATACAAATTCTGAAATATTTATTTTTACCATAACTGAGTAAACAAGCTGTTCTCAGAGGAAAAATAAGAAAAACACTGTTTGAAGCTAGAAAGGTGGCAGGGTCCGCCACATATAAACAGAGTAAAACAGTATGAAATTGTGTTGTCCTTTAAGGTCAGTTTGTTTACTCAGTTTATTCAGTCATGAAAACAATGAGAGTTTATTGTCAAAGAAGATCTTTCTCTTCTGATTAAAATGTCTTTCCCAAAACTACATAGTGCTCCTTTAAAATTTCATTCACATTGTTTTCCCAAAAGCTGTGACCAAATGAAACGCAGCGCCACCTTCAGTAAAAATGGAAACATTATCCCAGAAGGAAACATTATAAACAAATCTATAATCACCTCTCAAAAGTTTGTCAATGAGTTTTCCGCAGTTCGACTAATCAGCTCATTTAATTTTTGTTTGAGTACTAATGTGCTTAATTACTTTCCACCTACTAATCCACTGGCTGCAACTCTTAAACAATGTCTTCACACTGTGGCTCAGCTGACTTTAGCACAGATTTATGTTTGTGATGTGATTACTGTACATCTCATGATCTCCTCTCCCCCCTCACCCATCCTCTCTGTCTGTATCCCCTTTATAACTGCTCGACCGAGCAGAAACTCATCCAAAAACCATCTTCTGGCATTTTGGGTGATTGGCAGCTCTAATTGTTGTTATTTCCCCAGCGATGTGTCCTTCAGCGAGGCGCTGCTGCTGATGTTGTGGTGCTCAGCCTGAGCCCGTGCCTGCAGATTAGAAATTAGATTATCCTCCTTTGTTAATGAGACAAGCTTTTATTTAAGTTTTTAAAAATGATTTGTTGAGGTTATTATTATGTAAGTGGCTGAGTGTCGGTGCGGGCAGAGTCGGGTTGCTTCTTCTTGTGCAGTGCTTGTGTAAAATCACACATCCTGATATCGAGCCTCTCCTGACTGCAGTGCTGTGGAGAGAACAAGACCACACTGCTGTCTGCTCAGTTTCATCGCAGCCCCTCTGCAGCCTGAGGAGCAGTCGTCACCCAGAGGGGAGTCACTCTCAAGTCCAAAGAGCAAACCCAATTAATAAACATGAGAGGACGGGATTGGCCCGATTGCTTATAAAGTCAAATATGCGGGGAGGAAAGTTTGGCAGCGTGTGTGTGTGCAGAAATCAGAGAGTCTGTGTGATACTCACTCAAATAAGTGGGACAGCCAGCCTGGTGCTCCTGAAATGACTCAATGAGTCCATAGAAGGCTGGCTCAGTGGGGTGTTCGAAAACAGGTCTGACTTGGACTACTTTCAGGCAGCATGAGGGCGATCTGTATGTGGCTTCACTCGTTGCTGCGAGGCAGGGGAGCTCTCTCCACTTTACTCTGAGCTCACAGGGGCGACGCTCTGTAAATGAACGGGAGTTTGGAAGGAGCTTGAAAGGATGCTCATGTCTTTTTATCAAATATAAAGACACAACCTGCGGTGTGCTCTGCTCAACAAACTCACACACACACACCATAATCGAAAAAGTTCCCTCAACAGAAGTGTGAATAAATCTTCTTTTGTGTCCTTGAGTTCCTCGTACCTCGTTCCTAGCGGGCCAACAAATTAGCATCTCATTAGCAGTCTCAAAAAATTCTATCGACTTCCCCCGCTTCTTCTGGATGGGTTTTAATTACTCTAAGTGTATAAGGAATTAGAATGGCAGACCCCCTGTGGCCCCGGTGGAGGTGGTTGTTGACCTTGACAGGAGTTTGCCCTCATTTGTCTTCGATAGTGCTGAATGGACATTTGCCATGGCAGTAACCCAAACGAGATGTGGCAGGAGGGGGATGATGCAGAACCTGGCAGGCCTGAGCTGCCTTCCCATCCAGCAGCCAATAATCAAAATCAGATCTCGCTGCCCTCTGCATCCATTCCCTGTCTCCTGCTCGTTAGCCATCCGCTCGATCCCGAGTGCTCCAGGAGTCTGGCCCGGGCAGACCTCTCCTTTGTTCTTCCCATCATCTGCTTTCCAATAATCATCCCCTGCATTATGCTCTCCATGGAGTCATTTTGTCTTCTGGAGAAGTTTTCCCGGAGTAATCCAATAACAGCGAGGACTGGTGGGATATATGCCTGCTGCGAGATGTCTGAAGTTGTTTACTTGCTGCCCCGGGCTAATCTAATAACTTAATGATGGGGAGAGGCAGTTTTGCTATGTCCAATGGGCTCCTTCGAGCATCGCTTACTGGACACGCTGGGGTATACCAGCCATTACCACGTCTTCTTCTATCAACTCGTAATTTGATTTTAACTTAATTGCCATGTTTTATCATTATGCGTCAATCCTTCGTTGGCTTGTAATGAGATTTTCGGGACTTTTTGAGCACTCTGCTGGGCTGATAAACTGCAGCACAGATTGATATTTAATAAATCCAGTGCAATACTGAGAATACCGTCTGTTTGAGTTCTGAGGTTTCTCTCTGTGTTTAGGAGCCACAAAGGAAAGAGACGAAGGAGCGCCTCTTTGCAGTGAACAGCCCGAGAGAACATTATAGTGTTTGTGAGGCTGAGAAGGAATGTAGACACATAAGCACCAACACATCCAGGTACAGCAGGTGTAGTGATGCAGCCCTTCTTAGTGTTTCCTCTCATTATTCAGGCTGCTCTTTGTGGAGATCAAGTCTAATATCAAACACTGAGTCACCAGAGGCAAATACGCAAAACAGAAATTTGGCTGCAGTTTTCCACTGAATTAAAGCGGCAGTAGAATTATTCCTCTTTAACTTTTCATTATGAAGTCAATGTTGATTGCTCAGTGTAATAGCCATAGAATAATGACACCGTTGGGGTCTACCATAGGTTGGTTCCCTATAAGCCTCGCTTTCACTTTGCAATTCTGGGTGCCACCGGGTACGAAATCTCCTGGGAAAAAGGCTGTAGGCTGATTCACAGTACAACCCAATCTGCTTTCATGTCTCCATTATAGACTAAATGAATGAATAAACTTTTTCTCCTAATGTTTTCTTCTCCTTCAACCCTGCTGTAGTTACTTGTCTGCACAAATCAATACTCTATCAATAAAGTAGTAGCAATTCTCTTTCACTTTACCTCCTCAGTGAACATGCTTCTTTCTTTTCTCTCACTTCTAAAGTGGCGTTGATCATTTATTCAGGGAAATTCGGAAACCGCCGCAGTGTGTCCTGTGTTTTAGTTGCTACTCTGAGGAAAAAGCGATCGGGTTGTCTGTGCGTAAGCGGCGCCAGCAATAATACCACTTGGAAACACAAGAAGGGGAAATGTAAAGTTGTCTGTTTCTACTTAAAGTTAACATGGTCTGCATGCATACTAATGTGAGTTTCTGTGTCACGTTTCCCCCGTTTGTGTCAGACTGGAGCCTCTGTGTAGTTCCAGACAGAAAT
This sequence comes from Pagrus major, assembly GCF_040436345.1. Lineage (NCBI taxonomy): Eukaryota > Metazoa > Chordata > Actinopteri > Spariformes > Sparidae > Pagrus > Pagrus major. The sequence continues at coordinate 18,193,877 of NC_133232.1, read as the reverse complement.
GTATCCATCCTGCTGCTTCAAATGTATATATATTTTTACATTGAAATCAAAGAAGAAGAAACAAAGTTCTTGTCTGGATCGATTAATTGATTTCTCTTGTCAAGAGTGATTTTTTTTTGCTATTCCTAGTATTCTCCTGAGGAGCTATTTAGGCAAAGTTAGCCTTTTTTACTTTTTCACCAGGAACATTTTTATTGTACAAAAAAGGAAAAACTACTAATTCACCTAACATTGTCTCTAAGACAGCAGTGGGTTTGTGACTGCTTGGCCCAGCGATCATCTTTTTTGGCCCTCTTCCCCTTCATCTGCCACATCCTGTTCTTCACCGAGCCATACCATGTGGTATGATGTCAATACAACTGTCTGATCAATTTCAGGTCTATTTTGGCTGAGAACCGTGCACTTGACATGAAAAAATAGCGAGACTCCAAGTCTCTCCCTAACGTAAGACGCACATGAGCCGTGTGCTCACATGGGCTGCTTGGCAACTAAACCTGTTTACATGAGCAGCAAAATGAAAAGAAAGCCGTTCCGCCAAGCTGTCAGGCTAAAGTAGCAAATACATTTGCCACAGATAATCAGGGAGTCTGATACTCTGAATCTGAAAAGGCTCTTTTCATCATTTTCACCTGACCTGGGCACCATTCTTCAGTTCAATAACAACAAGGACTCACTTTAAAAAATGTTTTTTAACACAACACACAGCTTATCCTAACACATACAGTGACATTTTCCTTCCTTGTGTGGTACCTTCTCTAACTCACATAAGTGACAAGCTAATGTTAACATAAGTGACAAGCTAACATTAACATTAGTGTCAAGCTAACGTTAACATGAGTGACAAGCTATCCTGTATTTAAGCTTCATCAAAGAGTGGTTTCATAAAAGTGACACAAATTCTTCAACAACAACGGAAAAAGACACTTTTTCAGAGAAGCCATCGGTAACTGTTGTACGATTTTTGAATGAGTAATTGCTAACTGATCGCAAAAAGAGTCATTGGTACATTGCTTTAAACAATGGGCTTCTTTTAAGCAGGTCTAAAGAATATATAAAATCATATCTTAAGCCTATTTTTATCTTAGCCAAGGAGGTTATGTTTTCACCCATGACTGATTGTTAAAGATCCCATTAACTTTAGATGTGGTTCTAGAAATTTTTTCCACATTTTTGTTAATTTCTCAGAGACTAATTCATGGATGTTGATGAACAAAACAGGCATATTTAGGTGGCTGGTATATAAGAATGAGTACTCAAAGGGACTGTTCTGCCTTGGCAGAGGTATGCGCTCTACTGAGTGCAATTCAAGGAATGTATCAAGCATTTAGCAATGTCAGTCTTGGTCCCAACCCTAATGTTTAACCTAAAATACTACAGGAGCTTGGGTGCAGAGCTTGCTCACCTGAGGAAACCAAAGTGAAAGAGGTGAGTAATGCTCACCGTGGTTGTCTTTCTTTAGCCCACAGACCACTTTGAGAAGCTGTTGAAAGAAGTGAATATGAAATCACTTCCTCCTGGTAATCATTTCACTTTTTCTTCGCCAAGATAAACCTTTGTTTTCGTTTTTGCATGCTTTCATTTTTCATTGTTTGGCTTTCCAAACTGTCTGTCTTATCTCTACAGGCTTTATGTAGGTTGCCAGGCGCTCCTGTCTCCACAGGAGGCCTCGACATCCTATCCCCAGCAGGGCTGGCATCCTGTTTAAAGTGCTCCTGTTGTCTTGCACGCTTCACAGTACACCTTTTTAATCGTGCCTCCGTCTTTTGATTTGACCGCACTCAAACCCAAAAATGCGACGGCTGTCTCTCTGCTGATAATATGTCAGCCAGTCTGCACCCCATGGGGTGGATATTTGCATATTATTTCAGCTGTGACTCTAGAAATCTTCAATAGCAGAATTATCACCCCAGAAAGAAAAGAGCCAACTCTTTCAGTCTAACACTTTGGGCTGTTCATCTTCCGCATTTCCACTATTATTCTTAAACAAAGGCTGATTTCGCCACTGAGATTAACAGTCGGTGAATTATGTTCATATTCATTTTGGAAAGACCTGTGGAGAGGAGGATTAGTTAGCTTTGCTTTTAAGCTTGTTTTAGATATGAAGGGAAAAAAGATAAAATAGAAAATAACCTTAACATTTTGTGAATGCATTCTTTTCTTTCTTCTATCTTGTGTCCTTGAATGTTTTTGTTTTTTTAATAAAAAAGGTTTTCGCGAATAAAGAAAACCTTTTATGGGTTTGAATTGAAGTTTTGCTAGTAGTCCCATATCCAAATATACTCAGCCCCAAATGTTATTTAGCTTGAAGGCAGGACTTTGTGCTCTTGTCTTCCCAGACCACAGACGCCCTTTTAACTGTGACAGAGCTGCGTCATTAAATTCATTTATTCTCGTTCAGTCTTTACAGAAAGACCCAAGGTTCGATTCAGCTTTGGTGTCACCTCGGCAAAGTGTTATCTGTAGGGAGAACACACGATTCCTGTTCGTTCCTACAATTCCTTCGCCACCTACCCTGTCGTGTTCTTTACACTGATGTGTCAAAAAATTGTCATGAGTGGTTTCTAGGGACGAGTGTGGCTCTCGGTGTTTGAGCCACATTTTAATGATGTGCCCTGTTGCACGCCTCTCGAGCCGTATTTCATCATAGAGGAAAAACAAACAGTGTAGAGTGAGGATCAAAGTGTCATTTGAAATGCTATCATCAAACAGAGCTGAAGGGACTGACAGCTCCTCCCAGCTCCAGCTGAGAGAAGAAGGCTTTGTTTCTCTCTATGTCTGAGGAGTGGTGTATCAGCTGGGGAGGAGAGGAGAGGAGAGGAGAGGAGAGGAGAGGAGAAGAGAAGAGAGGAGAGGAGAGGAGAGGAGAGGAGAGGAGAAGAGAGTAGAAGAGAGGAGAGGAGAGGAGAGGAGAGGAGAAGAGAAGAGAAGAGAAGAGAAGAGAAGAGAAGAGAAGAGAGGAGAGGAGAGGAGAGGAGAGGAGAGGAGAGGAGAGGAGAGGAGAGTAGAGTAGAGTAGAGTAGAGTAGAGTAGAGTAGAGTAGAGTAGAGTAGAGTAGAGTAGAGGAGAGGAGAGGAGAGGAGAGGAGAGGAGAGGAGAGGAGAGGAGAGGAGAGATGTGGAAAGGAAAGCAAAGGAAAGGAAAGCAAAGGAAAGCAAAAGGGTTGTAGAGGAACGTAAATTAAAAGGGAGATGAAATGAAAGGAAAGGAAGAGGGAAGGAGAGGAAGGGAAAATAAACAAAAAGGGAAGAAGAGAACAAATAAGAGTAAAGGAAAGGAAGTGAGGTGGAAAAGGAAAGGAAAGGAAAGGAGGGCAAAGGGAGAGTGAAAGCAGCATATTGACATGAACACATCTCATACTGAGCTAATGAGCTCCTTTAGATGGATCGCCCAGCATCTCCATACATCATGTGAGACTTTTTTCCACTTAATGGATGATACAAATCTGCTTTTCAGAAGTGCCCACAGTTCTATTTAATCAAAGCCATTTCTGTGAGCTGAATCAATTCAAACGCAGGAACACATCTGAACAGCCACATCTATTAACGAGACGTGTTTGAGAAAGTACACATTTGTCTTCATATTAACCCAAATGGAGGCTATTCTTAGATGTCGCTTTGTTTATATTTATCCTCACTCCAGGGCATGCATACTCGGTATAAATCTAAAGCCTTTACAGCTGACGTGTCATGGCTGCAAAAGTTCTCTCTCCCTTTTAACTCAAAACTATCACTCCCTCAATCTGAAGTTATTTGAGTTCAGCTCTATGGGGGCAACCCCAGCAAGACCTGAAGGTGTTTGCTTGTCAGTCTTTTTCTTTGTGCACAACGCTTGGCAGCTTGTGGCATGGGACACCTGCTCCAGAATTAATCTTCAAGGTCTCCCTGTTTATGAAAAGCATCCTCTGCTTTGGCTAGGTGCACTCTGCAGTCAGTTCGCTCACAGGTCTGAGTTGTTTGAACCTAATTCAGGTTGCAGTCTCATGATATCAGCACAGAGTTTCTCTGAATAGGAAGATTACAAGACTGTCACACAACTGAGAAGGCGACCCATTTATTTCTGCTCATCCTCCATCTCTTCATAGCTCTTCCTTCACCTCACGACCCCACCAGTTTGCCCTCTTCCTCCTACTCAAACCATGCACTTATAGTTCAAAGAGATGCATTTTTCATTTTGGACCATGAAATATTGAAGCACTTACGCAACATATGCTCAGCCATGCAGACATAACAACCTGTCAGGGCAGGGTGGAGAAGGGCAGAGGGGCTGATCTTACATCTTTGTGATCTCATGGCTTATTTATAACAATATAAATATGTAACAACAATTAACCAAATTTAACTTCTGAAAAAAGGGTCACTGACATCACCTGAAAATCATCTGTGTCATTCAGCGCTGTGTTCACTGATTCCTGATAAGTCCTCTCTCACTGTCATGCGAGTTATAATTTTCTTCACTAAACAACCAAAGTGAAAGTAGTGCAATGTTATGACTTTGCAAAGATATGGCGCAGGTCCATGGTCCTCATACCAACAGTCAACGTGGGTTTATTTTATCATATTTAGGCAGCAGTGCTTTGAGCACTAGGTGCACGTTACTGTTTAACGTTAATTCTGAAGGACTATGAGTTCACAGTTTGAGTCAAGCAAGCACAGAGACAGTTTTCTTTGGTTGTGTCTGTGCTTTTCTTCCGGTTGGTTTGTCAAAGAAACAACCAGCAGCGGTGCTGATAGGGTGGATTATGAACTGTAGTTTCCCGGGTAAACAAACCACCCTCTTCAGTTGTCGCAGCTGTGTCTTAAGGGCGAGGGAGACTGGACCGCCTGTCTGTTCTTGCTGGCCCAGAGACACTCAAGAATAATCTACAGAGACCCTGAGAGGAGCAGCAGCTGGCCTGCAGGAGGGGTGTGACAGCTGAAGGGTTCAGTGTGTTAACTGTGGAAAACTGCAGTTTACAATCCACTGTAACAGCATCGCTGCTGGCTGTTTGTTGTACAAACCAACCCTAGAACACAGACACAGCCCGAGCCAATACTCTTTATGTCAACGTTCATGTCATAGTCATGCCCAACCAATGCAACCAACAAAGACCAATCAGAGACAGAGTAGGTTCTTGCAAGAAAAGCAGTGGGATACATAGTAACACATATTTGTCTTCAACATAAATAAAGTACTGGACATGGCACAGCATGGGGCGATTTCCCTGGTTTCTAAAATAAATCTGATTATATGTAAGTTCATGAGAAAATGGTCGTACCTCTCAATTGATTTATTACCTCAGTAAACCGTGTCCCAATGAGTTTATGATCTCAACTGATAATTTCAAGTCTTCTTCAATACACCATGATGTTCATTTTGCATGTTATGGTCCCATTTAGGGTAAAACTGATGATAAATCAGGGCAGACCCACAAATGGTCAAGGTGCAGTTTTTTGATTGGGAGATTGAGCTATTCACCCGAATAACATTTGATTGGATACCTTTACATGTACGCCCTTGTGTTCAAGATCAAAAACATGTTTACATTATACGGAAAGAAAAAACATATACCAAGAATGTTTATTCAAACAGGGACACAGGATGAGAGCTTTTATCTTACTGCGTCTTTAAAGTTTGGAGCTAATGTCATCCTACTTCATATCCATTATCACACGCTTTGATCTCACATTGTTCCTCCAGATTTAAACAGTTCAGCAGTTGCCAGATTTTCACTCCCTCCTCTTAAAACAAACCACTGCCACAGCTCAGGCAGCAGACGAAGGAGTAGTCTTTATTAAAGCGATTGACTTAAGGAATTATTGATGAGGCAGGACACCATGTTCGCCCAGCAGGGGTGTGTGAAGAGGGCACAGCAGCCCAAGGGCGAGCCAGGACTGAACAGCTTAACGGAAGAAAGAAAGAGACGCGGTGGAGGGAGCTGCTGCTGCTGCTGCTGCACGCTTCTCTGCCTGTGTGGCGTGACTGATGTGAGGAGAAATGTTTGGGTGGTGAGGAGTCTGCTCCGAGTCCCGATGGAGCCTCATCAGTAGTGCACCTCTCCGTCCACCCCCTCCCCACCACCCCATACATCCCTACATCTCCAACCACCCTGGCTGGACGAGAGGCTAAGTGGTGTGAAGCAGGGAGCTCTCCGACAAGCTCCATTACTCCTCCTCAGAAAATTCCCCCGGCCCGCCTGTCAGTGGAGAGGTGATGGGGTGGGTGTGGGGAGTGGTGGGTCGATCAAATGAGGTAGAAGAGTCTCATTCATTTACCAGCTCCCTTAACAGCTATATTTTTTAGTGACTTCATAATGATGGCTCTAAAAGTAGTTAATCTGCCTTGTTAGCCTGACTTTTGAGCATTCAGCTAAAGGTTGGTTTGTCGTTTTTTCTTCTCCAAGTGGCGGGAAGAGGGGAGGTATGAACAGGGAGGGAGAACTGTCATGGCTAACTCGGACCTTGTTAGTATCGATCCCCTCGGATTGAGCACCTTTCATTTATAATTCATCTCCGTCTGATGGGCACAGATGGAGGTAGGAGAGGGTGGGGATGAACTGTGTTTTAGTATGTTTTCCTTAACAGTCTGAAATGTTTTATAGTGATGGCACAGATAATAAGCCACAGGGGGGTTAGGTGTCACCTCATAGGGAGGGCCTCATCCCTCCTCTCTACGGGTTCATTCCTGCTCTGTCAGGTCTGATGGGTGCTGCAGGCGGCCCTGGTGGCCTCCGCTGCGTTACAGGAGGCCTGCATGTCTGCTCCCTTCTGCAGCGCTGCGGTCCACTTCAGGGAATGTCAGGTTGAACGACGCGAGTGGAGGGGATCGCTCCCTATTAATATTTGAGGAGCTCTCGTCGCTGCAGCTGTTTACTTAACAGAACACGCTCCGGGGCTCCCCTGAAGAGAGCGCCACAGAGGAGCTGACAGCACCACCCTGTCACTCACTCCTCCTGCCCTCCACCCGCCTTCCCCCCATCCCCCCGTCTCTCATGGGTGCTATGCTGCTACCTGTGTCTTTTCCCCGAGCTCCGTCTCCCCCCTCATCCATCACAATCCCATCGTGCTGCTTCCTAACTGTCAACCTCTGTAGGGACTGTCATTATTTTTCATTTGTGCAGCCGTGTTATACGAGCTAAGTGCACACGCTCGCTCAGTGAATGATTCCGTTGTTCTGCCATCTGCGTCTCCCTTTCAATTTGTAAACATATCTGTATCTGTGATCTGCTCTGTCAAGATCTTGCCGATGTGTCACAGCACTGGTTGTTTGTCACCTTAGTGAAGTGCAAGTGGATTAATGGCTGTTAAGACCAAACTCTGTCCTCCTACAATGCTTGAAAGATGGTGACAAGCGTTCACCCATGCGGGCCGTGCCACTCCCGGCCTCATTCGCGGGATGTGTATATCACTGTTTTGAAGTCAGACAGAGTTCAAGAGTTCATGCAGCTTTAATAACTTGAAGCTTTTCCGCCGTAATTTCTCACTGTCTTGTTTCTGCAGATATGACACAGCTCATGCTGTTCAAAGGGATACTTACACATTTTGGGAAATATGCTTATTCACAGAGAAAAGTGATATATATACAGTAATGAGATGTTCCTACAGCCACCAGTTTATTAGCTTACAACTGGATTAGAAGACTATAGATTTGAAACTTTACATACCACATGATTTTATCTGCTGTCAACTCCAGCTGACCGAGACCAGAACATACCTGGTCCAATTTAGTCCAATCAGTCATCCCACCTTTGTGGTTTTATTAATCCCCCAGCATTTCTGACGTGTTCCCTCTTTATCTAACATTTTTATCTCGTTCCTTTTGTCCTCAGAAGCCTAAGTAGTATAAACAAGACTTGGTTGAATGTTGAAGCCAGGCCAGCTGTTTCCCCGTCTCCTCTGTTAACGAAAATTAGCATCCTGTTACCATGTGAACACCAGTTCCGGTTAAGTGACTGGAAGCGCCGTAAGTCAAGTCCATAATTCATGCAAGGTGTCATGGGGGCGAGGAACAAGGTAAATAGGCCTCACAATGCAGAAGCTATGTGGAAGGTCAAGATAATGTGGACTTTTTCCCCATTGAACAACTATGTTGCTTCATGGAGTAGTATCAGTCCTCTCATCTGACTCAAGTGAGCGAATAAGCATACTTCCAAAAATGTTTAACTATTCTTTCAAGCTACGGTCTGTCTTTGAGTAGGTCTCAGCACAGATACACAGACATGAAAAAGACTTTCAGGTCAAGAGTTCTGTCTCTCTTTTCCTTGTTCTTCTGCTATACTTCCCTACTCACCGGAGGCTTTCTCTTCCCCTCGGTTGAGCAGGATTTGTCACAGGTGTTAGCAGGAAGCTCTCGTTGCCATTATACCACAGAGTCTCTTCCTGTCCTGCTTTGAACACTGCTTCATTTTGGCTTCCTCGGTATCGGGAAGCAGGCTTTGTATGTGCAAGTAGATCGGATAATATTAATGGTCGAGACCAGATCAGGCTGAGGGTCTGTTTGTGTGTGTTTGTGTGTGTGAAACGGCCCATTAATTGAAAGAACAAGAGCTACAATCTCCCTGAGCCGGTGCAGATTTTCTCTCATGTTGAGCTTTGTCTTGTGCAGCTTAATTTGCACACCTTACACCGCGCTCGTGGCTCTCATGTTGTGTTTTTGTTTGATGCCGGGCTGTGGTTTCTCTAAGTGGGCTTATTTGTTGAGCAAAACTGCACAGTCAAATGCACCAGGGAAAGTTTAGAGGCTGGTCACGTGTCTGTCTGTGTGCAGATACTGGAGGTTGTGTACAGGTTTTGTTTGGTTTTCAGATGATTCTCTACATTTCTCTTCTTCTCATTCAACTATTGGCACATGCATATACAATATGTATAACCCATTTTGTCATATCAAGGGCTTGTTTGTGTCGGTGAAGGTTTGATGTTGGCAAATAAGAGAGAACTGTGCAAAATGGAAGCTAAAAGGGAAATAGTTTGGTAAGGCTGAGAAACATGGGCTTTTAAAATGTTTCACATTTTTAAAGCTCTTCTTAAAGTGCATTGAATTCTAGTATTCAAGAGAAATGAAGGACATCGTAAATTCTTGTAATACTTGTCTTTGTAAAAGGTGGTAGGAGGACATTCATCTTTCTGATGAATGAAGTCTTTTAATTTGGTTTTCTTCTTTTCTCTATTGACTTATGAAAGGTTTTATCACAGTGACCGCTTCGAACACGACAAACTGTCATCTTTATAGTTTGAGCAAGCCTTGCTGTTATATCACGGATGTTTAAAGTTAGACGCAGTGTTCCCGCAGGTTAAAAGGTAGAACACTCGGCCTTGCTCCAACAAAATAGCAGCGCCTCTACTCATGCATTTTTCAGGAGGGCATGGAGTTTTTTGTGTTCAGTCGGTATAGATGAAAGACACACTAGGAACGGTCCGAATCCTGCTAAAATCCCGGGAGAGGTATTCGGTTTAACCACGACATTTCAGAGCAAACTGTAGACAAGACCCAAGGGTGTGGTGGTGACTGGATCCCCTTACATCTCTCAAATACGAGTACAGATGCCCTCATGAGGTTAAGAGGCTAAAAGTTAGAGGAGTGTCTGTGCGGGATAATGACTGACTCAAGGGAAAACCTGCCTGGTGGCAGCAGCAGAGAGTAAAGAGAAACAGGCTGGTGCTGAGAAAGCTGCTAGAATCTGTAGGAAATAATGAACATATGTTTTCTGCTTTACAATCTAAACTTTAAGGCTGCTCCAGTCAATATTTCTGAGTCAATCAAATGACTGCGTGCAATATAAAGGGTGCTACTTGAATTACCCTCCAACTCTGCAGCTCCTATTCAGTAATGAGATGAGAGAGAACAGAAGTTACCAGAATGTGACTCAGAATGTGTTTCAGGGACTCTTCATATCCCAAGATAAAACAGTGTAAACATAGTCACTGTGGGGAGCACAAGGTAAAGAATGATACAGCCTTCATCATGTGTAATTTTGTGGTGGTGCTGTCAGCGGGTGAAATCTACCGTCAAACTATAAATCTGGCATCAGACAAATATTCAAACCCTTTAAACTTTAAACAAAGACGTTAAACTTTCAAACATCTCTTAGGGGATCGTACTTCTGTCCTGATGAACAGAAGCCAGTGTCAGTTAAATGCGCAGTATGTAAATTCTGCCACTAGTGGTCTCTCAATCAAAACAAAACAAAACAAAACAAAACAAAACACGTAAGTAGTGTGGGATCATGGGAGTTGTTGTCCTCGTTCAACAACCAACATCTTGGGTATTTCTGGCTATAAAGGATAAGCAAACAAAATCATCAATAGACTCTGTCTGACATGACTCAGACAGAAAAGTTCACAGACAAGTGAATGTTTGAAAGTTTTATTCTCATTCTGTTTAGTCTCATTCACAGACTCACAGAGAGTTTTAGCGACAGGCAACCAAATGTAACACACCGTCACCTTGAATAAGATTACAGATTTCTTTGAACTTTGTTGGAAACATTTGGTGAAATATAAGTATGATAAATATATATTGGTTTTACAAGTTGAGTTGAGTTGAGGAATTAAAATGTTTCTCTGTGGTGTGTATCGTACATTTTTCAGAGAAGATATATGTTTATCGAGGTTAGGTCCAGACCCGCGCCCAAAGGGACAAATTTGGGCACCCCTGATCAGAGTTGCTGTGCAGAAATGGCCATTCACAGACTTAATTAATGGGGAAAATCAAATTTAGACCTCAGCAAAAAAAAATCAGACCTCCTGTATAATGGTACAATTAGAACAAAAGAAGGGTCTGTCATTGGTTATCAAGAACTATTCTACTTTATCAAGATAAATAACAGACTATCATGGGCAGTCTAAAGCCAATGAATCACTAATAGTCCGATAAATTAATATATTACCACCATAAAGCACGGTGTAATTCAACTTTTTTGATTCTTTGTCTATGTAATATACATATTTTTTTCTATTTATTACTTACAAGTCACAAAGAAACAGAACAGACTAACTGAGGTAAAGGCTGAAAGAAGAGTTGAGAAGAGTCTTGAAGTTACAGAGAGTCATTTCTGTTGCTATTCCTTTAGATTAAATATATTGCTCAGCGATTAGATGAATTTCAACACACAAGACTGTTCATATGACCGAAGAACTTTGTGTTCTTGGCTGCTGGAAACAAAGATTTTTGTGTGACTGATTGAAGATATCGGCCGTGGCCAGCTATTCTTTATATTTCTTTGGTTCATCCTAGCGGAAGGCTCCACTGTTCTTTGAAAAATAATAGGCAGCCTTGGGAATGTACTGAAATGAAAGGACAAGACAAGGCATGTCAGGAAATTACTTTCCCTCTAAATTATTTTTTAAAAAGAATTCACCTCTCTGAAGCGATGTCGACTATTGACCGCTTCCCTTTGGGGTCTTTTTTTATTTTTTTAGTCTCTTTGTGTTTGATATAAAGTAAAAAAAAAAGAGAAAGAAAAAACACGAATTGAATGGAATGTGAATGAATTGAGTTTCCTTGTAAAGAAAGCACAATCAATAGCTGTTGCTGTCATTTGCGTGGCAGGAGAGGCTTTGACTGTCAATGTCATTTGAAAGTCTGCACAGTCTGAACGACAGTGGAGACGCAGCTACTTTGAGGCTCTCAGTGAGACACTGAAGGGAAGAACAAAGAAATTAAACCTACGGCAGCGAGCTGCAGTCTGACTGACGATGGCTTTCACTTCGCCAGCGTGACACTGAACTTGCACTGCTGAGCCACCCACAGACAGTCAAACCGGATTACTTATGAATGTTGAGGAAAAAAAAGTGCTTTTTAACTTTCATTGAAGGTTTTATTATAGGAAATTAATACTTGTTAACATGCATGTGTGTGTGTGAGGTATATAGCCGAGTGTGTCTCTTGCTCTTGTGGTTCTGGGTCTAATTATCAGGCCTCAGACGGAGCCAGAGGCCAACAGGTGTCTAGAAGAGGCTGCTCTGGATCAAAGCCAGTGAAAATAATTACACAACCCAACTCTCCCCTCTCTTAGATAAGACTAACTGCCTGCCGCCTCGCACTCGGACACGCTCTAACCGCAGACCACATATCCGCGGCCCTTCTACTTGAAGGCAAAATAACACAATCAGTTTTATGTTCTGTGGTGCGAGGACGGCGCGCAGACAGACGGACGGACACCCATGCGCTTTGTGTTGGTGTGTGTGCACATATGTATGTCTGGGCGCACACAGAGCGCTGAGGGCTGAGCTGGCGCAGGCAGACAGATGCAGAGTAATGCCAGTCAGTTGAATATTTTATCTGTTCATCATTAACACGCAGCCAGGAAGCCAAGAGCAAACTTTAAAGGACAGACGCGCACTGCACCAGTGCGTTGGCATTTTCATGGCCTCATTTCAAAGAGCCTCTTTGAAGTCTCTTAACGAACTACAGCCGCGCCACATTTATCTAAAACTACTGAACGACGATAAAGCCGATCAGTTCATCAAAAAAGGAGCTTGATTTGATTCGACTCGACTCCACTGGACTCGCCCCGCCGTGACGTGACTAACCTTGACTCAGTCTGATTAGAGTTTTTCCTAAAAAAAAACAAAACGATATGCATGTTAAAAGATCTCCAACTGTGAACAGAAAATAGCCTGTAAAAGTTCTGGAAAACACTATTAGTTAAACAAGGAAAATAATGGGAAAGGATTTTAAGCTGGAGCTTTTATACTGAAGTCATCAGGAGGATATAACTTAAAGATATATTACGTAACGTTCCCGCATTAAAATATCTAAAAACAATTACATCGTTGTAATTTATTTTATTGTGCTGTATCCTAGATGTTCCATTAATGATCAAACCTAGAGAAATCTGCAATTTTATTCAAAGGAAGTCACATTTCATTTGGTCGCTTGTTGTTATAACTTCCTAGTGTGAGGAAGGAAGTTGGCGAACATGACCAAACGTAATGTAAACATGATCTCGTCCATGAACATTTCTGCCTGCGTCACGTCAGATTTTCATCACTAATGGTTGTTGTTTAACGATGAAGACAACAACTCCCATGATCCCTTGCTACTTACGTCTTTTGTTTTGGTTTGATTGAGACACAATTAGGGGTAGAAGTAACATATTTTGCGTTCACACTCTGAAAACAAATGTTATCGCATCAATCAAACATTGTACACGTTGACAGGAAAGAAAGACAGTAGAAATCTGAGCAAAACCATCTGTTTATTCTAAATAAAACCATCTTTTCTGCAGCCAGTTTTTCTGCACCACAACACATAACAATAGATGCGGGAACTGGGGTTGCTGAGTGGGCTGCAGCACCACTTAACTAGAGGCTATAACATATGCCGAATTTACAAGAAGGCCCAAATAATTAAGAATTTGTTAGAAACAGTGCTTCACAAAGATTATAAAGTTTATCCTAACTCAACAACTCACAAAATTTAATCTGGGGATTTTCTCTCCATCTTCTCTCTCTGTTAGCTCTAGCTTATGTGGCTGTTTTGACCTTTAATATGTTGGTGTTCGAGTTTGCTGTCTGCTGTAATGCAAAACGTTGTAAATTATTGCTAATAACGATTAGATACATGTTATCCTCGCCATTCACTACAAAAAACATGAACGTCGTGCACCATGTACTATGACGTCATTATATAGACTGACCCCTCAGCACCCCAAACAGTGACCGACATCCCGTGTCCATGCATATCACTGCTGTGTGAAAGACTAACCAGTCGCTGACACGGACAGGAAATGCTCAAGAGCTTCAGCTCAACACAATGGTGCTTGAGTGATAATTCATATGCATACCCCACAGCTGCACACAGGGATACAGGGCCTCTGGCAACATGCACAGTGGATGTGATGAATATGTAAACGAGGACATTCCTACCTTTACATTATGATACTAGGACTGTGACTTTGACTGCTGTCCTTGCTGAGGTGAAATCCCCAAACTATGTGACTCCTCCTCTCCTCTACATTTACTCCTGGTTCACAAAATCTGAGCATGAAAAATACGTATTTGATGCCTTTAACCTAGAAAGGACAATGTTACCAGTATACACAGACTGTCTTTGGCTTGCACTCCTCATGTTTCTCCTCAAGGCTTTCACTTTGACAAAGAACCCAGCCACAGGTGCTCCATCAGTCAGAGGATGAAACCACAGAATTCCTGTTGTTGTTGTCGACAAAAGATTCGATTTCCCGGTCAACCTTACATGCTTGTTATTGTTATTATCTCTCTGAACATGGATTGATGTGACGAAGGTCAGATTATTCCATGTTGTGAGTTTTACAAATATGGGTGTCATACTTTGATTTTGTGGTTCAGTTATTTCCTGTTCTGTCCTCAAGTTTCATGTTTTGCTTTTTACTTCCTCCCTTTGTCTGTTTCCCGCCCTTTTCACTCCTCACCTGTGTTCTGTTGGTTAATCACCCCTTGTGTATTTAAGTCCTTGTCTTCCCCTCTCTCTTTGTCAGTTCATCTGTGCTGTTTGTCATGTGTCTTCTGTTTTGTCCTTGTTTTCCTGTGTCTCTCTGTCTTCATCTTCCTGTTGTGTGTTTCCAGCTTTTGGTTCCTAATTCCTCAAGTTATTTCTGGTTTGTACAACCTTTTGGTTGGAACTTTGCTGTTTTTGGTTTGTACTTGGTTTGATTTTGGTTCTTGGTTTTTCCCTGATATGTTTTCTGTCTTTTGTTGCCACAATATTGGATATTGGATTTGTTGCACTTGGACTTTGTCTTTATGTTAATAAAGCTCACCTTTTGTTGAGTTACCTGCCTGCCTATGTGTCTGCATTTGGGTCCCCTATGTTTAACTGTGACAAAGGCACATGATATATGAAAGGAGTATTTACAGTATACAAGGCTCTGCTCATGTAATGAGGGCCTTCTTGATGCCTTCATCTTTAGGACCCAGATGGATCCTTGTGGTAGTCCCCTCCTCCTCTTTATCTTCATGTGGATGTGGTTTGATGTTGAGGTGTGTTGTTGGCCTGCTTGCGCATCACATAAGCCCCAACAAAACTTGGTTGGCATGGACTTACCTTTAAATCTGGAGTGCTGAGGGGTCCTCGAGTGCTTTCCGTGTTTTTACTATGTCTCATAGTTCATGATCTGTGTGTTGTGTTGGTGTCTAGGCAGCCACCTTAATCCTGTAAAGCACCTCAGAGGGTATAACCTGTGAAAAATAGGACAAAAGTTATGTAACCCTAGTTCTGTGAGTACAGGTGGAGCCCTTTGAAATTGCGGGCTTGGTGAATGTGTGGTTTGGGTATGATGTTGATGTGTCTTTCCTGATTGGTTGAGCAGCAATCTTAATGTATTTTTAGTTGTTTAATACCAGTTTTTATGTATTTTGGATTAAAAACTAGACTAAGGTTGTTTCAGAAGAGATTAAAATTTGTTTGTGTTTAATAATGAAACACATCTCTGCATGTTGTAAGTGGCTTATTGACTGTACTGCTGGGTGTTGTTGTTTCAGCTTCCCTGAGTTAGCACTGACCTGAGAAAGACAGATTTTACATTTTGTGCTCCACATACCTGGAACAAATTGGAGCATACGCTGAGGCCTGATGTTCTGGGTGCAGTGGAACAATTCACAGATCTGATGAGAACCTGATTAACTCTGAACGTGACAGTTTTAATTCATTTGACTCGACACAAGAACATTTTGTTTTTTCCTTTTCCTCTTGAGGATTTCAACGTGTAAATAATAAATCGGTGTGTGTTTCTCAGCATTTAGTGAAAATGAATTACAGTACAAATATGAAAGCCTTTAGATGTGTATGTATGTGTGTTTGTGCCTCGCTTCAGTCAGTCCTGGCTTAAACTGGAACAGTGCAGCCCTCACCTCACAGCTCTGATTTCACAGAGTGGTGGGGCCGTGTCATGGCAAGATCAGGCATCACTGGAGGCTCCCTGATCCGCCCGCGAGCCAGAATTCCTCCCTGGGGTCTGACTGCCAGGCTCAGCGCAGACTGTGTGACAGACAAACTGCCGTCTGTGGCAGCCCACAGTGGACCAGAGCAATAGGAAGAACAAGACCCCGTAGGAGGGAGTGTGTGTGTGTTTGTGCATGTGCGCGCTCTCACGTGTGCGTGTGTGTGTGTCTGTGTGTGTGTGTGTCTCTATGCACATAGTCCAGGCTCTGCCTGAGCTACTTAATACAGGCAGAAATGTGACGGGACCCCCCAGTGAGACGTGAACTTCCAGCCCTCATGGCTCAGGCCCAGAGGCTGTCAGGGGCTACTCTTAAGTCTCTCTGCTGTGTGATCATATGATCACAGCTGGCAGGGCTTTCATCATGTCCTTCTCAGGTAGAAATATGCTGCTACTTTAATGAAATTTTGCTCAAGTGGATGTTTAAATATTGGTTCAAACCACATACATTTAAAATGTCTCACTGTCTCAGAATAAGCAAAGTAAAGCTGTTGTTTTTTTAATACTTGAAGTCTTGAAGTCGTGCAGTGACATGATCAGTAACAGGATCAGAGTCAAACCATGTCATCTCCCACTTGCCAAGTTATGACTCTTATGGAAAGCCAGTAACATGAGAAATGCATTGGAATTTCAACCAGAACAGTACCAATAGAATCAGCCCAGTCGCCAGGATATAATGTTAGCAGTTAACGTTTCTGCAAACCACAGATATGTTCAAGTTTGTAGTTGTCATTGAGCGAGGTGCCGTATTAACATGTCTAAAATATGCATCGTATTACGTTCAGATTACAACTTTATGACCTGACTTTCATTTCATGAGGTGCAGAGCAGAGTGGTGGAGTTAGAGGTGACAAGGCTGTCAAGCCAGTGACCACTGTTTGAGACTGTGTTTCAGCATTTGTAAGTTTGAAACTGCTGATCTCTTTGAGGAGACCTCGGGACAGTTTTGTTTGTGCTTGTGCTTGTCAACCAAAGCAGATGTTTTGAGCCATAACATGATGTTTCCCTATCCTAAGTGGTTTTCTTACCTAAACCTAACCAGAGCATAAGCACAGCATTGTGACAAGAGAGAAATGTAAAATTGAACCTAAGGAAATATAAAGCTGCAACATAAAGAAACATAAAGTTTTAAATAAATTATCTTTTGTTTTACAGAAACGTACATTGCCCACACACATTCTGGTGATTGGGCTGATAGAAGAGAATAAAATGAAAATGACAGTGGTGGAATAATTACAGAGACACTTTACTTAGGTAAAAATACCAATACATTAATGCAAAAAATATACTATTCACCTCTCTTTTTATTACACTGTTGCTGTGCTTCATTATCAAATCCATTCTGCTTGAAACAATACCCAATGGATTGAAATTCCTTACTCTGTTTTCACTGCTAGCTTGCACCCAGGCAGAATCTCACATAGCACACACACACATGCACACGAACGCACCACTAATGTTAGCTCACCTAGAAACAAGAAATAAACATACTCAGGCAAAAGTACTTTTACCTGAAAACTGAAATACGACAGCAGAATCGTTACTGAATATGGTTCAGATATGTTGGGCAGCCTCAGGAAGAGCAAGAAACAGTTGTTGCTGCCGCTGGAAGGTGATTGCAGGTTCAAAAGGAGCCTGATAGAAAAAAACATTACAGCACCTGTAGTCATCAGTCTAGACGTTAGTTAAACTCAAAGAGTCTGGCCTGCAGGTTTCACACTGTGAACTGGCTCATAGGGGATTAAAGAGTCTGTGATCTAATACAGCCACTGGCCAAACCAGCTTTATCTTAAAATATGCCTGTAGAGTATAACCAAATCTTGAATGAGAATATTTAAACTTTTAAAACTTTTAAACATTAGTTTAAATTTAGCCGTACAATAACGTGTTTTGACAGAGGTGTTCAGTCATGCTCTCTGATTCTGTTTAATAAGACAAAAACACGAAATTAGTTCTTTTCAGGGATGTTCAGATTTTCCCATTTCTTAAAATTTCCACAGCTGTTGGCAGCAACCAGGAAAGCACAAAGGACTTTGTGCTGGCTGTGTGTCTTTGCATGTCACGGTCCAGCTGGTGTATTTACTGCATGCACTCTTTGGTGTGTCTGCTCTGAAGTTGAGAATGACAACGCAGAGGTGATGAGAGATGCTGCTCACATCCTGTCTGTCAAAACATCAGAGAAGGACACTGTCACACAGGAGACCGTCATCTTAAAAAGAACATTTGTGGATAGTAGTGAGAAATATGCTAAGAAATACTTGAGATTTTCAATTATTTGAGCCCCTGTACCTAATACTTTTGTATAATCTGATAAAGGCAGAATAAAATAATGTTGGGACATGAGAAGCTTCATAAATAACAGGATCTTCCATTGTTAACACAACAAACTATCACATAACATCAGAGAGTGACAGATGTTAACTTTCACATTAGTCTCATTGTTAAATCGGTGTGAGCGAGCGATCCAGCTCGAGCAGCCTGCCCATGTGTAAATGATGGATGTAGGGAGTGTGTGTTAAGCTCAGCACATTTCTTGGCTCTCGCCGTGCGCCCTGGTGGTGCCGTTTCCTTTGATGATTCCTCACAAAGTCAATCGACTGATGTGTGAGACGAAGCTGTGTATCAGAGTGAAGAGTGTTAGAAGTGCACGCGGCGCTCGCCACTGTACGTTTATTGGACAGAGTCCGCTGCTGCTGTTTCTTTAATGCATAGTTCTTGTCAGTGATTATCGCCTGTTTGTGCTTTAGCTCTTTCATACTCTGATAGTGGGCACAGAGCTTTGACCAGTTGTGTAAAGTCATCAAATTGCAAATTGAACATTGCTTTTGACTGTTATAATAATTTAAATCCACTGTGATGCAGCTGAAGTTTATTAGTGACCAGATTTCTTGTTTGACATCAAGGAACAGATGGGAGCGCTCGTAATGACCAGGTGGACAAACATTGATTTACATATTCATCACCTGAAGTATGGAGGCTGTGTTACTGGGAGAGAAGTTGTCATTGTTAATATGTAATGTTTAATATTAATATGAGTTATTCCAAACCATAAAGGAAATGCCGTTATTTTTAAACTTGGGCCCCATGTTCATATGTTGGTGTGTAAATGACTTCAGGTTCAAAAAGTTTTGGAATCGGTCCAGTAGATTCCTCAGCTGACCAAAGTGACAAGGGCTGAATGGCTGCAATGTAATCCTTGTGGACAAAGTATGTCCACTAAAAGTGCTTGTTTCTGACAGGCTCAGATTGTTATTATCTCATTGTATAAGTGTCTGACAACATTAGGGGAAGGACCCTGACAGAGATAGACCCCTCAGTAAAGAATAATATCCCTTTTCTTGCCCAATCCACCAGACTACATTGACAAAAACAGTCATTTTATCATCATAAAACATGCTTGGCTTTTTAGAAGCGCATTTCTCTGTGCAGGTCAATTTTGCTCTTCTGCTCTTTTCTAATTACACATACAGCATAGCTTCGTATTAACCCCATGACTTCATAGCATATAGTGTTTTATGTGTTCCTGGATGAGCAAGATGTTGCTTCTACTGCAACAATGAGGTTTAAAGGACCATAGACGAAGGCTTCTCTGCTGCCTGCAGCCTGTGTGTGTGTCTGCTCATCTCTGAGGTATAATTAAACAAAAACACAATTACAAACAGCAGCGGCAATTTCTAATAGCTTATGAGTGTCTCTTCTTGCCAGATTCGCTTGCGGCAGGTGGAGAAAATATGACAGATGCCGAAGCGATCGCTGCAGATCATGAGCCACCCACGGAACTCTGCACTGCTCTGTCTGAAAAGCCCAACTGGTTAACATGAGTACCGAAAGGAAGCGGGCGGTGCTTAGGTACGCCCGTAGTTTTTCGGTCTCCTTGGCAGGAGAAGGCAGAAAAGAGTACCGGGAGGTTGTGAGAATTTCCAGTACAAAAGAAAAAGTCACGTTATGCCAAAGGGTAAAATGTAGAAGTGCCAGTACTGCATACTGGTCAGTACCAGCCCACTTAAAACACTGCCGAGATCAGACATCAGCATGCTGTGTCTCAGCTGACACATTTGAATTTACCAGTTTGACTTAACCATCTTAAATAAAAGTATATTATGCAGGATTTAAAAATAAAATAAAACAAATTCATACAGAAATAATCCCTGTCAATGATCAAGCCAACCCAACGTGTCGGTATATGACGACCTAACAATCACTAATCTTTATCCAGAGTCACTTGCTGCACCTTTAAATGGTGTGTTTACAAATAGCTGCTGACAAATCCTGCGTAGTATGCCTTGAATAACATGACGACTGGAAAATGGGGAAACAACTGGTCTGTCCTAACAAAGGTCACCTACCTGCACCTTGTAAGCCCATTAATATGTTATATCTCATTTGTTTAACCTGTTCTAAAACCAAAATGTAAAATAATAATCTGTGGTTATCTCCAGCCTCTATCCTAAGCTAAGGGGCTGCTTGCTCCAGCTTTATTTTTAGTGTACTGCAATGAAACCTGACATAGATGAGTCACAAAAATGGTTTGCTTTTCTGTCTGATGTTTTATTTTTTGACCCATTTTGAACACGCACACTCACAGTCTTAAACATACAAACATTTTCATCACTCTGCTACCTTCAGCGTGGCTGTCACCACTGCTGACACAAACTACAATACCTGTCAGAAGTGTCACGGCGATCGTTTTTCACTGTGTACCTGTACATTTATCTCTTCACAGTGAACACATGTACTGTAGCAGTGATGTTTACAGTTTGTATATTTCATTCAGAGCCTGCAGAGGTGGAATAAACCGACATAAACCATCCATAACGACAATTCATTACGACGGGATTAAAAGAGAAATTTATTTTCTGTCTTATGTAAGTGACACGGTTTGCACTCACAGTAAACACAACATCTATCCTAGTTCATCATGTGTTCTCTCTTCCTCAGTACTGTGGTGGGATTTGTTTATGTGGGACACCTTAATGATCAGTGTCACGGCTGTAAATGTACAATGTGTCGTTCAATCTTGAAGCCTACATAAGACAAATCTCAGCTGACTAATTCCTGTTCGGCTGTTTTTATTCATCTATTTGTTTGGATGATTGAATACAGGCATGATGGTTCTTTTGCCCCGTCACATTTCATTTTCATTAATTCCTCCGTCTGTGCTCCGCTTTGTCTTCCTGACTTTCATTTTTCCAATTCATTTTGTTTCTGCCTCGGTCTGTCACTCGCTATCTGCTCTCCTCACATCACTTCAGACACATTTCAGAGAATGCACTAAAACAGAATGCACAAATATTCCTCTCATAATCTCAGCGTCTTATGATCACTCTTTGTGAACTAGAACAGCTCATTTTCAGAACCATAAAGCGGAGGAGCAGAGATCAAATGCTGCTGATTTTGTAGATACAAAAACAAAAAAAACCCCTCTCTTTCTAATCAGAGTTTCAGTAACTGAAATCAGAAAACTGTGAATATTAGATTGTGCCCTTTTGAAGAGAATCCTTTCTTATGTATCTCAGAGAGAAGAGACATCTAAAGAACATGTATGTAACTGCACTTACTATAATGTGTTCATTCTTTAGCTTCATTTCTAGCAAGCAAATCAGCAGCTGATGCACCTTCACTTGGATCTGTATTCTTCATCTGTCCTTGTGTCCTTTTTGTGGTATTTAATACATCACATGACATCAAATGTGACATGGAGGAGACAAAAAGACACATTGACCGAACGAAATATTCATTTTGATGAGGAAGTTTTCCACTTCTTCAGGATTTTTCAACTCAGGTTTCACATCATTTTTCATTTTCATGGCAACTAAGATATAACACAGCCCTAATTTCTTACTTACAACATTTGTAATATGCTTGTATATATTTTACCTTGCTGTAGTAATCAAGGTTACCAGTGTGAACATGGTATTCGGGCATACACAGATTATATTACTTGTCCAACGCACCCACAGCTGTTTTGCTTCGTTTCATAGAAATAAAACCCTTTTAGTTAATTTTCAGGTAACAGTGCCTACATTCATCAAATAATAAAACTCTTGAGAAGAAGCCTTGACAAGGAGCTAACATTACAAGCGGTGTGTACTTAAAGGTGCAGAAAGTGATAACTGGTGTGAGAACCCTATTGGAATGATTATGATTTCTTTTTCTTTGGCTGAATAAAGCACATTTTGGAGGAGCTAAACATGCCAGAAAACTCATGAAACCTTGAAAATATGTGTTTTAGTGTTTTTGGCCATGGGCCTGGCAAAATGGCTCACTAAACAGCAGCCCCCACAGCAAGTTTCATCTACATGTATGAAATTTGATACATGTATATCCAATCTACCTTTTCTACCATTTTCAATGCAGTGTGAAAATCAAGTGTATTTTTGGCCACTTACAGTCGTCATACTTTATTGAATTCTCGAAGGGGGTTAATCCAATCCACCTCAAACATGGTCAGCCTTTAGACAAGACCTTAAGAATGAAAGGTTGTCCAAAGCTTGAGCTTTCGTCAGAGTCAGAGTCCCGGCCTGAAGACATCTGATTTAGGTTTCAGGTTTGGGTGTGGCAAAATGACCTGATAGCGTGCCGCTACATTTATTGCAGGTGTCCTCGGCTCGTCTTAACTTAATTATACGTGGTCTAGTCTTCCCCAACCTTCAAATGGTTGACAAGAGGCCTGTCCTAAAGAGATCTACATCCCAATATTCAGTCAAAGTCACGCTCGGCACGAGAAAGTAAGCCTTGTGTGAATTCGATTCACATGGAATTTTTGACAGTGTGGTCTATACTTGATATATGGGAAAGTAATGTATAAAAATTAGTGGGTTTTCTCTTGCCGTATATAGTGGACACAGGAAGTGACATGTAGCTCTTTCGTGCGATGTCCACGACACATTCAGAGCGGTGACGGCAGGTCTGTGTCTAGCAACGAGGCTGCAACTGCTGCACACCCTGACGTGCATGACAGTGCCAGGACACACAAATCTCACAAATTAAGCCTGTACCATCGAAGATCCTACAAACTGAGTGACGTTTCATTCATGTTTCGGCTGGATTTAATTGTCTTTCTTTTTACCACTAATCAATTCTTTTTGTCAGAGCTGCTTCTCATCTTCACTTTCTGTGTAATTCACCTCTTTTAACTCCTGCTCTCACCTCTCACTTACTTCTTTTCACACCTTCGCCTCTGATTTCTTGTCCTCTGCCTCCTCGAGCCCTGCCACTCCTCCACCTTTCACCACCATCCACCCTAAGACGTACATCCCTCTCCCTCCCTCTTGCTCTCTCTCTTTCCCCCCTCTCTCTTTTCATCTCTCTCTCCCTCCGTTCAGCCTTTTAATGTCAAAGACATTAAAGAGCTTTCCTGGAATGATAAATGTTTTATTAGGCCTCACTCTCTCTTTTTTTGAAGGGTAAATACAAAGAGGAAGTGGAGGAAAAGTTCGTATCTCTGTCTCCCTCTTGACTTCATTTCCATATCTGTCAGTCTGCTCTCCCCTCCGCTGTGACCTCTCATCTCCACTCATCCCTCCTCTCCTCTCCTCTTTCATCCAGTCTATATTTCACTCCCTCATCTCGCTGTACTGGAAACCAGCAGCTACACACTTGCCTCATAAAAGTCTGGTAATATCCAGTAATAAAAAGAGTCCCATGATGGAGAAACCTGTGGAGAAAACCTCTCTCTGTCTTTTCACAGTTATCGTTCAGTGCGTCAACAATTGTCCATCAAATCTTCAAGCATCTGAAACACATTTATGAGCTGGTGGGGGGTTGCCAGTCGGACTTAAAACGGACCCAGCCCCTCTGCTGCACTGTTGCTGAATCTTACATTTAGCCTCCAGGTTCGTAGATGATTGTATTTCCTGTGCTGTAATAGCTGTCTGTCCTCTGGGACTGCGTGTGTGCTCCCTGTCTCTGGCACCCCTCGGCTGCGCTGCTGATTGCTCCTCCTTTCTCTAAAAATGGGTCACGTTATGTGGGCTGCAGTGTGACACCTACTTCTACCTTCATTCAGGACAGTCGACTCGTAGCGTTTGATAACCCGCCCAGGGTGGGATAGTAATGGATTACACTTAAATGGGATTACATGTAAAATGTAAAATAAGTAACTATGATAAATTTTTTAAAATGAGTGATGAGGTAACAGCTACATTGTCAAGGATTACTTAATTTCATTTTTGATTATGTCTTTAAAATATGGCGATTTTAAAATTATGACTTTTTTCATGTTAACCAATATCAACTTTTGAACAACTTTGCGTTAAAAGAGCAAAGTCCTCCATGTGGCCTTTAATTAAAGAACAGCAGAAATAAAACTTGCACAAAAGAAACAGCGTCCCACATGTTGTGGACTTCACACAGTACACATTTATTTTCTGACCGTACTGTTTTTGTAAGTGTAATTTGATTAGACCAACTGTAAATGCTGAATACACTATAAACAAAGTGACCTCATATTAAAAAAATGGTACCAATGGTACCAAGTAAAGTAGACTCATAATTTGGAGTTGTTTAAACTTTTTAGCTCGTACAACTTAAATGTAATAGTTTACTCACCTTGGTAATTCTGAGGTAATCGGTTTCCTGACTATTTTTTAAAGTAAAGTCAGCTTTTAAAATTTTACGGAAGCCCTAAAGGGCCATGCATTCATACATTTTATTTCCTCCGTTTTCCCGTGATATCGAGTTAATTTCATTTGTTTTCTCGAGATCTCGAGTTATTATCTCGAAATAACAACTGCCGTTTTCTCGAGATAACGGATAATTTTGTTTGTTATCTCGGGAAAACCGCAGTTGTTATTTCGAGATAATGACTTGAGATCTTGAGAAAACAAATGAAATTAACTCGTTATCACGGGAAAACGGAGGAAATAACATGTATGAATGCATGGCCCTTTAGGACTTCCGTAAAATTTAATGTGAATGCTAAATACATTTTATTTGCATGAAAATATTTTGAGATGTTTAAAGAGAAAAAAAATATTTGTTTTTGTTTGTGTTTGTGGGACTTTTTGTGGCTGCGTCTTTTTAGCATCAGGTGCAATATTTTTTCATTTTTTGAATTTGAAGTATCCCAAAAATGTGGAAGTCTGTTTTAATGTCTGTGATGACAAGTCAAATGTTAGTTTTTTCTTGAAATCATGAGATATTTATGTCACTTTCACGGGATAACAAATTGTTTTGTTTTTTGTTGTTTTCCCGAGTTAATGAGATAATTTATCATGAGAAAATGACTTCATAAAATTCATACGAGTGGACCATTACACACAACCTCTCTTTGGCCCATGGGAAAGAAACTATGACATAGGTAGGTGTTTGAATGGTGTAGGCCAATAAATTATTTATATAAAGTAATAAGATTGAAGTACAGTCTGATGCGTTGATCAATAATAGTGATCCTTGATCTGTCACACTTTAAATGAGTCGCTACATCTCTGCATTATGGCAGGGCACTGCTGATCTAATAAACACTAAGCAATAAGTTATAAGGAACAACTGTTGTTTTCTTGTGATTACAGGTTAATTTATCTCGGCATAACAATGCTAGTGTTCTCAAGGTAACGAGATAAATTAAACATAACATAATAATCAAAATCAAAGTAATTCAAACTTAACTTAACACTTGAAAAGAATTCCACCTATGGCCATTATGGGCTTCCATACAAAAGTAATCAAAAACTATTGAGATTATTGAAATCCAATGGATTACATTATTTACAAAAATTGCCATGTAATTTGTATTCAGTAACTGGCTACATTTCCAACTAATATGGTAAATGGTCTTGCATTTGCATTTCGACTGACAGCTCAAAGCGCTTTACAATACTTGCGACGTTCACCCATTCACACACACATTCATACACTGATGGCAGAGGCTGCCATGCAAGGCGCCAACTGCTCATCAGGAGCAATTTGGGGTTCAGTATCTTGCTCAAGGACACTTTGACATGTAGCTGGGGGGAACCGGGATTCAAACCAGTGACCTTCCGATTACTAGACGAACCGCTCTACCTCCTGAGCTACAGCCGCCCCAACCTAGGACCCAACCCTGAACCCACCGCTGCTCCGGATGCTCCATGAAAACACAGAGAATGTTTTTAAGCTAGCTTAGCATGCTAGCTGCCTGGCTCTAGTGATGGAAATGTCTGGTGAGGGCTCCACCACTTTGGCGCAGAATGAAACAACTGTTGGATGGATTGCTCTGTAATTTGCTACAGATATTCATGTTTCCCTCTAGGATGAGCCTTAATAACTTCAATGATCCCTTAACCCAGGAGGGTGTGTCTCAGCCCAGAATAGACCCTATTTATTTTTGGTGTAGGTCTGTAACATTGTGAGTTAGGGCTTCTTTTTTTTAATTTCTGTAATATCTCAGGGAATAAAGCATGACTGTTGATGAACAAAGGTGGCTGGTATCTATTAGAGAGTACAACAGGGGGCTGTTTGGCTTTGGCGGAGGTATACGCTCTACTGAGTGCCATGAGTTTTATCATTGAACAGCCTCAGTAGCACTTGTGTTTAGTGCTAATTAGCTAATGTTAGCATACTGACGCACTAAAGTGAGATGGTGAACATGGAAAACATTTTGCTTGCCAAACAGCCTGTTAGCATTGTCACTGTGTTAGCTTTTAGCTGAAAGCACCACTCTGCCTAAGAACAGGCTCACACAGGCTCCATCGACACTTCGTCTTTCATCTTCTCAACTTTAAATCAAAGTGTTGCACCTTTCCTGCACTGATCTGATGTGTTGGCTGCTGTGTACCAGAAACAGATGAAAGCTCGACACAAAGCATCCAAGCAAAATTTGATCTCACCACAAGGCCTTCGCTGTCAGCGCCCTTCCTTCTCCATGTGCACTCACACATCATTCACATATTCCTGATGTTTGCGGCAAAAATCCAATATTTCTCAGCTATGTTCCATTCAATCCCGGAAAGGTTGACACATTTCCGTTCTAGCTTCATTTGTGCCGTAATTGCTCCAGCCTCTTCCATTAATACACGCACACAAAAACCCGGGAGACCGCACACTCAGAGCAGCTCTACAGCATCGGAGCCATTTCCTCCATTTCCCCTCAGTTATCCTATTAGGCTATAGGGACATGTGATTGGTATGCCGGCAAGGCCAGGACTAATGATGCATGGAGCTGTAGCCTCTGGTTAGACGTCATGGACCAGAGGAAACCAGCCGGGCGCTTGTGTACGGCACGCCACGCTGCACTAATCGGTCATCCCCCGAAACATTAAGCTTGTCAAAGTGGGTAATGGATTGGCCCAATTAACATAAGGCTTTGATGGAGAACACACCTGTTTATACACCCAAGTCCGACACATCTTTCATTTACCTCGTAGTTGTCTGGGAGACTCTCTTATCAAGGTGAATGCAATTTAATTTGGAAGCCGAGTCCGCAGACAATTAGAGTTTACTGATTATTCTAGTAACGGCAGCGACAATGGATTTACTCAAACAAAGGAGCTGAAGTAATGGCTCACACCCTTCACAATTTTAAAAAGACTTATTCTCTGCTTGGTGATGTTAGAATTCATTGTGGATGTGCTGTGTGTGTGCGCGTGTGTGTGTGTGTGTGTGTGTGTGTGTGTGTGTTTTAGCGTTTGACCCTGTAGTTCAAGGACATTCTTGTATGTGCTGCCTCTGGCTGCTCCTGTCTGTACCCAAGTGGTGTTTATTTAAGGAGCCCATCTACCCACTCACTCACACATACACACACACACACACACACACACACACACACACACACACACACACACTCAGGTGCGCACACTAGACTAACCTTGTGCTCTGAAACACCGCACCCCCAGTTCTACGATCATATAAAAACAACTTTGACTGGTGTTTCTATCCTCCGTTTCCAATAGTATGCTCCAACACACACACGCACACGCACACACACACACACACACACACACACACACACACACACACACACACAGTGTCCTGAAGCTCACAGTATGTCCTGCAACCCTGCTTCCCATCCTACTGGATTAATTACTCTCTTCCCTGCCTGTGATCCCCGAGAGCGTCTGAGCCGCGTTAGCCGGCCTCTGCCTCTCGCTGGTGGGCACGGAGATGGCAGCGCTCGCCCATTCATCACCGTGACTTTGGGAAGGGAGACACGAGGGATGGGGTGCGTGGGCGAGCCAGAGTAAGAGAGAGAGCGAGAGGGAGAGGGTTGGAAGTGAAGGTGAGAGAAAGGTGGCGGGAGAAGGGGAGCGGAAAAAGCCAGGTCCCCTCAGACCGAGGCCCTGATTAAAAATTAAAAGTGTTGCCGTTTCACTGGTTCCAAAGGTTCAGATCGTAATGTATGGATTTCTGAGGTGATCCTCAAGGGAGGAGGAGGAGGAGGAAGGAGTGAGCTGGCTGGAGAGGAGCACCGGGGCTGTGGGAGCGTAGGATTAGTAGGGGATGAGACACATCTTTACCTGGAGATAAATAGCCCAGCGTAGCTCAGCGCCGGGACTCTCCCTATTGTTTCCCCCTCAAAAAACGTTGTCACATTCATTTTTTATTCTGCTGGAGATGTCTTTTTCACAGGAGATAGATGAAGGCCAGGTTGGGAGGGACGAGAGGGGGAGAGAGGGGAGGACGGCACCGAAGGTTAGAGCAGCTCTAATTAATGGAGACAAAAAGGAAAGTAAAGACAGATAGAGGAGAGGAACAGCGTGGACGTGTGCGCGTGTCGGCCTTCAGACCAGGAACTTTTTGAGTTTTTGTGCGTCTCATTTATGTTTCTGGTGACTGAGGCATCAACCTTAACCGGTGTGTGTGTGTGTGTGTGTGTGTGTGAGGGCGAACAAGGGAGTCCTGTTCAGCCTGTGGGATGAGAGAGATGCAAGAAAAAGAGGCAGTGAAGAAGAAGAGAGAGGATGGGGGAGAGGGGGGAGGAGGTGAGGAGACAGGGTGAGGTGCGTCTCAGCCATTCAGGCAGCGTAGGCGTTTGTCTTTCATCTCTTCTCTCACACAAACAACAAAGCGGCTCTGAGAGTTACCCCCCCCCCATCATGTACAATACCCTTTCTTAACGCTCACTATTTATAGTAGCGCAGGTTGAGAAGTGGCTTTGCAGCATTGTTTAATTAGGCACTTGTTTACCATTAAACTGAGTGAAGTAAATACGGCTCTGAAACTCATCTGTGTGAGCAAACAGGAGACTCAGCTGTGCTGTAGCGATCTGGAAGAAGAAGACGGAGAAGAAGAAGAGGTGGAGGAGTGGCAGGGCAGAAAGTTTGTTTTTCCAGCTGTGGAGAAGAAGGAGAAGATCACTGCTGCATTTTCAGGGATTCCGGTTCAGTGCGACAGTCCCACATTACAAAGAAAGAAACAACAAAAAAGGCAGGCGAACATGATAAAATCCAGTGCTGCTTGTTGCAGAATTGGGGAAAAGAAGTGTTGGATGCTTATTTACATAATGTTTGCTAACAACCATGTCAACAGTGCACACAGCAGCGAGAGCAGCAGTGATGATGTAACCTGCGATCAAGACGCTCTCAGCCTCCCGAAGGCAGCGGTTCTGATGAGGCAGACAAAGCAAAGTTTCATTTAATGAATTCTTTGTGAACTGAAAAGGACTCAAATCATCCTATTTATTTCTATTTTACTAATATTACCTAATATCTGCTTTACTTGATGAAGCTGCTTTTATCTCTTGAATGTGAGGTGCTTAAGTCTTAAAGCTCCCTCCAGTCAAAAATGTGTTTTTCTTTTTGTTCCTCCAGTTGAATGTTCGAGCTTCACTCTGTTGAATGATGTGTGTGATGACTTTGACACGAGAAGTCTGTTTTCACATCCATCTGCTCAAAGTGTAAACGTTCTCTGCTATGTGAAAATAAAAAATCTGATCATAAGAGGCGGGCCTACGAGCATGATTTGTGACATCACAAATAGTTTGGAAGCCAATCCTGGTCCAGTATTCATCAGTCATGAGAGTGATGTGGAAATCTGAAGCCTCCAGTGCACAAACACTGAGAATGGAGGAGACATCTTGTGTCCAGCAGATAAAATTGTGAACTGAAAAATATTCATATATATTTTTAAAGATGGAGAAAGAATAGGTGCCATGTTGAGGATCTGAATGGCGTAATTACACTTCTTTTCCTGCAAAATCCATATCAGACAGACATTAGAGAATTTCAGGTATGCCTTAATACATATGTGGCGGAGGTCTTTAGACCTCTCGTACTACTCCGTAATTTCAAACATCCCTGAGCAGCTGACAGTTTTGCCAAGCTACAGTAAACATTCAAGTCCTTTAGGCTAATGTTAGCTAGCATATTACTGTTGATTGATATTAAAACTGACAACAACATCTCACCTCCAGTTCTCGTGTTGTGTTGAACACGTCGTGCCGTCCATTTTCTCATCTAGGCTGCTCGTTTGTTTGTTTCTAACTGCAAAGCTTTACTACAGCATGTTGTTTCACTACGTCGGCCTCCATTTTGTTGCCCATGAGATCGCGTCAGGGGATTACCCTGCTCCCTCTGGCACAACAATCTTAATAATATCCTGTAGTTAGTTATGCGCCATTATTTTCAAATCTTGTATTGTGTACATGTTTGAGATTAGACAGAGGCCCACCTGAGAGGCTTCTCTTTATGTGTGAGATGCAATATCAAGCAATATAAAATAATTGGTTGCAATTAAGATAATACATTATCTCGTCTTCTCTCATTGGTGTAAACTAGTTGGTTTCCAAACAGTGCAGATCAGCACATTGCAAGTAGTAAGTTACAACTTGTCTCATCGTGAATCTTTGGTCTGAACTGAGCTTTAACCGTTTGAGTCAGGTACAGACGTAAAAAAAAACATCAGTCGAGCGTCAGTTGAGTTCAAGTCGGCTCGGTTACCACTCTCTCAGACTTGGCCGGGTTTGGACAGCCCGAGCCATATTCTCGTCTGTGTGTTAAGTACGAAGAGGGCTGGGAGGTGATTAGCCTAGCTTAGCATACAGACTGTAAGCAGAGGGAAATAGCTAGTTTGGGGCTGTCCAAAGTTTTGCGGCATCTCTAAAGCTCATTGATTAACATGTTGTATCTTGTTTGTTTAATTCATACGTGAGCAGAAATGTAAAAACATCAGTTTGTGGCTTTAGATGGAGTTACATTATATATGTAATGTTTGTGGAAAAAATAAACCAACACGACGCAACATGTTCATTAAAGACTCAAGTTCTCACTGAAAAATCAACTCTATTCACGCTTTGGCTTTGTCAGAGGAGGCAAAGTAAATCCTCACAGGTCTTCTGGTTGAGTTGAACTTTTAATAACTTTAATATGCAAATTCCAAAAGCAAGCGATATTTGACAGTTTTAACATTTCCTTCAATTTAATTTGTTGCATCATCTACTTCCTCCCCTGTTCTGAGTACGGACTGCTCCACAAAAGAGTCATGGTTTCCAGAGAGTTGCGAGACAGTTGGTGGCACAGTTATGTCTGTTATTGTCCTGTTCGCCAAACAAACACGCTTTCTAACTGACAGTTAGCCAGCCCGTTATCAAGCTCCATCTGAGAGCTTCTTTCCCTCTTCAATAACTCTTTATTGAATAAAACAATGTACAGTCCTCAGAATAAAATATCAAGGGAGAGTCAATGGAAAACACAGCGAAGCAGTTGTGACTATTATGTTTACAGCTCGCTCGTGTATTAGCCATTTGCTCAGCAGTCGTCTATAGTAAATACACAATGACTGTATTTCCCCAAAGAAAAAGTGTAGTAGGTGTCGCATTAGTATTAGCAATATCACTTCAATTTTATAATAAATAATTGGAATTATTTTTTTCTTTTACTGTATCATCCAATGACAGTGTGAGCTCCATGAATTAAAGCACCATCATGCTTCAGAGCAGCTCCAGTTTACATTTCATTGCTGCTGTTGTTGTCTATGGTTTACTTTTGTTTCTCTGCGTCTCAGTTTTCATAAAATGTTTCCCCTGATGTCTTTCCAGATGAATCCCTTCATCACCTTGTTGAATTTAAAAGTGAGATTATGCCTCGCACTGTAATGACTATTTTCAGTGGATGCAATGTTGCGGTAAATTACAGCATAGAAACACATTTGAATGTCCTGTACAAAGGCTTTAACCAGATTTTGATGTTTGTTGCTCGAAAGGGTTTTTATGCGCAGTGGTACTGAGCCAAATGCATTTTTCAGATGTCAGAATACAACATGGGGATCTCTGCTCTTTTGTTCGGCTGATTGAATATGGTGCCAATCATGCTTGTGTGTTTTAAAAATGCAGAGACACTTGTATTCCTTTCATCAATGTAAATTTGCTGGTTCACTATAATTTGCCAGCCACTGTGCCATCGTGCTTAAGGAAATATTTGCTCCCAGATTAAAGGGGCTTAGGGGCAGGAAGCGCATTTCTTTTTCTAAACAGTCTCTCTGTTTGAGATGAGAATTCCCTCTCGTCTTCTTTTGTTGAGAGATTAATGGTTTCCCTCTTTTGTTTCATAAACTGACATAATCCCAAAATCTCAGGACATCTGGTGTGCTTGTAGGAAGAGACTCCAGTGGGTGTTGATTAACTCATTTACTATGGACAGTGCCATATCAATATTTTATTGCAGTGTAGTTTAATGGTCATGGAAAATAAACCATGTCCAACAACGTGCCACTACCAACTGAAGCCACAACAGCAAAGAGTGTTGATTTTAGCTTCAGATGGCTCCTATTAATTAATCCCACTGGTCACAGTTGTTTCATATCAAGTTTGTAAAGCTCTAAAACAGCCATTATGTTTTCATGACTTTCATGACTTGATTTCATTTCTAACAAATAAACTTAAGCTATGTTAAAATAAGTATAAATATGAATATAAGTATGAATAAGTTCATGTGTTGTAATGATATTACAACTACCACATTTGCATACATCATGTACATGTACATTATAATATATCTGGGAGATTACACTGCCACATTTATAACATGCTCTTACAACATGTTATTTCTTACTTTTGGGTGTTGAGTAGGGCTGCCCCAGATACCAGGCTCCAGAGCTTTGGTAGTAATCAACAGCAAACATGCGAAGCTTCGTTCCGGGGTTCCCTTTAGCGGCTGTCACTATACCTGGTAAAAGGTAAAGAAGAAAGTAAAGTCAATGTGTGGGAAACACTAAGCCATCTGTAAACACTAATTTATAGGGGCAGTACTTGGTTTAAGGTCAGGTTGAGAATAATATCATGGTTGTGAGGGAACAGCTTTGGTGATGATACGCTGGCTGTGCATATACTGGCCTAATCCTCCGGTCAGAGAAGACGCAGCAACTTCTCTCTTTATTGGCTTTATTGCAAATAAACAGGACACTGCAGCAATTGTATCTTGTGTGTGTGTGGTTTGTGATGTCTGCAAAGACAACAATAATAAACAGTATTAATGATAATTGACATACAGTGGCATTAATGACATATATGTATATAGAATAACATGAATTACAATAGACACGAGTGACGTGTCATACTGAAATCACCGGTAGGTGTCATTGAACGCAGCACAACGGCCTGGCGCAACAGGCAGATCACGTGATCAAACTAAAGCTGTAGTTACTGATCCGGTCAATTTGTCACGCTAACATCAGTATAATAGCAGCCTCAATGAACGTCAGTTACACGGTTAAATAAACAGTGACAGAATGAAGTTACGTGTCGGGCCGTTCATGTTTCATGGGGCAGTGTAAACATGCTACATGGTAAGCTAACAAGGAGAACCGAGCTTATTAACCTGGTAATTTAACAACTCTCGTCACATACAAAATATAAACAACGTCACATAACTTACATCATCACCGACGCACACTGTTGCACAAAGGAATGGAGGAAGCACGATCGGCGAAGAGTGCCTCAACAAGTTAACTACACATGAATTATCAAACAAACTGCGCATGCGCAAACAGTCCACAGTCTCTGCGTGGGGCAGCTTGCTGTGACGTGGACTCCTCACAGCAGGGAATTCACAACAATGGTCCTAGGTTTTCGTTCAGTTGATTTCCTGTTTTATGCTGAAAATTTGTCCTCGTGTCATGTTTAACTTCCCACTTCCTGTCGTTGTCTGTTTTCCCACCCTTTTTCTGTGTACACCTGTGTTTCATTTGCTCATTATGTATGTTTTTCCTTTTCTCTTCCGTCTGTGTCTCTTGTGTTCCTGTGTCTGTTCCGGTCCTTGCGTGTCTCTGCGTGACTTCTGGTTTATCTTTAGTTTTCTGTTTCTCTTTAGTTTATTTCCTTGGACTTTCCTCAGCTTATTCCTGCCCTTATTTTTTACTGATTAAAGATCCTCATCCCTCACCTGTATCCCACCATATTCACGACTGTGTTGCAATTCAAAGATGTACAGTTGCTGGAAATTGAACCTTGGGTCAAAGATGAAAGAAGGAGTTTAACGTGCCTCAGCTGCTTTAAATTGAGCTGAAAGCCTGTCTGGTGCTCTCAGAACAGGGTCCAGTATTAAGAGAGAGTTCAAGAGCATGGTTCAAAGTATGCTGGAGTACACGGATCAGGAGCAGCAAACTTTTATTCAGTGACTGACGTTTCGATGTCATGTGCATCTTCATCAGAGTCAGACTGACTTGGACTATGTTCCTGAGGTCTCTGAAGTTATTTTTGACCGCTATGGAGCAGAAAGAGTTTCATCCTCACAAATACAGAAGATACAGACCTGCATGAGCAGACCAGTGGAGTTGTGTGTATGGACATCGTCATATCTACATTCATATCTGTATTGTGGCTCAGCCTTGCCTGATATTCAGTTAAAGCAGTGTATTCAAGGTCACTTTGGTAGACATTCTTTGCATCTACTCACTACTGAAACTCACAGTCATAAACACAATAGGAGAGCATGTGTGGGGTCAGGCACTGATGTTCTCCAACATAAAAATAGAAAGGTCAAAGTCAGGAATTGAATGTGAGAGAAAGTTACAACACATCTGTTGGCAGATTGTTCCCATTGCTTTTACGGTTTGCTTCTTGCCTCTGAGCTGCCTGTGTGAGATGTTCGAACAAAGGCTGAAGAACACTTGTTGCACGTTATGTTCAGACTTTGGTCCTCGTCAGAGATACCATTCTGTTTTCACTTTCGAAACACAAACAAAGCGTTGTCATCTTTTTCTGACTGATTCACAGTTTGCTCCGCAGTAGCTGGCGCCAACGATGAATACATTCTCTTTATAAACTTCACTTAAACTTGATATTTATCCTTGTGAGTGGCTTTGTTACGCAACACTTCCCCTGAGAAACACCATTTAGTCAGTGTTTAACACATTTAACTTCCCACTTCCTGTGGCACATCTGAAGTGATCTTCCATCCTGCTATGTTCTCTCAATGTATCATTAGAGTAGTTTGCTACAGCAGCTTGTTAGGTGCATTTCACACTAAACTTTGCGGTTGCATCACCATTATGAAATGTAGATATAAAGAGTTGAAAGATTCAAGATTACAGCAAGTAAAAAAATGAAAGAGTACAAAGAATATAAGAGTGTATGATCATGATGGGCTGTCAGCTACAGCAGAAAAGGCTTATATGTGCAGGTGAACTAGATGAATATTGTTAAGTCTATCTGGATTCCACGTTCAGTTAATATATCTCATGAAGACGCGAACGTGACGAACAAATATAAATTTTGAATGAGCCTTCGAAAATGCTGTCTTAGCTCATTCTTCCTCTTTCTTCTTCCTGGTATCCTTTGTGGTCGTCAGTGCGATCAGGGATTCTTCCAGTTTACACTTAAAACAGCAGCATGCTGATTTATTCTCTGTCATCTTCTAAAGTCTGGCTCTGCAAACTGTCTTCTGCTTTTGCACTCGCTGTTCAACTTGTTGCCGTTTCCCAACATCTCCTTTGTTTTGCAGACAGCTGCCTTCCTTTGCCTTCACACACTCCAGAGCTCTCCACTCTGGATCTTTACTCTGATAACTTTTGCAGTTTTACCGAGCGTTTCTCAATCGATCTGTCAAACGCTGATGTTAAATCAGCATAAATCAATGTCTCCTCTTTTTAAGCAGCCTCTGGCTATTTCGGTTATTTTCCGCTGATCATTTCCCTCCTCTGCATGCGTGCCCTCCTGATCGTGCATCTCGGCCCTGATGCCTCCCTCCTCAGCGACAGCTACAATAACCTTGGAGCTGCAGTTTGGAGCCTGTTGCTGAACTGCTCGGTCTAACATTTTTATCATTTTAAAGCCTGTAAAGGTTACTTTCTGCCAAACACAAAAAGCTCAGCTAGAGCTTTTTCTTCCTCCAACAATTCTGCTACACATTTTCCTGTTCCACATCAAAGTGTGTTGGCATGTTATTTCTCCCTCAGGCTGTCCTTCCTTTCACAACGTAAACTTTGAAATTTCCCTGCTTGAAAACAGTTTGTTAATTTGGAGACACATTTTTTTGATGTTGCAAAACTTCGGTCCATCACACACACACAACTGCACCGATTCAGTGTTTGGAGTCCCATTTCTGCCCACATTGTCACGATACAGTAAACACTGCAGCCCTTACACTGCGCTCTGTAATGAAACTGTCAGTGATGTCCTTCAGCCCTCATGGGTTCAGGCAGTCAATTACAAACACAATCACACACACACACACACACACACACACACGGTCCATTTGATCTCAAGACACGGGTAAGACATCTTGAGCTAACCTTGTGGCAGTGTATCATCTCACATACTATGTAGCATTATAGAGAAAAGAGCTAATATAACTCTCAATTAATTATTAAAACAGCAAGGCACTGGCCTTTCTAATCTTTTATTAAATTCAGCTTGTATTAATTAAGAAGAAAGGTAGGATTTGTTCTCATCTCAAGCATGCACAGGCATCAAGGGGGTAGAGTGTGAGTTAATGAGTGTAATAACTTATGTTTTAATATTAACCTTAAATATTCTGAGGTCGCACTGACTGTAAAGCATGCAGCAGAGAGTCTAGCTTGAGGTCAGACGCAGGGGAAACAAGTCCAACATGATAGTTTGTACATCGTTTTTCAATCCGCCCCAAAGTTCTTTGTCTTGTAACAAGTCCGCAGCTCCACATTCACAATTAAGGCGGCAGCCGTCCAGTCATCCCTCACTGTTTCCCTCCATCTCGCTCTCTCCATCTCTCACACTCCTTGTTTCTCCCTCTATCTCACACTGTGCACCCATCTGTTTCGAGAACTTCAAAAACACTCTGTATCCCCTCGCTGCTTCTCTTTATGAGTTCACTTCAGTTCAGTCCAACGCTTTTTAAAGTCATAAAAAGCCCGACTTCAAAAAGGAAAGAATCTCATCTTTCGTTGGTATTTAAGCACTTTGTGAAAAATGGCAATGCAAACATTCCTGCTGTTTCATTTGTTTCTGTGTGAAAGCGAGCTGTGCTGAATTAAGCCGGTGCATGGGCGTGATGCGTTGCGAGCATGAAAGATAGACTAGAGGGTGAACGAGTAGGAGTGTATTCATCCTAAACCGCGGGATCTACTTAGAGATGCATATTGGATTAATAGAGCTTGGCGGCTTGATTTGGAGTGGAGTACTCAAGCTGTGTTTTTCGTGACCTCTCTCATCTCTGCTCAACCCGTCTCCACTCTGGATGGGCTGCAGGCTTTTTATCAACGTCCTCAAATCACAACCCTGGAGAGCAACGAGAGCTGTGTGTGTGCGAGTGTGTGTGTGTGTCCTGTCTCTGTGTCTCGGCCTGTGTGCTGGGAATGGATCCATTATTGGAATAGCCTTTCACTTCTGAGTGGTAGGATTCCTCTGAGTGCAAAGATGTATCTACTGTATGTGTATTTTGTCTGCAAGGCGAGCATTTGATTGGGGTGTCAGGTCTCTCTCACCCGTTTTGGCGAGAGGTGTGTGCGATGTGTCTTGCAGCTCTGGCACTGCTTGACTCCAGCTGCCTTTGAATGCAGCTTCAAAGCTTGCCTCGCTGAATGTTTCTCTCCACACGTTCTGGCACTATTCACTAACCCCCCTACCTCCTCCTCCTCTTCCTCCTCCTCCTCTTCCTCCACCTCCTCCTCCTCCTCCTCCCCTCCAGCTCTCTGCTGTGTTTTTCCAGTTCACTTTTTGCCCTTGTGTCCTTCCCACCTCGCCGTGTCCTCCATTCCACTGCACACCGTGTCCTCTGACAGCGCCCGTTTGCCGGTCATAGATAGAGCGCGACTCAACTTTGACCTCAGCAAGGACCGCAGCGCCAGAGATCAATGGAGTCAATGGTGAAAGACAGAAATATGGAGGCAGATGAAGCAGTCTGGCATATTCTGTATCAGGACGGAGCAGCTGTATCGGTCTGTGTGTGTGTCCTCTGCTTCCTGTCTTTCATTAAGACATAAAAGCTCCCGTTCCAGCATTTTGGATGTGGCTGGCTTATTTTGCAATCACTCAAAATGAGGTGATGTATTTTACTATATATGGATGTTAATATAATTATTTAGATTATGAGGATTATTCTCCAAGTCCACAAGCACAAAGCATTCATAATGAAAGCGACACATAAACAATCCTGTTTCTCCAGTAAAATAAATTTCACTCAGTCCTACTCTTTTACTATTTTTATTATTAACTTCTTCGATTAAAAGAGGTAAAGTGTGTGGTTCAGTCAAGGACACTTGTATTGACCTTTGATAGTAAATTGAGAGAGCTCTCAAAGAGTCGGAGCAGTTTCAAGGATTCTGCTGGGGGAACGAACCAACCTTAATATACACACACATGAACTATTAAAATTGATTTAATTCAATACTTAATACCAAAACCTTGTGTGTGGGAGGTGTGAAGTTATAAAGGTTGCACCTGTGCACCTGTATGAATACGATTGGTAGCCAAACAGTCAATGAATGAGCCGGTGATTGTACAGCATGAATAAAGAAGCTGATGTTAATCAGCAAATGTAAGGACACCTTCACTGCTCTGCCTGAACTACTGCTACACTCCTTTCACTAAATATCAGTAATTCCAGTGCAAGTTAGTTGGATGTTTTTTGGCTTTTGTAATATTATTTTTAGGAATATGACGGAAAATTCGGGTTTATTATAGGACAACTTGAGTTATATTCAGTGTTATAAAAAGTACCAAAAAGTCATACTTGAGTAAAAGTAAAGATATCATGTTAAATTATTGCTTTGGTAAAAGTGAAAGTCACCCATACGAATAGTACTTGAGTTAAAGTTTTGAAGTATCTTATATAAAATGCACTTAAGTATCAAAAGTACAAGTAAATGACACATGTATTTACATGTATATATAGAAACTGTACTGGGTTGACCGATTCTGAGTGATTATTGGATCTGAGATTCAGTATTTTTCTGATAATCAGAATGTGTCAAACGGACACAGCCTCCTTGGCGGAGGTAATTAAGGATTATTAGCAACATTACTGCACTAACTTCCTGTTTTACCTCCAAATAAAGTGGTTTGGATACACTGGGTACTGGGTACCTTGTTTGTACCTTGTCTGTCTGTCTCTTTGTATATTTGTCGCAATTTTATCATGTTCCCAGATCTGATCAATTATATTGATGAAGACAGAAAAATACAAATAATGGCCAAAAATATGTGAGAAAGACCCAAGTTATAATAAACTAGTGAATTATATTTTATATTATTTTTGATAAAAAAAATATCCCTTCAAAATAAGAATTATGGTGATATGTTCAAAATGTGTCCGACACATTGACTGCCTCTTCAGTAAATGTGTTTATAATGAGCAGACTTGAGGTAATAAGAGCAGAGGATGAATTCTTATTGTTACTTATTTTGTCTAGCTGTGAGGAGACACTGTCCAGAAGCTCCTGGGGAGCCAGATAAATGAATGAAAAGGAAATTCTGCTACTGGAGTGTGTGTGTGTGTGTGTGTGTGTGTCTGTGTGTGTGTGTGTGTGTGTGTGTGTGTGTGTCTGTGTGTGTGTGTGTGTGTGTGGCTCCTGTCCTTACACCTGACTCACACCTACAGTTCGCCAAATGTTCGCCCACACTGTCACCACCTGGCCACTGCTGTGCACTGTGTGATTGAATTGTGTACGTCAGCGTGCATGTGTGTGTTTGTGTGTGAGACGAGGTGCTCTCTAACAGATGGAGTAACCTAATACATGTCTCATTTCTGCCCCGCTGTCCATTGGCCCTCATGGTCCGCTGGTGATGCTATCTGGGCCTTACCAGCATCCTGTCTGCTTTGTTCCTGGAAGCATCCCTCCCATGCCCCACCCTTCTCTGTTCTGCTCTGCCTCGCCGCCGCCGTCCC
This sequence comes from Pagrus major, assembly GCF_040436345.1. Taxonomy (NCBI): domain Eukaryota; kingdom Metazoa; phylum Chordata; class Actinopteri; order Spariformes; family Sparidae; genus Pagrus; species Pagrus major. Next base: position 18,153,767 of record NC_133232.1, on the reverse strand, counting down.
ATAAGCCCAGGGCAGCCGGCCTCGGACACACACTGGTCCCGCAAGAGCAGCTTGCAGGCGGAGCTGCTCTCGGGTTACCTGGGACAGGTGGCTCTGTGGGAGTGAGATGTGTCTGGAAAAACAACATATTGTTTACAGTCAATGAACAGATGCTGCTTTTGTTGTAGAGCGGTTCATAAAATCATAACTGAATGTGAAGCCTGCTGGGAGGTTTGTGAATTTGTCAGCTCAATACTCTCATGTTAAAACTTCATTACTACAGATTTGTTGATTTGCTGTTTTTACTGCAGAAATATGACATTTTGAAAATCGTTGGGAGTCTTCCAGAAAATGTTTTCATGATTTAATGTTCAAACAAACACATGATTTTTCTCATACCGTCCATTGCTGCAACACCTCTATTCACCCTCTATCTGTTTTAGCTCCTGTCTCTTTAAAGGTGCAATATGTAAGGGTTAGGGTATTTAAAATGTACTAAAACCCTCAACAGTAAATAAAGAAACGACAGTTTTGATGTTATGACATCTATGAACTGTATTACAGAGATATCTACTGAGGTGAGCATGCTCAAGCTCCTGTGCTAGCGGTGTTAACACCAACACTCTGTCCCCGAGCTGTCTGAACCACTACAGCTGCACAGCTAACTGAGCTAACTACAGTTTGCAGCATTTAGCGGTTACACCTTTGATAAGCTGCCCCCTATAAATTCGACAGGTGGCCAATGTTTACATATCACGCCTTTAAGGCCTTCTCCTGAAAAGCCCAATCTGATCTGATTGGTCACCCAGCGTGTTTCTGCATCAACTGTGCCGGTGTTTTTACAACCACAGTTGTGCTGAGGGCGTGGTGGTGAGCTGAGACTATATAGTTGCCACATCACAACCTCAAGTAAGTCCTGACGGCTTATTTAAAGGCACAGTTTCTATACAGGCTGCGTGCATTTCTCTGTGGATTGATCTTTTTGATATTTTCACAGTATTTATTCAGCACCTACACCTGCTTAATAATCAAAAAAGATATAAAATCTCACTTTCGACAATATGGGACCTTTAAAACTGACATTTTGGAGACGCAAGGTTTCCACCTGACTCACAGTGTGCTGGCATGTGTCTTTATGAATGGCTCTGCAGCCCTCCTGCCAGTCCTCTCTCAGCGTCCTGGACAGGTTCTGTTTTGTCACCAGGACCAGGTGGCAGTGGCTTCTCCATCCGTCTCAATGGCGGCTAGAGGTGACACCCCATCAGCCAAATGGATTAGTCTCATTGGCTGGGTAATTTATTGATGTTTTCCTCTCCAGGGTATAATAGGTGTATGGGCCGCTGATTGATGAGGTGCATGTCTGCCTCCGCAGCGCGTCAACCACAGTCAGCGGTCAGTCAGTCAGTCTGTCTGGCGCGTTATGAGCAGTGCAGCTGACTTATGTAACGCTCAGACTGATGGCCTCGTGCACATCAAATATGTTCATTTGACAGGCTGTTCATAGATTATGTGAAAAGACTGTTTTATGTCTGAGCTAGAGTCACTTAGAGCTTCGAGGTGTCAGGAATAAGTGACATCCTGCTGACACAGATTCATTTCTTTTAAACTTTAGACTACCTGGAATCTGCAGCACTTGATCACACTTTAATTGGGGGCTTTGATTAACGACATCATATGCAAAGAAAGTAGATATTACAATAAAGCATTCAGAGTGCCAATTTACAGTCTCCTCGATGACGGTGTGACGGGGTATCTGTTTAATATTGGACATGATTTAGTGGATATTCATATTTCTAATGCCCCTGGAAGCTGAGAGGCCTAAAATCCTTGGGGTAAACATTATCTGGCTGGTGTAAGAGGTGAACAGAGGTAAAAGAGGAGAGGCAGAGACATTTCCCTCTGCTTTGTGCTGCTGATCCATCTGTAAAACGCCCTCAGTCTCAGAGGAGAAACCGTTTTCCAGCCTCCTGCCTCCATCTGTGACACTGACAAAATAAATGCTACTGCTAATTTTAAGCGTGACCCAATACGTTCCTGCAAGCTCCTGCTCTGCTAATGTATGCTCTTGACCTCCTATAGTTGTATCCAGGATGTCACAGGTCCCTGACATTCAGCCCCTCTCCCCTCCATTAGAGGACACCTGATCCTGCACAGCCTCTCACTGATGAAAGAGAGCAAGCAGCGTTGCACAGGAAATGGGCTCAGGCTACTCAGAGCCATTGAATTGCGTTTATGAAGAGCCCTCTAGTCTTTCTCTTATCATTACAAAGTGGCTCTCCTCTTTGTGGTGTAAGAGATACTACAGGTGGCAGCTAAATTACGGGGTTTGATTTAAGAGGCTTTCATAGGAAACCAAGAAAAGGAGCAGCGACTAAACAAATGGATCCTGCTTTTGTATTACCGGGAATAGAAGAAGAATTTATACGTTCATCTGCGTGTGTGTTTTTCTGCGCGCGTGTGTGGGCGTGCCTCACCTCCTCTCAGTCTGTCTCCTTGTCTCGGCTGGCAATCTGCACATCTGCCTGCTCATTGATCACAGAGGGAAGTGCTCCACAGACGCAGCAGGACAGCCATAGCCTGGAAATCTAAACAGATGTGCCCTGCTCCCGAGCATCCTCTCACACTCACACAAATGTGCTCAAATGTTTTTCCTAACCTTTATTCACCCAGCGACTGTATCGCCGAGCACACACACTGTTTTCCATTCTGTTTCATATTCACACACACATTCAAAGTTACAACCACAGCCTGCTACTGTTTACGGCTGAGGCAGTTTGGAGATAAATGGCTCATTTAAAGCACGACTGTTTGACTTCTGCTGAGCAGCGGCCACTGTGGCTGCATGTGACCATTGCAGACAGGATAATTGTATTGCCTCTTACTATAAAGCAGGGAACCTCTGTTTGTCTGAACCAATCATCCCATCTGCTTCACACTTGGCAGGCGTGTTGCGGAGGACCCACAGAGGTTTAGTATCTTTAGTTCAGTTTATAAAATAATGAAACAACACACACTACAGGTAAGGTTATCGTACCAGATGGAGAAATACACCACCTCATATTATCTCGTGGGGAAGCAGATGTAAACAAAATGGAGAACAGCATGGTGCAACGACTTGCTGCAGTAAGGTGCTGCAGTGAGAAAAAATACAATAGCAGAAGCTCAAACGATACAGTTAACACAGGTTTTCTATTCTTCAGCTAGAACTGAAGGTGAGATGATGCTAGCTAATGTTAGCATCAAGGGCGACAGTGTTTACCATTGCTTGGCAGCAACATCTGCTCCTGTTACCTTTCTCATTGGTTTGTTGAGGTACGGCTCGGAAAGTACCGATGTAATCATCCATTATACTTCTAATCAGCCGTATATCGAACATGTTTGATATTATCTGTGAGCAGCTCGGGTGGCTTAAGACTGAATCTGTAAGCCCCTCACATCACCAGATAATCTTTGGCAAACACCAGTACCAATCAAGGACCAGGGCCAGATTTTCTCAGATTTCTTCAGGAGGGGTGGGTCTGTGTTTATTGTTGGAAATTCACATTTTCAGATCTTTTCCTGATGAAATGAGTTAGGGTCAGGGCCACACCTGGTGGAGACGACAATGACGATGATGTAAAAAATCTGGGGTTTATCAATACACATTTCATGAGGCTTTGAATTCACTGAAGCTATGTTCATGTGAGCTTTAAAACCCCAATGATGCACACACTGATAGGGGATGCAGCTACATCATGGCAGATATATTGCTCAGTATCCAAGAAAGCACAGTGTCGTGTAATTTTGTTTGACCGAGCATTTCCTGAAAGCTGCGAGCAGCAATACCAAAAACTGGCACTGCACTAGTTTCATTTAATTTTCCAAGATTATCTTGAGCAAGTTGATTTAAAGACATCATCATTTAACAACAATGTACTGGGCTCTGTTTAAAAAAATGCTTTCAAACTCAAACGCACAGTCTTGTTGTAAGCATACTTTTTATGTGACCTCTCTTTTTTTAGAGGTATGCAGAACAAGATAACATCATAGAATATTTATACAATACAGGGAAAATAACGAAAAAAAAATTACGATACGTTACTCAAATAAGCAGTGTTCATAAATGTGTTGATGATGTAAAAACACCCTTTCATCTTGTGTAATTTGTATGACCCAAACACAGGGATGGAAATTGATTTTACTGATACCAGTGCCGTTATTGATTCTGTTTATTGGTCTGATTCTTTATTGGTTCTTGATCAGTTTTCAGTGTGGGCAAAACGTAGGCCTATACAGGTTTTCAGAGTCAACACAGCTGTTTTATTAAGTCTGAACACAGTGCAGACACAGTAGAAAAAAGCTGGCAAAAGTCTGTCATCATCTAAAATGGATTAAATGAAAGAATATTTGTTATCATGCAGGTTTTCTTAGTCAAAGAAAGAAATCTGCTAAGCCTGCCTGCATGGCGCAAATGCTATTAAAACAGGATATTTACCCTTGGTCACGGACGTGCTGCTCGGTTGAAAAGCAGTGGCGCTTGTGCTTAGAGCATCAGATACGTGGCATTCCTGGAATTTTGCTCAGAAAGATGTTTCAGCATATTGCTGGCGTGTCCACCCTTACATGAAATTATAATTTTACGAACATTGGAACTAGAACTGTTTTCATCTTTCCTCTTGAAATGAAGTCTTTGGACTGTCTCTTCCTCTTTGCCATGACTCCTTCTTGTTACAAGTTTCCAGCAGGGTAGACACATGAGTTTGACGTCATTATTTTGCAATGCACAACTGTAAGAAAAACATGCCGGCATCAATAAAGAATCAGATAAGCTCGGAGGCGTACGATTCTGATCAATCTGGCAATTGGAAATCGGTTCTCAACTGGAACCAATTCTTGATTCCCATCCCTAACCAAACACTGAATGTAAATGATGCTATAGATGTACACTCTGGCTGTGTGTGTGCAGTGTGTACAGTGCTTATGTCTTATTTTGTAGCAGCTGAGGCTTTGGCTGATTTGAAAGATTAACAGAAAATCCAGTTCTTTCTGTAATTTTTCTCCTTCTCTCATTCTCTGTAAGTTAATGAATTGGGTCATAAAGCCTCAAATTAAGCACAATTTTCACTTAAGCTAAAACTTTTCCAACTCGCACAGATGTGTCTGCACCTCAGTTCACACCACCCAGAACCATTTGCATTCTACTCATGCACCTGCATCTATTTACTATTATAATATATCTTAATTTTAGCTGCAAAGTTTTTTTGTTATGAATTCAACTCTGAATTTGAGGGGAAAAAAAGATTATGGTAATTCTTTTTTCAAAAGTTCATGGCTGAAATGCACTCCCCCAGCAGTTAGCAGAGAGAGGGAGGGATGCTCATTTCCTTTGCTCAGATACTGTCATATTTTCACAGTGTGGCCCTCTAAATTGCACATAGACGAACACATTAAATGTTCTACACAAAAGAAACAGAGCTGTCACATCGTTTCTCAGTTCTGTCCAAGGACCCAGAGCTCTGTGTAGGCCGACGAGCGTCATTTGACCTCAGAGAAGCATGAAGAGGAAGAAATTAAACTATTCGAGCGAGAAAAATCAAATAACAGAGATAAAATGGCGAGCTTTTGGAGCACAAAAACCAATAACTTCCTCTAATGTCCCCTAAACCAGCACTTCCCCCGCCCTCGCAAAGCAGTCGTGGCTATCACTCTCAACAAAGCGATGTAGTGGACTAGCTGCGCTATAAATGGGATTTCGGCATCCCGAGCTATTCTCCTGTCCAAAGCTTCATTTCACTGACTCTCAGCTCCCCTGCTAAGTTCAGTAATGGAGCTTTAAATCCCCTCTGTTGTTGGGTCCTCACTCATTTTGCTACCAGGTCGATGATAGAGCTCTCGCTTCTTATGCCACCTTGTTGATAAGACTTCACTTTGTGCCTTGAAATGCTGCTGATTATTTTCCCTCCTCGCATCAGCCACGCACGCCTCCCTCCTGCATGCTCTGGATGCTTTCCTCCCTGCAGACATCCTCACGGTCATGCCTCTCCCGGCTGACTAAAATATTGAGATTAATACTCTCTTCTAAAGGGACTTTTTTTAAGATTCTGTGAGCTCTTTAGTTGTGTTGACGGGTCAAACCCCAAATCTTCCTTTCTTTCTGTTACAGATGCTTTGATCGCCTATTAGTGCTGTGTGTGTTTGTGCTGTGCATGTGGGAACAGTCCCATTAGAGACAACAGCAGATTGAGAAAAACTGGGAAAAGTGAAAGAGAGGCTATGCGTGGGAAGATTCCTCTGACTCTGATCGTTAAGGATGGGATGGATGTTTGTGGGGAATTGCATCTATTTGACTGTTTCATGTTTTTGAGCGAGGTTGTTCCCTTTTTTCTGACAGCTTGCCATTGTTGTGATTACTGGGGCATATCATCACCAGCTTTCAGCAAAAAGTTGTCCCACCTTTCACTGCATCTGACTCCATCTTGTGTTGTTCTCTTGCCGTCTTTCAGAGGCCTTCGACCTGGTGCTGCGACATGGCCGTAACTCCACCCTCGCCATGCTGAAGTCAGAGTTCCCAAGTCTCGGAGGTGGTGCCCAGAGCTCCGTTGGGCAGCTCTTCCTGGACATGTCGCTCTACATCCTGGGCTCGGACTCACAAGTGGACCACATGGTGACGGTGCTCTATGGTCGCCTCTTCCCCCTGACGTACCGCCGCCTGCTGGGGGGCAGCGTGTCCTCTGCGACTGAGGAGTGTGTAAGAGGAGCCTGGAAGGACTCAGGAGCATTTGGCCCTTTTCCCAAACTGATGATGACCCGTCTGTCTCGCTCCCTCCTGGCCACACGAGTCTTCCTCCAGGCACTGAACCTGGGCATCGAGGTTGTCAATACCACCGACCACCTGCGGCCTGGCCGGGATTGCAGCCGGGCCCTGCTGAGGCTATGGTACTGCCCGCACTGCCAGGGCATGCTGGGGCCGCCAGCTTGCAGAGGCTTCTGTCAGGCGGTGATGCAAGGCTGCCTGGGGGGGGCTGCCGAGGTGCAGCCTCATTGGAGGAGCTACGTAGATGGACTGGGGAAGCTGGCGGGGGCCATGAGGGGAGAGCAGGACATGGAGGCGGTTGTTCTGAGGCTGCCTTCAATGATCAAACTGGCTATCAGGCACGCTGTGAACGCACGCACCCGTCTCACTGCCCTGGTGAGTTTAGTACACAAACACACCTACACAATTAGTAAGTGGCCAACAGACTGCAAATAGCACTGCATTAAAAATACAAGGGGCTGCAGTGGTGTGGGCGAATTTAATTTTCACCTGCAGGAAGTCCAGTCTGAGTCAGTCTGAAGGCTCACCAAACACAACACACTGCAGTGTTTACAGTTTATGAAACACATATCCTCATCTGTCTGGACAATTGTCAGATAAACAGCAGAATTAAGGTAAAGTCACACATCTCTGTGGATATTTCCTCTGTCTCTAATTCAATACAGTTGAAGCCTTGCAACTGATGAATTCAATCATGTATTTCCTGTTTTGGGGCAAACTCAATTATGTGTGAAGAGAACTGAAATCTGTGTTTCAAGATGGTGAAAGTTGCTTTTGGTTCTGCAGAGCATGAGCACTACTGTCTCCCTCTGGCTGAGCTGAATGACTTCCTGCTGACTTCCGGAAACATGAATGGCGTGAAAATAATTAACTGATATCACTCTGGCTTTTTCGTTTTATTGGACCTAATGGCTTCCTATGCAAGTAAAAAGATAATAGTTGAGTTGATATGAGTAATTGTCATGCTTGTAAAGGGGTCTGTGTGCATCTTGTGCAATTCCTAGTGAAACTCCATTATAAATGAAGTGGACACAGCCATGTGAGGTCACCAGTGTTGGGTAGTACACATAATTTGTGACATTTTTTTGAAAAAGTAATGCATTACTTTACTTCTTTACTTTACTGTAGAAAGTAATTCCTTACATTACTCATTACCTAACTTTTGCGTTTCTCCGCAACATCATCTGAGATGCATCGTCACATAATTGCCAGTTAAGAATATGAAGTTAATCCTTACTTATGCCCACACATCAGCCTTATCTTAACGAGGAGGACAAACACAAGATGCTTTATGATCTTTAATAACATATATGATGTGCAGTATAATGACAGTCAGCCTAAACAGCACTTCACAGAAAAATGCTGTGCACTGTAGGCTATATAACAGCCGACGTCGCCATCTTGCTTTTTTGGAGCCAGAAGTGACCATATTTGGATGAGAAGGTGGAGCTAAGTTATTCAGTATTAACTGGGATGCTAATTTTGGCAAGAGAAAAAAAAAAAAGAGTGTTTTTCCGTACAACCACAAGCTGAACAGGACATTTTAAGGCTACCAACATTATTGAATATTAAACACCCCAAAGGAGGCTATGTCCACTTCCATAACAAGGTCTGTGGTCACTCAATAGAAATAGTGATGCATTGGGTTTGTTTTTTTCCCACTGTCATCGCCTTGTTTGGCACAATATTACACTACTAGACTCTAAACTGCTGCATCACACTTCCAGACTATTTACAGTTTTTGCACTGCTCGATATTTATTTTTTATCCACATCACATCCCTTTTCGGTGCTCATTGCAGACCAGTCTGGCAGACAGCAACCTCTTTCACTCATGCTGTTCATGTTACAGAATACACTACCAGGCATATGTGTTCACAGGTAGTATGACCATAGCAAGCCATCGCCAAATGATGGCAGTTAAGTATAGCACCATCCAGCACTATCACTGAGCCAACACAGCGCTCCCTTTGAAATGAAAGAGGAAGATGAATTTAATTATGTCAAGTCCAAGCATCATGGTCAAACCCTGTCCCTCAGAAAACCACAGAGGACATGCAGAAATTAAAGAAATACCACATTCTTACAAAGTTGATTTCAGGTCTGAAGACTTTTATCTGTGGTCGAAGGTTAGTGATCCAGGCTGCATTTCTTCCAACAAAGAAGACATTACCTTGTAACAAGACACAGCTACAACTGACCTACAGCATATTCTCTCCCCACACCCGAAGCGAGAATGCACCTTGGACTGAACTGAATCGAGACGGAGAAATAATAGTGAGGATAGCGAGGGAGGGAGGGAGAACAAGGTTGTATTTTTCAGGCTGCCAGACAGATTCTCTCAGCATGTCTCTCTGAAATGCGTCTCTCACTCCTTGGCAGCACTGACCCGTTATGTGTGGTTTCCACTGCAATAAAACAGTCAAGTTTGTTCGTAGCCCACATGTGAGGTGAGGGTGAAGTGCTCATGAAATATGAAGGCCCTTTTTCTCTCTGAGTTACAGAGCTTGATGTGCCTTTTGCTCCTGTATATCTGCTGAACTTTTCACTCTCACACCCCGAATCCCCACGGCGACCAGGTTTCCACTCAGAACCCATCATTTATTAACACACAGGTTGACCTCACTTACTCTACAGCGTGAGGGCGTGGCTGCATCCATGAATCGCTGACTTAGGGGAAAACGCTGTGTGTGTGTGTGTGTGTGTGAGAGAGAGATCCTTATCCAAAATTAAACAAGGCCTGTGTGGGTTTATTTAAGACTGCAGTTCCAGTCACTGCAGATGACTTTAGACTGTGTTTATGGCTCTGACTCTGGTTCCAGTATATGGGATTAAAGCTGCTATGGTCGTGTATTGTTCGGCACTGTGACAAGGTCGTGTGTGTGTGTCTGTGTGTGTGAGTGTTTGAATGTAATCTTGCAGAGACACTCCTTGCTCTGTGGTGTCATTGAAGGGACAGAGGCATCGTTTCCCTAATGTCTAATTTTGTCTCACAGAGGAGTCAACCAAAATTAGACAACACCTCAAATCACCTCCAATAATAATTTGTGTGGATGAATTTACGGATTAAAGGACCATTGCAGTGGTTTTTCATATTTTAGCCAATTATGTGTAATATGTAAAAATTGGTGTTCTCTCGAAGTCATACTTAAAAAAAAATTGGGGGCAGCATATCAGATGAATAACTGCTAACTGCTGCTTACTGTAGCTACCAGTTAGCTAGCTAGTTAGCTCAGTTAGCAGTGCATCTAGCAGTCCAGACTGGGAGCTCGAATTACAGGGAATGTGTTGTCATTTACACCGATAGCACAGGAGGTTTGGACCATGCTAGGTGTTTAACATGCTAACTTTAGTAGATGTCTCTGCAACACACATAATGTCATAATGTCAAAACTGTTATTTCTTCACATTATGTTGATACTTTTAGTAAATTCCTTTAATGTTTTCAACTAAAATTCTTACATATTGCACCAACATTTCAAGGGAACTTTTTCTGGTTATAAAGCAGGTCTAGGTGACCGCCAAATGCTCAATCCACAGAGAAATGCACACAGTCTGTATTCAGAAACTGTGTCATTAAACATGCGTAACTTTGTGATGTCACAACTATTCAGTCACTGCCCTTGGCCACGCCCTCAGCACAGCTGTAGTTACAAAAACATCAACAGACCTGACATGGAAACATGGTGGGCTGTGCCTGCTCTGGCTTGTGAAGGCTGACCAATCAGAGCAGACTGGGGTTTTTTTAGGAGGTGTGTCTTAAAGAGACAGACACTAAAACAGAGTGTCCAGACAGAGGGTGAATGGAGGTGTTTTTTGAACATTAAAACATGTTAACATTTTCTAGTAGACATCCAAATAAAAGTATGAACCTGAATATGAGCAGAATTTGGGACCGTTAATTTTCAATTATATCAAAGCCAGCTTACATTTCATTTAGTTATTTTGTTGTCACTTACATTATTGTTAAAAGGTAGGGAGATGGGAACAATACAAAATACAATTACATGAAAAGAAGATTTTCACCCGCATGAAAGCAAAAATAAAAAAAGAATAACTCATATAGTGTGGTGTTTTCATGCAATCATATAGATGCTTTTAAATTATTCAGATGGAATAAGGTTTCGTTTTCAGAAAAATGAGACAGTCCCACTGAAAATCGGTGCAGTCCGTGTGCAGCTTACAGCCCATTCATCTTATACCCCATTAAGACAGACAGTGACATGGGTTATCGCTGCTCTATCTCAACGGGTCAATGTGCATCAGACAACCGTCTTTGACCCTCTCTCTGACATGGATTGAACATCAATGCTCGACTTTGGTTACCAGGCATGTATGTATAGAAATATTGAATGATTTTGACAGATAAGAGTCATGTCATCGACTCCTCGACAACAAAAAGATAAAGAAAGAGTGAGAGAGAGAGATCGTGGAGGAAATAGAAAGCATGCACATGTGGATGAGTGAGAGAAATCAAATGTGTGCATATAGGGAAGGAGAGAGGTGAATGCTTTCTTTGTAATTCTACGAATTAGCCTGTGATTGTATGTAACTGCATACAGCCTACAGTGACAACCAGATATTGAGCTGTGACAGGTGTCTCACATGAAAAGGTCCAACATAGATCAAATGCAGGTTCAGTAGATCCACATTACACAGTGTCCGGTTTGAATCAGTGTCCATGGGTCAGATACCTGGTGGGGGTGGGTTGGTGATGTCAGAGATGTTCAAATCATACGCAGAGTTCCTTTACATTATTTTACTTTGACTAACTAAGTAATAAGATCTAATGTAATAATCTTCAGTGAGAAATGGGATTTTGGAGCATTTTCAGGCCTTTAACAACAATTTTGTCTGTTGACTGCTGACAAAAGTGTTGACCGACTAAATATATTGTCTAATGTATCTTGTTTAAAGCCGCCACTAATCTTCTTTACTCCAAATTGATTATAAATTATGAATTGGCACACAAAATATGGTATGTTTTGGCAAATCTTAAGCAGTAATATAAAGTATCAGGGTTGTTCTGATTCCAATACCAGTATCAGAACTGCCTCTGATACTGCCTCAAATGCTTTATCGGGCATCAGCGAGTACGCCAGTCTATGCACCAATCTAATACCACGTAATTTATTTATTAGAAACAGGACCCTGCTACTTCCCAGCAGCTCCTGTACACCTGTATCCAACTTTTACTGATGTGTGTAACCTCAAACTCAGCAAGACAGGGGAAATTTGCTTTAAAATAGTTTCACCAGGATAAAATACAGTTTTCTAGGAAATTGATTAAACAAGACAAGTCGCTCATTGCTGTTACTGGCAACTACTGTTTTAGAGCGCCAGAGAAAAAATGATTTCCAGTCATGTAGTTTAACGTCAGTCAGAGCTCGGAAAATATCAGTAATTTGGGAATATTTTACACTCGAAAATCCTACCAGTAAACTACCAACGTGTACAGTGGGCAAGGCTTTAGGTTTTTAAAGAAATTATAATTTATTCCTACATTTATTTGTTTATGCTCTTACTTAATTATGACTGAAAGTCAAACTGGATAAATGTTTTCTAACCATGTATTTGTTTATGTTATACAAAGTGTTTAACCTGTGTCAGGCCAGATAAGATGACATCAATCATATCACATCCATGGAGGGTTAGTAGTATACGAGGGATGCAAATTTATGGCAATTTCTTTAATTGAAAGTTGTCTGCCTTAACAATTGATTATTGCTTAATTATTAATGATTTATCAAATATGTTCAACACTTTTCATGAGAAAACTGTGTAACCACTCACATGATCTACTTCCCATGCAAACTCAGCTACATTAGGACTTAAAGAACAGATAAAGAAAAAAACACCAAGTTACTTGAATGATTACACAAATAATGACTCCATTTTAACTGAAGAACGCCCATCTGTCGCTATCAAATGACAGGCCTTACAAAGTCTGACCAAATGGCAAAAATGTAATAATATCATTTAAAATATCATTTTAATTAAATACATTTTCTAAAACCATTATTATGTATTTGTTTTAATATATTTTATTAGCAAGTATTCCTAATGCTTAATAAGATTTGATGTATTTGTGCCCTGATTGTTGGCTAACACAGTTTTAATCTGTTAACTTCTTAATGACAATTAATCGATTAATCATCAATCATTAACATCCCTATAGCAGATGGCTATTTAAAAAATGATAATGATAATATATATATTTTAGTTGTTTAAAGCACTGGTATCAGATCGGTACTTGGTTTCAGCCAATAGGCAAATTCAGGTGTTAGAATCTGTATCAGGAAGGAAAAATGGTATCTGAACATGAGGTATACATTTATGTTTTGTGGGCTTGAAATTCTGTCTGCTTGTCTTTAAGGTGTGTTCGTGTGGCATTTGAGTGGAAACCTAAAGTAATTGTTCAATGATACTTCAATATTTTGCACACAACATAATGGATCTAAGGAGTACTATGTCTTGTTTTGTGGTTTCACATGATGGTGAGAGCCGCAGCCGTGGTCTGTCACTTCATCTCCCCTCCAGCGAGAGTGCAGACCCTTGTTACTGAGGGTGACAAACGAACGGATCGACTCTATCTGAGAAAAAGAGTCCTCGAGGTGTGAGAGAGACGTCTCCTCTCACACTGCGGACTTGAAACATGTTACTCTGCTGGGGAGATGACCACTCATCGTCCGCCAGCCCCGCTCCTCGGCATGTTAACATTCATTTCCTCCATCCGGTGCAACTCCAGCGTGAATCAACCAATGTTCAGAGAGACGGAGAGGGCAGCCAAGAGCCCTGCAGCTCCAATCTATTCCCCTGTCAACTTCCCGCCTCTCTCCTGGAGTTTGATGTCATCCACCTCTACATCTCATCCTCAACATCCTTCTCTCTCTTTCATCCTCCTCCATTTATTTCTTTTCCTCTTGTTCTTACATGCTGCTGTGAGAGAAGATGCATGATTTATGAAGCTCTATTTTTACCGGTTACCGAGGAGAAGAGAGGAGAGAAGAGCGGCGACAAAGAGAGGGGGAGAAAAAGAGGGAGAAGAATGGAGGGGAGAGTCTGAAGAGCGAGCCCAAGGGGAGAGAGGACAGGAGAGTGTGAAGGAGACATCCATCACCCCGCGACCCCTCGGCTTAAAATGAAGACGGGAAGTAGGTTGAGACAGAAATATGATGGATCTGACCAAGATTAGAGGGGATATACTGCAGAGAACAAGAGATGCGTCTTCTTACACACTCAACACAGTTTGGTCATTAATTGTCGGTAACATTTTTTGTCAATAACACAGTTTTCATCAGCTCTTTTTTGTTTTCTTCCCCTTTGTGCGCAAAAATAGCTCAGACAGATCAGATTGCATGCAAACTGTTGCTTCACTGAGGAAACAAGAGCACTAATTAAATCTCTGCTCAAACATGTAGACTACTGCAGACACAGCAATCAGATGCTGCTTTAAAGTCATTTGAGCTCTCACACAGGCATTAAATCATATCAGTGAATGCTGTGATATATCATCAAAGCCTTTTGAAAGATATTATCATATTATTAACATATGTTTAATTTTAATTATAGAAGATAAATGGTGTTTTTTAAATTACTGTGTAAATTACATATTTATATGTACAGTTGTAAAGTTAGACTTAATGAGCAACACTATGTAACTTTCTGCAGAAAGATAGTTGATTGTTGAGTCTCTTCCATCCATCCATCCGTCCATCGCGGGGGCTGGAGTCGACCCAAGCTAACATAGGGTGAGTGGCTGGGTACGCCAGTCTCATGCCCAGATTGTCACCTTACAGTACCAATGAGAATCAAATACCAAATCGGGTCATGGCGTCAGACTACAGAGTCAGAACAGTTAGAGTTTATTTGATCACACTTGAACAAATCGATCACACTTGAAATATTTTTTTTTTAGATAAGCTTTAAAAGCATAATAACAGTATTGTTATTTAGATTTAGCTGTTTTTTTAGACAAATATGTGTATTAGAAGACCTGCCAATCAAATTATACAAAAGTCCATTCTTGTGCTTTGAATTTTGTATTTATATTTGTGTCTGGCTTAAATGAATCTTAATATTGAATACTATCTCAACTCCAGTAGCAGGCTTCTTAATGTAAAATATGACATCACTGTACATTGTATCCTCATATATAAACAGTTTGTTAAATGATGATAAAGGAATAGGAGCACATTTTGTAAAAGTACACTTATTCTTGCCAGCAGTTCGATGAGACATTTGATACGTCCCTGTATGGTAAATACGTAGCCAGCAGCCAGTTAGCTTAGCTTTGCATAAAGACTGAAATCACAGGGAAACAGCTAGCCTGGCAGCACAAGATAACTAAGTTTACTTGTTCTATCTGGTTTAGTTTCATCCATACAGAAGCAGAAGTGTTCCATTTATCGATCTTCTCGTCTAACTTTAGACAAATAAGCATTTTGACCTAAATGCCAGACTATGGTTGTCATGTTTCATCATTATTTATGTGCTATATATTCATTCATAACATGGTTACAGATCTCACATTTTTGCATCCTTTGAACTAAATAGCCATTCATCAACTCGTCATTATCCTCATGAAATGTTTCCACTTCAGACTGGCACATCTGACTAATTCATCTGCATGATGTCTATGACATCTAAAAGGCATCAAGCTTTAATATTTTTTCACGGCTCTGAATGCTTCAGGAATCTGAGTGAGAAGTGTAAAATAATTTTTGCTTGACCTTGATGCACAAACCGCTAATACCTCATTTAAGTCAGCCGCTGATCTGCACAGATTACTCACTTACTTTAGAGATACTGTACCTGTATGTTTCAGTAATGACAATTATGAATTTACTCTGCCAGAGAACTCAACCTTGAGCTATAAACAAATTATTATCTTTTTACAATATTTTGGGATTTGTTGATCTCATTAATGTGAGGACGAGATTCACGAACCAGTGGAGTTACCTGAAAGTCTTTGTGATTATGTTTTAACCACCTTTGATCATTGTATTTCAGTGCTTCATATCCACAGTATATGGATCATTTTAACAATTGGGACACATATTTAATGCCTGTGTAGAGTAAAGATGAAAGAGGATGATTTTGTATTAGAAATGGCCAGTTAAAGGGGAATTTGTATATATATATATATATATATATATATATATATATATATATATATATATATATATATATATATATACAGTAGGGTTATTTTTTGCTTTTATTTAAAACTCTAAACAACGTCAAAAATCAGACATTTGTACTCGTCACTCTATTCAGTTTGTACGTTCTGGGTTACTGTAGAAACATGGTGGGGGAAAACTTGGTGGGAGATTCTTAGTTGCAGATGCTTAAACACTAATGACACATAATTATTAATAATTATAATTAATTAAATCCATTTCTGCTAATAGAGCTCCCGAAATCCTACACACTGGACCTTTTAGAAAAAGAAAAAAAAAACAAATAGTGTAATTCTGATCATTAAATAAATTTACTGTATTTCACAGTCACAAGAGTTGCTGAGCTAAAAGGCTGGCTGCACACTTCACACCTCCCACTGCCCAAGCCTGCTCTAACACCTAAACAGCATGTTGAAATAGTAAGCTAAAAGTAAGTCCAAGTGGCTGTAATCATGTATAATAAATAGTGGTCGGAGCCCCTGTGACATCACCCATTGGTTTTTGAACTACCGTTTTGAAGCTTCGAGTTTTGCATGATGGCCGTCACAATCTTGGCTTTTTTTAAAGCCAGAAGTGACCATATTGGGTTGAGAGGATAGAGGGGAGGAGGATATCTCAAGTGGATCAGACTGAGAACCTTGTCAATCACAAGGTAGCCACGTCCGAAACCATACCCTGCTTTAACGTTTATTTTACTCTAAATGGGACCATAATTTATTAAATGAACATCATGCTGTGATGAAGAAGACGTGAAACCAGCGATTGAGACCATGAACTCATTAGGAAAATGTTTACTGAGGTCATAAATAAGGTCAGAAGTAGGGTCATTTTCTCATAAGCTTACATACAGATTTATCTTTGCAACCAGTGGATTCGCCCCCTGCTGGCCATTTGAAAGAACGCAGGTTTCCACATTGGCTTCACATTTCAGACCCAGAGGCTACATCCACTTATTATCTGTGTCTGGTAGTAATACATGTGCAAACTTAATCTCAAACTGACAATTCAAATGTATGAAAAAAAGTAATATCTACAGTAATGGTGTTACATGACGTTCACTTTAAAATCCAATAAACTGAACACATTTGATGGTGTCTATTAAGTTGTACTTGAGTTCAGCTGTCGGGTAGCATCAGACAAGAAAGGTTGGGAACAGCTGTTTTAGCTGGCTCAAAATATCCACAATATTGATTCATATCTCAGAATTGTTTGTCTTAGTAAATCAATAGTTCAAGACATTTCCAAACAATTTCCACCACATCCAACTGGAAGATATTGTTGCTTCATATTCCTCATTTCTCCAGCCCAGACAGAACAGTATCTGTTTGGATATATATCCATGATAGCTGTCTGCTTTGACTTTACTTTTGACATATAGTGAGACATTTTTACTTAACTGGGAGAACTTGAAAGGGCTTCAGCTGAAATGGGATGTCTGTGTGTGTGCATTACACCAGAAGTCGGTTCCTATGCTGGTGACAAGGATGCAGGGAGAAGGAGGAGGAGGAGGAGGAGGAGGAGGAGGAGGAGGAGGAGGAGGAGATGAGCTGAGTGCTGACTCAGTCTTTCCCCTGAGCCTGGACTCCCCTCGAACACAAACATTACTCACCAAATATTCTCCAATATGTTGTTACAGCTGTGCATGGCACCCTGCCACCTGACAACACAGATAGTATCATCTCTCCTCCTGAAACTGTTTGCTTATTAAGAACTCCTCCTGATCAAGATTAATGTATAATCCTGATAATACATTAGACTGTCAGGATCCACGTGAATCACCATTGATTTGTTTGGAGTTTACCTTTACACCATGTTTGCACAAGCACAGTGCCACATGGAACCTGAGACGCAGGTGTGCAAGTGGATTGTGAGATCTGTGTGTGTGTGTGTGTGTGTGTGTGTGTGTGTGTGTGTGTTGTATTACTGGCCGTCAGCACCCCTCTCTGTCAGTGATGCTGGCTGTTTGGTGCAGATAAAAGTGTGCAGATATTTCGCAGCTCTCACGCTGAGGCAGCCTTTATCTGCAGACTCTCCTGTTGGTTGTGTTAGTTCAGCCCTGGGTGATATTAATACCCCACTAATGAGCCCCTTCCTTGAAGAATCCGGAAACAATCGTCGGGAAGGGGGGGGAGGCGAGGCGGCGGCTGCGCTGAATCAGTCTTTCCCTTGTGCCACAACTCCCCTACGGCTTCCCGCGAACGCACAAACAAAAAGAGGAACGCAGCTCCAATCACATTAATCATGGCCTGTGGGAGCACCGGCACTCGCTGCAGGCGCAGGAGAACGAGAGAATTACACGAGAGGAAGATGTGGAGGGAGAGAATGGGGTGGCAGAGACAATGGGCTGTGTGTCTGTGATTGTGTGTGTATGTATGTGTAATTTTTCCCAAGTACACGGTAGGGGAGTATTAGTAAAGATGGCCAGCCAGGGATGCTGGGCATTAGTGAATGCCTGGTGCAAGAGAACTCAACCATCTGTGACTATCAGGAAGGGTCTGTGTGTGTGTGTGTGTGTGTGTGTATCCTTGGATGACAAGGCTGTATTGATTAACCCTGATGATTCTGTCTTACAGCAGATCAGCATTTCTGTGTGTCAGCATGCATGCAATAAACAGGTGTGTGTGTGTGTGTGTGTGTGTGTGTGTGTGTGTGTGTTTGTATATCGTGTGTGCATATTATGTAGGAGTGCGTGTTCATCATGTTAATGGGCTTAGGTGCATTCTGTTCAAAAGAGTAATTGCATGAAATGATTCCCTTTTTGTTTATGCAGGGGATTTGGCGTGTGTGTGTGCATGCAGATGTGTGTGTATTTGTGTGTATGTGGCCTCGGCCGCCACCAGATGAAGATGTCCAGCTCCTCTCTATCTGGTCACATCAGTATTCAGCAGCAGTTGTGCCAGCCTATTCACTTAAAGGGGAGCTGGGCACAATTAGCTGTTAACATTACATGGCAGAATTAAGCCTCGGCCTGTATCCCCGGGGGAAATTAAACCACCGGCAAATCATTAAACCACAAGCTAAACATTACCAGCCATTTGCATTTTTATTGCACCTGAAAAGAATGTGCCAGGTCCATTATCTCTGAGAGACAGAGAGGGACTTCTTATTTATTATTTTTATGCCGTCCCATGTGGAAACACAATGGCGTTTATATGGGGGAAAGAAGCTGCAAACGAGAGGCCTTATTTTCACGCTCGCGTTTTTTGGAGTGTTATGATTACAAATTCGAACAAGGCGGAAACGGCTGGCACAGGATACAATGACTTGTTTGTTATGCAAATCCCCGCGCTTTCATCCCTCCCAAAAATAAACAAACCCAAACAGATGACAATTTGCGGAGGGGCTCAGCTGAGTACGGCCGGCAGCTTGGCTGTTGACAGGTTCTTACCGTCTGCACTGTCACTGCTGTTAGGAGTTTGAATAAACAGGTTTGAAACAGGCAATGAAACATAAGTGGGGTGAAAAGGTTTGGCCAGCTGAATTCACTCACTTGATCCTGATGTCTCATTTTCTCCCCTGTCTCCTCTGCAGGTGAGTGGGATGTGTGGAAGCACTCCTCCTGCCCGTGCCTCTCGCTCGGTCAGATCTCCTCCTCCCCAGCCTCCCGCTGCCTCTTCAGCCCTCAACGCCCAGCTCTTGTCCTCGGACTCTGATGAGACACTGGCCGGCCTCCGCAGGTGAGGAAATCAGGACTGAGACCCCCACCAGCTGATGAAGCAGCACTCGTTCTGCAACAAAATATGTCAGGCATACAGATATTGTCCCTGATACTGGGGACAGATTTTCTCCTGTTTCCTTTTGGCACTCAGTCCTTCTCCACTCTAGTGTTTTTAACACCCCCGATGCAATAACAGGCTTAAATGAACAGTGTAATAATGCCCAGCGGGGCTGCTGGCCTCAGCAGCACAATGGCCAGATTAATGTCAATTAGGAATAGAGACACTGCTTATTTTTGCCTCTTTTACTCTCCTTCTCAAGGGGGGTCTCATTGACTTGCTCTCACTCTCATCAAGCTAAATCCCCTCTCTTATTCTATCTCTGCCTGTTTCTCTCACTGCAGGACAGTTTATCTCTCTGCTCTTCTCCCTGCTGATGTTTTCGAGTCTTATTTAAATTATTTTACCGTCTGTTTCATTTCCTGTCTTTGCATATTTCAGGGAGTTCATATCCAACCTGAGGGGCTTCAGCTCCTTCTACAGTGGTCTTGGGGAGGCACTGTGCAGCCGCGAGCCTGCTCCAGCAAACCACTCCCTCTGCTGGAATGGGCAGGAGATGACAGACAGGTGAGTCAGGCTCTCATTTGCCACTAAAACACACTACGAGCCCTACAGTAAATGCACCTGCAGACAAACTTGCACTCCAGCACAGCCTGCAGGACGCTCCTGCTCTGGTTTATCGGCTTTATAAATGATCATTTATACAAATAGTCTGCTCTGATTCTTGAGTTTCCAGCACATCTTGGAGAGTGTAGGTGAGTTGAAGGGTAAGTTTGCTCAGAGCTGATGAGCTTCACATGAGGGCCCCCCCTCTCCCACCGAGTGTGAGTGTAAATCTTGACTTTGGCTCTATGGGATGTTATTAATGTCAGGCGTGCTGTCACCTTCTTCTCGCTTAGTTAATTGCTGTTTCGATCGTTCTCTCCTCCTTCATCCAACATCTTCCGTGCACCCTGCAGAACCTCATTTGGTTTCCGCAATATTTCACTTCACCCCTGTCCATTGGCTCCACACATCATAACTTCTTCCCATCCGCCCGGTGCTGCCAGCCAGCCCCAATTTCAATTTGGCTTAGATAGTTATAGATATCATTCTTTTTTTCTTTTCTGCTTTGTAAATTATGTGTAGAATTTAATCAATGCGGAGGCACACATCTCAGACGTGGAGGTTAATGTTCTACCTCTTGTTCCCGAGGAGGACGGAGAATAAATTCAGAGCTTTCTCAAACTGCTGGAAGAGAGTCCATCACAAAAATAGAAAAGAACCCCAATCTGTAGAGGAGACATCAGGTTGGCATGGGGGCAAAGCTGTCCTGAGGGGATGATTACAAGCTGGACCAAACAGCGCGATAGGAAGGTGCAGCGAGGCTGGAAAGGAGACGAAATGATGGAGAGATTACAATGTCTCCCGGCAAGCAATTCTCTGTGTCATCTGCGAGGGCATATGTCTGCGAATTCACCCCGGGTACATTTTCACTCTGAGATTTGTTCTGGATCAGCTTCCATTATCCTCTCAGATAGGACCTTTTCCAGAGCCAAACCTGGCATTCATTCTCATATTGTCTCATGCAGATAAATTTAGATTGGATGGGTGTGGGAGGGGGGGGGGGCTGGAGGGGTTGGGTACTGAATGTCTCCGATACTTGAGAAGTGATCTTTGGAGCTAAATTAGGGTCTTTTTATCAGGCATGTTTACCATCCCACCTGGAGCCGAGATCAGAAGAGCAACACTTTTCACCACATCAAAGAGCGTTACAGCGATTACTGTGATAACAGATGTGATGCCGTGTCGGCTCCAAACATTATGTTTCTATTACTCTTTTGGATCTAATGACAGTGTAAACTCGTGCATGTGTGATAAGTGATGAAAGATAAGATGCTGTGTCAACTGCGAGCATTACAATTAGGGACTGTAAATAAATAGGGGAGAGGAAGTCAGAAAAGAGGTAAGAGATATTGTAATTTTCTTTTGGTTGAAGGGTAGTCTTGGGATGGTTCATAAAGGTGACCTTTGCAATATGCAAATGACAACAGTTTCGTCTCTTGATAAGGGTTTTATTAATGTGTATTTTTCAGGACTTACACACCGATCAACATCAGCATTAATGTGCCAGTGTTAACCAAAAGGCTAATTTTCAAGTGATGTCCCCTGGTCAGATGTGAAATTAGCCATTAAAACATAGCTAGTTATCAAGATTAATCTTGTTGATGTTGATGCTAGCAGCTCTGTAAGGCTGCGCAGCTTCGCCTTGAGCTAAATGCTTTTTTTTATAGCATATCCAATAACATCGGTATAATGCTGCCGCATGCTAGCGTATCAGAACAGAACAACAGAAGCGTGGTGGGATACAAGGGCAAGGAGCTTCCGGACCTTGTTGTCTTCCCAGTTTGCAGACATTTTCGGTTGCATTTCTACTTTTTGAGTCAGCACACACAACATGCTATCAACACGTCATACCCCCGTCCCATATCACCAGCTCTTTCAAACACAGTGCCAAGTGGGTTTTTGGCCAGTGTGAAGGGGGTATTAGTTAAGCATGCTAGCTTTTAATTGTTTTGCTTATAAGCACTGAACATAAAGTGCAACTGGAAGCTCATCACTTTGGTATTTAGTGAGATTTTAATGTTGGTCTGAAGGTGTCAGAGAAAAAGTTAAGGGATCACCAAAGTGATGACAATTTGTCCTGAATGTCTTTAGTTAATTTCATGACAGTCAAGTTATTAGTTATTCAGACATTTCACTAAAAAGGACAATTGTGAGCCTCGTGGTGGCACCAGAGTTAGTAGCGTGCATCATCTGCGCACTGTGGATATCTACATTTTCATGGCAATCCATCCTATTGTAGTTGATATATTTCAGTCTGGAACAAAGAGGTAGATAGGCCTCCCCATAGCCAAGCCCCTGGCATGGCTTTGGTTTTTTGTTTGTTTTCTAAGTCAAGACAAGGGTTCAAAGAAAACATTATTAGCCCTGGAGAAGAAAAGTTATTAGGTCTCACCACCCTAATAATTTCCCTACAGTCCCTTACATCTCTTTGTACGATACCATCTAAATTTGATTCTGTTATTCTCAACATGACATTCAGCCAGAGGAAGTGTACCAACAGTAACAACCACACTGTTTACACACCAGCGGACTGCGAGTGTGACCAGGTGGTGTGAAAAGCTTCAGACTCCATTATGTATCCCTTCAACACCTGGACTCCCTCGTCTCTTCTCCTTTTGTTATTTATTCTGATGTGAGAGGCGTCTCATTCACACTGGACCTAATAGCATGGTAATTGGTGTTGGATTAGATTAGGTTATCACCGGAGTTAACGGATCCGATCAGCTCTTATAGCTGCAAACAATAACACAGAAACTATCAGATAAGAAGCTGAGAGCTGACAACTGAGACTATCAGCAGCGAGAAACAGTTTTAACGGTGAAACGCGCTGAATTATGTCTCTGACTGGCATCTATCACATGAAACACTAACCTGCCTCAGCTCCTTATCTTCACTCCAAATCTCCCTCCCCTGATCCTCCCTCCCCGACCCATATTTTCTCTTTTCCTCGCCTAAATGGATCACACATCTCTCTCCATTATTAATGTGATAATTAGCAGCAGAGAGGGGGTGAGATCATGGCTAATAAGAAGAATAAATAACCGGGGAAATGTAATTTGAGTTTAATAAAAAGTCTGACTTCGGGGAGAAGACTGATGAATGGAGACAGCAGGTGAAGGGTGGGAGTGTGCGTGCTGGCAGTGTGTGTGTGTGTGTTCACAGAGATGAGAACAGAGTATGACCTCATGCTTTACACACACAATGTCACTCACACACATATATTTCTCAAGGCCCCTTTCTCTGTTTCCAACCTTTTCTCATTTCCCCCCGCTCCTGCCCATTTGTCCTTCATCTTCCCAACATTTGCGGCAATATAGCAGATGACATTTACGCTGAGATACGACCCCTGCCCTCACCACCGTTCATATCACTGTGGTGCCCGGGCGAAGATATGTTGTCAATCTTGACTGTAGTTTATCTAAACAGGCTTGTGGGAGTGAGGTAGTCTCCTCGGAAGGGGTTAATTCCTGGCACTGCCAAGAGCGGAGCAACACCTGCAGGAAAGTTTGAGACTCACCAGCTCCTCCTCCTGATAACATACACAAGAGTCAACAGAGCCGTGTTTCCTCAGTTAACACAGAGACATGTAAGCACCTGCCTGTAGGCTGATTGTGGAGCCTAAATATACTCTCGCCGCTAAAGCAGGACAAGAGTACATCTCTGCTAATGTCCTCTCATTAAGAGCAGATATGATTAAAAGCCACTAATTGGCCAGTTTAATGTGCGTGGAATTAATTATCATGCAGACTTTATGTAATGGTTAAAGTCCTTTAAGGATGTTTTTGACTCATGGTGTGTCCATGAGTTACATTTTATTTTCATGCCTCAGGCTGAGTACGTTTTAGAGCTGCAGTGATTTATCTGAATTGATTAGTTGTCAACAATTAAATGAATGGCCAACTGTGTTGATAGATTAAACAGTAAGTGTAACTTTTCAAACTCAGATTTTTTACATTTCCAATATTAATGAGGTAATAATACAAACTCAGACATATTTATTTTTTCCATAACCAGATAAACAAGCTGTTCTCAGAGGAGAATAAGGTCCCAGAACACTGTTTGATACTAGAAACGTGGCAGGGTCCGCCACATATAAACAAAATAAATTGTGTTGTCTTTTAGGGTCAGTTGGTTTATTCAGTTTATGTGGTCATGAAAACAAAGAGAGTTTGTTTTGTCATTGAAGATCATTCTCTTCTGATTAAAATGTCTTCCCCAAAACTACATAGTGCACCTTTAATTTTGTAAATGTTACCTTTCTGAATTTGAATTCGCTTTCCAAAACTACATGTGTGCCTTTAAATGTGAATTTTTTCACGTCTCTTTACTTCTCTATGACAGCAAAGTGACTGTCTTTGGATTGTGGACAAAACAAGATATTTAAGAAAGCCATTTGGAAACCCTGATCAACATTTTTCACAATTTTCTGACATTTTATAGACCAAACAACTATTCAGTTAAATAACTGACAGATTAATTGACCATGAAAATAATCTTTAGTTGCAGCCCTGGTACATATCCCACTAAAGGCTGATGCTGAAACATTTTAGTCATAAATTGTGTCTTTCTAAGAAGTATGCAGTCCCCAGAGGTTTTATTAGAAATATAAAAAAATATCTTCAAATGTTACTGTGTCCTGTTTAAATTTATAGACGTAATGTCTTCAACGAGGGAGAAGTTAGTCCTTCTGTTAGAGTCGAGTTACAAATGGTCTTTCCAGCTCTGCAGCTCTGCCCCTAAACTAAAAACCAGAAGAGCTGTCATTCACTTCATCAACACTAGATGGTGATAAACACCTTGTTTGGTGTGCCGGAGCAATGGTCAGCTCATCATGTCTTCCACTCATGTTGAGGTCTCTAAATAGTGAATATCCTCTGAACAGCCTTTAAAATGAGTACTGATTTCATGTTTCCTTCCTGTGCTGTCAGGTTCGCTGGACCCGGCCTGAAACGGTCGCACCCTGGCTCCGAGTCCCGAAGCAACAAGCCCCCTGAGCCGGTCATCAGCCAGATCATAGACAAACTCAAGCACATCAACCAGGTGAGCTGCGTGCATGTGCCATCCAGGTTTTTTGTCATTTTGTCCCTGTGAGTTCTTGTGTTTAAGCAGTTCCTCAGTGCACACAAGTGTCCCTCTCCTCTGTGGAGGCCTGAGGGTTTACCTTACCCATTAGTTGTGCCTCTGCGGTCACAATTGGACATTGATCTCTGAACTGCTGCAGGCCTCGCTCTGCAGCTCCTGTGGGGGTCAGCACAGGACAGGTTAAGATGAAGATGAAATGAAGATGCTCTGTGCTGTGTTCAAGGTGATGTCAGCGCCTTGCTCTTTGTAAACACAGTAAAACAGGAAACTTCTGAACAGACATTTTGTTTTGTGTCTCATCTGTTCAAAAGAGACCAAAAAAAAAATCTTATTAGACACAATCTGACCAGGTGAGGACACATGTTCTGAGGGTGATGGGGGTTGTTGTGACGGATGGGAGTTATGTCCTCCATCCACAGTAAGCCCCAGCTGTCATCAAGGCCCAAGCCCCCTTTTTTGGCGCTCCAGTCGCCATGGAAACCACCTTTTGGAGAGGGCTGACAGAGTGCAGAGATGCTTGCATGTAGCCTCAAAGTCAGCCTCTGCCGGTGGATGTATCAGCCCACAGATCTGTCTGTGTTTCCTGGTTCCTGGTGGTTGCACTTGTAGCTGTCAACACTTCGGATTGACCAACTTCCACCTCCCCCTACACACACACACACACACACCATCTTCCAGCTGAAAAGTCTATGTGCGTGTGTGTTTTTTGTCTGCATGTATATGGGTTTGAGCCTCAGAGTGTTTCAGGCCTGTCACGGTGGATTACAATCCTTTTCTCCTGTTTAAACAACCTGGGAGATCCGAGCAGCGGCTGTGGACCTTCCTCCACTCCCCCTCTGACAACCAGAGACCCTCAAGAAAAATACCGTGGGTTGTGGTTGGAGGCGCTGTAATTTTCTCAATTGCTTTTGCTGTATTACCTCATTCGTGCTTAGTCCTGCTGAAAGGGAGAGGAGCAATACTTGAACAGGAGTGTGAGGTGTTTCCTTAACCTCTTCCCTCTTCAAAATCCCTCAAATGATTCATCCTAGATTTGACTCTAAATGTTTTATGGAGGTTTAAAAGATAATTTCACTATATAAAAACACGGGTCTTATTTTTGATAGTTTTGGCCATCTTTGCTCCTCTTTAAGAAACCACTTTCCTGCCAATGTCGCTAAAACAAAGGGCAAGGAGCTTATCCAAACCGCTTTATTTGGTGGTAAAACCAAAAGTGAGTGTAAATGTCTCACTGCACAGGAAAGCTGCAGATGATAACATCTTTGGTTTGTATGTT
The DNA here is from genome assembly GCF_040436345.1 of Pagrus major. Classification (NCBI taxonomy): domain Eukaryota; kingdom Metazoa; phylum Chordata; class Actinopteri; order Spariformes; family Sparidae; genus Pagrus; species Pagrus major. Next base: position 18,127,134 of record NC_133232.1, on the reverse strand, counting down.
TGGTCAAAGTTGAACCAGGACAGATAAATTGGGCCAACCTGGAAGTTTGCTTAAAATCTGCTTGATAGTCTGACGTGTGTGTTTCTTGCCCTTTCTGGCGACTTTTCAGCAGCTTTGCTACATTCCCAGAACTCAGCAGGTTAACTTGTTAAGTATGATGTTATAACACAAATAGGAACGATGGCCAAGAATTCAAACATAAACTCGAGTTGTAATAAACCGGAATCATCGTTTAATCCTAAAAACACAGGACATGTACACTCATGCACTCTAATGTAATAAGCCTTTCAAAACTTCCTGCTCTGACGGGAACACACATTTGTATCCATATGATTACAAGCAGAGCTGCTGCTGCAGTGCAGACTGTTTACCATGTGGATCGGGTTCCTGATAGGCTTTTGATGAGATTTTGCGAGAAAATGCAGTTTGGTGAAATGACTGAGCTCATTCAGACAATCCCTCAGAAACATGGAAGCAATGTGTGTGTTCGTCCGGTGTGTGTGATCAGATCAGATGCTCCCAGTAACCTAACACTCAGCCCTCATTGGCTCCCTCGTTGCACGGATGACGTGGTACACATGTGGACATTTATGAGCTTTTGATTCTGTTTACATTAACGCCTGATATTTATGAAGACTGGCGATGCACATGGGAGCTTTTAATCCTATATCTGATGACCTTACAGCAGAGAAAAGCACATTTCTGCTTGAACTCCGACTTCCCTTTAGATCTCGACATCAATGGGCTGGATAAACATCTGACAAAAGACTGACTGCCCTTGATTGCATATTTCATGTGCAGTAAAACTTTGTATGGCTCATAGCCATTCCTGCAGAAGTCAGATTACACAAATATTTTTACTATAAATCATCACTATACTGGGGTGCACAGAATAACAGGAACGCCTCACAATATGATGCAATATAATACAATAGTCCTGCAATAAAAACACCCTGTGTGGAGTTCACAAAATGAAGGTTTTCCTGTGCCTGAGAGCGCTCACTCAACTTCACTTCTGAGGTTTCTGTTTACGGTGTTTATGTATCAGTTTTCATCATACTGTAAACTGTCACTGATATTTTGTCTAACCACTTGTATATTCATTTTGAAATTTGTAAACATCTTAGAAACAACATATTGTTTCCACGCTAATGTAAGAACAAGACTGAGACTCTACAGCCACGCTAGCAGCTTTGTGAGGCTACACTCAGGCACAGCTAAATGCTAATTTCAGCATCCTAACATGCTAAGCAGGCACAGTGTTCATCATGTTTACCGTCTTAGTTTAGCATGTTAGCCTGTGTTACCTAATGAGTGCACTGTATGGAAGACTTTATGGTAAGTTGGTGCTTGTCATCATCAGCAATTACAATTTTAAAATGTTCACCATCTTATTTTTAAGCATTTTAAGCTAATATTTGCTAATTAGCACTAAGCACAAAGTATATCTGAAGCTGATGGATACACTGAATTTTTTACCTGATGGGGGTATTAGGTGAAATGATAATGGATCACCAAAGTTATTACAATACATCCTGAGGGGAACAAGAACAGGTTTACAAAATTTTACATAAATTCATCCAATAATTGTTGAATTATTTCACTAAAAACAAAAAAAGTCAACCTGGTACAAGAGTTAAAGGCAGAGGATCACCAACTATGGTATGATTCATCCTCTGAGGACCGTGAATGATGATGAAAAGTCGGGATATCACTAAAGTTATTAGTTTACATCATTTGGATCCATGAGTAAATTCCATCTAGTAAATGTAGAATGTTTTTATTGGATCAGTGGAAATTTTAAGTCATTGGTTTTTATCCTGAGGGCACCATGAATCTCTATACAAAGTGTCATTGCAATCCATCCAATATTTGAAGTATCAAAGTGACGTACAGACTGACTGACATAGCTATCCATACAGCCAAGCGTGGCTTAAACATATCTGCCGCTTGAGTCGACTGATGTAAGGCAGAACTCTTAACTTGTTTTAAAATCCCTCTAAACGTTTATTGACTACACACAGTATTTCATGGTCCTCGCTGCTCTGAGCCGGCATGTTGTAAACAACCTCTGAAGGCACTGGAGAAAGTGATGTTGTTTAGTTAAAAGCACTTTTACAAGGTCTCCGCCTCCGAGCCTGTTGAAAGACCACCAGCTCTGGATGTTGCAGGGCTAAAAGCAAATGGACTAATTAACCGTCTGATATGAGAGAGCAGGCCACAACTCACAGATAATTACTTTCATCTGCCCTGTTTATATGTGACGTGTATGAGGAGAGGCCAACAATGAGATAGTATGTGTAATGTTCCTGGAAGTGAACCAGGAGAGTGCCACGCTGATTAAAAACTGCGCTATTTCAGTCTTGTGATGTCGTCTCAGTGTTTGAGCATCATGTACGTTATGTTCAGAACTGCAGACTGAAGAATGTGGACATTATTGTCCTTTATGTGCATTCAGCTCTACATTCAGGACACGGGTCACTCACATACGGGTTTTTACAAGTCCTACGAGGCTCTTTTATCCTGCACACGTTTTCCATTTGAATGAACATTATTCTCCTTTGGCTCAAACGGTGAACACAATCAATGGTTCTTCCAGCTTGTCCTGACCCACTTTCTAACCAAGAATCAGTCCCAGCCCACAGCATGCGAGACTATGTCATAAAATATAGGGGCTACACTCTCCAACAGTGAGGGGAACATGGGACCCCTCCAAAGAATCCACTTCCTTCCAACTTTAATCCCCCCGATGTTTCATTCCTCTGCTCCTAAGTGCTCCGTGACGATGGCCCTGTGAAATGCAGCTACGCGGCGGAAATGTGTCATTTCTCACGTTGTCAGTGTTGATCAGAGTATCAGCAGATACAGGGACAGTCTGGCAGGGAGACTCCTGCCTTTGTGCCTCTGTGAAGCTAAACTAAACACCATAAGGAAAAAAAATCTCTGAGCCGGTCGCCTCAGCTTATAAAACAACGTTTTCTCACGCCTAAAGCAGCTGATGTCATGACTGAGCTATAGCCAAGTTTAAAGTGAACTGTGCACTATAAATGGATGAAGAGAAATGGCTTTCTCCTTCGGTTATTGCTTCTCGACTTGGAATCTTTAAACAGAGTGGGACTGTGAGGAGCCATGGACATTTTTGTGCATGCTTACACCGTGTTACAAATTCCAGTGTGAGGTCCTGTCTGTGTGCGGTGCCCTGTGTATGTTAAAGCTGATAAAGACAAGCGTACATCAACATGTCAGACAAGTCTCTTAAAGGAAACATGTTGTGCCCATTTTCAGGTTCATTATTTTATTTCGGTATACCACAAGAACAGGTTTACATACAGAACAGTTTTCTCTGTCTGAGATGCTCTGTTTTAGCTCCTGTCCCTTTAAGGCCCCCCTCTGCTCTGATTGGCCAGCTCGCACACGGCTGAGCCAGCATCGTTGGCTCTGTCGTGTATCCAGCTTCCAGTTAGCGTCACTTCTACCGTGAATATAGGCACAAATAACACAAATGTGTGACATGGTGACATAGTGATGTCAGGAAGTCACAGAATTAAAGGCGGGACTACTGACGAGGTGTTTCAGGAGCAGTGTTTTCTGTGGGAGAGAGGAGCTTCTGTTGGTGCGGGCTTTAGGCTTTTTAACTTTCAAGACCTTATACATGCACAAGAAGCTTTATAACACACTGAAGGAAAGGAAAAAAATGAAAGAGCATTAAACTCCTTTAATGAGAACTTCGCTGTAACACCACATTAATGCTTTCATTGTGTAAAAATCTGGCCAAGTTCGTTCCCTCGCGGAGAGACATATCTAGAGTCAGCGCTCCCAAATTAGAACATATTATTTTGGTGATGTGTTCTTGTTCTGAGGAGATGAGTTTGTTTTTCAGAACATCTGTTTAACTTCCCAGCATATCGGGTTTCTTCTCTGAACGACTAATCTCACAGGAGATGGTTGAGCTAGTGGCAAAATAGAGCAATTATGTGATTGGTCTTTGATTACAGAGCATTTCCCACTCATTTGTCAGATGAGTTTGCCATTTGGAGGGTCAGGCCTCCTGGGATTATTCTGACAGCCTCTTCTTGGCTACATGACACCCTTTGGAGAAGATACACTTGGAATACCACCAATATGAAAGACATCTTTGTTGAAGATTTTTATGAATCCCTTTCGGCTAGATACAATTATTTCATCTTCAACTGTAAAAATTGCTCTGTCATTTAGAGAATAACATCTCCATATTGCGTGCCAAAGCTTTTGTTCAAATGTTTCAGCTTTTACTCTCCTTCTCTCCCTGTTCGTTGCCTTTCTTTCCGTCTCTCCAGCTGTGCTGAGTTGTGTGTGACAGACTCCAGCTCTGTCGCCCTTCCCTCCTCCTTCTCCCCCTCTCCTAAACCTCTCGATCCCCCTCCTCCTCCTCCTCGTCTCCTCCAGCTTCCCAGTCTAATTGAAGCCAGAACCTGGGAAAATCCTGCAGGTAGGACAGGAATCCAGGGTGGAAAATAAACCAGATCCCGAGCGCCACAAATTCCATCACGCAGTCTCACTTCCTCCGAGCCACCAGAGCCTGGGCAGCATGCGCTCAACACCTTGTGCAAGCTTGTGCAGAATATACTCTTTAATATGTAACTCACACACACACACACTTGAGCGCGGACAGTTTTTACAGTGCACGCTCGCAGCAGTTAATCTTGCACACACATAATTAGGAATATAACTACAGCAGATACTGTTCCAGCTCATATACAGCTGCGACAGCAGCATTCAAGTGGCTATAAAATAAATAAAACACTTGAAATACTCTTTGAATAACTACGGTGTGATGTGTTGTAATTACAGTAGAGATGAAATGGAAGCTGCTTCATGACAAGGCCAGCGTGCGATGGCCTTTTCCTACAGGGTGTGCTTACAATCAGACTAATAGACACCATGGGTGTCAGACTAGGCCTGCTGTTTTGTAAACTTACACTTGCTAACCTGGCCATTATGCCCGCTCCAGTCAAAGAGGCTGTCTTCTGTTTGATGTTATTTACTGAGGGTTTTTGAAGCGTTATTTAATATACCCCCTCAGGCACCTCGTCCTCTCGCCTTCCTAGTTTTTATGTGTGTGAAGTATGACTGCTCTGGAAGCGGAGGAGGAAGGAGGGCTGTTACGCCGCTGTATTTGTGAGCGGGGATAAGCCATGAGGGTTCTTTAAACGAAGTGTGACACCTGGTGTAAACCTCTGAGGAGCTGCAGGGCGTTTGTATCCCTGTTAGGACGCCACACATGCTATCCTTTTCGCTTTCCGGAGACTTCTGACTGCATGGTAGGTTTAGGATCTGAGGAGTTATGAGGAGTTATGGTTCCTTAACTTAAGGAATCCAAGTAACAGATACCCCACCCACCTCCACACACACACCCCTCTCCCACCACGGCTTTCTCCCCTGCTGACTGGGAGGTCAGACAGAGCATGTGAGGGCCCTTTTCCTCCCAATTAGTCTCCCTGCTAATGAGGCCCAACCATCCCTTCTACCACTGCCACCCATTCCTCCATACCTCCATACCTCCACCTCTCCCTCCTTCTCCACTTCCCCCCCACCATCAGCCCTGAGGCCTGAGCCGGGGTCGCCTCTCTCTACCCACTCCGCCCCTTTGCTCCCACACCACTACCACCCCACTGGGTATAATTATCACGCAGCCGGCTTATAAAAACCCTGCTGCACAAGCCAGGCAGCCAGCTCGGCGAGCAGGAACCACAACACACACACACACACACACACACACACACACACACACACACACACTGTTTTTACCTGTGAGTGTGTGTGTGTGTGCTGTAGGCTTCTCATGCCCTGAATTGAATATTTCTTTGAGCTGTCAGGGAGCAGAGACATGAACAGCTGAGTCTTCCTGCTGCTGTCTCTGATCTGATCCACACATCCTGGGCTTGTTGTCACTGGGCACGGTCACGTGTTGCTGTGTAACAGGATCCCCCCCGCTCCAAAGAGGTCAGGGGTCACACTTCCTGTTTCCTGTCTCTGCTAGGTCATCAGAGGGTCTCCCTGTAAGGGTCAGGGACCCTCCTCTGTTCCTCCTCTGCCTTTTGTTTGGGGCAGCGGTGCTCTGGGGGGTACAGCGGAGTTGAGGCTCCTCTCTGGACCTGTCAACGTGTTAGTGCTCGCTAACTTTATCATCCTCTCTGCTGCCTCCATGCCTTTTCATCTTGACAGAAACCTTTACCTTGTGAGTTTTTCTCTCTTTTTTTCTTCTACATCTCCCTCTTTGCCCCCACTTTGCTATTTTCTCTCACACTCCAAGCCATTATCTGTGTTTCTGTTTGCTACAACCCAACCTAGCCAGCAGCAGAGCAGCTGGTTGAAGTCCAGCCAACTGTCCGCCGGCTGCTATAGGTGTAATCATGGGACAAGCAGGGACGGTCTGCTGATGTCAAAACGTAGGGCTTCTTAGACACACATGACTCTGGGAACCACGGCGATAACGTGTAAAGCAGACAAGCAGCAGACAAAAAGAGATTGTCTGAGGGGCGTAATCTGATTTAGCAACCAGTGGCCTGTGCAGGAATGAGACTTTTTAAACTATCAAACCCCATGCCGCCAATCAGGCATATTGTAGGCACAGACAAGTCGAGATTTTCATTCGGTTAGCCTCAAAAAAGATTGAAAATTGCTGTCATACCGGATACCAGGGACTTAACCCTGTGTATTCATGCCTAGCCTTGATCGGAGAAGACATAAGGGTTTGTTCTTCTGGAAACAGTTTATTTTATCTGCTATATAAAATGTATATATAAAGTTTTAATTAGCTTTCAGAGGTACAAAGTCCCTACCAACAAAATCTAAACCTTCATCCAGGTTTCAGTCCAATCTGGAGGAATCTGGAAATAGCCTTATGGGCTTAGTCACAAAGGTGGAGTGGACACACACCCAGTTTAACACAGAACTGGAGAGCTCCCTTTTTCCCCTCTGTGTGTTCTGTTCCAACTGGAATTAACATCAGGAAATTAATCTTGTCTGCATTAACTGTCTGAGGCTGGGCTCCCGTTGCGTGACATACTCGACTGCGGACAGATAGAGGGGAAGGAAAAAAAACAGAGAAGAATGAGAGAGCATAGGTCCCCCTCCTCTTTACGTTTCACATTCAATAAAAGTTGAGTAATGAGTCGCGGAGAGAGAGCGGGTGGGACTGCGGGGCAGGCTGTGTCGTCCGAACCGTCGCTGTGTCTGTCAGCGTGTTGAGGAGCTTTCCATGACTCACTCTGTGGAAAGTGCCTCCTGTCATTCCTCTGTCTGTCCGTCTGTCTGGTGTCTCTCATTCAGTCCCACTCTCCTGCTTTTCTCCTGGCTCTCTCCTCCCAACAGCACGTCTGCTAACTTGATACAAGCACAGCAGCTCAGTGTACATGAGGGGATTAGGTGTAAGGAAAGTCCATTTCCTCCATTTATCACAAGAAATAGTCTGTGCTGAAAAGTCATGTGTTTGATTGGTCTGAAACTGTGACCCGGGCACCAGCTCCTACACTGGTTTAAAAATATACGCTCTGCTGTACAGTATGTTTGTGGTTTTACAGGAGCTCTGTGATAAATAGGAGACTATTAGAGCCACAGTGTAAAGTGCAGCAGTTTATTATTTTTAACCAGAGCTCTCAATGCCTAAAATCTGTCTGTTACATGACTGATTACTTCCCCTCACTTGAGAACCAGTCTCTTTGGCGAGGATAACTTCAGTTTATTATAATTTTTGCCTCATATTCTTGGTTTTGGGCACATTTTCTTTTGGATACATCAAAATTGTACCGACCAAGTAAGTTACTGAGATTTAATAATGGCAAAGTTGTTAAAAATAGCCTAAATCTTTTTTCAGCAGGGCAAGAAACACAAGCAGTCTGATGATTAGACAGGTTGTAAACAACAGCTCGAGATAGCCATACTTATTCTGTGTATTGTATGTGTTACGTATGTTGTAAACATGCATCACTTCAAAGATAGACTTCATGGTGAACTTTGACCTGCTGCACTTGCTTTAGTTATGCTAAGTTTCTCTGTGAAATGAGAGATCATAAACCGTTTGAATACAACCTAGCAGACTTTTATGAACATACTGATCTAACCACTGAACTAGTAATCTCAATATTCCCAGACTCCCCTAATAAATCACATGGTTTTAAGAGTTGTTGTGAGAAACACTTGGGAAAAGGGAGAAAAATGTGATTTCAAAAGCAATCCAGGCACTCCAAAAAAGAAAATATCAGGAGATGATGAAGGAAATACTAAAAAGCCTTTATTGCAGTGGCTAAGTCATTAAAAGGGTAATAATTAAAAAAAGCCAACATGTTTCAACCATCAGGTCTTCATCAGGGCTTCAAAACAAAACTTTGTTAACAGCTACGGCAAATTCAAAATGACTCATTCCGTCTTGTAAATTCAGAGTTAAATGCAATACATTGAGTTGTTTCAGTTACTGAAAATAAAGTTGTACCAGCCTGTCTGCTTCTGTGTTGAAAGTCTGTCTTACCTGCCAACATTTAGCAGCTGCTTGAACACACAGTTTCATCATTTACACTAAATTTATGAAAGAGGACAACATTTTATTGATCGTAAACGTATCAGATTTTACAAACACAGTAAAAGTAACCCACAAATGGTTACTTCTTTGATGCCCATAGAGAAAGTCCCCAGACTCCCTTTAAAAACGCTCAGTTTTGTGAGTTGTGGCATTTGGAGAAACTTTATAAACTTTGTGAAATGCTGTTTACAAATAATTCTTAACTATTTGGGCCTTTTTGTTAATTCAGTGACATTAAACATGAAGATTTTTCTTTATTGGTGTAAAAAAAAACAAAAAAACATTGTATCCTTTGTTCCATTAATGTAAGAGTTTATTTGCATCTTACTGCCGGGTGTGAACTGATGGGCATAAAACTGTCCGCCTGTGATCGGATCATTCAGGACGGTTGTAAATACCAGGTCTTTAGTCTTCTGTGGCTGAATGTGAGATTGATGAAAGGTTTGAGATTGAACCAAAACAGTGAAGTTGGGGGACATAAAACCAAAACCTCTCTCCTTTCAGCTCACTGCAGAGTTATGATAATTTTCCGTGGGTTCGTCACAAAATATGACTCACTTCACATTACACATGGGTATCTGACCACTTTCTTTGAGGCAGAATGCTGCGAGAGTATGAACCTCAAAATCAGGTCAGCAGTTTTCATCACTTTGTCATACTAAAAACAGCACATGTTGATTGTGTGCATTTCAAGCCTTCAACTCAGAGCAATTATGGAAAGCATCAACATGAGACGGTGAAATCGTGGCTTTTGTTATGAGTGTATGGTAAGCAGTGGTCTGTTTGGGAACCTGAGCCTTGAGTTCTGTAGATTAGATTTGTAGACAAGATGTGTTGAGGCATTGATAGAAACATTCAGGGCAGCAGATTCCGTCTGGGCCGAGTCATGAGCAGCGTGTCCAGACATGTCCTGTGCGTGGAGAGGACGACAAAACACAGGGGCTGATCCCAATCACACACGCTGACAAGAAGCCCGGTTTCCCTCTCCACTCTCTGTCTTCATTAGTCATCCTCGCCCCGTTCACTCCCCAAATCACTCTTTCACTTCAGTAGTTTCTATACTCACGCGTGTTTTCTTATCTTCTGAATCTGTCCTGTTTTATGTGATTTATGGTCACATGTGAACCAGGATCTCACTGCCAGCTCATGTAAAAGACCACAGCTGATGATGAGTGAGCGCAGGTTGATTTCTATCAGGTCAACCAGTGGCTGGGCTCCGGGGCTCAGTTGCAGCTGTCATGTCGAACAGTGACCCTGTGTGGAGTTCATGTCATGTGTGGGAGGCAGTGACAGACTAGCGGTTTCTGTGTCTCTGTCTGGGCTGGTCTGCATTGAGCAATCGGCCACATGTTTGGGCTTTGTGTGCAGCCTTTGAGCTGGTGTTTCCTTGGTGTGACTTGTGCTTTTGTGTTAAGGGGAGGTGAACCCTGTGGCCTGCGGGATGCCTATAGCTGCCCTGATTACATGTTGTGTGTGTCCAGCTGTCTGTCCGAGCCAGCTCCCGAAGCAACACAGAATAGAGAGAGGGGAAGAGTGAGAGCGCCAGATTTCTTCTCCTAATGAAAAACATACTGAGCGTTCCTCCAAAAAAAAAAGTCTCTTTTATTTGTTTCCTCTCTGCTTCCTCTTGCTTTGGGTTTTTCTTTTAATTGCAGAAGATTCCAGCCCAGAGCGAATTGAGGTTTCTCCCTCTTGTGGTAAATCTGAAAGCTCTTACCGGATCACGCTGTGGCTCAGCCATGCCAAAAGCGCAGCGTCACTTTCGACACAAACATATATCCCACCCCTCCCCGCTACCACAGCCGTGGCACGGGCAGTCAGCCAGTGGGCAGAAGCCACAGAGGTACTGCCCTGCCACCCCTCCTGTGAAGAAGGGCAAGGCCTGCTGCTATGGCTCATTGAGACCACTGCTATGATCATGCAGCCAATTTCTTTTTTTAATTCCCCAAAGACCATTTTTTATTATTCTTTAATCTGCTGTTCGTCTGCTGCTATTTATAGCTATTGTTGATCCTTCTTCCCCTCACATGAAACTGGATTTTGATTTATGAACGTAAACTCCACAGATGCTGTTCTGTTGGCAGTGTTGGTCAGTTGGTCGGCCACCACTTTGGTTCAGACTGAAATATCTCAACTACTATTACATGGATTGCATTACATTTTGTACAGAGAATCATGGTCCCCTGGAAATTTATCCTAGGTACTTCTAATGTCGCCATGGGGTATAAATTTGGGTATTTTACTGGAAAGTGTTTGCGCAGACATTCATAGTTCTGAGATGATATATAGCAATGATTTTTGTGATCCACAGAATTTTACTCTTTCGCCACTCTTAGTGTCTCCACTAATATTGGATGGATTTCCATGAAATTAGGAACAGACAGTCATGAATCGTAACCACTTATCCTCACTGTCATCCATTTTCCTTTTCCATCTAGCTCCATCATCTGGTTAAAATTCCAAATTGTCCAATACTCTGGTTTATTACCAGATATCTGCACAACAGAGCACATCAGCACCTGCTGTACTTTCTGATGCATTGTATATGTTGTACAGCCAGAATCTTTGTTTTAAGCGTTCAAAAGTGAAGTAGCATTATCAACAGTGTATAAAGTTACAACAATATTGATGTTGTGTCAAAGATGTCTGTTTATTGTACAGCAGAGATGTCTACTGAAGTTTGCTAACCAGCTAGCCCTGGCCTGTCCTGTCTTGTATTAACACTTAGCTGCAAGTTCTTTACGTTTCACAAGCTCACTTAGCTGTTCTGTCTAATAAATAAACAAAAAGGAAATATTCTTTTACCTACCTTCCTTGTTAAACAGAAAAATGTAATACCACCATACCGTATCTCTCTTTTACTGAACAAAGACAAGCTTAATTTACTTGTTCATTTGTTATTAAACACACTTTCTCGGTAATGTATTCACTGTTGCAAAAAAATCACCCGTCAACTCAGAGTCTACTATCAGTCCTGATGCAGCCGTCTTCACTACGAGGCTGCTGAGCTTGGTTAAGCTGAGCCCTGTTGACTGTGGTATATCGACTAGAATGCGATTTGCTTCAAGCTAGTTAACTAATAGCTGCACAGTTAACTGAGCTAACTGAATTAAGTAGCTAACAGCAGCTAGTAGCTACAGCCATTGATAGCTACATCAAAGAGTATAGTGAGCAGCAGTTAGCGGTTACTCTAACCCTGCCTAACCCTGACCCTATTTGTTTGGAGCGACCTTCAACAGGTGGCCATATCGCACACATTGTACCTTTAAAGCTAATTAGCAAATGTTAGCATGCTAACATTGTAAACATTATACCTGCCACAGGGCAGCATGCTCATGTTGTAGACTTTCACAGTCTTGTTTGCTTTAACTTCAGTATACAGTGAATCAGAGGACAGCATGTCTGTTTATGTGTTGAGGGGAGTTGCTGTGTATGCTGGCAGGTGGTGAGTTACACATGGCAGTGTTCACTCAGACTCAGCTCTAAACAGGGGCACGACAGTTGCTGTCAATGTTTTTCCCCTCGCTCCTCATACCTTTTTTTAGCTTTTGTTCTGAAATACCCTGAACCACATCTTTCTCTCCCTGCTTTACAAGTGTTTGTTTGCCTTTTAATTGGTTTGTGAGGCGCCCCTCCTCTCCCAAGGCCCAACTGAGTTGCCGAGATACAGACCATGAGAAGGAATTTCAGGACATCAGTAAATCTATGAAGGACTCCGGCAAATGCGGGCAAACATGGCTGTGTCTATAACAAAACAGTCCAGTACATTAAACGTCCATTCATCAAGTGGAGGGTTTGTTTCTGGGACACCTGAGGGCTCTGCTCTGTCAACAGGTGGCGCTTTGCTCGACAAACAGAAGTGAAAATATTGGTATGCATCAGCCGTCCCGTCTGTGACTTACTGTTTGTCCGAGTGACCAGGGCTGTTAGAAATGTTGTGCTCATCCTGCGTGTATGGCCTCAATGTTGTGAAATGAATGGAGGTTTGTCGGGCAGATGTGCTCGGAACAAGGTGATGTGTGTTCCCTCTCTAAACTTTAGATTTTATGTCACTTGTAAAAGCCCAGATTGACTGGTTTGTATGCGCAGACGAAGGGAACAGAGTTGTTTATCTTCTGACTGACGTAATTCTGTGATTAGCTCTGAGGTTTTTATACCTCCGCGCTCTGTCTCCCACACACACACACACACACACACACACACACAGTCTGTCTATGCTGCAGCTGACCTGAGACAAGGCCCATATGAACTCAATTTTCTCCCACAGACAGCCAAAACAACCAAAAACAACAACAAAAAATGCATGCTGACGTATGCAGATAGGAAGGAAATCAATAAAAAACAAACAAGGGAGGCAGAGCGGTGAGATGAAAGGAGGCTCGGAGGGCAGGCGGATGGAATTTAGCACATCTGTTACTTTGGCAGGGCTCTCAATCATGTGTGATGTTGTGGAGGCTGGAAGATGGTCAGAGAGCGTCCGTGTAGGTCGTCTCCAGGCTCGCTCACATGTTTTTCACCCATGGATACAAGGCAGGATAGGTTGTTTTTATTTCTGCGTACACAACAGGGAACATACCGTGAAACTCTTTGTGTTTTAGATTGACATTTTCCTGTTCAACGTTTCCTATCTCCCCTCCTTTGCACTCGGTCAAGAGGAATTTAGAGATTTTTAACGATATAGCTTTACAGCTCTTGGACATTTCTGTATTATTTATGTGTTGATTAGTTAACCACCGTTCTACATAAACACTTCTGGTATGTGTTGCTCAACACGTTATGAGCTTCTGTAAATCACACGGGAAAATATCTGAGTCGAACAAGAACTGTTTTCACAGTTCAGAGGCCAAACTGGATTAAGATTCTGTTGCAAATAATATCATACTAGCTGCTTTCTCTAGGCAGCTTTTGGTCCATTGATTTTTTGTTGCCTGAGTCTGAATTTTTTTCTCTGCATCTTTGTATGCTGCCACCTTGGTCAGGTCTCCTTTGCAAAAGAGCTTTCTAGCCTGAAACTGGGCTTCAGTAAAATATAAAAGCAGAAATCTGAATATTAGAAAAATCAACATTTCTCATTTTAGATCTTGAGACCTCGATGTCTTCTTGGACCGACTGTGTTATGTGGTGTTATTGAATCCCTGTTGCCCTGAGACAACCGCTCAAAACAACGATGTCTGCCAGTAACAACACAATCTCACCGGTCTGCCTGCCCCACAGTTTCTTTTTCTACCAGTAAATTACATGGAGCGACAGCCACAACCTTTTGAATGAATCACGTTTGGACGAAAATAACAAAACTGGCAGTGATAACAAAACTATTTTCCTGCCTGGCGATTATAATTGAAGTTTGGTAAATACCACCTCTTTTAGATCTCACCGAGTGTTTGTCTGGAATTCCCCCTCACACTGTCATAATCACATGGTGCATGCTCAGATCAAGAGACACTCCTTATTTATTTTCACAGCTTTGTTAAAACCATTAATGCACATGCACGTTCCGGTCACAGAGTGATTCATGGAGGGCTGGGAGCGTTTTAACCTCACTACCTTTAACCTCCTCCTGTTTGTCCCACAGTTGCTGCGGATGGTGACGTTGTCTGAGAAGCGGTGGAGAGCCCGGACGCGTGGAGCTGGCGGAGGAGTGGACGGGTGGAGCGACGAGGGGGAAGAGGGATTCGAGAGCGGTGACTGTGACGATGAAGATGAGTGCGCCGGAGTGTCAGGGCTGGGGCCGCCACCGAGACGCAAACGGTTACGCATCTTTGCAGGTTAGACACATGTATTCAAACTGGATCTCAAAATTAACTTTAAGTACACTTTGTGTGGTTTTAAATGAGGTGCTGCATCCACACAGATACCTTAGAATGACATTTAAGGTCCCATGTCATGCTCATTTTCAGGTTAATATTTTAAAAAGATGTTTACATACTTTAATGTTCCAAAAACACATTATTTTCTCATACTGTCTGTTGCTGCAGCACCTCTATTCAGCCTCTGTCTGAACGCTCGGTTTTAGTGCCTGTCTCTTTAAGGCGCACCTCCTGAAAAGTCCAGCCTGTCGTGATTGGTCAGCTTTACAGGCCTGAGCAGGCAACGCTTACCACATTTCCGCATCAGCTCTGCTGTGGGGCTTTACCGTACCCATGTGCTGGCTCGGCTTGATTGGGTTGAGTCGGCACAGCGCGGCAGGGATTTGCTTTTCCATTACAACCGGGCTACCCACTTTAAGGTGTGTCTTTAAAGGGTAACTGCACCAATTTTGCACATTAAAGTGTGTTTACAGGTCTGGGGGAGCACTACATATATGAAAAAAAATGTATAAAGCCTTCTGTGGCTCCAGAGGTACATGTAATCTGAGAAATTGCCTCTAGTGATGTCACTCAGTAGATAAACTGCATTGTGGGTAATGTAGGCACCTACATGGTTACCTACATACTTATTATTTTCACATATGCAGTGGTACTCCCCAAGACCTGTAAACACACTTTAATGTGTAAAACTAGTGGAGTTACCTTTAACTGATGACACACTTGTCTTGACTAGTGGTTCGTCTGTAATTACTCTTCCTTATTATATTATTATTATTGATAACTGCTCAAACAAAGCTCTGTGAAATTGTAATAAAAAAGTTCCATTTCCTATAAATTCTTTACAATAAAAGTCCCCTGTTAATTTGTAAGTTAAAAGCTTTCATTATGAAGCAGGAAAGTCAAGAAATGTTGGGTTTCACCTGCAGTAACTTAATACAGCCCCTAAAACAGCTGAAAGCGAACACAATGAAACAATAAAATACAGCAGATGTCTGAAAGTACAATCAGGGACACTGGAGCGAAACTAAAGAGATTCTGTTAGAAGCTACAAAAGCACTGAACGCTGATCCCACAGAGACTTTTAAAGAAACACATTTCTCTCAGGTCTCCTGCACAGACATGTGTCTCTCAACACACACTTGTATGCGGGGGAGAAGGGGGGCCATCATAGATTGGCTGAGGTCGTGAGACCACTCCGGAGAGGGTTCGTCCCAGACACAGTGTGGCACAACTCAGTGAAATTGGTGATGTAAGCAGAAATCAGAGCCCCTTTGGTGTTTTTGCAATGACAGCTGTGATGGCAGCATGATGATGACTGTATCATTGTGACATCACAACCTTATGGAAGTCCTAACGGCTAGTTTGAAGGCACAGTGTCTGAATACGGGCTGTGTACATCTCTCTGTGGATTGAGCGTTTTAATGCTTTCACCGTGTTTAAACAGCACCTAGACTTGCTTTTTAATCGAAAAAGACACGGAAATCTCACTTTCTACATTATGGGACATTTCACTTGCATTTATGAGGCAGGCTGTGATAAAATGTTGGGCACAACCTATTAAGTTGTTTAAGTTTTAAGCCTGCTAACCAAATTGGAGTTATTTACCTTAAAACTGGTAAGTGCAGGAATAGGTTTAGCTTCTTCTGCAGTGAGTCAGAGAGATCACAGTCCGAACACAGGCAGTGGGCACAGCAGAGCGGTGTTTACATGACTACTGTACATGTTGACACCACCGTGACACTATGCGGCAGGAGACGCGAGACTTCCTCAGGTAGCCGCCTCACCTCGACCCCTTGACCTCCCCGTCGTCAATCCCCTGGAAACGTCGGACATGCTCTCCTAAAGCCAAACAAAGAACAAATGAAGCTACAAACTGTTGGAAGAAAAGAAACCAAACAGAAAAGGAGGGAGAAAACAGCCAGAGAGCAGGAACAAGGGGGTTCGATACACCGACACAAAGCCAGCGCAGCTGAGCAAACACGGCAGAGGGAGTAGTCCTCCTGTCGGGGATGTTGTGGCAGAGATTTGGGTTCGCCAGGCAAGGGAGCGGGAGCAGGAACCCGGGGTTAACGCAGGAATCCTGCAGGGCCATCACTTCCAGCAGGCTGGGCCGTGAGAGTCTGATGCCCTCTTCTTGCATGCTCCTGTTAGCCTGACTGTACAGTTCTGCTTCGATACACAGAGTCATTATACTGTCTGCTCCGGCTCACAAGCTGCTGAAGTTGACACACTGGGAAATTAAAGCGCCCTTTATAGTCTGACCTCCATCTCAGTCTCAATATCCCCTTCATTTTCCCTTATCTGCTCAGTGAATTAGCAGATTAGATGTGCATTGTGCTCCTCGTGAGTGTGTGTGAGGGGGTCTGCAGGCTCATATACTCCTGTTTGTACATTAGCCAGTAATGTTTGCAGACCTTGAAGAGTCCCTTCTCATTGGCAGACACACAGATAGCCGCTGATAGCCTGTGATGACCCAGCAAAACGCTGACCTAGCACGGCCGCTCAGCCCATTTTGGTCAAACAGGGGACTGGGATTCAAAGGTCAACCTGCGAGCATGAGGCCTAATGGGCTGCCTGTCTGTGCTCTGCTGCCCCAAGATGGACGAGGCAGATCTGGTTTCACAAAGCCTGGAGCGGAGCGATGGTGTAGCAGACACACACACACACACATAAACACAAGAGCCAGGGAAAGGTGACAGAAGCTACAACAACAAGGTGCAGACAGGACAGAGGCAGGGCTGAGACCCCCACACAGCCCGGCTGTCAGCCTGCTGACCACACGGAGGATGTTCCCAAGCGTACGTAATGATTGATCTGTCCTCACTCATTCTCGGCACAGATCCCATGACCTTCTGATCACCAACGCAACTCGCACACAACACACACATAGACACACACACTTCCCCTCCTGACCGTTCAGACCCCACGTCGCACATTCCCCCGAGCATTCCAGGCCAGGGGAGCTATTCCAGGACGGGGACCCCCCCTACACCAACCCCACCCATCCAAAGCCAGACGAACAGCCAGGCACTGGACTGGTTATAGCTCACACACCAGACACTCACTCACTGACCTCTCTGGTGACGTGTCTGTTAATTTCTATTATTTGCAAGGACTGCAACAAACAGGTTTAATTGTTTAAATCATTTGAGGCTTCAACAGAATACCTACACACCAGCTATAATCGATTACAACTTCACACATGTGATAGGGTAAAAAAAACAAACACATTCTGATGATGGTCAGATGATTTAATGATTTGTTTTTTCGTCACTAATGTGTTCTATATGCACATTGTTTAAAGCAGGCCTTACTTTTCCTGATCAATACAGTAGCTGCTGCGGCCACAAGTGTCAATTATGGGATAATGTTATATTGTATGGGGTGGAAGTAACTAAGTACAGCAACTCAAATTACTGCAATTAAGTCATTTTATAGGCTGTAGTTGTACTTTATGAGTATTTTTTCAAGTCTGTTATTTTACACTTACTGATGTATGCATTGCACCACGTCATCTACTCAATTATTTTTAGTACTGAGTACAATCTGAATTATTATCTGAACCTTTCATCTGCATTTTTGTAGCCGATAAGGTTATCTGATCACAAACAGGCCAATTAAAACATTGCTGTGACCACTGAGCAGAACAGAGGAGGAGCTGAAGAGTTGTAAAATGTCTGAAGATTTGGAGAAACAGAAACCCCTGACTGAATGCCTGCTGTTGATAGTGCATTAAACATCAGCAGTTTAAAAGTAACTAATGCTCTGAGTATAATGTTCGAGAAGAATACCTTGTACTTATACTTAGTTATTATTTTCATACCAGTAGATTTACTTGTAATTGAGTAATATTTCAGTAATTAAATGAAAATTGTTTATGCTGCTACTACTAAGAATGTTGTTGTGTTGTGTTAATTCTTCTTCAGAAGTCACATACACTGTCAAACCTGACAAAGTGACTTTACTTAAAAAGAATCGAGGAAACCACTTACCTCAGAATTATAGACAATAGTAAAATACACTAATAATTTTCAATTGTTAAAATATCTTTAGCTCATACAACTTAAATTTAATAGTCTACCTCACTTGGTAATTCTTAGGTAATCCGTTTCCTTACTTTTTTAAAGTAAAGTCAGCTTTTAAAATTTATAGTGTAGCCTCACTGAAAGTATTTTTTAACTTTCCCTGTAGATGTGTGAATGAAGCTCTTTATTACAAAATCAAAAGTAACAAATATATATTTATGTATCATGTACCTGTTGCATTCAGACTGAGAAAATCATAAACATGAAAAAATGATTTTATATAATTATCTATAATCCCAAAATGTGTATGTGAACACACTCAATAATGTGTGCTTGGCAGTATGTGTAGTTGTTTTAATCCTGTAACCTGTGACACCATATGACTCTCTCTTGCTCATGATGAGGGCTCACCTGTGTTTCCATGCTTTCATGCACACCTGGTCTTTGACCAACAAAGAACCTGCCACCATATTCATGAAATCAGCTTAAAGTGTCTCCTTATTCCCTCATCCTCCTTTCATTCTACCTCCCAGTGTCACTTCAAATGTGTAGGGCAATGTTTCACCGCTGACAAATACCCCCCCTTTAGTGTGGTATATATGTTCTTGCGCATGTAGATCTTGTAGATCGTGAAAGTTTAAAAAGTCCAAGTCTGCACCAACAGAAGCTCCTCCTCCTCCCAAAGACAATACACTCTTGAAACATCTCGTCAGTAGCCTTGCCTTTAATTTCATGACTTTGTGACTTCACACTAAGTCACCGTCAAGTCATACATTTGCATAATTAATGCCTCGTGGCTAGTTTGCTACGTAAGAATTGATTTAACACAGCTCTGTTGTTAGCGGTTGGCAGCCGTGCTAGTGCTGGGTCAGGCATGTGTGAGCTGACCAATCAGAGGAGACAGGGTATTCAGGAGGAGACAGGAGCTACAACAGAGCGTTTCAGACAGAGGAGGAATACAGTGCTGCAGCAGTGGACAGTATGAGAAAACTGACGAGCATTAAAGCATGTAAACCTATTCTAGTAGTAACCCAAAATAAAATTATGAACCTGAAAATGAGCATAATATGTCTCCTTTTATAAATAACATGGTAACACATCATGTGAAAGTGAAACCTGTTTGATTTGTGAAAGCTCTTGCAGTTTGAAACATTGCAAATCATATTTACTACTCTCAGGATAATGTTTCTTGACTCAAGTCAATTCTTGAAACAAACTGAGAAAAAGTGGAAATAATCCACAGAAATGCCTCTTTTACTACAGTAGTTCACCACTCAATTCTAACCCACTTATAAAAATGGCCATTTAAGAGTCTTACGCTTACTGCTAGACTAAATAACTTGTTAAAATGGGTTTTTGAAGCAGTTTGGAAACATTCAGTAGTCTGAGAGCCAACAGTTGGTGGGCTGTGCCACAGCTCAGCAGCCCAGAGCTCTGCCTTGTGTGTTTTCTTGCTGAGCTGGACGGGGCCTTCGCTGTGCACTGTGCCTCGCCATGCTCAGCAGGAGCCGCGTGAATAGGCCTCTTGTTATGTTCCTGCACTCAGACATTCGGTCACTGTAAGCACCCCGAAGGCAAGCTGCTCTTTTGGGAAGCTCTTGAGCATTTTATCAGCACCAGGGGTTAGCAAAATACAAAGTGGAAATATTCCTGTAATGTGAAACACGCGGCTTACGATGAGAGGCTGGGCTGGGCTCACCTTTCAGGTCTGCTCCAAATTTTGTGGCTGGAACAAAGGAGCGAGTAAAAGAAAGAAGAAGGTGATGAAAGAATGCGGATAAAGAACAGAAAGAGACAAAAACACCTTTGATAAGTCTAAAGGTTGATACACTGGGAAACCTTAACATTCTTTACTCTGTATGTGGGTCCAATTGACAGCTGTACGTGCTGCCAATACGAGAACCTGGTATGTTAATTAACTGCAGCTGCGACCCCTGACCCTCGGCACCTGATAGGTGAGTCACACGGCACCGGTCCTCCACAGTAGTGTTTGCCACATGTCTTCATCAAAAAAGCCATAAGCCAGACACTGTTGACATTAGCTCTGGCAGCTCCGGGTGCATCCACCCTGCACACTGTTTCCTCCTCCTTTAAGCTCCATATACTTTCATAAAGCCCATTATCTGAGCCACCGCTCTCATGAATGTGCTTCCTGTTTAACAGTCATCCACATGTGGTTGCCAGGTAGAGGGCCCGCTGCGTGCCACAGGTTAGCGTGAGACAGAAGGAAACAGGCTCAGACGATGCAGATGTGCGAGGACGAGCGCAGGTGTTTGGGTGGAGGAGGAATCTGGGTGCCCACATGGCCTGTGTCCTCAGCAAGCAGAGCCAGATGATACAAAACATGCAGACTTTAGTATTACTGTTTGAGGCCTACCTCTATCAAGATTAAATCATCTGCCAACATATATCAAATAAAAGGGAACAGGTGAGACTCCTGAGTCCGTTTTTATCTAACATCCACAGCAGTTACAATTTTGTAATCTAAATCTAGATAGATATCTGCATATGAATGCAAAACGTGAGAAGATTTTGGTTTCGGAAGGGTTCTGGTTGCTGTTTGTGGTCCAAGCTGTTTTGACCAATCAAGTATGAGCAGTCTTTGGTTGCATGCAGGTAAACAGTCTGTGGAGAGCAAAAGAGACTAAATGCATTGGCTGAAATCATGGAACCCATTGGCTCTTGCCTGACGATGGTTTAGCTTTTTATTGTCTTTTTTTACATCTGCCAAGGTTATGTTTTCAGCCATTTCTTTTGGTTGGTTGGTCAGTTGGTCAATTAGTCGGTTGTTTGGTTGGTTGATAGGTTGATTGGTTGTTTGGTGGTTGGTTGGTTGGTTGGTTGGTTGGTTGGTTGGTTTAGTGGTTGATTGATTGGTTGGTTTGGTGGTTGGTTGGTTGGTTGTTTTGGTTGTTGGTTGATTTGTTGTTTTGGTTGTTGGTTGATTGGTTGTTTTGGTGGTTGATTGATTGGTTGGTTTGGTGGTTGGTTGGTTGGTTGGTTGGTTGTTTTGGTGGTTGGTTGATTGGTTGTTTTGATGGATGGTTGGTTGGTTGGTTGATTGGTTGTTATGGTGGTTGGTTGGTTGGTTGGTTGATCAGCAGGATTACACAAAAACTACAGAACAGATTTCCATGAAACTTGGATGGAGGATGGGTCTTGCCCCAAAATACACCCAATTAACTTTTGTTCCAAAATTTTCATCAATTTCTCAGGGAATAATGCATGAATCTTTATGAAAAATCAGGCGTATTAAGTTGACTGGTATCTATGAGTGAGTACAATTTGATGTAGATCATAGATCTGGTTATCTTAAATTATAATTATTAAGTTATAGGTGGTTCTGGGGGACAGGACTATCGAATGTGATATTGGATTAGGCTTGATTGAATTAATGGGGACTGTTGGGCCTTGGTGGAGGTAAGCGCCATTCCATTTTTTTTAAATGTATCTGCATTCATTTAAAGATAAATTGAGTCATCTCTCAACTCCAACATCATTCTTGCATCTCAAGTTGCCAGTCGGACTGTAAACAATCTGGCTCTGGATATCTTCTGGCCCCGAAACATTGGCTGTTGCCAACAGAGGCCAGATAGCCAATGGGTTCTGGGATTGTAATAAATTAACTTTGACTTGAAATTTTCCAGACATTTTATTTTCAACCATGTTAGCAGCATGGCTCTAGGAATAGCATGCATTGTTGATAGATCTCAAGGTGTTAATCGGCCTACTACCCAGGTACAGAATAAATATGATGGGGAACATAGTAAACATTGTACCTGCTAAGCATCAGCATGTTTGCATTGTACTGTGGGGATGTTAGTATGCTTACACATTTAGCTCAAAGCACCACTTTCCCTCAGTGCAGCCTCACACAGATGTTTGTTGTAGACTCTTGTTATTTTATGCCAACCAGAAACATAAAATGTCAATCAAAACCCTTTTGAATTCCTCCAACCCTGAAAAGCTTTGGTTGCGATAACATGTATTGATGTCGCAAAAAAAAATAAAAATCTGCAACCAGTGATCTTAGGTCTTAGATCTTAGTATTGCTTTAATTCCGCATAATTATGATTTATTTTTTCAGGGAAAGCAAAGAACAGATGTTTTTGCTCAGTTGCAGCTTAAAAATCTTTATTCCAAAAAGAGATTTGGAAGAAATGCCTTCTGCTCTCATCCTTGGCTGACAAAAAGATCATTCTTTAGCCAACTAAAATCTCTTTATCTTTTAGATGATTAATGACAAACTTAAAGCGATGATTGTTTTCCAAAATGGATATATAATGTTTCTGGAGAAGTCTTTCAATTGATTAAAACATCGGGTTAGAGGAGGTGTTGAAAGGTTTAAGGGTGGTGTTGGTGGAGAGACTGATAATGTGTAGCATACTGTAAGTGTTCTGACCCAATGTTCTCTACAGCCGTCCCTCCTTGAGCTTATAAACAACCTCTGTAAATTCAGCCAATCCTCCTCCT
The DNA here is from genome assembly GCF_040436345.1 of Pagrus major. NCBI lineage: Eukaryota > Metazoa > Chordata > Actinopteri > Spariformes > Sparidae > Pagrus > Pagrus major. The sequence goes on along the minus strand of NC_133232.1, from coordinate 18,104,272 downwards.
TCCCCACCTCCTCCACGCCCCTCACAAAAATAATGAAGCTTGCCACCATCTGTGTAAACAGACTTGGCTAGTAAGCGCTGCAGTCCTCCCTTGCTCTGGTTCCTACTGGAGCCAGCCACAAGGCCCTGTGTATCCCCAGTTATGGGGCTGAGTGTGGTGGCAGTGGAGGGGAAGATGGGGAAAAAAGGGAGGAGAGGAACACAGGGATGAAGTTACCCTCTTATTGGACCCTTGTTGGTCTTCCGCCATGGCATTTTCTCAAATCAATCCGGGGATAAAACCCATAAGATTAGTCAGGAGGCAGGAAGAAGAGCCCTGGTTTTAATTTCTGTGGATACGAGCGCACAGAGCAAACTGGGTTCTCATCATCTACGCGAGCAGGGGGGGCCCACCGGCATCTGATTCACTTTGTAGGCCTATGCATTTTTCTGTGTTTGTGTGTGCCTCTCGGAAAAAGCGTTTGTTTGCTCAAGAGCTTTATTTACATTCACAGGCACTTTTTGGACGCACTAAATTGATTCCAGGCCCCGTTCCTGGGCCATGTCCATCAGCCCAGCCACAGTCCACAAACACTCTGCACACAGCGGGACCATTCTCGAGGCCCGCCGCTCCACTGCTCGCCGCCACAGTGACACACAGCAGCCATTTTGTGGGAATGTCTTAAAAGCCGGGTTTAGGGCTTGGGGTGGTTTGCATTTTACGTGTTAACCCTCTACTTTCACCTGCGTCTCCTAAATTCTCCCTCTATCCATTTTTTTCTCCCCGTGACCTGCTCCCACTCAGCCTCTTCGGCCCATTCTTCAAAGTAACTCAACGATGCAGGAGCCCTGCTGTCGATGGACTCGGAGCTGCTGGAGGAAACCACAGGGTAACCACTAAAAAGATAGTGAAACTGCTCAACAGGAGTTCTCTGTGTGTGCAGGCAGACCAGCCAAATTGTCACTCTTGGCTGTATTTCTAGTCTGCCGTTCCATGACAGGAATGTAGGGAGAGAATTCTGCATGTTTGTTGGCAGGGACATCTGCACAACAAACACATGTCTCAATCTGCCAACTCCATTTCCTTCACTGGACTGACTGTAGGACCCAGGAGGAGAATGTAAACAGATCTATGTGGGATGTCAGCTTGCCTCATTATTAAAAGATAAAGATAGTATCCGAAGAATGTGTTCCCCGACCAGGATGTCCCCCAGGACGAAGGCTGACCCACCGGTCACCGGCTCAGCTCCGTTCAGGACCACTCCTGCCTCTCTCTCTCTCTCTCTCTCTCTAGGTCAGCCTCTATCTCTCTCGCTGATAAGAACCACCATTGTTCCATCTGTCCAGAAACACCCCTAACCGGCGCTCCCTCCCAACCTCTGACCCTCCATCAGCACCGACCGGGGTTACAGGCCTCCTCTGTATGTGGTGCAGCTCCCCACCCTGAACGAGCCCCTTGCCCTGAGCACAGAATCAACTCTTTGTATGTTTGATTTGTTATGGTTTTTACCCCTCACACAAGCGAGCACACACTTTCCACTCACTGCGAGGAATTCTCGGTTAAAATTTATGCCTCTGTTTCAAGCTTTTATTTCTCTTCGAGCTCCTTCTCTTTCTCCTTTCCCCGATCATATTAGCTGTTACTGGAAGAGGAGACTATAAATACATGGGACTAAATCTAATTTGGACAGCGTGGGGAGAGGCCAATGGGTGTGACGTGCTGGCCATCCCCTCGCTGACACCACCTCCCTTCACTGACCATGTTAATTAATAGGTGTTGACTTTCGTTTGTCCCACAAGCCACAATTTAGAAAGTGTTTTGGACGGTTGGTTTCCTCCTTTTGACAGCTGGCTGTACTTCTTTCTTATCAGAGAAAACCCACACATTCAATACTCAGTTTGGGGTTTGAGTGTTTCAGATTTCTTTCGTCTCTTTCCCCTCTTTTAGTCTCCTAGCCCCATTAATCACTTCTGATTTCATCTTTCCGCTTACACTGTTTAGAGCTCCGTGTTTGTGTCCTCAGTCCTCGTTGGCATCAAGTCTCCCTGCATTACTCTCTTGCCCTCTGTGTGGGAGGATCCCTTGGCCTAGAATAACAGTGAGTGTTGTGGAGGTTAGGAGGCTGGAGCAGCTCAGAGAGCGGTGCTGTTGCAAAGGCCTGGGGCAGGGCCTCTTCTGGGCGTCCCGTTTGTCTTGGCCTGACATTCCCAGCCTCTCCGAGCGCCCCTGTGGTCGGCCTGTGGGTGTGGAGGCAGACGGTCACATTCCCGCCAGCCCATGGACAGAAGCATCCTGCGCCGCTCCCTCAGTTCCTTCCCAGCTCTCAATCAGCAGTGTCTCGGGACAAACAGCCCTCGCCAAGTTAGCAAAGTTACAAAATGTGACCGGCAGGCCAATAATCACAGCTCAGCTCTATATCTGTTACCCTCTACAAGATAAGACCGAATCAATCAGTCCAGCAGCTCCTATCATGTTTTTACAGAGCCACTGTCTTCTTCGCAGCTGTGAGGGCTCCTGACAAAGAATTGCACACACACACACACACACACACACACACACACACACACACACACACACACACACACACCTTCCAGCCCCTCGATTTTTCAAAATTTGCTGAGCGCAGTATTTAAGCGAATACTTTGCTCTGAGGAGATGAGACCAGTGATAAAATATTTGCTTTACCTCGGAAACCATAATATCTCTTAAGCTGTTGAATCTTAAACCTAGATCAAATTTGACCAGCTTAGGTGTGTTATGTGCACACACCGTCTGCCAATGCAGCAGCAATCTAGACCATCTCCGACGTTTCATAAGAAGCACCTGTGTTTGGAGACTTAACATTCCACATACTTATCTGACCAAAAAAAGGCCTTTGTGCATAGCACACATGTACCGAATAAACTGTACTGGACCATGAAGGTACACATTTGCCAGAGGGGTTAGAATAATGTGTCAACTGGCTACTGATGTGCTGTACCAACTCCTTGCAGTAATTTAAGTGCATTTAAGAAGTGTGTGAAAGTGCAAGACAGCATGAATGAAATGTTTCCTGTGATTTTATGTATCTTGTAATCATCACCTGTAGTTGTGGTGTGCTGGAAAATGTGGCTTTCCACTCAATGTTGCAGTTTTCGACATAGTTTGCTTGATGTGACAACTGCGAACTGTAAACAACGAGCCTCAGGCGCTGAGCGCTGCTGAAAACAAAACTCCAGACTCTCTCACCCCCTCCCTGTTTCCCCTCTTCAGGCAAAAACATTACACACACACACACACATATATATGCATGCATGCACTCACTCCAGCCACTGTTTGACCTGTTCCATCCAAACAAACATCCGCTCCCCCTCAAAAACCACAGTCTGGATTTATTTGTCTATTCTCCTGAGGAATGAAGAAAACATAAAACCTGAATGCGTCCCCGCCTGTTGACTCGCATGCGACTGAACCTACCTGCTCATTCTCAGTCCGGAGCCTGAGCCTAACTAATCAATGGGTGGACTGTTGACCTCTCCCCTGAGTCGTAACTTGAGCTTGTAAGGCCACAATAAAGCTAGCAGGGGCATGCTAGCACGTTGGCATCCTTTGAGGAGTGATAGCCTCAAAATGGAGGGTTTGAATGGACGAGCAGGAGGAGGGCTCGGCTCCGCTGAAAGCCACAAGGGCCCATGTTGGCCACATTAATCACAGCTGGGATTGTGGCTCTATTTTTAGCCAGGAGTTATCCATCCATTGGCCTAATTGTCCCTGCCTGTCCACTGTCCTGGCTCCTCCCCAAAAAGCTCTGAAGAGAAAAGATAGAAATAAGAAGAAAAGGAGAAGTTGATTCTGGTTTACTTCTGTTTTCCTCTCTTTCACCCTCACTCTGTCTATACTTTGCCACACAGGTGTTCATCACTAATGATACCAGGATATTATTAGTCCCAGGCCTGTGCAGGAGTGTACGGGGATCTAAGTTTGCATAGTGTTCAGTCCCTGTTGGGTTGTTTTTAAAGCCTGCAGAACAAGGCCCCTCTGTGGTGCTGCTCATGTCGAAGTGTTTAAACTAGCAAGAAAGACCCTTTTTTTTTCTCCCTCTGGTTCGAGGGATTTTTTTCACAGCCTGAGACTTCTTTTATTTTTTTTCACTCACATTATTGCCTCTGTAAAGCACACCAACACAATGCTCTCCCACTTAGTCTCCCGCTTTTTTCACAAACACACACGAGGACGGGGCGCGCACACCCCACTCAATCATCCGCACACAAACACACAAATGCGGACATGCGTGCCCCCCGCCCTCCTTCTCATCCACAGTGTATATAAAAGCTGTATCGAATTGCACCTTGAGCTTAATTGGCTCGGCAGTACAGCGCGCCGCTGTCGACAGTGACAAATCGCTCTTTCAGAGCCCCCAAGAATGTCTGCCCACTGCCATGTCAGAGGACACAGGAGGGGGAAAAAAAGTTAATTGTCCCCTGGCTGCTGTTCAAATGATGTCGTAACTGCAAAGAAATTCATCGGAGGTGCTGTTTGGAGCTTTGGAGGTTTATTTATTTGCCTCCTTCCTCTGTTTAAGATGGCAGCACAGGGGCCTGTGGGCACCAGGGACTCAAAAGGAAGGGCCCTGCTCTCTGTGTTTCAACTCTAGGAGGCTAAGCCGAGGCTTTAGCCGGACTCCTGACTGCTCCCTCTGATCACACAGCGCTTCAGATCAGCCACATCCTCCCACTGGATCACTCCCACCACCAGGGAGAACAGTACACAGATCAGATGAGACGGCTAATTCAATTTGGAGCTGTCTGTTATTTTAGGAGCTCAGATGTGACAACGTGCATGAGAAAGTGAGTGTACGTGTGCATAGCCACCAAGACTGTGTGAGGGAGAGGTATGTGAGAAATGCACCAGTGTGTGTGTTAGTGTATGTGTCTGCATCTGGCTTGACAGGGGACAGCTCAGCTCATAGTTGGCGTTCCTGACCAGAGAGCTGCTTTATTACTGATATCCTCCTGCCCTCTCTCATAACTCAGCCTTCTTATTTGAGTCTCCCTCGCAGCTTTCTGCCAGACAAAGCAGCACAGAACATGTCACACACACACACACACACACACACACACAGACACACACACAGGGAGGAAGAGCTCTGCACAGCGTCAGTAGGAGAACAGCTGTGGATGCAGAGCAGTAAGTGAGAGCAGAGCAGCAGGTGACCATGAAGTCATCGCAGCGAACAGAACAGATGGAGAGGAGAGGGAGGAAAATAGTCAAATACAGGAGTAATGTAGGATTCACATGGAAAACTAAAGAGTAAACTTTTATTTATCCAGCAAACCGTCACGGTGAAAAACATTGAGGACACCTGGGAGTTTCCCAGTCAAACCACAGCCTGCTGTTAACTCAACGGCCTCATTGGAGCAAATGAGCTCCAGGGCACCTTTACAGTAGTTATGGGGGCAGAGGTGAAAGTTAAAGTGATAGTTGGGTTCACTTGATATGGGGTTGTTTGAGGTACTTCTCACTAGTGTTATCTGCAGTAGATGACCGTCAGCTCTCTCCCTGTATGGAGAAGCAGTGTGTACCTACAGCAACGGCACCTACAGCAAGACGTATTTTAGCCACCTAAAAGAAGGCACACCTAAAAAATATATATCCGTTTTAAGTGTGTGCTATATTTTGAACATTTTTGGTGCTTTACATTGCCACCAGACAGCCCTTTCCTTTGGGACTACAGTCCCTCAACCACACAACGTCCTAGTGCAGCTGTGCCTGCCAAGCACTGCATTATGCTGCAGATCAGCTGTTTGGTTCAGATTTTCAGCGGCTGTCCGAGGCAATTAAGATCGCCAAAAATGTTCACAATATAGCACACACTTAAATGGATATATATATTTTTAGGTGTGCCTTCTTTTAGGTGGATAAAATACGTCCTGCTGTAGGTGCCATTTAGCAGTACAATGCTCTGCTTCTCCACACAGGGGGAGAGCTGACGGTCATCTACTGCAGGTAACACACTAGGGAGAAGTAACTCATACAACCCCACATCAAAAGTCCCAAACTATCACTTTAAGGATGACTTTAAGGAAGGCTGCATGCAGTAGATGTATCACCAGTGTAATTTTCATCCACACCGTCCCTGAAGTCATTTAACTATTTTCTGAAATTCCCAGAGAACCTGAGCTCAGACATGCAACACCGTGTATGATTAACGACACAGTGGAAATAACAGTGTTATCCACAAAAATAAATAATAGCTGCATTGAATTCGGTGTCTCCTGACAGTGTTGCCGGAGGACGTGGAGTCTGTTGAGCCAACTTCTCTGCATACAGAAAGGTTTTGTTCTATGTGTGAGGGAGTTTTTGACATTTGTAAAGGTTATATTCAGGAGTATGGACTCAGAAGTTGAACCATGTTATCATTTATGAGAGATATATTTTATACTCAGGAATGACAGCAGTAAAACCCCAGACTGTCATGTGTTTTTCCGCCAATGCTGCTGGGGGATTTATTTTACTTTTTGGGCATGAAGTACAAGAAGCTGGCTTGTTTTATTTCCAAAAGAAATGCAGAGGGCAAATGCTCAAACAGTTTCACATGCAGTCAATCCAAGAAACTTTAAGGTTATCTTGAAGACACAAGAATATATATATGACTCTTGGAAAAATTAAGGAGAAAACGTACAGTATATTACTGTAAAAGCCTTTATTTTGAAACTTGATGTTTTTACATTTCTGTTTGTGTATGGATTACACAAACAAGCTGTAGCTTGTTAATTGGCATTAGAGGATTTCTGAGTGTAGGACCAGGCCAAGGCTCACTGTTTCACCCTGCCTCTTGTCTTAATGTAAGCTAGAATAATTAACTTCTGGCTCAGTATGTCTAACTGTTCCTTTAACACGCAGAGTAGTTTAGATCCTCACAAGGTTTTCATCAGGGCAAAAATAATAATAACAAAAGTCTCAAACTAGCTTGTCACATCTGAAATCACGGTGCCTGTGGCTGCTATCTTTGGTAACATGATCCTTGTCATATGTGTCCCTGGAGCATCTCCCGACACAGGACCATAAATCCCTGATTCACTGGTGTTACAACATACTGTATCTAGTGATCCACAATGAATTTCACAACTGATTCAGGGATTCAAACTGACGACATCCTGTCACAAACTGTAAATATCTTTCACACAACCCAAGAAGGTTTGCACATCTAGTTTTGGACTAATTAAATTCAACAGCTATGCCTTCATTTTTAAACACTGAAGTTATTTTTACTATCGCAGAGAAGATGTTCATCAGTCAAAATGGTTGTGTGTTTCAGATCTGGAGACATGACTTCATCCAGCCTCTGTGGTTTTTGTTTTTATTTTCTGTGTTCAGCATCTCACCACTTAAACTCCACATTTCAACACTCACTCTCAGTAAAATATGTGTCTGTGTGATTCCACATGTGTCTACAACAATAACATGTGACATCTGGTTATGTGCGGCGCTTGTGTCTCTCCTTCTACCGATGTAACATTGTTTTTACAGCTGTGTAAGACATCATGCAGAACTGGGACAGACATACCACACATGTTTTTCGACTTTTGTGACAGTGTTTGTTCTAATTGTCTCCATCCTCTTTCCTGCCTCTCTCATATTTTTCATTCCTCTCCTCCTCTTGCTATCTCCCATCCATCTCCTCCGTCTGTGTCCCTCTCTCAGACCTGGCTGATAACCTGGCAATGGATGACTTCACCTTCCAGGAACAGCTGCTGACCCCTCGCTTGGCCACAGCTGGAGTCGGAGGCGTCTCCTCACCTGCGGCTCCGCTGTGGAGCAGCAGCCTGGTCCCGACGCTCCCCACGATGCTTGCTCTGCTCCTGCTTTGTCGCCACTGACCACTGCACACTCCCATCACGTCTGAGGAATGTGACAAACTTTTTTAAAGTTCCGGTTCCTGATGTAAAGTTCAGCGGCTCATTAAATGAAGCATGAACAAGTAAAAAATGCCACATTTCTTTTTATCTGTCTCAGCGAGAAGCTGTTTTGTTTAATTCAAAACCACTGGATGTTCTCAACAAACCTATTAAAGCACATCAGATAAACCCATGGCATCGTGTAAATAAGAAACATGCCCTCTGGTCCACTCCCACTATGGTTACTACAACTTTTGGTCCCTCTTGCTTCACCTCCTCTCTGCTCCCATACTGACTTCTGTATTAAAACAAAGTGACAGGGGCTTCTCGTCGTTAGACAGCTTTGTCACGGACCTACAAGTGAGGAGCTCCTTGGAAAACAGACTCACAACAGACCTTTTCAATTGCTCCCACTCCCAGTCTGCAACAAGTTACTGCCCTGCAGAAACAAGCAGGAAGGAGAAGAAAACATTTGTTGCTCTCCTTCATGGCAGTCAATAATCTCCTGCCAGGATTGGGGAGTTGTTGTGAACTTCTTATCCTCAGAAGCTGAGGTTAAACCCTTATTTAAAGATGCACTGTACCTTAAAATGCTCTGTTGCTACTTAAATTTCACCCTTTCTCTCTCATTTTTTGTGTCCTAGTGATAGCTAAATTATGTCAGACTGATTCACTCTCCCACTGTCAGTGTTTGCTTTATTTTGTGACGCTGATTTTTTTTTGTTTTGTTTTTCAGCCTGACGATGAAAAAAGATTCAAGGGCTATCATAAGAGCTCCCAATAAGCCTGATAACTGTACAGATGTATGTTTCTCTGTGTTGGTGCCATGTTTACAAAAATATGTTTCTTTGAAGTATTGGCATATTTCACAAGAAAATGTGGTTCGTGGATTGATGTATTGGCTGGACTGCGAAGCATTGCTGCAAATTTCTAGTTGATTCTTTAGCACTGTGGGTAATGGCAGGAGATATAAATATGTGTAAAAACATGTGTAAATTAATTTTGTAATGTTGGTTTGCATTTGGCTCACACATTCTTAAAAGTTTGGCCTATGTATTTCATTTGTGTTTAAACCAGAAGTTTTTATTGTTTGTTTAATCTTGCTCGGTTCAAAATGACGTGGTGAAAACTGGTTTCTACCCCCATGTTTAGACTGAATGACATGTGATGGATGTTTGGAAAGACACTAATTAAAAGCTCAAAGTGTATCTGCTGCCACCCAGCTAACCCTAACCTGACTGTCCATCCATTCATTCACCATTAGCTATAACCACTTATCCTCCAGGTTCACAGGACGCTGGAGCCAACTTCCAGCCAATATTGGGGGATAGGCCCGGTGCATCCTGGACAGGTTGCCAGTCAATCACATGTCGAGACCATTCACATTCACATCTACGAATGCAATTTAGAGTTGCTACTTAACCTATGCTGCATGTCTTTATACTGTGGGAGGAAACAGGGGCACCAGGGGAAAACCCACACGGGAACTGTTCCAGCTAACCAGCAGGTAGCAGATTATTTGACACATAATTTGAGGAAAAGCGCTTTGTTCCATCTAGGTGTGCAGGATGTCATGTCAGTGAGCCAGCATGCAGAGTACCAGGGGCCTGACACTGCAACACCTAAACAGAATGCAGCCCTAATGTTATCAGTTACACCTGCATTTGTCACGGCCCTCCTAACAATCAGGACAATGTTAGACCTTGGATAAGACGTTGATAAAATCAAATGACCTGTAACATGTTTGGGGTTTTTTTCAGTTAAATGTTGATGACAAAAGTACAATGTATAATAAATGAAACATGTTTTACAGTTTTGTGTTTATTGTATTTTAATGCCACGTAACAGTTATGATAGGAGACAAAGTGTCAGCCATAAAACATATGATTGAAAAAGTTATTTCTGATCTTTAAATTGCACAACTGTGACCCCCTCCACAAGCCTAGCATATCATATTTAAAGAGCAATATCACAAAAACTTTCAAATCTTAATATCTAAATATCAATGTTAATATTAAATTGATGAAGATTTTAAAGAATGATATTTACGACTAAAGATAAAACTTGGAAAAAAACATCTTATTTTAAAGAAAAGCCCCACTAATCTGCAGAACTGTGTGGAAGTGGTTCAATCAGGTATCATTGACGGTGGTGCGTCAACATGAGCAAATAAACCTACAACTGTCATCGGACTTTGATTCAAATGCACAACAGTATGTGGCATCAACTTGTTCCAACGGAGCCCCACCCACTTCCAGTGTTGTAAAAAGGACCAAAGGGTAAAATACTTCAAGTATCTGATATCAAATGTAGTGAAGTATCAAAATGAATGATCTGGCAATAAATGTACTTGAGTATCACAAGCAATGATTGGCCTATCTGACTATCAGTTCCAGTATTCATGATTTTTCTTATCATGGGAATGAGTGTCTTTAAAAAACAAAGACATTCAAAAATGTATATGTACCGCAAAGTAACAAGTAACTAATGTTATCAAATAAAAGCAGTGGAGTGAAGATGTATTATTTGCCTCCAAAATGTATAAAGAAAATAGAAATGGAAAGTTAAGTACAAGTACCTCAAAACAGTACTTAAGTATAGTACTTGAGTAAATGTTCATAGTTACATTCAGTCTCTGCCCACTTCAACCTAGTGGAAAAAAAGCACAGAGAAAACATCACTGACAGAAATCATGATGTGAAATAACCTCTAAATGTGTTAATGTCAGAGAGAGGCTGACTGTGAAAAGATGTTTTCACAACTTTAAAGGAAAGATTCACCTCCAACCCTCTTAGCACCATGTTAAGACTCATTTAAAGAGCAACTTCACAATAAATCCAATAAATAGGACAGATTTTGCTGCACTGACTTCACCTCCTGGTCACTGAAAGTCTGTTTGGCTTCACAGCTGTCTACACCGACCATTACACAAGGGTGTAGTCAGGTGTGGTCTGTTGTGGCCACAGCCAATTGTGATGTAGAATTGCACTGTCCTGTACTGCAACCACAAACTGGCAACACAAGCACGGTTTTCAGCCTGAGCCTGAAAAAATGAACTACATTCTTTAGTTCTTTCAGGTGTCTATTTGCTGGTCAAACAAATATGATGTGAGGTCACGTCAAAGAATTTCCATTGCAGCAACGCAGAGATCAATATTGAAAACAAATTGAGTCATATAACACATCAACAGTAAATGTCAGGTTGTGGTGTCAGTTCCTCAGAACAAAGACCAGAGGATTGTTCCGAGACTTTGAACAGCTTTCAACAATCAGGGAGTTATCCATTGTACAAACAACAGATGCCAATGTGTACACCAACAGAAGCCACCGTACACCAAACTGAAATGCAACATGTTTTGGGGAAGGGACATCTGCTTTTTCTCAAGTGGAAAAACTTTCATTTTCTCATGCTATCTTTCCTGCTCTCTCCTCGCACATATAATCCACAGTTAATTGGAAAAGGTCAGGTCGCGACTCTCCTCCCAGTTAGTTTCTGATCCACTAGTTTTCACTTCTCACTGTGTTTGCGCATAGTTTTCTCAGTTCATCTTGTTGCTTTAATTCTCTGGAGGTTTCTGTCCAAATTCTCTGATAACAGCACAGAAACTTCTGAGCAGCCCATAATTTTAACCAAGAAAAAACAATTATTTCAACTACAGTTCCCATGAGTCTTAGACATAGGCATGCTATCAAAACCTCATGGGAGATGTTACTGCTGACAAAATATTTGTCTGTCTTAAAATGAAGAAGTGTTCAATTCCTATTCAAGAGGATAAAGCCCTGTATTTTTTTTATGTGATAATAAAGTCCTTCAAATGATTTCTGATGCAATAAAATGAAGTTAGTAGACCAATGAGACAACCCTGCAAAAATTGGTGCTGTCTGTGTCTTACTTTGAGCTTTGGAGCCTTACATTAGTTACATTAGGCTATTGTTAGTTTTGTCTCTTTTTTTGGTGAATGAACCACACGCAAAATACTTGTGTACGGGGAAAAAACAAAACAATTAGACCTATACTTCCTTTTTCTGTTGAATCCACCACCTGCTATGAAAAAGCAAGAAGTGAAAGAAACAGAAGTGATTCATGAGACACTATACTATTATCTGCATGGCATTTTCATATGTGTAGTATTAACACAATATCAACACACACACACCCCTGTGTAGGTTGTTGGGAAAAGTGGGTAAACCAAAATGTAAAATGACAGATCACTTCTGAAACACCTGAAAGTTATATATTTATGTATTTATGGTGGAATTTTCCTTTAAGACTAAAGAAAATGGATGGTATGCTGCAGGGGTTACGAGCAGGACACACAATGTTACAAGTCTGTATGTTACTTTATGTGCTTTTCACCCTCTGATCCACTTCAAAGGCCTTCATGAATCATATAATTTATGTTTCTCCGGACTGTGCGGGCAGTTCTCTGAGTCCTCAGAGCAGCATGTGAATCATGTGTGTTTTTCTTTGAATCTGTATTTCTCACTCCCAGAAGATGATGAACCATTCTGGGCATAAGATCTCCCCTCTGCCCCCTCTCTGCGGGGGTTTCTCCAGTTTGAATCCCATTAGCTCTACCCCTGGAGCCACCTTAGCCAGGTAACAGACACCCATCCACTGCTACACAATGAAATGAGCTTCATTAGTCCTAATTGTTTGTGTTTTGTCTCCATTTTTAAAAGCCTGTATACTTTCTTAACAGGGCCAATCACTCACAGCCCCACACATCACACGCCTGTCACTGCAAACACACTTCAAAATCCTGTTTCTGTGTCCTGGAGCTCTGCTGTAACTTTTCACACCCACACACCCTCTGCTCCCCAGATCCAGATAAAAACGCCATTGTCATCCAGCTGTGCTTTTCTCTCCCGAACTGGATTGCAGCTTTTAAGATGGAAAAGAGAGGCTGATTATTAGGAGATGAGCAAACGGTGGCTGCAGAGAGAGCAGCAACTCACCCAGGATGGGGGGGGGGGGGGGTGGGGGGGGGGGGGGGGGGGTTAATACTCTGAATGCTAATGCGAGGCTAGAGAAAGGGCAAACGGGCCTATTGAGATGCAGAGTTCACATGTTTTCTTAGGGTAATATTGGGGCAATGTTGAAACAGCACGCATTATGAGAGTGAAAGGTCAATTTGATGTTAGTCAGCAGGAACAGTGAGAATAGCTGACTATCAGGAATTGTTGCATTTTCTGCCTGAGTGATTGACTCCCTATGAATATGTATTTCATGGTCACACAAAGATGTTTGGGCTTGGGTACCTTTCACGAGCCTGAGGGGTCGTCAAACGGTGCGTATGAATTAAAATAACAATATAATTCAGGTGCTTGAGTGTGTATGGGCTCCCCAGTCCAGTCCAATTTTTACCAAGCTGGATGGTGAAATTCCTCTGCCGGAGAGAAAAGCCTGAGACATGTCATGTCGTTCAAAGCTCATTCATGTCTAATTACCATGGCACTGGACCATTTTCTTACCTTTTGTTGGCCTATTGAGAGGAGTGCCGGGCCCACGCTCTCCCATGCACACAGCTCCAGCATCCTCCTCCTGCTCCTCAGCAACCCCTGGCTTCCCCTGCAGCAGCCGCAGTCACACAGAATGAATGGAGCAGCCTGAGGAATGTGGACACAAAAGGAGGAATGTCATTTTGCTGAGTGCTACCCCCCCTCCCAAACCAATGGACGTGTGCGCACACACACACACACACAACACACACACACACACACACACACACAGAAGCACCCCACAAGTCCAGGCATGTTTAAACGCAGGGGGTAAAAAGTCTTATTATGACTTCTTTTTTAATGAAGGGATTTGCGTACATGACTGAATGCAATTCTATATCCCACATTTGAGACTTTGTCAGGAAAAAATGTCTAAATCTCTGCATTTTCTGATTAAGAATGAGGAGAGGAAAATGTATGACTGCAATGGTGATTTCACAGTTAACTTTTTACATTTAATTGATTTAACTGATTGTCTTATCAGTTAAGAAAACATCTTAAACAGCTTTTTTCTAGTGTTACAAGAAGAAACAAGTTGCAAAGAGGGCAAAGGTCAGAGGCAGGACGCAGCATGGCCACAGATAGGACAAACTGCTAACAAAAGATAACACTGATGCGAAAATACAAGCGAAGAGGACATAATGTATTCTTAGCAAGTAGAGGACGGATGAGGATATGGTGGATTTTAAGTATCTGTTGAACAGATGACATTTTTGAAATGTTGATATCAAGCATTTCCAAATGGGAGGAACAAAAAGCACTCACATTTCAGGACACATGCAGACAATTTCAGACATGTTTTGAGAATGAAGTTGTTGTTTTGTGATGAAGGGACATTTTTCCTTGATTGGAAAATATGCTAGTGTTTAAACACAAATTATTTAGTGCGCAACATTGGTTTTAAGAAATTTTGGGATTATTTCAAATGCACACCACAACAGCAGCAGGATCGCATGGTTTATGCGTCAAAAAACCAAATGTATTTCCCTTGATGATCTTCATGTTCAGTTTTTTTTAAATGAGACATAGTATGCTCATTTTCAGGTTCATACTTTTATTTTAGGTTACTACTAGAATAGGTTTACAGGCTTTAGTGCTCAAAAACACATCAGTTTTCTCATACTGTCCACTGCTGCAGCTCTGTATTCCCCCTCTGTCTGAAACGCTCTGTTTTAGCTCCTGTCTCTTTAATGCCCCCCTCCCGAATACCCAGTCTGCTCTGATTGGTCAGCACACACACGCCTGAGCCAGCACCGCTAACAACAACAGAGTAGCTGTGCTAAATCAATTCTCCCATGCCAAACTGTGACTCCATGGTGAAGTGTGATGTCACGTAATTAGAGACTTTCTAACTTTCAAGATCTTTTACATGCACAAGAACGTAAATAAAACACTGAAGGAAAGGAAAAAAATGAATAAATTATTTTCCAGTCTTCAGTAATCTTAAACTTAATTGCAAGTGAAGTGGACAGTGTGCAGGAGTCTTTTTTCCCTAATTTTGTCAGCCCTTGGTCTTGGTCTCCTACGCACCTGTCAATCCTCAGGTGTGTAAAGGTGTGCTCTGTGAATCTTCAGTAATCTAAAACTTTTTTCTAACAGTTTCACAAATCTCCCAGTATTTTCTCTCACCACTGTCCACTTGTGCAGCTCCACGGCGCTTCCAGCAGACTGTTTACTGTAGTTTACACCACCAGCTGTGCTATATTATGACAGGCAGCTACATACGAAATACATGACTGCCCCGTTGCTAACAGCACACAGTCTGTCCTGTGTTTGTGTAAGGAACAGGCCTGTAATTTTGACTCTATGGTTACTGTAACAGCAGGCAGCTTTTAATCCAAGGCTTTAAACAAACTAAGACATATTGGATTATAAAGACTGAGCTGGAATAACACATTTGGAGAAAATAGGTCTTCAATGAAATGTGCTTTCTTGTTGTGTAAATCGCTGTCATGTAGTGTAAAGTATTCGGTAAAGACAAGTAAATAATGCCAGGACACATTAACTTGTAATTTATTTCTATACTTCTCGTCGTGGACAACCTTCAACTACATAATAAAGCTGTTTTCGACATAACGGTCTGTGACTCTTAGATAGTCGTCATGGTGTTTCCAACAGGCCCACAGCAAAACACTTTATCATCACTAATTATTTCATGTTAGGACAGTGCGAGAAGTCTGCTCAGTTCAAAGGATTTCTTATCTGTGCTTTTATCTCCACACTGACTGTAAAGACAGATAAGAAAGTCCTCTCAGGTCCAGGTCACAGGGAGGTCTGCAATGAAGACGATTTGTGATTTTAAGGACTTTCGGTCATCTAATGTTTATTTTTCCTTATGTCATGTGGGCCAATAATAAGTCACAGTGTAGCTCCACCCTCAGCTCCAGTCCTGATTTTCAACACTGGTTACCACAAGTCTAGACATTATAGAAAGACAGAGAGAGAGAGCAAAGCCTGAAGCCCCTGCTCCGTGCTCCACCCCTGGTGTTCCTGATTTCCAGGTCTTTGTCCCCGGAACTTGCACTCGCTCCTGGCTGTCCACTAGGGTTTTCTGCTCGCATCTGGATCCCAGTACGACCAGCATACAGCCCAGTGTCCTCTCCTACAGAAACCACGGCCTCCGCAAGTTTTGGGAAGAAAGCAAGAAAAGAAAGAAAGGAAGAAAGAAGAAAAAACACCTTCCCGGCTCCCCTCCACCGTGTTGCTCTCCTGTCGTGATTTACACTTTCGTCGAGGCTGTGAAGCAGTCGTGTGATTCTCAGATTCTTGCCTGCAGTTTAAAAAAAAAAAAAGTTTTTACGTGTTTTAAAAGTTTTTTCGTTTCGTCTTCGTGTTTTTTTCGATTGAGTCTGGAACTCGACATTTATCGCACATGCCCAGAGTTAAAACGGACGACGTTTGAGAGTTTTGGGGGCTATTTTCGGTGTGTTTTTTCCCCCCCTCAGTAGTTTCATAGGTGGCCTGAGAGCTGCTGTGAATGAAGTATCTGTTGAGCTGAAGAAACCAGCGCGTCTCCATGAGGAAACTCAGCGTAGGAGTCGCTCAAACTTTGTCCTAGCTTACACACACCTGAGCGACTAAATATCTGCTTTTTTTTTTTGTTTTTGACTTTTTGTGCTGATAGTTTCTTGTTTTTAAGTGACACAAAATGAAGACGCTGTTGGTGCTGTGTGTGGTATGCACGCTGGTTGTGTTGTCGGTGTCGGGCACCGCGGAGCAAAAGTTGAAAAACTGCAACGAAGTTCGTGCTGCTTACAGCTCCAAAGGCTTCAACGTGAACGATGTCCCCAACAAAGGAGTCAGTGGTGAGTGATTGTAATTTGCTTTTAGGGATTTTTTTTTAACTTTAAGTACTGTAGTCCAGAGCAGTGGTTCCCAAAGTGGGGGCTGAGGACCCCCGCGGGTCTCGTGGGGGTCTCCCGGTGGCCCTGAAGCTAATGAGAACTTTGAAGCTAGCAGCGTTAGCATGAAGTCTGACTGGTTAAAGGTCAGCAAACCTGCTCTCAGGTCTGTGCTCGCCCATTGTTAGCTTCCCCAACAGAGACAGCCAGCTCCTCCAACTCATAACTCACTTTAAAACATTTTCCAGATGGTTTTCTTGAAGACAAAATCTTCTCAAATGTAATAAAGTTTGGGAGTCGTTGACATGAAAAAGTATAGAGGACCAGACAACAAACAGTAAAACTGTCACTTTTGTAAATGGGCATTTTGTGCTTCTGTCAAAGTCCACGTTGAAACGTGGTTAATCATACAGACATTGTACCTTTTCGTGTGTTAAAAGTAACAGTACATTGTTAAGTTTGGGGGGAAAGCAGTTGTGAGACATGTGGGGATGAATTGTTCAGGCAAATGTGTGACTGGAAACCCTCCACCGCTCCACAGGGAAAATATAGTCCTCATTTAGGAAATACTTGTAGGTGATTCATAACAATAAAGAGGTATAATCAACACACAAGCTCTGCTCCCCACTGAAAGAAGCCAGGCCTGTGTTTATATCCAGGCTTCCTTAATAGAGACTCCTATGGCTGTGAAGTGCAGGCAGCCTGCAGTGATTTAGTAAACACTCCTGTGTGTTTAGTGAACAAGACTTGTGGATGTTTTTCCCCTCTCTGGTTTAGTCTGATTTTTGTGGTTTTAACATTTTCTGTGTAGGCACATGTTGTACTTCTTCCTCAAGTCTAAACTGTAGTCAGGATGCAATGCACCAATGAAGACAGCTGGGCAATAAATGGGAGCTGCTATGTTAATAGTCAGTCGGAGGTGAGAAGGCAAATCAATTTAGCTAATCATGAGTTAAACCCAAGTGATGGAAACTTACGTAGGGTGGGTACGGGGCTTTTACGGTGGAGTCTTGAGGGGAGCAGAGGGTAGGGGGGTTGGGGTTTGAAATTCCACTGTGCCCTGCATACTTTAAATCCCTCCCTTCTCTCATTTTCTTTTCATTTTATGGTGGTTAAAATGAATATGCACACATATATTCAAACCCCTAACTTCAGCCCGGTTTGGTCACCAGTTTTGCAGTGGCTTTAGCATGATGTTCATAGATAGTTTTAGAATTATACAAGTAGGTCATCCAGGCATGGCGACTGTCATGTTGGGGTCTTGTTTCCCCTTTTTTTAAAGTAATTTCTTAATGTGTGCTTATTTCAGTGGACTTAATAATTAGATTCTGTCCGTTTAACCACGTTTTTTCTATGTTGGCGACTTGTTCACAGCATTATCTCATCTGACAAGGGTGACCAATTTGTATGTGTCCTCTTTATTGTCCTGATGTCCTTTTATGAGTTTACTTTGCATATTAAGAGGATGTTCAGACTGTCTTTTTCTGTTGAGGCCATGTCAGCTCATTAGAATTTGAGTTGTACATAACTGTCAAAGAAGCCGAGAATGTATTATTTTCCCTGCATTTCACACAAGTCTATAGGACCTTTTGTTTTCTGCCTGTATGTCTTTGTGATGCTAAATGTCATTGAGAGTACCCCAACATGTCTGCATTGGTCAGATTTAATTGTCTTGCATCTTTGGGTTTTGAAAGAAGGATCTGAATGAAGGCAGTTTTATTGTGCAGGTTTGTGTGCTACACACACGTGCCTTTTCCTTACAATAGATTCCCGGTGTATGTCTGGGCCTTTAGGCAGGGCCAACCTCAATGAGCAGCTCTTTGTCATTGAAAGAGACTGAGATAATTGATCCATAGAAAGCAACAAGGTCTACTGTCATTAAAGAGGGTTTGGGGGGGTTGTCTCTAGAAAGCAAAGAGCAGATACAGAATCCCCCGCGCTCTTGAAATGTTTCATGTTGCTGGGGAGAAGTGGCTCCAGAGGTGCAGTCTGATTGCATGCCTTTTTTCCATTCACAAACTTAAAACATTATGTTCACCCAAAAATGAAAATTCACTCGTTATCTACTCGCCCTCATGGAAATGGAAAGTTGGGAGAAGTTTCGTAGTCCACAAAACATTTCTGGAACTTAGTAGTCAAACAACTTTACGGCATTCTCCTGTCAATGGGCACAACTGATTGTTGCCCAAATTGATTCAAAAAGACGCTATTTGCACCCTTTCTTAAACTGAAATTGTTAGCGCGCATCCCGTCTGAAGTGGGTGCACAAGCTCAATCCAGCATCTGGGATGTAAGTAACATCTACACGGAACCGTTAATTCTTTCCTTTTCATAACAGTCTGTGTTTCAATGCAACTGGGTGTGCAGTTGCTAAAGGTTTAGAGTGGTTAGTACTTGCATATCTATATCATAATCTTAGTTTCAGCAGTTAACAATCAAAGAAGCAGTTCACTGGAAAAGTTTGTTTCACTTTTAACATCTGCAGAAGTTGAAACAGCCATTATCTGATTCAAAGGTTGCAGTAAAATAATTTTGTTCCACATTATACTAGTGGTTGTGATCAGAATATTTCTCCCAAAATAATGGGCTTTTTTTTTACTTTAACCATAACTGTGCAGTTATGCTACAGGGAAGACATACTTTTGAAATTATACAGTATCGTTGCCAGTTGTCACAGAAGTCGTTCTTGAACTGTGTGCCTCCTTTGATACATGCATCATAAATCAGATTGGAGGAATATGACTCTTATTGGAGACACGGGATTCGAAACTTGCCTTTTATAACCACAAACATCTTGTGTTGTTGTTGTTGGCGGCACAGAGATAAAGATGTTTTTTACCATTCAAATTACCGACAGGCCCAGCTGAAGCCAGACTTGAGATTCAATAAAGATGTTTTAGTGTAAAACTGAAATGGAAACCCTGATTGCTTCTGCATAGACAGAATTAAGAGATACAGAGCAACAGCAGGCTCAGTTGGTAAATTCCTTGTTGATCCCATGGTATCAATCTTTAACCACTCACGTGGAAGTGGTTCAAGACCTCATTTCCAAGTTTCTTGTCTGCTGGAAGAAGATTTGTTTAGGGCCTGTGGTTAAAATACCTCACTTAACTGGGAAAATAAATGACGCCCTAATGATGACGGATAAATAATGTCAGTAATCATACTGAGAGTAAATGGTGGTTTTACTGTCAGAACCTATCTGCTAATAGTTGGGGGTGTTTGTTTTCCTTAACACTTGTATTTGATAGTGTGATAGATGTTAAAAGATATCTGCTAAGTGCTGTTGCATGGTTGTAACATGGAGCAGCTCTTTAAGCTCAGCCTGAAAGCAGAGCAGTTAACACTGACCAGATTGGCATCTGCCATGTCAAAGGCTACTCATCAACGCCAGGCTGGACGCTACACTACCCTTTTTTCAGCTCTTCAAGCTAAATCTGTTTTGGTTTACTCTGGCAGTAAGGCTTGATGTCATGCTTCAGGTATGGGACAATAGCAGAGATCAAAGAGAAGAGGGTCGTTTTCCCTCCCTTCAGCACGAGGAACATCTCCTGCTCATAATCAGTTCAGTGCATTATGACTGAAACTCAAAGCGTGCATGACCTCAGCACATTGGCCTCTCTGTAAGCATGAGACATTCTGCAGTCTTGCATTGTGAGTTCTCCTTCCCTCTTAGCTGGTGGCTGCTCACCCTGCATCATTACGGTTTGGGAAATAACAGGTTGTGTTATTGCTGTGACATTCAGCAGATAAGATAAGAGTAGGGAACTGGGGCACACTCAGTGTGCTGGAGTTTTTATAGCTCAAAGACCAATATTTGAGTGGCTCTGCTGCAGAACTGTGGCCCGGTATTTTAACACCTCTAATAATTAACTAATAAACTACCTGCCAAGTGTCTTACTGGCATCTCAAGGTCAGACCCATAAAACTCCAACGGCCCTCTTTGTTTTATGTGAAACACTTTGCAAGTCTTATCATCAAGAATCACTTCAGTGCCACCCTTTAGCTATAAAGTTTAATCTACAGCTATTTTAAAAATTGGTTGTAGAAAATATTTTGTGCATTACTTCTGTGATTATTCACCCTGATCAATGTTTTACACACCCCACTCCTTCCTGCTCTTGCAGTCTGGGAGGTCAGGAGTCTAAAAGACACTGCTTACATACAGATGCAACGAAGTTTCTGTTGTAGCTGATATCGAATCTCAAATCCATTTTAAAGTGATGTATTTCCAAGAAAAAGTGTTTTTTAAGATATTGCTCATAGATAACAGAGGGTCTTTGTGTAGTCACATGAAGTCGAGATGTTGGGGTTGATCTTTGCTAACAGGCCATTTTATGTAAGAGAATGTTTCTTGAGGGCGTATTATGTATTGCAAAAGGTCAAACAAATACAAGATGGAGTTGATTATGTGAAGTTTTAGAGTTGTTTTTCTTTTTTTTATAAAAAAAAAAGGCAGCCTATTTCATCTAGCTGTTGTATTTCATTTTACGGTGTACATTCAACACACACTTTTTTCCATGGCAGATTAAATTCAATAAAACTATGTAGAAACACATTTATTTTACTTCCAAGACCAAAAATCACAACTGTGGGCTACATCTTTCAACAGATGCAACACCTTGAAATGCCCCTTTTGTCTTCTCTTGTTATCTCTTAATTAGTACATGAAAGAAGAACAACGTTTTGAGCCCAAACTGGTTTTTTATCAGGTAGAGAAGGATCAAACAGATTCAGGTGTGCCATTTTAGAAACTGTCTTAGTCCCACCCATAGGTGTGGTTACAAACAACGGTAAATTCACACATGCAGGCCTGACTGATGGTAGTAATAAGTAATTACTCACAGTGCATCAAAACTACACTTAAGATTAGGCTTGGTATGCATGAAAAATCATTTTAAACCATCACAGTAGTAGCAAATGGATCAGTCTTGAATCAGTGGTAACAAGATGAGCTAGCCTAGTTTTATACAGTGGTTTTAGATAAATACTGTTACAGCTTCACACAGAATCATGTTGAAATCTGGACTAAATAAAAAGTCCATCTCAGCACATCATCATTTTGTCCCCTGAGGAATAAGTTGCACAAACATTAATATCAATGGTTGATTGCAAAGAAAATGTGTGTGGGTCGAGATTAAATAAACACCCTGCATTAAGGCCAAGTCATGAACTGTAGTCTCCGATAACATTCCTGAGCGATGGGATCGACTGTTGTAGCTTCTTAGTCTGAAAACACTTCTCCTCACATGCCTTATATGCCTCTTGTGTCAACAGGTGTTGAAATTAAAATGAAAGCTTTTCTGTGTTTTGACATGCCAATAATATCAGTAGAATCTAAAATGGGAAAACACAAGCATCTTAGCCTTCATTGTTGACCTCCGCCTGTGTTTTGCCTGCATCAGGTTACAAGAGGATGTAAGGGGCAGGGCTCCTGGACGGTAATGAACAGAATATTTTGAACTTTAAGGACAGTATATGTGTGTTATGATTGTTGCTGATCAATAAATACTTTGTGAGCATTTGGTTGCAGTTAGCTTGCTGATTAGTTAAAAGCAGTGATAATGTGATAGTTCCTGTTGCTCTCTGCCCTATATATGCGACATCCTCGCCCTAACTGTTTGGCGAGCCTTCAGGATAATTGAGTTTAGGTATCATGAGGCTGAGGTCTTGTGAACCCAGGGGGAGCCTGTCTTCCACTTGTAGCATCCAGATGGGGGCCAGAGGAGGGAGGGAGGGCGGCTGCACGTGCCTGCCAGCTCTGTGGTATCTCACCGCTCTTATCAGCTTCCTGCGGTCGCAGCGTGGCATCTCTGAGATCAGGGGCGCTCGTGGTGTCCTGTTCTGCTCTGCCAGCAACAGCTGCCTTATCGTCAGCTCCAAAACAAATTATCTTATCACGGCAAACGAAAAAATTTAGGCTGTGAATGGAAGAAGTTGAAGAATGTTGCCGAAACTACCTGAATTTTCTTGTTGCATGGATCCAATCCAGTCGATGAAATGATTTTGTAATTCAACACCTCTTATTTGGTGTTTGCTTTCCTCTTCAACATGTAGGACTGTGGAAGCTTAAGTTTCCCCCTTACACTCATTTAGTATGCTCCAAGTGTAGCGTCAATTCAATAGCAGTGTGTCGACTGAGTGTCCGTAATTCCATCCCTCTGCATCCTTTGCTTTGCCCCCCCAAATAGCCAAGTGAGCGACAGATCAGTGGGGGGTGGATGCTGTGTGTGGGAACAATTGAGCACCCCCTTTTAGGCTGGCCTGCCTCCCCCCTCCTCACCACATTCCAGACCGGACCACCAAGACCCGCACATAGGGAGCCCTGGAGCTGGGAACACACGGCAACAAAGAGAGCACAGGAGGGACTGACTGAGGCGTACAGAGAGAGAGGGGGGGATTTGACTGACAGGAAAGGGTTTTTTACCAGTCCAACTGAATATCCAGGAGACTGGTGGGTCAGGCAGGAGCTAGAGACTGACTGTGTGTGTGTGTGACACAGGCTTAGGGAATCTGGGGAGGTAACTGGGAGCATGCATGCACTCTGACTCATCTTCACTCAGTCATACAGGCATGTACACAGAGCCTGCTCCTCTGTGAGCACACGCGTCTGTCTAACCAAATAAAAGGTTTTAACACAGGGGCTCACAGTACTTTTTTTTTTACCATGAGTGGACACAGTTAAACGTGACTATTATTTGATGGATCTGTGTGGGTCCTTGTCTGATGCAAACTGTGAGAAATCCCGATCTGGCTTTGTGGTTTTCCACACTCTGAGATGAGGGGAGCAGCCCCTGAAACTCCTTGTTAACACGTCCTGTTTGCACACGGTTAAAGTCGCCTTCCCCCCCCCCCCGCCTGTCCCGACTGACATATCAGTTCATTTTCTGCTCTCCCTGCTCGCTCTTAAGCAGCTCCTTTGGGAGGGAGGTTTTGTTTCATTCCTAATCTTTCCGTCTTCATCCCTGGGTGTTTTTTTCTTTTCCTCTTTTTTTTCACTGTCAAAAGGTGGTTTACTGGTATATTGGTGCCCTGCTCCACTCAGCCCTACCTGTCATCTACCTGTAATGTCTTTTAAACCTTTGCCATTTTCTCTGTGCACAAAGGCTTTCACCTGTCTTGTTAACACACATCTCTTCATAGGTTTTTTATCAAGTCTAAAAGTTAGGAGGCACCAGCCCTTTTTCACCTCTGACACCAAGTACAAAAGAGTATTTAAGTACACCAGAACTAGTGGGAATAAGATGAAATGATGCACAGAGCATTAAGATATTGAACATTTATCAAACCGAATCACAAAATGTGTTGTCTGTGTTTAGTTTAGCATTTTAGACTAGTATGAATGCTTCCATGTTAAGTAGACAGAGAGTTGTTTTTATCACAGCTAATCCCTGTCTTTTTTTGCTTGTTTTGGCAAACTACAAGACGTCACAGTTTGAGTTTAAAATGAGGCAATTGCCGCACATACATAATCAAGAGTAGCAAACACAGGTCTGTGACATGAAGACGGAGAGAAGATATTGATTTTCAACCGCTCGCAAGCTATAAAGGACTAAGTTTGTTTTCATTTTAGTGTTTGATATTGAACAAAAGTTATTTTGAATACTTTGAACCAACATACTGAGGGTTTGGAGCATGCATTGAACTAATATTGAACTAATATTTTGTTACAAGCGTAATGCACTGCACATTGACATGCACTCCACTCATTCTTTTACTCAATCACCAGATCAATCAACCAAACTAGTAAGTATGTGACATATTTTGTGGTTATTATGGAAGCATGTTGAAATCTTTCCCTAAAGATGTTTATTTAGCTGACTGAAAGCCATGAGACTTTCTATACTAACCATTACCAATATATATTACTCATCTGCCAGCTCACCCCCTCTCCATCGTCCAGCTCCTCTGGCTGCTTTTGTGCAGTCGGTGCTTGGTGGTGTGATTTTTTTTTGTTCCTCTGATATTCGAGCCTCTGTGCGTCTCCTTTGTGTTGATCACTTCGACGCTGGTGTCACTCAGCCAGCTGTTAGGAGTGTGGCGAAGGCCTGCGGGCTCTGATCCCAAACTACAGGGGTGGAGCGTGAACCCACTCTTCTACTCTGCTCACTCGCTGAGGTCATCTCACCGTGGTGCTGCCAGTGGGGGGAGTGCAGTTATGATGTAGGTGTAACTCAACCAAGGTTAATTGATTTCCTATGAAGCTGCAATGAGTTTGATGTCTGTGTTGATAGTCGTGATCATGGTTAGGATTTGTGTGAATCACCAGAGGCCCGTGTGGTTAGGGATAGTGGTTAGGGAGCGAAGCCAGGGACTTGCCTGGGTGTTTGGGCTGAAACCCCAGTGCTGGGTGCAGGCCAGATGAGCTGTAATCCCTGCTAATTACTCCCAAGGCCTACATCAAGACTCCCACTGACGAGGCAGTCACTCACACTTAGCTCACTTTTCCAAACTGCAGTTAGCTTAATAGGTTTCCTAATATTTACCTAATCCCTCTGTGTGCTGCTCGGCTCGCCCTTGGATTTATTTTCCTATAAATTATATTGTTTGAGATCAAAACCCCTGGTTTCTCTCCTTTTGCTTCTCCAAAGTCCTTTCTTCTGTCAAACAAAAAAGCAATAGGCAGGTCTTTGGCTGCTTCACACAGCCTTGTGAATTTGACGAGTCGATGCCATGTGTTAAAAGCAGGTCATCAAACCTCAAATTTAAAACATGAAGAAAACAATGGCAGAAATTCTACTGGCTGAGGGCCGATAAGCGAGGGAGGAAAAGAAATTGCACACATCAAAGGATCAAATACTTGGTTAAATGATGGCTCCAAAGCTGCAAATCATTTGGTCAGTGTGTTTTGAGGGTGGTTTTTGCTGGCAGAAAAATTAGTCGCCATGAGGGAATGTGAGTCAACTCACCAGGGGTGGAAATATTGTACATCATTGGAATGGCAAGTAACTTTGATTTATTGACATGTTCAGTACATATCATCAGGAAAGGACTGAGCCATCCATGACTGAGGCCCATTAAACCATTGTACCGTTAGGTTTAGACTTTCTAGTCCCTTTGACAGTCGGCAATGAGTGGTTCTCTTCCCACCGCCTCCGCTGGTGTCCAGTTTCGTAAGGCCCAACAGGTATATCAGAATCTTTGTTGCCCTTTTGTAGCTTTGAGCTTCCAGAAACCTGATCTTGTACCTGACCTCATTCTGCCTGGGGGGCTTTGCTGGGCCCCGTCCTGCCTCAACATCTGGTGGACTTCAGCTGCTTTTGGATGTCTGTTATAAACATTGTCAAAGTCCTGTCCTTAGGAGGGGTTTGCTGGCTTTTACTGGCAACGATGAAATGTATTGTTTGTGTGTCAAGTCTTTTAAAAGCTATCATAAGTTTCAACTAAGTTGGATTTTTTGAATTCTTTTTATGTGGAAATGGAGGGAGGGGTGTTATCATTTGTTATGTGAATCATGCACACGCAAATGCATATGACCAGGCCACAAAGGCTGTTTTCAAGTCGACAGTGTAGTGCGTGGCTCTCGAGCAGTGTGTGAAGCACATCCTAAAGAGGAGCCTATTTGTAAGCTCAACAGTAGTCCATTTCTCTGACAGCACAACAGTGTTTGCCCAGGGTCCCATGGTAAAGCACTTGGCCTAAAGTAAAGAGTGTTTTTCATCTTCTCCTTTAAAGTCTGTTTTCATTTGTGTGCCCTGAGTCAGTGGAAAGACGGAGGGCTGGTGTAGAGGGACAAGCCAGGAAGGTCTTTTGTTCCACTTTTTTTTCTCCTCCTTCTTCTCTTCCCTTGTGATAATCATGCTGTGCTGTAACTTGTCCTCTCCGTTTGTCTGCAAAACCTCTGCCTGTCTCTGCAAATCTTAAACATAACACAGTCTCCCTCTCTCTTTCACTCACTCACATCTCCTCGCTCACACACACACACACGGACCCGGCAAAAGCGCCAAGGTGGAATCTGTAGTAAAAACAGCAGATCAAACAGTGCAACTGTGCGGCCCATCAAAAGGCTCATAAGCTGAAAGAAAGATGTGGAAAGGGTGAAAGATTAGATCAGTTGTTAACGTGAATCATTGCCTCCAACTCCCTCTGACAGATGATGGTGTTGT
The DNA here is from genome assembly GCF_040436345.1 of Pagrus major. Lineage (NCBI taxonomy): Eukaryota > Metazoa > Chordata > Actinopteri > Spariformes > Sparidae > Pagrus > Pagrus major. The sequence continues at coordinate 18,077,467 of NC_133232.1, read as the reverse complement.
TTGGAAAAGATTCACGGCTCAGTGATGGAACCAGGTTGCAGTTTAACTTTTTTTTTGTCCACCTGTCAAATGCCTAGTAAATGGTCAAATTTTAACAGCTACACAATAGATTATTACCACATCTGTTTATTTGATAATCAATTAATCGTTTAAGTCATTTTTCAAGCAAAAATGTCAAACATTTGCTTTTAGCTTCATAAATGTAAGGTTTTTCTTCTTTTCTTTGGCATTTATCATAGCAGACGAAGAGTCTTTGGGCTATGGAAAATTGTAATGAGCATTTTTGATGAATAATGAATAGATAGCTGCAAACTAAGTATGAAGGAAAGTTTCTTGATTTACGTGTAAATGTTTTGTCTTGTTTTTGCTGTATGTATGAATTTGTAGAACATACAATACTAGTTATGGGTTATGTGTAAAACCACGTAGCTGAGTGGTTGAGCTTGCACATGTCTGAGAGGCAGTCAGGCCAATCACCAGTGGTTGCTGTATTTACCAGATAGGAAGTCAAACAAGTTGCAGAAAGTTTGTGTGGAGCTCGCTGGGAAAGTGGCCCAAATCCAGTCTCATCCTGAAACAAACCACTTCTGTTTGAAGTAAGAACTCCTCATAACTGTGTTAACATGAATCATGGCCTCAGGCTTTCTCATAGCTAGACACGGAACTGGCTCAAGTGTTTAGGTTTAACCATACGTTTTTATGATCTAATTCCTTCACTGCTTTGATTGTTTATTTCTTGACCTCTGGCAGACCTCAGTGCTCATTTTGGTCCAAATGTTTACTGTCAAGTAAGACAACCATGTTATGCTACGGTAAGATTGCTTAAGGCCTGACTAATTAACACGGAAAGCAGATTAACTTGTATAGATTAGTGACCTCTGAGTCCTTGTACCCTTCCCACTTCACCCCTCTTTGGTGTCCCATCTAATGTTCTGTTTTCACACACCCTTCAACTCTGACATGTTTTCACAAAATATTCTCTACACAATAGTGTTTTTTCCTTTTTTTCCCTAGGTGGTTTGACGCACAGCTATAACGATTAGTCGAATAATCTATTAGTTGTCAACTATTAAATTAATTGTCAACTATTTTGACAATTGATTAATCGGTTTAAGTAATTGTCAAAAAGTCAAAAGTCTATGATTTTGGTTTCTCTTCTTTACTCCTCTGACGGTAAACTGAATTTCTTTGAGTTGTTGACAAAATAAGACATTTGATGAGGAATTCTTGAGCTTTGGGAAGTTATCTTTTTATCGTAAAAGAAATTGACAGCTAAAATCGACAATGAAAGTAGTCTTTACTTACAGCTGTAGTAAGGAGTAATGGCCTTTTTCTGCCTTGCCCAGCAGATTCAACAACAGCTAAATTTACCTCACACTGTTTTGAATGCAAAGGTCAAAGAACCAAACGCAGTCATCCTGCAGATTTCTTTTTTGACCATGAGAGACTTCATATAAACTGTGCTGCAGGTGAACTTCTGAGAAGAGCCCCAGTGGTTGGAATTTGGTTTCTGACTTGTTAAATGTACTCGGGGAGGTGCAGGAGGGAGTTGAAACCCTGACAAAGCAGTGACCTGGGAAGTGGTGTAGGCAGGGAGCTTTTGTGTGGGGAGACAAAGCCGGAGATGCAGCGCCGGGACGGGAGAGGGAAACAGACAGAGCGAGAGGCCAGGGCAATGTTGTGGAATCTCCCCAGGGGCTTCTGGGTAAATGTTCATGGATGACAGCGTTTTGGAATGTTCACAAATGGAGAGTTTTAATTGGCCAGAGGCCCCGACTGGTTTAGTAATCAGAAATGGACTCTGGTGGCAGAGGGCTCAGATGTATGGATCCCAGTGTGAGCTTTGTTTGTGTGCCTTCTTGAAAATAACTCACATGTTGGACAAAATGTGGAAGATTCAGCAGAGATAAACATTTTAATGTGACAATTTCTCAGTCTGGATGAGGAATGGTCTGTGTTTAGAGTTCTGTGGCAGAGAAACACTTCTGTGTAAAAATCAGTAGATGAGACGTGGAGATTGTAATGAGTTCTGCTCTGCCTCGTGCTGTGCTGCAGCAGACATGCCTTTCTTTCTCATCGTAGTCATGCCATGTGACAAGCAAATTTTGGCAGTTTATTGTTTTGACAGCTGTGTAGTGGAATAGATTCTAATTCCTGATTTATTTAAGGAAACGCCATTTTACACAGACATTATCCAAAGCCCTGTGGCTCGCTGCGGAGCTGAGAATACTCACTCCAGAGAGTGCTCGGCTAAACCAAAACTTCCTGCCTCATCAATGGATGGTGAGCATTGTTCTTAGTGGAGTAAATCTCTCATGTCACAACCAGCGCTAGTGTTTCCTGAGCTCACCACTGCTGAGAGGCTTCCTCCCAGTGGTAGATCCGATTATTTATGAGTGTACTGATGTGCTTTCACATTAACCTCTAACAGCTCTGGTTGATGCTGAATCATGGGGCAAATCAACATTAGTGGCTCATCATGTGAGGGATTGCTACTTGCTGGTCAGCTGACTACATGCCAATTGACAAAGCGACATGATAAATGCTACATGCTAGAGTTTGAGGCAGATTTGGATGCATTTCCTGTCTTACCTCTGTGATTATTAGTTAGTTTAGCATCTAATCACTGAGACATAGTACAGAAGTACATGTAGATATACACTATAGAGATTAATGAATGTACAAGTGTACGAGTGAATGCAGCTAGTAGCACAGTATGAACAGAACCAGTAACTAGTCAGTATATACACTACAATCTGTATGTATTAAATCATAAGCCCATTTTACTGATCAGCTGTTTGACTGCATTAGATCAGTATGGTGATGCTCATTGGGAAAACTTTGTTGATGCAGAAGCAAACAAGAGTATAGCACAACCATTTCAGAAACAGGAAAATACAAATACCTCATCTATGAGTGATGAATCCAGTTAACAGCACTAAAACAAGCTAAGGCGCACTCTTAATTTTTTATTGAGGCAAACATGCAGATGTTCTCATTGCGATTCCTGTAAAATAATTTTACTACTTAACTTTAAATGTTTAAAGCCTTTGCCCACTTCAGTAACATCCTTTACAGGCTATAGGCAAGTTATGGGATTAGTGTAATGTCTGAGTCATGGGCTAGCTGGAGGTAAAAATTGCTTTCCGCTCCCTGTGAGGGGCCGCAGATCTGTTGAATGAGTTGTGGAATATCTTGCGGACGTTCAGGTGAATGTAGCACCTGGTGTATCTGAAGGAGAGAGATAGCTATTTGTCCAAACACTGGGGTCTCCTGAAGCTTAGCCAACATTAATGCTTAAAGATACTGAAAAGAAATGCTCTTTACCTTGGGTTTCCTCTGTAGGTGTTCACGATTTAAATATCCTTGATCACATCAGTCTATAAAACCCCTTTTAACATTCATTATAACAACATTTATACTGTCAGCCCCTCACGTATGTCTGGAGACAGCAGTCAAGTGTGACACATTCAAGCAAAGAAAAGGACAAAGTTTGGCATTGCTGCCCACCATGTCGTTAAAACACTTCAGTCAGATTCAGAAGTCCCGTGCCAGCACATTTCAGGCTCTCTTCGACATTCCTAATGAACTGAGAGCTGAAAAGCATTATTGGTTTGGCCAAAACTGCTATAAACTTGTCATGACTCTATTTTAGTAAGAGGCTAAAGTGTAGAAACAGAGTAGGTGGAAGTATCGCCCTGCCCTGATTATCTCCATATGAACAGGCGAGTCTCTAATAATGGTTTCCGCTTACAGCAGAATGTTGAACATTCTCTCCATCCGCGGTAATTCTGCCATAGCTCAGTGCCATGTACACCCATGTACATGGCGTATAAGTGTGTAAGATAGATGTAATACATGGATGTGTGTTTCACTTATTTTAAAGTTCAGTTTAGTTCTTTCTGGATGAGAATGTTTCACTGGTTTCACTCTCCTTAACACAGTTTCAACACAGGTCTTTAGCCCACTTTTCATTGTGAAATTACACACAAGTAAATATAGCTTTCAATGATCTTTTTGACCAAGAGGAACATTGTTATTTAATGTTTCATTTCCCAATGAAATTTTTGAAACCTTTGACCTTTAGTACCACTATTTAATGCACTGATGGCAGTAAAGTAATGGTCAGGTTGTCTCAGACGTAACTGAAAGAACTGAAGAGCTGTAGCTGAAGAGCTAGGAAAATCTGGAAAGGGGATGTGAACAAGACACACTTTTCCTCCTTCAACTACTGCTGGCATGATGCCCTTGAGCAAGAGTCTGCGGTTGTACTGAGCAGCAGCCTGACGTGAATGTGTGGATGTTTGTAAGCTTCCCTCCCCCTGCAGCTACTCCTCCAGGTTGTAAATAAGACTTAGCTCTTAGTCTGCGCGCCTAGTTAAAGGATTTCTTGTAATATGGGGGGGAAATATCATCTTGTACCAGAGCACTTTTCTTGACTGCACTATGAAAACTTTGTGGTATAAAACAGGACGCTGAGGGCTCAGATACTGCATGTTCCACGCTTCATAATTTGACTTTGGCATATTTTGTTTTGAAGCACAAAAGACTGATCTCATTCGTGAGATTCCCCTGCTTAACCCTGCACAATTATGGAGCCTTGAACACATTTATTCCATCAGTTTGAATAGATGTGTGGGTTTAATTTCAAAATGACATCCACCAACTTTGGAACAAAATTAGTTCCTTTCCAAAGTTATTACTGAAAGCTGATAAAAGCAAAGCACTTTGAGACTTTTTCTTTCAAACTGCAGATTTATTTATTTTTTTCTTTATTGAGGGCCAAATGATCAGAATTGTTTGATACGTTGAATTACTGACTGAGACACTAATTGGAAAAGCTTTTCCAAAAAGGATAAATGGCATTTTTGAATGAGTAAAGGAATTTTTTTTTTTTTTTTTTATCCACATAAAGACCACAACTGTAGAGTCCTTACAGATGAAAGAAAGGGGTGATTTGACAGCATGCTCTAACAGGAAGGAATTTAAGACGGGAATAACTTAGAGAAATTGCTATCATTTTGGAAATGAAATATGAAGCCTTTTAATCACGGCCTTCACATGTGGCTTCACCTCATGTCCCCTTTACTTTGCCTGTTTTTTTTTATTATTCTGCTTAGAATTTTACTCATAAGGCGTCTTTATTACGACCAAACCTTCACATCTTAAGTAACGTCATGGACTTCTCAAAAGACCATAAGTCAACAGTGCATGACAGGATGGGGCGAACAGAAAGTTATCCAACAAATGGCACCAATCCTGTAACCCCCCCCCCCAGGATAATTACAGCCTAGACAGAGGTGAGGAGCAAGAGGAGAATGTTATGGCTGCAGGGCGTGCAAATTTACAACAGTCTGTGTGAGTAATGCTCAGTAGACTGGCAGCCCTCTCCTTTACATGTTACAGCACGGAGGGTAATATGCCAATTAATAGTCCAGCTTTGTATTCATAAGTGTTGTTGTGCATACTTGACACTTTTGAATATGTTAGGTGCTAAATTTTATGTGCTGGACTTCTGAAGCTCAATGAGGCCGACTTGGAGCATGTTCACACATTTTCATGTTTTGAAGTTAAATTGTCCCACTATTCAACATCTCAAATTACCTGCATTCCACTGGGACTGAATTAGTATGTACATAGACTATGAGCGGCATACAGTTTATCATTTAATTATTTACAAATGTTGATGTCTGTGTGAAAGCTCAGAGGTTTGGTTCAGTCGCAGACCTCGAGGCTCCAATTAGTGGCAGACATCGGTGAATAGTTTGTGACACACCGTACCCCATGGGCTCCTTCGCAGCTCGCTTAGCAGCTTTAGTGATGTCCAAACTTTAGAAGGGTACAGAAATAATCCTTTTATGACTTGAGATTGGGGTTTATGAGTGTTACGGTCTTCTATTTATATCTTTTGCATGTGTGTGCGACTTTTACGACCCTTGATTGCTTGTATGTACGGGTTTTTTTTTTGTGTTGGTGGTGTTATTATTGGAGTGTTTGGGGGGCAAGTTACTGTGTGTGGTGGATGTGCTGGCTGGCGGACGGGGGGGGGGGGGGGTCAGAGGACAGGACCTCTCTCAGAGGAGTGGCTGTTAACCCCTGACCTCGCTGGTTAAGCCTGCAGGGTGGTGGCGGTCGAGGCGGAGGTGGGGGGCACCCTGAGGTCCGTCTGGTTCAGGGGCACATGATGGCAGGCAGAGGGGGCGGTGAGGTGTCTAATCTGGTTTTTGTCTATGAGGCGTTTTCACCTCCCCCACCATCCTTCCTCCGAGAACAGAGTTTGAGAAGCAGGACAATGTCAAAGGGAAGTGACTTATTTTATGAGCCATTTAAAGGGGACGGTGGTCCCCCCACAAAGGAAAGGCACAGAAGCAGTGGAGAGCTGATGAATAACATGACACAGAGTCACATGTTTGTTTACAAGATGCTGCCCTCACCATAAATGGCAGTTTTCCTCTTCTGAGCTCCACTTGAAAAATATTCTGACTCTGTGTCTTATTACATCTTAAAGTACTTGGGAAGCTGTAGGAGTGAGAGGCCCCTTAAAGGAGCTCCATAAGGCAGCTGAGAGCCAGTTCACCCATCACACAAAGACTATTCATGCCAGTGATGGTAGAGGAATGACTGATGCATCCACTGACCAAACTTATTGTGAAATAGCGAGGCTGAAACATGTCACGCAAAGTCCGGCATGATGTTGATTTTTATAGGATCTAACTGTTCTTGTTACCCGTTCTCTCTCTTGTGTTCCAGCCGTGCCGTTTTCTCTCCCAGCGGTTTGAGGAATTGGCTGCCAAAATGTTTTCACAAAGTATGCATTAGCTAAGAATCTTCAGTTTTCGGAGACTTAATCCTTTGAGCTAACAATGTGACATTTGTGCAGACATTCCTGTGAAATATTGACCATCTCACTTTTATTTGTGTACTTTGGTAACTAGGGCTATTTTCCACGTGGATATAGGCCTTTTGATTGTGCGCCTGTGCTGTGGGCAAGCAGGGGGCCCTGCTGGAGGAGAGACTGGAGGACTGTTTCACCTAAAAGTTCTGTCTGTGTGTGTGTAACTGTGTCTGTAAGTGTATGTGTACTGCTCCCTGTACCTCCAATCGCACTGGTACAAAGAGCCATGTGTTGAGCAGTGATGTGATGTGTGAATATGTTTAGGTAGGGGCTGCCAAGTGTGTGTGTGTTCGTGTTCGTGTTCGTGTTCGTATTGGAGGGGGTCGGGTGGAATGGGTGAGGACTGCAGGGAGAGAGATGAGTTTGGGGAGAGGACTGTGAGAGAAGGAGTGACTTGAAGCTTATTTGGACTTGATCCCAGACAGAGGGGTCCAGTTTATGGCGCCAGGGTGCATCCCTCCCTCTGATGCCCAGTTTAGATGATTGTCCTGCTAAGAGTCACTTGTGACCCTGCAGTTTGATTTCTTAACATTTCAGATTCTATTTTAGAAATGCAGGGAAATTCTCTAAACATGTTTTGCTGCTCAGTTTGATGGTCTGTGTTGTTTGCAAATGTGATTACCTTAAAAGTCCAGGCTAGAATGAAGTCTGATTTACAATCTGTATTAAGGTATGCATGTGTAAAATAACAGAAGTCACCAAAGTTACCTGTTTTTCTAATACAGCTTGATGGGCATTTATATTACATGCACACATGGAATGAAAACAAGCTAAAGATGTCACAGAGAAACAAATCTACTTGGCTCTGGCTGTTATAGTGACACATAAAACATGGCGACCAGCAGTGAAGGTAGCAGACAAATTCCACAGTCAACGATAAAACCGGAGGAACTTTAACAACCGGAAAAGAAAAACCAGCATTCACTTCAGTCTATTAAGTAACAGAATAGAAAGTTTGTTCATGCTAAAGAGAGCAGAAATAAAAGTGAGAAAAGGCAGTCATCTTTACTAGAGCTGTAACAATTAGTCGACTAATTGATTAGTTGATTGAAAGAAAATTAGTTGCCACCTACGTTGGTAATGATTCAATTGTTTCAGTCATTTTTCAAGCCAAAAAGTCGAACAGTCTTTGGACTGTTGGTTGAACAAAAGAAGCACTTTGTAGACGTCACTTTGGGCTCCTCAAAATTGTGATGAGCATTGTTCAAAGTTATTTTTATTGATTTAAAAAATGAATCATCAGAATAACCAGCAGATTAATCGATATTGAAAATAATTGTTAGTAGCAGCTCTAATCTTAACCAATTCTTTACCTGTTCATTCACCAATAAATAGCATTATTGTAGTAGCTTGTAGTTAGGTGCTTCATATGCTTCAGACATAATTTTCCTGTCTTTTGTCATCATTTGGAGGAAGTTGCATGGGTTTGTATACCGTAAAAACTTTTATGTCTTGAAACACAAATTCAAAATAGTTCAGTTGAAAATGAAGACGATAAGATTAAAGAATAAGCATGGAAGAAACTCACTGTTACAAGACCCAGCTACCTCTGTAGTTCACAATTTTGAGTTCCCTGTAGCTTTGAATCTAGTACTGACACATGTTTAGGTTTCTTTTATAAGAAACCTATCACACCATGTGAAACTGAAGTTATGCCCTCTTAAAGCTAAGTAAGTCTTGGATGTTTGATGAGTCTTTCAGTGAATGCTGGAAAACTTTACAGGTAATGTTAAAGCTCCAGTACAACATGGCAGCTCTGTAAGTAGCAGTAACCTGTGCATGCACAGTGAGCACGAGCTGGTGGGGAAAACTAAACAGGCCGTTGGTGCCTGGATGCAGTGAAAGGATCCCTGTGTTCTCCTAAATTCCACCAGCCACGTTTAAAACAAAACATTATTGCAGCTGCGACTTTGCATTCGTCCTCCCCTGACCCTCCTTTTAATTGGATGTTAAACTCACTTTTGACAAAGTTGGAACTTGCTGTTTTATCAAAGACAGGATTTAGGTTTTGAATAAAGGTTTTGATTAGAAACTGGAGTAAAAGCTCAGAGAAGGTTGTGTTTAGGTTGTTGGCCTCCACGTTAATGCAGATCTGTTTGAAAATGTTTTAACAGTTGAAGGTTGTCACTCTACACGAGCAATTTCAGCTTGCCAACTGCATTGAAGTTCCAAAACAGAAAAACACTTCACATCTCTCCTGTCTGGCATGCAAGGGCCACTTGAGCAAGCAGCTTTTCACTGTTTCCAGCAAGTGGATTTGTGCTGGTCTTAAAGTGTTTACAGAGAAAGCATTAAAAAAGAGAGCATCTCCGTTCAACAATGGATCACGTGACAGACAGATGCTTTAGGCTACATGGAAATCATACATATTCATTTGTGAAAAGGTTCTGAATTGTACAACAGATGAACAAAGCTTAATTTTCCTGTCGCTTTTCTTGCATTTTTTAAAAAAATTGATCCGTTCCACCCCTCTCTTTCTCCTCTCTCACTGCCCTTTGTCTCCATTTTCATTTGTCACTAGGCAAAAACTTCTGTTTATTCTTTGTCCATGATTTTATTTAAGCTAACTGTGTTTCATTTGTTCACTTATCACTTTAACTTCCGGGAGAGAGTCCAAGAGTGAGGAAGGAAATCGGTGAATGTGACTAAACATAAAATGAATAAGATTTTAATCCACCACCTCTTCAGTGAACCTGTGCCTGAGTCACATCAGATAGATTTTCATCAGCAATGGTGGTTATATAATGATGAAGACAGGAACTCCCCTGATCCCACACTATTTACCTCTTTCGTTTTGAATGAAAGATGCCTAGTTTGGAAATTTTGCAATATTTATCTCTGCCGAGGAGGTTATGTTTGTGTGTTTGTTGGTTTGTCAGCGGAATTACACAAAAAATACTAAACAGATTTTCACAAACCCTGGATGTAGGATGGGTCCCGGCCCAGAATAGACTCAACGTTTGGTGCGGATCCAGTTAAAAGGATGGATCCAGGAATTTTTCTCACTTTCTTTATTGCAAGATATTGCCTTTCTTGACATTTACGTGGCTGCTTTGAATTTGGTCTACTGACACTACAGGTGCTGAAGTATTTATTAACTTCATATTTATTCATGGATGTGTTCCTGTACCATTGAATAACAGCTGAGAAAAATTGCAAGACTCAGAAGGATGTTTGGGAAGTGATACCAGAACCATAATTGTCAAGACAGTTTCCTCCAGTACTAAAACTGACAAATCCTGAGCAATTGTAGAGTTGTCCGTTTAACCAAGAGGGGGCACACATCGAGCTGGATACAAAGCCATAGTGATGGCAAAAAAGCCTTTTTAGATTTATCTGCATCAATGTGCACATGGCTGGAGTCAAAGTGGGTGAAGAGGTAATCCTCTCCTCTTAAAAGTCTGTGTTGTAGAAGGACACAGCACTTGGGGAAAGCTACAGCACTGAACTATCAATCAGGACGGGGAAGTGCCAGGATAAGAGCAAGGCTCTATAAAGTGGCCAGCTAAAGACTGCTCTGAGCTGAGTTTTGCAATTAATCCACTTAAGTGCAGTTAAGAGGGTTTTCACAGCAAAGGTGCATTTGATTTGGTGAGGGGTGAAGTTATTACTTGATATTTGAAAGGTTTCATCCAGACAAAAGTGTGAAATAGTGTTTATCTTCAATGTGTAACCCATCAGACGTTAACAAAGCCACTCTATAGGTGCACAGATTGGGTCTTGAAGTATATGATTTAAATGATATCACTTTTAGACACCTAGTGTTCTTGTTTTTGTTTGTTTTTTATTAATTCTAACATCACTGAAAGTATTTTGTATTGATGTGACTTTTGATGGTCATGTGGTGACAGTGTATTCTCCTCGTCTCTTGCAGGAGCCCCGTTGAAAGTGTGTCCGCAGGGTTTCTCATGCTGCACGGTGGAGATGGAGGAGAAGCTGAGCCAGCAGAGCCACACAGAGATCAAAGCTCCCGTCTCCAGGCTTAGCACCAACCTACAATCCACCTTCAAACAGAGGCACGACCACTTTGACAGTAAGCAAACACACCCAACACAAACTAACACACACATGCACAGCAGCCACTTTTCAGGCTACACTGTGCCGCTGGCTAGTGTCCCTACAACAGCGCTTGTGTTGCATGATTTTTGACGGACGCTCCCACCTGCCAGTGCACTGCACGGAGCGGAGACAGTCAGTCTGTGTCCGTTGGCCCGTCCACCTGTCTCTCATCGTCTCAGCTCCCTGCCTCATCGTTCCCCCACCACCCGCTTCCCTTCACTCCAGAGAGACGTGCACGCTTCCAGACGGACCACACACATCTTCAGATTTAGTCTTCTCTGTACTTCCTGTTCCTCTGTGTGTGAGCACATGTGTGTATGCCTGTAAATATTGGGATCAAGTTTCCCTGGGAGCGCATGGGAACACAACATCGGTGCTGAGTCACCAAGGAATTGGGGCAGCTTTGAATACCTTCAGCCACCCGACAGTGCCACCGCTGCAGCTCTGCAGGAAAGACGCTTGATGAGATAAGATAGAGAGGAGCAGACACTATTTTTCTGACAGAATGATGAAAAAAGAGAGAAAGTGGTTTGTAAAGTTTTCTAACTGCATTTGAATTTCGCTTGTTATGTACATGGATTTGTGCGTGCGTGCCTGTGCATACGCAGGTCAGAGACCTTCAGGTCTTATGTGTCTGTGAAGGGGAGTGAGGGATAGTCAGTAATGGCGAGCATGTGTATTGCAGCCAGATGTGAACAGGAATGTGACGTGTCGGAATGCAGTGGCTGCTCGAGCCGTCCCGCCCCTCGTTTTCTCCTCTCTCACTGCCCTTTGTCCCCATCTCATGCCTCGCTCTCCCAAAAACCCCTCTGTTTGCCTCTCAGACCCTTCTTTCTCATTTCATCTCTCTCTACTATGTCTTGCTGTTGATCATGTTTCACTGCATATATCTCCCTGTGTCTTTGCTGCCTTGTTATACAAATCAGATGGTGCTTTCTGTGACATTGTTTGCTAATGTATGTTCACTTTTAATGGTCTGGTCTAAAACATGACAACAAATTGAGAAAATTGGCCTCTATAAGTTTCAAGAGTGATGGTGTTTTTAAACGTCAAAGATATTTAATTTACTGTCCTAGAGGGCAAAGAAAACCACAAACTGTTCATATTTCAAGGTAGAAACCAGTGAATTCTGCTGAGAAAATGACTTTTCACCTACTTTCTGTTGATTTGATTAATTGAAAAATCATCGTAACTCTACATTTTAAAAACTTGCTGGGCTGATTTTAAAGTAGAGTTCTGCCAACTGGCTTTTCTTTTTCTTTACATTTACATCTTTACATCTTTACATTCAGTGATATATTATGACCTCTCCACCTTACATAAAATTAAATTTAAAACAAAATCCTCAAACAAAGTTCTCAATTTGATTAAAGGGATTCATCAGATCAAATGGAGCACCAAGCCAATGCTGATACATAAAATAATGTTTTTACTTGTCAAGTAATGTACTATAGTAGCACATTTAAACAATGAATAGACAAAAAATAAAGCTGTGCAGCATTCGCATTTTGATTCAGAATTTTAATAACGTTATGAATGAAGCATCAAACTATTCAGTACAGCCCTACCTGGAAATCAAATTAAATATAGTTCCCTAAAGTCTATGTAGTGACTTTTAGATGGTCCATTAATTTTACCAGGAAATTAGAAAAATTTCCAATATTTCTTAATTAAATTGTTCATGTACAGTTTCATATTATCTGTCAGAATCAAACCTTTCCTAACTTTGCCATCTGCAACTACCTTAATTGCGGCTTTGTGCTTTTTTTTCTTCTGAGAACAGCAGTAATTGTCTGAATAAGAAAGAGAGAAAATTTTCATGGTTACTTTGCATTTTGGTGTACTGAGGCTACAGTTGCTAATTATTCGATTTATTTATGGGTAACTTTCTGTATCACACCTGACAAAAATGCCATGACTTGAAATGATTTCTGCATCATTGATTTTGAGGAAGTGATACCACAACCACAATCAAGACGGTTTCCTCCAGTACTGTAGGGTCTTCTGTTTGACCAAGAGGGGGCAGCCGTCGAGCTGACGGCACTTCATTTACCTTCCTCCCCTTCGGTGCCCCCTCCTCATCACTGTAGGCAAGTTGCTGCTGTCTCTGAACTGTTAGATGTGGGATCTCTTTACAAAGGCCTGCTGTGCTCTCCTCCACCTGGGCCATTAGAGCGTCTCTCTCACTGGATACGTGACAGGCTCATGTTGCTGCACCATTATTTCCTGTTGTCACATGGAGACACCCAGAAGGAGACACTTCCCGTCATTGAAAATGCCACAGGAAGTGCTTATGGTCATATTTACCGTTATTGAGAATGACTGCCCACGCTGATGACTTCAGCTAAATGCTCAAGAGAAATGTGGCGCATATGTCCATAAACACAGCTGCAACAGTACATGAAAACAGACGCAACAACATACACTCGCACACTAACAAACTCAGGAAGTGGTGTATGTGATTAGGCAGGCTCTCATCATGCGCCTGGAGCAGGGAGTCATGGCCAATTAAGACCAGGGCCAGAAATAGTTCTCCCCTCTCTGTGTCTCCTCTCTGTGTGTTTGTCCTGGCCTCAGCCTGCCTGTCCTGTTGCACTGACCCCATCCTGCAGAGCAAGCCTATGTCTGGGCTTTAAGCACTTGGATTAAGGCCCCTTGTCTCCAGACACACACACACACACATACACAACAAGAGACATCCATCCGAAGCCCCTGAAGTCCAACAGCAGGAGGGACAGAATCCCATCCCATAAGAAAAGGGAGAAGCGCAGGGACTAATTGGCACAAATAGGATGCAATTACTGCCTGGGCTGGGATTGGGAGGAGCAGAGTTTATAGGGACACGGGTGGGGGGTGGGGGGGAGGGGGGAAGCTCCTTGGAGGAGGAAGTAGGAGGGAGGAGTGGGAGGAGATCGGTCAGCTCCTCTGTTCCCGTGATGGATCGGGCCTAAACTCATCGCCCATAATTTAGGGCCTTCACTGCAACATGTGGAAATGATGACAGCAGGGTGAGGGGAGGGAGGAAGGAAAAGACGGACACTCTCAGAGGCAGAAGTTGTCCCTCTTCCTCACATTTCGCTACAGCTCACACTCTCTCCCGTGTAACCTTTCACCCAGATTCTGTCAGACCATTGGCTGAGCGACAGCAGCATTTTTTAATGGAAAAATCCTGAGGGAGTGCTCAGCTCCTCGGCCTGTTGGCAGACGGCTGCATGTCATAAACTGTTTTTAATGACAATGCAAGATGCCTGAGTAATGCTGCTCATACTTCAGACCCCTCGGCCTGGGCCAAAGAGCCTCCACCCCCCACCATCCTGCTGCTGCCGCTCACACACACCCTGCGTAGGCCGCTCTCTTTTTAACCAGTGGGTTTGTCCAAACTCATTACTGAGCTTATCTGTTTAGCATATAGGCATTACCACTCTAATAGAATGTAGAAAGGAAATAGAGAAATTTAGGCTCCTGCTTCATGCCTCTTCCTCCTCTTCCTCCTCACCTCCTCCATCTCCTTTCACTGACTTTAAACTTGTGGCTACTATGACATTCCAGGGGTGGGGGTGGACCTTTTGTTTTAATCTCTGTCAATGGAGCGTGGAACTTGGTGCCCTCTCCCGTGTGTGTGTGTGTGTGTGTGTGTGTGTGTGTGTGTGTGTGTGTGTGTGTGTGTGTGTGTGTGTGTGTGTGTGTGTGTGTGTGTGTGTGTGTGTGTGTGTGTGTGTGTGTGTGTGTGTGTGTGTGTGTGTGTGTGTGTGTGGTAGGGAAGGGGGGGGGTTACAATGATGGCGGGGAGGTAAATGGAGGGGCTGCAGTGTTTCCGGTATCCTTGGCGACACAGTGGGGATTTGGAGTTAAAAAAGCCCTCAACATAACCCGCCCCAAGCCGCCCTCACCCCTCCCCTACGAGATTTTTTCTTTTTAGTGTGTCAGTCTGAAGTGGAAGTGACAGCGCTACTTGGGGAGTGTGTGTGTGTGTGTGTGTGTGTGTGCACGTGTGTGTGTGTGCGCGCTGGTGGCAGGGAGCGTTTAGTGACTCCCTCTGTGAGAGCATGGGAACTTTACATTTCAAAGCCAAGTAGAGGGCACCCAGAGAAACTGCAGCAGGACAGAAGTTTTGTGAGCACGGGGCAGCGAGGGGGAGACAAAAAAAGAGAGATGAGTGAAAGAGGGTAAGTGTATGCTTGCATGCACGCGAGACTGAAGGTGTAGCATTTTTCAGAGACTCAGAGGAATTCTCATTTTGTTCAGATTAAGAAAGTTGGGGGGTGAGGGCAGGGGGGTGTCTGTGGGAGAGGGGGGCCTGGATTATTGGGGGTGGGGGGAAGCGGCGATGGGGGTGATGGACATTCCTCAGGATGAAGTAGGTCATTGTTCCCTGTCTCTAGTGAAGAGAGCTCTCTGAAGGAACTGATGAAGTGAAAGCAGCGGAGGGAGGGAGATGCAGGGCTGGATGGGGGGTACAGGTCCATATACGGGAGGGGAGGAGGTGGGGGGGTGGTCGCATTATTCAGTAATCCTATTGAAAATGCCTCTGAAGGACAGTCCAAGAGAAGTCGGGAGAAAGGAAAGCGAATGGAATGTGACAACAGAAAAATGCCATTGATGGTGGTCAGTTTGAAGCGGCTTGATGTGGAGAGACGTCTCTCCTGAATGGCAAGTCTACAGCCTGACAGAGATGCTCCGGCTCCACCTCTCACCCCTCCTGCTTCACTCCTCTCATCCCCTCTTTTCCAACCGTCCTTCTTCCCATAACCATAACACATTCCTTTGCCTTTCATCCAAGATTTTATGCTTAAGCTGTTTCTGTTGAGAATCTGAAATGTTAGGATATGGTGCACAGGTGGAGTGGAATTAACCAGCAATCTGATTTCAAATGGTGGCAGCTGCACAGAAAGCAAAGGTGCATCAAGACTTTTAGATGAATTATAGTACAGCCATGCGTCAGTAGTGTTGCACTTTTGAAATGTTCATTTTGTCCATCAGCAGCAATATTTTCATTATTTACATACACTGCGGTCATGCTGGAGTCTGTATATTTACAGTGTGCTTGTGTGTTGCCAAATGTTTTGTAACTGGATACTCAAAGTGTGAACTTGCTGTGCACAAACAATTGAAATCATAAGGAGAAGTTCCTGAGTTCAAGATGGATATAATCAGCTGTGTGTAGATGTTCCTAACATTGTTATCCATCATACAAATTGAATTTCCTGCGTGGTATCTTTAAAATATATCTCTCCCTGTAGACGGACATGAAATGTGAACATTGTAAGATTGTTTGTTCTGCTTCTTTGGCAGACTCAACACGTAGTCATCGCACTAATCCCCCTCCTCTTTCTTGTCTCCGCAGAGTTTTTCCGTCAGCTTTTGAAAAATGCAGAGGTCTCGCTTCACAACATGTTTGTGCGAACATACGGGTTGATGTACGTGCAGAATGCAGAGCTGTTCAAGGACTTCTTCGCGGCCCTGACTCGATACTACGTGTCCGGCAGCACTGCCGTCAACCTGGACTCCATGTTATCAGAATTCTGGGCGGACCTCCTGGAGAGGATGTTCCGGCTGGTCAACGTGCAGTACGAATTCAGCGACGCCTACATGGAGTGCATCAGCCGGCACACAGAGCAGCTGCAGCCCTTCGGTGATGTGCCTCGCAAGCTCCGCATCCAGCTGACAAGGGCCTTCGTGGCTGCACGCACCTTTGTGCGTGGCCTGGCTCTCATGCCAGAGGTGGTCAACAAAGTTTCCACGGTAAGTTAGAGGCGACCGTGAAGCTTTTGTCTTTTTCTAAAAAAGGTCAGTCAGACACTGAAAGCCCTGTCCATCCCTCCCTTCTGTGTCTTACTTCATGTATTTCTTGGAAAAACTGGCTGTGATACCATTAGTCTCTGATAACATAAACCACTCTGACTCCTTTGACTCCTCTGGTATGACATGTTTTTCCACTGTAGTGAGTAATTCATTGGTGATTAGATTATACAACTTTGTAGACTTTGCTTATAAAATTAATGGTCATGCTTTTTCACAGTTGAAGTATGTGTCTATGACGGTGTTAGCAGAGTGTTTTCGCTGTAGTGCAATGATAACAGCTGCTCACTGCCCCCTGCCTCCTCCAGGTCAGTGCGTCTCCCAGCTGTGTGCGAGCGGCCATGAAGATGTTGTACTGTCCCTACTGCTCGGGCCAAGTGGCCCTGAAACCCTGCCAGAATTACTGTCTGAATGTGCTGCGTGGGTGTTTGGCCAACCAGGCTGATTTGGACACGGAGTGGAACAACTTCCTTGGTGAGCTTCCATCATGTGAACAAGGACACCTTCTGCAGCCATTATTAAACTTACATGACCTGTGGTAGTAGCTTGAAGTGTTTGATCTGGAAACCGTGTGTATTTATACAACTCCCTGTTCTTTTACAAGTTGCCACTGCAGTGCTTCATATTTTACTGAAAAGTAATTACATTTTGATCTAATCTACTCCAGCCATATCTTAACATCCATCTCCCTCTACCCCTGTGGGCATGGAAACCAGTGTGACATGATGGGGGCATGATGGAGCTGAGGTGCTTAGCTGATAGAAATAGTGTATTTTTTCAAGTGTATTCAGTAGGTTTATTTAGCTTCAGGAAAGCAAGAGCATGTTTGACAAAGAAACAAGGTGTTTATTGTAAAACATCATGTACGAACACATTCCTCATTCTTTATCTTGTATAAGTAAAGGCGGGGTTGTACTGGTTGTACATGTTGTGACCTACAGGATGAATGCAGCTCCTGTGTTGTGTAAACACAGACCCAGATCAGTTTCATTACATTCAGGGTGGTGCAGGTATCCACTGTTCTGCTCAGTATGTTTTATATTTATTCTACATGACACACTCATGTGACAAAAGATGTTTCCTGTCTTCTATACCATTGTAACGCGTGTCCCTGGCTGCTGACACTGCTACGGTGTGTGGAGGCTTCTGGTTTCTATAGCAGCTTTACTCTGCCATGATCTGAGGGCTCAGTTTCACTGGTTAACATATCCCTGTTCTCAGGCATGTGCTTCCCCCTAGTGGCAGGTTATTGTAACATCAAGCTTGGCTGATGAAGTCATTACTTTGCAAGGAATCAATTTCTTGTGCTACCTTTTCTTAAATGTTTTTTTGTTCTGGTTTTCAGATGCCATGCTCAGCCTAGCTGAGAGGCTCGAGGGTCCCTTTAATTTTGAGGCCGTCATGGATCCCATCGACGTGAAGATTTCAGAGGCCATCATGAACATGCAGGAGAACAGCATGCAAGTGACACAGAAAGTCAGTATCATTTTACAGTTTCCTTCTCTCAAAAAAGTGGTGAAGTGATTCAGTTACACTAACCTCCACTTTTCGGTCAGGTTTTCCAAGGATGTGGCCAGCCGAAACCAAGCATGGCCTTCCGTTCCACACGTTCTGTCAAAGAATCAGGCTTCACCGGCCGCTTCCGCCCTTACAGTCCAGACGCAAGGCCCACCACTGCTGCAGGGACCAGTTTAGATCGACTGGTAAGGACTAAGAAAACCCAGAGCACAACCAGACTACTGCTGCTTTGTTTTAAGTAGCTGTGTCTGACTTTTGTTTATTTTCTGTGTCCTCTATGCAGACAAATGATGTGAGGAAGAAGCTGAAGCATGCAAAGAAGTTCTGGTCCACATTGCCAGAGACAGTGTGTGCAGGTGAGAGGATTGCACCTGGGGATGAGTGCTGGAATGGAACAGCGAAAAGCAGGTAAGATATGTACACCACACAAACAGAATCTAAATGTTAACATATTATAAGATGAAGGCTGCAACTAACGATTATTTTATCGATCAGTCTGACGGCTATTTTCATGATTGTTTGTCCATTCAAATATTTAAAAAAATTGAAAATACTCATCACAATTTTCCAGATCCCGAAGTGACAGCTTCAGTTTGCTTCTTTTGTGTAAGCAACAGTCCAAAACCTAAAGACTCATTTGCAGTCATAAATAACAAAGAAAATCAGTAAATCCTCATATTTAAGAAGTTGGAACCAGCAAATATATGACGATTTATCATAATAGTTGGTGATCAATTTTCTTTCAATCATCTTATCTCCTAATCAACTACTGGTAGCAGCTACTTAAGATATTTCAACATGGTGACTAATATTCAATATTACTCTACATAGGTATGAGTCAGTTGTCACTGGCAACGGACTGGCCAATCAGGTGTCAAACCCTGACGTGGACGTGGACATTACAAAGCCAGACATTGTGATTCGTAGCCAGATTGCAGCTTTGAAGGAAATGACGAGCTGGCTCAAAGCTGCGCACAGCGGCAACGACATCTCTATTGACAACGGTGAGGATTGTTACTCATCATCATGATTGTCTTTAATGACTTAATGTCTTCATTGCACACATCTGACACTTGTGCCCCCCCCCCCTCCAGATGAGGACGGCAGCGGAGGAGAGGAGAGTGGCAGTGGTTGCAGCCCTCCAGACTCTCCATCCTGTGACACAGACCAGGACATCTACTTCTCCACTCCACCGAACCCCGGACAACCCAAGGTAGTTCCAGTGGTGAAGGACAGAAGTTCAGCAGCTGCCTCACAGGGAAGCATGGCGCTGGCGCTCTGCGGGCTAGCCCTGGCCCTGCTTGCTCCCCACTTGAGATAAAACTGGCTGGGCAGGGAGAGAAGAGAACGACTAGGAATGACGGAGCGAAGGGGAAAACTGTCAGAGAGACTTTAAAAAGACTGCCTTCAGGACCTTGGACTGTCCGCCATTGGGGGGGAGACTCTTCTTAATATTACAATAACTTCACTTTTAATTATTTGTTTGTATGTTTTTAAGGACATCAGTGTACAGCAATATGATTTTCTTCCCAAAAATCCACCTTTTGTTCCCACTTTTTCCCCTCAGATAAACCTTCACTCCTTATGGCTCTTTTGGAGCTACACAATGGTTCTGCATGCAGCATTACAAACATTATGTAATTGTCTTTTTTTTGGCAATTTAATCTCATAATTCATTTTTGTGCCTTCTTCAATGGTTGCCATCTGATGACTAAATAGTAAGCAAGACATTTGGTTGAACATTGAGTGCCTGTGGTGGGACATATCTTCATATTTCTGAGGATGTTCTTTACATTATTCAGAGATCAACAAATCCTGTAAAGTTGTTATGAATATTAACAATTTTCTGCACATGATTACTGTGCATACTGTGAATGTACGTGTATTTATACATTTACATACAGCAGCCAGTCAGATAATATGAAGCTAGCTGTTGATCTCAACTAAGGAAGAGTATGAGCTTTTGTTCACATTGTTAAAAATGTTCGCAGCCCATCTCTCAGAAATACAGCGAGAAGTTACAGCACAGGTATTTATGTTTGACCTGGAGATGAAGAGATTGAGTCATTGTGTAGAAGAGCATTTTGGAGCGCCCAAACATGCATATTGTATGTCTGCTATGAGTATTATCAGAGCCTAACGTTTTTAATTTCCTCATTAATTTTTAATTTAATTTTCTCAGCCTAAACAGTTCAATAGTAAGGTCATACCTCATGCATTCTCTCATTGTCAATGCAATCTAGTGATGTTGAGTTGAAAGTGTCTGATAGAGTTGAGATATGCGGCTGGCGTCCTGGTGAAAGGTAACTGGTGTGGAAGAGGAAGGACTCCCCTGGCATTACCCCTAAAGAAGGCAAAGCTGACAAGTCCTCAATGCCCTTTTTGGTACTGTACGCTCAGTTCAGCACAGAGGATCTGACTCTATACAGTCTCATTTGTTTGGAAATGAAAAGGTGGCAACACGTATGTTGGGAGTGTTTCACATTAAACTAGAGAGGAGGAACAAAAGACAGTGCTTTGATCAAATGAAATCAAGGAAAGATTATTTTAATACAGGGTTTTATGTTGAAGAGGTGTTGTAATTTTTAGCTATTTTTGGTATGAAGATATATATTAGGTACTACAGTGGATTTTACTGCTAGTTTTAGGTGGTGGAAGAGGACAATGTGCACAGATGTTGGGGGCACTTTTTGGTCAGTGTGCACACATTTTGGGGGCTCAGTTTCTTTCTTTTTTTTTTTTGCCCACATCCCCCATCCCACAATACACACTTGTACCTCTTGAATGGCCTGTGTCAGTATAAATGGACTCATCCTGAACCATTTAATCTACCTATCCTCATCCTCACGGTCTCATCGTGTCAACTTGACGTGGAATGTTGAAGTATTGTCACAAGTGCTACCAAAATGAATGCAATGTATGGTGCCTGATATTTTTCTTTTAACCTTGGTACATTACTAGCAACGTCTTGAGGTAAAAAAAAAAAAAAAAATTTAAAAAAAGAATGTAGATGATGTGTATCTCAAATGCCCTGAAGGGTGGTTGAGTATATTGTTACCAGCTGACAAGCACAACATAAGGTTTTCTAGATGTTCTAATTTGATAATCGGGTCTGTAAGTTGCATTACATTGCATGGTCATTTCATCTCTAAAATGATGCTGCCTCATGTAGCTTTTGTACAGTAACTTATGCATGTATTTTAATTCCATTGCAAACATGCTTTTAGAACTGACATAGATGATCCAAAATACAGTATTCAGAATGTTTCAATATGCAAAACTTAGGTGAAAATAATACATTTCTCAAAGTAATTGGTTGAATTGATCAGATTTGTTGGGTTTAAATATGCATTTTTTAAAAGCTGAAATATGTATTTGCATTGTTCACATTTGTCTGTATGTCTGAACCGATTGGCTGCAGTTAAGACAAATGGTAAATACTGCACACAACCTCTTTGGCTCTGAAATTGACAGGTTGATTGTAAGCTTGCATTAAATATTCTTCCAAAAAAAAGTGATGTTCCCAATTAACAGATGTGGAACAAATCAACGAGAACATCAATGTTAAAAATCTGACCTTGAAGGATTTCATGAAACAACCCACATAAAATCCTGAAGCCTTAATTTAAAATGATGAAGCTGTGCTTCAGCACCTTGATTTGGCATTACTTCTGCATGATGCTGGTTCAACTCTCCTGATTTTTGTGTTCCAACAACATTTCTACAAGGGCTTGTGCATGTGTTCGTGTCATGTGGAAGAGTTGTCAAGTGTGAAGAAACCCAACGTTCAGAAGAAATGTTTTGGGTGATGATGGTGAATGTCTGTGCTTGCGGGCCAGGGCAGCAACATTTTCCAGGCTGGCAGGAGTTGGTCCGGCGGCCGGATGTTGTTCATTCGATCCACAGAGTAACTTCAGTCCCAGTGACTTGAAAGTTGAGTTGGATGGGTGTTGAAAGCCTTCCATCAGCCCTTTGGCCCACAAGAACAGAAAGGACTCATTTTCTGAGGAGAGACTGAGTGACTGACTGAAAAGAATAAAGAGTGTAAATAAAAGAGCAGCCGTTTTAGATGTCTCTAAAAGAGGCCATAACAGTACACCAGATTTTTACTTGTCAGAGTATCTCCTAAATGTTATGGAAAAAACAAGATGAGATAGATGTTAAATTGTAAGAGAAAATGTATATTAAACAACATTTCTTAGTCTTGTTGAAATAAAGACTGCCAATATTTAAATGGTTGTGAA
Organism: Pagrus major; assembly: GCF_040436345.1. Taxonomy (NCBI): domain Eukaryota; kingdom Metazoa; phylum Chordata; class Actinopteri; order Spariformes; family Sparidae; genus Pagrus; species Pagrus major. The sequence continues at coordinate 18,054,952 of NC_133232.1, read as the reverse complement.
TGGTCTCATTTTCTCTACGCTCATATTGAATGGTCTCTAGTCATAATAGTGTAAAAGGTTGTCAACAGATGTCTGGTAACTGGAGTCAAAGTAAAGCTGATGAAAAATGTTCTATTTTTTGTTTTGGGGGGACTGTACACAGCTCGCAGGCAGAAAACGCTGTCTCAGTTTTGACCTGTTTAAATTGATATTGTTGAATCACTACAATGATTTATTAAACATTAACTAGTGTGTTGCACTTATTTTAATGAGACATCACATGTTTGGCAGACACCTGTCTACTCTAGATGGTGAACATGATACATGAAAATCCACTGAAAATCTTTTGGCCAATTACATGTCATCCTCCAATGGTTTATGCTTCTGATTTAAAGCAGCGAAAGTAAAATGGTCCCACTATTATCCAGCTGATGTCACACATGTAGTGAACCAGAAGCCAGAATACTCTACTAAGTGCAGTGAAAAACATGTTTCTATCAACACATCAAAGCACATCTCTCACTAAATACAGTGCATCCTTATACAGTGACATGACCAAAACTAATGTGTCACTGGCCCTCATCCAATGTTCACATTTGCAGAGACACAAACTTGAATACACACTCCTGTTTCGGTCCAAAAGGGTTTTGGTCTGTCCCACCAGAAAATCAGCAGTTACTTAAGTCCTCACTGGTTGGCTTTTGTAGTCCTCTCTATTTAGTAGTCATCAAACAACAAGTTAGTGCCTCACACTCACTGTCAAACCTAAGAAAAATGAGCTTCAAGTCGTGTCTCTGCTGACCTTCAACAATTTGCTCAAAACACCAATTCACAAGTTCACGAAACCATTTTTGGAGCCTCACAGCAAAACAGCTTGCCAGCGTTCTCTTAAACAATTGAAGAAGGTGGGGAATTGTTTTAAAAAGGTATAATCCAAGTATTGGAAGCCCAGAGATCACAAATTGACTTGAAAATATGTTATTTACATCCCTTTAAAGCTGAAATATTCACTGTAGCTGCTATGCTAAAAGTGTGAGCGCACACCCTGTCTAAAGTGGGTGCAGGGGTTCAACTGTGCATTGATGGTGTAAATAATGTCTTTTAAAATCAACTGGGATTTCATGACTTCCAGAGACTTGGACTTGAATTTTTCAGTTGTTGTTGTACGTTTTAAAACGAGTCCCCCCACATGTAGTTCAGTTGTTTAGGAAAAGGCTGCTTTGCTTTAAAGCTTTAGAAATGTTTTGTGGACTACACAACTCTACCCGACTTACCATCAGCGTGACTAAATTTTCATTTTTGGGTGAACTTTTCCTTTAATGATAACTGGACCTGTAAATGGAGAACGTCTGTTTGTTTGTTTTATAAAACAAACTAAACCCAGGGCGCTTTAGATATTCAGTCTAACTCTCTACACGCAGCCAAACATTTTGTCAAACGTTATTTTTGATCGCTGATTTTTTCCCTTTTCGCTCAGTTCACCGTTTCATCTGTGTGTGTACCACTGAAACCTGTCCGGCGGAAGTTGTGTTTGCGGGCTTGTCACAAAAGAAATGGCGAGCGGTATCGGCAGTAAGTAATATTTCCCAACTCTTTCTCGGTTTTCTTCGTGATTTAATAGCAAAAACCACTAGTAAACAAACTAAAAAAGACTGCAACTCATTTACTTTGACTGGAGCCAGTAGTGTCGCTCTTTAATAAAACGTTACACCGTGTAACTGTGTGTGTCTCATGAATGTGTCCCCCGTAATCAACAGTGTTAAGCTAATGCTAATATTATCGTATTGGCTAACGCTAAGTGTGTGTTATTGTCTGCAAAACCATGGACTGTAACTAGTCTGCATTAAACGTATATGTTTTCCAACCGCTTGCACTCGTAAGAAAACCAACATGTGCTATAATACATTTTTAAATCATCCTGTAAACACCGTAAAAGCTAGCCAGTTAGTATCAACGATCTAGCTAACCGTAGCTTAGCAGCTAGCTTACTTTGATAAATAAAAGCATTAAAGTCAGTTTACCAGCGCACCTATTATTAGGTTCTGTATTTTAATGTTATCGCAATTTATATATCACAGACCGTGTGGTTTAAATGGGTGATATGGGGACAGGAAAGCCATATAACTTATAGTGTGTTCACCATAAACAAATAGCCCCGGGGGGAGAAAAACAGGCAGCCACTCAACCTCACAATAAGAGTGACATTAAATTAACGTAGGCTCTAAAACGTAAGATTTAATAATTTATCAACCCTGTCAGAGGTTTCTCTTAACTCATTACCCTGTCTTGTTTATCTGTGTTATGTGTTTTGTGCATTGTAAACATTTGGGCAAGTGTGAGTATAATGTTGAATAGCAGAATAAAACTGAACTGAGCCTTTGAATGGCTCCAGCGAAATGCTGTGACTTCTTAGTGTTTTGGCAAATGGCCTCAATGTATTTGTTCTGTGTATGAGGTTAGTCGTTATTATGTGTCATCTTTAATTTCTCATTGTTTGTGCCCTGAAATAAAGCATTTCAGATTGCTCATAACAAGCCAGGGGCTGCCATGAATACCTGGACATGTTATCATTTCTCTGTTTATTTGTGCCTTTTCCACAGAACACAAGATACTGAATGTGGGGCCGACAGAGCCATGGTCAGTCAGGGAGAAACTGTGCCTGGCCTCCTCGGTTATGAGGAGTGGCGACCAAAACTGGTAAAAAGAAAACCTACTCAACTGTTTCTGTCATTTACAGATTTCTGTCTGTTGTATTATTCATATGCTGGGCAGCTATAGCTGAGGATCAGTAAGGAGAATACATTGATGTAAGAGTTTTCTCTTTAGGTGTACATACATCTACAGTCACCCCAGAATCGACTGTCTTAGTTATGTCTCTGTTTTTGTTATACTCTGCATGAGCAGTAGTACAGCACAGTGGCTTACACCATATGCCTTTTCCTTAAGGCTTCAGCATTAGCTTCTAGTGTTCTGTAATACTCTGAACACATCTTATTGGATTAAGGTATAAATACTACTGTCAAGAAACTTTTTAACTTGCCTGCATTGAAGAATACAGATATCTCACCCTTAATGTCATCAGATAAAAGTTACTGATAGCCACTGACCTTTTAAACACTGGAAAGTCTTTTTTTCCTTACTCTTGGATAACAGTGATCTATCCGCATTCACAATGGTCAATACATGCCTGGATTGACATCATGTTTTTCTCTCTTATTTAGCTCACAATAATTAGCAGGTTATATGCAGCTTTTATTTATATTGGTGTTGTTAAATTTATTAGTCTTAAATCTCACCACTAGAGGTCAGACTTGGGCAAGTTATAGAGAGTGAATGGTGACCGGTAGGATCAAGCACTTATTGATTGTCACAGTCATGTACCGCATGCAACATATCAGCTAAACCTCTTTGAAAAACGAATTGAAATAAAAATGGATCGGTTCGTCCTTTTCACAGCTATCATGGCATAATACTGCCCCACATTTTGCATATTCAGTGAACTGTGCCAGTGATGACATGATCATGAGTTTTTTTTCTACAACATCCTAGGCTTTTTCTACCTGTCTTCATTTATTCCAAATTTGAATCAAATTTCCTTAGCTACGTCATACATTTATTTTCAGATTGTTTTCTCAACATTTTGAGTTATTTCTCTCTGTCTTCCAGGGTGTCTGTAAGTAGAGCCATCAAGCCTTTCTCAGAGCCTGGCCGTCCACCCGACTGGTTCTCACAGAAGGTGAGAAAGCTACAAACAAATACAACAAATACAACATTCTCTCTATTTGTCTTTTGAGCAGATAACCATGCTGACCTCTTCTCAGTCTGTGCCTCAGGATAACATATTTTCTCTGTTACTCAGCACTGTGCCTCACAATACTCTGAGCTGCTGGAGGCCACAGAAGCACCAAAGTCAGTATTTTAACGCAGATGACACCAACACACATCTATGTGCAGAATTACAATAATGTGTTGATGCTGTTATTGAATGACGGTAAAATATTTTGTGAGTTGACTTGTAGTATTTGTGTCCTCCTGTGCCCCAGGCGTAAGCGTGGTGAGAAGGGTGAGGTGGTCGAAACCATCGAAGACGTCATCGTTCGCAGGCTAACTACTGAGAGGATAGAAGAACTGAAAAAACTACTGCGGGACTCACAAGAGCAGTACAGGTGCTTACACACGTAGAAGAGGACCATTTAAAAAATATATTTTAGGGTTGTGAGACATGACCTTTAACCCACTGGTGCTTTCTGTCTTGACAGGAAATTGAAGAAGGAGGTGGATCTCATACAGACGGGTCACATGGACTCCCAGCTGAAGGAGCTGTGGGCAGAGATCACACTGTAAGACTGTTCTTCTGTTTGATACTAAGTTTTTTAAAATGTATTCATGATGCACAAGTGGCTTTCGTTACCTCTTGCCTCACTACCTTCATACTAAACAAAAAGTGACTGTTTTCAAATTCAAAACATCAGTGTAGACAAGTAAACAAACTTGCACTACATGACATGGGCAGACAACATGTTGTTAGCTGTTGTATTAAAGAGTGAGGACCACACCAGCATCATACTGAACTGAAGGGACATTGGCGAGCACGTTTACATGCCATTTAATGAGCTGCAGCAGAGCAGCTAGCTAACCTGCAATCTCCCCAGTAGATGTTTTTTCGTCTGTTGTTCAGTTAATTAAAGTGCAGGACGATGTGCCATCACGAAACCAAAAATATAGAATATCAATTTCTCCCCTATGTTTTCTGATTTGTCTATAAGGATGTCCAGGTACAAGTTATTCACAGAATCTGTTTGATTTTCGTTGGACCTAAATAACTTTGCTGATCTCCTGACTTTCCATTCAACCCCACCATGGTAAAGTATCCACTTTATAGAGCCCCCAAACACTCCACAGTGGCTCAAAAAAGTAGTGTCCATTATGGACTACTTTCTGCTAACAGTCCCACAATGCAGAGCTTTACATTATATCATTATATTATATTATTACAGTAGGTGCAAACATGACTCAACATCTGGTCCTGATGACACAAAAGATGATTCGTAAGTGTCCAAAATCTTAATTTACTGCTCACTATAAACTACAGAGTGTCTGTTACATAGAGGGCAGTGAATGAGTGAACAAGGAACATCAACATCAACATTAACAACATTAATTTAAAAAGGCTGGAGAGGCCCAGTTGGTTCTGCAGTTCAAATGTGCAGCTTTTCAGCCACAATCCTACCCATTTTCTTTATGCCTTTATAACATGCTTAAAACAAAAGTTGATTGTAAAACGGTGATCTTTCCACCTCAGAAAGAAGAAGCAGGATGAGGACGAAGCAGAACAGAAGAGGAAAGCCACAGAGACAGCGTTCCAAGGTAGATACAATCTGTGCACTCTCAAGGCCCTTTGTTGGAACATATTGTCTGTCTTCAGGAAGTGTGCGTGTCTTGGATCATGTGGGCATTTATTGTGAACTTCATACTTGTATCAATGGTGCATTAAAAATGGAGTTCACATAGATAAATCTACAACTACTAGCATACTTTGTCATCTTCTTGGAATATTTTCTCATTAATTGCTAAGATTCATATTTTCTCTCTGACATGCCTGTGATGGTATGAGTATACTGTCACATTAGGCTCTGCTCATGGTTTCTGTGCTGCAGTTTCTTCTAATTCTTTAAACATAGTTTAAAAAAAATCAGCCTGACTCAGTCTTCTCTCTCTCCACCTGTGACCTTCTCTCTCCATCACAGCTCGTCAGGCGGTGAAAAACACACCGAAGCGTCTGCCCAGTGTGACTGTCCGCTCTCCCCTGGGTGCCAGCCCCCCCACCATGGACTCTCAGGGTGACTCTTCGGTCTCCACACCGCCCATGGACACAGGAGGTGTTGCCTCTGATGACACCACCACCCACTCTGTTGTAAGAACATGCTCGTATAGAACAGTATTTGTCTTACATGCTCATCAGTTATGAGATACCACAAGGATACTGAGAGAAAATGTGTTTTCTTGATTTAAATTGGCACTGTGGACTCGACCAAAGTGCCTTTCTGTACCTCCAACTTGTTTTTGTCTCATTATGAGTCAGTGGAAAGAAGATCCTCTCACATTATGGTGTTTTTGGCAATCCCAGCTCCATCTGGAAGCAAATGGTTCAGATATTGCAGCTCATTGTGCCAACCACTCTCACTGATTCTCTGCTGCTTCTGCCAGGCCCAGGGGGTCGGAGTGTTTCTACCAGTGATGGATGCTCCAGGCCCAGGGCCCAAAGATGGAGGCCTGGCCACTCTGGTAGATGATTCACCGCAGAAGAGGCTCCTAGCCCAGAAGGCCACACCACCGCCCTCACCTCTCCTGTCAGAACTGCTGAAGAAAGGCAACCTGATCTCGGCCAGCCCCCGCCTGGTGAGAGTCATCTGAGAAAACTACAAGAATACCAGAAATTGAAAATAATACAAAAACATAGGCAACAGATCTTATTGCAGTATATTAGTTTAATGTTAATTGATTGTGTTTTTAACTTTTGTTGATCTGAAAGTCACACCATCACTGGATTAAAACCTCACTTTTGTGATCTTCTTGTATTTATTAATGTCAGGTTGGAGAGGGAGACTCTACTGGAAGCCTCACCAATGGAGTACAGACAGCCACTGCAGTCACCGCCTTACCACCTGGTCATGAGGTCATCGCAGGTAAAAACATACTTTTCATAGATAAGCGAGCCCATCTGGGCTTTATGTGGCTGTTTTATAATCTGTCCAGTGTGGCTTTATTGTAAACTAATAACATCGCTGTGGCGAAGCAGAACTGCTGTCTGTTTTGACAGCATTTTGTGCTTTATTACCGGAACGTTTACTACAAGCTGAGGGGAGGTCAGAACAGGTCAGTTTTAGCTCCACTTACTTTGTGCTGTTTACAAGGTTCCTTATTAGAATGTAGGTCCGCTCAATTCATGTGTTTTATTAACATTACAACGCCCTCTGCTCCTGGTGGTCTGTCAAGAAGCAGACTGGTAAACTAAACTCCATTCTAGAAGCAGGTGTTTTACAGTTGGGCCCTTTTTTCCACAGTTTAAACTGTAGTTACAACTTTACAGAAGCTCTTTTTTGATTCACTTTGATCTACAGGCACATTCACCACATGTCATTTACTAAGTAACATCATTTAATAACCTGTGATGAGGTGTTTGACACAAACAGACACATATTGAATGGTTGGGTCTCGCGGTGTAACATTTTCATTCTCTCTGTGGATGGTCTGAAGCCACAGATCTCTTCTTTTACTGTCCTTTGTTCTTTGGAGAAGTGAAAAACACCATAACCTTTTTAGATTTTATTTTATTGTTTGATGTGAAAAATGCTACAGGGTCTTTTAGGCATCTTGCTACTAGCTGTCAATCTGGCACCAGCACTTTCACAACATTGCTTTCAGTCAAAGAGGGGCGTGGTTGTTCTGGTGACAGGAAAGTGATGTGTGGCTGCTCTCATCTATGACAGTTCTTTTATGCACACAAATACACATGTGCTTTTTTTTTTTTACTACGTGATACAGGAGCCTGCCTTTTGTAACACAGTGTACCAGTGGCTTTCGTTATCACTCGCATTCATGGTTTTTAAAAAAAATACTGAAAATATGTCTGTATGTGACTGTAAACCTTCTTTCCAAATGGTGTAGGTGCACAAACGTCATTCATGATGCAGTCAAAAGGTAGACTTAAAATAATCCATGTAACAAGCCCTTCTTAGGTCTAGTTAAAGGTGTGGTTAGATCCTAGCCTGAACGGTCCATCGTTAACAGAAGATAACGATAGATAATGGGTTCAGAACTAATAATTAATTACAACAGTGTGATGCTGCAGGTTTTTATCTTGTTCTTACTTACTTTTCTGTTCTCGCAGAAGGTGAAGAGGAAGCTGCAGTGAAGGCAGAGCTCAGTGAGGAGACGGGATTAGTAGAAGAGGACCTTGTATCCGTGTCATACATGGGAGACGAATTGGACCTGGAGACAGTTGGAGACATCATTGCCATCATAGAGGAGAAGGTATGCAATTTGCTAAATGATCACTACCTACTTGCTTTTTTTTCCTCTTGGTAACACCAGTATGAAGTCACTCAATCTTCCAAGTACCTCTCAGTTTTCAGCACATTATAATCCTTTGCTTAAAGCATAATAATGTCTCTGTCCTTCCCTCCCTCTCCCACAGGTCGATGACTCTGTGGAGGCCTTGGATGCAGCAGCAGTGGAAGCAGCTCTCTCTCTCTGTGAAGAGGCCGTCTCAGAAGGACACACCCTCCCCGGCCCCTGGGAGACACAGGAGCTGAAGGCCTCAGACCCAGCGCCCACAGTCCAAGACTCTGATCCAAAGCAGGAGCCTCAGGATGTGCCCACTATGTCCACCCTGATCCCTCCTAGCATAGAGACCCAAAACCAACCAGAAGCTAAAAGAGAAGAACAAATTAAGGGAAACTGCGAGGGACCTGAGGTGACAGGAAGCGACATCACCTCTTCGGTCACCTCTGACGACGGTGCAACAGGAAGTGAGGTGATGGAGGAGGGGGCGGCGGGGAAGGAAGTCACTGAAGCAGCGGTCAAGAGTGAAGGAGAGGAGTGGAGCCAGCCGGAACCAAACCCTCCTTGCCTTGGTGGGTGGTGTACTCATGTAAACACACACACACACACACACACACACAGACACACAAATCATGATTATGTTTTTTTGATCACCTTCTCATGTTTGTCCCACAGACTCTGAGGACAGCTCCGTGTCGGGGAAAGAGTCCAAGGTAACACTCTTGTCCACACTGACACACAGGCACAGCTTTTTTGAAACACAGGTACTCTATTAGTGTGTGTGTATTCTTGAATCCAGGAGGTGAAGGAGGAGGAGGCGGGGAGTGAGGGCGACCCAGAGGAAGGGATGGAGCTGAAGGAGGAGTGTGGGGAGGGGGAGGGTCCCTATCTGTCGGAGGTGGAGCGGGCAGCCAGCGAGAGTGAAGACGGATATGGCCCGCCATCGCAGCGCTACACAGCTGATTCTCTGGCCAGCAGTCCGGCCTCTTCTTCCCAGCTGTAGGTGTCGCTGTGAAAGTTGTTTCATAATAACAATTTGATCCTTTTGGTACCATGTTGTGGTAAAGTGGCACGTGTGAGCCAAACGCCATGTCCTACAGTAACCCCTACCCATAGTAAAACTGACATTTCAGGAGAAATGATGACGCTTAACTGGCCTTTGTCATGAGTGTTCACACTATGACCTATGAGTCAGATTAGGGCTGAGCTAAGCAGTCTTTGGCTGCTGACTTAAAAATTCTAACAATATGTTCTTCTGTCTCTCTGCCACTTGTGATTTCTCTTTTGCTTCCCGTTTCCATTCACGTGGACTTCACCATCCTCTTCTTTCCTACTCTGTCTTCACTTCCTCTCTCTTCCTGCTGTGCATCAGATCAACATGTGGTGAGGACCAGGAGGCAGTCCAGGCCCAGAAGATCTGGAAGAAAGCCATCATGCTGGTGTGGAGAGCGGCGGCCAACCACAGGTGGCGCTTCTTGGAATGCCTCGACTTTAATGACGAATCGCAATGTTTGTTTGCTGAAATACTTGAACAAGACATTCATGCTGCAGTACATTTGATGATGTACTGCAGCATGAGATTACGATGATACTATAATATCATCGTAATGTACTGCAGCATGGATGGTCATATTTAAGAAAAAAGTGAGGTCATGAGAGTGCTATGCTTCGAGCACAATCTCAACACCCCTGAAACCTTTTGACTAGATACTAAAAGGCCTGTATTTTATGTTTTCAACATTTTTTCATTTATTTAGCAAATCAGATCTGTTTTCTGTAAATGTTATCTTTCAGCATCTGTTTGTTCAAGTAATGAATGTGCATTTTTATGTGTAATGTGAATTTTACCTGTGTTTAGGAAAGTTAATTATAATTTATATCCAGTAGCAGCATAAGATTTGTTAAAAAAAAAAGCATGTAAATTACTAGCACATTCTTATTAGGCCTTTGGTCTACTGGTTGTTTATTCAGCATTTCTTCTGCATTTTGTGCCTTTTGGCTTACTGAAAATATTGGAATTTGGAGCAAAAGAGCTTTAGTTTGAAAGATTCTTGCCCACTGTTGCAAAAATTAGTTGATAGTTTCCACTTTTTTCTTTCTTAACAAGCCTCGGTAAGCAATAAAATGCATGCAGGTTTAGTTTAGGGGAAAACACGGTCACTGCGGAAAGAACCTCTCCCCCCAACAGTTAAAGGGAAACGTGTTTTACAGTTACTGAATTCTTTTCTCAGGTATGCCAGTGTCTTCCTACAGCCTGTGTCAGACGACATTGCACCTGGTTACCACAGCATCGTACACAGGTAATAACACACGCATACACATATTCTATGAACAATATATTCCAACAGATAATGCAGAGATCTGAAGTGAATTTAGTGCATTCATGCCTCACCAAAATTAATTGATAAATAAATCTCCCTCCTCTCCTGCTCCAGACCCATGGACCTGTCGGCCATCAAAAAGAACATTGAGGCCGGCGTGATCCGTACGACCGCCGAGTTCCAGCGTGACATCATGCTGATGTTCCAGAATGCCGTCATGTACAACTCGTCAGACCACGACGTGTACCACATGGCGCTGGAGATGCAGCGTGACGTCCTGGAGCATGTCCAGCAGTTCCTTGCCACGCAGCTCATCATGCAGACCTCAGAGAGCGCCATCTCCGCCAAGAGCCTCCGCGGCAGGGAGGGAAATCGTAAGCCAGGAGAGCCGGCTGAGAAGGTGGGTTGGGCGACTTGGTGTGGGTCGATTTAAGAATTCACCTAAAAGTCTGTCATGGTGTCAAACAAGTCTTATTTGGAGTACACACTCTGTAAACCTTCAAATCCAAAATGGGGTTTCCACAATTTATCTAAGCATATGAATTTTTGATTACAGAAGCTACCCACAGCTTTAACCTGAGAAGAGGTCTAATCAGAATTACTGCAAACAGCGTTGTGAAGGACTTGAATTAATTTGTTTACTTTATTTGTTTACTACAGTTGGTCAAAGGACTTAGAGAGATAGGTGTCATTGGTTTAACATTGGCAGTTTATATAGTTATCAAGGATTTATTTCTGAAGTAGTAAAGTGGTGTCAAGTTTTTGTACATGATCATCTCTATAACCCGATGATTGTCCATTGTCCTACTACTGCTGGCAGTGGTTATATAGAATATGTATGAAAATACATACATATGAAGTGTGAAAAGGAATATCCCACCCATAACAAAAATCCTATCTAGCAAGTTGTCACTTAAAATGTCTTGGATAGGTTAGCTATGGTTTGTGAACAGGAACAAATTTTGTGAAAAGTCATCAGAATCAGAAATACATTATTATCCCCGAGGGGAAATTGTTTAATGGATGGATGTGTTACAGAGTCTGTCAATAGAGAAACTCGTAATAGTTAAGGACTCAAATCACAGATTTGTTGAATTGACCATATGATCAGTGTGGTTCTCATGTTTTTACTGAAGTATGTCTCAATTAATAAACCTCCTTAGATTTGTTCCTTTGAACTATTTGAATGGATTAATAGCACCAGTATATTACAAATTTCAGGGCCTTTGCATTGACTCTGTTGTTTAGGCACTGTTGCTTTTACATATAATCCTAAAACCGTTTTAATCACCACTGATGAATATGTGTTTCCTTCCATCAGTTCGCTAATGTGTATAAATCTTAATTGAACTGCCTTAGATAATAGGAGTAACTGTTTAACCCTCTGTTCTGCAAAGAATTTACCCTCAAAGAAATGAGTCAACGCTACATTGTACTTGACATGACATAGGCCATCTTCACAAGGCGGACATTTTCCTCTGTCATCACGCTCAGGGTGGGAAGCTCAAATGCTGGGATTGTGGTCTGCTGTTGTGAGTGCACCTCATCCCGATTGATCAGCAACTATAAAGACAATGGATATCTGGAGGGACATTGAGACATATTTCAAACAACATAACATTAGCATTCAACCACTTCCTAGCTAACGTTACCTTTTGATTACATCCTGTGCGTTCCACTTCCAAATCTAACACTATCGAATGGTAATGTTAGCTAGAAGGTGGCTGAATGCTAACGTTAGTAGCGTTCTAACGGAAGCTAACAGGTTATAAAATATATTGTTTTACCTTGAAATATGGCCTGATGTCTCTCCAGATCTATTCCTGTTTCATGACATTTGAACTTCCCACCCTGAGCATGATGTCGGAACAAAATGTCCACCATTTGATTATGGTGTATTACATTGAACAATAAACCTTAGTACATCGCATCTGCTGAGTCCATGCTACTTTAATATGTGTGAAAAATAATTTCTGTCAAACCTTTTTGTGGAACTAAGCACTTCTCATTTATGCTAATCATTCTACACTAAATTCCTCATGGGTAGTCAACTATGACTCAGCTGATATATGCTGAAGTGTGAAGTAGCAGCGCCAGTAATGCACGAAGGACACAATGAATGATGTTGGTGTGTCAGTCTCTCTAAAGCCTGACCTGTGGAACAGATGACATGTAATAAAAGTGCATTCACACCAACATCATACAAGTCACACATGCTCACATTGTTGAATCCATGAGACGGTCGGAGACACGTGGTTGGAGACACGTGGTCGGACGTCTGTCACCAGGTCCACTCTCCTCTCCGCTCGCTGCCGTGTGCTTCAGTGGAATACTTCCTGGTCTTGACTTCCAGCTGATTCATGTCCTGCATGTTGGCTGCACCTCTCCTCACTAACTTCTGTCTGTCTGCATCTGCCTGTCACTGACTCAACTGTCTGCTATCGTCTGCAGTGAATGTTCATGTTTGCCGTTTTGTGTGTGTGTATTACTTTGTCTTGACTGTATGAATGTTGGTCGTGGCATTTCTGAAGTATTATGGAATTTAGAAATCTCAGTTCCAGACAGGGAACATCCAGATGTATGGATGAATTACTTTATAAAACATATCTGACAAAACGCTTGACAAATTAATTAAATGTTTCAGTCTTTATTCAGCTGTTTCTGAACAGCAAGCTAAACTGTGGATGAAATGAGACTGTATCACTCTTTAGAGCTGAATGGGATGTGATCTGTGGTATGGTATGTGTGTGTAAGCTGTCTTAAAGACACGTCTATGTGTTTGAGAGTGTGCTTGCCTACTTGTACACTGTATATGCCCGATTGTCTCTGGTGTGTTTTTCTGTCTGTATATCTGTCTCTATATATCAATCACACTATTTACTATCTGTATAAGGGAGACTGAGTGTGTGTGTGTGTGTGCGTGTGGATATCTGTGTTATCGACGTGCGTGTTTGTGAATGTGCTGTGCAGCGGTCAAATGGACGCTCGTTCCTCGGCGTGCTCCTGTGTTTGACGCAGACTTGTATGAAACTTGCTTTCTCACGCACATGTGTGTGTTTTTCTCTCTCTTTCTCACTCCGATGTTTGTCCTCCTACAGGACAGTGTCCCAATGGCCTCTCCTGCTTTCCTTCTCTCTCTCTTTGTAAGTATTCAGGTTCTCCCTCAGATTTCACCAGAACCAGGCCACGCTCCGCACACGCTTGTCTCAACCCAACACACACAAACACTCTGTACACATCTGTGTTCACCTCTCATCTCTTTTCTTTCTCTCATTCAGTTTTAGTCTAGTGGCATTAAAGGAAGCAAAGTGGTTTTAAAGATAGAAGTTGTAAGGATTTAAGTAATTGTAAGAGCCCTTACAATTGACCACAGTTATTGGTGTTAATCAATAAAAATGTAACTGAAAATGTTCAGTAACAATTTGACACTTCCCTTTAGGTCATTTTAGCGTGCTTCCTGGTCGAGCTGAGTGTCATTTGAACATTTTGGCTATTCCAACATAAAAGCCGCTGATTAAAAAAAAAAAAACTATACTTAAAGATTATAGCCTAACTATTGACAATAGCCAACTTTCAAGTTTTTAAGGGGAGAATATGTAAGAAATTTGTGAAAAACATTTAAAAATCAACTTTAATCATCAACAGAATGTGAATAAATAACAGTTTTGACATTATGACGTCTATTTATTGTGTTGCACAGAAGTGAGCATGCTAACCAGCTAGGCCCAGCCCATCCCGGTCTCAAGCTTCTGTGCTAGACGGTGTAAACGCCAACACACATCTTGTCCCAGAGATCCCAGGGTCCTGCACAGCTAAATGAGCTAACTAGCTAATGGTAGCTAAGGTTGGAGGCAGTTAGCGGTTCCTCTGCTGATATGCTGCTCCTTATTTGACTTTTATGATTTTGATTTTTTTTTCTTTGCACAAGAAAACAAGAAATCCCAAATTAGGTTTGTGGTCATTTGTCACAATTGCATAGTTTTTCCACCAGCTGTACAATGTCTTGCTTGGCAAATTCAATCGGCTGATACATTGATTTCTTAGAGAACATTTTTTTATCTAAACTACCAAATACCAATATTAGTAATGGCCTCAAAACTCTAGTATCAGTCGCACCATACTTATGAGTAAAAACTATTGAAATAATTGAAACCGTAAATCTTTCACAGTGTCCAAAACACTTACAAATATCAAGTGGAAGAAAATTGTCTTTATTTTATGTGTACAATAATGACTTAAGCCCCTAACACTAAATAAACAATCAAAGATAAATTTGTACACGAAAACTTCATAATACATTAATCATCCATTAAAAGAGTTCAACACTCTTGATTCAAATGATGCTGCTTCCTGATTGGTGCACGCAGGTATATGACCTCACCTTTTTCAAACCAAGCCACCATCAGCCCCACCCAGTGAGAGGAGCTCAGACAAAAATAAACACAAATACAGAAGTCATGTTTATGTCCAATGGCACGTGAATTGACTTGAGACATTTCTGTGGCTGTTTGTGTTCCCTGTTGGTGGACAGACTCGTCCATCAGGTTTTACAACAGCCATCTTGTGATGGCAAGGTGTGAGATAGTGTTGCTCCAACCACTAAACTTTGTTATTGAATACTCAGCAGTACTGGGGAAAAAAACTACTAAAAATACCAGCAGTACCCAGCCATACCCAGCTGTATAGACGCTGTGTGATATGGAAACAAGTAAAGGGCCTTGTTTCTCACTCTTTCTCTCTCTGTCAGTTTCACAGAAACACATCTCTCAACACACTGTCCGTGTCACCATCATTAACTTTTAAGTTCTGTTTGGACACAATATGCTCACCACACACACAACACACACACAACACACAACACACACACAGGCTCCAGTAACCTTTCATCACCCAAGCTTCCGTCGACCTTCGGTTAATGACCCCATGCCGGTTTCCTGTGTTTTTCTGTTTTCGTGCGGTTGTCCGTGTCTCTGCATGTTCTAATTTTCTTTTCTCCTTCTTTTCTTTTCAAATCTTCTTGTTTTTGATCATCATTGTTTTTTTTTATGTTCTTCATTTGGGGAGGAAGCCTTCCGAGGTGGACTGTGCTGTGTATTTTTGTGCAGAGCTCAATCGCGTGAGGAGGCCCGCCACAGGGTCTCCCTTCACTCTGTCCAGCTAACCATTGACCGTCACACCCTTGTGTTAACTTTTTCTCCCGCTCTCTCTCTTTCTTTTTCCCTGTTTTTCTTTCATATGTCTCTCTGCTGCAGGACGGAGGCACCAGGGGTCGCCGTAGTGCCATGGAGGCTGACCTCAAAATGAAGAAATAGACTGAAATTTCAGAGACACTTGAAGAGACAAAGAGACATTCAGAATTGGAGGTGGAACTGAGTACTTACCGGTCACCTGGGTTTTTTTCTGAAGAGGACTGTGCAGTCTCTGTGTGCCAGGTGTATGTGTGTGTGTGTGTATACACATCCGTCCCTTAATGTAGATGAGGGTATACGTGAATGGCTGAATCTGTCTGTTTGTGTGTGAGAGAGCTGCATCAAGCTTCCTCTTCTCCACTTCATATGATTGATTAAATGTGCAGCGCCATGGGGGTTTGACTCCAGGTCAAACAAGCCGGAGCACTGCTTTCCCCAAGTATCATTTCACCAGCAAAGGTTCATCATGTCCCTCTGCAGAGGAGAAGGAGCAAAGAGAAAGAAAACATCACCAGCAAAAGCTTGTAATAGAAGGCAGGATGACTCCTACTTGTCAGATTTGCTCATGTTGAATCACAGATGCATTAATGCTGGTACTGCATGTGCAATGAGGCCAAGATACTGAATCTATACCAGTGTCATTACTGCTAAAATACAAATCTGAGATCCAAATACAAGCTGTTAGAAAACCAAACAACCGGATTTTCTGCCTTTTTTGATAAATGTAAGAAAGGAGCTGAAGTAGACGACGTCACCAAACTGGTAGCTGTTGTCTGCTTTGCTTAGTAATACATGAGAAGGTCTGTCTGTGTTGTCCATGTTTGAGCCCATTAACTGCAAGTTGCATTTACATCGCTGCTGACCGTTTTCCAAAGCACTTGTTTTTAGATTAACTACCTGTCATCAAGCAGCGCTGAGTTTCCATTACATTCAGGAAACTATAAAGTTCTACTTCAAAAATCAAGTGATAACGAGAAGAAACGTGAACATTGCTGGAGATGTCACCCATCCCTGTAAATAATGCGGCTCTGTTTGTTAAAGTTACATCAGCCGTGTGGTACTGCTGTTTAAATTTTGTTGTTGCATTCATGTACTTTCAGCCATCTGACAGCTGATAATGTAAATTGTCTAAATCCAGAATGCAGGCTAGCTATCATAATACTGTTGAAATGCTTGTTTGTTTGTTTTTTTGTTGTGTTTTTGATTTTTTAGCACCGACAGAGTTTACTTAACATCATGACCGTTAAAATCAATCGATTAAATAATCAGCAGATGTATCCACAATGAAAATAATCATTAGGTGCAGTTCTACACAAAATGAACTACTGTAAAATCCAGCTGTTATATTAATGCATGAGTCATAATAATTTGATATATTAGTCCAACAGTCACAAGGGACATTTTCCTGCATTGGGTACTTTGAATACTTTAGTTAAATTCTAGTGATTATGCTTAAAAGCTCAGGGGTGTACTGCCACGTAATGATGATGCAACTTTGATGAAAAACGGCAAATCAACAAATAGTCACTTGATCAATGACCCATCCTCAAATAAATGTCACAGTTGTGATGGAATAAATGGAAACCAGTAGCTGCTTTTGAAGGTAGATTTTAAGAAAACTAAATATATTCTTTGTGAAGTAGTCTGCAGTAATGTGAAGTACAGTTTGAGTGTGTTAATGGGCTGAAACATACGTGAGGATTGTTGTTGCTGAAGTAGTATTGATGCATCCCTACTCGTCACTTAGGTATGGCCACAGCGTGCTATGTAAATAGCATAAGAAACATGTTTGTGTAATGTGTGTTAGATGGGAGTACAAAAACAAGTTTTGTACCTGTGAGACGGATCATGTAGAGTTTTGTGTTTGGGTAGCTGAGACATGTATCATGTGTTCTGTTGTACATTTGTTAAATAAAAAGATTATTTGATCTAAAACTAAAATGGTGTCGGATGTTTGCTTGCAGTTAAATTTAGTTTTGACGTCTTGATCAATACCTAGTCATTCACCTCAGGATATTTCACTTGGTAGAGGAATTTCTTAAGTTACATGACTTGCAGCCTTAGCTTTCTTAGAAGTCTGTCATCACCAGCTGTCTTCAGTTTTCTAAATGGGCTTATTGAAATGATCTTGTGTAATCAGCCTTCTTTGAAAACAACTTGTAACTCAAGACGTAAGTCACTGAGGATGTGGCCCCATAATTGTTAGTAGAAAATGTTTGGTATGTGTAAAGTTTTATAGTTTAAAGAAGTAGACTATGATCCATACACTGGTACATAAATGTATATTTCAACACAAGCACAGGACAAAGAAATCGTAGTGTAAAAACTTTATTTTACAATTGCATAAATAACAGAAGAGCAGCAGACGTCAGGAGTGAGACCTGCCCATTCCTGCAAGGAAGTTTTCATGTTTACAGTGCACACTTTAACATTCAACCATTCTGTGCAAAATACTGTTGTCACATGGGCTACAGTAGGAAAACAAGCAGTTTGACCTCGTGCTCCAAGACATTCATACATGAAATAAAGAACAGTCCACTTCCTTGGAAACTCCAGCATTTTCCAGTGCATGTAAGATGAAGCTGGAAATAATATTCACACGCAAAAAAAGAAGTGAACAGTGAACAATGGATGGGTTTAGATTCTAGTTGAAGTCATGAATGATCGGGCTGGCAGAGGAGTAGAGCTTCCTCTTCACTAGCCGGTACTCTGGTCTCAGCTTCAACACTTTGCTGGTATCAAAGATGTTCATGAGGGCCGGCCAGCCGTCCTCCTTGTCCGCCTTGAAGATCACAGACAGTTCAAATGTCGGGGTGACACTTGGGTCTGGGAAGATGCTCCCCAAAGACTTCAGGCCATCTTTGCGCTCTACGTAGACCTTGATGCAGGCGCCCCGGAGCCCACAGGGCTCATCAGCAGAGGAGCGCACCACATCCTGTCCCACCCTTGTAGTCACCTGGCGAGGAAGCAGCAGCACCTGGCAGTGGAGGGAGGAAGCTTTAGCCTCTGTGAGACAGTGCTCGATCTGCCGGGTCACATGCTGCCGAAGGAGCCGCTCTTCATGCTCCAAATCTGCATCAGTGTTGGCAACTGTAGAAAATGAAAGAGTCTCGTTAGAATAAAATCAGTCTACAAAATGAAAAGTGCTGAAACTCAAATGCAATTCTCCTGTGTCATAAATAAATTCAAAGTTTGACCCTTGCTCTATCAAATTTACTTCTAATCACTACATTTATCACATGATAACTGTCTTGCAACACTGCTCTAACTCAGCAGCAGAGAGGAGAAGCAGTGTGAACAGCTCAGCATGACATCAGCTGATCCAAGACCAAGATCAGTTACATCAGCAACATCCCCAACACAGAGATCAGCTTATTCTTCTGTTCTTCCGCCAAGTCATATAGTTCTAGTCTCTATGTGGTTACTTTAACATCAGCGCATTAATACTGCCACTATTAAAACTTTTATTACTATTTAACTTTTAGAAAATATTACAACTGAGTACACCGACTCTTTTAAATTCACATTTTTGCCGTTTTCTTATTGTCTGTCATTTACAAAAATCTCCATTCGGCTCTTTAAAACAACTTACAAGGCGAGTTTTCTCTCTCATCGCAGCTTTCGACGCTCCCCCGCCGGGCTGACGGGCTCTTTGTGCCCGGGGAGGTGAGCTGGGTGAAGTACTTCCCGATCATCTCTACGACGCTTTCTTCCTCCGACAAGACGTGTCCGAAGAGCAGAGCCGTGGTATACACCATCCCGATTCCTGTTCGTGAAGCTCCGGTTTCTCCTCCAAGCGTGTAGTCTGTGTCTTCTCCATGTATTAAGTCAGGTGAGCAGAGCGGCTGTGAGGGGCAGCGCGAGGCTTTTATACCGGAGGAGCCGAGCGTTGCATCAGCTGAGCCGCTCACGTGTGGGCGGGGCTAACGCGGCAGTCCAGAAGCTTCCTGGTGGCTCACGCGACATGTCCCGACATCACACCGAGCTGACAGCTGTCACGTAGCCAGAGCGATAACAGCTGGTTTTTATTTGTACTTATTTGACAGACATTAGCCACCTAGCTGCTATCACAAATAGCACCAGAGCTTATTCTTCAAACTATGTCTGACTTGTAATTATTGTATTTGTCACTAAATACTCACCCAAAACATAGACTATAACTATCTGATATAATGCAGAAATATACTGCAGAGTCATACCCAACAGTAGGGATTACATAGGATAACATTATTTTTCACTGTTCACTTGAGTTTCACTAAAATAACTAATTTATTTGGTAATAATGAGATGTAGAGGAAAATCAAGGATACCGATACAGATAATTACAAAACAAGGAGACTGATAGCCGATCCACAGTAAAGTGAAAATCTTACTTGTACTTTACCTGAGTATTTCCTTTTTCTGCTACTTTATACTTCCTCTCTGCTACATTTATTTCATACATTTAGTTACTAGTTACTCTGCAGATTCAGATTATTTCACTGTTTATAAACTATTAATTGTGGTGTTGTGGGTTGGACATTTTGTAAAAAGATGTTGCATCGGAGTCAAAGTAGCACATTTTAAATAAGTTTGTTTTATCAGCAATCTGACAGGAAAATCTCCAACACTGCTAATCGGAAAGATGCCAAATACCTGCCCCGATAATCGGTCTATCCCCAGTAATAACTTTAGGAAATAGTGAGACTTGATTTTCAGTGAAATGATTCCAGTGAATTGCATAATCTAGAGCAGGGCTGCCTGAAGTAGGGCTCACAGGCCACAGTACACGATACATCAGTTCTATTATTGAAACAAAGAAAAAAAACATTAATTCAAGAAATTATGTTGATGTTATTTTATTTTTGTGAAGTACAAATGATCATTAAATGTGTGGGATCCTCAAATATTTATTATTTTTCATGATCTGAACATGGTGCAGAGTGACACTTTGCGCTGGAAGTCAGTCAGTTAAGAAGAACTTAGTACCATTTTTGCATTTTTACAGTACAGTACAATAAGTGCTTGCTTTGGCTAGTAGCCCACTATTAATCTTCAGTTTGAGCCCTCCATGGGAAGAAGTTCGGGCATACCTGAGCTAGAGAATTAGAGGGCATGGACATTCAGCTGAAAATGTAAAAATGCCAAAGTTGTCTACAGGCAAGCGTTTAATTCAACATATATGGAAATAAAACAATAAACAAATCATAACATAACATACAACATAACATTAAAAAATAGCGCTTTTCTTGCGGAGGAAAGTCATATGGTTCCCATTTTTAACATCAGATTACAGAGGTCTTTCCAGGAAATGTCCTTGAAAATGACTAAGAAATTACAGAGCCATAAAAGAAAGTGCTACTTAATTTACTTTGAACCAACAAGGTTAAAATTCTGCACATTATATGCACATTGAAGGCACTGATATTAAAGATCCAATAATAAACTATGATTTAAACTCATGGGCATTTTTTTTGCATTCAGCACTTTTACTTTTGAAACTTTAAATTGATTTTACTGATAATATGTCTGTACTTTTGTAAGTTGTAATTAATTAATTGTTGTACTAGTACTTGCATGTAAGTAAATGATCTGAGTCCTTCTTCCAACACTGTTTTCAGTTTGAAACTACTGATTAATTAAATGGGCATATAGGCTGAAAAAAACAAATCAGAATGTTGAGCAAATCAACATGCAGTAAACATACATACACAGTTTCTTCTGGAAAGTATTATATTCCCTTTAGGTCATTTTTGATGTGGTTGTGTTGAGTTCCTCTCAGAGGGTGTTGTCCAGTCTGGGGGCGTTCATGGATAAATAAAAGTATCTTTAACTCTCATGTCCAGACAGGATTGTGAAACAGTGTTCCACCTTATTTCTTTTATTTGACAAAAGCCTGATGGCAACAGGAGGGAGAGGTTCTCTAACAGTCCTCCAACACAAAGCCAACGAGGTAGAAATTATGTTTCTACTAATGATGAATATCTCTTAGCATTGCTGAACGATAAAAGTGCTTATTTGTCGCATTAAATTATCAGGTTCTCAGCTAAAATAGTCCCACTGCCTCTTCAAAAAGTATTTCTGGCATGAAGAACGTGTAGAGTGTAGAAATACTAGAGCTGCAGGCTGAATCTTCCACAGTTTAACCCTTAATCTGCCATAAATGTTCATTCTTAAAAGAATAGTGGATGAAGTAAACCAAAAATGAACACACTTTTATATACAATTATGATGTTGATATTTAATCAAAGAGTGCAAACTCCAGTCAGTTAAAACCCTTTACATTTGATACAAATAGTGGTATTGAACATGTTATAATATTCATTGCAAAAGCCTGTAATTCATACAACAGACTTCATTGAGTGTATCTGCTTTACGTGTATTCACATAAAATCCCTGTGAAGCTGTGAATGTGTGCTTGTGTGTGTGAGCACATCAGGTCTAGACATGGTGGCATGAGCCCTGCCTTACTCACAGGTGAGTAACATGGTCTGACACACTGTTCAGACACACACCTGGGGGAGCATCGGAAGTGTATCCACCAAACACAGGACTGTATTTTTATTTTCCATGTTTGCTCAAGATTTACTCCCACCACCACGTCAAATATTAACCTGAATTCCACAGATGTTTGACCAACATTAATTTAAAAATACTGTTGCTCTTCATTTTAAAGTGAGTATCAGAGGCCCATAGTAGTTATGTGTATAGAGCAGGGAAATATAAAGTGTCACATTAGTTTTAGCTGCCTTCCACTGACTCCCAGACAGTTTTAAAACTGGTATTTTGTCGTTAACATGAAGGACTTTTGTAGTCCTGACCCTGGTTTTGTCCTCATGACTAAACTGTGACATCTGACAAACATATTTAGTGCTGTTTCATACATTGAAACAAATATTGGTGCTGTAGATTAAATGTGGGGACCACATACACACACACACACACACACACACACACACACACACACAAACACACACACTGGGCTGTCCTCCCTCCTGGGCTGACGTGAGAGCACACACGGAGCAGGAAGGTTTCTGCTGCAGGTTAACTTCTCTCTCCTGACTCACCTTCTTGGGAAATATCCCTGCTGCTGCGACGTCACGGCTGCCAACCAATCACATTCAGATTAGAAGCTCTTGTCAGAAAGGCAAACCACCAAGGAGGAAGTGTTTCATTTTCAGTGGAACTGCAGGGGAACTACAGTGTGTGCTGGATGACGGTATATGCACACCACCAACACTGCCTTTCTTCATCTCTGGGATCGTGAGACAGTTTGTGAAACAAAACTCAATGATACACAGGCATGTGAGTGAAACATTGTTCTCTAAAGTAACATTCAGGTCACGATTCCACTGTTTGTAAGTCACGGCTAATTAAGGGAACAATGAGTCACAGTAAAAATCGAATCCATGCATCCATTCGCAAGACTGCAACCAGATTCTACATGGCAGAAATATTCAATAGAAATTCAACGATATTCTGCTTTTATAATGGTCATAGTGGAGAAAGCTGCCTTTATTTTCTGTGCCCTTCATTTAGATTTGGGCGGGCATGTTTGCTTGATAGACTTATGTTCCGTCTTCACATTTCCTATTTTAATAATTGCCACGGTCTCACATATGACATATATGCACTCGCCAACATCAGTTCCCTGATAGTCCAGCGTAAGAACTGATTTCCTTTCATTGCCGTGACCCATCAATGACCCCTGTCAGTGTCCGCAGTGGGTCTTTCTCCTGTCTGTCCAGACCTGACAAAATGCTCAGCGCACACCAGCCTTCAAGGACAACTAATGCTACAATAATAAGGAAAATTATTATATAACATTTCCTTAAATGATTTGGGAGTAAAGTTTACTCCCCAGTCTTTGGGCTTTAATAATGGTGACAGCTGCCGGTCTGCTTGAGAGACATGAGATTACTAATCAGCTGGATGCGACTGTGGCTGACAGGCACATTGATGGGGTAAAAACATTCAGAAAGTTCTGTTAGTACTGGTAGTTTAAGCCTTATGTATACACATTATAAATTACATCCATTAAAAAAATCCAGGACCTTACAGGATACTGGGTCATGTTACATACAGTCCATTTAATGAATTAAAGCTCAGTTTTTAAAGTTTTTGAAATATTAACCATTCATTTATAAATATATAGATGGATAATATGGACAAAGTTAATATGAACAGTATTTAAGCATTGACATCACTATGTAACATGACTATATAATATAGTCATGACTATATAATATAGTCATGTTAACTACCAAAATATTCAAAATGTCATTATAAAAACTGAAAATCAGGGGGGGATCTTTTAAAAGGTCATGTTGTGACAGACTTAAGCATTAAATATGTAAAATCATAGTTTTTCTTCCAACGTTATTCCTCTTAAGGAAATACATTTCTATATTAAATGCAGTTAAAAGTGTAAGAATCCTGAATTCTTGAATAAGCGTTTGGGTATTTCCCCCTGAGTTCCCAACATGAGTGCCCAGTGCTAGACGGAAATTGTGGCATGACGGAGGAATAACACACTGTGGGCTGCTCTAACTGGAATCCTCACAGGAAGAGAACTTTATTGTCAATCTCATTTCCTCATCACACGTCACAGGTGAATTACAGCGCTTCTCATTGGCTGTCAGCATTCCTCCCACAACACTTGCACCCGCCCATGTCACGACAACAAAAGCCCATTTACACAATTGAGAGCATATTTTACACGTTAACAGTTTTTCAAACATGCCATCAAATATTCTGTTACTTCTCAACCCTTAAATTAAAGAAGACATGAATTTTATTGTCTTACCTTCTTCAGGTATCTGGTGGTTCTCCACTTTCCAGATGCTTTCCTCCCTGAAGAGTTCAGTTCTCTGTGATCCGGTTTTGTAGCAGGTGTGCATAAGATAAATATTAAAAAGCAGCACAATTGAACACAAAATAATCATAAATCTACTAATATAGTGAGGAGTTGTTTTAACAGAGAGCTTTTTGTGTTTGGTCTCATCCTCTGTTTTATGGTGTTTATTTGTATGATATATACTAGGCTGTAAAAAGTGTCAGCTTGTCCTGTTGTTTTTAAATATGGAACGGCTGATTTCCAGCAATAATATAATTTGACATGCATATTTAAGTAGATCCAATTAGCAAGTGTGAACATTTTTATTATTATTAAACCAAGTCTACTTTTGACCGCACATCACAGGCCCGTATGGATGTGAGTTATTAGCAGTTCTACCAAAGATTGGTATTCCTTCCCCTTAGATTATATAATTTGAACGATGTTTAGAAGTCTTGAAAGGTAAACATATCCAGTATTTCTCATGAGAGAGAAATGCTCCATTGTTAGATTTATTTTTGTCCTAACTGTACATGCGACATGATCTGAATACGCAGTATTCATGAACTGTTGATAATTCCATGTGCTTTGGATCATATGATGACTCTGTCCTCCCTCTCACCTCTGCCCTGTTGAGCTGACAGACGCTATAAACAAATCTGATGCAACCTCGTCGAGCAATTTCAACTGTAGCTCTGCAGGTCATGAGGTGCATGTGAGCATGTGAGAAGCACTGAAAGAGGCGTGGTGTCAGGTGTCTTGTGAATGTTTCTTTTGTTTAGACAGTCGTAAAACACACTCCTGTACACCTGAGCTATGCTGCCTTCAGTCTGCCTGTACTTTTCCCCTGTTTTTTTCTCTTTTTCTCCTGATCTACCCATGACTACGACACATTTTGCATGAAATAAAACATTTATTGCTACAAAACTTTGAATCAAAGATTGCTGGATTAAATGAAAGATCTAATATGTAACACTTCTGTATTAAAATGTCAACAAACTAGACCTTTGCTCTATTTTGTGGAGTTGGGTATTTACCGTATAGTAACAATGTGTTTCATTTGGTCAAGTGTCTCTATAACTGCTGGGGAACAAATGCGGATACATCAGAGGAAGACGGCGAACGTGACTAAATGCAATGTGATTCAAATTTACCTTGTTTAAACATTTCTGCCGGAGTCATGAAGATAAATACTGACCAGCAATGGTGTTTGTTTAACAACGATAACTCTCCCATGCTACTTTATAAAAAATAATAATAATGATTATTATCATTATTATTATTATTATTATTATTATTATTAAAATGTTTAAGAGACCCCTGGCAGCAGAGATTATGTACTGTGTGTATAAAGGGGCACTATGTAGTTTTGTAGGAGAAATTCAAACTCAGAATTTTAATATTTACAAAATTAATGAGGTAATAATACAAACTCAGAAATATTTATTTTTTCCATAACTGAATAAACAAGCTGTTCTCAGAGTAAAATAAGGTCCTCAGAACACTGTTTGAAGTTATCAAAGGTGGCAGGGTCCGCCAAATATAAA
Source organism: Pagrus major (assembly GCF_040436345.1). Lineage (NCBI taxonomy): Eukaryota > Metazoa > Chordata > Actinopteri > Spariformes > Sparidae > Pagrus > Pagrus major. The sequence goes on along the minus strand of NC_133232.1, from coordinate 18,029,037 downwards.
CAAAGTAAAACAGTATATGGGGTACAAACCCATGATGGGTTGTAGGATCTGGGTTCTTCCCTCTAAACTGAGCCAACATCAAAAGTAAAGATAATGGAAATAAAGCTGCAGAAACAGGACTACTGGACCCATAAAAAAACAAAAAAAAACAAAAAAACAAAACGAAAAAGAAAGAAAGAAAAAGGAAGAAAGAAGGAAGCACCAAAATAAGAAGTCTAAATCAAGTCAGTCCCAAACACAAATGTCTGCTGTCAAGCGTCCTGTCCAGTCTTTATTGGTTTTTCTTTAATCTGACTGGACAGATACACGAGGTGAGAACACAAGACATCATGAAGTCTGAATCCAATGCACATTAGGGGATCAGTGGGAGCTTGTAAACAGTTATCATAAAAGGCTGAGACTACTGAAGGAACCGGACATCAGGAGTAAAACTTTAGACTGATTAAAAATTACATATTAACTGGACGCTGGCAGAAGATCGTGTGCTGTTCTCTGAATAACACTTTCCAGTTGCAACACTTCCTGAGCATTAAAGCCAGCTGACTGTACAATCTGCTTCCACTGCACTCATATCATCACAATAAATATAAATTTCATTTTGCAATGTGTTAACGACTAAAGTTGTACTCTCCTCCTGTCACTGGTGAGGCAGCTCCTCAGAGTCTCTGTTACTCAAACGTGTAGAAAAGGTCAAATGAAACACAACTATTCTATGTATGTATGTACGTGTTTAAGGGAATGTAATATATTTTAATAACTAGTCTGCCAGGCTCCAATAAATAAGCACTACAGTATGATCGACAAAAGACTGAGGTGATTGTTGAGGTGTGTGTGTTTACAATCCCTGATAATTCTCGGTGTTCTCGACAGGTTCCTTCAGAGGCTGAGGTCTCTCCAGGCTGAACATGAGCGTGGGCTCCCGGCTCATTGGCTCAGGGTGGTGCCAGTCAGCGTTGGCATGCCCCGTCTCCTGGTGTGGAGGTGGAGTGAGGCAGTACTCCTCTTTCTCCTGCTGCTCCAGGTGTCTGAGGATGACCTTGGACAGGAAGTGAGGGTTGTTCTCATGCTCTTCTAGCAGAAGGAGAAAACAGGATCTATGTTTTGTTTGAACATCGAATCATTTTCAAAAGTTTATCCTTGTACAAACATTAATAATCTAACACTTTTGTTTTTTTATGCTTTGAAAGTGGTTTTCTTGTTGCCAATACCAAAACAAAAAGTTCACATGAGGTCAGAGATATCTAGACCAAAGCTAGGAAAGATCCCAACACTGATACTCTGACCTTTATCCTGCATTTCAGTTACAGGCTGTGCAGCACGAGGCCGCAGAGCATCAACAAAACCTTTTTTAAAAACACACAAATTGCAAAAGAATCCACAAATACACAAATCCCAATTGTCAATCCTCAACGGGAAGCGGATAAACTAAAAGCCAAAATCCCTCTAAAAGCACTCTGTCTCATGCTGCGATGTTTGTATCAAGTTTACACACAGACACACACACACACACACACACACACACACACTTGACTGTCTTCCTACCATTGAGCAGGATGAGTTTGTAGCGGTTGCGACACTCCAGTGAATGCTCCAGGATGTCCTGCAGGGTCCTGTAGAAGAGCAGGACCTGCTGTCTGCGCTCAGGCTCTCCAAAACCAGCGCTGCTCTCCTGGGACATGCTGTACAGCGTCAGCAGAGGCGTGGCATACTCCACCACACACTCATGGCCCTGTTAACACACACACACACACACACACATAGACATACACATACACTAAAGAGACAGCCAGAGATAGGTACAATACATGGACAAATAATCCTTTAAAAGCTTGTGGAAGTCTGGCACCAGAAATGTTTGATCTCTGTGTTTTACAGGTAGATGGTGCTGTTACTGTGCTTTGCTACATTCTGGTGAATTCTCAGGTCTGACCAGGAGGCGGTGCACATGCTGTGCTATGGAGGGGAAGCAGCATGTTGGAGGCGATGAACTATACACTGAGTATAAGGCATCACAAGTCTCAAAATATATTTAAAACACAAGAACATCTTTAAGGGTAAAATGTTTAGATTGAAAACAAATGCTAATATTTGATTGCTTATGAATTCTTTCATTTGTAGGGCGGAAGATGTGTTATTTCTTCTTTCAGCAGTTACATAGTCTCACTTTAAATGAACTTAAAAGAACTTGTAACTGGTTGTGAATTATTACTGATGTCTCAATATGATCTACATAAGCAAACAAGACCATCAGCGAGAAGGCTGGCTATTTTTTAATGTTTTTTATAGTTATTCTGCAGATTCAGACTTATCCGGGTTGGATAAGACATAAAATTAAAACTATTTTTTATGTCAGAGTGCTGAGGATTGAGGAGTCTCACATCCTGAGGAAAGAAGCTGCTCTTTAGTCGGCACTAAAATTAAAACTTTACTTTGTTCAGCATCGTCATATTACTGTTATTGATCTTAGAAAGCCACAAAAAGGTACCTCATTGGTATCGCATTGCTTTCAAAACAAATTCACAGGGGCCGCCAGAATCAACACAAAATGAAAGTTCCTTGTAGCTGCGTTTGAGTATCATAATTAAAAGTATGCTCATTATGGTATAGCTGCTATCAATGTCATTATACATTTATACAAATATCACTGGATTATCACTGACTTATTAAAATGTATGTAACTTTTTAATGTCATAGCTGACCATGTTCATAATGGAGCGGACATGATTACTTAATGGACAGAATATCATTTTTTGATCACATTCTCTAGTAGCAGCTTCACCAAGATAAAGATCACTGTGACTTGATAATGATATTGATAATCTTTCTCCTGCTGCTCCGGGTGTCTGATAATCTTTGGTTTGTCAGATAAGACATATCATATCACCATAGACTCTGGGATACAATGATGGACATTTAGCACTATTATATTTTCTTGCTTTTTATAGGCTAAGATTTTATTTGAGTAATTAGGAAAATGGATGTCAGATTACAGAAGCAGCCCTACAGTAAATAATAAGATCCTCACATGTTTTGTATGTCAAAGGGGCACAACGTAGTTTTGGAAAAGAAATTCAAATTCAGGTTTTTAATATTTACAATATTAATGAGGTAATATGGTGATGAAGCTTCTCAGTCATCCGGGTCATGGTAATACTAAGTGCTGTATCGTGGGTAACTGGACTTGTTTCAGTTTCTTGAAGACGTTTAACCCTATCATCCAAGAGGCTTCTTCAGTTCAGTGCGTTTATGTGTTTATTCAGTCGTGAAAAAGAAAGAGAGTTAGTTTGTTCAGTCAATGAAAAAATCAGTCAATGAAGAGCTTTCTCTTCTGATTAAAATGTCTTCCCCAAAACTACACAGTGCACCTTTAAATAATAATCTGTGAAGTAATCATGGCAGTCAGTTAGGTAAAACGTTGAAGAAGAAGTACAACTACCTCAGAACTGCAGCTGTAAGGCAACATCAGTCTGGTATTCACTTTGATATAACTGGTGGCTATTTCTGTCCTCACATGAAACTCAGACTGCTTTCATGCAGCACAAACTTCCTCTCCCTCGACTAAACTATAGAGGTGATTCTGAGTACAATCACTGTTAGATTTGCCACATCAAACATATTGAATATAGAGCGTACTGACGTGCGATCTTGAAATATTCAAAATATATATGCCGAAACAGCCCCTTGAGTCTGTCACATAACTGTGACTCTCACTCTGTGTCGCATTTTAGCTGTGCAGTCTTTACAAATCTGATCAAAGGAGAAAATGTCAGCGCACCAACTCTTTCAACTCGCACTGGCAATAAGCAGACCGACACTGAGTTGAATTACAGCACAAGTAGCTCCATGGCAATAAAACTGCAGGTTCTCTGATTACCTTATTTTATGTTTTTGCTCTGCACCAAAGCGACTGATTATCTATTTAAAATGTGACGGGTAACTTCATCACTTGGCAATCCAATTTAAGCTATATGACTTAAAATAATAAAGGTAAGCAGGTTATTTTACATTCCCTCCTACCTTCCCATGCTCGTCCAGTACTCTGTAGACGCTGTGCTTGTAGACCCGCCCCCGGACTCCTGCCCTATCCATCTCAGTGTTGGGGAGGTTGTCATAGAAATGGATGTTGTCGTCCTCTTCCTCCAGCTTGTGAGAAATGTTGGCGTTGAGAGGTATGAGGATGATGAGTTTCCTGGAGCCACGACCCCAGACGGGGCTGCTTGCCCGATGGGTAGAACAAAACGCTGCGATGGAGTCCTCCAAACCTGAAATGACACACAAACACACACACACTCATGCAGAAAGTTTGGTGTGTAATCTGGAATATAAGGAGGGCAAACCAAATGGACATGCTGTGTGTGTGTGTGTGTGTGTGTGTGTGTGTGTGTGTGTGTGTGTGTGTGTGTGTGTGTGTGTGTGTGTGTTTTGATGTAACTGACGTGGCAGCACCAGTCGCAGGTAGCCCAGGTAGAAGGACCAGGCCAGGCCATGAGCCACGTTCATCTTCCTCCCCTCGCACATGTCTGACACCTCCACCTCTGATGGACCCTGCACACAGACCACAGAAACAGCCGGAGGGATGTCAAAACACCTCACCTCTGCTCAGGAGCCGCCTGACACCATTCAGAAGGTGCCATGCGAAAGAAAAGGGCATCCCTGCACCCGAGCTGCCCTTTCCTATGTAGGACGAATGTATTTTTAGATATAAGTCAGTGCAAAAGCAGGGGGTAGAGACAGCTACACCCAAGCTTGAGCTGGGTTTGAATCTATAATGCTGCCAGTTTCTATAAGGAGACTGAGGGAGCAGTGAGCTTTGTTCAGAATCATACAGGGACTCTTCAAGTAAAGTGTGAGCACCATGGTCATTGTTGCTGATGGAGACATATTTTGAGCCTATTTTTACTCCAGAAATGCCATAACAATTACAATCAAGTGATGCTTTAGGAAGTGTTCTTACATAGGAACTGCTCTGTCTCCAGTGTAGTGCTCTTCTGCTAAAATAGAGCTATTTTTCACTTCTGCCATGGTGCACTGAGCTGTAAAAATATAGTAAGCTCTCAGATGATGACCTTTCTTATAAAACTAATTATCTAAATTATCAGGAGGGTCAAGAGAAAGAGAGTGATTCCCTCTGCACAGGAGCTGCATCTCAGCTTTACTTTCAAGGCGTTGAAGTATAAAATTCGCTTTTAGTCTTTAGTTTCGTAGATTTGTAGTGTACTTAAAGGTTGATGGGTTTACTATCTGGTAGTTATGAAAGTTGTTGTGGACTTTTGCTATGAGTTTTTCCTGTAATGGTGACATGCTAGTAGCCTGATGTGTTTTTAGTTGGTTATAGTTAGTTAGCATGTTGTTAGCTGAAGTGTACGCACAAAAAAATCTTTATCGCCATACCTTTAAACTGAACACTGAACCACATTGATGGGATCAGTATCTTAAGCAGTGACACTCCCCCAACAGGTAACGGAGAGCACTGTTTTCAGCCCAGCTCTGATTCACAGTACGCTACTTCCTCATTAAAGGCCTATTGAAAGACAGTAAAATACTAAGTAACCGTAAACTCTTTTGTGGCTCCAGAGGAAGCTGCATGTAACCTGATAAACTGCCTCCAGTGATGTCTTTGTTTCAAAGCTGCATTGTGGATAATGTAGGCAGCATGGTTTGAAAAGCTGTCCGCTGGTCTACATTTCTCTCCTATAACACTGTTTGACTCATTATGGGCAGTTGACATTTTTTAAAAACAAAATCGATACACCAGAACCAAATATATCACTTTTTTTATTCCACACATTCTTCTTCCTTTTCAAATCCTGGCACCTACATTACCCACAATGCAACTTAGCCACTGAGTGCACTCCTCGGGCTACATTTTTCCCTAATCACTCATCTATTCCAGTACTTACCAGGAATGATGGCTGGGTTACATTGAAATTTGTCTTCATGCTAATTTAGCCTGTGTAGCACAAATTACTTTATTAAGAGTTACCATTTTCCAAAGCACGGTCATGTGTTGTCAATCTTTCAGTGTGCTTTCCATGACAGTCAAAGGTTTATATTAATGTCTATATGAAATATGTCCGACAACACTGAAGCTGGTCCTTAAAGAAGGAACACATCTGACTGTGTTCAGAGGACAATTGTTTTGTGTTTGTGCTTCAGCGAAAAAGAAAGACAGAGAACGTAGACAATCAAAGACAGGGTGTTTGTGTGTCTGGTGTGTGGACCTTACCAGGACTCCCAGGCTTTTGAATAGAGCGTAAAGAACCGAGGTCAGGAAGAGGAGTTTCCAGCACTGGCCTTCGTGTGGCAGAGGATGTCCGGCCAGGTAAAGCAGAAGGCCTGCCAGCAATGCAGCCAGCAGGGTCTTTCCCCACAGACCACAGGCTGGCAGCATGTGGCTCAGCAGCCCTCGGCCTTGATACCTGGTAAAGACAGAGAAGGAAAGACAGTACATCTGTCCCTGTTACCACGTCTGTACCTTTTTCTTGTTTCTTCAAATTTTGTTGATCATTTTTGTAAATTTTCGAATGTTTTAACTAAAATTCTTACAAATTGCACCTTTAAATACAATAATTAAATATAGATAACAAAAATATTGATTAAGTTAAAGTTGAAAGTATATAATCATAACTAAACATTTAAAAACAAATGTGATTGCAAATAAAGTTATCTGATTAATATGTTTGTAAATTTACTTGGAGCACTCTGTCATGTATTTATGACTCTTTCATACAGACACACTATACTCGTCTCATACTCCACACAGCCACACCTTTTCTCTCACCTCGTGTTTGAGTGGTATAGCATCTCCTCTGCTAGCAGACAGAGCCCATGCAGCAGAGGGCCAAGGGTCAGGATGAGTATCACCATGGCAACCCAGCCAAATAACCTTTCAGGAGACAGAAACTCGATGCCTGCTATTGTTATGGCAGCCAGCGCCGCAGCGCACACCTTAGGCAAAGCCCCACGGGGCTGGGGGATGAGAGCGTCCTGATCTTGGAGGGACTGCATCTGTCAGGGAACAGTCAGGCTTTTATGAAACCACATGCATTGATCTGTGAGTGAGAAATATGGCTGTGTTTCCTGTGAATTTGATTTTGGTCATTCAAGGCTCTCACCTAACATGAAAAAACACCTTTAGTTACAACCTCAAAAGACATCACCATCATCAAGTGAGGAGGACGGCCTACTGAGCCTTTAAAGTTTAAAGTTATTCTGAATTAAACAGTGTTTCTCTAATCTCTGTGGACTGAAACTTACATGTTACACACCTGGATCGGTGACCTAACAGCATATATTTATATCACAACCTGTTAGAAACAAATAGAAACAAAGGTGCTCTAGCACTGATGGTGTTCACAGTCTGATAACTAAACAGATCCTTCACTCATCAAAATAAAAGAGAAATGTCCCACAAAGCAGCATTACAGGACCAAACAACAGTAACGTAGTAACTGGTAGCGTCTTTGGCAACTTGTGTGAGGAAAAAAATACTGCAGTTATACGTGGAAAAGCCTCTATCCTCCTGTCTGTCCTGTCTGTCCTCCTGTCTGTCCTACCGACTCTTAGTCACATTTCTGCCCGAAAAACAGCGCCTGTCCCCGGCAAAAAACTTTAACTCACCATGCGTTTGTCTCCTTCCACTATTGTGTTGTTGCAGTTACTGTCTTGAAAAAAATCTCAGCGACGGTTAGCCCTCCCGACCGAGACTTTAGTGAACTTTCCCCCAGAAAACAGCCTCCCTCCCCGCAAATGACAGCCAGATGTGTGTCCTGTTTACTGATGGCAAATATGTAATTATGTAATTTAGAGAGAAAAATGTAACTTTGTCACTTTCCAGGATGCATTGTGAGCCAGGATCTCAACCACAACACATTATAACAGCATCCATATGATTACACACAGTCAGCAGGTACATGTTTAGATCAACAGGAGGACACCGGGGGTAAGCACGTTGAAAAAACACACAGACGTCATCATCATGATGTGCTTGGTTCAGTGTGAACAAACAAGGGAGGAGAATTGGTGTGGTCACAGGTAATCATGTTGGCATCACTGTATTTTCCACTTTGGATGACTGTATCAAAATAAGTGTATCAAAGATAAACTGACTTTTTTGAAGACAATTTTCCATGCTAACATTATTTGGATGCTTTTTATTCAGAAGCTAATTAGTAGATGTGTGAGTAGTAACTCTCGCCAGTTACACACACTCCCACCCAATTATTCTCAAATGCATTCCAGTCTAAGCACGATGCAACCGAGCCATGATGAGGTCACAAATGAAGTGGCACATACAGACTACTAGACTATATTTGACTCGTATACAACAGTTTAATATGAAGAAATGCGGTTTAAAGAATGAACAATCTGATCTCTGTCACTGGTGCTGTCTAATTCCAGTATGAATAGAAGGGAAAATCTAAAATCTAATCCAGCCAGTGCATGTTAACACCAGACAAGAGAAAGAAAATAAATAGGGACCCACCTTGGCATGCTTTCTGAGATCCAAGTGCGATTTCTTTTGTCCTCTGTCTTCCTTATGCCTCTCTTATCCTTCTATCTCTCCCCACCCCTTTAGGCTCATCCAACACTTTCAGTTTCGTTTACAGTGGTATTTGCTCTCTCCTGTATTCCAGTAAATCCAGAGGTTACGGCGGGGCAAGAAACAATGAGAGTGAATAGGAGAGAGCAGAGAGAAACAAGGATTGTGAAAGAGGAAGTTTTATGATAAGATAGTGAGACTGGCTTCCAGTTAATCTTTCACCAATTATTTTATTGTAAAATAGACACAGATATGTTGCAATGACCATTTTGTGCTCCATCCATCAAGTCATTTGGATATCAAAGTGAAAACTGCAATACACAGATGGGTGAAACCAGCATAAATGATCTTAGAAAAGTGCTGACCCAACAGGAATCACATTGTTTTCTTATTTATGGTTGCTTTGATGTAATTTATGTCTTTATTTGACAGTTGACAGAAGAAGTGGGCAGATATGAACGGACGACAGTAGAATCACACCAGAGTTGTTACTGCCATGCTGTATATCCAAAACCACTTTAGTTTTGGCTATCCTGAACTCATCCTCAACACTAACTCATTCATTGTTTTTATTGTTTTTTTCTTGTGCAGCATAAAGGAACAACAACATACATTTGTTGTAGAATGCCAATTAAATTAACCTTTGAACATATTTCATCAGTTTATCCATTAACTAGCCCACTTTTAGCTAACCTTGAACTGTTAGTTACTTAAAGCTATCCATTTTGTCCATGATTTCAACAGTTCATCCAGTGAGTGCTTTTAGCTTTTTAAACTGTTTATACATCACTTTTAGCTACTTCAACAGTGTATCCGTTTTTAGCTAACTGTTTGAACTTTATTCTACTACTTTTAGCTATCCTGAACTCATCCTCAACACTCCACCATTAGACACCTTGAGTTTTCTGTTTTTTTAAAGCTGATTGTAATTCTAATATATTGACATAAAATATACATAAAATGTTAAAATTAGTAGTATTTTTAGTAGTAAAGCTTGACTGTTGAAGCCAAGAACAGCCATGCCTGTAATCATTTTTTTAATGCTGTTATTTCTAGATAACAAGTTCATTATTTTGTTATCTCAAGACAGCAAAGCTTATATAATGTATCTTATCTCAAGAAAGCAAAGGCTGATTTCCCAAGATAACTAAATAAATATTAAGAGAAGCAAACCACAATAACTTTTTAACTTTTTTTTTTTACATACAGTGGTCAGCTTAAAGCAGATGTCCAGGAAGCACAAACTTAAATAGATATTATTGGCATAGGGGAACTGGAAAAGAAACTGCCAACAGTAATGAGTGCAAGTAACTTTGACTTACAGTCTGATGCGCTGATCAAAAAAGAGTACTACTTTATCTGACATTTTCAGCTCATATAAGTTGCTATAGTTGCTAAGACACCATCTATACATGCAGTCATGGCACTCCTAATCTCTGATCAACATTAAAAGTAGAAGGAAGAAATGAGCTGTTCTCTCTTGATAACTGGTTGATTATCATTTTTTCTCGAGTTAACAAAATAATTAAATCTTTATCTCGAGTTAACAGTATTACAGTCATTAAATGCCCTAAAAAAGTGTCGGCATGAAACGAAAATGAAGTCTGAGCAGGGAAAATCACTCCTGATCAGACATGCACACTGGGATGAGGGTTCGCCACCAGATCAAGGACTGACTTCAGTGAATCACTGACTTACTAATATCTTCTACTTTCAGTTTCAACAAAGCACCTTCTTCATATTGATTTACTGCGAGTATAACCTGAATCATTCACGTTATGTAAGCATGTTCCTCTGCGATTTGGCAACTTTTTTGGCCTACAACAGGTCCAGTCAGTTCGACAGGCTATGATGTAAAAACATTACCTCTCTCATGAGGGTGCCTCTTTTGCGTCATGGTTTGTGTTTATCTGCATGTGAGTGGTGAGGAAATAAAGGCTAGGAAGCCATACCAAAGGTTCATGCATATTTTATTCAAGAGTAAAAAAGTGGATCGTCCCATGGGGCATGCTTACAGTGTTAGTGACTGGGGAGTCAAAACAGAAAGAGAGGAGAAAGAGAGAGAGCAAGAGAGAGAGAGAGAGAGAGAGACTGAGAAACAGAGAGCGAGAGAGAGAGAGAGAGAGAGAGATAAAGAGAGTAAGAACCGTGGCACAATTTCTATGGCACAGGGTCTCCCAGGGGGGTTCACCTCTCCCAAAGAAGCACAACAAGATCAACCAAGGAGCAACGCAACATGAAGAGCAACCAGCAGAGAGAGAGAGCTTAAATATTAAGAATAATGTCCATAATAAATAGAATCATAATAATCATAGAATCATAAATATCATCAAATAACAAGAGGAATCATCAAGAATTATGATCAGAGAGAGTACACTTTTTTCCTTTAAATTGTGATGGCAACACACCGGCTCTTCTGTTAAAATGTGTCTTGCTGCTTTTTGCTTTGAACAGCGCAAATTTTAACCATGCAATCATGCTTTTGGCTGCCTGAATGCCTGTGCCTCTGTATATAGTATGGTCATTCATCAATGCTAGTTTAATATTTGTTTATCGTTATTCATATTTATCATTAAAAACAACTCCTGTACATCGACAAAGAAGAGAGGAGAGAACGTGGACTTGACACTTTGAATAGAAGCGTACTGTCATTCTGTACAGCATCGAAAGAAACCAGAAACACAAGTTGTGAAAAAAGAAAAAAAGAAAAAGAAAATGAGAGAAAACATGAAAAAACAACCGAATTATAACACAAAATCAATTAAAAAAAATAAATTAAATTAACATTATGTACAAAATAAATTATTCATTATTCCTCAGTTCATTTATATTAGCCAGAAAAACAAAACGAAAAAAAAATCCTACCATAGTGAAACACAGAGCACAAATATAATCTTCACATTATTATCAAAGAACTTAACTCTGCATGCACTGATGCGTTAATATAAATGCTTTACAAAGACCTTTTCTTCGGACTTCTTCTTGTTGTCTTGGCCACTGCCTTGACCAGAAGAGTCGGTTTCCTCTGTGAAATATAATTTCCTGCTTTTTAGGCCGGAGATTCCCGGCCATCACTGCTGTTTGTTAGCAGACAGCAACACGGGAGGAAAGGAGGATGTAGAAAGACAATGAATAGAGTGTGGCTTCACATTTCAACTCCCCCCCGGCTGCCTCACACACATATAGCATCCTACTTCCGTTATACTGCATCTTGCATCTTGTGAACATCAGATGTGCAATAAAACCTCTCTATGTTACCTATTTACACACAACAGGTAGGGAGAAACACTTCTAATCTGATCCGGGCCCTGTTGTGAGCCTTTCTGATAAACTGACTGGCCTGTGACCAGAGTTTTGTGGGGGGGCGATCCTCCACTTGACTTCAGGCAGAGGACGGGTGCAGTGAAGTGCTACAAAAGCAAACAGGAATCTCCTCCCAAGAGGAAAAGGACAGAGAGGGCTCAGATTAGACTGCAGCTGAGATTATCTCCACACATCTCTCGGCAACAGATAAACCACCACACCACACGTCAGAAAATTTCTCTCGCTGTCGACCGGCGGATGGTGAGATCCGCTCGTGTTTGCAAACGAAAACACATTTTCAAATATAACTGCACTGACATTTACATGTTGAAGCATGTGCACGCACGCAGGCAGGCATATCCACAACCCTATAAAATCAACCAATCGCAAGTTTGGTTCCAATTCCTGTTTTCGGGACGCAAACAGGAAAAAGAAGCATACATATCTTTAATGCCCCACCCCCTGATCGCCAAGCCCCGGCCTCCCCCTGCAAAAACTTGACCCCGTGACACACGCCACCGACACAGCCACGTCATGCTGACACTGTCAATCCACTGGTGATCCCCAACATACACGGTGAACAGCAGCTCCTCCTGTTTGGCATGGGGAGTGTTTTTGTAGTTTCTTTCCTGTTGTTGTGCAGGTACATGGGAGTTGTAGTTCTCTAAATAGGGCCGATCAGTTCGGTGAAGAGACTCAGCCTTTGGTGCTAAAGTCCAGGTACGCTCATGCCTTTACATACAGCTGAGGGCAACGGGAGAGGGGTAGGTATCGTGTGTGTGTGTGTGCATTGCATGTGTGTGTGATGTTGTCTGTAGCCTATTCAGTGTGTGAAATACTGTGTTTGTGTGTGCGATGCATGTTTCTTGTGTATATATGCCTATGTACACGGATCTATAAATATGGTACCATATCAGAGTTGTAACTGTAGGTATGTGTCTGGGCATGTGGGAGTGTATGTCTATCACTGTATATTGCTGTTGCTGTCGGTCCCATTAGGCTCTCCCATGTTCATGCGACCCATCGACAGGCCCACACTGTTGACAGCATCACGTCGCGGAGGCATCCTCTCGTTGATCCGGTCCAGACCTTTGGCCTCCTCGAAACTGCTGATCCGATGCTGCGGGGAGAAGCCTCGGATGGCTGTGGAGACAGGCAGGCAGGCACGCACCCACACACAGACACACACACAGAAACATACGTACATGCGCACAGAGTTAATATTTAACAAGACATTTAGTAGAATCTTGTGTATCCAAACCCCTGGGAGCTTTGCAGGAAATATTCATTTTACTCATTTATGAAATGTGAGTGTGCGCATGTTTCCAAAGCAGTCAGTTTGGCTTGGTTCATCATTTAAAAGCTTTCATTTGAGCGCACAAGCAAAGAAATTTGACAGATTTTGACCCTGATTGTGCTTCCTTCAGCAGGACATTTTTGGTTTGGATAAACAAGCTTCTGTTACATACAGTACATATAGAGGGCTCTCACACCAAAATCCACACACATCAGCCAGTGTTCATCTACTGTTTGAATGCTGAGCTAGGATTAGTTTGACCTCGTGGCTCACAGTGAGTGTGACAGTCAGTGCGACCTGGCCATTGATCCTAGATCAGTAGTCTGAGACACCTGGTGGATAAGCCGTTATGAGACACAGAGTATGCAACAAAGCACAGCTGCACAAAGTGGTCGATCGTAGGTCCTTACAACATGTTTCACCTGTGTGAAGAGTTTCTGACAGTCAGCCGTTTGTTTGAAACTAGTTTTGCTGGGGGTTAACCTTGGAACCTACATGCAAACGTTCAGGATAATTCTCATTCATTCTCTCTCAGGTTGCTTCTTTTGAAACTAATGTCTAAGTTGGCCATATTTTCAGTTTGGTTAGATTTGGATAAAAGCAATTTGTCAATTGTTTTGTGATAATGAACTTAGTCACAGTTCCTCTCCCTCAGTGTGTTCAATGAATAATTTGGGCACTCCACCAATTCTACACATGCAGGTCAGTATGTATGTACTGATCATGGGGATGATGTGGGCTTGGACACCACCAATCTTTAAAGGAATAGTTAAACATTTTGGGACATATACTTATTTGCATGGAGTTAGATGATCTTTATGGTTAAAATGAAGCAAACGCCAGCAGGTCATTAGTTTAGCTGAGCACAATGACTTAAAATGGGGACACAGCTAGCCAGGCCCTGCCCAAAGGTGAATAAATCCAACTACCAGCACCTCTGAAGCTCACAAATGAACACATTGTATCAGGTTTGTTGGATCCATACAAAAAAAACAGTAGTTTCAAGTGACTTCCTGTAAAACCGTACCGTACTGTGTACAAACTAAACAAACAACATACAAAATGTTGAATTATTCCTTTAACAAAAGTATGCATTGCAGAATGCAGAATAAAATGCTGATCCTTTGCATTACTTTATGGGCAATGTAGAATCCAGAATTTTTAGGAGGTTGACCCAAACTGACAGAGATCAACAGTAGCTAAAGTTAGTTTAGAGTCCTCTAACATTAACTAACGACCAGCGCAACACAGATGTTCCACAGAGCCCCTTCACCATGTTTTTGATTTGTCTCTTGCGAGTTCCCCCATTTAAAGGGCAACAATAAATTGCTGGAGTGCCCCTTTAAATTAGATTCTAAAAAGATAAAAGCAGATAAAGATAACATCTAGGGCGACCACTTGCAATGGCGTTTGTCATCAAAATTAATTTTGCCGTAAGAGATAAAACCTTTACAGCGTGACGCTTTGAGGTCAGCCGAACTGCGGTCTCTGTGTCGACAGATGCTCCTGTGCTGATAAGGAGGTCTGTCTGGAGAGAACTCTGCAGCCACTTTAGAACAATGGCTGCTGTCACATTACCTTTGCACACATGCGGCTACTCACAAATATGCCACTGTGCTACACAGCGGACGTCTAACACCCAGCTACAAATCGTACTACATAACAGAAAAACAGAACATAAGAGATACCCATAATTCATTTGCTTAAACAAATTATGGACTGTAGTTCAGATAAGCCAAAGACAGCGCTAATGGTACAAACACAAACGACTACAGTCGACTAAAGCGTGCAGATTAATGACTATGCCTTTGTACACAGAATATAATACACCGAACACAAATAGCATGACAACAATCTGTTCAGTAGCACAGGAGAACCTGGCAGACCTGTTCCGGCTTTAGACATGTATGAACTGTCCTCTAAAATATGAAATGTGCATGAAATGTTTACAGATGCCAAATTGATCCACTTTCTCTGCTTTTCTTGAAACAAGTTCTAAGGTTGGATATTTGTCTTAACCTTGGTAACACATTTTCTATGTTAAAGGAGACCTATTATGCTCATTTTCTGGTTTATAATTCTATTTTGGGTTACTAGTAGAATAGGTTTACATGCTGTAATGCTCATAAAAGACATCGGTTTTCTCAAACTGTCCAGTGCTGAAATGCTCTGTGTTAGCTCCTGTCTCTTTAAGGTGCCCCCTCCTGTATACCCAGACTCCCCTGACCCAGCACCGCTAACAACAACAGAGCAGCTGTGCTAAGTCAATTCTTACGTGCCAAACTAGCCCCAAGGCATAAATTATGCAAATGTCTGACATGGTGATGAAGTGTGATGTCACAAAGTCATGGAATTAAAGGCGGGACTACTGACGAGGCGTTTCAGGAGTGGCATTTTCTGCGGGAGAGAGGAGCTTCTGTTGGTGCCAACTTTGACCTTTTTAACTTTAAGAACTTTTACATGCACAAGAACCTATTTAACACACTGAAGAAAAGGGAAAAAACCTCATAGGTCTCCTTTAACATACTCTAAACTCAAGGTTAGCTTACTTTGCTTTTCAGAGAGATTTCGGCCACTTCCACCAGTCTTCTTCAGCAAATGACTCAAGTAGCATTGCATGTACAAGTACAGAACCGAAGTCACATCAGCTGTTATCACGTGATTGATGTTCTGTACTTGTGTGCTGAAGAGGGCCATAGGATACGGTCGAAAGCTTGGTGAAAGGTTTGAGTTTTACCACAGATCAAGTTCTAAGAATGGATTGGCGAACTTTATACAAATCCTCCCTTTGCACTTTATTTCCATTATCACAGGTGACTCTTGTTCTGCCGTAGAGAAACAGATTGATTGCATGTTTATCTTCTACAGAACTACAGCACCTACTGTATGAAAGATAAAGAAAACACTGTAACACACTGCCGACTATAAGAGGTCTGAGTGACCCTGGCAACCTTCACAACACCCACTCCCACCCACAGCCCTGCTCTTCTAGTGTGTATGTGTGTGTAGAAAGAAAGTTGTGTGTGGATGTGATGGATGTAAATAAATGATTGTGCATGTGTTGGGTGTGGGAGGGAAGGTGTAGTGTTGAGTTTCCTGTTTCCCAAGAGAAGGAAAGAGAAACATGTGTGTATGTTATGTGTGTTTTAATGTGGTGGCTTCAGCGTGCGGCGGTTTTAGGTTGATGTGGTTAGAAGAGCTCAGTGCATCGTGGGTAAGGAAAAATCTATGACCTTATGAGCATGGGTGGCTGAGAGCGCAGCCATGCTGCACACACACACACACACACACACACACACACACTGTGACATGAGTGGGATTTTACCTTCCTCGTCCTTAACTGTCTCGATGGCTTCTATGGCCTCAATGGTAGCTGAAGGATGGGCAGAGAGAAGAGAAGAGAAGAGTAGAAAGAAAGGAGGAAAGGAAGAGAGAGAAGATGACAGGGTCCGAGAGAGAAGATGAAGTCCAAAGAAAGAAGAAGGAGAAGGAGAAGAAGAAAGGAGTGAAGGCTGAAACATGCTTCTGTGCAGTTGCGTGTAAACATCACGGACAAGCAGAGCCTTCAAGATCTCAGCTAAATGTTGCCAATAAACATCAGCCTGACAAAGTTAAACCAGTATTTGTGTTGGTCTGACACTACACAAGAAATTAGAAAAAATGCAAAAGAAAGAATCAATTTAAAAAAGAGTGCACACGCAAGATGAAGCAGATCGAATTGACCAAATACTAATTTTTGTAGGACCTCCCCAAATATGATGAGGGGCATCAACCTCAACTTCTCTTCTCCAGCTCACGTCTGGCCGGGGACCTTTGTTGCACCCACCTTTACATCTCCTCATTTCCCTTTCTGCCTCTCAACTAAACACTGTGAGTTAAAGGGTAAGTCCACAAATTTTAAACATCAAAGTGTGTTTACAGGTCTTTGGGCGTACGACTACATATGCAAATAATCTGATAAATTACCTCCAGTGATGTCACTCAGTGCCTAAGCATTGTGGGTAATGTAGGCACCACTTTTTGAAAAGGAAGAAGAATGTGTGGAATAAAAAAGACAGCGTCTCTGGTTCTGGTGTATCAATGTTGATTATTTTATTTTTGAACTGTCCAACAGTGTTTCAGGTGTGGACTGCTTTTTAAAACATGGAGCCTACATTACCCACAATGCAATTTAGCCACTGAGTGACATCACTGGAGGCAATTTATCAGATTACATGCAGCTCCTCCTCTAGAGGCCCGAAAGGCTTTATACTACTTTTTCACATATGCAGTAGTGCTCCCAACACCTGTAAACACGCTTTTATGTGTAAAATTGGTGGAGTGGGCAATGCCCTATCTCAACAAAGAATATATAAATACATATTTTTTAAGAGAAACACATCCCTGTCTGATAAATGCAATGCAGTCACCCGTTGTGCACATAGGTGTAATTTGTGTGGCAGACACGTCGACGCATGCCGTTTGCGACTCAGAGGCATGTTTCAGACTTTAGTCATGTGAGGCCCTCAGAGCAGCACTGAGACCATGGCAGGTTCAGAGGGCACCTGGTGTTAGCAGTAGCTGGTGTTAGCTCACACGCGCCTCACACACACTTTAGCTGCATGACCTCTCGCTGTATGTCTGGAAGTGTCTATCTCTCTGCATTAATGGCCCCTACTCTCTGTCATTACTTCAGTAACACACACACACACAACCAGCAGGCTGTTAGTATCCTCAGCGCCGGTGAGGTGAGGTGGAGAGAGTGAGTGAGTCAGTGAGGCAGAGGGATGAGAGGAGAACAATAGTAACAGAGGAGGAGAAGAGGAAAGAGGGCAGGACGGTCCAAAGCAGATATTTAAACTGTGTCTGTGTGTTCTTGTGTGTGTTTCATTTCTGCTTTTGAAGGTGTGTCCAGGTTTCAGTTTGTGTGTGTGTGAGTGTGTGAAAGACTCACCGCTCTGCAGGGTCTGTTTGCCCCCAGACAGCACTCCGCTGGGCAGCATGCCTGTAGGGGTGAGTCCCTTCAGGGTCAACACGTTCTCACTCTCCTCCCTGAGAGACAGACAGAGACAGTGTGTGTGTGTGTGTGACAGGTGTGTGTGAATAAAAAGAGAAAGCAGGTGATAAAGAGAGAATTACAGAGAATTACGCAAATTCCCTCACTTTGCACCTGCAAACACCCAAAAAAAATGCTTGTGGGTTAAAACACTGAAAGTAAAAATCTTGTGACTTCCGATAAATGTCTCCAAATTCAAGCAAATACAGCATTTACTGGCATACACAAACACACACATATGCACACACACACACACACACACACACACACACACACATACGCACACACAGTATGTACTCCACCCACCGTAGAACAGAAAACATTTTCGCCATCTTCCCAATGGCACGAATCTTGTTTTTGATCACCTCTTTCCTGGCTGCTGCTGCACTGGCTGTAAAAGAGTCAAACACAAACATGTGATATCATCAAAAAACAAAAAAATATGTAATTTCTGTATTATATTTCTGTTTTTATGTATTCACGGTAATAAGTTTGAATCTTTTTCTTTTGATGTCAGTGTTGAGTGCTCCCTACCATCGTAGATCTCCTCTCCGTCGTTCATCAGTTCGTCATCAGAACAGATACTCAGAACATTGACCAACATCTCGGTCACTGCGTAACAAACACACAGAGACAAACACACTCAACCTGGGTCAGAGAGGCACCCTGGTGACCGAGGAGTTAAGATGCTAACCACGAATGTCAGCGTCCCCAGTTCATGCCCAGCAGAGGACGACTGTTGCAAGTTTCCCTACTTCCCTACCTTTCTCTCTCGCTGCTCATTTCCTGTCATCTCTCTACTGTTGCTGTCCAAAAAAGGCATAAAATGCCCCAAATCTGACTAAACTCTGGTTACCCACAAGTCCCTAATCCTGTAAGTAGGGGTTGTACACCTCTTTAAGCTGATATAATTGCTATTTTTAGAGAATGTTAAGTGGTAGGGGAGCCATTCGAAGTACATAAAAAGGATCTTCCTTTAAAACTAAGACATTTAGAGAGATTATCCCATGTCCTGCTTTTACTGTCTGTTTAGCGTGCATAGCTGCCTTTAGAAAAGAAAACATTGGATAATTCAACTCTTTGTCAAATGCGAAATTTTTTGAGAAGATGTTGCCGTGTGGACCTTAAACCACTGTGCAGGGACTGAATATACTCGTGTTCCACGGACATTTGCCTTTTTATTTTTTGTGTGTCAAAGCAATGATATGTAGAAATTGGCATTTTGTGTGACAGTTTCTGCGTGCAACACCACTGTCATACATACAAATGCCAGGTGCTAACTACAAACAAAACTCATTACATCATAACAATGTTATGTTTTGAAAACTTGAAAACTATTATAAGGTTTTTAAAAAAAGTTACATAATGTTGCTTTAATTTTTCAGTACAGCTGGTAGTGGCGTTACATAGATGACTTAGATTGTTACGACTTTGCATTGACTTCTTTGTCGTAATTTGCTGTGTGACCTGATCCGTGACTGCTGCTATTTTAAAACATGTTATGTGAGATTTATGCCTCCAAAACTGTAAAGCCAGAGCAAATGTTTTGTCTTTTATGAGTCTTTTGCTACTTTACACTACACCAGTCTGATCACAAAATCATATCAGCCCCAAACCCCGGACTCATCATCAGCGTGGATCACAGTGAACTGTATGAACTGGAGCACAAAAGCCACCAAACATCAGATATCTTACATTTAAATCACGTTTACCTTTTAGCCTGGGGTAGATTCATGTTGACCAGCATTTCATCTTAAAGGAGACATATTATGCTCATTTTCAGGTTGATCATTTTATTTTAGGTTACTACTTGAATAGGTTTACATGCTTCAAAGCTCAAAAACACATCACCTATTTCTCATACTGTCCAGTGCTGCAGCTCTGAATCCCCCCTCTTTCTGAAAAGCTCTGTTTTAGCTCCTGTCTCTTTAAGGCCCCCCTCCTGAATACCCAGTCTGCTCTGATTGGTCAGCTAACACACGCCTGAGCCAGCACCGCTAACAACAACACGTGTGACGTAATGTGATGTCACAAAGTCACGGAGTTAAAGGCAGGTCTACTGACAACGCGTTTGAGGAGCAGTGTTTTTCTGTGGGAGAGAGGAGCTTCTGTTGGTGCAGACTTTGACCTTTTTAACTTTCAAGACCTTTACGTGCACAAGAACATATATAAAACACTGAAGGAAAGGAAAGGAAGGAAAAAGCATAATAGGTCTCCTTTAAGTCTCGGACTGGATTAGTATTCGTTTGAATATTACAACATCCCTAATGATAACATGACCGTATGATATTTTGATTATATTTTGCTGTGTGTAGAAGAGTCTAAAAAAATGGATTTGTTTGTGTATGTGACACCTTTTTCTCCCACGAAAGGCAGCGACCAGGTGAAGACATCCATGAAGTTGGGCAGCCAGTACGGATGAGGAGAGCAGTTGAACTGACGGATGTTCATCACGTTGTTCTCATACTTCAACACTGCCGCTGGATGCACACACACACACACACATACACACACACACACACACACACACACACACACACACACACACACACACACACACACACACACACACACGTTAGGCTTCAATTTTGGTCAGATAGTACATCATCATCCATTATCATTATATAAATACAGTTAAACGAAGAAGAGGAACATTATTTTGTCATCTATTTTATTCCTCGATAGATGTTAGTGTTTGTTCCTGTTCAGTCTTGGATGAAGAATAACATTATGCTCAGTCTCATATAATATGTGCGTATACCTAGCTATGTGTGTGTGTATTTGTGCATGTGTGTGTCAGACCTTTGTTGTTGTAGACATCCAGGTAGTTTGGAGCGGAGAAGATAGTGATGAGGGAGGGGAAACCTGTAGTCTGGCTCTTCCTGTACATACGGTACCTGAGGAAAGAGAGACAAACAAGACGCCCACGTTATAGCTAAAAAAAATAAATAAATAGAGAGACATCATGGATAAAAACCGAGGATTTGCTTCAGAGGTCTTTAAACCAGACAGGGACCGGCTGAAGGCGAGACAGCCACGCATTTAAAAACAAATAAAGAAGGAATCTGTGTGGGCAAAATGACAGGGTGAAGTAAGGTGCCACTGAGCAGCGTACTGAAAGCACACAGTGTTTGAGTGAGGCTGCCAGCATGACATCAAGTCTGGGTACAACTAAGAACCTACAGAGATTAGACATGATAATGAACACAAGCACACAAACTTCATTTATACCCACAAACAAAGCACAGAGGCAGCCTCTACTAGCCAAGTCCCATGAGGATAAATCCCCGAACGCAATCAGAATTTTTGCTTATTTATTATAAACAAATGTAATGTAGATGCCCAGCAAAATTTGTTTGTTTTCCTAGACTGATTTTCATGTTTTCTTTTATTATGGTGTTCCCAGTATGCCAGTGTGGCTTTGTTAAAGGTTGTTATTCTCTCTGGAAACTCGTGTAATGCCAATATGAAAACACTGTCATCAGCACCAGCCTGGTTCTTGTTTTGGTCTTTGTTTATTTGCAAACTTTGTCCAAAGCTGGCCACCGTACACTGTATTTGACCATGAGCCAATCAAATCACAGCAAGCTAATGGCTCTGTATCAAACAGGCTCCTGATTGGCTGACTGCTACACAGCCCTGCCACAATAGCACAGTTATTTCTCCCTGCGACCCAGTTTGAACAATTTACTGTTTTTTTATAGAAGGCTGTTTTTGCACATAGTATACAATAATCAACATGTTTATTAGTGTTTTATTTATTGTCTTGTATTTACAGGATAACATATCATAAGTGCACTGTTGTACTGCAATTTTACTTGACAAATATTAACCAAAATGTTCCTGGAGCTGTTTCATCACCATCCAGATTTAGTTTTACTTTTTTTTTCATCTGGAAGTGGATCCCCCATTACCTTGGTGCATTGTACAGTGGTATAATGTGATGACGATTGGTGTGAGTCTAAGTGTGCACACATAACGTTATCGAAACCTGCCTAGAATTAGGTCTGTCTCTGCACTGCTGCGTATTTCACTGTAATTTTTTTGATGATGCATTGTCTAAAAGTGTCAGTTTTAAATGAACACACAGTATTTCATCTGTACATTATGTACTATTTACAGGTACAGAAAAATAAACTACTAGAATTACATTTTTTATTTTTATCAGCCCTTGTGCGAGAACACCGAGACCCATGGACGATTACCCAGACTACCCAGCTGCATAACAGACAAAACACTGTTAATGGGTTCAACTCAGCGCATAGCAGAGCTGCCTTAATTGCTGCATTATATTTAGAGGATTTACACTAAGATAACAGATGCCAGGAATGGATTTGTGGGTCAGAAAATTGTGTTCTGCCCCCACTATTATATTTAGACAAGCAGTGCAAACCTTACGTGACTCTTTGCCTTACACTTTTCTCTTGCTGAAAAAATTCACGTTAACTAACTCTGCTAATAACACAGTTTAAGGCTGACAGGAGGCAAATCGTGGAACTTCTTTTCCTGTAATGTGCCAATTCCCTGACAAAGAAAAATAACAGCTCGGAACATGAAATGTCAAGGTAAGCCATTAAATTAAATGGTGCTCCCTTTTAAGCCGAGAGAAGGACTGAGCCGCGACAGTCAGTCAGCTTACCCAGCATCCTGTGCTTCATGCGCTCTGATGATTGACAGCAGGTTGTTGGTCTGTAGGAACTCACACACTGCTGGGTAACTGGGGACAGAGAGAAAGACACAGAGAGGGGGAGTGACAGCAAGTGAGTGCATCTGAATTGAGGCAGTAAAAAATCATTACATAGCAAATATCACATGTTATTATACCAAGAGTCCTCTTAACTGCAAAACAGATGGCGATATTGTTGTTTCTTCTTGTTTTTACCCTGTTTTCGAATGTCATGTCTACGTGAGAGCAGCAGGGGGCATCAGTGAGCACGAGGCAGGCCTGAGCAGGGCTCATGGCCTCCCCAGCACTGTAGGAGCACACACTAGTTGGTCGATTGATGCTGTTTCTGCTATACATAGAGAAAACACTGTGTTCTTCACAGACTACCGGCCGCACCGGTGCCCCATCTGTCTGTCAACTCCAGCTCCCCATCTTTACATTCCTCCATTTTTATTTTTTTTTATTTCCATCTTTCATCTTCCAGCCCCACCACCCTCCTCCTATGTTGCTCTCCTCCTTTCTCTCACTGTATCTTAATATCACTCCATATCTGGCAGGAGTAGCCAGTCGTCATAGCAACAGAACCGTGCAGTCTCCCTGGGGATTGTGGGATATCGTTTCATGCTGAAACAGAACTGTGTGTGTGTGTGTGTTTGTGAATGTGCCGTGTTTATGTGTTTGCTAGTGCACTGAATGTGTGTGTTGTGTGGTGTGTGTGTGTAAACTGGCCAAGATTTTCTGTCTCTTGTACAAATCCCAGTGATTGTTATTGGATCTTGGATGTGGTGTAACAGTGCAGGGAGCATCTCTCCTTCTCTCTTCTCATCACCAACATCCCACACCAATAGCCAGCAGTCCACCTAAAACTTATTAAATTCCCAGTTTGTAGACGAAAGACACATCTCGCTAACGCCAGGCGATCACAAGGTGTCCAGATCATTAAAACACATCGAATGAGCCCAACATGACAGGGATAGGAGCACGTTTGAGGATCGGTCTTACTCCTGGCTGCATGTTTCAGCTGCTAATTTCAAATAATATTGTTCCTAGTGTGTATTTTGTATCTCTGAATATTGCATTCACTCTGGCTTGTTTGGATATCAGTTCATATCTCTGAGCTTCATAAGAAGAGGGATCTACTGCATCAAGGCTACCAGACTATATTCACTCACATTCAAGTTGATTTTCTTCTAAAATAAACCATCAGGACTCTTATGTAATATTTATTTTTGTTGGGGTCTGCATTGGGAGCAGTAATTTCACCCTGTACCTGTAGAAATAGGAGCAGCCTCTGACTGTATTGTGACCAAAGTACTCCTGGGTCTTCTCGTTGCCAAAGTCTTCCAGGGGGTCGGCCCACAGCAGGTCGCACATGGGCCCAAACGCTGGGGGCTCCTTGAACCGGTCCAACTAGGACATACAACGAACACACACGCACAGAAACACAAAAATATGAGCTTACATAAACACAAAGGCTCGGTCACACATATGAAACCCTCACACATAAACATATCAGATACACAACATATTTTAAAGTGATGTACACAATACACACAAACACAGATAAATGCACACATACACGCAAACACATACTGTCAGAGCAGAGCATCTCCATGGCAACCCTCACCACACAGGGGGGAGAAGATGTCACACCAGCAGATTCACCATGGAAACACTGCCATTAGATGAGGAAGTGTGTGTCCTCATGTGTTCATGTATGTGCCTTTGTATTCTGTATTACTGTGAACTGTATACAAACAGCGTGTGTGCATCTCTATTCACTGCTACACTCACTGGTTACTTGAGGATTCACTGCATTTATAATAAGCGGTGGCATTAAGGCATAAATAAGAGTTGGCGTGTGCGTGTCTGTGCTTGCAGGGGTGTTTGAACATGTAAAATTATTGTATTATTTTTCTTAGCAGCACTAAGTGTGATAAAAGTTGCTGTTATGTGTAGAGTTGTTAATATAGAAGTGATGAAGTTTTTCAGACAAGTTTTTGCAGGCAAACAAAGTCACATTCAGAAAGATTGTAATGCCTTTATTTTATGCCTTTTAGGCTGATTATTTACCAAAACAATAATTGCATTACCATTAAATAATTAATTAAAAGAAGCGAGTAGTGCACTCAGCCTTTGGATAATCTTCACTAAACGAAAGGAGAAGATGTGTCTACCAACAATAAATGTGTTCTTTCATCTGTTTTGTCTATTTTAACTCGTCTAAGAAACTAAAATGTACTTATATATCATCATTTAGTCACAAGTCATATGAATTAAATGCATCTGTATGGCCTGGTGTCTGTCTTTCCTTTGTATAATAGACTAATAAATCTAAAAATGTGATTTAGAGGCAGCTTAAGCATACAATATTGACCGATCCTCCAATCCCTTCGTTACTGTTGCTAGGTTGGACAAGCTTGACAATAAGAAACATGGCAACGTCGGTCTCGTTTAGCTGGCTGCAGCAGTGTTTCATAGATGGTTTCTGGGAGTAATGCAATATAGCTTCAAGAAGTCAACAGCAAGGACTACATTATGCAATGGAAGGATATATTCACAATGTTAAATTCAAAATGATGCGCATTGAGTCATTCTGGTCCGGAGGAAAAAAACAGAAGCCACATATACTTTTTTTGCCACACATACTTTTCATAGCGGCCGAGGATAAATTCCACTAGAGTCAAACACCAACATGGCAGCTACTGAGATCTGCAATGCTAGTTACCTTTAGCGGGCTTAGCTATGTCTTTTCTCCATTTAGCTTCTGCCCCATTTAGCAGACTAAATAGAGTGCTGCAGGAATGAGTCCTAAAACCAGAAAACAAGTTTGCATTTAGCACTTCCTGTTCCCTTGTCTCAAAGTCAATGGATTTTTACTTCTGATGAAGGCATCCATACTTCAAAAATCAGAGACGTGGTGTTTATCTGTGAAGATTATCTTGCTGAAGAATACATGTAAGTATTTAATTCTTGTAATTGCCACAGAAATTATTTTCTGCAATCACCCGATTGATAAACCCCACAGATCTTTTTGTCGAGGGAACCAGGGCGATGCTAACTCTAGCTGCTAGCTCTCCATGACAAACTAAACTACGTCAATGTCAGTCCCTCAAAATCGATATTTTCCATTTACGGGTGGGGAAAAATTAATAACTACATTTACTTTTAGCTTTAACGCTAGCCGTGGCTATCTCACTGGCTAGCGTCACATTAACATAGCGCTGCTGCTCTAGCTGTCGAGCTAGTTTCTCTGCAGCAGAGTGTGCAGTAAGTGTGGCGGTGACGTTTATATTCCACAGATTATCAAACCAGTTACTCCAGTTTAGGTCAGCTTTTACCTCTCTTTTTAAATCACTGTAAATTGAATGATACATTTTATTTGGATGATATGTTTTACTGTATATGAAAATATATATGAGAAAGATTAGGGTTCTTAATTTCGACCAAACATGTAGGTACTGTGTTTTTCTTTGTAGGGTGTTAGTGTTAGCACAAAATCATATATGTGTGAGTCTCTTGTTGTACCTTCTTGATGTCGTCCAGCGTGTGGATCTCTGGTGAAAGCCCCCCATGCACACACAGGAACTGCTGGTTCATCAGGGCTGCTAGGGGCAGGCAATCAAACGCCTCCATGCAGGAGTCATACACCTGCTCCGAGTACTTGATCTTACCTGGAGGTGGTTGGAGGAATGAAAAGATATTTCAAGACCTGAGACAAAGAAGCATCTGAGTGTGTTTTGACATGCTTTGAACAGCCACCATCGCTGCAGACGTACAGTCAGTCCCTGTCACTTGGAGTGTTACATATCGAAAGCAAGGAACAAACATGGAGCTTTTACATGGACAGATCTGAGGAACTCAGTCATCTGAAGGCTTCAAACAGACTTGCACGGTTCCCTTAAAAACATAATTTAGCTCACTCGGGTATAAAGGCAGTTACATGAAGGATTTTCACATAACATGTTGTTAATTTATGCATCCATCTCTTCTCTGGCACTCCCGTATGACCTGTTTCTCTCCTCTCTGATGATTTAGAAATGCCACTTCCGGGAGACGAAGTGCACACTGGTGAAAAAATGCTCCGTATGACTGTACATAGCATTTTATTACAGAAAATATATGGATGCAAAGACTCCAGTTCTGTTTCCAGTGAACAAAATCTGACCCAAATATAAGCAGGAAGCAGCGTAGAGGAGTAACTGTGAGGCTGAATTTTTTTGTTTTTTGAAAAACTCCTTTGATTTGGCAGCGATATCAATAAAGACATCCAACAAGCAGCATCTTTAAAGTACATTTCACACATGGGCGTCACGATACATCTGACACAAACCAATATCACAGGATTAAAATAGCTGAAAGGAGATCGGAGGAGAGAGATAGAAGAGGAAGAAAGAAGAGAGGGAAGCGTGGACGAGAGTGAGCAGGGAGGACTGAAAAGGAGAATGATAATTTTATAAAGAGAGAAGGAGAGAGATTGATGGGAGGAGACAGGAGAGGGAGGAGAGGTTAAGAGCGGTAAGAGGAAGAGAGGAAGGAGAGGAGACGACAACGGAGGAGGAGAAGGGAGAGTGTGAGGACATGAGAACAACATGTACACAAATCAAAGCCAGTACTGTGGAGTACCAGCGTACAGTAGTCAGCACTATGTGTGTGTGACAGCAAGGAGTGTGTTTGTCAACCTCTCCATCTGCCTTGTGTAGAGCAAGAGCTCATTATTGCTAGTCCACCAGTTTTCAGCTCTTTCCACACATAGACGCTTAAACATTTATGAAGACTCTCTTGCACACGCATGCAGTCATAGTACATGCACTTGCACACCCTCGTGATACACACACACACACACTAGCACACACGCAGCAGATGGTAATTGAGGGCGACCACTATTCGCCACAAGCACCAGGGGAAATTAGCTTCCTTGTCCCTTGGCCAATCAGACACTGAGGAGTAAGTCCCTGAGCCAATCATTTAGGGCCAAATTAATTTGCTGCTAATCACCCACTCTCGGACAGGACACAAGGAGAGTCAGAGAGACAGAGAGAGAGATACTGGGGGAGGGAGGGAGAGATGGAGGATAGATGGAGATAGAGAGGAAGAGGAAGAGGGAGAGAAGGAAGAGAGGAGGGAGGGATGGGAGTGTGGGAAAGGATGGAAGATACAACCTGGAAGGATAGACGGGGGAGGAAGCTTGAGGGGGAGGAAGAGATGAGAAGCGATTCTACAGAAAATACATAACTTTATAGCCGGAGTGATCATTTGATGTGTTGATTTATTGAACAGCAGAAAATTAATTTGTAACATATGACTTCCCCCGAGCAGCGAATTGTCCAATCCTAGCCTAGCAACTGTAACTAGGCATGGCAGACCTGAAAAAGCTTTGAATTTCTCCACAAGTTGAAGTGTTACACATGGGGTTGTAGTAAGAGTGATGCTCAGTAAATAAAGAATTCAGAGGTTGTTTTAGGTTTTTAAAAAACAAAAATACAAGAGCAGAAGTGTAAAGAATGGTCTGGACAGAGCATTTGTCTGCTCTAAGGCAAACTGCAAACATTAGCATGTCAGGCTAACTAGCTTACTAGTAGGGTTGGGACACCCTACAACATATAATATTTAAAATTCTGTTGTTTATCAAACTGGGCCTACAATAACCTTACGGGCCTATACAGTAGTGCCATTTATAAACATGTTGGCAGCAGATGTAGCAAGACTAATGTTGGGCGCGTTACACATTAACATTAAATATGTTGATTTAATGTTAATGTGTAATGTCTGAATCTGTTGGCATTAACCAAACTTTACCACCTCCAAGTCAAACTGATCCCAGCTGCTTTGTACCCTCTTCTTCTTGCCTGTATTGCTTTCCACTCTTTTAATGAATATTGTGGATACATCCAAACTTATGTAGTATTGATATCAAACGCAAAAATAGTCATCATTACAGATGAGTCCTCCTTCTACTGTTCGTTCTATCCAGGCAGCTCCCCCTCGCCTAAACCACACAGAGTATTACCGGTAGGTGACAACGCATCTGATGTGTACATTTGTGAAAAGGGCAACTGTGGACAAAGCCTGTCCTGGACGCTGCTATATCAGAGTGTAGGCTAACGTTAACATTATAGTCATTCTGTCATGCTCAGCTGGATTTAGGGAGGCTTACACTCCAGCAACCCCAAACCAAAATCACCATCTGAAATTGCATTAAATTCGTCAAACACATCAGTAAGTCCTCATCCTAGAAGCCTGTGTTCTATATTTCAAGTGAAACATACTGTCGAGAAATACAAGCAGTCATGCATCAATCCAACCTCTGTCTCGCTTGTCCATTTACGTAAGCTGAGCAGCCAAACAGGGTTATTAGCATGAAATAACAGTCTGAGTCTTTATCATTCTCACAGGGCTAATTAGCTCTACACTGCAAAACAAGAGAGACCAATGCTGTTTCTTTATTTCCATGCCTTCTAAAAGGATCATCAACTGGTGAAATGTACTTTTGGATTATTTGTGTGTAAGACCACATTAATTAATTTAGCTAGCTTGCCAAAATACAGCTGATAAAGCTAGCAACAGTTGTCACACGCAAAATCAACAGTCACATACTAGAAATGAGAAGCCTTAGTTTATATACCTGTGTCTGATTATCAAGGGGCTACATTATCATAGCAAAAAGGCCATACTTTCTCCAATGTGATTACTTTTTTGTTGCTTAAAAAAAAATCAATTCATCAAAAGAAGATAACTGGAGACTGAGAGGTATTTAAAACAAGAGAAATGGAGTGTATAATATTTAGAGGGAAACACAAGAGTTACTCACATTCTTGTTTGAAGGTGAAATATTCTGTCAGATGTCTACATTCATGGTTTCCCCGTAGAAGAAAGAGCGTCTTTGGGTAGAGGATTTTCAGTGACCACAGGTACAACACACACTAAAGGTTCACCAGGGAAGAGAAAGCATAGAAATTAGTAAGAGATGAGCAGCTCCGCATGAAATCATTAAAACTGCCAAGAAAGTGTTGTGCACATTTATAATGCATTATGGTAAGTAGTTGCATCACAAATACTATTTTGTAACAAATTATGCTAATCACACGTTAACTGTATACTGTAATTCTGGAAATATATATATATATAAAGCTATAAAGGTAAGCAGATTTTTGTTTTTTAATCTTTGGATGGAGCAAGGCTAGCTGTTTCCACCTACTTCCAGCCTTTATGCTAAGCTAAGCTGATGGAAAACCTACAACCTGTCAATTGTATGCTCCCATTTATGTATGGAATAATGAACTGATAATGTGTTATCATCAGCTTTGTTAATTAGTAAGATTTAAAGGTGTTTTTTTTTATTTCGGATGAAGCTAAGCTAGCTGCCTTCACCAGTCTTTCTGCTAAGTTAAACTAACCGTCTCCTTCATATTCAACAGACACGAGAACAAATACTGGTATTCCCCACAATGTCAACTATTCCTGTAAACCACACACCACAGTGAAAACAGCTTTTACTTTAGCACATCATTGCCACTGAGTAATTGTATGAGGCTTAGCTGGAGTGATTTCACTTTCAGTTTCCCTCATTAAATCCAAACTGGAAATGCAAAGTGAGACAGAGAATCATGACGGAGCCGTTACTGGGATTTCCTTCTCTGAATGAACCATCCACTGCCAAAATTAATTGAGCAGAAGCGAATTGATCCTTTCCCCCATCTAGAGATAGAGAATAAACAGGATTTTGACAAGAAGGAGCATGCAGATTAAGTTCAAATGAACAGGAAACAGCTGTCTGACATCTTTTAGAAGATCAAAATCATCCAACATGTTTATGTTATCATCTTGTTAACCCCACAAATGGCTCAGAGGGTGTTTTCTCACCTTCACACAGTATCATCCCAGCTCCACATTATGTCCCCTGTCTATGTGCCCTTGAAGTGTGTTAGGAAGGTGGCCTAAATATTGCTCCCTCCCCTCCAAACTCACTCTGTGTCAAATGATATGTCCCTTATGCCACAGTGACCAAGTAGCTCAACAAGCAAAGACATTCACCTTGCGCTCAGGTCATTATGGATTCAAGTCACACTCCTTATCTGCGGTGCATTTCTATGACACAGAGTCATCACAAAAATACCTGATTGCACTCAGGTCTATTTTAAAGAACCAAATGACCAAACAGCCCTCTGGATATACTATCTCCACTTTTACATTTCAGTAAGCAGCGTATTATACTCTTGTTAGTAATTACCGACCTTGACTCATCCGCAAATTTTAATTTCCTCGGTATGAGTGCATTTTCAGGCACACACTGTGATGTGTAAGTGCTAATCTCAAGTAACGATTGTACTATTATGCATTTAATACAGCAGAGTGTTGTAACTGTACACCTCTGTAGTGAAATAAACCTCGCTCCTGGAAAGTGTAGACCTCAGGGCAATATGCACTAAACTGGATACTGTATACACAGAATGCAGTGGAAATTTTGTAGCGATATGCCAAAGTGAAGTATGTGGTAAAGTGCCCATCCTCACCTCGATACTGAAGTAGCCCCTGTCCACATAGTCCCCTAGGAAGAGGTAGCGTGTGTTGGCAGGAGAACCTCCCACTTCAAACAGCTTCATCAGGTCGAAGAACTGGCCGTGGATATCTCCACACACTGTGGAATCAGCACACGGCAGCGTTAGGATCATAAAGACCATAGTGTGCACCTGCCACATGTTAAGTTGCCACAATTCAATTGAAAGACGTGGGACCGTCCATGCTTCAGTGGCTCCATATGGTCTGATTTGCATCTGCAGAGGTATGTCTGTTGATCTAGAAACATCTCTCATCTGCAAGACAAAATCCTCCTGACACCATCTATTGCAATCATTTTGAGATCTCTGTTTAAACAAACCAGGGGTCCGTAAAATATCCTCTCACATTTTAGTGTCTACATCAATAGGCCTGTCTTTGCTTGTACACTATTTTCACCTAAAACACTACTACTTGTACCATCAGACTACAGAGCAGCTTGTTTCCTCAGGCTGTGAGACTCTTTAACTCATCCTCCGCACGGCGTCATAAAAAATAGTTTTTCTCGTGTTGCAGCGAGGAAATGCGGCCTGCATTTCGTGGCAAAACCCTGTGTTGTAGGAGGACCAATAAATGAACCTTGAACCCTAGTGTCATGGTTGTTTTGGTTAGTCATTTCCTGTTTTACTTATAGATTATATCCTCATGTGTCTCATGACGTTCCACTTCCTGTCTTTGTTTTTTTCCCACCCTTTTTTCTGTGTACATCTGTGTTTCATTAGTCTATTAGCCCTTGTGTACTGACGCTTGTGTTTTTTACTTTCTCGTCTCCAAATCAGTTCCCCAGTCCTGTTTCCTCCTTGTGTTTTACCTGCATTGCCTCTACTGCTTTGCCTGTGTGCCTCACGTCATCCTGGTTTGTACTTTGTTTAGTTTTGCTCTTGCATTTTGTTCCCAGCCCTTTTGTTTTTTGTTGCCTGCCTTTGTTATTTGGAAAACAATTTCAGTTCATTAAAGCTTGCTTTTTGTCACGTCTTCCTGCCTGCCTCTGCGTCTGCACTTGGGTCGTCACCGTTTTGCAACATTAACACTTAGTTGATTAGATGTTGAACAATAATTGAAAT
Source organism: Pagrus major (assembly GCF_040436345.1). Lineage (NCBI taxonomy): Eukaryota > Metazoa > Chordata > Actinopteri > Spariformes > Sparidae > Pagrus > Pagrus major. The sequence goes on along the minus strand of NC_133232.1, from coordinate 17,996,574 downwards.
TTGTTCTAGTCATGATGTATAAACTTACCTTCGTCACTAGCTTCACATTTACAACAATCAGACTTTTGACCTCTGGGCACATTTCAACACCTGCATCTCCAAAAGATTTGTTTCAATTCACATTCAAGCATTTTGGATCTAATTTAGACTAGGCTTCACATACTGAACACTTCATATTTCAAAAGTCTTCAAGGCTGTCTGCCTATATGATGTGCCAGCATACATCTTCCCGTCCGCCTCGCTCTCCATCTGTCTGTCCTCTCCTTTCACTTTTACTTGATGTCACAGGTCCCCTGTGCAGCCATTTTTACGATGGCCATTTTAGCATCTGCCTGGCCCGCTACGCTTGTCTGTCTCTCCATCTGCTTGCCACGTTAATGTCTGGTTTCTGCATCTACTCCTAAGCATTTGCTTTAATTTGAACTGGGAATTGGGAATCCAAGATGGCATGAGTGAAATTGAGCCGTACCTGTCTGCCTCCTCAGACCTGCCTCAGTATTTTCCCAGAAGTCTTCATGTGACACCCTAAAAGCCTGTCAGTTCACATTTCACCCATCTACCTGCCTGTCTGTTCACTGGTCACTCTCTCTCAGAACATTTCCAGAGAGACTCTGTCAAAGTGCTAAACTGCTCAGAATATCTCTTTAACATTACATTTGCTTGAAGCCCTACCTGCGAGGACCTGCGCTTTTTTTTCTGTAGTTTTATCTCTGAAATCTATAAGCTATTTCCAATCATAGCTAACGTTCAAGTGGGTGTTTTGAGGTCAAAATCTGAAGAAGTGGAGAAACTTGGAAACAGGGATCAATATGTTTCTCATTGGGAACAAGCAGGTTTGAGAACCTCAGCACTAAGCTGCTTATGATCGACTGTCTCTCCATCTGCCTGTCTATCTGTCCTCGTCCCCGGGGATCTGTACCTGTGAAAGCCGAGCGATGTTCCCACACTGCGTGGGTCCAACAGCCCACACAGAATTATCTCACCGCTTGCATTTGCATAAACATACGCACACACACAACCATATGCATAGGAGCACAGGTACATTAACCAAGCAGTGTCAATAGGTTGAGAGCGTCTGAGTCTGCCTGCCTGCTTGTCTGTCTTCTGTGTCATCGTCTCAAAAACTTGTTTTCCATTTTGTTCTTCATCGATCTCAATCTCCCCCTCCTCCTCCCTCTGACATTCTCCTCGCTTCATACCATTTCCCTGGCAAGCGAATACATGCAGATATTACCAATGCTTACGCCCGCTATTGTGAGGTGCATAAGTGCCAATTGGTTCTCTCAGTGAAGTGCGACTGAACAACAGTTCACATTAACAGGGTGGCAGATACGTAGCAGATTAATGAATCGATGAATGGAATCTGATTAATACATAATTACTGATCTTTCTGCCTTTGCTCCACAGCTGCATTCTTCTGTCTCTCTATCTCTGGCCCCAGTGGGACCTTTGCAGCCGTTTTTAAAGGAATAGTTTGACATTTAGAGAAAAACACTTTCTTGCCAAGGGTTGGACGAGAAGATCGGTACCACTCTCCTATTTTTATATCAAGTATAATGCTGGAGCTAGCAGCCGATTAGCCTAGCTTAGCATAAAGTACGGAAACAGGCTGAAACAGCTAGCCTTACTCTGTCTGTCTATCTGTCATCCAGCACTGACAGATAGACAGCAACTCATTTAATACCATGTTATACTTAGTTTGTTTAATCCGTCCAAAAACTGTACTATTTCTTGGCCAGGAGTAGTTGCCAGGCAACCAGAAGAGACTCCAGGAAGTTAGCACTCCTGGCTAACAAATGGTCGAGCACACAGCCCCCCGTAAAAATGGGGGTGCTTTAAACTAAAGCTGTACGGAATGAACAAACAAGCTATTACACCCTGAATACTGAGCTAGATGTTTCCCCGTTTCCAGTCTTTATGCTAAGCTTGGCTACCTGCTGGTTTTATGTCTAGTGTCATATGTTCCTAAAGACAAGACAGCAGTGTCAAAGTATTTACATTAATCTTGACAAAAAAGCTAATATATTCCTGAAAATGTCAAACTATTCCTTTAAATGATATCAGGTTTAGCTTCTAACAGCACAGTTAAGCCTGATTCATGGTAGTGCACTTGCCACTTCTGATGAGTTTGCTCAACAGAAATGACGTATTTTGGACACAAAAAAGTGTCGGTCTGCACTCTCTTTTAATGTTGCGCATCTGCAAAATTTTGTAATGTCGGGAAACGTGATTGGGTACTTTAGCAGCTGGAGGATAGAGTCTGGATTAGCATGGACTTGACCAAAGCCTTTTGCCGAAACATAAATTAAAAAAAGCCGTCCAGCTCTTTAAATTCTGTTGAGAAAAATTAATTAATTGTTCCCTACATCACAGACTAATTCACAGTCCGTTCTTTATCACAATACCGTACCCGTGACTGGCGCCTCAATATCCAACATAGTGCGCTCCTGGCGCAGGATGGCGGCGCCCTCATCGATAATGCGCAGGGCCACGGCCTCCTCCAGCCGGCCCTCCTTGGTGAGGTGAGCTTTGAGCAGGTCCACCCTCGGCCGGCCTTCGGCGTCAAACACCTCCTTCATGGTCAGCCGGTGGGCCAGGGGGAAGGGGACCGCTGGAGAGGGAGGTTGGGAGTGGTGGAAGGGATGGTGTAGTGATAGATGGAGGCAGAGGAGAATCCAAGATGGAGGAAAGAGATATCATTTGAGAGAAGAGAAGAAGGGAAGGAGTTTGAAGGAATGTATGGATGTATGGATGAGGGTGAGTTAGATTATGGAGGGGATGAGAAAAGTTGAAGAAAAGAGAAGAACATTTATTATAATGCAGAACATGATTTATTGAGATTTCCTGTATTCTTCAACAAGCTTGGCCACAAACATCAGAAACCCTCAGTCCTCACCATTATCCCGATCACACCCCTGCTACAGGCTTTACTGTGCGTGTGTGTGTGTGTTTGTGTGTGTGTGTGTTATGGAGGCCTAGGTGGGTTGTATTAAAGCTGGGGCTGCCACAGTTATCAGGGCTGCCTAACTCTGTTCTGCAGTAATGTCTCTCTGCCTCTCTGCCTCTGTTCTGCAGTAATGTCTTTCTTACATAATGAAGGCCCCCAGGGCGCTGCTGGAGAGGGGGGTTGACTGACGACGGGGGTGATACAGCAAGAGCGCACAGCTGCACGTGAGGAGTCACATACACACTTACAAAGGCACACTCGACAAAGCGCAGACACACACACACACACAGATGAGCGGTCTTTACAAACAGGCACAAACTCAGTGGCAAGAAACAAAAGGCAGAGGCGCAGGGGCGCATGCGTAGATCATGTATGGCACAATGGTGTTAACACGCATGATTGCATATGTGTGTGTGAGCCTACAGTGGTACACACACACATACAAGCTCATAAAAGGTATTGTTATGCAGGATCCACAGAGCCTGTTGGAGCCCCACCAGTGCTAACACAGATAATGGCCTAGATCACAAACTAAAAACTAGGCCTGGCTCTCCCTCTCTCTCCCTCTACACACACACACACACACATACACACACTTCCACTCTCTGTCACTTTGTCTCTGTTTTGCACTCTCTCCTCTTGCCCCTTCTCCTTTTTATTTATTTATTTTTTTTAATTTTTCACTTTCTCTTTCTCTCTGGCTGATTTCTCTCCGTGTCGCTGTAACGGGCCACAGTCTCTTCAGTGAGCAATCACACTGATGTCCATCATTACACTTTAACGCGATGCTCACATTTTATTCTTTTCCAATAAAGGAAGCACATGAAACCACACAGCACCGTTTTATGTAATCACCACTGAAACATCAGCAACATTTAGCCAGCGTTGCTAAATGAACCAGGGAGGGCATGAAAAACGTAGTAAAAATTGGTTACAATCAACCTAAACCAACACTTGATGTGTGATTAAGAGGATTTTACTCAAAATTTCAAATATGTCCGAAGGTGAAAATTGCTTCTGACAAATCATACAGTCACAGTTGCTCTTGGTATTCTCGGACTAAAGGACTATCTAGTCATTTGGATGTAAAAAAGGGGGAAACATATTAACCTTTTTGTCCTGGATCACACTAAATATGCCAATGAGCACTTTAACCATGTTGGCAAACCAGAACATCCCAGAAAACCTTAAACAAAACAGATCTCAGGGTACACTAAGCACAGAGATAATGGCACCTAAGGGCTCTATAGGTTTGCCCCGACCACACAACACATTTTCACGCACCTTAAGAGTGAATACAACACGCATGAGCACCCTGAGACAACCCAGACCACCACGAGCAGCCCACAAGCTGCTGAAGACTCTGTTTCCCCTCAATCGACATCTACATGTAAAAACCAGTTTTGCCTTTCAGGTTGGGACTGATTGATATTTTAAAAGCTTTGTGCGCCCTCAGGTTGTCAGAGAACATAAGCCAGAGAGAGAATTACTCATGCATGTTGGCATGTGTGACTTCATATTTATTTATAAAAGGAACCAACAGGGCTCAGTCAGTGTTTGTCTAAACCTCCTCCTTCAATCTACTGTAATGTACTGTCTTGTACAACTGTGCTGCACCACACTGTGCTGTACAAACTGTAACTGCTGGTACCAGTCACAAAAAGATGCATGCACTGCGAGAAAGGCTACAGTGCTCTTTTGAAGCTTGCACACATACATGAACTCAATGTGTGTATGTATATTTCTGGTTTGAGGTAAAGCTGAGGCCTCCAGTGTGTGTGTGAGAGAGAGAGAGAGAGAGAGAGAGAGTGAGAGAGAGAGAGAGAGAGGGAAGGAGTGTGAAACTCGTAAATTGTGTGAGCAGTGTGAAAGTAGGGCAGGTATGAGAGAGTGGAGAGCAGCAGAGACACAGAGCTTGGGGAAGGAACTATACTTGGGAAAACTATACTTGGCAGTTAGGGAATGGAGAGAGGAGAGGTTCAGCACCAACACAGTCAAACCAAGGAGGTGTTTTGTACTCGACGACTGACCATCTGATGAGCGCACAATTCTAGAGGGAACACTAGTGGATTTCAGACCAACTTAAAGGGTTCGAGCACACTTGGAAAAGCTGCAGAGTGAAAGCTGTCCGGGGTTTCAAGCTGTAAATTATGAAGAAAACCTCATCTGAATTTAGTATTTAAATTCTGATAAGAATTTATGAAGCATGTTGGTAGAGCTTCTTTTTCCCAAAAGCTATTTTGTTTAGCAAAAATATGGTTCTCACTTGTAATAATAAAAGCATTGTGCATCAAAATTCGTAGGCCTGGAGCACAACATTAATGCAGAAAACCACATTTACATTTATTATAGCATTGCATTTATATTATATGGTATGTGCATTCAGTTAAACAACTGGTCATCACACGCTAACCAGTTTGTGAGTCATTTGGAAGACCTGGGTAACGTATTTGTACGTATGTCAAATCAGATTAGGTTTTTCAAAAAAGAATATTTGCTAATCAGCACTAAATACAAAGTACAGCTGAAGGGAATATTATTAGTTTTGCAGGTATTTGGACACCAACCAAAGTATTTTAGTAATTTTGATTTGAATTTAGCCACATCTTTCTCTACAGTTTGTGTCTGTGTCCAATTTCTTTCAAGAAAAGTCACTAAACTTTCAATTACATATTGATGCCGTCATTGTGCAGTCAACTGATACAGCAAGGAAGAGGTCACTTTAAGTCATATATAAGGGATTTAAAACCTTTAGGACACTGTAGGGGGGAGGGAGAATATCTAACTAACTATTTATGTATTCACAAGCTAGAGATCACCCTTACAGAGAGATCCAGAGAAAATATAACAAACAAACTATTAACATATCTACAAGCTCCTATACAGAGAAAATTTCAAAGCAAGAAACTAACCATAGAAACTAACTCCAACTGAACTCCAACTCCTGCGGTTGGCGGCGTCCTCCTGCCTGCCCCACACCTACTAACGGCCTGCACATGGGAAGGAAGGAGTGGGAGAGACCCCAGCGCTGTGGCAGATGAGCAATGGACTGCTCTCTCTCTCTGTTTACTCTGAGCAGCATGCATGGGAATGAATTACAATATAATATATATGAATATATTTCCCACCTTTTCCCTGATGGTCCGAATGAGATGCTAAATATGTCGCTAGTCGCGTTTTACAATAAAGTTTGCTAAGAGGGTCTAAAAAGTTGCTAAATCTAGCGTCAAAGTCACCAAGTTGCCAACCAATATTGGCTGTGACAGTGCTGGAGAAAGGTCTGGCTCAACCAAGTATCATTCTGGTATAGGGGAAAATTCTGTTTGTATTTCTTTAAACCAATCACAATCATCTTTGGCAGTTCAAAACCCAGGATGCAGTAACAGTGCCCTGCAAAACACTGTCGGGGGAACTTTGTTTGGTGGAAGATTTGCACATAAGAAAGCGAGTCCTGATATTAAAATAGCGAAATTCCTGCAAAAGAAAAGTTAACAACAGCTAGCTTGTTTACATTCACTGTTGGTGACCAAGGTTAGGGTAACTTGCCATTTTTCGCTTGTTGCTAGCCTTGAGGATGTTGGTATTGATTTCCGTAGCAATGGGGGATTTTGAAAATGCTGATAGGCGGAGAGTGGAGGAGGAGATTAATGCTGATGGAAATAGATGGTCATTGGCAGGCTTGTACATAGTCCACATCCAGTGAGTCAGACTGTGGCTGTAGAGGAAATGTCAGCCAATTACCAAATTCACTGGGATTCATCCTCTGGGTACCATGGATATCTATACTGGATATCAAGGCAATCAACCCAATAGTCAAACATTTCAGTCTGGAAGTGTACCAGCCAACAGATTGGAATTGCCTCACTAAAGCCACGCTGCTGCAACGGCTAAAAATCCATTATTACAAAGGCACAGACACTGCACATAAATGGGATCCTTTTGTTTCCCTTCTGTGTTAATGGAGCTTTTGTATCCTGCTGGTTTCTGTATAAAAAAAACTCTGTGATTAAGCAATTATGTAAAGGACTTCATTGATAAGTCAATTTAGAACAAGTCGAGCACGAGAAAGTGAGAAAGGGAAATGTGTTTTTTCTAAACAAACAAACTTCAAAGAGCGGAAGCAAATTAAAAGGGTTTTAAACATTCGTTTTTCATTATCTACAATTTTATCACAAAGGATGTCTATTTGAATTTTAGAAACTGAATTGGACGTGTCATAACCTGCTTGGTCCCTGTATACACAAACGATCGTGGCTTTATCACTTTTAAAAGAAGATGAATATCGTTTTTGAGCTTGTGCAGAGCAAATTGCACCCACTGACGGCTCAATGCACTCAGTAGCTTCAAGTGGTCTCGTGCGACCAGTCTACATGCAGTTGTTGTGCGAGACCGGAGATCTATCACAAGTTTAGTTTCTTGGTGCACGAGCAATGACGCATGAAAACAAGCAGCAGGGGTTTACTGTTTATCTTTGCAACACCTCATCCACCAAGCCTGGTCCTTTGGATTAGTTTTCATCACTTACAGTACGGGGATCAGCTAGTCTCTGGTATTATGATGTAACAGAGAAATGTATCATTGTCAGAAGTAGTTTTCAAATACCTTATCCTGTTCTGTAGTGTTGTTGTTTGGTTTGGTAAAGTTTGTAATGCTTTCAAATTCACCAATGGAACTTTTTCTTAGCTTGTTCCGTTACTCGTGTCTGGTCTTCCTCTTCCACAGAGAACCTTTACAACACAATTTCATGTCACATTCAGGCTTGTCAGTAACGTATTGTCCTCCTGTCACTGAGACACCACTGAAGAGCTGTTAACAATAACAGTTTGGCCTCAAAAACACCATCAGGTACTTATGGAGCAACTTGTCCTGCTAGCTTGATGCACACTCTCAAGCTAGCACTAACACAAAGGCCACAGTTTTAGCTAATTCTGCAAGCTGAAGGTATTGCAGTCCTCTGCAATGAAAACTGCATGAAACTTGTCATGAGGTGTCATCCTGTTTATATATATATATATATATATATATATATATATATATATATATAGATATATACATATACATATATAGCAGATTTTCCATGACAGTTCAAAGGATGCAACTTCATGTACGCTCTCGAGTGCCTCATTAGCTCCACTAACAGAGAGCGACAGCAGCTGTCATTAGTTTAGTCTGCTAGGGACTTTAAGCAGTGATGGTGGAGGGACAACTATAGGGTCCAAACACTCCAACGGATTGATGTTCACTAAGCAACACTTAAGTCTTACAACGGCTACTTCTGTACCAACAGTCTACTAGGTGTTTTCACCTAGTAGACTGTTGGGCTACAACATCAGGAAGTGTCAAGATAATATTGCACATACGCAGTTTGGAGCCGTAGCCGTCCCCTCAACTGTCACTGTTTAAAGCCCCTATTAAGTAACGACTGGCTTCGAGCACAACACAGAAGTTTCACAGAGCCCCTTTAATTCAAACTTAAAATCAACAAAGCCAAGCTAACTGCTAATGATTAAGAGGCTACTTAGGTTCAACTATGACAATCCATGTTTAGTATGAATTTACTGGTGGGGTTTGGCTTCAGAAGATCTTGCTAAAGTACTGTGGTTGAAAATTAGCTGCATGGCTATCACTGTTTAACTTACAGAAATGTTCATTAATGTGTGTGTGCCTTATACATACATGAAATAAATTAAATACTGGAAAAACAGTGACAAAATACTGTCAGAATGAGTTCCACATCATTTATCTAAACAGTGTCAAGATGGGGTTAGCTTGACATAATGCAAGCTCAGAACTTAAATGCCACACTTCTCGAGCAGAGTGATGGTGGATAGTATTTCTCTCAAAGGCATTTTTTAGCACTTTGCGATGCTGCCAAGTGTTTCAACCTTGTGAGGGAACTGTTCTTTCTGACAGTACAGTCTAAGCTGTCCCTTGTCTGAGAGCAGATGACGAACACGGTGAACTGCACTTTCTGAAGTGTGGGTAAGCGGAGTGAAAAAAAAATAATAATAAAGTAGTTCATCCAGAATTGTCCTTTCCACTGAAGCAACCAATCACATGAAGCATGGTGTGCATGTGAGGTGAGCTTGACCAAAGGGGGTGTAAGATGAGCAAAGAGGTGAAGCATTTTTAGCTCCTGCCTAATGTTCTTTGCACTGCTTTTGTCTTCTGGCCCACTCTCCATCGCTTAACTCCCCGGTGTGGAATTTATTAAGCGCCAAAGCTGCCAGCTCAGCCAAAAATCTCCACATCACAGCGCAGTGAGGGGGGGAGCCTGAGAAAAAAATCTATGACATGGCTTTCAACCAAATCTCCTAAATTTGTTTGGGCTGGCCTAATAGCCTAACTGGAGCAGAATCTGATCAGAATCATCTTGTTATTGTGCGCATCCTCCCTAATGGCTAAAGTTAATTATGGGGATATTTCATCATTTTTAATAACACAGGGACACCATTCACATTGCTGCTGCAGGATGGAGGAAGTGACAGCAAGCGAGAACAGACAGATTGCCAAAATGACTGTAGAAGTCACCCGTGATCCATCTGTCCTCATTTGTGTCTGTCCTCCAAATGTTGAGAAATATGACTAAATAGGTATAAAACAGCACAAATGTGTGCTCCTTAATCAACCGATCATCAGGTCATTTAACGGAAAAGGAAATCATCTTTGGTGCTGAGGGATATATTAAACAATGACGCACATGATGCATAAAAAGTAATTACAGCAGCACATACAGTATGGGCCTTTATGTGCTACGTGCAGCCTGTGAATCAATTCATTACAGTGCAATACTGTGCCTGCCCAGACTGTATCTGTCTGGTGTTCATCCAATGACATCGACCAGAACTGATGGCATGCCTGTGTGTGTGTGTGTTTGTATGTTAGATGTGTTGCCCTCTACAGGACCTCATTTAAAGTGATCACACACGCACATCTCCGAAGATCAGTTCATCCCGCTGCCTGTCTCTGCATGAATAAATGAAGGGGGGAGAAACTGAGGGATGAAAGAATGAGAACAGCGAACAGGAAGAGAGAGAGGGAGAGGAAAAAATTGGGGTGTATGAGAGCGAAGAGATACGACTGTTCACATGCATATTGTGTGCACGTGTGCGTGTCTGTGTGTGTGTGTGTGTCTGTGTTTATCTACCATCTTTGACCCAGATCAGCTAACATAGATCCACGAGTCTTTGAAGGTGGTGGTGGGGGGACAACTAAAGATGTGTTTGAAGTCATTCAATTAATGCACACTACACACATGAAGGACCATCTGTGTACACACACACACACACACACACACACACACACACACACACACACACACGAACAGAAACAACGGCCCATCCCCTAACAGCCTGTCCTCATTAGACAATCCCTCTCTCTCTCTCTCTCTCTCTGGAGTACCTTCTCTATAAATAGCCCTTGCCCTGCCACCCTCCTCACAGGGCACACACACAGAGACCTGTCAAGGTGGGACCCCTGGCTCACAAGGATAACACCCAAATCCAACACACACGCCCATACTCACAGACACACACACACACAGACACACACACACACACACTCAGCTCACACAAGGCTCTGAGGGAACCGTGAGGGAATGGGACAGCATGTTACACTAAAAGGAAATATGCCCAGTGCGCCTCGAGCCTTGCCAGAGGTGATGTGTGTGTGTGTATGTGTGTGTGTATGTGTGTGTATCGTTTGAGCATGCATGAATGCATACATGCATGTGTGCATATTGGATATGGCTCCACTCTTCACATACTCATTGATATGTTTAAAAGGTGACAACTTACAAATGATAAATATCACCTCTACACCTCGAAATGTTACTTCTTAATAGGGACTACTTTCTCAACGTGAGCCAAGGGAGCAAAGGACTTTAACTATGCTAGGTTGCTATTTGAATATATGAAACTATCAAACTGTTTTAGCGCATTGGCACCCTGCCCGATACATGTCATTTGGCAGCCAGATAATCTCTGTGTAGCCCTGTACTGTATTATGCTCACATACATAAGTTATGCTGACTAATCATATGACAGGCAATACCCTTAAAGTGACAAGTGTAGCAACTGGGGCTGGATGGTATGTTGTTTAAGAGATGGAGACGAGCAAAATCAGCAACAGTACTCCACTTCTGTGGCAAACAACAACAAGCAAGACTCAAGAAATAGGTGAAAAATGTTTGTTTTATTCTTTATTTTTTTTCAATTGCCTCTCAGGGCTTCCATAGTACAAGGATCCTGAGTTCCCTGAATTGATTGACTTCTTTCCCAGTGTCACTCTGCCTGCCGAGTACTGCAGTGTAAACAGTGAAATCGAACCTTAAGGCGGACGAACTTTGGCCTGCAGGCCCTACTTTGGGCAGCCCTGCTTTAAATAATGGTAAAAACATGCAGTTAATCCCAGTTTATATGTGTATAGCTATATACTCAAAGCTAATTGATCATTTAAGAGCCTATACAGTCATCATCATCATCATCCACTGAGTTTAGAGTTTTATTAAGAGCACCAGTGAAACCAGACGCATTACGTTCTGTCTTTATGACGCTAATGTTATTTTTTCAATGGACAAAGGCGTTGACTCAACTCATTTATTTCTCATTCCGTACAGTTTGACTTGTCACACCAGGAGAAGCACAGGTGTAACTAATAACATTAACGATGCAGCTATTCCATTTGAGTGAACCAGTGGGCCATGTCAGTGAGCCAGCATGCACATTAGCAGGGCCCTGACACTGGGACGTGTGGAGGGAAACACAGCCATGGTAAATGGTATTAGTCACACCTGTGTTTGACACGTCAGAACATCCACCATGGGGAAGGGATTGGATTGCAATATAATGAAATATATTTCTCATATTCGCATACATGAAAAAAACTGTATTATAAAGCAAATTAATATGTTTCAACTGGTTTATTCTCGTTATGATGGACTGCTCCATCCAATGAACAGTGACGTGGATTGTTATTTTCATTATTTCCCATTGGTTAATCATTTAATCTATATTGTAAAAGATTACAAGACATGTGCTGTAAGGACTTTTTCCAGGTATCATCATGTCTGCTTAATTCACAAAACAACCTCACCCACAACGATACTTCACCATATTTCCCATATTGTCCCTGCTCAATGGATATCCAGTTTTTCACACATTAAATTGATCATTAAAGGTGCAATATATAAGAATTTACCACCTATCAATTCATACTCAAAACAAAAGGGGGCAGCATATCACCAGATATAACTGTAGCTGCTGTAAGCTAGGTCTCACTGTCCTGCATCCTGCCTCTACCCTCCATTTAGATTTATAGGAAATCAACAGAGATTAGGCCCACCCGACTCTCTATACAAGCCTCCATGTGTGTATTTGAATAGGTGTAATTATGCTATTAGCAAATACCATTAAAGGTGCAGTATGTAACTGGCAGGTTGTCCAATTCACACTCAAAACAAATATGGGGCAGTACCAGAACAATCGCTACCTGCTGCCTACTGTAGCTACCATTAGCCAGTTAGCTCAGTTAGCCTAGCAGCTAGCTGTCCGGACTGAGAGCTTGGAGCACCTCATGTTTTATATGATGGAATAGGGCTAGCATAGGGTCGGGGCTAGCTGGTTAGCATGCTAACTTTAGATGGACGTCATAATGTGAAAACTGTTATTTTGTCATATTCACCTAAAATTCTTACATATTACACCTTTAAGTCCAAATTGTGCACACTCAAGACACCTTAGGGTTGAGTACTGGTACAAAGAGACTGATATCATGATGTCTCTTCTCTGTGTTACTGATGATAAATGAATAAATGAGTCCACGTGGCACTGTTGTAGAAACAGTTCAACGTTAAGTGGCAGATCTGATCTATTCTAGACGGCCTTACTATGTACAATTTATAAAGCATTATTTGGCGCAGACTACTTTAAAGTTATTAAACTAAACTTTTAAGCAAGAGTCACATTCTCACATTGTGGCTCTGGAGCCTGCTAGTTTTTCACACACGCACAGACGGCTTTGCATGACAAGTGAATCAAAAAGGGTGCGAGAAGTCCATTGGTTAAGTCAGAGAGGATGATGTCCTGCCACTCAACAGTGTGAAACACTACTTCCCTTGTTTTTCTCTCTCCCTCTCTCTTCTTCAATCCCTCTTTTCCTCTCTCGCTCCAGCTACTTCACCTCCTCCGTGGCCTTGTCACATTCTCTCTTTCCCTCTCTCCTTCACCTCGCCCCCACACTCTCTGCCTCTCTGTCCGATCCTCTCCGTATATGCTTTGTCCTTTGGCTCCATCTCTGTGCACTTCCCTCTGCTGAATATCACTAAAATCCATAATGTGGGTGAACTACCGGGCGCAGCAGTCCATCCGCCACAAGTGACGTGTCTTTGACTGATGCCCCCATCCCTCTCTCGCTTCACACACTCTAAATCATTCTCACCTGACTGATGAATTGCTGTGTTGTGTTGTTGTGTGTTTGTAAGAGAGGATGCATTTGTGTGTGTGTGTGTGTGTGTGTGTGTGTGTGCCTGATGGATGATGCATGAGGATGTAGGCCGCTTAGTTTGTTCCAGTGTAGAAGCAGCTGAGCTCTGGTGCCCAGCTGCATTACAACACACATGCAAACAGAAATGAAGATGTAAAAATACCCATGCACACATGAAGGGGAGCGACTGATGTGGGGGCAAAGGCAGATGGATGGATGTTTGAGGGGGGTCGATGTTAATTTAGTCCATCATTTCAGGGGATCCACATTTCCTCGCACCGCCCCTGCACAACTGCACCCATGTAGACACACGGACAGCCATACTGTAGGCATATGCACATGCAGTCTTTGAAGTCCTACGTGCAAAAACTGCAAGAGCCCGCACGCCCCCAGCCCACCCCACCCCCTTCCGAGCACGACGCACGCACGGAATACCGGGGCATGCCCAAGCGACGCATCCAACTGTCAGCTCCGCTTCTTCCGGCAGAGAGACCTTGAGAGTTTATTAAGGGGAGCCAGTGGGAGAGACGGCCAGCTAGCCAGGCACCGTCGCATGTGACAGGCTGCGTGCGTGAAAGCGCCGCTGCCATGCCAGCCTTATAGTGACCCGATAAGCACGACAATCTGTGCAGGCTCCGCGGATCATAACCCGAGCGGAGCCCCTCCTCGCCCCCCCATAGTCGCCCACGCGTAAAGCAGGCACAGACCCTCATAAACACATTAAATATTCCATAATCCAGTGATGCAATTACACCATTAGGGCGGGATGCATGAGCATCGTCGCAGCATCCCTAAACCCAATTTTGCCTCCGATTGGACACAAGAGGGGGAAGCCAGGGAGACCTTTACGGAGACGTGGAGGCGCGATACGCACAGGAGAAGCACGATCACCCGCTGACATTTAGGCCTAACTGAGAAAACTTCGCCTTTAAAACGACTCGCAAATCAATCTAGTGCACTCGCGGGTTTTAAACGTCACATCAGCAGAAACACCAGGCTGAGTCCATCCTACAGGCCCGTGTGATTAAACCCAAACTCACTGGGATGGAGGTGCGCACTCGGCCTGGCAAACTTCTCATCCTACCTGCCGTTCAAACCGTTCGATTACCTGACTCTGGCTCAGATTTGGCGAAAAAAATACAACTAGATCGCGAATGTAGGCCAACCCGAAGAGGCAAGTCGGCACGTCCAACACTGGGGCGCCACTAAGACGTGCAGCGACAGACACACAGGACACGAACACCAAAGACAGAAAGCTGAAAAATCCTTGAGTCTCCGAGTGACAAGTCCCCCATAGCATCTTACCCTCCCTCTCTCCCCCTCTCCCTCTCCTTACATCGTTGCTTACATGCAACATTATCCCGTGACAGCCGCCACATCCACAGCAGAGCCACAACACCAAAGATCGCAGGTTATGCGTAACATTTATTTACCTTTATGTCTGCCTTTCGCTGTCATCGTCACACCGCTTGATGTTTCATTGGAACAAGATGCTCATCTCCCTCTCTCCCTCCCTGCTTTTCCTCTCTCTATCACTCTCTCGGTTGTGTCTCTGTAGGGTATTATTCAGTAACGCGAAACCACCGCTAGGAGTGGAGCGCGTAAATGGAGCTCATGCAGCACAGGGTGTCGCACAATAGCTCTGGCTATACATAGAGGGAGAGACATCCCCCCGTTAGAAAATGGGGTAATGCCTCGGTGAGGGGGTGAATTCTAATAGAATAACGAGGGAAGACCCTGATTATGGCGTATCGTACTGGATGGATACCCCCCAACCCCCCTCCCAACCCCTTCCCCATCATCACCACCACCACCTCCCTCCCCCTGAAAGGTTCAGAGGCACATGCATGGTGACTCGCCAACCAAATGGGCTTCTTTTATTATGAGGTGATAATAAAAAAGGCATGGAGCGAAAGCAAAGGGAAACAAACGTGCGAGTGATGATAAGAGACACTGGTGCAGCAACAGGGATGCAAACAGAACATAAAGCATGAGTTACAGCAGAATTATTGGCACAGAGGTAGCTCTCACTGGCCGTGCAGGATTTGGCATGCCTACATTTGATCACCCGGTCGGTGGGACTTGCGTTGCTGTCGGACATCCTGGAGACGGGACGGGAACGGAGCCGAGGGGGGTGAGGGGGGGGCTCTCTCTTCTGTCAAGGGCCGAGACTGTGGTGTCGGGTCCTCCGGCAGGCGTCGAGAATATGCGCGGTTGCTGGGTGCTTTTCTTGCTGCAGTAGTGGCATCACTCGGTGGAGTCTCCGTGCTCTCTCGGACGGGGGAAGCCTGCTGCTGCGCCTGCGGTGACTTTGGGGGAGGATAGGCGGATACCTAGCTGCTGTTGTGGCATGCTTGGATCCCAAATTTGTTTTCTTTTTCTTTTGTTTTTTTTTCTCTTTTTCTTTCTTTTTAGTAGACGATGGTGTGGGGGTGCTGATGCAGCGGTGGCGGAGCAGGGAGTGGGGGTGGCGGGGGGAGGAGGGGGGTAGACTCTGGAGGTTAGAGGGCGAGGAGACGCCTTGGAGAGAAGAGAGACGCGCAGGCTCTGCCTCTCCAGGACGCCTCTGCAAGCGGTGCCGTGCTGCTGGCAACACCCCGGAATGGCGAAAGAAGGAACTCCCACGCAGATTCACGCACACGCGGGAAGACACACACACACACGCTTACATATACGCACACACACACATATATTTACGCACAGTCAGACTCATACTGCCATCCTGTGGAGGCATTGATTACAGGGCTTCCCCCTTAACAACAACTCTGTGGAGTGTGTTTGTGTGTGTGGGTGCGTGCACGTGCGAATGAAAGTGTACAGTAGGCTATTTGACAGCAGATCACGTGAGCCTATAGGATGGTGTTTTTTATATATATATAAGACAGACTGGAACAAACCAAACCAAAGGATGAAGGTGATGTGAGAGTTGATCAGAAGTCTTTGTTGATCTGTGTGACAGAATGGACAGAGAGCACATTATGTCATTAACATATGATTGAAGAGTAATACAGATAGATGTTTCCAAAAAGACAGGTAAATGTTAACAATACAGAGCACGCTGTGAGGCTGTGAGGCTCAGTACTCCTGAAGACAAATAGTTGGGAGGATAATAGTGAGGCAAAAATGTGAAGTCTGGCCAGAAGATGGCCCCAAAGGAATGGCCATGTTGCTGCCACTGATGGTCCAGTTTGTGCATCTGACTCAGTTTGTCAGGCTCAGCTGTACACTGTCAGATTTGGATAAACTGACTGGGGTTGCAGAGGTATGACATTTTCATGGTACGATTACCATCTGAGAAACTATCATGGTTTCATGGTACACAGTATTACACAATTACTTTTATCAGTTACATTGACCTTTTATAGAGTGAAAACAGAGGGTTTTTTTATGGATTTATTGATAGGACAGCTTAGCAGTGTCAGGAAACAGGATGAGAGAGGGGAGTGACATGCAGCAAAGGGCCACAGGTTGGATTTGAACCCTGGGCCCCTGCACATGGACACAGCCTCTGTACAGGTGGCACATGCTCTACCAACTGGGCTGCGGGGACAGTCTCCAGAGGGTTTTTTTTTATTAAAACAAAACAATTTCATAAAATGTTCTGTCATGACAGACATGCAACTTGATATAAACTTGAAAAACGCTTTTAAAAACGACATTAAGTTAGTAGTTTGCAAAATTAAGAGTAGAATTAATACCGTAGATAAGAAAATGTACACAGTATGATAATCGTCAAGGTATACCACGGCCATGTATGGAACAGAGCCATCGTGTATTTCCTGCCAAGACGATCAGGAACAAAAAGCTTTTTTAACAGAAAATTAGATTGTAATTGAACCAAAGAGTTCCTATTTAAAAACCTTCATGAACTTTCTCAAAATGTAGTAATTGTCTTTAAAGATATGTTTCCATATTCATGTCCCCAATCTCAATTAGGGAAAACAGGGGCCTAAAGGGAACTGCCATGTGTCACTGTCAACTATTTAACTGTTCAAATGTGTGAAAAATTCAAAAGATTGAGGAACCTCCTGTATGTATCCATGCATCTGAACCTAAGGTGTTTGATTTTACATTTTCTGTCTGGATCTTACTTTGAGAACAAAAGAGATTGGAAAAGATAGCACACTTTGTGTATACTCTTTATTGTCTTAACTTGTGGTGTTTTTAACTATAATGTATACACACCTACTTTCTTTGCACATGTTACTGTACAGTACTATCCTGCGCCATTCCCCATTCTCTATTCTTTACCTTATTTGTTTAGTTTTTGTTGTCCATGTTCTCAGCTGTATGTCTATTTCTGTGTAGATACACTGTGAGCAATGTAAAACCGGAGTCAAATTCCTTGTATGTGTACACATACTTGACCAATAAAGCCACAATAAAGAATGCTGTGAAAACATCTAGTTTGAAATCTTAGATCTCTGAATTTGACTACAATATGCTACTACTAGGCTGATACTCATATTATTGCTTCCACTCCAAATGCCACTAATCATGTGTTTCCTCCCTGAGTGCAAATGTAAAACCGAGTCTAGATGAAGGCTAGAAAGGAAAATGTGAAAATCTGAGGACAGATTCATTCTTTTCCTTTTGGACATTATCTTTAATGGTTTTGTGACATAAAAATCCAAGGGCTGAATATAAGAACAGTAAGGACAGATCCATAATTAAAAAATTCTGAAACTTCTGTATTGGATCTATATTTAATTGGTGAACAGTGCTCAGCTCACAATGGTTTACTACTTTTTGCTATAAGTGGCTCAATCTTTTGCTTGAAAACACAGAGAAATTGTCTTTGGGACTTAATATAAATGACTTCATATACATTTAAATATATTCCTAAATAAATTCACAAGATATACGTAATATATTTCCTGCTTTCTGTGCACATTACTGTGCTTGTTGGCTTTACTTACTTATAACTCAAGTTTATTTGACAAATGGTGTCATGGAAATTAACACTCGTGTTTTTCTGATTCAGATTTGTCATAAGCTTTGGTGTATTCTATCAGTTTCAATACTGTGTAGAAAATGTTATGTTCAGGAGCTTTGCAAAATAAATACTGTACTTATTGTGTATTGCTGCGACTTGTTTTCTTAACTGTAATTCATAAAGATAGTTGCTTCACATTTTGTGCTGTTGCTTGTGACTTTTGCTGAGGTTATCAGAGGTGGAGTTTGAAATATCATTTTTAAGTTACTATGATCCGCCCACCTTTTAACATACACACCTTTACCTGAAATAGTCAGGTAGCCGCTCTATAGCTCGACTTAACACTGCAAATCGAAAGAAAAAAAGGGCATTTTATGCTACACGATCCTAACACCCACGGAAATACAAATAATAACATACAAGTACATACAAACAGCAGTTAGCCTAAGTAGGTCTAGCTAACATGTGGATACCTTCTTATGTGCCCTATGCTGTGCCCACGATCTCAAACCAGCCTTTGTAGTCATATCACTCCGCGCCGAGCAAACGCCGACTGTAGTTCATCTACCCCCCTTTAATTTTTCATAATGTCGATAAATATCGCCAACGGATTGAAACATTCGTAACCATAACCATTTCACTGTGCGTAAGATCATGCCAGTGAATCTGTAACTGCGGTAATAAACCGGTTTAGCACAGGTTCACAGTAGTTCACCTCATGCAAAATACGTGCTGGGTAGACATTTTGGCTCCGTACAGACCATGTGAACACAGCCGTGCCGCCGCATGCTCGGAGCCACAATGATGCCAGTTGCAGTCCTACGTCGGCAGCGTGCACTGTGCCCTTTACGTGCGCATGTCGGAGGAAGGCTTTTTAACGGCAGCGCAGTGACAGACGCGTTCCAACAGGAAGACTTCCGGCTCTGGGGTTTCGCCTTCAGAATAAAAGGGTGACGCTTATGTCACTGATGTAGTAGTAGTAATTTTCGCAGGCAATATACATGTAAATGAATTAAACATCATTTATTGGTGTGATAAAAAGCAGTAAAAATGTCGTGATGTGTAGAGTGAAACGTGGAGTTGACTGAGTCGTTAAAAAATAATTAGAAACTGTTTAGATAATTGATAAATTGTTTAGGTATTTTTCAAGCAAGTGCTCTCTGGTCCTGCTTACCGGATGCAGTTTTAGTTGCATGTTCATCATTGCAAAATTAATATGTGTGTTTGGACTCAAGGTCCAGCATTTTGAACATGTGACTTCAGGTTCACAAAATATTGTGATGGCATTTTTCAGGAATTCTGACACGTCATTAACCAAACCTACATAATACTTGGTAAGATCAACGTTTTAAGGTAGCCTTTATTGGTTATACAAAGAAGAGGAAAGATGAATTGTACAGTAAGTTTTTTTTTTCTTTTTTTTGACCGTCTGCATTTTTATTTTTATTTTTATTTTTCAAAAACATGTGTAGTTTAACTTATAGTGTCAGGATGAAGTGCAGCTAAGCAGAATCGTTTTTGGCGCACCATTTCTGACGTTTAGGGTAAAACAAATGATTTCGTTATTTAGATTAACAGCGATCAGGCTCTTGTTGTGAAGAGTTGAAATCGGAAGTGTTGTCGTTGTTGCCGCTGGCTGAACACAGGCCGCAGTGATTTGGTAGCCGCCGCAGTAGGAGGAAGGACCGCGGTTCTACCCCTTCTATATTTCAGTAACGCCTCGAAATTTTATTGGTGGTTAATCCTGGTAGCGATCAGTAAATTGAGTGTACAGTAACGGTGTTCTATGTTAACTAAATCCTAGTATTTCTAACGGACAGTGACATTAATCGCCATTTTAATTGCACGTTTCCCTGACAGAACCGCTAGCACAACAATGGCTCTGAAAAGAATTCACAAGGTAAGGAAGTGAACGGCGAGGCCAGGATTTCGCAGTTTCGCTTGGGATTTAGCTCAAATTTTGCCCATCTAACGTTTGTCGTTGAGTTTATTAATCTGGGAACGTTTATTGACTAAAAATATCAGGCTCGGGTTTAACCAGCAGCTAACGGTCAGTGAATAGCGAGTGACGACAGTGAGAGCAGCGATGCGCCGCCTGAGCTCAGCAGTGCTGCTTCAAATGGGCCAACTGAACCGTTAGACTTACAAGTAGCCTTTAGGGGTTACATGTTCGTGGTTACGGTATGTCAAATATGCCCACCATCGACATTTTTAATGTATTTCAGTTTCTATTCGTGATTCTGGATATAAAGGAATGTTAGCTATGCCGGCTACTAGTTAATGATATTAGCCGTGTGTTAGCTAATTCAGGCTAACATTATCTGTCCCGGTGGTTGGCTAACTCGGATACCGTTAACATTAAAGGGTTCTTCTGATCAAGCTAGCTTACTACAGTACCGCTGTATCTTTACAGTGAAGCCACTGTAGTTTGTTTTTCTAAGTGTTTTGTGTTTTCACATATCTCCCCTGTAGGTCCTATGTACGATAGTGAAGGTAGCTAACATTATTTATTGCAGTTACCCAAGCTAAGCTTGATTTGACAGATAAGTTGTCGAGCTAGCGGCAACGTTAGCTTATTTTAAGAGGACACTCGCGCTTATTTTATCAAACGACTTGCCATTTCTTACTATTCTGTGTAGTTAACTTTGTGAATTTACGAATATGTATGCATGTAATTCAATTGTTACAGCCCAGACCTAACTTAAGGATGGATGTGACCTAAGATAGCGTATATGTGTATCCCGTTAATTTTTCATAAGGTTGTATTGTCTTCATAATGCACAACCTGTAGGTAATTTAAGTAGTCATGATATAATAGACGTGTTATTATTTATATTTGACATTGTACATGTTTGTACTCGACTAACGAGCAATAAATAGGGAAATGCTAGCGATAATGTTAGCATTGAGTCGCTGTGGTAAAAACAGGCCCCACGCGTTGTTTCGCCTTTGATGCCATGTTGCTGTCAGCGGGCGAGCAGCACATCGTTATTATGCCGTTTGTTGGATGGATTTAGATGAATGTTGTGCTTTGTCTTGTTGGTAATAATCCCTCGAGTAACGTTTGGTCGTGTCAAAACGTGGCTGAACAGTCAGCATAATGTTTATGTCACTTGACATCCTGTGCTGTAGTCGAACCGGAGCACCTAGTATTTACGCTAAGCTAACGTTTGCATCGTAACGGTGCAATGGTAGCTGGCACACACAGCTAGCTTACATCCAGATTACCGTCCTGTCTTGGTTATAGTAAAACCTTTGCCGTCGTGTTGACGTGATCTCAGTTTGGCTGTCACATGTACTACCTGTTGTACCTGGAGAAATACCATTACGTAATAGCGGCCACTCCAGTAATCAAAGCTCAGGGTGTCACTGACTGTAGTGTTGTTGTGTCAGTAGGATTTGCTTTTTGAGTTATTACATTTGCAGTGAGGCTGTGTAGCAATTGCAGTGCCACCCGCCATCGCATCTATTTACAAACATGATTTAGTCAACTATGAAAAGGTCTTATACTGGCCTTGTTAAGAGGTAAAAAATGTTTTTAAGAAGACCATCAGATTATTAGTCTGTATTAGTATCAGACTATTATTGATCTTTTTTCAGGTGTATGTTTATTGTGATGTTTGGTGTTCTCATTTCCATTTTTTTCTGTTACATAGCTTATTGTGTGGAAATAATTGGAAAAATTGCACCATGCTACAGGACCTGATCAACTGATTTGTTGTTTGTTTGTTTCAGGAGTTGAATGACTTGGCACGGGACCCACCAGCCCAGTGTTCTGCAGGACCAGTAGGAGATGACAGTAGGTTCATCATCTAAAGCAACACTGTCCTAGTAGCTGTGTGTGACAGGGGCTCAAAACTGAACAGTACTCCAAAAGAAATTCTTTGTTTACCCTTCCCTTATTTTGTCCACATCGTTTAAGAACTTAACCAGCAGAAATGACTATCTATTGGTCAAAATACTCATTCTAATTTATCACACACTGTTTATTTAGCCTTTCAACTGTAAGATAGATATGACTTGCCTCCAGATATGCTCTCTCAGGTTACATGTTCTGATTATTGTGTTTAGTTTGGATGAGGAAAATTGTCCTCAATATTTCTATTACAGCCGACTGCGTCTGACATATATTCAATGTTTTCAAGCCTAAGTCTTGTAACCCGGAAAGGAAATCACAAGCATCAGTGAAGGTGCTGGCATTTGATCCGTGGAGCTCAGTGCATTTTAGTAAATGAAGGAAGTACTTCTGTTTTTTGAGCAAGCTATTCCAGGAAATGCCTGGACTGCCTCTTTCACTATAAAACCATAATATTCCCTTCTCTATTGTTTCACGTCAATTTCACTTTTGCTTTCAATGCACGTTTAAGGGGAGTTCTCGTCTGGCTGGTATGTTATTGTTTTGAAATGTAGGAGTTAGCAGAGAATGTCATTTTTTTATTTATTTTCTCTTTCAGATTCTTTGTCACATAAAAACTTATCCAAAAATAAAAGTCTGAAGGGATTCAAGAGCTTTTCAAAGCTTTCCTAAGAATTTAAGTGTGTATGTATTTCATACATACTGTAGGTGTTTCCTTGGAAGGAAATATTTCTTTTAAAATTAGAACTGCAAAGGTCAGTCCGGGTCAGTCCAAAGAAAATTAATTTCCAACTATTTTGATAATCACCAATATCATCAATTTCAACTTCTTCAATGTGAGGATTTGCTGCTTTTCTTTGTCATTTGTGAGATTAAAATAAGAGTCTTTGGGTTTTGAACCGTTGGTTGAAAAATAAAGCAACTTTCAGATTAGGGATGTGTGCGATTAGATGATTAAACGTTGCTACCCTCACTAATCTGCACCAAAAATACTAGTAATTTAAACACATTATGAGCATCATTTCATTAATATTTATCTTGCATATAAAAATCATTTGAACTGAAATGTCATGTCTTCCTCTTTGAATATTCCTTTTTTTTAAAGAGCACCCATTACTAAAATGAATAATGCTGGTTAATCGTTGCTTCTGAGATGTAATATACGTAAACATTTTTGGACAATGTTTAATCCTACAGATATAACTGCTTTGTTTTGCGTTTTTTCTGAGTGCTTTCTTACTTTTAGAGTAGTTGATGTATCTAATTTGAAACATCCATTTAAACGTCAAGGAAATTAGTCATTAGGAACATCCCTATTGAAGGCATCACTATGGGCTCTGCGAAATTGTGATGAGCATTTTTCACAATTTTTTCGACATCTTAATGACCAAATGAGTAACTGAATAAATAAATAAATGTACTCATTGCATCCTAATTTCATTTTTAATACTAATCAAAAACGGGTACAGTTTAATACTGACTGGTTAGTTTCCAGATTTGTCATTGTAATATGTAAGGATTATCCTGAAGGCATTATCATAAAAAAACACCTTGAACATAGTTACACTGTATAGTTTAAATGAAGTGTGTCACGATAGACAGATATTGAGGATAATGGTAATAATTTAAAGTCCAATATTGATATCGTGTTAATAATTCCCATATCATGGTATCCTATGAACAATCCAGCACCTCTTAAATCATCTCAGTTTCGTTCCACGTGCACATTGTCAGAGTAAGAGGCAGGAATACACCTTAATGCTGGTTGCCACCAGCCATAATACAGAAAAAGAAGAAGACGCAGAAACTAGCTAGCCAGTTGTGTTGCTACGACTGCTGAACAAAATCATGTCGGAGGAGATGACGGGCGGGTAGATATCATGATGATAGTGGCAATGTGAATTATTTTGGCCACGATAATTGTCTGATGAAAATCTGATATTGTGACAGCCCTAGTTCAAATACAGAAAAAATATTATTAATCTGAGATTATCTCATATCACCAGCAGTTCAGATCTCTCTCTTCAACATCCCAGCCACCTGTCTCTGCTTCAATGTCCTTGTTGTTCACTCATTTCACAGTAGCTTGTTAAGTTAATAGTTCATTGCCATTGTAATGTGAACCAAGTTAAAGTGGACAGGTCACTCAAAACCTTTTGTCAAGTTATCAAAAAACCCAAATACATTTGGATTTTTACCAGTCAGGTTAACTGGTATCTTTACTAAATTACCAAAATGTCACACTCTTTTGATGGTCTGTGTGGAGGTGTTTTTTGTTTGTTTGTTTTTACCATTTTAAGTGTAAGAGTTCGGGTTGGGCCGATGGATGATGGCAGTGATTTAAATGGCTCTCCACCAGAGAGCACAATGAAGTGTCCCCTCAGAGTTGCCGTAGGCCAAGAGTTGTTGTTGTTTGTGATATGTGGGGAGAGGAAATGAAAAGAAGTATGTTGCTGCTCAGTGCACTAACATTACGTCTCCATGTCCCGTTTATTATTTTCTTATGAAACCAGCTCAGTTAGGTGAACCCAAGACACCTGGTTAAATTTGTGGCAGCAGTGCTTCTTTTCCCGCAGGTCGCTGTTTCTCTCAGTCACGCTGTTTTTATACACCGTTTTCTTAGCTTATCTTCCTTGGCTAGTCGACCAACGTTGTTTTATGCATACAGTCTGAGGCTGAACAAAGCTAAGTTATGGACATGTGGTGTGGAGACGAGGACACTTTTAAACCTGGCACAGGGATGTATGTCGGTGGTGACAGGACATAGTTTCCTCTGCAGGGTGAGACAGTCGGAGGTTCATGTCAGAGCAACGGTGGGAAACAGCAGCGGCTTCAGTGGTGAGCTAATACGCAACTGATGCCTTACGACAACACTGAGGGGACATGCTGCCTCAAATTCATAAACGACAATGTCATTGTCCATCATGATGTTTCACTGTAGACATCGCCCAACCCTAGTAAGAGTTGTACATTATCAAGGAGAAATTGCATTGATGTATAATTCCACCTGATATTCAATAAAATACCTGCCATAAAGGTATTAGATTGTCCTGCTTGGCATAAATAGTGGACACTAATTGGTTGATTTATGGAGCCAAATTATTGTTAGACAGATGTTTCTCATAGGAGTATCGGTGTGACTGCAGGATGGCACTTGACATATTTTCATCAGCTAGCTTGCTGTAAACACAACATTTACATGCAGTAGGAACTTGTTTACACCATTCGTGTCATTTGATAAAGGTTATTTACTGCACTCGCATTGCACAAGCTAAACAAGATCAATATACATATGTTCCGTTGTAATGTAGGTCATGCAAAGTGTGTGTTATGTAACTTTGTGTTATTGTTTCAAAATGTTCAAGCAACAACAGATTTGGTCCATATTTTTCCATAGTGTTTACACACACAACACAGTTTGGAAGTGTAGATTACGTTACCTGTACAATCAAATGAAAGTCATTGTAATAGCCCAATAATAAATAGCACATTTGTAAATCTTATCATGATAATTTTGTTGTTTTAATATCCTCCAACTTCACATTACCTCCCATCTCTTTTACTGTATATAAGGAGGACAAAATGTCAGCGTTATTAGTTGTGTGTCAATCCCTTGTACACTGTAGGACTTCCTGAAATTCTTATGAATTCTAATAATATGCTTCAATGTACAGACAAGGAGAGATTTGTAACTTGTTATTATAATTTGTCTTTTAATCATTCAAGTAGATTGTTGTTTTCAATTAATATATATATATATATATATATTACAACAGTTGTTCTGCTCCGGTGAGCCATAAAACAACCACGAGTCTGTGTATATTGACAGATGCGTGACCGTGATTGTCATCATACACAAGAAAGACAGTTATCTTGCTGCTATTACAATAACAGCAGTGAAGGTAACGCAGATGTGTTCCCACTCGCCTGATGTAGGTATAATTATTACACATTGCCAGAATCCAAACAGTTCCCTTAATCATCACAGTCTGCAGTTGTTCTGCAATATACTGTGTATTTAAGTCAATTTCAAGCCATTTAAAGTTTCATCCGGTCTGTTTTGCTAATATGTTGGTAAAAGTTCTTAACTCCACATAAAAGGCGCCTTTATTGTGACAGTGATTCCAATGGGGAAGAAAAAACTAATGTCAAATGAAACGCATTAATTTGAACATAAGCTTTATGGATAAATTATATGACATACTCTAGTGGTAGTCTTAAAAGGTTAACAAAAAGTAAATGAGGAACAGTAATGCTGCAGCTGCCTGTACAGGGGTGAGCTGATGCGTATCACTACTGAAACACCTGGGTTCCACAGGGGACAAACACCCACACCCTTGTCTCATATTTGAGGTTTATGGCATATGCAGGTAGGACCATATATGTATTCATGGATCATCTGGGCATCTCATGTTGAGCCCAACAAAAGAATCCCTGCAGTTATCTGTGCATTGTGCAGTTTGAATAAGAATATTTAGAAAACCTTAAAAAAAATGTTTATTCACAAATCTTTGCATATTCATTAAGGATGCTTTTATGCCTCTAACCTGGCAACAGCCTTGGCCGTAGTAACTATGTTTTCGGGTTGTCCGACTGTCCTTCCATACGATTCTGAGCGTTCAGAAACGCCTCGAGGGAATTTGTTCAAACTTTTGGCACAAAAGTCCACTTGGACTCAAGGATGAAATGATTTTAATTTGGTGGTCGAAGGTCAAGACTTCATACTCTAATTAGGACAAAATTTCACACAAACATGAAATGATGACACGATGACATTTAAAAAGTAAAAAAAGGTCAACTTTACTGTGACATCATTACGTTGTGCAAAATGCTTTTCTGGCCATTATTCAACGGCGTAGCTTAGAAACAGAAGGTGAGATTGTGATGATACTTCACACGTGATTAGTCTATGCTGCTGGGTTTAGATGCATGTGAAGCATCCGTCTCATTTGTAGCTTCTGGGCAGCAACATCCATATTCGAAGCATCGTCTACTGTCATGGCTACAACTTCTTCTGTTTTATCAGAATCGGCTTTATTGGCTTTAATCGACTTTATTTTTTGTTTCTCTCAGTGAACTTAACATACTAACAGACATACATTGGTACTGTAGTCCACCATAAGCTCATTGTGACAAAGCTCTCCAGCAGTCCTCTGTACTCCTCCATAGATATTGTAATACATCATTTAAATAAAGGCAGTGTGCTGGAAATTATTTACTGGAATCACAACGTGTATGATTCCAGTCAATATGGTGATAATTTCCATCACGGCAAACAAACGAACAAAACCTTATATCTTTTTATTAAATTCATTGAAAGTCTTAACTACATGCATGGGTCTGCAAAAATATGAATGTAAACTGCAACGTGACTAGTTGGTGGAGGTATACAATCGTGAGGCAGTAATACTAGTTGATACATTTTTCAATGAGTAAAAAAATAATTTAATGGCATCCCAAAATCTTTCCAAAAAGAACAACCATTTTATCATGTGCAAGAAGAAACAACATTTGTCAAAACTGACAGTAAGTCAACACTGCTGCTTCTTATAACCGAGTCTGACATGTTCCAAATAGATGAAACCTGTGAATATTAATGTCAGAAATATATATTTAATTTAGTTATTTCTATTCCTGTAAAAATGGACTCTTGTGTTCACATTAGATCACGCACATTAGAACAGTACATTTTACCTGAGGGCAGTAGCTTGAGGGGATGCAGCACTTGCTTGTAAGTTGTCTTTAACACAGCTTTTCTGTGTCCCAAATCATTACCAACAAATGTTTAACCACATGAGTGCTATGAGCCGCCTTCCTTAAAATCGAGTTGAGAAAATGCACAGGCATGTTTCAACAGCTTTTTCTCTATACCATAAAAATATTTTTGCATGACGTCAAGGCAAGGTTTCCCGTGATCAGATCATTGCAGCACACAGGCATTGATAAGAGGAACTAGTGTCCGAAATTGGACAATTTAGAATGCAGTTTTTTTTAAATGATCATCTTAACTTTTGATTCATTTGTGATATGTATTTCAATTGTGTTACAATCAACATATTTGTGCATCTCTACACTTAAACAGCACTGTGGGAAAAATCAATAGCAGCGACGTTGCTCTTTGCATGACGCTTCCTGTCATCCAACATCAAATGAACCACTCTACTATAAAAAGGAAGTGTTTCTTATGCCACATTATTGCTGTGTTTTAGTTTCTTCTTTATGTGACGTCTGTCCTCAGACCTCAACAGGATGCTCGCATTAGTTTAACTCGCAAAGTTTAAATGCTGCCAAATAAATGTTTGATGGTTTGTTTTGTTGTCACAATTGTTTATATATGTATGTATGTATGTATGTATGTGTGTGTATGTATGTATGTATGTATGTATGTATATATATATATATATATATATATATATATATATATATATATATATATACATACATACATACATACATATACACACACACACACACACACACACACACACCTCATATCACGGAAGTGATGCCCTCTAAAGCAGTACAGTTTCCAAGAATAGCAGTCCTGAGTTGCACTTTATGTAAGAGCCTGTTCTTCAACTGTACACAAACATGCACACTTCATGTGTCATTATTTAATCTAACACTTCTCAGCTGCACATTGTGTTCTTAATGTTTCAAAATCAATTTCTCTGTTTTTTTGTTTCAGTGTTTCACTGGCAAGCCACAATAATGGGACCTGTAAGTATTCACTTGGCCACAGCCTGAGTTGTACTGCTGTATTTTTTTTATTTTTTATTTCTGGATAGTAACATTCACACATACAATGATAGAATGGTCTTGTCATCATTTACTCTCAAGACCTGAACTCTCGACTTTGAATTATGTTCTTCAGACAACTTGACCAATACAGGTTCTGATAGCGATAGTAAACTGAACTTACTGCTTTCTAAATCAATTTAGTCAGTTAGTTAACTTTTTGTAAGCCAGCGTTTTCAGTTGACAGCAGCCTTCATATTTAATTTCTTTATTCCATTTTGTGTGCGTTCATTTGTCTTTCTTGCACGTGCTAAAGAGATGAATGGGTTTCTGTCCCCCCATTAGAATGACAGTCCTTACCAGAGCGGGGTTTTCTTCTTGACCATACACTTCCCCACAGACTACCCCTTCAAACCGCCAAAGGTAAGAAAGACATAATACATGAATCACAAAGAAGTAGTGTACATAAAAGTGTCAGTGAGCCACAGAGTGTGCCTTTTGCTTGCTAAAACATACCACAGCTTCATATGATTCAGTTTCCTGTTGTTCCTCACCTGTCCCCTTTGCTCACCCCTCCCCCAACATTTCTTTTGTCGCCGTCTGTTTTCAGGTTGCATTTACCACAAGAATCTACCACCCAAATATCAACAGCAACGGCAGCATTTGTCTTGACATTCTGCGATCACAGTGGTCTCCAGCTCTCACCATCTCCAAAGGTAGGCAGTTTCTGACTGGTCTCCAGACGTTGAACTGCACATATGGTTGCAGATAAATGACAGATGCTTCTGCCTTTATAAACAGGATGTTAAAGAATAAGGAACAGTGGAAACATGTTGGTTTCCTTTTTAAATGAAAATGCTTCCCACATATTACACATAACAATGTTTGTCATGCAGGGGTCCTTGTGCTAAACTGGAGTATCTGTCTCTGTAAATGTCAGCCTTCACCCTTTTTATCCAGTGCTGGGTTGTTTCCGGACATGCTTGTAAATCTGTCCCTCATGCATAACAGTTTCTATTTAAAATCCCAATTACATGATCAACACTTCTGTGGCCATGACAAATACTCAAACTGCCATCAGAGGGAAATTAAAATATGTTTTTATTTGTCAATACTGATTGGTTAAAACCTTGCCCTGGTCCATTGCAGTCCTCCTGTCCATCTGCTCTCTGCTGTGCGACCCAAACCCGGATGACCCCTTAGTACCCGAGATCGCCCGCATCTACAAGACGGACAGGGAAAAGTAAGTTATTAGTTTCATTTCTTTTTTGTCTGCATCTTCTGGGTGTATTCTGATTTGTTTCTGTGCTTCATGCCTCTTGTCAAAATGATTCTTTGGGTCACCAGCCTTTATTTTTTAGATGATCTACAACCCAAACTGATGAAGGCTTTGTTCAGACTGCAGGCAATTAAAGCTAAGCTCAGACTAAAGGATTTTAGCACTGATTTTCCAGTCACAGACGGTTTTTGGAGATCATTGATAGGGCTACACAATTATTTGTAATATGGCAAAGTGCAATATCCTAATTGCAAGAAGATACAATATTTTGATAAAGGTAGAATGTGCGGCATGAAAGTACTTTAATGAAGTACTGCAGAGATGCTCTGACCTACAAGTCTTGTTCTCCATATGTAAGAAAACAAACAAATGTCAAGTCATCATGATTAGAATAATTTTTTTGGTATCCGTCAGCCCCAAATCAAAGGAAAATCGGTGCTCGATCCTGTAACAGTCACCATCTGTGAACTGTTCAAAGACGCGATCATGGAGCTCAAGGACACGCCACCAATTCCTGCTGGATATCTAGCAGCCGAAAAATCTGGCTGAGTCGTAGACAGGATCAGCAGCTCGAAATGAGCTACAGCTCAACCACAATACGATCAGCCAGTGTCACGTCACAAAAATAATCCTTGCTGCCCACGTATCCTAGTCCATCCTCTCACCCATATTCTTGTCTTTTTCTTCCTTGGTTTTTCGCAGCAAGTCAGTGCACAAACAGCTTGGGCTGCTTGGACCGGGTCATTCCCGTGTCACGTCTCATGTGTCTGATCTTGTAATGTGTGACCGCCTGTCGCTGATCGGCCTTGTAGTGTACAAACCACATCGACTACACGACAGGATGCTGTGTAGTGTGAACAGTACAGTGATTTTGACAACTTTGAAGGTTGTGTAGTGTGACTAAGGCATTAGATTTGTTTCTCAAATCAGATCTTCAACACAGACTGTCCCCACTGTTATTTCTAAGTGATCAGATTTCTGTGTCCAGACATCACCAACCTATCTGCATTTGTTGCTGCGGTAACAACATAGGGGACAGTAATTACGTACTCTGGTGACGTGGCTTTCCAACACGAAAGTCTCCCCCCAAATAACAGCGGACCATTTATTTTAGTCTGTCCACAGACTGTTCTGTTATAATCCATACCATCTGCTAGTAGCGGCATGGATTCTGCTGGTCTGATGCAATTGCGTCACTCTGGACTCAACCGTGTCTCCTCCAAAATGTAGTATATTGGCCTACTAAATTGTTTTCATTATTATGTTGTGGTGACAAGTAATGGCTGCCTGGATTATGTTTAGAGATACAGTTTCTTTGAGTGAGTGAAGCTGTATTTGGAAGGGCACTTTGGTTCAGGTGAGGGAAAGATGGTGATTTTGGTTAAATGTTTAATTAAAAAAACCAAAAAAAAAACCCTTGTGTCTTAAGTCACTGTTGACTTTATCTGTAATACAACTGGCCATGATATTTTCCTAACCTCAACAAAGTGCTGCCAGTGCCTAAACATAACCATAAAGAAGTTGAATTATGCTGTGGGCACTAGGAGTGGATAGTGTATTGCAAGATTGCCTATATTGGCAGAAAGAAAATTAATTGTCAGAGAACATTTTACTTATTTCAGTATCATCATTTTTGCGACCTGCCCTGTGCATTAATCAATAACAATTCCTGATCGTGTTAATAGAAAACATAAATTGGTCTGCATCACTTTTCCATTAAAATGTATTTGACGTTGCAAATTTGGGCATATATAAACATAATTTGTAGGAGACTGGACTAGATTTGGGCTGCAGTCTGAACAAGAATAAAAATGTCAAACGTACTAAAGCCTGTTCTTTCAAATTACAATTTGAACTGCACTTCTGTAGCACTGGGTTAAATGTCCATTGGAACACGTATCTCATAACGTGTGGCTAGTAGTCTATTTTTTACTTTATCGTTGTTTCACAATACAACATTTTAGCCCTGTGTTTTGTCAGTTTTATGGGGATAACCCCAAAAACTCAGGACAAACTCCGCATGGGAGCAGGGCCAGCAAGCCCTAGGCTAAAGTCGGGGTTAGCCCATTTTGGATTGAGCCAGAGTGAAGCTTTCTTAGCCTGGGGCTAAGAAGGTTTTAAGGATGCTTTTAGCCCGGGGCTAAGTGCAATATGAAAAGCCCAACCGATGGACAAAAACTCCATCTAGCTGCTCATTGATTATCAAAGCATGGTTACTGGAAAAGAGTGTAAACATGGTTTGTCTTGTTTTATTTATGTGTACAATTTGATCTTTAAAACGTAACTATTTTGACAGTGTTCATTATGCTGCTGCTTATCAATCACACTCAATGAACGAGTATTTTCTGCTGCATGTGTACCTCTCTGCTCACATGACACGATAAACAGAAATGAGGAAATTCAAACCACTCTTAGCTTTCGTTCCTTTTTGTCCCATTTATTGGTATCTCCTGGCACAACATGCCACACCAATATGCTTAATAAACAAAGTGAGTACATAGAGGATGAGTGAGAACCTATCGTTTTTGTTGGGCTGTATCTGTGCTTCAACAGCACAATTTGTGCTGTTGCTGATAGGCCAGCAGCACTGACTCGTAGCAGTTTGCTGTAGTGGGAAAAGGAAATAAAACCAAATCCACTGACTTTCAGTGCAAGATGGCAGAGTGGTATGTACCCCTGTAGAGGGCCAGCCAGCTGGTGTCTGCTGGATGGCAGAAAACTTATTATGTGCTAATGTGAACTACTGGATATGACAGTGCTGCAGCTTCCTACAGATTTTTTGTGAAGGATGTCACAAAATAATAGCATGTTGGTCTTTACAGTGCGAAACAACTAACAACCCTCCCTCTCTGTCTCTCTGCTTCTTCACAGGTACAACAAAATAGCTCGGGAATGGACACAAAAGTATGCAATGTAGTGTTGGGGTAGAATCATGGCCAACCACCTCTACGACATAAGGTTAGGGGAGCTTCAGACGTAAAGAGAAAACAAACAAAAAACCATTCAAACAAATGAAAAGTTTAAAACAAGATCTTGTTGGTTTCCATTGGAGTGCTTTCTTTGAGCCACGCCTCCCCTTCACCAGAGTACCTGTAAAAACTCCCTCTGCCCCACCTCCTACGTTCTCTCTCTATCTCTCTCTTCCTTCCCCCTCCTCTGCCCTCCCCTCTCCTCCTTTCCCACCTCTCAGCTCACCTGCCCACCCTCCAGTGTACATATTGTCAACTTGCAATGGTAACACCCATCTCTCCCTGCTCCTCTTTCACCTCCTCCCTCCCTCGTGACCTCTGACCCCGTCTTCTCACCTCTGTATTCCATTACATTTTTACACCATGCAGGTTGAACCCCCCCCCCCTACTCCCCTTTTTCCTACACACGCCTGCATCCTCACCCACCTTCCCCAGACGTCAATCACTAAAAGCATTCCTTTGAACATCAGTAAAACTTTGAGGGGACCCTTTTTTCTTTATTTCCCTGATTTTATTTTATTTTTTTTTAGGGGGGTGGGAGACAATAAGATGGAGGGATTTTTACACTCTGCACCCTTTCTTGTTTTGTTGTCCTTATAATTCCCATCTGTAGAGGTGACAATTCAAGAAAGCAGTTTTCGCACGCGAGTCGAAGGGCACTCTGTATTTTATACAATAAAATATGTAAAAGAAATCATTGCAGGCTATGTAAAATGAAAAAAAAATAATGCACATGGCCTATTTTGGTCTTCTGTTGGATTCTATGAAAGGACTTGAATTTATCCCCGCACCACCTGCTCCTGACCCTGCCCTCATCCCACCCCCACCTAACCCAAGTTGCCCCCTTTGTACACACACATAGACACACATGCACGCACAAATGTAACCCCATGTCACCCCCACCACTATCACCAACTTTTCTTTATTCACAAAGTGGAGGTTCTGGACCAGGTATTTAAGCAATTTATTTTTCTTAGTTTAACCTGTGTTTTTATCCCCCTCCCCTCCCCATAACTCTTTAGGTTGCATTTTTTTCTTTTCTTTTTTGTTTTCTTTTTTTGTTTTTTTGCTATTGTTAAATTAGAGGCTAACATCTTAAATGGCTATGGGACTGGCTTGGGCTCTGGGTGCGAGGAGAACCCACTCTTCTTGCACAAAACCTCTGTATATTGAATTACCTGAGAGGCTCGTTGAGCTTTGTGTGTTGATTAAACTGTGTAATAAAAACCCATGACTCCTGTGTTGACTCATTCTCAGGCCCTTTGGAGGACATAACAGAGGTAGGAAAGGGACGTGTGAAGCCGGGTCACATTCATGACCTAGTTTTACATGAGTTTGACAGGAGGAGTAATACCTGCAATTACCAGATGGTATCACTGTTATTTGATAGTCAAGTCGCTACCGTTAAATTCTTTTGTGCATAATGGGTAATATTTGACTAATGAGTAAAAATACCTTGAAGCCTTAAGGGTTTTGACATAGTGTAATATAGCTCCACATGTTTTCTGTTGCTGATTGTGGTTTTTCATGTAAAAGGGGAAATAAACTTCAAATATATGGGTTTAAATTATGCATTTATATAATAATAAAATACAACTAAAAATAGCATTCCTAGAAGCCTTACCTTCAGACACTGCACTAGAAATTCCAGGGATTGTTTCTATTGTTCATGGTAGTGGGTCATTTTGTCGCCCTCTGGTGGTGCTGTTATGTAAAGTAAATTGAGGGAATAAATACATTCCGTGTCTGCATAAACGTTCAGTTTTTAAAGATCAACACTGAGATTTTTCTTTTAATATGTGTTTATCGAAATAAACCTAGAAAGAGTTTATATTTGCTCCATCATCGCGCGAGAAGAAGCTTCTTGAAAAGGAAATGGGACTCACCAAAGATGGCTGCAACCATCAAGATGATTCTCCTCCGGCGTGCAATATGTAATGAAAGTCATTAACTAATAATTGACAAGATCACAAAGTATCTCACAGCTGCTACATGTAACAGCTATAACACATCAGATATTTAGATCGTGTTAAGCTCTTAGTGGTAAGGATGAACATTTACGCTTTCTATCATGTATATCTGGGGAAGGTAAATTTAGGGATCAAATTGCAGATTATCGCTGCAGTTCAGTCTTCGAACAGCACTGGAGCGAAGCCGGAAGTGCTCGGGGAATTGTGCTCTTGCTCTAGCAGAATATCGCTCTCCCTCCTCAGACCTCATTGGCTGCTGCACGGTGACGTAGTCGCCCAAGCACGGCCCTTTAGAGCTTTACAGAGTTCAGACAAGGCTCCCCGGTTGACCTTGCTCTTGGACGCTGACCGTAAACTACATACCGTCCAGCGAAAACATGACAACTCCAAGTTTACCAATGCCTTCTATGTCCGCATTAGGCAGCTCGGGATTCAAGTTATCTAAAGGTAAAGTATTAAAGCTAGCTAATAGCGTGCTAGCATTAGCGTTACTCGAGTGTTGCCGCTCAGTGTAAACTTAACATGTCTGCGACCTGTCGTTACCCAGGCGAAACAACAAGCAACCTTAGAGGTGTCTGTTGGTTTCAGCTCGGTTACATGAAGACTACTTCTGTAAAATTGACTGTGGGGGCCTTAAAATGGTAATTTTGTGTTTAAAGGTAGTTACTTATTCACTGCAATGTCAACAACATATCCATAGCTGGCTAACAGCCATGTAGCTAGATAACTTAAGTGGCCAGTCAGACAGCCACCTGTGTTTCCAACTTTAGACGGTCGCTCAGATAGTTTTGGCTCGGAAGGTGAGGCCATAGTTGGAGGCGCTACTACCACTCATAGTTGGAGTATCCGTATGTATCGTGGCTCCGAGCCGCTGTAGCGTTGCAGCTAATCAGTGAACCTGCTGATCCACACTGACAGCAAGGCCCCCTGTTCCTCTTGTCTTACGCCTCTACACCATGTGATGCTCAGTGGACCTGGATAATCCTCATCACTGCCCTGCAGAAATGTTCAGTTTCACAGCTCAAAATGCAAAGCCACTGCACATAACTCACGTTTTCAGAATTCTCTGTGTCTAGCAGACAGGCCCTGTTTATTGGTAAACCTGCCTCTAAAGATCCTCTGATGTTGCAACATAGGGAGGCTGTTTTAAGAGAAATCTATTTTGGGTCCTGGGTGTCAAATCTGTCCCCGAACAAGACAAAAGTGTGAGGCATCAAAAACCTCCAAGCACTTGAACGATTGGATTGCTATGATGCCAACTAATGATTTGCGACTTTGCATATTAAGACTGAAGTAGTGCTAATTTGACTTCCAACGAGAGAAGAGCTTTGACCAACAGAAACATACAGAAAACAGTAGTTTAACATGGGCTTTGTGACTTAAAGTTCACATTCAAATCATCCTTAAATGGGCAGTTGGGTACCATAAACCCCTGTGAGGTAGTCATAAACACATGTTCTATGTAATGTCTAGTAAAACAGGCGTACAATAGATCCCCTTTGTGCTCCCTATGATGTTCAATTATTATTGACACTGTCAGAGAGCTGTTGAGTAATCTGTGGTTATTTTGGAGGGCGTAGTTGATGTTGACATTGGACTGAGCTGCATCGAACTGGGTGGTGTTTCTAATATTTGTCCACACACAGTCTGTAGTATCCAAGAAAACCCTGGCTACGACTGGCCAATGTGTTAACCATGCATTAAATAAACAGCTGTGTTAATTTGTTTAATGACTTTTCTGTTTCTCTCTCTCCAGAGCATTTAGTGTTAGCGGTGCCGGTCGTGGTGGTTGCAGCAGCTGGAGGTTTCCTAGTCGGCCAATACCTGAGCAGACGGGGCTGTAAAAAGGGCCAGGTGAACACATCCATCAGTAAAGACAGTCCCAAAGTGGTCCACAGCTTTGACATGGAGGACATTGGCACCAAGGCTGTGTACTGCCGCTGCTGGAAGTCCAAGAAGGTCAGGCAGCTGCTTCATAACGTAGTGTTTGAGTAACTTGACACTCTAAGCTAGCTAATCAACTTACTCTCACATCTCCACAGTTAAAGCTCCTGCTGCTGTTTGTGCGGTCAGACTTTCACACATGTTGCACTTCTAGTCACATCCCAGTCAGTTGTTTTTCCTCTGACTGCAAATGTGATTCTTAAGCTTTAAACCCCCTTTTAACCCGTAGAGCTCTCTAATCATATCAGAGGACACACTGAGCAGCAGGCTGTCATTAGTGCTGAATGAAGCACTGTGCAGGAGTAAATTAAACACTTGTTGACACTGCCCTCTGGCTTTTGTAAGAATCTGTATTTAACTGAGTGGGCAGCTATCATTCTGTGAAAGGGTTCATGTTTTAAATGAGGGAGCTCTTACTGAAATAGCTGTACCTAAAGTCCTCTAGAGAGAGAGAGAGAGAGAGAGAACACCTTTGAGTCAACATGATGCACAGTTGACCTTATTGACAAAGAATAAAAGACAATGAAAATCAGTTTTACATTACATTTGCAAAGTTTTGATCATTTATAAGCACAGGGGATTAGGAGACGTGACAAGACCTATTTGTATATTTCACGTTAATGTGATGTTGTGCTGGACAGATGATGCCTGACGGGGCTTTCTTTGCATTTGTGCCGAAAAAGATGTGAAGCTCTGTGGCTTAAAGCGCAGCAAACATAGTGACATCTTGTGGCTTGTAAAATTTATCGCAGTCCCCTATCCATAGTTTTGTAGTATTGTGTGCAGTAGTATTAAATCTGTATATTTTTTGACAGAAGTGCTGCATTAAATATAGGTATTATTGTGCAATATGTAGAAAACAACTATGCACTTTCCAAAAATCCTAAATATAAAATATTGTTGCTGACATGAAACATTAAAAGGGCACTATGTAGTTTTGGGAAATTCAAACTCCTGATTTAATATTTACAATATTGATGAGGTAACAATACAAACTCAGGAATATTCCTTTTCTCCATAACTGATAAACAAGCTGTTCTCAGAGGAAGTAAGGTCCCAGTACACTGTTTGAAACTAGAAAGGTGGCAGGGTCCGCCAAATATAAACAAAGTTAAACAGTATGAAATTGTAATTTAAAGGTCAGTTAGTTAATTCAGTTTATTCAGTCATGAAGAGTTTTTTTATTGCGATTCTTTAGGCAGAAAAAATCAATCAATGAAGATCTTTCTGTCCTGATTAAAATTTCTCCTCTAAAACTACACAGTGCACCTTTTAATTTACCTTTTTTGATGTTGTTCGTTCCCATTTGTCATGCTTTAAAACTTTATGGTTGATATTCATGTGACATCTAATGAGAAGCAATGTGATGTGACCAGAAATGGATATTTATTCAAGTAGAAATGTTCTCAGACTTATGTCTCTCTAATGTACGTCATCACATTTCTTTATTTCTTTATTATTTCATTATTCTCCTCTGTCCTCATCCCACTGATGTGCCCACCACATAGTGTAGCAGTAAAAACGTCCAACACTGTCAGACTAACTGAATGAAGTGCTTCCAAAGCGTCAGTGATATTACAGACTTCGGACGTCATCTGTCACATGATATTTTTCAATCCACACAAGCCCCAGCACAATGAAACGGAGCGCTTCACAGGAGTGAAACAAGCCTCGGTATCATCCACCCATCTCTGTCATGAACATAAAGACTAAAGCCTGAGGGTAGAGCTATCAAAACCTGATCAGAATGATCTTACGTACCTTTGTTTCTGTGTCACAGTTTCCTGGTGACTACAGGGAAATGAATCAGGATTGGCTGACAGTATTCAATCATATCTTAAGTACAAAGGGTGTACACTTGATAAGAGCGACTCCTGTTTACCTCTCACACTCTGTTTTCTCCTTCCAGTTCCCTTACTGCGACGGGGCCCACGCCAAACACAACGAGGAGACCGGGGACAACGTCGGACCGCTCATTGTCAAAAAGAGGGATACTTAAGCCTACTGATCTGAGAGCTCGGCCCTCCCTCGACTTGTCATGCGCCCGGCCCTAGTTCATCTAATCTTATATCATCATCATTGCAGTACGTTACATGACACAATTAAACCAGACAGTAGATATTCTTCAGTGCCCAAGAACAAAATTCAGAAAGTGTTAAAAAACATGGATGAATTTAGATTTTATACATTCCACACTGTGACTTTAAATCAAAGGTCATTTGAGGACAGATAAGGAAGGGACTTTGACAATCAGCACAGTCAGACATGGAGGTCCTCTGACAGCATTCTGACCTACTTAAATCAAAGAGTTTGGTGATATAAGTGAAGTATTTCATTATGAAGCGATTGTACCTTCTTGTCTGGTGTCACCTGTCCTTGTTGAGTCCTCGAGGTGTGGAGGTGGTAGTCGTAATGAAGCGGCAGCTCTTTGCCTCAGCCAGTCCAATATTTCCTTTTAAATTCAACTAAAGCCTTAAAATAAATCTACAGCCATCGACACACACAACCCATATGAATGCGTTATATATTTTTTTTGCACAAAGAGCTTCTCATTCAGAGGACATAGATGTTTGACTTAAGGAAATAATCTTCATTCTCGAGAAGTGTTGAAACACTATCTGCTGTTTGTAACCAGTTCCAGTCTGCTTTCTGATGAAAAACTTGTATTTAATCTGTAAAGTGTTCAAATGTTTAAATTCTGCTTATGAAGGATATATTTTGCTTTTTGCTAGATTTATTTTCTACTGGCTGCGAGTGTGTCTGACTTGATGATTCATTGTTCTGTATATTGTGAATAAAACTTGTTGAGTGATCTGACTCGTCGGCTTCGCGTGTTGATTTATGGGAGGCCTTTTCTTGCTGCGGGAGCCAGGGGCCAAACTCTACATCTGTTTGTGTTCTTAACCACAGGATCAAATGTACTCACCTCTGTCAGCAGCCAGGCAGAGATGTGTGTTTATGGATTAACACTGGACAGAGGTAATGAGTAAACAGCCCTGTGTGGTGACTGCAGTGGGACCTGTGTGTGTGTGTGTGTGTGGGTGGGTGCAGGTGCGGGGGGCTGCCGTGCTGCAGTGTCCACCAGCAGCAGTGGCCATTTTAAGATGTGGCAGTATTAGCGGTGACCACTAGAAGACGCTGTGTTTACACGGATAGTCCTGGCCAGACAGTGTACGCGAGTACGGTGGGCCCCTGCTCCCATAGTGACACACGCACAAACGCACGCACACACACATACACACGCACGAGGTATCTGGCTGCGTGCCAGATGCAACGGAGGACTCTCACAAGAGGTGGAGTGGACTCCGCCGTCCCTGTGAGGAGTCACCTTTAACAGACAGCTCAGCAGTGAGCTCACACACGGCCGACATCTCTGCCGTGAGCACATGTTTACGTTGGACGTGCTTCAGTACGACAACAACGTTAGCATGTAGGCTAATCATGCTAAACAAGCTAATGTACTCTGACAGCTAATTGGCTGGACTTAGTTTTATATGAGCGAGTGTTTGGTGAAGTGGTGATTTTCAAAAATTATTTATTCCATAATTAATTTGTTGTTTTAATTGTGTGTTTTGAAGTGTAGGCGTCCTAAACATGTCAATAACAGGCTGCACACAAGCCGCATATTGACTTTGACTGTCATTACGTGTCAAAGACGGTGTAGGTGTGACGTCTCTGACACAGGTGTGGATAAAACTGTTAACCTAATGTAGACTAGTGATATGTAACAGTTGTTTTTATGTTTGTTGTCATACAAACATGTATTTAAGTATTTTATAACATCACCTGCCCGGATGTAAATAAGCCTTTTGGCACATTTTCATCATATTGGTGTTTATGAACGTGTGTTGTTTCAGATAAAGCAAATATTCACATTGTCTGAATGTATAAACTCATCATCACTCATGTCCTGCTGTATTCTAAGTACAGCAACTTTTCACACGTGATTTTAATTAAGTTAATTATAAATTACAGAGGTGTAATTATACTTCTGCTCACCAGTATAGAATTAACAAAGTTAACATACCTGACTGTAATATAAGCAATAAATGACATCCTCATCCTTATAACAAACAAAAACATAAATATTTAATATATACCCAATATGAATAGGTATATATATATATATATATATATATATATATATATATATATATATATATATATATATATATATATATATATATATATATATATATATATGATGTTGATGTTGTGAACAGACTCACAGACTGTATTGGATGAATGGGACCGATGGATTTTAATGCAGGGTTTATTTTGTCACCCCACACTGACAGCTGTCCGTGTGCTGCTCTCTTCCTGTGGATATTATGGGGTCGCTCTGTCCACGGTCTCGGCTGCAGTCAGAGTCCACTTCGCATTTTGAGCGACGCCCCCAAATTCCGTGCAGAGTGTTTG
Organism: Pagrus major; assembly: GCF_040436345.1. Lineage (NCBI taxonomy): Eukaryota > Metazoa > Chordata > Actinopteri > Spariformes > Sparidae > Pagrus > Pagrus major. The sequence goes on along the minus strand of NC_133232.1, from coordinate 17,955,034 downwards.
CAGACCCTCCGGGACGGAGAGGTGGAGGAGGAATCGGCAGCTCCGCCGTCCATATACACTACAATCACCACGCCATTAGTTCATGACTTCATCATATTTTTGACAGGAGAGTTTGGACCGTATTTAGAAGGTAAGGGAAGACGTTTTACTCATACTTCCTGTTGATTTTCGCGGTTTTGTTTCTGTCGCCTTTTCCTGTGCGCTGCGCCGTGTCGCAGCGACCACTCGGACTGTGGTCAGCTCGCCGTGGCGTCGGTCGAGCACCGTCTTCTTAGGTAACCTTAATTACGGTGAAATGAACGATCGGGTTTCCCGATCGACCCATCGAAAGGTTTACACACTCGTCCTGTACCAACATATATGTCCCGTGTTTAATCACTGGAGTAGTTTTCTACAAATGTGGACACGGAATATAGCCTGGTCTTTTTTTATCCACAGCAACCGCATCGTTGCGCACCTCGCTCCTCGTCGTCGATACCAGACAAAAGACAGCCTTTTTTTTTTACCGTCCTCTATATAGTCTTTCTCTGTAGAGCTTAAGCTTTGGCTGGCACACATAACAGCAGTCGTCAAAATGTATTTGAAAAGCGCGCTCCACATTTGACCTGCGCATATGCGCATATCTTTGCATATTGTTGTCGCTCTGTTATTGATTGCATTGATATACCGTGAAATTCTTAAAGGGATACTGCCTCCTGTATGCGGAAATCACTGGCAAGCCATGTAGTCAGCCAGATACATGGGTCTGTTGATGTCTTTTCAAGCAGTCTTATTTCTACATCTTATACATTTATGTTATATTTGTCTTTACACACAGATTCTCCACACTCTGTTTCTCTGACACTGTTCAGAGACTATGGATGAGAAATATCTTCCAGTCTCATGTTTACTCTCTTTCTGTATTCGTCTCTAACATTTCTATTCTTAACCTTCCTCTCTTCATCCCCTATTCATTTCTAGCTCTCCAGGACTCTGAGGCTGCTGCAGAGAATGGGAATAGGGACACAGGCCAAGGCTTGCCATTTTGGCTGAAGTAACAGCAGGACGGTTGTCAACCCCGCATAGGCTTCAATCCCCTTCTCCCTCACCTCTCCTCCCACACACACACACACACACACACACACACACACAAGGACAGACTCCCACACACAGCCACTGCTATGTCCACCGCCGTAGACATCGCTGGCCCTTCCTCCCCAGATCAGGCCCACAGCAGCGCTAAAATCCCCAATGAGCCACTGAGGCCCAGCCTTAAGCGCTCCAACCACCCCTACAGCCTCTCCCATTACATCTCCACCCCTTCCCCGGCCGTGGACGTCAAAGGCCTGATCCAGCCCTCCCCGACCCAGCAGCGGGCCGCTCAGCCTGCGCACACTAAGCCTCGCCGGGCCCCTTCCTGGCCCGACATGTGGGAGTCACCCAGCGGGCTCCACCTGGCCCACGCTGCAGAGCTGCTGATGCGCGCCGGGCTGCTGGCTCTGACCCCCGCCACCACAGAGCAGGCCAGCCTGGGTGCACAGAGCAGCCAGCCGGCTAAAAGGGAGGCTGCAGAGGCGAAGGGGGGGAAGGGAGATGGGGAGGGAGGTGGATCCGGGCCTGAGGAGGAGGAAGAGGACTCCTCTGGATGTGGCACTGACTTCCAACCCTTCCTAGGTGCCTGGTTCCCCTTCAGCCCCGCTCTGTTCCCCCTGGCAGGCTTCCAGATGGGGGGAGGCCACTGGAGGAGTGCGGCCATGGGCGCTGAGGGCATCGAGGGGCTGGTGGCCGAGGGTTACTCTCCTGGCTCTCTGGGCGGGGGCGGTGGAGGGCGAAGGAAGAGGAAGAGGTGCGGGGAGTGCGTACCTTGTCGGCGTCAGACGAACTGCGAACAGTGCAGCAGCTGCCGCAATCGCAAGAGAGGACACCAGATCTGTAAATACAGGAAGTGCGAGGAGCTGAAGAGGAAGCCAGGAGGTCCTGGGTTTGAGAGCAGAGTGTCTGGGTTTGATCTAAGGGGCTCCGACTTTACTTTGGGTCTGGCACAGGAGAGAAGCAACGGCGCCTTGGATGGATAGTAATGTATTTGTTGGCAGCATTTGTCAGAGGATCCTGGTTGGATGATTGTTGAGGAGCTGCAGTTGAATGAAAACACACAGGACACATGTTAACTCGCTGGGACTGTAGTTCAAAGATCATCTGATCTTGTGTTAAGCGAGGAGCTGCAGCTCCGTTTAAGAATGTCCACACTCGTTCCCATCCTTTCTTTTGACAATCAGTGAATTGGAGAGGAGAGAAAGAAGGATACCAATGTGTCAATATTTAGACGACGACAAAAATGCTGTAAATAGACTGTAAATATCTGGAAAACATTATGTCTTTTTTTACATCCCTTTCCAGTTTGGATGTATTGTGTTTCAACATAAAAAAGGAGCCAAATGTTTTGTTTCTTATGGGGAGTTTTGTTTTTGTTGTTCTGACGTCACTGCATCACTAAGAAATGAATGAGTTCAGCCTAGGCTAAATTATTTCATGTGCAACTTGTACTGTATAGCTCTGTTTGCCCTTTTGAAATAAAAGAAATTGGCCATGTGCACTTGTCTACAGGCTGGGTTTATACTACATATGTGTGTGTGTGTGTGTGTGTGTGTGTGTGTGTGAGCGCTCATTTAATTGGGTGTGTGTGTCCATTAGCCCCCGTGTTTCTGGTTGTACACATGCGTGTGTGTGTGAGGTTGTGTGGATTATGAGTCACCTAATGGTGTGGCTGAGAGCCTTATCGCAACCCCACAGACACACACACACAAACACACCTACACGCTGCCTTGGCAAGTCCAGCTCACGCACCTAACCTGACATGCACACACAATCACAAACACCCTCTGCTCTTTTCACCAACTGACGCAATTTCCCTTTTTATTCACAAGTATAGATCCTACACACACACACTCACACACGTTATAAACAAAATACACAGCCAGCTGGACTGAGGCTACAGGGTGGGTTTTTGCTTGTTGCCGTAACGATGGCTGATGTGATAAGACCTTCTTCCTCGGCGCCACACTCCAGGGGACCGCAGGGAAGACGTAACCATGGCAACGGCCGGCCCGAGGTGTCACGCTATAATTGGGCCACGGCTGCACTTCCTGTGTGCCTTCAGTCAGGGGGATCGCAGAGGGACTGTTTGTGTGTGTGGTGTGTGTGTGTGTGTGTGTGCGTGCGTGTGCGTGCATCTGTGGGGGTTGTGTGTGTGTGCGTGTGTTTGTGCATCTGTGTGTGTGTGTGTGTGCGTGTTTGTCAGGCAAGGGAGAGAGAGAGAGAGAGAGGGAGAGAGAGGGAGGGAGAAAGCGCAGCACGCCAGCCAACGCAGGACACTGCCAACTCATGGAGAAAAGCAGTGAGCTCCAACATCATGCTAGTGCAACGCTCCCACTGAATGAGAAACACACAGTCTTTTAGTTTAAGTCCACAGTCTAGTGTTTCTTCATCTCCCACACAAAGGGGGAATTTCAAATTCTTGGATCTGCAGCTTTTTTTTTCTCTCTCCCCCCTCCACCCTCTCTCTTCGGTGCCTTTCTAGTGATTTGGAGCTTAATCCCCCCTCCCTGTTCTCGTCACGCATGCACACACACACACACCCATACACACACACACACACACACACACCGGAAATCTGTGTCACCCGCTGCCCAGCAGGTCCAGTGACTCCCTGAACGCCTGCAGTCTGGCTCCACTGGCCTGCAAGATGGCAGGAGAGAAAGGGAGGAGGAGGGGGGCAGGAGGAGGGATTGAACGGAGGACAGAGAAGAGGAGGAGGAAGAGGAGGACGGGGGTGGGGAGGGTTGAGAGAGAGTTGGGGGAGTGGGGGAGGAGGAGGAGGAGGGGGTGGAAAGCGGATCTAGGGAGAGGGTGAAGGAGGAGGGGGGGAGAAAGAGACGTGGTGAAGGGCAGAGAGGGAGGAGAGGGGGGTGTAAAGGGGGTAAGAGAGAGTGGGTGAAACTGGGAGAGATGAAAAGCAGGCCACAGGGGGAGAGAAAAGAGAAAAAGAGAGATATGCAGGGAGGAGGACGGGGAGATGGACAGCAGGGGATGAAGATAACGCGGGCCAAACAAAGAGAGGAGGATAGATGAGTGCGAGATCCGAGAGCAAGCTGGACTGATGGAGGCCGAGTGAAATGCAGCGAGACGGGGACGCAGGGAGATGGGGGTTAATGACGGATGCATTGTCCAGATAGCCGGTGTGTGCCGTCACAGACCCCCGTGGAGCTTACATATGTTAGCACCAGCGGCCCTGCCCACTCTGGAGAAAAACTCCTCTCACGCACACTGCAGTGGAACAACCTGCCAGCCCAAGGCAACCTGCACTGGAGCTGGGCGGACCCTCACTCACGAGCCAGACCTTTGAAATTTTGGCCACTGCGTCTGCTTGGAGACACTGTGTCTCATTGTGAATTTTTTTTTTTCTTCCCCCATTGGCCATATCCCCAGTGTTAGAAAATGTGTAACAGCTTTGCAGAAACAGCATCTTTCTGAGAACACTCCTCATTACGCCTCTGTTATCCATTTGTGTTCACTTTCATACGCACGGAAAACAGTCCCAAACACAAACACAATGGTTTCTTACATCCCTGAAAAGCTCAGGATCATCTGCCCTCAGGTTATATTTTGGTGACACTGGGGTCAAAGGGGGCTCTTGACCTTTGACCCTTAAAGCTGTTAAAGGTGGATTCAGAATAGGCCAGCGTCTATCAACAGCACCACGTCTTACTTACCCTACATATGAAAAACAAGCACGAAGACTATTAAATAGCTTTCGAATTAAACATGTAACTTGCATGTTTCAGTCCTTGTGAAAATAAAAAGTGCTTTTTTAGGTTTCTATCAGTCTAAACTCAAACATATTCATAAAATCAGAAACAAAAACTTAGCTCAGGAAACATGCAGACATTTGGATCCTCAGGCCGTTTCACATGGTGTTCGTTTCGGAGGTAATGTGTACACAAAATTCTGTTAATCTTTAGCTTGCTGCTGATTTCATAAAAGGCACACTGGTTCCAGGAAGTTAGGCCGAAGCACAGTGATAAAGTCGGCCTGGCCTCTATTCACGCTACCTCATGATGTGGGATTGATTGTTGCCATTGGGCACGGAGCTAGAAGATGTTGAGTTTCTCATGAATCTCACCTTTTAATCAGAGCAGCACCGCATTATGAGCGGAGCTGTAATGTTATACATCAGGCCGTGACTTAGATTCTTAAATACTGCCTAAATTATTAATGAACAAAGTAAATGACAATCAATGGTATTGAATTGCAGCGATGACTCACCACTTGAGAAATGTAATAATGCATTCATTTGCTTCAAAAACATCCCAAAAGCAGCTGTAATGAAAGTATATCCTGATTCATATGCAGGCTACTGAGAAAAGCTTCAATATATCAGTTATACATGTCGTTATATAGACCATATTCACACGGCAGCCATTTTCCTCTGACATCACGCTCAGGGTGGGAAGCTCAAAAGTCCTACTGTTGTGATTGCACGTCAAATAATTGTAAGAAATATCATAAACCATTACCATGTCACCGCTGCCTGATTGATCGGCTACTGAAAAGACAATGAAAAGTGACAGTGGGTCATATTTCAAGTTAAAACAATGTATTTAATAATCCATCAGCTAACATTAGAGGACAGCTCACGTTAGCAGTCTTGCCAGTCTCCTCCTTGCCACTTAAAACCACTCAATGCTAAAGATGTTAGGATGCTAATGGATGTGTGAACATAACACAGAAATATGTGTTCCAGTGAGCATAATGTCACATAACATTACTGACCTAAACTATTTTTTAAGGTCGGGTGTAGAGACAGCAAGACCGTTTTACTTCCATTGCAGCTTGATCATTTTTAATCCAGTTTGTTTCACTTCCAGGCTTAAATAAATGTGTCCAAGATGTGCATTGATATTTCAGAATTAATGAATTCCTTTACTGTTGTATTGTGAGTCTACAGCCATGCTAGTTGCTATGTGAGGCTGTATTTAGACACATCAGTGCTTTGAGCTAAATGCTAACGTTAACATGCTAACATGCTCACAATGACAATGTGACATGCTGATGCTAAACAGGTATGATGTTTACCATGTCCACCATTTTAGTTTACAGTTTTAGCATACTAATAGTTCCACATTCGCACTAAACAGAAAGGTTCGGTGTTGGTTGAGTGTCCTCGATTTAAAGGGGAATTCCACCAATTTTACACATAAAAGACAGTTTACTAGTCATGAGTTATCAGCATCTGAAAACATTCAGACTGAGACTTTGGTGTCTCAAGATGAATTATGTCAAGCCTGAGGAAATAACTCTGATGGTCAAAAGACTAGATTATTAACAGCGAGCCTGCAGTACGAACTAGAAGCATGGATTTTGAAAAACTTTTTACAATCAGGGCCTGTCTCAGAGATGCTGTTTACTGCATTCTGGGAAATGTAGGACTGGATGGTGACCCATACTAGGCACTACAAGTCAGAATATCTCAGTTTGTGGTTCTATTTTGAACATCATTGTGTGTTGTTGATCACACAGTAAAAATCCATTTAAAGGGACAGTTCACTCCAAAATCAATACCTGTAGTGCTGTCTATCCATCTAGATTGTTTTGGTGTGAGATACTGAGTTTTGGAGATATCGGCTGTGGAGATGTCTGCCTTCTCTGGAATATAATGGAACTGGAAGGCACTCAGCTTGTGGTGCTCAAAGCTAGCATTAGCTAACTAAGCTAGCTAATGTTACGGCTCAGCTGAGGAGGTCGCCATTAATGTTTACATCCCACGCTGTCACAAGCACAAGTCTCTCGTCCCTATCTCCAAGACTCGGCAACTCACACTAAAACAACCTAGATGGATGAATAGCACTATGGGTAAGAGGACAAGTGTTGCTTGTTTGTGAGGTCAGGTTTCGAAGACACAACATATTTTGCATACAGAGTAGGGTGTGTAATTACTAATATTGCTTTTTATGTTCAGAAGTTGAACATTTGCTAAACTCTGTACTGTCACTTGCCAAATACACAATTGCTGATTTGAATATTATGCTCACATTAACAGTTAAATGCTTTAAACTGTTTGTCTTGCTACATTACACATTAACTCTCCAACATCGAGGTTACAAATGACAAACCCATTGCCCTTTAGTTTAAGATGTAATGATACACAATAACACCATCACTGTGGTGTTATGGTGTATCTCTTCTTCATTCAGAAAATGAGATATGCTTTACTGGTCTCAGACATACAGTATCCTTGATGCAATCTTTGCAGTTTACTATCTTACAGGCACTTTGTCAACACAAAGATGACAAACTGAAGTGCTTCTCATGTCCTAATTTGTCCTCTCAGGCTGGACAGATAAACAGGAGCACCAGTCGACTGTGTGTAGACGGAGACGTTACAAAGCAGCAACATACACTTTCTAATGGGACAAAGACGACTGGACTCCTACAATGCTTTGCTGGGAAACCCAACACTGTCCTACTATATATAGCGGAGCTTTTCACACTGTGCATGACTGCTCGTGTCAAGTCACATGACTCAAGATATATGGGTGGACAGACACACGCACGCTCTCCCCTCAGAAGCACACACACACATTGAGCCTGCCGGTGTGGAGGCGGCGAGGGAATAAGAAGAACTTTATTGAGTTGGCTCTGACGTGTTGCTTCCCCGTGACCTGACTCCCATTTTCTCTGTCTCCCCGAGCGTCTGGCCCTCTGTCTCAGTCTAAACCACATGCTAATCAGCTTTCTGTGCTCGTTGTTTGATCTCTGATGGGCTGTTTTCTGACGCATCCCACTGAATAGATAATCATTGTGTAAGTGACCACCATCAACAAGTTCTCTGTGTGTCCTCCCCTATCAGCAACCCCCCCATACTGAGTGCCTGCTATAACCATATGAACAGACACAGCTGTGGAAGATGCGAAAAACAAGATCAATTCAGTCTTTCAGTTGCGTCAACTCGTTCTATTTATGCCAACAGAATACATATAAACTCATTAGGCAAATACTAATACATGTAGAGGGTAGCATAAAGGAGTAGGAGCAGAGTTTTAGCAGCAGACAATTAGTGACCAAGTAAAGACAATATGTGACCCAATAGGTAGGTAGTAACTGCAGCTCAAACACTCCAAGCCTTAAAAATTAAGTACTGTTGCATAACTAATGTTAACACATGATTTGACAAGAATGATTCAGTATTTTCCCTTCTACCATCTGATGTCCCTTCAGATCTACAGTGCAGTCTGTTTGTCCAGGTACACCCTTTTATTTCTTTTAGGTTTGTACTCCAGGACACTCGAATCTAAATTAAACAATAACCACGAGGTTAAAGTGCTGACTCAGTGCTGTGGGAGTGTGTGAGGGTGTTCACATCCTTGTTGGCTGACCAGCATTGGAGCTCTTTTTACACACAGTCCCTCCAGCTACATGACAATGCAGCTCAGTCATCCTAAACATAGCAGGTTTTAAGGGCCAAAAAGTGTGACTTTCCTGCCAAGCCAAGTCTGTCACCTGACCATGTCCTGTCAACTGACCTCAGTCCAGCTGATCATGTGTTCAGCTCAAGACTGGCCCGAAGGCAAGATGCCCCCGAAACAAGCAGCAAGTGAAGATGTTAACAATGGAAGTGTTTGTTGATCTGTGAGTGTCAGAGAATCCAGAGACTGAATGCAAATGATGTGCAAACAAATATTAAATATGATGTTGGACAAAAAAAGTCTCATTACAAGGTCCACTCACTATGTTTCCAGAGCTTTCAGCCATATATTTTAGTATCAGTTGTATCAATTGTCATGGAGATGGTGTGGTTTTTATCATGTGACCTGGACTTTCAGTCACATGATAGCAGTTGTAAAATGTGGCCAAAAGCTCTGGACCTTGTGACGAGAATTGTAAATTAATTGTATTAACCTGCAAGGTAATTTAAATAACTGTTTACTAAAGGATCAGTTCACGCAAAAGTGAAAATTCATTCACTATCTTCTCACCATCATGACGATATAAAGACGGATGAAGTTTAGTAGTCCACAAAACATTTTTCAAGCTTCACAGCAAAATATTGTTCACAGCATCCTCCTAAACAACTGAAGATAATGGAGACGCTGAAAAACAACCCAAAAAAACATAAAATGGCGCCATATAGCTTGTCTTCGGATGCACAGAGAGCCCAAATTCATGTGAAAAGACGTTATTTGCGCCCTTTAAAAAGCCAAAATATTCACTGAAGCTGCTAAGCTAAAAGCATTAGCATGCATTGCTTTTTATGTTCAGAAGTAGAACATTTACTGAACTCTGTACACAATTCCTGAGTTGAATTTTATGTTCACATTAACAGTTAAACGCTTTAAATTGTTTATGCTGTGAATTACACATCATTAGCATGCAGCTGTCTGATGTGGATGCAGGAGCTTGACTGCATGTCTAGGGTGTAAATAACATCTTTTTGAATCATTTGGGATTTCTGGGCTTCAGGAGACTTGGATCATGCTGGACGACTTGTATGGAGCCATTTTATTTTATTTTTGTTGTTGTTTTTTTACGTTTTAAAACAAGTCCCCATCTACTTCAGTTGTTTTGACTACGAAACTTCACCAGACTTTCCATCAGCAAACTCAATTTGAATTTTTGGGTAAATATTCCTTTAAATAACTAACTAATAAACAACTAATAACCTCTTTTAAAGTTTATCTTAATCTATCAGATGACTTTTGGTCCTCTAAAATACACTACACTTCACTACATGCATGCTAGCAGCTCTGTGAGGCTGTGTAAAAGCTGTACAATTGAGCTAAATGCTATTGTTGCTTGCTAGCATGCTCACAATGACAGTGCTAACGTGTTGATATTTTGCAGGTTAAGTTTTCTTTTGACCATGTCCACGTCCTTGTTAAGCATGTTGGATTGCTAATTGCTAATTAGCACTAAACACAAAGTACAGCAGAGGCTGACGGGAACGTCAGGAGGTATTTGGTCATAAACTAAAGTATTGGACCAGAGGGTGGTGCTATAGCACTCCATAAAGTAAAAGCCAGGGGATCAACAAAGCCAGTAGGAGTCATCCACTGGGGACCATGAACGTCTGACCATGAAGTTTCATGGTAATCGATCCAATAGTAGTTGAGATGCATCAGTCTGGACTATTTACTCTGTTATATAAATATAACAGATAATAGAAAGAGCTAAAGTATTTTAGTTCCTGTGAATGTGAACACCCTTAATATTAGTCAGCCATTTAACCCTCATGCATGGCGTCCACTACATGGGACAGATATTTGGAAGCCTTTTAAACAGTTTAAGCTCGAGAACCATGTACAATCAAGTTACGGACCCCCGAAGCCCTGCTCACAATTCCAGTTGATTTTTATCTGTGTATCTCTTTGTTATTAAGAGATATGGCATCATTAGTTCAAAATGGCACAGGGAATAGTCTGGAATAACTGTTAACCAGACAGATAAAAAAAATATTTTCAACTAAATAAGGTGTTAATGTAAGTCTAAATGTTAAGATTTTTTTTTTCTGTCACTGAAAATACATCTGTCCACTCCAGTGAACGTTCTGTGCCAATGGGTAACTTCTGCCTATTCAGATTTCCCCTTATTTTGTGTGTTTTATTTAAAATCATGATAGAATTTACACTTGAATAGTTTAATTAAACAGCAATATTAAACAGTCTTCAGACTCAATATCACTACCGGCACATTTTCTGTAAATATTGGTCCAAAAGGCAGATTTCTCACTTGTTTAAGAGTGAAACATTTGTGATTGAATAATTCACGTATGAGTGGTTAACCTCATTGTTTCTTATTAACATTATCAAACTGCACTGTAGGTCCGCTCTGTGATTCCCAAAGATCTCGCCAAATCATCCACATACAAACAGACACTTCTTCTACACATATGGGGCTCACAGTAGCTCAGTGGCTGCTCCTGATGAGTCAGTCAGCGCTCATCAGTGCTGGTGTGTGCTCACAGATGAAGGATTGAAAATGTTGTTGAAAAGATGTTGTCTTAAGATAAAGGCACTAGATAGATAGTCTGTTTACCATTTACCATAGAATCAGTCCTTTTATTTTATCCCCTGCACCATTGTGATTGCTGCTGATATGCTGGATGAAGATGTTGTTGTCAAAGTAGCTACAACAGTACAGTGACATGTTACATGGACTACATTTAAAACAGTTTGAACACAACATGACAGCACCTGAATATGATTTATATCAGATAAATGTTTCAGTTCTCACTCTGCTTATGACATCTGAATGATAAAACCTCATCAACACTCATTGAACAAGTGAACCACCGTTTTTTCACCTGTAGTCAACAGTCCGTGTCTCTCTGGATGTCTCTCTCTGCGGCCGCCTGTCAATCACAGGAGCTCTGTGAGCATATTTGAACTACATCAAAGCTGCTTCGTTTTTATCATTCAGGTGGACTTCAGTTGAAAAGCTTTCAAGTCTTTCTCTCTCTCCACCCCCAGACGTTTCTCTGTCTGTCGAGGCCTAACAAAGTGCACAGCTCAGGTTCAAGTAAGGATCCTCTTCTTCATATGTATGAGGCCTCAGTGTTGGACTGAGCCATTATTTTCCGACATGGCTCATTACACTTAGTTCGCTTTGCCTGTTTGGGGTCAAGTAAAGTCTTGCATCAGGGTGGAGACACCTTTCACTCCTAGTGGATCAAAGGTGTGCTTCCTCTCTGTAGGTGTGCAGGTTTGGCAGGTAAAGGAGGTTTGCTGTAGGCACGTGATGTGCTGTGATGATCATCTGTGAACGTCTTCCTGATCTGCGCCACCCGGCCTCCATACTCGGACTTCTTCTCTTCACAACACACAATCTCTGAGAAGAAGAGAGAGGAACAGAGTTGATTTACAAAACCCATGTCACCACCCAGACGTTCAAACATTGTGATGATGTTCACTAGATTTTGGTCAATCAGTGACTGAATGATAGTTTGTTATTATTAGAAGTACGTCAACAAAACAAGCACTAGCTAGCTGTGGAAAAGTGTGACATTAGCCTACATCAGCAGCGCCAGATTGAATAAATTCACATTCACACTGGGTCTTTTTTGCCAAACATAAAAATATGAATATATGAACATTGAAATAAGATTTTTTTTTTTTAGCTTTTAAAAATATACGTTAAACATCACTAAATGTAGGTAGTTGATGTTTCTTTGCGCTCTGTCTGGGTCCCCTACTGGCAAGGAGGACCGAGACATGTGCCTTGATCCAGACCAGTACATCAGGACAGTTTTAGTTTGAGCCAGTGTTCTTTCTGAGATTAAATCTGAAAGTCTAATTTTCTCATAACTTGGTCTTAAGATCTTACTATAACACTGTCAGATTTAAGATGGACAGTGATCAGAAGAACCTGATATATTGCCTTTTTTACATTACCCACGATGCAGCTCCACTGATCTCAACTCAATGCAGGTGTCAAGTGACAAACAGACCCCTTTTTCAACCCATGAATGACATTAAGTCTCTGAAAAATAAACTTAGAATAAACACATGGTTTCACTGGACCATGACGATATGCGGGTAGGTGATTACAAATCACACAGAATGCAAGCAGTGTTGGAAAGTGGCTCAGTACATTTACATTTACTGCACTGAGCATAATTCTGAGGTTTATTTATTGAACAGCAATACTTTTTAGTAACTGAAGAGATTCATATTTAGTTAACAAAACATGGGATTAGTTTATAAAATGTGATGCTGTGCTGTAGATTTAACTATCCAGCAGTATATAAAATAGTTCTAATTAGCTCCACCTCAACCAGTTACAGAGTTAAGTGTTGTTTACAGGTGAAGACATTAGTGATAATAATCCAATAATAAACTATATATAATATTGTATAGTACAACACATTATAACATATTGTTAAAATGACAGAGGCTGTTCTGTATAAAGAACACATTTTGTTGGTGTATATAGTATTTAGTACCTTTATTTTTGTTTTTTCTTCATGACTCATTTTGTATATATTCGATTTTTTAGCGTTCATTGTTTAAAGTAATTTATCCACACTATACATCTGTTTTTACTTGTATTTAAGCATTTTTACATTAACGCATATCTAATTAGAATCAGTAAATAATTATCAGAAACCTTTAAAACACACACACACACATACACCAGGTTTCTCTCCACCTCTTGTTTTCTTACCTCTGTCCTCTAGGCCAACCCTCTCTGTGTCTGACTGCTGCTGGGCTTTGAGTGGCAGCTGGTTGCCGCGGTTACTAAGATGGGACCTGTAGAGAGGAGCCCAGTCGCTGTGGTTGTCCAAGCTACCGCCTGATTCACAGTCGCTGTCCTCGGCAGGGTCCTTCAGGTCGTCATCAACACTGCAGGAGTCTATGTCCTCCTCAGATGACTGGCCACTGAGTGAAGCCGGCTCATCCTGTGTATGTGAGCGGGACACAACTCGATGGTGAGACTCTGATATTCATCTTAGCTTTCATCTGAACTTCAAAACCCACATACAAACACGTGAACTCACGCTAACATCTGTGAGGGACAGCTGGATGTCTTCTTTAAAGCCGAGCTGCTGGGCCTCTCTTCCTGGCACCAAGTCGGATGTCTGGATGCCATTCATATTATCACTGCGCACTCTGGAAGACAAAGACGTCCATTTTCAGTCCCGCAGACAGCCGAAACTAACCTTTGAATCAATTCTCCACTTAGTCATAAGGCATATAACCCCTATAATCCAATTGGGACGAGGAGACGTCTCGCTGACTGAAACTCTTTGGTTCACTGTTCATCTTATCAAAGACAGAGTTATGTCATCTGTTGAAGGGACTGAAGGCCTCGTTAAGGTGGCAGAAAAATGAGGATGTTGGCTGAGAAACAAGTTTTACTGCTGAATGAGCTCCTAGACAAAGCTGTCAGCCCATAGCTAAAAAAAAGAAAAATATTTTTACGTTACAGTGAATCTAAGTTAATAGAAACCCAGTTGATAGCCTAATAAGTTGATCATTTTTTAAATTTATTTGGTTGTAAATGTTAAATGTCAAATATAAGAGATTCTGAATGTTGTTGCCTCCATCAAAGCCTTTTGGAAAACCTGATTAAATTAAAGCACATGATTGAGATTTTCTCCGAAATCCACGTGACAGATGGACGTGATGGAGATGCTAAATTTTGTTTATGCTTTGCATTTTTGTTAAACAAATAGTCACTAATTTTTCACATTAATTAAATCAACTGCACTTTGTTGTCTTCAACCTCCCGTTGATAAACTACGTGGCTCAGTGACTATGGATGACAATAACAATATACTTAGAGTCTCCTTTTACACTTCCTCCTCATATTAAATCTGATGCCAAAAAGCCAAAATCTCTAATTTGAGGTGACATTTATACTTTTAATTTTTTTATTTTACTCTTTGCTTTTTTTGTTTCTACCTGGTGTTCATGAGGCTCTGGAGGAGTTTGGAGGACCTGAACTCGTCCACCTCCCCGATCACGCTGACACTCACGTCTCCGTCCCGTCCGAGCAGCCAGCTCACATGTTTACTGTAAACTGGAGGAGAAAGAGAAGATAGGGAAAAAAAAGAAATTATGGGTAAGCTGTGCCGCAGATATATTCTCATCCCTCAGCACAGTCTGATAAAAGCAGTCTTCTCATGAGTTGTTATTCTGGCTTTTATCCAGAAGAGGGTGCTGTCATATCAGTATAGAGCTGGGAAGCTTCACAAAAACAGCAGTGGAGTTTGTCCTCTCTTACTGATTTGTGCTCATTCACTCTCTTTTTGTTGTCTTTTTATTGGAGTACATTCATTGTCTCATTGCAAAAACATTAATCAGAGCAGAATATTGATAAACTGTGTTTACATAATGGAAAAGGGGAGGAAAACAGTAGTGAACAGTGACCTCATTCCCGTCTGTTCGCAGGGAGGGCTACATGAAACTGACCTGAGGCAGTCTGATGGAAACTCCCTTTAAAGTTTGAATTAGAAACCATCAGACATCTTGTTATCTTGCTATTTAGCTTATTAACACGCTGCAGAGGCTGAAATAAGCAGCACAAATCTTTCATATATTATACCAATACTAATAGCAATTTACATTTCTAATAGCTGTGATTGATTATAAATAAATGACAACGTAATAATGGAGTGGATTATTGTTTTTTTCACGTCATAACTTCCACACACAACACCCCTTTATTCCATGACATGTGGAAAATGTTGTATTTTTTGTTGTTACCTCATCGTGACACAGTAGACAGAAATAAACCCCAGTGTGTGATAACAGGTGTTTTCCATGACAAGACGCTACTTGATAAAGGTGAAACACCTTCCTGCTATGACATCACTGACAGGGGTGTGGCTCGAAAATTCAAATCTTCAGAGAGCTGTACCGCAGCAGTTGAAAATCAATGCAGATTTACCCTTTAAAGTCACAACAGGCTCAACAAGCTGATACTGTAGGAGTCAACAGAGACAATCACCTCCTCACAGTGAACAAAGGCAGCTCTGTTTCTGTTTATAATTTAGGGAATGTCCTGTGTTTGCATGCAGTCACCGAGCACATGAGGGTACATTGTGTGGACGTCTCAGTCTGATGTCACCTGACCAAAGACCATCACTCTTATAAGTCATGCTCTGTCTTATGCTCATCTCACTGACTTATTGCTGTGATTAATAGACAGACATAGAGCTGATTTCCATTACAGCACTGAGGTTTATTTTCTTCATTGCCACCGCGCCCACAATTAAAGCAGAAATGCAGCACAATAGTTGCTCACAGGTAAATAAACGTGTAATTATGTGACGTTTATAGGCCTTTATGTGCACGTAATGACTGTCTTTCCTGGCAGCAGCACAGTCGACAAAGACTAAAAGATGCCGAACTGGATTGTATGTTGTGTAACACATATGCACAGACAAAAACACACACTCGATCACCTCTCAGGTGACATGGCAGAGATTGGGTAAACAAAGACGGTAACTTAATACATGGTTTAAAGCGTGGCGACGCCCAAAACCACAGGGCTTACTCAATCTTATTCAGCTTTCAGCCCATAGAACGATTCGACCGGCGCTGATAGAGGCTGTCTGTCACACACACACTCACACAGTCTTACACACACACTCTCATTGTGCAGCAGAACCGGTGCAGGTGATATAGGGTCTCAGTGAGTCAGGTAAATGAGTAAGATGGACAGGTAGAGCATAGGTAGCCAGACTGGGCAGTGAAAAGATTAGTGTGGGTGTAATTTAAACACATTAATCAGATTGGTAAACTGAGAGGGTGTTACTACACAGCTTGTGTATCATGTGCACTCAGAGTTTAACATTAATGAGTTGTAAAAAGGCTTGAAAGTACAATTATATGGACACTACAAGCTCACAAAAAGTTGCTGCCAGCTAGACTACATGAAATTAAGTGAAAGAAATAGTAATAATTGTAATTAACTAAACTTGCTTACAAAACAAAGTAATTGCTCTCCATACAGACTGTTTCAAAATGTGTGTGCTAACTGTATGAGGACTAAACTGGGCCAGGATGTAAATAAAACTGGGGTCATAAATCCAAATCCCCCAGGCACATCCCATCTACAGAAGAAGTTGTTTTTTTTTTTTTACAAGAAACCAGAATTTGTGGGGATTTTTCATTTCAAACGATCGTGTCCACAAGTTTTCTGGGAAGGTCACTGGGGGAGGTTACAGAGGAAACCATTATGAGTGATACATCTAGTGCTCAGCTGAGCTAGTGTTGGTAACAAAGAAAACTATTAACACCTTCAAGGCTTTAGAAACATTAGCTAACAAATATTAGCATCCTGTTACCATGAAAAACGCCAGTTTTGGGCAAGGTATCACGGGGGCTTGGAATAAGGTGGATATTCTTTTTTATTATTATTATTATTATTATTCACTTATTTCACTGTTAAATCAGATTTCCTCCCTACGACTAGAACGTAATTCCCAGTGGGAGATAAATTAAATGTGTCTAAAAAGAATCTAATTTAAAAGTACTTTAATCTAAAAATGTCACAATCAGTGGACAAAACTCTCCACGTGTAATTTGTGTTCAGTCACGTGATGTAAACTCTTCTTTAGGTCACTAAATCCCAATAAAAACTAAAGAACTAAGAACTAAGAAATAGTTGAACATAGGAAAATACACTTATTCGCCTTATTGTTGAGAGTTACACTAGAAGATTGATACCACTATCATATCTGTTCAGTCAATATGAAGCTGCAAGCCTGCAGCTGGTTAGCTTAGCTTAGCATAAAGACTGGAAACAGGGGGAAACAGCTAGCCTGGCTTTATCACAGAAACTCCAGCAAGTCACTGCACCTACTCAAGAAACAGTTTGGCAAATAACCCCGAAAAACTTTTTTCTTTTTGTACAGAGTACAGATACAATGTGTTCATTGGTGAGCTTTAGAGGTGCTGGTGAGATTGCTGGATTTTGTTACCTCAGACTGAGCTAAGCTAGCTGTTTGCCCATTTGCAGTCTTTAGGCTAAAGCCAACGCTAACCAGCTGCAGAATGAAGCCTCAATTTTATCATTACTTTTTGGACATATATGAGAGTTGTATTAGTCTTTTAATCTAAGTCTTGGCAAGGAAGCAAAAAAGCACATTTCCCAAAGACTGCTTTAAATGTGCCAGATCTTAACGTACTTAAGTCTTATAATATTTGCAATATTTGCATATTTGGACAATATTTGCATGTTGAATAAATGTTTGATTCAAGGTACAGATATCTGTAAATGCAGTCTGTCATTTTGTCGGTACATCATTGTCACATTAGTTGTGACATCCTGGTGTTTTAAAGAAATGACGCCATGTAAGAGAAGCTACTATGATTAACCTCACATCAGAGTTATGTTACTGGGCCACATTTCCCAGAAACCTCATTCCTTCCTGCTACAAAACTATGTTGCCACTTTAGTTTGGGCTCCTCTGCGTCACTGGAAGTCATACTCATACTGTTGTGTAATGGAATGACACATATGAGTTCTTGTGTACAGGACTTTCCCACAGTGTAACCAGTGCAATATAGCCGGTGTTTCACTCTACCTTTCTTTGGCCTGGTGTCGTCTCTTCCTTCCCTCTCCTCCCTCTCCTCCCGCTCTCTCCAGCGGCGTACCTGCTCCTCTCTCATCTTCAAGAAGAGGATCCTCTTCTGCTCCTCGCTGAGGGCCTCCAGCACCTCGGGGTCCACCCACATGTCCTCAAGGATTTTAGCCAGCATCTTGCCTCTTTTCCCCCGGTACCAGAGACGACTGTCAGCCCCTCTGCCTCTCGGTCCAATGGGTCGTGTTTCAGCAGTGGGGTATGAGCGCTCCTTTTTCCTGCTCCAGAGTCAGGTTCCCTGTTCTTTGAAGGATGTGGGATCAGGTGCAGTATAACTGCTGGAGGTCACTTTAGTGTCCTTTTGTCGAGTGCTTCTCGTCGGTGCAGCAGGAGTGTGTCAGGCTCTCTGGGGGTGAAGGCTCTGTGTGTCCGGATCGACTGAGCTCTGAAGGTTCCTGTTGTGGTTTTTACAGAGAGAGAGAGAGAGAGAGAGAGAGAGAGAGAGAGAGAGAGAGAGAGATTATATCTACTGTATTGTTTTGTTCCCCTCCATTCAATCCTGTTCTGGCTGGCAGAACACAAAAGGCCCAAAGCAAATAAGCCACAATGCCAAATGTAGTGTGTGTGTGTGTGTGTGTGTTGATGTGTGTGCATGCAGTGTTTACTCTGCATACAGTAGGCAGTGAGAATGCCACTGTGCTTTCAAACACTGACAGGCAAACAGGGGCAGGTTCAGTATGTCAGCACACACACATACACACACACACACACACACAAACACACACACAGGGCGTTAATGACTGCATGCTATCTCGGGGCAACAGACACAGATAGAGAGTAAAAGACAGCCATAGTCATTTTTACATTAATCTTGTCTCTCTCTCTCTCTCTCTCTCTCTCTCTCTCTCTCTCTCTCTCTCTCTCTCACACACACACACACACACACACACACACACCTCAGACTGTTTTCAGCACCTTATCAACACACGTGACAGAGATAGACATCAGCCTGCTCCAGTTAGTTATAACTCATTCAGGAAGTCCTCAGGAGTAAAATCCCAGAAAACAACCTTCACCTCAAACTGTGTGTGTAAACACACTGTATAAAAGCGGTCGCCGCCCTGTACAGTAAACACTTTTGAAAGATTTGAAACAGGAAGTCACGGAGGGAGAACCAATGAGGTTTGTTTCTGTGATAACAGTCCACCAATCTGCACTTGTGGGTGGTCTGATATTACAATAAAGCCATAAATGTGTTAGTGTTTCAGGTGTGTCTGATGTTGAACCATAGAATCACACAAACCTCATACACCAGACATACACTTGAATAATTATATGGTTTCAGTTTAACTGAGTATAACAATTATTTTCTACCTCTAAGAGCTAATTCAGAGCAGAGGCTTTTCTTTTATCATGCAAAGTTTGTCATGTTGGGAAAAACACACTCTTTAGGTTTCTTGACGAGTCACGTGTGAAGATTGATACTACTCTCATGTCTTTATACTAAATATAAAGTGACAGATTAGCTTAGCTTAGCATAAAGACTGGAAAACAGCTAGACAAAAAATTTGACTACAAGGACACGTTAACAAGTTATAGCACGTACCAGCCCTTATGCTAAGCTAAGCTAATTGTCAACCTTGTTGTAATATCATATTTACCGTACAGACATGAACATTAGCATTGCCAGTAAAGCAAATAAGCAGATTTCCCAAAATGTCAAACTATTCCTTTAAAGGGGCTCTGAGACGAGGCACTTGAGAACGTGCATAAAGTCACATCCTTTGGACTATCTCGAAAAATCTGACTGGAGTCCTTCACAAATAAATCCACAGTCCAGCCGCATTAAAGGTGTAACATATAAGACTTTTAGATAAAAACATTCAAAAATTAACTAAAATTATCAACAGAATGTGAAGAAATAAGTGTTTTGACATTATGATGTTAATGTATTCTGTTGAGGAGATATCTATTGAAGTAACCATGCTAACTGGCTCGCCCGGCCCGTCCTGGTCCAAAGCTCCTGTGCTAGCGTTTTGAGCACCAACACTCCCCGGTGCTCCAAGCTTACAGTTCGAACCACTAGCTGCATGGCTAAATGAGCTAACTAGCTAGTGGCACACAATTTCATTCTGTTTTACTTTGTTTACATGTGGCGGACCCTGCCACCTTTCTAGCTTCAAACAGTGTTCAACAGCATGTTTATTCGGAAACAAAAATATTTCTGAGTTTGTGTTATTACCTCATTAAAATTGTAAACATTAAAATTCTGAGTTTGAATTTCTTCTACAAGACTACATAGCGCCCCTTTAATACATGTAAATTGTTACAAATTGTTACATATAGCCCCTTTCCAAAGAACCTGGAGGGAGCATCTTGCATTAAATAAATAAAACAATACTAAGAATGAATTATGTAGTGGTATTGAAAACAGCAGCTCATAAATCTCTGAACTAGGCACCAGGTTCTGTTTCTAATCTTCTTATGTAAGTAATAAAACTTTAGCCAAACTCTAAGCTCGGTGTAGTTTCAATTCATTTGTTTTAGCTGCATCATTAGTCGAAGAACCACAATCCATTCATTCATTAATCTGTACTTTCAAGCCTCTTTCAATAGTTTTTCCGAGTGAGGCTTTTGTGATCCATTGTCTGGTCCATGTGAGTGGCCATTCTCTAAAGATTGACGAGGGGTGTGTTTTCATTCATTGTTTCATCATGTAGAAGTTGTGAAGCCCTTTACGACTCTGTGATTAAGAGCAGTGCAAATAAACTGGACCCAACCTGAAGATTTACTACCGAAGAGTGAACTCAAAGGCAAATTGCACAGTTTTCCTCTAAAAGAATCACCTCGGGGCAGTCCTTGCCTGCATAACAGCTCATAACATCTAATTAACTGTGCACATCTGAATTCAGCACAAAAGAAATATTCAAATCAAGATGTAAACATGTCAAACTAGTCAGGGACAATAACAGCCCACACAGACACCTCAGAAAATCACACAAGGACAAAATGAGAATATAGCGGATTAACATCCACACGCTCAGCTCTGTTATTCAAATATAAAGGCATTCAGGTCTGGCTCTGCGCCAACATGCAAATAGGTCCGGGATTTGCTTCTGTCTCCGCTCACATGCAGAGAAAAGAGAGAAAGGCCGGGAGAGGAGAGTAAGGTATGTGCGCGGCATACTGAGAGAAAAGTTTGAAAAGTCTCTCAGTGTGAGGAAACACTGGCCATTTCACAGCGACAGAGGAGAGTGTGAGAGATAAATGAACTCAGGCGGGCCGCAGAATGGCAATCACGGCGAGAACAGGCAGAGAGAGAAAGAAAGAAGAGCACAGAGGAGGGAACTTACTCAGTGGTTGCCAGCCGGTAGCATCTCCCAGCGCTGCTCTGAGCTCCAGCGCCTCTGTGAGTGTGGTATGATGAGTGTGTGTGACGTGAGAGTGTGTAAGCCTTTGTGTGTGTGTGTGTGTGTGTGTGGGATCAGGTCAGTCGTCAGCAGCAGTGGTATGCCGGCTCAGCCCTGCTCTGCTGCATTTGTACTGAATAGGAGTGGGATGGGCTGACATCACTGCATTCATCCTTGTCTCTCCTCCCTACTCCTCTCTCCTTCACCTCTCCTCTCTCATTTACATTCCTGCCGTGCCACAAAGAAATAACATAACAGCAGTGGGTTAAATATTATCAAGTAGAAATGTTTCCCCATTGAGACATTGCTATAAATAACTTCATAGTTTAATGTTTCTAATCTGCTCCCTTGTGACATTTAGAAACATTCAAGGACGCAATGAATTTAATTTCCCCTGACAGACACTGTAACCTTTTCCTATATAGCAGCATGGGAAATGGGAGCGATTCACAGCCCTTTTTTCTGAATTAACTGTTTTAATGTGATCTGACAGTCTCTGCATAGCTCTGTTTACCCCGCTTCTTTCTTTTTCTTCCGCCAGGAAGTCCTGCTGGCTTTGTGTGAAAGCATTAATCACAACACCACATGTGCAGGAAGGAATCAGGATATTTATTCCACACGGGTATTTTCCGTCAACAGGTTGTTGACACTCTTGTTGCGGCTGCTGCACTCCCATGGTGCCAAATCAGACCAGTCCAGTCGGGTGGTGTAAATGTCAGTCACATGTCTGTGAGTAATTATAGCTAATACAAGTGTATACAGTTCACGTGTGGATGACTAACCTGTCTAGTGGTTTTTACTGACCTGCCAAAACAATGAGGGTGTGGCCAACTGGGAGAGTTTACAGTAAATGAAATCGTGTTGTAAATATTAGCTGCTCCTTCTTCACTTGAATTGTGTTTTCTTTTTTTTGGCTCAGAAGTTACTTAATGTTACTGTGTGTGTACAGCTGAACAGCCAAAACCAAGGTTGTGTCTGAAATCACCCACTCATTCACCACTCACTAACTAGGGAGTCCTATATAGAGGACTATGAAGTGTGCTCATGGGTCAAATATTAAAGCATTTTAGACACCACTCAAGTCATTGTTTTCCCCTCCAGATAATGCATGGGTATGCATACTTTGAGTCAAGGGTATGAGAACTCTCACTACACATTTCTTTGGGTTTTGGACTGTTAGTTGGACAAAGTAAGTAGTTTGATGTCATTTTGTGTGTCTGGGAAATTGTGATGAGCATTTTTAACATTTTTTTTGACTTTCTATAGACTAAATGACTAATGATTAATAATGGAAATTATTGGCAGCTTAATCAATAATGAAAATACCTAATCTTAACATTTATTTGCTATTTATTTGTTTGACTACAAGAATCTTCAGGTTTCGCTGTTTTAGGCTGCTTTTTCTTTATAATTAGTACCAAGTTGCAGAGTTTTTTCTTAGCAAACTGCTGTTTCAGTTGGATTGAAACCAACAAGATGCCATCAGTTCAGTGAGATTTACCCCAAACCTCCACCACACTTACGCAAAATGAAACCACAGCTGTCATCAGTCAACAGTGGGGTTTCCAGCAAAACCAGTGTTTCAGTGATACCAGACACCCGTCTGTTTGTCACTGGTATCAGGGCACAGAGCTCAAGGTCTACACACAGACACACAGACATGAATATACACAACTCTGACTGTTTTGTAAGAACCAAGATTTAGTTTTTGGAGTCAATTACCATCTTAAATCATTCTTAAAATCTAAACATAGTAACAATTTAATTAAAACCTCAGTAGACATAACCATACAACCCAGGTGTAACCACTGCCCTCAACCACACCTTTTGCCCAGGAGTAACCCAGATTTACAGAAAGCTGTTCACGGTGAGTTTTTATTTTTGTCCTTGTCTTAATATTGTGGGACAAAAAGATAAAAGTAAGAGCATGCAAACATAAGAAAACACACAATCTCGTGTCCACCTCTTTCCCTCTTGGGTCAAGGTCAGGTCTGTAAGCGAAAACAATAACAGTGATCTACATGAGGCAGAAGACTTGGAGGTGAAACATAATCACATCTATCATACCAGCACGAGACTTTCTTGGTTAGTTTATGATAGGCTATCTGGGTGTTTGTGTACACCTGCACGCTCTTGGTTAATTATGCACCTGCTCAGTGTGGTGGATGTGTGTGCACATGAAGCAAGGTTCCTCTAATCAGACCCTGGGACACACCTTTTAAATGTAAGTAGCATACAATTAACAGGAATGATTAGTGTTTTTTCCACATGGAAAATATCCATATCCTTGTATGACTTCCTCTTACCTTTGGCGCACACCTTGGGAAAGTCCCAGCAGTTAATATCAGCACATTGTTATCTGAATCCACGTGGAGAGAGTTGGACATGTGGTCACATTCAAATGGTAATTATACAGGAACAGCACCCTCTGCTGGAGGAAGGGGAAATAGAAAGTCGATAAGGATCTCAATGCTTTAAGGCAGATGTTTGTAGTCATACTACAAAATAAAGCAGAAATATATATTTTTCAATAATTTATTCTCAATATGTAAACAGTTCCAAGCAGCTTGAACACTCTGGGAAACAGTGATGTTGCACTTATGTCTTGTGTATGAAAGTATAGTGTGACGGAAAGAATAGTTATCTAGATAAAAAATATTATATAGCACAAATAGTGCTCTGTAAGTCACAAATGCTCATATTGACCTCATTGTTACATTTCCTGGTTAAAGTGTTCCACTATTCATTTATTTACTTTCCCATTTAATTTATTAATTTATTATTTAAAAAAATGTTTCTGTATTTACTTTAATATTTATTCATATAACCAGTAACTAAGTACATTTACTCAAATGCTATACTTTAGTAAAATTTTGAGGTACTTGTACTTGAGTATTTCCATTTTCTGCTACTTTACACTCCGCTACATTCATTTAATAACTTTAGTTACTTGTTACTTTTCAGATAATTGACCAGGCCAGTATTTGATGGACCCATAGTGTACAGTATATGCATACATGTAAATATATGTATAATACTTGTATTTGTACCTTTTTGTACTATATAAGTACATTCTTTTCTAGAAAATTACTTTCGATACTTAAGTAAATTTAACATCAGATACTTTAACACTTTTACTCAAGCAATATTTGTATAAGTGACTTTTACTTTTACCAAAGTAATATTTTAAAAGGATATCGTCCCTTTTACTATTCCTTTAAATGCTGTCTTATTTGACTTTTATTGCTCAACTTTAAGCCCCCAGCAGGTTAATCCAGCCCTGCTCTTAAGTCCATTTTGGGTGACATTCACCAAAAATGCACAGTCAACAACATTTTTAACCTTTGGCCTCAGATATTGAACGTGCATCAAAAAACAGAAATCAAGCAGAGGCATCCGATAAGTCTCTGTTGTCTGCTGAGACCAAATCTGCATAATCTATCTTGTTGCAGTGTATCCATATGCTGATTTTGACTTACTGTATAGCTAAATACAACACAAAGACTAGAATAACTCCGTCTTAAGTGACATCAACAGCACTTTGTCTTTTAACCACAGGATTCCACTTCCCATCGTGCTTTTGGGGGCCTTGTTCTGCTCAGGCAGACTTTCCATGGTAAAATTATTGGTATTCTAGTATGTTCTCCCCTCAACCGCCCCATGTTTAATGCATGGGCCTCGCTGACATGGAGCCTGTTCTGTGAGGAGGATGCGCATTAGCATGGATCCGCATGAGGGATGTATGTGGTTAAACAGACCGCAAAGAAAGTAGTGCTTTAGTTCCCAAAGTGATGTAACTGACAGAACAAGCTGCGCTGCAGCACACACCCTTGGGTGGTCGATGTAATGATACCGTATGTTGACTGCCTCTACACAATTTGCATGATAAGTTTGAGAGAGCTTTCAGCTGACTTTAACATCATTACTTTCATCAGGTACAAGCAGAAAAATAAGCATCCAGTGTGTATATGAATGTGGCAATGTTCCTGAATTACTGTATATTTAAGGAACATTTTGCTGTAACCAGGTTTTATTTGGATTGGAATTGAGGTATTTTGTGTGGGTATCATCAGGGGAGCTGGTTCACTGATTACATGGCTGAATAAAGTAAAATTACTGGCAAAACAAATGAGCAGTCTACAACAGTTAAAGCAGCATTCATTGATTTTTCTGGCTATGAGGGATAGTAGAAGAAACTGTAGACTATGGAAGCCAATACAGTCGTGCATTATCTTGTTTTATTGAGATAATGAAATTGTTAACTCATGATCTCAAGATAGTGGTATTAAAAAATATTGTGAGCACAGCTGCAGTGAATGCATAAAATATAAACACTTATTTACACATCCACAGTCACATATCTGGCCACCTGGCAAATGTACATCCAATAATAGTTTACACTACTTTTAGCTTTGTTTTGGTCCGCAATTTCTCCCAAAGGAACAATCTGGCTCTTTAGCTGCTAAATGCTCCGCTACGTTCATCAGGGAGTCTCTAACATTGTCTGTCTACTGTTTTGTGCGGGGCAGGTAGCATACTTTCAGTGGATTTTTAGAGCATTTTAGGTAAAAATAGCTGTGGAAGAAAACAAGCTTGATGAGAGCTGTGAAAGTAAACTAAAATAGAAAAGTTGCAGTCCGTGAAATCAAAACAATGAGCTGAAAGATGCTAAAAAGCTCCATAGAGCTGCATTGCATTTTCACTGTAGGGGAGGGTGAGGTGAAGGGTGTTCACTTGATACCACCAAATCCGACATACTGGACCTTTAATGCTCAGCATGCATGAGAACTGTGATAGCATTCTGCTATGAGGCTGTTCACATATTGTAATAACATCCTTCAAATGTCATACAGTATGTCAGCTCTTCAGAGGGAAACACTCATGGACCACCTGTGGAACAACACGCTGATTCCAGAGACAAGCACATCCAGTTTTTTTGTTCAACCATCATTTTTACAGCTTGGCACAGTGTGGGCCTGTTGCTATGGCGACCCTCTGTCTGTTGACCTGGCTGCCCAGCAAACTGATAGTTGGCACACGCGCACACCACACACACTTTAACACACATGCTGCATTCTGTCACCATGTTGGCAAGGTCGCCAGTGTTTCCTCTTCCTCTCACCCTCTCTGTCACGCACACACACACGCACACATGTGTACAAACATAAACACACTATGGGTTCCTCATACAGCCCTTCAAGATGTTTGTGTCTGTACACCCTTTTCTTTTCCCCGTTTCTCTGGGGAGATTTTGTGCAATTCTGGTGAAAATCAATCCTTCATGGCCAATTCCATTTTCCTTAGAGCAAATAAGGATAGATTGAAAGTGGTACTCTATCACACACACACACTCACATCCTCTCTTCTGTTATATTCTGGCTCAGTATTAAGGACAAGTGGTCACAGGTGGAAGTGACTGATGCTCAAATGAGGACCCTCCCCCTCTCTATTTGCCTCCGTCACGTGGAGGGATGTGTGTCATTGTAACCCGCTTTTTCATGCCTGTGGATATAATGACCCAGATGAGAGCCACACACACACACATACTGGCACGTTTCCACACACGCACAAGTGCTGACATGTCGTGTCCCCCTCCTCTTCAGTGTAATGAATGCTGATGAGGTAGTCAAGGGAATCACTGGAGTCCGACACATAGCCGTGCAGCTAAATAATGATGTCCATACTGACGGTAGTGATGATGTTTCTTTCTTTTTTTTCTTTTTTACAGAATGTGTGACATTCATGCAAGACCGGAGAAAGATAAATGTTGTGGAACAAGGCCATTACTTTACTGATGGTGCCCCAGATCTAAAATGTCAGCCTCTTTCTGCACTTCCTATCCCACATGCAATACATCAACGGAGTGCTGGTTTTTAATGGTGGCAACAACTATCTACCTTGAACAGCTGTCCATGTAACATCAACAGGTTTGCATTTAGCAACCTGACAGCCATCTACTGTAAACATTAAAGAAGCAGTGTGACACCAACTAGCACCTCTGAAGATCACTAATTGATATGTACCTTGTTTTTTTTAAAATCCACATATAACCAAAATTGGAAAAAATACTCATTTGTGGTTTAAGGGAAATTACATAGTGTAGACTAAATATCTCCTGGGAAACAATGTCATAAGCTAGTTACATCATGTAGCCTCCTTTAAAACCATGAACTGTAATTTCCATGTTTCTTTGTCTAACTTTGAACAAACAAGATTAAATAAATGAATCTGTATGTTTTTACAGATGTGGTGGATGTATTTTTGAACTTTGGACATAGCCTGACATGTTTCCCCATGCTTTAACTTTTTATGCTAGGCTAAGCTAATCACCTCCTGGCTCTTGTACCAAAGCCTACTTCACATACAGACATTAGAGTTGTATCAATCTTCTCATCTAAGACTCGGAAAGAATTAAACTAGATACCATCATGTGATGGTATAACACTAGCCGCGGCACCCATCAACATGTTGAGGTTCTGACCCATGACGACTCTGTCTACATTATTGCATTACAAGATGAGTACTCAGTACTCATGGGTCAAACCACACCTATCTTTAAACCTCACCTTCATTTTGATCTCAACTACACACCCAAAGTAAAGTTTTGTGACTGCGTCTTGCACAGTTGTGATGCTATCGTCTGACAAAAATCTGTCCACAGTCAGACAGACATATAAACGCCGGGCAAAATACTCCGGAAACTTCACAGAGTTGGGGTGCAGTTTGATGATGGGCGTCATCCAAAAAAGGGCGCTGAAATTAGGGGGCACCCTTGGCTCACGTTTGATGCAGGGAAGAAACATAGTTGAGATTAAAATGGAGGCTAAGTTCGAAGATGGCTGTGGTCCGACTCATGAGTAATGTAGGAATGGCTACAGACTAGTGATGGGTCTGAACGTCCGCAGGTTGGTGTGATTCCATTATAAGATGGTCTCTAATTTTTCTTTGTCTTTTTAAATCAACATATTTTTTCCTTTCATGGCTATATTTGATAGGAAAGCTGAGAGATGCCAGGAAGCGGGATGAGAGAGAGGGGGGATGACATGCAGCAAACAGGTCAGACTCGAACCCTAGGTCAGCAGCGAGGACACGGCCTCTGTACATGGGGCACGCGCTGTAACGACTGAGCTACTGAGGCTTTTTTTCAACAGTTTCCCCAATACACATCCAGCAGTTAGAGTGTTAATTTGTAGGCCTACTTGCATTTCTGGCCACCTGGAGAATGTCAGTCTAGTATGCACTCACACTAGTTGCTAACATTATTGTTCTGCCATTCTGTGCTGGTCATGCAGCCATATTTATTGAACCAAAACTGAACCAAAACAATAACTTGCAGGCCAGAAAAGTCTGCTGAAAGACATTTGTCACTACATGGAACCCCTTTCATATACAAAAGAGTCATGTAATCATCTCTATATATGAAAATATTGATTATAGCAGCTTTAAGTTGAGCGCAACAATTCTTCTGCTTCCCATCTAATGCTGCACTCAGAACAACCTCCAACTGGATCCAAAGTGGAATTCCAAATTCGGAAACTTGGACGAGATCCACAAAGCCCAACTTCACCGACATAAACACAGATGAGTTGTGGTGCACATAGTGAATAATTTATCTTTTAATCACTTTTTACTTCATGTAGTGTTTGTGTGGTGAAACGTGCTGCAACAACAAGTTTGTAGTCTGTAAATTCACGTCCATTCCGTTGATGTTTGTGTGAAAGAAGCAGCGTGCAGTATGAGCCTTTTCCTCCTCCTCCTCATCCTGTCTCTTTATAAGTGCCCTAATCTGTTAAATCAGCTGCTGTAGTTAACTTACAAACATACAAACATCTGTTTGCTGTGGGCGTACATGTTTTCACCAGCAAACGCACTGGGACACTTTTAAATTGAAGTTGGGAATACCAAGTTGGAAGTATCGACTTTAAGCTTGCAGTGGATGGCAGCATAAATACACAGTGTCAGTGAAAAACAAGTTTTCTGGGACTGCTGTTTACTTTCTTTAAACATTGCAATGGTAAACATCTCTTATCATTGCTGTAAACTGGATTTTGAAAAAAGAATATTACACATTTTCTTAAATGTTGTCATACGTTTTTTTTGGTGATTAATGAAACCCCACTATAAAGAATCTGAAGTAACTCAACATTTGTGTTCATCCCCAGCAGTGAATCTGTACATTCACACACACACACACACACTCACACGTGCACACACACAGACTAATTTAACATCAAATATCAGAGATGCACACATACACTCTGAAGCACATTCAGCTGTAAGTCCTCTGATCAAAATCAAAGACTCACACCATGTGCACAGTGCACACACACACTCTGCAGTGTGTTGTTTGTGTGCTCCCAATGCCTCCTGCCTGTGTGTGTGTGTGTGAGTGTGTGTGTGTGTGCCCCAGCTGTCTCACAGAGCTCCCTGTTGTTTGGCCTGCCGAGGCAGACGGAGCCAACGCTGTAAACTCTGTGGATCGATGCTCGTTTGGAGGATTTCTCTGTTTAATTCCACCTCAGTCAGCAGCACTGCGTCTTCTTCTTCTGTGTGTGTGTCCTTGTGTGTGCAAATTGTATCTCTATCTTCATATTGAGTTGTCTGTGTGAGCATGTGCAGAGGAATGCTGCAGGAGGTCTTGGTGTGTGTGGATGCTAACATCTATGTGTGCACTATGTGTGTCTCCTACACACACACACACACACACACACACACACACACAAACACAAAGAGCTAGGGGTGTTGCAGCGGTGGCTAAAGACACACACCATCAGTCTGTCTCGCACCTCCCCCTTGCTTTCATTATACTTACAACGTTATTACTTGCACGCACCAACATCAGCATATTGATTTATCTTCCACACTACCTGCTTTCATTTAATATGCTAACACACATGCACACACACACCCTCTTCATACGTGCACACACAAACACACACACCAGACAGGTAAAGGAACGCATGATAGCACACATACATATAAAGACACCACAGCCGCCCACATTAACACACTCATATGCACCATCACAGGAGGTCCACCCACCCCAACAAACCTAAACACAAGCTGTTAGCTTTTTCTCCTCACCACTTCCCTCCCCTCCCTCCCACTGTCACATCAGGGATTTCCAGTGTTCCCAACACGTTGCCGCCATCACGGCCCCGCAGATGTCATTTAGCTGCAGACACACCTCTTCATTTCTCCATCCATCCTCTCCGCCTCTCGTGGGACACGGAGGAGGGACAGAACAGGGAGCATTGAGTGCATGTGTGTGTGTGTGTCTGTCTGTGTTTGTGTGTGCATGTGTGTGTGGCTATAGAGGGGGAAGGGAGCCGGGCAGGTTAATGAATTAATAATTAGGATTGACATTGCGTCTGCAGTGGGTTTCCCCCAAACTACGTCCACCACTCTCTCTCCCTCTCTCTCCGGTCATCTGTGCATCCTCTGAACTCTCTTTGTCATCTTCACCCCTACTCCCCCTTCCTCCCCTCCCTGTCTCTCTCCTCTCCTTGCATAACCCCCCTCTCTCTACCTGTCTTGCTTTGGGCCTCGCCTCTCTAACCTTCTCCTCCCCTTGCCTTCAAACACACACCAGGCTCTTTTGTTCTGTCCACATCCTCACTGTTGTTTTTATGCATCTCTCTCTTCTCTTTAATTCCCCTCCTCTCTTCTGATCTCTTTCTCAGCTAACTCCCCTCTTCTAATGTGCTATTGATCACTGGAGATCACTGAGGCCCTCAATCCATGCAGAAGTTATATTAAAGCTCTGCAACACTGTCCATTACAAGGGCTGTATTCAAGCTTCTTGAAGAAAATTGTAAATTTTTGGCAGCAGCCAACGCAGAGCCATATATGAAATTGTGTACCGCTGCTGCTGCTTCTGTTTATGACCTTGAGGTGCACCAGCAAGAGGAAGAGCACTGTACTCTTTGAAAGACAATACAAATGGTTTGAACCAGCTCCTCTTGGCTTGATTTAACTGTGGTGGTTTTACACATGGGAGATGAGTGAGAGTGAGGTCGAAAAGGAATAAAAAAATGGCAGTGGGCATATGCTGGTACAGTGGAAGAAATGTCCTCTGTGCTCCGTCAAGGGCAGAGTGGACAGAGGCTAATTTATAGTATGTGCTGGCAGATAATGTGAACTGCATTTCTGACGGTAATGCCAAGAAATTTAACATTTTGTGTTCACTGGCACCCAACAGAGCGAACATGGCGGCGTCCAGAACAGGCTCAGAGCAGACATCATTTGCTTTCTGACAGCACAATCAGATAT
The DNA here is from genome assembly GCF_040436345.1 of Pagrus major. NCBI lineage: Eukaryota > Metazoa > Chordata > Actinopteri > Spariformes > Sparidae > Pagrus > Pagrus major. Next base: position 17,923,288 of record NC_133232.1, on the reverse strand, counting down.
TTTATACCAAAAAATATATAAATAAATAGAAAAATCAGATCCCCAATCCTTTCCCCAGCCAGACAGTGCACGTGGGCTCAAACACATACATGTACAAAATAAATATGGACACACAAAAGATCGAACACTCTATTAATAACACATTTTTCAGAAAATGTCATCCAACACTGAAAGCTGTTCATCTTCATTCTCCAGCCTGCCTACATAACTTGATTGTCTTCTTTGCAGTGGTTCAGTTAGTGGTATTTCTCTTTTGGGTAGGCTGTAATTACAGTCCCACCACAAAAGAAGGACTATTGACAGTCTCTTCCAAGAATGACTAACACCTTTGGAGAAGAAGAGCCAACAAAGATCAGCAGGAAAATACAGCAATACCACAAGTGATGATTGTCTGCTGTGGTCAGAGTGACTGTGAAGACATTGTCGATCGCTTACAACAATTTGGCCGAGGGAAATTTATGCTCACTATGTGATAGACAGGCTGAGTCTACATGTTCTCCCCTTGCTTGCAGGTGCTCTGCTTTTCCCGCCATGTATACGGTAAATATTCCAGTCCAAGGCACTGGGTAAGGTCTAGACCTGGTCCCTGGGCACTGTACGTTGGCTGCTCGCTGCTCCTCCAGGATGGGTGAGATGCATTACTTTGTACATTGTATGTGGTAAAATAACAATTATTCTTAGTCTGCAGCCGTACCCTGTGCAGGATAAGCTGTTATAGATATTAAACAGCAATAACTAGCAATAATTGCAGCAGTAGCCTAACTTTTACATCACAGGTGAACAACCTGAAGTTCAAAGGATAGGTCTATATTGTAACATCGAATTACAACACACATAATGGTACACAAACATCTGAAACTGTTTAATACCAAGTAAATTTGAGCTCTCTGAGGTTACACAATACTTACACAATATAATTCATGCAAAAACATGCTTCAGGTGCACATCTCAGTTAACCTAGCTTACTTTGAACTTACTTCAGTTGTTTGGGCATGATTAGATTTTTTAACTAGAAAGGCACTCAGTAGAGTGCATACCTCCACCAAGGCCCAATGGTCCCCTTTAATGCAATCAAGCCGAATCCAATATCAAATAAAACATATTTAAATCTGCTAAATCCAGATTTTTATTTGGATCAACATGAAATTGTACTCACTCATACGTACCAGCCACCTAAATACGCCTGATTCATAATTCCCTGAGAAATTAATGAAAATGTTGGAAAATCTTACAAGATTAAAGGAAATGGAAATAAATTCCTAGATCCATCCCTGTATCTGTATCTGCACCGTTGATGGGGTCTATTCTGGGCCAAGGCCCATCCTCCATCCAAGTTTCATGGAAGACTGTTCAATAGTTTTTGTGTTATCCTGCTGACAAACCAACAAAATAACCAACCAACAAACGGACACAGCTAAAAGATAACCTCTTTGGCGGAGGTACTTATTTGTTTTAATGATTATTATATCTCTCTTTAATCTATAAAAGCACCCTATTGACAGTTTCATGTGTCATGTTTTCCCTTGCACACAAATCCCTGTTTAAACCAAACTACAGCATGACCAATGATGCATCCAGAGTATGACAGCTGCAGGACTTTAGACCTTGGACGGCTTTATTTGACTGTCTGTAAATCATCTGCATGGACTGTTTTTCCAGTCAGTTACCAAACTTTTCCCCTCAACAACATTTGTTCCCAATTCTAGTATGGTGAAATGAATTAATAAATATCTAGTTGAATAAGCCTTCCTCCTGAGAACATCCTGGAAGGTCCCTCAGGGATCCCTGGAATCACTTCACATCCTTCACTCACTCTGCATCCTCTGGTAAAGTTAAATCCTATGATAGTTTAATACATGCTAGGTCTGGTCGGTAATATCATCTGTGTTGAGAGAGGAGGACTCGTGTCATCATAACAGCCAGTGCTAATCTTCACTGCAGGCTACAGTGTCTGATATCAACAGGCCCTCGAGACACGTCCCGTTCACACCGCGCGCTAACCACGGGAGAGTGATGGTGCTCCCGAGCAGTCCGAGGAGCGACATTACACTCTCCCAGCTGCCAGTCAGACACACAGCGGCTCCACAGAGAGGAGGAGACGGAGAGGACGCCTCCGTTCATCCATCCATTCATCAGTCCGCTCACTAATCGCTCTCCGCCGCCTGGACCTCCCGCGTGCCCCTACCAGCCTGCGCGGAGGCGCGAGACTACACCACGAGCTTCGGTCGGCTGGCGGCGCGAACAACGGTCGCACGCGCATACCGGTTAGAGGGGGGCAGCTAGGAGGGAGAGCGAGGAGAGCCGTCTGTCAGTGCTTTTCCCCGGTGTGGATGTAGAGAGACGGAGGGGACTGAGGAGGACCACCGCCGCTAAACTCTCCGATTCAGCCTCAACGCGTTTAGCTGGTGAGTGAAGAAACGTTTTTCTGTCGCACATTTAGGTTCAGCTTTAAAGTGCTATGATTTTTAAGCTAGTGGGGCTGTGTTGGGGCTACAAATCTCTGTTTAACAGCCAATTAGCGTAGTCCATACTTATATATCGTTTCAGTTTATCAGAGGGACGAGCAAAAGCAGTTCTCATGGAGGCTGCGTGGAGCTCTCACGTCCTGTTCTTCTTGCTAATCTGAAACCAAAAATGTACACACAACCCGCAGCCCACTCACACCGGCAGGCTGTAGGACAGCGGTGTTTGTGGAGCTAATATAGGCTGAAAGATATGCACCGTGCGGGGCCGTGGGATTTTATTGAGGTGTGTGTTATTCCTCTCTCTTCCTCTGCCCCCCGAGAGGAGAGAAAGAGAAAAAAAGCGTTTCCTTTCCGCTTTTAGGAGGACAAGTCGATCTTGAAACGCGACCAAGGTCTATTTTGGAGGAAAAGAAAGACACCGGCCTCAATTGAGTTGAACCGTGTCTCCCAGCCATCCTGTTGTCATGGTTACTGGCTCGAGGAGGCTGGGAGAACATGGCTGTCTCGCGCTCTCACTCTCTCCCTCACTCTCTCTCTTACACACACACACACACACACACACACACACACACACTGGGAGAGACAATACGCCTTGTCTATCTGGTGTTTGTTTATGTCTTTTTAAGTGTATTGAGGGACTCTTTGGCAGGCACATAGTAACCTCATTATTTATTTGAAAGGGCATCGTATTTTCCTATCTAGATTTGAAAGCAAATGCACACTGTAAGCCTCTGTAGAGATTATATACTGATAACAGATGAGATAAAAATACCATAAAAATCCTTAGGATCATTATAAGCCCTACATGGACTACCATAGGCACAGTCTGAGCACCTCAATCGAAGAATAATAAAGAAATATAATGATTTTTTTGGGCCACATAAAACATGTCTCTTGGCCTCTTTGCCTTTCCAGGATGTGGGTGGCTTCTTTAAAACAGGTGTTTGATAGCAGCTTATTTTTCTTCCCAAAAGCAAAGTCACTATTATCTTAATTATAGACATTTACATGTCTAGTCTAGAGCCATTGTATTTAATTCTCTCGACACTATAACTGTGGCATCTCCTAGGCAAGAGTGCAGCTCTCTCCGATGTAATCATCCTGAACTCAAGGTGTCAGACATCTAGACACACCGGCAGCAGATCAAACTGTCTACCTCTTCCTCTTCTCCTGAGTCTCTATCTCATTTTTATCTCTTTAATTACTTTATTGGCACAGTGGCTGATCCGAAATGACAGTACCAAAACCCTTTAGGGTGCAACATTTTAAGAATCCAACGAAAAGCACTTCACAATTTCAAACCATGCTGAGAAAATATATTATTTGGGTCGAATTCCAGAATTGAGGCAGTTTTGCAAATCATTCGGGGCATGTTGTGTGTGCCAGTGTGTGTGTAAGGAGTGAATTTGCATGACAAAATGGAAGTGCCCAGGGAAATAGCCCAAACAAGATAAATCCCTGCATTACTGTGAGCGTGTATTTAGATGTAAGCATTTAGACTGACACAATGCGAGTGGATGGTTGACCTTGACAGCGCAGAAGTGACATATTGGGGTGATTTGGTGGAGCTGGCTGACTGTTAACGCTCCAGTAAGCTGGTGTGGTAGTTGGAGGCTCTGTTGTCATGCTGGTGTGACTTGCAGGCAAGGAAAACACCCTGGACTACTTCCAACTCCTTATTCTCCTGCTTCCTGCAGGCTTACAACCAGGAAATGATCTTTCCTCCTCTCTGTCTGCATCTGTGCTTGCAAGCAACACAACAGCATTTTTGAAAGGTGACTCTCTGCACTGTGCATGTAGGCTGCAGTGCCAGGGCTGCACCCAGCCTGTATATTATGAACAGGGTCAGTAGGTCATTTATAGTATGAGACTGCAGTGTTTTTATCTGATAGACAGAGGGAGAGAGGAGGAGGGGGTGTCCTTAGTATTCAGATCTGATTATCATCCGTCAGTGTTCAGCTGATAGCTTTATAAATGAATTTTGATTGCTAATTAGTTCTTGATGAAAAGTATTTAGAGGGTTGTCCTGGTGGTCTTAGTCATTAAGGTGTCTATTATGATATCCTTGGCTAGTTTGTTGTCTTTCATCGCCCTCCCTGTCTCATCTCCGCTGTTGGTTTTCTAGTGAAAGGTAAATAGTGCAAAAAACAGAACATATAACACTGTATTCTGTATTCGTATCTCTTTGTTATCTGCTATGACATAATTCACTAGTTAGAAATTGAGATAATGAGCTTGATGTCAACGACTGCAGTGAAGCACCAACACTGTGTCCTTCACACCACTTGTAAATACACTGGTGGTGCCTTTCAGTAAGAAACCCTCATGGTGGCACACGGCACAAACAATAGAACAGCACAAATGTTTAGTTGTTTAAAATGATCGCGGGCTGGGCAGCACTACAAATGTAATGAGGTCAGACGAGTTAAAAGCGGTCAATTGGCTGCCTGTTCCACCACTTAAACTCAGTGAAAGGTGGTGCAGTGATGCCCAACATCAGTGTCTGCAGGCAGCGTCGTGCAGATAGATAGATAGATAAATAGATAGATAGATAGATAGATAGACAGACAGACAGACAGACAGATAGATAGATAGATAGATAGATAGATAGATAGATGGATAGATGGATAGATGGATAGATAGATAGAGATTAGGGATTAGGGAGATTAAGGATTTATGCAAAGCATGAGTTTCTATAATATAAAGTGAAGGCTGTAATTCAATCGCTTTCAATTGCAGTCCTGCAACCTAAATATGTTGTGTCAGAAAACCTGCAACATGAATTTCTTCCCTATTGTGAAGCTCTGTCATTCGTTTAACTCTCAGGGATCCTGGGTAATCCTTTCCACTGCACCATGTTACACTCAGTCACCACCAATAACATCTGGCCATGGTGAATCTCAGCTTGAACAGGGAAGGCGTTAAGTGCCCTGCTTAAAGGCACGAAAGTATCTTAACTTACTAGTTTCTAATAGTTGTATTAATTTAAAGATATAAAATGCAATATTTCCACATTAAAAGGTCTGAAAACAACTAGACCTTTGTTATATGTTATTTTGGATTGGGTACTACTCAAACCCAGAGAAATTGAGGATTTGTTGAATCTAAAAAGAAGAAATTATCCTGATGTTGTCCACATGTTTGTTCAGTTTGTGAAATGTAACAGCCAAATGGTGACATGCAATGTTTTGACTTCTTTATTTCTTTTTACCAATGATGGAGATATTGACATAGCTTCTTAATTTCTCCAAGTCAGAATTACAACTTGGCTGCAGAGATCTGGCCCCTTAAAAAGTCTTGATAAGTCTCAAGGCCATAAATTTGCTGTCGGTATTAAATTAGCAGATGGTGCGCATAAGGCTGCAAAAATTGCCACGCACAGCAGCTTATAGCATGTATTTGTTACATAAATTTATTAGACTTTTGCATGAATAGCATGTTTAGGTTACGTTTACGTTATGTTGCAGCTAGCTACAGGTGATAGCGCCTAGCTCATCTTTTTGTTATCGTCAGTCGTGGTTACAGCTAGCTTACATGTTAGAGAGGATTAAATGAATCAAGGTGTAATTTTTGCCCAAAGACATACATGTGAGGGACCATGGGGCTGAAAGCCATGACATCTGAAAAGCAGCTGCAACCACTAGAGCTATGCAAGAGCCAACATTGTTTGCACACAACTTCCTCTGACCGATTTGCAACTTCTTTGCAGTCAGCATTTAGCAATCATGTGTCATCGTTTGAAAAACAAAAGGCTGATGTGCTGTGGTTTCTTCACATGGAAGTGACCAGACACCATTCATTCATACATTGTCTCTGTTTTCTATCAAAGAAATTGTTTTGACGTTCTTTGGGTTTTGAATTATATTTGTTGAGGTCTTGCGAAGGTCTTAAAAAGCACTGAATTTGACTTTAGAATTGTGCAAGAACTCTGGGCTGCTTATAATTATCTTGTGAATGAATATTGCATATAATATTGATTGTATCATGGGAAATGTAGGAGCGAGCGTTTTTGAAGCTTATCAGGGTCAAGAAATCAGGATATCTTGCCCTCTGCTGCATTGATTTTCACTCCTATGGGTTCCTCAGGTTTATGGAAGTTTAATATTGAATTGCTGAAGTAACAGTCTGACATAACAAAGTTACATGTTTAGCTGCTGTGAACAGTTCAAACCAAGTACATTTTTAAGACTTCAATGGTATTTGAAAGAAACAGTCAAAGTCAAATGTGCACACGTAATTTGAAGTTGAATCATATGAACTTGAGAATGCAATGCAGCAGCTGGATGGGATTCCTTTTCAAGTTAGACGTGCTCGCTCTGGAGAAGTGTTTTCTCATATTTTTGAAGCCTCCAGTCTGATTAGCTCGGTAGTGTTTCTTTGGCATCTTTCTGCGTACAGAGACCAGTCAGGCTTATCAGCTGGAGACTCCGGACTGCGGCTATGTCTCAGGGATCAATAAATTACGCCATGGTGCGTGTCTTTGTGCGCGCATTGTGGTGCGTGTGTGTCTGTTATCATAGAGTGTGTGTGCATGTCTGAGTGAGACAGAAAGACAGACGGGGGAGATAGAGAGATATAAAAGGCACAAGAGACGGAGAAGAGCTATTTAATGGAGACTTGGCCTTTTATCCAACGTCATCCTCACTGGATTGGGGGTTTATGTGTGGACGGGCATGGGTTTGTGTGTTGTTCACATGATTGGCAGATGGTCCGATTGTAATTAAAGGAAATTGATAAGGCTTAAGAGCCCCAGTGTTCTGCTGACAAAAGTGAAATGCAATAAGTCTTTCCTGATAGCCATTGTATACATAGAGACACAAAGACTGAGACACACACACGATCTCACACACACCCTTTCTTTATCATTGGCCATGTTTTCTCCATCCATCTATGTGAGGTGTCTGAGAGCACATCTGCTCTCTCCTCAGCAGCGGGATTCACAGCGCTGCTCGTTTCCATGTCTCTTTTCTTTCTGCTGGCTAAGACCCATTTCCCTCAATTACTGCAAAATGAGAGGCTAAGACAGAGAGACGAGAGAGCCGAGTTAGACTGTGAGATAGCAGAAAACATAATGTAGAACAGATGAAGAAGAGAGTGGGAGAAAAACAGGACACACTGGAGACACATGGAGAGAGAGAGAGAGGCTGAGAATTCCCACTTTGCGTGTCTGGTTTCATAACTGTTCACTGTTTCCATTTATGGAGATGTGTCACTGTTTTGTTTGCGTGTGTGTGTGTTCGAATGTGTGTTAATACGTGCGAATGCATCTTTGTGTAAGCGCATAAACGGATGCAAATTGTGCCTGTTTGCATATGCCTAGTACATGTGTGTGAGTATGAGCTCCAAATAGACTCTGAAACATTGAAATGTGTTTCAGATCTTCAGTACCTGAGGATTATTTGAGCTCATACTAATCATTAACTGTTACAGAAGGTAAGCACACATCGATCCGAGGATGATTTAGTCGTTAAAATCTTTCAGATTTATTACCTTGTGCCTTTTTCAATGTGTCATAATAAATATGTTTAGTTAATAAATCATATCCTTACTGTGAGGTGACTGAAGTTTCTGCAGATGGAATCCACCGCAGCAAACTGCCTTGTGACTAATAGATAATGCAAACCATTCCTGTGCTTACTCTCACAAAAAAGACTGAGTGATTAGACCAATCACTGTTCATGTATTCAGAAATAATTTGTTGGGGGATCAGTCAGAGCGTTCTCTGAGATCATCGCACTTTTAACAGCAGTCAGAGTGAGAAGGTTTAGAAGACATTTGCAGCGACAGACTGTGCTTGGATGTGAAAAAACAAATAAGTGCTGATGTTATGCTGTATTTTTAAAACCTAATACTGCTGGTATTTCTCAGAGTGACAGGACACTTATTCAAACTGTAATGTGATGAGGATGATGATAGTGTGATCCAAGATGTTTGTTAGCTTATTCTTGGCTCCAATAATAGCATTTGCCACAGGAATTTACAAAATGAAGTCCTAAGGAAGGGAAAGGTCTGTCGCAATTAAGATGCAAGACTGAAATAAGGGAGCAATTTGTCTGACTTTCTCGCATAATTTTTGTCATCTTTCTGCAGCTGTGATGAAACATTTAGTCGGCCTGTGGTGTCCTCATGCTCAGGGGCTAAGCCAAAGCACTTGCAACATCATAGATACAATTTTGGCTCACATCCTAGGCTGCTGCAAATCTTTCCTCTCTACCATGATCCTGGTTTTGATATCATGATGAAGCAGAAATGCTAGAAAATTCCCATGAGAAAGCCACAGAGTTTGGTTGGCAGGATTTAGTAGGTACATTTCAGCCTAACTAGGTCCTTACCTGCATCTGCATGCCATCAGAAAAGCTTTGAATCCCAGTAAATATTTTACTGCAGTTGTCCCTGCTGCGGATGATTCAGCAGAGCACAGATCTGATGTGGATAAGGACTCTGTCTGTGTCAGACTGACAGGGCTGCTTCCTGGCTACGCTCTGCATAAAATATTGCAATCCAAACATCGGCACAGGTTTGTTCCTAATAAAATGTGCGTCATATGGGTAACTTGATTGATGCCATGTTGAAATAAATTGTAACAATAACTAGATACATATTGGCTTTATTTAACTTTACTCTTGGATTATTAAAGAGTTTTTTTTTATCACGAACAAAAATTGTTTCCTGAAATTGTGTCACATAAAAGCCAATTGAGACAAAGGAAATATGTTACAATGCACTTTGGCTATAATTTAAGTCTATGTTCTTCTAAGAAAGTTAATTCTTGACCTTGGAGAAGCATTTGACAAAACAACCTTACCAGACGGTCCATTGTTAGCTGCTCTAGAGCTTTCGATCACATCACACAAACCTCAGCAGATAAAGTTTGTCCAGTTGTCATCAAATTACCCATTAATATGGAAGTATAAGGACTTTTTTTCCATATTGGCTTAAAAAATGAGACTGAAAGTTAATTCTTGACCTTGAAGATTCGATTAAAAGCACCATAGCAGCTATTAAAGATATTCTTATTAATATCAAAATGTTGATTTCAACCATATCCCAACCCATTAAATGAAGGGGTTGCAACTAACAAACAGTATCAATACATTCAATTGTTTTTGTCAATTATTTGATTAATCCTACTTTGAAAAGTCAGTGAAATAGTGAAAAATACCCAGGCAGATGTCAAGCAAAGCATGTCTTCAAATTGTTTTCTTGTCTGACCCACAGCTCTAAACCCCAAAAATTATATTTAGTTATGTAAAACCGAAAAGGGAGTAAATTCTCCAGATTTGAGAAGCTGGCTGGTTATGCTTGACAAATACTTAAGGGATAAATTATTGTCGATTAATCAGCTAATCGTTTCAGAACTAATCATATCCTTCACACACTTCATCTGATTGTATCTTAAAAAAGGATTAATTTCAGTTTTTATACTCCCAAAAAACCCTATTTTTCATAAAAAGAATGATATATCAGCCAGCATTAATTGAAACATAACTAGCTCCGCAGAACCATAATTAAGAGCTGCTCATTAGCATTTGCCCTTGAGCCTGAGTGAGGGTAGAGGAAGGCCTGCTGTATAGAGGCCCGCTCAGCCAACAGTGCAACTGAGAGAAACAGTAGACCATTAGGATACATGTACAAATCTCAGGTTACTTTCATGCGTTAACACAAAGCGCAGTCACAGCAGGCATGGAAACAGATAGTCAGTTATTCAGCTGTGAAATCTCCACATAGACAGAGAGCGGATGAGCTTGCAGGATCATTTTGACAGGGATCTGTTGAGCTTTATTACACAAATCTCTCTCTGTGTGGCTGCCTGTCTGTCTGCCTGTATTCCTCTGCTTTCTACTTTACCTTTTCCTGTCCTCCTTTCAGAGCTGTTTCGGGATCATCTGGTGCAGAGGACAACGTGTTCCAGACACATGCATCCCCCTCTATCTCTCTTGAACACGCACATTAACACCTAGTAACACACTAAAACACACATAATACACAGCTGTTCTTTTGTTAAAGGTGACCTCTGTGACTCACAATTAAGACTAGAAATAATCAAGTGACTGTATCAGCTGTAGTTATTGCAGTCATTTTATAACACTGCCTCCTCCTCCTCCTCATCCATACTTGGTACTTCATTTCATGCTGATTTTCCTCTTCTGTTTCTTTCTTTCTGCAGAGGGCCCTCCCTGGTTGCTGACCGAAGCTCTGGTCCTCATCTCTGGCTGGAGTGGACAGCCGCCACGCCCTCAGTGAAGAGCATCATGACCCAGGAGGGGCAGGCTCTGCCCTCTCCCACCCCACCAGAGAACCCAGCGGAGCCCAATACAGCCGCCAGCACTACCACTGACCTGCCCGCTGAGGCACACAACCAGGCAGAGCAGGACAAGCCAGGGGCCGGGGCGAAGGACGAGATAGAAGAGGGGAAACAACAAGAAGAGATCAGAGAGGGAGAGGAGGAGGTGCAGGGGGAGACTCAAGGGGAAGGAGTAAAGGATGAGGGAGGAGAGGGTGAGTTGAAAGAGGAGAGGGGAGATGATGAGGATCAGCAGGCAGACGGAGGGGCGGAGGGAGAGAGGGAAGGGATGAGGGGGGAAGGATGTATGAATGTGGAGGTAAGCTCAGCGGGAGAGGAGGCAACGCATGAGGAGGAGGGGATGAAAGAAGAAGAGGAGGGGAAGGAGAATGAAGAGATGCAAGTGTCTACAGAGGAAGAGGCAACTGATTCACAACAAGCTGGACGGTTAGTTCACTAAATCATCTCTGCTGTTGCACTCTGTCAAGATATGTATTGCCTTAACTGGGTGTAAAAATCTGGTTACTACAACTCAAAGTATGATATAAATTTAATCCTGCCAAGACTCCTGTACCGCTCAGATCCACCGACAGGCTTCCTCAAGGCTGGGCAGACTGTTTATGTTTCCCGTTAATGTCATAACAGAGTGCTGCTCTTCCGTGCTGAATATTTTTAATGGCAAATTGTTTCTCAGTGTGGTTCTCTGGTACATAATTAGCCTAATTAGCATTTTACAAAATGAATAGGCAAAAAGCCTAAAACTAAATGGGCTGAAAGGAACACAAACAGAGAGAGAAATTGGTCTAATTTTCAGAGAGCTGGACGACCCAGTTAACCAATTTTAGACTATCAAAGATGGTGATCGGCAGTGAGTAACAATGTGACAGAACATTCTAATATTAATTAGTGCTTTGCTATATGAGAAAATGTAGATAAAAGAAAATGTAGATAAAATACATGATAATAAGTATGAAAATGACACATTGGTGGCTCTTGTTTTATGAAATGCACAGACACACATTAACACACCAATACAAACATACAGTTAAAGGGACAGTTCACCCCAAAATAAAAAAGATTTATTTAGCCTGAAGGGCTATCTTTCCATCTAGACTGTTTTTGTGTGAGTTACAGAGTTTTGGAGATATTGGCCGTAGAGATGTCTGCCTTCTCTCGGATATAATAGAACTAGATGGCACTCGGCTTGTGGTGCTCAAAGTGACAAAAACACATTTTAAAAACTCAACAGCATGTCTCATGACCAAGATTATGAGGGAACCACGTGTTTTTTTGATCAAACTACACCATTTTACTGTGCCGAAGGAAGCATGCATCTACTCATGGACAACAGGCTAGCTAATGTTACAGCTCAGTCGAGGAGGATGCCATTAATGTCCCATGCTGTCACAAGCATGAGCCTCTTGTTTATGAGTAGATGCATGCATTCCTTTGGCTGTCTTGTTCCACTATATTTGAGAAAATGCAGACATCTCTACAGATAATATCTCCAAACTCAGTTACTCACATTAAAAAAGTCTAGATGGATAAAAAGCTCTACAGGTAAGGGGAACAGTATGTATTTTTGATTTTTGGGTGAACTGTCCCTTTAACATATACTTAATTAAGCTGTTTTACATCACTCTTTGATTAATCTAATTTTATGGGTCATTTCTGTCCATCAGCAGCAAACACAGCACTACAATATATTCATATCCTCACAAATAAAAGGGATGAAATAGAGGAGGTCTGACAGCCGAGGGGAGATGAGCTTCCAGCTATTCACAAAGTAGCAAATTGGACAGTGCTTTCTCACCTTTCATCTTGCTTCAATTGTCACTGTGACTATTCAAGCTGAAATATGTGCCCATTGTGCACACTTCTCCTGAATGAAGAATGATTTTAGCAATGAATATGAATGATCTGCTTTGCGTGCGTGCCAATCTCAACAAAGAAACTGCTGCATGTTTGAGTCATATGCTAAAGATAATTTCACACTTTCTTCTTCTTCTTCTTCTTCTTCTTCTTCTTCTTCTTTCTCCGTGTTGAAACAGACTGGCAAATGGCATAGGTGGGAATGAAGAAGACGATGAAGCTGGCGAGGAGGACGAGGGAGGAGATGAGGGGGGAACTCAGACACTCTTGGACACTTTCAGCTCTAACTTTGAGACGACTGTAGAACAGGCCGACACAGAAGTGGAGGAAGAGGAGGAAGAGGTGCTGAAAGAGGTAGATGGGAGAGAAAACCAGGACAGTTTCAGCTCAGCGTTTGAGCAGATTGTTGAGCAGGTTGATGTTCAGGAGGAGGAGGAGGAGGAAGAGGAGAGGGAATTAGAGGAAGAGAGGGAGAAAGGAAGGGTGGACAACAAAGATGGCTTCAGCTCCACGTTTGAGCGCATTGTGGAGTCCGCCCTGCTAAGGGGCGGCACCTGCTACAGCAGCCTGGACTCTCTGGACGTGCTGTCACTCACAGATGAGACTGACAGCTGCGTCAGCTTCGAGGCGCCACTGACGCCACTAATCCAACAGAGGGCGCTGTTACAGGGCCCTGAACCCCTGGAGCTGGAGCTGGCAACTGTTGTGGAGCAAGAAGGGGCTGAGGCTGGACCAGACGCCCCAGGTGCGGATCTGATGGCTGGGGAGAGCACCGTCCGTGGAGCTGGAGCTGTGGCTGGAGTTGGAGGAAGCCCGCTGAGGACCACCATACCAGGGAGCAGGTCAGAGTTTGTGCTGAGCCAACCTGGACGCTGGGCCATCCCAAATGGATACCATACAGACTCACAGGGAGAGGGTGGTGGAGCCATGATCACCTCTGTCAGGTAAGGAGCCCAGTTTTAGCCTTTTTAAGTTCATATTTTCAGATACTTCTGTATTTATACCATCCTTAAACTTATTCTGAAGGAATGGGTTTTGTTTGAAGAAAAATTAGACAATCCTGGTGAACATTGGTACAGTTAATATGCTTCATTTCAGCCCTTAATTCTGTATATCCAGGTTGGATCCATTTGGGGAAGAGGGGGTGTTGTCATTGAGCCTTGCTGTCTGATGGAGGGTCTCACCACCAGCAGTTGCCAGAGTCCGAAATTTTAAAATCTTACACATAGGGGTGTTACTACAACAATGTACCAATTTAGTCATCTTCCAACTAGAGGCTATTTGGATAAAATAAATCATATTTTTTTGATAATTTATGGTATGTTATTGTATGTCATTTTTTTCTTTTCTTGGGATTTTAAAAATATTTTTCTGCAAATTAGCATTAGCAGTAATTCCAACTTGATTAAACTAACCATGGTGAAGAAACATATGCTCAGCCTAAGGTGTAGCCTGATTGGTGAGGTTTTGAACCACTATAGCAAAAATAATCGTTTATTCACATTTTGTGTATTTAACACAGTTAAATGAATGTTTAGATTGTTGATGACAGATTCCAGTGTGTCTTCATTTGCAGCCAGCCGATGGACGCTCTGTGTAGATATCATAGATAAATGGTGTCTGTCCTAAGTGTAATTACTGTAATATGCTGTGACCTTGGCTTAACCAGCAGGTGGCGTGAGCATGGTGATACCCAGCTGTGGACCTTAAAGAGGGGGCAGGGTGGTTAGTTGGTTGGGGGGTGAATGTGGTGGTCTATTCATACATGCAAAGTCAGTCCAACCAATTTGAAATACATGGTGCTGCTAAAAGAAAAGCTCATGTCGCTTTAGATGTTTGGAAAAGAAGAGAAGGAGTACTGTGACTTCACTGTACATGGTTGAATAGCTTTGTGCTCTTAAGCGTGAACGTTACATTCGGCTTAAATAGCAACAAGCAAACAAAAAGGCTGCACTGAAAACAATTCAGGGTTGCAGGATGAGAGCTTTTACATTTTATGGAGGCAAGGGGACTGTTTAAACAGGATTGTTGCATTTGAAATGAGTCAGCTCTTTCCCCTGTTGGATGTGACCGAGATACTAGTAAATCCAGACAGCAAGTTCATGACGCAGACCTGCAGACTGTGGCCGGGGTATTTGCTTTCTTCAACTATTTTGCTTAAAGCTTTCTCTCAGGGAGAGATAACCTCAGTGCTGCCAAATTACAAAAGGTTTATGCATACAAAAGAGTTTCTTTGAACGGAAAACTAGTTTGCTGGTTTCATATGAGAAATTAACACTTGACATTTATACAGCAGTACTGAAATAAGATACGGGGTGCCTGTCAGTATAATGAATCATTTGATGAACTGAACAGCAGGAATATCCTCACGTGTTCATATATAGCCAGCTGATATTTAAGAAAATGCTAAGATTTTACACTGTGATCTCTAACTCATCCACTCATTTGGCATTGACCCCAAGCCCAAGGAGTTGTGGGAATATGGCAACAGCTAACACTACTTTCTTACATTTAATTACCTTAATAGCACTTAAGAGGGTTGAGGAAGGCAGTGTAGAGCCACTGAGGGGGGAGGTGGTAACAGGAACCATATGGGTGAAGCCATGTAACCTGAACTACGGCTATAGGTCTGCCTAGCTGTGGCTTGTTCTTCAGCTTGTTCTCCAGAGTTTGCACAGCTTCTGTTGCTAACCTACTGGAATGCCAAATAGATGCACAGACCTCTGACATGATCAGCTCAACTAACTGCCAGGATTTGTTCTCAGACTCTCCCGGTGCTCCCACAGCTCAGTATGAGTTACAGGATGAACGGAGGATTTAAGATGTCGGCTCTCCTTCTCTTTCCCTTCTCTCTCTCTCCCCCATCTACAGATGTTGTCCTTTAAGCACGGTCTTGCTTCCTGACCACCAGCGCCAAGCTGAATGAGCTATTGTTTATGTCATGACATCATCGTCTTCAGCTTTCCTCTGCCCAGCAGGGTCTTAGAGTGAATGTGAGTGTGTGTGTGTGCGTAAGTGAGCGATTATTGCTCTATGGTAGCCAGCTTGCCAGACATTTGAGCACTTAAATCTAGAGTGGATACATCTGCTAGTCAGTCTTAAAGGAATAGTTTTAGATTTAAAGACACTCACAGAATCCAATTTATCATGAGTTAGAAGTCCTTGATGTCCATTCAACTTTAGTTTTTTAGCATATTAGAGGAAGACATTGCGAGCATTAGCATTTCTGGTGCAAGTCATTTGAGGTAAAAGCCATTACTCTGAAACAAAAAAACTCAGTTGAAGCGAAGTCAAAGTTTATTTCGTTGTAATATTCTCCAGAGGGAGCATGAATAATTTTAACAGAATTGCTTTTCAGAACAATTGAATTGAATTAGCTTGAAGTGGCATGGCTAAAAATGCTAATAACACAGCAGCAGCCATGGAAGCTTTTTGCAGAATGGCACACAGCTCATACTATTATAATTTTAAAATTCACATCTTAAAAGCTGTTTATCATTCACAATATCTGTAAAATGGGTGTGTGTCAAAGCAAAACAGTTTTTAATTCAAGCTATAAAGGCTAACATATATCTCATTCATTTTAATATCTATTTCCCTGTTTCATTTCTTCTTCTCTCTCCCTCACTCTGTCGCTCCTTCTCTTTGTTTGCTCCATCTCACCTCCTGCCTCAGCATTCATTTCTCTACTTTCTTCATCTTATCTCACTTTATGTCATCTCCAGTCCTTTCTTCTTTGTATCACCTCCTTTTCCATTTCCCCTACGGTGCTCTCCTGCCGCTGCTTCTTATCTTTCATTCCTCTCCTCCCCCTGCCTCCATTCTTCTTGGTGGGTAGCCACAGAATTGGCATGGTTACACATTTTGGCTCCTGGGGTGTCATGGACAACTAGTCTTTTTCACTGCAGGACAGAGCAGCTGCAAAGCAATGGATAAAAAATGTCAAGTTAATCAGCCAGTCAGTCGAGTCAGTTGGCAGACATTTAGCACTTTTATGGGTCAGTCGGTGAATGTGTTTGCCTGTCATCCAAATTTTGTTCCATTAAAAAGAATCTTCAGATATTTTCCTCATTTTTGGTATTCATGACAATGGTGTTTGTACTCTGCAATTCCCAAGTATCACTTGACTATATTTTAAGTAAGCTGTTTACATAGTTTTCTAGAAGGTAGAACTTCTCAAATCATATTCCCATTCAGATGCTACAGAGCATAGCAACGCTAGCAGTTTTGAGAGGCTGTATTTATATATAGCAGTGCTTTAAAGTATATGCTTACACAAGCATAGTAACATGCTCACAGTAACAATTCTAACATACTAATGTTTAGCAGGTATAATTGTTATCATCTTTGGCATGTTAGTATGCTAACACTAGCCAATTAGCTCTAAAAACATGTACAGCTGAGGCGAGTCATTCGTTCACCAGTATTTAGAATTACAGAAATACAAATTTCAGATCTGATGATGCCGCTAAAGGAAAAGCTGGGGGATCACGGTTTTTTACAATTCTATGGGAGGGAAGGGATGTTTGTCATCTTTGTGTCAGTTTCGTGGCAGTCCATCAAGTATTTGTTGAGATATCTCAGTCTGGACCAAAGTTGGAAACCAAAACAACTACATTGCCAACCTTAGAGCCACATTATTTGCGAGGCTAAAATCTGTGTACCAAGCCATTTTTTACTGGATACATACGAACAGAGATGGTTTGCTTGCAAGGCACAGCTCGGAACGTGGCCACTCAGCAAGAGTGTTTGTTATTGCAGTTGATAGAGAAACGACAAAATAGTGGAAGAGACAGAGAGTTGTGTGTCTCTTTAGGAAAACATTGGCATGCAGTGTAAAGCAGTTGGATCACCATATGTGTCTCAAAATGCTGCAGAAACTCTGTCAGAGAATCAGAAATCAGTTGTACACGTCTAACATGCTCTTTATGAATGCAACTGAAATAGTTATACTTCATGTGGGATTCAAAACCTTGTATCAATGTTTTTAACAGGACGAGTGCACATAGAGACCGTCCAAAATTCAGGCTTCAACCTCCATAACAGACAGAGACGTGATGACCCCCTCGGCGGAGGAAAGAAACCTAATCTTACCTCAGCCAAACTCTCCCTGTAGATCTTCTTCCTGCTGCTGCTGATTATTCTGACATCAGTGGATGAAGGGAGTAAAGTAGGCAGCTGGCCACAGGGATACAGAAAAACACTGGCAAGAATAGCAGATGTTGTAGACAAGCCATCCAACACATGGCAATAAGAAGTGAAGGGTTTCTTTCAGGCTGTCGGGGATAGTGTTGTGCCAATCTAAACCTGCTTGTCAGTTCTCAAGCATTTCTGCCTGTACATCATGTACTTCATCAGCCTGACAGGCAGACAGTCAGGTTGGATTTTAGATTGGACTGTCAATCACATTTGGTCATTTAATTAGATAGTCAATCAAGATGCTACTTTAACAGTTTTGTGCCTCTGTGGCTTGTGGGAACTGTCATTGAGGTTGGAGCTTAATCCAAAGAGGCTGCTGAAACCAAGAAAACACACACTTGATCTAGCTGTCAGCAGCTTACTACTGTACATCACCAGCTAGATCTACCCACTGGAGCCAACTAGGTGAATGCTTCTTGTGATTGTGCAACCTGTGGTGTTGCATCAATGCACACAAACACGCAGAGAAATGCCACTTTGGAACATTGTCCACAGAGTCATATCAAAGCGCAAACTAAGATTGAAAAGTCTTAGCAGCGGAAGTGTATAGTATCAGTGTTTGATCACTTATGCATGCTTCACTCATATACATGTGCACTATCTGTGGCTGCCCATATGTATATGCATCCATATGTTTCTATGTGTATCCGTGTGAGAAACATGCTGTGAGTGTGTGTTCCTCCCCCGAGCTTGCGAGCCTACCAGATCTAAGCCCAAGCAGAGCAGATAAAAGCCAGGCGCAGTTGTTGCCATATCAGAGAAGCAGCTCTGCCGTGTGGACTAATCTCTTTCATATACACTGTCGAGTGTGGAAACACACACGCACATAAAAGACACATGGGCCAGCAGCATGCATGCGTAAACAAAAATGTGCATAACGCGCGTACATCCTAATGCTCACTCAGTGACACAGATAGTGGAGCTTTCATATCTATCGTTCCTACTCTGAATTTTTCCCTCTTTCTGTTTTTCTCTCTCACACACACAGAAAAAAAACACACACACATCTTTCAGGATGTCACTTTGGGAATAAAACCCTCAGCGTGGTTCTATAGCACTGCTGAAACATCCTGCAGATTATCCTTCCCTGGCTCTCAGTCAGGCAGTGATACGAACACATACACACAGTCACACACACAGACATAAGTATATATAAGTACACACTTTTGCAACCCAAGCGGTAAAACATACAAATTCTCTCTCTCACCACAGACACACACACTAACTGAATCATTTCAGCACCAACAGATTTATCCCTGTCTATTTATAGCTCGACTCTTCTATGTTCTGTGACACATCCCACAGTCTTACTGTACCAGAGACTGTTTTGGCTGAATGGGGTTCTTCTCACCACAGGCTTCTCTCCTCTGAGGCGGCTGTCAACACTTCCTGTATGTATTGAGAGCAAGACAAGCCAGACTCTTTTTGGCATGTGTTGTTCTCCTCTTTGAACCTGATTTGGGGGCAGAAGTTTTTCTTTAGTTGTTGTCAGATGAAGCTCTTCAGTGTTCCACTAAACACAATCCCACACCTGAACACAATTAGTCTTACCCAGCCGAAAGAGGTCACCATTGTCCATTGTTTGCTGCTGAGTGGGTGGTTTTTGGGTCTTGTGTATGTTTATGTGTGTGCAAGAAAAAGGGAGAGAGAAGACAGACCATACCACAATAATGTTCCAGGTCTGTCAAGTAGCTGATTATATTCATAGGGGCTTTATTGCTGCTATAAAAATAATTACATACAGTATATATTTTCTTTTTACTTGTAGTATTATATTTGATGAAGTCTTTATTTTGGGCTGCTCAATACTGATGTTATATTAAGTCTAGATGAGGTTTCTTGGGCACAGACAGCCCATTCTCGTGTCTCTCGCTTGATCCATAATCAAATAATCATAATTCTAATCAGATTTCTAGTTTTTATTGTTATTCAGTTTAGTATGTATGAGCTAGTTTTCATGAAAAGTTGGCAACCTAAAATCAAGAAACAAGTTTAAAACAACAATCATGATGTAAGGTATGTGAATTACAGTAAAAGCAGGACAAAGACATGGGCAGCAGTAAAAGAACAGCAAATTATGGTGCAACAAAGCAAAGACAAACAACACAAGCAAGCACAGACATGACATGTAAATCACAGAACAACTCTGCAGAAACATACAGTAAGCAACATAAGCAAGGACAGAAAAGAGTAAAGACAGCCATAAGCAGAGATCAATATGAGAGACAGGACAACAGTAACAACAGGAATAACAGTAATTACCTTAAAATCAATAAATTAATGTTTTACTAGTAATCTGTAACATCAATAATGTTTGATACTGGCTCTGGATATTACAAAATATCTACCCATCCATCCAGTAGACAGTCACTGCTCAGCAAGGTTTTCCAGCTCCTCCTGGAGGATCTCGAGGCATCCCCAAGCCAGAGGGATATATAATCTCTTCAGCATGTTCTGTGTCTACTCTGATGGCTCCTAATAGTTGAATGTGCCAAGGAAATCTCCAAAGGACTGTACTCAGGAGGCATCTTGATGACCTGAATGCGCTTCTTTCGACACAAAGGAGCAGCAGCTCTACTACAAGCTCTCCCCAGATGTCTGAAGTCCTCACCCTATCTCTAAGGGTGAGCCCAGCCTCCCTGTGGACGAAACTTATTTTGACCACCTGTGTCTGTGAACTCCTTCTTTCAGTCACTACCTAAAGCTTATGACCATGGGTGATGGACTGGTAAATTGAAAGCTTTGCCTTCCGGCTCAGTTCCCTCTTCACCACAACAGTCCTGTACTGCAGACATTGAACCAATCTGTCTGTCCATCTCACACTCCATTTTACTCATAAACAAGACCCGAAGATACTTCAACTCCTTCTCGTGGGGAAGCAGCTCGCTCCCAATCCGGAGGGAGCAATCCACCATTTTGCGGCAGCCTTGGAGGTACTGACACTCTGCCCCGGTGTCTGAAGGTCACGGTCTGATGAACAGAACCATGTCCTGTGCAAAGAGAAGAGAAGCTGTTCTGATGACATCCAAACTGGACACTATGCTCACCTTGGCTGCACCTTGAGATCCATTTCATGAAAGTCAGGAACAGGATCGGTGAAAAGGTAGAACCCTTGAGGATCCTAACACACACACGCTGAAAACGTTTTTGACTTCCTGCAGAGAATACAGACACAGATCTCACTCTAGTTATATAAGGACCAGATTGCTCGTAGCAGCAACTCTGGTACCCTAAGACTCCGGATGGGGTTCTGGTGGCCATTTTTGTGGGGGATTACAAAACTAAATTAGCAAAATAACAAAAAGAAAGAATTGCAGCCCTGTAATTTGAATAATTTACTCTCTCCCCAAAGTAGTTGGTCTGATGGGCTGTCTGTGAACTTATTTTGACTTTTGGTCAGTTGTAACAGTTCAATAAATGATCCATTACAAAAGGTATAATTCATCATTTGCAGGCCTTACAGGTGCAGGAGGATGGATAGATGGCAATAGGATCATTGCTGTAATGAATTATCTTGTGTGTTTATTTATTTATTTATTTATTTTTGTTCTGACTTTATTTGTTTTTAGGATACAGCTAGATATAACTGTTTTTTCTGACCTGGCTTTAAGACAGTTTGACGAGAAGCACAAAGTACGGACTCATTTTAAGGCATATGTCAGCAAAGTGCACTTATCCCATGTTTCCTTCTCTAGGTAACTGCTCAAATCAATGAATCAGTTTTTGTTTTTGCTGCTGCCATGAGAACATCACATCTGCTGCAATAGTTTTGTAAATTCTGCTGTCTTTGTAAAATCCATGGTGTGTCAGTGACAGAGGTTATCCATGAGTCATGGCTTTAAGCTGCTCAAAAAACTGATGTGTGATCAGTATTCAGCAGGGTTTGCTCAATCTAAAAAAGTATCTTGGTCCCAGCACCAACTGTAATTCTGTGTTGTTGTTGTTGTTGCAAAGGAAATGTAGTCATAGTTCTTGTCTCTACCTAATAATGTGCAGAACCAGGTTGCAGTGACTCTCACAGGGTGCTTGCCTGTCCAATAAGATGTCCTCCAGGTTTCGTTTATGGTCCCATCTAACATCTCATCCCCCAATTTTGTACTTTTGACCCCACAGCTGCATTTCTCTCCTCTGCTTTTTCTATTGTTCTTCTTTCCACCAGACTAGAAAGAGGAAGGAGGAGTTTAGATGGTGAGGTTAGCATGCAGGGATGAGTCAGTGTGTCTTAAAATTGCATTTGTGTCGCAGGAACATAATCCATCACATAGTGTGTGATGATTATTTTTATGTCTGTATAACCTTACTGTACTTTATTTACATTAGTAGAGAGGTAAATACAAAGGCACTTGTGATCAGTCAGCAACCGTAAAGGAGACCTGTTACTCTTTTTCATTTTTACCTTTCCTTCAGTGTGTTATATAGGCTCTTATGCATGAAAGGCCTTGAATGTTAAAAAGAAGAAAACACTGCTCCCAAAGTGCCGTCAGTCCCCGCTTTAATTCTGTGACTTTGTGACATCACATCATGTCACCATGTCACACATTTGCATAATTTATGGCTATATTCATGGTAGAAATGATGCTAACTAGAAGCTGAAAATATGACAGAGATGCGACCAACCAACCAACCAACCAAAGATGCTGCGAACGGTGCCGGCTCAGGGGTGTGTGAGCTGACCAATCAGGAGACTAAAATACAGAGAATACAGTAGTGCTGCACTGGACAGTATGAGAAAACTGGTGTGTTTTTAAGAGCATTAAAGCATGTAAACCTATTCTAGTTGTAACCCAAAATAAAATAATGAAACCGAAAATGAGCATAATGTCTTCTTTAATGAATCAAATATGTTTATGATTATTTTACTGTTTATATCCAGCCCTATAACATGTTAGCTCAACAACAACTTTGACATCATAGTTTTATATTAAAACCATAGGCTACTTTTTGGCCAAATCAGTTGTAAAGTCTTGCAAAACAGAGCTCACCGCTTGTTACAGGTTATATAAAGGCTAAGTGGTTTACTCTTTCATCTGTGGTTGTACAGAAGGAGGGGGGTACAGAAATAACCACATGAAATGACTACATGCTGGAAAGCAGCTTGGTGAGCGTCGACAGTCCAAATACAGGACGTCCCGCTGTTACTGAACTGATCTGCTGGCTCAGAGCCCTTCACTTTAATGCAGAGGAAGTCGTGTTGGCTGGGACACACAGGGCCATTGTAAAGCCAGCACTAGGAACGGTCTAATTCATCAGGAAAAGTCTGTCCTGTCGTGTGATGCTCCGCCCCCTACATCCTCTCCTGCGTGGAGCGATCACCCAGCCAGCCAAGAAAGTTCAAGGAAAAAAACTCAAAACACCCTCCCTGCCTGTTGACACCATGATGAAACAACGCCGCAGTTTAATTCATCCTCATCGTATCAGGCTGTAATTATGTATGACCTGACTTCCGACTCGTAGAAATTTGATTTGGCTTGAAGTTGGAGAGCGAACCGAGCCGATGGAGATTTTACCGACCACCGGGTGATGAGGCGGTCGGACCGTCGCGCGCCTTCAACCGCTGATTTCCAAGAACCGAGAGACGATGTGGAAAGAGGAATATGATGTTCACTTCGACTTTCTGCTGCAGCTCCTGTAAGTTTGACATCTACACAGACCTGGAATTGTTTGAAACGTTTGCGTCCAAATGGGTGGGAACATTAACGTTATGCTGCGTGGCAAAATGGAAATAGTGAGCTGGACTCTAACTCTGACAAAAACACCATAACACTTCTTTGATATTAACTTTATCTACGACATCTGAGACCAACATTCAAAATAAAGTGACTTAAATGTATATTGTTTTAGGGTCTCAGTGCCTTCTAAGCCATATAGTGGATTTAGAGGATTTTGCTGGATTTTAAGACATTTTACCAGATAAATTACTTAAATTATTAATCAGTTATCTAAATTATGGCGGATTGTTTTTTGTCACGTGACTCCTCCATTAATAGATTATTGTTTCAACTCAAGTTGAGGTTTTACAAATTAAGCTTGAATGATGCCTAATTGGTCTAAAATGTTATCGACTGACTTGTACTTCGGACTGTGAGCAGCAGTTTTTGCAAAGTCAATATAAGCCAACTTTTTGCTCATCATGGCCTCAAAGGTGTCAATAACAGTGTGAAAAACAAAATGTGCATGTAATGTGGCTACGTGGATGTAAGTTTGTGTCAGTTTTTGTGGCTGGAGGCGTTGTTGTTGCTTGTTTTACATCAAAGAGTCAATTTTGCAACAGTGTTTTTTCAGAGACTGTATCAACAAGTCCCAGCAGATGACCTGTCTGACACACACGCACAAGGAGCTCGTCCATGTGTGTGTTTTTATGTCTATCTCAGTCAGCTGTTGATCAATGTTCATGAAAATGAACGAAACGTCTGTGAAATAACAGAATTTCATAATCCAGTTAATCCCATAATAGTTGACTACTCTGATTGAAGATACCAGTAAAACCCCACCCCCCCATGCACACACACATACACACACACACACACCTTACATGCGGACACACCTTGTAGGTGGGTACAGGCGAGTCACAGCCAAAGAGATTAGCATGTGAGTCAGTGGCATGCACTATCATGCTCTATATCTCTGACACTCACACACAGACTGAGCGTTGGTTCCAGCAAACATATGTGGCCTGGGGATACAGAGTTGTGCCTTTAGATGGACAAATAGGTTTACTGTGTGCCACTTGGCCCTCAGAAACACCAAGTGTCTTGGCACAAAGGGCCTGTGCTAGATATCTGACACTTCATATTGTGTCTCTCTCACTGTTATTGTGTGTGTGTTGGTTCTGTTATTGCCAGACAGCAGTGACTTGAGGGAGCCCGGCATCATTTTAGTCCCATGACTGATATGAGCTTTGAATGATTTATGAGGTCTCTCAGTGAATTGATATGGCTGGACAAGCAAAAGCAATTTCGCTGCAAACACCAGGCTAGATATTGTTTTGATGGTTTACCACTGACTCATTTGATTTTGTGTGAGTCTGTATGTGTGTATTTGCATGTGTGCAGGCACTTGTGCATTATGTATATATTCCCATCCGTCCATTTTCAACCACTTGTCTTGGTATTAAAGAGGATTCCAGTGACTTTCCCAGAGGTTAGGTGGGATATGTAGTTCATTGAGCAGGTTCTGGGTCTGCCCTGAGGTCTCCTCGCCTTTGAACATGTCCAGAATACATCTCGAAGGAGCCGTACAGGAAGCTTTTTAATCAGATTCCCAAACCACCCCAACTGGCTCCTTGTCCACAAGATGGGTTTACTCTTTCCGGATGCACAAACTGCCCACCCTGTCCCCAAGGAACAGCCCGGGCACCCTGCGAATGCATTCACCAGACATTATCAGCGATCTTATTATCATTCTTGGCAGTGATGCTAGATAAGGTGGAGGAGTCTGCATGTAGAGGGAAGGGTTTATGTGTCCTTGTGACCCTAGGAACTGTGTTGTTGGGGGCAATAGCTCCTTGTAGGGTCTCCCAAGGCAAATTGGTCCGAGGTCAGGGGCCAGATGAAGAGTAGATCTAAAGAGCCTAATGAATCAGCCAAGACAGGACAACGTGACCTTGCCTGGAGCAGGGAAGTCAGGGCCCTTTGTAGATTTCAGCTTTAGGGGTGGAGTGCGTAGTCAGCCATTTAGCATGTGGAGGCAGGGGGCTGACTCCTGGAAACTGGTTGTTGTTTCTGTTTTTGTTTATTTGTCAGTCTTTAGTGTCAGTCTGTTTCTTCTGATGCCTGTTTCCGACAGCCTTAGTGTAGTCCACAATCCCTTTACTTCTTCTTCTAGCACAGGACACTGCTGCTTCCGTTGTATCCACGGTAACCAGCAAATCCCTTTCGACAGCAGTGCGTAATGTATTGAATTTGTGAGGGTAATGCAATTGTGCTGATCAGATTATGCAAAAAACATCTGAATCATCTGGCGGGAATGCTGACGGTGCCGCGCAAATGCACACACAGGCAGGAAATGAGGAAGTTCTATTTAGACTGATAGAGGTGAACGTGTGTAATCTCTTTAGAAATAAAACCGAGATGGTTTTCTATTTTGTGCTGATGTGCTGATAAATACAACAATGGAGTGCAATATATGTTTCCTTTCAAAATGGATGATATTAAATGTTGCCACAAATGTTTGATCATTGGATGTTTTGTCTGTTGGGACTGGGTGGGATGATTGCATAATGGACACTGTAAATAAGATGTGAAGAAAGCACAGCGTAGAAGCAAAAGTAACAAATGTTTTTTTAACTAGTAATTAAAACCGTCTGCACTGGGAGTTTCAAGCACAATAAAAAAGCTAATTAACTTTCCACTGATGGACTGTGGTGGGTACCAAAGTATAGAGTGCAAAGCAGCTCAATATCTCGTTCAAACTACCTCAGTCGTCATAAATAAATAAGTAGGGCACTAATTAATACTCTGCATTGATTGTCTCAGTTCTCTTGATGACACTTGAACAGTTATACAGAGTGTGAGGCCTTGGCCTGATTAGTTCATCAAACTGTGTCCCTCAGCAAGACACTGTATGCAGTGATGGCCTCAATTCTTAATGTTAAGTCTGCTGGTATCCTTTTGTTTTTAGTTGAGTAAGCTATCATTGGTTCTATAAACATCACTTCAAAATAATCAACTCAGTCATAGGGCTGCAGAATATGGTAAAAAAAAATCATATTCCAATTATTTTGACAGATATCACAATTGCAATATGATTCATGATTTGGAGGAATGATCATTTTCGCAAACCTTTGTCATTTTAACCTAAAGAAAAATTTAAATCATAATGATGTAGTGCTGTTTGTTGGGGTCTGTACTAGGGTTGCCATTGTGTCACTGATAACACCAGGCTTTTTACAAGAAAAGACGCTCAGTATCAGTAGAATGCTGTATTAAAAAAAGTAAAACAATGGTCAGGCGACCACGTTTTCTTACATCTGGAGAACAAGGTTTGTTGGCTAGGACATCTCTGCAGCACTACAGGACTTGACTATGAAGCTGTTTTGTCAAAACATTTTACTTTTATTAAAATGTTGCTGCTCCTTTACTGTCGATAATATTTTGATTAATTGTTCAGCCCTAATCAACCACATTGCAAGTGCTTTGAATCTTTTTTCCTCTTGTGTTAAAGTGTGTCTCCAAATAAAAATGGGTGGCAGCTAGTGAAGATCTAGCAAAGCCGAAAGAGCCTGAAAGAAATCTGGTTTCATAATCATCACCAATATTTTACAATTCACTGTATTTAAACAAGATTTTTAAGGCATTTCAGTATGAAACTATACTGTATTACATTTTCAAAGCGAGGGATATTGACTTCAAACAGGGTTTGAAATGTTCAAGAATATCCATCATTCATGCAGACTTTGCATGTCATTACTTGGCAATAAAAGCTGCATGTTTGCTCTTGCGCCTTCAACTGCTTGGCAGCTCATTTTATTTTTTCTTAACCTTAACTACTCCTGCAGGGGTGATTCAGAACATTCAGTCTTCTGCAGAAAACGCCCTGCTTCACAGTCAAACAGATACACCCATTCACAGCTGAGATAGGCAGCCCAGTGATGAGCATGAAATTGACAATTTACTTGTTCAGTCTGAGGCTGGCTGTTTTGCCCAAAGGCAAGTTGTTGAGGCCACAGAGAGCACGACTTGTTAACTGTATGGATCTGTAAAAATTAAAAGCTCACTTCTCTAACTTCCAGGCAACATTTGCCTGAAAAAGAGGTTTTAGTTTTTATATTACAGCACTTTAATTCAAATTATATTCGAGGTTAAGAGTGAGATTAGCTGAGCTTTTTGGAAGAGATTGGGGCAGGTGAACGCTGCTTCGGAATTATAATCAGCCTTTAGATTCACTGCATTAAAGTAGGACATTAAGTGACGGTGAAACTGGGTCAGTGGCATAACAAGTCATTTAAACCTCATTTGACTTTTTGTTTGTGTGTATGCGAACATATGTTTGTGTAATTGAGTTTTCTGCTCATCAGTTCTGTTTCCTCTGTCTCATTTTAAGTGAGTGGGCATGTAACAATGGACATGTGTTCCCTTCATTAACCTATCCACCTGCGTGTGTGTCTTGGTGTGTGTGTATGTTCTCCTCTCCTCCAGCGATGCCAACCTCACAGACGTGCTGTCTGACTCAGACGAGTGCGATTTGGGCAGTCTGGAGCGTTTGGAGCGCGGCAGCACTGACACTCTGGCCAATGGCTGCCGAGCCGACTGTGAGGCCGCCAAGAGGCTGGCCAAGCGCCTCTATCACCTCGAGGGCTTCAAACGCTGTGATGTGGCCAGACACCTGGGCAAGAAGTGAGCACGCACACACAGATGCACACACATAATGACTGATGGACTGACCAATCACCAGACGTAGAGGAAAACATGTTGACATAGTCACATATGTTCAGTATTTAAACATCCTTTCACACATGTATTGATGAGATATGATGTGTATGTAGATGCACCGGATTGATCTATGACACATAATCAAACCCATCTGCACAAGCTAACCTCATTTCTTCTCTGATACAGTAAGAAAATGTTTATATAACAGATTCATGCGTCTTCAGTGCCACGTCAAAGTGCTGATGCTCTCTTCTCTCTCCCTGCAGTAATGAGTTCAGCCAGTTGGTGGCATCAGAGTACCTGAGTTTCTTTGATTTCTCCGGCCTGTCGCTGGATCGAGCCCTGAGGTAAATGCACACTCAGCACTTGGGAGTGATGAGTTTGTGATGTAGACATCGATACACATGCGTGCGTCTGTGTATTCTCCACTTTGCCTCTTCAAAAGGCATTAGCTCAGTGCTAATCAAGCTGTCGTGTTGAGCACAGTAAGCCAGTGGCGCTGACAGCAATGGAGTGCATCACTGCCTTGTACCTGACATGTTGCTGTCCCGAACTGCTGCCTTCAGCTCAGGATTGCTCAGTTAGGAGGCTGTGTGTGTGCACTTTAGACAGGGCCAGATTATCTTACTGTTTTTAGAAAGTAAAATGTAACATTGTACAAGTCTGGTTTAATGATGGTTACTGCCTGCAGTAATCTGACTGTACAGAAAGTCTTTCAATCAATATTCTTGTCTTCATCTTAATTATAAAATCAGGAGAGGAAGCATTAATGTAGGGCTGAAACCAACAATTATTTTGATTATTGATTAATCTGAAGATCTGAAAATAAAAAAGATTAAATGATAACCACCATTTTTACACCTTAAAGTGTGTATACAGGTCTGGGGGAGCACTAATGCATATTTTAACAGAAGTAGTATAAAGCCTTTTGTGGCTCCAGAGTAAGCTGCATGTAATCTGATAAATTGCCTCCAGTGATGTCACTCAGTGGCTAAATTGCATTGTGGGTAATGTAGGGACCAAGTTTTGAAAAGGAAGAATATATCAGGGTCAGCTGTCAGCTAGACCAGTGGACTGCTTTTCAAAACCTGGTGCCTACATTACCCACTATGCAACGTTCAACGTCACGTCTTCACATGTTTTGTTTTGAAGCTGGATTTTAGAAGTTGGAACCAACAAATATTTAGTGTAATATCAAAGTAGTTGCAGACTATTTTTCTGTCAATGGACTTACCGATGGATAGACTGTTTGTTTCAAGTCTACATTAATGTTTCACATCAGAATGTACAGTATGAAAGGGGGACAGCAGCCAGTGTGAAATTTGTTGAGTCTGCCAAACAGTTACAAAATCAAACCCATTTATTTGCAGTTGAAAAGTGCAGCCAGTTTACACACACACACACAAAGACAAAAGGTGACATAATCCTCCCTTATGACAACATACCACTGAGTATGTGACCTTTTTTAAGTTTTTAAAAGCGGGCGTGACAGTTAAAGTTTTTCTCACAGTGAAATGTTTCATAAGATATCCAACGAGGCTGTCAGTTCCGCTCCTCTGCAGATTCTCTTTACTGCCAGAAGTGATTTAAATCACTCCTTTTCCAGAGAAGCATTACTGGGAAACATTTGACCTCCTGTTGACCTCGGGGTGTCGTTTGTGTGTGTATGACAGGAACTTCTTAAAGGCCTTTCCACTGATGGGAGAGACCCAGGAGAGAGAGAGGGTCCTTGTACATTTCTCCAGACGCTTCTGCCACTGCAACCCACAGACTCCCACCTTTGAAGGTCAGAGTCGTGAGGGTGGTGGTGAGGATGATGACGATGGCATCAATGGTAATTAAAAATAATACTAAGAGAAAAAA
Organism: Pagrus major; assembly: GCF_040436345.1. Lineage (NCBI taxonomy): Eukaryota > Metazoa > Chordata > Actinopteri > Spariformes > Sparidae > Pagrus > Pagrus major. Next base: position 17,893,235 of record NC_133232.1, on the reverse strand, counting down.
ATAAGCTATGCCAAATATCACCATAAATCTAAATTGATTTTACATTACTATGTCAGTTTTCTTTGATGATCCCAGTTAAACAAACATCCGTGACTGCAGCTTATTTACACACTGCTGCTTGCATAAAGCTTCAAATGTGACCGTGACAAATGTAAATACTGAATCAATCCAGAACAGATACAGCACTGGATGAGATTATATTAGCATGGAGGCTGTTTATGATGTGCGGTTTGTGTCTGCATGTGATATAAAGGAATGTGTGACATTACATTCACGTGCATTTGTGTGACATTGTCTTATTGCAGACGGAGCCCACACATTAACCTGCGCCCTCATGCTACTCAACACAGATCTGCACGGACATGTACGTACTGGAGTTCTCCATCTTACTGCTGCTGCAGGATACCTGTTTCTGTAATCCTCGTGCAGAACAAAGTATAAACACAGTCTTTTGTCAGCGGTGGCAGGTCTCAGCTCACATCTCCTTTTCCATCTATTTCTTCTTCTCTCCCTCTACCCTTTCCTCTCTCTTTCCCTCTCCTCCACGGCCTACTTTCTGACCTGTTTCTGTCTCTCTCCTCTCCTCAAACAGTCTCATCTGCTCAGTTTTAAACTGGAGCACTGTGCTCTGGCCAACATAACACATTCAGTATCATAGGCCCCTGTGCTGTGATTTTCCTCGACCCTCCTGCTCAAGTCCACTCAGTCCATGCTAATAGTGCTTTGAATATTTCTCCTCTAATATCCTTTCTCTCTTTTCAATGTCCTTTTCCTCCCTTTCAAATCCTCCCCCCTGCTAACCAAATCTGGCCCCCTGGTCCCTGTCTGCCCCTGCAGGTGGTAAGTATAATTATAGTACTAACACTGTCCTCACTGACATCTATGCCTCCTCCTGTCAGCTAACAATAGAATTTAAGTCATACAGTAGTTTTGAAACTGATATCATATTAGGCTTGTAATAAAGGAATCATACCAAGTAATATATTATTTTTTTTAAAATTATTGTCCAGTGACACAAACGTATTTGGCTGCGTAAGTATTGTTTACCACATAGAAATATTCAATAGCTGATTGTGTTGATATTTATTCTACTTTCAATCAATTGCAGTAGTTATTAGCTGTGTTAAATGCAGTTGATCTGTCCCTTTTTCCTGTCCACTGCTACTAATCACAATATTGAATCAAATTTTAACTATTTTAATTTTGAAGAGGCTACACATTTTAAAATATAAGATTTTAACTTAGTGAGAATGTACCGTTTCGCTACCTTTGCATGAAAATATGTATTAAAGCAACATTATGTAGAAATTGGCATTTTGTGCAATTTGGCGCCCCCTACAGTTTCTGAGTTCAACACCACTGTGGTAAATACAAATCCCAGCTCTGTAACAATCTGTCAGATGTAATATAGGTGCTAACTACAAACAAAACTCATTACGTCATAACAATGTTATGTGTTGAAAACTTGTATGTTGAAGTAAACATGTATGTAACGCTGTGATCCTGCCCTCTCACTGAAGTTACATAGTGCAGAAACAAGTGATAGCTGAGACAGAGACACCATTCACCGTATTACAAGACACTGAACCATCAACATGATTTTGGCAGCTGTTATTTTAAGGTTAAAAAAAGTTATATAATGTTGCTTTAAATACTAAACTGAGTAGTTCATGAGGTTGGACTGTGGCTGTGAACTACACCACGTTCATTATTCGGTGGATATTATGAGTAGATGGAGCATACAACACGTCATGACACATGTTATTTTGTACTTTCCTAAAAAAGGGAACTGGGTTGTCTCGTCTGTTACGTGGCCTCCTCAGAGGAAAATGTGAATAAAAAGCCACGAACCAAATACTTTTTTTTTTTCTTTTTCTGTAACAGCAGTGGGTCTATTCAGTTTTAATTCTAAAATATGTGTCTGTTTAGGTAACAGGCCTGATTCTGGCAGAGAGGGGAATTAATACACAAACACCTACCTATGTTTTCACCCTCTAATGATGCATCATAATTAGAGGTTAAAACCCAAGGAGAGCTGACACTGTATAAGCTGTAATGGAGGTGGAGCCACACTCACAACCATCACCACCACCACCACCAGTAGAACCAGCAGCATCACACTGCCACCCAGTGGACAGTTGCAAAGCTGCATTCATAAAAGTGGGTTGAAATTATCAGCTGCTTTGGGATTTGAACATTCGTCTAGACACTGAGCCGAACTAAAGATTGAACAACGTGGTTCCAAGCACACAACAAATCAAGGTAAGGTTTAATCCTAAATGTATAAACTTATTTCTGTCTGTCTGTTATTCTCTCCTTAGAACATTGGGAAGAAGATGTCCTGCCAACAGTTCATCAGTAATCTCGACGGTCTCAACAATGGCAAAGATTTTCCTAAAGACTTATTAAAGGTGTGGATGTCCTTCTTAGTCTCAGAATTGAAGCATGTCTTCACATTCTGGTTCTGAAATAAAAGAAATCCAAGAAAAAAGATGTTTAGAATTCCTCTCTTTTATTGCTTTGCCCACACAGGTCTTGTATAACTCAATCAAGAATGAGAAGCTGGAGTGGGCCGTGTGAGTATTCACTTTGTGTCCATCACAAGGGAAAGTATTTGGAGTGCGCAAGTTTTGTTAGAAGTACACTTGAATGTGTGCTGCTCAGGTTTATCTGAATGGGTATTTGTGTGTGCAGTGAGGAGGAGGAGCTGAGGAAGAGTCTGTCGGAGCTGGTGGAGGAGCAGTGTGAGGGCGGGAGTAAGCGTGTTGCCAGGGTAACGGACGGCAGTAACCCTTTCATCGCTATCCCCATTCTCTTAAACGCCGTCACCTACAAACACGGAGTGCTGACCCGCAAGAGCCACGCCGACATGGATGGCAAGCGCAGTGAGTGATCATATACACAGACATACACACACACACACACACACACACATATTTGACTGAAGTTACCACATTTCTTTTAAGTTACTGTAAATATGTACGACATGAATAAGTATGACATTAGAGGTCTTCTTCTTTTCCAGCCCCGAGGGGTCGCCGTGGCTGGAAGAAGTTCTATGCGGTTCTGAAGGGGATGATCTTGTATCTCCAGAAGGTACCGCATCTCATCTTCTGCTCTGTTACCATAGAAACACACATCCACCACCGCTGTCATTGCGGTGGTGGATGCTGCTAGCTGCTCTGCTCTGTGTGTGTGCGCTTGTGTGTTCGAGAGGGAGTGAGCTAGAAAGAGCATTAAGAGAGGAAATGAGGCTTAGCTGCTCTACTGTGTGTTTGTCTCCCCCTGCTGGTAGAGAGGCTGTACTGACCCCATGTAAGGTTGTGAGAATTTAGGCATTTGGATGTTACAGATACACACTGAGTCAGAGTTTTTATAGTTTCTGTTTTCATTTTGTTTTTAATTTTTGTTTTCAATTCAGTATAAAATATACTGGGGGAAGATTTAATAAGCTCAGAACAGGTATTACAATAATTATGGCATCCTCAGTCTCAGTAAATATTTGCACCAATGCCTCCTCATGCATGTTGTGTTGACAAATTTGACCAAAACTTAAGACATTTCTTGGTTCATTTTAATTAAAGTACACAGTATCGTTAAATAAAAGTAAAGATTTCATTTTAATTTTAGTTACCTAAATTGTCCACATGTAGTTCTAGTTCAGTATAATAACCTTGCACTGAGTATCAGCTACTCTTTTTTTTCTCTGCTATAAGAGACAAAATTACTAAATGGACTGAAACATAACAGCGTTAACAGGCTCCAAAACATCAGACCTGCAATTTACGTTTGCCTGTTATTTTTTTTTCGGTTACTTGCCCAGGACGAGTACAAGCCTGATGCCGACATTTCAGAGGTGGACTTGAAGAACGCAGTGCGGATCCACCACGCTCTAGCCACTCGGGCCACCGACTACAGCAAGAGAGCCAACGTACTGAAGCTCAAAACCTCGGACTGGAGAGTCTTTCTGCTGCATGCCCCGTAAGTCTCCCAATCTGAATTTGAGATGTTTTTTTACGCTTTCAGAAAGTTGAAACTCCAAAATACAAGAATTAAAATGGAAACAACGGAATGTTTCTGTTTATACTGAGATGTTTGTTTACATATTATTTTGCATTCATGGAAAGATGGGGATGATGATGAACTGTTTCTATGTCTCACCTCCTCCATAAGAGTTTATAAAGTACTGAATAATGCAAATTGAAAGGATTTCTTCAGGACACTGAAAAATAGTTATTTAGATCTTCAAAAGAAATAGTTGTGATACCTTGTCATTTTGATAGAATCAAACTTGCAAGTATGAAGTATGAATCAAACTCCTCTTGAAGGTCATACAGCCTTCTGTGTGTTTGCAAGTTATATAAACTCAGTCTGGAGTTCTGCTGCTGTGGGCAAGCAACAATCAAAACTACAGTTTCTTTGCCTAAAAAGCCAAATTACATTTGAGATATAAATTATGAATTATATTCACTCAATAGTTGATGCGACTTAGAGAGGATGACATGATTTAACTTAAATTGTGTGAATTTGAAATATTTTCTCTTTTGTTTTTGTCTGCAGCCAGTTCGATGTACTGGGCTTTTTCTTGTAGGAGAACCCAAAAACTGAATTGATAACAAAATTGATAACAAAAGAATTATCAATTGAATAATTATCATTGTATGCACTCACCTGCTGTCTCGCCCTTCATCCCCCCCTCACTCTTCTCTCCCTCTCTATCTCCAGGAGTGAGGAGGAGATGATGTCCTGGATCTTCCGGATAAACCTTGTGGCAGCACTGTTCTCCGCTCCGGCCTTCCCTGCCGCCATTGGCTCCATGAAGAAATTCTGTCGGCCAATCCTGCCATCCTCATCCACCAGACTCAACCAGGTACACACACAGACACACACATATACAAATGAAGACATACCTAAGGAACAGGAGCATCACACTCTACTGGCTTATATTTACTCTAGAAACATAAAGTAATGTTGTAAATATTTAGTTGATATTTTGCATTGTACATAATATACAGTTGATTGACGCAGCAGCATGTACAATCCCTCTTCATTAAATATCTCTGGGCATTTTAACATATTCTATTTGTGTCTGCTTACATCTGATTGGCTGTGTTGGGGGTCTTCCGGTTTTTCCCTGGCTTGTGATTGGTGCAGGAGGAGCAGCTGCTGAGTCATGAGAGCAAGCTGAAGCAGATGAGCCTGGAGCTGGAGGAGCACCGGAAAAACGCGCCCTCAGCCGACCCCAAAAGCCGCGAGTGGGAGGAGTTCCGGCTCAAAGAGCACTACCTCACGTACGAGGTACAGGCTTTATACAGATTTCCTCAATTTGCCTGTTTTTTATTTTAATTTGGTCTTTTTTATGAAGTTAAAGGGCAGCTAAAAATCATGACAGATTGCCAGTGTCACTGCTTTTTTCTCTTCATACTCATTCTGTTTTAGTGCATTAATAATAATTTAACATGTAATTTCTATACATTTTAATAAGTAGCAAGCAAGACATTCATTTTACACATAGTAACTCAAGCTTCAACTGCTTCTTTTATCAAATTTAAACCATGCAGATGGAATAATAGATGGAGCTTTTGTTTTAATCGGTCAGTCCTCATATTAATGCCTTAATCAAGCAAAGTTAGAAATATATATTGAAGCTAACATAAAAAAGCCAGTTCTGAGGGGACAGGCTCTTGTTTCATCTTCTTTTTATCTCACTTTCCCTCTCCCCCTCCCCTCTCTCTGAGCAGAAGACTCGGTATGAGACGTACATCAGCCTCTTGCAGGCCAAACTCCGCGCAGAGACAGACGACCTTGAGAAGATCGAGGCCAGCGTGATGGGTGGCCTGATCATGGAGGGTGGCCTGTCCGGCCGCGAGTGCCACCTCCGCAAGACGCAGTCCTCCCCGTCCATCAGTCAGGCTCATGGCGGGCTGAATGGGAGGGCTGCTGTCCCGGGACAGAGGAGCTGAGGGGAGGAAGGAGGACCAGAGACCACAAAACAACATCCCTCCAAGCCAAACTAACTCAATCTTCCAACTTCTTTTTTTAATTTGTTCATGTTTTGTGTTTTGGGTTCCTCCATTCCTCCTGACTGTCATTTCCTTCCCAGAATTTATCAACCCTGGTGATAAGTTTCTGTCCTTGAGCAATAGATGAAGGAGATGAAGCGCTTGATACCCGACAAGTGACCCCGCCAAACCTCAGTTCTTTGAACTTTTGTTATTGCACATGAAATTGATCATGACTGATCACTATTTATACCATCGTCAGTATTATTTTGAAATGAAACTCAGAGCAATGCAGTCGTCTTTAGTTGAAATGTGTTTTTAGTTATGAGCAGAACTTTGAGTAATTTATGTATTATTTTAAGGCCAGATGGAGAACAAAGAGAGCCAGACTGGGTTGTCTTTGTCCTCTCTGTCCTGTCCTCGTCCTGCAGTCAGATGGAGATGGTACTACTGTAGCATTTTGGCCTTTTTTTTTTCATTCATGTTTACACACGAAGCCGCTCACAGGCGTGTGTATGGACCTACAGTACAGTATGGGTGGAGTGTGGCGAGTGAAGATACAACATATCTGACCCAGAGCTACAAAAACTCTCAAAAGAACTTCTCAGAAGGCTCAAGTCCCTGCCATGTATAGCATATTTATTTATTTATTTAAGTCTACAAACCTTTATTCACCCCAGGACGGGTTTACACAGAGCATGCTCGCTCTTTTTTCAGCAATTTCTTTCTTGACATTCACACAGTCAAATGCATCTCTAAGTGTGAAGGAGCTGCCAAGAGGAGCAGCCACGGTTTGGACTGATCACCAAGCTGTTCCAGCAGAGGAACTGGAGGTTGAGTGCCTTACTCAAGGGCACCTTGACACTAGCTGTTGAGGGATTTGGAGCGTGTTAGTTAGTCGCTTGTCAGAGAGATCACAAGTCTGTCTCTGTGAATTTTTTAAGCTGCCGCTACCCCAAATACTGACGTGTTGATTCTGTTTTGTTTTTCTAACAACTCTCAAATCTAGAGTGAAGAGGAAAACATTATGTGACTGAATTAAAGCACTGTGCCATGTTCTGTTTTATCCTCCAAACTACTCCTCTTATGTCACAAAAGGGTGAGCTGATATGTAACAATATATGTTTGGGTGTCTGAAGATCGAAATGGAGGGCAGAACGGTAAAAGTGTGGGCGGGAGGCGGGTCAGCATGTGTGTGTGCATGCTCTTTTTAACTGGTTCCGGTTGAGATGTTGAAGCGGTAGGCAACAGGGAGGAGTAAATATAGCAGGGTCCTGTTTTTGTATGAAGAATTTATTGAGCACGTTTGGTGAGAAACAATCCAATGGCCTTCTGCTGAAAAAGACAGCCGTCACAATCAGGCCTGGATCTCTCAAAAGCACCGTCAGCTCAAAGGATGACAGAAGATGTAGCTTTAGCTCTTCTAACAGAACATCTAACCAAACTGTTCTGATTCATGGACCTATCATGGCTTGTTTGGCCTCCTATTGGGCATTTACTAGTACTGGTGAGGGACAGACTCATTATCGGATCTGATTTTCAGCATTTACCAATTATTTATTACTGTTTTTTTTTTTTTGTAATTGCAGATAAAATAATATAAAAATGTGCTACTTTGGCTCTGAGGCAGCATCCTCGCTGTCTGTAGTCTCTTTCAATATCCCGCCCACAACACTGTCTGATTGGTTACACGTCACGAGTAATAACCTGTCAACACTGAATAATCTGATCTTAAAAATAACAAGTAACTAAAGTTATTATAAATTTAGCGGAGTGTAAGTATAAAGTAGCAAAAAATGGAAATACTCAAGCAAAGTACAAGTCCCTCAACATTGTACTTAAAGGAGAATTCTGGTATTTTTAAACCTGGGCCCTATTTATACTTGCTTCTGTGTGTAAGTGACTCATACTTAGCGAAAGTCCTGGAATCAATCCAGTAGATCATCTCAGCTGGCAGCCACAACACGGCTATAATGGCTGCAGTGTAATCCATCGGGGCAACAATGACGGTCAAAGTTACATCCACAAAAGGGCTGTTTTTTTTTTATTCTGAAGTTGTGTCTGACGACATTACAGGAACATTGTTACTACAGAGATGGACCTTTTGTTTAAACAATAACATCCTTGTGTTTGTAACCAAAAACACAAGTCGAGGAGAAGTCTGGTTTTGCATTCTTACAAGATGTGAGTTGTTGCAGGAATATGACAGTGAAACATGAGAGTTAGGGTTGGAGAGACGAGTTCGGAGTTTATCTGGAGGAACTGACTGCAAGATTTAAGTTTTAAGGCATGACTGACTAACTGATGATTTCCAGAGAGAGACGTCTTGAATAATACTTGTTTTTGGTTACAAAAAGGATTTCACTCTTGAACAAAAAGGTCTATCTCTGTAGGAAACGTTTCCCTAATGTTGTCAGACATTTAAATAAAAACCTCAGCCTGTCAATGGCAAAAACAAGCACTTTTTGTGGACATGACTTTGACGGTCGGAGTTGCCCCAAAGGATTATATTGAGGCCACGTTGCGGCTGCCAGCTGAGGCGACCTGCTGGACTGATTCGCTAAGTATGAGTCATTTACACACCCAAACTTGTAAATATGGGGCCCTGGTTTACCCTTTAAGTACAGTAACTACCTTTAAGTACAGTACATTTTACTTAGTTACTTTCCATCACTGGCTATAAGATTTAAATTTTTACTGCAAATGTATATTGCTTCCAAATATCAGTTATTGCTCTCCTTGATTACGAATAATTGGTTTCGGTATCTGTATCAGCCCTGAAAAAACAACAACGCATCTGTCAGTCCCTCGTACTGGTGTGTTTCTTCTACTGTCATCCTTCCTAATGGGTGAAGATGTTTTTGGTAAAACAGGCCTCGGCCTTTTTTGGACAGAGACCGGCTGATTGGAGAGTGCAGCAGCAGGACTGCTCCAGCTTAACGTGCTAAAGTCAAGAGACCTGGACTGGAGAGGGGAACAGCAGAGAAAAAAACTCCACCAGCAGAGTAGCCATCAAAACATCCTCCACATGGGTGAGGAGGAGGAGGAGGAGGAGGAGAAAAGACTTGTTTTCTAAGAAGAAGAGGCCGGTTTGGTTTTCTAAGAAATGCCGTCTCTGCCAGCCAAGAACAGGCAAAACAGTCGTCCAGCACACATTTTTCCAAACAGAGGAACAGAACATATTAAGCCTGTTTCTCGTGGAAGGAGGACTTGTGTTATGTGAGAAAGTGGTGATGTGGTGGGAGGGGTGGCGCTACCGCTGTTTGTGAGCACCTTAATTCATCCCAAACACACACACACACACACACACACACACACACACAGACACACACACCTTTCCTCTTTCTACGTAATTTGCTTATGACACAACTGTAGATCAGTGAGCTTAGTGCCCCCTCAGTCAGCCTCGGTGTGGCACAGAGGCATGTTGACATAACCAGAGCTGTGGATATCAACCATATGAACTCTCATATCTTTGGCTCTGGTCACAGCGCTTCTGCTGCTTCGTATATCATATTAATAGTGACTGACGGGGTCTGAGATCCTTTCGGGACTTGGCTGGAAACCTGGAATCACAGCTGGAATCGTGGATCCTTGTACAGACCAAAACGCTGAAGTGGAGCTGAGTTTTCAGAGAGGAAGTACCGTTTTATAAAGCTGTATTGTTAGGATAAATAACTGCTTTCTTACAGGGAGACTTCCCCTTATAGTCACTTTGGCTGTCGTGCTAACCATTGTTTCCCGATGTTCTAGGGTAGGCCTGTGCTGTAATATAGGATTGTGACGAAAAAATATTTGTTGATTGTTATGTTTTATTTAAAAAATGACAACTTCGGCACTTTGATGTCAGCATTGAATCTGTCTTTTTGTTTGTATATCGGAACTGTTTTTTGACAGGATGCTCATACTATGTAAAGGACATATTTACTGAATATTTAGTCTGTGCTTCATAAAGTAAGCTTTTATACAGATGGTTGTGGTTGTGATTTATTAACATTGTCATCTGCTAAACAAAGGTTACCTGAGTAACCTGCAATGCAACATTTCCAACATGGGTAAATGCATTGGAAGATGCTTATGAATATGTGCAGCCTAAAGCAGACGTTCCCATACTTAAGAATAACGCAGTTCAATTTGAAATCCGAAAATCTTCTGGGGCCCAAAATATTAATCACAACTCTGATAAACAAATGAGACGACCATGGAGTGTTTCCCTAAACATAAATGAAGAATAACACCTGATTTAACTCCCTTGTTTTATCAGCTCTGACTATTCCTCAAGTAAATATTTGGTCATAAATATGTTATGGTCATTTTTAACTTAATTACAATATAGAAAATTAAATTAAATTTAGTGTAATGTAAGTGATGTCTTCAGCCCACCTGCGGTACCTTCACGGCCCACACTAGCCTTAAGTTTAGCCTAAATTAAAAAACTAAATTCAAAAGCATAAAACAGCTGTTAACTAGAGCAAAGCTGTGAGCATTCAAGTACCAGTCAGTCTGTGAGAGCATAGACTATCTGAGATCCTGAGACAAGACACCCTTACAGTGTGTATCTCAGCACGGGGCTGATACCAAAGTAAAAAAAATTGATTCACAAAGAAAGGCCTAATATGGTATTTTATGTGTTATGGCATAACTTCACAAAAGCACATAGATAATGGTATAAATTTGTCAGTGTAACATTCATAGCTTTTGCAAAAAAAAAAAAAAAAAAAAAAAATGTGTGGAGCAGCTTCCAGTAAATCATGGTGCAACTGTATCTAACCCCCGTCCTTTTAATGAATCACATCCAAACTTATAGCAACATTATGTAGAAATTGGCATTTTGTGCAATTTGGCGCCCCCTACAGTTCAACACCTCTGTCGTTAATACAAATCTCAGCTCTGTAACAATCTGTCAGACGTAATGTAGGTGCTAATTACAAACAAAACCCATTACATCATAACAATGTACATCATACAACTTGTATGTAGAAGTAAACATGTCGCTGTGATCCTACCCTCTCACTGAAGTTACATAGTGCAGAAACAAGTGATGGGGGGCGGAGTGGCTGAGACAGAGACACCATTCACCCTATTACAAGACACGGTACCATCAACATGATTTTGGCAGCTGTTATTTTAAGGAAAAAAAAGTTACATAATGTTGCTTTAAAAAGGCACCGCCTTCTCCACCACTTAAATCTTTCCTGCAGGTGTCTCAGTATTTCTCCAGCATCAGCAGACATGTTGAAGACGCTCAGCTAAAGCAGCTGAGAAATACTGATTACACTGGTAATCTAATGATACTGACTGCTGATACTTCCCAACAGTGTCAAATAGATGTGGTTATTATTATAGTAAGCTGTTTTTTTTTTATATGTATTATTATTCAGAAATGACTGATCATTTTAGCTAAAACAAAAATGCTGTCACCTTCTTTTGTCACAGCTTAATGAGCTGACTGTTTTCAGCCTTTACATCTGTGAATTGTTGGGACAAGATAAACATTTTTATTTTATTTTTATAATAATATTACTATGGGCAATGACGAGCCTTTTTGCTGGTGGTAAAAATATACATAATTTAACATTTTATCAAATAGACTTCCTGTCTAACTGTCAGCACATTTGAAAAACACATTTTCTTTATCAGTTTCCTCCTTGCGAGTAGCCAAATACATATTTAATGTTTGGTGAGGTCACTCATTTTTTTAAAGCTTTATTTGTGCACTGTCCAGCCTGATATTATTCACCATGAACTACCTTTTATTGTGATTTATGGTAGATAATATGGTTCAATAATAAGCGTTGTAGGAATCAGCACTGGTCCACATTTTCCACAGTGTGCAGTCATTTGTCTCGGGGACATGAAAGACTCTACACTGTAGAAGTGGTACAGAGAAGTGGTGATACCTCAACATAGAGAGAAAAACATGACGGTAACATATTTATATGTGTGTCTGTAAGGAAACAACTCAGCAAAAAAAACCCAACATATTGGTATATTGAGCTGGAAATGACTGAAAAAGTGGGTATTTTAATCGAGATGGAAACAGCTCAGTTGTGCTACAGAGTGAGCCTGTCACTTTAAGAGAGTGAGTATTACCTGTAATGTTGCTAGGCTAGCGAGTCTCTACCTGTTCAGCTGCTCTGTGTCTGCTCATGCTAACTTTAGCCCCCAAAAGTGTCTAGTAAACCCACTTTAACCTAAAAAAGGTTTTAGTTTGTTCTTGTTAGAAGTTTTGCTCACATGGAGACATTTCTCTTCAAGCTAGTAAAATAGTGTAAGCTAGTAAAATAACAAAAACAAGTTAAATAGTGTTAACCATAGACATGTATACTCATCAGACGCCTCACTGAGCCGGTTGGCCCGCTGCTGCGATACGTCGACGTCGCCGCCATATTGGAGGAGGCAGCTCTGCCCCGTGAACTAATACAAGTGAATGGAGTGAACTTTAGAAAGCTCCTTCTACAAAGTGCTGTAAGTTAATGTCGTCTCTCATTTACACATTCACACACGTACGAATATATTTGTGAAACAGACAGGAACCAGAAACAACGTCTGTACCGTCCTCTGATGATTATAAATGTTATAAACGTTTACAGCTGCCAATGTGTGTAACTCTGTGACTGTGATGATACATGACAGTTTAATATTTAACCTGTGTCTATAATAACCAGATCCTGACATGTAAATGTGATGTCTGTGGGAATAAAAAGCACCAACGTCGTTTTTATAAATACAGTGATTTTTGATAATCTAAGTACTAAAATTAACAATCATGGAGACAAAAAATTAACAAAGTCCGTAAATCAAGATAAGAAACTGCAACTGGCAGTGAGCCTGCTTTCTTTTCTTTTAGCAGTGAAGTGATAAACTCCATGACAGAACATTATAAAATATGATATTGTATAAAATAACATTTCAGGGTTAAAAAAAAAACTAAAGTTGCAGTAGGCTACTTTTATAAATATGCACCATATATATAGTTATTATTATTATTATTATTATTATTATTATTATTATTATTATCATTGTTATTATTATTATTATTACTACTACTACTACTATTTTCTGCATATTCTTGACTTTGAATGGGAGCAGCTGTAACACAAGCAATTTCCCGTCGGGGATTATTAAAGTATTTCTGATTCTGATTAATATATTATGCAGTCAGTTGTCCATATTTAAATTGACAGTATGGTAGACAGATGTCTCATTTACATGTCAGGATCTGGTTATTATAGACACAGATTCAATATTTAACTGCCATGTATCATCACAGTAGCAGCGTTACATACGTTGGCAGCTGTAAACACATAAAAACATTATAAAAATACATCCGGTGGTTTGGTGCCCACCTGTTTACTGAACATATGAGGAGTAGTTAACGTTTATAATCATCAGAGGACGGTACAGACGTTGTTTCTGGTTCCTGTCTGTTTCACAAATATATTCGTACGTGTGTGAATGTGTAAATGAGAGGCATTAACTTACAGCACTTTGTAGAAGGAGCTTTGTAAACTTCACTCCATTCACTTGTATGAGTTCACGGGGCAGAGCTGCCTCCTCCAATATGGCGGCGACGTCGACGTATCGCAGCAGCGGGCCAACCGGCTCAGTGAGGCGTCTGATGAGTACACATGTCCATGGTGTTAGCTAGTACAGTAGCGCAAGAAATGCAGTCTTAATTAGTTTAATTAGTAACAGCTGTGCTTCTCCTGCTCTGACCTGTCCAAATGCCAGTTATACATTCAGGCCTTATTTCAGAGTAGTTATTCAGCTGAAACATTTGGAAATCACAAAACAGCTTCAACACCTAGTTAGTTCATATCAATTCAACATATCAACATTTTTAAAATGTAAGAATGTAATGACTTCAAAATTCTTCCCCAAAAACTTTTACTGATACAAGAAGATGTGAAATCAAGTGGCCAACTAATATTTCACCACTCTTTGTCGTTAAGAAGATGAGCTGTGTGACTATGTGACTGAACCACAGCAGGAACCACACAAAGGTAAGATTTATGATTTATACCTCTCAAACAATATGTTTAACCTTGACTAAAGAAAAGACGTTGTAGACAAAGACCAATCAAGTATTTTGGCAAAGTAGACTAGTAAGCTAGTAAAATAATGTAAGCTAGTAAAATAGTGTAAGTTAGTAAAATAGTGTAAACGAGTAAAAAAGTGTGAGCTAGTTCAATAACATTAGCTAGTTAAATGGTGTGTGCTAGTAAAATATCAAAAACTAGTTAAATAGCGTTAGCTAGTAAAGTAGCACAAGACATGCAGTCTTAATTAGTTTCCTCAGTAACAGCTGTGCTTCTCCTGCTCTGACCTGTCCAAATGCCAGTTATACATTCAGGCTTTTATTTCAGAGTGGTTATTCAGCTGAAAATTTGGAAATCACAAAACAGCTTCAACACCTAATTAGTTAATATTAATTCTCTTTGTCAGTGGAAATGGAAAAACATTTTTAAAATGTAAGTGTGTAATCGTCACGTGTTTTGTTTTTATTGCCTTAGCTACTGAATGTTTGTTTCGATGTGATAACTTTTAAATATAACATGATGAACTGGCCAACTTGTTTGATTTTTCCCCGTGAAATCATGGCCAACTTATATTCTTTTCATTATAGTAACTTACCAAAGTGTAAGTTAGTTTGCCAGCCAGCTAGTTTTAACAAATTATCAGCTACACATTACCTGTCTGAACAGGTGCTTTTTGTCTTGATATTGCCTCGTCAGCAACCTGCTCCTTAAGCTTTTGAAATATCCCCAGTTAGCTTATAACAGAGTCCAAAAACCAATAAACCCAAAAATCCACTTAAAACTAATTTGACATTTAGTTCCCTTTAGACTGTAACTGCATTGAAAGAAAGGGAAGAGACTGTGTTTTTCAAAGAAATCAGGTATTGTATGTTCCACTGTGCTATTTGTGAAAATACCCGGAGGGTCAAATTTAGATCAGTCTGTTCTGTGTCAGAAAAGTCACTCCTTGAAACCTTTGTGTTTAAACAAAACATGTCTTTTCATTATTGTCCAGTGTCAGCTAAAATTATTTTATGGTTAAAATTTCACTTGAGCTATGAATCATCGTACAAACTCCCACTGTTCTTCACATTATCGCCACCAAATCTCCTTGTTATGTTTGTTTCACAACAGTTGAGAAATGAATGTGAGGCACCATCAGTTTTATTGCTTTCGGTGCACTGACCTGTTGCCCACTGCAGACGGAAAAATCCTCACCTGGTCGGTAACAGTGTGTCGTCCTTCCTACTGCGGCTGCTGTAATCTGGCACTCCAGAAGCCAAAAGCAGGTGAGCACTGTTTAAAATCTGATTTTTGAATCCATCCACTGTTGTTAATATTATTATTATTACTATTGTTGATTAATGCATGAAGAAGCTTTCCAAGGACAGCTGAGAAGGACATAGTTCCTCTAAAGATTGAAATGATTATAGGTAATTCATCCCGTTCATACATGCTCTTTATACAAAATTAATATACGTGTGCATATATGTATTAAAACAATGGCTCCTTTAACATTTTGCAACATTCAGCCCACAGATAATGGATATTTTAATATTTTTCTTTTCAGTTTCTGTTTAATTTTACTTTTTGAGCCCAGACAGTAGTGTTGAGACAGTCGTGCGGAGACAGGGACATGTGGAATGACTTTTTATTGCGCGATTAGTCATTTTTCAGACAACAAGACTCCCCCAACATTAAAACAAACAGCAATGTACAAAACAGCACACATCTTTTTTTTTTTTGCCATCAACGGAAATTTAATAAGGTAGTGAGAGTACATAACAGAAAGTAATGAAGTGTAACGACGTGAGTTATGATGATGTTGAGATGTATAGGATGAGCTTGATGTCAAAGCCAAAGTAAGCACCATCGTCATGTAGTCAGGAAAGGCCATATTTCAGAAAGAAATATTCTAGAAGGGGTGAGGAGAGGTTAAACATGATACAAGAGGGTTGTTATCACAGTTTTCAGACATTTTTACCAACTAAAAAAAAGAACAATATCGGTGTAGCACTACTTTATCATGCAATTTACTTTAGTAAACCTTCTGACACACAGACAAAATATA
This sequence comes from Pagrus major, assembly GCF_040436345.1. NCBI lineage: Eukaryota > Metazoa > Chordata > Actinopteri > Spariformes > Sparidae > Pagrus > Pagrus major. The sequence continues at coordinate 17,877,141 of NC_133232.1, read as the reverse complement.
CTTCAATAAGTAGAACTCAATACATCTCTGTCCAGCAATAGTCACAAAGCCTGTAGTTTATACTCTTGAATGTGAGATCCCTATCAAAAATAATATGCAGATTTTTATTTTTCTTAATATATCTAAAGTGCAAGTATTTATCCATTTTTATTCAATGCTTTCTGTAAGTATAAAATACAAAGGAAAAAAACAGCAATATGTTTTTCCTGTTTACATGTTATATTTTTCTGAAAGGAGGAGCATCATATATAACAAACCATATATATATATATACACACACACACGCCACAGATAAAATATTTTTGAAAGATACAACATATTATCTCATATGGGGATGGTAAAGGGATTTAGACCAAACGGTGACATGGGATATGTTCATTGTGCATTGACCCCACCCCTTAAAATCCAGGATCCATTTCCCAACATCTTCAAAACATCTGAAGAACGTCTTTATAACTATACACAACAGTAGCCTATACAGTCTGCAAACATGATGGACCCTACTACTCTGTGCGTGTGCAAACAGAAGACGTGCTGAATGAGCTCCTCTGTCAGTGGTTTGTGATGAGTCATATCGTGCTTGGCTTTGACCAGAGGCTGCGATTGGCTGTGTGATTAACCAGGAACTCTGAATGGCCAATGAAAGACTACACACCAAAACCAGAAACAGAGCAGATTTGGTTGTCTGGAACAACTTATGGAAGTTCAGTCTGTTTTCATTTGGTAGAGGCAGGTCGCCACCACCCACATTTCACTTGCAGGAGTTTGCTGTTACATGTCATGTACATGCGGCTGTTTGAATGCAGTCAGAAACATGAACAATCTCCCCGTTCAGGAGGAACAAGCAGATGAAGCACTTACAGCTGGAGCCATCATAGCAATCTGACTTAATGCAACAAGGAGCTACTGCTGCTCATCAGTCACGTCTACCATTGATTTTTTTCTTCTATAGCCATCAGTTGAAATGTGTAAGGAATGGTCTGATCACCTGTTGCTTGAGCAACAAAAATAAGCTCTTCCAATAAATATTTGACAAAATGAAGACTGCAGTATTAACAAACAAAAGACAAGATAACATCACGATTAGGGATTGCTACGATGGCTACTGCTGTATAATAAATCAAAACATGATTCTTGTTAATGCTAACAGTTTCAGTGAACCACCGTCTATGTACACTGAACTTAGCCAGAGCCACTGAGGACAGCACACAGCTTGACCACTGACGCTTTTATACAGAAAACAAGACGTAAAACATCTGCCTACCATTTTGCATTTGAGTCCTAGAAATGGATGACCGTGTAACGTGGGCACAACATGGCTGCAAGGTCACTCCAGGTTTTGCGGTGACACTGGGTGAGCTCTCATAAACCGAGAAATCAGATTTAAACCCACTGTTTTCAGCCCTCCTCCTCTGTAACTCCGACGCAGCTACGATTCGTGTGTCACTACTGAATCATTCTGCACTAAAAACACAACTGACCCAGTAGCACCTGGCGATTACAGTCTGTAACAGAACAAGACAACTCGTCTCTTAATCTTCAAGAAAATGTGTGCGTTTCACAGAGTGAGGCATTCACAAAGTGAAGTCAATGAGCAGGTTCAGGCTCTCCTTATATTTGGCCATTAGAGAAAGAGAAAAAGAGAAAGGAAGTGTTGTATTTCCAGTCTTCATGTAGCATGAGCCTCCTGGAGGCCTAAATTCAATCAAGCTAAAGCTAGAACACTTTGGGAAATAAGTGCCGTATCACAACAGACAGTCCAGGTTCGTGTTGAACTCAAGATGAACTCAGATTGACCTCAGATGTGCTTTGCTGGGCACATAGTCATAGGTGGCTCGTACGTGTGTTTAATGGAAACTGGCCTTTTATAATTCTCAGGGCAGTGTGAGGAAGTATAGTAATCTCCACCAAAGGGGAAAAGAGATTCCCTGTTCTTCTCCAGAACAGAGAGAAAAGTCCTAACTGGATCTGTCTTACAGCCGGGTCAGTAGGTCGTGGTAGGCTGCTGCCGGTAAGCCCCTACAGTGCAGTGCCAGGCTTCATCAGGCCTTTCACCAACACTCGGAGACAAACCTGGGCCAAAACGTCCTGCGTGGAACAGATGGGATTTTCTGGAACATTTTTCTTGGCTCTGTTGCCACAGACATGCCCAATCAAACACAGATCAACTTTTTAAAGCGTGGATTCAACAGGACTTTTGATACTGTTTCAGCCCAGGTATGCTTCAGGCTAGCCTCATCTATCCCACATGTCTGGGAGGCCCAGGCTGTAACTACATTAGCAGCTTTTATCCAGCTGAGGCCCATAAAGCTGAAATCCAAGCAGTCTGTATTTCCCCTAGGTGGCACGCCACTCTGACAGGGCCTGTGACCAGGCTCAGTCGCATTTACTGTTGTAAGCCAACCTGCTTTAAATAAAGCTGATAGGTGAACTAACTACTTGGAGCGTATTGATTGTTAACTAGCACTTCAGTGTAAGCCGAGAGGTCGATCGGGTCAAAAAGAAGGAATGGACTGTGTGTCTGGCAGAGCGTATTTGGACAGGTTTTGGTGCACTGAACCGGGGCCTTTTTTATGCTTTGAGTCCCCGAGTGGGGAAGAGGAGCACACTAAATCAGAGAGAAGGATTGTGATCCTCATTGTGAAAACAACAACAAACTCCTCTGTCCTTTGTGTCTGCTGTGGCCGATCACTATCGTCTAACTCAAGTGAAACCGCAGACGAGCCAAAGTCAAATCGTAGTTAACCTGCCCTGCAATCGGCAGTCCCGGGCGAGAGAGAGGGGTTGCGCTCAGGCTCCAAACACACAGTTTCCTGGCTTCTAATGATAGGAGGCCTTGTGCAGCTCTAGACACCATTCAAAATACTTTAGAGGCCTCCCAAACACTCAGATAGCAACAAGAGGCCTCAACAGGGAGAGACTGCGTATGTGTGTGTGTGTGTGTGTGTGTGTCAGCTACCCCTGGACCGGAGATACTATTCAATTCAGTGTAGGCCACTGCAGAGAGGCTGACATACAGTTAGAGGTTGTTGGCTGTCTGTGTTATGTGTGCGTGTGTGTGTCAGGGCAGGAACGAGGAGGGAAAGGGTTTTTCTCTGGGGTGACTTCGTAGGGGGACGTAAAACACCCTCACTAGTCTACGTGCACTGATAAGACGGACAAGGCAGCCTACTGGTTTACAGAACGTGACAGGAAAAATACCTCACTACTAGTCTTGACTTTTTTTTTCCACTTTGAGCAAGTGCTTGAGAAGAAAAACTTCACATTTCGGAAATATAATGCAGATGCATCAACCTCATCGTCATGCTCTCAAATATCTACTGATCACATAGCCTATACATTTTTTCGTCTTTTAATAGTCTATACACGTGATACAATGCCACTATTGGCACGTACACAATATTGCACACTAATATGAAATGTCCTACACTAGTCGGTCCTCTCTGCCTGGGAGAGAGAGACAGACACGCTTCGGACAACAAAATGTTGAGAAAAGAACTTTGAAGAAAAGAAAAAGAGCATCAGAATAAACATAATGCAAAAGTGACATATTCTGAGCGGCGAGGCCCCCATGGAGCGATTAAGGGGCTGTAGCACCATAAAGAGATAGATACTGCCTTGGCCCTGAACTGATAGGCCTCTACATCCACTGGACTGCACTCGTACTGACGGCACAGGACCAAACCGGCTGGCTGGCCTGGCCGGCTGACTGCCTGATTCTTTAACAGCATCTCAGCTCTGACAAATATCCTCATCCAGATGCTCCTGATTTATTTCTTTTGTTGTTGCTGTTTTTGTTTTTTTAAACATCATGGTGCATATGGTGTGCAAAGCCACCCGTAACATCTCCAGATGAATCTCCATGGGGTCCACTGGGTGTCAGACCCAGTGCTGCCACAAGCGGTACTTCCTGGGTCATTCTCCAAGTTCCAGGGAGACGCATCTCTACTCTGGGAGAGGCCACCAGGCCAGGGGTGCTGCTAGGGATTCTGGGCTCCAGGGTGCCACAACACACTGGCCCCCCTGTATCCAGAGTGTACGTACGGCAGCACCTCATCTCTCTGAAGGGCCAGCTTGGAGCTCTGCCCAATGCCATTGTTGGCCCCCAAGCTCCCAGCAGCCTTTCAGCTTACTTTCGCTGTTGCCACCCATGCTCCATGCAACGCAGGAGTGTGCATTCCGCATCCCTGGTGAGTATATTTTTCGGCCTACATAACAGCACTCGTAAATGAAAACGTACAGCGGTCGAGGTCACAGACCATCCACGTGAGAACACGTAAACGAGTGGAGTGTATAAGGCACGGGTCGTAATGACGTCAGAGAGGATGCGTTGCCTCGCCGCGCGCTGCGCTGACGCGTCTTTTTCTGTTTCCGCGCCTTGCGCTCCCACAAGTGGACCTTATTCTTTTGCATCCCCCACCCCCCAGAGGAAAAAACAACAAAGTAACAGAAAGAAAAACTTAACCCACAGAAAACGTGGGTATCTTAATAAGGATTTTTTTTTACAGCTGATTCACAAAATCATAATTAGTACATCTAAGTTAGCACTTTTTTCATTTAAGTTTATATGGACATGGTGCAAGAGGGTTGATATTCAATATAGTAGCTCAGAGATAGATTTATCCCATTTGTTTGAGGCGCACAAAATAGGCTATTCATCTTTGAGTCTCAACATTTCCATAATGGCATGATAGAAATGCTTTCGTTAGCCTACGACGTTTTAGGTCAAATTAAAGACTATAGCCTACTTTGCCAAACTTCTTTTCAAAACATGAGCCTACACGCATGCTGACAGGTGTTTACAGGCCTGTAGTGCCGCGTTCTGCAATTCATACACTTTTAGAGCGCTTTCATATTTATTCTGCGTACCTTTATAATAAACTATACATCTGATTTTGGTTTCATAAAGTCCACAATATATTCTCTTTGTGCTGATGTCAAATATTCGTTCTACATGAAGACTGTCACTTTATATAATAGACCTCTGGTTTTATGTTTGATTAAATCTTAGCATATGACCAGTTTCAAAACATTTAAACATTTTTTTTTTCTCGAAATAGCTTTGATGTGTGCAAAATCTGTCGTTTGATAGAGATATAAACACTCTGTTCATTGTCATTTAAATCAAGTAGGAAACAGTTCATATCTTACAGTTCAATCCTTGATAGCAGCGGCTTACTGTTACATGGGTGGTAAGTGGGGTGACATCCAGTAAAATGAGCGAGGAGACAGCAGAGGTGCTGCCATGTCTGTGGAGGTTGTGTGTGTGGGGTGATTCCCTTGGAAATTCTCTTCCTATTTTACAGTTTAAAGTCTCGTTTTTCTCTCAGAGTTCAGTTTTGTCTTTGTTGTTTCGTTTCTGCTCTCTTAAAATCCGCGTCAGTCATCGTCGCCGTCATCTCCGCCGTGCGGGCCCTCAGGTAGCAGTTCGGAGGCCCGTTTCTCTCTACTCCTCTCCTGGATCTTCCTCATCTCCTCCGCGTATTTACAGAAGGTGTTGCCGAATTTGGACCACACTTTGCACGGAACCGTGATGGAGTTCCGGTACGTGGGCTTCACCTCGCTGACCCGCATGAAGACCCCGTACTTATTGGAGCCCACGTCAAAGAAGAAGCGCTTGTTGTCGACCGTGAGAGAGGTGCCCTCCGGGAGCTCCGCCGGCTCCTCGTCCACACCGTAGTCGTCGATGAGTTTGGCCAAAGCGTCGCGGAACTCGATGAGACCTTGCGCCGGCAGAGCGATGGTCTGGCCTTGCGCGCTTCCCAGTCCGGGCCCCCGATTAACGGTCTGTCGGATCCTCAGGAACCGCCCCCTCTGGTTCTCTTTCAGATCCATGTAATATTTCCGATTCTCTCGCACCAGGAATTCGCTCTTGAGCGCCCGCCGGGGCTCATCCTGCACCATGTCCGGGTTGGTCGGGCCCAGCTGGGCGTAATGTTCGATAAAGTCCCCGAGATAATCGCGGAACTCCACGGCAACCGACATGGAGAGAGTGAGGCGGCTCTTGTTTCCCCCAGCCCCGACCTCGGCTATCTTTAGGAAGCGGCCTTTAACATTCTGCTTCACGTCAAGGTAGAAGCGCTTGTTCTGGATGTCGACGCGCTTAGAGGCGAGCTCCTCGGTGTCGTGCTGCAGCCGGGACATGGCGCCCATCGCACCCGGGGGCAGCGAGCCGGGGCCTGCGGTGGGCCCTCCGTGGTCACTGCCACTGTCTCTGTCCGCCATGATGCTGCCTCCCTGCTTTACCTTCCACCGTCTCCCTCTGCCTGCTGCAACCTCGACTGCCCGTCAAACCACTCCGCCGCTGTATCGCGAGACGAGAGAGGAGACGAGGATGAAAAAAATGAAAGCGACTGTAGTTAGTGTTACTGTAGTACTCGGAGCGGGCTGCGTTCAAGACACTCCCGCTGCGTTTGCAACGTTTTGCAGAATTTTCTCTTCAGCCTTTAGTCTAGCCATAGATTGCAACTGAAAGTTAACCCCCACCCATGTGAGCCTAAAACACTGCAGTACTAACATCAACAGATAGATAGATAGATAGATAGATAGATAGATAGATAGATAGATAGATAGATAGATAGGCAGGCAGGCAGGTAGATGGATAAATAGGTTGGTAGGTAGATAGGTGGATAGAGGGGTTCACATACACAGTGTCTAATAAACAATACAAGGCAGAACATGAAGTCATATCTGGTGGGTATCAGTGTGGGTGTTTCTGCACCATGGACAGTTGTTTGGGGCTTTCAGCACCACGGACAGCGAACCCGGACAGTCCCTGTGGAAGGAGACAGGCTGTTGAGAGAGGGAGCAGGGTGAAAGAAAGAAATTTCTGAATGATCAGTAGATGATAGTTGTGTGGGAGTCTGAGGGAGGGGGCTGATACACTGTGAAGCATCATGAATCATTACCCTATGATTGGATGTGCTTGTATGACACTGCTTCTCCATGGACTTGAAAGGGTTCTTCAGGGAAAACATAACTATATACCAAAGATTGTGTCTTGTCTAAAACAGAAATAAGGAAAAAACTATGTGGATTCACGTACATTTAATGTACACACATAGTAGGAGAAATTTTAGAATGAAACCGTCATTTATTTATAGTATAATTATGAAATGTACGATTCCTGTGTTAGAGTTCATGTAGCTTAGTCTATATTCTCATCTCAGAGAGATTTTGTGTTTGTTTTTTTGAAGACGTTCGTTCCAGTTTGACATAATCCTGCTGTTAAAGGTCACATAAGCTAAAACAACAGTAACAGCAGAACATCACAAATGAATTTATGAGGTCTGCAGCACTCATGGGCTCGGAGGAGTGGAGCAGACTTGATGGATGCTGATCTGATACCAGCCTAATGGGACTAGATGGCTGTGGAATTTTATAAATACCAGTAAACAAAATCTGTAGCAAGTACTTTAATTAACTTAAAATTGTTTATATTGTTTGTGAATCAGCCTTTTTAAGGTAATGTGTGAAATGAAAACATGTCTAGAGTTGCACATTCATTTAAAAATCAATATATAATTGAAATCGCGATATGAGTGAGTGCAGTGTCCAAATCACGAGAGGCTGAAATCTTTTGATAAAGGTAAAATGTATGACAAAACAGAATTATAATGAGATACTGTCTCCAGACATAAGTAAATATATTTTCTTGTTACAGACCAGGAATCAACCAATATGGCTTTTTCAGACCTGGTAATGATACTGATAATTAGAAATCAAGGAGGCCAATAACAATATTTGGAACTGATATTTATTTGCAGTGAAAATGAAAATCTTAATGTCAAAATTTTCTACAACCAGTGATGAAATGAACCTAAATACAATTTATACTTATAATATTTAAATTATAATACTAGAGTATTTCCTTTTTCTGCTACTTTATACTTCCTCTCCTCTATTTTTTTTTTTTTGTTGAAACATTGAGTTACTTGTTACTTTGCAGATTCATATTATTGTATTGTTTATAGGCTATTCATTGGGATTTGTAACCAATCAGATATTGTTGTGGGCGGGACATTGTGTGAGAGGCTGTTGCACAATTTTAAATTAGTTTATTTTATTGGCAATCTGACAGAAAAATCACAGAAACTGATAATCGGAAAAACTAAAACTATCATCTGATTTCATTTAATACTCACAAGCATCACACGTGCCTGTACTTAAATGTCTTAACATCAGTTTAACCCCCATACATACTGTACATCGGATCTGACTGAAGAGCTGGTACAAGACGGGGGTTAACATAAAATATTAGGAATTTCTATTGTGTTTTGAGAAGATAAGTGACTTTTGTGTACTTTTTAGATGGAATGATGTTTTTTTTAAAAGGCTGCTGTGACACTAAGACACACAGATAGAGAGCATTACTCTGACAGTGGAGCTGTTGAGACCACGTCTGTCACAGTTTAGGTGACCTCATCAACACCCTGCAGAAATACTGCTGCTTTACCGATAACAGCCACTCTAATTCAAAGTTAAGTTTTATAATGAAATGAAAGCTGTTCTCCCTTTACGATACACAAGAAAAAATATTTTTGCGGTGGAATATGGAGGATGGCTTGGGTTAAGCATGATTATCGAGGGCTTCATGGAGGCGGCAGTGGTGGCAGTGCTCCCCGGGCCAGTCAGGAATCGGTTTTACTCCCCTTCTCTTTGTAGACAAATGATTTGCCCTCAAGACTAATTTGGAAATTCTTCAATTGTTTGCAAGGTCTTTGAATAGGGGCTCTAATGAATGCATGTGTGGTTGAATGAATAGAGAGAGACAGATCAGTGAAGGGGTGGGCAGTGGGTGGCGAGGTAAAGAGGAGGGGGCGGGTCACTGGCTTGGAAGGACTGTGTTTCCCTTGTGTTGATCACCAAACTGAAAAAAAAGCAATCCCAGTAATGTAAAACCATCAATATTTGACCAAAACAGCATAAAATCTGCACGTTTGAAAGCATTTAGCAGCACAGACAGCACACAGCACTGAAACTGTATTTAACTTCCCAGTTAAAGAGGTTGACTCTCTGGACCTTAGGTTAAGGTAATGAAGGATACATGCAGTGAGGAGACAGCCCTTCATTGCAGCAATCTGGCTGTGGCCTTCAGGGTGTATGAGGTGTCATGTGATTGGCCACTTGGGACAGAGCGCTAAACCTGTCGAGGCTTTCAGCACCATGGAGAGAGACCGGTCCCTGATGTGACCCTGCTGATGGTGAAACTGGTGGATGAGGCCATGATGTGAGTGCATACTGTGATGAAATGACCTTTCATACATTTCTTTACCATCTCAGTCATCTATAGTTAGAATGAACCTGTCCACCTGTCCCCTATATGACACTATATTTTACCCCTTTCTCAGCATGGACAATGAAAGGCTTTCTGACCTCTAGCGAAGGGCGCACAGCTCCTCACAGGGAGGGAAAGGCAAATCTTATGAATGGCTTGATTGATGGATACAGAGATGGAGGCAGGGACTGGTTTGCTATGGAGGGAGGAGGGGATACTTGTGGTCACCATAAAAAGCCTGAGCATATTGTGCAAAGCTCTCGTTTCATTGGTGGAGATGTGTTCACTGAAAAAAGTGGTTTTATTAGCTGTAGCTGAGCAGGATTGGCAAAAGATTGGACGAGAATGACTTTCCAGGATAACACCTGCAGATTGGGGCAACTGATGCCCCCACGTGTTGCCATAGAGTCGTTAAAGTGTACAGTGCCCCAAGGCAGTATTAGTGAACTGCAATGACTGGAATAATAGTGTTGAAAATGTCAGCTTTTGGGTGTGCTCTCCTGCAGCGTACTTATATACGCTCCGTATATAAGTCTGAGGACATTTAAAGCTGAAGTCTCGAAACTCCCAGCTCTCCTCGCCACGCTGAGGAATCCATTGAGAGAATTTCGCAGCGTTAGTCATCGCAACAACTATCCGCAGTGTGTGTAGTAGTCGCCTATAGCCTCTCTTGCACCTCTTGCACTGGAGATCCACAGTGGGCGCCGTGCAGGGCTTGGCTACAGACGCACTCCTTGCCGTGTGTCTGTGCAGTGCGTGCGTGATTTCTCTTGCACCCACCCGCAGAGGTTTAACACAGTCGACCGGCATGGTCACATGCTGGTTGGATCGGTGGCGGTGTGCCGGTGTGTGCCCGGGTCATTAGGGTGTTTGCGCAGGACGTGGCGAGCCGACGCCAGTGACCGGGCAGGTGATGTTTGCTCACGTAAGCCGCTCGCGTTTGATGAGGGGCGCAGGGGACGCGGCTGGAGGGTGCGCGCTACTGTTGCATCGCCTCACCGGATAACCGCTGCTATCTCATCCTGTCCGTCTGTTCCTCCCCGGTTTTCTGTTCTCTTTTTTTATTTTGGTCACCGACATACGGATTCGCAGGAGTGGGACTCTTTTGACGATAGAAATAAGTGGATAAAGGAGCCGACCTTGCGTGTGCGTGTGCGTGGAGTGCGTATCGTTTCTTGTGATTCCCCTGTACGCGCAAGCTGCTTTTTTTCCTACCAGAGAGGCAATGCGCCCACCCATGCGATGCTAGCCTATTAGCTGGAGAGAGAGAGAGAGAGAGAGAGAGAGAGAGAGAGAGAGAGAGAGAGAGAGAGGTTTCAGCCCTGGATTCGAGAGGAGGCTAATTTACGAGTCTTGTTTTGCCTTTCAGGAAAAGGGGAGATAAGAGGGGGAGGGTGGTTGGTGAAGGAGAATGCAGCAATCACATTTTTAAGCATGCAGAAGCGGGCCGTTTCCGGTTCCTAGGCTGGTGTGTCCCCCCATCCGAGGCCAGCAGCCGTATGGGGAAAGCAGCGGCAGACACAGATGGCATGGACACTTCCACAAGGTCTGCCGCTCTGCCCTGCCTGCTCTGCCGGAGCCCGTTCGCCGCCGTCTCTCTCTTCCAGCTCGCTCCGCCGCCCAGCAGCACTGCAGCACAGCACAGGCTGACGGCATGAGGCTTGATCCAGTGCATTTCTCCATGCTGGTCATCGGGGTCTCCTTCGCCTGTTACGCCCCGAGTCTCAACTCCCTCCAGGACCAGGCGTACCGATCAGCCGTGGTCATCGAGGGCGAGGTGCGCTCCTCCCCGGAGAACGTCTCCTCCCGGGAGCCCTACAGTGTGAATGTCAAAGTGCTGGACGTGTGGCCCGTCAACAGCGGCGGCCTCGAGAGGGAGCAGCTCGTGACCGTCGGGGACTTCGGTTCCGAGGCCCCGTGCACCACGGTGGAGAAGGACCACAGATATATCTTTTTCATGGACCCGACCGCCGAGCCCTTGGTATTCAAGGCATCGTACGCCCCTGTGGACGCCAGCGAGCCGGAGCTGAAGAAGGATGTGGAGAGAGTGTTGTGCGAGGACTGCGGTAAGTTTAAGGCTTTTCCTTTATACCTGCCATACACTCACACCGCACTATAAGGGCCACTGAAGCTGCTATGGTGATGTAAGGAGACAGTCACCGCTCTCTGGCTGCGCGTGCGCGTGTGTAGTCTATATAGCCTAATGTGTCAGCGTGCATACACACATGCGAATGACACTTCAATCCTCCATAACCCGGTCACCCATAATGAAAAGAGAAGCATGGCAGGGAACGTGTGTGTGCATATGTGTGAGAGAGCTTCAGTTAAATGTCTGAGAGAAACCTCCTCCTGTCTGTTTGACAAGCACTGATGGTCATTGGATACTGAAACTTCCAGCAAGATCTGCATCATCACATCATTACAGTGAAGCAGCCTGCATGTAGAGTCTTAAGGTGGAACACAGGCAGCAGCTCCTGTGTGTGTGTGTGTGTGTGTGTGTGTGTGTGTGTGTGTCAGAGAGAGAGAGATAGCCAGGCAGAGCATGTGATGGGAATCAGGGACAGCAGTCTTGTCTTGAGGTAACCTCCTTTCCAAACTTCAGTCAGTATTACCTGTAAAATCTGTTGCCGTTTTATATCAGAAATTGTGGCAAAATCCAGACAGTGCCAGTGTTGACTGCAGTGACAGTCGGTGGGTGGTGGTAACACTTCAAATCTCTCAACTTGTTGCAAGTTTACACCATGGATATCTAAATTTGTGCTTTTTTTGCAGTACAGTAGCACTTCCTGCTTTTAAAATGACAGATTTCTGTGAAAAGTGGCTAAAACTGTGTGCGAGAAACTGTGTTTAACTTACTGTCACCGGAATGGCTTTTAACAAACGAGCAATCTGAACATGAAACAGGAAGACTAGATTCTTAAGATGAGGTTTGTGCACTTTTTCCTCTTTTCTTTCTCCCATTTCCGTCCTTCATTTCTCTCGTAACTAGGAGAGGGAGAAAAAAAAATGGGATTTGACGCCTCTTTTTACCAAAGGTGAAAGAAAAGGTTGAGCCAGTCTGGGACAGCTCAAATAACACCTGAACTGAGCTCTTAGACAATGTGTTTCAAATATATTACTTAATCTGCTAGTTGCAAAGGCTCTCAGGTGTCTTACTTTTATTTTTATTCCCTAAAAGACAACATTCACTTCAAAATTGTCTCTGTGATCCATTCATCTGCGTTTTCACTATTTAAAGTGCTGCCCTGCTTTTGAGATGATGATTGAACTACAACTGGTCCCATTTACTACTGTGTTAAAGCACCTGCTTGTCCTATGGTAAACCTGAGTTGAGAGGCACACAGACAGGAAGTAACACTTTCCCCTACTGCACAAAAGAGGGTGGAATAAGAAGTGTCACGCTTTTTCTCCAACACAAGCTGTAAGAGCACAACTGTAAACCGTCTTTGTTACATGAATGTGAGCACAAACCATTAGAAACAAATGTGGTTACACAAAGACTCATTTTCCATCTTTAAGTTCTTCGCAACTAGAATCAACATAATTTCCGTGCAAACCAGCAGCGACTGTAAAGTGTTAAATCCTGACAGGAAGTAACTCAGATGTCTTAACAAAGGGTTCATCCAGCGTTTGAGCAAACAGCGTGATGTTCTATTTTTACCTCCCTGACACGCTAAAATTATCAAGTCATTTATTTATGACAGTGCTGTTGCAATCAGGCTTCAGTCTTAAACACATTTTCCAGGCAGAGATAAGCTCAGGAGAGGAGATACCCACTTATGAGCTGATTCACCCCCGTGCACACTTGCACACACACCAAAAGCCAGATATAAAGAGAGAAACACACTGCAGAGTGTGTGGTGACAGTAGATGCACTGTGGCAACCAGCAGCCTCTAAGCACTAATGTGTGTTAATATTTTCACTTCTCTTTCTTTACTGTGATTGGTTGGATTCATCTGCAAACTCATGAGGTTAAAGGGGCACTATGTAGTTTTTGTAGGAGAAATTCAAACTCAGAATTTTAATATTTAAAATATTAATGAGGTAATAATACAAACTCAGAAATATTTATCTCGTCCATAACTCAATAAACAAGCTGTTCTCAGAGGAAAATAGGGTCCCCAGAACACTGTTTGAAACTCAGTTTGAAGGTCAGTTTGTTTATTCAGTTTATTCAGTCATGAAAACAAAGTTTGTTTATTTAGTTCAATTTAAAAAATCAGTCAATGAAGATATTTCTCTACTGATTAAAATGTCTTCCCCAAAACTACACAGTTCTCCTTTAAAGGAACACTTGAACCAAAAGTGAATCATTTCTTCTAATAATTATTTGCAGCTAGTAGTCTTGAATTATATTTTCATAAAGCAAATGTTTGTACTGCATTCCTTCAGATAGTTCTGCTGTGGTGAAGTTGAGTAGGGACCCAGTTCGATTCAGACATAACAACTCTCCTCGCAGCACAAATGCAGCTTCGCGTGTCTACTTGTATGCGCGTAAAGGTTCAGTGAAGTATTCCAAAATAACCCCTCTCTGCAAAGTGCCTACAACTGCTTGTTGGCCAGTACTCGTTCTCAGTTGTAGCTACGCTGACACTTTTCTTTGGGCGGATGCAGTAATGTCAGGGTAGCTGCTGAATGAGCTACGGCTGAGCAGGACTCCTGGCCAACGATCAGGCTGGAGATGTGCATGAGAGGATACCTACAGACAGAAGTAACTGCAGCTTAGGGATGGGTTGGGGCAAGGGGTGTGTCTGCAGACACACACCCTGAGCCTAACCAATCACAAATCTAGTCTAAACACAGCCGGCCAATCACTGTCACACTGTTGGAACGCCCACTTCTGTGAACACCCCTACACCTCAAAACTTACAGTATTGCTTTACCAATATCTATTTTATTCATTCAGTATCACACTGTAAAAAGCTGTGGTGTGGTTGTACTGAGTATATTAGAGACTCTTACATACAGTTTTATACAGTGTAATGAAATTGTTGTCTGTAATTCAGCGCACATATATTTTAATGTTAGACTGTACAGAGCAAGAGGAAATGTTTGGTGTAAAATGCTGGGAAAGCGAATGGGGAGAGATAAATTGCAGCTCTACTTTTTCTTAATGAACGAGAACTACGGCTGAACCGTGTGATTTGAAGCGTTGTTCATATCATTGACATTTTAATTCAAAATCAACATTTGAAGACTGTGCAACCTTCCTTTTTTTTTTGCGCATGCTTTGTTTGAACCCAGTTGTAAAGATTCCAGTGGTGGCTACATAGGTTTGTTTCCAACTCATTTGATTCAAACATTTCCAACAACTCCAGAGTGTTGTTAAGTACAAAAGTTAGAATTTATTGAACAAAGATAGATGTAATCATTTCCAAAATTCACAACATGTTTTTATCTAATGAAATATTCTGCTAGATGAGAGACACAGCTTAACAAACCAGTCAGACTTTTAGTCCGCCAAAAAAGTACACGCTCTACTTTCAGCTGTACACTGTATATTAAAACGTTAAAGCATTTGCTACGGCAACACCAGAGTGCCAAACATAAAGAGGATAATATGTTACAGTAGCCTTACGTGTTTATTCTGGTAAGACATTATTACTGCTCAACTGATGTGCTTCGAGTTGTACCTCTGTACCTGATTACAAAAGTGTCATATAAAACAGTAGAACTACAAAAGAGAAGCCATTATAGCTACAATTTTTAGCTTGCATGCTATGTCCCTGAAATTTTGAGACCTGTTTTTGATATTTCTGGGCTACATGAATATGAATAAGCCACATGATGTCAGCTTTGTTAACGTTATTACCGACAATGATGTAAATACAAAGCTAATAGCAGTTTTAAACAAGTGGTTTTTAGCTTACTGTCTCGAGGTTTTATTCCGACTTTGTGCCAATGAATGTTGACATTTGCAGCAAACTATGAGTGTGCAAAGTTAGAGGCGCAGACCCCTCGCTGTGAGAGAAGTTATGAGACAGTAAATCTCTTTGTGCTATAAAAGACAGCAGAGCCGTCTTCCAAAAGCAGAGCCAATGTTGGTTAAATGGCGAGAGCAGTCAGGTTTCTCTCTTCCCGTTTATGTTATTGACTCTGCTATAGCTAATCTAATAACCTCCCCCCATTTCCCCAGTCTGCCCCTCAACCTACACCTCTGACAAAAACACAGAGAATCCAGCTTCATGAGGCAAAA
Source organism: Pagrus major (assembly GCF_040436345.1). NCBI lineage: Eukaryota > Metazoa > Chordata > Actinopteri > Spariformes > Sparidae > Pagrus > Pagrus major. The sequence goes on along the minus strand of NC_133232.1, from coordinate 17,861,667 downwards.
TTGCAGGTCAGACCCTGCAGAACAGCAGACGTGAAAGAAGACTACAAGCTTTGCTTACACATAATTCAAGGCTAGAGGAGTTGATTAATCACAAGGGAATCTTTGTTCTGTCCTGGAAAGGGCTGCAACTAACTATTAATTTCATTGTTGATCAATCTGTCGATCATATTCGCGATTAATCGATTAGATGTTTGGTCAATAAAATGTCAAAAAAAAGGTTTTTCAGTGTCTCCAAGATGACGTCCCCAAATATCTTATTTTGTCCACAACCCAAAGTTATTCAGTTTACTGTCACAGAGGAGTAAAGAAACCTGGAAATACTCACATTTAAGAAGCTGGAATCAGAAACAATTTAATTTTTTTCTGAAAAAATGCTCAAACTGGTTTCAAAGCTACCAAACAGACCGCTATCAAAATAGTTAGCGATTGATTTAATGTTGACAACTAGCTCTAGTCCTGGACAACTGAAACCACATTTATGTCTCCAACTGGCCTCCACTACTCTCTCCCTGTCTTACTCAGTGAAAATAACTAAAGTGTGTGGACAGCTCACACTCCCGTCTTAAAAAGTACAAAACCAATCCTTTCTTACATCCCAGGCAGTCTAAAGCGGGATGTAGGTCTTCTCTGATCATTGCTGTTGGCATGCCTTTTGAGATACATTGACAGTTTCTTCCCAAAATAGCTTTATCTGATGCCCAAACATGCTCCTGTCACTGATGCTGTATCTAGTGCTGCATACCTCAACTCTGTCTCTCCCCCTCCTTCTTTCTGTCTCTCTCCTCATGCTGTAGCTGACTGTAGCCGGCGTGTGTGGTTCAGCTTATGCCTGCCCTCCTGTCAGTCAGCTGCACAGAGGAGGAGAGAAACGGGGTGGCGGGGGGGCTTTATCTTTGAGATGACAAATAGATGCAGCAATACTGTAAAACGTCTAATAATAGCCAGGCTCTTTCATTTACCTCAGTGACAGTGAGAGCACGAAGTTCAATGATAGTTGTATTGTATCTAGAATATCTAAAAATGACTTTAAAGCTGTTATGCAAATTGCAAAGAGTTCTTCTGCCTTAAATTCATTATCGTTTAGTGCTGGTTTGTTTAGCAGCATTACAGGAATGACTCAGAATTAAGGGAAATATACTTACTGGATTTTTAGTTAGAAGATTGATATCAACCATACATACAGTCTGTGCATCAAGTAAGCAATTGTAGTCACTACGTAGGACAGTTAGTTCAAAATATACCTCCTAACTCCTCTAAAGCGCACTTATTGACAGGCTGTATGTAACGGTTGGGCGATGTCTTCCAAATAGTCATATGACGATGTCCTCAGTGAAACTTTGTCATGAACGATGAGTGGAGAAAACAGTCTCCTGTCACCCCCGTCATAAATCCCTGTGTTTGGTTTTAAAGGGTCTGTATATCCACACCACATGTCTGTGACTTAGCTGTGTTCAGCTCAGATGTTTATCATCAGCTGCTTGAAACACAGATCATTTGCTAGGTATATTTAGGAAGCTTAGCTAAGAAAATGCAAATATCAACAACAAACTTGAGAGAAACACACTAACAGTGGCCCGCAGAAAAGAAACACTGCTGCCAACAATGTCTGTGAACATCCTGGGTTCGCCTTATTGAGCAGGTTTAAGAAGAAAATAATAAATCAGGACATGGAGACGTAACATGGAGTATTGAGCAGCAACAAATTTCTTTTCATTTTCTCTCCATATGTCACAAACACCAAACTCTTACATTAACTCTGAGGGGACACACTACTTTTGTGTACTCTCTGACGGGAGGCCTTTTAAATCATGATGTTATGACGGTACAGGGCTCAGTAGTTAATGACTGTCAGCCATCAGCGATGGACGATGCCTTCATCTATCGGCTCAACCCTACTGTATGTTACTGTATGTAGTGTAGCCTATACATACAGAGAAATGTAAAACAACAGTTTCTTATGTCCTGGGTTGCCCAAAGTCTTGCTGTCACAGTGAGGTTGCCAACTTTGGTGGAGGCAAATTTTATGGGGTTTAGTAACTTTGTTTGTTGATTGGTTTGTCTGTTTGTCAGCAGGATTAGGCAAAATCTACTAGTGATTTTAGTGAAACGTGGAATCATTAATCTTCTGGTGCAGCTGACACATGTATGTGCTCAAACTTTTTACAGAAAGCAGATGTTATGGAGCACTTGGGGAGGATGGTTTCATGGGAGAACCAGATCCTAAACTAGGCTAACTATGTTGTGGCTTCATCTCTGTACTTACTATAACACTCAAACTCAAGAGTTCTCATTTGTTTCTCAGAAAGAACGTCAAGAAATATATTTGCTTTAATATGAACTTTTCCTTTAAAATGATCATTTGGACCAACATAAATCTGGGAACATTCACAACTCTCAAACGATGAATGAAATTGAATGTTAAATGGCTAAATTGTGTGTGCAATGCAGATGTGTTTTTTTTTGTGTGTGTGTGTTTGTGTGTGTGCGTGTGTGCGTGTCTGTGTGTGTGTGCATGCAAAACATGTACAGGTGGAATCGAACGTATATACAAAGTCTAATTATAGATTAGTGTACATGTATATGAGCCTATGTTGACTGCCTGACCTGTGCATATGAGACTGTGTATCTAACAGCAGCACCTTATCAGCTGCAGTATAATTTCCTGGGCTAACAGCTCAGGCTCACATCAGTGTGTAGAGCAGCTGGAGGGCAGAACCACTGTGGCATTGATCTCCAAATCCCAGAATTAGGAGATTTTTGCTTCGGGGCAGCATGTCAAAACAATCCTTGCAACAGGAAACACAGCCAAGGACACACCCTTGAACAAGTCGTTAAACCAATCCCAGTGAATTTAAGCCTTCATCATGGCTTTTCTTTAAGTATGCAGTGAACAATTGCCTCCATTAGCCCAGGATGAGAGAGACATGTGTGTATCCATAACATCATCTGAGTGCGTGTGAATCCCATGCTCACACTGCTGTTTGCATTGGAAACAACACTTTGTAAATGCGGCTACATTTAATTAAGAGGCATTCCACCTTAAGACAGAGTAAAGGTGACACTCAGACTAACATACAAACTGTATGTTAATATGAACGCACATCTAGGGAGTTTCAGTGACTTGACACGACTGTGTGTGTGTTTGTGTGTGTGTTGCAAGAGGTCCCTCACTTGTCTGTCTCATCCTTTTCCCCTCTTTGTTGCGTTATCTGTGTCTATTTCAGACACCCTCTGTGTCTCTTTCTATTTCTCTCTCCTTCTGTCTTTCTCACTGTCCTTGTCTCAACAGAGCATTATACCTCTACAAACACACACGCACACACACACACACACACACACACACACACACACACACACACACACACACACACACACACACACACACACACACACACACACACACACACACACACACACACACACAGAGCCATGCCAGTTAGCTGTTGCTGTTGCTGCTGTGCTGCAGATGCCCCAGTGTGCTGTCATTAGCAGGGAGATCTGGGGCTGCTATAAATTATGCACGCTGAATAACAGAAGGCTGAGGATTTCTCTCCTCTGCTGCCTGTGTGTATATATGTGTGTGTGTGTGTGTGTGTGTGTGTGTGTGTGTGTGCCTGCGTGTGCAGTGAGAGGATGTATAGACAATGTTTTTGCTCATTTACGTATGACTGACATTATACTGATCAGCTTGTCACCATGTGTGTATTAGCTGACTTCTCTGTGGCTCAGCAAACTCACGGCTGCCTTACTCGTGTACATGTCCTTCAGTCATGTAGCGTGTGTGAGAGAGCGTGCGTGTGTGTCCTTGCTTGTGAATAATGTATCAGCACTCACCTTTTTCAGGCAGTCAGCCTTAGTAGAAAACTCTGACACATGACTCTTAAAGGGACCTGCCCAGCGCCACATGGCTCAGTTTGTGAATGAGCGAGGTCTTTGTGTAACCCCACTTACACACAGAAACACACAAGCACACACATGCAGATGGGCAGCACACACCACCCACACACTAATGCGGCTGCCGCTGCACACACCCTCCTCACTGCATCAGCAAAGTGCCCGTTTCAGACGGGATGGATTTGGCCGATGCGCTCTCTGTTTCTCTCTTCACATTATTTTACCACAGGATTAGATTAGACATCAAACTCAAAGCTGAATAATTAGAAATGTTTATGCCAAGAACGTGTCAGTTGGTATTCCAGCTAAAACAGTCAAAAATGACAAGTTTGCTGCTGTTTTGAGGAGTCTGAGGCGTCCTACTCTTTTCTTGGAAAGCCGTTTTAATCTTTGGCATTCTTCTCCATAAGTAGCCCTGCTGTGCCTGACTGTGAGGGGCTGGCATGCAGTCAGCGAACGCCTGATATTCATGAAGTTGTAAAATGGCATTTTCAACTGTCACTCTGGGTAACATTTCATGAGCATAACTGCTCTCTCACATCCAAGGTGCTTTTGAGCAGGGCAAAACACTCTGGTACACACATATCTTAGGCAAGAAAAGGGTTAAAACATCCCTTTGGTTCTATATCAGGCTATCTTTGGCTCAGAAAGGTGGGCTATCTTTATCTCTCTTTGTTGTGGTGATCTTTGATGGTGACAGGTGGAGTATCTTCATCCGTCTTCCAGATGTCCTCCTTTGCCTCTCTAGATGTTATCTTGGGACTATTATAGGCTTGTGGCAGAGACCGTGTGTACTGTATTTTTCTTTTTGCGTCTTTTTATGATTATGTGTGAGCAAATCTTTGACAACACAGAAAATGTACATACTTTTGAGAAGTGGATCTTTATTTTCTCCTGAAGAAACATTCTGCTCATTAATTGAGAAGATGTCGGCAATACATCGCCTAATTCTACCTTATGAAAGAATATTTCAGCGTCTCCTGTCAGCTTCAAGATGTTGAGGTCTTTTATTTGGGATTTTGTCAATTATACTACAATTCCACCAGGTCCCAAGATTGATTTTGCCTTATTCCTCTCTGCAGCAAGGTAAAAACTTTTCAGATTTGGAGCTGCACAGAAGGCACATTACCATCTTCTGCATTCAGAGTACTAAATCTATCACAGCACAAAAAAATAATTGGAACAAAACAGCAACTTCAGTGGAAGTTGGGATGATATCTCTTAGCAAGGAACATTTTTGTTGCTCTATATTTTAATCAAATATTCTTGTTAAATGTTTGGTATTGCAGTCTCCTTATCAGCCTTCAGCAAAAGAACTTATACCTAAAAACATGCAGCTTGATATAGAGTCCGATGAACAGACCCAAATCAACCATACAGTCATGCATGTTGGAATTTGCCCTCAAAAAGTGAATGCATGTGTCGTTTTATGTGCACACATGTACTAATGTTTTGAAGAGATAGCTGACATGTAGCTACATTTTCGATAGCCTAGTTAAATCTTAAACTTGAGTAGAAATAATAGGATAAACGATATGATCAAGGATAGTTCAATCTGCTGCTGACTTGGTCAAAACTAGAAAACTGAAAATGCAGTTTGTGGTGTTTTACTCAACCTGTTATTAATGATGGGTCATTTTTAGATACTGCAGATGTCCGTCCTGTCTGTCCTCAGAATCCCCTCTTTACCACCGAAGGTTATTACTGGGTCAGGTGCTGTTCTGTTTGTCATATCTGAACAAGCACCTGAAAAGAAATTGATAAGATTGTTTTTGTCAGAGATTTCCGCTCTGCACGGTGGACAGCAGCCCCCTTCCTGTGATAATGAATGTCTCACTCCGTCTCTCTGTACTTCCCCTACTCTGTCTGTGGCTGTCTGTCCCAAACCTACTCATTAGGTGATGTAAATCTAAGTGTAATTTTCAAAAAACATTACTTTTTAAAAAAAAAAATTGCAAACAACTTATTGTTGGTGATTATTTTCAGCGACAGATTAATTTGTGGTAATTTGGCATGGGATGATATGAAAAGCACTTTGCCATATTACCCCATAATCACAAAAGTATGCTTAAAACTCTTACAGAAGTATTTCACCACTGGAAGGATGGTCTTTTGATAAAACTGTGCTATCCAAAAGATACAAATAGTTTTTAAATTGGTGCTACATGACCAGAGAAATCTCAAAAGGTAGAAAACCTACAACAACCAGAGTGCACTGCACCGCACTGGACCAATAAACAATCCTGCTGATGGGTGACGTACTGCGAGTTGGGCGGTGATTGTTTTTGGCTTTTGGGTTTTGAAATGCGAATCAATATCCACATATTACAGCTGAACAGTACAGTCCAATTTCTGAAAACATTTTAGGAGAGAAATATGTGATGCAGACCTTACATTTTCTTAAGAAACAAATATGTTATTGTATGAAAGATGGGACAGCTTTTTTCGTAAACATCATTTTTAGTGAAAACTATTTTTATTTTAAATAAGGTAATCAAATCATAATGGCCCCTGCTTAAATAAAGGATACAAAAATGGCGGTCATCTTTATCTCCCTGTTGTTCTTCAGTTTGGAATCTATAGTATTTCCATGTCCAATTCAACTTTTTTTTTTTTTTTGTTGACATCCGAGTCTTCAGTCACAATTTTGGAATAATCTCTGAACCCATCGACTGTCATCTGATGACAAATTAGACTCTTGGGGCAACGGCCAATGTTTCAGGGCTTCCAGATGTCCGTTATCCGGATATCCGGGCCAAGACTTCCTCTTCCGTGTGCTGGTCATTGTTTACAGGCCAATTAGCAACTTCAGATGTGAGAAACAGAGTTGGAGTTGAGAGACAACTCTTGACTTAAACTTAAGTTGTTGTCAGACGATAGCCGATGGATTCTGAGATTACATTTCAGACAATGCATTCATGCTCTCCACATGGACTGTATTTACCTGAATGCAACCAAAACCCGCTCAAACATGATTGGTACACGGACCTCAAAGTTGTCCCTAGTCTACAGATTTGTGTTTAGATTTCTGTGTATAGAGATTCATTTTTGACTGACTAGAAAGATGCAGGCTTCATCTGGTGGCATTTCAGATGAAATCAGGAAATTGGTATCGGACTGTATGTTAGCGAGATAGACAGCTTTTTCAAGTAACTTTTGAGGATATTTAGAATTATCCCGACAATAGATAATATAATTCACCATGATCAACTAATCATGAGTGCTTTTTTATCGCGATACGCAACCGTACGACTCACTGACCTGATTTCGGACCAGGGAGCTCTGAAGCACTGAGGAATAGGATATAACAGGCGTTGGAAACAAATAATTGTTACCAAGTCATTGTTGGATTTTGTCTATTTTTAAAGGTTTTTGGATTTTGACTTTCATCTTTTTATTGGATATGTTGGTAATAAGAAAAATTTAGAATATCACCAGACCTATCCTTTAATTGTTTTATTACCTCCGCAAAGGAGGTTATGTTTGCCCCCGTGTCCGTTTGTTTGTTTGTTGGTTGGTTGGTTTGTCAGCAGTATTGCACAAAAACTTCTGAACAGATTTCCACAAAACTTGGATGGAGGATGAATCTCAGCCCAGAATAGACCCCATTAACTTTTGTTGCAGATCCAGATAAAGGGACAGATCATTGAATTTTTTCTCACTTTCTGTAACATTGTGAGATAGGACATTTTTCCACATTTTTGTTAATTTCTCAGGGATTAATGTTTGGATCTGGATGAGAAAAATCAGATGTATTTAGGTGGCTGGTATCTATGAGTGAGTCCAGATCTAGCGGATTTAAAAATGTTTTATTTAACATTGGATTGGGCTTGATTGAAATTAAAGGGGACTGTTGGGCCTTGGTGGAGGTATGCACTCTACTGATTGCCATTCTAGTTTATATTTTGTAACATTCCTTTTCAGTAACATTTTGGTTTTTACAATTAATATGCTTGTGAAGTATTAAAAAGTATAATGGCCCCCTCTTTATTATAGAGAATTGATTAGAGAAGGTGATGGCAAAAAGAAATGATCACACGGTGTATGAGATCATTTATCTGGCTGTTTTCAGGGTTGTCGTCCTTCACCTTAGTGGTCCAGGATGTCACTACCTTTATTAACCTCATTCACTAAGGTCTGCTGTCTGTCTTCATTAATGTCATCCATTTATCCACTATGTGTCACCTGGGTACGAGTGCACGCATTTAGCTTTAAATGTATGTGTGTGCTGGTTCAGTTTGACTTCATGGATCATCAGCATTTATATTGTGTGTAATTATAATCATGTTGTAAAATAAGCCCAAGGTGTGAAAGATGGGCTGTGTTTGACTGAAATAGGATTACATCCTCTGTTCTCTTGTTCCCCCACACGTTCTGACTTTCATAAATTATTACTAAAGCCTGGTCTTTTTTTAATTTTACAGTAGGTAACTGTTGTAATGCCCCCATTTTCTTCTGACCACTAAAATAACTTGTTTCTTCTGTGCTTTAAATATATTCTAAACAAACTGGGAAAGGATTCGTGTGTGAAAATGCAACTTCTTATCATCCCAAATCACATCCCTGTTGTTTTATATTCCTTGGATGCATTATATTTGCTAAAAAGAAAAAAAATGTTTCCAACTGGAAATGACAAAACATAAGTGAGGTACAAACTGTTTCTTCATGAGTAAACGAGCACTCTGTCCATTGATAGTTGGACCCACTCATAATAAATATTTTGTCGCTCTCGTCTCTGGTGTATGAAGCATCACAGGCCGACCGGCTAATAAAGGAGCATGCAGTGATCAGTTTAGTGAGGTTACATTACAGGGTTTCTGGGAAATCAACTTCAAACATAAAAAACTGCTATTTGCTGTTGCCAACATGCAAAGTTGCCAAGTGCAGATTTAATCCTCAATAAACCTTTGTCAGTGCAGTGTGCTCATTTTAGTGGATATGGAAATGCCCCAGAGACTTCAATGCACAGTAACGCCAGTCAAACAAAAGGCCAAGAGGCTAGTGAGGCTTCATTTTTTTTTCAAATCTTACATGTTATTTAGTGTCATACTTTATGTACATACACCCACAGTACATAAAGCACTGTGGTCCCTCTAAAATAACAGTTTGTGGTCCTTACTTTTTCATATATCTATGTAGTGAACAGTCTGCTAAACAACCCACACATTCAAAGAACGCAGTCAAAGAAGGTTAAAATGTCTTGTGGAGTAACTCTTGATGGATGCAGAGCTGGCACACATACTTAAATAAATAAATGTGTCATTCCCAAAATTAGACTTTCATTATTTCCTGCAGAAGCTTTGATATTGTTTTGTAAAATGTATACTTCATAGAAAACATCAACAATCAAACACATCAGTTTTTAAAGTTAGTTCCAGATGATATGAAATGCTTAGGTATTAAAGAACATCTTACATGTGTGGCACCACACAGCTTTGATTTGGTACCAGGAAACTTCAGTAATAGCAGCACTCACTAAGCTACAACTTTGACTTTTAGATTTGATTAGTTGCCCAGATAAATGTATTGTTTTCATCTTATCATGAAAATAAACACAGAGCCAGACAATGCAAAGAAGATTGTAATATAACATACCAAATACTGGCAAAGACAAAACAAATCTAAAAGAAATTGACTACAAGGGACCTCCAGATCAAATAAATATGCCCTTTGTTGGTTTTGAGTGAATCAAACGGCCAGAACACTGAACTCCAGTCTCCTCTTTCTAAAAGAAGATACTTGTCAGTTAAGAACCAATAAGCTGATTTGGATTTTACTTTCTCAGCTTGTGTCCATTTTGTAGAAAGTCTGGCAAACATGACTGAAAATATGTAGAAGGCCGTCACTCAAGCTATGATTCCAGGGTCAGTAGTTATAGTACATTTTGTCAGTGGATGTACAAACTGAACTGTAGTCCCAAGCTTTCAACAGCATATGTCCGAGGACAGATATTTGGTCTATTACAACTTGGGTTTTATTTCAAAGCTCTGGCCTTTTGTTAAATCAGTTATAGTGTAATAACATTTAGCTCAACAGTTACTGAGATCTCAGAATGTAATGAAAGCTCTATAAAGAAGCGCGAGGGGACAAGACACATGAGTGGTCAGACAAGGAGGCATGTTAAAAACAAGCTGCTAGTTGTACCCTATTTGCTGTAACCTTATTTGTGTGTAAAACCCAAAGTGGGCGCACCTTAAGTTGCTAATAATCCAAAGGACAGGTTAAGTTGTAGTTTAACCCTTCTGCCTTTGGTATCTATTTCAAATAAATCTGATGAACCTGGTGGTTTGTTTTGAACCTGCATGACTGACTGACTGCTCTTTTTTTTTTTTTTACTAGAAAAAGTTGCTGCTTTTTGAGATCTCAGCAATGTAAGTCAATTCCCTGGCCGCAGTCAATGGGAGTTTAGTGCAGCTCTTGTATGTGCATTAACTTTGGTTTAGGTAAGGATCCTCGAAACCAATTGTCGATGTCAGATAGGGTTCTTCGAAAAAGCTTCATACAGTGTGTTGCTGTAGTCATGATGAGTATAAATAAAAAGATGACTACACAGTTGTGAGTTAAATGGTGCGATCTTTGTCATGGTCTTTAAAGATGCAATATGTAAGAATAGTCTGTGTTGAACTCATACACAAACAAATAGGGGGCAGCATATCATCTGAGCAACTGCTAACTGCTGCTAACTGTCGCTGCCATTAGCTAGTTAGCTCAATTAACCATGCAGCTACCTATTAGCTGACTCTGCTAGTACTGGGAGCTGTAAGCACCGGGGGAGTGTCTTTGTCTTTTACTATCGGAGTACCACCTCTTGAGGTACAAGGTCGCTTGTGGCTAACTGGTTAGCATGCTAACTTCAGTAAATATATCTCTAACACTTTTTTATGTTTTCAACTAAAATTCTTATATATTGCACCGTGGACTGGTCCAGTGAGTTTCCTTTTTGGCTGTTTTTCTTTCCTTAACTGTAAAACACATTGTGTAATCTCTTCACTGATGTCAGAAATACTAAAGTTGTCAACAGTTCTTAGACTTTTAGCTGAAGAAGAAATGTAGAGTTGTGTGTCATCTGCATAACAGTAGGAATTGGTACCATAGTTACAAATGATGGAGCCTAATGGCAACACATAGAGATACAAAAAAAATAGGACCAAGGTGAGAACCCTGGGGTACACCACAAGAAATAAATGTCACCATCTTTGTTTTGTCTTTCAAAGCTGCGGTGGGGCATCTTCTTCTATCAGTGTCTTTGTTTGGTCTTTTAAAGGGGCAGTGGGACATCTTTCTTCTGCAGAATCTTTAGCTCCTCATGGAGGATGTGATCAATGTTTCAATCCCCTTATCAGGAGAATTGTGTCTGTTAGTCTGCGTTACAAGCCTGCAGTTAATGGTGTGTGTGTGCGTTGGGGGGGGGTTGATAGGAGAGATGAGAGGTGAGAAATGGTAGGGTGAGGGGTGGCGGATAAGAGATGGAGGAGGGAAAGGCGAGAGAGCAGGATGGATGAAAACAGGAAAGGAGGCAAAGGTGAGACAGAGAGAGAGATAGAGATAGGAGTGAAGACGGATGGATGAGAGGAGGGGAGAGGTGAGGAGAGAAAGAATAGAAAGTGTTGGGGGGGCAGGAAGAGAGAGGGAAAGAAAAAAGATAAATGGAGGACAGGTGGGGCGCAGAATGACTTGCACACGACTCCCAGCCCTGGGAAAGAAAAAGAGGAGAAGGAGAGACAGAGAGAATAGCTTTTCCCCACCGTTCTGCCCGCAAGCCCTTCATTAACTATTCATTACCAACTCTGCACATCCTCCCTATCTATCTATCTATCTATCTATCTATCTATCTATCTATCTATCTATCTATCTATCTATCTATCTATCTATGCATCCTGCTTCAACCTCTTTTCTTGACATACAGCTAAGATTTACGTACACACACACATTGCTCTCCGCGTGTGTATGTACATAGTTGTGTGTGTGTGTGTGTGTGTGTGTGTGCGTGTGTGTGTGTGTCTATAAAAAAACCCTGATTTCTGTTGCATCTGAGGGGTGTATTTATACTTAAGTAGATCTCACTGCAGCCAATAGAACAATGCACAGCACCAACGATGAGAGACAAGGTCAAGTCAGCGTGCGTATGTGTGTGTTTGTGTGTGTGTGTGTCAGCATATATGTTTGTGTGACTACAAAAACAGAAAGGGGAGGAAGGGAATGATTTATTGACAATCACTCTTGCAACCACGCACACACATCCACACAAAATGATTTTCTTTATCAAATGTGGATCTGACAGGAACACACAGACACACAAACAGAGGTTGCTAAGTATTCTATGTTTGCTACACACACACACACACACACACACACACACACACACACACACACACACACACACACACACACACGGACAGGTTGCCCTGGGCTTGGTATTGCTGCTGCTGTGCAGAGGTTAGCTGGGTGATACTGCATGAAGGCCTGTTGTGGCTGTTATCATTCAACAACCAACGGTCATCTCTCACTTTTTCTCTCTTTTTATCCCTTTTCACCCTTTCCCTTCTTCCCTCTCTCGTTCTCTCTCTCTCTCACACACACACTCCCTCTCTCTCCTACTCTTTCTCAACCCCCCCCCCCCTTTTTTCTTTCTGCCTTACATCCTCTCTCTCTTTCTCTATCTCCTGCGCCCTCCCTGGTTTCCATGGTGACAGCTGTGCGCTGCAGAAATCACACTGATCGGAGAATGAGATAGAAGGAGCTTCTCTCTTTTATACATGAACGCACACGCAGGCACACTCGCACACAAACACACACTCGACACATACAGTATGTTTGCAGATTCTTCCATTATGACACACACGCATCAGTTTTCTCTGCACGTCTTTGTACATTTTATGAATGTACTATGCTTCTTCACTCACTAGTCTGTCAGCTGACTCACACACACTAGCACACACACACAGACACACGTTGTGCCCATGTGTGCAGGCATGTTGCTGGCCATGCCTTCTCAGGGTGCCATACCTGTCTGCGAACACAGCTAATTGGTTTGGCTTTCATATCACTCTCTGTTATTGGATCATGCTTAGCAAGAAATTAGATCAATTCTGTTGATGCCGGCTTTGCTGGACAGAGAGCGAGAGAGAGCGAGAGAGAGGGAGGAGAGGAGGGAGGGAGCATCAGCTGACCTTGAAAGAAGGACCTCTTGATGGACGGCTGATGGGAGTGCTGGTCAAGTGTGATTGGCTAGTGGAGCAGGCCGGTCACAAGCTATTGGCCAGACACTGCTGTCCATTTGTGGCTCCCCTACCACCACCCCACAACACCCACCCACCCTCCACCCCCACCTCTCTGTGCTCTCACTGAGGAATTCTCCCATCACTCAGTGATACAGAAGGCTTGTATCAGCAACTTACAGTGCACACACATATATACACACACACAGACACACACACATTCAATACACATTTAAACATGCACAGACAATCACACGTACCCATCAGTGCAGACTATAAAATATCATGTGCATCGCAAATACTCACATGTTCCCATGTATGCACAAACACACACACACACGCGCGCGCACACACACACACACACACACACACACACACACACACACACACACACACACACACACACATATATATACATTCATGCACATTCACAGTGCTGTGGAAAATCGCTGTGTGTAAATTGCAGCTGCAGAATTAGACTTGTTATGGCTTGCTTGGTGCCTGTGGTGTGTGGGATGTGTGAATCTACTCTAATTGTGTTCGTGCACATGTATTTCAGAGTCTCTCTCTCTCTTTTCATGCATAACTGAAAATTGTTGAGCAGGCTTTGCTTTTTTAATGTCTGCAGTAGTACGGATAGCTCCTTATCAAACTAAAACTCTAACATAACATTTACAAATTAGTCAATTTAAAATGTATTTCTGTTTTCCTCCACATAATTTTTTTCTGCTCTCGTTAGCAAGCAACACTGCCAAAAATAGGCTTTTTTGCGAAGAGCTTTGACAGGGCCCACAGGATTTATTAGCTGACTTGGATCTTCTCTGGTCTTTTTGCTAATAATTTTAAAGGTAAAAACATATAAAGAGGATGCAAAATAGGGTGTCCCTAAAGGATTGCACAACCACTCAAAGACATCAGATAGCCATGTAAAATGCCATTATTCTATGGTGCAATATGAAGGTTTGACAGCCTTTTAAAGAGTTAAGCTGATTCTGATATATTTGTTTTCAGGTTGCTGATTGCTGAAGTCTTGAAATATATACATTTACATCTCCTAAATAATATTTAACATTCTAACATAAAAATCCCTTAAAAACCCCTCTCTGTTGGGAAAGTTAACTGTTTCGAGGAAGCAGTCAGTCACTATGCCCTATTTGATCTGTCAGCACTTTCTTGTTGTGCTGGTCTGTTTAAAGAATAAATCTTTCTATGTATTTATTAAACTTACAGTATGTCATTTCTGTCACTATTGGTCTCTCAATCAACACAATGAAAACACAGTTTATTGATGTTGTGAAGTGGAAATCTATCTGACAGTGAGTCACACAGAAATCTTCGCAGATGAGGTAATGTTTTAAAGTTTTATTCATGTTACGTTTAGTCACATTTGCCAACTTTCTTCCTCACTCTCTGACTCTCTCCCAGAAGTTATAGTGACAGGCGACCAAATAAAATGCACCGTTACTTTGAATCAAATTAAGCTACATACTTCTCTGGTTTGAACATTGTTGTAAACATTCGGGATAATCTGAGTACACAACTAAACAAAATATTTAACAATGGTCTTGTAGTTTTTAGACATCTCATTGCAGAAATGTTTCATATTACTGTACATATTTAAAGTAGGACAGTCTCAGATGTTCAAGATTTTGTGTTCTTATCATACTCAGTCAAATTGTTCACCCTACAGTGGGATCCTTGTACTGTCTTACATGCGTTGTTTGGTAATTAATGCAGTGAAAATGAAGGTCTGGGCAATGAGGCATGATGGAAAGATCAGTTAAAATTACCTATTTAAAACATCACCTGTCCAACATCCTAATGCACCCTATAGGTGCTAATGTATTTCTGGCATAGAGCGAGTGGTTTTAAGACTTAATGGAGGAGCCTTCACAGTAAATTCCTCCTCCTCAGCATTTGTGATTTGGTTTTGGAACATCAAGCAGTGTGCAGCAAGGCTGTTTATATGTTTTACAGCTTTATAAACCGGTGAGTTACTGTGATTAAAGATTCAAGCATTAAAAATAAACCCATAGAAGAATCTACCTGTCTTTAATCACATCTAAAATAAGATCAATGAATCAGTCTGTGATTTTAGTTTGAAAGAAATGCACTTGGGCATTAGAGTAGCAGATCTTTGATGATGAATAGGAGTCATTTTGATGTTTGATTAAAATAACTACACAATAAACACACATGCAGGAACATCTTCATTTCCCAATTTTTTTGCTCATTTTCATTGGGATCAATTGTATTTGTTTTAAAAGGACAAACTCGTATGAATGTCTGAATACCTAAAGTATTATGTCAGATGTTAAAAATGTGTTTAAATTGGAGCGGAAATTTTCAGTGATTCAATCAATCCGACACTGTCACGCCCGCGAAATGCGGATGTCACATCCATGAAGGGTAATTTCCTTCTGCTTTTCAGCTAACATTCCCTGGATGACTAAACTTCCATGATGTTGCCTGAGGAGAGCATCCCAGAGAGGGATGAGCTCATTGGTAACCAGGTTCACCACTCACAGCTGCTTCAGGCTGACTTTCACCACTCAGTTCCACACTTACCTGCATAAAAGCCTGACAGTCTCACCTCAGTCTCACCTCAGACTCACCGGTTGATGGGTCTCATCTGGGCTGAGCTGCTGTGGTAAAATCCATCTTAAAAATACAGTCTAGAAATCTTATTTTTCATAAAACAAGTAAAAATATGTGCCGAAGGGGTCAAATAATAATAATTATTATAATTCCAATGCAAATTATCTTGTTTCAAGGATTACTTCAGGACCTAATTAGTTATTAAAGGACAAATCCCCCCGAAAACCTATTGTGATTGGTGTTATTAGCTTCATGGTAAGATGTAGACCACATAATAACATGTCAGGGTATTTACAGAAGGTTCAATAGAGTTTAATTTGATTAGATGATTATGGATTATGATGTCACTGGTCATTTTGCTCTATATATATCCCTAATTTCCTTCCTGTGGGTATTTCCTGAGGAAGATCTGTTGTTGGAGAAACATCCCTAATAAAATTAAAGGGAGCTGTGATTCCAGTGAGCAGGTACTCCTTGTATTACTAAACAGTTTAAGAGCAGGAAATATTTTAACTGCCTAAAACATGAAACAGTAAATGTCAGGTTTTAATTCTCTGTAGATTCTGCATGTTGGACTTATATTGATACGTCATACAGGAAGAAAACTATCGTGAAGAAAAACAAATTTAATAATTTTCTCTCAACTGAAAAATCACTTTCTCTTAGAAATGATTTTTTTTTAAATTTTGCCAGTTACCTTTCATCAGGAAGCATAATTGCTGTCTGGATTCTGCTCACTGGCAAGAGTTTTTGCAGTCGAAGAAATGTCTTGCTCTTGTTCTGCACAGAGGTCTGACTTTGATACCAGAGACTTGCGCTCACATCCTGAGTATTTTGTGAGATTAGTTTTAGATTTCTTAAAAAATTTGGTTAAGCTGAGGGAAAGACTGTGGTTAATGTTGAATATAGAAGAAAGATACAGTAAACACGTCCTGTATTTTGCCTCCAGTCAGTCTTGACTTTTTCCAATATTTAACCAAGTCAACGATCTTTCCATAACTTTAACTGAGTATTTATCATGCTTTAGTTCCTACAAACAGGCATTGTATTGTAAGACTAAATATTGACTGGCCAAAAAGAAAAGTCACCAAGCCTTCCATTGGATAATTACTGCAGTGATTCATATGTTTCAGCTGGCAACAAGTTATTGAACCCTAACTGATGCAGTGAGTAGCTTCTCATTTCTTCAACAACCATGTCGGAAGACATATCCTGTGGTCATGGAAAAGATGTTTCTCTGTTTCAGGGTCAAATTATTGGGCTGCATCAAGTAAAGAAAACAACTAAGGAGATTGCTGAAACTACTAAAACTGGAATAAGAACTGTCCAGCGCATTATTAAAACCTGGAAGGATAGTGGTGAACCATCCTCTACGAGGAAGAAATGTGGTCGGAGATCCCTTAAACATTTGGTGAAATCGACTAAAAAAAAATCAACAGTAGAACTCACGGCTATGTTTAACAGTGAAAGTAAAAGCATTTCCACACGCACAATGTGAAGATAACTCAAGAGATTAGGACTAAACAGCTGTGTAGCCTTCAGAAAACCACTTATCAGTGAGGCTAATCGGAAACAAAGTCTTCAATTTGCTAGGGAGCACAAAGACTGGACTCTGGAGCGATGGAAAAAGGTCATGTGGTCTGATGAGTCCAGATTTACCCTGTTCCAGACTGATGGGTGCATCAGGGTAAGAAGAGAGGCAGATGAAGTGATGCACCCATCTTGCCTAGTGCCTACTGTACAAGCCTGTGGGGGCAGTGTTATGATCTGGGGTTGATTCAGTTGGTCAGGTCTAGGTTCAGCAACGTTATGTGCCCAAAAAAATCAGCTGTCAGCTGACTACCTGAATATACTGAATGACCAGGTTTTTCCATCAATGGATTTTTTCTTCCCTGATGGCAAATTCCAAGATGACAATGCCACGATTCATCGGGCTCAGATTGTGAAAGAGTGGTTCAGGGAGCATGAGACATCATTTTCACACATGGATTGGCCACCACGGAGTCCAGACCTGAGCCCCATTGAGAATCTCTGCAAATTCATATGTACAGCAATATTACCTAAACCAACTGACTATACCATAACAAGACCGTCAGGTAAAAAAAAGAAAAGAATGGTGGTTTAGAAAAATATTATACATGTGAAAAATACTTACAGGGTTTATTGTACATATCTATTATATTTTCAGTTATAGTATTTCATATATTTATTTTATTTTTGTCGTCATCCAACCTGTCAGGTGAGCCCTCTGTAAGGTACGTGTAAAGGGATGTGGCATGTGGATGTGATCTCGACTTTAATGGCAAAATATAGATGACACTAAAACATATCAAAGTATTTCCAGCAGGTACAGTACAGTTTAATAGCAGGATGTGTCAGGTTTTAGTTCTTCTCTCTAGACTCAGTGTGTTCTAGGCAACAGACGTAACAATATTTTCTTGCTTTTCCTCCGTGAAAATGTTTGGCTCTCCTTCTTTTATCATGTTATCACTATCACTCTCTTCACTTCCATGTAAAATCAGGAGCTTAGTACAAGGAGTTTAGGCATTTGATTGGTCAAAACAAAATCTGGGAAATCCAAGAAAGAGTATAAAAATACATTTCAATGCTGAACATAGAGTTATGTATCTGGTTGAAGGGAATCTGAGGACATTTTGCCTGTAAAGTGGGCATCTTGCAGAGCTCTGGCCACACAGTGGGAACAGCACTGAGGAAGAGAAGCTGTGTCCTGCTCCTGCAAATGTGATTGAATTGACCACTTGAGGTAGTTTGAAGGGATTGATTAATAGATTGACAGAAGGATTGACTGTTATTTAACACTGGATGTATGGACAAACTGGCTGTCCTCTCCTTCTCCTCCTGTGTGTCTTAACCTCCTACTCGTGTGTGTGTTTTGCCAAGCGTTAGAAAAATATTCCAATCTGCCGAGACTTAAATTTCATTTTAACACCTCACTCCCTTTTCTCCCACACATATTTTAAATGAACTCACTGGTTTGGGTGAAGTCACAACCATCATTTCTGTCTGGTTATTAACTGGTTTCTGGTTTATCAGATGTGCTTCATGTCTATTCATTCACTGTTTGAAATGAGAGGCCTTTTTACCAGTGTTGTTGAAGTGTTGAAGCTAAATCAGTATCTTTTTATGTATGTATTTGACTACACTGTGTTATTTGTGTCTCCTTGCTGTATTTTCTTTCCTTCGTTTGGTGGCATTTCTGGTTAATTTACTGTTGATTATTTCGAATGTATTTACGGACTGTGAAGCACTTTGTAACTTGCTTTTGAAAAGTGCAGTACAAACAAAGATTATTATACTCAGAGGTATTTTGTCATTGTGAGTCTAAATGTCAATTCTGCACTGCCGGAATTGGCCTAAACTCACCCCTCCCTCAATGAAATCTCATCTCTTTTCTACATGTGGTACATTGTTATTAGATTACAGTTCCCATGATTTCCTTATTGTCTCCTGCAACATATCCATAGCCAAATGCTGCCTGAAAACAGCAACAAGGCTGCTCGTTTTCCTCTGAAAAACAGTTTGTCATGACTGCAGTAAAGTGGTGAGTTCTGACTTTATGCATTTTTTACCGAAATAACAAAGGATCCTGGTAACTCGTCCTTGTTTTAGATGTGAGCAACTCACAGAATGTTTCCTGTAATGACTTCCAGCTAGCGATGTCCTTTTGAAGTAGGGCCTCGGAAGGGCTCAGCCTGAGAGGTTTAATGGTGCGTTCATGTCTTGTTGGATTTACAGTAGATATGACTGGGTATAAGGGTTGGGTTATACTCAAAACAAAATAGTTTATACGTCGCTTGTCCGACCACAAGAGTGTTTATAGCTGCTCTGAACAGCCACACTCGAAGGCGGGATGAAAATCTGGCTGTCAAAGAGAGGAGGGTAATGTAATATCGTTTAAATATGTAGATATCGCCGCACATTTTCATACAATCTCTCCTGGAAGGTTTTCATAATGTTGCACTTAGTTGAAAAGGGACAAAGGGCTCTTTTCTTACCTCCACACAGCAAGCTAATCATGGCGTGACGTGGGTGTGAATGTTGAATCGTCAATTTCAATATTATACAGCAGTGGTTGGACACAGCTTCACTTAATCAGACTGTTGAAAGGTGTGGCTGGTAATTTTTATATTTTATAATATAAAATTATATATTTTTTTGCCATTTGAGTACAGCTCAACAATCTATTAACACAAAAATGACACATTATCATATAAAGAGCCATTATAACATGTTATTACACATCCAGCAGACATGAAGAAACAACATTTTGAGTCATCATTCCAGCTTAATAAAAAATGTCCAATATTTACTCTCCTTATATCTGTTTTTGTCTCCAGTCGCCAGGACCAAATGTTTCTGCAAATCACTTATGTGTTCACATTTGTTTTAGTACAAAATGTGTCCTATCATGCTGATAGTATCATATCTGAAGATGGAGGGGATGGTGGTGGAGTCGCAGGCAAGCAGGCTGCAAAGCCAGTGAATGCAGTTCAAGACTGCGCTTCAACATTCACAAGCATGACACAACTAGACATCTTTAAGGAGGCTTCAGGACAACCAGCCTTGTTAATGGCATAAAATTGGATGTTTTTAACTCGGCCTGTTAGTGGTGACCAGTCTTTTTTGTGCCTAAACCTAACCAGACCATAAGTACAGTGTTGTCAAGATAAAATTTAAAATTTGACCTAAACAAACATAAAGTAGCAACATGTAGAAATGTAAAGTTTCAACATATCCGTGGTGTGCAGAAACATACACTAAACATTTATTCAGGTGACTAGGTTGCTGGCTGCACTGCGCTCACCTGCTAGTCACAGACTCTATCTGCAGAGGGTTTATCAGAGCTATTTCACAGTAAACAACTGCCTGCTGCGTCTCTCTCTGCATCTGGCCCAGAAAAAGAAACGCTCTCACGATTTTCCTTGTTTGGTTTCATCAGTCAACATGAGCTCAAGCCAGTCGAGTTGAGTCAAGCTTCAACAGCAGATCTAGTCTTAACTGACTGTGTAACATCTGGAGCCTCAGAAAAGAAAAGAAAGTAGCACTGCTGACTATTTTTGTATATTTTCAAGAAAATAACCAAAATAGCAGCCAAGTATTTCCAAAAATATACAATGAACACTCAGTGCTATTCTTCATCATAACTCAGAGAGAGAGAGAGGCAGCATCTGGTGATGTTGAGATGATTTACTCTGGTGTGACGTAGAATTATACATCAACATCATGTGTTGGGCTGTGACAAGACTAAATCTTACAAAATGTGAGAACTGGATTTAAAGATGTGCTGCTTGTTCTGTTGTGAGTCTAGAAATCCTACTTAAA
Source organism: Pagrus major (assembly GCF_040436345.1). NCBI lineage: Eukaryota > Metazoa > Chordata > Actinopteri > Spariformes > Sparidae > Pagrus > Pagrus major. The sequence goes on along the minus strand of NC_133232.1, from coordinate 17,840,614 downwards.
TCCTACTTACATAACTGCAAGCTGCTTGGATGGTACTTCAGAGAGGTTCTCCTCTTTAGCTCCATCCTGAGTTTTTTTCCCCAATTAACTTCCACTTGTGTCATTTAAGGATAAGGTGGCTCTTAATGTATATTTATGTTGCTGTGAATCAATCCCATTTAAAAGACCAAAACCAGCTATGCACTGCTCAGTCTGTCAACACCTACTGACTTCCCTACCCTGTCTGTGGTACAATTGTTCCTACTAAAGATGTAAAACAGGTCACAAATGTTAAGCTTAGCTTTTCTTTTTAAAGGGCTCAATGATTTCCTGAAATAGCCGGGCACTGTTTTTAGTAAATGTTACACAAACAGGATTAAAAGGTATATTTATTGGGGACTATTTTTAGTGATGGATTAATACACATTTGGTGTTATGGGAGCAGGATGTGTGTGTGGGATTGAGTCAAAATAAACTACAGTGTGTGTTCATGATGATTAAGGAACATGGCACCCAAAGCCACAGTGAGCCTCACTTGTGTTTATTTTATCATTTTGACAAAAATGGAGCTCATGGCACAGAGGATGAAGATGTATCAGGCTTTGGCTACATCACTTGTTTGCAAGATAAATTAATTGTTGATTTGGCTTCATGGGATTTGTTCACAGTGAGACAGATCAGGAAAACAGCCATCAATGTCAACAATACTAGACCTGCTTGCATCATGGAAAAGAACTTGGGCCAAGTTCACACGTGCATGGATATTTTTTAAAAAGTGGATTTTCCTCCTTCTAAGAAAAATCCTGTCGACATAAGCACTGTTTTAATCTTTTAACCAAATGAAAATGCAAAAACAAGCTGTCAAGAGCATGCCAAATTGACAGGCGGCAATATAACCCTAACCCTAAAGCCATGTTGGCCAGTCAGAAGCCTGAGAAAAGCTTTTACCAGTTGGCTACCTGCAACTAGAGGTCTGACCAGGTGTCGTCTGAAACTGGCGTCGTTGGCTGTGGTTACACCCCGCCTTTCCGAAACCCCGCTGTTCCGAAAATAGACTTCCATTCTTCGTAATGGCGGGGTTTCCCATTTTTCTAAAGACCCCGCTATTTCGAAAAGGCTATTGGGGAAACCCTGACCCTAACCCTATTGGGCAGTAATTTGAAGTTGAAAGTTGGAACAGCGTGTTTTTGGGGGAGGGTTGGAACAGCGGTGTTTCGGAGTGGGGGTGTTTCGGAGTGGAAGGCTGTCCCCGTTGGCTGCGGGTCTGTTGTTGTTGGAGCGTTGGATTATCTAGCAGTGACCTCTGTAGCACATTCTGGAATGTCTGTTCCTCAATATAGGAAGAGTAATCGTACATTTAATTGTAAACATATAAAAAGTTCTGTTAGCAAGGTTAGAACCGGCGCTAATTTGGCCAGATCATGAAATGATGCCTCATGTAAAGAAAGGAGATACTGCACACAATCATCACAAGCCAACATTTTGTTTTCCTTTTCTACACCTCAACACTGAAAACGGAGTTTCTGGACATAAGACAAGCTACATTTTAAAAATACCTGTGAACATGTGGACTAAGACTTAGACAAGGGCTTTAATTCAGAGGTCTGGACCCAGGTTATTAACCTAGCGGACTGAGATGTATAACTGCCATGTCCTCAGTTCATCTCTGCATGGGCACCTTAGTACCACATTATACATATATCTCTCATCCAAATGTTTCCTGTCACACAGGCCGTCAAAACTACCCAACAAATCCTGACAAGTTGGGTAAACTGGAATGAATTTAGCACTTGTAAATCATAATCATTTGCTACTGTGAAATCCTAAACTATCCCATGAGGCTCGCAAAGTCATCCTGCTAAAATTGAAATAGAACTAAATTGGAGTTACATATAGTGTGTGTGTGTGTATATATGTATATATATATATATACATATATACACACAGCATCATGTTGAAGTTCGACATCTACAGTATGTACTGTGTGTATATGAGGAGTAAATTAAAGGATGCAGCAGTGCTGTGAGGAGCTGTGGGCCTGTACAACAGTTGCCTCACAGTTGATCAAGCGCGTCCCATCACTTAAACACTGTGTGTGAGCGTGCATGTGTGTGTGCCAGTGTGTGTACGTGTGTATAAATGGTACTAGATGGTGCTGAGTTGTCTCTTTGCTTTAGCTTCTGTGTGCTCGTGTTGCCTTCGCTGGTGTCAGTGATGCAGTCTGTTGTAGTTTTTAAGGAGAGAAGAGAGAGAGAGCGAAACTCTCCTGAGACTGATGAAGCCCATGCAGCGCGCGCGCACACACACACACACACACACACGTAAACACACCCAAATTGCTCCATAGTGAAAATCTACTGCAGAGAGTTTCTGAGAATTTTTTTGCTCTAAAAGCCTTCAGTTTGTCTTTCCAGGATTCAAACCTTACCAAGTGCTTTTCCAGTGTGTGTGTGTGTGTGTGTGTGTGTGTGTGTGTGCGTGCGTGTATGTGTGTGAGAGGGTGTGTGTGATGTATTGATTTTCCTCCATTCTTTAGCCATCTCTCATGTGAACTCAGGGTCACTTCAGGCTTTGACCCCAACATCTGAACCCTCACTAACAGATTTTCATCAGCCGCCCACATAAACACGTACACACAAGACACACACACACACACACACACACACACACACACACACACACACACACACACACACACACACACACACACACACACACACACACACACACACTAACACAATTAAATGAATAGATTAATTGAATGTCTGTAGTTAATTTCAGTAATGCAAGCTTTGATTTTCTTTCTCCGCTCCCTTTCTCTCACCCTCTCTTTCTCTTTCTCTCTCTCGCTCTGTCCAGCCTCTGCTCCTAAGCTCCGGCTGATGCGAGGCCAGTCTCTGATGGAAGGGGACAAGCTGTACTTGAAGTGCGAGGCGTCGGGGAATCCCAGCCCTTCATTCCGCTGGTACAAAGACGGACACGAGCTTCAGAAAGGCAGAGACCTCAAAATCAAGACCAACAAGTGGGTCTATCAGACTGAATATTTCTCCTCAACATTCACACTTAACGTGGACCATAGAGTTATAAAATTCCCAAAACACGTGCTGTACATACTACAATATCCCAGAGAAAATGTTGAGTGTCAAACACTTTGCTGCTTTCCGGTCATTTTTGGGCCTTTTTTGGTGGAAATGTCATTATATTTGTAAAGTTAAACACAAAATTTGGGTGCCAGGTGACAATTTAAATTTATTTGAAAATGATGCAGAGAGACTTTCAAATATTTATTTTCTTTAAGATCACCTTTCCTCATTAAATGTTCACCATGCTGAGTCTACACACATGTAGGCATGATTTACCCTTCCATCCTCTTTTGTGTTTATTATTATTCATACATATACTGCATGTAAATGATGAAATCTAAATGTAAATGTCCCATGCTCTCAACAAATCACATGTTGCTGTTCTTTTGATTGTGGTTGGACAGCTGTGGAGTAGCTAATGCTTAACTGGGTTGTCTGATGCTAGCTAAGCTAGTTGGCAAGCTTTAATTTAGGCAACATCACCCTAAGATTAGTTAGCAAAGTGGCAAAAAAATGTTTTTGAGAAAAACTGTCCTAATATCAGACCTTCTCCTCCTTTTCCTTCTGGCTCCTCAATGGTTATCAACCGTTATCCTTCCGTTTTATGGCAGATTGCAATGTAGTCTTTATCAGAGGCATTGTCTATGAGTTGCGCTCTAGCGGTCCGTCAAAATAAAAGTACACTGCTATTTTCATGTTTGTATTGGACAAATGCACGTCTTCTAAATGACTTCTGTTTCCATCTTATTTCATTCATCAACATAGACAGTAAAGAAACAAAGCTTTAAAAGAAAGCCCCACTCCACTGTACTTAGTGTTTTTACATTTGATCTTTTTCTGGGTGATTTCCTGAAAATGTTGATAAGTCACGCTGTTCGCAAATATTTTTGATAAATAACATTTTTTGCTCAAAGTTAAAAAAAATCTAACCTCTTCTAAATTGGAACAATGACTTAAGACTACTCACCTTCCAAGCTTACGCATGCACACTGATCAGACAGTTTGAGAAGCCATAGAAGTGTGTCCCAAAATGCAGTTGTCTCAATTGTATATGGTGTTGAAAGAGTAGTGTGGCTCCTTTGAGGAATAGGTCAGTGCATAGTGTGTGTGCAGTTGAGTGACAGAGAGAACGATGATGGGTGCACTCAGAGCGGACAGGTGTTAGCAACCGGAGCAAAGGGAAAGTTTAGCAGTGAAGTTGTCTAGTAGCAGTAAGTCTACAGAAGAGGTTACAGTTTGCTCATGAATAAACTCTGCAGCTCCTCAGTATCCAAGAAGACTTTCTGTTCCAGTAACCACTATCACTGTAAATACTATAGCTATCAATGCTAATAATGTTGATATTGCGGGAATCCTGTTAACTGTGTGCAGTGGGGCTTTAAGTGTAGTTCAAGTTAGGTCAAGTCCATCTTAACACAACACCCACATGCCCATATTTATGATGAGAAATTGATTGGTCTGTAATCATTACATCTCTCTGTACTTGCAGAGAAGCAACACCTTCTTGGAACGGCTACACCCTTAGAGACGAGGGCCACATTTCACAGTCCTCGTTCTGTGAATGAATGCATTGTAAAGTTCAGTCATAGCTCAATGTTCAGTCAGGCTTCAGCAGTCTTGGTTAGAAATCAAGGAGGTACTTGACAAAGTTTCAGTATTTTTGTGTGAAGTTCCCGGTTTCCCTAGACACTTTTCCTTTGCTGAGCCATGGCGGAAGGATACATCCTGACAGTCGAATGTAGGTTTGTTGCCACGACAACACATCAACAATAGCTACACTAACCTTTCAGGATGAAGTTATTCACTTAATTCAACCAACTCAGACTACTGAAGCCTCATATTAGCTTTATCTGAACTTTACAGTGCCTTTTTTTTGTACAGTACAGTGGACTATGTGTTTGTCCCCCGTTTACAGTGCGTTAAGAAAGGGTTAGCTTCAGGGCCAGCATGAAAAAGAGGAATGAATACAGTGACCCACAACTCTTTCAGTGTACAATACATATGTACACTGAGTGTTGTGTAAATACACAGTCTGAGCATAGTTTGACTGGCTTTCATTTTGTACCTCTGTGATCGTATCATTACATGTTTCAAAGCAGCAACATCAGAAGTCTGTCTGTCCATTTTCTGTTTTTGTTGCATTAGTAACATCACACGGGCTATAATTACTAACCTGGTATAATTATAGATCACTCTTTCATCCGGTCAAAGTTTTCAGTCATTAATCATTTAATCCACTGAAATGCTCGTTTACAAGTAATATATTACTCTGTGTTACTTTAGAGATTGCAGTCAAACACTTATTTTGCACTTATACGCAGCATCCTATTCACTTTTGTACAGCAATATTAAATTTGTGTTTGACTGTGTGCTCTGATTTAATGTCATTTAAACAGAGTTTTGAGATTGCACCTGCTTTTAAGTATCTGTGTTTTGTGCCCTACATGTCCATTAGCTTTGCTGTAACAATGAATATTTGGATATACATCAGTCTGTAGATATGCATATGATGAATTTTGCATCCAGACAGAGAGTCTGCTGCTTTGTTGCAACTACAACAACTGACGCTGTCTTTTTATCTGCTCTGTGTGTGTGTGTCTGTCTCTCTCTCCCCTCTGTGTCTCTGCCCCTCTTTCCCCTTCACTGAAGAAAAAACTCAAAGGTGCAAATCAGTCGTGTTCGTGCAGAAGACTCTGGCAACTACACTTGTGTGGCTGAAAACTCGCTAGGACAAGAAAACGTTACGAGTATAATCAGCGTGCAGATCTGTGAGCAACATCGCTGTCTGTCTGTCTGTGTGTCTATCTATCTATCTGATCAATTAATGTTGATTGTAACAAAACAAAATAAACAATAATTAATGGGATAACTTTTTAACGTTAAAGCACACCCACACATAAAAATGTCTTATCTGCTTTGTTCCTCAAGCTTCTGTTCCTGTGTGCACTTTTTCATCCATCTATCTGATAACCTAAAACTTGATACTGAGGGTTTTCTGTCCATTTCCTTAGATCAGTGGGTATCAACTGCTCTTGTACTTGCTAGTAAAATTTGATCACCTTGTATTTGAACAGAAATATGAGTGCTATCATTCTGTGAGCATTCAGCATCTTCTCCTTCCCACAAAGATCTGACAGCACACCGAATGAGCTTTTCAGAATAAAAAGCCCAGAATAGAGTAGAATCACATGTGTTTAGTATAAAAAGTTATTTATGGTGCAGTCACAAAGCTAATTTGTCGACTGTGGACAAACTGCTTTGTGTTACGTGTCTATAGTGTCTGTCAAGATTAGTGGGTCTAGTGTTGGTGTATATTGTTACTGTCCTGCTCATGTATCTTATATCAGAATATTTTACAGGCTGTTGTAATCAGTATAGGTAAAACCCTGCAGTTACAGAACAGTAGACGGATTATATTACTTATATATAATATACCTTCTAAAGGAACTTTACACTGGGAGTTGGGGGAGCAGGTGTATCTGCTCTTTTCGGTCACGAAGCCAGCAGCTGTGAGCTGGAGAGCTGCAGCGAGCGCAGGAAAAGTGACTGATGCCTGCCCAAAAAAGTAAATAGATTTGTCACACTAAGCACTTTGAAATTCACTAAGGAGGTCTGAAAGGTATGTGACGTAGTGTGGTATGATATGTAGTACTATGGATACCATAGAATTTGAACAAAGAGGTGACATTGAGCGTTTTTTGCATGTGTTTCCTGTCTAACTGTCCTCGTAGTGACCACCACCACCCCGTCTCCAGGTGTGAGTCATGCGAGGCGCTGCAACGACTCGGAGAAGGCCTACTGCGTCAACGGAGGAGACTGTTACTTCATACATGGTATTAACCAGCTGTCCTGCAAGTAAGTTGGTTGCTCGCTCGGTCGGCCCTCAGTCATCACTGTGTAGTCACTCCCCCTGTCTCTCCTCCCGCCCTCTCTCTTTCTGTCTGTCTGCCTCTCTCTATCTCTCTGGGCTCAGACACTGTGTCGCTGGTCACTGCACTACCTTGTCTTCTGTTTCCTGGTTGTACCCTCCCCACATACTGTACATGCACCTGCAGCCCACCAAGCCACTCACTGTGCGCTATTTTGAAAGCTTGTTGTTTACAGTTTTTACCAAATGTCACAGCAAAAGATGTTTTTTTTTGCTTAGAGCAGTTGGCTTAAACAGATCGTGACTTAGAGATTATGTCTGCATGCACTAAAAATGTGTCTTGTATCTTTAGTTTGGGGAAGTTTGGTTTTGACAGCAACGCCTCAGAAAATGCTCCTGATAACAGAAAGTCATGAACAAAAGAAAAAACTGGTGTGTTTGCATTACAAATGATATTTATTTAAAGATTTTATATACAATCTTTTTATATTTAAATGAAACACCAGTACATTTCTTTTATCAAATTAATTATCAATGAAAGTAATGAGCTCAAACATTTTTAGATGAGATGCAAATTACAGCAAAGCTGGTGGCACGAGTTCCAGCTGTTAGCTATGTGTTAGTAGAACCCAGTGGAAACAATTATCATTCTTGTCACCTGAATAAAACTAGTTTTTTTTTAAAGTATGAGTTGGGTGATGACATGAGGTTTTAGCAATTGGAAAAGCCTCCATAAAACAAAATTACAGGTCTTTTTCTCCTTGGTCTATACTAGATTATAGTAAGAAGGTTAGTTGTGTAACTTGAAAGGAGATTCTACTTTTGCTCCCCTGCAGAGCACAGTGTTACTCAGGAACTTCACAGGCATGAAAAGTTAAAGAGGACGTCCCACTGACGTAGTACATTATCTGCTGTCTCTGTTGTCGGTCACTCTGTTGGCATGTAACCACGAAGTGCTTTGCATGCTGAGGGCACTGAGTAAAGCCAAGAGGACAGGAGAGATGAGAACGATTTTAACTCTTCAAAAATGTGCAGTGATTTGAAATGTCCAGAAGTTTTATTATTCAACGATCAGTTAGGCTGCAGAATTAAGTCGAGTCCAATGAAGACATTTTATGTCTTTGTTGGACTCATAAAATGTCCAACAAAGACATTTTATGTCTTTGTTGGACTCACCCCCATCTGTCATTGGCCACTATTAGCATTTATGCTAACAACTTAGCAGCAATAATCACACTATTGTTAATTTCTTATAGAATTAAAACTGTTCTTTAACTGTAACATTCACATAATATTCTGACAATGAATAAATTTGGTCCTGGGTGAAGTATTAGCATGAATTTCACTAAAATGGATAATCTCTTGATACTAATGATTTGATTGATGATTGATCATTTATTAACAACATGATATGATCAGTTTACTACTGGATCGTCAACCATATGACGATAGATGTATCTATTGTTAGCTCACAGTTGTAAAGTTGGCAGCATGCAGGGAATTGTGGGGACGCAGCTCAATGGCAAAACTGTTCGTCAGAGGCGAGGTCGAGTGAGGCCAAAGCCGCAACCATCTGAGAATGTTCACTGGAAGATGACTGCAGCAGGACAAGTCACACAGGGTTTTTTCTACTTAGGCACGACCAGAAATAAATATGATACTTGCATATTTAATGCATGTCCATCTGTTTTGAAGTTGCCTCCCTCTGGTGCTGCTGAACACGTGACTACAGTTCTGTCATTGTGTTGTTACTTTCTTATCAACGTTGTCAAAGTTACAAGAATATATGGATGTGAAAGCGTCATACTCATCCTGCTCTCTACCTCTGGGATAACACTGTCTGCTTCTGGTTGCTCAGATGTCATGCTGTGTCAACCTCAGACTGTGGGCGGGGGTGGGGGGGAGTCATTTGATGCACATTTTAATGGAAGAAGCGACCAAATCCACATCATCCCAACAATGTCCGCTATTTATTGTTTGTTTTTCATTTTTTACGTTGGGACAAGAAACCCTGTGGTTGCTTTGTTTTTTGGCAGCAGACACTCAGATTTGGATGTCAGGAGCTCACACATACACAAGCACCCCACAGACACAGAGCAGCCTGTGTGATGTTCACTCTGAACATGTTTAGCAGGTGCTCGGCTTCTGTAGGGGTAACATGAGTAAGACATACACAGCTCTTTTTCTCATTTTCTCTGTGACTGTTTGTGTCACCATGTTTTGTGTTGCCACTGTAGGGAGACTGCTTGACAAACTGTTCACATTCATGGCAAGCTGGATCTGAAATGTAGTAGTAGTGATGATATAACTATTTTTGCATTGACGCAGACCAGTGTGGTTAACAGGGTTCACAGCATGCTAAATGTCTCGCTAAAACTCTTCTTCTTCTGTTTATTTGAAATAACCTGTTAACATAAAATGCATCATTTCCTGTGAGTGGGAGGATTTTTCCCAGGAAAGTGCTACCAGACTGGTAGGTGTTTAGAACAGCAAGTGCAAAAATTTTTCGTGAACTGGATTAGATGAATCACTGCTGTGCTATATTAACCTATTACAGAGGATAAACAGACATGTATTTATAAGAACATATCACTGTCACATGGTGTAGTTCATCTCTTGTTTCCCCATCAACCTCAGGTGTGTTAGGGAGTTAACTATACAAGCATGGGTTAATGATTAAAAGTAAAGATTAGTCCGCTGATTGTTTGATGTGATTAAATGAAAATAATGAAATTTAAAATGCAAAAGATTTAATGGTAATGCTCAAACTGAAAGCTTAAATTTTAAAGATTAAATTGAAATTGGCCCAAATACGGACACATCACATGTGGAAAGTGAGAAACAGACAACTTCCCCCCTCCTAGAGTTTCCAAGTGGTATTATTGTTGACACTGTGACTGCAAAGACAACTCAATTGTTTCTGTTTTCCTCAAAGTCACAAATAATAACGACTCTAGAAAAAAATGTGAGTTTATTCATCATTAAGTCTGTAACAGAAATGGATCCCCAGTTAATCCAGGTAACCACGTGCCCAGTGGCAGACAACATTGTACAGTGATAGCAAGGCTTATAGGGAACTAATGTAAACGCTGATGGTTTCATTAATTTATATTCATTACATTGTGCGATCAGCATTTACTTCATAATGATACGTTGTAGCAGGAAACGTGTCTATTGCCAGTTATAGAAATACTTAAAAGCTGAAATAGAAAAAACTACATTTTTTTTTTGTTTTGCTCTTCAAGTCTGTCATCAGTAGTTTTCTGTAATCTTTGTAATTTTAAGTAACTTAAGTGAGAGATTCTTTTTTAAAGCCTGTAGCTGTCGTGTTAATGAGTAAAATCAATTAGGACAAAACAAAACAAAGCTGGTTACAGTTCCAAAAAATACAATAAAACAAGGTGAAGCATAACATCAAAATGAGTATTTTTTAGCTACACATAAATGCAACTCATAGCTCGTGGCATCTTACACTAATGTAGTAGAAGTGGAAGATGGCGTTATATTAGTATCTGGTAACATTACCCTTCTTTAACTACAAAATGCCAACCAGTCAGTATGCTGACAGCTTTTTGTATTGACCTGCCGATGAAAAAGTCTTTGTTATCCACTTTGTGAAATGTATAATTTCTTAAATGGAGGTTGTCATCCTTCAAATCTAACTTGCCACACATACTGGGTCATTCTGTAGATGTGTAACAAACAGTTCCCCTGACAATGTGAATAACAGATGGCGTGTATAGTCGTGCATGATCAAGAGCTTTGTTGTTATGCTTCCTGTACAATTGGATGTATCTGCTAGAAATCCATCCTTAGATCCTTTGGTGTCTGTTCCAGATCTGCACTCTTTGTTTCTTCATTTCCATCTCTCTGTACATACATATTTCTATCCCTTGCTTCCCCTCTCTTCTCTCTCTCTCTCTCTCTCTCTCTCTCTCTCCCTGCCTTTCTCTCTATCTCTCATCTGATATACCTTCCGGTCATTGCTGAAGGATAAATCAGGATTTTTTTTTTTCATGGTGCTGACAAGCAGAAAACTTTGTTCGAGAGGGTGCATACAGAAATTACGAGCAGCGTATATAGCAATTTAGAGGTACAAAATGTACAGGATTGTACAACCTTCTGTGCATGATTGTGCTACATGTGAACACAATGCATTTTTCAAGAGGCTACAGCAGCCTAGATAGGTAGCAGCAGATCAGACAGCAGTTTCCAGAGAGTTACTGTAGCTTCTCAGCTTTGTCATCCTTTGTTGGCCTGTCTGTTTGTGCCAATGGATAACAGGATGTAAATAAGACTGCTGTCTGTAGAGTGTCTGCCTAGTCTGTTCACCTCAGAGATGTGTAGACCCCCACTCACACTCACACACGAAGACACTCACGATTCTGCACAGCAGCTGCAAATCAGTGCACTGCATGGCACTGGCAGGCAGCAAAAAATTTTAATATCCCTGAAATTTGAGGGGGTATTTGCAAGCTCTTTTGTGCCGACCATGGAAACGCATAATCTCCTCTTCCCTGAAGGGGAGAGTAATGCTGTACTGCAAAATGGAGTCTGTAGGTTAAAGTGGAGGACAGCACATACAGAAAGGCACCCTGGCTAAAACAGAGTGTGGAGGTCTAAATGGAGATCAGCACATACAAACATGCCCCCTGGCTAGCTGTTAGCTGTTAAAGCTCGGTGTGTCTTGTTTCTCAATGTTCCTTTTAACCTGTGGTATAGTTGTCTGTGCAGAGTTGCAGATAGCTGTGATTAATCTGAACTTCTAAACTCCAGTCTGGCAGCCAGCAGAAGATATTAACCCCTGTCTTCCCAGCTATAGGTTAAAAATGCCATATTTCCCATTGGAATCAATAAAATTCATTAAATCTAATCTAATCGACAAATGCCATGAGTTCAGGCTCGTATTGATGCCTGAACATATTGTCCATGGCTGTCTGTGTTCTTTTCCTCCTAAATTTGATGAGCCTTTGTATAATGCATTTAACAAAATTAATCACAGGCTCTTTACCTTCATTCAGATGGTTGGAACAAAAGGTGTGCTGGCTTTTTTTCACCCCTCTGTGCTCGTCTTCAGGGCTGAGAGAACAGCACAGTCTGGGAAAAAAAAGGGAAAGCAAGCACGTGTAGATAAGAAAAGGGTGGAGAGAAGAGGGGAAATGAGAAGCAGAGAGAGAAAGAGAAAAGAAATGATATACAGTAAAAGCTCTGCCGGCAGCATAGGGCTGCTTCTGCTCCCAGTGTCTCCCACCTCTCTCTCTTTCTCTGCTCTATTTATAACTCTATGGGAAATTGCTGAGTGGGCTCTTCCAAGGGTTTTTGCTGTAATTGATTCAAAATGCAAGTTGTCTCTTTAGTGGTGAGAAAGAGGAGAAAAGGATACCCGGTCAGTTATGTGGACGGTATATGAGGGTAAGAGGAAGGTCCTTGCATTTTAAACTGGATGAATTTGTTGACCAGACACTAAATCACTGTAATAAATACAGTATGGTTATTAGAGCCAGAGAGCTTCTGTTATCCTATAATGACTGTAATGGGGCCACACCCATAATATCATAATACTGTCATTCATCAGTCGCTGTGCTTCATCGACCAAACATGCCTATTTTTAGCTGATCTATCAATTATGGCAATAAAACGATTAAATCATTTATGCCTGGCTCGGTGAAAGTCATGACACCCGTTATAACACACGATTCAAGACATTTCAGATTAAAAGAACGGTCTTCATAAAAAGATTTTTTTTTTTTTCATTTTCTCAATTGAAATGGGGTGTTTCCTTTAAAGAGCTGACTAAAATTAATGGAGAGGAATGGCAGCGTCAATACTTAGCATCAAATATTTTGGACGACGCATGTGTATCAATTTTCTGGTTGCTGTGATGCAGTGAGGAGAGGAGCCTACTTGTTAGTTTCAGTGTTGTGAGTTTGATGGCTGATGCCAGAATATGAATCATATTCAGCCCGTGGTATCGCTGACAGCTCGCCACCCATCCAGAAACAAAACACCACATTCTGCAGCTGCATGTAAACTGTTGCTGTTATTTATGCCCAAGAAATACCAAAACCTATTCCAACCATTTTCATGCTCACACACTGTGGAGGGCTGTCTCTGTGTATGTATGTGTGTGTGTGTGTGTGCTGCTCATATTTCTACTCTTGTGAAAACCACTTAAGTTTTACACATACTCATTTTTGCATTTGTCAGAAGGTCATTTTGACAAGTCCTCATTCTTTACAGCTTAGTTTACAGGCTTCATCTTATTGTTAAACATGTGTGATGGGTTGCCAGGCTTTCACACCAAGCACAACTTTACACAGAGCAAGGACTTTGTTTTAAACGGAGAATGCAGATGCACACTGCTAAACCACTGCATGTGACTAAACAGGGCACAACGCTTCAGCTTCATCAAACTTTGACCTGAAATACACTGACTTCTACAAGGCACATTCAAAGACATTCTGACTATGTATGTTTGTGTAGGCTAGATTGCTAACCACAGCCACAACACTGCATTGTACTGATAAAATCATAAGCATAGCAGAAAATATCCAGGAAACCAGAGATAGCGTGTTTGTTTAGATATTACATATCCCCTCCGCATTTTGTTAAGAAGATTATTTAGCATGTTATCCATGTCAAGTAGTTTAGGCTGCATTTAAAGCTTCAACAGTCAATTTTTATATCAACAATATATCAAATGACTATGTGTAATATGAAAGGTGTTGCTCGTAGTGACAAACCCACAGAGAATTATCACCTGTCTGCAGTTTCCCTCGGCTCCACACAAAGATAGTTTCTTTTAGCTAATGGTTTGGGATTCACAGCCCGTAACGTTATTGTTTTTGTCACTTTCACAGCTCTTTTCCGCCTTATTTCCAGTCAGCTGTTTTCAGTAAAAAGCTCTGAAAATCTACTGTACACGACCTGCTCAGCAGCAAACAGCAGACACACACAGTTAGCAACTAGCTAGTGAACTTAATAGAGCGTTTAGTAGCTAAAGAGCCACATATTTTTCTCATAGTTGGTGGAGGCCAAAACAGAACTAAAAGAAGAGTGAATATTGGACTCTACAGGGATTTCAGGGTGGTTTTTCCCAGAATTATCCCTCCCGATAATCTGGTCTTGGACCTTGGTCTGTACCAGTGTTTGGCCCAGATTGTCTGGTAACATGAGGGGTTTATGTATTCGGTCTTAAACCTCTCGAATTGCTCACACACTCATGGGGGTTGCCCTGATGAGTTCAAACATATTTGATATTTAGGATTTAAAAATCCGGATGATTGTGTCAGTTACACATTAGCAACATTGCTAACATAAGCAAGGATACTACTGTTGCGAGGTAAAAAAAAGAAAAAAGAATAAAAATCTTGCCTTCAGTTCTCACTTAAAACATTGACATCTCACCAACCATCTTATGTTTTTTTTTCACTGCAGAGACATTACTACAGCAAGTTGTTGCACCACGTTAGTCTCCATTTTGTTTACATCTTCTTTCCCATGAGATCACATCAGGGGATTGCCTGAAGCGATGTAGTGTAAAATAATCTTAATAATATCTTAGGTAGTTTGTGATGCGCCATTATTTTTTAAAATCTTGTTGTTTGTGCACGTTTGAGATTAAAGAAGTGAAGTGAGTCCTTACATGCGAGATGCAACCAAATTTCAATATTGGTTGGGATTTTAGAGCTCCTGTAGTCTGAGCCAAGCTTAAATGGATGCTAATGTTGCTCTTTATCTGCTTGATGTGTATGTAGTATTGGCATCATGAACATGTATCTGTGAAGGAGAATTGAATATGGTATGGAGAAATGGCGGGCCATTCATTCCAACATAATTTACTCAGCCAGCATACAGTAAGAGAAGTTCTTTCTCCTTTTTGTGAAACTGAAACAAGTCCAGTTGCCTACGATACAGCAGAATTACCATGACCTGGATGACTGAGAACCTTCATCAACATCTTTCTCCTTTTTGCTTCTGCTTTGTGCAACTGATGACACATACTGTGTATACCTCTCATTATCCCTGATGCCTCAATCAATCAATCAATCAATTTATTGTTTAGAGTGCAAAATCACCATGGTACATGGTCTCAATACACTTTACAATAAAATCAAGTACAATAATAACAGACAATAAAACAATATTAAAACACCAAAGGAAAATGATAAAACAGTTAAAAATTAGTATAAACCAAAATATTGAGTAAAAAGGTGTGTTTTAAGACGGGACTTAAAAATTGCAGTGGATGTAGCTTCTTTGATACCTAGTGGGAGGCCATTCCATAAAAAAGGAGCACGGTAGGCAAAGGCCCTGCCACCAGCTGACTTTTTATTGATTGGTGGGATGACAAGGAGATTTGAACTAAGAGAACGAAGAGGACGTGGCGGAATGTAGGGAGAAAGTAGTTCAGTTAAATAAGATGGTGCAAGTCCATTTAAAGCCTTATAAGTTAAAAGAAGAACTTTAAAATCGGCTCTAGCCTGAATGGGCAGCCAATGTAGTGATGCCAGGACAGGAGTTATGTGACAGAACCTACTTGTTTTTGTTAAAAGTCTGGCGGCTGAATTTTGCACAAGCTGAAGGCTCCTAGTAGTACAGATGGGGAGGCCAGAAAAAAGGACATTACAGTAATCTAAACATGCCTCAGTCCATAGTCTTCACATTGAGATGACGTCATGTGGAAAGAACACTTTGCTGTCTCTGTGAAAGTTTTACAAACATTAAACAGCAGAGAAGAACGGTATAAACTGACCTTGTCTGCCGTTTTACAGTTTTTACAGACATGCTTTATAAAGGACATCAAAATAATAGAAGTCCATTATAAATCACATCTACTTAAAAGTCTCTTTTGCTTTGCTTTTCTATTTCATGGTTGCGGTCAGGGGTTAAGAAATGGATGCAATGAATGAAAGTCCATAATTGATTATAAAGCCTTTGTGAGTGTGTGTTTGTGTGTGTATGTGTGCATCTGTGTTTGTGTGTGAGAGGGTTTGGAGGTTAACGACTGTACTGACCCCTCCTACTTCCTGCACCACCATCACATGACCCTCATGACTGTGATGATGTCTTAACTGTAGCAGTGATGTCATATTGATGGCGGTGATGTCACGGTATGCAGGTCATCTCTCTCTCTCTCTCTCTCTCTCTCTCTCTCTCTCTCTCTCTCTC
This sequence comes from Pagrus major, assembly GCF_040436345.1. Classification (NCBI taxonomy): domain Eukaryota; kingdom Metazoa; phylum Chordata; class Actinopteri; order Spariformes; family Sparidae; genus Pagrus; species Pagrus major. Next base: position 17,824,513 of record NC_133232.1, on the reverse strand, counting down.
TCTCTCTCTCTCTCTCTGTAGTTGGTGGATTGTGCTGTTTCTAATCCCTCATCTCTCTGCTCTCTTATGTCTCCCTCCTTCCCCTCCTCCTCTCTCTTCTCCCCTCCCTCTATCTGTCTTTGTGTTCCTCTCCTCCTCTCTTTCCTCCTGTTTTGTCCCTTCTCTTCCCACTGTATCTCTAACCCTCCCTGCCTCCCTCTCCCCCCCTCTGTGTCTTGTTTTCCCTCCATCAGGTGTCCCAATGACTATACGGGGGACCGCTGTCAAAACTCCGTCATGGCCGGTTTCTACAGTATGTCCATTTGCTCTTGTCTGTCTCCTTCTCACTGAGATGCTGCATGCTACATCGGAGGGGTTGGATGGAGGGTGCGCTCTGTGTGTGTGTGCGTGTGTGTGTGTGTGTGTGTGTATGTGTATGTCTGATTGCACACCAGCTCTTATGTTTCACGTAAGTTAATGTGTGTGTGTGGATGTGCATGCCTCTGTCTCCACCCCTTCCTCTCCCTGTCTCCCCTGGTTCCTCTGTGCTGCACCTCTGGTCACCAGAAACAAACAATCGAGATTTAACGATATTTTTCACACTAGTTCATCTGCTTACAATCTTATTTGTTAAACGTGACATACTGGATACTTTACCTACAGTAGACAGCTGAAATAAGCCTCAGAATTGACTACTGAACAAAAGCACCAAATTTTTAGGTTGTGTCTTCTATTGTTGTATAATTATGTTACAGTGAATTGCACAAAAAGAAACAGAGGAGACAGAGAATTAAGACAATAAGCGATACAGAAGGTTGAAGTAATTCGATTTTATTGGAACACTTTGTCACTTTTCTTTGTAGATGGTCCATCGGTGCTGCTTAGATTCTAATCAAGGCTAAATTATGTGAATAGAAACTGTTAATACGAAGTTGTATGTCCTTACTCTATCCCTCTTTTATAACCAAAGACAAAAATCTCTCATTGATATTACTTTTTGGAGTGGAGCACGACTGGCAAATAAAGGCTTTAGATGGACAACAATGAAAGTCCTTCTGACGTTGTTTTGAACAGCTGCCAGTCATTACTAGAAGCTACAGTGTGCCCAAAATCCAAATAATTTGGCAAATGAATGAGATTTAGAGTTGGAATATGTTCAACTTTTCAAGTCTTAATGTAATGGGATTTGAAAGCATCACTCATGGTTATATCCATCTGAGGGTCCCTTTGTGATATTGATTTTCATATAAGTGGAGTTTCGTGATATCATGTCAGTGTAATCTGTCCTGAACTAAGACATGAGGATAAAAGCCCACAGTGGTGAATGTGAAAGCCTGCTGTTTTCACTCTGAGCATCCATGGATCATCTGATAAAATCTCTCATTATGGCATGTGGCTAAATGCTGGTTCAAATGTTCCAGGGTTGATTTCTTAAAATGGTGTCACATGTTTTGCTTCTCATCACAGTGTAACTGAAGAAAAGGAATAGTTTGACATTTGTGTGAAATACACTTATTCGTTTAAACGTACTACAAGGAACTTTTAACAGGTTATGAAACAGTCAGTTTATACTGATACCTCTGTATGATATATATAAGCAAACAAGACCATCAGTGAGAAGATTGGCAATTTCTCTATGGTTATTACAGTTATTGTTAATGCCTGTCACTAGGTCGGCTTCTGCCTTATCCGGGTTGAAAAGTCATAAAATGAAAACTATTTTTTATGTCGGAGTGCTGAGGATGAAGTGAAAGTTTATTTTGTTTCACCATCGTCATGTAACAGTTGTTACCTCATTACCATGCATCCTGCAAACAGCTATGTTTAAAAAAAGAAAATAGTAAGTTGTGACTTTCTTTCACTTGCTTAAAACAAATGCACATGCTAATCAGATCAAGATCTTTATGACAGGAGGCTGCGGTGCAGGACCGCTTTTGAGGAAGGTGGCAGGGGCTGCCAGTGTCGACAAAAAAATTCCTTTCAAAAAGTTCCTTGTAGCTGCTTGGAATTTATACGATGAATATGAAACAACAGCCAGGAAACGGTAAGCCTAGCTTAGTGTACAGACTGGAAACAGGAGGAAACGGCCGGCTTGGCTCTGTTCAAGGTAACAAAATCCACTTACCAGCATCTTTAAAGCTCAGTAATGAACACGTTACATCGAGGTTGTTAAGTTGTAAACTTAAACTGCGCTCCAGACAACATCGGAGGTCGGAATTTCCCAGTTGAAACTTCCAACAAAGCAAGACTCCAAAAGTGAACAAAAATCTTGACAGACTGTAACAAAACAATCTCTCTTTAGCAAGTGTACACAGAATTGACCCTCAGCAGTGCAGGCTCCTTGCATTATAAACAAAATATAGGAGGAAAAACAACACTTGAGGTAACAGACACCATTAAACATTTTCTGTTACGGCACTTCTACTATACTATACTATACTATACTATACTTTTATAACATATCTTAACGTTTCATTCACTAGCCTAATATAAATACTGATGTCTACTAATACACCCTACACCTTCCCAGGGACACTGCCGTTGTGTGACGTCAGACATGTAAAGTTGGTGTAAATGGATGTTTACTTCGAGTGGTATTCCATTCTACTTTTTCTCACAGGATGTCGGAAATTGAGTTGTCTGGAATGCAGCATTTATGTAAAAAGTACAAGTTATAGTTTTGCAAGAAGTCATGTGAAAAACTATTTCTCAGCCAGGAGCAGTTTCATCCCGTCCGGTTGTTAGCCTGAGGTTACTTGGCAGCCAGTGGTGCTGGTATTTCAGCAGGTTTTGTCCCCTTGCACCCAGTCTTTATGCTAGGCCAAGCTAACAGTCTTCTGGCTCTGGCTTCATATTTACTGTGAAGACAAAATATTTTCCAAAAATGTCAAACTTTTCCTTTAAATCATAGGGCTGAAAATGGGGAATGTCTTGTCACTCTCCTGTGATAGCATGGGCAGTGACACTGAAATATACATTATCAATACAATCAGATGACAACCAGAGATCCCAGGACATGTGCAGAAAATTTAGCATTGTACAGAACTGGCTGTGTCATGCTCCTGTAACTGGCCCAGCCATCACACGGAGATAAAACAAAGGGATATAACATGAGCCTCCTCTTCTCGTTTCCAGGGGTTAAACACTGTTGCTCCATGCCATGTTGTCTTGCTTTGCTGTTTGTCTGTTGTGGACGATTCCACACTGAATAATGTCAAATTTAAACCGAGAACATGAGATGTCACTCTATATGTAATGTCTGCTTATTTTGACCCCATCATCAAGCCTTGTCTACATGCTGAAGTCTGTCTGTCTGTGCTTTTATTTTGCATCGTGATCCTTTTTCAGTCAGTCGAAGGAACACTTTCTGCTGTTTTAAGTCCATGTTGATTTGTTGCCGCCTGCTTCTTCTAGTGGTTCAAACATAAAGCACTGTCACAACGTAGAGTAGTTAAGGTCAAGTTGGACAGAAGATTGGCTGACTTTTCGTATATCTCTCTTTCTGGCCAGTAATGCATGCGAAGCCATGGAAATTGGGAATCCTGAGATGATTTCTTTGTAAATCATATGAAAGGTTATAATAGCTGTACGCAGCAGTAGTGGGACAAAGTGCTATACAAGAGGTATGCTGTAATCAATACCAAGGCACACAATTGCCATTAGTCAAACGAGTTACAGCACCCACCCCCATTTGCTGTGCCAGCCTCATCGACTGTACTGTGTTTTTATGTTGGAGAGTAACTCACTGCTTTTTATCTTTTGTTTTCTCGTTTTTTTTTTTCCTTTTGTCTTGTTTTTTTTTTTTTTTATTGTTTTGTTTTATATTTCTGCCCAGAAATGAGGTCTAGTAAATATAGCAGTAAGTGATGTGGCTTCTTGTCTTGCTGTCTTTGTCCATCTGTCTCTGCATGTTTTTTTCCTGCCTGTTGGCTTCTCTTTCCTTCTGCCTTTGGTTCATTGTCTCCCTTCGCTTTTGTTTTTTGTTTGGTTGAGTTTTTTTTTTGTTTTTTATTTCCTGTCATTTTTGGGGGTCACAGAGCTGAGGCTGTCTGAGTTGTCTGTCTGTTACTGGACGGTACACATGTCAATCGCTCTGGCTGACAGCACTAATTAACCTATATCCTGGTTCAGCGTATGCAGGACATGAAAATAATATATCTGCTCCAAAGTGGACATTACACCTGACCCAATCTGTCTCTTTCCTTTTACCATGACAACTTTCTGCGCTGGCAGAGCTTCTCAGAATTGAATTTATGGGTATGGAACATTATTATTCATTTTGCTGTGCTTAAAAGGGTTTGCCAAGATCCTCTCACAGTCACACATTATTGTGCCATCTTCTTTCTAAAACCAACAACTGGGTCTCCCTCAACCTGTCCCTCTTTTTCTCCTGCCCACTAACCTGCTTTTAAGACATGTAACCTCCCTTCTCTGCATGCACTCTTCTAACAGTCTGACAAATCTGGTAGAAATTAGAGAAAGAGACAAATTATCTGGGAAGGATGCAATAATAACAGAAAGTACAGAAGTGAAATTAAAAAAACAATGTAATGGGCCTAATACAAATAGAAGTTGTGTTTATGTGGACACCATGTCAGAGCAAAATCCACCTTCTTTGTCCAAAAATTAGTTTCACGTCATCGATAAATACAAGTATCTGGCTCGTCCTCTGGGCTTTGGCAATGTGCATTTTGGCTTCAGTAGCCTGTCGAATAAAAACATGCAAGCTGCGAGTATTTTTGCAAAGCCTTGCCAAAAGCGGGCAAAAGGCCTGACCACATAGTCTGTCCTTATTATTCTGCCCTTGATTGACTCGGTGTCAGAGTCGAGAGCTCGCCTGTCCTAAATCACCAGGGCTGTTGGCTCCACACTGCCAGCGAGCTCGCCTTCCCATTTCCCTTTGCCTTTCTGTATCAGTACCCTGTGACACGCACACAATGCCGGGCCAGGGCTCTCGTAGGCTTTGTCAATCCCTACAGAGGCCCTTTATTTAGGCACCCCCTCCCCTCCCCTCCCCTCTCCTCCCTCGACCCCTTCCCTCCCCTTCAGTGGCGTGTTTAGAGCTTTTTGAGGGAGGGGAGAGGGGGAAAGGTAAGGTGAATTAGGTAAAGGAGACAGTTTTTGATTCACCTGCTCCTGTTTCAAGCTGATATCAGAAATGCTATAAATAAGTTCAGCTTTCTAGTGTATTTTACCTTAGTTTCAACTAACTTTCTTCCAAAAGAACCACAGGGAGAAACCTAGACAGATTGTCTTCAGCTACTAACTGCCTATTAGTGTCACTGTATTAAGTGGACACCTTCAGAAGTATCAGAAGCATTAAAACCAACAAATATTTATGCAAGAGAAGGTTCATGACATTGGAAAAACGATGATTGATCTTTAGGGACTTTAATCCGGCTATAACTAACAATCCAAGGGCATCTATAATCCATTTTTAGTTGATGCAGGGACAAAGTCAGACCAGTCTTTGGTTTCAGGGGGACTAGTTTCTCCCTGGGCCTTTCTCCTGCTCCCCTCTCAGCCCCCCCTCTCTCCCCTCCCTCCGTCTACGTGTTTCCTCCTGCTCCTCCTTCCTCTCCAATTTTCCTTTTCTCTTTTTATTCCCTCCCTCTTCCCCTCATGTTCTGTTCTGTTTGTTGCTCCCTCTGTCATTGTGTCGTCGCGCTTGCCGTTCTGACACAGAGTGTTACACCACAGCGGGCCCAGAAGTCTGAATTAACCTAGATACACTAAGATGGCGTAGTATTCACACAGCATCTCCACAAACCTGTTAGAACTTAATGAGCTGAATGTAGTGCAGTGTAATGTGATCCAAATCTGTCTCGAGGCAAGTTCTCACTATGACATAAAAGTGCTGCAACCAAATCGACCCAGTCACCAACAAAATCTTTGTCGAGTAAAAATAGCAAATACTAAAATGGCAATTTTGGGTACTTGAAACTATTTCTTTTAATAACTCAAAACCTTTCCAACTCCTCTATTGTTGGATGCATTAACAACTATATGGCAATCAGTAGAGTACATACCTCCGCTTTAATTCAATCAAGCCTAATCCAATATCAAATAAAACATATTTTAATCAGCTAGATCCTCATTTTTATTTGGATCTGCATCAAATTGTTTTCCCTCATAGATACCAGCCACCTGAATATGTTTTGTTCATCAAGATCCATGTATTATTCCCTAAGAAATTAACGAAAATGTCAATTTTATCTCATAATGTTGAAGAAAGAGAGAAAAAAAATCTTGGATATGTCCCTTCATCAGAATCCACACCAAAAGTAAACGGGGTCTATTCTCCTTCCAAGTTTTATGGCAATACATTCTGTAGTTTTTGTGTAATCATGCTGACAAACCAACAAACAATTCAAAAGCTTCATTGTTAATAGTCATTTATGGTCAATTATATTTGTTTCCGAATGTAGGTGACTGATAGTAACAGTAGGTTATCTGAAACCAAAACAGACCTAGACAATATGAAATAATATAAATGGAGAACTCTCAACCAAACAAAGTTATTGTAATAAATTTTATGACAACTTCCCTCCAATATTAACAAAACAACTAACACCATGAATTACTATTTTCACCTGTTTGTTAAGCCAAGTAAACTGCAGGTCAAGGTCAAGGACAGGAAATTAAAAGAACTTTGATTTAAAAAGGGATAAGATTTAGATTACTTATAAACTTATAAATGTTTAGATATCTTTCTGTTGACCTCCAGTGGTTGAACCTGTCATCTTCCTGCAGTCATGTACTCCAGGACATTGTGACATCACTGTTGGGTGTGGTTCCAGGTATCAATGATGCTGATTGTAGTCGGTACAACAGGCTTGAAGCTTTCAACCAGGGAGGGCAGTTAGGAAGGTAATAAAAAAACCTTTTGATGATGTTAACTTTGACAAAAAAATGAAACACAGCAGGAGGAAACCAGTTAAATTCTTCTGGATAAAAAGCCAAAAGCCACCCGCCAGTATCTGTGCCTGACATAACAAATAACATACAGGTTAATTAAAGCATAAATATTCTTTTCTAATTGATGCCAAAATGAAATGAAATTTTTTTTTTGCACATTTCTGAAACTTTTGGGACAGTTGTAGTTACGGTGAGCCTTGTGAATATCAAACTTCTAAACTCTCGGGCCAATGTGGTGTTAACACTTTGAACAAAAACTGCTTTATTTAGTTTTTCCTTTTAATGATCTCATCCATACAGGCATGTGCTCAGACCCCCTCCAGTGCCATCTGTAGCATTACATCCCCATGGCCATTGTAAATACACTTGTATAGGGACAGCAGGAAGTCTGTGTCAGGATGTTTGCTTTTCATCAGAATATTTTTGAGCTTGTAGAATTACTCCTGTGTTGTCATAGCACTGTGTGACTGTAGTACAGTTAAAAGTCATGAGACATAATAGAGTAGGAGTTGTTTAATAGACAGCACAGGGGATAGGATGGCAGCAGATGATAGTAAGAAAACTGTTTCTGTAGTTAGCATCAATGGAGTAGCGCTCATGCTGTACGTGTGTGTGTCTCTCTGTGTGTGTGTGCATATTTCTGTATGTTTTGGGATTGTTTGTCTGCAATGCATGGATGTGTGTGTGCATGTGAACATGTGCGTGTTTGTATGTGTGTGTGTTTCCATCCACAGAGGCCGAGAAGCTTTACCAAAGGCGGGTGCTGACGATCACAGGCATCTGTGTGGCGTTGCTGGTGGTTGGCATCGTTTGTGTGGTGGCCTACTGCAAAACCAAGTATGTGTCTTTGAAGGGAACATTAATGACTCCTCATTCATGAAATGCTCCAAACCTTTAAATTAACCTGCTGTAAGAAGAATGAGTATTGAGCTGCTTCTTCTCGTGCTGTAGAATAATGGTTACCTGTCAAGAATACCAGTCTAAAAATACTCCATTACAATGAAAGTTTCTTTAAAAAATGTGACTTATTTTAAAGTACAGAAGTATTATTATCAAAAGTAAAAGAACATGTTTGCAGCAAATGTCCCTTGTCACTGAATAGTATTATATATGACATTAAAAGATGGTTACTGATGCATGTGTAAGCTGCATTTTACTGTTGTAGCTGCTCGAGGTGGAGCTAGTTTTAACTACTTAATATAAAGTTTAGTCCAGTGGTTCCAAACCTAGAGGTCAGGCCCCTTCAAATGGACAGAACAAATCTGTGGGGTCGTGAAATGATTACTCGGGGAGGACAACAGAAAGAACAAAGTTCTGAAACACAAATGTATCATTGAAACAGTGAACAACTGAGAAATTTAGAAAGAAAATGTCTCTTTGGTAGAACTACTTACAACTTGTAGAAATCTGAAACGTGACAAGAAGCCCCAACTAGTCAATGGTCAGAGACACTCAACGGGCCGCTACGACTAATGAAAAGACAAAAAACATAATTTTCAATAATCAGTTCCTATTAAAATGTTTTAATATTTTATAACATTGTCAAACCCACAGCCAGGGCGGACTATTAAATCATCATGGTAATCATAGTGCACACACTAGCAGATAAGCTCATGCAACCCCTTGCAAGTCCTCAAGGTCCATTGAGAGTCTCCCAACAAAAGTTTTAGAAACCCTAAAAAGTAAAGTACCATTAAATGAAAAAACTAATAAAGTACATGTACCACTGCACCTCAAAATTGTGCAGTACTTGAGTAAATATACTTAACAGTGTTGTAAAAAGTACCCGGAAAGTACCCTTGAGTAAAAGGGAAGATAATGTGTTACAGTATTACTTTGGTAAAAGTGAAAGTCATCCATACAAATAATACGTGAGTAAAAGTCTTAAAGTATCTGATATTAAATGTGCTTAAGCATCAAAACTACAACTAAAATTAAATTATACATATATTTATATGTATGTAAATACTGTATACTATTGGTCGACTGATTATCAGATCTGACATTCAGCATTGTTCTGAATCAGTGTTTTTTTTAACTGGTTGATGACAAACTAAATTAATTTAAAAATGTGGTAATGTTGCTCTGATGGAGCATGTAATCTGCAAAGTAACTAGTAACTAAAGTACAATATTTACCTCCAAAATGTAGTGAAGTGGAAGTATAAAATAGCCGAAAATGGAAATACTCAAGTAAATTACAAGTACCTCAAAATAATACAGTACAGCACTTGAGTAAATGTACCTAGCTACATTACCTCACTGGCTAGATAGAGTGCTGCAGTGCTTTGACAATATTGCCATGAACATAAACCAGTGATGTGATGAGTGAAGTAATGAAAGTTGAGAAGAAAGATTTCTAAAAGGATTTCTCACGAGAAATTATCACTGTCTTCAGTTCAGATCCCTTATTGTTCCTTCATCACCCCTTCTAGGAAGCAGAGGAAGAAGATGCACAGTCACCTACACCAGAACCAGAACCAGTGTGTGGAGCAACCAAACCGCATGATGGCCAACGGACCCAACCACCCTGGACCTGGTCCCGAGGAGATCCCCATGGTTGACGTGAGTCCAAACAGTAGAAACGCATTGCAGAGGCAAGTGCAGGTGATCCTGAGGTCAGATTTAACTGACAGACTGGAAGTAAAGTCACCTCCTGACAACCCTGCGCTCCATGCAGTAAGGAAACAGGTCACTTCAGACAGACTTGATTGTCTCAGAGGAAGAAATTAATAAGTAAACAGAGTTTTTTTTTAATGCAACAACGTTTACTGGCCAGACTGAACATCACAGCAAAAAAAATAGTCATTTCATGGCAAGAAGCATAGGTTTCTTAGTATTTGGCTTTTTTCTGTTAGTTAAGCATAAAGTTGCTGCCAGAGTAGATGCGGTTGCCAAACTGGACCAGAAACATTTTTGGCATCAGTGATTTTGTTGTAGCTTCTGGTAGCGAACAATAACAACAGTACAATATGTCTGTTAGCCACCAGACAGAGGCAGAGAAGTCACATTCTGTAGTCTCCTAACTTTTTGTCCAATACAACCAGAAATATCAGTGGTTTAAATTAAATATAACTCCCTATAAATAGGGTTTTGGTGTCAAAATGTTCAAAAATTCTCAGATGTTCATTAATTCTAAAGTAGGGACAGAAGTGGAAGACGCAAGAACAGGATGTCAGCGTCACCTGAACAAACTAGAAGCCCCCATAGAGCTTCATGTGGGGTTACTGATAAAATCTATTTAGCTTTGGCTCTGAGATTGAACTCTACCAAGAAGCTTCTTTTAGTCTTCAGAGCAGGTCTGCCTTCAGAAGAGTCACTGTGTAAATAAAACTCCAATCCTCTGACAACATGAGGAAACATGGTGGCACATAGCTGACAGATGTTAAAGAGAGGGCAGAAAACACCTACAATTCTCCTGGAGATGTAATGAGTCAGCATTATAGCAACAATAAAAACAGTGAGGAGAGAGAAGTGATCATCTGTGTTACAACAGATCTGTCCACAGGAATCATCTCATCATTTGACATGACTTTATATTTATTAATTTGAATGTATCTGTATTTACTGTATATGTTTGTTAAATAAATGCACAGTAAAACTATTAAAGGTGCCATCTGTAAGCATAGGCCACCTGTTGAACTCCAAACAAATAGCAGCCTATCACCACCGTAGCTAACTGTTGCTAACTGTATTCTGTTCATGACTATAGCGACTGTTAGCTTGTTAGCTCAGTTAGCCATGCAGCTAGCCGAAGAATTGTTGCTTACAATGCTAGCACAGGACTTGTTTTCAGAAACACAAGTTTTCAGATCCAGGGCTAGCTGATTAGCATGCTAACTTCAGTAGATATCTCTAAAACACAATACCTACATGTCTTTGACATAACGTCAACACTGTTATTTCTTTACAATCTGTTGATAATTTTAATTTTTGGATGTTTTAAAGTAACATTTTTGCATATTGCACCTTTTAAAATGTGTTATGTTTATATGTATGTGTGTATTGCAGTACATCTCCAAGAGCGTCCCAACGACAGAGTGTGTGATCAGCCACGGAGCTGAGGGTGCTGGGAACTATGCAGGCAGTCGAATGTCTACCCGCTCCCACCACTCTACCACTGCCTCACATGCTTCCAGGTAAACTGGCCACACACACACACACACACACACACACACACACACACACATGCAGATGGGTATGTGTACATAAGCTGATATTTCTTTGCAGACTGAATCACCATGGCATTGTGATAACAACAATAGATATTTTCCAGGTAGAAACTGGCCATAGATTTGCACTGATAAAGATATATAGTAAAACACGGTGGGTCGAGCTATCTGACATTTCTGTTGTGTTTATTTAATGTACTGTGTTGCGTACCCAACAGGTAAATTAAGCCTCCAAAGTAACGTTAGCGAACATTTTGTTATAAAAAAAGCTATGACGGCATCAAACATGCATTTTGGATGAATTAGATGTACACGCTTTGAAATAGCATCTTGTAATGTAAACAAACATTGTGATCCAGTCTATATAAGATGAGTTTCAGTTGTTAACATTTGTCTTAGGCACTATTTCTTTGGTTGAAAGTATCTCCAATGAGGTCTGTGGGTTATCCCGATTAACAGGAACATTGAGATGTAATTGTGATTCTGAAAATAAATATTCCTGTTTAATTTCTTTCATGACATTTTTTTAATGCTTTTGTGCCAACAAAACAAACCATATCTGCTGCCATCCCAATCCATTTTATAAGCGTGGCAGCAGATATCTCAGAGACAGCTATCTCAAAACCTGGACAATTCACCAAACCTTGAACACAAATTTTGAAAACCTTCCAGTCAGGTGATGTACTTGTTGTCAGTGTAGTTCAACTTGTTTAGAAGACTTTTTGTGATGTACTGTAGCACTTTATTCTACAAGTATAATGATAATATCAACTGAATCGAGAGGAGAAAAAGTTACATCAGTGGCAGAGTTGTCAGTCATTATATGAAATACGTGTAACACCATTAAAGCAGAATTATGAAAGGTTTACCTCTGGAGGCTTGAATATCGACTCTATAGACTTATTGCAGTGAGCTTTGGTATACTGTATCAACTTAATAGCTTTTTATTGCCAAAACATTCACAACTCAAGAGAACAATGTGTGTGTATTGTTGGCAGTCTCTGCCATGTTAAAGAAAGTGACTTGATTCAGTGTTTTTATCAAAATAATCACTTGAAGGTGCTTTAACAGACAATGCATGTGAACATTTTGCAGTGTAGACTCTTTACCCACTATTCCTTCCTCCTCTGTATCGTCCTGCCTCGTCAGCACTGCTGTAACCTTTTAAACTTGTTCTGCTAACACCCACACCTGCAGACACGAGGAGCAGACATGGAGCATGGAGCGAACAGAGAGTATGAACTCAGACTGCCAGTCAGGTGGGCTGTCCAGCTCGGTGGGAACCAGTAAATGCAGCAGCCCGGCATGCATGGCAAGGAGGGCTGCCCACTGGGGCTGTACGGACGTGTCAGGACCAGGGATGCAATACGGGGATTCCTACGACTCTCTAAGAGACTCGCCTCACAGTGACAGGTAGGACAGGTGTGAATATGTGTGTGTGTGTGTGTGTGTGTGTGTGTGTGTGCATGCATGTGTGTGTGATGGTGGTAGTGATAGATGTTAACTCTGTCTCTGTTCATGCCACTGCAACACTTTTGCTTTGTTTTGGGGTTCTTCACACCAGCCTCTTTACTCTTTGGCGACCCCAAGTGGCAGTAAATTGTTGTACATTTTTCAGTGTGTCCAGGACTACATCACCCAGATGCTGTCATGTAATGTGAAGTCAGTGTTATCCTGGGACCCAACTGAGTTCCTAGTTAATTAGATATTTCATCAACATCGTTGGTGAATTCTTTGTTGAAAAAGAACACTCACTAATCTTTGTTGGTGTTTTGGATTTTGTTTGTAAAAGAAGAAATCACTTTCTGTTGTGTGATTAGGGTTAGGATTATTCTGTGAAGGATGCTCATTAAAGGCTCATTTCTTTTTGACTGTTTTGAATAACTGTGGTGTTCCTACTTTGACTTAACCTGACTCCTCTGTTTGCCAGTTAGTGGTTTCCTGCATGTCCCAGAATGCCCTCTGACTAATGAACTGACCTGACATTACTGTATTTAGCTATATTTGTATTACATGTGTGGACTACAACAGTATAGATTTTTGATATTTAACATGATATTGCGTCAATGTTTTTCAAATGAAATAATGTGAAAAGAAAAGTGTGGTAAGTTAGGAGGAACGATTTTAGACCATTTTATTTAGAAAGCGAGACGTCTGTACATAATAAAGTCTGTGGTGATCTGCTGTGTGTTCCATATTGTGCTTCCTATATCATTTTTAAATAGTTTAGATTTTCAGTAGATTTTATTGTAAGAAACATGTAATTCACAAATCATTTTAGTGTTAAACTGACTCACTTAGTGTTGCAGAATTTGAGATCTCTGCTGTGCATTAACAACTAAGTTAAACTCTGTGAGGTGCAGCATGTGCTGGCACATGTTCAGCAATGTTTTTTATATTCCTGGGACTGACTGAGTGGGTGGCGAGGTGGCTCAGCAGTTAACACTGTCGTTTCATGGCAGAAAGGTGCTGCGTGCGAGCCTCAGCCAGCTGGCTGCAGCGTCTCTGTGTGGAGTTTCCTCCCACAGTCCAAAGACTTGCAGGTCAGATGGACTGCAAACACTAAACTGCCTGCAGGTGTGAATGTGGTTGTCTGTCTGTGTTAGCCCTGTGATTGACTGGTGACCTGTCCGGGGTGTACCCCTGCTGTTTCCCAGTGCATGCTGGGAAGGCTCCAGCCCCCCAGCCCTATAGAGGACAAAGGCTTTAGAAAACAGATGGATGGGACTCACTGGCACAATGACTTGCTACTGCTGTCAGTCCAAGTCACAAAGTATATCTGCATCAGACAAGTGCATCCAACCCCCCACTGATGTACTGCACCGGTTCATTTCATGACCTTATCAAAAATTCTGGTGAGGTGTACTGTGAGGTCAGTGTCAAACTACTGTACCTTAAGGCGTAAGTTTCACCCAAAAATAAAAATGTAGTCATTATCTTCTCACCCTCATGCTGATGGAAAGTCAGGTGAAGTTTCGTAGTCCACAAAACATTTCTGAAGCTTCACAGCAAAACAGCTTTGCAGCATTTTCCAAAACAGCTGAAGTAGATAGGTGACCTATCCTTTATTGCCAAATTAAAATGCATACCAAATGGAAAATTGTTGTAACAGAAAGCAAAACTTGAATATACTGAGTTCATGAGTTTCCTGAGCTTGTTTGTGTTAACCAGACATAATCATCTAATACACTAAAAGCGTGCTAGTTTTTGTGGTCTTTCTCAGGCCAGCACATTTGCATGTATGTGTTCAAAGTGTGATGCAATAATCTGCTGTCGTCTTTCCTGTCCAGGTATGTGTCGGCGCTGACCACACCAGCGCGCCTGTCTCCGGTGGAGTTCCACTACCCCCCGTTGCCGCCCCAGGTGCCCACCTTCCAGATCACCTCGCCCAACACAAGCCACGCCCTTTCCCTGCCCCCCGCCGCTGCCGCCTATCACAGAGATGATGATCAGCCGCTGCTACGATGCCCAGATGTACGTAGGAAAAACATACATACATACATATACCTGACTGCCGTATGCCATATCCCATGAAAAGATCAAAACCAGCAATGTGCAAGTTCATCTCTCAATGTTTTGACCTCCGCACACTGGCTGTGCCCCAAGTCTGTTTAGTCCTACTGAAAGTTCAAAGTGATTTATTTGACATTATACAACACAGGGTTGCATGACAAAATGAAAGTTCATAGTTCCTTCATGCTTTGCATAGTACAAACAATCATTTATATACATATATTTATAAACACGTAGTGCATTCTTTGAATTTGCGTTGGTGTGAATGGAAGCAGCAGCAACAAGACAGTGATGATAATGCAGCCGGTGTCTTTATATTAAAAGTTCAACACTGTCTGTCAACTTTTGGTGCTTTGAGCACCAAGCATGTAATACTGAGTCCTCCTCCCCTCACTTACCAAGGTCCTGCGCTTTGTCCATTTGGAAATCTGTTCCACCTGTCGAGTGCAACAGTGTGATCAGGGATCTTGTGGTGAAGATAGGTCTCTGCAGAACAGTGTCTGTCTTCCTGTTGTTTGGCCAGCCTAGGTTACATTTCCTCCATTTCATTTTCCTGTGTCTAGACATTAGCCAGGAGCAGGAGCCTCTCCCCTCTCCTCCCTGGGGCAGTCTGGCTGGTCAGATTGGATGGCCGAAAGATGCTGTTGGCAGTGATCATCTCAAAGTCTGCTGCTTTTAACTAAAATCCTGCGCTTTTTTCTCCAATGCTGTTGATTTAATTTCTGCCATTGGTAATCGGTGATGTATTTTCAGCAATAAACCTGAGAAATACCAAATCAAAAACAAAACTGAAGCGAAAATGGAAAGAGACTAAATCATCTCCCAAAACAGCTTAGCACTGTAGTTTTAAGTTAATACAACTCAAACAGAGGTAAATAGCTCATTTGTTGGGGACTATTTTCAGTCACAGATCACAGAGTCACAGTTTCTATCTTTTCTTCCACTCTGTCTTTTGTTTCAGGATGGAAGTTTATACAGGCAGCCACGGCGTCCACGGCGACCCTACCTGACGGAGAGCACAGGAAGTCTACCGTCCAGCCCCTACCGTCTCCCTGACGACGAGGCCTATGAGACCACGCAGGAGTACGCCTCTTCACGGGAACCCATCCGGAGCCGGCGCCGCCCGCGACGCAACCGCCTCAACGGACACATCTCCCAGCGTTCAGCGGGCCTACGGGACTACAGCTCACAGAGCTTCAGCCAGTCAGAGGAGGAGGAGGAAGAGGAGGAGGAAGAGGATGCTCACGGGGAGAGCACGCCTTTCCTTAGTATGCAGAACATGAACATGGACCCGCCCTTAACCGTCCCGGGTTACCGTTCGTCATCCGGTGCGGACACACGGACTCACCGCGGGCTGAGTCGGCCGGGGACGCGCAGCAACGGGCAGAGCCGCGGCTCCCAGTCGCAGCGCTCCAAGGCTGACAACATGCCCCTTTAAGACTTAACCCCCCCCCCCCCGCCACCACCCACCCCCTCCACCTCACACACTCCCCTTCCTCCTACACACAACCAGTGGACTAGAGACCTGCACCTAGGAGAAATATTTTTATTTTGTATAACAGACAGATATTCTAAACAAATGAAATATTTATTTTCATTTCAGCAAAAATTGTCTACTAGCTAACAGCAAAGACTTTTTTTATAATGGGGGGGAAATATTTATATGTAAAGTTTTTTGATTTACAGCATTATGAGAGATGAAAAAATAAGAGAATTACGTGCCAATTTTTTCACAAGTTAGATAAATAGAATAATATTGTGGTGCCTTTTGCTGTATGCTGAAGTCGGAGGTCCCATTGAGTTTTTGTAGCCTTTCTTATAAAGACTCCTCGTTTTTATAGAGACCAACCCTCTTCCTTCCTTTTGCTTTGGTTTTCTCTCTGATTTGGGATCTTCTTCTTTTTGAACTGTGATCTGATTATGTCATCATGCAATATTGATTCCTCCTGTGTAAAAGGTGTCTGTTTACATGAGTATGATCCACGCGATGCGCTCGTTTCACAGGGACATTAGTCACTGACGCAACCGGAAGTGTAGGGTAGTTTTTCTGGGCTGATTTTTGGATGAATCACATCAGTCATTTCTGTCCTCGTTGCTGCCTCTCAGTTGTTTGTTGTTATTTCTGTGAAAACAAGATTGTTAGGGAGCTGGTGAGGGAAAGTGACTCCAGATTCCTGTGTAGGTGTTCAGGGTGCTGCCATGACATTGGTGGTGGTTGCAGTGTGTGTGTGTGTATATGTGTGTGTGTGTGTGTGTGTGTGTGTGTGTGTGTGTGTGTGTGTGTGTGTGTATGTGCGTGTGTGTGTGTGTGTGTGTGTGTGTGTGCATGCCTGTAGTACACCTCATGAAGCCTCATTTGGTTCTCACCTTCCAGGGTGTGGTCTCTTGTTTGACTGACATGCTCCTCTCACCAATCCTCACGCTGCCAGAAGCTCCATTGCACTGTAAGAACCTCCCTCCGTGAGCAGTCATTGGCCAGGGAGCTGCCGATCCAAACCGAACCTAACCAATCCAGTTGTAATCCAGCCTGACTCTGGCCTCCCGTGGACTGCCCAGCCCGCCCGTTTCCTATGCCAGCAGCTTAGAGCCGCACTGTGTCTCAGGACTTCCCCATCGCATCACAGCCAAAAGACTCAAAGCAGAGAGCGCACGTCATTCTCAGTCACAGTTCAGTCCGCAGGCCAGACCCACGTCCCCTCACTCTCCTTCCTGTCCGTCCGTCAGGTTTGTTGCGTTCACTCGTGGCCACGATTAAGGGAGCGTGGGTAAAAACTCTTGGAAAAAGAAGGAAGATTCAGTTGCTTTTTTTCTTTTTTCTTACTTCAAAAGGTTGTGTGTATGTGTGTAAGTGGGCTTGTGTGTCGCTGTGTGTGGGTCACAATGATGAAAAAATGCAGAGACCACATCTGTTCACTATGTTGCAGGGGCGTAGCTAGAAACGCTGGACCCCCTGAGAGGAGGATATCGCTCTGCCGCCCTCACCCCCCACCCCAGTTTTTTTCTTTCTTTACTTATAAAATCCTACTGGAAACTTAACGGGCCTCTCCAGCTGCGGGCCCCTGGAATGGCCTCCACCTTTTTCACCCC
The DNA here is from genome assembly GCF_040436345.1 of Pagrus major. Lineage (NCBI taxonomy): Eukaryota > Metazoa > Chordata > Actinopteri > Spariformes > Sparidae > Pagrus > Pagrus major. The sequence continues at coordinate 17,806,845 of NC_133232.1, read as the reverse complement.
TGTAGCGACGGCACTGCTCTGATTGGTTCTTGCGGGTCACTGCGTGCAGGTTCACACTGCTAGAGAGCGAGTTCCTGAGTCTGATTCTACTTTTTTCTTTAGCTCACAGCCAAACAGTGGTATATGATAATACTGATTACTGCATCCTTGATTTGCATTGCTATACCTTTATTGATTGAAACTTCTTTTGCTTGGTCATATTGACTGAATGATCTGTTACGTGTGTGTCTCTGTCTGCCCCCTCCACCCCACATCGCCCCTCACCTTCATGTCTTTCTCACCCCCCGTACCGACCTTCAGAAGCAACTAGCAGATGAATTTAGGCCCCATCTCCAGATACAGATCAGAAACTCTTCCACTTCAGATACACATTGGGTTTAGAGACCCTTTCAAGCTCACCGAGGATAAATGTCAGATACAATATGTCCCTATTAGAGTTAATTTCCAATAAGTAGAGTTTTTCTGTTTTCTTTCTTCACGCAGGAGATGCATGGATCACAGATGTAGAAAGTATCTTAAAAATGTTGACGAACCCCTCCGATTCAGGGGGAATCATGCTAGAAATTTATAAAAACATTATTTGGGTTCATTGCCCAAAGGTCTGCCTAGTTTTGTCTTACTATTCACTGTAATCAGTCTGGGATTTGCAATGTGGAAATAACTGCAAGTGAGGGTAGTGTGCTTCTAGAGCTAGTTGAATTGTTAACACCCCCGCCCTCTTTCTCCTCACCCTGCACTGCCCTCCTCCCCCTTTACATACACACTAACATTTCACACATCATACACTCGTCATACATATTGAAGCACACACGCACACAGACACAAACCCTCAAATGACACACACACAAACACACACACACACACACACACACATCCTCCATGTTTGTGTTTGTCAAGCAGTTTGCCTTCGTCTTTTTTACCTACCGACCCCCCCCCCCCCCCCATTCCTCCTCCCCCTCTCCCTCTCCCTCTCCCTCTCCTCTCACCCTCCCCCTCGAACCCCTCTGCATGTCCTAGTGGTACTGGTAGTTGGGTGCATGGAAAAAGCAGCAAGCAAATCGTTTTTCCACTCGGTGAAAAAATAAAAATGTGTCTTCATTTTAACATTCAGCAATAAAATCCCCTTCTCTTCATGTCCATCATTCTTGGAATATGCTAGAAGATTTTTTGCAAGTTTTATCAAAAACATACTACTTGTAAAAGAAGAAAAATCCAAAACCACCCCTTCATATGAAAAATAAAACTTTATTCCTACCATTTTGAAACAGTCCTGTCATCTTTGTCACCAGAAAAAAACTGTTGTTTGTTGTTGTTCATTTACAGGCAATTATCGTCCATTATTACTACTTTATTTATATAAACCGAGTTAATAAAATCAGAAGTTTGAGGTGAACCAACTGTACAGTAAGAATGGAGTTGCACGGATACAGAACACTAGATGGCAGCATTTACCTTGTCTATAATTTGTTTCACTCTGCTTCAAAGTGTTTTTAGAGAAGGAATTTATTTTTACGGTTTGTTGTTAAATATGTTAAATAATGGCTCACTGCAAATAATGGTAACTTAAATCAAGCAGGCATTTTTCACACTTCTTTCTCACTCCCTGTTGACCGTGTATGCCAACCTACTGTCATGACAACACTATCAGTCACACCTGTACTTTTCCTGTTATTACGGTCAAAAACAAACATTATAACAGTGTGTTTAAATTGATATTTTATAGATATAAGAGGCAACATTTCAATCCAATGTTTTATATTGGGTGTTATTAAGACATGCAATAGTGTGTGTGACGGATGAGATTTTTAAACTGACATGGGACTCACATGGCAGCTGATGCAAATTTGATTTGCACACACACACACACACACACACACACACACACACACACACACACACACACACACTACTGTGCTGAATTGAATCTTTGAACTGCATCAACTGCTCGTTAGAAAACCTTGAGTTAAGATTATTCTGTAAATTGATGAGAACAGAGAACACACTGCTGTAGCGGCTGTCACATTTCTTGCAGGTGCTGTAGGTTGAGCTGAAGCTGTTGCCATATGAGTGCCGACCAGTTACACCTGCAGCACCTGTTTTAGGTGCCTCGTGTCAATGTCAATTTCGCAAAACACAAGCGATACCAGGTGCACTCCAGGCAATCTGACCTCACACTTCCGGTTTTACCCGGTAACCTGTCTAGATGGCTTGTGTGAAGAAAGCTGCTCACCTGCCAGATCAGCAGTTAAAGTGTTTGAAAGATAGGCTTTGTTGTGGAGCTAGAATAGTGACATCAAGAGTCAGTGATAAAATAATAAAGGTTTGTTTATTTAACGTTTAGACTTCTCTTTTAAAGATTAGTGTGTATCCTGGTGTTGGTGGCGGATTCTGCTGTCATTCATCACTGGTGAAGTAACATGTCATTCCTGTTTGCTCTCTCTCAGTGGGTGTTTCCCTTGTCTACACACACTCTTGATCCTCAAAGCAAACCTGCTGCGTTTTATCATTGCTCACACACCTCTATGGGAAGTACAGCAGCCTCATCAGTCAACTGGCCTCATATGTTTAGGCTCGAAAAGTATAAAGCATCTTGTCTGACTTTCTGGATCAAAGATTTGGCTCTTGAGAGAGAAGGAACCTTTTTTTTTTTTTTTTCAGAAATGAGCCGATAAAGGGGAAGTGAGGTCACTAGCGTGGATCACCTGCTTTACTTATCTAAAGCGATTCAGTATTCAGTGCCTGAAGGAGCCGTCGCTTAAAATAGGTAAGCAAAACTACTGCTCACTCTTAATTTATATATCAGAACCCTCATCTTGTCAAATTACTTGTAAGTTGTAACTGTAGTTATGAATGTCATACAGTAAGGTTATTATTTTATTAACATGCAGATGTTGTGGACTGTGGTCATTTCTGTATTCATCTGCTGATAGAACTGTACTTTACCACTTTACTAACTTTTCATTACGGCCCAACTTTAAAGTGAATTCTTGACCTTGGGAACAGAAGTTCACAAGACAATCTCACCACAAGGTCAATTTAGTAACAAATATGGAGCTTTAGGCATATGACATGACCTTCAGACAGAGGGAGCCCATTTGTCATGTGATTGTAGATGCACAAGTCGAAATGTAAACATTCATGATTCTGTTCCAACTTATTACTTACTATGTAAATATAATCTCATTCTCTTTCGTCTCATCTCACAACTCCTTCCAACTTTGTTTTACTCTGGGACAGGAGTTTTGAGTGCCAATTTAGGGAGTGGTGTATGATTGAGGACCCCACAGAAAACCCATAAACTTGTTGAAGGATTTATGATTGGTCTCATGATGGCAATTAAACTTTAAATTCCTTGAACACCGAATTCACTTTGCGGATAAGGCAGATGACTTTAACTCTTTCCAGAGGTCCGACAAAGTTAGAGTTCCTGAAACCTCCTTTTTTCCTTATACATGACAAGCGTTTATTCTATGGTGGCCTTTCCATCCCCCTTCCACTTTAAACTGCCAAGTCATCCACTGAGATACAGCTTTAACATTGATGACAGAACATAATCCCTGTGACACTCAGCAGGTGCAACCAGGAGTCATTCTTAACCTGACAGATGCTTGTTAGCAGTAGTGCATCAAATATAGGCTTTTGAAGTGGAAGTACTGAAATGGAATGGTTCAAATATAATACATTACATTTCATGTAACATTCATGGGCTGCACAAAACATTGATGGCCATTGGCCCGTGAACCCCACTGTGAGAACCCCTGCTCTAGCCTCTCTGTCCATGTGCACACACTAACTCTAGGCTTTCATGGTACATTTAATGTGTTAAGATATTTAAAGGACACGTATTATACTCATTTTCTGGTTCATAATTTTATTTTGGGTTACTACTAGAATAGCTAAACACATCAGTCTTCTCATACTGTCCAGTGCTGCAGCTCTGTATCCCCTCTCTGTCTCTTTTTACATAGATTTCAAATATGTCTAAACTAACTTTGTGCATTTGCAGTTGAATGGCGCGTGTCCGATGTCGCTGGCATAATGTGTTGATCTGTGTGTGCTGCCCATGCATCTGCCTGGCCCTGCTGTTCGTCTACGTCGGTGTTGTGCTGTGTATGGAGATGAATACAGGAGTGACACCAGGCAGTGAAAATGTCGTACCCAGAACTATTTACTTCGAGGCCACAGGATCTTATATGAGGAAGAGCCTTGCCCCAGTCCCAACAACCTTCTGGAAGCTCCACACAGATGGGGATTCCCTTTGGAACCAGCTCCAGCTGCCCATGGACCACTATTTCAACCCCATCCTGTACCCCAACAACACTAAGAGGGGATTTAAAAATAATGCTTCTCTTGAGTCGCTACTGATGGAAAGTTTCTCTGATGTTATCAACTCAAATGGCACAACAAGAAACATTACCGAGCTACCAGAGCAGATACAAGAGTTTGTGAGACACATGCACAGGAGGGACTACAGAACCCTCTTCCAGCCAGATGGAGTATGTGGGGCTGGAGCACAGGATCAGAAGAAACCCACTCTGCTTCTTCTGGCCATCAAGACAACAGAGCTGAACTTTAAGAACCGGCAGGCCATTCGACGGGCCTGGGGCCAGGTGGGATGGTTAGCTGGACAGAAGAAGAACAGCAGTGGAGGATACGTCCGCAGGGTGTTCCTAATGGCCAAAGAGGACCCTAACGAGCTTGGTGTGGACATATCTGAATTACTGGAGCTGGAGAGCAAACATTATGGAGACATTCTGCAGTGGGACTTCAAGGACACGTTCTTCAACCTCACCCTGAAAGATGTGCTCTTCTGGAACTGGTTCTCACAGTACTGCCCCTGGACTCGCTTCGTCTTTAAGGGCGATGACGACGTCTTCGTCAACACCCCAAACATTATAACCTACCTCCAGGACCAGCTAAAGAGGCCAGACGCACGCAAGACCATAAAAGACTTCATGGTTGGGGATGTAATAGCTGCAGCTCAGCCCGACCGAAGCATCAAGTCCAAGTACTTCATCCCAGAGAGCTTCTACAAGGGCAAATATCCTGCTTATGCGGGCGGGGGAGGGGTTGTGTACTCCGGCTTGTTGGCAAAACGTCTACACAGGATATCTAAACGGGTTCATCTATTCCCCATCGACGACGTTTATGTAGGCATGTGTATGACTCGGCTTAACGCTCACCCCATCCACCACCCTGCATTCCTCACCTTTGACTTTCCTAAAAAGGAAGAGGAGGAGCTGTGTGCGTACCACAAAATCCTACTGGTTCACAAACGAAGTCCCAGCCAGATAGTTAGATTGACGGCTGACGTGAAAAAGACACAGATGCAGTGTCGGGATGTGCCCCTGAGAGACGGAGTCGAGAAGGGGAAAAAAACATAACTGATCATTTTTTTAACTTTAAATGTGACAGGACAGTGCCATTCATAACATTACATGAAATTAAATGTTTCATGAAATGAACATGTAATGTTTTGAGACTGTTAATCAGTGACCATCATGTCTTTTCTTACATTTTATTGTATCACCAGTTGTATCACTTCTTTTGTATTTTTCATATTAATCTACACATATTCATGGGCATTATCCCAGAAATGATGACATACCTATGACATGCAGACATGAGGCCTGCAGAGAAGTATACTATCAAGTTTCAAACTGCAGACACTTTGACTTGTCAAAGCAGGAAATGCGCAGGTGGAATCGATAATCATAATGATGCATGCTTTCCATTACGGTGAGATAGCTCCAGGGCTCTGATACTGAGCATGCTCAGTCAGTGACATGGCTAACTGGAACACTAAAACTTTGGTGTCATCGTTAACGTTATTGGTCACACCTGTGCTTTTACTGCTTTGACAAGTCAAAATGTCTGCTGGGAAATGATGTGAAATCAAAGCAACTCAACAGTGGCTGTTGTGGAATTTCGGCTCGCCTGACAGTTCAGGAGAGATGAAGAAAACTCAGAGACTCCGATGAATTACATTGAAGACGTTTATACAAACATGATCATGGAGGAACAAAATAACAGCACAACTGTATGCACAGTGCACTGTCAAGTTTTGTAAACATATCTATAGCAGCTTCGAACTGCTAAGTTTGCAACCTTTATACAGGGTACGTACGACATCTTATCCTGTGGGGCCAGAATGTTCTGGACCGTAGATTTTTCTCCCACAGTGGCCACTGTTAGACAAAATGTACAGAGTTGCTTTGATTTGCTTTGAAGTGACAAATGATGAAGTGATGAGATGATGCTAGTTGTTAAACTGCGCTTTAGCATTTTGTTAAAATGCTAAGCTATTGTAACAGTAGCACAAGTGGAGAAGAGCCATAAAGACTGTGTACTGACTCAGTGACGTGTGTTATACAACAATGTTTAGCTAAAATGTGCCAACTATCGCTATATTAGCCTCCGTAAACTACTGCCCATATTGGACCAGGTAGCAAAGACTCTCGCAGTTAAACCCTTCCTACTGAACTGAGCAATGAAAAGTTACATTCAGATAGTGTTTTTTTCCCCCTGAGAAATATGCTGTAACCTGGAACTATCTCTATGTACAGAAAGTGTGAAATCAAAGTAATTTTGTTAATATAATTATTGTGAAGATGAGTTTGAGTGTACAGTGTTTAAGTCAACAATGACCTTGATTAGATGAGCGGCTGGTGTCATCCAATCAGCTTCCAGTGACGTTTTACAGTGAAAAGTCTGATTCCACTCCAGTTAGGCTGTGATAGAAAACACATTCCTCTCATAGATACTGTGTAATGAATGTGTAACATACATCCCTGTACATGCATGTGAAGTATTTCTTTTGTGTCCAAATAAACTTTCAATCCTTCCTGTTCTACTTCTGTGAAACAGACTCCTCTTTAATCACCCATCTTCAAAGTCCAAAAGATTAAAGCCCCCATGGACTGAAATTAATCAGAAAAACAGGCCTTTATCCGACTGTGGTAATCAAGTCTCTGAAGTGCGGAGCCCTGGGACTGTACAAGACTAAAGACTGCTGTGGTCATCTTTTAAAAAATATATTAAAAATAAAATGTCACAGACAAAAACTGTTAATGACTTTCTACAACTGTGACAAACAAGTGTTTCCCATTGACTACAAGAGAAGATAACCTGCAAGTTCTTCAGACACCAATGTTTCAGTCTACTTCCACAAGCCACCTTAACCTTTTATGAATGTTCACCAATTGGATGTGTATTGATTGTTTTTATTGCAATTTTATGGTTTTACAGATGCACTATTTAAATATTACACTACATTACCTACAAGCTCTGAGTGCAATTATAAGGTACTTTGAAAGGAAGGATATTCAATTTTGAATGTAAATAAACATTCAAAATAAACTGATTCAAATGTTGAGAAATTCATCTTTGCTGCCATTAATTATTATCATGCGTTCACAACAAGACTGTTGTTTCTAGTTAGGATGCAAATACTACATCATCTACCCATGATAATATTCATATTTTCATATATCTTTTTATTCAACAATTACTTTCGCATAACAACCAATTTCATTATAATTCATTATTTGTTTTTTAAGACCCCTGACTTCATTGACTGTTGGCAAAGAATGACTAGCTTTCAAAGTATTTGCTCTTTATAAGAATTTGGTAGCATCACGTAACAATCTTTCTGAAAAAGCATTAATGTTGAAATGAAAAATAATTCACATTGCAGAGTTAGTTCACAGCATCATGAGCTCCCTCAACATACAAAACCAAACAAAGTTCCTGTAGAACTGGTTCCACCCGCAGAATAAATATACTGCTCAACAGCTTACGTCAAATAGTGTGAGCTAATGTTTGGGAGTATGTAATACATAAATGTGTTTAATTTCATACCCATGTATGTTTTACTTCTGCACAGCTGTTTCCAGAGAAGGTTCTTTAAAAGGTCCCATATTGTAAAAACTGAGATTTACATGTCTTTTCTGATTATAAAGCATGTCTAGGTGTTAACAATAACAGCAGAGCTGAGGCAGAAACATGGTGAGTGGTGCCTGCTCAGGCCTGTGAGAGCTGACCAATCAGAGCAGACTGGGCTTTTTGGGAGGGAAACAGAGAGAAACAGGAGCTAAAACTGGGTGGTTTTTGAACATTAAAGCATGTTAAATTTTTTTTGGAGATCCCGAAAATAAAAGCAACAACTCAAAAATGAGCAGAATATGGGACCTTTAAATATTAAACAATAGACAAAATAGTGAATTCTTGAAATGAAGGACAAGGACAAGATGATGTCAAGTCAAAGTACTGAAAAACACAGCTAAGGAATTTATATATTTCCAAAGTGTTCATCATTCAACAAATCAAAAATAACCAACTGGGTAAGGAATGTCAGGAAAAGATGAGGCACGAAGCAGTCACACTGATCAACGTGATACAAGGTCGACTGAAACGAGAGCATTTTGACAAGATCTGACAGTGACAAAGTAAATCACAGAGACCATCAGCAGCATCTGTCTGAAAAACAAATCGATAAAATCAGCAATACAATGAGGTGTGGCGTAACGGGTCGGCTAATTACAATAACCTTTGGAGAACAGGTAGAGCTGGAAAGGTTTCTAAATTCTTGCCACACCCCAACCTTTATAATAGTCATTACAAACCAGCAGCTGAAATCAAACATGACAAATGTGGGTTTAGTATTATTATGCAATTTTTGCAAGTTTTTAACAGATTTATTTTGTCCTATGGAGGAGGATGAATGTTTACATTAACATTACCCTGCAAATGTATGTTATGGTCTGCATATACAGTATACCTTAATGTAATGGAAATGTAGGACTGGCTGCACTGAACATCAGTATATAAACATGCTCCAGCGATACATTTTCAGAAAGACACTGAAAATACAGTAGAAATTTATGTTACAGAATTTCAAACATTGTAAATCACTAGATTCTCAGTTGATTTCAACATTACTGATTTTTTTTGGAGACTTATTTTTGCTCTATTAAGTTGAAGTCCTTTCATTCAGCCCAGCCATTTAATGCCTTCAACAGGCTGTCATACAAGAACTGCAGAGGGAGCTGTTTGCATGAGGAGCACCAGTCAGATTTCACGATCTCCACAGCTCTCACTCACGATTGTCCGCGTCTTCAGCTCTGCCACTAGGAGCCATTTTCTGTCCTTTCGTCTTTGTCATCATCTTCTTCCTCACTGTCCTCCTCATCTTCCTCACTCTCGCTGTACTGGTAGTTACAGCGGTTGGTGTTTACAAAGAGGTCACTCTCATCGTCTTCAGAGTCGCTGACGTCCTCTTCCTCGTCTTTCTCCCCCGTCCCCTCTTCCTTCCGTTCGTTTGTTTTGTCCTGCTCCGACGGCTCCTCCATGAATCCCTCCGGCCTGAGGATGTTGAAAATAAAAAAACACACAATACACTTGATTATACTTTACAAAATGACGCTGGTTGTGTGATGTGTGTCTACATTTGTGTGTTCAGACTCACCACTGCTGTTCTTTTTGCAGGTACTGAATGTGATCTTTGTACAGAATGAAGTTGATCTCTGCCTTCACCTTCTCTCCTTCTTCAATGGGATCCACAATCACATAATCACCTACAGGACCAGAAAGGAGACAGATTTGAAATGTGAACCAACAGATAAAGGTCATTATAAATGCTTGTCAGTACTTACTAATACCTCATAACACTAGTGAATGATATTAGCAGCTTCTATTGAAATCATGACAATATATCTATTCTCTTGGAAAAGCACTAAATGCAAAGCTCCTGAAACAGCTGCAGACCAGCTTGACACCGAGTCAAAAATCCCACATGCATAGAGGTTGTGGCAGCACGTATGTAAGTACTATAAACTTTGGGAAATATATTGCTGGAGACGATATCAGTAGGCCAATGGAAAAAAAATGATATTAGACGGATGATGAAGAATATTTTAGAGCTTTTATTAAATGAAAGATTCTATTCTTGAGCGGCATGCATCACTACAGAGAGTATTTCAGCATTTAACATCTTCAAGAAATCAAGTCTGCTATCCACAAACTTTATGACTGATAAAAACTTAATATCACATATTTACATGGCATTTCTCTGTGAAATGCTGCCACTTGTTCTACTTTGTAAACAGAAGAATGCAGAAGACTGCTTGCTAGTAAAGATGGGCATAAACAGTGCAGGATTCAAAAGTTCTGCTTTGCAGATGTTTTAGGAAATACACTTCTCAGTTTTGTTAAACCTCAGAGACTTGCTCTCAGGTGTCCGATTATTTTGGTCAAGTGTGACTACAGTTTCATTGGTTGCATCACTGCGCCTGAAATTCTATAGTATAAAAAAAATAGTCTGGAGGCCTGGTTCTGAGTACTAGCATCAGTGTCTAGATATTTGAGCTGGCTGACTAACACTGAATGGTCCCTGTACTAATCTGTAATACTTCATCAACACATCCCATCAGAAGTTACCTCTCTTGATCCAGAGGTTCTTGCGGAACTTGGTGGGCATGCTCACCAGGAAAGTCTCACCCTGGGCCGTGACAGCTTCATGGAGGTTGTTACCACGGCTACCTGTAACCTACAAGTGCACAGGTACAGGATGGAGACACATTCAGGACAATGTCTTACTGTGCATTCACTGTCAACATGTTTATGACAATGCAGGCCATGAACAGCTCACCTTTACAATCTGCTGGTTCTCTGTGGGCGTCACAAAATCTCCAAGAACCTCCTTGACAACATGTTTGCGTTTTGTGGCCTGTGACATTATTACCGGTGAGCTTCAGGTTCCTTCGCCAGCTGCAAAACAAGAGTGTAGTGATGAAGTGCTGATAAACAGCAGTACAGTAGCTGATGCCCTCTATTGGAAGTTTAGCTGTTGTCAATTGACGACATATTAAGAAGACAATGAACCAAAACAAGAGATTCGCCAAACCACTAGATGCAAACCAAAAGTGCCGAGGTAATATCCAAGCTCATATAAATTAGGTTAACGCTAGTTAGTAGTTAGCTTAAGTGAGCAACATTTATCAAACTTTCACTATCTCGTTGATGTCAATGATGGCTGGACCAAAGACAGCGCGTTCAGTTGCCTCAGCTGCACATAATAATTAACTAGAAACGTAAGCAATTAACTGCTGCCTTACAAAAATAACAACACTACTAAAGTTAGTCATTTCTGTTAGCTGACTAAGCTAACATTAGCTAGCTATCTCAAACTGTGTCCCTACGCTCAGCTCAGTTCAACTAGCTACATTAGCAGGTAACATGCTAACCTTGAAAGAAAGAAAAGATACGTGTGTTTCTGGGCAGCTTGACAGCAGCTATAAACCACTTTTGAAACACACGTTGAGATATTTTATCATTAACGCCGAACCACATGCGTCTGTTTTTCTGACAACACTAAACTTTATACTTCCGGTGTGAGTGTTCCACCCTTTCAGAATAAAGGCTGTCTCTCTTTATCTTTGGACTAAACGACCCTGCGATGGCAGAACTACACTTAACATTTCAGATAAAGAAGTGGGATCTAGCATTTAACTTTGTCACTTAGGAACAATTAGCTATTTATTGTCTGACTAAATTAGTCATAGTTTTATAAAAAAATCTTTTTTGCCCTGCTTCCCCCGGCTCTTGTTCTTCCGTGTTAGTGCCTTTGCATTGTGGGAAATAGAGTTTCTCTCAATTTGAGCAACATTCAAGACCAAAAGCACTCCATGACGCTGCTGTTCTCATATGATACACATTGGTATCACGGGCATAAAACAAGCTTCCCTTTATAGATGTCAGCGTTAAAATGTCAGGTGTTTTTTAAAAAAAAACAATTGTTAAATACTCAGTTAGACTACAAAGTGTCCCGTCATCATAATAGCTGTGCATGTCTGAATGTAGTCACTCCTGTCTTTTCATATAAATATCTGACATTTCATTTATTAAATATGTATTGTGGTCTATGAATAAAGGTTTTATATAGAGAGCAGAATCTTATACATATATGTTAATGTTGCATTTGTTTGTTTTTTAATTAATCCAGTTTAATTCTTCAGTTTCAGTGCATATAAGATAAGAACAACGCAAACAAAGAAAAGGATTCCACACTTTTTTATTCAACCTTCATTCATTCATTCATTTCGGACAGTCTAAGAGCAGTTTTTACAATTTAATTGCAGTTATGTAGTAATGTGCAGACCAATAGAAGGTAAAACCCCCATCTTTCAGAAAAAAAAAAGAGAAACCCTCTCAAATACTACATAGCATTAGCACGAACACTGGTAAAGGAACATCCAAGAGAATTGACAAGACACAAGTCTACAATTAGTGCACGTTCTTCGTCGAACATGAGCTGTTACTGTGAGGAAAGGTGAGTTAAATCCAATACTGCCTAAAACACAGCAATCATCATGACCTGCAGATCTAACGGAATGAAATGAGCACATAAAATCTACTTTAAAATTACTATAAAATTCTCTGTAACACTAGCTTTATCGGAGCTGGTATGTTTTGAGTAAACTGAAAAGAGGCGTGAGGTATGAAGATGGAACACTAGACTGGTTTAACGGAAAAGTAACATCAGTAGGACTTTATTTATGTCTGATAGTGATCATCATGCAGTCTGGCTCAAATGTGTGTGTGTAGTGTAAAGCTGGGGTCAGTGTGTGTGTGTGTGTGTGTGTGTGTGTGTGTGTGTGTGTGTGTGTGTGTGTGTGTGTGTGTGTGTGTGCGTGTGTGAGTGTGTGTGTGAATATATGTTGTTTGTGGTTTAGTTGACTACAGCAGATGAGCACATCTTGTTGATCCCACAGGCATTAGACCCCCTGTAAAGGTAGTAGTAACCCTGTAAGAGAGACAAAGAGAAATGAACACATGTACTCTCACAACTTTACACGAGTAGCAACAAAGTAGGAATGTGACTTTATTTAACTTTCTCTTTACTTGTCATCAAACCCTTCAGTTTAATGCAGTTTAATACAAAATAGTAGTGAGTTTTGTACAGTATGTTGCAAAAGTACAACACAGGACTGGTTCACTGCGCTGAAACATCATTTTGACAGCCGATACAGGTGGAGCTTGGCTCAAATGCTATTGGCGCAGATTAATCTGCCGAATTGATTAATCTACCAACTTTTAATTTTCTGATCACTTATTATTATTTACAGACTGTTTACGTCTTGTTGTGTCGAATTCAGTAGAGCACATTGACACATATTAGGTGAGATGTTTCACTAAAGACTGGTTTGTACTTTTCATCTTGTCATACAAGATATTTCGGTGATACCTTTCATTGTAAGATCAGAATGTGGGCTCTAGTTGCTCTATTTTTAAGAAAAATACAGTCTTATTTTTAAAAACTTTTTCAGTCTCTCTCGAACTGAGAGTATTAGTAGGTCGGGTTGTCTTACCTGTTCTCCATAATCCTCTCCCCAGCTGTTTTTGATGGCCCAGAATGGGATACCTTTACCTGAAAACACAGAAAGATTCATACAGTGCATTTGACTCCATCCTGATTCACAAAAATTATCATCCTTTGGTGACACGTTATTCAGGAGTTTGACGGCAAACAAGAAGAACAAATGTCATAAAACAAGGAGAGGTTAATAACACACTTACGTTCTCCGTATCCCACCATCAGCACAGCGTGGTCGATCATCCAGGGGTTGCAGAAGATCTTCAGAGGGTGAGATACACCCTTCCTGTAGAACTACAGACAGAAACATGATACATTTTGACATGGTGTTGTCTCTTTATTTGTAGTTCTCATGGAGGTGAAGCATGTGATAAGATTCTAGTGATTCAGTCATTGCTGTGGTGGTTTAATATACTGTAGCAGTGATGAAATGCTTACCTGCATGGCGAAAGCATTCAGAGCAACAGAGATTGGTCCATTCTCAGCCAGCCAAGCTGCAATTTCTGAGGAGACAAAAGACAACAAAATGAGTTTGTTTCACAAAATAAATCAAATCTAGTTAGAATTTATGTATCAGTAAAATCAACACCCATCTATCTCCTCTATATATTTGTCTTTGAAATAGGAAATGACAGTTTGGTGGAGTTATTATTTTATATTATTTTGTGAATTACTGGGTTAACCTTTAAGCAACATAAATGCTAGCTAAACTAATGTGCACTCTTCACATGAGTAGCTACATTTAGGAACATAACAATTATTGTTAGGGGGGAGTCCAGCACATGGCGGTCATGCAACAGCAACACAGTTTTCCCTGAAATGCTACAAGGTCTGGGGGAGGGAAACTCTCTCACAGATTTCCTTGAATATCGATCCCTGGCTGCTCACACATGACCCCATGCAGGAACTGACTGATTGTGTGAAAGGGGCTTTAGATACAAAAAATAAAAAACTTCTTAGTGTGTATTTTAGTAAGGAATTCTGTCTACATATTTATCTGATTTTTCTCTTCCCATTCTTTTTCATTCGCTCTCTATTCGCTCAGCCCACTCACCCTTCTCGTCTTTGGACAGCTCCACAGAGCTGTTGATGTAGGCGGCCACCTTCCCGCTGGTGAAGTCGCACCTCTGCTTGTGCCCACTGTAGGAGTAATCAGCCTCTGACTCCAGACCACCTTAATACACAAATGAAGATTAAAAGGGTTATGCAGGGTTATGCCATTTAAATGAACAACTTTAATGTCCTGAGAAAAAATGGGGAGTGGAAGCTTAAATGTTTCAGAATGATTGCACACATCACTCGTCCTCCACCACATCTTTCTTACCCAGCTTCTCAATAGCTTCATAAGCATTTGACGGCAGCCCTCCCCTGCACGCCTGGTCCAGCCCATCACAGTCAACCAGCTCTGTTAGGGACAAATTGATAAACCAATCAAACCATGGCTTCTTATCTGCAAATGTAGACAATGATTTCGCTTTCTGCAGGAGAAAGTTATTGAATTACTGTAACATCTTTTTTTTTTAGTTTGTTTGTGCATCAGGTGTTACCTTGTTCAGACAGGGACAGCAACGACCCATTTTTTAGGAACCACTGGCCTTCAATGTTGCCTGTGACAGAAAAAGCCCAGCAGGATCCACACATACCCTACACAAACACACATACAGCAAGTTAGCATGAAGTAGGAAGCAGGTGTAATTAATTAATTAGTAACATGCTATTTAGGGTAGCTGCTCTGTAATTAACTGATTGATTGTACCTGGTTCTTAACAGAACTGACAGCTCCGTGATCCCGCCAATCCCAGCTAGCGGGAGCGGGGTCTTGGGCAGGAGATGCTGGCTTCATCTGTCGATGAAGAGTCCATTGACTCAGCAGCGGGTTCAGGTATGTAGAGCGAAACTCTTCCTCTGGAGAAAGCAGTCACACTTTTGTGTTACTCAAGAGGATTCTTTGGAGAAGAGCTGATGCAACACAAGAAAAGTGGAAGATGCACTTCCTCAAAGGAAACAGTGTGGAAATACAAGTACACATGCACAGACATACACATACCGGTTAGGTCACTGAACTTGGTGACTCCATATTCAGCTGAGCCTTGATCCAATGACTGGAGCTTCTCAGCAGTCTTCAGGTTCTCGTGGAAGATGCGCAAACGGCGGTCTGCCTCTACAGAAGTCAAATAAACACATAGTTAAAAATGATCTGGCACTTGAAAGTTTCCCTGCCTTGTTTATTCATTTTTTAAAGTCAGCAACACTCCAGCAACCAAACAACCAATCCATATCTAATCTTTTGTTAATTATCGATTATCTGTCACTTGCAGACAGAGACATAAGTCCTTTTCACACAGAGTTCCTGCGATACTACTGCAATGAAGGCCGCCATTGTGCTGGCTTTGCTTTTTAACACTGACCCAAAAAATGCCGGCATAATGTCACCCCAGTTTGTGATTTTAGATAGCATGGTGTCGTTCTAGAAGCAAAAGAGGCACAAAGTGTAGCACGCCGTGTTTAGCAGCGCGTACACCTGCTTATCCTTTTATTTTAGATTCCTGGATTTGTATTCATAACTATGTGGTTATCTGTCATGGTTATGTTGCGTTTAAGGTTTTAACTATTTTGTTCATGTTTATTCAGTGTTGATGCTTATAAACCATAAGCACACGAGTCACTCATTTCAAAGGTATTGAATTGACAGGCGATATTATAATATAGGTTTTCATGTAGCTTGAAGAGCTTCTATTGTTGCCATGATTAGGCTGTGAGTACATCCAAGGTTCAGGGTGTGGAGACAAGAATGTGACACTATATGAATCATGCTATGTTTGGTGTGTTCAGTACATACCGTGTGTCTCAGTCACTCACCTTCCTGGCTGCTGTAGCCCTTATTGTATTTCACCATAAACTCTTTGAACTGGCCCAACAGCTCCATCGACTCCTGCCAAAGGAAGAGCAGACAAACAAGCAGAATCAACACAGACCTTCTCCTCAAGCTCAAGTTCAAATGGATAATAGCAGCTTACACAACACTGCTGGAGTACATAAGAGGCAAATAACAAGATGAAACTTAACACAAACATTGTTATCAGCCCTGTTATTGATCCAAAATATGACATAATTTTTACCTCCAGAGGCTGGCTGGTTGATGCATCCGTCACCTTGTTGGTCTCTTCTAGTTGAGGTTCACCTGATAAGAGAGACATTGAGGACAACATGTTACGTGTCAATCGAAGATTAAAAATCAACATTTATTCATGGACTTTTACCTTATTTATCTCTTTGGAATAAAACCAGACTTTTCCAGCACAAAAGTAAACATGAGCGTTACATAATAAGGTCAAATTTGCATAAAGTCGTTCCTCTGTGACTGTGTCAGTGCACTGACTCATTCGTTTGGGCAACTTGGTATGATCAGTGTCAATCAATACAAATAGATCCTTTAGTCATCTAGGAATCCTATTTTGTAATGATGGTTGAAGACCACTTCACAAGGTGCAGTGTGTCAGATTTTGGGGCATTTATTGACATAAATTTAATATATTTATAATTATTTTTTCATTAGTGTACAATCACCAGAAACTAAGAATCATTCTGTTTTTGTTACTTTAGGATGAGCCATTTATATCTTTAAAGTGAGAAGGTCCACCATGCTGCACCGCCATGTTTCTACAGTAGCCCAGAACAGACAGACCAAACACTGGCTCGAGTGTGTGCACTGGATCTTTAAAGATGACTTTCTGTATATATGTTGTAATAAAAAGTCTGATAGAATCAATCCTAGAAGATCATGCTGCTATTAAAGAGGAAGCAAAGCATCATGGGATAACACTGAAACAACATAAATAGCATTACAATTAATCTAGGCCTCGTGGGATACAATTATATGCAAGATACCGGTGCAGAGGAACCACAGTCATCTCTTGTGAACTGTAGCTCAGGACAGCTGTAACTGAAAAAACATGAATCTTCTTTGTTTAATGATCAATGATTGTGGTTGCCAACTGACCTTTAGGCTGGCACTTCTGTTTGAGCAGAGTTGAAGTGCCCTGCCAGGGGATGTCCCACACTTCAAACACACACACCTCAGTCTGACAGGAATAAAAAGGTACACAGAGACACAGATATTCCATATTATAAACAGTGAATTAATCTGATTATATTGTCATACACAGATTATCTGATTACAGTGTTGAAAATTGACTGAATAAGTGGAATAATGTCTTTCACACAGTGCATTCCAAGCTCACAACATCAAATATAGCAAGTTATTTATAACTGGAGTGAAACAGATTCATTTAGACTCTATCTTAATTATTTTTGACTTAGACAGAGGCTGCTTGTAAAAAAGGGAATAGGTTTCCACGATAACGTCTAAGAAAAGAGGTTTAAAGAGAAGTTCCTGTGTCAGTGCTGTGCATGCATGCATGTGGGCATGAGGCATGAGCGTGCTCGGGGCTACTTTAAGTCAGACTAAGGTCACAAGATCAGATGACTGGGGATGACTGAACAAAACAGAACTACACTGTTGCAATATTAAGTTGTTTCACAGTCGCATCATGGGATATTAAATATGTCTAATTAAATATGCTATTTCAAAACCATGATAATGACCTACACTGAGCTAATCTCTTGTTAATTCACTCTCCCTCCCTCTCTCTCTCTCTCTCTCTCTCACACACACACACACACACATCCTACCTTGAGTTTCTGTGTCTCAGGATAGAAGTCACATGTCCTTAGCATGGTGGATTTCTTACACTGAGTGTTACTTAGTTCCACTGTTATGGTGTAGCGGATACCCTTCACCAGCTGGAAAACAGACAAACACACACAGACAGGGGTCACTTTTAATACACAGACAAGAAGTCTTACCATTAAAAGGGGCTTTATTCAGACATGTCTCTAATTGTGTTGCAGTCTAGTATACCAGCGGGCACTGAATAGCAGACTAAGCTTTTAGTGCGTGTATATCGACTATGTTGTAGTATCTGGATGCTTCTTTTGCTGCATGGACACTGTGGTGGCAGGGCCTCTCTGCACGGACGGGTGCGCTGACAGTGCAATGCAACTCTGATCAGGCCAGCTGGTGGTGATGTCAAGTCAGGCTACACATATCAATGATATGACTTCCGGCCCGCATGTATCCTCTCTACGCAGGTTTTTCAAAAAGTGACAAAATTCAAATCTATTACAAACTTGATAACAGATGTGTGAATGGCGAAAATAAAATGTACTGAACAATAATCATCTATATTGTTTTGCACAGGAACATTTGTACCGCAGTGACCAGTTTATGCCATTATTTTGAAGGTACGTCACCTTCTTTCCGGCCTTTGTTTAGCTAACTCTTGGTGGCATGACGCAGGTTTAAATGGCCCCCAGCCTCTTGTTTACAGAACTGGGCGCATATAACTCTTACTGCAGTGTACTGAATCATTAAAAACACTTTTCTCAATCCACATATCAATCATTGTGACAAACTATGTCAATGCTGTGAATAAATAAACGTGAAAACTGTTACGAGCAACCGTCTTTGTTGTTGTTGTTGTTGATGTTGTTGTTGTTGATGTTACCTGTTTTGTGGCCGAGAGGAGCCGGCTGACTTTGCGGAGGTGCATGGCGTTGGAGCCCCGGTTGTAGCGCTCCTCGGCGAAGGCCAGGGCCTTCTTCAGGCCCGGGTCCGACTCATGTAGCTGCACAGGGGAGCCGGGGGGACCGAACAGAGGCCGGTCGAGGTCCTCGCCAAGCCCGAGTACCGAGCCCAGCACGGCGGCCAAGGCCAGCCACAGGATTAAGGGACAACAGCGAAATCCGGCCATCGTGTTGATCCCAGTGTGTCGTCGAAAAGAGAAAGGGACCAATGTCAAGTCCTTGCTCGGTTAAAAGGAGGGATGTTTGTTTTCCTAGAAGAAAGATCGATATGGAGTTATCAGCAGCGGTTATACAAGCGGTAACACCAGTGTTGTTGCCAAACAAACCCGATGGTGAGGCTGTGGGAGGAGACAGGAGTATTAATGAGAGGGGTGTGTTCAAGACACACACAGCTAACACCCCCAGACTCTTTAACAATGGGGTCACTTTTAAATACGTAATAACTGATTAACAAATCACAACATTGTATATAAGTCGTGATGAAAAGACAGAAAAATGGGTCATCACATATTGTGGTGACTGTAAGGTAATATGAATACTTATAGACATTGTTTTGTTGAAAAGTAATTATAACAGTTTAAACTGTTAGGTTTGTCTTAACAGAACTGTCTTTTATAATATCATATTGGTTGATGCAGTGAAATTAAATGTCTAAATACTGGCAGACCTCTTGGGAGACCAAAGAGAAAACAGTCACTATAGAGTACATATAGGCCTGCAGCAAACAAGGCCCCGTGTACAACAATCAAGTAGCCTATATACTTCTGGATATGTACATATCCAAATAAGGAAAGTCACAAGTTGCAAAACTTTACTCTGGTTGATAACTTCATGAAGACAGTATGAGTCTTTATTAATTTCCCCATTACCATATTATTTTATATTCAGGAATCTCACTGAACAGTTAAAAATAAAATAAAGTAAGATAAGATAAGATAAGATAAGATAAATCTTTATTGATCTCCAGTGAATTTGGTTGTTGCAGCAGCACAATGACAGAAATAAGTACAGATAGGTATATAAATAAAAAATAAAAAATAATTAAAAATAGAAACTATACAAGAGCTTTTGGACAGAATTACAGGTAAAGTGGTGTGATTGATAGCTGCAGAGTTAACAAGTCAAAGCCAAGAGCAAACACCAGATTAATATGTGATATTATCTAGTAATTAAACCCAGTTTTTGTCTGTATTAATATAGACATGTAATTTAAGTATAATATAGAATATACAGCAAGTCAGTGTTAACATTAACATGGTACAGTATAATATAAAATGGTACATAATGATATATGGGATATGAGATATAGTATAAAACAGTATAAAGTACATTACAGCAATATAACGTAATGTACTAGATGTATATACAGATATATAACATATTACTTTGTTTTTAAACTGTATTTAATGAGGGAGAGTTCACTGAGAGCAGTGTTTGCCTATTACAACCACAGTCTGATCCGTTGGACACCGAGCAGCTCCACTGGAGTGGTTTGGGTTGGAGCCTTGTTCAAGGGCACCGAAGTGGTGGTAATATAGGAGGGGCAAGTGCTGCCTTTTACTTTCCCTTGCTAGATTTATCCAGGCACAGGCTCGCTTCTCTAACTATTGGGCCATGGTACAGTGGGTATTGTGTTGAGTAATATATGACAAAATGTATCGTCAGTCCAGCAGAGAGAGGGAGAGGGAGCTTGGTGTGATTATCTCTGGTGTAATGTGGGAAATGGGTCTGTGTGTGTTGTGTGCTGTTATAGACTGAGACTTCTCCACTACTGTTGAACAGTCTGATGGCAGCAGTTACAGATAAGAGCCTGAAACACTCTGTATTGCACCTGGCGTATTGCTGTGGCTGAATGGACTACCTTCCTCACCAGCTTGTAGAGTCTGCTGGCCTCACCAGTATTGATGCCACAACCCCAACACACTAAAGAACAAACTTCAAACTGATAAAAGATCTCCAGGGGCATGTCACACACATCTGAGTCTCCTCAGGAAGATGTCTGCTCTGCCCCTTCACGAGGAGGCCATCTGTGTTGTGAGACCAACCCAGTTCATTGTTGATTTGGGCCCCAAAATATTTGTACGAGTTCACCCTCTCCAACCTCCTATCAGTAGATGATGAGGGATAGGAGATGGACAGGGAATCTTTTCTTCTGGTAGTCGACCAGCTCTTTGGTCCTGCTGATGTTGAGCTTCAGGTGATTGTTGTTGCACCATGTAAGCAAGATCTACATCAACCCTCCTTACTCCTCCTCATTGTCATTGTTAATGCATCCAACAATAGAGGAGTCATTGGAAAACTTTTGGAGGATGTAGGAACTTGAGTTAGGGCGTAAGCGTGAGACATAGGGTGTGAAAATTAAAGGCGCCATCAAAGTCCCAATACAACAAAGACGTTTTGATTAGCCTACCTCTGGATATTATTGTAAATTCTAATGTCCATCCAATGTGGCACACCACTGTAACCAGCCAGTAAGTGGAAAGTGGGTTGTTGTGAATGAACCTGGGGGGAAATTAAATACGGACACTAGAGGGCGACAAATATCTTAACTTCTCGATGATTTCTGTAAGAGGACTTTTATTTTGAAAGTAAAAGACCCGGTGAGTATGCAAACTGAAGATTTCATGAATAAATGGGATACATTACAGGCTACTATTAGTATTTAGACATATTTGTCAAAGTTTATGACAAACTAAAGATAGCACAGATTTTAAGTCAGTTTAGTTGACTTTTATAGCGATTGCACTTTTATTTTGTAATGTTCTGGCCGGAAGTGTTATTGTTGATGCTGCTGCTGAAGCACAGGCGCTAGCGCTGCTAGCACCGCGGCCAGGAACATCTATTGACGACAGCTAAAGCTAAGCTAACATTTTAAACTTGCTGAGGGTTTTACTCAAGGTTTTCCTCTAATCACGTTAGCCCATCGTGGAAACAACGTTAGTTGCCACTTTACCCCTCGAAGCGACAAAATAGCTGTCGTGAACGTTATGACTAATTTATTTTTAGGGATCAGGTTGTATTCTTAGCATTAGCCTCTGAGCAAAGGTCTGACTGGCGGACATGGAGACTCGGGGGATTGAAGACATGTTTGACTTTCGTCGGTAAGTCAGCTAACGGCAGCTAGCTGTTAACCTTCAGCTAACGATAATTAGCCATTTGCAGTGATGTTGCAATCTTATCCTGTGTGCTAAAGAAATGCTGTAAAATATTATGCGGTGACATCGGTCGTTGGCTAGCTAACTACTGTAGATTTCCAAAGGAAGGGATATCAAACCTTTTATAAAACGAGCAGCTAATTAGCTAGCTAACCTAGGAGTGTGGTGGTGACGTTAACGTAAATATTTCATCGCCAACAATTATTTTGCAACCGTGTGCAGTGCTAATTTAGTGCACACGTCGTGCTGTCATCAGCTGAATCGTTAGGTGGTTCATTTAGCAGAGCTAGTTAGCTAGCCTAACCATAAATGGTTGTTGAACTTTACACTGAGAGTGAAGTTTTCCAAAAGACTCAACTTGACACAGTAGGCTGAGATAACATGTACCTCTGTGTATATACAGTGTATAACTTTGCCATAAGCGTCACCTCAGCTTTGAAAAGTGAAAGTTGTGCCTCGATCATGAACTCCAAAAATAAAGTGCCTCATCTCATCTTTCACATGAATAGGCCTGTAGGTACTGATTATGGTGTTGAATATTAGGACAAAGTAGGCCTAGATTAATATTGGGCATCCCAGATGTTCTGTCAATCACGTAGCGACACGTGTAATGACGTGTAGAAAACGAAAGCTGTGGATGTGTTAAACTGCCATACTGAAACTTACTGTTAATACTCTATGAAACAGGCCGGTGATGTTTATTTTTCAGCTCTCATTAATTGTAATACACCAGAGAACTTGAGAGAAATTCACAAAAAAGTCTTGAATTGAGTTAACTGGGAGTGTGAAGTAGAATATGCCCATGTCCAACAGTGTTAATTGCAAAACATACACAGCAGCTGAATGTGAAGTTTTTATTAATGTAAGCTATAAGGATGGTAGTTCACACATGGCTTATTTTTCAGTTTGTTTGCTTCTGATACTGTAAGTCACTGTCAGTGTGATTCGCGTGGCCTGTCAAGATCACATCAGCAATCACATTTCACCTCTTTCAGCCTTTATCTACTGCACTGACAATGTTCTCATTCTTTCTCTGTACAGGTTTCCCAAAGATGCCGTTGTTCTCCTGCTGTTGCTGGTTTACTTTCCAGTTGGGATTTGTTTGACGTTAATAAGGATTTTTATTGGTGTTCACGTGTTCTTGGTCAGCTGTGCACTTCCAGAAAGTTTTATCAGAAGGCAAGTATTTTGAAATATCACTGTTTCTATTTACGCAAATTAGTCTCAAGAGTAACAATGTAGCTGTAGTAGTCACATGTATGTCATTAATAATATTTTAGGTACCAGTTGTAGTAGAAATATAAGGAAAAATGGCTATAATGGATACTGTGTGCCCCATCTTAAAAATAATTGCAGCATGGCTGCCTCTCACAGCTATAATGACTGCTTTAAATTCAGCCACCCCATTAAATACTATAATGGCCAGTGGCTGCTCAATGTGTTTGGTGTGGTATGTGTCTATTACACAGTGACCTCCTGTAAATGAGACCCATCGCTCAGTAATTTACATGTTTAAATAAAGGTAATGACTGTGGTATTGAAGAACCTCATCATTTAATTAGGTGACACGTGTAAATGACCTGGACGTTTCTATAAGAGCATAGAGAAAAAAATAAAACATACTGAGCTCATTAAACTGTTTGTTATGAAAATGGTAATAAATTACTGCCCACTGTTATTTCTTTGTCCTCTCAGATTTATTGTAAGGATTATGTGCTCAGTCCTGGGGATGCATGTGAGACAGAAAAACCCTCGCTCCAGAGACAGAAACACAAAGCTTTACATGTGCAATCATGTGACAGAGTTCGACCACAACATAATCAACCTTCTGACCGCCTGCAATACCGTGAGTGTTTGACTTCCGAAATCCACTTTGCTTTTCCTGATGTGTTAAATATTTTAGACAACTCACATTCATAAGACTGGTACACACTTCCTTTAACAGTTCGCACTTGTCAGCATGCAGCAGCTGTGGATATGGCACGTACCTCTCAAAAGTTTAAAAGTATATTCTTAAAAGAATTCAGTGTGTAATTCAAAGTTGTATATTTTAATGTATTGAAATTCATAGATGATCTCTATGAAATTAATGAAATGTGCTTGTTTTTGTAGTTTTCATTGTGTCGATAACTGGTACACTTGGACACTTTTCATTTCACCTTCATGTAAGCTGTCCTAGTGAAACCTCAAAGATTACAAAGAAAACTGCATGCTGCAGATGACGCATGCCGCTTGCAGAGGAGACGATGTGTGCACTGGTGCATGAAGCATATTAAAGTCTTGCATGTATAGTGTCCAGGCCATCTTTCTATCCCATCTTTGACCTTTTTTTATTCTACCAGTGCACATTGTTGTGTTTTGCTGGTAAATACAGTGAATGCAGTGTTACGTGAGCTTACTGTGTCTGTTTCTACTCATTAGCCCCAGTTAGAGGGCTCCACAGGCTTTGTGTGTTGGGCCAGAGGCTTCATGGAAATCCATTCAGCATCTGGCCAGGAAGCAATCGGAGAGACTCTTCAGAGGTATTGCTCCACTGAAGGCACCCCACCTTTGCTCCTGTTTCCTGAGGAGGACACCACAAACGGCCGTGCTGGCCTGCTCAAGTTCAGGTGAGTGCTATATTTCTGCTGCAGGATCTAACTACACATCGTAAGATTGATGTGACATGTTTGATTTATGTCGCTGAGGATGGCACAGTTAATACTTGTGAGTGGAATTTGTTGATGCAATGCTAGTAAAAAGTGAAATATTTCCTCATAAATTCTGCCTTTGCGCCCTTGATTCTGCTTTTGGATGGTCCTTTTTATATTTACATACAATAATCCTAGTCCTCCAGCACCGTTTGGGATCAGTATAAACAAATGGCGACGGTGTTTTGGCCTCACACTCATGACTTTGGTTGTAAAAAGAAACTGTGATTTTAATCAAGCCAGCTACAAATTATCATTCCTCTTCTACGGCACTTTGAGATAGAGATGAATTACTGTGGCGGTTGTTTCCTCCTACTAATTTCCCTCTGGAGTTGCACAGGCAAATTAGTGTTAGGAAGTGAAAACAGCTGCAAAATTGATTCATTTCTGTCGTTAATTTGAGTAACTCATAAGCAAGTGTACTATATCTGCAGCCAAAGTCCCCTGGAGGTGCACCGGAACCTAAAATAGGACTTCATAATAGGATAGAAGAATATTGCTTTGCTTTTGTTTGCACAGTTCTGAAATTGATTTTATATTAGTTTTTTTTTACACACTAAAAGTGACTCAATCAGGCCAGAACCCTTTTGTGCCATGTACAAAACACACCAACAGTGTCGTGATTCTCCATGTAAACATTTTTTTTTTATTAATCTGTTTTTGTTTTGTTGAAAAAAAAAAGAGTCAGATTTTGCTTATACAACCTGATGTGTTCACAGCGTACAGACTCACCATCTAACATACTAAATATGTTTATTTCCTTTCAGTTCTTGGCCTTTTTCACTGACTGATTCCATTCAGCCTGTGGCCTTACGGGTGACCAGACCATTGATTGCTTTGGTAAAGTAATTTGATCATGCATTTTAAGACAAAAATAGACTGCATTGACTGTTTGAATCTTGAGTGCTGTGTGGAACATGAGTATAACAAGTACAGAGGAAGGAGATTTCTTCATGTGGTTGTTAATGACTGTAACAAGACACTGACAATGCAAAATGTCAACCTACAGAGGAAGGAAGGACATGAATAAGGGAAAATAAAGCATTTTACATACAATTTCTCTGTTAGTGAGCTGCTTACATCTAGTCCAGTCGTCTCAGTACCAAAACTAATTTTGTCTTGTGCTGCTCAGTGCAGCAGTAGGTAAAGTTACAAAGTGTAGTTGCAGGATTGTTCGGGTCACCAGGACACGGTGCCACAGCTATTATTGTCCCTCTCCTCTCTGTGAGTGTCTGTGCAAACATAGTTGAAGTAGGGCATGTCACACTAAGCCGTAATATAACAGTATGATTGACTACATTGTATTCTTGTCTACCCACAGAGCACACCAGAGTCGAGTTGGATGATGGAGCTCTTGTGGACATTTTTTGTTCCATGTACAGTGTATCATGTAAGGTACTAAATAATTTGTATTATTATTTCTATCAGCAATTGTCTTTTGATAATTCTGATCTCCTGCTGACAGAGTAATCATAGTCTGGTGGTAAAGTTTTGCTTTGGCACAAGTAACAACCCCCGGCTCATCTCTGGCCAGTAATGTTGATTAACGAGCATGCCTCTCAAATGGTCTTAAAATTCAATGGCTTCAGTTTTTCAGTTTTAAATAGTCTCCTGTTGATTTTCAACAATACTGTCGCCATAATTGTTGTCAGAATGACTCCTTATTTTGCTTTTTTGTTTTTAATTTTCATTCCAGTTGGCTCCCGCCAGTATCCAGACAAGATGGCGAGTCCATGCAGGAGTTTGCCAACAAAGTCCAGGAGGTAAAACAATGTTTGCCAGCTTAGCGGATTAATAAAGTTAGATTTGTAATAGCAAAAACAAATATGTGAAAAACTGTTACAGTACATACAGCACTGAAAGTTAGGCAGTTTATCCCATTTTTTTCCTCCGGCCCTAGCACTGATATCCAGATTCCTCTTTAGTAAGCAACAAAGATCTAGCTATAGTTCCCTAAATGCACAACCTATAATTTGTCCGTCAGCAGTGTTTTCCAGAGGATTTGTGAGACTGTGGTGGTCAGACCTTTGACCCTCTGTGGGGGTGCAGGGGCATAGACCTCCGGAAGAATATTTTGCACAAATTAAGGATAAAAGGTGCAATATGTAAGAATTGGCTACCTGTCAAATTCATACTCACCACAAATAGGTGGCAGCATATTACTAGAGTAACCACTAACTGCTGCTCATTATAACTGCAGTTAGTCAGTTAACGGTGTTAGCTGTGCAGCTAGCGGTCCAGACTGGGGGCTCGGAGCACCGGGGAAGTGTTGATGTTAATGCTGCTAGCACAGAAGCTTTGGCTCAGGACAGACCAGGGTTAGCTGATTAGCTGGCTAGCATGTTAACTTAAGTAGATAGTTCTGCAACACAGTTCATAGTCGTCATAACATCAAAACTTCACATTCTATTGATAATTTGTTTTTAATTTTTTCACGTTTTCAACTAAAATCTTACATACTGCACCTTTAATGCATCAAACTGGTGCACTTTGAAAACAACATTAAGAGGCTAAACCTAAGTACTTAACTTTTGCTTCAATATGAGACTGGGGCAGGACAAATTAGGATGTAGTGGGCCGCCACAGTCTAGGTAATATATGGGAAACACTGCATTAATATCCGTTATTGCCTGCTCCTTTGTGCTGCTGTTGTATATTAAAGATGTATCTTTTGTGTGTCTTTTAATTTCAGCTACTAGCTGGTGAACTTGGCTTGGTCTCCACCAAAATCACTAAAGCTGACAAAGCAGAGCACATCAAAAGGAAAAGACACACTGTACCACAAACTGCTACAGGTAAGTAAATTAAAAAACACACAATACATCTGGCTCTCTACATGTTGGGATTCACCTGATTGGTTTAGAGTTTTGGGGGGTAATGTCAGCTGTTTTTCTCCTTCTGCCAGGTGTCAGACCTCCCTCCATTGGCCTTGGTTTCATGGTCCAGAGTTTGGGTGCAGATGATCATAGGATTGCTAAAATGGCCCAACAGGTGAAGGACGTGCTGCCTCATGTCCCGCTGAATGTAATCACAAAGGACCTAGGTAGGGCCCACTTTCAGTGCACGTTTACATTTGGACCCCACGTCCCCGCCACCGTATTGAAATGTACTGTGACTCTCTGCTCTACTGATATCTATCATCTACTCTCTACCACACTCTGCTCTGTTCATTCGATTTGTAACGCATCCTCAAAAACTGGAATAGAGTTTCAATCGCTGCGTGCTTACAGTTGTCTTTTGATTGTTTACAGCAAAAACCAATTGTGTTGACACCACCATAACAAATCTGCTGGAAAACAAAGAGGAAGCTCAAATGGAAGCAACCGGGACGTCGACGTTTGGGCCTTCTAAGAGCAGCTCCTATTCCTGTGGTCCTGCTCCCACCATAAAGGTTTGACAGTTCAGCATGCTGCAGTCTTAGCTCTCTGACTTGGGAATTTAACATACAATTTTAATCATGTGAACAAAAGCTTTTATTTCCTAGAATTTCCTAAGTTGCATAGAAACATTAGTGTTGCATCACATTGATTGATTTTATTTTCAAATACAATCGATCTAGCTTATCGTTTATTTTGCTACTAAATTGATAATTCCACTTTCTTTCCCTTCACAGCCTGCTGCCAAATCCTTTGGGAAATCACCAGCTGACAGACATTTGTCTCTCCAAGAGAGAAAAGAAGCGCTGTATAATTTTGCAAGAAGGTGAGATTTTCTTGCCATTAGCAATGTCACATCAGCAGAGCAGAATTTTAAAAAATATTGCAGCAAAAAGGTCAGCCATACATGGTGGGATTCAATCTTCTGTCAGTCTCTCAACTATTGTTTCAATCAAATGTTTCTGGGCTCATTGAAAATGCTCCATGTCTGTTCAGTTCATGGTAATAAGACACCTCAGAGAAAAGCCAAAGCTGCTTCATTATGCACAACATCTTGCAGTTTTGCAATATTTATTTGGTTTGAGATTTACTTTGAATTAATTCCAAGGGTCATGTCTGTCGCTCAATACTGATTCTACAGAGTGTTAAAGCAGCGCCAGACAAAAGTCTTACGTAAAAATACACCTGTCTTCACTAATTTAGACCCTACAGATTTGTTATGAAATCCAGGCCGTCTCTGAGACAGCAGTGAAGGAGCGAGTCATTGAGAGTTCTCAACTGTTTCTTCTCTTTGGCGTAAAACTTACTCAACCAGAAAAAAAGAGTGTAAGTGGAGTGTAACTTAAAAGTGCAGAAATCAATAATTTTATATTCACAACGGGTCAAACTGTAATGTGAAAGGGGTTGATCACATTGATGAACCCTCAGGGAGCAACAGCTAAATCTGCAGTTCTCCTCAGTTCAGAGTGTTTTAGCATCTTTAAGCTCATTTTTTTTTTTGGATTTAGAGCTCTTTACTGTTTGGGTTCACTCACAACTCTCATCAGCATTGTTTCCAGTGTCAGCAGGCAGCTGTTTTCAATCAAAAGGCTCTGAAAAACCCACTGTAATCTTCCTTCTTAGCACATTATGGAGCCAGTGGAGAGCAAAACAGAACTGAAAGGAGAGTGGGCGTAGGACTTACATTTGTCATGTGGCCTGAAACACAATTCTTAATTTACGCTTATGTTGCTTTGTAAACAAGCAACTGTTTGTATGCATGATTTCCTCTTTTTTATGACACCGTCGTTTACAGCTTGTGGTGGTGACCTCAAGTGGCCAGAACAGTTACAGCTTGGAAAAGTAATATACATGGAACAAATATACCTCCAATGGGCTTCAGTGTATTGTTACATTGATTCTTATTGTAATCATGTTAACAACAAAACATGGCAACTGAAAAAATATTTATTGGACAAACTCAAGGACAAAAAAAAAATGTAGATGCATGTACTGCATATTGTGGTTGAAAATGTAGCAAGTTAGTTTCACAGTATGGGAAAGTTTGACCATAAGGCACTGCATTCATTTTAATTGTGATTAAAAAGTCTATGTCATGTTCATCATCTAAAAACCAAGTGCTTGTCTTAATTGAGAGATCTGACAGATAAAACTCACTCTTAGTAAGTAATCACTGACTGTTGTTTTTATCTGATTCTCCTCCCTCTTCTAGACGCTACATTGAAAAGCACGGATTGGATCAAGAAGACAGTCACTGAACAAACGTTGGGTCAAGCCATCATTGAAAACTCGTCAGAGAGAAGCATATTCACCTTGCATAGCTGTCTAATTTGAATGGTGATTTTATATTCTGTCAACAGGTTCTGTTGAAAAACAGATTTTGTTAATTGCAAATATCGGAGACGAGTATTCACAACATGTACAGTATATGTTGATGGAATGGTGATTATGCATGTGTTTAATTCTTCATTCTGGCTGATACATAATTTTGATAACAATTTGTATTACGATCCACTGACTGTGAATCATCTATTTATTTTTATAATGTCCAGAGTCGTCGATGAAAATAAAGTTCAGCTTGACCTTAAGAACTTTGTCACTGACTGTGTTTTTCCACTGAACGTTGAGTCAAATGTCCAAATCTTTATTACTTTTATTATTTTTATTACTTCTTTTTTACTTGGCTTGGGAAAGATTTAAATGAGAGAATATTATAATAGACTACTGTGATATTTCTTTATAGTTTCATATTCATGCCTCTGTTTCCCCCATATCCTGCCATAAGAGGGAGTCATGGAGCAAATCTATGCTTATGCCACAGAGGCTCAGTGGTCCCTCAACAGTTCTTGAGAAAAGTAGTCTGGAGTCTATTTTGTCCTCTTTAGGACAGATTTGGTCATAGGGACAAACAAAACAATACAACCAAAAGACTAGAGTCTGGTGAGTAACAGTGATTCATGCACTGTGAGTATATGAAATGATGTAAATGTGAACAAATATGAAGGAGCAATTTGAAAGTCAGTTTTGTCATTCTGATGAAAGCTCAAAAACAAATGTCATGAGATTTAATTTCAGCACGACTTGTTTGAAGTGTGAATGGACATTTCTGATATGCAGATGAACCTCATCAGTGCCAGTTGGCAGCTGATAAAAAGAAAAAAATTGTGAATGTATTGTAAATTTACCCTTCGTCCGTAATAAATCTTAAATGCCAAAGTTTGTGACATCTCTCACATTTCGCAGGGCGGGTATAGTCAATTTAATTATTTCCGTGCCGTAAACGCATATAGTATAATAGAGCGTGAACGTCGCATCTCGGCAGTTCGTGTATAAGAGAAATTGTGGAAAAGCGGTCAAATAACTTCGTATTCCAGAACAATTGCACAGACAGTCATCAGTCAGGTTGGTTTGTAATTTTATATTCATTGGTTACACTTGTCGGAGCTGTTGCTCGCAACTTGACGACAGCCTTTTTTTTTTTAAATGACTATTGTCAAACTGTATTTTTCCCACAGTATGTAAAGGCAGCTTTCCGCTACACCGGATATGACGTTTCGTCCCTTCCTCAGCGCATAGACGAGATTAAGCTAGAGAGATAGCAATGTCAGGTGTCGAGGAAACTTCAAATGAAGCTATAAACGTCAAAGAAGACAAAGAGTTTGATGTAGAGGCCGAGGACCACGTCGGGGATGATTATTTTGTTGACCCGACTCGATATTTGTTTTACAGGTAGTGTTTGGTTTTCTTTTCCCATTAATGTTTGGGTGGCTAGCTTGCTAGCCGCTTTAATAGTAACTACTTCTTCCGTTAACTTTAGCTAGTTTGTTATAGCACGGTAATGTCTGATAACTTTTAGTTTAATGTCTGTTTCGGTAGTGAGTTTCGTTAATATTTGCCATCATAACGTGACCACTAATGTCCCTATATTCAGCAGTAAATTATTTATTGGAGTAGTGTTATGCTGATTGACTTGACAAGTTGGAACATCCCAGAAGCTAAAGGCGGACCCATACATGCAAATTATTTCACAAAATAATTTACATCTTTTCCCCATTTGCCTAACAAAGTAGTACTGTACTGTAAGGAGCGTTAACTACATTAGCTACCTTCAGGCAGTATTGTAGATCAGCAGCCAGGAAATCCACCCCCGTGTGTTTTGTGTTTCAGAGACAGAAAGGAGTGGGCTGACCTGGAGCCTGTTCCTCAGGATGATGGACCAAATCCTGTAGTGAAGATCGCCTACTCTGAAAAGTGTAAGATTGTTAGAAAGAGATGAGAAGCACACAGAAGACACCACAGAAGTGAAAGTGACAAGCAAACACCTAGAACATCAAGAACCATAGCTTGTACCATGATACATTATTAATATAATAATTACAGTAGAGACATCAGACCACACAGGTATTGAGTTGCAGATTAAGTCAAGACTTTGTTGGTGAAATTGGTATGTTTTTAAAGCTAATTTACGTATCTTTCTTCCAACAGTCTCAGACGTTTATGACTACTTCCGTGCACTGCTGAAAAACGATGAAAGAAGCGAGCGGGCTTTCGCCTTGACAGCAGATGCCATTGAGCTGAATGCTGCCAATTATACAGTTTGGTGAGTGTGCTGCATGTTGTTGTGAATATCTCCTAGTGTCTCATTTTTACAACACAAGGAAAAAGCAAGAACAATGATTTGAATGGTACATTGGAGAATTCTTGCACTTCCTCATTCAAACAGTAGGACATTTTATCTTCTTATCTCAAGCTGAGTTGAGTTTCGATAGAGACGTCCTGTAGTGAACAATTTACAAATGCTATCCTTTTTAATATAAGAAGCAGTACATGTGCACATTGTGCTTAAAAATGACCTCAGTCAAACTTTATTGTAACAGTTCTTGGGTTCGGGTATGTGCAGGCACTACAGGCGAGTACTACTGCAAGCCTTGTCAAAGGACCTGAGGGAGGAGATGAGGTACATTACTGCCATCATCGAGGAGCAACCCAAAAACTATCAAGTCTGGTGAGTGCTGGCAAATTCATTTTAGGTCCCATGTTTATGTAATAGTTGTTAAATAGTTGTTCAATATTTCAATTATTCAAATATTCACGATCAGGGTTATCAGTACATATGAAGTGTTTGTTTGATGTCAAAGTCTATATTTTGTCCAGCTTTTATGAAATGTAAATAATAAAATGAGAGAGGGTTTAAAAAAAATGACGTAATAAAATGAGTTCTCTGAACTCCTCACAGGCATCACAGACGTATGGTGGTAGAGTGGTTGAACGACCCCTCAGAAGAGGTGGAGTTCATTGCAGACATTCTCAGCCAAGATGCAAAGAACTACCACGCCTGGCAGCACAGACAGTGGGTCATCCAGGTAGGTGTTGGGGCTCCTAGCAGAGTTTGGCTTCAGAAATGAGGACTGAGATCCAGTTTTCTTCCCACAGTGAGCCACTCTGCCAGAATGAATCCTTTCCTTTTTCCATTTGGTTGTTTGTTGACATGCTGTTTGAGTCCTTCTGTGGTCAGTATTTGTGTCATGCAGCGCAGGGCCACCACTATAAGCACTACATGATACATAAACTTTGCCAACATTT
Source organism: Pagrus major (assembly GCF_040436345.1). NCBI lineage: Eukaryota > Metazoa > Chordata > Actinopteri > Spariformes > Sparidae > Pagrus > Pagrus major. Next base: position 17,773,523 of record NC_133232.1, on the reverse strand, counting down.
GCCTTCTTCACTCTCCAGGAATACAAACTGTGGGACAACGAGCTGGAGTTTGTGGAGAATCTCTTGGAGGATGATGTGAGGAATAACTCTGCATGGAACCAGCGGCATTTTGTAATATCTCACACTACAGGCTTCTCTGATCCAGCCATCGTGGAAAGAGAGATTCAGTGAGTACTTCTCCTAAAAATCTGGATGATTTGCATAGAAAGTTAATTTGCACCTTTTTTAAGTTGGAACGAAAAGTGATAGCAATTTATAGTCACTGTTCCTATCATAAATAGCTTCTGTTTAAAGAATCTCAGGCTTTATATACAAAAACTTTTTATATGTTGAAGTGTTGAGTAGACAATACAGTTTGATGATGCCCTTTAAGCAAGCTAATCAAAGTTTCTTTTTTTAATGCTGGCATCGTTCCTCCTTCAGTATTTACAAGAGCAAGTTTTCTGCCGCATACATTCTGACTGTTTTTTCTCTCTGTGTAAGATATTGTCTGAACCAGATCAAAAAGGCTCCGCACAATGAAAGCGCATGGAATTATTTGAAAGGGTAAGATGCAACATGTCAGAGATTCTTTTTCTACAGTGTATCTAAATAACATGAATTCTGCAAGAAGCAAAAGCGATACATCAAAAAGCTTGTATATTCTTTGCTACATGAATCTGCTCGGTCTGACTGAAAGAGAAGGAAAATCACTGGTATTTCAGACTGCCATCCTTATTCAGATATTCACAATATATGACATGCTACAGGGAAAAAACTGAGCTCACTGACAGTGTACCCTCTTTTTTTTTTTTCCCAAGGATGCTGCAGGACAGAGGTCTGTCGACTCCACCTGGCCTGCTGGAGAGGATCCTGGAGCTGAAGGAGACACACTGTTCACCTTATCTGCTAGCATTTCTGTTTGATTGCTATGAGGATGCTTTGGAGAACAGCAACCAAAAAGAAAATGTGGGGGAAGAGGAACGAAAGGAAACTTTAAGAAAGGCTCTAGAAGTAAGGTTTTATTAAAGAAAACTGTTACAACTCTGATTTCTGACATTAAGTATGTGTTTTGAGGGATCAGGATTAATTTGTTTGAGAGATGAACTGAAAATGTTGCCATTATTGTTGTTTTCTGACCCTTTCTGTGTCTCTTCCCCCCCTTTGAAGATTTGTGAACTTCTGGCACAAGAGAAGGACACCATCCGTAAGGAGTACTGGCTGTATTTGGGACGTTCTTTAAAGAGCAAATCTGGAATCAGTAGCCCCCCCGATGAGTCCCCTGAACCGTCAGTCCCAGCATCTGGGCAGCAGGAGATGAGCTAGACTACCAGGAGACTCACACCATTTCCCACTCCAGTCCCACTTCATCTGCACTGACAGCGGAACCAACCCATGGAGTTTGATATTACTGTAAATTGTTCTAATGTATATGGTTGCAGAAGTTTCATAAATAACAACCACTAACACGAGATCACCTGAGGGAAGGGATTGATATCAAACAGCAAAAATAGAAGGAAATCCCCCTCGTACTAAAGTGCGATAACATGCAACGCTTCGGTTCAAAACATATCTAATTACATGTAATTTGTCGTACCCCCTCCACAAACACACACACACACACACACAATAAAAACAACTAAGGAACTACACAATAAGGCTGTACCAGACATCTGGAATTGGAAATCATTATGCTAGTTTATCATCTTTTAGATTTATTCGAGCGGCTGTTGTCTGTCTTTGTTTGAATCTTAATAAATCAATATTTCCGTCTTTTGAACCTATAAATCTGTGTTTGACAGCAGCCTTCATGCCATGAAAATTGATAAATGTCTGAGTGGATTTGCAAGCACACATAATTTGATTTAATGTCTGTGTGCGATGGCAGGTGAGCATCTTATGTTAATATCTGGTTACCGGAAAAAAAAGTGTACTAGCAGGAGCATTCTGACATGTTTATCTTATTAATTTGTGTTACTTTTAAATGTAACTTACAAGTTAGTTTCATGGTAAAGTTAAAAGTAGTTTTGAATGGACACTCACTGGTGACGTAACTCCAAAGAAGACTTTAAATGGAGTATTATGTGCATGTAAACCCACTCTTCATATAAATCCTGACACATTTCTTTATTGTTCCGTGCTGTTAGTCAGAGAATACATGTGATTGTGTTGTAATGGAGGGAAAAAGCCCATGAAATAAACCAGTTTGTAGTAATACTGAGAGTGATATCAGTGATAATACGCCGATGAAATGCAATGGCATGTTGCTGCTGCTGCATTCTGATCAATGACTCCCACCACATCACAGCTTTCCCCTTTTTGTCCAAATCTATATCAGCTGCTCTAAATGAGCCACTTTCTCGCCATTGGGCTGAGTTTGTTCTGTTTGGTCCTCTGAGCCGAGCTGCCAGGAGAAAACCAGTGAGCCCCTGTGCACACAGCACATGTATTGACACTCGCAGCCTCATGTCCTGGACTCCCTCGGAGCTAGGAAATGGATTTACTCCACTAGATGCAGCTGTTTCTACTTCGGCTGACATTACAACACAATCCATCCCTCCAGTTTCTAACCAAGCAGTTGGTCTGCCAGCAGTATGTAATTATAGCTTCTCCAAATACTTGATGTTAGAGGAGGACGGCTCGCTTTTCTCTGCTTTTCCTCCTCAGTGTGGAGGACACTGTGATCGGCAAGTTCACGTCATCTGCAGTTATGACTAAGCATGAGGACCATATGACACTGATATCACAGGGCACGAAGGCAAATGATGTGATTCATTCAGTTTTATATACAAGCCAACTCTGAAAGGAACCCAACCCTGTCCTTTAACTAAATGTAGTTTTGTTAGTAACACTTTATAATTTACAAATTATTCACCTAAGTAATGCTTAACTAACACATGACTCGTGATTTTTGCATGAATTAATGCAGGATGTTTCATGAACTTCTGCTGCTCACCATTAACAAATGATGAAGTTACTATGACTTTATGTGATTAGTTCACACACAATAGATCATCAGTTGAGGAAAGGTAATTAACAGCTACCTCATACATGACAATTTATTATTAACAGGAATTCTGGACACATCCTCTATTATTTCATGCATCGTGAGTCATGCTGCTCAGTTAAGTATTAAGTATATAATTTGTACCCTTATTCAGGGGTGGAAGTAACTAATTAAAGATACTCAAATTACTGTAAAAAAGTCATTTTTGTGTTTTTTACAAGTCTGTAATTTTACTTATGCATCTCAGCGTGTAATCTACTTAGTTAATAACCTAAAAATCATAATTGAGTACTGAGTACAATTTGAATTAATATCTAAACCATTCATCTGAATTTTTGTAGCCAATAAGGTTATCCGATCAGGAGCGTGCCAATGAAAACTCTGACATATGGACAAAAAACACAAAACTCTGCAGCAGGTGCAGGTTTGGAGAGGTGACCGTGACCACTGAGCAGAACAGAGCAGGAGTTGGAAGTAAAATGACTGAAGATTTGGAGAAACAGAAACGCCTTTGATTGAACGCCTGCTGTTGATAATGCATTACACATCAACAGTTAACAAGTAGTAACTAATAGTAACTAATAGTAGTAGCATTTGAGAAGACTATGTTGTACTTTTACTTAAGTGTTATTCTAATATACAAGTAGTTTTACTTGTAAGAAAGTAATATTCCAGTAATGTATCTGACTTGTACTTGAATACAGATTTTCAGCCACTGCCCTTATTATCAAGTGTTACTGTTTTGTTGGTAAGACTTTAAGTCAATCTGCATGGGTGTGAAGCATCAGCCTTTTTTTGATTAAAAACTGAAACACCAAATCAGGCTACACGGCTCACACCTCAGGCTGCCAAGTGAATATGAATATTGGCCGCAGTGTTTCTTTCTCGAACTTATTAATCAAAACAGATCAGGTAGCTGCTGCATCACGTCAAGCATTGTTTGGAGGACACTGTTCCCCAGTGGTTTAACTTAAAACAACAACAAAAAAACAAAAAACAAAAAGGGACCCAGACAGTGTGTAATTAAAATACTAATTAAACTCAAGCACAAGTCCAAACAAACCACCCAGGTTCCCTCGCAGTCTGTGGAAGTTATTAAATACAGGTGAAGGAGACAGACTGCAGCCAAGAATCTGTCCTCTGTTCTGGTGTCCATATGTGACTTCTACAACAGCAGCTATCATGAAGGCTGCTGATGCCACTGGCCACTTTTTAAGATGCATGCACAGTGGATTAACAGGAGGCCAGTGTATCAGTGTAGATTCCTGGACGGGATCCAGCTCGGTTCTGAGACATCTGTTTCTTATAAATGGTGGAGAAGGGAGCTAATCCTGTGTGGGATTCTGCATCCTCTCCTCTCTGAGAGTCAGCCCCATGTTTATTTTCCCATCACTGAAACACCGAAGCAGTGATACCAGAACCATACTGCACATGTTAGATTTCTTGAGGGGGCACATATTTGCATAAATACAGTATTTTCACAGTGTGATTTGATGAAAGGAGACTGCAAATTTGGAAAAAGCAGTGAGAAACTAACTTGTGACGCCATGTGGCATGTCTATCACCTGTCAAACTGTTTCAACACCGACACTTTTGGAAAACACGAGTTTGAACACATCTAAAAATAATGTCCGACGCAATGTTAAAAGGAGTTTTTTTTGGTAGCATCTCCAGAAACTCAGTGTGAACTAGAGCCAGAAACCTCTGTATTTACAATGAATTTATAGGAAAATACACATTCCACATTAGGTCCACACGGCAAGCTAAGATGAATTCAACCACACAAAAAAGCCAGCATTCAAAATGGCCTCTCTCCTCACCCTCCTTATAGACCAACCTCCCATAGAATTAAACTACATGAGAACAATAGAGAATACTTAAAGTGGAAACAGACAACTTTTCAAACCCCTCCTCCAAAGCAAAAAACAACCGCAAGAATCCAGATTTGACCTAGAAACCCTGATCTCAGTGCTGTGAAAAGTTGTCTATTGCCACTTTAATGTTGGAAAAACAGTGGTTACCTTTTGTAGAAGTTTGTAGAAGAAACAGCAAACTTGGTGTGTGTGCTTCAAGGATAATGCTGCTACTATTCTGATTGTTCTTAATATCAACAAAAGCCCTGAAAAGATTAAAAGCAACAATGAAATGATCCTACAACATGTATTGCCTGTGTAGCCAACGCCTCCATTGTTGTCAGTGAGTTGCGTTGCTCCACTAGCAAACAATGTTCCTTCATCACAATGAATCTGGGCATTGTAGTTTATTATTGATTTGATCCCACACACACTGGTGCCTCAAACACAGGTATAAAAAATGTGTGTTCATGCACAGCTGAAAATAGTCCCCAGAAAATGCACTGGTGCACAGTATACTCTTTATTTGAGTCACAATTGCTGAAACCTACATTGCCCAGCTCTTTCAAGACATGATTTATTGTGGGTTTTTTTTTTCTTATTTATAATCTACTTTTATCTAATCTATACCTTTATAAGAGCAAATGGTCAAACATGGTCGGTAAATGGGGCATTATTGAGGGATGGATTAACACTTTGTTGGTTTAGGTCCTTACATGACATTTGTTGACAAAAAGAAAAGTATAAACTAACATGTGCCTTATTCTTCCAGCAGTCACGAGAAATTCTTGTCCCTCACCACACATAAAGAATGTAAAATGTCATACCCCTCTCTCCTTCCCTATGTTTCAGTTATGTATCTATAGTGTGTCAATATTTAATAAAAAGGGAAAATGCAATGGAAAAACAAAACAAAAAAAACCCCATTGACTGTTTTAACCTCATGCATGTGATAATCATTACTACACCTCTTCCTTCCTCACTAATGAACCACTGTAATAGTCTGTTCATCATCATTACCATCATCATCATCCCAGCACAAAGAAAAAAAACTTTTAATAAAAACCTACATGGATATCCATTAAACAAATGCCACTATTAATCTTCTTTAAGGCGTAGCAGAACAATCACAATGATGGTACTGAACGTGGAAGAAATGTACTTATGTATTAATCAAGTTCCTGCATCTGCTGTCTCCAGACCAGCCACTCGATGCCTGAAGGATGATTTATAATTGGCTTCAATTTTTTTCGAGCATAAAAAAAATTGAATTGAATGAGCAGACGCTGCTCGCACACTAACTGTGTTTAGTCTTTATGATTTAAACCTATTTCCTTGATTTAGTTAATGTGGCTCTTTGTGCCCTTTACACTTACTGTGTGAGAAATATAATTTCCAAAGGTTCTTTGATTAAAAGTCACTCCTTAGAAACCAATTGAAAATATTTATAGTTGGGCGATGAAGTCTATTATTACATCAAGTAGTGGGAATTAAAACGACCAGGGAAAGAATTTCAAAGTTAAATTGACTTGCGATTTAGATTATGAGAAGAAATTACATTAATACTCTCTGAATTTCTTTTAGACAATGACTGATAATGGTAGCGGTAACACTGGTGGTAGCATTAATTATTGGATTGATTTGTTCTAAAAAAATGTATTAAAAAAAGCTGCCAAGATTCTGTGTTTTCTCCAGATGTGATGGTGAAACAACCTTTCAAAGAGCATGTACAGTAGAAGGGGCTACACTGAACGCTCCATTGATCCCAGTCTACTGACATCACCTTGATGTGTCAGCTTTTTTAAAGGCAGTTGTACAAGGGAAACCTCCAGGTACATCAGGCCATTACATGAAGGAGCAGCTTACAAAAATATTAGCATCTTACAATCGTTGTATGTATTTTATGTATAATGCCAGAATTATCCTGATATCTCTCTTAAAGCCACTTTGGGGCAGCAGAGCAGACTAGAAACACTACAAAACATTAAATAAAGAGTTGCTTGCATTCTGCAGACAAAGAAAAACATTAGCATTCATTTGTAGCCGTGTTTTGAGCCAACTGGTGAATTTAAAGGAGAAATGATGCTCGTTTTCAGGTTCAAAATTTTATTTTGATTGACTACTAGAATAGTTTTACATGCTTTACTACTCAATGTCTATTTTCTGTGCAGTGCTGCTACACTGTATTCCTCCTCTGTATGAAACGCTCTGTTGTAGCTCCTGTCTCTTTAAGGCCCCTCCTCCTGAATACCCAGTCTACTCTGATTGGTCAGCTCACACATGCCTGAGCCAGCACTGCTCACCATGTCTCTGGTCGGCTCTGTCGTGTTTTCAGCTTACAGTTATCTTCAATTCTACGGTGAATATAGGCATAAATTATGCACGTGTGACATGGTGACATAGTGATGTCAGGAAGTCACTGAATTCACTTTATGTCCAGTTCACTCTCTGTGTAGCTCTTTTTTGGTCTCCACCAGGCCTGACTCCTTAGAAAAACATGTCTGGGTGTTTGCTGCTAAATCCTGCACTATGTTCGCCAGCTAGCATTAGTTGCTAACGTTTTCTGTTTAGAGCTGGGCAGGTAGCATATAGTGGCAGCCTGTTGTGGCTGGAAATGAGAGCACAATTTACAGGCTGGAAAACTAAATCTATTTGCTGAAAGAGGATGAAAGCTGTGTTGAGCTGAGGGGAACAGCAGAGTTGAGTGATGATTTTCTGTGAGTTCATCACAACAAGCAACACCTTTCACCTTAGACATAGTAATTTCATCCATTGCTAAAATAAAAATATTGATTAGTGCAGCTTTAAACAATATTCTTGCACCCTGGCCACCTTGCTTCTCTGTTCATTTTAGGTACACTCCTGCCCAGTTGACAGGTCCTACCCTGGCCAGGCAGGTCTTCTGCCTCTGTATTGATTGTGTAGAGTTCTGAGTCGATTTCTCAAACATTGTTTGAGTCTCTCCTGGTTCGAGCCAACAGCAGTGGAGGCTGCTGCTTTAGATTCATTAATATTTATAGGCTAACACCGGATTTTACAGGCTGACCTGTCACCAGCGTTGTAACTGCTGCCGTAAAACTGCATCTGAAATGCGGAGCAGTCCCTTCACAGCTGACTCTTGGCACAGCTGAAGCAATGAGCCCTAAACACACACACAAATTCACACACACAAGCTGTAACTTGTAGTGATTTCAGTTAAAAAGCTGCTCTTGAAGGATAAAAGGTGATTTTACCACAATGTGAGGAATCGATCTGACGTGTTCTTTGACACCAGGCCAGACTCATGATATTTTCCTTCCACTGCTGGTTAAAAACAATGTACCGAAATGTTAACACACTGATTTGAAGAGTGTCCACCACTTTGAAATTAAGCCTTGTGTGTGTGGGACAATCTTACCTATTAGGACTGGAATTACTTTCCTCTTCAGTAGCAGCCTCTTCCAGGTTTGTGACCATGACAGGGAAATTGTCTGTGTTATGGGGGTGAGAAGGGCTCTCCTTGTGCCCTGATGAAAGACATATGCTGTTAACAACTTCTGTTTCATCAAATTTGTCGGACAATTGAATTCAACAGCTTCTCCTCACATTAAAATGCATGCTCCGTACCTGTGAGTGCTCCCACTGTGAGTTAACTAAAGACGTTCTCTGAGCTGGCCTGGTCCAAGTTTATTTGTATAGCTCTTAATCACAGTTTCAGTCTCAAAAGGCTTCACAACGCCCACATTATGGAAAAACAAATGTGAAAACTGGTTTGAATCTGCTGATCAGCAGAGCGTGGACATTATACAATACTGTAGCAGAAGGGTAAACTAAGAGCTGTGGGTTTTCCTGCTGAAGCCTGCACTGTTTGGGTCAAAGGATGTGAGGTGATGGGTTGTTGTTGATGGTTGACATCCACAGCACTGCCAATGGACCAACCCACACTGCCAGCAAGCAGGACTGCCAATCAATCAACCAATCAACAGAACAGATCATCAACACATCATTCACAGCACCTTCTCTGATCTGCAAACCTATGCAAAGTAGTAACGACCTAATTAGACTCACACACACACACACACACTTACTGGCAGCTGTACTGGTACAGTCAATGAGGTGGCTCATTGTGATGAATGGATGGGCGAGGGCTTTCCCTGGTGTAATTCTCTCACCTGCACCCATCAAACGTTTGGTTCATTAAGTCAAAAACTCTTGCTTGTCCTCTGAAAGTTTTCACATTCAGGGTAAATGAATTGGAAACAGATCAAATCCAACAACCTGCAACAATCTGCTGGCAGGCCACACCACAGGATCATTTTACATATCCTTGAACTTTTCTCAGATGGCTGCCTCTTGAGTCAGGGAACTAATTTTATAATTTCTCTAATGTTTTCAGCAAGCTGGTTCTATGACAGGTGTTTGTTTTTAGCCACAGTTGCAGCGTGGCTCTATGGGTGGCAATGTCAGTCTCTCAGTCAGTCTACCACTTTGATCCAGATGGAAATTTCTCAACAAATGTTGCCTTGAAGTTATGTACAGACATTCATGGTCTCTGGAGGATTATTCATAATTACTTTGGTGAAGCCTTGACTTTGCTCTTGTGCCACCGTGAGGTCGCCATGTCTTTCTGTCTGAAATGTACTGACAACTATCAAACAACTATTTAAATTTATCCAACACTTTCTTTAATGGACTCTGTGGAACTTCTGTGTTGTGTTGGCAGCCGGTCGTTAGTTTATGTTAGCGGACATTAAAACTACTTAGGCTCTCTGTTAGCAGAGTGGAGACAGATGTGTATAAAATCACATCCTTTAAACTGTTGATGAAAATTGAGTCCTTCACAAAGAAATCCACAGTCCAGCTGCATTAAACATATTCAACCAATGGTCCTTTTTTGGCCATTTTTCACGTCACTTTACAATCTGCTTATATATTGATTGAAATCTTTATTTTTATTTTATTTTTCATAAACAAACGAAACAACAAAAGAGTAGTGCATATGAAAACAGGCAATTCTAATGACATGTTCGAAAAGGAGTGGGAAGAAGTGTAAATGTATCTAATCCCACCCCCTCTCCATTAATCTTTAGCCAATAATTCAGCATTGGCGTCCTTATTTAATAATTTCTTATGAATAAAAAATAAATACATAAATAGATAATATAAATACACATATATACAAACATACAAATATATATAATTTATAAACAAAATGTCCTGCAAAATATAATTTAATTTATCAACCATTATCTTATAGCTAATATATTGACTTCTTTTGTCTTCAATAAACATGTACGATTCCTATAATTGATTAGGCCTATATATGTTATAATGATTTAAGTATGTATTCACCAGCATCCATTAATAGGCCTACATGCATTTAGAATGTAAATTTCTACAAATTGTTGCATAGAGCCTCTTTAAGTTTATTTTATTCATAAATACCTGCAAAACTTCTGTTTCCCAATTTCCCAGCAGCCCCCACCAGACTGTTTGGTGCAATTTAGCAAATTTATGCTAACAAGCTAAACTTGCTAACTAGCTAACTAAGGATGTGACTTCATAGCAAATGTCAGCACATACCACTTTTTATTAATATGCACTTTTACTTTTGTACTTTTTAGCATTTCAGTTTGTTGTATTATTACAACAACTGCGTATTTTACTGAGATCTGTTCTGACCTCTTTTCTTTAATAAACTAAAATGGTTGGCATGGTTACCTTACCTTAAAGTCCCGCCACTTCTGGTGGACATATTCTAAAGGTCCGTGAGAGAAACCGGAAGAGGCGTGACTTTGGCGCTCTAAATCACTTTTTGTCAGCACTTTTTACTCATTTACTTTTTTATTATTTCAGTTGTTTGTTGTATTATTTCGTCCTGCGTGTTTTACTAAGATATGTCTGTGACCTCTTTTCTTAAATAAACTAAAATAGTGAGCATAGTAAACGTACATTAAGATTATAGCCTACCTGCTGCTAATCATGAGCATGCTAAAACGCTGATGTTAGCATTTAGCTCACCGCTGTGTATATACAGAGCTGCTAGCATTGCTGAACTCTTTCTTCAACTTGCTCCGAGCCAGAGACAACATATGAAAACCTCCACACCTGTCTCTAAAGTGTTCCTGGAAACACAACTCTGCTATTTCGGGAATACATATCTCCCATGTTCCTGTCCGTTTGTCTTCCAGTAGGAGACATATTGGACTTCATGCTCAACATTTACTTTTAGACTGTGGGTGAATCAACTTCTGTCGACATTACAGCACTGATGACTCACGCTACTTCTACATTTGTTCTGGGATCAAAGAGAATTTGTCCAAAAATCTGCCCTGTAATCCAGCAGCATGTTTTTGTTTCTGTCTGTGGCCCTCTGAATCTCCATCACATCGAGGTCCACACAAGCATTAAAAAACAGACCGCAGTTCTGCCCCCACCTACACAACAAGTCATTCAGTGTGTGCTAAATAAAACGTGAGAACTTTGTGCTGGTGTATTGTTTTTGGAGGGGGAGGTTGGCTGAGAGCAGAGACGTTGAGGAGTCCAGTCAGCTGCCATCTGGCCCGGGCTGGATGTTTCAGCACCACGGACAGCGACCAGCCTCCGTCCATCCCCAGCACCACCGACTGCTCTATTATTCATGCTGCTATCATCTCCACAGAGATCCACACGACAAACAACGACCCTCATTATGCAGGGAAGACGTAGATAGACCTATATCACTGTATGTATGCGGCCTATATATAATTCCCACTGGACTGAGCTCAATAGGGTCCAATTATAAGCAAAACTCAGCTTAGGCACCTTTTTATTTGGAGGAAAACAGTTCAGCACCGGTACAAATTAAATTCATTGACTCACAGTTACTGCTACCAAACTGACTGAAGGGCTTGAAAGGGGTGTAGAGAAATTAATGTCCCTGAAAGCCAGTTATTTCTGTCCCTGCTGGTGTTTGTTTCCTCTATCACCGGCCAGAAGTCGTTTACCCACCTTTCCATTTAACGCCACGCCGCTATAAACTCTCTACGACGCATTTAAAGTCCCCCCCGAGGAGTGTTGCAGTGATTCGGAGGCCTGTGGGTCAGTGGTCATTGGTCCACAGGACTCTCAAACATCTCCGGCTCAAGCAGCCGCCTCCTCCTCTGCCACAAAAACGCCACACGGCATTCAATCCGACGACTTGGCGGACTGCAGAGGAGACTCTCTCTCCTGGAGGAGGAATAAAGGGAAAAAACTTTTGGTCAGGAGGAGAGTGCTGATGGGCGGTTAGGTGATCTGGGGTAAAGTGGTCACTGCTTGTGTATGGATTATCGATAAGTGCAAAAAGGAGCGCGTTGTTGCCATTAGTTATTTATATATTCCTGTAAAGCGGCGGGGATGCGTAAGAGACGCCACAGCGGCGAGGATCGCCCGCTCTGAACCGGAGGAGTCACCGGCAGATGATGTCCCAATGTGAGAGTGCTTCCAGAGGAGACGGAGGAGAGGACGAAGGAGGATGAAGAAGGGGGGAGAGGGCTCGAGAGCGGCAGAGGTGGAATATAATGAAGTTGAGTGGGAAAGGACTGTGCACCGTCTTCTCCAGCACCCTCCTCTTCGTGTGCGCCCTGAGCGAAGTTGTCGTTGGATTAAGATGCGTCTCGTTGGGATCTATGGTGAGAGCGCATTTCCACCTCGGCGCCGCGGCCGGGGCTTTCTACTCCGGGCTACTTGTGGGAATCGGGCAGGTGCTGCTGGGCTCCGCGCTGCTCTTTTGCATGGAGAAGCCCGGCTGCAGGAATTTCTTTCTCCTCGGTGTTGTGGTCTTCTTGTTGGGGGTCCTCACCGCCTTCTCCGGCGCGGTGGTGGACGGGGACACGGCTTCTCTGGTGGAAAGGAAATATTCCCATTACTGCTTCCACTCTTTGGTTGTGAACCCTGCGTGCGAGCAGCTGAGGGAGTACCAGCGGAGTCTGGTCGTCTCCACTGTTCTCAGCACCTTGGAGTGCGTCCTCGGGCTCATCAACCTGCTGGTGATCAAAAGGTACAAAACAGCGCAGTTTTCTAGGAGCCGACAGTGTCAGAGGCAGCGCGCCGGCGCGATCATCTTCAGAGAGGAGCGGGACTGCTCCTCGGCGGATTTCCAGCCGGTGTCTTACATCAATTTGGGTGTTTTTAATGTGTTTGACGAGACAGGTGCAGAAGTGCAGTCAGGGGGACACCCGTCAATCGAGCTGCCGGGATACTCGCCCACGGACCCGGAGCTCAACCGTTGCTTCCCTTTCTCCTACCCGCTCCCCAGTGAACTGCCGCCCGCATACGAAGACATTTTCCCCGCTGAGGCATGCAACACATAGCCGCTCTGGATCAGCCCTCCAGCAGCGCTTTCCTCTGCTGTGACAATCAATGACTTTGTGCTTAAAACAATCCCCTCTCTTCTCCTCCTCTCAACACCCCCGGCAGAGAGCAGTAAGTTACACAGGAGGACAACAGCAGTGGATTTTCATTCACCTGATTCCTTCTCATTCTGATATTTTTCTTACATCCGCCTGGTAGCTTTTAATTGTGCATCATCACCAGTCAGACTGATGTAGATGAGCAGATCAAAGTGATACAGGCCCAGACAGCTCAGACAGATCAAGGCCCATAAACGCAACAGCTTGCTAGTATAACAAAAGCAGTTTTTGTGTTCTGAATGTTTTGCTGTTCCACATTTTTACATGTGAATAAAAAGTGTATTTAACCTCATCTGACGCTCCTGCCAGTTTAGCTTTTGGAAATCCTGTTGATGTGTGGTCAATCTAAACTTCATTTTCAAGGGATCCAATCAATAGAACATGTTTATTTATTTATTTATTTATTTTCATAATAATCAAGAGCCGTTCCTAGTGTACTACATAAGCAGTTATTTTCTACTCTGTAAGTCATCCTCTGGGAAAACAGCCACCTGGAATGCAATCATGTTGACAAGAATAGACACTTTAAAGGCACACGCAGTGATTTATTATTTCATTTTTTTTTTTTAAGTTGAGTGATTCAAAAGAGACTATTTTGAAGTAGCAGAGGCCAAAATCTCCTGACTTTCCCCTCTGGTCAGGCTAAAAAAACATTCAAGCCTACATTTCCCATAATGCAACTGACCAGCACCGTTTCATTAGACCTTCCTCGTCTGGTAAACATCTTTAAAACTCCACATTAATCAAGTTTCCACCAAGCCCATGCTGAGACAACCCTGAACTTTGAACTCCTCCAGAGCTACAAAATATACATACACCTGTTTCCCCAGGCTGAGTGAAGTAAACTTAATGTGTAAAATTGGTGGAGTGCTCCTTTAAGGTTGGATTTTGTCAAAAATTCCCAACAGATCAAAGATAAGCCTGTAAAATTGGTATTTCTTGTATGACTGCTATTGATGATAATGAGTATGTGGGGTATCAGAGGAAACAGAAGGACCGTCTGAGCCTGAATGCACCATTTGCTTTAAAGTAGCAGGAGAGATAATGATATATATTCCCTCATTTCTGGGCTCTTTTAATGCTCTTGCAGATGTAGCGGGCTGTTCGGATATGATACAGGCTGAAGGTGGTTTCCAATTTAAAAGATTGAAACTGTGCAGAGCTGCTTCCTCCTATTGTTGCATTTGATGTGACTTGAAATATCTCCACCACACACAAATAAGCACATCAGCTCTCAGCAGGCCTCCTCCCTGGACCGTCAAAACCTTTTTTAACCTCACTGTTGCTAATTTCACTTAACAGCTAGAACAGTGACAGAAACAAAAAAGAAAAGATTTGGCTGACATCATTATGTGCCCACCTTCAGACAACACTTCTGTGTGGTAAATTAAATTGAAATGGTGCCTTTTCCCTCAAATTAAAGGCCTCAAACAAGCACCCGTAGCCAAATGTTTCCCTAGAGGCACTTTAACGGAAAAACTTGAAGAAGTACTGTACTGGCTCAGTGTAATAATCCTCCTCTCATCCTTTTCAAAGCATGTGATGATGCTTTCCACTCACTCATTTGACTTTGGCTGGGATTTGCGTGCCAGAGCTGAATACGCGATAGGCCAGAAAAGCACTGCTCCTCTCTTTCTTCCAGCCATTAAAAAACCATACCGCTACAACCTGATACTAACTCAGCCAACCAGAGAACAAAAGAGGTCCTCAGGGAGCCAGTGCCCTAAAAGTTTCATGGAAGGGTGTCCAAAGAAAGATGCAAACAATGCTAATGGTAAGGGCTCTGTAAAAGTCACCTGCTGTGGCTTTGTATCAGCACTATCTGCTGACAGAAAGCCAGAACTCGAAACAAGACTTCAGACGATTTCAAACCCCTGCCAGCAGCACCTCTTCAACCTGGAGCACAGACACCCAGGTCAGCAGTATCACACCAGGCTCACAGTTAGCTGGACGGGATATGTTTCAGACTTTTAGTCTTTAAATTACCCTTTCATTGAGAAATAAATAGATAGGTTTAACTTTTTTAGACAAAGTATCTGAGATTGTTTCCTGCCTTCTTTCTTACCTTTTACTGCCTTGAAATGTCATTTTCTGTAAAAACCATCCTTCAGGGAGCTGGTGCAATGAAGCAGCGTTGCTTCTACTGCATATATTTTTATACGCACGCTGCTTGTTACTCACAAAAGTGGTCCGACATTTAATAACTGAAGTCAACATAAGACAGGAAGTCTCTAAGGTAGATAAGCATCATTTGGTTTTACTTGTCTACGAATGGGATCTTTAGGGGACTCAATGTGGTGTGAATAAACCTTAAAATTAGGTGGTGATGAAGCTCTGGTCTGTGATGGTGCTGTGATCCCCTCCCTTAAATCACTGCAACTTCAGTCCTGGCTTTGTTTGCATTGGGAGTTATTGGACTGAAGATATTTTCCATTTTCCAGTTGATTGTCTGGTTAAGCTAAGCATGGAGATTTCATATATTTTCAGGATGCACAAGGTCTATTTACATATGGAATAATTGGAAATATGTCCACAATATTTTCTGAGTCAAACGGTGCATAAACATCATCAGAAAATGTAGATAGATTGCTGATTCTATCTTCAAGATTAGGGTGACTCATGCAGATGTCCAGACTAACATTTTCTGACATTTACTGCCAAAATGTATTTACCGCATTGATAACATGGGGAGGTTATTTGGCAGATTCTACGAAAAAAATGTGTTTTTTTTAAACAAATGACAAACATTTTTGTTTAATTACTGACTGATTTAGTGACGACTGAACAGCGGTAATGCTCCTATTCGGATCACTGTTCACAGCACTTTATCAGCTCGCCATATCAGCCCCAATTATTTCACTTTAAACAGCACGCTGTGGTTGTCACAACAGACTGGGTCGCATAGTTTGGAACCCACCGATGTAAAACAACAATCCAGCTTCCTCTGGCGTTATATTTGTTTGAGACATTTTGAGAACAGTCAGAGGTCGTTTGCAAGAATATACAATATGCATGTACATTGTAGAGAAACTCTTGAATAGTTAACTTTAAGCAAACAAAAATCTATATTGTATTCAATATAGAAAGCATGCTATAAGGTGGCTCCTAACAAAAATTAAGTCGCTGGGAAGTCACAAGTCACTAAGTGAATTTACTTAAGTACTGTGCTTTAGTTAAAAAGAAATTGAGATAGTTGAATTATAACATATAACATATCCTACAAAGAACACCAGTCCATAAATTATGATACATTCTTATAGATTGAACTACTCAATTGTGTATATTAAATACTTACACTTGGCCCCACCTTGACTGGCTATGATAGTATACTTCCACATTAACACATCAGTTATAATAATCCAGTATGTAGCCTTATCCTGTAGCGCTCACAGGGTCATTTTAAAGTAGGCCCTCTTTTATTTTTGTTAGGGTTAGGGTAAAGTAGGGTTAACACTAACCCTACTTTAAATCCATTTTGCTGAAAACATTTTGACCTGTGTATTTTAACTTGTTAAAGAGTAGTCTTTTTTATATTGTGGTCGGCTTGTGTTACTTTCACTTCCACCACTGCTGAGTCTGTTAGCTAAGCTAGGCTAGATAAACACTGGAATAATTTCATGGCTCTACAACTACACATTATTTACAGCTGTGCTGCTCAATTTAAAAATTCACAGATGCAGTTCACGTTTTTTGAAATAGTTTTTTTTTTTTTTTTTACTTAAAGTGTGCAAATAAATCACTACGTGTTACTATTTCTCTCGGTGATTCACTTGGCTTCGTCCAGATAAACTGTTAATCCT
Organism: Pagrus major; assembly: GCF_040436345.1. Classification (NCBI taxonomy): domain Eukaryota; kingdom Metazoa; phylum Chordata; class Actinopteri; order Spariformes; family Sparidae; genus Pagrus; species Pagrus major. The sequence continues at coordinate 17,756,473 of NC_133232.1, read as the reverse complement.
ACTAGCAAACTGTTTGGAGACAAAACAGCCAGTCAGAAACAACAGACTCTGTTTTATTCCATTGTCTGAAATTTAGACACACTTAAAGGGGCTCTGTGTGAACTTGTGTTTTGTGCTGGAAGCCAGTTGTTAATTCATGTAAGCGGACTCCATTTCTAAGCTAATATTAGCTACTGTTGCTCTCTGTTAGCGGAGCGGGGAGAGGCACTGAGACGAGGCGCTCGAGAATGTGCATGAAGTCACATCCTTTGGACTGTCATGGAAAGTCTGATCCGAGTCCTTCACAAAGAAATCCACAGTCCAGCAGCATTACACAACTTAAAAAGTTTGTATAGACAACCGAGAGAGAGATGGGGAAGGTCTCATTTTTCACGTCATGTCACAATCTGTTCACATATGGCCAATAAAGAAGTGATCAATACATGTAAATTGCTACAAACTGTGACATAGAGCCCCTTTAAACACTCTTTTGTGTGACAGAAGGGAATTACACAAATGCAAATGGTTAAAAGCAGTTGTTTTGTGTGTGTGCTGATGTGGGTATCAACAAACACATTAAATACATTCATGGAGAAAGAAATGTATTTTTGTTTGCTCAAATGAAACAGTTGTTTTATCATAATAATTTCTAAAAATATAATGTACATGCTTGCAATTTATTTCTCTATGCCTAAAATTTCCCACTGTGTGCTCATTAACAGGGAATTCCAGTGTTTTTAAACCTGGGGCTTATATTTACACGTTTTGGTGTGTAAATGATTCATACTCACCAAAAAAAGTTGCAATGGGTCCGACGTAGACCGCCTCAGCTGGCAGCTGCTACATGGCTGCAATGACTGTAACATAATCCTGACTGTCATAAAACTGACTGTCAGAGTTACGTCCACTGAAAGTGCTTGTTTTTCGCACTGACAGGTTGAGGTTGTTATTCTTATTCTGACAACATAATGGAAATTATGTCTATGGAGATACCTTTTGTTAGATAATAAGATCCTTTTTGTAACCAGAAACACAAGTGTCCTTCAAGGAGAAGTCTCGCTCTGAAATCTCGTAAGAAGTGAGTTAAATATAAATTATTGCTGATCGTTCCAACTCTCTGACTTAGTTTCCACCATCGTCTGCCTTTGAAAACTTACCTCTCATGAGATTTCAGAGAGAGACTTCTCCTTGAGTGAGGCTTTGTGTTTCTACTAGTAACAAAAATTATCTTATTATTTAACCAAAAGGTCTGTCACTGCAGGAATCAATTCTGTAACGTTGTCAGACCCTTACAATAACAACCTCAGCCTGTCAGTGACAAAAACAAGCACTTTTAGTGGATGTAACTTTGACGGTCATGTCGTAGCTGCCACTTGAGGCGATTACTGGACCAATTCCAGAACTTTTGGTATGAGTCATTTACACACCAGAACATGTAAATACAGGGCACCAGGACCTCCCTTTAATGAGGCACAAAAATAACTCCATACTTCTCATGTCAAACTGAAAAACTTAAGAGATTATCCAACTAAAAAGGACTCTCACTTCAGTCTGACTCATGTTTCACGATGTTGCTGTGTTTAAATACCAGCTCTATCAGACTTACTGATGAAATGACAGAGTGCATTCACCCTTACAAGTAAGAGAGAGAGAGAGAGAGAGATTAACTTTCTAAAAGTCACCACTGTGGGAGCAGTTTATAACCTGCTGTCTGTCGTGACAAATGCATCTCTGTTCCGTGGCCGTTAACAAATGTCACCTGCCTGTTCACTGGAAAGAAAATCTAAGATTACACAATAAATCTAATCTGTATTTATCCAGGGAGGTTGACTGTTTGAGCCTGGGTGCTATTTTCCAGCAGTTCACACTCAGGTTGACACATTCACACTGAGAGCCCAGTAGTAGTGACACCTTTTCCATGGGATTTGACCTGTTGAGAAATCTGACTTCAAACATAAAATCTACTCGGAAATATTGTGTGTTGTATCCCAAGTGTTAAACACTAATGCAATGTCAAAACTGCCTTAAGATGCTATTCTCAGTGTGCATCTGTAGTTAATTATCTTCATTAATGTAGGAACAGTGCTTTTGATAGCTCTTTCGAGGACATGCTGCAGCTTCAGAGCTATAATGATGAGTAATTGCACATTTTAAAAAAGCAAAGACAAGTCATGTTGTAATGTAGGGCCGTGTATTATCTTATGATCTGTCTTCTCTGTGGGCCGGAGTTTTCTTTTTTTCCTGGTGGCCGATCCTTTGTTGGATAGCGATGCTGCATTAGTGTAATGACAGCCTTCGGCTCTGGTCACACAAAGTAAAAACCGCTGACTTGCATCTAAAAGTTCCTCACTCTGAGGAATGTAAGGGAGGGTCTCTGCACAAGTGATTGCACTGCAGATATTTGGATGAATGATGTACGTGGACAGGAGCGTAGAGCCGGGATGAGCTGACGGAGCCTTGAGTCGAGGACAGGAGATCAAAAGTGTCTTTGGCACTATTTGAGACGTTAACAAGTGTAATAACGTTTTAAATGTTGTAGCCGATCACACAGAGAAAATAATAGTTGTGCTTCTGAGAAACACAGGCACAAAGGACTCGCACACACCTTTTGCATTACATTTTCGCTGAATGTATGTGAAGGACAAAACCGCCCGTTATACTTATGGAAAAAAAAAAAATCAATACTCCCTAAAAGCCTTTCATTAGACACATATCCATTTGTCTGTGTGAGGCTGCCAGAGAAAGTTGTGTCTGGAAAAGCTCCAGTGGCTTTTAAAAACCAACACTGGGCCTTTCATGACAAAAAGTGGTTCACTACCTTTGCGTAAGCTTCCAAGTCATTAGAGTCGCTTGTGCCAATTTCTGAAAAACTTGATCCCTCTTTATTCTCTCTTTGAAGATTCTGATTTTCATTTTTCGTCTGCAGGAGCAACATTGTTAGAGCTTTTGTTAGGACTGAATGCACAATGAGCAAAGCTACAAAAACCCAACAAAGAGGCACCATCGCGGGGGCTTAAAAAATACCTGTGTACGGTGTGTTCGCATTATTGGCAGAATGAGGGAGCATTAATATTCACTGATCACACTGATACTGTATTCTTTGAAACTGTATTATCCCAGTGTGCACTGTTCTGTAGGTGATAGCTCAGCGGAGTTGTATTCACTGAAGCAGGCTGTGTGTCTTTCAATATGTTTTTCCTAGCAAAGCAACTTACGCAGTAAACATTTAAATTGATAATCAGACACAGTGGATAAAACTGTTAAAGGGTCATTATGTAGATTTGTATGAAATAATATTAATGATGTAATAATATCAACTCAGAAATGCTTATTTTTTCCATAACTAAATAACCAAGCTGTGCTCAGAGGAAAATAAGGTCCCAGAACACTGTTTGAAGCTAAAAGGTGGCAGGGTCCGCCACACATAAACAAAGTAAAACAGCATGAAATTTAGCTGTCCTTTAAGGTCAGTTTGTTTATTCAGTTTATTCAGTCATGAAAACAAAGAGAGTTTGTTTATCTACTTTGTTCAGACATAAAGTTCAGTGGATGAAGATCTTTCTCTTCTGATTAAAATGTCTTCCCCAAAGCTACAAAGTGCTCCTTTAAGTTTAAATTGTTTTAAACATGTGATATTAAAATGTCAAACTAATCCCAATTCAAAGTCCACTCACAAGCTTTTGTCATCCACATCACATGGTCTTCATCAGGGGTTGGCATTTGCTCAGTTGTAAAATGCAGATCTGTTGACAAGCGAGCTCAGACGCAACTTAAAATTATTTTCATTTTGGATTAAATTGACTCTTTCTTTCGCTAACTAACCAGTGAATCATTTAATCTATAAAATGTGGAGAACATTGCAAATCACAATTTCCTGAAGCCAAACGTGAAGTTTTCAAATGTTTTTGGACAGATATTTAATTTACAATGATAACACAGAGAAAAGCAACAAACACTCACGCTGGAGAGAATTTTCTGTTGTTGTTTCAGTTCTAATGAGTTGAAGTAAGGCACTCTAGCATCAGTGGAGAGAGAAAAGTAATTTCTGTGGAGAGCATAACCAAAGTCAGCGCTGACTTTTGGTTTCACACTGGACATGAACACCAGCTAGGTTTGTTTGACCTAACCCCAACCTCTGCCATGCTTGCTTGGACTTTCTCACTCTTGTCACTCTATGTCACGTGCTAGCTTACATTCAAATGAATTTTCTTTTTTCATGATGTTATTTCAAAGTGTGTACGTCTCATTCATTTAAAATACATTTCAGCGAGGCTCCATGTAACCATTTATAGAAAGTCACATGTATTAATCACTTTATTATTGACCATATGTGAGTGGATTGTAACATGATGTGAAAGATGAGATCTTCCCCATCTCTCTCAGTCGCCTCTACAAGTCTGTGGATGATTTGTTTAAGTTGTTAAATGCTGCTGGACTGTTGATTTTTGTGTGAAGGACTCAGGTCAGATTTTCCAGTGAGTAACAGAAGCTATTAGTTTAGAAATGGAGTCCACCAAGTTCCATAGAGTCCATTTAATATCTCATTAATAACACTTCCACTTACGTTAGGTTGGAGGCCTAATTAAGGCTAGCTGTTGGGGGACAGACTAAAGAATACGACTGATTAAACTGACCCAACAGTTAGGCTGTGAGATTTCGTTGTTGGGTAGATTTGGTTTATCAAAGATGCTAACAGAGCAACGCAGCAAATTAAATAAGCACAACAGAAACATAAGACAATTCAGATTACATCACAACAGAATCTCCACAATCACCTGCCAGTCGTCTACCCAGAAGTGACTGTTGTAAGCACAACATCACAGTGATCTGGTCTATTTTACATCACGCATAGTATTTGGATGCTTTTTTCCCCCCCAGAACTTAATGAGAAGGACTGATCTAACATCTGCAGGCAAAATTGCAACTTGAAAGTCTAAAGTTTTGCTATTTGCATGTAGATTAAAGCAACTGCACTGGATAGCCAAACTAATACTTCCAAAGTCAATAGGACCTTTAATGCTTCATTCAAAGATGGTTTATTTAAAAGGGTAACATGTACGGTTTTTCATCTTGAGTGCACAAATCGATACTCCAGGAGGTTTATGAGTTTGTCGATCAGTAGCAGTGATTTAGTGATAACAGCCAAGTGCTGAGATTTATGTCGATTTTCCATCATTAGTTTGTATTGAAAAGAAACCTCCCTAACTACAGAAATATCCACTGTTGTAGAAAACGTGAGTAATATTGTTTGTATCACTGTGATTCAAACTGACAGAAAGACTTTGTATGGAAGGAGGAAAGGTTCGATTGATCTGCAGCTGGTTGCCTAAAAGTGGTCGATGAGGGTCACGGATGACTTAAGAGTCCGAGTTGGACTCATCACCAACCTGCAGCAGGATTTGTGGATTACAAACGGCTCATCTCACATGGTGGCCTGCTGGATTAATACTTAAAGGGTAACTCTGCCAATTTTACACATTGAAGTGTGTTTACAGGTCTTGGGGAGTATTACTACATACTGTATGTGGCTCCAGAAGAAGTTGCATGTAATCTGATTAATTGTCTCCAGTGATGTCACTCAGTGGCGGCGTTGCATTATGGGTAAGTAGGCACCAGGTTTTGAAAAGGAAGAAGAATGCGTGGAATAAAAAATGGAAAAGCTCTGGTTCTACTGTATCGATTCTGATAATTTGTTTTTGTTTTGTTCTGTTTTTCAAAACCTGGTGCCTACATTACCCACAATGCAATGCAACCACTGAGTGACATCACTGGAGGTAATTCATCAGATTACATGCAGCGTCCTCTGGTGCCACTAAAGGCTTTATACTACTTTTTTCACATATGCAGTGGTACCGACCTGTAAACACACTTTAATGATTTTTTTCCCAGCTGTTGCTCTTTAATTATTTTTTAAACTGGGTATAAACCAAACTCTCTCTTTGTATTCCAACTAATGAGCAGCATTCGCTCCAAAGGTAGCTATATACTGAAAATCATAATGTTAATGTAATCGCTGAGCGCCACATTTCTCACCTGAAACTTCTCCAAAAGAGACTCTGCTATATTATTCTGAGTATGTAGTCATTATATAAGTCCCTGAAAGTGCTCTTAACGCATCCTTACATTCAAGGTGGAGTAAAATTACCAAGTTTTCAGATTTTCAGGACCGAACCACCTCCAAACTTTTGCTGCGACTTGGACACATAATCAGACCTTGAAGAGTCTAATCACATGTATTTACCAGTGAAAGGATCTCAGTGCAGACGGTGAAAATGTGGCTCACGACGGGTAAACAGGCTGCCTCTCGGCTGCTGTGTAAGTCAAGCCAGTAGTAATTTTATGCAAACAGCGAGTGTTTCCCTCCAGGCTTCTTAACAACTGAGCAGAGTTTTAGTGAGCTGGATTCCTCTCAGTCGCTTGGAACAGAAAGTGTGGCAGGGATGCAGTGATGGGAGAAGGGGAACCCTGGCAGCGTCTGCAGCCACAGAGTGAGTCGTGCGTCAATCAATAGCTCCTGCAGTGGCTGTGTTTTCACAGGGAGCCAGCTCTAAACTTGCAATAACCTCTTTGGCTCGCTGCCATCTGCCACTTAGCAGACAACTCCTGGAGCATCAAAAGAGCAGAGTGGTGCAGCTGAGGTAAGGTCGCTTTCACGGGGGGAGCTCCAACTCAGAGGCACAACTTCAATTTAGTCCTGCAGCTGCTCTGTTCCTGTAATTATTTTCTGCTGGACGGCCAGACTTGGTTGGTCCTTACATCACATGAGAGAGAAATGAGGAGCATATATGAATCAGCATGCTTCAGATGTGGAGTTCAACAGCATGAGGTCTGTGCTGACGAGGCGGAAAGCTGTTACAGATTTATGACAACACAATTTATGCCTTCGCATGCACACAAACAGAAGCTCCCGATGGACACACGGCACACTGTAAAGGTACAAACACGTTCTGTTTGTCTTCTCAAGAGCAGAAAAAACAGACTTTTTATTTCTTTTCAACATCACTTGAACCTGCAGTTATCACTTGGCAGTAACTGAAACAAACTGTATCATCATCTTTTTAGTTGATATGGAAAACCTGTTACCAAACAGTTGCTAATTTAAGCTTTTAGCAGATTAACGTTGTGTTTCTGGCCACTTGATTAATGTGCATCCAATATTCAAGTCTCCTTTTAGCCAACTTTGTTTGCTCCCTGGTGCTGGCAAGTGGTTTTATCAGAGCTTTTTCACTGAAGCAGTCAACAGCAGTGCTGATGAAAGCGGGAGAACTGAACCAAAACAACAAAGTTGTAGCCTTAAAGGCATAATTCACCCAAAAATGAAAATTCATTAATGATTTGTTCACCCCTATGTTGATGGAAAGTCAGGTGAAGTTTTGTGGTCCACAGAACATCACTGGAGACTCACAGCAAAATAGTGTTGCGGTATTCTCCTAAACAACGACTCAAATAATAACATAAAATGGCTCCAGACAGCTTGTAATCCAAGTTTCCAAAGGCCCCAAAATCCCAAACTGATTTGAAAAGACGTTATTTATACCCTTTATGGTATGGAGGACCACAAGTGTCATGGAAATACTAATAAAGCATTTGACTAATTGTACAATAAATATAGGCATTAATAAATTAGTTTACAAATTAATTTGTTAATCTATTAATAAATAGACTAAATTATAAAGTAATTAATTATTTGATATTCTAATGGGAAATAAAATGAGGAGTTATGAATAGAATTTACAAATGAAATATTAATCCATCAATATATAGTTCAAATTAAAAAGGGATGTACAAAAACAACATAAAACAGTCAATAAGTACCTCATTTAAAAATACATTAAACACACAAATTACACAAAATACATATTATAGAGCCAGAACCTTAAGTGAAGCTGCTAAACTAAAATCATTGTCTGTATTCGGTGCATGAGCTTGACAGTGTGTTGAGGGTGTAAATAATGTCTTTTCGAATCAATTTGGGATCTCAGGGCTTTCCAAGACTTTGTGAGCAGTTTGGAGCCATTTTCTGTTTTTCTAGGTTGATTTTTATGTTTCAAAACAAGTCCCCATCTACTTCAGTTGTTTAGGAGAATGCTAAAAGTAAAGCTGTTTTGCTGTGAAGCTCCAGAAATGTTTTGTGGACTACGAAACTTTACTGGCTGACTTTCAGCATCAGCACAAGGCTGAATAGATAACGACTGAATTTTTGGGTGAGCTTTTCCTTTAAAATCAAAACAATGACTTAAGAGAAACTGTAGAGCTGATGGGAACTGGAGACTCCAGTGATGATACTTTTTAGGTTCATCATTAGGAGTGACTCCCCTGACATCACACACAATCATTGCATCCGTTTTAAATAACACAAGGGGAGACTGGATTTGATAGATAACAATGAAGCTCTTTTATGAAACCAAGAGCGTGACCAAGAGCTCCTCTAAAGACAATGGGATGTATCAACATAGAGAAGAATTGATCTTGTCAAAGAACAAAAAAGGCTAATGTTTAAAGTCCCCATCGAATTCACCTGATTTACCATAAGCATGAGGGTGAATAAATAATGCCTGAAGTTTTTTTGGGTGAACTTATCCTTATCCTGAATAGAGACATGGACACTTTTCTCCTCAAGAGTTGCCCAAGGTGAAAAGGTTCTAGCCAGAAGTTTAAGGCCTCCATGGCTGAGGGGGCTGCTCAGTGCTGTGGCCAGAAGGTCATCTGTGCCAGCTGTGATGGAAACTTAGACAAGGTGAGTTGAGGGAAGAGGCCCTCTGGGCTTAGTTAGCCCAATAAACTCGTGAATCTGCTGACTGGTACTGGCAGGCCAAAAGGACAGCAGCCTCTCTGGTCATGGAAGCAAAACTCATGTGTGGGACGAGCTGGGCAAGTCTATTGAGAATTCATGTTGGTTGGTTCAGCTCTGGCACCACCCGAAGCAGGGCTTTGCCCAGACTTGTTGATGGAGAGTGAAGTGTGTCCTGCTTGGTGATACATGGCTGTGACTTTGCAGTGAAAGGAACCGGCTGAGGTGGTCTGGGCCTCTGATCAGTATGCCTCCTGGACATGTCAAAGTGGAAGGAGGCCCTGGGGCCAGACTCAGAACATGCAAAAGGGACTACAGATCCCTTTTAACCAGTGACCGCCTCAGGATCACCCAGAAGAACTGGAGGACATCACTGGGAAGAAGGTTGCCATTTTGACAGAGTTTTAAAGGTGTCATTTATAGAATATTGCTAGATTTTAAAGAGAGGGGGCAACTTATCACCAGAGTAACAACATCTGCTGCTCTGTGCTAACTATGCTTGGCTGTAGCTAGCTATTGCTAAGCTAATTAGCTCATAGCTCAGTTAGCCATGCAAAATAGAAGTATCTAATGTCTTGAACTTTTGTCAGTTTATTTTGTTCATTTAATACGCTAATGACTGGCATATATCTGTTGGCTGAAACTCAGGGGGCTATTAGACTATCGCCTCTCGCTGGTACATAGTGGTATTACGAGACAGGACAGGCTGGAGCCAGCTGGTTAGTAAATCTCTGCAACACAGTGCATAGATGTCTTTGACATAATGTCAACACTTGTTTCTTCACACTCCACTGATAATGTTAGTTCATTTTACAAATTGCTCCTTTAATGTCGGCTCAAAACTTCACAGTATCTTTGGGTAAACTACGCCGTGCTGGAAAATAAGTAAAGATTTCAATTTGGAAGATCCTTTTTAAAGTTCTACATTAAGTTCTGAACATTTTAACAACAAAATGTAACTAGTCAAAATATACGGATTTATGTATGAAATTAAATGAAACTTTTACAACAAACACGTCATGTTGAGTAATTTGTGGATGCAGACATTCAAGGACATTTTCAAAAACAGTTTCCATTAAAAACTAACTGAATTCATCTTTTTGTCCACAACATCTCTGATTCCAGGGCAATAATACATCTTAAGTGCATCATCACAGTGGAGGCTTTAGGAGAGACTCCCACTCAAAAGTGAGCACAGCATGAAATGTGTGGTTCCTTTAATGATGGCATTGAAGTCCAGCTCCTGAAGGCACAAAATTATTATTTAGTGGGTGGATAGCAGATAGAGGGATGATTACTAAATTACCATCCTCCTACTACTGCACTGTACGTGGAGATACGCTAGGTGCACTCTCACAGATGGTTTCTTGTCCAGTTTACCAAGTCAGGAGGAAACTTTGACAAAGAGAAACTCCAGTGTAAAGTGCCTCGTATGTCAGTCAGTCTCCAGAGCAGGCTGGGGCTGCAGACAGATGGCCTCCATGCACGGAGCTGAGAGACAATTTAATGGGCAGCTAATCACTAATATTACAGGAGGACTGAGCGTGAATTCCTATTAAAACGTCGGATTAAAATATGTGAATGTTCAACCAAACTCAAGCTCTAAAAGTTTCTTGGCATGGTTGTCGCAGCTGATAGAAAATCACGCAGAAACTAAGATAGTAGTGTAGTAAATCATTTATTTCATTATTAAGAACATAAATAATGCAAGAGTTTGATTAGAAAATGAACATGGGAAATAATCATCTTCCACTTTTCATCATTTCACATTTATTTTACAGAAGATACAGAAATCAAAAGGAAAAAAGGAAATCACTTAATTTTTTAAAGGATCATAGACAGAGTGGTACAAATGCACACACACACACACACACACATCGAAACAGGATGAACTGTGTAGATACACTGAATTACATAAAAACAAGTGGGATGTAATCTTATTTCATATATCAACAGGAAACAAATGTTAAACAACTGGAAAAGAATCTAATGCAGTCTGATGTAAACCTATAATATCTCACTGACTGTGATGCTAACTACATTCATTCTTTGTCTGTCAGACCTGAAATTAAGAAATTAAATTCAGTCAACACGTCAACAGAAGGATCATAACAAGATGGAAAAAATGCACAAAAAACAGTCCACTTTTCTTGTGATGCAGAACTGTATTGCTAACACGTGCTTCAAAGCTTTCAACCGTGTGGACACTACAATTATTCTGATCCATTTCATGGGCCGGTAGGTATTTGGATACAGAGGAATGATTTCACACAGTAAGTGTCGTCCCATCAGATTTGTGAGAAGCTGCTTTGAGGCTCCTTCTTGCACCGGTGCAGTCAGGTTTTACATAAAGATCCATGAGGTTTTGGCAAAGAGAAAAAAAACAAAAACGAAAAATGCCACTGTAGACTTATTTTCCTCTAATGTTTTAATGGAGATCATTACAGTGACTTTGACCCAGACACCACTCACTGTTAGCCATTGAGACTTCATGGTTCTGAGTCATTTTCACTTAGTCACACTAATTACTTAAAGGGTAACTCCATACATTTTACACATTAAAGTGTGTTTACAGGTCTTACACATACTTTTCCATATGTGGAAAAAAGTAGTATAAAGCCTTTTGTGGCTCCAGAGGAAGCTGCTTGTAATCTGATAGATTTCCTCCAGTGATGTCACTCTGTTGCTAAGGTGCATCGTGGGTAATGTAGTCACCTGGTTTTGAAAAGCAGTCTGCTGGTCTAGCATTGCACTCCTACAACACTGTTGGACTCATTATGGACAATTTGAGAACAAATGATCAAAAACGATACAGCAGAACCAAATATATTTTTTTTATTCCACACATCCTTCTTCCTTTTCAAAACCTGGCACCTACATTACCCACAATGCAACTTAGCTATGAGGCACTCCATCACCGGAGGCACAGCAGCTTCTTCTGGAGGCACAAAAGGCTTTATTCATTTTTTTTCCCACATATGCAGTAGTACTCCCCTAAACACACTTTTATGTGGAAAATTTAAATAAGTTTATTTTTTATTTCTGAATGAATTTACCAGGAACCACAGTGTACCTGGACAAAGAACAAAAAACAAACAGAAAAATGTCCCTTATAAAAACACTAAATTCATCAACTGAAAACCAAAGGAAAAATTAATCACATTGCTGGCTGCTGGCGGCAACTCTGCTGCCAGCACAAAGAAAAATGACCGCTGTAATGATATTATCAAACTCTGTGTCCCAAAGTACAGTCTCCAACTCCACAGAAGAAAAGTGGTGTCGCGGGTTTTCATCTTAGTGCAAGAGAAGTGATGTGATGCAGAGGGACTCTGCTCTGTCAAACATAATTGATCTTCAGCACTATAAAAAACTACTTCACAACAACAACATTCATTTCTATCGCTCAGAACAGAAAATCCATCTCCGACTGAGAGGATGGATTGCCGTTCATTTTAAATTACCCTAATTTGCTTTCAAAAATCACAAGAGGAAACTTGCGTACTATTTACAAAAAACACAAAGGAAAGTTGCAGCAACATACATTTTATCATATGCTTTATGTTGTATCTCCCAATGGACACATTGTGGGTTAACATGACGCCACTGTGTTGGTTAAAGACATCAATTTGCAAACCTGTTATGACAAGCACAGTGATGTGAAGCATACTGACAGATAATCCACATGAGTGATGTAGATTATTATCCGGTTCATAAAGTATTTCCATCAGACTTTGACAGATTTCATACTTAACTAACGAGAGGAGAAGGCACTCGACAAGGGTTTGCTGTCAATTTAGAAAACAGTCGCTTCAGCTTTGAGCTCAGTCACCTCAGAGCTAAATGTGTCCTGCTTCTGATGCAGACCAGCTAACCTCGGTGATCCATATGCAGCGTGTGTCTGTGTCACTGACCCTGTGTATTCAAATGTAAATCCGCTTGTTTGTCTGACTTTTCAATGATGCTCGGGACATTTAAAATTCCATTTTCTGTGTCGGTGTTGAGGTTGTCCCTGTCAAGGTGAGCCGCAGCAACAACCACAACAGCAGTAAAACAAAGTGTGGAGCTCGTCTTGCATCAGAGAAAATCTCTTCAGAAAAACACACAGAACATCAGCACTGCTTCTTGTCTCTAGTTTTTTGTTCTCCTCCTGTTTCTCAGTTTGGCATCTGCTTCTCCGACGCCTGTGGCAGCTTGGGGGATGTCAGTGATCTTAGCCTCGGGCGAGGTGCTGTTTCAGGGCAGACAGCTCATCAAGGTGAGTGACAAGTGTTGGGGAGGGAACTTGCAATTCACTTTTTTTGCCCTGAGGTGAAAAGTTGCACACTGTAGTTTTAGCACTAAATCTTTTAACTTGCTCTTTTTCCGGACAAATCTCAAAGGGTAATGATGTAAGAACTGCCAGGTTATAATCAGGAAGGAGCTTTGAAGTAGTCACAGCTGTTCATTGACATCACAGAAGCACATTACTCAACAAAATAACTGCAGGGATGGAAGTCTTTGCTTTTAGTTTCTAATGCACCACTGTAACCAAACACTGTAGCACAGCATACTGTACTGCAGGAAGGAACATTTTTATGATGCAAATTACACGAGCAAACATACGATTGGACGTTTTATGAGACTCTTCTGATTTTACTCTCAAAACGGAGTCCAGTAACTATAACAGTAAAGTGTGCCCCATAAGTAGTTGGACAGCAACACACTGTTTGCTCTTTTGGCTCCATACTTTTATTGGTTTGGATGACAGCCAACTTTACTTTGGTGGTATTTCCAGTGATAGTGCAAGAGCATATTGAGTACAAGTTAAAGAAGTCTGCAGTGCACTGCCAGCCCCTGGAGATTATATGACTTACACAGTGTATATACAAGAGGATTCAGCTGGATAAGGAGAGCAAGTAAAAAAGGAATTATGTTCCTGCAGCAGAACTTTAAGGTCATCCAGCTACAATGAATTTGGCATTTTATTCCTAACTTTATCTCCTATTGAACAATGTGGGAAATAAAGAAAACAATAAGGAAGTGTACTTAAATTCTTAAAAAAGAATTCTTGAAGCTCAGTATTTGTGTTTTTCACCAGTCACCTCTCTCATCCTGCCTCAGCAGGATTAAAGCAGCACTATGTAGTTTTGAGGAAGACATTTCAATCAGAAGAGAAAGATCTTCTTTCACTGATTTTTTTATGCCTAAACAAACTTAATAAACAAACTCTCTTTGTTTTCATGACTGAATAAACTGAATAAACAGACTGACCTTAAAGGACAACACAGTTTCATACTGTTTTATTTTGTTTATATTTGGCGGACCCTGCCACCTTTCAAGCTTCAAACACTGGTCTGGGACCTTATTTTCATCTGAGAACAGCTTGTTTATTCAGTTATGGAAAAAAAATCATATTTCTGAGTTTGTATTATCACCTCATTAATATTATAAATATCAAAATTCTGAATTTCTTCTCCAAAACTACATAGTGGCCCTAGAATATCTAAAATGCAATTAAATGTATTTCACACAGATCTGTTACCTAACTTACTAACTTTTGTACTTTCTTACTTTTTACGTGTTTACTTTTTGCATTCCTGCTGTATTATTTTTGATCGTGACAGCTGGAGAGAGACAGGAAAGACAGGAGATAGAGACATGAGGAAAGGGCCTCAGGCTGAAACTGAACCCCGGCTGCTGCAGCAAGAACTCAGGCTTGATACATGGTGTGCGCTCCACCAGGTGTGCTACCAGGGTGCCACTGTATGCCAGTGTCATCAAGTCAGTCCTATAGGCGGCCTAACATAGCGAAAGCTAAGCCCTTATTGAGATGCACTGAAATAAACAGGGTTGTATATAAGAAAAGAACAGTGTGTCTGGTGTTGTTGATGCGCTGTAGACCTCTAGTTGACATTACATGCAGTAGAAATTCTTGCCAAGACAGTGAAATTGCTACTGAATTAATAAAGGCTCAGTTAAGGCTGGAGAAAATAACTAAATAACTAAAAATAAAATACACCAGGATTTTTCCCTTTATTTTTTGGCTGACTGTGTTCTGGATGTCTGACTGAGCTGTGAACTGACAAGCTGGTCGAAACTTTGGTTAGATGTCACAGGTCGCTGTAGTTTTCAGTTCAATTGCGTGGGAATCAATAAAATTACATGAATAAATTTAGGTCATTACCATATTAATAATGTTGTCATGCATCTAACCAGACTATGAAAAAGAGGCCCATTGTTTTAACTACAGATACGCAGTTTGCCAAAACCTGAACCTTTTAACCGATTCACCTTGGCTATGTTATACCCAATAGCCATATTATCATACTATTAATATGCCAGAAATAGATTTAGTATGTTACCAAATATAGTATCTCAAATGCAGTATGCCAAAAATACCAGGATGTCCTCCTGCATCCAGTTGCATTTTGCAGTATCAAAGACTGCGTGCTTCGCTGGTTATTCTAACCCACAATCCTCTGCACAGTGGAAGATACGTCACATCAATAGACCCTTTTCACTGCAGACATTTTGACTTGACAGAGCAGAAAAAGCACAGGTGGAATTTATAACATTAGTTATGGCTGCATTGTATCTAGGTGAGATGGTTTCTGGGCTACCGGAGCCATCGTTAATGTTATTGGTCACACCTGTGCTTTTCCTGCTTTGACAAGTCAAAATGTCTGCCTTGAAAAGGGTCTATGGAAGTGCAGAGAGAGCACAGACAAATGACAGCTCATTGACAGATTACGGAAGCTGCAATAGACCATATTTACATGGCGACCATCTTCTTCTGACATCACACTGAGGGTGGGAAGCTCAAATGTTGTACCGCAAATGTTGCTAGTCCTTCAAACATAGGGGATTGATGAATTGTTATCATTTCACTGCTTACTGATTGATCAGCAGCTGAGAAGACAACAGACTATGAAAGTCTGGAGGGGAAACAGATCATTTTCAAGGTAAAAGAATGTAGTTGATGACCCTTGTGTTATACCATACAATAGGTACTTATATCTTGGACACATTTCTTAAGACCAGGAAGTTAAAAACAATGGATGTAATCAAACATTAATGTTAGGAATAGGAATATGTTAGCTAGGAATTGGTTGAATGCTAATGTTAGCTGTTAGGTACGGAAGCCCTAAAGGGCCATGCATTCATACATTTTATTTCCTCCGTTTTCCCGTGATAACGAGTTAATTTCATTTGTTTTCTCGAGATCTCGAGTTATTATCTCGAAATAACAACTGCCGTTTTCCCGAGATAACGGGATAATTTTCTTGAGATCTCAAGATAACGAAACTTTGTTTTCCCGAGATAACGATATAATTAATTCGAGATCTTGAGAAAACAAAACGGATAATACAGATAATATACACATTAGTGTGCGTAATCTAAAAAGACGTTAGCAAGGCTTCAGCTATATCGGTCGTGCAATCTAAGTGAGCCTGATGTCGTTGTTAACTACATAGCTGACCAGCTACGAGGTCCCGGGCGTCTCCATAATCTCAGGCCTATTATATCACAGTCATTATCTCGAGATCTTGAATTAATTATATCGTTATCTCGGGAAAACAAAGTTTCGTTATCTCGAGAAAATTATCCCGTTATCTCGGGAAAACAAAGTTTCATTATCTCGAGATCTCGAGAAAATTATCCCGCTATCTCGGGAAAACAAAGTTTCATCATCTCGAGATCTCGAGAAAATTATCCCGCTATCTCGGGAAAACGGCAGTTGTTATTTCGAGATAATAACTCGAGATCTCGAGAAAACAAATGAAATTAACTCGTTATCACGGGAAAACAGAGGAAATAAAATGTATGAATGCATGGCCCTTTAGGGCTTCCGTAGTTAGTTTTTTTTAAATAGGTTGTTTTATCTTGAAATATGGTCCATTGTTCAGATCAGATCTTCTCAGTTGCTGATAAATCAGGAAGCAGTGAAATGATAACAATTTGTCTGTCAGATTCTCTACGTTTATACAAGTTGCAATCTGGAACACAGCAGCATAACTTTATCCCAACATTGGAGCTTCCCACCCTGAGCGTTATGGCTGAGGAAAAAGGCCGCCATGTGAATATGGTCTATGAGAGCGAAACTCAAGTGTAAGTACTACATATTTTTGGCGACTTATGTGTATAATTAATATAAACTGCGATGGATGTATGAGCAAGGGGGTCACAGTTCAAGATGTATGCTGCATGCAACAGTATGCACTTGTTAAGGGCAGCTGCAGTACGTACTAAAAGTAAGCGATTTGGAATGGAGCATGTGTTTGTTAACTTACCCAGAAAGATATCTAAAGCAGCTTAGTCTGAGTCATTTTCAAAGTGTCCCCGGTAAATGGAGGGTTTAGAGTGAAAAAGAGAAGGAAGAAAATAACAATATTTTACCAGCATATTGAAAATGTTCTGAAGAGAAACAGATGTCTTTAAAACCTCCACATTTAAACCCATGTCTCCATGTTACACCCACACAGGTGTTTTCACTGCTGCCTGATTAGATCTCTGCTCTGGACTGTGTGGGCAGCTGCAGACTCTGCTTGATTGAGGTCTAGCTTTGTTGAACCTGTTAGGCCAGGACAACTTAAACCTTAATAATTAGTGCTTAGACCTTTCTTCACAGCAGACAGATTGACCAGTCAGAGCAGGAGAAACACAAACGTTGCTGACATTACCGATGGTGTGACAGTAAGACAGCATGTGCAATAGAGAGCCGATGTTGTGCCTCTTCAGGTGGACCTCATGGGACCTTATTTCCAAAAAAAAACATTGTACAGTAGTCAATGGGGAGAGACAAATACATTTTAGATCTCCTTTGAGTTTGCCATGAATCACACATATGATGTTTGTCAATTTAAAAGATAATTTCCAAGTGAAGAAAGTCACATTTTGTCAAAAACACTAATGAAATAAGACAAATGAAAATACAAATAGTGAAAATACATAATCTTAAAGACTACGCAGTCAACAGTCGCATTAGTGATGTTGTCACCAAAACCTGTAACTTAAACATTGTAAAGTTGCTCCTGTATATTAGCAGCTCACAGAACTGTCCAACTCTCCTTTCACACCTTTTGTAAGTAGTTTTTCTGTGCCGAGACAGCGGCCATGTTGGTGTTGGTGACGTGTGTTGACTGTGAAGATGTAGTTCACTGACCGGGAACACAAAACTAGATGATATTTTGCTATCTTTACGACAAACAGCAACTTCATTGACTTGAAAATGTATCTTTTTAATTGATAAACATCATATGTGTGATTCATGGCAAAACTCAAAAGGGATCAAAAATGTATTTGCCTCTCCCCATCGACTACTGTACGATGTTTTTACGAAATAAGGTCCCGTGAGGTCGACCAGAAGAGCCGTGACTTCAGCTCTCTGTATCAGGACCCTAAAACTGTAGCAGCTAAATGGAACTCAGCCATCATTAATTTTATCAGTAACACCTGTGTTTTTTTTTTCTCTGGTGACCATGTTACTGCCCAGCTGCAACTTTGAAGTTGTAATCAGCCAAATGAGTGAAAACACCTCTGAGAGTGCAGGTCGTTATCAAAGGAGTTCAGCTCCCAAACATCACATGTTGACATTCAATTCAACATTAGCACATGTTGTTCTCCACACTACACATCAAAGTCATTCAATTAAACATGCAGCCAAAACATCAAACTCACTGTACACCTGTCCCTGAGGTAATATACCTTTATATATATATATAAAAAAAGTTTTTCTTTCAAAAAGCTTTTTTAAGTCATTCCACTTTTATTCATCTGGAAACATTGACTCCTCAGAAAGAGTGAAATATTTAAATAGACTGCTTAAAAATACATTATAAGTTTATTCTCAAACTATTTCTTTGCAAACCAAACGTCCAGAGGAAGAACCATGTCTGAAGCATCTTTTCACATATTGTGAACAGATCAGCATACTACAGAGTGAGGGTAAGCATATTGTAGTGTGTATCAGTCTGAAAGTCTCACACGCACTATAAAGAGACTGTGTCCGACTGTTTGACGTCAGGGAACATGTTCGTCTTTGGCTCCCTAAGACTTACTGGGACTGTGGCTTTGCTCCATTGTGTTGAAGATGAGACAGACTCCTGCAGTCAGCAGCAGGTGCATGGACTCGTACAGTAGTTTGGGTGAAAAGACACTCCATATGAAGAGATGGTACCGCAGAACAGTTACCAGCACAATGTATGCTGCGGCTGGCACAGACCGCAGTAGGGCCAAACAGTAGCAGCCATGGCCGACTGCAACCGGGCTCCTGCAGAGAGGAAAAGGATTCATCAGAGAGGAGGAAAGCACTGCGGAGAGCAAAGCGTTTTTCTGCTGCGAGTAATAGGCAAACTTCCTGTTGAGCCACACAGAAAAAAGTTCACATGTGAACCAAGGTCATCCTGAGCTGCTTTATGTTTTCTCAAAGATGATGTCAAATCAGTAAAGCTGCAGATCGCCTGAGGATTCGAAACAACAGCTACGTTTTCACATTTTGGAGTTTTTACCTTACGCATGTACCCAGGAGAAGAGTCTGATCCCATTATCTCCTCAAAATAATACGGATTGCTGGCAAATTCTGATAAAGAAGTTAATGACTTTAAAACCTGCATGATGGGAGGGGGGTGCAGTGAGGAGATTAAGAGGTGATGATGTAAAACCAAGCACACACATATACACAGAGACTTCATCTCTGACGCAGTGAAAAACACGCATGAATCAGTACAGGGATCGTGCTCATTCAAACAGGCAGAGTCCCAGCTGAGGGGGAGGAAACTTCAAGCCTTTTCCCAAGACAAGAGAAGTAGGAGACATGGGAGGTAGTCCAGTTTGGAGGTGGAAAATCAATCAAAGGCCAGTTAATCACACAAAGACACACACAAACATGTACACACAAACACACAATGTCGATTTCTATGAAGATCCGCATAGGCACAAATGTGTCATATAATGAGCTTCTTTTTGAATGCAACACTTCAATACTGAGACACACAGGGAAAAGAAAAGCTATGGATCTGTTGCTATGCTGCCTTCAGAGTCAAACATATTTGATGGAACATTATTACTACTGTCCAAAAGTGCTAAGAGTTAAAGAAAACTTCCAGTGTTTTAGAAACTCAGTCTTGTTTTTGAGGCTTTGGGCATCGTTTCAGCCACCAATCACATTCTGGAGATGTGTGGTAGTTCGTTAGGATGAGAAACAGGGTCACATTTTTTACAGCAGAGCCACAATATCCCGACTTTTAGTCCATAGTATGGGTAAAGCTCACTTCCCTTTAGGTATAGACCAATTATCGGCCTGGCTGATTATCAGGGTCCTCTCTTTGTCTGTGGTCTCACTTAATGTCCCAACCACAACACTATCTGATTGGTTACATATCATAATTAATAGCCTGTCAACACTGAATAATCTGTATCTGCAAAGTTACTAGTAACTAAAGTTATCAAATAAATGTAGTGGAGTGGAAGTACAAAGTAGCCAGTACAGTACAGTACTTGAGTAAATTGTATGAAACATGTATGTACAGATAAAACATATCGGTCGATCCCCTCTTCCCATTATGCAACTGAATAGGGTTTTTCATTTAAGATATAATATGTAACAATTCTGCATTAAAACGTCAAAAAAAAGGATGTTAAATCCCAGAGAAATAATGATTTTATTCAAGGTATCAGTGCATCTCATTAGGTCGAGATGATATACGAAGGTGTGACAAAGGAAGACAGTGAACGTGACTGAATATTTCAGAAAATACATCACAGTGCTCAGAGATTACTTTTTAACTTTTGGGATTAAAAGGTCGATCTATCTTCATTCCTGCGCTTCATTCAAAAAAGAGAGAAGACTGGAGTTTCTGGTGAGTGCTGAGTCCACTGACAGTTGACCTGAATTTAAACACACAGACACACACGTATCTCAGTGTATGCTGTTGCTTGATAATGTTAGCTTACAACTAATGTACAATAAGGTTATCTGGCTGTTTAGGATGGATAAACACTGAGTAACAAATAAACACACATGATAAGTTTAGTCCCCTTTGCTGACTTTCCTATGGGCATCCAAATGAAATGCACCGTTACCTTGATTAAACTTGTTGATTTCTCTGGTTTGGACATTGTTGGAAACATTTGGGATAATGTAAATACACAACATAACAAAATATTGAATAAAGGTCTAGTCATTTTAATGCTGAATTCCTGCATATTATACCTTTATATCCTCCCTGCCTAGTAAATGTCCAGGTCTTTCAAATACCAAGGCCTCATTTTGATGGTAGTGTTTCTTTCAGAGCCACAAAGGAAGTTGTACAACTGTCGATGAGAAAAGTAAGTGCACTGTCCCTTTATAACAAATGCCCAGCTTAACACAGTTGTCTAATCACTGATTTGGACGGGAAAACAAAGGTGAAAACGCAAAAAATGGCCAAAATGTCACATATAATTGCTTTTTTGAGGAAAAGTTCTCAAACTGTGGACTTCTGATTGCATGTGATGCTCTAATGGAGCCATTCATAAATCTGTGACTAGCAGAGTCACCATGTCCCAAGATGAAGAGAAATGACACTGTTGAGTATAATATCATGATAACCTGGAGGAAAATGGTTTTGAGCATCATGAAATAATACTCAGTTCGTAAAAAAAAAAATTCTGCCGTGCATCAGCAATCAGCATCAAGGTTAAGCTCTTTAACTAACATTGAATTACACAGAGCAGCTGTTTTTTTTTAAACTGCTTAAGTTTGTTTTCTGTGTCCGACATCGTAGAGCTACTAAAACATTCGCAACATGTGCGACCTCTCAGGTGGGTTAACAGGGGTAAACAGTCAGTCTGTGTAAAAATCCTGCCAGTGACTTAATTCTCTCAGTGGAGGAAGATGTGTGATATGTATGGCACTGTCTCTAATTTACAGTTTTATAAATGATGAGGTGATAAAAAAAGCTTAGCTCGACTTAAGATTTATTTCATTCATACAGTGTGTGGTTAGAAAAGTGAAAACCATATAACAAACATAGGAAAGAAGAAGAAAGATGGCCTGTTTCTAACACTAAGAAAATCTGCCATAAATTTGCAAAATAACACAGTGTGTGTTATTTACATGTGCAAAATGAAGATTAACCGAAGCACTGACCGAGGCAGATCTCCCCGCTGGACATCCTGCACCAAACCACTGTAATATGAGTCTGATGGAAGGCTACATTACATTACATTTATTACAGTAGATTATATTTCAGACTGTTCCAACTTTTATTTCACAAAACAGCAAGTTACACAAAAGATCAACTGTCTGTCACCATCTCCCCTTCAGCTTTTTTACAGCTCTCAACAAAGGTAATTACAAAGCGGCAATGCAGCTTCTTAGAAATCAAGTCCACAGTGAAAATAGTCGGACCTGAATATGCTTATTTCAACTTGTATTTATGTCAGAATATCTGACTTTTTAGAGACAGCTTTAATGATGAAAATAAAGCTGTGTGGATGGGTCTCCTCTGACTGGTCGCTTTAGAAGGTTTATTACAGTGACGTTATGTGCACTAAAACAATAAAACGTTCTCCTCAAATTATGAGGCTGCTCTAAGTAGAACTGGAGTGTGTCAGGGGAGACCCGCTGAAAAGATATTGATCAAGGTCCATTTCCAGTACTTGCCTTGTGGTCGGGCTGCTGATGGTGCAGCAGAATGAATCCTGAATGAGCTACCGTACGTGAGGCTATTTTAGACTTTCATTTATCACATTCATTTCATTGCCTGAGTGCATATTCCAGGTGGGGATTCTGGGGGAAAGCACCACGTTTTGAATTATAACAACAAGAAAGGATGGTCGTGTATCCTGCATTGTAATGCAGGATGCAATGTTTACAAGAAGGATTTAATGTGACATTAGCTCGAGGGGGCATCGCTTCCTCTTATGATAATGTTTATCAGAGATCAGGAGGGCTATGCCAGCATGCAGAGATGGCATCTTGACAACTAAAGCAATGTTTTAAACTGAAAATGTCAGATGAAGGAGCACCCATTATTGATCAACTGTTCAGACTGTAAAATAGTGTTACTTATTTATATACATACCTTAGTATACCATTCAAACATCCACCAGTATGTGTTTATTTTCCAGTTCCCCTGTGCCACTGAGATTTCTTTTGGTTGGTTAGTGGACTTTCGCCTTAAATTTACTAATGTATGTAAGCCTCTCTTACAATAATAAACCTTTACGTCAATACTTTAAATCAAATCACAAGGGAAAACATTCTTGTGTGTATGTCATAGTCCACTTATATGAATCTTAAGTCGTTTTCTGGTGATAAATTATCTCGTTATCGCGACAAATCTGCCTTTTGTTTTTCCCTGAGATAAATTAACCTGTCATCACGAGAAAACAAGCTCTGTTATCTCGAGAACAAAATAATTAACTCATGATCTCGAGATAAAGTTATTAAAAAAATAACTGCAAGCACGGCCATTTTAGGCTTCCGTAGAGCTCACATGTGATAGGATAGGACTAGGATAATCAAAAGAAGACTGTATCATTAGTATTAGTATCATTAGCGTCAATACTTTAGCAATCAATCTGCCCGCACCTTAATTGCAGCACTCAAGCAGACAAAACAACATAAAAGCGATTTGGCTATTCAGAGGGTAAGACCACAGTGAAAGAGGTTCCATCATCACCTCTCATAATGGTCTGCTTGTGGGCAGATCAGTCAGTCTAAATACAATTTATTGCCTGCTTGAGTTGTTGTTGCAGTTTTGATTCACAGGTAAATAAATCAATGCTTGAGCTGCATTTTAATTTAGTTTGGTCAGAAGTACCATTTAAGGCACCAATTTGAACTTATACACAATACATTTGCATCTGGTGGCTGTAAAGTTACCTTTTTCTGCTACTGTAAACGGGATTCTGTCATGTTTCTTACCGGTGATCTGCTAGCTTACTTAGCCGTGATATGGCTTCATTCTCAGCATGGTTTCACTTTTCATTTGTAACCCCTTTACGTTTAGGGCAGTCAAAGAATTGTTTTCCTTGCTTGTGGTGCTACAGGAAAAAAATATGTCAAGATGTCTTTAATAAGCCAAGTACATTTTAATATATCTGTTTTAAAGTGGATATTTTGGGTAGATGATGGTGAGAATTTAATGGATGGAGGTTTGGCAACATCTTGTCATGGATCAAATGATCAAATGTTTGGTCACCGTGACATTTTTACCTCATGGTAGCGCTAAATCAAAGGTTGGGAGGTCACCAATATCAGAGAGTTATTCTCTGAGGACCTTTAAAGTCCACAAAATTTCATGGCAGACCAGTCAGGAGCTGTGGACCATAGTGTTGGTTGGACATAAAGATCAACGTCATCATTCCTAGGCTCTGCTGCGAGCAGCACAAAAAATCTGAGATGAGTAGAACTGTCTGGACGACTGAAATGTTAAACACATTACATTCAAATGTGCGATCAAAGATTATGAAGAATATAAATCATGCATGGTACCTACACCACCTGCAGTTTAATTTCTATGGGACCTTTGTGCTGACAAAATTAAAACTTTTTTGATATAAAGAAGTAACTTTTTATCACAACTCTGCAGCTATAGGTATATCCATGCATTTCCACTACTGGCATTTAAACAACATCGGCAGGTTATACAAACTCCTTCCACATACACCATCCTCTGTCTACATTAAAAGAGCATTTGAGTTTTGGCTCCATCAGCAGGGCAGCTGTTGCAGCCACAGGCCTCATCACTCAGCACTGCCCAGGGAACTCATGCTGAGGTGAAGCTGTACTTATTGGCTGTGTTCACACACATACAGCAACACAGCTACTGGCCTCTCTCCAGTTAAGGTCTTACGCAGGTTAAGCTGTTTACATGCATCTTTGATACCCGGCAAGCAAGTCTCCTTGTTTCCATGAGTAAACCAATTAACAGAATATTCCTGTGCACCTATACTGTCCCGCCCACAGACAGGATTCAGAAGGAAAAAGGATAAAAACAACCAACACTGAAAAGTGACTATAGAAGTGATGATGCTTTGCTGGCCCAGGTGGTTAAAATAAAAGTTGAAGGTAGCAACTTGTTTAAACAAAATTTACAATAGATCAGCAGTTCCAAACATTTGAATGATAACCGCTGTAGTCCCATCTGATTAGCTGAAGTAACCCTTCATCAGCACCAACAGTAATTTTCCAAATCTATTCTTAAAAATGGATTAAAAACTTGATGTAATTTAAAACTATTAATAATTTAAGTTAGAATTCTGTTTTTATCAAATTGTCAGTGTTTGAGTTGCCTTGATCAAGTTGAAATCCATACTTCTACAACTTTGAGTAGCGCCCGACTGGTATCACAATTGGCCAATATCATTGGCCAGTATTGGCTGTCACAGATATCGGTGTAAATGTTGTCCGATTTTTGCCAATGTGAAAATTTTTTCTTTAAACATCATCCTTGCAAAATATATGTGTTTATGTGTATATTCTGTGTAAATAATAATATTGACCAATATATTGATATCAGAATGTTTCACTCCCCATTATCAGTATCAGCATCGTCTCCAATAATCCAGTATTGGAATCTAACTTGGAGTTTTACAACTGTTCATTATCAGGCCTAACCTTTGGCTAACACTTATTAAATGTTTATTGATAATCCTTAGCTAACTACTGTAACTGTTTTTTCAATAACTACTTTTAGCTAATTATTTCAAAACAGTTTTTCATCACTTTAGGCTACTTATGAGTATCTGTTAACTCTAATTTAGTTCATAGTAATTACTCTTAGTGACAGTAATAACACAAACATTGTCAACGTGCTCATCTTTGCAGGCTGATGTAAAACACATCACTACCAGTGTGCCAGTGTGGGAAATTCACTCCAGATTTAAAAACTCCACTTCAGCAACGGCTTGAATGTAACCAACACTCACTTATATGTAAAAGTCCGGCACTCCAGCTTTGACTGTTTATACATCACTTATAGCAAACTATGTCAACTTCTCTGGTAGCGTGTATATTTTAACACACTTAGATTGATGGGCAGCTTACAGGTTATTGTAAATAAAGATCAGCATAACACCATTTCTGACACTTACCTGTCTCTCTGTGAGCTGAGGTAGCAGACGAGGTGACACGCCCAGAGCAGGGGCCCCGCGTAAGTGCTCAGGGCCGTTAAGAAGATGGCCGGTGCTTCTACGTAACTTTCCAATCCAACGAACCCGACAGAAATGTCGACGGTGGCAATGTTGTTGGAATTGCCCTGCAGGAGCACAAAGAAAGCTTATTTTAGCACCGCCATGGGCACAGGAATAACTTATCATGTATACAGACAAAATGAGTACACAAAGATCCGTGGGTGAAGCTTTGTAAGCATTTCAAAGCTCTCAAGAACTAGCCCTTTGCTTTATCATCATTACTTGGAGCTTCTGGCGACTTCCCAGCGGCACAGTTGTTTGTGATTTCCAGTCCCTGATCAGAGCAGCACACAGCTTTCTGTCTGAAGCTGGACTCTTGTTAGAGCCACTCAGGCTACTGTTTAATTGTGCATATGTGCATGTGCCTGCACGCACAATTTGGTTTTTAAAAACAGTGTATTTCTGGTGTATCATAAACCTGTACCAATCCAAATACGCCTGGAATAGCACTGAAAATAATATAACTTTTTTAACCATTTTTAAATTCATTTTTTTCCTGCTCAGAAGTTTGACCAGAAATGCTCCTTAACTCTGGTGAATCTCAACATATTACTGAAATATTTTTAGCCTTACCTTACTGTAAATCAGTATTCAAAAAACAAACAACAACAAAAAAAGACAAGAAAAAAAAAAACATGTCCAATTTTGACTGCTCAAGTTCTTTATACAATTTCCAGGTGGCACTTTATTAAGTTCATTTAAAACAGTTTATTAAAATCAGCTGCGTCTTGTTCACGCCTGAGATGCAGCATTCAGACACATCAGTCAACCTGAGCAGCAGCTCAGAGAAACACTGTCACATCTGCTCACGTCTCTTCCTACCAAGATCCAACTGGATTATTTACAGTGTTTCATTCTGCAAGTGTTTTGCTTAACAAATTCAGTTTCCCTGCGCATAACAAGTGATTATTACTTAAAATATTCATTGTGATCGTTAGGCTGCGGCATGCAAGCTCCACCCTGTACATGCACACACATATGGAGAGGAAAAGTCTCTGGGAATTGGCAGAGATCAAGGATGTCTTTCCGGTTAAATGTGAATACAGTGATGATCCATAACCAGCAACACGACGGGTAGTGGTTTATTTTCCTTCTGTGCAGACATCTCTGATCACAGAGGATGAGAACATTAGCAGCTGGCTCCGATTTAAACAAACACACAGCGAATATCAGAGAGCAGGCTATGCATATGGATATTTTCTGCCTGCTGTCTTGCTGAAATCCTGCTGTGATCTTTATGTAAGTAGCGTCATTCTGCACCAACAACAAATATATCATATAATAAAAAACAAAAGTGCAAGAATGCTTTATGGTTTAATTTCAGACAAAAGTAACTGTCAGAACAACTGTCATGAGAGTGAGGGAAGTCCGAATACAGAGGTCTTAAAACTATAGATGTACCGATTTATCATCTCAACATCTGATAGCAGTGGCTGATGTCTGTCTGATGTGTCACATCATATGCTACAGGCTCATGACAGCCCTGCAATCAGTTTGTAAGGCTATGTAAGTACTGAAAGTTCTTCTCTTTGAGTAGGTAGCTGTATAGCAGCTAAACAAAGGCTTTTGAAACAATTACTTTGTTCCTCTTCTAAATCTGTATGATTAAAAGGGCTCTGTGGAACTCCTCTGTTGTGCTGGAAGCCGGTCGCTAGTTTGTGTTAGCGGACTCAATTTCTAAATTAACGTTAGCTAGTGTTGCTCTGTTAGCGTAGTGGAGAGAGGCACTGAGACGAGGCACTTGAGAACGTGAATGAAACCCCGTCACAAACCCTTTGGGCTGTTGGGGAAAATCGAACCCGAGCGCTTTACAAAGAAAATCACAGTCCAGCAGCATTAAACAACTGAAACAAATCGCCCACAGGCTTGTACAAGCAACCGAGAGAGACGGAGAAGGTCTCATTTTTCACATCATGTTACAATCTGTTCACATGTAGCCAATACACAGACCCATTTTAAATTTGTGCTTTTTAAAGATAGCGTTATGAAAAGCTTATCTACAGTAACTTGTATGTTTACTTTACATCACATTCATACCCTTAAGGTGACCCATTGTGTGGCAATATTTGCACAAACTGGCTCATTTCTGAAGAACAAACACTGTAGTGCTCCTTCTCTGACCATCTGGTTTTGGGACAGTGATAAATCCAAAGAAAATCCACTGCAAAGTCTGACTCGTCCATCAGCCCAAATGATCCTGACAGCTAAATGCAGACGGCCAAAATGTCTCCTGTGAGACAGTTAATTCATCATGTGATGTGATTTAACTTGTTTTGTGACACAAGCAAGCATCAGAGGTTACCTGGAATATTTCCCATAATCCTCTTGTGTTTCTGTATGTTTGGTTGCCAGAAAAACAAGGACACTTCAAAACAACTGTCTGCCAAAATGTATAATAAAGCGTCTGAAAACAAAACTGAAAATGCAACTAAGTTTCTGCACTCCACATTAATATCTTACAACTCTGATCAATGTGCAGGCCACAGCTCACTGATCAGCTGTAACTGAACTGATTAGATTTTAATTCAACATAATTTTGATTGCTCTGCGTGACACCACTTTTTGTTTCAGAGCAGCAAATTTAAATCACATATGTCGCTGCTTTACAGATCCATTATGGTTACAGCTTCGTTGAGAACGTCATTACTCAAAAGGTCTGTAATTACATGCCTGGGCGCCTACACTGAAAATTGTCTGGTGGCGGTCTATTCCCGAGCCCATCAAAGTATTAATGACCCAAGGGTGATGACGGTTATTAAATTGTTAGCAATGAAGAAGTTTGCTGTTGACAACAATACATATCTGCTAACCAAACATCTGTCCTGTGTGGAGGTGAAACCAAAAGGAGAGGATCAAATCCAACACATTTGTAGCTCCAAACACATTCACATCAAACAACTAGTCTGCCTCACCTTTATGCCAGTGCTGGGTGAAAGTAATGTAATTTACAAACAAACACTTCCTCTGCCCAGAACTGCACCTATTACAGTATCAAACACTTTATCAGTGGTGATAGCTCTCCTAAATGTTGTTACACTCTGTGTCACAGTGTGAAATTAGATGTCTCTTACAATCAGACAAGAAAACCTTCCTTACTGTTTTGTTGTTCCCTAAAGTTCCTTGTATAGTTAAAAGGAACTTGGGATTTTGGCTCTGATACAAATTTTCTCTGCCCCTGGCTACAGCACCAATAGGTATTGCAGTTTGTGTAATAGTTGTAATTAGTAAACTGGTAATGGTTTGATAATTGTTTTTTTAACTGCAAGGCTTATTTAAAAGATTGACAGCAGGTCATCTGGTCTGGACTACAATCAGAGTTAATTTGGGGAAGTCAGCAGCTCTGACTCTGAAGAGACAAATAGTAACTCAAAACAATCACTACTGTCCACGGCTGCAATAAAGCTTTTTAAACCTTTATCTATTCAGGAAGAGAGAGCAGCTGAGAGCAGCTCTTTTTCATCTAGGCCCTCACACAGTTGCTCACCAGGAGGTTGTCCAGTACAACCACAGTCTCAGCTGTTTGAGGTTAGAAAGGTTTTTCAAGGCCCAGTCACACCAGAGTGGCACATTAAAATTAATCTGTACGTCTTTCTGAAATATGTCTTCTTTTGAAGTGACGTAGTTGGTAAACTGCTGTACTGGCAAGCTCAACTCTAACACACTAGCAAGCTGAGAACCTGCTGGCTCTTATTGGTCACAATAGCTCCCCAAGCGCCTTTTTTATTTTCTCTGCACTCTGACATTTACTGCCCGATGGTATTTTTCTCTCAGGATTGTACATCGTTTTATTACAGAGAGTGGAAAAAAGCTCTCTGAGCTAACCAACTGGTTAACTGTTACTTAGGCAACAGAGCCTGCCAACTGTCAGTTAGCCAGCTTTGTTGCTAAAAGGACAATATGTTCACAATTTATCCAAAAGATGTATTTGTACTGTTCACTCTTATCAGATAACTGAAAACAATTCCTTTATTTATTGAAACCACTGAAGGAGACATATTATGCTCATTTTTAGGTTTATAATTCAATTTAGGGTTACAACTAGGATTGGTTTACATGCTTTAATGTGCAAAAAAACACTTAATACTTTCTCATACTGTCCAGTGCTAAAATGCTTTATCTGAGCTCCTGTCTCTTTAAGGCCCCCCTCCTGAATACCTAGTCTGCTCTGATTAGTCAGCACTTCTAACCGTGTCTCTGGTTGGCTCTGTACGGTTTTCAGCTTCAAGTTAGCTTCACCTCGAGGGTGAATATAGGCATAAATTATGCAAATATGACATAGTGTGATGAAGTCACGGAATTAAAGGCGGGACTACTGACGAGGCGTTTCAGGAGCAGTGTTTTCTGTGGGAGAGAGGAGCTCCTGTTGGTGCAGACTTTGGGCTTTTCAATTTACAACATCTTTTACATGCAGGAGAAAAAAAAAACGTATAAAAAGCATAATAAGTCTCCTTTAAACCAAGAGGGATTAAAACAAAAGTGGGTGCTGCAAAACAGCTAACACGATATGATAGCTTCCTCCATTTCAGACTCTAGTTCTCCAGTTTTCTAACTTCTCTAGTTTGGGATAGGTTCGTGGCATAAATTGGCATGTCAAACACAACAATTTGAGAAATAAAAAGCAAAATATTTTCATGTTAACACAATTCAAAAACGTACAGATTTTACATTATTTTAGACACCTTACACTGTGCGACACACAGTATTACTTAACAGACAAAGTGGCTGTTAATCCTTGTTATTACTGACATTTTTATTGTTGCTTACCTGAAAGTAAAAGAAGGCCTGACCGAACCAGTAATGCATGATGGTGGTTTGGGCGGCGTCATAGTGAAGCCTCTTCCAGATGAACTGAGCCATGAGCGTCTGGATCAACAGGCAGCAGCAGAGGACTGGCAGGTTGTGAGCACGAAACAACAGGGAAACCAACAAAACCAAGCCACTGTAAATCTCCCATAATCCCCTGCTCTTCAACTTGGCATCTGCTGTGATGATCTGGGACCGCAACAAGTCCTTGGTGCCCGTGAAGAGGATGCCCAAAACGAAGACATAAACAAAGCGCGCCTCCACTGTTCCCCTAAAAGAGAAAGATTACAGAGTGTCATTTTTGCATTTGCAGGAAGCCAGTATTGATTTTTCTCTAAAAAAAACTCTGCATTCAGTTTTCAAGTAATTGTGGTAAGTGACTCTGGGAGGTGGATTCTGGCAGTCTTGCTGTACTTTTTCATGCATTTCAGCCATTAAATATGCAGAGGTAAACGTACAATTAATTGATTCAAACTTTATATACTGAATGATCAAAGAAAAATGCTTTTTATCAAAAAAGGGTGACACCAATCCTGTCAAACAGTGAAGTAAAACAACAATCTTAATAAATCAAATGCAACAGAGAATAAAGCCGACAATATCTTTGAACAGAAGACAGTAAGTCAACAACCAACCAGATTCATGTCATCTCTGTGATACTGAAAATGGAAAAAGCTCAAACAAACAATAGTTCACTGAGTGACTCATCATCATAAGAGTCATTCATTAACATTAATTACAGAAAAAGCATTTAACTACAGACATTATCTAATATGAGAGCTAATGATCTTCAGTCTAACATACCTGTGGTTCCAGCATGTTTCACTCAGACTCTTTGTTAAAATAGGTTTTCAGAATTCACTACTTCATTAATTCCATCTCTCTTTCTCTTGTCAGACAGTATTTCTTATATTTCTGTAACACATAACCCTTCATTCTTTCAGTATGCAGTGTGTCAATGTAACATTAATAATTAAAGGTAAGAGACTGGAAGACAGAATGACTTGCCTGAGGAAAACAGACTCTCTCACACCCATCACCCTGTCCGTTGTGCTTTCTGCATCACTAATATTACCATATTGTCAGTTCATTTTAGGGTCACATGATGTTTTTCAGCTGCTACTCATTTCAAAATGATCTTTTTTTTGTAAGCAGTACCTGAGGTTATAAAGGATAAGAAGAGTGGCAGTGAAACAACCCAGTGTACAGACGACTCCTGAAGGTCACGGAGAGATTTTTACAACAGCCGACTTGGAATACTAAAAACCTTCAGAGGAGTAATTTCCTTTTGTCATTAATTACTGAGTATAGCCACAGTCACAAGACTCCTGCCACTGGACATCAAAGACTCCCACTGTTTTCATTTGTATAGACCACAATGTTGCATTTATGACAGTGCTGATCACAACACATAGCCTGCATTGTTTTCTAGCCTAACATAATCAAGTAAAGGAGGTCCCACAGATCTTGGAGATGGGCCAAATTCCACTATTATTGGTATCTTAGGGGATTATTTGCCTCTAGATTAATAGGATCCACATGTTACAGGTGCTATGTGTAGATTTTTTTTTGAACGATTGCGATAAACAAGAATTACCACCTCACAGTTGTACACCTCTACACAGCAGTTGAGTTGCAGTTTACATCCATGTCAGTCCAGACTCATTTTATACATGTTTGGCCAATTAAGCTGATTCTGACTGAACACAAGAAACTACAAATTCTAAAATGTGGATTCTTCACACACATTTTTCAACTTGGCAGCAAAGAATACCTGTTTAAGTACCAGTTTCAAGGTGGCTCCAAAGATTAGTATCACCAATTCAGTATCCAATCTCCACTTCTGTTCCTGAGTGATGGTGTTGAATAATGACCAGAGAAGTTTTTCTGCCAGACATTATGATGTCAAAGTGGAGTTGATCTTTGACCGTTTGGATCTAAAATGTCATCACTTCATCATTTTATCCTATTATAAATGTGTGTGAAATTTTGTTATACCTAGCATATGAATTATTGAGTTACGGCCTAAATGTGTTTTGTGAGGTCACAGCAACCTTTGACCATCACAAATCTAGTCGGTTCATCTTTGAGTCGAAGCCTTCTTCAAATAGCCCGTTCACGAAGATGTGATGGACGGATGTGAGGTGACAGTGACCCTCGACCACCAAGCTCTAATCAGTTCATCCTTCAGTCAAGGTGGACATTTGTGCCAAATATGTAGAAAATTCCCTCAAGACATTCCTGTGATAGTGTTTGTGTTCAGTGCCACAGCTATTGCCAGTGGCATTAAAATGTACAGTGAATGATAAAATAAATTAGGTAACAAGCAAAGACCAACTAAGGATACCATGGAGCACTGTGGAAACAAGTGGAAAAATGTGAATGTTAGGAAGGCAGAAAACGTACTTTTACTTTTACTCATACAGAATACAAATGTAAGCAAAATGGTAGCTGCCAAAAATCAAGCCACGGGATTCAATCCTGCTGTGAATCTACAATTGAAGAGTAAGTAACAATTAGAGACAACAATTTGATTGTTTACATCAGTAGTAAGTGGAGGAAAATAGAACTCATGAGACAAAATGATACAAAATGCTTTATTATGTGTTCAAATCCAATATTGAAAAGGGGGTTGCTCATATTTAGTTTTGCCTGTAACATGTATCAATCACTCTGGCTGATTAGACCTCCTGTCAATTGAAGGTCGGTGGAGCTATGCTGGGAGTAATCACAAAACTCTGCGGACCAATCGGAATGACAGCAAGGTACAGTAAGTTGCCCTGCCCTATCAAGTGCATCAAATCTAATATGAAAGTGAGGGCGATATCAATAAAGCATAGTCTGTACACACACGTGTGAGTGGACTATGGCTGTGTAAGGGCCTTAAGGCTAAATTAAACTGCCAAACTTTTAAAGGGAGCTCAGTTATAAAACACAACTCTGATCTACTTGTATGTTACAAAGCATCCAGACCCCTCAGGTCATCTGGGCCAGGTTTACTCAGTGTTCCCAGGATCAAAACCAAGCAAGGTGAAGCGGCGTTTAGTTTCTATACTCTCCACCTGTGGAACAAGCTTCCTAAATACCTGAGGTCTGCTGAAACTGTCAAATCAGAGCTGAAAACATTACTGTATGCTGTGGCTTTCCAATTATTAGATTCATGACCTTTTTCTTTAACTTGTTAACTTTGTTTTTTGTAAATTTGTTTTTCTATTGTTCTCTTTCTTGCCTTTTAAATGCAATTTTATCATTTCCTAATGTCTTATTTTTAATGCATTGCTATGCCCCTGTGAAGCACCTTGAACTGCCTACAATGGTTTTTGTTTGCTATACTTGTGAATATTTATGAGTTATTGAATCAATATCTATCTAAAGTCAGACAGAACTCTATTCAGAGCCATGGCTCACTCTTATTTTTGTTTTACGTACCGGGCCAACTTTCTGCCTGCTTCAGTTTTGTCATTTATACTGTTTGTCTTTCTAGTTCTCTTTTCTGGTGAATGTGGACTACACAGATATACAGATATTCTTCTAAAGAGATGTTATTCTCTCACATTTTAAAAAAAAATCTGTCCACATGACCTTCGTTTCACAAACTATCTCAGTGCACAGAAAACAAAAATGTTTCCAAACTCTAAAACAAACAAGCTGAACCAGTAGGTGGCAATACAATTTACACCAACGATGCATCAAACATCAGAGAAGAACATTCTGAGCATGAATAGAGAGCATGAACACATTCATGCTCAGAATGTTCACATGTTCATACACCTGGATACGAGGGCACTGCTCGGCCTTGCTTCCAATTTGTCCAGTGGACACTTATCACTGGGCAACACTGCATTTTCCCATAGCGTCATTATAACTGAGACGTCAGTAAAACTGTTGACAGGACACCTTAAACTGCAAACAAAGTCAATTATGACTCTTTCTATTATCAGTTTTTGATCCATGGAGATTTATATTTGTAAAACTTTTCTTGTGCCGAGAAAAGCGATTGTTAAATTTGTGACATCAGTGCATTTTATAGTCTATGAGCCGAGCAGGAACTCCAGTAGGAGAAACTTGATTGTGTACATTCAGTGGGCTGCATGATCAGGAAGTAAACCCTGAAGCTGGAAAAAAAAATGTTGGCGTATGCAGAAGGCGAGCAATTCTCATCAGAAAAGAATAGGCGATATGTTTGCGTTCACCATCTGGTTCTATTATGAATCTTTTATTATGAGGTTATTCTATTTAATTAAAATGACCCTTGACCGCCAAGTTAAACTGTAATAAGACCAAGCAGTGCTGACAAAGAACTTACATGGGTGCTAACCAAGCGCAAGCAAACCAGAAGTCCGCCGTTGTTGTTTTAGGAGCATGCTCTTGTTTTCACAGGAAACAACAATGGGGATGGGTCAATTGAGTTGATGATGTCATCATTTCCCAAATTCTCCATTTTACATGAACACATGAAAACACAAAATTTAAAGTTTTGAAAAATCTGCACTTTAGAAAGCGTTTTTTTAAAAAAAATCTCTATTTTGTTATCCTAAAGTGCCAGTTTACGACGTAATGTAGGTGCTAACTACAAACAAAACTCATTACGTCATAACAATGTTATGTGTTGAAAACTTGTATGTTGAAGTTAACATGTATGTAACGCTGTGATCCTACCCTCTCACTGAAGTTACATAGTGCAGAAACAAGTGATGGGGGGCTGAGTGGCTGAGACAGAGACACTATTCACCCTATTACAAGACACTGAACCATCAACATGATTTTGAAGCTGTTATTTCAAGGTGAAAAAGGTTACATTATGTTGCTTTCACCTCTTTTTCTCGGGACAATTTATGTAACATGTTTAGAAAACAGGAGGTTCCACCCTCAATGGATGTAAACAATGTAAGCTTTGAATTCATGTCAGCAGGATTAAATACAGATTTAAAGATAGGCAAAGTCTGTAATTTATACCCCTACAACAGCGAGTGTGGGTCTAAAGTCTGAAGCTACTACAAGGTCAAAGAAAGTTTCCATAAGGCTCCTTCTAAAAGGCTTACTCCACAAAAATCCTTTTTCAACTATCAATAATTCATATGCTCAAAAAGTCCCAAATTGAAGCTTTAAGGGAAAAGTGCTTTCGATTATGAAGGCAAATTACTTTGAGTCTAATTTCCATTTCAGGCATTCAGCATATGCTCTTATCCACACAAACTTAAATGAAAAGCATTTTTTCCCCATCAAATCTGCTCTTTAATTAACTTAAATTCATTAATATTATTTACCCAAGAAAGAGTAAATAGCCTCAACAACACAAAAAATAGAAAACAAAAGAGTGGTACACGCCACGGCAACGGTAAGTTGTTTTATTCTATTTTATAATGGATGGAGTGGAAATAAAGAGCACTGAGCACTAATGAAGTTGAGGGAGCTACTGGATTTTCAAGGAGTTACACCCTGAGGAAACTGAAGCTTTTAATTGTATTCTCTGCAAAAACGAAGAGAACCACAATAAAACATTTTTATAAATTCACCTATTGACCACCGCACACCAAGATATTCAGAATCATATCTAACATTGATTTAAAGCAGCCTCTGGAAACATTTCCAATCTGCAAGGGCTCAAAAGCCATATTCACATTTAGAAAATCTTCTGTTCACAAGCATGACATCGGAAACCTGCTTCCTCTCGGTCGAAGGCTACCTCAGAGTAAAGGGACATCTCTTTTTGCAGCAGGATGCAGTCAAAGCTGCAGAAGCACTACAGGATAATAGCTGACCCTGAAGGAGTTTAGCAAGTATTGGACATGTATTATTAATCAGTGAGTTTTATGGAAACCTGTTCCAATAGAGGGAAGGAGCAGAGTAATATGCTCTCTACAGCAGGAGTCTTTATTATTCACAACTCCCCTAACAATGTGGCGGGGATTGTATTCATCATTATTTTATGCAACGGAAAAGTGGAAAATCCTGGCCTGGATTTGATTTTATGCGAGGACATTGATGGGTTTGAGCTGCCGGGCTTACTCGCCAACTCGTGTGCAAGGTGGAAAAATTGAGAGAATTACAAACTAATCTTTTCTGTGGCTACATGTTTGTGCTTCACAAAAAAGTATTGTATTATGCGCTTCATGTGGCTGTTATCTTACAACTATGCTTTACACAAAGGAAGCAGGAGGGGAAACCCATGAGATTTACGTGTGGGATATTAAAAGACGCCTTCCCTTCTGAAACCTCTGCATCTAACTCAAAGACTGCACCGCTAATCCACATCAGTCTGAAACAATAAACACTTCCCTCAACACTGAGGCATGCAAAATTCTGAAGGCTGAAAGGAAATCTTGTTTGCTTTGACATTTTCAGGGCAGAAAGCACAAGCCCTCCTTGTCTGAGCAGTAAAGGCTATTTGTTGTTTATGTCATTTCACCTCAAAGGTGTCTGTAGTTATTTTAAGTGCCTCCTGATTATAGTATATCACAGAGCACATCAGATTCTTCTACTTCTCCAGCCCTTACTTAAATTAGACTGGTCTTTTAGCTAAAGGGGTATTATGCAATCTATGATTTCCATCCAACTCTACATAACAGGAAATGCAACAACACTAAACAAGTCCTGCAACCACTCAAGTCCTCTCATCCTATCCACTTGAAGCACAGTGGTTTGTAATAGACATAAACAATAAAGTCATGATCCCCAATAGAGAGATATAAGGAAGCTAATAGCCAATTTAAGAAGCAGAATATAACTGGCAAATGCTGGATTAATGATGCTGTGTGTGTGTGTGTGTGTGTGTGTGTGTGTGTGTGTGCAAAGCATCTTGGAGCGCCAGTCTAGAGGGACATTTTTGTTCTAATCAAGACTACAGCCAGTGTATTTGTTGAGTCATTATTATTTAATGTTAATCCTATCAACCCTCCTCAGATATGTTATTGTTGTTTAGTATGAAAGAGTTTGTAAAAGTCCTCTATTTGTCCTTCGGCGTGCTGTAGTTCAGACCACCGAGCAGAGACCGGGATCACAGCGAGCTAAGTCTTATTCCAGTACAGTAACGAGAAAGAAAGAAAAGGTCAAAGTTGTTGGAATAATTGTGTTCAGCTGTGTCTTCCAGCAGAGCAACATTTATCAGAAATAACAATGCTAAGAGTGCATTTTGTTATTTTTGGCATCATTTGTTGAGATTACTTGTGGACTTGTGAGAACTACACCCCTAAAATCTAAGTCTTCCCAAAGAGTGTCACTATCAGATTAATAAGACGAGGCACTCATTAAACAGTCATTAAAGTAGATACAGTAATACTGTGTCCCAGATGTATTCATTAATCAGTGGATTGAAGTATATCTAGTCAGGGAAGTCTACGCTAGAAAATGACTATTATGCTCATTTTGCGGTTCATCATTTTATTTTGGGTTACTACTAGAATAGTTTTACATGCTTTAATGCTCAGAAACATGTCAGTTTTCTCGTACTGTCCAGTGCTGCAGCTCTGTATTCCCCCTCTGTCTGAAACACTCTGTTTTAGCTCCTGTCTCTTTAAGGCCTCCCTCCTGAATACCCAGTCTCCTCTGATTGGTCAGCTCACACATGCCTAACCCAGCACCACTAACAACAACTGAGCAGGCGTGCTAGATTAATTCTTACCTGCTGAACTAGTTGCTCGGCATAAATTATGCCAATGTGTGACTCTGTGATGTAGTGTGATGTCACAAAGTCACAGAATTAAACGGGGACTACCGACGAGTCGTTTCAGGCATTTCAGGAGCAGTGTTTTTTGTGTAGACTTTGACCTGAAGTCATAACACACTGAAGAAAAGGAAAAAAACTGAAAAAGCATTATAGGTCTCCTTTAAAGACCAACTGCAAACAACTTATTACTGTTTAGTAGGGATGCAACGGTAGAGTTTTCCACAGTTTGGTATGCATCACAGTTTTTGGGCCACAGTAACGGTACGGTTTCGATATCTTAATATAAAACTACTCACACTAGCAAAGGCAATATTGCATGTAAAAATAATTAAAAGCAGATATAGTCAAACCACAAACCTTATTATAAAAATGTAACACTTATCTTAATTGCCTTCCATAAAAAACATATGCAGTATCCAATCAAGTTAA
This sequence comes from Pagrus major, assembly GCF_040436345.1. Lineage (NCBI taxonomy): Eukaryota > Metazoa > Chordata > Actinopteri > Spariformes > Sparidae > Pagrus > Pagrus major. The sequence continues at coordinate 17,717,645 of NC_133232.1, read as the reverse complement.
ACAGCAAACATTATTGTAGTATTGTACTGTATTGTATTGTATTGTTTGCCTTTGTGTATTGAACCTAACGTCACCTGCCGCACGTCCCCAGCTGGCAGCCACACCTAGAGATACAGGGGATAAACACAGACTCACCCGCGCCGGGACGTAACGGCGGGGCCGTAACAGGGCGTATTGAGTGGTTCGATAAAATATTGAATATTGTTGCATCCCTACTGTTTAGGGACAGGTTCCTACATGAACATATAATTTTCTGCCAAAGTTAGAATAGTTTTGATTATTCAACATTAGAGATTTGTGCATATGTTGCATGTGATCTTCTTACTTCAGCATGGTTCGGGATAAAAATTTAGAAATGATTACTGGGTTTGGGTCATGTTTGGTGACATCAGTTGACATGATGCTTTCAAGCTCTTTCAGTGAAAATATAACATAAAAATAAACATAGTGTAAAAAGAAGTGATATTAGATGACAACTTTCTTACTTTTCAGGCAGAATACATTCATTCAGCTTCCATTAACTGCATCAGGCTCAAGTGCGGATGTAAAAACAACAGAATGTCTGTCAAGTTGGGGTCGGGCTTATTTAGTACTCTCTCGGACTCAGTCAGGTTTAGACAGAAAGATGCGGCCAGATCCACAATCTAATTCTCACTAGTTTGAGGTGGGCCGAGCTGTTGTCACAGGCGTTTTTTCTGAAATTACTCCCGCATTCAACATTCCCATTATGATAGATGCTCAGTAGTTCAGTCAGCAGTAATTTGAGATACCTGACTTTTATGAATAATCGTCATTTTGCATGACTGTAATTTTGGCATCTATAAATGCAACACATCGCATTGTGTGATTGTTAGCAGAAAGCAGCAGACATGCCATGAACACAGCCCATGCACCAATCAAAACTGAGCAATGCTTGGATCAAAAGAACTGAAAACAGCGGTGGAGTTGTTTGCTTGTGTTGATCAAAGCACACTCACACAGTTGTGACAGAGCAGATTAGTTGAGTTTTCTAAGTATTGACTCTATATGTAATACCAATATGTTTTTAAAAACCTTAAACTTTGATTTTTATTTATTTATCCATGAATATATAATGTTATTGAGAAAAAACTAAAGATCTGAAAGTTTTTTCAAGGAGAATCCTCTGCATTTCTTGCCCAGTTAAATCTGATCGTATTTGCTGTGTCTCGTTAAGTTAATTGTAGTAACAGTGGACAGAAAATAGAAGCCTGTCAAGCTGTAGTCCAGAGGAGCTGTCTGGATTCATGTTACCTTGGAAACAAGCGCTGGTGAATAAGAACAGGTAAGACTACATCCAATCCCCGCAACATGTTTGGTATATGCCCATCATCAATCACCTGCATCAGGCTAACACTTACAGTAAATCAGCCAAAACAGGTAATTCACTGCCAGAGGACGGCTTTGAGGCAGACGGCTGAGAATAAAGAGGGCCTGAACACTTTGTCTGAGCCGTGGGCCTTCTGTGGGACAAAGTGGCAGACTTTAAAACAATGGTTACGGACAAAGCATCTAATTACACAACAAGCCACGAGATCAATATCTGCTCTGCTGCCGGCGAGTGTTTCTTTTTTATCTTTATGTTAGACTAAAAAAAAAATCTTTCTGAAACAGTAGCGTGATTTAGAAAGATAAAGCACACACATAAGCACTTTTATGAACTTTGCTTTGAAGTCAGTGGAGGATAATGATTTGTTAAATGTACCACTGATTTATTGTATCAACACAGACTGCCTTTGAAACAGGGTTATAAAATGGTTTACCTCATGGGTAATAAAACTGAATTTTGTGTGTCTGTCAGTGTGTGTGTGTGTGTGTGTGTGTGTTTGTTTGTGTGTGTGTGTGGCAGGGGTTCACAGGTGTTTTGAGACGAGTTTGAATATATTTCCATTTTTAAGCGGGATCGGTATGCATGAATATTTTTAAATTGGGAACCTGCACAACAGCCCCTTTCTACATGTAGCAGTGCGCGCTAAAAATGGGTCATGCTTTGTGCAGGTGCGCAGCACATACAAACACAGATGAAAACATGAACATTATAAACGCTTCTCCTGCCTTCATGTTTGGTAAAACATGTGCCATAAATGCTAAGAAGGAGGATGGAGATGGCAGAAAACTTTGGCTATGATGTATACAGGCACAGACAGGCTTGGCCCTCGGCCGGCTGCTTTGATGTTGAGCTACTTCCTTTTGGAGCACTTGTTCATCTTTTATATTATCTTTATTGTATCTTTATAGATTTTTATAGCTTGGATCCTAAACTGTGATCTCTCAATATCTAACTAAATAAAAATAATGCAAAGTACATGTTTGCCATGTCTTTACTTTGACTTGCTGTCTATTTTTAGGCTAATTTCTGATGAGGAAGGGTTTGTGCGACAGAGAGAAAAACAGAAAGAGAGAGACAAACTGTATCCACAGCGGCATCAATTCAAGTAACTCTTTGAACCGTTTAAAGTGAGCGGCGTTGGCTGTTCCCAGCCCCATTAGCCATTTTGAAAGATGCAACAGCGCAATTAGGCAGTTGGCACAAAAGGGAAGGCGAGGAGGAAAGTGGGCAGTTGTCAGGGGGCTTTACTCTGATAAAACACACACACAGAGTAGCCCAGGAAGACCAGACTTGAAAAAGGGTCATTATACAAAGTCATTCCTGTTTACACTCACATTAGGCGGTGAAGGAAAACACACAACAGTGAAAAAAATGCAACATTTCTGTCTTTTTACATTTCAGAAAGACAAAACTGCTCTGAAGTTGCATCTAAAATAAACATAAATTTGTCTATATGGTGGTTCAGAAATAACAAACCAAAACAAATCAGACCCAGGGGAAATTATCCACATTATTTGATTCCAACAATTCAGAAGTTGGAGGCAACATCTAGTGCAATTACACAAATATAGCTTCTCCTTGCCCAGCAATCAAAATACAGCACCGGAGCTGGACTGCATGTTATGGGGCCCAAGACTGAAGTTTGTCTCTGCTTTATACAGAACTTTGCTAAGTAATCTGGACTAAGCCTAAAATACATCCATAGGGCGGAGCACCGTAATGATCAACTTGTTGAGGTCTGAAGAAAAAGGCTGATGGACTGGGTCAACTGTCAACCTCGTCAATCATACTATTCTTCAAAAAAGGAGCCGGAGGTCCGTGCATGGCTTCAGTCAGGTGTCTTTGTATGGGTAAAGGTGAGAGGGTGAGCTTTTAATTAGGTGAGCAAGTAGGAGAGACTGCCAAGGAGAACAGGAAAGGTTAGGGAAGGCCAGGTACTGGTTTTAGATGAAGGGAGGTCAGGAAAACTAGACAGGAGAAGTGTGTGCAGCCCAGCACACTCATTATTTTCTGACGGGGTTAGTAGCAGATAACTCCTACAGTCTGCAGGATGAAAAATGACCACACTTAGCAGCTGCAAGATTGTCGATTTTCTTTCATTTTGGACAAGTAACTACAGCTATTACATAAAGATTGCGCGTAAGGATTAGATGCATACAAGGTAAAGAAGCATCAATCCTCAAGAACACATATTTAACAGGTTTTCTTTATTCAGGTTGACTTCAAGGACACATAAATTGTCTCAAATGCACAGGACACTGAAGGTTTGTGCAGCACATGAACTGTTTTATCATATGCTGTGCAAAGCGAGTGTGATTATGGACCTAATATGCTAGATTAAGGTTTGAGGCTGTAGGAGAGGAGATTCATACCCTCAGGAACAAACCACAGGGGTTTTAATGCATCTGCAGGCAGAAGAACTCCAAACTCTTCTCAAGATTTATCTTTCAGTGATGGAGGGAGAAACTCTGGAGCAATTTAACAATCCAGATAAAAAAAACTTTTTTTTCTTTTCAAAAAGCTGTAAAAACCTCCTCGTCATTAATCAGTACAGTAACTACAATTTCTTCTTCTTGATAAGAACTGCTTGATTAATATGATTATCCTGTCATGTTAGCAGCTCTCTGAGGCAGTAGTGCGTACAAATGGTGTCTGAACAATCAGAAACACGTATTTCTGACTGGGAAAATTATCCTGAGCGCCGCCTCAAGTCGGAGCTTCAACTCGGAAAGTCTGAGAAAATGTTGGTACACAAGTTGCCCAGTTGACGTCATTTGACAAGGGCACTAAATGAAAAGCCAGGGTATCACCAAAGTGAATACCATTCACACCTTGGGAAACATGAACCAAATCCATCCAGTAGTTGTTGAAAACATGTTCATGCTTGAAACTACTAACATGAACCTTCTGGTGTACCTTTCTAGGTAGCTGCATTCACAAGATCATGTGACATCACAAATCACCAATCACCATCCTATGAGAAACTACTGGCAGCTACAGTCATGGTTTAGATGAAACGACGAACGAGAGAAGCGACCGTTGGCGACAACAATTGCGGCTCCTCAAAAGGTTGGCATAGATGCTGCTATAGCATCAATTATATCAGAACTGGGGAGTTTATTTTATTGAAAGAAGAGAAAAGAGTGTGCTGAAGGCTTTATCTCAATGGAAAATATGTATTTGAAGAGTTTGATTTACCAGCTGGTTTACTGATGGTAGTGCTCTGCTACTGTTGATCTGATTGGTTGTAAGCTCACGATAGACACTGATAGATGGTTTGTCCAACGCTTAAAGTTATCTTCTGGTAGCACTTTATAAAAAGTCAAAGGACTAGCAGAGTTATTAGAACTCATCCTGCAGGGACCATGAATATCTGTACAAAACTTTATAAAAAGCTGTCTAATAATTGTCTAGAGCAGTCTGGAAAAAAGTACAGATGGACCGACTGACTGACATTGCCGTCTCTCAAGCCACACTGCTTGCACACAACCTCACACAGACCTGTAATACTGCCAGAGGAAAGATTTGATATCTAAAGGTGTAAAATGGCTGCTGTTCAGTGCTAACAGGTGCTCCGATTTCTGATTTCAAATTCCTCTTTCCAGCCTGTACTGTATTTTGTACATCTTCAGAGTCTCACAGAAGTTTCTACTAACTTCCAAACCCTCCAACTACTCACACTTTTTACGACTCAACAATGGAGAGTAATGCACGATCCTGTACTACAATCATAGAAGCTGAAAAAACTCATTTTCAAGCCTAATGAAAAGCATATTTACAAAACTATTTTTCCAATAATCTGCATGGTGATATACCGCCTCTTCACTTTCCCTATTCAATCACTACTCTAATTAGCTAGCTTATTCCGTTGTGTTGTGAAAATGTGACTTTATTTTCATCTGTTACAGAGGAGGACAAGAGGAGCTGTGGCTGTGCCAGAGACTTGCATTGGAGAAGAAAAGGACTGTCGACATCACTGCAATTTAAATCAAACAATCATGGACTGCGTGGCTGCCCTTTCAATGTAATTAATTAAATTGAAGACACTGTCTGTTTAGGAGGCTACACTGGGTTAGGGGAGATTATCTGTAATGTGGGAAGATGCAAAGAAAAATCACCTCACAATTTTGAGATGTGAGTCTGAGTGTTCTGTCAGATGACACACGCAGCACTGTAGCCTGCGCGCTCTGCTGCATGACAGCAATCGAATACAAATCACTAAAAGAGGACAGATATTTGACTAAAGTGAATGAAGAGATGATTGTAGGCTTTTACACAAAACTTACTTGGATGTAGTTCGACCCGAGTGTTGCCAGGGAAACAGCACATTGCCGACAGCTGCCCGGTAGCAGTAGACACCCAAAAGTCCGAGGGCGAGGGCAACCTTGGAAACCCATGAGCACCGTCTTTGAACCAGGAGGTAGATAAGAACCAGACAGAAGGCGGCCAGCAGGGAGAGAACTGTCCTGTGTTCAGAACTGGAAAGACACAACAAATAGACACGAACACCTTCAGTTTCCTTGAATGTAGAACTTGAAATTCATTATAAACACAATGACAGCATATATTGTATGTGTTTAAATATTTTCTTTATTCTACCTTAAAAGGTGCGAAATGGAAGAATTTTAGTTGAGAATATTAAAAAATTAAATCAATTATCAAATAAATGTGAATAAATAACAGTTTTAACTTTGTTGTCTATGTATTGTGTTACTAGATTATTGTGTTAGTCTACTGAAATTAGCATGCTAACCATCTAGCCCTGGCCTGTCCTGGTCCAACACTCCTGTGCCAGCGATGTAAACACCAACAACCAACACAAGCTCCCAGTCTCGACTGCTAGCTGCACAGTTAACTGAGCTAACTAGCGTTCTGCAGCTACAGTTAGCGGCCGTTAGCAGCTACTTTGGTGATATGCTGCCCCCATTTGTTTTGAGTATGAATTCAACAGGCAGCCAATTTTTACATATTGCACCTTCAAAGTATCATGAGCAAAAGTTATTTAATTGATCAAAAACAGAAAGCTCAAACCTTGAAGTAGACTATTTACAGAGAAACAGAGAACATTTGATAAGACCAACACTGTCAGTCATATCGTCTAGCAGTAGTTTAAACATTAAGGAGGTTCTTCAATTGTTTCCTGGATTTAAGGCTATACAGTACAGCACAGACAGGAAATAAGACCTCAAAGGACGTATCAAAGTTGGACAGAAGCAGTGTATTTAGCTGTTAGCTGGATCAGACAGCAGTGTAAGTCGGTTGCTCTGAGACAAGACGAGGCATAACGCTGCCTAGATCTCATTATCCAAGCAACAGGCAGTGCAGGTAGGAAGAAAGGGCAACGCCGGACAGGGAAAAGGTCAGAATCCACATCTCTATTCCACAATGTGATGCATGTTAAAGAAGAAACCATAATCCCCCTGCCCCATGCTCTCGACAGAATATTAATGGCTCTGAGGCAGTCACAGGTTGAGAAATCACACTTTTTCTACAATCTTAGCAATCACAGAGGGCTATTTTCCTTTCTTGAATCTTTTAAAAAATGCTAAGTAGAGGGTCCTGTCAGGTTCTCAGCCTGAAAAGTGCACTTAAATATATCTCTGTGTCGAAGTTAAAAACATTGTATGTATATTGTTAACACCATGTACCTTCTCTTAAATGTCTATGATGAATAAATCATTCCCAAAGTGTAATCACCCTTTACATTACACCCATCCAGCCTGGTCTATACCTTTGGGAGATTTTCTATATTTACCACAGTGGCTTTCAGTTGCTCCCAGAGAACAGGAATGAACTTGTTACAATGATCTGTTTCTCTTCGGTGTAGGTGGAGAGACAAATGGAGATCATAATCTTGTTGCTGCATTCGCCTCCTGAGACTATTGTCTTGTGGTATCTGGACGAATTGCTGTGTCTGTCTTATAATGAATAATGAATGTATCCCCATGTGACTGCTGAACACCAGTACTTAAACATTGAAAGCAGTGTTTTCACACTAAAACATCAAGTTTACCACTGATTTCCCCCCTCGCACCATCGACTGGAGCTGGGTTGAAAATGAGTTCTTGTAATGTCCTGTCACCTGCATGTCCCCACATATCCACCTAAAATACACTGTAACACAAGACTAATAGTCCTCAGCTCTGCTAGCAGCCCCATGCTCATTACAGTCTCCAGTACAGAAGTGTTGGACAGAACAAACAGCAACAAGATTTTGCTGTTCTCAGAGCCTCAACAGTAGTGGAGCTAATATTCTGCTAAAGTCTGACTTTGGTAACAAGAGAAAAAGACATGGAGTTCCTACACCCAAAGGGATTTATGCACAGATTTAACAGATTTTGTATCAAATGCACCTTTAGATTAACTTCTAAACTTCAGTGTAATCACTGTTAATATTCAGCTCTTTAATGTTGAGACTGCTGAGAAGGAGAAACCACTTTATCGTTTTGCTATTCATAGAGTGGTGTGTCGTGGGGAACCGCTCAGCATCATAATAGTGCCAAGGTAATTCTCAGTTAACCAGGTATCTGTTGTTGTTAACAGTCTGTCTTTGTTTTGCTGTCTGGTAAACATACCCAAATTTTCAAGCCAATGTAGCTGTCTAGAAAGGTAGGATCGGTAGCTGGCTAATCTCTGTTCCCTGATCACATCTAAATCTAATCTTTATCTTTACCACATGTTCAAACAGATCTTGGAAAACTGGATTTAAGGAGACCTAATATGCTTTGTTGTTTTTTTCCTTTCCTTCAGTGTTATATTTAGGTTCTTGTGCATGTAAAAGATCTTGAAAGTTAAAAAGGTATTGAGGAGGGCCTACAAGAGACCGGAGCTAAAACAGAGTGTTTCAGACAGAGGGGGAATACAGTGCTGCAGCAGGGGACATCATGAGAAAACAAAGCATGTAAACTTATTCTAGTAACCCAAAATAAAATGATGAACCTGAAAATTAGCATAATAAGAGTATTCTCCTCACAAATGAAACGAGTTAAGTTTTAAAATGAAAATCTGTCATTGATTTGAAAGGTTTTAAAAGCATTATATTCAAGCATTTCAGATTTCTACTTGTTAAGGCTTTTCTCAATGTGTAACAACTGTTCTGTGTATGTACATTTCTGTGTATTTTATCTATGCTCATATTGTTTGATTTCAGTGAGACTGGCTGTTTAAAAAAAGGATGTAATGAAATAATCTGGCAGCAGTTTCCGAGCCTGCTAAAAGGCTGGGGGCATGTGATTGGGTGAGAGGAAAGAAGTCGGGAGAGGTGACAACACCGCTGTCATGACAAGTGACATTACAAGTCACTGGCAGAAATGCCAGTGTGAAATAAAAAGCAGCCTTTGAAAAAATAACATTTTGAAATAAAAACTGCCAAAATAAAATACATGAAATAATAAAATAACACTCCATAATACAGAGGTTTTATAATTAGAATTAATTGGTTAATTTTTCTTTAATATTTTTTTGTATTTATTTATGTGATTATCTAATTAATATTGGCCATTTCAGAGTTCCAGAGTTTAAGAACTTTTTACTGTTTGGGTGATCAATTTTGCCTCGTATAGCTCTTTATATAATATTCATCATTTTAAATATTGGTAAATCCAACCTGTTAAGCCAATGTCCCATGTCAGGCAGATGAGCCCACTGCACCCCGGTCTGGTTGAGGGAGCGCAGCAGTCGGCAGCAGACCAGAGTGAAGGGCGGCGTGGCTAGCGCTAACCACTTCTCTGAGCAAATCTCTGCTTTAGGGTGAGCAGAGTTGTAGCTGTCTTTGGAAGGGAGGATATGATCTTCTTCATCTCCAGAGCCTCTCTGCTCTCTGAAGTACTTGCGGCAGACATCCTGGAAGACGGCGAGGCAGAGAGTGTTGAGTAGAAAGTACCAGGTTTGGTGCTCTTCCTCTACGAAGCTGCTGGCAGCCAAGCTGAGAGTGTGTCCGATTGTGCCAGCCAGCAGCAAAACATCCAGCTCTGATAGTGACCACTCACTGCCACTGCTCTTCAATGGAGACTAGGAAAGAAAACAAAAGTGGAAGAAGCTTTCAAGCAAGGAGTAAAAAAATGTCCAAAGTGCACATAAATCAAAGGACAGATATCCATGAGTTTTTGCAGACAGTTTGGTCTTGAACCTAAAAACAGATTAATAACATTTTGATATCTTGTTTGGGTTTGTGTGTGTGTGTGTGTGTGGGGGGGGGGGGGGGGGGGGACCAAGGACCAACTAAAGCCACTTATGACATTATGCCATTTAAAAAAAACAGAGTCAGTGTAGCGTGTTCTGACAAAAGAATACACGAAAGATTTCAACTTTTTTCACAAATTGAAGCAACAGGTCATGTTTGGATGCCAGTGTAGGCATGGAAATGTGGATGTGGATGCAATAGCAGTTTTAACTGTTAAACTCAGTGGGATAATTATTGGATGAAACTAGTGCTTGGCTGATTCATACCAATCTACTTCAATATTGAAAAACCTCATCACATGATACCCATTAAAAGATCCATATACTTGGTAATAGTACGGTTCATTTTGCAACAACTTATACATGCTCTATTATCTCACCCAGATCATTTCAAACTTAAAAAAGAGAAAACTGTGTAAAAGACACACCATCCAGACTTTGCCAAGACATGAGATTCATTTTATTGCATGTAAAGAGGCATTTTTTTAGTGCATCAGACAGTGACCGTGAGCTGTCATTTGTAAAATGTGGTTGGTCACTTATGCTGCCTCCATCACATTTTTAAAATTTGGTGTTTGTCCAGTCGCGTACTTGTATGCAAATTATTTTGTTCACCGTGTGAGAGCACACTGCCATACAAAGCAAGTTCAAATGAAGTTCAGCCAACCTCTTAGTTCAGCAGCAATATTTTAGCCCCACAAACAAATACAGACATGCATCTCAGCCTGTGTTCACCTTGAGGTGAAAGAGAGGCTGAGTCTGTACATAGGCTACCTGCAGGCTACAGTACCAGTTCACTGTGGGACGGGGCTGTTTAATACTTGTTTTTCCCCTTACAAATCCACAGGCTATTATTCTGCCAAGCTTTCACACATATGCATGTTTACTTATACATAATGCTGTGCCATTAAATATTCTGTTCTTTAGTTGTGTTCCCAAAAAAGGAAAAAATATCACTCAACTGTGGCAAATTTAGGTGCTGCAGCTGCTATGTTGCATGTATATTCGTACCTTATGAGTATCTAGGTTGTCTTGTAATTAAAGTCAATCTTAATTTTTGTTTCCAAGTTTTGAGGGAATGTCTCCCAGATGAAAAACCCTGTACGTTACTAAAGTCTCCTCCAATATAGTTCTCTACCCCACACATATTCCAGGGTTGAATCAGGTCTCTGGTTAAGCTGGGTCTGCCCATTTATTCTTCACAGAAATCCGAGCTACCCTTGCATCACTGAGAAGAGGATTAATGTCCTGTATGCCTACAACTTTGTTTTTGAGATAAGAACCTGTCATGGTTTACAGCAAAGGGAGCTGTACGATGTTTTTCCAGCTCCACTGCTTCCTGTTAATGTCTCTTTCTCCTCCAGTGGTTGGCAAATTGTGAAGTCTCAAAATCAACAATTCCTCATGTTTTCCTTCACTGAGTAAGTCTTCTGCATACTCATTGTTTCAAACTAGATGGAATACAAACATAAGAGAAGTAATAACTGGGAGGCATTTATATATAGCATCACCCTCCTGTTTCAAACTTGTACAGGTCCAACTTCCAAGACAGTAATTATTCTATCTGCATTGGCAATCTTACTTCCAAACAGCTGAGCATGGGGTACCACAAGGATCAATACTTGGCCCCCCTCTGTTCGATCTATTCAGGCTGCTGTTAAGCCATCAAACAATTACCCAAAATGCAGCTGGCAGAGTTCTTAGCAAAACAAAGAAACATGGACATATTACAACCAATCTGAAATCTTTGCAGTGGGCACTGGAAAGGCAGAGAATCAATGTCCTAATAATGCTGATCTAAGTCACTTACTGGTCTAGAACCAAGTTTATGTTTCTGCGTGCTTCCTCTGTATGAATCCTCAACAAAACTTACATCTTGAGGCTCCAATCACCAGGGACTCTGGGAAGTCACGGGTCTGACAAACAAATAGTCCAGCACTTAACCACTCGTAAAGCCGCAAATTGTTATTTTTACACTCTTTGTAAATGTAAAGGTCTTGGGAGTACTACAAAATATGTGCATAAACAGAATATGAAGGCTTTTGTGGCTCTTGAGGAAGCTGCATGTAATCTAATAAATTGCCTCCAGTTATGTTACTCAATGGTTAAGTTGCATCGTGGGTAATGTAGGCCCCAGGTTTTGAAAAGGAAGAATAATATTTGGAATAAAAAAGGTGATTTGATCTGTATTGATTTTGATAATTTGTTTCTAAACCTTCCATAATACATCCAACAGTGTTATGGGACTGCAATGCTAGACCAGTGGACTGTTTTTAAAAACATGGTGCCTACATTATCCACAATGCAACTTAGCCACTGAGTGACATCACTTGAGGAAATTTATGAGATTACATGCTATTCTATATTATTTTATATATATTTATATCATATTTTATATTAATTATATATTATATTAATTTTACTTCATATATATATATATGCAGTAAGACTCCCAAAGACCTGTAAACACACTTTAAAGTGGAAAATCGGTGGAGTTACCCTTTAATTAGTGACCTTTATATGTCCAGATAAGTGGATTAGCTGCTTCCCCTTGTTTAAAAGTGAAAAAAATGTTGAACTATTACTTTATTTATCAAAACATGTATTAATCAAAAAGTAAAGACAGCTAGGATATGCTTTTATGTTATTTTAAAGAGCATAATATGAAGAAATACTTTCTCAGGGCCAACCTATACTATAGAACATCCATCAAGATAAACCTGCACTGAAGCCTAATGTGCCGGGGATGGATAAAGGATATTACTCTTCTGCCCTGTCAATGCGCTTCTCTGCATTATGACAAAGCACAGTGAAATGACAGGAGGATGACCTTTTGTCTGAAATAAAGACCTCGGCTGCCATCATTGCATCGATCCCAGTTCATACCAAATTTCTAAAATTTTAAAGAAAAGTACTACTGAAGTGACAAGTCAGATTGCAATAACTCTGGAAATACTTGAATGACTCTTTGGTCTAAGACAGGTATATGATTTATCATATTCTACTGGCAGGCCCTTGAACCCAACTTTCCATCATGCAGTTGTGAAACACCCTTTCTGACTCAGCCCTCCGGACTTTCCAACTCTTTGAAGAGAAATACATGTAGATATTTTCACTCAGGCAAAAAAGAGAATCCTATTCACAAACCGTTTTATTGCAGGCTCCTTATAGGCTCAGATAATACATTGGTTAAGGGATTCTTAATCTTCTTTTAATATTTCTGGTATTTTACACTTAGCATTACACATCTGTATTGTCTCAAATTCTCTTTCAAACACTCTATAACTTGTCACCTCCTTCATAGACACTACATTTTTAAAATAAAGTACACTCACCTTTAGGTTATTAAAATTCATTCAACTGGAATTCTAATCATATTTTTGCTCAGAGTTGTGAGTCAGTAAGTGTGCTTAATCTTCCAGTTATCAACTCTGTCTCGCAGAGAAACTAATCAGGATAGTTCTAATAAAGGTTTTGGATGCCGCCCACAATGCAGTCATTTGTCAAGCCAAACCAGGCGCAGCTTTGCATGTAGATCCAAACTAATTCAAGTGATTATATAATATAACAAACTTTACCTGACTTTAGATAATTATTCTTTGAACTTTGTTGCACAACATTTTCCTACTTTTTTTTCTCCTCAATGGTAATTCAAGATGTTTTTGTGAACTGAAAACTGTCAAAAATTATGAATTTTGGCAGAAGAATCTCAAAAGACTTCCCTGCAAATTCATTACCAATGCTAATATAGTGTACCAATAAAACAGCTTCATTATCTAGTCCTAATATCAAAATGAGGTTGTCAGTCATAACTTAGAGGACTCAGACTCTACTAATTGCATTTCCTCACACAGGTTATTACAGAGATAAAGATTTTGGCCATGAAGATGGGCCATGATTGAAAATGATTAATCACATTTTCTGGACCAAGGTTGTCAAAGTAATCAATAAGATTTGATTGATTAATTCCAACATCAACTGCAAGTCTGGAAATGCTTCTGTAGATTTACTGTATGTGATCCCTCAAAGAATAGTTACATTTTTAAGGTAAAAATATATCTGCAGTAGGATTTTTAGAACTAAATTAACACAGCTTTTACAGCTGAGGAGAGATTACAGCTGCAGTTTATTGTCCATAAATATAGACTGTTATGACCTTTTACAGCCTGTATCATTTAAACTGTGTGGCTGGAGCAACCTGCCAATCAGGATCCAGCACTGAGGTTCTTTTATACATGTTTCTGTATGTCTATGCATTCATATTCATTAAGATACACTTCCATGTGTTTATAGCTTCAAAATCATGTGTCTGGTACAGTGTCTTATAATAGGATGAATGGTGTCTCTGTCTCAGCTATCACTTGTTTCTGCACTATGTAACTTCAGTGAGAGGGTAGGATCACAGTGTTACATACATGTTTACTTCAACATACAAGTTTTCAACACATAACACTATTATGATGTAATGAGTTTTGCTTGTAGTTAGCACCTACATTATGTCTGACAAACTGTTAAAGACCTGGGATTTGTATTTCTGTGTTTGTCAGTGGTGTTTCACTCAGAAACTGTGGGGGGAGCCAAATCCCACAAAATGCCAATTTCTACACAATGTTGCTTTAAGTCATTTATCAAGGTGTTTGCCCAAACTAACAGTTAATAAATTAATTACATTTTGTGGTTATCTTGCCATTCACTAAGACAAAAGGGTGCAATCTAAAACGTAATACTTTCAGTTTACTATACGCATGTTTGATGCATACATTGGTTCAGTTGGTTTTTGCTTGCTTGCACGAGTTGAGCCACAACTTTCTGTCTAACTGTTCTCTAGCCAAGTTCTGGTGACTTCCTGCTGGATGAGGAAGCACACTTCTCTTCAGAGGTCCAATCATTGCCATAATAAATCATGTTCACAATTATTTTGACATTTCTGAGACATGTGAACTCAAAGAAAAAATGTTTCCAATTACTCTTACATAGAAATCTACAACATATTTCCTCCACATGCTCCAGAGTATAGATTTGGAAGTTGATGTCTTCACCCAACCTAATGGCCCGAGTGGATTTCTTCTGACTTTTATTTTGCTGTATCAGTACTTTCTCAGAGTTCCCAGAAGGGAAATGAGATGTAACCTTTACAGATAAATTATAATGAGCAAAGAGGTGCAGCAGTAAAGAGGACTCATCTTTTAGGCCAATTTAAACAAACACTTAAGACTGAAAGCCTCCACTGTCTGAATAACTAGCCCCACTATGTATGATTGATTGCTCACATTTAGAAGAGCAGTCAAAACACTGCTGCCAATTATTTTTATTTGTTGAAGTAAATTTCAACATTGCTGTTATAGAGAAGACAAAATAACACAAACAACTCTTTCTAAGCCCTGTCATCTTCTTTTGTTTGCTTGTTAGTTTTAATTTTTGACTGTTGATCCTCTTCGTCCATCAACTCTGTACATTTAATGATTTTTCTTCTTGCACTGACAGTCTGGTGCACATGATGTGGCATCTTTTCTTTGATTTCGTTTACAGCTGACTATGTTGAAAACTACCATTCATTATAAAATGATCTACCTTTGAAACAGAGTTTATAATTGTGATGACTTTACTGCAAGTCGTTTTTAATGACTGACGCATTTACGTTATATTTGCTTTTCCATTCAGTCAACTGATAATGCTCTTGTAAATGCATCAATTATTTTTTAGCTGTTAGTGAAGCCTGACCCTCCTTCTGTCTGTTGTACTGAAGTCTGTTTTATTTACACAGTTTATAAGATTCTACTATTTTCAAAGTGCTTTTAAAACAGCTGACATTTTGATGATTTTTGACATAGTGGCCATAATTGCAGATTTTTGAGACCCAGAAAGGAATTTTACCATGGACAATCATTAAAAAAAGAAACAGCTGTAAACTCCAACAGGACTAATTGTATGATAAACTAGAATTAACATCTTGCAGTTGTATGCTTCCGTGCATCAGTTCAGTTGCTGTTCCTGAGTTATGGCGTTGAAGAATGGCCAGAACATTTTAACCTTGGACTTTTAGGATATCGAATGTCATATCTTCACATCATTTTATCCTTTTCAACATTTAAATTCTATTGAAATCTGAATTGTTGAGTTATGACTAAAAATGTGTTTTACCCCACAGTGACCTTGACCTTTGGCCACCAAATTCTGGTCAGTACATCCTCGAGTCATAGTGGATATTTGTACCAAATTTGAAGAGATTCCCTCAATGCATTTCTAAAATATCGTGTTCACAAGACTGGGACGGATGGACATACGGACGAATGTACTGGAGGCATCATGTTTTGTCTATAAATGAAACAATGCCTCAAGCACGGCTGTCGCCAGCATGGACGCTTAACTTGAATTTAAAAACTTTAAAAAAATGGCTGTAATCTCAACATGATTATTTGTATTATAAAAAATTAAGTCCATTAAAAATTAGAGGGAGCCAGCAGGAAGTCAGCCAACTTAGCCAAAGAAGAACTACACTCAGTTGGTAGTTTATTAGATGAACCTAATTAAAGCTCATGCAATCTGTAATAAGTCCTCCGTCAGGAAGGCTATAATGTTCAGTTTTTATTGTTTACCTAATAACACCATCAAGATGAACTGCAACTACACCAGTGGGTCCAGAGAGGGCTGAAACCTTTTTGTGTAAGTGCCCAGCGAACATCTTTCACTGGAATGAACTGGGTGCTATCTTGAAACAGTGTATCAGTTCTCTTAATACATCCACAGTCTACTACTGCACTTATATTACAGGCTACTTTATGTTGAACACCACGGCTATTGCACTGACAGGACAATTTTCACTTTCCCCATCATGCCACTCTGGAGTAACCCTCCTCTGGCAGTAATGCAGAGTGGAAGGCACCGTTTTGCTGGAGACGCACAATGATATCTGAAGATTCAAATCTGGCAGACCGGAACATTTCTGATATGAGTGCAATGATTGTGGGGTTATAAAGTCGTGTTAAAAAATAATACAACACATATGCTATTTAAAATGATGGATTATGTTCATCAAAGTGGCAGAGTTTTTCAGAAATGTGACCTGGTTTTAATGGATTTTGAAAACAATGGGAGCATGGGACAAAGATTAATCCTGCAGCAGCTTCTGTAATATAATGTAATGGGCCCTTTGTTGTGCTGTTGGCTTTAACAGTTAAGCCTGCAACTCCCCTTCAGTTAGTTAGAACTGAAGAAGCCTCTTGGATGAGAGGTGAAACGTCTTCAAGAAACTGAAATAAGTCCAGTTGCCTACAATACAGCACTTAGAATTACCGTGGCCTGGATGACCTGAGAACCTTCATCAACATATGTAGAACACCTTAGTAGATCCCCCCTTGCTATCCGGGTCCTGACGGCAAGTTGAAGACCTACAGACTGAAAGACTGAAAATTAAAATGGCTATGAGAAGTCTCCTGGCTGATGCAAAGATGCGTAACTTAATGACAATCGTCTCTGCAACCTTCTCCCTTGGTGCACTTGATTAAGCTCAAGCTTAACCCACCCAGTTTAAGTCCATGTGGAACAGGAGGAAGGTTTGAGTTTAGGCTAGGGTACAGCAGGTCAACTGAGGGCTAATTGTACTAATTCTCTATAATTGCATCATTCATATTTGCCCATTTAGACACAAAGGCCACGATGCTTTAATGTCCACCCTCCACTGTCACTGCAGGAAAAACAAACAAAAAAATCTGCTTCATCTGCTTTGTTTGTTGTTGACATTAAAATGGTCGGTGTTTCTGTTCTTCTTCTCTCTCAGTGGCCTCATAAATGCATAATCTGAAGTTTGTCCTATATTTTAAAAGTTAATGTGGTTGAGTTGTTTTTGTATTGTTTTGATTAAATGGAATATATCTCATTAAGATTAAAAATATGAAAATGAAAATTATGAGTATTATTAACAGATTATGACAGATTTTTTAAAACCCTGTCCATCAAAATTTGTTTATTTGTCCTGCGAGCTCCAACAAAGTAAAAATTGCTCTATTTTTCCTGGAACCATATTTTCTCCTCAAACATACAGCATTTATTCCATGGTGGCTTTTTCATCTCTCTCTCACAATAAACTGCCTAGTCTTAAACCAAAATACTGCACGAGGATTGATGACAGAAAGTGATCCCTGCAACACTCACTAGGTGCCACTAGTTGCTACGCAACCAGAAGTCATTCCTTACCTGACAGATGCTTGTTAGGGGGGCGAAGTTTGACACAGTAGCGCAGTAGTATGTTGAATTTAGGCTATTGAAAGTGGAAGTATTGAAACTGAATGGTTGAAATATCACTTTCATGTCACTTTCCGGGGCTTGACAAAATGTTTCTCAGGATTGCCATTGGCCCACGGGCCACACTTTGAGAACCCCTGCTGTAGAGTAATTAAGGGTGCTCTTTACAAACCTCCATGAAAAAAACAGACGGCAAGGTGTGCATACAGCCAAGCACCATTTGGCTAAAATAAATGTTGCTGAAAGAGGCACTCGCTACTAAATCTACTAAAACTTTTTCTCTGGCCTTTGTTTCAAAGTACAGGGACATTCAAGTGATTTAAAGCTGCATTAGCAAAGACTTTGCTAACTTAGCTAAATCACAGAGTTGGGGGTACAATAGACAAGACCGTCTCATCCCCCCTGAGCCTCGGTAGATTTAGTAGATTTTCTCTCAAATAAATTCTGATTGTCTCTTCGGTAATGCCACAGGAAGTGAAATATTGAAACGTAAGAGCAAAAATCTATCTTTTAAACAGCAGCAAATTAGCTTTCCATCAAGAGATCTCTACATTCACATACATTAAATATTTTTACTCACTTGTCCCTTCAATGCTTTTTGTTATAAAGAGATCACACCTCAGGTGAACTGATCATTGGTGTTTTACATGCAGCTGACTGTATGTAGGTAAAGGTAAAGCACACATGTAAATACACCCATTAAGGGGAAACATCTGTCACAATCTGTACCTGTGTTTGGGTGTTATATTAAGGTGCACAAACTCACCTTCCCGTGAATCTTGGGGCCCAGGGGGAGTCGCCGTGCTGCCATAGAGACCAGAATACAAAACATTGCAGAGGAGAAGGCAACGGCAGCAAACACGAGCCCCCATGAGAGGCTGCAGAAGTAACAGGAGCTCTCGGCAGATGTGCACACCAAGACGTGCACTGAGGCGAGCAGCAGGCACAAGAGGTAGAAAGGCAGGGAGAGCAGGGCTGAGAGAACTGGGAGGTCCACTGCTGCTTCACCACTCAGGGCTTCAGGCATAGCCAGCAGTAAGACCAACAGGAGCTTCAGGGCCAGGACATAGGGAGAGAATGGAGAGAGAAGGGAAGAAAAAGTTTTCAGGACTTTCTGATCAACTGATGCAACCACAGAAACCTAAGGCAGCATGGTCTGACCGGAATATGTGAACAGTGGAGCCTGTACCTCTTCATTTTGGAAGTTACAAGCAATGGACTCACATATCAAGTATGCCAGTACATGTTTAAAGTTATGTTTTGAGTTTGTGGTATTAATATTTAATGGTAATCCATCTTATCAAAGCTTGTCTTCTAATCAGAAGAGAAAGCTCTTCATTGGGTGATTTTTTATGCCTAAACAAACTAAATGAACAAACTGAGGTTAAAGGACAACACAAATTCATACCATTTTACTTTGTTTATATGTGGCGGACCCTGCCACCTTTCCAGCTTTAAACAGTATTCTGGGGACCTTATTTTCCTCTGAGAACAGCTTGTTTATTCAGATGTTGAAAAAATTTATATTTTTTGTTTGTATTATAACCTAATTAATAATCTGAGTTTGAAATTTCTTCTCCAAAACCACATAGTGCCCCTTTAATTACTTTATTTACTTAAAGGTGCAATATGTAAGAATTTTATTTGAAAATGTGAAGTGCGAGTGTGAAGAAATAACAGTTTTGACATGCAGAGATGTCTTCTGAAGTTAGCAAGTTAGCTAGCACTGGCCAAACTTGGTTCCTAAGCTCCTGTGTTAGCGGTGTAAACACCACCACTCCACCAGTGCTCTGAGTTCCCATTGCACACGGCTAGTTGTACAGCTTACTGAGTTAACTAGCTACAGATAACAACAGTTAGCGGTTACTTTAGTCATATGCTGCCACCTTATTTCTTTTGAGCATGAACTCTACAGGTGGCCAAATCTTACATACTGTACCTTTAATCATCTTATCATGCTTTGCTCAGTATGAGCGTAGTTAACGGCCCAAAAGCTGTAGAATAAGGCATTAATAAAAAAGTGCTTTATAATGACAAATAAACATCCAATATGCTACTAACATGAATGCTAATAAGCACCTAGTTAAGACTGAATATGTGTACCGTAATATAAAGGGTTATACACCAATGTATTAGTCTTTAGGATGAATGAAATACCTCTGTACTCACCTGAAACACAAACACCATGCCTGCAATCATGGAGTACAAGTCGTACTTGCCCAGCTGTTTGCTGAGGGCCGAGCTCATGGCAGCCAGGGCCTCCAGATACTGCTTCAGGACCTTTTTGCCCATGTTAGTCAGCACCTCAGAAGTGTTGCCCTCCAGGTAGAGCTTCATCCAGCTCCCATGAGCCTTTTCTGCCACACGGAACTGCTCAAAGCCTGCCTCTGGATCAGCGACAAATGGGAAGGGGGACAACGGTATTAACCTACATTTACTTGACAGTGATGTTTGTTGGCGGGTACTTGTCAAGACTTGGCATTACTGAACAAGAAAATTCTGTAAATTTTCTCGTTGGAATTGTAGCAGCTATCGCATTCATTTAGATTTGGCAAATTGAGGAGGACGTTTGCAGCATCTCATTAAAGCCCTCTATGAGTTTTCTGATGCAGTGTCACATTAATTTTACTGTATATGTATCACCCAATACAATTAGATGTATAAGGACAATTAAACTTATTCATAAAACCAAACAGCCTCTCCTCTCTCCTATAATTGGTGGCATTATTTCTGGATATGTCTCTATGAACAACCTGTCACCATATTGGGACATGTTAACAATTTAACAACCACTGTGGGGTACTAAGCTACAACTGGATATAGTTGGAACCACTGGCAGAAATGCTTATTTAAAAACAAACTAAACCATGAAAAAAGTGAAGAAAAGTGAAGGCAGACCGGAGTCTCACTTCGGAAAAAAGTCTCTTCTACCGCAGCCTATCCTGCTGTATTTCATCATAAAGAAAATACAGGCATTTTCCAAATATTGGTTTCCTTATGTTCACTAATCCTGTTTAACTTCATCAATCATTCTGATGCATGTTGGATGTTTTGAATGGGAAATCTATTAAATTTCAGTGTTTTCCTTCTCTGTCTCCTGTGTCGATAATGTTTCTTAAACTGAAAACATAATATGCCTGTGGTAGAAGCCATTTAATCCTGAACAAAACAAGAAAGTGTAATTTGTCAGGATCCTAACGATGACAAGCTATGACTCATTCACATGTTTACTCAAAGCAGATGAAATGATGCCTGCTTTCATTTTACTTCAGTGCTTTAGGAGCCTCAAGGACAAAGCAACGTGGAGGTTTGATTTGTGGTATACATCAGTGAAACGCGCATGCACACACACACACACACGGATGCACACATACACATACACACACGCACACACTTCTAGAAACAATATTTTGCAGTATAACACCTATCTCAGCAGCATAGGCAAAGGGGTGATAAATAGTTACTGTGGCTTTGCCAGACAGAGGGGTTGGTAGAAATATTAGAACCTTAAGCCACAGGCATGAATCATACAATATCGATGGCCCTGGCCATGTTTCATCTGTCTCAAAGTACAGGGACTGGTTAATGGCCCCTCCAAGATGCCTGAGGTTAGAAGCACAAGAAAAACATAATATGAAGATTGATTCAAGGCAGACATTGATGGATTTATAAATGAGTCTTAAAGGGAATTTCAAAATATTGTTTAAGTGGGCATGCATATCGGACAACATGCAGACATTTGGGACTCTGAAATTATAACATTAATTCAAAAACAAGGTAAAACATCATATTGCACGTAGGTTCTTTACATGGTGGCCATTTTTCTCTGACATCACAGCCAGGGTGGGAAGCTCAAATGTCATATTGCTGTGGTTTCAAGTCGTGCAAACGTAGAATAACTGACAAATTATCATTGAACCTGATTGATCAGCAACTGAAAAGACAATGGATAGTGAAAATCCAGAGGGGCATCTGGCCATATTTCAAAGTAAAGTTACATATTTGATAACCCTTTAGCTGTTAGCATTCAACCATTTCCGAGCTAACGTTACTGGTTGATAGTGTGATACAAAAGGGAAGCCATTAATTAATTCTAAAATATCAACAAACATCTTGGATGCATTTTTATTACGCCTGGAAATTAAAAAAAAAAAACTGGTTGTAATTGAATGGTAATGTTAGCTTGGAAGGGGTTGAATGTTAGCATTAGCTAATGGGTTATCAAATATGTTGTTTTACCTTGAAAACGGCCCATTATCGCACCTGATTTTAACTGTTAACTTTTTAGTTGCTGATCAATTGGCAAGTGGTAAATTGAAGAATTTGGCAAATTCCCAATGTTTAAACAACTTCTAACCTGGAACAAGCAGTATAACATTACCACAGCATGTGGGAATACGCTCTATTATGGTACACCTTTAAGACCAACAAATACACCGATCAGGCATAACATTATGACCACCTGCCTAATATTGTGAAGGTTCCCCTTGTGCAGCCAAAACAGCTCTGACCTGTCAAGACATGGACTTAAGACCTTTGAGGATGTCCTGTGGTGTCTGGCACCAGGGCATTTTATAGTGGATCCTCTGGGTCCTGTATGTTGGGGGGTGGGGCCTCCATGGATCAGACCTGCTCCAGCACATCTTACAGATGCTCCATCAGATTGGGATGTGGGGAATTTGGAGGCCCGGTCAACACCTTGGGCCTTTTATTGTGTTCCTCGAGCTGTTCCTGAGCAGTGTTTGCGGTATGTCAGGGCACATTGTCCTGCTGGGGGGCCACTGCCATCGGGTAGTGTTGTTGTGATGAGGGGGTGTACTTGGTCCACAACAGTGTTTGGGTGGGTGGTGCGTGTCAGGTGGCATTCACATGAATACCAGCACCCAAGGCTTCCCAGCAGAACATCACATTGTAAAGAGATGATCAATGTTATTCACGTCACCTGTCAGTGGTTTTAATGTTGTGGCTGATCGGTGTATATAGTAGAGAGAGACGTAGAGGCAAGGTTGTTTAAACCTTCTATCACCAGTTGTGTAGAACTTTTAACAATATTTCTTTAAAGTTTTTCAGGTTATTCTTACTTTGGGACAAAGAAGAGTGTTTGCTAAAACGTAAAAGACATTGCACAATAATGATAAAATGATAACACATCCAGTTAAGATGACACGCTCAAGCTGAGAGTTCAGTTGAGGTACTTTGGACCCCCTGATGAAACATACTTGAATACTGAAATCAGCATTTCTTTTCAGACAGAAGGCAGCTTTCTTTCAAGCAAATTATTTCCCGCCCAGTAAGATTTGACCCCAACAGGTGTCCAACAGGCATGCTACTTAAAATATCATCCCAGGCGAATTTCCCAGCAGTGACAACTATTAAATTCCACTGCATAACAGCTTCATGATTACCCAAGTGGACAGATTTTTAAAAAATCAACACATCCAAATGTAGGTCTGCTGAAATAATTTCCATTTCATCCCATCGCTATGGAAACCAGGGACCAAAATAGAGTGAAAATTGTGCTGCCAGAGCGGTAAGTTTCTTAATGCGAAAGGAAGTAGTTTGTTTCACATCTAGTTTGGAATGCAACATGCTGCGAACCACACTCATAAGTTTGTGTCAGTTTACTTTTTGACAGTTCAACATGAGACACAGAAGACAACATTCGCTGAGTTATTATCATCGACTTGTCCTGGAAACTGGGCCCAAAGACAATATTCTTTTGCAGTATTTGATACCAAAATAACTTGAATAATTACATTTTAATAAGACAAAGGACTAAATGAGTTGGCGCAAGTGCATTTAGGGCGTGACTCTTAATAAGTCATGGGTGTGTTTTGGGCGTAACATAAATAAAATCACTTTCATCTCTCATCCCCTTTAAAAGCCAGGTGCAGCAGGATCTGGCGCATTGCTATTTAAACAGCGGCACTTGTATTCGCTGAGGTACAGGTATGTGGTCCTTGGCTGCTGGACCCTCTGCTTCCACCGTAACCCAATCATCTGTCCTATCAATGTGTAATAGTGAAGCAAAGGATCAGGCGGGACGGGTCATAAATATTATCATTCTGATTAATAGCGGATGGGATGCCGGCGCGTGAAATTACCTGCAGTGATCCTCCAGCAGCTGAATGGATAAGTGCATCTCTCTATTAAGAGAGAAGCTGCGTGCATTTACGCATGAGGCACAGCAGTTTAACTTCATTGATAATTCAAATCTTCCAGTACGCCAACAGGATCAGTCATGCTCAATTGTTAATTAATGTTCTGTGGTCTTAACGTTTCAGAGGGTCACACAGACAGTTCACATTCATACAGGGGTATTGTATGAAGTGAAGCAGCCATCCTCCTGATAAATCTAGAGCTCCAACAGTGCTTTCTAAAGATATTTATTTCAGAAGTTAAAAGTTAATTCTGTTTCAACTGGAGAGTTTTCTCTGTCCTGTCAACTTTACAACTGCAGCTTTTAGTTTCACTGCTTAAACCACGATATTTGCTGCAGTGATTACTGCTCACATGGAAACGTTTAAAAACGCAAATGACACTGCGCAACAATTTGCACCAGGCATCAGACAGAGCCCAAAGAGTCTTAATGCTTGCTTTGGACTTCTAACATTGAGGATGTCATTTCATCATTTTCTGGTTATCAGGTTTGTTGTAGCTGTTTCTGTGCCTCTTTCTGCGTTCAGAACATTCTCATTAGGGAGGGTGACTGTAGGCCTGTAAGCAACCTTGACACCACCTATTATCTATTTTGTCATCATGTCAGAAGTATTCCATGTTCATGGTCCAACTGCTTCAGTCTAAAAAAAATAATCCAGTTTTAGGGAAAACAGCTTCTTTTTTTTCTGAAGATTATGAAAGTTTAAATTAAATGCCACATGTCTAATAACTTGCCAAACAAGCCAGTTTTCAAAGACTTTTTTCGCTGCCTCCCTCCTTCTGTCTCACTTAAAATGATAAGATAAATTACTTCCGGCCGATCAAACATTAGCAATGGTAATTGCTGCCATTGGTGTATCAAATGTTTGTGAAAGTGAAGGACAGCAACAGAGAGACAGACGCAGGGGGAGACAGATAAGAGGCGTGGGGGAGACGCTGCAAGATGGATAACTCTGACAAACATTGTGACCCCGAGCTATAAGCAGGGAGTAAAATTCAGTGAGGATATGTGCATGAATTTACACAAAGAGTGGGCAGCATTAATGTTCAAGAACAGACCACAGACTGTTTGTGGTGCTCCCATGTGGATTTTTCACAGCTGTAAGGTCAGTCAATCACAGACTTAAAGAAATCAGTATACAGATTTTCCACACTTCCACCCTGACATGGCAGGAACCACCATGTTCAGAACAGGCTTGCCTGATTCTCACTCAGATACTTGGTTTCTGTTGGAGCTAGGATCAGTACTTCTTTTTCATAAACCTACCTCTTGTATCATACAGTACGGTCAGTGCATTATTGCAGCCTTTAGCAACTTACTTCCTTTAAATGCATGGGTGATTCATCTGACAATAAAAAAATACTACAAACTGCTGTTAGATGAAACATTTGGAGGATTATCTAACTGCAGGACGAATATTGTCAATCAGTTAACAGCCATTAGAGACCATTAACTAAAACAAAACCATGTGTTTGAATGGATTTCTTTTAATCTCCAACACGTTGAAATCTAATTTTCAAAACATGTCTTTCTTAATAAAGGATCCAAGTGCCTCTGAGCTTTGGTGAATCTTTTGAACTTGTAAGAGGAGTCTATCCTCGTCTTAATAAGACTGCTGCAGGTTAAACGCTCTGCGAAGCTGCTTTGATGCAGTTGTCAGCATGGTGGGAATAATGAGGAGACGGACGTCTGTTTACAGCAAACCATTTCTGAGTCAACCTAAATCTGTGCCATCTGTGTTTCCTCTGTGAAAACACTACATGCACAAAACTGTGACTGGAATGCAAATAAAACTATGATCTAAATAAGCCAATAGTGCTGCTAGTTTGAGGTAGGATACAATATCTCAATGACTTATGTGGAGTGTACAGATTTTTACTGTAATGAGGACCTGGCAGAACGTATTGTGTTATTTCTTTCAACAAGCATTAAGATTTTTTTTGGGGGACAGCACCATATTGACATATTATCATTTAGCAAAGTGTTAGCATACAGTTGCCTATACAGTATACACATCCAGCAGACACACAGCAACATATCCATTCATTTCATGTTTTTAGCCACCTGATGAAGTCCAATAAACACTCTCTGTTTTGGTCTCTAAAGAATCCTGAGAAGAGTGCCTGGCTCCTCAGCTACTAACTGCTCCACTACGTTAGTTAATCACTAACTCTGTCTGTCTGTTGCTTAGCTGTGGACATGTCATATACAATTGGTTTATCAAAGCTTTGTTATTGGAAAAAAACATTGAAATAAGGGTTGAGCAACCCGTAAAGCCAAAACAATGAGCTGAAAGTTGCTAAAACGCTCTGTAGAGCTGAGGGGAACCACACAGTCAGGTGATAATTCTCTGTGGGTTTGTCACTTAGAGCCAACCAGCATATGCATTTCAGTGATTGTTAATAGAAAAATAATAACAGAGTGCTGTAGGGATGACGTATTTTTGTAGGCTAACCCGGAAGTTAGCATCGCCCTGGTTCCCTCGACTAAAAGTCTGTATGATTAATTGGATTTTGGATTACTGCAGAAAAACAATCTCTGTTGCAAACACAAGTTTATGATAATGAAAATGAAAATAATCTTCACAGATGAGGACCACTTTTGTGATTTTCAAGGCGTAAATTAAATCACTGGAAGTAAAAAGCTACAGTTATGTTAGGCTATAAACAGACTACATTGTGGTCGCATGACTTAAACGTCACCACTGCTAAGCGTCTTACTTCAAAATTACTTTATGCATTTTCTATAAATTGATAAGTCTACAGGTTGTAAAGTTAGAGCTAGAATAGTTTGTAACTTAAGTAGGTCTGTAAAGATGGACTAGCGAGTCGATGAGTCTCGGCATGATGACGTTTAATGTCCCAGACATCCTCTGTAGTCTCAGAGTGTAGTGTTAGCCACTTGTTAGCAACCGCCATTTTTTAACATAGCACTTTATAATTCACTTGTGGGACATTTAATGATGTATTATTTTATGGCATAGAATAAAAAGTGTAAATTTCTTAAGCCTGTGGTAAGCATAGAGGGAAACAAAAATGCCAATTGGTTTCCAGGTTTTAGGACTCATTACTACAGCACTCTCGTAGTGCAGCTGACGTTGAACATGAGTAGAGGTTACAGAGCTCATGTTGCTCTGTTACCATGTATATATCTGAATAATAACTCATTAACTTATTAGGTGTTAGTAATTGGAATTTTGAGGCAAGTTGTGAGGAAACAACTTCTGGACGTGTGAGTGATTACTGCTCTGGGTAATGTGTGGTATTTTTTGGAGTCTCAGTAAGGTGGCCACATTGTCTTCAATAATTTGTGAGAAAGCTGAGATGGTGTAATGGGAACTGACTAACCTTGTGCTTGGTAGCTCTACCAACTTCAGTACAGTCTGACTGACATAAGGATAAGGAAAAAATGACAGCATTTTAATTTTGGACTGAATTAGTCCTTAAATTGCATTGTGTTCTTACTATGGGCAACAGTCACATTGCTGCGGGCAGTAGGTAGGTATCGTCACCAGCACCATAATAGCATATTGATGAGACAAGGTCCTGCCTTTCTGGGATTTTAACAAGTCTACAAGTTGGACGCAGTGTATTTGTGACTCACCTTTCTCGTACTCGGGCATGCTGTCTTTGAGCAGGCAGCTGAGCTGGTGGCCATTTAGATGCAGGAAGCGCAGCTGGTCCCGAAGTGAGGTTTCCTCCAACACACCAGGGATGAGGCGGCCCACACTGTTTTGAGATATGGGCAGGCCGAGTCCCAGGGCCAGGGTCGGGGTCAAGTCGACCTGCTCTACGACTCCGGGCTTCTCCATCCCCACTGACATCACAGGGCAAGAAACAAACAAGCAAAAACACTAAGGATCTATGCACCTGCAATACATGATGGTTAAATAATGACACATGAATTAGATACATTTTTTTCTTCGTTTTTTTTCACTGTGTTGTTTTCTAACCTTTACTTGTCAATCATTGAGTCTAGTCTTTCCTGCTGATACATTTCTAGGAACCTGTAAAACCTGAATTTATATTAACTATCAAGTTCGCCTTCTATTTATTGCAAAAATACTCGGATGTAAAATGCACCACCTTTTGTACTCTGTCAGACAAAGGAAAAGGAAAAGCTTTTAAAAATGAACCGATTGATGAATCACAATTGTGCTGCGTCAATCTGTGATACCAGGAGGCAAAATGGGTTTATTTATGAGAACTAAAGTCATATTTTATTACTTCAAACTCTGAAGCAATCCACAGACAAAAACTATTTACATGATGGATGTAAGGAGATGGCTCAATTTTCTTACTGTCTGCTGTGGAAGATTCCTCTGTTCAAAACAATAAGAGCTCATCTGAAAGAAACGCTCATCAAGATGAATTTGAAAAAGAAGTTCCTTCTCCTAAAGTCATTAACCTGACACAAACACGAGCAGTGAAAAATCCCACGCCATCCTGGTATGTGGAAGCCAGTGATTATGTAGAATATATCTAAGTGGGACATATCACTCCAATCACAGTCGCTGCAGCATTTCTGTCCCCTCAGGACAGTCAAACTGCGGTCACAGGAAAACGACGAGAGTGTGGTTGAACGTCTGCAACCTTTCTCCACAGTTGACTCTCATTTTATTAATTAAGACAAAGTGCATCAGTGACATCTTCTTTGTTGATTAGAATCAGGGTGATATTAAAGTTGAATTCAAACAGAAAACCTGAATCTGAAAGAAGCATCAAAAACAATCCAGATAATTACTCTTGTATAAATGCCTGCTGGTATGACCATCAGGAGGGTTGTTGAATGTGCAAAACAATCCGAACAAAAACAAAAAATGAATGAAAACACAAAATCATTAGCTCTCCTCCTTGTCAAAAGTGAACAGACATTTTTCTGTTGACACTTGGCTTCCTGTGGAGAGCTTTCAAAAATACAAACACAGAGTGGGAGTCATTTCCCAAGTTGTTCATGTCTGAGTACAGTTTTCAGGTTGCGATAATGAACTATTCTGCTGTATAATATATCCGGAAAATGAACAACACAGCTCACATGTGTGGGGAAGAGAGGCAGCTGCAGACTAAAGACTGGAACAAACCCCAGAGCTATGAGCTAATTTGGTAATTGGACACAATGAAATAAGCCTGGGAATTATCCATTTTACATTAAAAGGAGACGGATTTGCAACAAGACAAGGACTTTGCTGTATTAACCCCAAAGCCATTCAGGATAATGCCATGAATCTACCAAGGATATGAGGCATGTTTAAATCTGTTACTTAGCATTGAATGACTGAAAATATTTTAGTCATGGTATTAGTTTCAGCAATTACACTAATGAGTGAAGTTGAAAAAACCCTCTTTGTAAAGTGAAAGATTTTCAAAACCCTGAAGATGTTTTATCAGAATTCAACATTAATCCCATATTAATGTGTAAAATCATACATTATTTGTTCTTTGAAAATAAGCCAAGAAGAATCGGTTTGCCAGACCAATGTTGTCCAGTTACATGTCCAATACTGTAACATCCAACGAGGGTTGGGCCGATGGATGACATCGACTACTCAGAGTTGCCGTAGCGCAAGAGCTGTTGTTGTTTGTGATATGTGGGGAGAGGAAATGAAAAGAAGTATGTTGCTGCTCAGTGCACTAACATTACGTCTCCATGTCCCGTTTATCATTTTCTTATGAAACCAGCTCAGTTAGGTGAACCCAAGACACCTGGTTAAATTTGTGGCAGCGGTGCTTCTTTTCCCGCAGGTCGCTGTTTCTCTCAGTCACGCTGTTTTTATACACAGTTTTCTTAGCTTATCTTCCTTGGCTAGTCGACCAATGTTGTTTTATGCATATGAGGCTGAACAAAGCTAAGTTATGGACATGTGGTGCGGAGACGAGGACACTTTTAAACCTGGCACAGGGATGTATGTCGGTGGTAACAGGAGATAGTTTCCTCTGCAGGGCGAGACAGTTGGAGGTTCATGTCAGAGCAACGGTGGGAAACAGCAGCGGCTTCAGTGGTGAGCTAATACGCAACTGCTACCTTACGACAACACTGAGGGGACATGCTGCCTCAAATTCATAAACAGCGATGTCATCATCCATCACGATGTTTCACTGTAGACATAGTCATATGCCAATTCAGCAGACATTGCCCAACCCTACATCCAACCAAACCTCTGTCAGTCTGTTCGTACCTGTTTGGTTTACGCAGAACAGAGTGACACACGTTCTGACAGGACAGATGTGTCACAACTCAGTAAAAGGTTAAACACACATAATGCTGATTCATAGATGAGAAAACTGCTTTTGATGAGGAAGCCATATGCATTGAAGTATCAAGCTTACTGATATAATCTCTAATATATCCCTGTTACAGCCATTGTTGAATATGGCTGTATAGAGTCATGCATTTGCTCAGCTTGGTGAATACTTTGTATGAAAGCTGGGACAATAACAATGTTTCTCCAACAGATTACAGCACATTTACCTCAACGTCTGCCATGACTGGGTTTAAATTGGTTGCTGGCACACAGTTGAAATGTCTATAAGGGTACTATAACACAGCTCATCAATATCTCTCTCACATCAGTATATTCAATGTATCAAAACATTGTTGCATCAGTTACTGTGGGTTTTGGAGCTTGAACCTTATCACCTTATCCATTCTCTGTTATTTGGCTTGGGTTAGTTTTCTTTGTTTTCTCGAAGAAAGTAAGAAAAGGCAAGGATACACAGACACTGAGGTAAACAATGACTGCATGGCTTCTAACACCTATACTGTCTGATTAAAGTGGCAATGCCTCTTAGGATCCTCCCAGCAATTTCGACTAAATGTTCTGCCAATCTGTGTAAGAGGGTTGTTTTCTCAATGACGCATTCAGATTAACAAATGAAGATCAGGTACTGAGCCAGTAATGAACTCTTATCCACTGCAGCATGTTCTAATGAGAAACAACAGGCAGGTGAGGTTTCTACTAACGACCCGCCACTCTTACCATGATAAAAATAACCAGTTATTCTGATGAGGAAACTGATTGCAGTAAAAGATGCAATTAACTGAACATATTTCCTTTCTAATTATCAAATGACTTGTTTGAGAATTTAATTTTAATTTTTGCATATGAAAGATCATATGGATGAATAAGGATGAAGGTGTTCAGGCAAGTGTTTCTCCACAGACAAGATGGCTGGATATGCACCACAACTTCAACACAACTACACAAAACAACACTTTTTTTTTTAACTTAAAAGGCCCTGAAAATTGATTTTCCCAACCAGCTTCTAATTTGAGGCATTGGGATCTCACATTAAGACGCAATTTTCTGCTAAATTAGGGAACAGTTTAGGTTCTTCTACATGAGATTTCTAAATTTCTTTTTTCCCCGTTGTGCTCTCATCACTGCTGTAAAGGGGGCACTAAGTTAGAAAAAAGTGATGTCATGTATTTCTATATACCAATCATGATTTAGCAGAATTTGAATCAGACTATGATGACAGACTGTAGGTGTTTGTTTGTTGTTATGCTTGTTTTAATTCGCTGTCGGTTAATGTGATCAAATCACGCTGGATAGTCCCTCTTTTCAGCAGTTAGGGTTACAGAGAATACAACACAGAACCCTACAGGAAATTGCAGATTACCATTTAATATCCTAGAATTTATATCATAGAAACTTCCACTGACTTTTCATGTAACAATTCAGCCACAATACAGCACACTGACCATGTGGGGTCTTGACATATACTGGGCTTTACTTGTTATTGTAAAGACAGCCCTAAAGAGGATTACTTTACTTACTTCCCAAAGCCTCTTTTAATTTCTATGTTAATGAAACACAGAAAAGCACCTCATTAATGACTTAATGAATTCATTCAACTGGATGGATTTCATTGAAGAGAACCCAGAATTTGGCATTTACTTCCTACCCCTTCATTGATTGGTAAAATTGTGGAATTTATGTGCATGCAGTCCTCCTGGTAGGCAAGTCATTCAAGCAGTTGGCACCACAGGAGATGAGCAAAACCAGGAGCAACAACTCAACTAAACTGAAAATGATTAATTAACATAAAAGGTCTATAAATATAAAGCCATGCAAGAAAAGATCTCAGAAATA
The DNA here is from genome assembly GCF_040436345.1 of Pagrus major. Taxonomy (NCBI): domain Eukaryota; kingdom Metazoa; phylum Chordata; class Actinopteri; order Spariformes; family Sparidae; genus Pagrus; species Pagrus major. Next base: position 17,685,623 of record NC_133232.1, on the reverse strand, counting down.
GACTTGGCTGAGAAAGCGCCAATTATCAAGATCACACTTTCACACTCAACCCCGTCACATCACCGCAAAATGAAGTTCTGCTTAGGAGTTTCTATTTGCACTGTTGTGAGATGAGACACGAAAATGAATGTAAAGTTAAGAGCAAGCATGAAAGAAAACGTCTCTCCTACGAATTCTTTCGAAAAAGTTTAGTTTGACTTATTCATAATTTTCCCTGATGAACAAAACACTCTTATTCATGGTTCGCATGGCAGCTGTAGTTGAATAACAAGCTCCTGAATCTCTTCGATTCAATTACACATCTGCTGCCGTCAGTCTCTTTAAGCAACACTAGACTGTTTACCTTTTCTTTTGAAGGCTGGACTTATGAGCACCAGGGGCGTATTGACTTCTGGCTCTGAGGAGCCTCCGTGGCTGCCGGTCTCCGACATGCCGTGGTCTCCACACAGCACCAGCAGGTAGGGCAAGGATCCCTCTGCCTCCTGAGAGAAGCAAAGACCAAGGTTAATGGACTCCCGCTCTGTGTGCTGATCTGGGAGGGCAAACCTCAAAGCTCTGAGATGTGAATAATTCAAACTTGGCACAAACATAAAAAAGTACATCCAGTTTGGAAAACAGAGCAACAGCATAAAAAATGACTGCTTGGGCAATAGATTGGAAGAAAGTATTAAATTATTACTTTTGAAAAGGAAGTCATGACAAACACTTCCTGGCACAGTTTCGCTGCAGCTCCGGATTAAAAAAATAAAGTGAAGGCTGCAAACAAACACAGAATTACTTGTTTGTTGAGGATGACATACTTTGATCGAGCCCTAAGTGATTCCCTTTCAACTAGACTCACGAGAACCTTCCACTGATTAGAAATTCAACAAGAATGCCTCATGAGTCATGGTGGTGGAGGCTGATTTAAAAACACGACTACAGATGTTAACAAAACAGTTCAGTGTTGCATCAAACATAAAGAGAAAAGGATTTCCATTATAATTAATGACTGAAAATTGTTTCCTATCAACCCCACAGATTAACAGACTGAAAGAGTGATGAGGGCTGAGATGAATTCTGCTTCTGTTTTTGGAAGCCAAGTCAGATAATATGTTGGTTTAATTTAGGATGACTGGTGTCCTCACAGCAATATTTTGGAGCCACAGGCAAGGACAGGACAATGGCTTAGATTTAGGTTTAAATTTGGGGACGCAGTTTTTGCTGTCTATTTTGCAAAAGAGTCCCATTAATTTGCTACAGGTACCAGCTGCTGTTGGGGATCTTCCAGGGCTTGCATGGGCATGAAACTCTTCTGGTTGAATCAGTACAGAAGATAGGCAACTGCTGAGTGAGAAGGTTCATTTCTGACTTTGGAAACATAGTGTGACAAAATAATCCTAACACAAGGTCCACTTACTAGTTTAGAGGGACAGATAAAGTTTACTCAGTTGTCTGTCATAAGACCGTTTTGACCGCCATATGTGCTCCAAGAGAAGCTAGTGAGTGGGTATTGAGTTTGGATTATGCGGTCATAGAGCAACTGGGATCTGGGTTAGTGTATCGAGTTTGATATTAAGTCAAACAAACACACCTGTGTACATCAAAATGTGTACAGGCAAATGTTCACTGCCTATTTTGCCTGAAAGCAGGTTCTGGTAATTTACCTAAAATATTATTTGTTTAAGAATATGAAGCATGAAAGCATAATATATTATGCTTTCATGCTACTATAACTAATGGATAACTTGTTAGAATAGTTACCTAAAAGCAGTGGATAAACAGTTGCAATATGCTTTAAGTAAAAAAAAAAAAAAATGATTGAAATATCTAACTAAAAGTAACAGATGAGTGGTTAGACTAGTTAGCACAAAGTATATGGAAAACAGGTGAAACAGTTAGCTAAAAGTAGGCTAATGGATAGGCTAAATGTAACAATTGGCTGAGTGGTTAAATTAGCTAAAAGTAATGACTAAGTATTTAAAATAGTTAGCTTAAAGTAAGCTACTGGTAAAATGGTTGAAATATGCTACTGTAGCGTATTTATCAAGGAATCCTGTTAAGAGAAACAAAGGAGCTGATGGGTCTCAGCCCAGAACAGACCCCATTAACTTTTGGTGCGGATCCAGATAAGGGCAGGATCCAGGAATTTATTTTTTGTGGACTTTTTTGTAAATGTTTCAGGGAATAATGCATGGATCTTGATGTAAGAACTCTGGTGTATTTAAGTGGCTGGTATCTACGAGTGAGTATAATTTCATGTGGACCCAAATTAGACTCTGGATCTAGCAGATTTAAATATGTTCTATTTGATATTGGATTAGGCATGATTGACTTGAAGAGGACAGTTGGGCCTCGGTGGAGGTAGGCGCTCAACTGAGTGCCATTCTAGTTGTTTCTAGATGTTGTTGTTTGTTCACTAATGGGTCCTCCTACATTGTGTCTAGTTTTAGCATTTAAAGTTACCAATAATTCTACATGCACGCTTTCTTTGATTTCAAGATGCCTCTCTTTTAATTTAAACCCACCCACACAGAAGTGAAACGGGCTCTTGTTGGTCAGAACAAGAGGGTCCTTTCAGCATGTGAGCATATCAGCTCAAATTATATAGCTGCATGCAGAAATTTGTGGGTTCAAACGTGTCTGCAATCTACAAAAGGAAGCAGCTCAATCGGCCAAAATTTAAGCCTCGAGGAAAAACAAGCAGGTTTCAGGATTCACAAAGGTGAGCTAACAGAGACATAAAAAAGGCCAGTGTCAGCATAAGTGTATTTTTAGCCATAGCTTTAATAACATATCGATCAAACGTTTTTGATGCAGTTAAAACACGATATATATATTTGATGAATACAGTAAGTGAACACCGCAGGTTGGAGCCTGAGCCGCACTATGCTGTCATGCTCAGCTGACCCATTATATTTACTACTCAGCAAAGAAAGGAGCAAGGACTACCTTTTGTCCTAGATTTTACCTCTTGGATGTTTGTTATAAATGGCATAGGACACAAGGGAGCCAAAAAACACCTCAAGACCAGTACTGAACACCACTGAGCCCCACACTGAGCCGGCCTATTCTCTCTTCGGGATAAATCAGAGCTCACTCCTATTCTCTTGGATGAAAGCACCAGAACTCTTTGGGGAGAATTTTCACACTCTAAGAGAAATCTTTTTTAAACCAATACACATGATACAAAGCGGAATCAGATGATAGCTCATGCTCTCCATGAGCAAGCCAGAAAAAACAAGCTCGATGGTTTTCAGTTTTACTCTTCAGTCATACGAGTCAATCAGTGATTCACCACCAGGGGTACTTCTGCACCAGGGGGTACTTTTGAAGATGCCAGGGGGTACTGTATGTGGACAGCTGTACTCATTAACTCAAATATACTCAACTAAAAAATAGAAATTGTAATTTTTGTTAAGGAGGCAAATAAGGAGCCAGATATTATTATAGGAGTAACTCCTTACAAAGTGCAAAGCATGTTTACAGGTCTTGGGGAGTACTACTGCATATGTGAAAAAAGTAGTATAAAGCCTTTTGTGAATCCAGAGGAAGCTGCATGTAATCTGATAAATTTCCTCCAGTGATGTCACTCAGTGGCTAAGTTGCATTATTGTGGCTAAGCTAGGCAACAGGTTTAGAAAAGGAAGAAGAATGTGTTAATGAGTCCAACAGTGTTGGACAATAGGCTGACAAGCTCAAAGACGGCAGGTGTTGATAATCATCCATACAATTACAAAAAAAAAAAATACTATTATAAAACGATGCAAAGCCATACATCAAAACATCCAACATACATGATATGTAGTATAAGATGCATGTTGGATGTTTTGATGTATGGCTTTGCATTTTTTGTGTTCTATATGAACTTTTCTTATGAATTTTTTCCTTTGTGTTTTGCTGATTTTCATGTTGCTGGATGTTTATTTGTTTGTTACTCAGTTTGGATGATTATCCACACCTGCCATCATTGAGCTTGTCAGCCTATTGGTGTGCAGGATATCTAAATATGGGTGTGGTTTGTCCATTTGGGAAACAGTTAGAGTGTGATCACAACGTTGTCTCGTTAAACTTTTGTGGCATGGTGTAAGTGTGCAGGCATTACCTTCTTTTCATTCTAGCTGAAAGTATGCCCAATGGATATTTGTTTGAATAGTAGCAAATAAACAGATTAATTAGTCAGCTACAAGAAACGTAATGAATGAACATAGCTAAAAGTAATGAATAAACAGGCGAAATGGATAAATTCTTCTTCTCCCCCCCCAAGCAGCAGTAGTAGTACAGTAGTAGTTGCAGCCAATATACCGACAATTCAATTATGTGAATAACTTATTGTAAAAATCACACATTTTATATGATTCAAAGTGTTAATTAGCCCCTTGCATATTCATAAAAACCTATTTGGAAGATGACTGGTGGGGCCAGTGAAGGTTTACTAATAGCTCATCTGATACAGTGGAGCTGTGGTGAGATGACAGACAATTAAGAGGAGCCACGGTGGCTCTGTAGACTTATAACTCAATAACAGCACAGATTTCAAATCTTCTGACAGAATATTATGAGAGAAGGAAAAACGTAAAATGAAAAAGAGGTATCACAGTCTAAACACTTTCATTTCATCTCTCTTATGAAATACGTGTCTCAGATTACATATTGCACTGCAGGTCAGGTTAAAGCACTTCTAACAGCAAAGGCAGCAGCCCAACCTTCTGAAATCTGAAATATCCAGGAGAGAAGATTGAGGCCATGTGATCTCCATTAACACAAAGGTCTGATAGAGGTGTGTATGACCAGGAGGTCCTGCTTTCCAATCATGTTTTAATGGAGAGTGTTGTGGCTGTCCATTCTGCAGCTAGAGCATGTCTTTGCCTTAATATGAGCTTGATGAAATAGGCTCCTCGAATCACATCACAACAGAAACTTTGAGGGCCGTCATCTGGATGATACCCTGGTTTTCTTATTCAGTGTGCAGCAGCAAGAACCATAACTTCTGTTAGTATTGAAGGACGGAGGGTTAAACAACAGCCAGCTTGTGTGTTCAGTCAAACACCATAAAATGTTGAGAGCGCACCCCCCGACATGTTAAAAGCATGTACTGATCAGAGAAAACATTGTTGTTTTTGTAGAAGCTTCTAAGGTATTCTGTGGGACCCCACTGGGCTGTCTATTTTTAGGTCACACTGCTGCTGGGGAAAAGAACAGCCACAGCTTTCACTAATGTGACTGAAGCGAGACTTTCAAACACATTTCATTCAAAGAGCTCACTGGGAGCACGCATGAGGATGCCATTGCCCAAAACACACAGATGTCACCATGAGCCTGGAGAGACAGGATTTAACAAGACAGAATTAACAACTTTGGGGATATGGTGAAATGTTGTTGCCTCAATATTTCCAGAAAGGTTTACAAGCATATCTGCATGTGGCTTCTGTTCTCCCTCTGCCATTTCACAGATGCAAAAGGACAAGAAAAAAGAAGATTGCAGGCTCGTGTTGACATGACTAGACAATCTAAATACGAGCTACACAGATGAATGACAGTGAGACAATGCCCATTAGCAACACACACACGGCGCAAAGACAATATGCATGCACAGCTGTCAGACTGCACAGAGAAAACAAGGCCACAAGACCTGCACGCTGATCAAAGACAAAATTAAAGATAACACAAAGGCTTAACAGTTTATTAAATCTCTGGGGTTGCTACAATAGATAACATAACAACTGCTGGGAAACACTACAAATTATCTGTGTAATTAAATGACCATCCAAAGACTGATTAGGCTAAACAATCCCTGATAGCATCACATTAATATATAAACTATTGATCATTACTTCAAATTAGCATATTTCATTTATTTACTATACAATGGCATCAACTATTGTTATAAGAACCCTAAAAACCCCCAAGAAATGATGAAATTACTATTCACAATTTGAAGTGTATTGAGTTTAATGAATCTTAATAGAGAGAAACAGGTGTTGACAAGCAACAATTAAATTAAGCAGCAGCACAGCCACACAGAGCAAATCAGTCTAATTAACTTGAATGGAAAATTAGAAGCCAAACCAGTATCTGCAAACACGCCATGCTCCCCTCCTGCATTTCCTACTGTGTCCCCCCATAACCGGGCCTGAAAACCTCTTCCTCCTGGTGGTCCAAAGCTCCTGTCCTGGTGGTGTAAACACCAACACTCCACTGGTGCTCTGAGTCCCAGTTTGGAGAGAGACAGCTGATAAGACCGCTAGCTGCACGGCTAACTGAGCTAACTGAGCTAAACAGCCAATGGCATGTGCAGTTAGAAGTAATTACTTCAGCAACAAGTTAAGCTAATTGCCTATCAGGAAACACCATAAACCTCAGTCTCCAACAACTTTCATTTAGCCTCTTGTTAGCAACCACATTTTTTAAGATAAGTATATGCTTTACAATTCAAACATGGGTTATTTACTGAAGTATTTTATGTCGTTGAACAAAATGTTAAATCCCTTAAGCCTGTGGTAACCATAGACCTTATTTCAGACATTCAACAAAAAACCTGTTCAAAAAATCCATCGACTATTCCAGTTTCATTCCACTCTGCTGTTTATGATTAACCTGATTCTTGTCTCATTTGTTCCCTAATATAATATATATATAAAAAAATGCTATTTCCAAGTAACTGTAGCATTCATATTTTGCAGGACCAGCCCGAGCATGGGGTTGGTTCGAAAAACAATAAAAGCAGTCTGAGAATACCAAGCTAGCTTCTTCTTCGCTGAACATCCATAATTGAGTATGATGTCAAAGTTTCCATAAGTCCTGGCTGTCACCTGAATGGCCGGACTTAAAAGCAACATTATGTAGAAATTGGCATGTTGTGCGATTTGGCGCCCCCAGACCACTGTGGAAAATACAAATCTCAGGTCTGTAACAATCTGTCAGATGTAATGTAGGTGCTAACTACACACAAAACTCATTACGTCATAACAATGGTATGTGTTGAAAACTTGTATGTTGAAGTAAACATGTATGTAACACTGTGATCAGACCCTCTCACTGAAGTTACATAGTGCAGAAACAAGTGATGGGGGGCAGAGTGGCTGAGACAGAGACACTATTCACCCTATTACAAGACACTCTACAATCAACATGATTCTGAAGCTGTTATTTGAAGTTAAAAAAGTTACATAATGCTGCTTTAAATTACCAGAGAAACAAGCTGGGCTAACATTAGCACCAGCTTGGCTCATAGTTCCCCCATCAGACATGCCGTGTCTCCCGAAGAGCGCCGGAGAGACTTTCACTAATGTGAAACTGCTTATTCGGAGTTATTACCAGCTTTTATGATCATATTAGTTTTGAGGAGAGACCTATGCAGATAAATAAGCAGCCGAAAAAAGTCTTGAACAATGAACAATGAAGGAATCCTAACCTAAAAATAAAACGGCAATGATCTGTGTTTAACGAGGAACACAACAACTCCCATGATCCCGTACCTATGATCGAGTGACCCCTAGCGTCAGAACATTACGTGTAATAGACCCCAGCTGGCTACTATTTTCATCAAAGCGTGAGACGCCTCCCGCGGGAGATCATACTCACTCAACACTCTGGAGCAAGAACAGGCACAGAGGCACCATTCTCCCTATTAGTCAGTGTACCATCAAAATGATTTGAATGTTATTTAAAAAGGTTAAAATAGTAGCATAATGTTACTTTAAAAACTTCACTTAACTTCCTTGACACAAAACAGATACAAAACAATATACAGATGCAACATGACATTAAGTTGGATTTGGATGAGAAATTACCTTTGAAATGAGGGCGCTGTGAATCTTCTTCAGGATGTCATCCATCTCCAGGAGTTTGGGCTGGATGAGGGAACTGTGGGGTCCACTGATGTGACCAATGTGGTCGAGGCCAAGGTAGTGGAGGATCAAAATGTCCCAGTCATCTCTCTTCAGGGTGCTATCCAAGTGACGGGTCACATTGTTATCAACCTGCGTGGAGACATAACGCATAAACGATACACAATTACTGATCTACAGGATTTCAACTGATAACCAATTTAGGCTGATATTATTCAAAATCGCCCCCCAGAGCAAATACAAATGGAGCTAGAAGGAGATTTACCCAAAGATGTGACAGAGTCTGATCGTCTGATTATAATCACACAAAGATTTTCTAGCAGATATTTACCATCATCCCACATTGCAGGTAAAGGCTCAGAAATCAGCACCACCAATATTCTAGTATAAACAAGAACAGATTGCATACAGTCCCACAGTAGATTTGTAGCTGCGGCATATGGAGCTGAACTGATGAGCCTTTTTTTGTGTCATCTCATCTCATCTCCGTGCCTCCCAAGTGGATCAGCTGCCTTCATCTCTTTAATGCAGATCACTCGTAGATAATGCAGTGACTGAATCATTCCCACACATACATGTAGAGCATATTGCTCAGAAAAGATACAAAACCCACTGCGTGACTAATCATTACTGCATTATGTACAGCCTGTACTGTGTGTATTGGGTATTGGGATGGTTTTTAAATGCTTGAATGTATAGCAGCAGCTGTCTGGAGGAACTTGAGTGTAAATTATATGATGCAGGTAAAATGTTCTGCATACAAAAACAATTAAAGGTGCTTCATGAATAATCAAAGTAAGGATGAGAGGTTTCGTAATACAGGTTTTCCTTCCTCTTCCTTTTTTTTAATTGTTCTTAAAAGGTCCAGTGCGTAGGATTTAGTGGCATCTAGCAATGAGGTTGCTGATTGAATCCAGTGCCCTTGAGTAGAGAGCGGTGCGTCATCTCCGTTTACTCCAATGAACCTTTCTTTTTTAAAACAATGGTGGAGCCTTTCCCGAAAGTTACCTACGAAATCAATCAATCAATAAATCATGTATTAACTAAGACCTGTCGAACATCGTACTTCTGTGTCTCTGTATTCCTGTGTTTAAAATTGCCCGTTTAGAACTTTCTGAAGCCTCCTTAAAAATCATGTGACGATCTGCACTTCTGTTGTTGCAGCTGTGTCCACCTAAGGGCTCTGATTGAAACCAACTTTATACCCCTCCTCTACAGTGTTTGCTACAAATGTCAAAAAGTTGGAACGGCCCCTCACTAAAGCCAGTGTTTGGTATGTCCACCTGGGCTACTGTAGAAACATGGCGGTGCAACATGGCGATGCAACATGGCGGACTCCATGGAAGCCAGGCCCCCAGGATGAGCGGCATGCTTTGAAGCCAGTTTTCATAGTGGCCAAACTGTGTAATCACATCGTCACGTGATGCACTGGGGCCCAAAAGGACATTTTTCCCATAAGCCAACATTGTGAAAGAAGCGTCTGTAAAACGGTGGATTCATTTCTTTGAGTGTCAAAACCCCCTCGCAATGAATAGAATGAATAGAAATGAATGGGACTCCACCTCCATGGCTGTGTCAAGGTATAATTAATAGGTCCGTGGTGGAAGCGTCTAAAGGTCTTGAAAGTTAAAAAGCCCAAAGTTTGCACCAACAGGAGCTCCTCTCTTCCAGAAAACAGTACTCCTGAAACACCTCGTCGTTAGCCCCGCCTTTAATTCCACGACTTCTTGACTTCTCACATTACATCACCATATCGTACATTTGCATTATTTATGCTTAGCGGCTAGTTTGGAACTTAAGAATTGATTTTGCACAGCTACTCTGTTGTTGTTAGCAGTGCAGGCTCAGGCATGTGTGAGCTGACCAATGACAGAAGTCTGGGTATTTGAGACAGAAACAGGAGCTAAAACAGAGCACTTTAGACAAAGGGGAAGCACTGTGCTGCTGTAGGAGAAAACTGATGTGTTTTTTGTGCATTTAAGCATGTAAACCTGTCCTATTAGTAACCAAAAATAAAATATGAACCTGAAAATGAGCATAATACGTCTCTTTTAACTTTAACCTTAGGCTACTGTAGAAAATAAGGTTTCATAATTTCTTCACTGTTCATCTTTAAAATTCCTGTATCATATCAACCACCAGATGCTTTAATCCTTTTTCGATGCTGAGAGGAAAAATACATCACGCAAACAAAATGTTCCAAACAGTCGGTCCCTGTGTGTTTGACTCAGACGTACCTCTGTGTAGTCGGATACAAAGAAGGAGGTCGTGCCATCGTACTCCATGAAGTGTTTGGGAAAGAGGCGCACCCAGGTGTCATCTCCGTAGAAGACGATCCTCTTCCCCGCTGTTTTGGCCTGCCAAATGAGGTTGTCTTCCAGCAGTGCAGGAGAATTCAGGTTCATTACCACATCAATGAAGCCTGGGATACTGCCAGTGGTAAGAGCCTGCAGAGGGATATATGTTGTCACCATTGTCCTTTGAACAATAATTGTCTTTTAATGGTGTTACACAACCTCACAGTTACATCATATTAATCCAGCTAATTAAAATGTGCGCCGTGGTGTTGCATAGTGTTCAGTAAAAACTGTTTTTTTTAATATCAATAATAAAAATGAAATAGATCAAATCTGTTTCCCTTTATCTAATTGATTATTGGTAGCCAAACTAATTCCCACACCCCCAAAACAATTGCACTGCCACAAATGTAAAGTGAAAGCTGAATCAGGTAGACTGATGATATTTATGAAGTACAGTTTCTACTGATTTCATCATGGAATCTGAAATAAAAACAACACTGGCCTCCATTTGACTGACAAGAGAAACACAGGCTGTTTTGGAAGTCAGGAGAGAGGCTGGTGTATCGTCGAGGGGGAAGCACAAAGGCCTTGTCTTTATGCACTGAAGGAGACATGAGATTGCAGATGCTGGCAGGAAACAGTGTTATTTAAGCCCTCTATGAGCTGCCTGGAGCACAGCCCGAGATCCTGTGGGACGCTCAAAGATCCGGGCTAAAATCAGAGGTGACCAGCCTTTTATTGTGTGAGGGCTGCAGTGTTAGAGGAAGCTGTCGAGGGAGCTGGGCCGGCAAATTCAAAGTCATCTTTAAAATTACTTCTTAAAACACTATTTTATCGGTTTTATTGTTGATGCATTTGTCCTCTTATAACCCTGTTTTTCAGTTCACATGTTGTGTGTTCATCTTATCAGTTTTTATCTATTCATGTTTTTTTGCTTGCTAAACACTTTGTCGCAGTTTGTGAGTGAGTAGCTGACCTATAGCAACTCTGTTGCTGTTGTCAAACTTCACAGACACAGGAGACAAATGGCAATAAACTGAAGACATCCCAGCCCCTGAAACAATCTCAGGAAGTGTCACAAGCTTCAAACCTTTTTATTTGCCATCTCATTTTCAGCACACCAAGGACAATCATGTTTTATCAATTTGTTGGAGCAAAGTTCTCCTCTGTCACTTTAAAAGCTTTGTGTCTCCCACTCCTGCAATGACAATCTAATAAACATACTTTATCTCAGAATAACGTTAGAAGCCTTTCAGTTTTGTCAGTTTATTCACAGGTATCGCTCCGCTTCTGGAAACTGAAGCTGGAATTTTGAGCCTCATCATCGTATGAGCTTTTGTTCCTGAGCTCAATTATTTACCACTTCCTCTCTTCCTAGCGATTGTTTTGCTCCTGCCGGTGCAGATGCTCGTTTCAGGATGAGATGGATGGTTCCGCTTCAAAAGCAGTCCTCTCTTTCTGCCTATTCAGTCTTACTATGGTCCCCAGTCTATTAATAGAGATGGTCTGACCAATGAAACCAGTGGTTTGGATGAAAACAGGCCTTTTAGGGAATAATAAACGCATCGGCATATGGAGGTAATTCTACTGTAAAAAAAAAAAAAAAAAAAAACATCAGCTGGAGACATACAAGAGCTTTGTGAAAAAACTTTAAAAAGACTAAATCTAGAAATCTCTCCAGAGACTGAAAAACATTGAGAAGCTGCCCAAATGAATCAGTGACTCATCAACATACTAATTACTGGGCCACAGTATGTGTCCAGGCTTACGATGTGCTACTGCTTAAATGTCAAATACACTATCAGTGGGGTATACAGACACTCTCTGGCACAGCGATGAGAACTTGTAAAGGTGCCAAAAAACAGACGGAAGGGGGCTGTGACATCGAGTTTTCGAGCCTGGAAAAACAAAAATTCAGTTTCCTTTTCATTTACTTTTTGAAAAGGAAAGACTTTGTGCCATTGACTTAAAAATATCCTCAATCCTCTCAGGTCTTATTACTAGATAATACCTACAATCCAGTATGTGTGTGTATACTACCCAACCGGCCTTTCAAACACCCTCAGTGCACTGCTGCTGCTGTTCTGATTTACTGAATTCATTGTCCAAATCCACCAGCTCAGTACTGTCCACTGACTGCTGTGCCAGTCCGAGAGTGAGGCTCAACTGGCCACATGTGAATACAGGACTGGGGAGGATAACCAACTTCTTTTCTCTCCCTGTCATGGTAAGAAAGAGCAAGAAAATTGGAACTATTAAATTTAGTGGCACGACTCCGGGGTAGAGCTTCCAGTTTGCTGCCTGGCAGTTTAATAAAAAAAGATCCATAGACAAAAAAAAAACTAGATACTAAAACCCAACTGTGTATCTGAAGAAGACTTCAAACTGAGCAGTGTTGTATATATGCAGGGGGTTTGTGACTTTATAGGATACAGTGGAGGCAGTGTTAGCTCTAATGTGTGTGTGAATTAATGGCCGTGCCACTGAGAGATTATGATTTAGGTTAGTTGGCTGTGTCATACCAGTTAACTGGGTGCAATGCAGTGATAGCGGGTGGTAAATGGCAGCTGGTTTGTCCTGCCACCTACTGGTGTATCACGAAATCTCATTGCTGGGATGGAGCAATTTAACCTTAATACTTCTCTGTGAATAACATGACCGCCTCTGTTAAAAGGGGCATTTTGTAGTTTTAGAGGGCAAATTCATACTCAGAATTTTAATATTTACAATATCAATGAGGTAATAATACAAACTCAGACATATTCATTTTTGTCCATAACTGAATAAACAAGCTGATCTCAGAGGAAAATAAGGTCCCCCAGAGCACTGAAGCTAGAAAGGTGGCTAAAAATTTAGTTTTCCTTTACGGTCAGTTTGTTTATTCAGTTTAGTCAGTCATGAAAACAAAGAGAGTGTGTTTATTTAGTTTGTTTAGGCATAACAAAAAAATCAGTCAATGAAAATCTTTCTCTCCTGGTTAAAATCTCTTCCCGCAAACTACATAGTGCTCCTTTAACTAAGCTGTATGTTTACTACAGAAAAGTAACGCGTTACCTCAAAGCTACGATCTTCAGCTTGTTTTTGTCATGCACCAGCTGCAGTGTTGATCTGCAACCATTAGTCTGATTAGTCAATCAAAAAAATACATTTCCAACACTTTTGATCAGTTAATCGTTTCAATCATTTTTTAAGCCAAAAAGTAAATCTTTTGCTGGTTCCAGCTTCTTAAATGTAAGGATTTACTACTTTTCTTTGTCATTTATATTTATCCACATTGACCAATATCTTTTCTTTATTTCTTTGCACTACCTCTATTGTTTTTTCGCATTACTTGTGTTATCTACAACAAATAGAAATGATGACTTGTGCACAAATTCTTTGGTGTATACTTTTAATGGTGTCGCACATGCTACTGTACAGTTCTGTCCTGTACTAACATCCTTTATTCTTTAACTTTAATTTATTTGTGCAGTTTTTCTTGTTCTCCTCTCTAACTGTATGTCAAATTTTTTGTAGTTTGCTACAATAGCAATGTAAACTGGAGTCACTTTCCTTGTATGTGTACACATAATTGGCTAAGAAAGATGATTCTGATTCTGATTATAATAGTATTGAAACGCTTTGGGTTTTGAACTGTTATTTGGACAAAAAAAAGCTTTTAGAAGACTGAATCACTTCGGGCTCTGGGAAATTGTGACCAGCATTTCCACATTTTTTTTTTTTTACGTTTTATAGACTTAATGTTAATAGTGTAAATAATCAGCAGATTAATCAATGATGCAAATAATCGTTGGTTGCAGCCCAAGTATAGTCACTAGATTAGGCTACTGTAGCTGTTCAGCCCCCTAAAACATGATTAAGTGTCCCTTCTGCAGGGCTTATAGATGTCTATCTGTATGGTCTCACCAAGCCTGCAAATCAAACTTACACATTTTACACAGCCCAGGAGGTGGTATCTTCAATCCTCCTCTCCTCCATATGCTGTACTGTACTGTACATCTCTGCTGCAACATAAACCCTTCATGCCTGTGCTTCTAAATCAGAAAGATTTTATTTTGAATTTCCTCTCTTATCAATTTCCCTCTACATTCTCTTCTACCATCAACAAATCTTTTGTGGAGGTTCAGGTCCACAGTTGTTTTTCTAAGATGGCTTAAGGCCCTTTCCCTCCGTCATCGCTGCATCCTTCTATAAACCCTTGGATTATGGTTGAACATCTGTCTCCCTGCACCTCAATCACGCTCAGCTTTATCCCGCCGTCATCCCTCATCCACATCGTCACTGACCTGCTCCGTCTCATAACAAACAACTCGTCCTTGAAACAAGAGTTTAAGAAAGCGTTCCTTCATTCAGTTACAGACAGCTAGTTTCTTTGACACACACTTAAACACATAGTGCATGAAAACTCCACAGCCACAAGAGCTACTGTACACATCATCAAAAACTGGAAGTGTACCCCTCTCCCAAAATAAGAACAACTTAATGCTTGTTCCGTTCTTGTAAAAACTTAAATACATTAGCTGATCAACAGAAAATCAATCATAGTAGAAATGTGTAGGATCGGTGATTAAATGATCACATTGATAGACAGCTGATAATAACTATAATGGATTCATAGTTTTAGATTTTGAAGGATCATTGCAAAAAAAAATGTGTGGATATCGTCTGATATATCTATATAGGATTTTTTTGCTCCCTAATATTGGCATTGGCCCAAAAATCCAGTATCGGTCAGCCTCTATTAAATACTGTAATAAATCAACAGAAAAATAATTGCAAGTATTTTGATAATTGAGTCAGTCATTTGTTTGACAATCCTGAATTTTGACTTCATTTTGAGTTTGGAGTCTCATCTGTTCAAACACACAAGTCTTTTGGAGGGCTTTTTAGTCATGACCACATTGCTGCTTTTTGTTTGTCTTATTAGTGAACTGAAGTATCTGTAGGTATCTGTTAGAAGGTTGCTTGCTTTCATTGATTTGGTACCAAATTAGTCGATTTAGTCTGGCTTTTATTTTGTCTTTTAATTTGTGGTTTTATTATTTATCCTTTCTTTTTACTGTTTTACTGTACGTTATTTATTGCGTGCAGTATTTTATATATATATTTATTTTTATCATTCTTTTAATTGCTTGTTTTATCTTTTATTATTTTGACTACCCATCTTTAATTGCCATCTTACTCATCTTATGTTATGAAAGTGGTCATATAAAGTTTGATTGATTGACTGATTGATTTGAATATATCACTTCTGTCTTCTGATAAGGGACTGAAGATGTAAATTAGCCCCAAGCTACAATGGATGCATCAAATGGCGTTTATGTTTAATATTGTACATGGTCCCACTACAAATAAATTAAAAGGAACTTAAATAAATTTGGAACTTCTGTGTTGTGCTGGAAGCTGATCCTCCCTCCATTCGGCTAACAGAGAGCAACAGTAGCTCACGTTAGTTTAGGTTTGTTACTTTTTCTGTTCCAGGGGTTCTTATCCTCGTCATCACTGCTCATTCTGCCCACTGCCTTCGACACTGTCAACTTACACATGCTCTTTGCTGCCCTCGCTGACCTGAACATCACTGAGTCTGCACTGGTTGTCCTACTACCTGCCTGAGCACATTTATCAGCCATCAATGAGGAGGCATTCTGTCCACACTGTGGATCTTTAAGCAGCAGGATACTCCACTGCTGAGTTGTGTCTCCAATCTGTCAGCACATCCCTGTTCCTCCTACCACTGCTGCCTTTTATTCTGCCCTCTGACACCCAGCCTGAATATTCTGCTTCACCTGGCAACTTCAGTCGGATGCCTTTCCACCACCTCAGCACTGCTCGGCACCAACATGGACAAGACTGAGCTGCTCTCTTTACTATTAAAACCATTCCCTTTGCAAAATCTCTCCAGCATCACTGCTGACAACAACACACTGACTCTTTCTGCCCACAATCTTACTGTGTTTCAGCACAACCAGCTGTCATGCCAGGCACATATGACATGACTGTGATTCCCTCCTGGCTCTGCTCCCAAAATACTCTCATCAGTGTGACTCATCACCCAAGTGTGACAATGCACCACGTTTTCACCCTTTCCAAATTCTGCCATCTAACCCCATTTGCAGTTGTAGGCTGAAAGTTAGCACCTATTAAATAATGTTCCTGTTACTTTTCTTTTCCATGAGTATTCTGGGCTGTTGAGGCATTTTTGGCTCCGACATTTGCACCTCTTTTGATAGGCTGGATGAAATATTGGTGATAAAGTAACTGAATTTTTTTTTCACTCATTATAACTTATGTTTTCCCAGAGCCCAGAGATATTCAATCTATAATTATATAAAACAGAGAAAAGCCTCACATTTGAGAAGATGGGACCAGTATTTGCACATCAAACTACTTCAACTATTAATCATATATTATGTTTTTGATTAATTTTGTCATGTGATTAATCATTACAGCCCTACTGTAACAGGCAAATAACTGATGAAAAGGCATTTAATGAATATTTTCAAATATTGCAGTTGATCTGATATTACTGCCATTTAGTGATTAGATTACAAAACATTTAACTCACACGTATGAACTTATTCAAATTACTTTTTAACTTTTACATTTGTATCAGTCGCTTTGCACCGTTTGCGAATAACGATTTGTTAAAAAAAAATTAGATGAGGCAGCGGAGGGTTTAATGTGGCGACCATGAACTGCAACATCCCCTTTTCACTTCTAGCTGGGGACATTTGTTACATGTCATTCTGCATCTCTGTCTCCTCAAGTACTATTGTGTGACCTCATAACAGCACAAGATGCCAATCAAGCATTTTATATTTTACAAAATAAGGTTCAGTTTGAACTTGATTAACTTCAACTTTTATTTAGGGTTGTTCTGATACAGATACTGCCTAAAATGCTGGAACCAGTAATGGAGAGTGCCCAATTCTATGCACTGATCTGATACAACATCATTTATTTATTAGGACTGCACACCTATACGCAACTTTATACATTTTGTTATTGCATGACTAGCTAATAGCCATAAACACCAAGTGCCGCTTGTGTAACTTCAAGCACATCAGTAACATAACATTCATAAATGGTTAGTAGAACACTCCTGTTAAATAATAATAAACATGTATAGTATCAGTACTCTGTATTGGCTGATGCACAAAGATCAGATGTCAGAATCTATATCAGGAAGGTAAAAATGGTATTACTTTAACTTTAATATCCCTGATGAGAAATTAGTCTTGCAGCCAGGCATTGGATAGTACGTGCGTGTATTGTTAAGAATTTGGTAAAGGTTTGACACCTCTCAGTGTTATCTACCCGAGGCTAGCTAGAAGGTGCCTCATGACCACAGAGACGTTTCCAATTTCGTAAACTGTGGTGTAATACATACCCTCACTGGTATAAAGCTGACAAATGTTAGAAACACCACTCAGCGTTACATTATTCAGTTCAACAGCATCACAACCTGTAGCCTCTGAAATGATCATTCAACTGAATCCACACCTTTTAAAAAGAAGTTCCACCAACACCTGAATATTAGGATGTTAGACTGCATCAGCGTTGGTACCAACAACAGCTTATGGCAGGTGTCATGCCTGTTTTACGAGAATACTTTTCCCTTTCAAAAATCAAACTATATATTTGTGAAGTGAAGGGCTTGGGGCTGAGAGCCACAGACAGGGCAGGGAACAGCTGCTTAAATACTGATCATTTGCATCTGAATAGTTGATTCACTACAGCAAACTTATTTGCAGCTTACCCTAACTTGCCAGTCAAAAAGAACAAGACAGCTGACAGACTATTTACACAGGGTGGACTTACCTTGATCCTGGGCATGGTGACAGTCGGAGGTCTTGCCTTGGCCACAAAGCTGTTGGACGAGCCTCTCTCCACCACATGTCTGGTGTAGGGCATATACATGCGGCCATTGGGTCCAAACACAAAGTCCTCCCGGAGGGCATCCACTAACATTATAACCACCCTTTTAAAGAGGGGTTGAGGGAGGCGAGAGGAGTTGACAGAGCCTCCTGCAATTAAAGTAAAATATTTGATGAGTTTAAACAGATTAACAGTCAACAGTGAGTCAGACACTCGGATATAAACGCAGGTAAGTCTGGAGGCTGACGATGCTGTGAGCTCACCTGTCAGCGGCTCTGCTGGAAGATCTGACAGCCTGCTCTTAGATGAAAGAGAAGACTTGACAGGTACAGGAAAAAATCCCCGAAGGAAGAGGGCAATGCCAATCACTTCAGATATTAAAATGAACGAGGCAAAAACAGACGAGCGCACTTTCATTTTGCTGCTGGACGGACCCTTTAAGGGACGAGTAGTTAAATTAGTCTTATAACTTGCTAAGTTTAGCTAGCAACCGACAGGACGAGTCCTACACAGGTTAGCCAGATAGAGGAGAAGATAGAAAGCCATTACATCCCATTTCAGATGGACGCACTCTCAAACAACATATTACAAAGCCACGTGTCTCGGTCTTTAGTAAACTGCCTCTATATTTTATATTTGTGACTATAATTAATATATAAACACTAATACCAGTTAGCGCTGGAGCGATTCATAGCAGCTTCCGCATTGATAGCATGAAACTACGGGTATGACGTAGAACCAAACAAGACCAATACGCTTTTCCCCCACAGGCTCAGCTATTGACAGCATAAAGGTTACGAGTGGTTACTCGCTTTTGTATTGGTGCCATGTGTACAAAGAATAATAAAAACATAGTAAAATATTGCTATTAATATATATATACATAATATACATATATACACACATTTACATATATACATATATATGTATATACATATGTATGTATATATGTGTGTATATATATATATATATATATATATATATATATATATATATATA
Source organism: Pagrus major (assembly GCF_040436345.1). Taxonomy (NCBI): domain Eukaryota; kingdom Metazoa; phylum Chordata; class Actinopteri; order Spariformes; family Sparidae; genus Pagrus; species Pagrus major. Next base: position 17,666,617 of record NC_133232.1, on the reverse strand, counting down.
CATATATATGTATATATATATGTGTGTGTATATGTATATGTATATGTACATACATACATATACATATGCATATATATATACATATATTGTGTACAAAGAATAATAAAAACATAGTAAAATATTGCTATTAATATATATACACATATACATATATACATACATACATATATATATTAGAAATGTATATAAGAAATAAAATATATAAAGTAATTTAAAAACTGGCGTGATATAAATACATTTAAATCAACCCATAAATACTGTACCTGTAATTTCAATACAATATTATGGTGTAAAAAACTACTTAACTTCTCCTTCCACTTACACATAAATAATGCAACTGCAGCTGTAGCTCAGTTAAAGGTCATTTTAAATCTTACTGCAGTTTATTTAATCTGAGTGGGGCAAATATTGACTTTGTTTTGGCGTTGGTATCAGCCTTGAAATTTAGTGAAGAGGTGCGTTTTCCTGTGCCGCAGAAGTCGTGTGAGATATATGAGCAGTTTTCCCAGAAGGGCTTTAGAAATATATAGTAAAGAGAGCAGGTCAGGCTCCAATGACCACAGAAGGTCAGTCGTGTATGAGTGATGAGTCCTAAAGCTGTCAACTGCTACTAATCTTAGGGCTCTGTATGCGTCTTTTGTCCTTTTAAATTTGGTACCAAAAAAATCTATAAGAGCCAGTTGTAGGGCCTGAAAATCTGCCTGAAGTGTAAATATTGCCAGATGAATCACTATATAGGGATGATAGAAGTGTTCCTAAAACAGACGCAAGAGGAACCTCCATGTGGATCCATCCGAAGGTTGTCATTAATTCTAATTGTAATGGAGTAAATGAATGTAAGACTGTATGTGAAGGAGGGTAGTTTAATCGGGATTATCACTTAAAGGGTAACATGCATCCTTCTCTGGAACCATAAAAAGGCTTTATGCTAGTTTGTAGTACTCCCCAAGACCTGTTAACACACTTTAATGTGTAAAATTGGGGGTGTTACCTTTTAAATCTTTGGAAAGTGCAGCTTAACTTTGAATACTTTTCTGAAAAACCCAAAACTTGTGAAACCAAGTTGAGTCACATCTGAATGTTCACAAATACACTCAAATGTCAAAACATCAAAAATAGCTGGAAAGAAGCTGGTAGGAAAATATCAAGTGCCTGCTGATTTTTACAGTTTGGGGACTTTTATCAGTCATTGCAAAAAGTGTAATTAGCTGGTTTCATCAGTGTGATCTTAGTTTGACAGCACAGAACAAGCTGATAGAACAATGAACTAAATATATAAACACATTCAGGCTTCATAATGTCACTTTGACACAGCAGGTAAGCACAGGTGTATTTAATAACAATAATTATGTCTGCATTTCAGGATGCATGCTGGCTGAGCAATCCATGCTGTTAGTTACACATGTGCTTTACCTGCTATAACGTCAAAATGCCTGCAGTGAAGAAGGTCAAATACTTAACATTTAACTGATGTGAAAACTTGAATTCACTGCACGCTGCTCAAGTACAACTTGTCAAAATTAGCACTACTCTCATCTCGTTCACTTTAGCTAAATACCAATTAGTCCTTAAATCAGATTTGCTTTAATTTGCAGAGTAAAAAGGGCAGCACATAGGGATGATGAGGTATTTTCATTGGGCCACTATAACCACTGGGTAGAACGTAAGTGGACTGTCTAGAGTTTTTTTTTATATGATTTAAACTTGACATTTATGGAGCCTGAGGCTGATGAGGTCTGATTGGAAATTAGCTCAGGATGGAATTAACGTCCTGTCTGCTCTTGTGTGTTTGAGCTGCTGCTGCCATCTACTGGGGACTCTGCTTAAAGGACTTCTGAGATGTTACGCTCCACAAGCACAGCTGGCACAGATTATAATCAGAATTCTATTTTCCATCACTCCCTTTGGATGCCAAAATCAGCAAAATGGAGGACAATCGCTCAAGATCAAAGTCCAGCAGTGGTTCAGGCTCACAACACTGTCCTGCAGCGAGGAGGGGTAGGGATGCTCTTTACAACACACTCAGACTGTAGAACAGTGTTATTCAATCCTGGTGCCTGCTCCAACACACCTGATTCAAATGATCAGCTCATCATCAAGTTCTGCTGAAGTTTGATAATGACCCATTCACTTGAATAAGGTGTGTAATTGATCAAAGTTAAATTCAAGATCATCTCATGAGGTGACCAGAGATAAAAACAAAAACAAAACAAAGATGAGAACAATATTTTCCATAAACAATGCATGTGTATTTTTGCACAGGAGCTCAATATTTTTTGTCCCCGTTACCACAGAATGAATGTCTTTTCAATCACAGTCTTCCATGATCAAATAGGCATATTTTGTGTATTTTGGAAATGTTTCCTTTGGCATTTATAATGTTTTACTGATTATGACGTCTTCATTATTTCCATTTTATACAAAAACATGGTCTATAAAATGTTCAAAGACTAAAAGACGTGAAACTTGTGTATTCTGTCCGATCAACAAAGAAAAAATGACCTAAAAGATAAACATCATCATATCATATTTATCCATTAATTCATTGACTAACTGATTGACGAACTTCTCAGAATGCTACAAAAGCAGGTAATAATTATGTAGAACTTTCTGAACATAAAATGAGGCTCAACGTTTAAATAAAACCACTTCTTATCTGCAGTTTTATAAAAGCCAGGTTTGTCACCATGTGATGAGTTGGAAATCACCTTCACCAACAGAAATGTTAATAATGTATTAAAATAAGTGAGGCTGAGTGAAATCAGGATTTTAAAGGTTTTAGCAGGCATTGATTTTGAACATGTTAACTTTAAATTCCTCTCTTGGCAAATTATCACTTAAATGTCAAAGAGTAGGGAAGTAATGACAAGCATAATCAGCATAATTACAGCGCTTTGTATCAACAATGACAGCTTTATTCAGGATCGGTTGTATGATAATGACACTATAATACAATAAGAAACTAACAGTATTGCAGTCTATTTGTCTGTCCTCTTCAGAACATCAATGAAGGCGTCTTTTGGAACTTGCACGTTGCCAATAAGCCGCATCTTCTTTTTACCCTCCGCTTGTTTCTTCAGTAGCTTCATCTTCCGTGTTATGTCACCTCCGTACTGCCAACAGAAAATAGAATATATAAATACCTCAGAGTGTTTGTGACGTATTTGTAGATAAACCCCATTTGAGAGTTGTTAAAAAAACTTCACTTACACATTTAGCGAGCACATTTTTTCTGTACGCCTTTATTCTGAAAGAGGCAAATACTGTCACATCACGTTTTTGCATGTTTATACACAAATACAAATCACAGTGCTTTCAATATAAACATTGTTTCGCATCTCGTGCCATTCAAGCAAAGTCTTTAGCTTAGTACTTACGTTTCTCTAGCAAGGATCTTACTTCCAATGGCTGCCTGTACTGCGATCTCAAACATCTGCCTTGGTATGGAGTCTTTGAGTCGCTCACACATGGCTTTCCCTGAGCTGTACGCACGGTCTCTGTAATGAAAACACACCAATCAAAACCAGAAACAACAGTAAATAATATACTGTACTCACTGAATCACCTCAAAATAAATGTACATTTAAATAGCTAAAATGATGACACCTCAGGTACCTCTTTGGGAAGACAATGACAGGATGCGACATCCGTCCAAGTTTAATTAAAACAGCAATTTTAAATTCTTAATCACAGCGCAGTCATCAAAATAATCAGTGCTAAAGTTCAAACCAGAGCAGAATCGCAAAACACATAATTTTTACAAGTTATTAAAAAAATCCACCAAGGTTCCCCACTCAATGAAAATGCTATAAAAATCTCTCAAGTGAAAAGTGTGTGGAAAAAGGTTGATATTAGTGGCCATAACATTGCCACATTTCCATTGAGGCAGTCCTGTGCAGTGAATGAAAGCATTCTTATTCACTTGACAGATATGACACCACACTCATGTTTGTGCAGTACATTTTAAGCTTCATCCAGGAGGCAGTAACCCTAGCTAAGCATTAAAGGTACAATAGAATTGGCCAACTGTATCTCAGTTAGCCATGCAGCTAGCAGTCCGGACTGGGAGTTCAGGGACCCGAGGAGTGTTGGTGTTTATACTGCTACCACGTGAGCTTTGGACCGGGACAGGTTAGCTGTTTAGCATGCTAACTTAACTAGATATCGCTGCAACATAATACATCACAATGTCAAAACCTGGCATTGTCAAACTTCAAAAATATGTGACACTAACATGTATCTTGTTTTAACCAAGCACAAACATAAATGCAAAAAAATATATTTGTAGTTTCATTTTATTTTAGTTTTCATTTTGGATGAAACAAAAAATGTGTCAGTCAGTGAGTTTAAGAGGCAGCCCTGCTAGCCATTTCCTCTTGCTCATAGTCTTTATGCTAAGCTAAGCTAATCGCCTCTAAGCTCGAGCTCCGACCAAGTGCACAGACATTTCTCATCTAACTCTCTGCAAGAAAATGAACATGTATATTTTCAAAATGTCAAACTATTCCTTTACTGGGTAAAGTTCAGGGTAAGGACAGGTTCACTGTACATCTGTGTGCCCTTGTCATAAAAGCTACTTCAGATAAAAGCTTCCACATCAAATGGATGTAAATGGCTTCTCTGCTTGACAGGTCAACCTTGTCTCACTTAGGTCCAGTCACGTTCCATATATTTCAGTGGCTCTGTAACGAGCCTCTTGTACTATATATTCAGCCCTGCGATTGCATTGCTCTTAAAGAATAACAGACTGAAGCTGCACTCGGCTTGGCTACAAGGCTTACACTGTAAATGGTCAGAGAGTAGCCATTGTTGGTGAAGCGTAGCGCCCTTCAATTACCAAAGTCTGTACTGGCTTTGGTAGTGAGTACATTAAATACAGATCTGCTGTGCGTCATCACTTCTCGCCTGTGAAGTTACTCTATCGTCCTTGTCCCAAATGGAGTGAAGTCCTTGTCCGGTGTGTAAAGTCATGGTAATAGATAATGTTAACACTGGCTGCCAAGAGGCCATTTTTTAATGTTCTACTGCACGTTGAATACATTTCATGCTCCATAGGCTCAGGAGAATTACTTTGGTAATGAAGGACCATATAACCTTGAAATTATGTAAACTCAAAAATCATCCCATTCTTTTCTTTGACAGCAGTGATAATAATTAAACCACGTGAGCCTGCTGTGACAAAGAAACTGAAAAGATCCTCTAAAAAAGCATCCGACTTACGTGTTTGAATTCAGCTATGATTTCAAACACACAGTACCTGTGGACAATTGTGGTGAGTTCTTCCACCGGTCGCCCATTCAGCAGAATATCCATCTTTATCAGATCAGCAGCCTGGTAGCCTGCGTTCTCGTAGTCAAAGCTATGGAGGATAAAACCATGGAGTCAAAAATGGTACAGTATTTCATTAATCCTATATTGTTGAGGGCTAAATGACTAGATAATGAAAATGTAGTCATCATCTGCTCACGCAAACATGTCCATGGAAGGTCGGGTGAAGTTTCGTAGTCCACAAAACATTTCTGGAGCTTCACAGCAGCGCGCAATGGCGTTGAAGCATTCTCCTAAACAACTGAAGTAGATGGGGACTACGTACATAAAAGACAACAAAAACAAACAAACAAACAACATAAAATGGCTTCATACAGCTCGTCAGGTGTAAGCCAAGTCTCTGGAAGCCAATACATCCCAAATTGATTTAAAAAGCCGTTATTTACACCACTGAAGTGTGGAGCTAGTGCACCCACTCGAGACAGGGTGCGTGCCAACGCTATTAGTTTAGCAAATATAATGAAGAATTCAGTTTCAACGCCAGATGAACTGTATGGAGTCATTTTCTGTTGTTTTTTTATTTTTAAACAAGTCCCCATCTACTACAGTTATTTAGGAGGATGCTGCACCGCTGTTTTGCTGTGAAACTCCAGAAATGTTTTGTGTACCACAAAAATTTCTTACTTTGTGACAACTAAAATGCATGTTCCAAGTTGATTTTATAATGATGAAGATATAATCCTCCACAATTTCAACATAGTGTTTATAATTCTATCCAGTGCACTGGTATTTACAGGCTGCAAAGAGATATCTTTCCACCACCTACCATAAATGATAGTCAGACATTGCACACTATAAATTAAAAACACTACATGTATGTTAGGTTTTAATAAGTGACTGTGTCGTAAATGCATTTATAGATGTTTCACCTTGCTTAGTTTTACCTTGCATATCCAGAGGACATCGATTTGAGCAGATCATAGAAATCCACAACAATTTCATTTAAAGGGAAGAGATACTTCATCATGACACGCTGGTCATCTATGTACACCATGTTCTTCTGGATGGCTCTGCGATTCTTAAGAGAAAACCACACACAACAATATAATCACATTTTTGCCTCCTCCAGTCTTGCACACATTTACAATCTCTACAATCAAAGAAAGGCTGCTTTGGTAGCTTAATTAATCAACTACGTTTGAAATTGGAATGTAAAGTAGCATCAGATATATAAACATATATTCCAATACAAAGGATTCGTTTTCTTGGCTTCCTATTTTCAAACATTGTTTTCTCTTTGGCTCCAGACCAGTTCGGAAAGAGTAAGAAAAAAAGGATGCACTCTAGTATCTCCTGTCAAACTACATTTTCCAACAGGCTTGAGAATCAGGCCAGCATGCCTGTGAGTATTCAGAGACAACATCCCTCTTTGACTTAAAAGGTTTACCCTTTAAACAAGATGCTAACAAGGCAGGTGCACAAGCACAAAAATGAACCCAATATGAAGCAGAAATAATAAATCCAAGTGAAACTGTGTAAACAACAGTCTTTCATTAATTTTATTTGCATTTTCCATGTTCCTCTTACCAAGCAGAGAGTCATAATCTTGCCGGTGTAAGCATCTGGAGCGAGAATGGTCCCCAGCACCATCGGCTCCAAATACTCTGACACAACTGATTTGTCTGGGAACTGAGCGGGGTTCACGATGGTTATCTCCTCGCTGCCATGTTCCTGTCAGGAGAACCAACGAGATCTGAACCTCCAAATGAAACTGGTAAACATCTTTCCAGAAGCTTTCAGGAATTTAAAGTGATACTCTACTAAAAGCGATGTTTGGAGACTGAAACACTCACTGCCTGCGGGCTTGAAATATAGTTGTAAAAGGTGACCTGTACAGTCATGCAGTACCTTACACTACAGTATGTATATTAGGGACTGTATGAGTACACCATTATCTGTATTTTTATCCGTACTTGGAATGGGCGTGGCTTAAACCAGAAGTGGTTGGTACTTAAACTGCAGGTGCTTCCAGCTTCTAACAAGGTTTGTCAGCCAATAGTATAACGTTGTTGGTATCTCATGGTATCTGTGTTTCGTCAGCATCAACATTCTTGGTAAAAATGGCTGATTGCTACAGTATGTGCCCTGCGTACTGTACTGCCCTAATGTTAGCTAGCTAGCATAACAACGCTAACCTTAGCTTGCAAACGTTAGCAACATTACCATTTGCTAGTTAGCATTAGCAACATCAACGTTTGCTAGCTAGCATTAGCAACGTTAGCTAGTGCAGCAAACTGACAACCACTTAATAACAATAACAGCTTTAATGAAATTGATACGGGCTGATCAGACGTTACTATATTTATTATCTATTAGATAAATAATAACAGAACAGCCTCAGAATTGAGCATCAATCCAATAGTTTTCAAATCAAGTCAAATGTTACTCTTAAACTCTCTAAACAAAAACTACATTATATGTACTGGACAATTATTCCATAACTTGTTTTTAATCATGATAATTTGTCATTAAAATAATAATCTGAAGTCTTTACAAGCACTTAGCTGGTACTTATGGGATGACAAAGTCTTTCTTCTAAAGGCAACTCAACTTGTGTCTCTGGACAGGACAATTTAATGGTCCTCTGAAATAATTCCCATCAAGTATCTGTTGTCATTTCACAGGAAAGCGTGCCAGCAATAATAGAGAGCCACCATTTATTATTAATTTCCAAGTCTGTTCAAACTGAAATCACAGTACGTCCCCATGAGCAGGAAGCGGCTCTTACCTTGATGAGTCTGGTCGAAGAGAGGATGGCCTTGTAGGGCACGGTGGGCGCCGTTACTATGACAGAGGCATTGTATTCCTGCTCCAGCCTCTGATTGAACACCTCCATATGGAGAAGACCCAGGAAGCCAAGTCTGCAGGGGGACAGGAAGGTTCACAGGTTCACTCAAAATTTATTATTGATGTTCACGTTTTTAATTACAAAGAGCTGGTTTGGAAAGAGTTCAACAGTGAGTGAGATTCATTGCTTTTCCAGTGCAGTTTTATACCAATCCAAATGATCTAAATCACAGCCACTAATTAATCAAATGTACACCATCTGGACTGATATGACCCCTGATGATAAATAAACTCTTACATGGCGATTTTTTTTTGGCACTCGAGAGTTTGTCCCAAGGAACATTGTTTATTGCTCAATCAATCACGTCACATGTTGTCCATTTTTGTGTAGAAACCACTAAAAAAGAAGATATATCTTACTACGTCCCCTACGTTGGATGCCTATTAGGAAAAAATGCTTTTCTGTAACAACAAATTACTTGAAAAGCATCCAAAATGGTCTAAACTTTTGTGTAGCTGCACTGCTCAGTGTCCACACTTTTGTTTTCATTCTGTCACATTGTACGTAATGCCCCCTCCTCTGTTGTGCTCTGAAAGCCATTTTTCATTCTAATTCAAAGCAAGTCGTCCCAAACCTCCATCCTGCTCCCAGGGCCAGACTGCTGTCTCTCTGCACTGTGACACTTGAGTCATTCAGGGTCAGTCTCTCGATGGCGCTGCGGAGGCCCGGGTACTCTGACTGGTCCATCGGATACATGCCTGAGGGACAGAAAAACAAAACACAGAGTGCACATCAGGACTCTTTTCATCTCCTGAGAAAGGACTGACTGCACTTACTGTACTAGCCAGTGAAACATACACAGAAGGGGTTTTATGTTTGACTACATGTCAAATGATACTGGAATATCCTGCACTAATGGACAGTTATATAACAAGTAAATTATGTTGTTATGCAGAATGGTATCCTCAATTTCAGATCTTATTACAGTTTTATCTGACAGCACGAGGCGATTGTAGATGAGGACACTCCCTACCAGCAAAGACCATGGCTTTGGCAGGTTTAAACCCTGGAAGAGTTTCCACCGGCTGCTCCTGGAGGTACAGTGTGTCACCAATCTGGGCCTCCTTCACATCCTTCATCCCTGCTATTATGTAGCCCACTTGGCCTGCAAACCTGCACAACAGTCGTACTATGATTATTCTTATGCACTAAAATACAAATGCAACTTCTACACCAGATTCTTAATCTGAGCTACAGTAAAAGTCCAACAGTACTCACAGTTGGACAGTACAGTAGGCTGGCGTATTAGTCAAAGGCGGCTGTAGAGGCAATGTTCTAATTGGATTTATTATTGTATTATTACAAATTTTAGGTTACTTTACATGTCTGTTGCAAAAGAGTGCATTTAAATGAACCTGTCCTGAATTTTAAGGACATCAGAGCACATCAGAAACTCTCCTCTCTTCTTAATCATTAACATATTCAAACACTGTATCTGTACACAAGGGTCATTCCATGTCAACTCACCCAGAATTCAGAACTTTTCGCAGCTCATGTCATGAATTTTCACGAAAAAACGTCATGTAAAAACTTCTATTCAATTCATTTGACCTTACAAGATCATAGTTGTACTCTAAATACTTTTTAAAAGGTTCACTGATTAACTTATTTACAGACCTAAAAACAGAAAAAGAGACAGGCAGTTTCCAAGAGCTAAAATGAGTTCTTCATGCACGTCAAAGCTATGTTTACATTGGTAATGGTAAACATTAGAACAAAATAGATTGTATTTTGAGTTAATGTTTGTAGTGTGTGGAATTCAAGTTTCTCTATCTGTGTAATACCGAAAGAGACTGTTTTTCATCAGGTTCTGGAAATTTGCAAGTTACAGCTTGAGCAAAATCTATGACATGAGCTGGAGGGGCCTGGGTGAGTTGGTATGGACTGACCCACAGCTAAATATGTGTCAAAGCAAAGCAGAAAATCACTTACTCAGTGACCTCTATTATATATCATGCAGTCTGATTTGATCTAAACAACCTTCCACGGATACAGAAACAAGCATCCGACTGTTTCATTTATCTACATAGATGCTAAAAAGATTATCCACTCAGAAGACCACTCAATCAATAAATACATACTATACAGTATATAAGGATGTGTTCCAATTGTTTTCCTAATCGAAAGATTTAGTTTATTATCAAAAAAGACTAACTAAGCAGCACTGCTGAAAAGCTCAAACCAGCACGTTTGGCATTCAACGACTACAATGAGAGAAATGAAAGGAGGAGGAAGACTGTCACGTACAGCTTCTGTGTGGGGTGCTCATCTGGCCGGAGGAGCCCCAGCTCGTTGACCTCGTAGGTTTTGCCGAGATGTGCGGACACGATCCTGTCCCCTTTTCTGACCTGACCTCCAAACAAAGCGATGTTGGCCACCACTCCTCTATAGTGGTCAAAATTGGAGTCAAACACAAGGGCTTTGAATGGGTCGTCGATGCTTGCCGCAGGCCTGAGGACACAAGGATGAAAAAAAGATTAACTTCTATGTTTCAGACATGTTTCGGTGAGAAATGAAACCAGTTTAACTTTCTTACGGTGGAATTCTGTTCACAACTGCTTGGAGAACTTTTTCAACATTTGTTCCAAGTTTGGCAGAAATCTGAAAAAGATGAGATTGCAAATGAAGAGAAATTTCTCACATAAGTGATACTGAAAACTAAAAAAAGAAGCGCCAACTCACCCTGATGCAATCTTCACGTGGAATATCAAACACCTTTTCTATCTGTGACTCCACTCTCTCTGGATCGGCATTTTTCAAATCAATCTACAGAAGACATCAAATTAGAAAATAAATTAGGAAATATTAGAATTAGACAAACAATGTGTGATTAAACTAAAAACATATCATATTCGGTCTCAGTGTACCTTGTTGATGACAGGGATGATTGCCAGCTGAGCCTCAAAAGCCAGGTAGAAGTTGGCCACCGTCTGCGCTTGAACCCCCTTCACATGACAACACAATTATTACGACTGGTTCAGATGTAGTATTTAAATTCGATCACAAATCACTGAGAAAACCAGGAGCTAGAAATTTGGTTTTGTACCTGATTGGCATCGACAATCAACAGGACACCTTGGCATGCAGAAATGGATCGAGAGACTTCATAACTGAAGTCAACATGACCCTACAGAGAGGAAAAGCACCAGAGATTAAAAAAACTGAAAGACATGGCAATGACAAAAGAATTGCAGATTAGTTTCATATCAACTGATGTATTTTTTCCCCACATTTGCAGTAAGAGGTCATTTTGGTCTAACGTTACTGTAATTAATTAATTTTAGATGAGAGAGCTGATTCTCTAAAGCTGAAATCTGCAACATGCAACTGTCCTGCAACAAGATGACCACAAAACAAAAATGTGAGCTTAGATCTATTTTAGAGCCAAAATCCATATTTTACTGATCATTTTTTAAGTTATGGTGAGGAAATTATGGATACATCAAATCTGCCACAGCACTGAGAAGTCCCAGCAGTAACAACCATGGATGAAAACAGTAAGAAAACGAAGTTGTTAGGTGGGTTTACAATCTAAGTGGAGGAAAGCAGTTGCAGGTTCAAATCAAATTATTAAATACATTTGTGATTAAACACTTTTCCACTCAGAAGCACCAGACAGGAGCGGTGCACTTGCCGGTGTGTCGATGAGGTTCAGGAGGTACTGCTGTCCCTCGTGGCTGTAAAACAGAGAGGCTGTCTGGGCCTTCACTGTTATCCCTCTCTCTCGCTCCACCTGAAGCTTGTCCAACACCTGCTTGTTCTTCTCAGTCTTTGCTATGGCACCTGTTTGTCAATGGCATCCATTAGTGACACATCGTGTTTATTGTAATCCATCTATCAACAGATTATAGACAGAGTACTTTGTCTGTATTTCAATAGTGTCCAATTTGTTATTATTATTTCAATTATTATTGTTAATATCAGTATGCTTCAGACCAATGCCTGTTACACTTTATAATCACCATCATTGATACATGGTAATTTTAAAGTTTATTAAACTTGACTTAATAGATATTTCACATATTCATATTGTTGACCATCAATTAAATGCTTCATAAATCATGTATTAAGCCAACTTATTGTAAATTTGGAACTGATGTTTATAATACTTTGTAAATAGTGAACATAATACTGTGTAGTTCATCTATAAACATCACTCGGATGGCCATTATATAGTTGAGACTGATGTTTACTGCACCTTTACAAATAATTTATAAATGGTTTATAAAGCATTTCATTGTTAGTCAACACTAAAATAACCATTGTTTATTAATCTAAGTTTAATCAACTATTTGATTAGCATTTATTACTGATGGTTATTATAAATTATTACCCCTACACTATTGTGGAGAGGTGACGTGCGATGAGGAGACATACCTGTCATCTCCAACAGCCTGTCAGCCAAAGTACTTTTTCCATGGTCAATATGAGCGATGATGCAAAAGTTCCTGATTCTGTCTGCAGGGAACTTAGACAGGTCAATGGATTCCTTAAAAGCAAAAGGAAAGAAACCTGTTAATGTCTATGACAGCCACTCCAACACTTGTTGCAGTAACCTTCTTTAAGACAAACAGATTGGGTAAATCAATTATTATGTCTGTCTTTTTGGGGCAGGTACAGAGCCATAAATGGAGTAAACATCTTAATGAATATGAAGTTTCTCAGCTCTTCTCAACCCTTCGGTTTACTTTCAGCCTCTATACGTATACAATCTCTAACACTACTGTATTACAGAGCTCACAGACACCTAATGTTTCAAACTAATGCTGTCAACACGTTAGCTGAAGCTATGTTTTAAGTCTTGTGTTGGCTACCTTGTCTGTGCTCATCATCCTGAAGCTGCTGGAGAACACAGGCATCCTCTTCATCCAGCGGTGTCTGAACAGTGTGTAGGTCATGTTGTAGTTTTGTATTTTCCTCCTGTACATTTTGAACTGTAAAACACGTCTTAACAGAGGTGTTTCACACCAACGTCTCACTAAAGAAAACGACATGTTTTCCGTTAAGCTACCACCAAGTCAGTAAGTCACCCAACAGCATGAAGGATAAACAACGTTAGCTGGCTAAGCTAGCTAAGCTAGCTGTGAAATCCCTCCGCACTGTCATGAATTAACTCCGGGCTATCGCCACATTGGCGGACCACAGCTGGCCTGTCACGACGACAGGAATACGCGAATGTTGGAGGTAAATAGTCTTGTAATCACCCCGGTGCATGAGCTGCTAGGGTGCTGACATTTTGGGTGACAGTTCACCGGCAAAGGCTTCTGGGAAATGTTGTTGATTTTTCGAAGCGGAGATGATGAAAAGAAACAAGATAATGCTCTACCACAGCCTCGGTTGTCTTTTATAAGTCGGAGCAAACGAGCAAATGTATTTTAGATAAACTATTATACTGTTGCTCCTTAATGCATCGAAAATGTATTGCAATGCTAACAAACGTTGCTAAGCTGACTGCACTGCTGTCAGTCGTTTCCTTCCACAGATTTTTTTTAAATGCATCTATGGCAGCCTGTGTCTCTGATAGTGCAGCCGGCTATTTATATCTATAATTTGTCAATAGCCCGAGTGACTACAGTTGGAATGATTTAATATACAGAAATGAACACATGACACAGCGTTGTGAAGCGTATAAGGAGGATGACTATCTTGACGTAGTGCAATCTTTGGAAACGCTGTCGGAAGTCCCGCCTACTCAATCTGTCAGATGTAGGATAAAAATGGATATCAGTTGCTATGACAACGAGGCTGCCTCTTGCACAAGAATAGATGACTGCTTCTCTTCTTTGTGCAACCAGAGATAATAAGGCTCTATTAGCCCCAGCTTCTGCCTGTCATGTAATCATCTTTTCATTTAAAAAAATAAATAATACATTTGAGACTTGTACACTGAGGATTGTATTTGAGTCACAGGGCTAAGCACCAGTTGTCTTAAAGATAACACAATCCAGTCTCGTAGGTCATTCCACAGCACTACCTTTATACCAGCCTCCTTTTCTGAAGGCATTTCCCCGAGTCCTCAGTGACTTGCATATTTATCGTCTTCTGCAAAATCAAGCAGATTTTTAACTCATTACCTAAGTACTCTATTTGTTCTAAGATGGCAGCCAGATAATACATGTTTTATAATGCAATATGACAATATGAATGTACACTAGGCTAAACTATGTGAAAATATAAAATAATATAAAATGATATCAGATAATGAACCTCATAATAAAACTTAAACATTTGGGGGGATTTTTGTCTATGTGAATGTAGATGTGTCATTTACGGCTGGCATTTTTGTTTGACCGGTGTTACAGGGGTTGAAAAAATGAAAAATCATCCGGAGGTTGCATGATTTTGCTCTCCCTGCTTTTTTGAGAATAAACATAATATACCAAAAAATAGACCCTTTTCATAGCAGACATTGGGACTTGTCAAAACAGGAAAAACACAGCTGTGAACAATAAGGTTAACAATGGCTCTGTTCTGTTAAGTATCCCAGTAAGCCAGGTCAATGATTGAGCATACACAACACCAGAGCCATGTAACCAGCTCACCTAAACGGAATACAGCCGTCATTAATGTTACGAATTCCACCTGTGCTTTTCCTGCTTTGACAAGTCAAAATGTCTGCCATGAAAAGGGTCTGTTAATGTGTCTTTCCTTTTTCTTTTGACTTGATTTCTTTTTCATTTGACATCTTAAGTTTGTGGCCTTCTCACATTTTGTTGAGAAAGTGCATCCATATTTTTTTAATTTCCTGTCGTAAAGCTCCATGTGTTAGTTTCTGATGATTCTTTGTAACTTCAGATGCTTTGCATAGTAAACCGTTTGCCAGAAACACCATGCTATATGAAATTTCCTATAAGTAGCTGAAGTTTATGTATTATGACTTAAAAGAGACTATGATCCACATCCTGTATATTGATTCCATGTACAACATTTCTTTGGCTTGGCTGCATGGCTTAGCTGTTCCCAGGGTTTCATTTTGAATATTAGAGTAGTGCACTGGCCCTTCTCCTGTTACTGCAATCAAATAAATCCCATTTAGATGTCACATCTTTAAGTCACCGTTCATTCAAGAAATGGAGTGAACTGTAGAAATCTGTCGAGAAATTACTGCAGTGATGTTTAAACTCAGATATTTTTCAGACATTCATTTCGGCAGCGTCCTCTTACTCAGTTTCACCTTGCTGGCTTCAGGAGGACAGAAGATTTAGGGACCATCAATAAATTAATTTGTTTAAATGCTATAATACTGATGTTCTTGTAATACCTTCCTGCCAACTTGCCCTTAAATAGTGATTAATTTCTCTCATGTAGCACATGTTTTGATTACTTGTTAGTAATTCCATATCTATATAATTGAAGTGAAATTAATGCCCCCTTCTGAGTGGATAATCTTTTTTTCCAGAAACTGGAAATGTCCCAAATGTCTTTGAAACAAACAGTACTTAATGCTTTTGTCGATCTGCACTTGAATAAAATATAAGAGAATATTATGAGAATATGATATTTTTTAATATTTATATAAAACAGAAGAAGCACTTCAATCTGTGAAGAGGATGTCGGTCCTATGTGTGCAGTGTAGTAATTATGTTTGGTATTGATTCGGAGTCACCAGGTCACACCATATGGAAGATATTGAAAAAACTGCCATTATTTTCTGACAAAGTACTGTGAAAAAAGGAATTACACAGCAGCAATCAAATTACAAATTTACCATAATGTCCTTAAAGCTATTTTCACTAATATGGGGCATTTCACTGATATTAAACACACCATGACTCCTCTTGTTTCCTCGCGTGCTCCAGTCTGACCCTCTGAATACATCTTAAATTATTATGAAGATATCTAGACACGCATGTAAGCAGCTCCGCTATTTGGTCCTCCTAGACACCTCACATCCATCAGTATTGATTTCTGTCAGGCCGCAGCCTCTGAGCGGATGAGCAGGGTCAGCGGTGGATTGAGGAGATGGAGCTCAGAGACGAGCAGACCTCACACTGGGGCCTGTGCTGTGCAACGCTTGAGTGGTGGAAAGATGAGGCCAGAAAATGAAACTTCAGCGAGCTTTGCATTACAGCTCAGTGCCACAGGGCTTTTTTGTGGGCTTTACCACACACGTAATGATAGTCCCTGGCAGCGTAGAAACATTGCTTGACAGCATCCTCTCCTGCTGAAGAAGAGCTGAGCTGGTTCACTCACAGTCGCATGATCTGACTGGGCTGCTGTAAATTCATTGAGTTATTTATGTTTCAAGGGAGATGCCGGGGACTGAGTGACTGGCATGGCTGATATATCTCTATCAGCATAGCATGTATAACCAAAACATTTTTTAAATGATGTGTTTGAATATAAAAACAAACATATCATTATTGGATTTTTAAAACTTTTGGTATCCCATTGTAAACAATATTACTGTAATTTTACAGTAAATTACAAAATTCACAGTAGTATACTGTAAGTATTTTACAGTAATAAGGATGAAACTCACACTAATATTTGTGTTTCTACAGTAACATAGACACAATTTTACTTTGGAGATACAGTATTTTCATGTGAAACAACATTCTGTTACTGTAATAAGCATCTGTAGTTATTTCAAACATACAAACAGTAAAGTAAAATTACAGCAATGTACTGTGTTTTTATGTTAACCCAATCATATTACTTTTTAGTATGTTAGCCTGTTAGCATGTTAGCATCTGTATCTTGTTGGACCACTTGTAAGCCTGTTTGACTGTTGTTAGTACATTAGCATGTTAGCCTTTTAGCCTGTTAGCATGTCTGTCTGTTTGAGCATGAATACCTTGTTGGACCACTTGTAGGCATGTTAGCCTATTGCTAGTATGTTAGCATGATAGCCTGTTAGCCTGTTGTTAACATACTGTATGTACATTGTTGGACCACTTGTAAGCCTGTTAGCCTGTTGTTAGCATGCTGTTAGCCTTTTTGTATGTTAGCATGTGTACCTTGTTGTAAAATTACAATATTTTATTGCTCAGTTACTGTATCGCACTGATACCTCATTACAGTATTTTCTCCCAATGTACCATTTTTAGACCGCTGCTTACATTCGAATTCACTGCAGCTTACTGAAATACACTGTTCCAAATAATTACCCATCATGCATTGCAAAAGCATACTCATAGTAGTTTACTGTCAGAATCTAGTAAAATCGAGAAAAATCTACTATCAGTCTGACTGTAGCTCAAAAACATGTCACAAACTAGATATAAAGAATTGAAATGATATGTGTTTTATTAGAAACTGTGCACTGAATCAAGCATCCACCTCGTGAACAATCATTTTATCTGGAATGTTTAAGATTCTATCAGGATGTTGGAGAAAATCTGAATTAAAAATAAATATATCCGACAACATAATTTATAGAAAAAATAAATAAATAAAATTCTAGTTTTTAAACTTCATGCAAAGTTTGATTCAACAATCAAATTAAGTTCAAATATTGTGAAGCAAAAATCATATCATTGTATGAAAAAATAACAAAGTAGAGTACCATATATGGCTGCTGATATGGGGCTGAATAATGATTTGTCTTGTCGATGATACACAGCATCTGTGGCAGACATTGTGCCAAAAATAGATTTATATAATACAGTATGCTCATAAAGTACAATCACTTGTTGTCCCTGTTATTTTGTTGCTGATGGAATTGGATTACATGATATATGGCTTTTGTTTACGTGTAAACAATAATCAGCCTGCATAAGAACATGAGATAAAAAACTACAAATCTATGACAAATTCTTGATTAAAAATATTAATCTAGTCCCATATCCAAACTGTATCCTCTCATTTTAGGCCTATTACACAATAGATGTGCTGACAGAGGAACGTGACATGATTCACTCAGTCCTCTGTTTGCAGTCCTGCCCCTTTAATATCTGTAATTATTTCAAACTAGCTTGTGGGATCATGAATAGCTAGACATTAGATATGAATAGTCACCTGAAATTGTAATGGCAGACATGCTGATAAGTAGTGCCACAGTGCTCTCGTCTACACCAACAAATCCACTCTGTCCTCCAGACTTACTACCACCATGTAAGCCAATAATATGCTGTAATAAACACGTTTGAATCATAAAGTTAATGTGCACATTTAAACTATACAATAGCAATTAGCATGTGTAACTATTTGGCGTTTAACCTTGTTTCAATGAATAAATAAGATAAAAATGTTCAAAATAATTTTAAAAAAGGATTATGAGTAAAGCTTATTAGTGTGCTTGTGAAGCAGCATGTTATTCTTCATACTTTTATTCTTCTCATTTGTCATCTAATTACATTAGCAACTTAGCAACTTAGCCGGCTTGCCTCATTTAGAGTCTGAATGTTATCAATAACACCTTTAAGTCCGATGCAACTGGTAGAATACAGTTATTAAAGGTTAAATATATGATACTTTGAACATTAATATAGCAGCAAACAACTATTTGCTATGTAAAGATAAAGAGGAGTAATGACGTCCTGAACAGAGTGCATGGAAGTCCCTGTCTGCCCTCCTCATGTTCGTTTTCAACATGGTAGCCTTGTAAGAAACTGTCCCATATTACAGCTGAACAGAACACTAATACATGTTCCTGAAAACATTTTAATTGGGAAATATACTTGATTTGGTCTGAACTGCTAATTTCACAGTCTCTGATCTGAGACACGTGAGCCCTGGTTTCAAAGCAGGACAACTTTCTGGTTGTAGAGCTAAACAGTGCACTGAAATATGTTTCTAAAAAATAGTGAGAAATAGGCTAAGCAGTCACAGAATCTTGTTTCATACTCACACTAACTTTACAGTTTTATCTGAGTATCGTGAGCAGTGTGCGCTCAGTTGCGCTTTCTTTTTATTTTTTTTCCAACTTTGTTATGTAAACGACACACGTATTTGTTTTGGTCAGAGTTGCTGGTGCTCTAGTGCAACATCTAGTGGCAGTGACTGTTGTATTAATTCTTTAAGTACTTTGTAAATAAAAATAGAAAGACAGAAAAATCCTATTCAGTATATCAGATAGATTTTATAGAAAAAACTCTGCCAGTACTAAAAAAAATGACAGAATTTGTATAAACATACCATTTAAAGCTTTGTCTAATTATTAAATAATGGCACTTTTTTGATTAAAAATCAGCTGTTTCCGATGGGCATGCATAAAACCAAGAATGACTAGATGACTGTATGAAGCATTCAATAGCTGAATGTGATAACTGTGGTTTTAACACCTCAAAAACACAGTAAGCACCTTTTGTAATTCTGTTGACTTTAGCCATTTTCTCATTTGTGTCTTTGCTTCTTAATGCAATAGATATTCTCCTGTATCTCAACTGTAGACCTTAGTTGGCAGCACAGTGTTGCATGCACAAGCACACTAATGTCTGTATTTTTATTTTTTTTTGTACAATGTTTTGGCTCAGAGTGTTTCAATAATTCTGGAGGTCAGAGTTTGATTACAGCCCCATACCTGCAGTCACAGATAATAAAACAACTTTTACACTGTAACAATATTATACAAGTGTGTTTTTGCATTGGCTTGGACAGAAAAAAGAGTCAGGCCACTCAGGTGGCAAAGGAAGTAAGAAATATGATATAATCAGTCCCTTTCACTCAAAAGAAAAATATATACTGTAATATCAAGAGAGTGGGTATTACCAGCAAAATTCAACACATTTAGAAGTAATCTTAAATAAAATGTATGTGTTAATGTTTATGTGTTTACTCTTCATTTGAATCATATGTACAGTGGCCACGTACTGTAACTGGAAACATACTTTCAAGGAGATATGCACTCTAATCAAAGTAATCACACAATATGTCACCATGAAACCATGAATATAAATATACATACACATTTACAAAAGCCAGGCTTTTCAAAAGTGCTGCAGACGGTGTAGAAAACAGGCGGAGATAGAGGATCACACTGCAATCCAGGACTTCACTCTGCAAAGGTATGTGTACACAGTTGCTGGAGGTATTTGGTTCGTCTCGTAGTCCCCAGACCAGAACCTATTAAAAGTGGTCTCTAATTAGAGGGGACCATATCCTTTATAACGGGTTCTCTGTTTAAGTAAGTGGCCCAATAGACGAGGTTGAAGCTGCCAAAGAGAACTGGAAACAAAATCCTTGACATCCGGTCAATTTTGCTGACGCTGTTGAACGTCTTCTTGCTATCTGGGGCTTTGCCGTCTTTGGGCTTGTTGGGATCCAAAGTTCCACCTTTGGCAATAGTTGGAAGTGTGCCGGAGTCCTTGGTGAGATTAGGCGCGTAGTTGGCCACTGCTACAGCGTAGGCATTATTCTTCTTCATGACAGATGCCCTCTCTTTTTTCTGTTGAAAGACCACAAGAATTAGATGTAAAAAAAATGTTTTTTTAAAAAAGCTTAAAAACACAGAAGCAACCCTGAAACTCTGCGCCTGTCACCATCTACCCATAAATACATGTAAATGAAGGAGGCAATGGAAAAGCTCTGGTGATGGATCAGCACATATTGCCCTGTCAGAAAGATGGTCGGCAAGGACCAAATATGTTAACAGCTTGACAGAGATGCACTGTAACTTTCTATAGTTTTTGCAGTTTTCCCAGTTTGTATTTTTTCAGCCTTCAAATTCTTAAAAGGATGTTTGCATGGGCAGACTGGAACTCATACAACTACAGTAAGCAGGAGGAGGGAATATAGTAGGTCAACATGCTGGTTCATTTAGGTTGAATAACAATTCTCTTGGGGTGGAGACACACTGGCGAAAACGGCAGTCTTCCCATTCATTTGAATGTGGGTAATGCTTTCATGCTGTAGTGGTGTGGACCGCAGGGGTTGATGAAAACAAATGCAGTGGCCCTGTGGTGAAAAGTTAAACAGAAATAACTTTTGGAGAAACCCGACCCGTTTCATGCTGTGGTGGACAATCACTTGGACGCCCATGGGAAGAAGAACCTTGATAACCAAGGTGCAATCCGAGCTTTACAGCCCTGCCATGAGGCATGTCATTTCCTGTGAGCACAGTTCAGATTCATGTTTGCTCTAAACATGCTCGGTGCTTTGTCTAGTTGTTGCACTTCACATCACTGCTTTAGTAATTGCTATGGATTCATATTTGAGTCATACTAATGACATCAACCCTAAAGCCTATTGGTGACCTCAGGGGGATGGAGAGGGATGGCAGGATAACAAGGGGGACACATTTTGGTCATTTTGCCAACAAGGAGTACGGCGTCCCTGTCATGGTCCTGAATTTTAGTTAAGGGATTTCCTGCTTTATGTTGAAAGCCTCTCCTTGTGTCATGTTGTACTTCCACTTCCTCTCTTTGTCTTTTTCCTTCCCTTTTTCTGTGTACACCTGTGTTTCTTGTGTCTGTTCCCCGACCCTGCATTTGCTCCTCTTGTGTTGTCCGTGTTCCTGCTTTTGTTCCCAGTGGTTTTCTGGTTTGTTCAGATTTTTTAATTAAACTTATTTTTTTTTAAGGATTTTCCTTTGCCTGCCTCTTTTACACCTGCCTTTTTATTGCTTTAGTGGCCACGGTATTAAAATTTGCTTTTTGTTTTGTGACCTGCGTGTTTCTGTGTCGTGAGTTTGGGTCCTTTTTGATCGAACATAACAGTCCCATTGTGTCCCCCCTCAAATTGCCTACCAATGCCGTAGGTCATCGTGAATAGTGATTACACAGGCCTCTCATAAAGTTAAGGGAATTAAAAAGCTAGTTCATAGTTAGTTAAATTAGTTTGATCACATTATGGCAATAATATAACAATTTTGAGCACTGAATGATCAAAGATTTCTTTCACAAAATTTTGATCCAATCTACCTAATGTGCTTGAATATTTTCTACTTCTCTATATCTACAGGTTTTACAGCCTATTCTTGCTCTCTGCCCAGTTACTACATTTTGCTCTAATGTCTGTCATGTCAGCAGTTGAAGGGTTAAGAGAATCGTGCATTGATGGCATTCAGAGGTTTAAATCTAATATCTCTGCAATACTAATTAGTGGTGTTGTTCTTTCAAACTAACAGTCTCTCAGGATTACATATTATACATGGTCCTATGTTCTCATGGCTTTAAATACAGTCTCAGTGATGGGGAGCAGAAATCATCACGTGTCCTCTTGCAATACTAATTAGTCATGTTTGCTTTTTTTCTATCTTGGTAAAATACCATTTTTGTCGACCTACTAACTTTACTTCATATTTTCATTTAATAATTACTGATCAGATCTTTGTCATTTAGGTTTACCTGTTAGCAAATTAGCTCTCAAAAATATCTGTAGCACTTAATGGAGGGTTTAAACAGCCATTATCTTCCCTCTCCCTCTAACAAAAGTTTCCTAAGTGTTGCCTTCTTCAACATACGGTTACAATGCTAATGTCCTCTCTCTGAAAATGGAGCCTGTCAAAAAGACGTGTTTTTCTCCTCATTACCTTGTCAGTCACAACACTCTTTCCGTCCCAGGCCCAGCCGCGCTTTGTGAAGTAATTGACAGTGGCAAACTCAATCAAAGCGGAGAAGACAAAGGCGTAGCAGACAGCGATGAACCAGTCCATGGCGGTGGCGTAGGCGACCTTGGGAAGGGAGTTCCTCGCACTTATACTCAGTGTGGTCATGGTGAGAACGGTAGTTACACCTGGAAATACAGACACACATAAAGGATGTTCATTAGGAGAGGGTTTTTCTTTTTTTAGGAGAGGGTTTCAAACTATAGAATCTACTGTTTTACTCTTTTCAGCGTGTTAGTCATTACTGTCCTTTGTATCTTTACAGTGTAAGGTTACTGTTAGCCTCCTCTACCCTGATAACCACTGACCTTCAGTAATGTTTTAACTGCTCAGCAGGTTTGGTACGTCTGGCCAAAGGACACAGTTTGTTCTTTACGTCTGTACCCGTTATCTTTTTTCTTTTTTAGAGCAAACCAGTCTTAGGTCACTGTTATTAGTTCCACTTGGCTTTACAAACAAGTCCAACAATAGCTTATCCAACTGGATTTAAAAAACACTGAAGCCTCTTTCCTCTTTATCCTGTTTTCTTTTTCTTTCAACCATTTGTCATCAACTTTAAGTCCTTCACTGTTTTCTCTGACAAAGGCAATTTTGACAGAGTGAATACCTCACATCATAATGAGTGTGAGATCCGGCATTCATTAACCTAAATGACATTAACGCCACGAGAAGTGGGTTATTTTATTAAGATACAGGTTAATTGTCTATTTGAAATATATCTTTGTATGGAAGAAAAATAAGTAAAGAAGGGTGACCAAAGGCAGACACTTACCAAACACAGTCCTAGCCGGCACTGATTCTCTATTCAACCAGAAAGACACTTGGGAAAGAATGACCGTCATGATGCAGGGAAGGTACGTCTGAATGACAAAGTAGCCGATCTTCCTCTTCAAATGGAAATGAGCCGTCATCACTGTGTATTCACCTGTGGAGACAAGAATCAGGGTCACCGCAACACCACTGCAGCTACTTCTAATTCGTTTCAACTCAGCATTCAATACAATCTGCTTTCAGAACCAACAGATCAACAAAGATTGCCATATCTACTGCCCTCCACTCAGTCTTCACGCACCTGGAGAATTAGACTTCCTCACAAACAGACCCCAGACAGTTCGAATTACAAACTACATTTGTGGTCAACACCAGAGCCCCCCAGGGCTGTGTGCTCAGCCCCCTCCTGTTCACACTGCACACACATGACTGCACTCCCAGACATCAAGAGAACTCTATAGTGAAATATGCAGATGACACCACCATCATTGACTGCATTGCAAAACCACAAAGAGCATTCATATGGGTAGGAAATCAACAATCTTGTAGAGTGGTGCTCTCTGAGAGCAATCTACTGCTCAACATCAGCAAAACCAAGGAGCTGATTGTTGATTTTAGAAAAAAAAGAGGCAAAGACACACATCCCTGTCTACATCAGTAGAGCTGAGGTGGAGCAGGTGAACAGTTTTGGGTTCCTTGGAATTACCATCACTGGTCATCACACATCACCACCCTGGTTAAAAAAAGAGGTGCAATAGAAAGCGTTGTGACTGGAAACATCACAAACTGGCATGGTTCGTGCACGGCCCAGGAGAGAAAGGCTCTACAGCCGGTGATTAAAACCGCCATCTTCCATCTACAGAGCATCAGCGATACCAGTGAAATGAGATTTCTGCACAGAGCCCAACGTCTACTAAGAGCGCACTCACACTTGGCCCAGTTGCTCCGTACCGTGCTGAAGCTCAGTTGTCCCTCCTCCCCAGTCCCCCTGCTGGTTTGCACTCACATTGCTCCGGCCCCAACCGGGCCTGAGCACGGTTACCTTTTGTACATACGTCATCATGTATCCGCTGCTGTACCACCAGACTACAGAGCAGCTTCTCTCCTCTTGCAGTAATTTCCACTTTGAAAATATAACAGTCCACCCTCCAATATAGGATTATTATGTAAATACTACTAAATATATTGTTTTTAAAAATGTTCTGGATTTCATTTCCACTCACTTTGGTGATCCCCTGTGTTATGTTCCTTGCCACTGCCTGCTGCTGTTAATTTATAAAAAATGTGCTTTTGCTTGGAGAAGAAATACACACCACACACACACATATTTACTGCTCCACTTGTCACAGTAATACTTTAATTAAAAAAGAGTACAAATTGAATGAACTTAATGAGATGTTGTAAATCTCTAATGAACCATACTGTTAAATTAGCCTGAAAACAATGATTTGTTAAAATTAGAGGCAAAATTATTATTATTTAAGAAGACTCCACTCTCACAAAACGTACACGTGATTTATGATTTAGATATTTTAAAAATGATCAATCACAATAAAGATAAAAAGTAGAACAGAGATGCTATGTAGAGTTGTGTGCAAAAGTGTTTGAAGTTGACAACGTTGTGTCACTATCAGAGCTGATTTCTCTCTACCAGTCAAATTTAACGATGCAACTGCATCCCCATGCCTTCCTTTGTGCTTCACACTCATGTAATTTATATCAATAGAGCATTATATTTTTATGTGAAGGCTGTAGCACATGCAGCTTTAAGATGCCAAAGCACTCTAAGACAAAGATTAGACAGTACACATTTGATCAAATAATCCATCCATACATAGAAAAGCAGGCAGCATGATTTCCTAGCCACCGAGCAAAGCCTAATAGCTGACAAGGCCGTGAAACAGTGCCAATGCTGCAGCAGCAGGCAGGCCTTCCAAATGGAAGATATCTCAAAGAGAAGCCAAGATTCGACATGAGAAGAAAAAGATGTGTTACCCATGGCAACACAACAGAGAAACATAGCTCATTTGCTGCGATTCTGCAACGAAGGCCTTGATACACACTGCCGCTTGGCAAGAGGAAAGTCCTTTTCAGCAGTAGGAAGGGGGGAGGGGGTATCAATTCCAAGGACTAATCCCAAAAGATTTTTTATTCCCCCCATTTTTTTTATAGCGCTGTAGTTGTATTGCCTGCGTTTCTAGCAGTTATGTGACGACTAATTCTCCCTCTGTCACCATACACACAAACACACACACACAGACACACACACACTCAGGCACTGGAATTTAGAGGAGGCATTCTCAGTACCCTATGGAGCTCTATATCTTCTGTAATTTAATTTGCATGCCAGCCCCGGTGCCTGTGTTGTGGATGGGGGAGGAGGAGGTACAGGCGAGGAATTCACTGGATGTGGCTGAATTTTCTCTAGAGAAACCTGTGATCGCTTCACTGAGAGGGAAGACAGTAATTATAGCATGAAGATAATAATCACGTCATGTTTCCTACAGATGTAGGAAACAAGGCTCCTGCTGACACCACGGGAATACCTCACTCATACAGGACATGCTGTACGGCGTCAGCTGCCCGACAGAGAGTACAGACTCTCATGCAAGACACAACATGCTTCAAGGGGATTTATCACTAGGAGATACCTGTTCATTTTTAAAAAGGCTTGTTTTTGTGACCAACAAACACCAACGCCAAGTGATCTACATGGAAAGGGTTTACTTTTAAATACAGGCCTTTTCTGAAAGGCACATTGAAACAATGACAGTGGGCTACCATGCAGGTTCCTGGCCTGGACATCGGGAGGAGTTGTCCACTGACACCCCAACAATTAGACAGGACAGGAGGGATCAAACTACAAACCATGTCAACAATTCACAGCTCTAAGGATCCTGCACTACCCATAATACAACACCAAGCATTTTCAATAGAGGGTCTAATACACATGTTTTCAAACTCTACGCCCCATTCGAAAACTTTCTGTTCAACCATCTCCAAAGCCGTGCCAAGATCACCTTGATGACATCATCAGGGTAATTTTTTGAGAATTTAAAAAGCTCTTCCAGATTTACAGAAGACATCATACAGCTGTTTTCACAGGCTGAGTAGTGCTCCTCATGAAGAGTAAACTGATTTTGAGGTTTAAAATGGATGGAGTGCCCCTTTTACAGAGCTTAAAGCTGCATTGATCCAGTTTTGGTCACTAGAGGGCAAAAAAAAAAAAATCTTATAATGTTATTATGGCGGACACATTTAACAGTCACAGAGCATAGTTATCATCCCATGGTCAGTGGAGCTGCAAGGAAGCATGCATGCTGGCCTCAGTGGTAAGGTAGAACTTAATGAGACATACCCTCCCTCCCCACAGCTCTAGAGAATGTTTTAGCATCTTTCAGCCATTGTTTTGGATTTCTTCTGTCCACGCATTTTTGACTTCAACAGGCAGCTGTTTAAAGTGAAAATGCTCTAAAAACCAACTGTAAGATATCTGCCCAGCACTCAATAACAAGCAGACAAAGTTAGCAACTAGCTTATGAACATAATGGAGCAATAGAGGAGCAGACTTTGAGACGATCTCTGCCCATGGCATCTTTTGACCATCCAACCTGACATGCCAGATTGCCCCAGGGAGGAGAAGGGAGGGATCCAGGATGGCAGTCATGCTAATCCAGCTTGGATTTAAGGCTGCTCTTGGCTAATGTCTGGTTGCAGGAAAATGAAACGGACAAATGGTCAAACAACAGGAAATTGGAGACTGTTGTGAGCAGGTGTTTACAGACCTGTCTCCACCATAACATGCTGGATCAAGTTGTCGCACTCGACGGGCGGATCATGGTCCAGGCCGACAGAGGGTAGGACTACAGCGGGATGAGGACAGGTGGACTCTATGTTTACATCACTGATGCTTGGGGCTCATATGTAGTCTAAGTCAATGGACAGTGTTTCCCTGATGTTGAACTTTTATATGAAGATGCTGATTACATTATCATCACCATCTTGCTGCCACTATTCAAATTCACCTCAATGCAAATTTAAAAAACGCATTATGTGTTTATGTATATAAATAAGCGTATATATGTTCGATGTTTGTACAACATGGAGTTACAAACTTTTATTCTCTTATGCAACCCTGTGTTGTATAATGACAATTAAATTACCATGAACCTAGATATAGCAGCTAAGGAGCAAAATATTTCCATCACATGCTAACAGGGCTAACAGAGAAAAAACAAATACTGGACTTACATTTGTTAGGTGTCCAGAAACGTGATTCTAAATGAATGTTGATGTTGTTTCATGCTTGATGGACGTGTAAAATAGGCAGCTGTTTGCTAACAAAGTTGGCGTATGAACAGTTCTGTGTTTGTAGCTTGTTTTTGCTGCCCCTGTGTGGCCAAAAATCTGTTAATATCACATTAACATACATTATAAAAAAGTTACAATGACCTTACTGCAGGAAAATTGTATACTATGCATTGTGTATGAAGTAAAACACTACATCTAATTCTGTTCATTCATGTGTTTATATGTCTCATGTATGCACTCAGACAGCAAACAAGTGAGATTCATGGAAATTGGCACAGTATTTGTAAGTGCTTTTCAGTAAAAACTCGAACATGACTGTGTGACAGATAATGTATGGCTGAATAGTGGGATTTTTGTAACTCTCTGTTGGTATGTTCAGAGGCCGCTTATGCAAGATGTCCGTCTCTGTGAAGCCTGAGAGCACATTCATTCGTGCCAAATGACCTAGTTTGCAAGTACGCTACACCAAACACTGACACGCTAGTAATGAATGATTAATTTAAAGTCAGCCAATCACATAATGTGGAGTGACTAGTTAAACAAGAGAAACAGTCACTGGCAGGCATTCTGCCTTCTACCGAGGCATCATACACCACTTAACCTAGATAGGAGCATTTAGTGCATGAAAGGATATTCTTACTCAATGAAACTGAAGCAGGGACTCCCTTGATAGTGGAATGCAGTCACTGGGGAAATACTCTATACTGGTAATTGATACCTATAGGGAGTAGTGGTCTAGCATTTTGCCCAGAGACACATTCTGTTTTTTTGTGACAGATGCATTTTTTTCTGCGTGCAGTCTGAAACTAAATTATAGCCTGTTTACAGTGCCTGCATTTGATTTAAGAGATCACTTTAGATCAAATGTAAGATTTGTTTAATCTATTTTATTACTCTATTATCAGGATAAAGATCATATTAATAGCACAGGCATGTCACACATCATTTCAATAAATGTGGTCTTTGCCTGTGAAATAAGAAAGCAGGTCTAGAGTTGACACTTTTTATAATGCTTTTACCCAAACTATCCCAAAATCTTCTAGTTCCAAGAATAAAAACTGGAGCAGCCCGAGAGAAGATTATTATTCCCTGTTCATGCTCAGGCACATAAATAAGACGTCTAACTCCACAGTGATGCTTTGCAATACACCCACTCTTGCCTTAACTTTACAGTTAAAGACTGGAGGCTATAACCCCAAGGTCGATATCCTCCACCAGGAACAAACTTTTCAAGCTATTTCACGATCATCAAATGTAACTCATTCTTTATATTCTCCAAAGCCCTGATACTCATAATTCACATTTCCACCACAGGACAGACTCCCTCCACTCTTCTGTCCATTCCTGTGCTTTTGCATGTTTTTGCCTTTTTATTACAAATAATGTATACTTTTGGCATTAGTGCTGATCGTTTTCAAAAAGCAAATTTCAAGTTTCTGCAAGCTGATTTTCATACAGCAGTGACGCAAACTGATAAAATGGCTGTTTTTGAAGACAAGAAACCTCTTCATCAATTTAAAAAGACTGGTGGTAGATGGAAGATGGTTTTCAGTAATGTTATGCATGCTCCATTTAGACAAAATGTACTAAAAAATGCAAAAAAAACAAAACAACAACACTGGTCTCCCAGTAATTACAGCACACCTACACATTTCTCACCAGTATTATGATCACTGCTATCGTCGTCCTGCAAGAACAGTTTTTCAAAGGCTTCTTCCATCATGTTTTCCTCTACTAAGTAGTATCGCTAAAATTAGATCAGCGCTGTCACTCAGTCAAACAAAATCTTCTCATCCACCACAACACCTTTTTTTTTTTTTTTTACTCAAAAATGCTGCAGCAAGGATCTTACCACTAATTTTAGTATTAGTATGATTACCAGGCATCCTTAGTCTGGTTCCCAATTAGTTTTAGGCAGCCAGTCCTCACTTTCTCAGTTTCTCGCTTTCTTTAACATTGCGAGATGTGGGTGTTTTTTTTTTTTTGTTGTTTGTTTTTTACATTTCTGTCAATTTCTCAGGGAATAATGCATGGATCTTGATGACATAAATCAAGAGTATTTAGCTGCCATCTATGAGTGAGTACAGTTGATGTGGATTTCAGATTGGGTGAGATTTAACTATGGCTAAGCAGTTATGGGTGGTTTGAAATTTAGAGTGATACAGGGCTAATGAGTTTGATATTGAATTAGGCTTGATTGAAGGGGACTGTTGGGCCTTGGCGGAGGTATGCGCTCTACTGGGTGCCATTCAAGTTTTAGAAATGGATTCTCAATTCAACTGGTGTGAGGTTGCTCCTTGCTACACCTCAGATCTTTTACCCATTATCACCCAGGCCATGACAAACAGCACTCAGCACTGTCTAACTCTAGTAGTCACCTGGGTTTTTCTTACAATCCCTAAATCCCTAAAATAAAGCAGTGTCTGCTGGTGACCCTCTTGTCACAGCTTGTATATAAGCAGACCATACTAACCATTCAGTATTTCTCAAGAAAAAGAAAGATGTGATCTAATGTAATCTAAAAAAGCAAAACAAAACTGAATGAACGGATTTGTTTTGTATGTAACTGAACAATGTTTTTTGTCCCTTATAGTCATATTTGAAACCACCACATTTATCTGGTGAACCCTCCACTGCTTTCGCCTCTGAAGCCTCGGTATTTCTCATGTTTCTTTTTAAAGCCTGCTTGGTGACTTCTGTATCAAAAACTGCTATATAAGTACTTTATGATTAGTTTATGCTTGTGTTACCATGGCAACATGAATTGTCACCATGGCAACCCGCCTTGTGATATACTGTGTGTGTCTGTTGAAATTGGCTCATTTGTCGGGTGTATTTTGAGGGCCTTCAGGATCAGTTAATCTTATTGCTTACACTCACATTATTATTATTATTATTATTACTGTATTATCCCTAATAATGACACAGTATCTCTTTTGCATTTAAGCAGCATGTTAACTACTTATAACATGACATTGTCCCTCTTTCACCCTCTGCTGTGTCAGTTAAGCAACCAAACCACAGAAATCACATCCCACTGCACTGATCTGGCGTCCTATTTAAAGATATTCACATTCACTCTGTATGCTGACGTGTGCCCGCTGCTGTTACTGCTGCTCCACTCCACCCAGCCTCCACCTGCTTTGGTTCTGCTCTGTTTGTGCGCTCCCTGGAGGGCGTTTATTTCTAAGTTAATAACCATTGGAGGGATTATTTGCAATGGTCCCTGCATGTTATTTATCACTGTGCTAAGTATTTCATTCTGCTCCGATGTATTGCCACAGCAGGTTGCCTTACGGAGAGCAGAGCCATATTGCAGAGTCGGTTTGTATTTCCATTTTTATTTGCTGTGTGACATGATAGTTCCCAACAGAATTAAACTTAAAACATGGGAAATAAATGGTAAACAACACGAGGTGGATGACAAATTTCTTCTTCTAAGCAGCTCCAGCAGCTGTCTTATTTCAGATGCTGTGGCGTGACCTCAAAGGATCTAGTCAAATGTTAATATATATGTGTTTTATTTCAATTACTTCAATGAGGTGGAAGTGTTTCCTTTTCTTTACATGCAGAAAACCAGAGACCAAGAACAAATCGCTCTGCAGTCTGGCCTTATTCTCTCTCTAACGGCTCCCTGTATTTATTGCAAATTCTTTTTCCTAACTTACAATGTATTACATAGCCTTCATCAGTGATTTGCTTGCTGCCATCATATAATCTCCAGTCACTGGGTGTCAGATTCCCTGTCACTCCCAGCATGCAAAGGAAAACAGCTGCCAACCTTCATCCCTCCCTCTCGTCTCTCAACAAGAAGCCTGTTAGCCTCACAGTGTCTCAGTATTTAAATCCAGACTCAAGGCCCGTTTATTCACCACAATTTACATCCAATTTCCAATCTCATCTCTCAAGCTATTTCTCCTCACTGTCTATTGGAGCTACTTCTCCTGTCCCTCCCATCTTCACACATACAGAAACATGTATGGACTTGTGTATGCACACTGAAGTTCTGGCCCCGTTTCTTGTTTGCATGAAATGTGTTGGTTCTATTTTTATCCCTCATTATCTCCTGTTTTTATGCTATAGCCTATATTTATGTATATTTATGTATTTCTATGCTTTGTTTGCTGTATTCACTTTGTGAACAATATGCTTGTTGAAAGCGTTTTATAAATAAATTAAACGTGACAACTGATCGTCTTGGAAATAACATCTTTCTATTTCTGTACATGCACCTGACAGAGTCAGCATGGCTTCATAACAACATGCATATGGATTTGGTTACTGACACATTTCTCAGTGCATCAAAAACTAATCTAAATATCTTGTTTTACACAATTTCTAAGAATTCAGAAAAATACTTATAGGAGACGTATTACTCTCATTTTCAGCTTCATAATTTTGTTTTGGATTACTACTAGAACAGCTTTAGTTGCTTTAATGATTAGAAAACACATCAGTTTTATCATACTGTCCAGTGCTGCAGCTCTGTATTCTACCTCTGTCTGAAACACTCTGTTTTAGCTCCTGTCTCTTTAAGACCCAGTTTCCTCCGATTGGTCAGCTCACACATGCCTGAGCCAGCACCGCTAACAACAACAGAGCAGCTGTATTAAATCAATTCTTACGTTCCAAACTAGTCACTCAGCATAAATTATGCAACTGATTGACACGGTGACATAGTGTGATGTCGCAAAGTCACAGAATTAAAGCGGAGACTACTGACGAGGTGTTTCACTGCAGTGTTTTCAGTGGGAGAGAGGAGCTTCTGTTGGTGTGGACTTTTCTAACTTTTAAGATCTTTTACATGTGAAATAATCTGCGTTTTTAAAACACTGAGGGAAAGGAAAAAAATGAAAAAGCATAATAGATGTCCTGTATAAGAGGAATAATGTAATGCTCACTAAGCCCTCACAGGCAAAGTTGCCTTTGCAGTTTACAATCAAATGAAGGCAGATTTATTTATTTAGCTAGCTGGCTAATAAAGCTAACATTAGCTTGATGATTTGGCTAAAGCGCAGCCTTCAGCTGACTTTTGTTTAAACTAGAACCCTGTTAAAGGTACAGAGGATGATTCTGGAGAAAGGTAGTTGATTGTTGAGTCTAATTGCCAGGTCGTCAAATACTGATGCTTTAAATTCGAATTCAGGCCGAATACCAACCCAATGACACTCAACAGTCAGCTATCTTCCTCCAGAATCACTTCCCTATTTTTAAAAGGTCTTAAATGTACTAAATAATATGTCTAGATATAGAGCTACAAGACTGAGGTTAAACTACATGTCCCAGGGAACACGTATTCACACCAGTTGTTAATCCATGCAGAAGATGTGAAAATAAAGAACCATCATTGTTCCTGTTTCTGCAGCGTATAGCTAGTTAGTGGTAGTATGACAATTATGACAAGGAGAATTTAACTTAACCCTGTTTAGCTGATTACAAACTGGACTAGCAAAACAGAGGTTAGATTTATGCTTCTTCTTTAACCAAACCATAACAGAAGCAGGGGCGGCTGTAGCTCAGTGGGTAGAGCAGGTGACCAGCAACCAGAAGGTCGCTGGCTCCCCTGGGTGGAACCGAGCTACATGCCGAAGTATCCTTGAGCAAGATACTGAACCCCGAAATTGCTCCTGACGTGCAGTTGGCACCTTGTGTGGCAGCCTCTGCCGTCAGAAAGGGCCCTGCGATGAGCTGGCGACTCGTCCAGGGATATACCCTGCCCCTATGAAAACTGGGATTGGCTCCAGTAACCCCCGCAACCCCCTGAAAGGGGGGGATAAAGCGGCAACATCCCCGCGACCCTCACAGATAAAGCAGTTAAGAAAATGAGATGAGATAACAGAAGCAAAGCAACTGCTAAGCTATTAGCTTAGTGAACATAATGTTAGCATTCAGGACCAGCTTCCAAAAAGTGGGAAAACCTGTAACCTCACAAAAAATGCAGTCAGTTATAAAATTCTTCTTAGCCTTGGAAGTAACGCTAGGTCACTCAAGTTCCTAGTGTAAGTAGTGAAATTTAGCTACTCAGCCAAGTATGCTAACAATTGGCATTCACGGAAAAGAAGTTAATCAATTCTGCACACTTTTGGTTGCTCATGTATTTTTGGAAAGAGCAAGAAGAGCTACAACACCCTCCAAACTCTTTCAATGCCATCTCTTTTACTGTCCCGCCTGCACACAGCTACAGCATGTGGTAAAATCCAAAGCTAGTCAGGTCTTTCCGTGCCAACTGTAGCTCAGTTGCACAGCGATGACTGGACAAATTCTGTTCAGAGAAGGGGTTTAACGCATAAAATTAAGAAAAAAGCCCTTAAAAACATTTTTTACAAGCTTTTCGCTTCAAGTCCACGTTATAAAACTCTCATCTAGACTAAATTATCCTGCCCACTAACCAGCTTGTCACTGTTGGATTCACGTGCTGCAGGTCTATTTGAGTGAAATGCCACATTTTCAATGCACATCAAGTTATCACTTTCTGGGGCAAGACCATGTCACTTTTAAAAGATGTTCCTGTGTGTTTGGGCACAAAATAAGACTCTTAAATCACTGAAGAACCCAGCAGCTGTTCTTTCCTGCTGAAGTTCCTCTCTTAGCGTCTCTGATAGCTTCACAGACAGATGTGCTTCTTTATGTGTAATTCTGCACCAGCATCTGCTTTTATTGACACTTCAAATCCATCCAAAGAAAACTGCAGTGAATTTGAATATTTGCCCATATTTGTTTCCCCGAGGGGGGTTTATAACGTGAAGAGGCTTGTCGCAGCATCAGCTCACCTGTCATGCTGCTTCTTGGTCTCCAGGCCATGCTGAATGCAGATTAACAAAATACAGAACAAAGTAGGGAATTCAAGATGCATGACTGCCAAATCCCTGTTTTGTTGAATCTTTGTCATGCAGAGGAAGCCAGAACAAATGTTTCTCTGCATTTTTCAAGCCAAATAAAGTGAGTAACAAAAAGACAAAACTTAGCAAGCGTTTCATAGCGAGCTACGGACGCCTCCTGCTACATGTAGGAGGTGGACAAGTTCAACATCCACCCAAACGGGCAGAAAATTTCCACAGTTTGATTTTCACACTGAGACAGTTTGGAATTGAGATAATAAAGATATCTAGATTTCTCATTACACAAAAACAAACAGGTCAGAGCTGTAGACACCATCACAGGTTTCAGGTTAATGTCTTGTTTTATACAATTTGCTAGTATATGAAAATCCCAAATCCAGGTTTCTTTTCTATGTCTGAGAGATTTTCTAAGCTGGAGGAACATTTAAAGGTGCAATATGTAAGAATTGGCCAACTGCTGTAGTCATAATCCAAACAAATAGAGGGCAGCTTATCACCAGAGTAACAGCTAACTGCTGCTAACTGGAGCTGCTGTTAGCTAATTAGCTTGGTTAGCCGTGCATCTAGTGGTCTGGACTGGGAGCTCAGAGCAATGGAGTGCTGATGTTTACACTGGTAGCACAGGAGCTTTGGACTGGGGACAGGCCAGGGCTAGCTTGTTAGCATGCTAACTTCAGTAGTTATACTCTGCAACACAATACATAGACATCATAAAGTTAAAACTGTCATTTAGTTCTAAGAGCTCCACAAGAGCTTACCTGTACTAGATTTGATGGTTTCCTGTCCGACTGTTTGTCCAAGAAGGTCATACTGGTTTAGGCGGGAGCTTTCTCCTTCCACCACCACAGAGTCGGAGGCATTTCGAGTCCAAGCATAAGTCACTTCTGAGATTGTGTAGGCATCTGAAAAAAGAGAAGAGGATAAACCCATAGGGGATAAATCTGGGGCAACCGCAGCTATTGATGATTTTTTCGAGAAATTATTTCAGTGACCCAAATGAAAAGCCCCCCCACTACATTGTGTTTGGTGCTGGGTTTCTAGAAAAGAAAAATGCTGTAGAGAGGAAAAATCTCTCAGTAGCTGAAGATTCATAAAGCCAACAAGCAACTGATGCACAGTGACATTTGACCTTTTTCAATCAGTCACAGCATTCACTGAATGTGAAATCTGAGAGCTTGTCTGTTGACCTAAGAACGGCTGATGAAACAGAAAAACAGATTTATTTCCCTCAATATAGGATTACTGAAATATTCTGCCAATCATGTTGTGCTACTGTACTCTTCTAACAAATGGGATTAATGTAAACTACTGTAGGTCATTACATAAATGCATTGAAAGTAAATGGGACGTTTGAATAATGTGAGAAGTCAAGGCATTTCGGACTTGACCCACCATGTTCTGATACTTAATAGTCAATTGTTTTTAAACCAATATCTTAAAAGCAGCTTAAAGCAAAAAATCTTCATCCAAATGTAAAAAAGCCATGGCAACAAAGTAGTGATTAAATAGTCAAAGTCACAAAATGAAATATTTGGATGAGTTTAACATTCTTTTGCCCATGTTTTCCAGTGCTCAGTGCTTTATCTGTCACTTATTCTATATCTGTTTAATAGCTGCACATGGTTAAAATTTGTGGGGCAACTGCGAGAAAACTGAGCCATGCAGTCCAGCTTCACTCGGCTCTCAGGCTGCTCATTTGCCAAAGAACCAGTGAGGAGAAGAAGAAGAAAAAAACATAGCATTTTAGTTAAAGGTCCCTCAGGCGCTATCATCATCAGAGTTACTCACAGCTGCCAAATTTTAGTGGACAGGAATGAAAGTCCATGGGGAAATCCTCCAGATGCATTGGGCACTCTGCATGCACAGTTAACCTGCATCCAATTCACAGAAAATTAAGGAGACTTTGCAAATGCATGAAAAATAAACAGCACAGATTAGGCACGGTCTAAAAAAAAAACAAAAAAAAAACAAAAAAAAAACACAAGCCTCATGCACTATTCAAGACACTTCCCATCTGTAATGCCTTGAATCTAAAATAATTCACCTTAACCATAATCAGCAGAGCAAAGTAAACAAGGTGCTGCAGAGACCAGCAGAAATCCAACGACTCGTGTGTTTGTAGGTTAGCTCTTTGATA
Source organism: Pagrus major (assembly GCF_040436345.1). Classification (NCBI taxonomy): domain Eukaryota; kingdom Metazoa; phylum Chordata; class Actinopteri; order Spariformes; family Sparidae; genus Pagrus; species Pagrus major. The sequence continues at coordinate 17,629,895 of NC_133232.1, read as the reverse complement.
AGAAACTGCATTGTATGCAAGTATTCAACACTATTCAACCTCTGTGGTAATAGCTTGCAATTGTTTATCATTCAAATTGATTTTCTTGAAATGCATGTTAACAAAAAGATGCTAAAGTTGCGGAAAATAGGATGCATGAAGAAGACATTTGAACAAATGCTGAATCTGTATCGCTACTGAATGTACTTCTGTGAGGCTATCACATGCGTTAGCAAGGTAAGTGTTCTGTTCAAGTCTTTCCCCTTTAAGGAACAGTTTGAGGTATACATCATTCACTTTCTTGCAGATAGTTTGCTGATGAGATTGATACCACTCACAAGTTTGTATGCTAAAGATGAAGCTACAGCCAGCAGTTTGTTAGCTTAGCTTAGCCCTAACTCAGGCTTGACGTCACGTCACGTCACATCACGTCACGTCACGTCATGCCACGCCACGTCCAAAAAGATGTTTTCCCCTAAGCTTACATAGTGAAATAAGTTCAAGTTAGTGGAGGGCTAAACTGTTAGTTTTTTTAAGTTAGCTGCTTGACCGCGGAAGTCTCTAGTGTCTAACATTCACTAATTACGATGTTGTATCTTCGTACAAAAATTACACCAAGTTTTGGTTACAGGGCTTAAGCGCCCTATTAAGCTAACGGACAGTTGGCATTAGCTAGCCAGCAGCTTGTTAGCTTAGCTTAGCTGAAACCAGGCCCCTACATACTGCCCCAGGCATTGAAGTCAATTTTACAAAAGGGGCTATTAAACTAATGGACTGCTAGCACTAGCTCGATATTTAGCTTAAATACAAGAGGGTGGAGTCAAACTTCTCAGCTAACGCTTAGCAAGAGTGCTAATAAGCATATTATCTACAATGTCAAGCTATTCCTTGGAATCCATCTCAACACATTTACATGAACTTTGTGACTTTTTCCTCAGACGTGCTTCTTGGACTTGAATTACCTCATGGTGTACAGCAGAGTCCCATCGTCTTTGATCCGCAGCAGTTTATTAGGCATGGTCATGTTATGAGCCACAGACTTCTTCCCATTGTGGAAGAAGGTGTCCGGAGTCCAGATTTTACTCGCCATCAGGTTGTTGAGGGGCAAAATATTCATTGGTCCATGAAATTTCAACCTCTCATCCTTCCAGCTTTGGCGGAAGAAAACGTCTATGGTGTACTCCTGTGGACAGAGGGGATATATGAGTAAATAGATACCACTATATTATTACTTTATTATATGATTCATCTCTCCACTTTTATGAAAATGAGTCCCATTTCTCCTGCAAAAAATGTTAAATAAAACACAGGGCACTTTCCACTGCCCTGTTGATCGGAGCCTACAAGCAGCAGCTCTTCACGACTGACTTCACCTGCCACTTTAAAACTGGGCACTGTATGGCTCTCTCTATTTATCAAGGCTCCATCAAGGTGCTCTCAGATCTCTGAGCCGGTGTTTTCCTAAGCTGGCTCTGAGGCTGAGACAACCCCTTGACCTACAATCCTCTGTTGTCAAAAAAAAAGAAGAAAAAAACACACACGCAAGGAAGGATTTAGGGCAGGAAGCACTGCACTGTGAACTGTGCGTATGTACCAGAGTGTGTGTGTTTTGTGCTGGCGAGAGGGAGAGAAAAATACATTCCTGCAGAGTTGAAAGGCCGCTGACATTTATATCCTGAGACACTGAATCTGTCCACTGAAGCCAAAACTAATGGCTTTATTTTAAGGTAAAAAACATAATTCTCCTTTATTACAATTTGTGTCTTTTTAATATTTTTAGTAGCTGTAGCTATCACTAAAGTTATTCCTGAGAACAAGGCAGTAAATATGAGCAGTCAATCAAATACACAGAGCCCCACAGTGGCATCTGGAAAAAAAATATATATACAGTATATCAAGACCACGTTTTAGCACTCCAATTGCTATTGTGTGCACACAAGATACAATCAGTTCCAGTGTTTTGTTTGATTGGTGCAAACGAGATAGGTGTATGTACGTTCAGCACATAGGTAGTCCAAGTCTTCGTCCATGTACATACCATAAGACGTACACAATTCATTCTACATCACTGTTTTTTAAAAATGTTTTTCTCTGGGGCTCCATAGTGTTGCTGATATTTTATATTTTTTACCTCTACCAAGCAGGTTGTGTTTTGGGCCGTGTCTGTTTGTTGGTTGGTTGGTTTGTCAGCAGGATTACACAAAAACTACTGGACGGATTTCCACTAAACTTGGATAGAGGCTGCGTCTCGGCCCAGAATAGACCCCATTAACTTTTAGTGTGGATCCGGAAAAAGGGATGGATCCTGGAATTTTTCTCACTTTCTTTAACACTGCAAGAAAGTGCTGCTTTTCCCCGACATTTCATTAATTTCTCAGGGAATGACACATGGATCTTGATAACAAAAAAAAAAGTAATATATTTAGGTGGCTGGTATCTATGAGTGAGTACAATTTGATGTTGATTCAAACACAGATCTGGTTCTGGTGGATTTGAATATGTTTTCTCTGATATTGGATTAGGCTTGATTGAATTAAAGGGGACTGTTGGGCCTTGGCGGAGGTATGCGCTCTACTGAGTGCCATTCTAGACCAAGACCAACATTAACAATAAATGTATCCTTCTGACAAGTATTATCTGTATAGCTGAAGCCAGATATGCTTATTACTCTGTGCCATAAAGCTTTTTTTGCTTTTAGTTTTTAAGACACCTTCGACCTGGTTGTTTGACTACTGGTCTTTTGAAGCTTAATACAAAATGTTTTCTTTTTTTTCTTCTTCTACTGATTATTTTTATTGCATTTTACAGCTTTCGCTGTCAGTAGACTTTCTATAAATCTTAAACATCCTATAAATCCTATAAAGCTGGCACCTCAGCAATCAGCCGAATTGCTCCACAGTGTCTGAATCAATCAATCAGGAGAATATTTCACACTGTGTAAGACTAAAACCTGAAGATTTGGAGCCTTGTGTCCAATTTTGCTACACCATAATGTTAATTTTACTTATGAAAACTATTTTTTATACTTGAGTATATGTTGTGACATATTGTGTTTAATTCTGACATATAAGTGGCTGATTTATTTTGGTTATAAGCTGTAATGCTACTCAGTGATAACCTCTGCCAGTGAAACTGAAGGTGATCATGTTTTCGCCTCTCTCCATCTGTTTGCTTCTTATTTTTTTAAAAAAAGGAAAAGAGGCACAAGGAATACTTTGGCTGAAATTAAGTGGACAGATCAGATGTGGGTGGTGATCTGGAACTGGGATTTCCGCCATTCGATTATTTTTATTTCTAGTCTAAACGATTTATCCTCCTGTCAGAAACCTGTTCCACATACATGGTTTATGTTAAGCTGAGGGCCTTCTAGTTTACATATCTTTCAGAGGCCACTGCATTGAACTCCAACATCATAACTGTTAAATCAATAGATCAATCACTTGGAAAATGGGTCTTCAACAATAGAGGGGATGCTGATGATATGATGTGAAGGTGGGTGCATGCTTCAGAATGATAAACAGGAAAGCCCAGGATAAACAAAGGAGTGACTAGAATAACAAGAGGACTTTCAATAATTTATAAGATGAAAATTGTCAGATGAATAGACATCGTGCTGTAGTGTGGAAAACTCGTCCCACTTCAGTAGTGTGCTGCGCGTGGGGAGAGGAGGACATGATGCAATTATGAAAGGAGGGAACGCCGCGATGAAACTAAAAATAAAACAAAAGCAAAAGAAAAGGCATCTTTTCTTCCTTAAAGTGTGTGGAACAGGGAACACAAGGCCCACAGCTGTAGAGGTGGTTGGTCTGTTTGTACGACAGCACAGATGTGGGTGAATGATTAAACACAATAAATAAATGTCCAATATCTGCTCTCACCATGTCTGTGTCTGAAACTGGTCCAAAGCTGGTGACGTAGATGTTTGTCTTCACCTCAGTTATCCTGTCTGGATAAGAGACAACAGTTAGAGGCAGAACACCCAAAGGGGTAAAACAAAGTGGAGATACTGCAAAACCAAAACAGGAAGTTTAATCTTATAATCCTCAAGATTTTTCATGATATATTTTTGATCAGCATTTTTTTTTTAACGTAAGTAATTTTTAATGCTTTCAATTGTCAATCCTGTGAGGGATTCACATTACCTACCTACTGTATGCATGACTGACTTTAGTGGTACTAGAGCTGTATTAAGTTGCCGTTAATTAAATCTGTTGCTGGGTCACATTAAAAGCATTCAACCGGCAAAACACGGGAAGGCTTTTATTGTTAAACAGAGTCGGGAGACGAGACGCGGTCATTTCCCTGGTCAGTTTGAAATATCACAGGAAGTAACAGAACAAGACAAAGTTGAAGAGCTGCAGGAGAGGCTGCACACCCGACCCAGTAATGCGACAGTTTGTGAAATAGTGAGAAATGTAACTTAAAGGATTCATGTACATACAGGGGTTTAACATATCGGTGAAATCAAGACCTTTCTTTAACCTTAACGAAAGCACTGTGCTGATCACAGGTTGGATGCGAACACTGTGTAAGCCCGACGTCTATCCTGACCACCTCACTGTGACTCCAGTGTCATTCAGTCACAGAAACGTGGTGCAGGCGCAAAAGATAGTAACACTGAGAGTCACACAAACAATTCAACATCTGTATCCTTGTATACGAATCCGAAAGAATATATTTTGTGACAATTTAATGCACTGCCGTGATACTACGTATGTTTGCAGACCTCCAAGTCCTGAGCAAGGTGACCAACTGTACCGTGCCCTGCTGGAAACTATCTACGGTGCATTCATGTGCTGTCGAAATGATCAGAAAAGACGTTTTGAGACTGGGAAAATTTATGTGAATGTCCTCTCGAGTTGGAACAGCAACTTGTAAAGTCTGAGAACATTTAGGTGCACGAGTTGCCGAGTTGACTTTAAATGACGCTGAAACGAGGCGGACGAAGGTGAACATTGGGTTGACGGTAAAAACTTTTACCAAAGTCATGTATTGTATAGTCAATATATCGTTCATAAAAAACAATATATTCTGATTATGCAGAAGCAGTTCAGCACATTTAAAAACGTAATTTCTTCCAAAAGCTATACAGCTTCCAATAATACATGAAGAACTCCAACTCTCCATAGATCCGTCTTATTTCTTTCCACTGTCTAACCAGATGAATTGCGTGCAAACTCGGTTCACCTACACCTGACCTGTACAAACCAGTTCAGAGGGAACTCTTGCAAGATTAAATTTGGCGAGCCGGGGCGACAAGTGAGCCAAGATTTTAAGCGTATAAAATTTGTCCTAAATGTTCACGCTGATGTGACAGATAGAAAGAGTAAAGTCCTCACATGCTTCCTATTCAAGTGATAATGTGCTGCTGCATCAGCGCTGCTGCATCAGGTCCATTTGCTTTCTCTACACTCTGTCTCTTTCAATAATTACTGAAGCTCCGTCGCTCATGTTCGGTCAATTCAAAAAGCTTTCACGTTTTACTCTACACTCTGTACTACACAGCAAACAGCATCTCACATACAATCTAAAGAGATCATTACTCCTCGGTAAAGTGCTCTCATGCATGGCGGGGCGAGGCGCCATTCACGTCCCTCTAACAAGACGTATTATGAAAATGCTTTCTTATTTATAAGGTTATGCAAATCCAGAGGAGGTGGCAGGTTGCCGGGTAATACGTGCAATCCATTTAGCAAAACGCTGAGGTGCATTTATTTATGTTAACCAGGCCTTTGTGTGTGAATCAGGCTGATTTACAATCATCAGGTTTTTTCTGTGGCCTCCATTAGTTTGATTTATTAAAGAGAAACACCACCTCAGTGAAAAACGTGCGTGACACTAAACACAGTCACACTTCAATGCTTCTGCATGTACAAAGATGCAATATGGTCCATTTTATCACTTACGTAGGGTGTACTGTACCTAGTGAACCTCTCAGTGTGTCTGAGATCCTGTACTGTTACAGTCAGTTATATTGTGTGCCATTTTGTTGTGTTGTCTGAATATCATAACATGGACAAATGATCTCACAGTGCAATAATAACAAAAAGTACAAAATCTGTGGTCACTATCAATGAGCTAACTACCATCATACATTTGAATCTTTAATTTATTTTGCCATCTGACAGGCTGTTTAGTCCAAGTACAGTATAGAGTAGTGAATAATGTCTGGCACAGCTTGTCCTTAATGCCATTACATGTGGATCTTGCCATTAAAGGTATAATTTGTGTAATGCAGCCAGAATTTGAAGGTAGCTCCAAAAAATAGGGGGCAGCGTATCATCAGAGTAACCGACAACTGCTGTTCTTTGCAAAGAGTCGGAGATCTGCAGTGGGTGAAAACGGCGTGTAAAGCCGAAATATTTTCACATCTTCACCAAGACTGTGTTGATGAGCTTGATTTTGTTTATTTCCAGAATTCTGTTTCGTCTAAGCTCGTCTTGGTTCGATTAAAGAGATGAACTTGTATTCAGAAGGCGTACGGTTGTATTTTTCTGCTTAGTAAGGACAATAGAAGTAAGAGTAATTTATTTTTTGACATTATATGAGTTTATTTTGTTTATTTATTAGGCGAACAGCTGGCATATATCCAGCTGAAACTATGGGGGGCTATCAGACTATCAACACAGTACATAGAAATTTCTGGCCATATCTCACAAATTGCTCCTTTAAATGATCTTTGCATGCCTATTCAGAAAACTGCATAGGCGGATAAGTTGCCTCTCTACTTATCGTGTGTTGGTATTTGATAGGAGCCTCGTTATTATGCTCTTTGGCCTCTGCTACTTCTATGAAATGACTCTTAACTGTCTTTGGATATTTATTGTTACTGTTGTTGATCATGATTTATGTCTTTATGTTTTTATAGGGGTGACGGAGTGTTCTCTTCCTTTGCACCTTGTTGCTTTCATGAATTTGTTGTTGTTCTTTGTAAGTACGTATACATATTAATATATATATATATATATATATATGTACACAAACATATATATATACATATACATATATGTATATATACATATATATACAGTATACTGTATGTATGCAGGCTTGTTGTCAATTGTTATATGAAATGCGTGACATATAACTCAACATACAGCTATTCAATCAATTTACCATTGTCACCAAGTGGTGACAGTGAGCATGAAAGGATTTTTGTCATATCACAGCAATAAAAAAAACCCACAAGGCTAAACGATAAACGGAGGGCTGTGGAAAACCAGATCCACCACCAAATGACCCCTCCAGACCATAAGCATTGTATGAGCGGAGTGAATTCACAAGCAAAACTAACTATATTTGTACAATGATGCATCCTCGCAGTAGCAAACCTAGAAAAGCACAGCCCTCGGGAAAGATACGTGTTTACTATTTAAAAATATCCAGAGTGCATTTAATGCCTGGGGACGTTAGGACACTTATTTATAGGAACAAGGACAATACCTAAAGTTCATTTATTCAGCAAGAGCAGCCACAAACATGTGCTTTTAATATAATCTGAATCATATGGTGCAGATGGGCCTGCTGAACCATGTTTAATTGGTCAGATGAAACCTGCCTGTGTTGAGGGACAGTGCATCCCGCTGTAAAACTACCCAAATGTCAACTTCACTCTTACCAGTTTGGACGGAGATAAAGAGCATCAGCAAAAAGCCGATGTTAGAAGGTGGGATGGGTGAATGACATCAGTCCGGAAAGATGAAATCTTTATAAGCCAAGCCTGATTTGACTACGTTGATCAAACTGTCATAAGTTTTATAGCAGCACTTAAATTAACAATCTGTTAAATTCCCTGCTGCTGATTACTCCAGCGGTGATTAAAGAAACTTCATTACAGCTTTTCAATTAAATGTCTTAACAGCTGATGTCTTGTACTGTAGGTGAAGTGTTTAATGTTGCTGCGTAGTTAGCATTGCTAGCTTTTTAAGCTGACTAAGCAGACACTGCAGCTCTTCCAGTTACATGGACAGGGAAAGTCACATTGGCGCCAAGATCACCGCTTAGTGAATCAAACAATCCAAGCAGAATCTGACCGAAAGACGTCACAGTATTAGTCACAGTGCAAACAACAATAATATCTATTTAAATAAAGGAAGTATCACAGAGAATACTAGAGTTGTGTAAGAATGATATGAAACCTTATATAACTGGCAGGGTTTCCTGTATTGGTGCTGGGCCACCTGTCCTGGAAGATTAAGGTATCCTGAACAAATGGGAGTAATTCTGATCAAATATTATCTGTAATTATTGAGCGTTAAAACAATTCACAGAGACAGCTGAAGCATCACCAACCATAAGCATCAGTATTTGACGATCAGGGACTGAGATTCATTTAGTATTCATTTGGTGTTTTTGGCCATTTGACGAATCTCAGTCCAATATTTAGTCTCCTTGAAGCAAGTTTAAGCAAAAAACAGCAAGTTATGGGCTGTAAAACCAAAACAATAAACAGAATGATGCTGAAACGCACTAGTGGGGTGGATATTGCAACATTTCTGTGCAATTTCTGTTTGTATCCTAGGCAATCCAATGTCTATGTGCAATTTTATTATTTTTTTAAATATACATTTACATTTTTATACTTTTTTCAGTTATTACTACATACCGCGTGTGTATTACAATCATAGGTGCAATTATCCTGTGCAACTGTCCTTCTTGGTCTTATCTGTGTTTGAGAGGGAAATAGAGTTTATATAGTGTTGTTGCTGTTGTTAATAATTATAATTACAATTATTATTTATTATTATTATTATTATTATTTCTACTTACTACTCTATTTTTCATCCTGATTTGTCTTTTTTATTTTTATCGATCATTCAATCACTTTTTGCCTCTGTTTTTGTCTCTTGAGCTGCTGTAAATAAAGTCTTATCTTTTCTTATCTTATCTAAATCTGTGGGTTTGTTACTACAAGCAACATCTTTCACAGTGTAGTCATAATTAGTTATATTTGACCCAATATTGACATAAAAATATGATTAGTGCAGCTTTAAATTAGATGTATTATTATGTTTGAATACGTTTACCTTTTTTTTTAACAGACACACTGATGGATGTTTACAACTTAGAAGTTAGCCATTAGTAACCAGAGAGATGTCTATCAAAGACATGTGAAAAGTTTATTTGTGTTTTAGATTTTTAACTTACTTTAACAATGGAGAAGTAACATTAAACAATTTATTTTTGGTGGAAGATAATGACATAGAAATCTTGCTTGGTACAACTTTAAAGCTGGAAATAAGTTAGAGCTCCAAGCACGAAGTCGTAGTTGGATGACAAATTCTTTTGGGGAAAAAAAAAATGTGAAAATGTGAATATGAACAGAAGTGAGCTGCCTTCCAGTCACACTAATGATGATGTGGGAGCAACTGTGTTTTCTGCATTCACTCTCTACAGCCTGGCTTGATTTCAGTGAAAGTGAGGGAAACCAAATGCTGTGTTTTTTTTTTAAAAAAAACAGACGATGAGTATGAAGAATAATGAGGGATTAGACCAGTTAGGGCAATTACATCCACAGTAGTAACATTATATGCTCTACTTTAGATAAATATAGTTGTTTTTTTTGCTTCTGAATGCAATATTGCCATGATTATGAAATGGCTGTAGTTATTTTGTATTTTCTATAAATAAATTCAAGAGAAATGTGCCGCCTGAACCCACACGGTAATTCATTCATTGTTGAAACGAGTACAGTTACAGTTGTTTTGTTTTTTTCTCTCCCCTGAAACCTTCTAGTAGCCTCAAGGGGCCACGTGGGTTCATGTTGAAAACCTCTGCCCTAGATTCATCTTTTCCATCTTCATCACTTGATTATCAGTGGAAGCTGTGAAACGTTTCAACTGCCGTCTCTCTTCACTGCATCGAGACGCAGCAGAAGGCTCATCGCGATAGATTTGAATGTCACATCTAAACGATACATGTTCGACCTCGATATAGGATCACTGTGTGCCGTCTAATGCAATCTTTGGTAACAGCTGTTGAAATGATTCTACCTTCATGTAGATTTTAAAGGTGCAATATGTAAGATTTTTTGTTGAAAACAATTAAAAATGTACTAGAATTGTTAGCATGTTAACCAGCTAGCCCCGAAACATCCTGGTCTAAAAGCTCCTGTGCTAAACACCAACACTCCCGCAGTTCTCTGTAACAAAAAAACAGAAAGAACAATATAAACAGTATAAATTAAAAACAAAACCTCTAAAGATATTTACACCACTGCACATTTAGATGCTGAAATTGCCAAGCTAGGAGCAGTTAGCAGTTACTCTGCTGATATGCTGCCCCCCATTTGTTTGAGTATGAATTCGACAGGTGGCCAATACTTACATACTGCAGCTTTAATTTTTAATTTCAGTTGAAACTATTATTTTTTAGTCTAAAGTTCGTGGTTTTGTTGCGGCATGAGATTAGACAAGCGTCACCGCTATTTTGTCCACACCCCATTGCTGTCTCCAACAGCTGTTTTCTATGGAGAGCACTGAAAAATATTTTTTTAATTATCATGTGGAAGATTAATATACAGAGACACTGGACAGGAAAGTGTGTAAGTCTATGAATTAAAATGATTTCATGTATGCAGATAACGTGTACAGACTGAGTATTTCATACAGAAAGATAAATACGTTGGGATTCAGGCTTATTTTGGTGTCAGACTACTTGAACCATGAAAACTGTCAAAGAGCCCGACTCCCTGAATATACAGTATGTATGAGTGAACACACTTGTTCAGCTGTGATGAGGCTTTTTTCCAGCCATTACAAATCTGTTATAGACCAGGGTCCACTGAAGCGTTAGCGTGTTTCTCCCACAGATGTGACATACAGATCTAACATGTCTACAATGTGGAAAATTCCATCTGATGTAATTTTTCTGTTTTTTCGAGTGCGTTCTGCACCTCGACGTCGTCCCTGTGTACATTAATGGGTACAGTGTGCTGCTACAGCTCGGGGTTTGGCTCCCACTGGGACAAAAATTCTGATAGAAACGTATGTGCTGGTGCTACTCGAAGACACTTCAGATGAAAGCGCCTAATTCATGTTTGAATGTTTTATTTAAATGTTTTATTTCAGATCGCTGATCTCCCCTTCAGTAAGTCTGTCTTTAAGATGATCACTTCTACAGGCCGTCTGTTGGTGGAGACTCGTTAGTTGTCAGTCAAAATCAATAGTGTCATTGATTAAATCCTTTAAATATCCAGTGGAATACACACATCTTGTCAAAAGGGCCAAGGCCAAATAAAAAAAAATGTCAAGAAGCATAATCTATGTTTATATTTTCCAGGGATGCATTAAGTTTACATTTCGGTGCAATATTTATATGTATCTGAGCTACACTCTAGCAATTGGCCAAACATTAATGCTTTTCCTACACATTAAATAAGACGCACTATTACTGTAGGTCCAGTTGCACAAGGCTGAGCGCTGCCAAGCTAAAGGAGGTCTGTTCCCCATATGGCAGCTTCTGGGCTGGGCTGATGGCCCCAGGAATTTGAATTTCAAATGGCACCAAATCCTGAGGGAGGAGCTCAGCTTTGGGGTGAGGGGCCAGCTGGAAATGAGATGCCAAACATGGAGGATGACGGGAGAGGTGAGGATGGAGAGGGATGCACTGTAGCCGCCGAGGCCACAGGCGAAGATGTGATTTTCATCAACACACAAAATGTCTTTTTGTGTGTTGGAGTAGGAAGTGAGAAATATCGAAGCCTATCATTCTCATGTAGCTTGAAATTCATCAAATTCTCTCAGACGCTAAGGAAACTCACTTTTTAATGTCTTGATTTTACCGTAATGTAAAGAATGTATTACATATTTGATATTAAACATTGTTTTTAATCTTTTGTTGAATCTTCCCAACAATCACTCAAGGTAAATTCTATATACAGTACATACATACACATAGACTGCAGTTGGGGGTGGGGAGGGGGTTTCAGGGAACACATGCTTCATGTTTTAATGCAAATTTTAATTCAAAGTATGAGAGAAAATGCTTTCAGACTTTCAAAAAATCTCCTAGTTATAGGAGTAACAAAGTTTCTTAAGCTCGTGATGTGCCGTAACAATTTTTCTACCATTTGTAGTGGCGCCTTGGAAGATTTCCATTGAATCACATTCATGCCAATGATGACAGAGAGGCTAAAGCTCTCAGGCTGTGCACCTTGCAGCATCCAATAAGGTCAAAACACTGAAAAATGTAGTGCAGTTTGCACTTACTGTCATTTGATGAGAACAATAATGTAATAAAATGTCCTGACTGCTGTTATAATAACAACACCTAACTACATTAATGAGGATAATGTCATACTATGTTCATTTTCATTCAAGACTTCTACATTTTGTGAACAATGCTCTGATTGATTGACCCTGTCGTAGTAAACCGATATTCATTCTAATTTGTTTGATTGGTATTTTATCAGCGCTTCTATCAGAAGAGCCAATCAGATAAATGCAAGAGACAATCTACCCACACGGCAAAGCTGTTTCCCAAGAATGTGATGCAAAAAATGCGGTGTGGCAATACGGAAAATCCACATTCAATGTTGTTGCATGACAACTATGCACATCAGGTCCAGTGCGAATCATCCGCCTTGCCTTGTTCCATTTGTGTCCCCGTCCTCCCCGTTTGTGGAAATGTTAATAAGAGCACTTGAATGCTGAATGAGGCCCAATAAGTTCCCCCTGTACTCCGAAAGCCTGTTTCCATGGCCAACATATAATGTAATCAGGTGAATATCAGCTACATTACCATCTCCATTGTATCCCAGCGTCCGAATATTTTCCCCCCACACGTAATTTCCACGTTAATAAGAACCCATAAGATCAGTTCTTATAAATTACTTTTCCCGTACTGAAGGGCTCGAGTGCGACCATAAATAAAGCCCCCTTAGCGAAGCACATTGCAGGAGTCTGCTGCAACCGGCCACTAACAGCTAACTAGCTCTCCTGCCGATTTCAATGCAGAGTCAAAGTGTATTGTACACTTTAAGCACCATACAGCCATACGAACATGGGCAGAAACTCGGGGACATACATCAACATCTGGTCTTACTGAGTGGATGATGAGCTACCTCCTTGGGAGGCCACCATTTACTGATCCAGGATTCCAGGTCAAAATAACAAATAAGCTTCTGAGGAGCACTGGAGACTCTGGGTAACCATTTCCTTAACCTTCCTCTGCACTCTCTATACCCTGGATTTCTTACATAACAATGTCTCATGAACAACAAAACAACTATGGGTGACACTTGATTTGAAGGAGGCACACAGAAGCAATCGTGAGACTATATCAGACCTGACATAAAAATACATAACCAGTCATAAGTGAATTGACTGCTTTGCCTCCATCACTCGCTTGTGTAACGTTATCCATTTTCTGCAGCCATCTATGATCCACCCTGGTCTGATGGACGATTCTGGCACAGTGATCAATCAGAATGGGTAACAGCAGGATTATATTCCATTGATTTGGATTTGAGTCTAATGCATCTCTGCCTGAGAACAACGTGCCACTTCCCAAGAGCCAATTACAAACATAAAATCAGTGTCAAATGTGTTTTCAGTAGCCTATCATAATACTAACAGTATTATAAATGATGTATACTTGCACACTTTACATTTCTGAGAAGAAAAGACGTTTTTACATTGCATGTTTTGAAAAAAAAGATTGACCCACAAAAGGTGTTACATAACGATAAAAATTGTATTACAATATCAGTTGGGACATTTAATTACATTATGAGGGTTTATTACATTTTTTGATCAAGTTTTGAGCAAATTTTATCAAATTTCCAGAAAATTATCACATTATTGGGCTCTTAATGCCTGAAAGTGCAAAACTCTCTGGGACCTAAGCTGAATATTGCAGTTTCTGGGTCTGGTCATATCTGCACGTTAAAAAAAATCACTTTCAATGCAACATTCAACTAAATCTGCTCCATTAAAATAATCAAATAAGGAATAAACTGGATGAAATAACCGGTGATTACAATATATACTTTTCGATTTTCTTAAGTTCCAACATATTATTTTAGTCAAACTACCATTAAAACCACACAGCAGAAAGAGACTGACCCTGAAACAAGATAGGTCATAACTGCAGTGTAGTTCTGCATCCGAGGTTTATTTCAGCGGGCATATTCCAGAAAAACTCAAGCGAGAATATAGCCCTCTGTGGGGTTAAATGTGGCCAGTTTGGCTGCTGTTACTTTCCAGGAAGTGGAGTGAGTGTTATATAACCTAAATGTTTTGTCATTTGAGTGTGTTTGTCAGTTTATTCTTGAGGGGATTGCTGCCAAAGGTTGTCTGTACTACAAAAGCTGATGTTAAATGAAGTGTCCTCACTCCAAATGAGCCATCACCCATTTAAAGGAGATGTGTGCGGTTTCATAATAAATGGGAGTACAAAACTTTCAAATGAGTACATTGGATTGTATCATCTGAACAGTTCTGCACATCCTGTGATAGCAGATCATTTCCTTACCCCCAAGACCAGGCCGTAGGCGGTTGTCATATCCGTCCAACAGGCTGTCCAGGATCCGTGTGAACAGGGTGATGTTGGTTTTAAAGGCATCAGATGCGGCATCGGCATTCACTGACCTAGTCGACGAACACACAGTAACAACCAGCTAAGGCACTTCAACTAAGAGGAATCTGATTACATTTTAAATGTATTTAGAGACATCACTGTTTTCCTCAGAGGCCTGAGTTATGAGAAAAAAGAGGTCGTTTTTATCTGGCACACTTGATACATGCCCACACAGACACAGACACACACATACACATTGTTTGTCAGGCACATGGATGACCCAGTTCAAGGCAGAACATTTGTGAGCCATCTGATCTCGGAGCCAAAACACAACTGAATATGCAAATGTAATCAGAGCTGGAGATTCATGGTAAATAAATTCAGATAAGGTCCCACATTAAACCTCGACGTAATCAACACTGTCGAGAGCTCTGGTGGAACAGCCTCAGGTTAGGGTCATATTTTACTTTAAGCAGGGAAATGGAAGGTAGCCTATATCATTGTTCACATCTGGGTGTTTACTGTTGGGATCGTATTCCTCAAAGTTACACCAGAGAAAGAGTTGGGTTAATGTAACCTGTTTACTCGTGTTATGACCTAATAGACTAAGAATACTTAATTTCAAGTATGTTGTCTCGTAGTGTTGTCAAGATACTGGAATTTCTAAGCGCCATAATAAAATGTTAGCTTCTTATCAAAAGATAAATATAATTCATTAATTTTCTTTAATTGTGATATTTGTGTTATGCGCAACAGCATCTAAGTCAATGTATCTAGAGTAGGCTGTACTGTGTCCATACTGCCACAAATGCATATGGAGGCCATTTCAAATATTCATCTATATGTATTGATAAATCAATATTCTTGACAGCACTAATCTCAAGTATACCTCAACAGTACTTAGCCACATTTTAAATCTCACCCATATCACAACAGCCAACGTGTTTTTAGCCTCTGTTAGCATTGCGTCAGACAGCGCATAAATGAGCAAAATCGTCATAAAACCTCTGTTAGCATGTGTACAGTAGGAAACCTTAGGTGGAGGAAATAATAACTTTAACTTTCACATTATCCATAAACCTGGATTAATTCATATCTGTTCAGCAAATCTTTATTTCATTGCTTCTTGTTTACTTTAGCCGGCTAACATTTTAACAGCTAACTAGCTACCTTGCTTGGTACTGAGACAGCTAGCTTGTCAAATTAGCTCTTAAAAGTGGCTTGCACTGCTACAATGTTCTAAAGCCAAAGACATTTCCTAACCATATAAAGTCATGCATAACCATTACAGATACTGATATGGACTTTTAAGTTTAAATGAGGTTGTTTTTGAATGCTACAGACCCCCAGCCTCCAGGTTGTAAAGGTGGAAATATCAGGAAACCAACCATCGCTAGCATGTAGGCTACGTAACATCTAATTTTAACACCATTACAATTGATACTGCTAACTCTCGAAGAGCAACATATTGTGTTTTTGTATTAAATTTGCATGTTAGCAAACTGCTACAGATAGCCTATTGTGTGACTGGACTGGGAATAGCCTACTGTGTGGATACTAAGGTTTACAGTGGACATTTTAGCTTGTCATAATAAATAAAAGAATAGGTGTTATAACATTAACGATAGCTCCCAGTGGGCAGAGTGAAATGTTGGTATGTCGAATTTCTATCAACATTTCTACAATACCTGTCGTATCGTAACGTTATAATACCAGGATACTGAAGACTCCAAACAGAATACAATCTTCTATTATTTATTTTTTTTACAATAATGTTTTCCTGCTGTGACATGTCAGATGTCTGGCCATGAAACAGACCTAAAGCCTAGAGCTAGCACCAGCTGATGGGATGCACTATTTGGCTGTCCGAGACAAGTTTTAAGAATTCGTACGTCAGTGGGGACCTAATGGGGCCTCGAGGGGATTCAGTGGCCTTATTTAAATTGCCTCTCATGCTTCTGACATTGGCTGTTTCTTTCTTTTGTCAACTGTCATCTAGTGTAAGCACTCAAACGACCTAAACTGTCACTCCCAATATCAAAGGAGACACCTTTACACCTGATGTGATAATGTGAGAAGTCCTGTGTGATAAAACAGCATGCCTAGTTTGTGCCAGCTGGGTTAAAAAAGGTGCAAAGTAGGTTAGACACATTTTCAGACATATATTTACAGTCAGCCTGAGTTTTTTTAAAAGATTATTTTCTTTTTATGATCCTTTTCTTTTACTGGTTCCTCGATATGTTTATTGGGTAACACTTCATATCACAGGAAAGCAAATTTCATGGTCAGTGGCCGATAATTACCAAGTAACATATTTAAAATTTCTTTGAAATCTCCCCTAAAATACCTCAAACATTTCCTCAGAATTTATTGAAAATAACCCCAACGTTATTTAACATCAATATTATAATATTTTCCAAAAAGCAGTTAAGAAAAATCTGGTAGTTTCTTTAATACATTTCCAGGAATCTTCCAACTCATTTCTGCTTAACTTCTGCTGATCATGACATTTTAAATTCTAACTCGTTTCTGTCCAACTTCCCTTCAGCAGGCCACTAAGTTGAAGTGAGTTGCTGCCTGACAGATTAAGAGAGAGAAAGACTGATGAACTAGTTGGAAATTAAGCAGCAACAACAGACCCAAGAATAAATATTAGGTAAATATGTTTCTGCTAAACCACAGAGAAGTTAAAACTGGACGTTTCTTTATGATTCAACTTTATGTCTGTTCAGGTTAAATTCTCTATTTCTCTCTCGTCACAACGTTTTATTTATGCTCTGGTTAGGTTAAGGCACAAAAAACACTTGGTTAGGGTGTGAAGACTTAAAATACATAGTTTGTTCATTACGATCAGGGATAGAGATGTCCTGACTTCCTGTGAAAAATTGTCAGTTTTCTTAAAAATATTCAGTGTTGTGACTCCAACTCCAGTCACCGGTTTGGCAGCCTGGCCAGTAATGTCGCCACCACCTTTCCCTCTGCCTCCTGCCGATAGAGCTAGAGCTAGGTGGCTAATAAGCATGTGATGTGAATGTGATATGCCACATTCAGTACACGTCGACCTTGGACGTTACTGTGGTTTGCAGAAACATTACCCGTTAACATAATATCTTGGTGACTGGGCTGTTTTGTGCATTAAAATAAACAGTAACACTTCATTTTACAGGTCTAGGAAATGTAATGGTAAGTAGGTGGTAATGACCAAGTAACATTTTTGGCATTTTATTGAAAAATACCCCCAAATTACCTGGATAATTACCTCACGATTGACTGAAAATCCCCTCATTATTATTAAATGATACGATTATGCTATTTTCCAAAAAGCAGTTAAGAAATATCTGGCAGTTTCTTTAATACACTTCCTGGAAACTCCCGACTAATTTCTGCTTAACTTCTGCCGATGACGCCATTTTAACTTCCAACCAGTGTCTGTCTAACTTCCCCTCAGCAGGCCACTAAACTGAGTCCAGTCGGCAGGGTGTGATGTTAGCAGTTAATGTTTCTGCAAACTACAGATACGTCCAAGGCTAAACATTTGCAGCAAACGTCGCACATCACATTCACATTATATCCTTATTAGCTGACTGTCACATCAGGGAGTTGAGAGATTGCGTTATTCCAACAAGACTGCCAAATGTCTGACCACTGTTTGAGTCACACCAGTGCATATTTGCAAGGACACCTGGCAATATTTTGTTTTTTCTGGCGACCGACGCCAAGAGACATTTCCAGCCGTGATTGTGGTGACCAGAGGAGGTATTTCAAGCCAAACCATGCTTCCCTAACCCTAACCAGGTGTTTTTGTGCCTAAACCTAAAAACAGATCAGCGTTGTGACAAAAGAGAAATAGAAAATTCAACCTGAACAGAGGGAAAGTTGCAGTGGCAGTAAACCTGATTGTGATTTATTCATGGAATAGTTGTATTCTCCTCGAGGCCATTTGGTCATAAAATTGCCCTTCAAGGTTGATTTGGCTGTAGCTATTATCCTAAATTAGAATAAGCAGTTAAAAAAACAATCCATATCCTGTTTTATGTTTGTTTTTCTCTCATTGTGTTTCTCCCATGTTGGAACAACACAACCGTGGCTGCTTTGCCTCATTTGTGCGGCCTCCATTAGAAATTGTAGGTGGGCTAGATTATGAACAAGGGCAGTCCTGGGCTACTTCCCAGCAAAGATAATTACCCACATGCCCTCGGGGTTATTTTCATGGTCAGACTGAGGATGCTGAGGGCGAGTAAACTGCCTCCTCTCCTGCTCTTTGTGGTGTCCACTGATAATGAGTCCGGCCTGATAAAAAAAACTTGATAAATAGAGACACAGTGAGTGATCCTCGGCCTCGACCATCGCCTCGAGGCGTCTCCCATTCAACAAGACTCACCTGGTTTTCCAGAGAGCTGTGAGCGCCAGCAGGCAGATGAGAAGTGGAGGAGCGCTCTCTCTGCTCCACATGGCTGCTTCAACACCTCCACACAGCAGGACAGCCGCTGGAATGAATGGAGGGCTCAATTTAACCGGCTTGACATGCCGTTGGATTCATATGTGACATTTTATCAGTCATTAAACCCATCACCTATGTCTGGGGGATTCCCTTTAACACGCGATGTGGAGGGGGGAAATAGATGGAGAAGAAGAAGAAGAAGAAGAAGCAGCAGCAGCGGCAGAGACAGCAACTGACAGCAATTAGTATTCACTGACACGTCCCACGCCTCCACTCACTGAACATTACTGCTACCAAAAATATTGGATCAAGTCGGTACACCGATTTGAAGCCGCCTCCCCCGAATTTAGTCGATAAAAAAAATTCCTTAAATGCACAAAAAAAAAAGGGCCAATCATGTTTGAGAAAAATGTGGAAGAGGCATCAAGCTCCTCTCCCACGCTTTTCCCAAGACAATAAATAATAATCAAAGAAACGTTTCCTTTGTGTCTGAGAGGTGGAAAACGAAACAGACTCACCTCAAGTGCAGAAAGTACCTGCTGCAGCCGGAATCGTCGAAGATGCAAGAAAGTTCAAGACAAATCGCCGCTCGCGCTCCTGTTCCGATGAGACTGAATGAGTGCAAGTGTGTCATGAGAACAAAGATAATAAATCATAGTCCCGGCCGGCAGAAGGAATGCACCCGAAATGCCTTGGCTTTCATTGTGCCCCAAAATTTATTTTTTTTAAAAAAACAAAAACAAAAAAAAAACAAAAAACAAAAAAATTAACAATGAGATGGAAAAAAAATAAATAAAAGGTTTTCTAAAAATTCAATAAATAAATAAAAACAAGCAGATGTGGATGTGGGTGCTGATCCTGCCTTCAAATTGCCCTGTTCAGCTTCCCCCCCCTCTCAGCTGGTGAAGAGCTCGATGTGAATCGTGATAAGCAAGAAGCACATCTCAGTCTCCCTCATCTCCACACAAAAACTACAAAGGCTGAGGAGGAGACACACTGGGTCCTAGAGACAGCGTGGTATGCACAGAGCCTGCAGCCCAGACCTTAGTATGTGAGGATGTATGTTAATGAATGCTCCCTCCACTCACACTCAATATACAGAGGGATATTGATTATGCAGAACAAGTCAGGCTCCCCTTTGCATTGTTGTGATGGAAGTGGCATGTTTGGAAATGGAGTATCTGAGCTCAACCATTTTGAAGAGACAGATAGCATGCTTCGATATGTGTGTGTGTGTGTGTGTGTGTGTGTGTGTGTGTGTGTGTGTGTGTGTGTGTAAATACACGCCAGAGGCTTGATTTTCTTTTCATTTTCAGCCTCATACACCAACAAACAAATGATTATTTGCTGTGTTTAATCTGTAGCTGCATAATAACTGGAATGGCACACCTTTAATACAGCTATGAGACCACAGGACACTGTCCACTGAAGTACTGATTAATGGCTTTGTTTAGTGGATAAGCAGCACCTTAAGTCAGGGTGACCAACATCTCTTTAAAGGATAAGTTCACCCAAAATTCAGTCAGTATCTACTCACCCTCATGCCGATGGAAGTTTCGAAGTCTATAAAACATTTTGGGAGCTTCACAGCAAAACAGCGTTCTCCTAAACAATTGAAGACTTTTTTTTAAAATTAACGAAAACAACTGAAAAAAATAACATAAAATGGCTCCATACAGCTTGTCTGGTGTAATTCAAGTCTCCGGAAGCTCCAAGATACCAAATTGATTTGAAAAGATGTTTTTTACTCCCTTTTTAAAGCTAAACTCTTTATTAGCTGCTAAGCTAAAAGTGCTAGAGCACACCCAATCTGAAGTGGGCGCACAAGCTTAAACGTATGTCGAGGATTTTTATGTTTAGTATTTGGTGTTTTTCTTAAGTCCCCATCTACTTCAGATGTAAGCAAGATAATTCTGTAACGCTGTAAATGTATTGTGGACTACGAAACGTCACCCGACTTTCCATCGACATGGGGTTGAGTAGATAAAGTCTGAATAGTCATCATTGGGTGAACTTATCCTTTAAATCAGAAAAACCAACACATCTTTATTGTTCAGTCAAACTCTGAGATAAATGCCTGACTTAAAATCAAGGATTTATTATGTGATTAATTTAAATAAAATGCATATCCTTGGAGAACTTGTTTTCTATATCGGCGGTCACTCTGCATACTGCTGTATCCATATCTGAAATGTAAAGAAATGGCCGATATTTATGTCATGTACAGTATCACACAATCAAATATCGGTTGAAAAATAAATTGGATTTAATAAAAGGTGTTTTTCTGTGTTTGTGTGTGTGTGGGAGACAGAGAGAAAGGCTGGCCCTCTTGACACTTTGCTGTTGCTAGGACTGTGTATTGTGGTAGAAATAGTCAACCTTTTAAAAAAAAATTCTATTGTAGTTAGACTGTTTACAACGTGATGGTGTATATCTCTGGATTGCCTCGAATCAGAAATGGACAAATACAATAAATCTAACAGCAGACCATCAGTTTATTTCAAAATGTTTTCCACTCTACTGCTTTGGTTTTGAGTTGTGCCACATCTCCCATCTCCACTTTTGGGAGCTGTTCTTTCAGCACCACATACTGAGGACAGAAAACAGATGTCTTTTATTAGAGAAATGTAACTCCATCCGACATGTAGCTAGTTTTTTGTGTGTAATAATACTTCAAATACTACCCTTCAAATGAAACCAGCATGCAAATCATCAGATTTGGGCCTGAAATAATGTGTATATTTACCAGTATACAGCATCACTGTGAAGAAAGAAAAAATAGGAGATACAACAGTTAGATAGTTACAGACTTTATTATTAATACATTTCAAAAGACATTCCTTTAGTGGCAGATGAGAGTCTGTGGTGTTTGATTGATTACACTAATAAAGAGCTCAATTTCTTGCAGACAAAACTGTGTAATTAGTCATGTTTCAGCCACGTCAAAATATTTATTTTTATCTATGAGTTTGAGAACATGAAGTAGAAAAGGAAGTAGATGTTGAGCTGGACAAAATGGGCAACTGCTGTAGAGGCGTCCTGTTTGACAATATGGTTTGATTTGTTTGGTTTTTTTTGATTACATCTGCTATGGAGATTATGTTTTCATATCTCACTTATTGATTTGTTGTTGGCTGGTTGGTTGGTTGATTGATTGGTTGGTTGGTTGGTTGGTTGGTTGGTTTTAACATTGCGTGACAGGAAATTTTTCAACATTTTTGTTAATGTTGTTTTTTTATATTGTATGTATGTTGATTTAAAAAAAACATTGTAATTAGGAGGCTGATATCTGAAAGTGAGTACAACTTGATGCAGATAAAGGGGACTGTTGGGCCTTGGCGGGAGTATGTGCTCTACTTTACATTGTGCTCAGATGGTGCATATTTCTAAATCATTTGTCAGGAGGGATCAGTGGGGGCTAAACAGCTAATGTTTGCCCCAAAGCCGTCTAACTGGTCAATCATGGATCATTTGAATGGAATAGACATTTCATATTGTATTAAAACCCCCAATCATGATGCATCAACATGACTATATCAGGTAACTGTGGCAGAATGCTCAGACAGGTAGAGGATTAAAGAGCAGTAAGAAGACCTGGTGACTGATAACCCAGCATATACCTGAATTTAAGAAGCAAAGGAAGTACTCACACACACACACACGCACACACACACACACACACACACACACACACACACACGCACACACACACACACACACACACACACACACGCACACACACACAGACGCACACACACGCAGAGATCAAAACAGACTAGTGGACCTCAGGGGTCGGACCATTATCAAGCAGCCGCTGGCTCCCTTTGCTATACTTCAGACTAGAAGGCTGTCCCATTGATCTCTGCTCTAATCCATAGATGTGACAGGTGATCGATGAGGCAGGTCATCTCAATAACAGTGACCCTTGGGCCGTCATCAGGTCGGACAAATCAGGCAGGTATGGAAACAGCCAACTGAGGAAAAGCAAGGGCATTGAGGACAAAACACACATACAAATCTGCTCTCTTATTCTGTTAAACTGTGTTTGCATGTTTGGTTTTTCCTCTAAACTCTGCTTTTACTTGTGCTGCTAGCCGCTGTGTTACATACTCTTACAGCACGTTGTTTATTGCAAGATGTTGCATCATGCTCAGCCTACTGCCAGGCCTGAGTGTGTGTCCCAGTTGGGCACAATGAGTGACAATGCATATTGATCAGGTCCATGTGGAGGAAGGTAAGCAAATGACTCCATGTTGAAAGGTAGCGGTTAATATTTGATTAAAACAAAAATAAATGATCCCTTTCACGTGACTGTCAGCACTGCTTTTATTGTTTTTAGTATCAGCTCCGTGGTTGGTCAGGAAATGAAAATCTTCCTGAGTTAATAAACAGCTCAGCTTCAGCTCAGGCATATCTCAAACTCACAGACATTTATTTTTGATTTACTTTCCAGATCTCATGACACCAAAGAACAATACATTATGCTAAATGATATGTACATTTGTATAAATGATGCAAAAACATCTAGAATTTTTCATTTCATGTAACAGTGAAGCCATAAACATACAACATCTTTTGTTTTAAATATCTGAGGAAAATATAGTGTAGTATGTCACACTATAGTATATGCACTATTCGACCTGATCTTCTGGCAAAAATGCAGCAAATGACTGCTGTCCTTCATTTTTGATGAATGTTTGCTGTCAATACATTGCATTTCCTGTAACTTCTTCACAATAAAAGCCAACCAGTGTTTCAAAATTCAAATATTTTTAATGTTACTGTAAACAGAGAGACTCACACTATATAAATTGAATAAAATGCTGGATTACATGCTGCAGGTTACTTGACTACAGCGCAAGAATGGCGTACCTCGCCACTACTTTGAAAACTACTTTACAGAAAGGTAATTAATAGGAAATGTAAATACAATTGAATGGATATTATGAAGACATGCAGGACATAAACAGTTTTGTTTTATGAAAATTTAAGGAAATATTTTAACCTTTAAGGTCCAAGTGTTTAACATGGTTAAAGGTATGTTGAAACACAATATTGTGACTGAAGTCACATTGATTAAAGTCACAATAGACACAATTGAGTAGTACAACCCAAATATGCAAATTGATTTATCATTAGTATGATTAATGGAGGGCTGAGTAACTGTAATCTGTCCTTCCATTGCTAACAGGGTTATCCTTTAACCCTTTGGGTTTTTTCATTTACAGCCAATATACGGATCACCTGTAAACAGCAAGAAGACCAGGGGAGCAATAAAAATGCAGATTCTGACAGGCTCAGGTTGACTGATGTGTTTTCAGTCAGTGGATGAGCCGCTCAATAATGACCTGGTCCATCAGGAACACAGGGAGCTGAAAAGTTTGTTGCTGCTGAGGTGCATTCACACAGCTGATGCTGTTGCAGAAAAGAATCAAATACAGTAGAATGAAATGCTTTATAGTCATGTGGGGTGATATGACTCACATGCATGCACAAATATCCATGCAAACACACACGCATAGACACAGGTACGCATGCACACACACAGTGACCTCTGCTGGAGAAACACAGTACCTCACTCCACATTTATCAGGAAACGGATGTGAAAAAGTGACTGTATCAGAATACAAGGACCTTTCCATCAGCTGGTTTGATTTTCTGCTATACAACTCAGAGCAGCGTCATCACGCCATCAAGCCGAGCAGCTAAACAGAATATCAAGTATGCTGCCTTTGATATGATCCTGATATAAGAGTAAAGCACCAGGTGGTTGTTGACTCTGCTGACATTTTAGGGGAGAGAATAACTGAGCCAGTCATGCAGCATGTTGTTGTCAGTCGCATGTCAGCATGAGTTGATTCACCAGGCAATGCTGGAAATGCTAAACCATTCTCAGGCCTGTTACCTCGGCAACAAGCCATGCACGGCAGAGGAAAGATGTTGTGAGAGAAAAAAGATGAGGAGCCCATCGAGGGGCTCTGACACTCTTAAAGTGATAGGTCGCCCTCAAAAACCCTTTGTCAAATTGCAGTGGCTCTATGCACGGCACACTCTCACAGTCACATGGTGATATTAAACCAGCTGACACCCAGCTGCTCTCACTACAGAACTAACATTAACCATCAGAACCCCCTCATTTATCATTCGCCAAACTAAAGACTTACAGGGCTGTCCCCTGAGGCGCTGCTACACTCCTTCTAAGGTGACCTCAATTCAACAAGTCATATTAAATATTAATATTGTGAGAGTAATGTAACTGTATCAGCCTCTGAAAGTCAATTAATACGTTTGAAGTGGAGCCAAATGGTGGCAAAGGTGCAGGTGGAGAGAACAGCAGTAATGATGGTAGGTAAATGAGCCTGAACATACACAAAACCTACAGATGTATTAAAGGGGAAATTTGGTATTTTTTTATATTTACATGTTCTGGTGAGTAAATGATTCAAACTTATCAAGGGTTTCGAAGAATATTGGCAGCTACAACACTGCTGCAATGGCCGCAATATAATCCTTTGTGGGAACTCCGACCATCAAAGTTCTGACCACTGAAAGTGCCACTGACAGGCAGAGGTTGTTATTTTAAGTGTCTGACAACATTACAGAAATTATTTCTAAGGAGATAGACCTTTTTATTAAATTATGAGATCTGTTTTATAACCAAAAACACAAGTCTTGTTCGAGTCTTGTCTTGCTCTGAAATCTCGTGAGGTGAGTTGTTACAGTTGTTGCCTCATTTCATCATTGAAATCAGTCCAATAGTCAGCCATGACTTTGGAAATAAATTCTTGCTGGCAGTTCTCCGAGGTAAATTCCAGACTCCTCTCTCCAACTCTGACTCACGTCTTCTTCCTGCAACACCTCGACTTTTGTGAGATTTCCGAGTGGGACTTCTCCTCCAGCGAGACTTGACTTTCCGGTTTAAAAAGGGATCTTATTATTTAACAAAAAAGTCTGTCTCCACAGTAATATTGTCAAACACTAGAGCCAAACAACATCAGCCTGTCAGTGGCAACACTTTAAGTGGACCTAACTTTGACAGTCAAAGTTGCCTCAAAGGATTATGTTGTAGCTGTTGCAGCCAATTTGTGGCTGCCAGCTAATGAAGAGCAGTACTTTCTTTTTGGTAAGATGTAGCTGTTTTTGTCCATTTTTGAAGAACAAGAACAAGAACAAGAACAAGCCTTCATCGGTGCTGCCTTATATGTTAGCATTGACAGAAAAAACTGTCAGAAAGAAAGAAAGAAAGAAAGAAAGAGAAAGAAAGAAAGAAAGAAAAGAAAGAGGAGAGGGAAAACAGAAATTCAAAATTAACTGTATGAGGACTTCTCTTTTGAAATCCAGCCGATAGCCTCTTTCATTGCTCTAGCAGAAATGACACCTTGAATGGACGCTTCACTTCAGCTGGGATCGAAAGGCCTGAACACACGCGGGTGTTTGATTGACAGGTGCGGCACAGAAACACCTCAGCTCCGAGCCCTGAGCACCGCAGATGGAGACAAAAAAAAGTTCACGTAGAGTTCATGTTATCGGCTGCCAGGTGATCTCACTGTTACAAAATGCCAAAGCTACATCTCTGCATCCTATTTTCTGCCTCTTCTTGTGTCTTATGTAACTCAATAGATGAATCACAGGCACATTAAGCTTATAAAAATTAAAAGGTCACTTTCATGACTTTGCCAATGCTATTTATGTCGCAGGAGTTTTCTGCATTCACTGTTGCCAGTTTCCCTCAGGATGCCTGGGAAACTAAACCGAGTGCAATTCTAGTGTTTTTCTGGTCATATTGCGTCTGCCATCTCCAGCTCCAGAGTTTCTACAATAATTCCCTTTTTATCCACGGCTAAAATTAACCACCGAATCCAGTGTACAAACAGCACAGAGCTAAACCGTGGGCTCTCACACCTGGTCTCTACAGCACGCTGTCACAGGCTGAAAAACATCACAGTACAGAAGAGAAAATGGAAAGTGACGTACATTTCGTTTTTGTAGATTTAGGACCTGTAGGTGGGCAAGTTCATACTGAGTCATTGAAATGGAACAAAGCTGATAAAGTAGTATTGTTTGGATTGAATACCCAAACCTATTAACTGTACTCTCCTTTATGAACAGCTGAAAAGATGAGTGCCAGTGTTGTACCCTTGAACAGGGGGAATAGTGGTGGAGGAGAACCACACGCAGCTCTTGCATTCACTCATCTGTATTGCATCATTTCTCAAATAACACAAACAAGACTCATTTACGTTCAACCAGGAGCGCTCTCAACACCCTCAGTATCAGGACCACAGATACCTTTACAAACATGTATTTTTAACTTCTCCTAAAATATTTACATCCTATTTTTAATACAATTATTACATGAGCAATGACTTATGAAATGTGTTTTCACACACTCCACTTCATGTTTTGAAAAGCAGTCCACTGGTCTGCATTGTACTCCAATGTTGTCTCCAGTGATACAGCAGAACCAGAGATGTCACCTTTTTTTGTTCAACACATCCTTCTTCCTTTTCAAAACTTGGTGCCTACATTAACCATAATGCAATTTAGCCACTGAGTGACATCACTGGAGGCAATTTATCAGATTACATGCAGCTTCCTCTGGAGCCACAGAAGGCTTTATACTACTTTTTTCACATATGCGGTAGTGCTCCCCAAGACCTGTAAACACACTAATGTGGAAGATGTGTGGAGTTACCCTTTAATCAAAACGTAAGAACAGGACCGTAGCTGACGTCCTTTTGATTGTTTAATATGATTTCCAGGGTTTGCGTAACCTGAGGGGTTTATAGCTTATTTATAAACTACCACAGTAGGGGTATTTGTAGGCATACATTTATAATACTGTATATGATATAAACAATATATTTATATACATGTACATTTAGTTAGTACGATACTTGAGTAGAAGTTTGAGGTACTTACTTTAGTATTTCCATTTTCTGCTACCTCATACTGCAAATATTGCCAATTTTACTCACTATATGTATTTGATACTTAAGTTACTACTTACTTTGCAGATTACATGTTACATCTGAGCCAAAATCAGGAAAAAGACTCCTGCACACTGCGGTTAAGCTTATTGACAACAACGTTTTGGTAATTAGACCTTCATCAGGTTATCAAGCCACAGAAAAAAAGAAAAAAAGAAATTTATTCTGATAATCAGAAAGATGCTGAAAATTGGATTTGATAATTGGTCGACATTAATATATGAATCTATAAAAACATTGACATTTACTTGTACTTTTGATACTTGAGTACATTTAATATCAGATACTTTAAGAGTTTTTCTCATCTAATATTCGTATGGGTGACTTTCACTTTTACCAATAATAATATTACTATTAGTAATATTTTAACACAGTATCTTATTTTTACCCAAGTTTGACTCTTGGGTACTTTTAACAACACTGGTTAGCAGTGATTTAGAGGTCTGTCACCAAGTTAAGTGTATGCTACCTACCCAGCAACAAACAGTAGATAAAGTAAGCACGTAGCTGGTGAACCTAGTGGAGCAAGTGGAGTGAGTACACTGAAGGACTTAGACTCATGATCTCAGTATTTCCGCAGCACTGGCTGTGACCCTGAGCATGAATTAAAAACCATTCACTGTTTATGCAGCTCTTTCACACCTCTATAAGGTGACGATGACTGATGATGATGATGATGATAGTAGTAGTAGCAGAAGTGGTGCATCTCATATTTCTGCTGCTGTTCAACCCATCAGCACAGAGGTGTGCTGTATGTTTCCAGCAGCTGCTGTTCAGTCCAAACAGCCACTAGATGGCAAGTTTAACACACATTCATGATGTTCTGAGCTCAGCTAAATCAGTCAGCACAGTAAATGCCCCGAATTAATGTATTTTGACCAAGATGATCTTAAATGATTTCAACAGTCGATTAAATGTTGCTTGTCCAGTTATAGAACAGTGATTAAGCTTGGACGTGACACATTATTCTGGTGGACCTGTGACAGCATTACATACATTTGTCTGTTTTGCTCTCTTTGCAGCCTTTATATTGCTTTCTGCTAGATGTATACAACTGTTTTTCCCTCTGTAATGCAATGAAAAGAATGATTAGTGTCTAGTAATTGTAGCCTTGATGTCAGGATATCTTTAAATTAACCCAACCAAACAGTGCAAGATGAAAGAGTTTGTTAAATTAGTCAACTTTTATAGGGAAAAAAACCAACAAAAAACAAACTAGAAATGTTTTTTTAATTACACTCCGAGACATTTGTCGGTAAGTTATATTTCCTATAGCTCCTGTGAAACGTTTCACCTCTCATCCAAGAGGCTTCTTCAGTTCTAACTAACTGGAGGGGAGTTGCAGGCTTTTAAACTCTGTGTGGGAGTGATCTTACAGAGTCGTTAAGGACACGTGTGAGCTCTGAGTTTCAGAGTCGTTAGGGCCACTTACGGGTCGTTAACCCAACCGTCCTTCATGTGGGTTTCTAGGGCTAGGTGAGTCCAGGTGTGAATGGTTGTTCAGCTGTCTGGGGAGGGAACTGTGTACTGCGTTGTAGGTGGGGGATAAGTAATGTCGTAGGTGCTGTAATATGTTTGTGCTCAGAATGCAAGTTAGCCACTGAGTGACATCACTGGAGGCTTCCTCTGTAGCTTTATACTGCTCATACTAATAGTTTTTTCACATACGCAATACCACTCCCCGAGGCCTGTAAACACACTTTAATGTGTGTGGTGGAATATTATATATTGTGCATCTTTAGTTGTCTGCGTCAGACAGTAGGGGAATGATGGAACAGCGTCTACCTGTCACATCCAATATTTACTGCTCCTGTAAGTGGATCTGTAATTAACATTACCACTTGTCAAGAGAAAGATATTAAATAGAGTTCTCATTATGCAGTTTAGTCTGTGACGGCAGGATGCCAGCAGCACTCACCAGCCTCTCATGTGATGAGCTGTGACACAAAACTGGCGAGCTAACTTACCAGCTGTTGTTTTCTCTGGACTCAGGGAAGAGAAGGGGAAGGTTAGGCGTCCAGCTTTGTCTCCTCTACTTGTGTTGTTATCCACTTTTGAATTTTGTAGTAACATTTTAAACACTATTTTGAATTTTGTCGTTTATCTTAACAACTTAATACCTTTGTTTTGGGTGCCTGTTAGTATCAGGAGGCAAAATGCATTTAAATTGTAAGTGCCTTATTA
Organism: Pagrus major; assembly: GCF_040436345.1. Lineage (NCBI taxonomy): Eukaryota > Metazoa > Chordata > Actinopteri > Spariformes > Sparidae > Pagrus > Pagrus major. Next base: position 17,599,781 of record NC_133232.1, on the reverse strand, counting down.
GCTGTGTTCACATTAGGGTGCCATGTCTTTTGTTCAGGCTCAAATTCAGTGCCGCCTTTCACGTTGACTCTAACACCACCTGAAGCAGGCCGGTCAGTTCCTAAAATGTATTTCCTGCTAATTCAGTAAACATCTGCACTTTTTCTTCCCTACGCACGCTTATCAGATTAGCCCTCTATCTAGCCTGCATGCTTTTAGCTAAATGCAGCAAGCAGCTTATCTGCCGCTTGTTCTTGGCCGGCAAATAGTTTAATGTAATCACTATATCATGACACAGAGCTTCCAGCAGTCTCAGTAACATTGCTGGCATATTTACAGACAGCATGGCAGCAGGCTGGAGATTTATATAGCTGGGGTTTTCAAGCCAATTAATCCTGGAGTTTTCCATGATGATTTGATATGACACTATTGAACTAATCAATAGGCCTATATTTAAAGAAAACAATGTGTCAGATGACTATGTGTCATGTGAAAGATGCTGTTTGAAGTAATGAAACCACTCTGCAGTTTCCCTCTAATAGCCTGTATGGAGTGTTTTAGCATCTTTCACTCACTGTTGATGAAGCATTTAGCTGTTTTAGTCTCTGAAAGCTCTGATAAACCAACAGAACGCTACTTTGATAATTAGAATGAATTCTTATTTTGTTTTTACCTCCATCATTCACTGGTATGTTAGCAGAGATTGGTCTAGAAATGACCTAACTGTACGCTAGCTACCCAGCACCAAACAGCAGACATGCTAACTGATTTCTGGGTTTTAGGATTCATTCCTGCTGCACTCTTAATGCTGTGATGCGTGGAAGGGAGTGTCCATAAGTCCATCAGTCTGACAATTTTTGTGATAGCCTACTAATGCAAAATTAAATTACAAGACAGCATGTATCGGTATAAGTGTGCTCTTAACTGATGACCACCTTACACCAACACACATACAGTACGGTCTGTGTCTCCTGCTTGTACCTTGTAGTATTTAGCGCATTTGTTTCCAGTTTCTGTAATGAAGTTAAACATGAAGCATGGATTTGTCTAACATGTTTTATTGTGTTTCTTCAAAACAGTGCATTGGATAAGGACTAATAAATGAAACATTAGTTCAAAAAAATATTTTTATCAGCATATCGACTGTAACACAAACAGTTCAAGTTGAAACAATGGACAGTTAGTACCATATTGTATCATTTCAGATAAAATCAACGTGGCATCAATACTAAGTACGCACTACACAACTGTCATTTTCACAAGTCCAGTTCATTCAGGCAACGTTGCAGAAAATCACCTGCAAACCAGTGCAGTCAAAGTTCTGCACTGTAGTTAAAATATTAGTACAAGTCGAGGGTCTGTTAGTGTTTGATTATGAGTTGAGTTAATTAAAGTGTTTACCTTAAATTCTTACATAATGGAAAAGCATTGTAATGAGTCCTTTGGTGCAGCTTTAGTTTATGTAAGGAAGCCAGTTAAGGTTGAGTACATACTGTATGTCGTGTTCTATGCTGTTGTTTACATTATTGCTGTCTTTGTGTGGCTTATCTAGTACTCTAAATATTGCTTTAATAAATTGGTGCTCCTACTATTGAGTATTATTACTGAGGGATTTTATCAAAATCATCTCTCAAGAAATCTTTGTTCCACATCACCAGCAGTAAAGACTTTTAGGCTCTTCAGTTCATGTGTGTGAATGTTATGTGACACAACAAACGATGGCAATAGTGGCATCCTTCTTTACCGGGAAGATCAGTAACCACTTGTGCTAGAAAGTATAATAGAAATTAAAATGTATGATCCTATTAACTACCAAGGGCCTACATGTTAATTATCTTGGCCTATGGCACTCCAAAACTGGGTTAAGTGAAACTGTTCAGATACACAAGCTGCATGAAAATAACATCTTAAAAAGATTGTGGTGAATTGAAAAAATCCTTCAAAATATTTTTCGGACGTGATAAACAAAAATGTGAAATCGAATTATACTGCACATGTCTCTTAAAGCTGGAATGGAGACACACCTGAAAGGTTATATGACAATGAGTTCAATATCTTCTAGCTCTTCCAAAACACATTAATGCAGTATACATGAAGATATGACCACATTTTGGATTAAAGCTGAGGCTCAGTTTGTCAGGAAACTCCAGATACTTGCATCCCTAAATCAGTGACCCCCCTTTACAAGCTAGATTTAGCCTGAGGGACCCTCGTGTATGAGGACAGATGAGTGATGATGATAATAATAATAATATGGAGGGGAGACCTACATTATTAGTGTGCTAATCTCTTGAGAGTGGCTCATGAAATGAAACTATTCCTCATTTCCACGAGACCCTGAACCCCCCACTCTTTAACACAATGCATCCATCGATCCTTCGCTTTAAAAGCAATGAAATCAGATACTGAAACAGGTGCCAACAAGTATGCCTGTTGGAGCTTGTTGTAATGATTCTGATCATGTGAAGTCACGGCATGTTGCTCCCTCTAGTGGTTCATCTCCCTTCAAGAGGTTGGAAATTAAATGCTCTCGGTACAGTACGATGCCATGAACAGGATATAAGAACCAAAATACACATGTCTGTTCTGTAATCATTCGTCACAAAACAAGACCAGGCATAATCCTTGTGTTTAAGAACAATAATATGATCTCCTCACTGTGTACAACTAAACTGAATTATTTAGACCAGGGCCGCTCAAAGTGTGGCCCGCAGGACAAAGGTGGTCCGCCATATGGCTTGATTTAGCCCGCCAGATGTTTCCAGCACAAAAGAAAATTACAATGTGAATCGATGTTTATGCTTTTCTTTTTTTTTCATAATCTGAGCCTGGCTGGCAGAGTAACGATTTGTGCATGAAGGCAGTCAGTTAAGGGAACTTGGGACCCTCGTACTATGGAAGCCCTAGAGAGGCAAGTGGAAAAAAAAAAATCATAACTTTGAAAGATTATCCTGACAAAACATTTTTGTTCTTAAAGGTGCTATTTGTAAGAAAAGTTGATCTTAGAGTCTCACTCCGAACGCGTCATAAACTTTGGGATGGCAGCCGACCCGTCCATCCCAGAGAGTCGGTTTTTGACAAGTTGGGAATGAGACTCTAAATCAAGTTTTCTTACAAATGGCACCTTTAAGTCATAAACACAGGAGAGAAAACAAATTGAGTCGGACTGGGAAATGGATCGCCAGAATTCCTTTTTTTCACTTGTCCTTCTGGGTTTCTGTATTGTACCATTTCTTAACAATGCAACACAATAGGTGCCTGTTTTTGGCCTGTGGTCTGTCATTAGGTTTAAGTTTTGGCCCTCCAAGAGAAAAAGTCTGGGCACCCCTGACTCAAACAAGAACTGGTCTCTGTTTGTATAGAAAATTTCTCGCTTTTGCCATTGAGTGTGAACTCAATGACCGTCCTTGGCCTGAGTGACCTAAATACTTAAATTAATTGAATTTCTCTGCATAATATTTCAGGTTGACACATTCTTCTGTGGTCATTCTCGACTGAGATGAAGATTTAAAAAGAAAAACTTCCGTGCAAAAACACTGTAAATGCTGCACATGATGTCTTTGCACTTAAGTAGCTCACTTTTTCTGACATTATTCAAATAGTACTCATTGACTGGAGAAGACCATGTATAGCCTTTTAGGCATGTATTATATCACTGTCTTACAGTGCTTGATTTCAGGGTATTTAAAATGCTCCCTTGCCACTGTTATAAATATACACAGCTTTTAAAGTCACTGTTATGAGGAACTGTATGTTTCCTTAAAGCAAGGTGAGTCAGATCACCCTTACATCCAGCACATTTAGTGTCCCTTGGTAATAACATAATGCAGGCTTTGCTTTGTCAGCAGGAAATTTGAAGTTAAACAAGCCTTTAAACCTCCAGTAAAACACATTATAATAACACATTTTGAACACAATTTTGTCAGTGTGATTATTTAGTTCATATGAAGTAAATGGGGTCAGTGGTTAATGACAGTGGGACGCCTCCTGTTCGCTGCTTCATTTTTTGTTTCAGTGTTATCCGTCGGCTTTTCAGTCGACTCGATCATGTGCAACGCTACGCAAAATGGAAAAAGTGTCCTGAGCTGCAGATTTTTTCAGTACCAGAGTCTATTAAAAAAAATCAACACTTTTGGTAGGCAGTCAGTCATACAAGAAAAGCAGCTGCTGAATTACTGAATAGCAACAATCAGGATAACTTCCTGTGCTGTGACATCCTGCCTGTTCAGAACAAACAGAGGAGCACGTCCTCGAATAGAGTTGTGTTCAAAATAAAAAGGGGTCAGTTGAGCCACTAGAGGGAGCGTTATGCCATGATTTACTTCACTAAGTGCTCCAAAAAACCACAATGAATGCCCCATTTTACCAGCTTCTAGCTGTTGAAAAAAAGCTATGCTGATGCTGTTGGACTATTTAAACAGCTGAACAGACAATGATTAATTGAGAGCTTGATCTCAGGGTGTTGTTGAACTTTCCACAAACCTGCACCGTGTCAGCTTTCAAAATGGCAGAGCGACCATGTGGAGCATCTTTAACTATCTGTCTGTCATCTACGACAGCATGTTTTTTTGTTTTTTTTTAAAAAAAGCAACAGTAAACCCACAACCTGGTGTTGGCAGCTCCATCCATCATGCACACATTTAGAGCACCACCTAAACAGTGAGCATCAATCTGCTGTTGACAGGCTCCTCATTAGCACACACATGTTCTGTGTTTTCATGATGAGATATCTTTCGTACACTGTTGTGAGAGACGGAGGGAGAGAGCGAGGGAGAGTGAGGCCAACAGGGAGGCAATAACGGCAAAATCAATTTCACACATGGCTGCGTTTAGGAGGGGTGAGTGGCGTCGGGCATCTTGATCTGTCCATCAGGCCGCCTGTTTCTCGCCGATGTGGCAGCATCATAACTCCTGTTAGACTAACCGATCGACGAGGGCCAACAACCATGGCTACATGGATGATATGGTTATTAGAGCAAGAAACTAGGCACCCCCTACATCATGAATCCCCTCACACACCGTATCCTTATGACATCTCTGTCTGCAGAGGTGAACACTGGAACTGCGCTCATCCAATGACTGTTTAGGAAATTTAGGCCATGAGGAATCAATTCATCAAGGATGATATTTGTGATTCCTTCGTCAAAATAAATGACCTAGTCAACGCACTACAGAAGCTTTATATGTCAAATAATCATTTTGTCATTTTGTGGTGGTTTCTATAGCCAGAAGTCTTCTTTGCACTTATATAAAGCAAGTGATGACCGAAAATGTCACTGTGTCCGGAGAAAGGACTCAATGACAATAAACCCCCCACTTCACCTCCACCAGCCAGTGACAGAGCAGTAACAGTAACAAGAGACCATTGAGAGGACAAAGCGTCTGACGTCATGTTGTGTGATATTTAGGTAATGACGTCCTTCACACATTCAAAGGTTCAGTTATCAGCAGTATCTTTCATTACCTCTGAGGGTCACCAGACTGCAAACATGCTCAAGGTCCTGATCACACAGGAGGTGACTGTTAATATAGTCGAAGGTTTCTGGGCTGTTTAAACGTTTCTAGGAGGACAGTACTGAATGAATTGATTGCAAAAAAGTTTGACTAACCCTTTTGTGTCCACGGAGATCAAAGTTCGACATGTTTACTTGAAGCTTATTCGCTTTCTTGTTGAGAGTTAGATTAGAAGATCGATACCCGCTTCATATCTGTGCTAAATATGAAGCTACAGCTAGTAAGCTAGCCTAGCTTAGCATAAAGACTGGTAACAGGGGGAATCGACTAGCCTGCTAGCTGAATTCCTGGAGTCTTATTAGTGAAGTTAAAGGCACAGTTCCCCCCGAATCAAAAATACACATTTCTACCTATTAGTAGTGCTATTTATTCGTCTAGATCAGGGCTGGCCAGAGTGGAGCCCGGGGGCGTAATTTGGCCCGCCATAAGGTTCCATTTGACCCGTCAGATATTTCTATTGTTATACTTTATAAGTATTGGCTGAGCTGTAACACTAGCTAGCCTCTCCAGCTGGCTCCATTATACCCAAAAGATGGCAGACATCTTTACAGCTGATATCTCCCAAACTCTGCAACTCACTAAAATGATCTAGATGGACGAACATCATGACAGGTAGGATGAAAAATCTATATGTCAGATTTTGGAGTGAACCGCCTCTTTAATTAGTGAGATTCAAAGGTGCTGGTCAGTGGATTGTGTTACCTTTAAACAAGAGCCAGGTTGTTTCTATTCTTTAACCAAGCAAGTACTGACCATAGCGTTATATCTAGTGTGCAGACATGAGAGCTCTCAAGAAGAATGCAAAAAACACATATTCCCCAGAATGCTGAGCTTTTTCTTAAACGCCATCTAAACAGAAAGAGCGGCGCAGCACTGTGTCTGTGCTGCAGACTCTTATTAGGAATTTTGAGTGCGGCTGGAGTAAATCCCATTACCCTAACTCTAGCTGGCACAATTAACAGCGGCTCAATGAGAGACTGACAGCTGCACTTCAGCTAACTCTCGAGCGGCCTTAAAAATTAAACTCTGTGGGCTGGTCTCATTTTAACAAACAGGCACGCTTTCCTTTGTTCAGCCTTTAAAACTTGTCAACAACGCTGCTCACAAGAATTCATCCACTGAACGCATGAGGAACCGGATTTAAATGTTGGTTGAACACCATGTAATGCAGTGAAATAGTGGAATATGTTAGACACAATTTAAAGAGGTGTGTGACGGCACCCGAGTCTCTCCCCTGGAGCAGTTGCTGAATAGTCACATTCCTTTATTGTACACACCAAAATGTCCCTAAACAAACAACCAACTCAATGTTTTATTGCTGCAGTCATCTACGGACGAATGGCTTTACTCTCTCTTCCCTCCATTCTGTATTTTAATCACTTGCACAATCTTTGTCTACTATTTGGCAACCCATTATGGCAGGAAAGAAGCTTAAATCCTACTGTTACATGAATTAATAACTTGTCTTTTACTTCTACTTTCTGCCCGACTGATCCCCAAATTTCATCTTCAGTATTTCCAGATTAGTTAATCCATCTTGTATAAAAAAAAGATGCTTTGCAAGTTGGAACTGTACAAGAGAGGATTTCAGGGCTGATCATTTCCCGGCCAAAGCTCCACTCAGCACGACTTTAATTCAGACACAAACCTATCTCTTTCATTTTAGATGACCATTATTTAGCCAGTGTTCAGTCCCTGTAAACCACGACCAGAGTCCCTTTGTCCTCTCAAATGATTTAAGTTTACGTCATCTGGCCTGCTGGCACCAAAGCAACAAGTCCTATTATTCAAACTGAAGTACACGGCAATCATTAAATATAAATCCATTTATCCTAATAAATTTATATATTTACAGAACATCGGTGCAGTTCGTTTTTCAGGACACAGGCCCAAACATCTTGCCAGGTGCAGGGTACAAAAATAGGAAAATGAAAAAATCCCATGCCTTGACAGCAGGCCAAACGGGATCATGAGGCAGTTGAAGCCAGTGAAGACCTTTACAGTCCGACGTAGCACGATATAAAGACGACAGTAGCCTAGTCCAGTGTGCAGGTGTTCTTTCTTCTGCCGAGTCAGATATTTCTAATTTGGTTGATTTGTTCCCATGCTTGCTGTTCGAGGACCTTAGGAAGAAAAAAATAAATGGATTCTGAGTGTGTTCTCCAGGATGTGGAAGTGCTTGGCGAGCACTTTTTGTTTATCTGTCTGGCAAGAAAAATAGTTTCCTCTCATTGTTTGCAAACTCCCATAATCCTTGTTTGCTTCCCATCTGTTAAAAGAAATGAGTCTTCACTCTTGTTGCCAGAGCAAAGTCTAACCACCTTTAGCCACCATCGTGTCCTTTGATAAGTAAACCACCCAGTAGACCATATTAAAAGCCCCGAAGGACACTGGGAACAGGATCCGTGCATACTTGTCAATTTTGCTGGTTCCACCCATGCCAGCAGTGGTGGGCTGAGAGCACGGCGTCTGCTTTAGCTCCAGTTTGTTCCCCATCATCTGGATGCGCTCCAGCTTGGGCCCCAGCAGCTGCTGCAGAGACGTGGAGCTGGCGTTCTGCTTGCACGGCGTCCCAGCCATCACGTCTGGTGTGGAAGCTGCAGCCTGAGGTGTACTCTTCACCAGCTGGGCAGAGGAAGAGGCCACGCTGAGCAGGCTCTCAGATTTGGGGCTGGAGCGGGAGAGGGTGGAGGAGCTGCCGTTGACTCCGCTGGCTAAAGCTCGCAGCGGTCTCGCTCTGCCCACTCCTGAAATGTTGGTGGTGGACTGGGCTCTCTGGTGACTGCTGGCCTCTTGGTGGGAAATGTAATTCATCCGCTTCCTCAGGTTACCATTGGTATCAGGATTCTGTTGAGAAAGAGAAAGATTTTTCTTAAAAACACTTGAAATGAAGAACCTGACCAATAGCGTGGCCAGCCAGTATTGACAGCAGTAAGACTGCCTTATGTTATTAAGAAAATAAGAAATTGAAACTAAACATTGATGACCCAATCAGCAGCCATTACTAGGTGCAGCAGACCTGTAAAGCCTTGGACTGAAAGGCACTGCATTCCAGATATGACATCGATATGTTTGAGGTCATTTAGAAACAATCACAGTTAAAAAGTCTGTCCACCAAAGAGCACTGGCAAGGTTACTATATAGTTATCAGATTTTTAAAATGTCAAATATCGGTCTCAAAAATCTAAATCCTATTTAACCCTGTCAAAGTCAGCTGTCGACCTGAGTGAGGAAGTTTCATTAAGAAGAGTGTAAGTGTCCCATCATGTTCCGGATGGGGTTTTTAAGAGGCTTTTAAAATTGTTGAAATAAGAAAATAAATAAAATACCTGCCCAAAATATTTAACAAACTCATTAAATCCAGATAAATATACCTGTCTACTAAGTGATAATATTATACATATCAAGCTTAAGTTCTGGACTGAGTGAGTCACAAAATAAGCAAAGCCGTTTTGTTTAAATATGGATCCACATGTGAGAGAAAACAACTTGAGGATTTGGTTCACATCCCTCCTGTCTGCTTCACGTTTGAAGGGGTTTGCAGGCAAGGTAAAACTCTGTTGCTTTTTCCTTCCTGAGAATCGGGCCGGGCAACATAAACCTTGTCATATTGATCTGATTACAGTCCCCCTGACACAGATGGCCTTCATCTGGAAGCAGACGATAGAGTGTGTGCAATACAGATGTCACTTACCAAGGATTTCACTCATTTCACACAAGCTTAAGACAGAAAGTAGGTAGCACTTCATCGGGGCGGTAATGCAGTGTAGCGTCAAAGGAGCTTATCCTTTGAGAGTTGATGTTTTCAAGCAGGGAGAGAGTGATGCTCGTACTAAGGCATTTGCAGGAATAATCCACCCCCCCACCCCTGAAAATGAAAGGATCCAGTGTTATTGTGTCCGATGTGCAGCAGAGGAAGTGTGCGCGTGGACGGTGGGTTTTTTTTGCTTTTCATCCTGGAAGAGGTAAAAGGTTCAGGAGCTGGAACTCAACACACCCTGACCTTGTTGCCAAGCCCTGTGGCAGCGCCAGCAGGACCTGCTCTCGAGGAAAAGAGTATTCATTTTTTCCTCCAGTTGCCAGAGCCTTTCTGAAACCTATACAGATGTACCCGGGCTGCGTTGCCGTGGCAACCTACTAATCCACTGAAGTGCCGTTGTCACTATACAGCATTCAGGCATGATTACGCCACACTGGGATTTGGACTGGAGGGGGCAACTTAAAGTAGTTAGTGTGAAACTGACAAATGCATTGCTGTGTTGTGTCAGCCTCAATGATAAGTTAACAGTAGCCTGATACATTTAACGTTATCTCTTCAGAGGAACATAAAGTCGAAGAAATAAGAACCTCTCCCTTCTTTCCACAGCCCCCCCATCTGAAAATCAGTGTTTACACAGCACCATAGATACATGGCTACAGTTACATGAACCGTGATTTGTAACACATTCATCATATCTGACAAAGAGCTCTAAAATAGCTTCATGGCATATTCATGAACTCTGATCCGATCCATATGTCAGCTGCCATGGTGTCAATGTAATTTGTTTCAAGTTGTGACACAGAAATACGAGATTATGTCGATGTATTCATGCAGAATTTCAAAATAAAGGCTCCACAGCAAACGGCATCATTGAGAAACACCTAGTACTTTCATGTAACATGTGTTATGAAGCTGTTTTTAGATCTTCCTGCTTTCACATTTTTTTCTGTTTTCTCTAAGCCAGATTCAACAAATTAGCAGCTAAATTTATGAGCGAAAGCTAAATTTGTCCAGGCTGATCTGGTAGTGAGTAATTTTATTGTCCACACTTAACAAGCAGTTGTTTCAACATGTCAAGCGGTGGTTGAAAGAGCAATTATCTGCATAATCAGGTGAAAGAAACAGGCAGAATTCATTATCCACCTTTTTCAGGAACATTGACAGCCCTAGAGAAATTGTTTACCACATATTTAACTAGATTGCCACTGAGCACAGCACATACCTCCAACAGTCCCAATTAATTCAATCAAGCTAAATTCAATATCAAATAACATATATTTAAATCCACTAGATCTGGAGTTTTATTTGGATCTACATCAAATCTATCTGGTACAGGTCTGTTCAGGGACAAGACCCATCCTTCCTCCAAGTTTTATGGAAATTCGTTCAGTAGTTTTTGTGAAATCCTGCTCACAAACCAACCAACCAACCAAAAACACAACAAACAACAACCTACTAACCAACGGACACAGGCAAAAACATGACCTCCTTGGCTGAGGTAAAAAATCACTTGTGGGTGTAATATGAAACAAATGTTTCTTTGTTTGTTTGTTTGTTTTGTTTTGTTTTTTGTGGAACCACCTGAGCTACATTTTCAGTTATATAACATGAGATTGTAGTGTAGTAGTTTCAATTTAAAAGTCAGATACAAGCAGGTTCTGGTGGTACATAGAAGCCTAAACTCACATCCTTGGATCAGATTTCCGCTGTTTTCTCTACATTTTCAGACCCTCCCAGTTCTTATTAGCAGGGGCACAGCTGACGATCCTCAGGCAGGCCCACTCCTGGCCATTCAGAAGTCTAGGCTAAAGGCCAGATACAGTAAGCACATAATAAGGGACATGCTGTGTAAGTGCTCCTTCAAGTTAAGTGCTATCAGACTATTTGCCACGGCCACTTTGAGGGAAACAAAAATCACCTGCAGCACTTCCTCTGTGTCCTTGACCTTGACAGGCGTGGTTTGGGGAACCGGGGGACATTTGGCCGGCTTCTTTTTGGCCCGCTCGATCTGTGCGTTGGTGAAGTAGTTTACGGCTGCAAACTCAATGAGGGCAGAGAAGACGAAGGCGAAGCAGACAGCGATGAACCAGTCCATTGCAGTGGCGTATGAGACCTTGGGGAGGGAGTGGCGAGCGCTGATGCTGAGTGTCGTCATGGTGAGGACAGTGGTGATGCCTTCAATGGGATCCAAACAGAACAATATCAAATATGAGAGTCTTCAAATCTGTGTATGATATATTTAATTTGTGATAAAAGCTATTTGCAATTAAGACTAGTTCCCCACAGATCAGCATGTCAGAATTAGATTAAAACACCCTGTGAGAGATTTCCTTCATGCCACTGCCAAATTAATGGTGATGAAGATCATTTGCACAGTGTTCAATAACCCATGTACATTTTGTTGCTCCTCATCAGCATATTTCATTAACTGAAAGCAGGGGGGATAATGACGCAAATATACTTTGCTCTCGGACATGGAAGACATGTACAAAAAGAACCACATTGTTTACACCTGGAGTCATTGATTTTTTTGGTCTTGTCAGGACAGCATACACATCTCTCAGGAGTTAGTGAAGACCACAACAGAGCTAAAACAGGAGTCAATAAAGGGCTCAAAGTGAGGGAAATATCAGGCTCTTTAGCTGCTGAATGCTCCACTATGTTCACCAGCTAGTCTCTAACTTATTCCTTCCTATTGTTTGGCATTGGGCAGGTAGTGTACAATAGTTTATCAGACATTTTTTTGCTGAAAACAACTGCCTGCTCAGCACCAAAGACCTGCGACAGACAAAGCTAACAACTAGTTGTAGAAGAAAGTGGATGTTCAGCAGCTAAACAGCCAGATATTTTTCTCAGGAGTTAGTGAAGACCACAGAGCTAACAGAACTAAAATGTGAGAGATTGGTGGGCTGAAAAAGGCTCACTTTTAGCTGAAAGTAAGGTTAATGGGAGGGGTAAAGGTAAACCAAAGCAGTCACATTTTATCCACTTCTATTTCATTAATAAAATGTTGATTATTGCAACTTTCTCACGTTCTCCGTGACTTAAAAAAAAGCTCCCCCATATTACACTTGGATGGTCAGCTACAGCTAACTAGGTTCACTAGTTAACCTGTAGACATTATGGCAGGATATGTTCCTTTTGCCTTTTTCACTGAGATTCAGTCAAATGCATTTAATGGAGAAAAAACAGCTCCCCCAATTAAGCTTTATCTCAACCAATAGGATTATCTCAGCCTGCAGATAAGCTCTACCTCCTAATAATGTTTGTACAGCTACAAGTCTGATGTGTATCAAAACATATTATGCCACCAAGAGCTTACAGCTGTCTAAAGGTATATCTCCTACTCAACAGCAGCAACTGCAGACTCTCCAACTGGGCAAACAATATGCAGTAAGTAAAGGAGGTTTACACAACACAGCTAAAGGAAACACCGAACTGACTCCTCACTGTATTAAGACGGATATCATAAAAATCAAATAAGTCACCAATCTGGCCAGCACGCAAGGTCACATGTGGCCCCTACAGTAACAGAAGGTTACAGTATAAGCCTGTAGCTCATCACTCGTCCTTGGTATTATTAACCAATAGCAATAATGTGATTTGGAGAAAATCCCCTTTACGTCGGAGACCTGGAACAATCTGTGCTGCAGAGTCCTTGCCCAACATAAATTCATCCCCTGCGCCCGGACGTGACCGCCATATAATTACCTGTCAATCAAAAGCAGCTGGGTGACATTGATAGGTGAACTGCGGCTTCAGGGCACAGACGGAGGATATTAACCTCTAATATGAAGCTGTTCTCAACGTAAGCTAAAACTGAGATGGTTGAGAGATGTACGATTTGACATTTGACTTTTCTCTTGTTTCCAACTATTCAAATGAAAGCATTAGCTGAAAAATCCCACTTACTGATGAACTTATGGTGTTTAGTGCAGTGCTGTACTGTATGTGCACTGTATATGATCTGATTATTTGTTTTGTATCATTTTTTCATAGTCAATGAATTTCACTTTTGATTGAGTGAGTTACCTTTCACTCAATTAAATCAGTTACTGCTTGCTCATTTAGTCATGCAGCTTATATTAGCGGTGTTAGCAGAGTACCGTTAGGCCCCAGGTTGCCAGGAGCTAAACTGGGCAAGAAAACCACCTTGGTGCTGTATTCCCTGTTGTCAAATTTGCAGCCAACAGGCTCGGCTGCTACATTACTGTAGGTTCTGGCCGTGTTTGGCAAGACCTCTGAACACTTTACTGGTTGTGTTCACTGGGAGCTCCCCGTGACCCCGTCAGACAGACTTGGTTACTTTGACATGTAGCTGCGTGGTGGGGGGCGTCAAAAAGCAGCTGGGTGCATTAGCGTAATTTACATTCTGCGCTAATGCTATTGGCTACTACAAAGCTTTAAATGGAGACAGTGAGAAATAAAATCTTGGATCCATCCCTTCATCCAGATCCAAACCAAAAGTTAATGGGCTCTATTTTGGGCCCAGACAAACATTGTTGTGATCAACAGTCATGTTTCATATCAGAGTCATAGACACCAATCTTTTTGTGCTTTTCGCTCCAACCCCTCTATCTAAAGCCAAGAAGCTGTAACTCTAATCCTCCCTACACTCCTGTTTGTTCTCCTGACAAACTGCCTCTTTGACACTCTTAGCGGGACACTGTGGTTGAGTCACTGAAGCAGGAAGTCAAAACAGAGCGTGGCTGCAGGGAGTAAGAGGAGAAATCCAAACACAATCCACCCTCCTCTCTTCCCAACACAGCCACACACTCACATTCACACACAGCGGATAACAGCAGAAATCCGCTGCCTCAGAAGCTCGACTGATACAACAATAGTTGTGCTGCTGTGACGCCTCTGTCATCCTGGACAGTTTGGGGCGGGGAGGCGGGGGCCGAGCAGCTGGACTGTCAGATACATTGGTCACTGCAGGAGAGCAGCATTGATCCCCCAGTGCTGTATTAAACTGGAGACATTTCAACTGAGGGGAAAACAGTGTTTCTCTGCTCAAACAAAACTCAAAACACAAACTGAACAGCCGACAGGAGAAACACACACTGTGTCAGATTCATGCTGAATGAATACAGGTGACGCTGCTGCTGCTGTGTGTGTGTGTGTGTGTGTGTGTGTGTTTGTGTGTGTATGTGTCATCATGATGGAGGTTGGTTGTTTGGTCACCATTTGTGATACAATGTGCTGTCACAGTTTGACTGAATGCTGCTGCCAGTCAACAACAGGCTTAGGGTGCACCACTCTTACACCATATTTTATATATTCGATATATAATACTCACAGTCCACCGGCAGAACACTTTCATTCTGTAACTTCACAAACTTCTGGCATCATGAATAGTCGACATGTCATGTAGCTGGTTCAAGAATCATTAATCACCACTGACACTCACGTTATTTTCTCTCACTCTCGTTAGTCATGGAGGTTCAAATTACCTCTTGAAACTGATGCTTCAAAACATAATCTATCAGAACTACGTACAAAATGGAGGACAAGTGTCAGTGCTATTATCACTGAATGACTTTCCATCAACATAAGTGGAGGAGCGTGTCTGAGAAGGTACCAGACTGAAACGTCTCTTAATAATAAAACAACAACACCTTGCAACAGTAGTCTAGTTTTAGCACTTCTGTCTGTCGTCCTGCCTCTCTGTCGACACACACTAATCAGTCTATTCTGGGACAGGGACCCAAACCTCGTACCAGGGGACTGAGGGAGAGCGCAACTGGGTCAGAGGCCAAAAACTGACAGCAACTGATAACAGAAATATGATGAATAACGCAACAGCCTTTAAAAATGTGAGAAAATACCTCATAATTTAATAACAACACTCTTCATAAGAAATATGACTGTTGTATTTAGATTTTAACTCTCACAGTAGTGTAGAATGACACTCCAACAGATACGAGGCTAACGAAAGTGTAATGTTAAATTATTATGATATCATCATATCATGCATTTTTAATACATAATGCTAATACGCTGCTCACCACTGAGCAGAACAGAGCAGGAGTTGGGAGTAAGTTAGACTGAAGATTAGGAGAAACAGAAACTCCTTTGATTGATCGCCTGCTGTTGATAATGCATTAAACACAAACATTTAAAAAGTAACTAATACTCTGAGCAGCATCGGAGAAGAATACCTTGTACTTTAACTTAAGTTTAATATTAATACCAGTAGTTTTACTTGTAATTGAATAATATTTCTGTCATGTAACTGTACATGTACTTGAGTACAGATTTTCAGTACTCTTTCCACCTCTGGTTATATGTCCATCTTACTAGCCTTTGTTTTAAAAGAGTGATGACTATTAATTTAAAAAAGAATCCAAAAATCCAACTTCTTTATATTTTTCTGGTTACTTCCTGGCTCACTTAGCCAGTAACTGCACAGAAGTCCTGAGCTAAGCTGCACAGCTCACTCTCTGTCCAGCTCTTCATAAAACTAGCTGTGTGCCTACTGAATGGCAAACCTTAGCAAGCCAGCTAAGAAGTCAATTTGATAAAGACAACTTTCAAATTGCAGAGAGTTGAATTTCTCTTCATTTGGCAGAGGGGAGCTTTCTCCACCTGCCTCAAGCTCCGGAGCCAAGCTAACACGCCAGTCTTCTCAATGAACAAACAGAGAGCAAGCTGAACCAACCATCCACCCTCCATTAAACTCCACACATGCAGCGAACAAATCCAACCTCAGATGTCAATGTAACAGGATATTACTGTGATTTGTCACTGTAATATAATACTGAATTACACCTTACACCGCTCCTTAACGAAAACTACTTACTACTGTTTTATTTTCAGGGTAAGGCCTTACTGCAAAACACTGTTAACTACATTTAGAAATCAATTAAAATAGATTACTGAAGAATAAATCATAATTTTGTCACAGGCTTCTGTTCAAAATGTAGAAATGGTGATAGAATTGAAATATCATTTTGTTATTTTTGTGTAATTTGAGACCTTAAACCCTTTAAATTTAAATTTATGGTAGTTATGTTTAGTGTTATGTTTCATTGTGTGGATAAGACATAGTTAATAAAATGTTCTTGATTAGAGATATTCTTTATGTAAAACTAAAAGTCTGTAGATATATAAAATCAAATTTACCCCCAGGAGCATCTTATAACAACTACTTTTAATTCTCTTGCAGGGTCTTTCCCTGTGAAGGTTTTATTACAGTTTCAACCCATTTAGAGAGTTATTTATCTGGAGAAGACTCTGTATCATCCACTATCTGATGAGCCAAAACAATTTTTATAGCTCCAAATTTCTGGTCTTTGCTTCAGGCATCTTTGCTTAGACGATGCATCAAAATGTGTTCTTCCTAATGCTGTCGGCTGTTCATTCTTGTATTTCAAACCAGTTTAAACTAATAGCAGCGGACTCACATTTCATCAGCTTGTTGTGCAGAGACACTCCAGCTCTGATTGCTCTGTTGGGCGTGCAGGCATCAAATAAATAAACAGAGAGAGCAGAAACGCTGTGCAGGATGAGGGATGTGTGAGGTCTACGTACCAAAGACTGTGCGTGCCGGGACTGATTCTTTATTTATCCAGAAGGACACTTGGGAGAGGATTACTGTCATTATGCAGGGGATATACGTCTGAATCATGAAGTAGCCCATTTTACGTTTCAAGTGGAAGTAGACCGTCATCACCACATATTCACCTGGAGGATCAACAGACATGAATTAGTTTGATGAACAAAGAGTTTAAAGTTGCGGCCTGACAGATTTCAGTTAATGCAGCTTTAGACAGATGTCACATTTGATTCTATTTGATCATCTTTTCGCACTCTTCTATATTTTAGTAACCCCGTCCATTCTCACCCAAATGGACACATGCCACCTGTTGCAACTTCCTGCTGCTAAAATCTTCTGCTTCAGTATTTATGTGAACCCAACGGCCCTCTCAAACGCCTCAACTCATCATGTTTCAAGAAGCAGGAGTCAAAGCTCCAAATCCTTCCGATATCTGCCAGCTGTGCTGCATTTGTACAGTTGTTGTCCTGTCATTCATGTGGAAAACACACTGTAGAGGTGGTAAATCTACCAGCTTTGACGTAGCACAATACACACAGACAGCTGAACATGTTTTCTCTCAATAAAAGAGAGCAGATTTTACACTCTTTTGTAAAAATAAGAAAAAAGAAGCCAAGTCTAGCACATCAGCCATCACCCTGCATCCAGTTTTCTTGGAAGCATTCAGCAAAATAGTTCAAAATGGTGAAAGGACGAGTTAGTCTCACCTGTGATGGATTTAATCGTTTCACTGGAGACCGTCTGGCCGATGAGATCATACTGAACGAGGCTGGAGGACTCAGGAGGGACCTCCACTGAATGCTGGGGCCCTTTGGTCCAAGTATAGATCATCTCTGTTTTTGGATAGGCATCTGTGGGCAGAGAAAGCCACCTCGATGTGAATCACTTACAGTAAGTTGTGAATGGTATAGCAAGAAAAATAAGACGTGCTGTGTATGTATGCAATATGTTTGTATGGGGTGTTGTATACTGTAAACTGTCTTTGTGACATGGCACGGTGACATTTAATATAATTAAATTGGATGGTTTTAAAGTCAAAATGACATTTGTTTTTTCTCTGAGAATTGATTTACCCTACCAGCCCTGAGGGGCAGTGTAACCCCTCACTTCTGTTCAAACACAGGAAAACCTCAGAGACACTATTCAGTATTTTGCAAGACAATAAAGAGGAACTTTCATTATACAGTATGTCATTGAAGTGGCACTCACTGACTTATAACTGATATTTGCTCATAAAAATACACAACAACATCCAATCCACTCTTTCAGATCCACTGAAACCAGCACAATGTGGCCGGATTCGAAGTTCAGAGAGGTCCCATCTGTCATATTCCACTCACCAGTGCATCATGCCTCACAGGTCTCAGGTCTCCTACAAAAGTTCAAATAAAATCTCCATTTTGTCTGACTTAGGGATACTTTAAACCATAAGAGCTTTTTTTCCTTTCCCAGTATTGCTTCCTCTGAGTGTTTTGCTGTACGTATCCCGGTGAGGTTGGCCAGTACGTGGACGCACAACAAAATGCCAGTTGTCTCTGCCTGCCACTCCCTATGGGACTCCACATCGGCAGGATACCAACTGTGCTGCCAAAATAAAATGACTCTGGTGTGTCATGGAGTGGAACGCAATGCCTGTGCACACAAGTCCAGATGGAGAAGCAGAAAAAGAGAGTGAGAGAGAAAGAGCGATGGAGGAAAAATGAAGACGGGGCAGACACGCACACACACACACACACACACACTCAGCACACACACATACATATACAAGACCACACACACTAGCTATGGAAAATATCTGCATAGGTCTGTGCTATCCTGAGGCAGAGGAAGGGATTCTGACCTTTCCTTCGCTTCAGGCCACATCAGATCCATGGTTGCTTCCTCCTGACTGGAGGCTAGCAGCAGCAGCGCCGGATGGTGAAAGGAGGAGGACAAGGAGGGGGGGGCTGATGACAATAACTGAGAAATGTGAATTTGTCCTCTGCAATGTCACCACGCTGGGTAATTGACGGCGGATTGGGTGAGTGTAAAGGCAAACTCGTTGTCTTTCCCTTTCCTTTCTCTTGCAGATGTAATCTTCCGATTGCTGCTCCTCTCCGATAAGACGGAGCTGCTCCATATGAGAAACTCCTTTTTTCCAGATAAGTCATTTCTGCTGACCAGAAGGCCCAATATAAACACTGATGCTGAGCTAGGGTTTCATTGTTCACAACAAAGAATGGAATACGTCATTACTGAGTATTAGCATTCAGTCGCTTTGTGTGTCACAAAGTGCTCAGCTCCTCTGCACTGTTTTCAGCAAAGAATCCATTTCAGTGTGAAGCAGAGGGTAGTCACGTGATCGAGTTTTATTTTTTTTTTTCCTTTTTATAACTAAGCTATGGCAAATTTTTTAGTTGTGACATACTTGCCTTCTTAAACTCTCCAAAACCTTTATTTAAAAAGTGCTACATGTTGTATTTGTAAATATAAAGCGTATGTAAAAGCTTTTTTAAATCATTAATGAAATCTGGTAACTAAAAACAAATGGGACCTTCACTGAGATGAACAGGAATCACCTTTAAAGGAATAGTTCGACATTTGTTTTTTCAGGGAATTAGTTGAGATAATGGACACCACTCTCCTGTCTGTCTCTTAAAGGTGAAGCTACTGTCAGCAGCTGGTTAGCTTAGCACGAAACAGTGAGACATTTGTTGACAAGATCTAACATGTTAATTAATGAGTTTCAGAGATGGTGGTTTACCTTTAGACGGAGGCAGGTTAGGTTTCCCACCTGCTATGCTAAGTTAAGCTAACTGTCTACTGGCTGTAGCTTCATATTAACCGTACAGACACGATAACGGTGTCAATCATCTCAGATAACTCTTGGCAAATAAAGCAAATAAATTGAATTATACCTTAAAGACTCTTTTATTTTGGTCTTTTGCTACATTTCACTGAAGCATTCAGTAATAATAAGCTAAAAAAAAAAGTCAAAGGGCTCTGCTGAAACTACCTGCTGTGTTTAGCTTGCAAATTGCGCTGCCTCCTGTTTAGTGATGCAAAGTAATCCAGTGGGTCTCTTGTGAAATGACACCAAGGGGCACAAAATGTAAAATACAGTGTGGAGGCCAGTGGAGGCTGCCAGTCTTTGCAGCAATGGGTTTATTTGTTTACAGCTGCTATAATAATGAGTCAGACACAAAGGGGAAACCTGCAGTAATGATTCATTGATGAAAAAATCACATGAAGTACCAACACGATAAGCTATCATTTTGTACTGTGTAATTGGCATCTTTTGCATGTGTCCTCTTTAGCAATTAGTTGTGAGTACACAGCTGGTTTACATTGTCCTGTCAGAGCAAATCAGCCAACATCTGGATGTCTGTTACCTGCCTCACCTGCTGTGTAAAGAGCTAGTGTACAATCAAAGGAGACAGGCTTTATTTAGATTAACTTATGTTGGATGTCACATTGTGTACTGACCATGTCTCTGTCCATCGCTGTGTCCACCTTTTTATCTATTCACTCACGCAGACACACTCACACACACACACACACACACACACACACACACACACAGAAGACTTACAGCTTCCAAACTTGAGGGGGCACGCATGTCCATCCATGGGGAAGTCCACGAGCTTCATGGGACACTCGGCGCTAATAGTCAGTCTGTCGAAGTAAAGGACAGAGTGGCTCAAAAAAGGACCAAATAGACACCCTCACACTCGCACACACATCCTTGTTTTCATTACTTGTGGGGACATTACATAGACTGGGGAACCATCACCCATACACTAACGTTAACCCCAAGTCTTCACCCTAAAATTTTGGTCCCAACAAAGCTGTCGGACCCCAAACTGTGAGTGGGATTTATGGGACCCCACAAATATAGAAAATCAAGAACACACACATGCACAAACACAAGCATCAAGGATATGTGCAAGAATGACGGATGGAAACGCCAGTTATGGTAAATATTGCGAGTCAACATCATCTTAGCACTGCTTAGAAAGGAAAATTGGTTTCACTTCATACAATTTCTGATGGAGAGAAGCTAGCTCGTGGTATGTTAAATGTTAGCATGCACTGTTGTAAACCCGCAATGGAGAAATAAAAAAAATTGGTTCCAGAGCCCACAGTTGATTCTTCTGATATGAATACATGCCAGTGATGTGATAGAAGGTATGCATTTACTTATACCAAACCCTGTGCACTGAAAAGGCAGAGGAGCAGCAATTTGACTGCTGTATTGAATTAAAGATTTAAAAGTTTGGCAGCCTCTGCACTGCCTCCGCACAGCTCTGCTCTGTTTACTGTGTGAGCCACTGGGTTTGATTTCACAACAAATCTGCCTGATTGCTTTAAATCAAATAAAGTCTGTCTTCTCTCTTCTCCAAGTTTGTTTTTATTTAATTAGCACAAACATCAAAAATGTGAACGCAATCATGTGAAGAGTCCACACCCGCTCACAAATGAGTAAATGTATGAAAAAAAAAACAGGAAATAGCCGCATGAACAAATCCATTTAATCAAAGTTAGGTTTAAGTTTTGGCTTTGACTGCCATGTGTGTGATGTTAACAGATTGTCTATAGTGATGGAGTATACTACATTACCTCATGGTGTACAGAATGGTGCCATTCTTCATGATGCGGAAAAGCTTGTTGGGGGCCGTCATGTTGTGAGCGACCGACTTCTTGCCGTTCCTGAAGAAGGTGTCTGGTGTCCATACTTTGGTCACCATCAGGTTGTTCAGCCTCAAAATCTCTATCGGGCCCTCATACATCAACCTCCGGTCCACCCACGTCTGTCGGAAGAACACGTCCATTGTGTACTCCTAAAACAGGGAAATCAACAGACAGAAAGAGGGGAAGAGAAACATATAAGGTTGCTTGGTTGGTAGGTGGGGTGATATTTACTTTTAATTATCAAGGGTTTGCATGAATGGAACGTCTCCCTCTTGCTCCTTCCTTAGTTTCCGTAGGAAGTAGAGCCTCTTCTGTGCTTTTCTAACCAGGGTGGTGATGTGTGATGACCATGACAGGTTTTCAGTGATGATAAATCCAAGGAACCTGAAACTGTTCACCTGCTCCACCTCAGCTCCACTGATGTAGACAGGGGTGCGTCTTTGCCCTTGGTTTTGCTGACGTTGAGCAGTAGATTGTTCTCTGTGCACCACTCTGCAAGATTGTTGATTTTCTCCTGATATGAACTCTAATTGTTGTTTATATCCAGAGTTCAGAGTTGGGTCGGATGACTTTGAAATGTAGTCAGTTCCTGAATGCATATTACATGGCAATTATTGCAATTAACATAATCCTTTTAATTACAAAAGTGTAACTGAATCTGATTACTGTTGGATTACTTTTGGATTACTTCAGAATCAAACATTAAAATCAATGGATGCAGCCACCAAAAGTTGAGATCCAAAAATATTCTTGTTTCTATTCAAACATCTCAAAACATTTCAATGCATATTAAAGATATTTAGCATATTTAGCATTTACAGTTGGTCAATTCAAAAAACCTTTACAGAAACAATAACATGCCTTTCATGACTTAATAGAATTAATTAAATAATATTAAAAGTTTTAAAGACATAAAGAAAATGTTATCACGTTATCCCTGATAATGTAACTATAATTTGTTTACACTTTGAGTTGATTATGGTCATCTGTCTATGTCATCCCAATTACATGTAAACAGTTACCACCCAGCCCTGCCTGTATCTCATCCGGAGCAAAGTTGTTTAAACTTAAGGTGCATGTAAATATTCACAGTATTAAAGCAACAACTGCATTAATGAACATATGCTTAAAGGAACAGTTCATCCAAAAATTAAAATTAAGTCATCATCTATTCACCCTCATGCTGATGGAAAGTGAAGTTTTGTAGTACACACAACATTTCTGGAGCTTCACAGCAAAACAGTGTTGCAATATTCTCCTGAACAACTGAAGTAGATGGGGACAGTAAAAAAACGAACTATGTTGTAATTACAACATCACGAGGGCACACTGGGGCCCGAAAAGACTTTTTCTCTGTGAGCTTACATTGTGAAAGAGAAGGTCAGTTGAGTCTCTAGTGCGTATGCTTTATTGGTCCCACAACGCGAAAGATCCGGGTATTTTTACACCCAGGAAGTCAAACTTTTTTGGCTTACACTGGGCGAGCAGTATGGTGGCCATTTTAAGGTTGGTTTGGGGTTTTTTTGGTTGTTTTTATTTTATTTATTTTATTTTGTTAAATGCTTTTTAAAAAAAGTCTCTATCTACTTCAGAAGCTCCAGACATTTTTAGTGGATATCAAAACTTCAGCTGTTCCTCCATCGGCATGTAGATAATGAGTAGATAATGACTGATACGTCATTTTTATGTGAAATTATCCTTTAACTCCATTTAAAGCGTGGGTACGTACCATTTCAACATCTGAGACAGGCCCAAAACTTGTCACATAAATGTCAGTCTTGACCTCAGTCACAGGACCTATTGAGTCAATGAAACAGACAACAAGTTCCCGTTTTAAATCCTTCCACGTCACAGTCCAGCCTCACAGAGACTCCAGTCTTATTCACACTTGTGTTTAAACAGTCTTTATGGGCCTACACCCATCAAACCCACGAGACATGCAATAGCTTATCTCCTCCAGAGCCTTTGCATAATGGAATTGAAAAAAAAAAATAGCTTAAAAGATGTTAAAAAAAAACATAATCCTGTTTTTTTTTCTCTTCTCAGTGAATGCATGTGGAGGCAGACTGTAAAGGCGCTGTTCATAAGTGCAGGGATAAGCAAAGCTACAGTATGGCCGGCTATCAGCACATTTCTGTTGACAGGCTGCTGCTTCAAACCAATGAGATGTCTCATCGTGGTTTGTTCGAGGATGTACAGAAAAAACAAATCCGGACTTTTAGCACTTGAAACTGTGCATTTAGCATTTTGTCCTGCAACATACACACCGTTATGTAACTATTGCTTTCGTTTAAACAGGCCAGCTCAGACTGCACAGAGGCAGGCTTACAGGATAAAGTCTCAAACACCATGTCACATCGCATGTGATTTAAAAAAGCTCGACCATGAGGCAACATGTTCCATACAATACAGAGGTGGGGGTAAAGAAAACACATGACACTGCTGCTTTAATGTTGCCATCATGAGTTATGCACTACATCCATTGTGTTTCCTTAAAGGGGCACTATGTAGTTTTGGGAGAAGAAATTCAAACTCAGAATTTTAATATTTACAATATTAATGAGGAAATTATTCACATTTTTTTCCATATCTGAATAAACAAGCTGTTCTCAGAGGAAAAAAAGGTCCCCAGAACACTGTTTGAAGCTAGAAAGGTGGCAGGGTCCGCCAAATATACAAAGTAAAACAGTATGAAATTGTTTTGTCCTTTAAGGTCAGTTTGTTTATTCAGTTTACTCAGTCATGAAAACAAAGAGCGTTTGTTTATTTTTGTTGTTTAGGAATACAAAAATCAGTCACTGACGATCTTTCTCTGCTGATTAAAATTTCTTGCCCAAAACTACATAGTGCTCCTTTAAAGAAGCTTCCCTCCTCTGCTGCTTTTCCCTGAACTTCTTCCCCTTTTTCTCCCATTAAAGGCTGTTTTTGAAGGTTTTTAGGCCCTAATGATTGTAAAGCCTTTAGAGGCACATGTTTTAACCTGAGGCAATACAATTAAACTGACTTGATTAAGACTTACAGGGTGTTTTCGGTGCTAATTAGTTTTACAGTCATGTTTTTGCACCTTGTGGTGCTTATGGCATAACATGTAGCAAAACGAAGTTGTAGCTTCCATTTTTATCCTGACAGTTTGTCTCAGAGGTGATGTATTATCACTATGGATAAAACTGACTTATTTGACGCTCAGCAGTTATTGCACTTTATGGTGTTTTAACTGCTTAAGGCATAAAAACTCAAATGAAAAGTGAAGTTCAATCTTTCCTTTTTTCATTAGGAGGATAGAGAGGTGATATATGATTACTATAGATCTCACTGACTTGACGTACACGGAATATGTGATGCTTAACAGTGAGCGTACAGCTGCCTTAAAGTGCGTAATGGTGTGTTTTAACCTCCCATGGCACAAAAAAGTAAAATAAAAGATAAAGTTGCCTCCTTCCTCCTCCACTTCGAAGATGTAAAATATTTCACGCCTGTTATGTGTAGTTTTCATACAGAACATGGGCAATAGTGCGCAAAAATCGCATTTATTTCATACATACCCCCGAATCCAGGTCGCAGCCTGTTGTCATAGCCGTCCAGAAGTCGGTCTAAAATGCGCGTAAAATTCTCCGGATAGATCCTTTCATCCTTCTTTGTCTGTCCAGAGATTTTCTTTACACTAGAAAGAAAAAAAAAAGAATGATGATACCATAACTTCAGTGCCCAAAAAAAAGAAGAAGAGAGTAAAACCTCTGTTTGTTCTGAGGCGAGGAGCAGGAGGATTTCAGCACCACGGACAGAGACACTGTGGGACTCACCAAGTCGCCAAACAGCAAAAGTAGAAGAGGGTCCGAATAAAAGCGGGGCGCATCGCTGTCACCGTCTCCTTCTTCTTGGCAGAAACCATCTTTGCATGCCATACTTCAAGCCTCTTTACATGTCACCACGCCAGATGTCTGTGTCCCGGGGAGGAAAACGAGGAGGGAGACGCGGCGGCACAGAGGGCAGAGCGGCGCAGAGAGGGAGCAAGTTGAGCCTCTTCTTCTCTTCTCTTGCCCTCTCTGCCTGCTCCTGCAGTCTCTCCACACACACGCACACACACATACACACACATGCGAGCGCACACCTTCACCCTCAGTCCCGGTCACCTCTCATCCAGATCCGAGCGGCTGCTGCTGCTGCTGGTGCTGCTGGTGGTGGTGGTTGAGCTGGCATCCAGAGAGAGAAACAATACTCTCTCTCTCTCTCTCTCTCTCTCTCTCTCTCTCTCTCTCTCTCTCTCTCTCTCTCTTTCTCTCTCTCTCTCCCTCTGTCTCTCTCTCTCTCTCTCTCTCCCTCTCTCTCTTCTCTTTCTGTCTCTCTTTCTCCTTCTCCCCTCTTGCGCACACACCTGCTTTGGTCAGGGCGCACACTAGACGTGCACTGCTTTGAAATGACTTCAACAGAGTCTCTGACTTCCCTCTCTGTCAAATCTCTCTCTCTCTCTCTCTCTCTCTCTCTCTCTCTCTCTCTCTGTGTGTGTGTGTGTGTGTGTGTGTGTGTGTGTGTGTGTGTGTGTGTAGGCCTGCTCCTGTCCTCAGCACCAATCTGAGCATTTGGTGTTTCCTGACAGGATGACCTCACCTATCACTCATAAGGCAACACTTTGCTTCATTCAACTTTTTGCGTTAGGGACCGTTTTTCCCTGCGTGCCCTTTGACCCCGGCGTCCGTCAGCGCTCCCCGACAGTGTCAGACGCAGCCTTAGCCTACATGTTGAACTAGTTTCAGGAATGCATTGGTGAGCGGCTGTATTAGGATTCAAATGGGTCAGTCTTGTCGCAATACGCAATCACACACACACACACGCACACAGGCACACAGGTACTGTAGAGGAACTGGGACAAGCCACATGCTGCTTCACAGATTTCTCTGCACCTGGGACAAGCACAAGACCTTCACCGCGCGCGTGTGTGAAGCGAAAGTGTGTGTGTGTGTGCGTGTGTGTGTGTGTGTGTGTGTGTGTGTGTGCGTGCGCGTGCGCGTGTGGCTCTGAAGGTGAAGTGCGGGTAAATCTCGCAGGATAAACAAGATGTCTGGGTTCCACCACACTGGCTTTCCTGATTAGTTTTGAAGTGCATATAGTACGCACACACACTCACACACACACACACACACACTGGGCTGAAACAGAAGCCACTTAGTGTATCAAGGGGAAGGTGAGGAAACATTATGCTGATATGTTACATGTGAGCTGAAGTCATGGAGTCTTACAACGCAGCTCCCATGCACAGCCGCCCACCCTGGTCCTCCCACAATACACTAGAGCAAGGCGGCTCTGTGGGGGATGAGTAATATGCATGCTCTTTGTGAGGGCCGGCTCGCATCCAAGTATTTTTTCTTTTTCTTTTCTTTTTTAGACATTTGATTACAATTTGCTCTTTTAATGGAAGCACTTTGGGCGTACTGTACAAAGAGGTTGTAATAGAATTCATTCAGGAGCAGTCTAATGCCTCCAAATGTCACAAGTACAGTTTTAGGAAAAGTCACGTCGGCCTTATTATGCCACGTTGACCTTTCCCTCTCAGTCTGTCCTGCGTTTGAATTACAGTACATGATGTATTATTGTGTTAACATTTGTGGCCTGAAGACACACACTGCGCTTAAAGAATTGTCCGAGCTTTCAAATTACATTTCCGTGCTTTAGTGTGTGTGTGTTTGTACAGTTTGTCCTGAGATGGCTCAAAAACAGGTTCTTCTGCTTTGTAAGCTATATGCCCTGCAGCAGAAATAACTGCGATGATAACCTAGTTTTTTATCAGTGTGAGCGCATGAAAGTGTGTGTGTGTGTGTGTGTGTGTGTGTGTGTGTGTGTGTGTGTGTGTGTGTGTGTGTGAAGGAGGGAGGTAGAAGAGGTGAGGCATGGCTCTGTGACGGCTGGTGTGTGTGTTGTAAGGGGTTGAGGGGCATGGCAGTAAAGGGTCATTACATTACCTCCTGTAGGATCCGCGCGGGGCCTGATGACAGCCTTCTGAGACACACACACACACACACACACACACCTGCAGCTGCTGCAGCAGAGCTTGTTAGCTGGAGCTCAGCACACATGAAAGACTGCTGTCGTTACTGTGTGGCAGTTACAGAAAGATCTCATTAAGTTTGCAGACACTGATTTTGAGAGAAGGCTCGATATCATTCTTTTGTTCGGCGATAAACACAAGCGGAAAGTGAGATCAACTAAAGTAATGTATCCGTACTGCGTTTCAAAAAAGTTTATGAAAGTTTATTTAAAAACAAAAATGTGCTCTGTAAACAGTTGTTTTCCTCTCGTTATCAAAAAATGTATCTTAAAGGGGCTCTATGGAACAATTTGTAGCAATTTACATGTATTACTCATTTCTTTATTGGCCATATGTGAGAGGATTGTAATGTGACATGAAAAATGAGACTCTCCGTCTCTCTCAGTTGTCTGTACAAGCCTGTGGATGATTTGTTTAAAGGTGCACTATGTTGTTTTGGGGAAGAAATTTTAATCAGAAGAGAAAGATCTTTGTTGACTGCTTTTTTATGCCTAAACAAAGTTAATGAACAAACTCTCTTAATTTTGATGACTGAATAAACTAAATAAACAAACTAACCCTTAAAGGACAGGACAGTTTCATACTGTTTTACTTTGTTTATATGTGGCGGACCCTGCCACCTTTCTAGCTTCGAACAGTGTTCTGGGGACCTTATTTTCCAACAGCTTGTTTATTTAGTTTTGGAAAAAATAAACATTTCTGTGATTGTATTATTATCGTATTATTATTTCAAATAGTAAAATTCTAAGTTTGAATTTCTTCTCCAAAACTCCATAGTGCCCCTTTAAGTTGTTTACATGCTACTGGACTGTGGATTTCTTTGTGAAGGACTCGGGTCAGATTTTCCACGACAGTCCAAAGAATGTGACTTCATGCACATAGTTTTCTTATAAACAACACTGTTACTTCTGATCAAACCATATAACATATAAGAATTTCAGTTTAAAACATTCAAAAATTAACTAAAGTTATCAACAGAACGTGAAGAAATAACAGTTCTGACATTATGTCAAAGACATCTTTGTATTGTGTTGAAGAGATGGATAAAGTCATGGATGTATAGAGAGAATACAGCTGCAGTTAGAAGTTACTCTGTTGATATGCTGCACCTATTTGTTGGGAGTATACTGTAAATTCAACAGGTGGCCAATTTTTACATATTGCACCTTTAACAAATTCTGGTCACACCCTCTTCCAGTTTAAGCACCACTGAATCCTGGTTTAAGCCCGACCCAAACTGAGTACAGCTATGGATACAGATAATTTAGTTGGCTGCACAAATACAGATTCAGATACAGATAATGGTGAACTTGCTCAGCCCCATCATCACATCTTAAGTATTACTGTTTACCTCACAACAACACAAAGATTTTGCATGAAAAACATGTAAAAACATTTTAAAAAACTAATTTTGAATGTCACTATGAATGTCTTCTAGGAGAGACTGCCTGATAATGTGCACCATTACCTCATGTTGAAATGATCTCTCCCCCCTCTCTACAACAGCTGGCTTTTCACCCCACCTTTGAATGATCCCATTTAGAACAGATATAAACACTTTCGTTTCCGATGTGCTTCAGCCATTGTGTTTAAAACATTTTCCTTCTTTTATAACCTGGCACTACAACCCCAAGAGCATATTTTCTGTACACCAGTCACTGGAAAAGGAGTGGCTATAAAACGGTGAATACATTTTTAAAGTCACAACCCCCTGAAATGAATCTTTTTTATTATCATTATCTTATTACTATTATCAGCAGAAGGCACAAACGTGCATCTTCCTAACGTGCTCAGCTGGTGAAGGACTTTATTGTGCATACTTTTTTGCATTTGTAAGCAACTTTCATAGTTCTCTTTAACACATCCATGGTCTACAAAGTCTGTGTAGCTTGAGCAGCACATACGTGGAGCTGCAGCTTCAGCCGTCTGTCTGTTTCGTGCAGGATGAGGCACAGCATTTTGTGTTGTCATCCCTATTTTGGCAGCACTCACATCCAAACGCACAATCTGTAGAAGCATATCTGTTCCATCAGATGCGCATGAGACAGACGACGGAAAAACAGTTGAAACACCTCCAGTGTGGACAAACTGTTAAGTCCAGTACTCAGTCACCTTTCAGCTCTGTTTTGGTCTCCACCAACTCGTTGGCGAAACATCTGCTTCTTCAGCAGTAAATGCTCCTCTGTGTTCACCAGATGGTCACTTACACTGTATATCTGTTGTTTGATGCTTATCGAAGTTTTTTTTGTCATTT
This sequence comes from Pagrus major, assembly GCF_040436345.1. Lineage (NCBI taxonomy): Eukaryota > Metazoa > Chordata > Actinopteri > Spariformes > Sparidae > Pagrus > Pagrus major. The sequence goes on along the minus strand of NC_133232.1, from coordinate 17,570,005 downwards.
GATCCATTGTCAATTTAAATGCAATGATTTGGGAAGTTTACATTAAGTTAACTTCAATTAAACTAAGTTAAGCTGATATTTTTGAAAGCCAAATAAAATTACTCGTGAACAGCCAGTTTAAAATATACTACTCAACAAATTATATCTGGTAAAGTGACTGGTTTACAGATCAAGTCTCAAGCCTCCTGGACTGCTCACAGACTCATCGGGGCGGCCCCAATAATATTTGACATGTTTGATATTTACGTTTTAATATCTGGATGATTTTAATCGATACTTTACGAGCCAGACCACAACAACCAATGAGAGAGGCGTCCCGGAGCAGCTGACGGTGATGCCAAGCAATGGTAAACATTCTAGACCTTGAGGCTAACATTAGCTAGCATGCTACTGTTGACAGAACCTTAAAATCTCCCCTCCAGATCTTACCTAAGAACAGAAAACCTGTGTTGACCACGTCTCCCCACTCATCCAGACTTTTGTTTTTTTCACACTGCAACACCTTACTACAGCAAGCTGTTACACCACACCAATCTCTATTTTGTTTATGTCTGCTTCCCCATGAGATCACAAAGCGGTTTTTACTGTTCATTCAAAATGTATTAATATTGAGCATGTCGCATATCCAAATTGCAGACAGACAGACAGACAGACTCATTTTATAGTTAGATGTCTTTTTGGAGCAAAGTAAGTCAAACATACAGTCAACCTCTCTGTTCCTACTTGCTCAGTTAGCTTCTGGCTACTGATCAGCATGTGTTGGATCCTTTCAAAAATAAACAATGTAAATCTGCAGCTCTTATTGTTGTGCACAATGCAACATGTGCCACAAAATTGTCTTCCCGTCTGCTATAGAAAGGCTTAAATGAGTGAATCACTGCTAAGATACTCTCACTTCGACAGCATTCTTAAAAATGTGTTATTTATTTCTCCAACACAAGCACCGCCACACTGTTTTCTAGGCTGTGTTATTGAGTAGAGAGAGCCGTAATGGCCAGGTAGAGGGAAAACAGCTCTTTTGCGCTGGGGGTTACGATTGATGAGGCTCATTGTAGCCGCGCAGGAAGCTAATGAGTCAGAACCACGAGTCAAGCTGTCTGGAAATCACACCGCCCCAAAAAAAGCCCAATGTGACATCTTCAACACCAAACAAATGCAGAGGGAGAGACACACAGACTGAAAATGAGACACCAGAGAGGGGAGCTTATGCCACTGCTTTACATCAACAGTCATTCATTTCCCTAAATAGCATTTTAGCTTAAGCATGCACAAATTACAAACTGAAAGTGAATCTCAGCACATATTCACATAAACAATAGGTATATGTGGTTTTTAAAATAGAACACTGGCACCGGAAAAGAACACCTGATGGCAAAAGATGCAGACAAAAGCACAAAAATAGTACAGTGTTCCTCTTTCTTAATTTACCTTAAAGGTTATTAAGGCAGAAAGAAATCAGTCCTCCTCCTTTAATGGCAATCAGTTCTTTCCACCTCAGAGACCAGATTAATGGACTAATGGACTAATGGACCCTTTCAAACCACATGAGACCACCTTTGGTCCCAATAACAGCTACCACAAAAATCAAAGACCTGTAGCATTCCAGTGATAAAGCTGACATTATGGACATCAGTGCTTTGTGCAGCTTCCTTGATTGTTGGTTCAAGTTTAAAGCTGCATTAATTGATTTTTGGCCACTGGAGGCAGCAGACCAAATTTACAAAATGAACACCATGCTGAATTGAAGAAGACATGAAACTAATGATTGAGGCAATAAACTCATTAGAAAACAGTTTACTGAGGTGATTAAAAAAAGGAGAAGTAGGGTCAATTTCTCATAAGCTTACATAGAATCTGACTTCTTTATGAAACCAGTCCAGGCAACCTCCTGCTGGCCATTGGAAAGAATGCAGGTTCAAGGCACTTCTGGATTGGCTTCACTTTTCAGACCAGAAATCTCTTTCCAAATTATATGCTGTCAGTGGTTTCCACCATCTCGTGAGGGAAGTATCTGCCTTTTTATCTGCTTAACGCTCCACTGTGTTCACCAGCTCATTGCTTACTTTGTCTGCTATCTTGTGCTGGATGGGTAGCTTACAGTGGGCTTATCATGGCATCTTAACTGAAAGCAGGAGCTGGTTGGAAGCAAGGCTGATGAAAGCAGTAAGAGCGACCCAAAACTGGAAAGTTGTGGGTTGTATAACCAAAACAATGAGGTGAAAGACACCAAAACACAGCGCAAAGCTGAGGGGAACTACAGAATTAGATCCACTGCAAATAGAAAGTTTAATGTCTTGCCACTGAGCAGCCATCTGGTAAAGGCTTAGAAGACCAGGCTCCTGTATAAATGAGTGGGGACAGAGCCAGATCTTCACTTTAGCTGGTCACCTGGACATACAAACTGCATGTATAGAACTGCCAGTCAAATATGATAACAAAAAAGGTTAAAAGGTTTTGTGACTTTGCCCCAAAATAAGGTTTAAAACACCTTTTCCTAAAGATTATACTTCTACTGCTCTGCTCACATCGGTGCGACAATGTGATAGGCTGATATCTTTCTCAGTATAAAGCACATGATTGGCTTTTGGGGAGACAGGGGCAGGATATGTCTCTCTAATATTTCTGGTATAGGGCAGCTAAAGTTATTTATTTCTTGTCTAATGCCATCTGAATGTTCCTTGAGTGATTCCTGGATGATTTATGTGACAGAGAGTATTATCTTCGTGGAAGTACTGACTCCCCTGAGAATACATGATAGAGGGATGAACCTGATTTGTTTTGGCATCACAGTGTTTATCCAGTGTATGCCACAAATATTCAAGCTACCTTCAGGATAAATTCTCATAACTTTGAAGAGCCACAGACTTTTTCATCTAGCGCCATCATCAGGTCATAATTTCAGTACTTTGATTTACGACCAAGACTGGGATTCCCACCTTCGAAAGCCGATCAAAAGTTTTGTCAGCAAGGACTTTATTTTTTGTTTATGTGGAAATGGCTGTTCAGTCACATGTTACTTGTGGAAGAAGAGCTTCTGATGCGTTCAGCTCTTAATGTAGCAGCATCCATATATGCACATAAAGGAGTATTTTCTATTTTTCCACAATTAGACACAATATCGATACACTGCATATTCAGACTGGGTTTGAATAATACTACTGCTGTGTTGTGAAATTAAATGTCATCTTTTAAATTCACATTCTGAGAAAATGTCACTGGAATGTAATTTCTGGAAAATAACAACAGAAGTGGCCTGTTTACTCTACCTACTGCAGATTAATTCATCCAAACACATTTCTGCCTTTGGATGAAGAAAAATATTTGTCAAACCAAGCCTCCAATTTGCCAGTTAATCCATTTGCACCGTGTTAAACTCACATTCATCAAGGGTGCGTTTATCCACTGTGGCTGCACTCTCATGCCTCACTCAGCAGTCGAAAACCGAGCTTGATTTGCTCTGGCAAACATGAGACCGTCCTTCAGCTGGAAGACGGGGATGTTGTTTTATAGCTGACCATGACCTCTGACCTCCCTGTAGAGGCGGAGGTGGAGCCAAAAGGAGAATCTCCCCTCAGGGTTCAAACAGCATATAAAAAAAAGAAAAAACCTTCACTGACATACAAGTTTATAAAAATAACATCAAATTCCACATCGACACTCAGAGGAAAAAATATTGACACAAATCCTTTCCTTCAGGGCAGAATAGTTACCACCTCACAGCATAGTGCATCACTGTTGGCCAGTTCCTACCTTTATTGTGGAAACAATGGAAAGGTGTGACACTACAGCAGATTAAAGTCTTCACCACAGTGTGACTGACAAATGAACACGCACCCCTTGGAGCAGCACTGAAGACTCCTCAAAGAGCATCATATTTATAGAAAAGCATTCAGACAACAATGGCTCAATATCTTAAGTCTTATGAAGCTCTTTTTCTTCAGCGCTATTGCTGCCAACAAACATGGAAAATGAAGCCGTTCCATCCAGACGCAAAGAAGGCATCATCCTGTGCCATTATCCACTTGTGAATCTGATTCGGAGTCATTTCAGCGCTGCAGTGCCCTAGTGGCCTCTCATGTACTTCGCTAAGCCTGCCTACCCATTACATGCAAGTACTCGACCACACTTGAGTGCCCTGTAATGTACAAATGGTAGATTTCCCCTCTTTCTAGACAATTCTGTCACTTTCGTATGAAGTTCAGGTCTGGGCCATGGAACAGCTGGAAACCAGGCAAAGAGGTGGGCACTGAGCTCATCTTCAGTTTGAAGTGCACTGCAGCGATCACCTCCAAATGGCTTCATGAAAGGTGGAATTTTAACTTTATTTTCTGTATTTCCCCTCTGTCTTCAGTCAGATCAATCAAGCATCCATAATAAGAGCTGCCCACTAGATTACCTTCATGTCCCACAGCCCTGTTTTGTCTGACGTCCCAGCTTCTAAGTATAGGCACTTGCCCTGATTTAAAGGGATAGTCTGGTTGTGGGGGAATTGTGCTATTTTTCTCTGTCTCATCCATGCCTCTTTTATGTTTCCGTGTGAAGGTACAGTGTGCTGAACAGAAGGATCTTGTCTCAGTGTAAATACACCTTCAATGCATGGCGTTTGATGCTTTTTCTTAAAAGCGTAGAACTACTGCAAAGAAAGTATGAAAAACACCATGTTTGATCGAAACACATTTGGCACGTTCAACCAGCTTTACCTTTCTGGAGAATTATAAAAGCCTACTTCCCACTCTGAGTGAAGCTGCTACAGATGCCATTGGAAAAATGTTCTTGTTTACACTGAATGATAATTGGACAGTGCCTCTTGGGGAAAAAAACACTGATTGTCTTTGTTTGAGATGTATACCATTATTATGTCTGTGAGTTTAACAGGAAGCTGGAGTCAGAGGGTTGTTCCCTTAGTTTAGCATAAAGACTTGGAGCAGGGCGAAGCAGCTGGTCTGCACTCTAGAAGCTCAAACACATGCCCACCAACAACCTGCCTGACCCTACCTGTGTGTTCAGATAGAACCCAGGGCATTTGAGAAGGTAAGTTGCTTACAAATTCAATGGAAAAATATAATTAGACTTGATTACAAAGTTCAATTTTGAGTTCAAAATGTTTTAATGTAAGCAAACAATTAGCTTTATTCTGTGGCTTTCTGAGTCTGCTTCATAGGCATTCAAAGGAGAGAGTTTCTGGTCAGGTCAGTCAAAGCTTCACGTCACTGTGAGAGAGTCACTGCACCTGGCTGTTGTCTGGCAGTAGTTGCTGCATGTACCTCCCCAACAACCTCTGCAGTTTTATTTAGCCACTTGTTTCCTTTTTTTAAGCACATAAACACTTTTTAATACAACCGTGTAGCATTTACTGATGCATCTTACTGAAATATGTTAAGCTTCTGTTAACGACAGGCCTTATTTCAGATATTTACCCAAAAAACAATTTTTAAAAAGCTAGCTTTCCCTTACTTCTCACTGCGAGGTGTGTGCTTTGTGATAAAGTTACTGGGTTAGCTGCTGAACAGTCAGTTGCTGCCTCGGCTCAGGGTCTGTGTACTGAGAGCAGAGCGCATCACTGTCGTTGCTAAACACCTAAGATTATCATAATGAATGTAAAACAACAAACATGGCTATTGTTAGTATTCATCGCTGTCAAGCTAGGCATGTAAGTATTGGGAAACTTTGCACTTTGCTGCACTTTCTCTGCCAGTCTTCTGCCACTAGCTCGCTAATAGCTTTAGAAATATGTCCGTCTGGCCCTGTGGAAGACTTCAGTCATGCGCAGTAAGTGCAGAGTGAACACAGGAAGGCAGATGGCTTATTAGGGACTCACGACAGCCACAGTCACCATATTTTCTTTCTTTTTTATTTTGTTAGAGCGTTAGATTTATTGATTGCTCTCAGGATGTTCTTCAACACACACACTTTCTCCACAGCAGTGTGGTATTGATCTTCTCCTCTAACTCTCAGAAAGAAATAAGAAATAAGCCTGTTTCTTAAAATGTAGAGGTATTCCTTTTAATTTAAACTGATAAAGAAGAAAATATGACAGACTAGATCATTGATCACAGGTTATTGATCAGTGTGAGAGATTCTTCAAATCTAAATATAAACCATAACAAGACATCATTTACTCTAAACCTCATGCATGTGGATGGAGGTAGAGTCAAAGTGCTCCCAAAAATGGTTAGATGTGTCTTTTAATGAATAATATGCTTTCACCAAAGGTTTCTAAAAATAACTTTGTACATCATCGATTTATTTAATCTTAGCATCAAAGAAGACACGTGAACATACAGTATATAGCATGCAGAGGAGGGCAGCTGTTGTAGGCGGTTGGCTCTTCTCTTCTTTCTTTTGCTTAAACACAGGCGGAAATGAGGCGTTCACACATTTATAGATCATTTCTGGTGATGGTTTTGAATCCGTCTGTAGGGGACGTGGCCGGTGGGAGACGCGAGAAGAGGCGTAAATGTTGGTGGGAGAATGCTTGCCCTGCAGCAAAGAGTGTGTGAGCACATATGTGAGTGTGTCTGAGCACATGTGCATATGCAAGTGTAGTTTTCATGAATAAATTACTGCAGTGGAAAAAGTCTTTGCATTAAGTTTTTAAAGCAAAATTATAAAAGTAAATAAACAACAATGGCAGCCAGATTAGAGGGAGAACATTGATTATAATCCCGTATTTACCAATAAAGATAATAATCAATTGAGTAAACTAATTATACTACAGAAACCACCTGGTTATAATTTTTTTGACAGGATAATAAAGAAATGAGTATCAAGCAAGGTTCTTATTCTTTTGTTGATGTTTGCTGAAAACCAATAAAATACCTAATTATTGTTTTTAATGACGTCTAATTCTCTGTGGAGCCAAAAAGGAACAAATCCTGTCCTCGGGATGAGGCTCACAGCGTTGCCTGGTGGAAGACATGCTGGAAACGCGGTCCCAGTTTGCTTCTGCTCCGCTTCCTCGGTCTTCTCCACAGCAGCCGGGGCCCCCCACCAGCAGCAGCAGATGTAGCCACAACACTTTACTGAGCCGTTTTTTGCTGAGCCATTACAAATGCGACTGAAGGAGGGTGACACCAGATAACCTTCACTGACACACAACATGCAGCCACACAAGGACAAATTTGGCATGTCACAACTGTGTCATCATTTTTCAATCCTGCAGGTAACATGAAGACCTGGGACTGAGTTTTGATTCCAGACTCTGAGGTGTGTTTCTTTAGCTGTGTGATTACATTATGGGTGAAAAAAACGAGCAAATATAGCTCGAGAATAATAGCAAATAGAAGTGTAATTATGTATAAATGCTATCAATAACGTTGTCAAATCCCCAGTTATGAAATGTGCCATGTCCTTGCGGAACGTCCCTCTAAAAGGACATTTACCTGAGCAGATCTGTTGATTAGAAACACAAAGCAGACTGTTCCAGTGCCCTCCAGGCTTTCAAGCAGCAGTAGCCTGCAGCAGACGTATTATCCAGCCGTTAGAGACTTCGACAGGGGGAAAAGAGAGAGCTCCCAGCACAGAAGATTAGACTAATGAATGCAGTTGCTGTGAAGGGAAGTTTCAACTTTAAGCCAGCACCTGTTTCTGTGATGTTTTCCTTATTAAGGGGAAGAGAACAACTTTACATTGTAATTGTTACCAAACTAAATTTACATGACAGAAGTCAACATGATGCTTCATAATATAAAAACTGAAGGTGAGATTCTCAATGCAGCTATTTTCTTTTTAATGGTGAGTGATTTAAATTCACTTGTGTACCCGACTTTGAAGGTGACAGATATGAATAAATATGCATGTAATGTGTATTTGCATGCACAGGGGTGCTCTTATTACAGTGCCTCTGTTCTAAAAGGGAAAAAAGGTAATTAAATACAACATATGATATATTTGTAATAACAAAAGTTACCAATACAAAAATCACCTAATGCTCAACAGTATGTCTAAGCTCACTCTTTTCGCCTTGGGAGAAACAGGTCATAGGTCACTGTTTATTTAAAGGGGCTCTATGTAGCAGTTTGTAGGAAACAAATGTATTCATTACTTTCTTATTGGCCTTCCCTGTCTCTCTCGGTTGTCTATACAAGCTGTGGATGATTTGTTTAAAGGTGCAATATGTAAAATTGGCCAACTGTCTAATTCATATTACAAACAAAAAAGGGGGGAGCATTTTATCAGAGTTAGCTTGGTGGTCCTGACTGGGAGCTCAGAGCACCAGGGGAGTGTTGGCGTTTACACTGCAAGCGCAGGAGCTTTGGACCGGGCAGGCCGAGGCTTGCTGGTTAGCTGCTGACTTCAGTAGATATCTCTGCAACACAGTACATAGATATCATGATGTCAACATTGCTATATAGGTTGTTTAATGATGCTGGACTGTGGATTTCTTTGTGAAAGACTCACTGTTCAATATTTTCATAACAACAATGGATCAAATGATTATGTGTATTGTGAAAGGAGTCGCTCATGGCGACTAACCAAGGAGAATTATCACCCTCCATCGCACACTTACATACAAAACATATAATCTTGCATTGATCTTGGGAGCTGTTGCAATGGTGGGATACGTTCATGTCTCACAAAGAAAATGGGATTTTGATCCATTGAAGCCCTCAGTTTCCTGGCCTGATTGCTGGGAAAATCTCGCTTCATTTCGCTTCTCTATTGAGGCAGGCGCTGTATAAATAGGCACACTGGAAATAGACCCTCACTCTCAGAGGAGCCTCTCAGGAAAGGGCCTGGACCAATAGCCAGATTTCAAACACTGAGATATAGGCCAGAACATTACAGACATCTGGGCTGTAGTGATGTTTTGTGGAATCCCTTCACATTTTGAGAAGAAGTAAATAGTAGTTTTAAACCTTTTGAATCAGCATATCTGCCAGATTTAACATTACTTGTATTATTCATACAGGGATGTATGACGCACTGAAAATGTTTCCTCCTGCAGCCAAAACATTTATTCATTTAACTATCCATTTAGTCTTCTATGCCTCATTTACTGTGTGCCATGACGTCCATAGCAGTTCTCCTCAACAGTGTGTGCAGGTCGGTTTTGTTCTTCTCCATCCCTGCTGACGCAATTATGTTGTACATGAACAAACATGTTTTCCCTAAAGATGTCCATGATCCTCACAGGGTGTTAATGACGGATGATCTCACAAGATCTTTCCGTATCTAACAGATATCTAATGACTGTGCAACTCCTGGGAATTAATTATGAAATACAAAACTTGTCACTTTGGATTAGATTTTTTTATTATCAACGATCAACTTTTTAGTATCTATCTACTTTATCTGCAATATATGATATAGTCTTTGATTCAGAGTCATTACAGAATGTTAGTCATTCATTAATTAGGAAATAATCCCTTACTTGTTCATTGTTAACTACTCAAGATTTTGTATATCTAAAATTGAACCATATTGCACACACACAACAGATAGTGATCAAAACTTCTCTGTTTAAAATGATTAAAATTGAAAGCAGCACTGGGTGATTATTTTTGGGCCATTTGTGTCCAGCAGAACAAGCTGTTATCATTAATCTATTATCATTTTTCTAAAGTGCAAAATGCCGGACATGTTAGCAAATACAAATCCCAGTTCTGTATCAATTTGTCAGACGTAATGTAGGTGCTAACTACAAATAAAACCCATTACATGTTAGCAGACCTTTGTGGACATCAACCTTGTGGGGGTGGTGTGTAGGACGTGACTCTGAACAAACATTATTTGTAGTTAGCACCTACATTACGTCTGACAAATTGATACAGAACTGGGATTTGTATTTGTCACAATGGTGTTGCACTCAGAAACTGTGGGGATGCCAAATCACACAGAGTGCCAATTTCTACATAATGTTGCTTTAAGTAAAAAATGCGCTTGTCAGTCAAGATGTAAAGATATCTAATATAATCAAGCACTTTAGCTACACCAGACTTTTCATTCATCATGTTCCAGTCGGAGCATATTAATATTTTGACAGCAAAAATGCATTGGCAGATGGATTTGTAATTAACTAAATGTGCTCATGTTTCCAGTATTTCCCAAAACTTGTTTTGTCCAAGAATCCAAAAATGTGATGAAACACTGACAAGGTGTGACTACATCTGCTGTGAGTTATCATGTGCCACTGTTTTCCCATGAGAGCTGATCATCATGTCAGATTCATTTACAATGGTCCAGTAACACTGCCCACACACAAACACAGAAGGTCTTTGGATTTGGCCTCTGATTTTTATAAATGGCCTTTTTATGCTGCATTTGCTAAGTAATAAAATTGTTTTTGACAATGAATAGGATGATTCTTAGCAGTGAATGGAGAAGCTCTGGTGTGATGCTGGCAGAAAGGGAGAGAGAGCGCGCAAAAAACAGGAAAGTCTCAGAGGAATAAAATGGCTGCCGAAAGGAATCTAACCCAAATCTCCTTCACTTTCCGTCCCTTGAGTGGCACAGCACTTCAAGGGAAACTGATTTGCATGCAATTGTCTTCTGATTAAATCCCAATCTATTTTTACACCTCAGTGATGAGACAGCCTTTGTAATAAGTCTTTCTTTACACTGAAGACTCTCAGCGCTGGTCCATACGTTTGAAGGATGACGGCCAGAAGCACTCCACCTGATGCAACCAAAGATGCTTGCAATACCATTCAGCCAACTGGAGCACAGGTTCTTTGATACTGACATTGGAGGTAGCTGTAGCTCAGGTGGTAGACTGGGTCGGTTATTACTTGTAGGGTTTGGGATTTGGTGCCCAGCTCCATATGTCACAGTGTCCTTGTGCAAGACACTGAACCCCAAATTGCTCCCCAAATGTAACTCCCAGGACCTGCTTTTAACTGTCCTGTAGTGACAGAACTTAGCTCTGGACTCATGAGCAATGGAGGCAGTGGGAGGTAAATTAAGTTAAATATCCAGAGGAGTGCTATTTACAACACCGCATTATCAAAGTCAATCACATTATCTCTTTGATCCCACTGGAAGAAAAACAAATATCAAAGTGTCGATGGAAGCGTTACAGACTATTATTATCCTCCCAGAGTAAATGATTCCAGATTTGGGACAATCACTGAGTTTAACTGAAGTAAATTTGTGGGCCAAGGTGAAAGAGCTCATTATCCTTTGTCATTAGTGGTTTAGTCCAAGAGGTGGATCCCGTAATTCTCAGAAGTGTCGATGGCAATTAATTTTCAGGGGTACAATCCATGTTCTGATGTAAAACAGTGGTTGTTAAAGGGCTTCCCATTATGGTGAAGTCAAGATGCTGATAGGACGGAAATGTTCATCAGGTATACTGTGGGCATAGTTACCATAAGTCACAGAATGACATAGCTTTGAAGAGTAGCTCATATTTGATTTCACTGGGTAATTTTTTCCCTGTCCTTTTGCTGCCAAATTGTTACCAGCGTGTCCAAATACAGACAGCATTTTCTCCAGACAAGACCAGGCATCTGTCTGCTAACAAGTTTTTAATTATACAAGGATTAATTCTGCTGGGATCAAAGCTGACGGGCATGGACATATCCCCTAAATATTAAGTTGAACATTCCCACTGACACATTGTTCACAAGTACCTAAATGTGCAAATGGAAATGTAAACAAGAACGTATAGTATTAATTCATTAGGGCTTAAAGGACGAACAAGAAATAGAAGGTGCAATATTTGTATCAGGCCTCTTCAGCAGTATAATCTGTGACTTTTCTCTGAGAAATATGACTCACTGGTGATTCAACCCACAGCCAGTTTATGAAAGCTTTTACCTTTCCTACACACGTCTGGAAAGATGCCCCAGCACACAGAAATGAGGTGTTTTGTTTTTGGTTTGATTTTAAAGTTGTTTATTGATTTATTTAGCCACTAGGGGGCAGAAGGACTGCAAAACAAGCTAAAAGACACGCAGACATATTCTCGCGTTAGCTCTTAAGGCCAATTTGGGCAAGTTATTTGAAGAATTTAATCAATTACTCATCACTGAAAGTGTACACTTCTTTACTACTTTGTAAGACTTTTTTACTCTCTGTGGGATGGCCACCGACCCAGCCTTCAATACAAAAGCGTCAGTAGTTGATGAGTAGTGTTTTGTCATGTGCCAGACGGAGGTTCATGAGGAACACATTGGACTGCGTCTTCCATGAAGTGACAGGGAACGATCATCCGGCTTTTGTATGTGAGAGCTGTCCAACAGTTGGTGGTCAGGGTTAACTAGTCTGCCCTGGCTAGCTTCACTGTTAGCTCGTCCGTCTTCTCTTTAAAGTGCTCCTCACGCTCCAACACGCTAATTGGCAGCATATCGGCGAGCGTCACACTTTCTCCCCTGGCTAACAGCGATGTGATCTTCAAGCTGCAAGCAATCCTTTGACCTGGCTGCAGGATGCTTTTCTTAATGTGGTCCAGCATAGTGCTAGAACTACCACTTAACTTACAAAACTTACATTTTACTTTGTTGCCTTTCTGGAGAGTAGATTTCCATATTATTTAGTATGCGCTGCTAACTTCCAGGCTAGCCTACAAAAGTAAATCATCCAGGCTCTCTACTGAGGCCATAGGTAGTTAAAGAATCTTCAAATTCACTATTAGAAGCTAAACAAATGCTGATATGCGTGCGTTTAATAGGTAGCATACCTCCTTTCTGAAACACAGATGACCAGGTTTTAATATCAAGACGATTAAATTCTTACTATCTGGCCCGCACCTCTAATTATAAGCTTTCAGCTCATTATAGGTGGTGGTGTCACATCCTCTAAAGTCAGAGCAAATCCATGAAAATCAGCTGTAAATGATCCTCCAGTTCACTGCATTACTGTTTTAATGAAAGTCATCATAAGGCTTAAAAAAATATTAATGAAACTGCACATTTGCTGTAAATACCATGTGTTGTTCTTTGCTCAACTAGATTATTCTTTCCTCTTTTCATTCCTGCCTCAGAGCCTTTTGGCTCCACCAAACACCAGTACAACAAGCAATAAATTGGTCTGATTTTAATGCTGCACGGTGGCCTGACTGGAGAGGAAAACTGTTGTTTTGACTTGATTTCGGTTTAATTTTCCCATCCAGGTTTAGTGCAATGAACATATGTATAAAAATGAGTGTCATTCATGTAAATTTAAATTTAGACTGTGTCCTCTTCAAAGATTATTTTTACGAGTACAGGAAAATTAAAATGTTAATACTCTCAGACCTTTCATTGGACCGTCTTTGCATGAAAAACAAGTATGAACTGAGCTGGCTCTGCCGACATTTGGGGGATTTGAATAATGTCTCAATTTCTGTGCTTTATTTCAAGCTGGAGATTCACTCATTTCCCAGTAAATAATTATTCTGTGTAAACCGGCATTAGCCATGCTTCTGAGTGTCCTATATTTAGAACATGTCTTTCCAAATTCCCAATACACAGTGCAATAATTCATTCAATTAAATAGATTGTCTTTTTATAATAGGAAAGGATCATCATAATACCAAATATAATCAATTGAGCATATTCATTAAATTTTGAGGCTTTGCCTATCACAGCCAGCCAATATTTTTAAATATTTACTGACATAATTATTATATGAAATACTTGACAAAAAAACATGCACAAGTCCAAAAGTGAAGACAAAGACTTTTCTTTGGATTTTTTTTAAACATCGATGAAATCACTTTTCCAGCAGTGGAAAAGTGATTGCACAAACATAGAGGCCTTTGACTTGTCTTTGAGCTGTAGTTTTTTGGTGCCAGGCCAAACCTTGTGAGGTGTTGTACTGTAAGTGGATGTTACATGCTATTACAGTTGTTGTGCTGCTGATAGAAATCAATTGAGAGCACTGGAACAGATGCGCTTCTGCTGATTGGGTGGAGAAACTGCAGAAGTCACAGCTTTAGACACAAAGGATAATACCATGTTCACATTCTGTTATCAATCACATGTTGGTGACATGTTGACGTTCACAACAGGACAGTGGTTCATATTCAAGTTTTAAGGGCTGAGTCCTCGTCGTGTGATTGAGTGTTGAGGATGAGTTCAGGAGTCTCATAGCCCGAGGTATGAACCTGCTCTGTAGTGTGGTGGTATGGCAGTGAATACATACTGTGGCTGGGGTTGGTGTTGTCTTTGAGTATCTTTTGGGCTCCGTGCAGACATCTCACTTCACTGATGCTCTGTAGATGGTACCAATGATGTTCTGGGAGATTTGAATCACCCACTGTAGCACCTTCCTGTCTTAAGTTTCCTTAGAAGTAGAGTTTTTCTGTGCTTTTTTAACCAGGGTGGTGATGCGTGATACCATGACAAGTTCTCTGTGATGTTGATTCCAAGGAACATAAAACGGTTCACCTGCTCCACCTCAGCTCCACTGATGCCTCTTTTTTATTTTAATCAACAATCAGCCTGCACTTTAAGTGTCTGCCTGGACTGTGACGACATTGATGATGGTTGCTACAGACGATCTTTTGTCTGTGTGATGTGTTTTAAAATGTGCCTGTTTGTTCTGTGCTGTACCACAAATTGCCTCTCAGAGGACTTTAAAGTTTTTCTAAGTCGAAGTTCTAAGCTTCTTGGTTTTGTTATTTATTCATGACATTTGAGCTTATTACACAATGTAGCCCTTTGTGTCCAAAGATGGCTTGCAATAAGGTTCAATTGGACCAGCCAGATGTTTCTAGCAAAAAAAATCTGTAAGTCCCTAATGTTTGATTATTTTTCATAAGCTTGGTGTGCAGAGTATAACTTTGCACAGAAAGTCAGTCATTTAAGGTAACTTAAGATCCCAGTACCATTTTGCATCTTAACAAAACAATACAGTAGGTGTTTGCTTCTGGCCCATGGTCCACCATTAAAGGATAACTCCACCAATTTTACACATTAAAGTGTGTTTACAGGTCCTGGGGAGTACTACTGCATATGTGGAAAAAAGTATTATAAAACCTTTTGTGGCTCCAGAGGAAGCTGCATGTAGTTTGATAAATTTGCTTGCAGTGATGTCACTCAGTGGCTACGTTGCATTGTGGGTAATGTAGACGATATGTTTTGTCTAGCCTTGCACTTCTATATCACTGTTGGACTCATTATGGACAGTTTGTAAACAAATTATTAAAACTGATACAACAGAACCAGAGATATCACCTTTTTGGTTCCACATATTCTTCTTCCTTTTCAAAACCTGGTGCCTACATTACCCACAATGCAACTTAGCCACACAGTGACATCACTGGAGGCAATTTATCAGATTACATGAAACTTCCTCTGGAGCCACAAAAGGCTTTATACTACTTTTTTAGCATTCGTATACTTTTTCCACACTTAGGTCTTCGAGCATGCTTATGTCAGAAAGTTCTGCAATAAAAGCAATTAAGTGAACTTTGAGTTGATTATGTTACCACAGATAAGTGTTCCCAGGATCAAGAATGAGTCTCCTCGCTCAGTGACTAACTCTAGCATAATTACCTATGATAATTACAATTTTTGCATTTACAGCTCCCCATAATGCTTGACTGTCTTGTCTATGAAGTATTCAGGAGCATCACTTGAAATAAAAGAAACATTCAATTTCTAATTTGGATACATTATTAAGGATGACTTTTTGTATTTGTAAAAGTCATCTAATTTATTAATAAACTTCAGTTCATCATTTGTAAATAACGGCTTTTGGAATAACACAATATAGAGAGTAAAGTTGCAGCAGACGTGCACCAGCCTCACTTTATAAGCTGCTCTCTCTGTTTGGAGCCGGGCAGCAGTCATACGGACCTGAGCTCGGTCTGTATCTCACAGCTGCCTGACAGTGTGGCAGCTCCAACTTTACTCCAGTGTTTGTTTCATGACAGGAGGCCAGAGAGCTTTTTGTGACTCAGCCACCTAAACTCACTGCAAGACACAAGGGAGACAATTACTTTTTAAGATCCTGTTCATTTCACATTTATTATAAGCAGACTGGAAATTAATATGTTCTTCAAGAAATGCTTTCTTTTCTGACTTTTCTTCCGTGTCTGGTGATATATAGATGTGCCTCTTTTCGTTTGTGTTCACTGAAGGTGGCAGGGTTAATTATGTTTAAAGAAAAGCTGTCGATCTCATTATGCATAGAGGGCTGAATGTTTCACCTCTTATATAATACCAAATATCCACTGTCTTTGGGCTACAGAGCGGAGGAGGCGGAGGCAATCTGTAATGCTCTAACAACCCATGCAACGCTGTAAGAAAACAGCTGCCTTTACACCATCTTCATACAACAGCAACCAATGTTGTCTGCATTATGAGACAGTGTTACCGCACGCTGAACAACTTTCTGCACAACTTCACTAAATGTCTGGCTTCAGAAACATTGTTTTAATTAAACGTACGAATCGTCAAGCTGTGAATTTTGTTAAGACATGAAAAGAATTCATGGAGAGTTGGAAAAGTAAAGCAAATATTTGTCCGGGTGCTTGCTTTAGATTTTCTTTCCACCCATCAAGCATCAGACCCTTCCTTCAAATCTGAATAAACCACCGTTCCTCTTCCCTTCCACAGTGTGCCCTTTTCTGCTGCCAGAGCCAACACTCCCCCATGCGTTTGCATTGCTTTAACCTGACAATCTGACACTGGGATTTCCTACAAGCAAGTGTAGTGTGTGGGCTGCTTTGTTGAGCTGAGATGTGCAGGGTCATGTGTGGATGCGTGGGGGGGAACGTACAGTATCAGGTTCTAAGTATATTCACTGGAACACACAATGAACTAAAAGAAGTGTTGGCAGCCGAGTCAACTTAACTCAGGAAGAAATTATCACTGATACAGATGCACTAGTCACTAGAAATATAACTATATCTATGAACAAGATCTCTTACATTCCTGAAATCTCTGCCTGTGAAGGCATTAACACAGTCAGGAATTATGGAGTTCTGCCTAAAACAGATTAAATGATCTTTCTATGCCATCTAGTGGGGGATCAATATGACTGGCTCACAAAAATCCCCCTCCCTGTAACTCTGCCAAATAAAAGGTAAATTAACGAAGTAGGGTATTTTTTTTTATCAAGCCTTCTGTTTATATACTTTTCAATTATTAAATATTTATTGTGCAAAATAACCAATGAAACACTGACAATTTATCAAATCTCTTCTAAACAAAAGTATCTGATGTAATGAAATTAAATAAGAATATATAAATATATGTATGTTATAAAATAAATAAGTGATAAATAATGTGATTAATAAATAGCTACAGTTATTTTTGGGGGATATGCAATGCTACGAAATCCCAATTAAAAGACGACATTACAAGGAGACCGTGAAGGCAACAGTTACCATGACAACAGTACACAGACAGACTCAGAGTTATCAGACGGTATGTTCACTTCATTATCAGGCTGTATGAACTCATGAATAATATCGGGTATTATGTACATGAATTGTTTATTTCTGCTCCTACGTTTGTTTCACTTTTAATCCGGTTAAAAATTAACTTTAACTTTGGGGACCCAGCAACATCAAATTCAAGAAGTGTGTAGTTTAGCTTAATGCTAACGTGTTTGTTTATCATGAGAGAAACTAACTGGGACTAACCTGTAACTTTAGCTAGTAGAGTAAATATATCTATGCTAGCTCAAATGTTTCTAAAATACACAGAAGTTCGTTTGAAGGAAAGAAAGAAAATATTCTGCATCTTATCATAACCAGCTATCTTTTGTCAAAAACAACTTTTCAAAACAGACTTAGCGTGCAAAGTAGCTAGGTAGCCTACTTTAGAAGAAGAAACAACGTTAGCCTAAATCTAAACCATCAACATGAGCAGTACAGTGGCCTACATTGGGCTATGTAGTACACCATGTTTCCTTCAAGTACAAACAACAGGTTAGACGGGGCAACTGTATTATATCTGCCATATCAGTCCCAAGTTTTGCTGTGTGTCCATAATTTTGTTGTAATTTTATTAAACGCAAATAATGTTTGGGACTGTTTAAGCACCTGGGTCCTTGTATAAGAATGTCTTCATGGCTCAAACATTGTAGATTTACAGTAATAAACATTATAACACACAACATAGAATAAAATAATTCAAATGATTGCATAAATCAAAACACGACAAAGGTGTTTTAACTTTTGCCAAATTGGACCTCTTCTAACGACCTTTATGATTGTTATCATCAGTACATTCGATGACATCTTGTAACTCCCTGCATGTTTCCACCCAACACAGGTCTGTGAACGCACCTGTGTTGTATAGAGCCTTTAATAATAATAAATACATTTCAAACAGCAAAACAGACAGTTTGCCAATAAAATGCTCTTTGTAGAAATATAAAGAAGAAGAAGAAGAAGTTTATAATTTAAATGGCAGTTTTCAAAAACAAGTTACAAAGACATTAAAACAGGAGAACAATACAACAAGCAAGGTAAGAAATACCAATACCAAGGTAAAAAGGACCAATTCAGGTGAAAGCCTTTCTGAAAAAAAGAATATTTTTAAGAGTGTTTTAAAAGAGGAAACACATGTCTTGAAGTTGTAGTTTGCTGAAGCAAAAAGCAGGCAGGAGTTCCCGAAATGAGAAACCTTGATGGGTGGGAACAGCCAGGATCCCACTACTAAAGCAGTTCAGGCTGCAGTCTGGATCATAAGGGTTAAAGTTTAGTAATGTAGTTCTGGCCTAGACCCAGTTTTGCCTTAAATGACTTAAATAGGCCTGATTTTAAAAATCAACATGCTGTTTGTCATCCACAAAAAGGCTTTCATTTGTATTCTTCCGGTAACCTGCAGCTAAATGAAATGCTGAGCCAGCGTGGCACCAGATGCCAGAAGTAACCTTGGAGATGTCATCGCCACAGCACAGTAAATATTTGTTATAATGTTCTGCTTCACACAGAAAACACAATGTAATACAGTCAGTGATTGATGATGTGCTTTTTACCATTACTAACAATATGTTTTCAACAGAAGGACCAGAGATGCCTTCAGGCAGTGTTGTTGTTTCAGAGGCTGATAGTGCTGCCAAAACATACAAACCAGGTACAGCGAGTGTGCAACAAGATGTATCTGTTAAAGGTGCGATATGTAAAACATTTTAGTCAAAAAATGTTAGAAAATAATCAACATGTAAATATAAATTCAACAGGTGGCCAATTCTTACATCTTGCACCTTTTAATATAAAGCAGAAACAACGAAACTGTAGAAAAACTATATACACAGTTTTATAAAACACATTTCCTTTATTACATTGTGTGCAGACATGATGAGGAGGAGGAGGAAGGAGACTCCACAGAGCCCATTCAAAGTGCCAGAGAGTAACATTTTTCTACAGAGCATTAACGAAAAAGAGGACCGAAAAGAGGTTGGTGTGTGTGTTTGAGTACAGATGTGTATTTGCAAATAAGTTCCTTGTCATGATAAAATGTAAATGTAAAATTATCACCCTTGTTAAAGTCCTGCTGCTGTGCTCCTCCATGCACAGGAGATGTGTAAATTCTTGGCTTTGCCAATTGACAAGAAGACAACCCACACTGCAAGAATGATGGCCAAGCTGAAGAAAGCGCTGGTAGAGGAAGAGGAGGAGGAGGAGGTGGGGGAGGAAGAGGAGAAGGTGAAAAGTCTAAAACAAGTCAAGAGTAGGAAAGTTCTCCAAACACCCGCCAGAGATGAGCTGAAGATGGCCATGATGAAACGAGGTGAGTGGAGAGACAGAGTAAAACAAATCTGTAAAGGTGCCACTTGTGGCTTTTTTAAACCCCAATGTGTGTTGCATGCTTTGGCTAATGTGCTAATCTGAATGTTTACTCTCGTCTGTCCTCTGTCCCCCAGAAAACATTACAAGGGACAGCAAACATGACTTCATCAACATGGAGCGGCAGAAGGCAGTGCTGGAGGTGAATTGTTTTAGGAGATGCTGAGATCTTTAAAAAAGTGCTGCAGTTATACTGAATGCTGCCCATGAACTAGAATGAGCAGATATATTGGCTAAATATTCTCACCTAAGCTACATTCTCTTTTTCACTTCCAATACATGTCTGGCTTTGACCTCCCTGCTTTATTTGCCCTCACTGTCCCTCCCTCAGTTATCTCTGATGACGAAGAGATCAGAAATTTTGCGGATGGACAAGTCCATTGCGAAAGAGGAGTACAGGCTGAAATCACTCGAAAAAATCATAGAGAGAGACAACCTCAAGTTTGAAGAGTTCCTCAGAGAAAATGAGAAGAAGTCTGTGGAGGCCAGAACACTGTAAGAAGTGTTTCGATATGACAAGTTGGCTGCTTCTTCATTGTGACTCAAACTTCAATGCAAGAGAACATTAATATGACCTTTAGAAGTCACACTGCAAATGGTTGTCTTGTCTCTGTTTTTAGTTTTGAACGCGAGGCCAAGTCCAAACAGGACAAGAATTCTGAGATCAAGAAACTGACTGCTGAAATCGGGACGGTACAAAGGTAGCACTCTGATTTTGGATTAGTGTGCACATTGTCCATGTTTTAGTGAATAAAGGTCTTCTAATTATAAATAACGGTGAATACATTTGTTATGTCATGTGGATTTAAATCTAGTCCGTCTTTTTCATAGTGAACTCACCAAGTTTGAAGAGACCCTGATAGACAACAAGAGATACAAGAAGCTCCTGTTCAAGTTGTCTCCTCCAGAGTGGCAGGAGGCCCAGAAGGCCAAGGCTTTGAAAGCTAAAGGCCTGTCCCACAGTGAAGAGGCATCTGTTGAGCAGTCATCTATCAGGAGTGGTAAGTACTTGGTGTATTTTAAAGGTCCCATATTATGATAAAAGCATAGTTGGTCTGATTGGTCAGCTCTCACAAGTCTGAGCGGGCATTTCTCCATTGATCGAGTAGATTGATACTTTCACAGTATATACATTGTGCCAAGGCCTGCTTTATGATCAAAAGATACATGGAAATCTGACTTTATACAATATGGGACCTTTAAAACCAAGTGAACAAACTTTAAATAGATTATGAGGACCAGGGTTGTTGTTGCTTTTAATTCAAACCGTGGTCCAAGCAGCATTTGAGTGTGATTTGACTGATAATGTGTCGGCAGGTTTGGATAACGAGGTCTCCAGTCCAATTAAAGAGCTGCCTTCTATCAGAGAGAACTCAGCCGCCAGCAACACAAAGTAAGAAAACACCATCACACACCCCCATCTAGTATTTTATCTTTAACATTCATACACACTGATGTGATGGTAATTAGGTGGGTAATCCATGACTTCCATTAAAGTTGCAATATGTAACAATTGACCACCTGCCACAAATAAGGGCTAACTGCTGCTTACTGTAGCTACCGTTTGCTAGTTAGCTCAGTAAGCAGTGCAGCTAGCAGTCCGGACTAGGAGTTCAGAGAGCTGGGGGAGAATTGATTTTTACAATGCTAGCACAGGAGCTTTGGACCCGGATGGGTATTTATCACATGACTGATAATTTTTGGAGGAGAAATAGATGAATATTTTGCTAAAATGGTTGTTCTCACCCGTGTTGGTAGTCCTTATTGATTAGATTGGTAGGATGAGGGTTCAACATACGGGGGGACGGCCTTCCATTCCGAAACACCGCTGTTCCGAATCCGACTTTCAAGTTCCAATTACTTCCCAATAGGGTTAGGGTCAGGGGTTCCCCAATAGCCTTTTCGGAATAGCGGGGTCTTTAGAAACAATGGGAAACCACACCATTACGAAGAATGGAAGTCTATTTTCGGAACAGCGGGGTTTCGGAAAGGCGGGGTGTAACCAACATACAGTACTATCACAACTCATGTTCTGTTTAGTGTTTTCTCTCCAGCTCTCTCTAGTCTGTGTAGCATGCATCATGCTAGTATCATTAGAAACATTGTGCAGTAAATGTATTTGTATTGAATCCTGTTACCTTTCTGCTGTGACAAACTTTCTCCTGACTCTTTCTTCTCAAACTTTTTCTTCGGTCTTTCAGGATCACAAATCCCCAACCGGATAGTGACAGCTCAGAATATGAGGTCAGTTTCCCCAAACTAAAAAAATCTAGTTCTCTGACTTAACATGTCTTTTCATCTCTTCTATTTTTTCATAGCATTCACACACGCCTCTCTTGCCCACCTTCTCTGTCACCTCTGCAGGATGAGCCGGAGCTGTACTTCACTGATCCCCAGCAGCTACTGGACCAGGTGACTGAGCTGACACAGCAGAACTTGTCTCTGATTCAGGCCTCTGCACGGGTGGAAGAGACACTGGTGGAGATGCGGCAGTTGTTGGAGACATCGAGGAAGAAGATGTAAGTAATGTGGTTTAAGTGTCCGTCAGTGAATGATTTTTATTTTGCCTGTTGCCTCGGTTAAAAATGAGCAGACCCTCCTGAGCTCTACAGGTGTCAACTTAAAATATATTCCTCCCATTTGCTTTTCTGCCTTCACTTGAATTTATTTTTGCTTGTACTTTAATCTGACATGTCTGTTCCATGGTCACAGGAATTAAGACTTTTTGCATTCATTCTTGTTCTCTGAAAAAACAAAATTTAAAAGCCACCTTCTGTCCTGTGCTCAACAGGCAGGTTCATTTGGGACATTTTCTGCACTTACTGAAATGTTTTTACTTGTAATTTTAGACCTATAATAAACCTGTTTGTTTTCCCTGTACACTACATTCTCCCTTCTCCCCTCCTCTTCCTCACATCCATCAAATGCCCTTTCTGTCTGAAGTGAGAAGGATGAAGAGCAGCTAAAACTCCAGATAAACGACATGAATGAGAGGGTTGACAAAGAGAAGAAAAGAGGCGCCAAGCTCAAACAGAAGGTTCAGCTCCATGTCACACTGAACACAGAAGACCAGGTCAGGAAGCAGAATGTTCAAGATCTGAACGGTAACAACACCATAGATATCTGGTTTCACTGTCTATTTCGCTCTTCAGTTTTTCCTCCTCTTGCCTGCAGGATCTTATGTTGGAAGCCCTTGGTGAGAAGGTGACGGAGGTGCATCGCTGCTGCGTTGATGACAGGATGACCAACATCAGCACCTTGGAGAAGCTGACCAACATTGAGAACCGTATGTCTGTGCTACTGCAGGACCTCGAGAGCATCCCTGAAGAAAGCTTAGAGATGATGAAGAAGATCAAGGACAGTGAGAGGAGGAGCAGGTACTGTACGTCTCAGTGACTAACTTTACCTCGAAAAAATCGAGAGAGCAAATTCAAGCCTCTTCTGAAGGTAACGTCAGGGTTAGTATTTTGTTTAAAATCCCCTCTCTTCGTACATCATGTCGCAGGGAGCGTGAAGAAAAGCTGAGAGAGCAGAAAGAGAAACAGAAGGAGAGGATGAGGAGGTACATGGAGAGATCCCTGGCTGACTCCAAGAAAATAGTAAGTCATTTGCTTAGAAAGTGCTTCATAGCAGCCTTGTATACTACAGTATTCTCCAAATTACGTATAACCACTAGAAAACATCATTATCTATTACTATAACATTTACAGAAGCTCACGGTGTATCCTAGTTCAGCTGCACACTTGTAAATCAATACCTGTCGTGCAGACTCAAGCTGAAATGTAAACAAAAAAACACAGGAGCAATTCTTAAACTGCAGCCAATTTTCTTTCAGACTGGGAGGAAGCTCATGCCCAGATGCATGCCTGTTGCCCAGAAAGTCAGAGTCAGCCATGTGGACGACGGCCCTGCTGAAGATGAGATACAGGCCTACCTCTATAGCTCTGAGGACATGGAATAAGAAAGAGATGATGAGTGCGATCTTGAGTGCAGCTGAAGAATAAAAATGTGTTGCAGCTGGATATTTGGTTGCCTGCACCATTGAATGAAATAAAATCAATAAATCAATGTTAACACAAAAACTGTCACTGAAGTGTTTTGCCTTTTCAAATGTGAAAAATCACCCATTTCCCTTTCACAATCAACTGACCACTTACTAAAGTTTTAACGTTACCTAAGTCTTAACGTTAAAAAAGTTTTAAAAACTGTAGACAGAACCCCTCAGTAACCTCAGGTCCAAGTCCTTCATACAAATTTAAGTGGTGAAGTTGTGGAAAATAACTGCCCTACTGTACTACAGTACATTACAGGATTTAATTTAAACTCAAATATTTCCTGACTCACAGCATCCATCACTGAATCAGTAAGGATTTGAACCCTTCTGAACAATTATTGACATAAATAAATGTTAAGAGCGACATGCACATTTTTAAAAACCCAGAGGAAAAGACAAGAACACACGTGATTTCTAAGCTCTATTACATTATAAAATTTAGGGGAACAGCTCAGATTACACATTAAAATGCAGTGGAAAGTTAAAAGAAAACCCCAACAGAGACATGGCATTAAAATGACTTATTTCCCATTGTTATGTATATTTATGTATATAAAAAAACCCAACTGTGTTCCGGTTGAGCGTATTTGGTCTAAAAATGGATTTCCCCACTACAGTTACTGATTTTTCTTGAGGTCAGCAGCGAGGAATGGTTTATGTCTCTGCAGGCTGATCCAGCTTTTAGGAGACAGAGAGATCATAACACTCCTGTTGGATGACTTTCTAGCTTCAAACAGTGTTCTAGGTAACTTGTTTTCCTCTGATTACAGCTTGTTTATTCAGATAAGGAAAAAATAAATATTTATGAGACTGTATTATTACCTCATTAACACTGTAAATATCAGAGTTTGATTTTCTTCTACATTGTGCCCCTTTAAACTACATCTGAAGGAATAAGGTCTACATTTTACACTTATGAGATGATGTATTTTGTAAAGTTTTTCTGATTTCTGACATTTTTGGGAAAAAAACACTGTCAATATTATAATGACGTCATAGATATCTTGAATACACATTTTGACTTGTCACAAAGTATTAACAGCTTGTCAAAATGACGTAGGTGACATTAATAATCTTAAATGGATAGATTCAGTCAGTAAATGTTAAACAGGCTTGCCGTACAGCAGGTGGTGGTGTTGGACATTTCTGTGCGCGCTGTCATCACCGGGGAGGAAGGAGGAGGATGAGGAAGTGGCTGGAGCAGCAGCAGCAGCAGCAGCAGCAGGACAGGACTTGGAGATGTAGCTACCCACACCAGAAGCACCAGCAGCTGTCAGGAGGCTACTAGCTGGGCAGCTAGATAACAGGGATACCTGACAATGCGATGGGTAACTGCTGGGCATACTGTGTCGGGCTCTTCAGGAGAGAAGCCAACAGGATCCAGAGAGGAGGCGGGTAAGTAAACATGGCACCAGCCAGGGGAGCTAACTAACTAGCATGAGAGCCTCATCTGAAACAGCGGCTCCGGTCACTGCTAACATTAGCTAAAAGTTGGTTAGCCGATAACTGGTGTGACAGTGTGTGTGGTGAGACTGTGTGGCTGCTCTGTGTGTGTTAGCCTGGTGGTGATAATGTAACCGAGAGATGAAGGCCGGTCAGTGAGCCTCTGGTTACGGTCTCTGAGGGGTCTGACCTGAAGCTAGCCGGGTGCCACAAGCCATCAGGACCCCACCCCTGTTGTCAACAGTCTGGACATGCAGCTCAGCGAGCCACAGGCACATTGAGTCAGGGCTGTTAAACAGGTCTTTGACTGTGACTGTAGTCTCATATTTGGACCTTGTAGTTCAGCCTGTCCTGAATCTCGTTCCTGATAAATACACCGGGTCCAGTTGTCTGTCCCACGCGTGTCTCACAGACCGTTATGGCACCAAATGTAATGTTAATAATTGATGTTTTTAGTCTGACTTCGCCTTGTGCTTTGTTCAGATGACTGAAGGCCTGCTGTGTCACACCTCCATATGTTCACACGTCAGAGCCGACAGAGACAGTGCTAGTTATGATGTACTGTAGGGTTGGTTATTTGGAAACATCATAAATCTGCAAATGCTCATGTTTTATAATAAAAAGAAGAATGTACAGTTAAAATTATTTATTTTTATTTGATGTAAACAGGAGGTAGGACATCTCAAACCTGTATTCATATTTAACTTAATCAGTGACATAATGAGCAAAGGAGTAAATGACTCAGAAGCAGACCTGCCACCTGTCAACAGCCAAACACCTGCGACATAAGAGAGTCATAGATCCATATCATTGAAGACATTTTGACATGAAAAGCACAGGTCAATAATGTTAATTATGGCTGCATTCAATTAAGGACAACCTGTTTCAGAGTCCTGGCATTGTGCATTACTGAACAATTAATCAAAATATCATCAAAATCGTAATATGGCCAGGTGCAATATCCAAATCCCAGGAACTGCATTTTGTTTGATAAAGGTAACAGGTGTAACAACATACCATTATAATTGAGCATTGTGGTGTTGTTCTAGAGAGCCGGTATGTATTTATGAAGATTATCAAAACATTATTTTAACATACACAAAACCAAACCAGATCTGTGTCATTAATGTGAAACTTAAAAATGGCTTTAGACTATTATATGTGCTGTTCCTATACATGCTGTACTTTGTTACACATAGGGTGTTACTGTGAATACTGATTGACTGGCACTTACCAAACCAGATTAGTCAGCACAGTCATCGTCAGTCACAGTGTCGTCGTCATTGCAACATGGCTCTGTACACTCTCTACTCAGCTTCTGACTGATTTCAACATTTGGGACAAAAATATTACCCTCAACATCAAATGCTTCGGACACATCTTCACTTTCAGAGTCACTATGATCAGAACCCTTCAGTATCCTTTATACTCATCAAAGTTTTTGATAATTAGGCATAGTGGTCGGTTTACCTCTTGAGAATATGAACACAAAATGCATGAATGCATCTACCCAGCAGATCACTGGCATTTAAGTAAGTTGCTAAAATTTTTGCGCATGTTATGTTGTGTAAACTTGCAGAGGTTTGAGAAAACACCTAGAAAAGCCATGTCACGATACACAACATTTAGATTTAAGGTGCAGTTCTAATCACAAAGTGTATTTGATGTCAGTGCTATACAGTATAATCATTATTCATCCTAATACAGAATAAATAAATCTTTAAGCCACCATCTCCTTGACATGACAGGCCTTTATCAGGCTTTAAATCACTGTGTGTTTGTGCTCTCTTAATTATTCATCCAGGTCAAAGTACTTCAGAAGCAGTACCACAGGGGAACATTATACAATAGAGGTATGAGTCCTTCATTTACTCGTATTGTTTTCCTTTATTAATGATGACATCATTAATATAGCAGCATACTGTTATATGTCTAATTGTGACTTTTCATTTTGCAGTTTGAAAATCTGGTGGAGAGTGATGAGGTAGGTCTGATCATGTTATGACGATAAGTTAATATATATAAGAGCTTTCAGTAAATAAGTTTAAGGAAAACATTGTTGGAGAGTTTTCTCTCAACTCTATTATTGCTCTATGGCTTCAGAATAAATTACAATGTAATAGACTGTTTTATAAGATGTATAGTCTAATTAAAAGCTGCATTATGCTGGCTCTCTCAGGATACTTTGTACTGTTAGACTCCCTCCTCTCCTCCACCCTCCACTGATGGGTAGAAAATTATGGGTGCACCACAGCGCACCCATCACTGTGATACAGCAGTCAGGGACTAATTTGATTACTGTCTCCATCCCAGACTGGTAGCACATGAGTGAAACAGTGCCGCAGAGAAGATTCAGTTCACATTGCTCTCTGGTAAAATGTTGTTTGTTGCTTTGCAGGCTGAGAGTCCACAGACCTGCCCGAGGTAAGAGGTTTGCTGTGAATCTCAAAACAAATAATCATGAGGATTCTTTTACAAGGAAAATATGTAAGGACCAGTTTTTAACAAGTGTGTTTTGTGCTTTTATCAGGCCCATCAGTGAAGATGAGCTCAATCACCTCAAAGAGCACCGCTACGCTGCCATCACAGACAAACAGAAGCTGATCGACCAGAAGCTACAAGTGGAGGTAAGTCAGTTTAAAATGAACAACCCCCGTTATTCCATTTTGTGTTTTAAACCTACTTTTGCTTATTTTTAATTTGCTGCATTGTTTTTTCTGTTTGGTAATTTTCTGTTCTGTGTCTTTTGTGTTTTGTTTCATTTCATTATTTCTGCTTCAGTTAGAGGCACAAGAGGAGAAGTTGAGGCTAGAAGAGGAGGCTAGAAATGCCGCCCAGCGTGAGGCCTCCAGGTTGGCTCGTGAACGCAAATTGAAGGAGGTGAGGCGGTACTGAGCGCTCCCTTCTGCCAGTTTGACTTACTGCTTGGTTTAAACAACTTCTCCTCTAACCTGCTGGCCCTGTGCAGGCAGAGGCTTCCCAGCCTTTAAAGGGACACAGTGACATTTTCTCTGTTTCCTGTCTTCTTTTTGTCCTCATATCCTTGTTATCTAGTCAGTCTGTTTTAGTGCTTTATTTACCTGACAGACAAACAAACAAACAAACAAACCTGTTAGCATTCTTACTCATCCTTGTAGTATTTCAGTCTCTTTCTCATAGAGGGATTAAAGACAACACATTTATTTGAGTCAGGCACTTCAGGATGCAATAATATCCAGTAGATGATACATAATATACAGAAGGATGAAAGTGCCAATAGACATAAAAATGTCAATGAACCTTTTTCGTAATTACAAGCAGTGAAATGAGGAAAAGAGAAGGCCATGCTGCAAATAAGTACGTAATTATTACTTTTGCCCTGCTTTTACACTAGTTACAGTCTGCACATCATTAGGTGGGAAATGTGGATTGTATATAATTATAATATAATATAATATTGTATATATGTAATATAATATAGTATTGCAGCAAGACTTGTTGCCCAATAGCTCTTATATATAATGTAGGGAAAGGCTGGCTGCAGGAAAATGGCTTTTTATTTAAATTTTAAAATGAAAATGGGGCTGAAAATACAAAACTCTGCTAGGATTGTGTTTTGTTTTTTTTTGTTTTTCATCCAACATCTCACTGCTTCTCTGATGTTGCTTTGTTTTGTTAAAGGGGACATATTATGCTCATTTTCAGGTTCGTAATTTTATTTTGGGTTACTACTGGAACAAGTTTACTTGCTTTTATGCTCAAAAAACACGTCAGTTTTCTCATACTGTCCAGTGCTGCTGCACTATATTCCCCCTCTGTCTCAAAAAACTCTGTTTTAGCTCCTGTCTCTTTAAGGCCCCTCCTCATGAATATCCAGTCTGCTCTGATTGGTCAGCTCACACACGCCATCGTGTCTTGGGTCAGCTCTGTCGTGTTTTTAGCTTCCAGTTAGCTTAAATTATACTGTTAATGTAGGCATTAATAATGCAAATGTGTGACACAATGATGTCATTGGATGAGAGAGGAGCTTCTGTTGGGGCGGACTTTGACCTTTTTAATTTTCATGACCTTTTTACATACACATATAATATATACAACACATATAACACACTGAGGGAAAGGGAAAAAATGCAAAGGCATAATAGTTCTCCTTTAAAGTTGTTTGCTCACACTAAAACTGTTCAAAGTTTATTGAATATTAACATAGTTTGTCTTTTAATCATGGAAAGATGTGACTATTTTTTCACTTGATCTTGTTCACAGCTGTCTGCCCAGAGGAAACGGGGCAGAGCAGATGGCTCCGGAGGTGAAACTCAGCAAAGAAAGTGAGTGACTGAAGTTCATTAAACAACAGGATTGTTGTTTAGCTGAGCACGAGCCACAGTCATGAGGTTCAGCACAGGTCTTAGTAGGCAAACTAAAGTAGAAATACTGAATAGACAACAACTCTGGATGTATTTAAAGGGATCTTGCATATTTCTTGTTTTAAGCTCCCAACAGAAACATTGATTTGATGATGTGAGCACACAGTTGGCTCCAGCAGTCAGGCAGTGTGTAGGCTGCAGAACAGATGTTATAGCGCTTCAAGGTATCCAGTCTCAGAATTCAATGCTTATCTAATTCTCACTGTGCAAATCAAAGCTGAGTGCAGTATTTCTTTATTTGTTTTTGTCAAAATAAGTCAAGCTGTTCTGCGCCTAATGCTGTCTTTTTAATTTATAGTTGCACGTACTTGTTGGCGAATTATAAGTTAACCTAACTCACTTTAATAGCCATATTCCCACATAAAACCTACCTCTGGGGTCTACATGCAGTACACTACTTAACCTGTATTACTTGAATAAGAAAAAGAAGACTTGTCCAAAAATCATTTTCAAATTTGTTTTAAAAAGAGCTTTAAAAGGTCTTAAACAGCATTACATTTCAGTGTCTGATTCCTGTAGACACCCTGGAAAACCTTATTGGGAGGTATCATTCAGGCCAACTGATTTTGTGTCAAAGCTACGAGTGGCTGCTCTAACAGTTCTGTTGTTGTTGTGTTGATTGTTGTCATGGTCTCTTCCAGACAAGCCTCTGGGGAGGATTTTGACGTCTACCTCCAGAGTGTTAAAGCCCAGTCGGAGGCTTTCAGGAGCAACAGTAAGTCAACCATGTAACTCGTGCAGGTGTTGATCAGTGTCAGAGTGTACTTCTTTCTGTTTTAATATTTTCCTCTTTGTTTCCAGGACTGCCCTCTGACACAAACGTGGTGACTCCCAACACAGAGTGCAGCTGGGACTTCACCACCAAGACCCGCTCCACCAACGACGACGGGACCTCACTGGATCTAGAGTGGGAGGACGAGGAAGGTGAGGGTTAATGTTTTTGCTCAAATTGGAAATCTTTCTCTTGCCTCCAAACCAGAGCTCCTGTTATTTCTCAGCCAAGATTGAGTCTGTCTTCTAATGACACTGCAGCAAAGAGTAGAAGGAGGCAGAGCAGGCCATTTATACACAGTGCATACAGTATATGTATTACCCTCCTCCTAAGTTCCCTCCAAATGTATAATGAACAGGTGTGAAACAAGTCAGTCAGCAAGTTGCACTTAAATACATAAGAAAATAGAGTTGCGCTGAAAGAGTTCAGACATTCACAGGTACTTTTAAGCAGTTTCCACAGTTAGGCTAATTTATCATCTCAAAATGAGGCCCCTTATATATAGTTGAGGTCCTACATCTGACTACCCATATCTGACTCCTGATGGAAGTCAACCTTCACAGCCAGCATGATTTTCTGATCCAAACATCAATGTTATTTTGAAAGTTTAGCAATACGTTCTAATGAATTTAGTTTTTTGTACTGAGTTTTACTGATTTTAATTTTCCTCCTGATGTGTAAGTTGGACCAAAAGTTGTCCTACAGGAAAATACGAGTCAGCGATGGTTTTAAATGACTTGTATCTTCTTTTCATGGCAGTTTCTTTCGATCAAAATAATTTTATATCCAGGCTTCCCACTGATCCTTGAAATTCTTTGTAAGTTGTGAATTTGGGGGGAAAATCAAGGCCTTGAAAGTTTAAAAAAAAAAATAGTCATAAATAGCCGTCGGTCATTGAAAGTACCTGAATATATATATATTTTTGTGCAACAAGTTCTTTGTGGTGTTTTTTATACTTGCTTTAGTAAATAGGCTACGTTCTGCTGTCTGCATTTGTCTCCTGCAGATTTCTGGCATTCTTTTAATGGCACAGCTGAGAAGTGTTCAAGCTTCTCTCTCTTTTACATTGTTATCTGTTAGCTTCGCCAAACCCTACTATTTCTTATTATCAAAGTTCTCAGTAACAGTAATTAACCTCAGATCTTTGGTAATTGACTTGGACCTTGAAAAGTCTTTGATGTTTGATGTTTAAGAAGGTGTGGGAGCCCTGAATATCATAATGTGAGCCCCCTGTTTAATTTTGATATAGTTTACAAGAGTATTTGTATCAGATGTATTGTTCAAAGGAAGAGCACTGTGACATTGTGCCCCCCAGCTTCACAGGGACTGCCTGTTTACTTGTGTTTATTGTATTACAGCCTGACAGTAAATGCTCAATTCAGCTCTGACCATGATAAAAGATTAGTTTAAGAAAAGTTTAAACTTTGTTCAGAAAGTCTTGGGTAGAAGAAGGTTACCTGGATCACTGCCTGCAGCAGTTTTGACTTCAGACTTCTGCTGTCAGACTGAAAGCTGGTGTCGTTGCATCACAGGAATCAATCGTGCTCTTCCAGCCTGGGAGAGGTCGCGGACGGAGGAGGACATCTTGCGCGCAGCCCTGAGGCCTGGCAGCAAGCAGATGAACAGCGGGCCGACCTCGGCCTCCGAGGACTCCAACGCGCTGGAGTGGGAGAATGATTTTGTGAGTACCCATCCAGAGGACAATGCAGACACTGAATTTGAAGGGTTTGTCAACCCTGTCCTAGACACTCCCTCTGAGGACGCGTCGGACTGCAGCCTCAGGTTGGACAACCAGGACAGATAGTGTCCAGCACCAAAGGAGACATTTGTTGTGTCCTCTTCATGTCGAAGCTCACCAGCTTTTCGCCTCATGAAACGGAAATGTACTCACTTGCTCTTCATATTCTGTGATATGAGACTGTGATGCTGCAGGAATATGTTGTGTTTCTCTTCACTACTGCACAGTGTAGTGATGTTTTTATCAAATACTCATTTTTTCAGTGCCTTCATTCGCCAAATTAGCCGACCATTTTATGCATTGTAACTTCAACTGATCAGTTTCCATCCATTACCATTTGACAAGGTGTTCAGTGAGTGCTTATTCTCAATGCACAGCGTCCAGGTGATCAAACAGAAGCTGCCAAGCCGCTGTGAAGGGAACCTTGAGTGCAGAGTGCTGCTTTAGGTGGTGGGGACAGTGGGTCATAGTGTGTAACTTATGAAGTTACGTTGTATATTTCAAATTACTGTCGGGAAATTTGTCCTCTGCATTTGACCTGTCCTAACTCTTCAGCAGCAGTTGACAGCCACCATGCAGCGCCCGGGCACCGACTGCAGCTAAGGCCAGTGCCTTGGTCAGTGGCAGCACCACGAGTGTTCCTGCATGTTTTGTCAAATCAAATCACAAAAACCTCCAAAATCAAGTCACAAAAACCTCCAAAATCTCTTCTAGTGTCGCTTCAGTTTTATAAACCTATTGCATGATTGGGGAAAAAAAGTCAAACATTAAACTAAACCATGCCACAGCCACTGATTCCAGGATCTGAGCGGGTGATATTATATTATCCTCAAATGCTCTTCTGAATCTTGATCGACTGCACAACATCAAACTGTTTGATTGACAGTAATCTACAATAAACATTGCCTGGGTGCATGGCACTCATTTTGTGATATGCTGCATGCACTCTGACGGGAAAGCTGACCTCACTTCAGTCACCACCGTACTGGAAGGCCTAATATGATGCAGAGTAATGTTGCCAGTATGGGACTGTTTCTCATATTTTAATAGATCAGCAAGTAGAATAGCTACCAGGCTCCAAACAGCTTTCATATCTGATTGATTGTGTCCACCTCTCAGGGCTGACAACCTTGTGTTCAGAAAACTAAAACTAAAGAAGTCCAAGCATGAAAACGCTTTCACTGTGCTTTTGCAGTAGTATGATCAATAGTGTTGTGCTTCTAAATTTACACATTTCCATTGGACAGAGACCTTTTATAAAACTACGTAATTAAGCACATGCATTGACTCCTCGCCGTCTGCTTTTGGACATCTGGGTTTCAAACTGGCCTTTTACTTGTCTTTGTTTTGACAGATTATATTGGTATATCTTTTGTATGTCAAAATCAATAGCACAGAACAGCAATATCATTGCCAGGACCTATGACATCCACATCACAAACAATACAGGTTACGTTACGGATTATTAAGGACAGCAGGTCTTTATGCAGCTGCACAGAATTTGCATAGAACTGTCCACGTCTGGAAGAAACATACTGCAAATAGGAAGGTCTCGTTCATAGATTGCCAGCTTCTAAACTGTCCTGAAATACCAGTAATTTTCTCAACTTTTCCATGGTTTAATTGAAAGTATGGAACCATATGGAAATGAAAAATCTTGACATTTAGGAAGCTGCTATTAGCAATAATTGTTAGGCACTAATATTCTAGATCGAAATTATAAATCACAAATCCAAACAACTGGGGTAAAACAAAATGATTAAGCTGTTGAATAAAAAAAGAAAATAGGTGGAACTTAACAGGAGACAATCTTCACTTAGTAAAACTAAAATAATTCATTTAATCTGACATGAAACCAGTTAACTAAAACATTGACAAATCATGATCTGTTAATTGATCACTGCTGATATTGAACGCAATATTTTGTGGCGTCTGGATGAAAAAAGAAAAGAACCAAACATGTAAAAAGTCATGTTCCTATAATTGATCCAATGCTGCTTTATACATTGTTCTACATCTTGTACGTTACATCATTTTTATATCCACCAGGTACGGTCAAGCATGAGTCGAGACTTTGGTGTTTGACATTGATAATTTAATCTGTTTGAATCAAAAGTAGTTCACTAATTTCACTCTTAATGTGTAGATTTTTAATTTGCTGTTAGACATTCACTGAACTGATTCACTTGTGAGAAGAGGAAACTGATCGGGACGACTGTGCACTACTGTAGAAGTGTGTAGACGAGACACGGGTTGATTTGCAGAGTGTAATTTAATGATGAATTGTTTTGAGCACATTTGATTATTATGTTTTGCTGTGATGACATGATCTCTGATTAATCACTGTAACTTTCTGTAAAAAAACAAAAAAAAACAAAACAACAACCTGTAACTTAACATTCCTTGTCACACTGAGCCTAAGAGAAAAAATAAAATGTAGAAAAATGTATTGACATCACATACACTGACTTTAATGACAAATGTGCATGGGGTTGTTACATCTTTAAAGGTGCAATATGTAAGAATTTTAGTTGAAGGTGTGAAAAATAAACTAAGTATCAACGGAATGTGACAAAATAACATACATGACATTATGATGTCAATCTGAAGTTCGCTTGCTAACCAGCTAGCCGTGGCCCAACTCGATCCAAAGCTCCTAACAAGCCATTTGTCTTCATATAAACAGCAACTCTCCCCCAGTGCTCTGAAACTCTCAGTCTGGACTGCTAGCTGCACAGCTAACTGAGCTAATTAGTTAACGGTAGCTACAATAGTCAGTAGTTGGCAGTTATTCTTGTGATACACTGCCCCATATTTGTATGAAATATGTCGAGTCTCCAATTCTTACATACTGCACCTTTAAGTTTCCTTTTTTAGCAGAGCCACCATTTCATCAGTCTTGTGAGCTATTGCTGGATGTAAATTGTTTGTGTGGATTTTGTCATTTTCAAGGAGATATTTCACAAAATGTACGAGGCTCAAGGGAGACAGACCAAAGTAACTTGCAACGTTATACCCCGTTTCCACCATTATGGAATCGTTCACACACCTAATTCTAATTTTGAACCAATTGGTGAATTTCAACCAAAAATAAATTAGTTTAGTGCAAACCAAAGTGGGCGTGTCATATTCTACAGGTTATTCTGCATTGTGCAAAGCCCTCCAATAATGAGGCATCCTTGATTGCAAAGACTCCACGCTAAACTATTAGAAACCCGGGCTGGTTCTCTGAATAACACCAAAACCAAGTCAAGAACCAGAGATCATTAGTTGGAATGGGCTGTAGACGACCACAGGCTGCACCGAAATCAAGCCAAAAGTTTACTTGCATCACAATAACTAGAATGGCACTCAGTAGAGCACATACCTCCACCCACGCTTGACCATGATTTAACCTCACTCACCCGTGCATTATTACCTGAGAACTTTTTTTTGAAAAACACCCTATCACAATGTAAATGTTATCCGGATCTGTACCAAAAGTTAATGGGGTCTGTTCTGGGCTGAGATCAATCCTCAGCCCAAGTTTCATGGAAAGCCGTTCTGTAGTTTGTGCGTAATCCTGCTCACAAACCAACAAACAAACTAATGGACACGGGTGAAAATAAAACCTCCTCCAATACAATTTTTTAAAGTAGATCTGGTGGACCTTTGAGTGCTCTACAAACTTAGTTACAGACAAACAGCCAGTAAACCTCCTCAAATTATATTGAATGTATTTATGTCCTTAAAGGCAGACTGTACAGCACAATTGAGTTTTAGTTTGGGAGAAAATGTGTGTTATTTCTGGCTTTCAAGTAGATTTTTTAACAAAGTTTCTGCAAAGTAACATGCTCTTTCAGTATACAAGATACAGTTCACATACTGTATAGACAGCTGATTCAAGAAATTGACGCATTGTCTTAAAATAACCTCCTATCAGCAGGGTTTTCACACATAGGTCACAGTTCATGCAGCACAGACTTATTTCAAAAGCAACACAAAACCAGCAGCAGGCAGCTTTGAAGTGACCTTTTAAAGCTTTGATGGAGCACTCTGCAGACCATCGCAATCCTCATCTGTCTGACTCGGTTTTGGAAATGTCTCTTTATCTCGTTGTTTCAAGATGTAGAAATGGACTCTTGATAATCCGTAATAAATTTCACAAAACTGAAAGTCCTCATTTGCTGCTCTGTGTTTAAAATACAGCAGTGATTCAACTTCCTGCCAGTGCATTACTCATGAGCTGTTCTGAACACTGTGTGCCTGCTGTGAAAAATCCTCTGTGGAAAGGAAATGATGCATTTAATGTTTTTTCTGGTTGAAGAAGTAAGTAGAAGAAGACTTGACTAGTTCACAGGCTGACATATGCACTGTGGCTGAACAGTCAAAGAAAATTATGATACAAAAAAAATGTGTCTCTTCAACCGCTGACACTGCAAATCAAAAGAATTATTTACCTGTTTGATCATCAGTCAAACCAGGTGATCTCCTCTGAGATGTGTGGTGAGTAAACGTCACACTGATGATGGTTCAGCAACAAAAATGAAAAAGATGAACTTGGTCAAACCTGCCAAATTTGCATAATAACGCAATTACATCATAGTCTTTATTTATTACTTCATAAGGATGGTAAAATGTGTCATAATACTGACCGTCATAAACAACTGGGAAAACAATAGAAATGTGATAACTCAAGTTGTTAGATTACTTTATATGTTATATACATTGGTGGAGGATGGAGTAAGTCACGGCCTTTACGAGGTAACAATGAGCAGTTGAAGGTCCAGTGTGTATGATTTACAGGCGGCTCTACTAGCAGAAGTGTAATATAATATTAATAATTCTGTTCATATTAGTGTATAATCACACATTGTTGTGTTTTCATTACCTTAGAATGAGCTTTTATATCTACAGAGGGAGCAGGTCCTCTTCCGCAGAGTCCCCCATGTTGCACCGCCATGTTTCTACAGTAGCCCAGAGCGGACAAACCAAACACTGGCTCTAGAGCCAACCATAGGGGAAGAAGACACGAGGGGTGTTCAGGTCTTCCAATCTGCAACATCACTGCTAGAGGCTACTTAATCCTGCACCTTGGACCTTGAATGCAACAGTGTGATGCAGTTTATTTCTGTGCATTTAAATGTGGTGTTTTTGAAGTTGTTACACAAACACTTACTATACATGTGTCCACTGTAATTACTCATCCGTCCGTTGATGGTGCTCACTGGAAAGAAGTTTGCCACAAAGCTGGAAATGTAACTCTTATTTAACTCTTATCAAGGTGGATTTTGGGGGGTGAATTAGTTTTTGTTTACAAGTTTGCACTTGAAGAAAACCGCTTTACAAGATGATCAATCTTCATTTGCAGCTTGGACTTCTCTGTAAATAAAAGTTGTCTTTGCACATTTGCATTGTCATCGTGTGTTTTTCCATTACAAGAGATACAGTTAATTGATTTCTTTACTCGATACCAGGGTTTGTTTTTGTTAGGTGTGATTTCCAGTATCAGCTCACCGTCACTACATCACTGTTCATTGTGAATATTTAATAAGATCGATGTAAACTGTGAGCTGCATTGCGGCAACGCTGTGGCGTCAGAGTTGTCACAACCTCTTCCGCTCTGTTGTTATAAAAATAGCATGTAATCAATTCTTCTACTGGTTATACTTGAGCTCAACATTTCTGTCTACTTACAGAGGCTCCTGTAGTGTGTGATGGGGATAGTCATAGAAGGATATGGAGGAAGAAAATGGAGCACAGCGTAACCTCTTCCTACTCCTAATGCTCTGCGCAAACATTGGCCTGAGTGTGACTATGGGGTTAATACGCCTGGTTCTTATGGCTAATGTATAAAGCACATACACCAATGAAGGTTTGCAACAATATTTTGATTATTTACAACAAGATGTAATGTTTCCCGCGGGTTTTGCTTGATTGCAGTGAATCCAGTTTTAAAATAAACTGGGGCCTAAGTCATCTTGTTTAGTTTTTGCTGTAATCATGTGGGTTTTTTTTTTTTTTACTTTTATTTAAGAAAGAACAATTTACAAGGAGTTCAGGTAAATCAAACAGTAGCACATACAATCAAATTTAAGTGAAAACAAGGTTACATTGAGGACATAAAGACAATACAAATAAATATATGTACAAAACAAAGTGAAATAAAATTTAAAGGGAAAAATAAGGGGACAGACGGATGGGTACATATATAGATTAATATAGATATCATTAGTCAGAGGTTTCAGGGTACATTTTTCAAAATAACTCATAAATGTATTACATTTTATGTTATTAACTTAAGTGATTTAGGTGGTGAGTTTAGTTCTAAAAGAAAAACTGATACTAAAAACTACTCAAGATTGCTATCATCTGGATTATTATAATAAACAATATCTTTAAGGTTAAGTGAGGAGATAAAGTTAGTAGGTTCAAAGAAATGAGACTCTGGGTCTCCAAATTTATTTAGCATATTTCACAGTCAAAAAAGAGGTGAGAGATTGTTTCTATACTTTGTTTACAAAAGGTACAAGACATATCAAGATCTGTAAATTTAGCAACAAGACAGTTAACGGTATGTTTTATGTAAAATTGTGAAATGTACTTCTTTAGCCTTGTTTGAAATAGAGTATCCGTGAAGTAAAAGCCAAGCCCTTCTCCAGTTTGTGTTCTCAAGCTTAGATCTCCGGAAAGACTTTCCTCGAGGAACAGTTTTATTATTTCTCTGGCGAACATGCTTGTTGTTACACTTCATATATGTTAGTTCAAGTCCATCCAACATCAGTATAGGTTGTAACACGTTATTCTCACCATAACTTCAGTAGTTTTTCACAAGTTGAATCATTGCATTTGGAACGGCACAAGATAAAGAATTAAATTCTCTGAAAGGAATAGGAAAACGGTGTACAGACATAAATGATTCATAAGACAGCATATTTGCTGTCATCATGTGTATAAATATGACGCACAGTCTGATGATGTCAGTCTGTGTCACCCACGATGACCTAATACCATAAACACAAGCATTTGTTATTCCCATCAAAACTCACCATGACTTACAGCAAATGGTAAGCTTTTAAAATGTGTGCAGGCACCTCTTTATCTCCAGATTAGTTAGTGTTGATCCACCTTTCAACAATGACATACAGTATATATGGATGATGAGAATTTCAGAAGGAAAGGTCCCCACAAAGGTCTGGAAAGGACAGAAAGTTATAAAAATCAGTTAATTCAAGGTCTTGAAAAGTTTGTAAATTGCATGAGTAGGCATGTGGAAAGTATTGAGGAGCACCACCAGCAGAGGCAAACGTTCCCAAAAAACATTAAGGCAAAGGGGCCCCTACCAACCCCTTCAAACCTCCCATAAAGGCTCTGCACTGTACGCCACTGCTGCCTCAAAATAAATGCTTAATGTGTTGACGATCACTGGCCTTATAATGTGAGTTATTCACAATCTGTCAATGTTGTTGTCAAAGTTGTTTAGTTATTAATTGTTATGGTTTTTAAGTTAATTATAATCTAAAATTCTACTAACGTTAACACTGGGAATAAAAAAAAGTTTAGATTTTGTACATTTTTTGTTGGTGTCAGGTTATTTAGCTATAACATGATGCTGATGAACACTGTCAGGAGGGCACCCTGGGAATGTTTGCCTGAGGCCCTGTCAGTTGCAGTAAACATGCGTGCATGTATGTAAGATTTTACGGGCGCCTTACATCTCGGAAACTATGTGGCTTGTAAACAACGATTTCATTCTATAGATCGCCAGTTTATGAAAATGTATATTTAATTTAAATTATATATACTTAATAGGTATCTTTCAGCAAATGCATTAAGGTCTGGTTTAGCCACTCGTCCACTACTCAGAATCAGAAGTGGGTTTATTGCAAAATAGGGTTTCACATGCAAGGCATTGACCTTGGTATATAAAGGTGTGAGAAAATAATATAGAAGGGAGATTTAAGGTTTATGAACAAGATTTAAATGTGGCATATGCAGGAATAATTATAAAACGTATGTTACATCAAACACTTGAAGAAACAGAAAGTTTAACAGTGCCATTAGTAAATGCACTGTTCAGCTGAAGTCTGGATGTAGGTCGCCCACTGGTGGCTGAACGTGGACACTGCATCTCACTTGGAGTCTGCAGACTGAATGAAGACTCTGCACTCCCAACATTATCCTCCCGGGGAGAGGCCCTCCGTGTACGGAAATGGGTGTGGAATAGTAATAATTCGTTTGTTTAATTGAAGTTAAACAGATTAACGTCGCGAGGACTGCTGCAGCCTCGAACAAGCGACTACAAAGGACAACAATACACAACAGACCGCAGCGCTCCAGACTGAGTGGAGCCAGCGACTTGAGAGACGTCCCAGAGCCGCAGCACGACCATCGTAAGAAATCCAACTTCATACATTGAAGCATCAGAAACGCAATCAAACTTTCACGGGCTGTATTTAAAGGCAAAGGTCCAGCTGCTGTTTGTACATTTGGAGTTTATAACGGTGACAATGCAGACATAACTGTCAAAGGTGGAAAAAAGTTTATTCACTTGGAACTTTTTCTTTTCCGTGCGCCAACACGGGGAGCGAATGGATGCTTCAAGAAGTCTGCAGCTGACGGTGCTGCTGCTGGACCAGAATATAAAACAGCTGTTATAGCTCATGCCATGTTAGCACGTTTAGGACAGTACGTATCCAAACGCGCCTCAGCTGTAACACTGGAGCGGGCACTAGTTTGTCAGGAAAGCGGAGGGATATGCACTCCGCCTCCCCAGTCTACTTGTGTCCAGGGTCTGGAGGACATGGCACGGGGAGTCGGAGGGAAGAAGCGGTGGAAAACCAGAGAAATCCTTTAGGAAAGTAGGAAGTACCGCTCAAACGTTACGAGAAAACTCATGACCATGACTTGCGCGCATTGCTAGAAGGTACGTGACTAAACGAGTGTTGAATTGTGCCATTAGCGGACTAGAAGTGAACTCCAGTGCGCTACATCAGCAGGGTACGCGGGGCTCGCCACTTTCCCTCGGAGGGCTGGGCTAAC
Organism: Pagrus major; assembly: GCF_040436345.1. NCBI lineage: Eukaryota > Metazoa > Chordata > Actinopteri > Spariformes > Sparidae > Pagrus > Pagrus major. The sequence continues at coordinate 17,528,902 of NC_133232.1, read as the reverse complement.
GGCTAGCATAGCTTAGCTTCAGTTGTGAGAAGTTCAAAAAGTTTCTGGAATGGAGGAAGAGGAGGAAGGGTGAAGTAACTCCGGCTAACCACAAAGAGGTAGGACACGATGGCGCATGAGGTGTATGTTAGAGAGGAAACGCTGATTAAAAAACGCCAGACTCTTAAATTACATCGCGATAGTTGTTGTGACGCGTTTGGTTAAAAGTTTAAGCTAAACAAGTTGAGTTCTGTCCGCGTTAGCTAAGCTAGTTAGCAAATTCTCGAGGTTACTTCCATTAGCTGCTACATACCAGGGTTAGCTAACGTGTCAGAGATAAAGTGTTATATTGTGACTGTGCGTATCGTCGTGGTACAGTTAAATCAGAGCAGCACTAAAAGCTGTTTTTACTGCTGTTTGGGGATTTGTTTAGCGATAGAGGCGTCTTTCTGAATCCCTTTTCTCTCCTTCTCTGGGTGGGGGGTGCTTCGTTACTACTCACCGAGTCGCTCTTCCATATTGTCTGTTCTTGTGTACTTCATACTTGTCAAGCATTGCAGACACATTTCACACAGTAAGGCAAAGGATTATTCTTTAGTTGTCTTGAGTTGAGACATTATTAAAGTGAGTATGACGTGAGTGAAAAACTACTACTACAGGCCAATTTACCAGTGATTTCAGATGTTTTTGTGTTGTTTACCTCCTCCAGTTTGCTTCTGTTCCAGTTGGTATGGAGGGTTTCAGACATTTGCAAAGATCTTAAGCTGTATTTAAGTCTCAATTTGAGTTTATGCAATTGTTTCCAGATAGTCTTCTGGCATGTTATCCTAAGTTGGAAGTACCCCGTGCCATTGAACTGTAAAATATCTGAAAATTGTGCTTGTAGTTTCATCTGAACAATAGTGACATATAGATAACAAGGCTGTGATCGTACAGTGTGTCAATCTGACAGCATTTTTCAACATTCAAAATATGTAGGTCATACTCTTTGTTGTAAATGTATCATCCATATGCTCAGGAATTCAGCGGATGAACCACAGATGATTTCCTTAAGACGGATCACAAATCATCTCCAATCACGGTTGCAGTTAATTCAGGCAGTGATCAGTAGTCAGGAGCTTCAGTTCTCCCCCAGCCCCCTCTCAAAATGTGACTTTGTGAAATGTATGTTCGGTCAGGATTGATGTGATTTTCAGCCTTTGATGGTGAAAACACAAAGAGCTACTAGTGTGAACTGTTATCACTTTGTAGAGATGATCGGCTTTATTTGAACGGTTAGTCATTCAGATGGAAATCGGCAACTCCAGTTGTCCTTTCAGGCAAGTTAAATCTACAACACGTTCATCAAACAATAGTTTCTGCCTGTTTCAGGAAGCATGGACATGTCCTTCTGTTGAAATCTGTCACTCGTCATTGCTCACCCTTCACAATGAACCGATGAATCACTGCTGAATCAGTCTAAAAGAGGAATAGCTGCATCTCATCTCTGACTGATTGGGTTATGTGGAAACAGCTGCTGGAACATATTCTGCTGAATGTCTGAAAAAAACTCGCGCTGATGGTTTTTGTGTATGTCTACATGTCCTACTTGAGGAGGTTTCCCTCCGCTTTCATGTGAATGTAGAACAATGAGCAGTGGAAGTGGGTGCAGTGCTGTTGGACAGCTGTGTGCTGGAAGGGAGGGATCGGGGCAGAGATGGGATGAGGGAGGAAGCAGCTCTTTGTGGTCACATCCTTTTTGACTAAGGCCGTTTTCACAAGCCCCCAAACAGCTGCTGCGGGCTCCATGTGTTGAACTGGGGCTGCATGATATGGACAGAAGTGATATATATCACAGCATGGCTTGTTTCATAATTGGTATGTCAGGAGGTCTGTAGGAAACCGTACCTCTACACTAGTAGGTGGAAACATCAGTTTGTGGGTGCAGTCATTTGAGTCATCCTGATGCTACATACATTTTTAAAGTGATGATTCAGTATTACACTTTTTGTGACTCAAGGTTGTGTGATGCAGAAATGACAAATAGTTTTAACGCTAACTTATGTCATAGAAATAATGTCGAAGTGCTATGTGTAGAGCAGAGTTTCTTAAAGATTTCTTTATTTTTTACTATTTTTGACTTGTCAGGTTAGTAATTTTACTTTCCTGTCTGATGGCAGAGAAACTACTAGATATTGATTAATTTTATAACAGGTGGTGCTCACATCTCTGCTGGCATCCTCACTTTTTCTTCTTTGTTCTTCTTTTCTTTCACTGTGCACATGCTCAAACAAAGGAAGTAAACATGTGTCTTCAGCCCAAACCTTAAGCATCATTTAACCTGCTTTGAACATGGTTAAAATAAACTTGCTGAGCAAAGATACGGATTCTGGTCATTGTGGCATTATAAAGACAGCCATGTTAAACAATTATCTTCCAAGGATCTATATATCAAGTAAGAGAAAATAGTAGATGCTCTGGTAGACCAACTTGCCAGCATTACTTGTTGGTGGGGGCATTTATTAGCCTGCAAGAGCTTCCCTCCACTAATGTTTGTCTTTTCATATGCATGACTGTCTGCTAGTTCTACATACAACACCTATCAGATAATTGCATCATCCAAATTTCAGCATGACTGAGTCTCTTTGGGAAATGATGTGTCACATCAAAAAGAGGACAAAGGGCTTTTTGATCAACACATTGAGTGAGAATAGAGTTTGTCACATGCTGTGCTGAGATACAGACTTCATTCAAAAGTGGATTTTTAAAATACATTTTCCATGTGATTCTTTACAAATGTTAACAGTGTCTGCATGTTTATCTGTGTACATAATGCCAAACAGATGAGTGAGTAGCTGATCTTGACATGTATCTATTCTTTTTTCTGTTTTACAGACGGCTGGTTGGACAAGTCAATCCATTGAGGACCTGGGTGTCATCGTGTCAGTTCGACAGAGGTCCTGGTCTCAGCTCCTGCAGCCTGCGCCCCCTCCCTCCATCAGTGTTGGTGACCCAAGTCCGGACAGCTTGCTGCAGGGCCCTTCCTGAGCAGCAGCAGCTGCGTCCTGCTTGCTGACTCCCCTCCCTCCCCTGCTTCCTGTCCTTGGTCAGACAAGGCTAAAGCCTCCTCTCCTCTCCCCTACCCCACCCCTCATCTCTGCTGGCCTCCCATACTCACACACCCACTCACATTTACACACTCAAGTGGTTTCTCTTGTTGACCACACGTTCACACACTGTTTTTGGCTATTAACGCTACAGCAGGGGGCTTGTAGATCCTCATAGTCCCCCTGGAGTGACCAGCCGCCACCACAGAGGTCCTCCCCTTTTACCTACACTGCAGCCTCCAGCATGACCTCGATGTCCAGTCTCTTCTCCTTCACAAGCCCAGCGGTCAAGCGCCTGCTCGGCTGGAAGCAGGGAGACGAGGAGGAGAAATGGGCAGAAAAGGCAGTGGACGCGCTGGTGAAAAAGCTGAAGAAGAAGAAAGGTGCCATGGAGGACCTGGAGAAAGCTTTGAGCTGCCCTGGGCAGCCCAGCAAGTGTGTTACCATTCCAAGATCACTGGACGGCCGGCTACAGGTTTCCCACAGAAAAGGCCTGCCTCACGTCATCTACTGCAGAGTGTGGCGCTGGCCCGACCTCCAGTCCCATCACGAGCTCAAGCCCCTGGAGGTGTGCGAGTACCCGTTTGGCTCCAAACAGAAGGAGGTCTGCATCAACCCATATCACTACAAGCGAGTGGAAAGTCCTGGTAGGTTTCTTTTATTAATTATCATAGAAGGTTAATGTTTGACACATACTCTCGAATAACTGTCTAGACAAATTATATTTAAATTAACATCACCAGATGTTGCAAATTAGCTTTTTAACACTTAAAACTTGTTTTAAAAAGGTTTACAATTTTACTCTCTTAAATAAGAAAACAGTATCCGTGTTTGTTAAATTACTGAATAGCAACATGAGACCGATCAGAGCAGCGTGGAGCTGTGCACATCTCTTAGCTAGAGCTCTGGGTAAATCGTGGAGCTGGTAAACATATCCACAAAGGTCAGGAGGCTGTCATCACACGGGCCTGTTCCGCCCACCCCCTCCATTTCACAGAAAATCAATATCACTAGCTCTTTTGGAGTCTTATTAGATTATATGCTTCAGGCACTCCAGATGGGGTGTGGCATCAGAGAGTGCCTTACTAAATGCATAAACCACTCAGACTAAACTCACTGCACTTTCTCATCACTACCCCCTCTCTCTTTCTCTCCCTCTCTCCGTCTGTCAGTCACACACCACATCACATACACTCAGGGATGACCCTGAGGGGACAGCCTCTCTGACACTAGACTGGTTTGGGAAATCCAGCCTCTGTATAGATCAGTTGAAGGATGTGGATCACATGTCGGTCAGGAGAGACTGCACATCATATCATTTAAAGCAAAGTGAACTGAGTAGTTTGGAGGGACATCCTTGGAGCCCTGAAACTTGCAGTCAGTGAGGAGAGGAGAGTCAAGGCTGGAGAAATGCACGCTATCCATTTGTCCGAGTTAAAAATGAAAATAAATATGGATGACCTCTGTTATCTCTTTACCAAAGTCTTAAGTGGCTTTTGAGGAATGCAGGATTGTTGTTGAGTGGTGTTTTGTATTATGTGTTTACGTTTAACTGTCTCAAGTCTTAGGTTGAGATTGTGTATTTTTGTGTTTAACAAAACAAAGACCTGCTGCAGTTGAATGATATTGGCTGTATATAAAAATGCTTTAAAATGGGAGGAAGTAGAATTATTTATATCATACATTTTGGTAAAATAACACGTCTCTGCTGTCATAATAATGTCAAGAAAACCATCCTATTAAAAAGGCTACAAGAATTAGTACCTCATATAAACGTGTTGGCCCTACATTGATTTGTGTGTTTATGTTAGAGGCAAAAAACCAATTGCCCGAGCATTAGATCAACAGAATATTAATTGGCACGTAGTTTGATAATTGTTCGAGGATTTAAGCCCTTTATTAAGCAAATATACCAAACGGTATATGATTTCAGCTCCTCCATTTTGTCAGTTTTATCATTTTAAATTGAATGTATTTGTTTTTTGTAGCTTTACTTAAGAGAAACAAGACATTTGAAGACATTGCCGTGGGGCTGAGAAAATAGTGAAGAGGTTTTACACTATATTCTAACATTTTGCAGGTCATATGATGAATGAAGACAATATTTGGTAGTTAGAGACCTAGTGTTACACATCTTGTGTTTACACCAGGGCTACTTTCCTAAGAGCATGCCCTTCAAAGGCTTCCCTTTCCACCACTGGCTGCATTTCCCCGTTAATGATGGAAAGGATACATAATTTACAAGGAAAAGCATTTAAGCACAATGAAAGCCCTACTTCAAACAGGTTTTCTGGTGAAAGACGTGTGTCATGGACATAGACATGGCTCCTAACTTATAATGATCAGAAAATACCTTTATTCTCATGACTTCTCCCATACCTTCTTCTTCCACCATCCAGTGCTCCCTCCTGTCCTGGTACCACGGCACAGCGAGTTCAACCCACAGCACAGCTTGCTGGTACAGTTCCGCAATCTCACCCACAACGAGCCACACATGCCCCTGAACGCCACCTTTCCAGAGTCCTTCCAGCAGCCACACAGTGGGGGCGGCAGCAGCAGCGGTGGAGGAGGAGGTGGAGGCGGCTCTTTCCCCATCTCGCCCAACTCTCCGTATCCTCCTTCTCCTGCCAGCAGTGGTACTTATCCAAACTCTCCTGCCAGCTCGGGGCCCTCCAGTCCATTCCAGCTCCCAGGTACGCCAAATATACTCGTGTACCTGACCCTGGGCAAGATGCCAAACTATTGTGTTTTTGTGAATTGTTGCTGTCATGTAGCCAACAACAAGCTTACTGTTAATAAACACGAGTCTCTAGTGATTTTTGTTTTTTAAGTTGTGTAAAGGAAGGAAAAATGTGTTCATAGTGTAGTTGTTTACAATTAAGTGACAGCAGACATTTACCAAAGATCCAGGAACATTTGTTTTGCACACCAAGGACATTTGGAGTGCAATACCTTGCAATGACTCAGTGTATACTTTACTAAAATATCATACAATTTCTTTTTAATACTTAACACATAGTTACAATCCATGCATGATATATTTCATCACTAGGCAATGGAAAACATGTCCTTATTAACAGAACTCTAACCGGGACAATTTATTATATTCGTCCAAATCAAGCTACAGCCCTAAATGAGGACAAAGGAAATGCCAGCTAAGCAGTGTCCACCAGAGCCAGGGCTGCTGGCTGCTGTCAAGCCACTAACTCAGTGGAGCAGGCAGCCTTTCTGTCTCATTGTTACTGACTAGAGACTGAACAGATACATCCAACATGAACAAATATCACTTCACTGAAACATTTCTTTCTGTCCTGTTTAACAGTCTTGGTGTATTAGAGAAATAACTGTGTTTTTTTGGATTATACTTGTGCTTGAGTGAGTGTGGACTTTGCTGCTGCTATGTGTGTGTCTGGTGACTAGCGCTCTATTCTGCTCCGGTCCAGATCTGCTGACACATCCGGTGGCTGCAGGCAGTCAGGCAGAAAACGTTTTTAATGGCAATTTAGGATTTTAGGATTTGAGCTTATTTGTGCTGAAAAGCCCCTGTTGTCATTGTCTCCACTCACGAGCATCATTATTGTGGAAATGTCCTCACTGTAATCCAAGTGGAGGTTTTCTGCATTGTTTTTTCCTGTGTGCCTCAATAAGGGCTTGCAGAGCTCATGTTGCATCTCTGTCGGGAATGGGTTAGTATGTGGCTTAGCAAGTGAGGGATATGTGAAATCTGACACCATTTCCGGGGTACAGATCCTGTGATGATTGTTGGAGTCCAGGGAGACACGTGTGTGAGTTCGACTATTTGCCAGCAGCAACAACTGGTCTCATCCTCACTAACTGCTCTCTTAATGTCTCAGCTGACACCCCACCCCCAGCCTACATGCCTCCTGATGAGCAGCTGGGCCAGGAGAGCCAGTCCATGGAAACAAGCAGCAGCCTGGTGCAGCCGAACATGGCCAGAGGAGGTGAGGAGTGCACACGATTACACTGACAATAGAGTTATGTCCAGAAAATACAGAGTACCCCGCAGTGAAAGCAAGGAAGCCCTGTTTGAAGGCTTAATGTAAATCCAAGAAGCTGCACATTAGTTTACAGTATGGTCATTGAGGCACGATGGAAAATGTTCTCCATCTGAGCACATTTTGTTCGTGCAGCTCAATGGCATGCACTATTGACGATGCAAATCTGCAAAAGTAAAACCAGGATAGTTTTTTTCTTTATACTGCTTTATTTGGGGTTTCTTGAGCTCCACATCAGCGGCTTTTACACTACACCACTGCAGTGCATTCAAACGAATGAGGAACACATGTTTTAATGCTACATGTACCATCATGTGAATTAACATACTACATTAACATATTAACATATGGAAAATTTAATGTCTAAATGTTTGTAATGACAGGACTTCCTCATCACATTTTTGCCCCAATTCCAAGGCTGTTGATGTTAAACATTTGCAGAGCCTGATCCAGTACTTATTGTTAGAGCTTGACCAATACTCCTAATTTTTGTATGATGTTTGGTACGTACGTACGTACCGGGTTTTGACTTGTGCACTTGTGTTTAAAAGCAATACAAATAAAGTTATTATTTTATTTATTATTATTACTATATATCAGCCAATATACACATATATTTAACCTGGCTACATTATTCCATCATTGCTTTGAACAGTTTCTATGATATTTTATATTTTTGTACACTAATATATTTACACAAAGACACATTTATATACAGCAACAGGCGCACAGTCTTGCACTGCCTATATGCACTCTAAAAAGATATTGCTTTGTAAGATGAATCCTAAATCAATATCCTATAGCTTCTAGAAGATTTTTGTGTGTCGGAAGATGTCATCAGCTCAGTTAATGAATGGCCTTTTTTTCCCAACTTGTTGTGCAATGTTCCAGATGTGCAACCAGTCGAGTACGAGGAACCGAGCCACTGGTGCTCTATTGTCTACTATGAACTCAACAATCGTGTAGGTGAGGCGTACCATGCCTCATCGACAAGCGTGCTGGTGGATGGCTTCACCGACCCTTCAAACAACAAGAACCGCTTCTGCCTCGGACTGCTGTCCAACGTCAACCGCAACTCGACAATCGAAAACACCCGCAGACACATCGGCAAAGGTACGACCAACAGGCACACACAGCAGAAAAGGAGGTCTATGAGGTGTACGTTTTGTTCAGCTGTCCTGACCATCAGCTGTTTGTCTCTGTTCATCAGGAGTGCACCTGTACTATGTGGGAGGAGAGGTGTACGCAGAGTGCCTCAGTGACACCAGCATCTTTGTCCAGAGCCGTAACTGTAATTACCATCACGGCTTCCACCCCACCACTGTCTGCAAGATCCCCAGTGGATGTAGCCTCAAGATTTTCAACAACCAGGAGTTTGCTCAGCTTCTGGCCCAGTCTGTCAACCACGGCTTTGAGGCTGTTTACGAGCTTACTAAGATGTGTACCATTAGGATGAGCTTCGTCAAGGTAAGGCCCTCATGAACTAAATAGAAAACGGGAGCACATAGAGCGGGCACAGCTCTACATCTCTCATTTTCGTCATTGTTTCATTTGTTCTGTCTTCTCACAGGGCTGGGGAGCGGAGTATCACCGACAGGACGTCACCAGCACCCCCTGCTGGATTGAGGTGCATCTGCACGGACCCCTCCAGTGGCTGGACAAGGTGCTAACACAAATGGGTTCACCTCTCAACCCAATCTCCTCTGTGTCCTAATGATGGACCTGTGGGAGCTACGGGGAGATCCTTTCTACTTTTTACTTTTCTTGTCTCCCCTCAGTGATTTATAATTTAAGGTGGTCTTAATGGCTGAACTGTTTACACTTAACTTTGGGAAGGGACATTGAACTCTGGCTGGAAGTTCAACAGCAGCAGCAGCAGCCGGAATCAGTTGTTGAAACAGAGTAACGTTACAAGCAAATACCTGGAGAAAGAGAGGAACGAGGAATGCTCGAGTAGCAGTAACGACATGGACACAATACTGCTTGACAATGCTGCAACACCTGCAAGAATCGAGGGCTCCATTGTCCGGCTCAAATCTGTCAAATGTTAATTTTTGCATCAAGTTTTATTGTTTTCTCAAATGTTTTTATTTCTCTGTATGTGTAGTTTTTAATGAAGCAGTAGTTTCACTACACTCTGCCTTATGTCCGACAGACAAATTGGAATTTTACTGAACACTTTTCTTACATTGTTGTCTCAATGTCAGATATTTACAATAAGATATAGACACGATTATGTTTACCATTAGGCTCAGATATAACAAATGCTTTCTTTTTATAGTCTCTACTGCTAGAAATGAACACTGAGCTACTGCCTTTAAGAGAAGGTTATGTATGCCAACCTGATAGTTTTTGATATGGGAGATCAATCACTGAACAAGTTTTAACATGCCATAAGCTAACAACATTGTGAATGTTGCATCTGTTGCAATAGAAGTAGTCATTTATGATATAATCAGACAATGGACATCATCATTATTGATTCTTGTTTGTACTCTCGAGTTCAAGTAAGAGTGACTGTATTTTCCATACTCACTGTATTAACAATATTGTGCACTCATGGATTTTGTGGAGGCATATTAAATTTTGGCGTGGGTACCAAGGCATTATGTTGATAGATAATTGACTTCATTAGCTCAATGAAATAAACAGGTTATTTGGTAACAATGATTGTTTATGTTGTTTGTTCTTTTAAGATTTGGTAATACTTCTGTGCTGAATCAGGACAGATCAACAGCAACCCAACAATAGCAGGCATGCGTATAGATGTAAACAGATTAATTGTGTTTATGAAACACTGATGATAGATTTCTGGCGCATCGCCACCCACCATGTTTTCCATTGAATATTGGTCTATATATGATTATACTTGTTTGAATAGCAAACTCATAAAAGCTCCACAGCAAAGACGGACAACAGTGAATTCTCATTACTGAAATGTTGAGTACATGAAGCCTACAGCTTATTTCTGTTTGCTGTAAAGCTTTCAGAGGTTCAATAAATCTGCCGTGGCTCATAAGTGTTGTTTATGATATGCAAATAAATGTTTAATTAAAAACACTTAATGGTTGCAATGGAAAACTCAATCATAAAAGCCAGAACGGGCACATTACTGCTTACCATGACTGAGTTTTAATGTAACAGCTCTTGATCCTACTGCACAGTATTACACATTCTGTTATAAACTCATTTGTCTTTAATTATTAAATATTAAATAGGTCAAATGATTATATTCTGATACCAGTATAAAATACAGATGAGTAAAAAATTAAAGGAAAAAACTAACAAACTGTCTTAGTATGGTATTGGGCCACCATGTGCTGGCAGGACAGCCTCAATTTGCTTTGGCATTGATTGTACAAGTCTCTAAACTCTACCCCTGGGGTGAACAGCGTTCTTCCAAAAGATGTCTCCTCTTTTGGTGTTCTGATGATGGTTGTGGGGATTGCTGTCTTAACAGGTCAGTCCTAAATCTCTCACGTGTTTAACTGGATTGAGATCTGAGACCCTTCTTATGGATGGGGGGCTCATCATCCTGGAAGAGACCACTCCCATCAAATGTTTTCTGTCTATTTAATGATTAACAGTTCCTGTGCTAGAATTTAAACTAAAATAGAGTCCAACAGATGTAGTTTTAGTTTTGATATTGTCCTTTATCTTACTATCAGCTTTGGGTTGATAACTAATTTGTGCCCGTGCTTATTTTTTTTATTTAAAAGAGGTTGCATGTTGTTTGCAGCTGTCTTGATGTTTGAAACTCTCACACTGTTTTCAATATTCACAAGTATTCAAGTAATTTGAATATGTTCTTTATTTTCTAATCCTAATCCAAATATAATCCACCAGGTGTGAGATTATTCACTCAGTTCAGCAGCGCAGCAGCATCAGAGGCAGAAACACAGTTTACGGCATTAGAATCAGCGAGACAACTTCCTATTGGTCCACGTCGGTATTTACCGTACATCTCCTAAAAGATGGGTCACCATACATTTACAAATACAGAGTAACACATCATATTTACAAATACAACTCGTTTCAGTAGCTGTCAAACCCAAATGTCAAATCTTTCTTAAAAATTTAAGACGAAATAGCTTTCTAACTGCTTTCACGGTGAGTAACTGACAGAAAACAGGTAACATTCAGTGATGTTTGAAATAGCTCTTGCGTGAAATTACCACAGCAGCCGGATGTGAGGTGGCTCCCAAGGAGCAAGCCAAAGATAAACACGTAGCCAGACGAGCAGGGGCGACTATACTAATGTAATAGAGAGGCTACCGTGAAACCATCGAAATGGAGTAGCTGCTAAGAATATAGAGGTTTGAGCAGGCAAGGAGACCCCCGTCTAATTAACCAAGGAGCAAGTCTTCCGCAGGAAACGAGTCGGTGAGTCCCGCAGAGTACTGACAGCTGTAACGTTACCAGCTAGCTAGCTAACGTTAGCTAACACTTGCTAACTAACCTAATTAAAAAGACCTGGCTGTGACAGTTAGGTAGTCCCTGGAGTCAAGTGACGTTACCAACACAAATAAATATATATTCAGCTTTTTGAGAAGGGTGCGCTTAGCTTGCTACCTAAGTTTCTCTCAGTCTTGCAAAGCAGTTAGCCATATCTCTGAGACTTAATTTTTACTACATTAGCTTTGATGTTAGCGAGCCAAGTTAGCTAAAAGAGCTGCCTCCTCTGTAGGAAGATACACGCTAATAAACTAGCTTAATGTGTTGCTACCAATGTGAGAAGTGGTAACTAGGATGGAGTAATGCAGTAGCTGAAAAAGTGGGAGTGTACTCAATGCTAACCAAGAGCATACATTAGCATATATGCAGGTGAAAATAAAAGCAAGGAGTAGTTTCATATTCACCCAATATTCAAGCTGTGACTTGATGTAATTTAATGCTGTATTAGTTGTAGCCTTACATGCATCAGTAGTTTTAAAGGTGGTAACAGAATATTGTACAAAGTAGTATTTTCTATTGAAGTCCTATTCCTGAATGTTCATTAAAATGCACATTTTGAAGGGTTATTTGTTGTAAGGATTGAGACTTGGGATCCAGTGTCAGACTAAACCTGTTCACCTGACAGTTCAGCATAGTGTCACTATAACCTCACATTACTCAGACAGCAGTAAAGGCTGTCTGTTTGAGAAGTGTGGGTAATGTCAAACCCTGGAGAAAATTCTTACACCGTTTGTCTGAAAGACAGGGCAATAGTTAACATGGTGATAGCCACAAACATGCTACCTCAATCAGGAACAAACATAACGCCTTCATTGCTTCCAATGCAGTTAATCATTTCAGTTTTGAAAGTACTACTTTCTACTTTGAGATTTCCACGGAAAGCAGCACCATGAATGGTAACTGTATCCATTAAGATGTCATTGGATTCTAAACAGATGATAATCCCGAAATGTACGTTTCACTTAAAGTGTCAGCACGATGACCGCAGACAGACAGTCCTCTTTAAAGTTTCAAAGTTCCATAACCCCCTCCCAGATATCATAATTATATATTATTGATTATTATAGCTTAAAGCTATAAAGCTTCCTTTATTTATCTATGACCACATATTTGCAGAGCAGATATCTCATTATGGATGACCGACAGGCGGACCACGTGTTTTATTATGTCTGTAGATGATTACAATCCTGAAGCTTTTTTGCTGTACATGTCTGTAAGAGTAAAAATAGCATAGCACAGAGATAACTGACGGAAAAAAGCTTCCTCTCCAGCAAAGTGCTGCCGTTTATTTGCATGTCGCTCCGCTACATCAGTCAGCTTTCACATTCAACAACCTTCTTCTTTTCTCCCTTCACCCGTTTCCCCTCCACAGTATCTGTAGCTGAGTCCAAAATGGTACGAGCAGCCTTGGTGACTGCCACCAGTCTAGCACTGACTGGGGCTGTGGTGGCACATGCTTATCTCCTCAAACATCAGTTCTACCCGACTGTGGTCTACCTCACCAAGAGCAGCCCCAGCATGGCGGTAAGAGCAGTGCTAAAGTCAAGTCCAAGCTTGCGTTGATATTTCTTCAAAAGCAGAATCAGTGACAATATGAGAAATCAGCTTTTGGTTTCTGTTTTGTTTCTTGTCTCAGGTGTTGTACATTCAGGCCTTTGTGTTGGTGTTCTTGCTGGGAAAGTTCATGAGGAAGGTCTTTTTTGGACAGCTAAGAGCTGCAGAAATGGAGGTAAAGTTCTGTTTAAATATTTATGACTCCCTTGACTCATCATAATACACATTTAGTTTAATACTAATACATTGTCTCAGCTGTAAATGACAAATTCATCTGATCAGTCTCTTGGTTTATGTGCAATTACTTGTCTTTCCTCTCCCTCCAGCATCTCATTGAGCGATCCTGGTACGCGGTGACCGAGACATGCCTGGCATTCACTGTGTTCAGGGATGACTTCTCCCCCCGCTTTGTAGCCCTCTTCACCCTCCTACTTTTCCTTAAGTGCTTCCACTGGCTGGCTGAGGACCGGGTGGACTTTGTGAGTGTTTGTCAGTGTCATTAGCTGAATACCAAGCAACCTGGAACTTGTTACAGGTCTCTGTGCTCCTGTTATGGTGTTAGCAATATCTATAAAGTAGTAATTCAGAATCACAATTGATGATTCAATGATTTAATAGACATATATGGCTGTGCATGTTTTAGGTAACATGTAAATAATGTTTGTTTCTGTGTTTTTTAAAAATCTTTTTCTGTCAGATGGAGCGGAGTCCAAACATATCATGGCTTTTTCACATGAGAGTATTGTGTAAGTACACGTTATCATCAGTCACGTCAGAAATCATTCTTGTTGCCTGCCTGTGTTGGCTTTTATATTAGTTTTTTCTTCTCTCTTTATCTACTTTGTTCTGTTGGCGTCAAGTCTGAATGAAACTGCATGCAAATCACTGCTGAGGCCAGGTGCTCCAAAGTTTAATTAAGCCCCACAACAGAACACCAGAATGGTTCACATTAACAGACCATGATATAATTTTCTAAACACAACAAAATCTTCTCCTTCAGTCATCGTGTCAGACTTAAATAGTAAGATTAGATTGGAGAGTCATTGAGCATCTTTAAATACTGAATGTACTCATTTGTTTTGTCTGAGAATTAAGTTATTTGTCCTCTATATTTCTGTGGAGCTTCTTCATGTAGCTACTGCAACCCCCTCACAGAAGTCTCGTTCTGTATATCCTGCAGCTCTCATGGGACTTCTGGGTGTCCTGGACTTCCTGTTTGTCAACCATGCCTGTCACAGCATCATTACCCGAGGAGCTTCAGTCCAGCTTGTTTTTGGATTTGAGGTTTGTCATACTGAATTTTAGCTCTGTGTTCTGTTTTTTTTTTTTTTTTTTTTTTCCTTTTTTGTACCGATAGTCATTTTAGCTCTGTTGGTATATTTAAGGTTTATAAATGTTGTCAGGACTCTTCGGCATGTGTCATTTTAATGTACTACTTCATTATAAATTGACTAAGCAAGACAACTGCGTGAATGGCTGAGCAAAGTTTCCTAGACTTGAGGACATTGTTCTGTCTGATTTACATGGCACCGTTCTCCTCGCAACATCACATCATTCCACGTAGCCTTTTTGTGTTTCAAACTTTTACTCCTGCTCAGGTTTTGATGGATGCCACAGATGAATGTCACAGAAAGAATTCTGCATACAGTATCTGTGATTCAGTGTCACTTTGCAAGTTAATGGAGATCAGGAAATGGAGAGGATGATAACTTGTAAATGTCTGTCTCTCCTCTCTGTGCCCCTCAGTATGCCATCCTGCTGACCATGGTACTGACGACCTTCATTAAATACCTTCTGCACACCATTGACCTGCAGAGTGAGAATCCCTGGGACAACAAGGCCGTCTATATGCTCTACACCGAGCTCTTCACAGGTGCTGTATTCAGCCAGAGTTCAAAATTTCATGCTGGAGTATTTTTTTCCTCTAGATGATGTCTGTGTCCTTCAAGATGCCGTGGCATCAATACTCAAGTACTATTTTTTCTTCCAGGTTTCATCAAAGTGCTCCTGTACATCGCCTTCATGACCATCATGATAAAGGTCCACACCTTCCCCCTGTTCGCCATTCGGCCCATGTATCTGGCTATGAGGTGAGCATACTCAAAGAATTTCTCAGCTATTTAGGCTCTTATCTCAGTCAAAGTAAACCAAACCACCACTATTGTATTACAGTTTTATTAGTTTAGCCAAAACCAATATTTCTTTGACATTTTAGTCAAACTTTCTGCCTTCTTAGTCGGCTCCATAAAAATGCTTCATTAATCTACTTCAGTTTCTTTGTGATGAGCCTTAATGTGTCTTTTCATGTTCATGATATTCTTACCAGCTGTTTTATGGCAATATTCTTTCCCCTTTGATGAAGCAATGCATTTTTTTTCTCAGTTTCATTGTAACAAAAAAATGGGCCCAACTATCACCTTCCACCCAAGCACTGTTGTTGTCATGATTTACTTTAACTTAGTTTCTGTAAAATAGTTGATGTAAGTCACTCTGAGTCCTGACTGTGCTCGTTGTGTGCTGCTGGTGTCGTCCTGCGCAGCTCAAGAAATGGAACTGCTGCATTGAAGAGAAAAAAAGGCCTCTATAATATTCTAACATTTTCTCCTGTTTTTATCAACAGATAAAGACAGATTTTGGCGATTTTTTTAAATAATTTTTTTTAACCACATTTTAATCTCAATTTATTTCATCAACACTATTGCATGTTGATGTAGTCACATTTGGTTTGATAATAACGTTGGTGCTGTCTCGTCTCAGTCATGGAAATAAAGGTCATTAACATATTTTGAAATTGATATCAATTATAGAACAAACACTATATTTAAGGCACGTTTTGAGTTTGGTATTGTTCTCCTTTGTCTTTCAGGCAATTCAAGAAAGCTGTAACAGACGCTATCATGTCTCGGAGAGCCATCCGCAACATGAATACACTGTGAGTAATGTTTCCTAATTGCACCGTATTGTATTGTATGGTATTAGTACCTTACTGTAATACTGTAATGTATTAGTATATCATTATATATTTTGTAGAATGTATTTCATATTCATTTACATTTCATTCTGTTAGACAAAACTTGTTCAAGTGGGGTTATTCTCATTTAATGACATGGACTATGGCCCATATGCAGATTGTCCATTTTCACTTCAATGCTAATGTTTTTTCTGTTGTAGGACAGTATTCAGTCTTTAGCTGGGGATATTTGCAAGCAGACAACACGTGTAGACCCACAGTACAAGCCTGAATAAAACTTCACCTAATAAGTTCTGAGGCTAGTGCTAATTTCTCCCCTCATTTTTGCCTGTCTTCAGATATCCTGATGCCACTCCTGAAGACCTGCAGGCTTCTGACAACGTCTGCATCATCTGTCGAGAGGAAATGGTCACCGGAGCCAAGAAACTGCCTTGTAATCACATTTTCCACTCCAGGTACGTAAACAGTGTGACTCAGCAGAAAAGATTCTTGACTGCAAACAAAGAAAAAAGGGAAGATGTCAGATGTGGTCCACCTCTACAGTACCTGAAGTTACGCTCAGTATGAACAGTATGTTAACAGGTTTGTATGTGTTTGTCCTTCTAGTGCTACAAATAATGTTGTGTCGCCTTCCTCTCCTCCCCACAGCTGCCTGCGCTCCTGGTTCCAGAGACAGCAGACCTGTCCTACCTGTCGCATGGACGTCCTCCGGGCATCTAACAACAATCAGACTCCAGCCCCAGCACAGGCCCCGCCCCCTGCTCCAGCAGCCCCCGCCAACGCCCCCGCAGCCCCACCTGCCAATGGTGACAGAAGCAGTACACATGAATACAACTCCTGTCTTTCTACCTCTAACATCACTACATGAAGCCTACCTACGTCCAAATTATTTGCAGTCCAGAACAGATGTTATTAACGTAGAAAAAACTTTTCCATTCATGAACTTATGTATAGAACTTACGTGACTATAATATCTTCAGATGGCACAAGTTTTTGTTTTTAGAAAAGTGAGACAATCCTGGTGTAAAAATGGTGGCTGTAAGTTTAGAGAAACTTGTCCAGATACCTTAATTTGATAAAATCATTATATTGTACTTTATGAAATGGACTCAGGTCATGTTCACTTCCCAGAGCATATTAATGAAGTTTCCTCTGGTAAGCACATATTTGGACTGGGTTGCTAAGGAACTATTTGCTCTGTTTCCTCTCCAGTGGCTCCAGGCATGTTACCTGGCTTTCCTCCGGGCATCTTCCCCTTCTGGGGTCCCTTCCCTGCAGTGCCCCCTCCTCCTGCCGCTGCAGCAGCTGCAGCTCCTGGTGCCACTGATGCTCCACAGGGCAGCACAGAGGCTACACAAGCAGCTGGTAAGGATAACTCATGCTCTCCTGCAGCAAATTACCCCCAGAAAACAGGAAAGCAAACCAAAGTGTGTGAAACGATGTTACATATAGTTTCAGTGCACCTGCATTGTTGTTTAATCTATTTTTTTTTACTCTGGGATAGCTTGACATCTACCCAAAATGTTGTTTGTTTCATCAGGTTCCAGCCAGCCCACCTCGTCGTCTGCAGACACTGCTGCTGCTGCCGCAGCTGCCGCTGCTGCTGCTCCAGGATCAGCTCTCCCAGGCTTCCCCTTCTCCTTCCCCCCTCCTCCCTTCCCCACTGCACCTTGGCTGCCCATGCCACCACCTCCTCCCTTCAGTAAGCACAAACACTCTGTACTGTCACAGAGAACAAAGTGAATACATTCAAGCGATGACTACTGTTGCAGAAAATGAGTAAAAAGACGGAAGGTTAATTAACCTCTTCCACCCCGCTGCTTCTGACAAGATGGCTGCTTGTCTCTCTTGTATAAGAATATTAATTATAGATGTGTAATTTTAGATGTATGTGGCTGAGTCATGTTGGGGATAAAACTGTCTTACTCGTCCTATCACCCCTTGTTTAAGAAATTGCTGAGCGTTACCAAAGCAACAAATTATCAGTCCACACTGTGTCCAAGTCACTGGAATTTCCCACCACATTTACAACACTTCTTTTGTCAAAGAACATAATTTCTCTTCACAGTTGTCAAGAGTATCAATCAGACAAGCATGAATGAACTTTAACGCTTGAGGTTAGATCATCTGATATGATTTGTAATGCTGAACCTCAGTAGAAACAGTCACATTACTGTTTCCTGTATATGGGAGCGTGGACGCCTCAAAATGTATTTATTTGACTTGGCAAGCAGTTCTTCGAGCTCATGTTTGTGATATTATAAGTTGAAGTTAGTTTCTCCTGGATCTGTTTGTGTTAATGTGTGTCTCCTCTTCTCTCCTCCAGTGTCATCGATGCCTCCTCCTCCTCCGTCTCTGTCCCGGCTGTCGGAGGAGGAGCTGAGGGAGCTGGAGGCAGAGGGCCGACGGGGCCTCGAGGCCCGGCTCCAGTGTCTCCAGAACATCCACACCCTGCTGGACGCTGCCATGCTCAACATCCACCACTACCTCAGCACCGTCGCCACACTCACGTAACTGAGCTTCCTCTATTTAAAGTCGCATATTCTCTTTTGAAAAATTAAGCTTGAATTATTAAAGGTGCAGTTTGTTAGAATTTTAGTTCAAAACATTAAAAAATGAACTGAAATGATCAACAGAACACAAAGAAATACAAATTTAGATGTTATGTCGTTTGCGTCCGTGTTTTGTATTGAAGAGATGCCTACTGAAGTTAGCATGCTAACCAGCTGGCAGTGGTTCTGAAAACTTTCTCCCAGCGGTCCAAAGCTCCAGTGCTAGTGGTGTAAACACCAATATTCCCCTGGTAGTCTGGCTAGCTGCACAGCTAACTGTAGCTACAGTTAGCAGCAGATACTAGTTACTCTGGTGATATGCTGCCCCTGTTTGTTTGGAGTATGAAGTCAAGGTGACTAATTCTTATGATAGCACCTCTAAGATGGGTATTCAACTTTTTAATTTAATTAATATCCATAAATATTTTAATTAATGATTTCTTGAGTTGACAATAAATTATTTAAATCTTGGGGTTCACCTCTAGTTTTCAGTTGAATGCTTCATTGTCTTTCTGCTGCTGTCTTCTCCACAGTCCTCCTCGGCCTGAGGCCAGAACTGCAGAAGCCAGCGGGACGAACAACTCTGCTTCATCTCCTGTAGCTAGCAGTAGCATGGACAGTCCCAGCCAGGAGAACGACTCTCCCAGCTGTGAGTAAACCTACAGTTCACATCATCTACAAAGACGATTAAAAAAACGAAAACATGTACTCCAATTCAGAGTTATTTTCTGTTTCCAGCTGAGCAGGTGGACGGAGCTACAGTCTCCTCTCAGCCGGCTGACTCTACTTCTGCTGCCTCGGACACGGAGAGACAAGAAACGATGGACGAAGGAGTGGTGGTGGGAGAGGAGGATGGAGAGCCCAACGCTGCTGAGCTGAGACGCCGCCGCCTTCGTAAGCTAGAGACGGCAACATCATCATCATCTTCACCCCCTCCAGACAACTGACCTACACGCTCTGATTCAGACATGTTGCTCTGGACCAACGGGAACTCTGAGCTGATCGATCGTTGCTTTGGTTCCTCATTGCCTCTCTTCCTCGTGGCTCTTGCCTTCCACAGGCTCAGGTTTCTAACTGTGTCGAGTTGGACTCAGGCTACCAGGAGACGCAACAATCTTTACTGCTTATCTGGACAGTTTCTGTGTCAGAAAGCAATAGCACGACTCCTTTTTTGTTTGTTTTCACCACCCTTTCCCTCCCCCAGAATGACTACTGCAATAAGAGCACTGCAGGTGTTAGTAAGTTTAATCAGATGGAAGAGGAATGCTGATTTTGGTCAGTGTGAGAGAGACTGTGTTTGGATTTGTGTCTGGTAGTTTTACTGTCGGTGAGGTCTTTGCCTGCACTTTGATTTTTGTTTAATTCAGCTTTCTTCAGTATAAACGTGGTCTCATTCACCACGTCAACATGTTACACAGCACCTGGATCAGTGTCGGTTCCGGTGAATTCAAATCTAGGGAAAATGATCAACTCCTCCAGCTTTGGCTTTCTTTAACATTGTTAAATTGTTCTTCTGTTGCCACTGCGGACGTTGTAACTTACTGATTTATTTGAATGTGTACATACTGTATAAAGAGTTTTAATAGGATGATCTGTACATAATGCAGAATAAACTGTTCAGCTGAAACAGCAGCAGCGCAACCCCTCTATTGGTCTGTATGTTCACAAACTGAAGCCATAGAGATGGGTCTAGGGGTTGAGACCCCCCAAAGGATCCCGTCATGATTTGACTGAGTGGTCACAAGATGATTAAATGAAAACCTGAATCTCTGCTACAAAATTAGGCTGATTTTTTTTTTTGTTCTTTTCCCTTTTATTTCCTAGTGAAATATTGGATTCATTTCAACGTTATTTAACATTTTTAGCACATTAGACCTCCATAAAAATCATTTAAATATGTTTCAGATTGAGCCTCTAGTTTTCACTAATTTCACATCTTAAACTGAACAGTTGTTGTTAAGTAATGCAGTAATGCTTTATCTTACAGATCTGTAGTTTCCAAGGAAGTTTCTGAGCTAGAAGCACGTGTTTGGGCACTAATTATAGGAAAGTAGGAATTTCCTTGAAAGGAGAGTTCTCTTTAAAGGATAAGTTCACCCAAACATGAAAATTGACTCACTATCTACTCATCCTCATGCCGATGGAAAGCTTTGTTAGGTTTAGTTTTCTAGTCCACAAACTACTGTGAAGCTCCAGAAATGTTTGTGGACCACAAAACTTCACCCAACTTTCCATCAGCATGAGAGTTAGTAGATAATGACTAAAGTTTCGGTTTGGGTGAATTTGATCTGTAATTTCCCAATTTCCAAGTTTTGTTGAACAGAAGCACGTGTTTTGCTACCAACTTTAGGAAAGTAGGAATTTCCTTGGAAGGAAAGCTCTCTTTAAAGTGTATTTCCATTAACCATTCATTCATTATTGGAAACTTTAATTGTGTTTTTCTCAAAAATTGAGTCATTTCTCAAAAATATTTTTATTTTCAGCTGACCTGTGTATACCAATCAACTGATTTTCCGTTAATTAGCACCAAATAACATTGTTCTTTCAAGGAAACTTCATCGGAAATTATTAGGAAATCACATCTATCAAATAGAGCATTATCAGTAATGTGGATGAAATATTAACTTAAACCGGAAATAAAAATAGTTTATACATGAATGTGAACATTTAAAAGTCTCAAACATTCTGGCCTTGGAAAACAGTTGGCACTAATAAAATATACATGGTTTGCAATAAATGAGCTAAAAACATGTAAAAAATGTAGGTGTAGACAGCATTTTTTTTAATCCATGTACGTTTTCTGCTTAGCAACAGACTGGACGAGCTCATTTTGGTGCCTTTATTGGTTTGTTCACAAAGTCAATATTAGTCATGCTGCAAGGTCAAAGCTACAGTTGAGTGAGTTGCAATGAGGAAGCCTCATACCACTAAAGACATAAAGGAGAATGATGTGATCTTTGATAGCTACAATTAAAGGTAAACCAGAGTTATAAAATAATTTAAACTTACGTCAAAATACAATTCAAAGTTAGAGAATAAAAATCAACTTTCAAAATTTTAAATCTTGAAAAATCTTAACGTAAGATGTACAAACCAAAAGAATTGACAAGCTGACAAGCTGGAGCTAAAGGAAACATACAAAACAACACCAAAAGGAACATGTCAGTAATGTAATATCTGCGGTTATGTGGAATTATTGATTGAAGGTGTCAAAAGATATCCTTTCACTTGAAACAGTGCAGAGAAGAGTTGCCTTCTTCACAAAACAGCAAATCAGTATCGTCAGTGGTTATTCCAGTGGTTACCACATGCTGCGAGCTTACATGCTTAAATTGCATTACATGTAGGAAGGAACAAAGGAATGCTAACGAAGCTAAATGTGCAATTTTTAGGACTGGTAAGAGCTAGTTTACCTTGTTTTATCAACAATGGGACAATGGCTTATTAAAACAAGCTTATGATTTGTGACTAAATCTCAGCTTCATAAGGAGATCGCTGAGCAGTTTGGTCATTCATGTCTGTCAGGGCTTTTCACACCAAGTTTGTTCCCTTTGACCTAAAAAAAGATTTAAATATATTCTCTGTTCAAAAACTACAAGGTGCATATTCACTGTTTGCTGGTGATTTCCTGAGGTCTTGAGTGCAAAAACTGCTGGCAGAGGGCGAGGTGCTACCGACTGGTAGCTGCGCAGGGTGACCCTGATTGTGGTGAGGAGTCAGGGTCAGTTCTGGGGGGTGGAGTAGAACGAGTGGTGCTGGTGGTTCTGGTCTGGAGGGTTGCTGGCAAACAGCAGAGGAGCGGTCTCTGATCCGTACCAGCTGAAACAGAGCAGGAAGAGCAGCAGGTGACAGCTGTGCCTACACTTCTGCATTTGAGGATTCTTCTTGAGGATTTATGTTTCAACAATAAGTGACCACATTATAACGTGAAGCGCTTACATTTTTACATAATATATTTTTAGAATAAATGTTATAACGTTATTACGTGATAACTCTGTGAATATAACTTCTTATACAGTGAAAACATCCATAAACATTTTACGCTATGATACTGATCCACTCTTCTTTTCTTGGTATGGCAGTAAAACACTTCGGTGGTGTAGCAAAACACAATTTTATCAGCGTGGGAATTGAAATTTAGACAAATTTACTTGAAAGGTGCAATATTTAAGATTTTTTGACAAACTCTGGTCGGCCAAAAACAGTGTTTTAGCTCTAAGAAACTGGGATGGCCATTTTCACAATTTTTGGACATGTCATCAACCAAACAATAAATGCAGACCTATATCAAATACAGGGAAGCAGTAAATTATCACACAACAAGCTGGAACTAGGGAAAGTTTGCATTTTTTTTTACTGTTCATTTCAGCTGTACCTGTGAGTCTAACATGGTTTTAATGACAGTACCTTGCGTGTGGATGTAAACTGCGTGCCCACGGAACAGGTGCATCATCATCACTGCCTTGAGGGTCGTCAAAGAAATATGGACGAGGTAGGACCCTGTTGTTGACGGCCATGCTGCTGGTCTGTGAGAATCAGCAACAAAAAAAAAAAAAAACACATGACCTCCACTGCTATGGCAATAATAAATCCTGAGTCATCGTGTTTCATTTCTTTATTCCGCCGACATGTGGTCCAATGTGTCACAGATGTATCAACTACCTCTTGAGTCGGTCGGCGAACTCTGAAGATGAGGATGAGTAAACTGGTCGGGAGCAGCTCCCATATGAGGAGGATGGCACCGAAGGCCAGGTAGCCTCTGTCGCCCAGTTCACTACGCAAGTCAGCCTACAAACACACACACACACAGTCATCTAGTGTACTGACATTTTTAATGGCCAGGGCTATAAACTGTATCATAATGAATAGTGACAACCATTACTGTCAACTAGAACCGGGCTGGACAATGTGTTACCCTGGCTAAGAGTGCTTCTACTCCAACATCAGATCATTACCTGGTCAGAGACGTTGTACCAGTCAAAGTTGAATGACTCCACCTGACGGCTCTGAGACAGAACGAGGACTGTCAGGTTGTAGCAGGCTCGACTGGCAAACAACAAGATCACTGCCGCTCCCAGAGCTGCTGTACGGCACACGGTGGTCCCCTGGTCAGGTTAAAAAACACTGTTAGCTTCAGAATTAGAGCAGGGTAAGAAGTGGCTTATGTTTATGTACTACACTTCAATAAAGAGGTGCATTATTAAAGGTGCTGGGGGAGTGATGGTGTTGTTTGATATCGGGTTATCACCTCTTGAGGTGTAAAGTGGCTTGGGCCTAGCTAGTTAGCATGCTAACTTTAGTAGATATCTCTGCAACACAATACTAAGATGTCTTTGAGATATGATCAAAACTGTTATTTCTTCACACTCTGTTCAGAATTTTTCAGTGTTTAAAAAAGATCTTAAATTATTCAACATAGAAAGCAGAAACCAAGATTATCTGCCTTTTTTCAGAAATGCTGGGTCCTACAATTCCCATAATGCAACTCAATATTAATTAGACCCATTAGTCCTTCGTCTTTCAAACTCTACAGTAACAGTTAAGAATAGACCCCATTAACGTTTGGTGAGAATCCGCAAGGGACGTATTTTTCTCACTTTCATTACATTACAGATCTGGTGATCTTAAATTATGGTTAAGCAGTTATGGCTGGTTTAAGATTTAGAGTAATACAGGGCTATCGAGTTTGATATTGGATTAGGCTTGATAGAATTAAAAGGGAACTGCTCAGCCTTGGCAGAGGTATGCACTCTACTGAGTGGCATTCTAGTACTCTTCGTGAAATTGGGGCTGCATCATTTCACTTTCGAGACTGATGCTTAGCGCACCTTGCTGATCAGGTAGGGGCTGGTGGAGCGCGAGTGTCTGGTCAGGAGCAGCAGCGAGGCAGCCAGTAACACCGCATCCAGGATGAAGAGCAAGTCGTTGACTAGAACTCGAACCAGGACAAGATTCCAGGTGTGCTTCTCCGACCCACCGCCAGCACCTCTGTCCCCGAGAGCCGCACACACCACGTTGACGCAGAGGAACATGACGCTCAACGCACCATACATACAACGTGCCAGCAGCCTGAGGAAGACAATGGAAGCCAGAGCGATGAATAGATCAGTATTCATATGGTGTTTCAGAGGCTTAATCAAGATAATAAGCTTGATGCAAAATGGTCTGCACTGTAGAGTGAAACTTACAGTCTTCTGTTCACGTCTGAGCTATAAAGCTCTCTCACTTTAAATAGCACCTGTGGTACAAAAGAGCAACAGAGAAGCAACAGCGTAAACAGACCAAATAGACACTACCAATGAAACCGAAAGCAAAAAAAGTGTTTATTCAGCACATTGTTTATGGTCTCTCTAAAGCTGTTAGTCACTCCACAAGGTTTAATTTTAATAGCTGTTTGGCACACAGCTATAATAAGATGATTATGTAAAGACCATTAATACTCTTCAAGGAAATTTGATTTTCCTCCTGTTTATTTATGCCATGAAGTCTTTTTATCTCTATGGTTACATCATACTAAGCAGTTTTAACAATCATTGTATCAATCAATGAATCAGCATTTCCCCCCACATTACAGTTGGTGTATCCTAGCTTCAAGAGAATAAACCCAGTCTTACCTGAGTGAAATACAGGTTAATAAGGCTGAGAGTGAAGAACTGCAGACAGACAGGGAAGCAGTAGAGCAGCCAGTAGACCGCCACAGGTAGGTGGTTGGCCTCCACAGCGTTACGGAAGTAAAAGGAGAACAGGGTGGTGCGGAGGGCGGCCCAGAGCAGGCAGAGGAACAGAAAAACACTCTGGTAGCTCCATCTTTTGTGTCTGTAGAGGTAGAGAAGCCAGAGCTGGGCGTACACCACCAGGAACAGTCCTCCGTAAAGAACGGTGTAGAGGATTGTGAAACCGAGCTCGACCGAGGGGGCGACGGCTGGGTGCAGGGGGACCGGGGGAGGATAAGTGGAGGAGTTGGGAGGTGGGGAAGCCGTGACTGGAGCTTCCATTACAGTAGTGACAGGTCTAACTAACTGTCCATCATCACAAAGCCAAACCTTCTCTCAGACTGAAGGGTGTACATGGGAGACCTGGAGACAGATAGAAAATGGTAAGAGGCCTGTAGGTCATGAATAAAATAATGAGGAAGGGAGGGGCAATATGGAAGAAAGATTTATATCTTGATAACACTTTAGTGCACAAAGTTGTTTTTGTTTTTATCCTTTTTTAATGTGAGATTCATGTATGGTCATCTACGTGCTAACAATGACTCGGTTGATTTTGTCATGTCATGATATACATGGGTATTTTAATGTCACAATACTGAGTTTTCTTCCTTTGATACAATACCTCGAAAAATATTGTTATTCAACTGGGTTTCTTATACCACGGGGCAAAATTGATACAACATTAAAGGCATAGAATTTGAGACAAATACAACAAGTCTATAAAATGGCAATGGTATACAACTTTTCTTTTCTTGGCTTGTAGCAGACAACAGCAGAAAGACTGTAGTAATTTTATTTTTCCCTCTTTAGGCCTTAAAAATAGTACGTGCAGAAAATGATCGTTTCAAATACTCAAAATCGATGTGTATTGTCATATTGATATTTTTGAAAAGACTACATTGGTATTGTGACAGAAAATATAAAGCTGATATCCATATTGCCAACGTCTATTACACAAAGAAATCATTTTGTCACATTCCTGTATATGATAGTATGGGTTTAGATCTGACATATGAAGCTGTGTAGCTGATCTCCTTCACAGTGGACTGGATGTTGAACACATTCACTTTCATTTTCAAATGCATTCTGTAGTATTTTAGACCACATTGAAGGAGAAGCCTGACTTTACAATGTGTTAATGTGTCACAACAATCTCATGTCACGCTGAAATGATATATGCTACACATACTGTGCCAACCTTTACACTGATTTAAACAGATCAGACAGTGATCGTGTTATGTACCACTAAGACAGAGAGGCACAAACATTCTCTGTCATCTCTCGACAAAAAACATAACAATTTCGGGCTCGAGTGCTGTAATATTTGTTGTACACGTTTTCTTGACCTTTGGGTATTTTACAGTGGCCTTTGAAACTCATTAACCAGCAGGCTGCGAGTCTTCACCCTGCTCTTTGGCACATAAACAAGCAGCCGGTGGTGCGTTCAGGCTGCTCAGCAGCGGCTAAGCTAACTGAAACTAATGTTGTTAACTGAAGTGAATGTCAGCGACTTCCTGCTGTCGCTCGGTGATGCTTCGCCGGCCCCTAACGTTATTAAACGTATAAGCTGTCAGTAATATGTCACAATAACAACAACAGACCTTGTTTTAGGCAGACATCCAGCTCCGGTGTACGCAGCAGAGGACGGTAATCCTTCTGCTTCCGTGTTGTGTGCTCTGCGTCACGTCTGGTGGGCGGGGCCACTAGTTTGATTCCAACCGCCAATCAGCGCGTGCAGGAAATCGCGGTTTCTTCAAGTTGTTGTTTACGTGTCTCGAGACGAACGGTTTTTAAATTCACACTTAAAACTCTGTAAACGCGCGACTCGCTTTTAGGTCTCTGGGAAAGGTGTTTGAATGACTGTAGCTGCCGTTCAGTGTACGGTTTGTTTACAGCAGCTCGGCTTTGTCCGTGTTCTCACAGTAAACTCTCCTCAGTCACAGACGCGCCCGCTCCTCACGCTCCGGACCGTCCGTTAATCTCGTGTGACGAAAGCGTGCTGCATTATTAAAGTGGTACAAGATGCCGATGCTCCTGCGGTCCAGAAGATCCATCCACCCCATTCTGGCGAGCGGGGCAGAGCAGATACAGGAGGCGACGCCGAGAAGGTCGACCCGCCTGCACGGGAGGACTTACGTTACGAACGAGGTGGGTATTTTTATTACTCAGCTTTTCCGCCTCCTCTTCCTCCACTGCTCAAAACTTCACAGTCGGCCACGTAGCTTGCTCGCCAGCGTGAACGGCAGCGACGTTAGCTGGCTAACCCGAGGAAAATACTCAAGGAAGGATTATATAGACACCAGCCTGCCCCAGACTGTCGTGTTGTATCCTTTTATTAGTACTTTGACGTATTTAATACTTGCTTAGCTGGTTAGCGTAACCGTTAAGCTAGTAATTACAACGTGAGTGTGAGCCCCTGCGCCCTGCCAAAACTTGCTACCTAGCAACTTACTGCACCATGGTAAGTTTCTATTTGCACGTTCAAGGTGTTTTAATGTGAAGAAGGTGTACAAACCTTTCCCTGTGTATTTGTTTTTTCTTTACGTTTGTCATTTGCACGATGCAGAGTTAGATATAACCTATACCTGTGCCCTTAGCTAAGTCTCCCCTAGCTGAATTAATAACTAATGCCTGGTTACAGTGTTGTTTCCTCCTTATTAACTGTTCACCGGTTGTGTCCCGTCAGGAGTCAGATGAGTCAGACTCTGAGTCTGTCCAGAGCCAAGTGATGGAGACAGATCCAAGTTTATCAGCCGAGCTGGAGGAGGAAACTGCTGAGGAGGCTGATCCAACGGTAGTCTATAACTCACCCTAAACAAACCCAAACACACACACACACACACACCTCGCTGTTAGATGTGTTTCATAGGCCGGAAAAGCACAGCTAACCTTAGCTGTGTACAGTAGGGCGGCTGGGTGTGGCACAGCTCTTACTTAATACAGCCCTGTGGTGAGAGAAATGAAGCTGTGAGGCTGTGCAGCAGCGTGTAATCATCGGCAGGAAATAATGTCAGGGAAGTGTGGAGGTGTCTTAATCTCCTTTAGTCTGCTTTTAGAGTAGAAGTGTTAAAGCTGATTTGATTATTAAGCCTACGAGTTAGTTATTTATAAACATGAGAGTTCAAGCAATACTGGAGTTTTGAAGCCAATGCTTGGTTGTTGTTATCTCATGTTTTCTTATGATTTTACGGTAATGTCTGGTCTGATGCAGCAGCTACCAAAATCCAAGATACACAGGAGACAATAAAGTAACTTTAACCTATATATACTCTAATATTTTTTAATATAATTATCGCATAATGTAAACATCAAGAATCCCTTAATATTGGTAATTATTTGCATAATATTAAACAATAAACTGCTTTTAACAAAGATGTTTAACACAATAAATAGACATGCACAATATTGAATTCAGTCGATACCAATAACAGATAATTACCTGCTTCTCATAGGCGATACTGATAAGATAACTGATGATTTCACAAGTTTGTATTTTTTTTAAAAAAGGTTCTTCCCCTGTAGTTTATGCACACCCCGAGGATAAGAAAGGCTAAGATGTAATGAGCAAAAATGGATGATTTAATATTCCATAGCTCAAATAATAATTGTTGTGTCGATACTCTCTTTTCCCTCCTCTCTGAACTCTTATTGACTAGAATTTTCATCGATACAGCTAAATAGCTGATATTGTCCATTACCAAATATCAGGCTGATAAGTCATCGGTCCAATATACATCGTGCACATCCCGAACAATAAAGATAACCGCAACTTTGGATAAGTAAACTTTAATAGAAACACATTTATTTTTAAAGAGTAAGTAATGAAACATCTGTATAGAAATCAAAGATATATTAATTAAAAAATATTCAAGATGACGACTTTATGCACATCTGTCCACATATTTGCTGTTGCTGATACATCTGTAACAATATCAACCTGTCAATAAATCAGTCAGGCTTTAAGTTTATGTACTGTATTTATATACAGCCACTTTTGAGAGCAGATGGCACTACCAAGTGCTTCATTATTTAAAAAAATTGAATTTCATAAGCTGCAGTTTAGGACTAGACCGACATATCAGCCGATATTAGCTCACTTGCAGATATGTCCGTATCAGTGTACAGGTTGGCAGATACTTAACAAGAAAAATCTGCACATTAATGCCAAAATATGATCCAGGTAACTTAAGTACATAGATACATACACTTTTTACATTACATTACAAAATGTTCCATTTGATGGATCATTGTCAAAAATGCTTCTGGTATACAATGACTTTATTTCTTGCCCATGTTGTTGATATTAGTATCTGCCAAGTCAATCTAGAATAAACCTTTTTTCACAGCAGACATTTTGATTTGTCATAGTAAGAAAAGCACAGGTGTTCCTCATAACATTAACGGTGCTCTGCTCTGTTCAGGTGTCCCAGTAATGACAGTTTGAAACTGAAGCAGCTACTGTGACAATGTAAAAAGGACTTCTGTGAAAAATGCCCATTTTGTGAGGCATAAGACATATGGACATGAACAAAATACAAATATTGAGTATTAAAACAGGTGTTAGACATTCAGTTGCATTCACATATATATAACGTAAATTAAGCACTGTTGTTATTGAGTTTCATGTCAGTATTCACCGTGTATGGTAGGGGTACAGTACATCTTGTCAAATGAAAGCAACATCCACAGAAAAATGACCAGTAGAGTGCTGGGCCCTGATGAACCCCCCTCTGTAGCTGCTCTGAACACTGAAAGATGTCAATTTATTCATTAAAAAGGAACATTGTGGACTGTGAAATGTTGCTGTTGCCACGATAACACATCCATAACAACATGTTAAACAGTCTGTGGTGGCCATGCTGACGTAGATCAGACAAAAGAGCTAATTTGAATAGGTGTGGTATTCTAGGTATTGCAGTGCCACAGAAGCCTCTCGAGGTAACATACAGTGTTATAGTATTGTTGTTTAACAGTATCAAGACAAGGAACAAAAGAGTAGAGGATACTGAGTTTGAAAATATCTATTGATGTTTAACTACAAGCTTTTTGAAAGGTATTTTGGGTGTTATTTGCAACTAAGGGTATGTCATGAGGCTATCAGTATTTTTGTTTATAGACACAAAATGCATGTTTGTCTTTCTAATGAAGTGCTGTCTTCTTCAGGAACTGAAGGATTGTAGCGTTGTGCTGGACCGTATCTGGGCTGATGACAAGGCTGCAAAAAGAGAATTTGAAGAGAAAGAAGATATGAACCGAAAAGGCGGAAAACCCATGTCCCGGATCCCGACTTTCCAAAAACGACCTACCAGTGTGAGCCAGAACACGGAGCTGCCTGTTCCCAAAAAAGATACCCCCGTCCATGTAGCTCAGCCTCCCGAGAAAGTTGGAAGTGTAAGCATGGAGGCCTCGAAGTCCAAGCCGCCCGACGTCAGAGCACTGCCCCTGCCATCGGTCCGCATCCCTAAAATTGGCTTTGAAGCCCCCTCTTCATTCCTCAATACAGAACACTCCGCTGGAGACGCTCCTAGTTCCCTTACTACTACACCCAAAAGCTGGAGCTTGTCTGAGTCTGTGCAGAGCCCTCTCATGATTGTAAGCCCCAGGCCTGCCCTCAGAACGGAGCAAGAGACGGAGCAAAATGTACCAGAGCAAGACCAGAGGAAAACGGTTGAAATAGGTGACACCGTACCAGATGCCCCAATATCTCATCTTCGACACGAGGGCTCCATCAGTTATAAGCCACCTGAAGATAAGTACGAGGATGTGGTTAAAAGCAGGATTACTCTCACTGCCTCTGGGGATATAGAAAAGCCAGAGTCTGCAGAGAGCTTTCACACAGCTGAGGTCACCCAAGAGGAGGATATTATGGACGAAGAGCCACCGTGGGGGACAGAGCCCATGAATACACGTGATTTAAAGGACAGCAGGTCTTCGTCAGACGCTGAATGCGAGGATGACATGGAAGATGAAAAGTCCGAAGGCCGTGATTCTGGAGACCTGAAGGAGTGCCATGAAGCACTTATAAGCCAGTCAGAGTCTTCAAATGTTAAAGAGGAGAGAGCCAATACTGATGAAATGACCTCTCCTGTAGCCCCAGAGAAGCCTGCTAAACATAACTCAACCAAGTCAGCCAAGGTGAGTTATGTTGTTCTGCTTGTCAGATAGATTCCACTGATATCAGTCATACTGTCTCCTTGGTGTTCCCAACAGTGTCAGTCGTATAAAAAGAAATTCCACCACACCCCGCAGTAACAGCATTGGCATGCAACACAATCCAAAGCTGTTTCCCAGACTCTTTACTCATTTGTTCATAAGTTAAAATCATGCTTCTCTTGTTTTGTAGAGCTCCGGATGCTCCAGCTTCACCCTCTTCTGCTTCCTGCCCATGACCTTGCTGCTTCTTGGGGGTTTTGGCCAGCATGTTTGGCAGTACGGGCTTCCCCTGTCTGTGGCTCAGCTCACAGCTCAGCTGGAACTGCACACGCTGGAGGGCTTTGGCTTCATGCCACAGCCTTGCAGCACAGACTGTAGGTAAGAAAATGATCAATCAAGTGTTAATCTCTCCAGTCAGTTTAGTTCTTTTGATCAATTTGTTGTGACAGATAAAATGTGTGAAATGTACCTTGTTTTTCTCTAAAATTTCACAGTTAGCCAAGCATGAATGCACCAAACAACAACAGATATAAGCAGCTAAAGAAATGCCTTGCAAGCAGCTCTTCTGATCTAAGATAACTGGGATGTGTCTGATGTGGAAGTGGTTGTAGCTGTAGCTTTTCTCTCTCTTGTTCAGAGTGCGTCTGGTGGAGAGCATCCCTGTGGGTCTCTACCCGTCTTCTCCCTCATCCAGACAGAGCATCGCAGACAGCTGGCTACATCTGCTGGACAAGGCCAACAGCTCGGTCCACATCGCTGCTTTTTACTTCACTCTACGAGGCAACGATTTGGACCTCGCTGGCTCCTCAGACTCTCAGGTTAGTTCATGCCCCAGTCTCCATGCAGGATATCAAGTGATTATACCAGAATCTTTTAAACCTAAGGTGCATAATATTTTTTCCATGTATTTTGCAGGGAAGAATGGTCTTTGACCAACTGAAACAACTTGAATCTAAAGGGGTGAAACTCCAGATCGCCGTCAACGCCCCCCAGACCTCAACTCTAGATACAGCAGAATTGGCAGCAACGGGTACATCATGACTTGACAATATGAAGAAAATTGTGTAGCTTCTCTGTTGTGTGCACCGTAAATTAAAGCCGTACAAGGCAACATCATTTGTATGTTATATTACATTTTCATGTTTTCACAGCAGCATGAGAATTCTCTATCTAAAGAAAGCTGAACTTAACAACAATAGATGTTATCACAGTATCACAGGATCGCCAAATGTTGGTTTGCTGTGTGCAGTTTATCAGAATCATGCCACATCACTTTTGCTATTTCCCTGATCAGATTTAATTTGCTTGATAATTTCTCATCATGTGTTTTTACTTTTCTTTTCTTTTTTAGGTGCAGAAGTCAGAGAGGTCGACCTCAAGGTTGTAACTGGAGGTATCGTCCACTCCAAGCTGTGGGTGGTGGATCAAAAGCACTTCTACGTGGGCAGTGCTAACATGGACTGGCGCTCTCTGAGTCAGGTAAAACAGAGAGAAAAATGTGCATTTTTAAAATCTACATCATCATCTAAACATAGCAGCCATTACGTTCACCCAACATAACCCTATGCATTAGGAGAAAGAAGTTCGTTCCTGTAGACTCAAAGGCGACAAGTACCGTCAGGTAGATTTGTAGAAGTAGTGTCCCAGATTGAGCCTGACTCTCAGTACAAAAGCTCTTTTTTACAGGAACAAAATGTATTGCCCAGTCTAAGATCTAACCAAACAGTAGAATACTTTAATTTTGAGTGCCTTACATTTCAAACATGTTTTAAGACTAAGCTATACTAGCTTATTATTACTGGTCATTATTAAGTGAAATTAAAAGCACATTTTTGTCAAGTTTGAATGTTAAAATGCATTTGAACAATGTGGTCCCAAAAGGTGTCTAAAAATAGACACAATGCATTTTCCTGATGTAGGTATTAATGTGGGTCTTAAAGCTGCAATATGTGAGAAACTTAAATTCTACAAAGATGTTTATGTATTGTGTTGCAGAGATATCTACTGAAATTAGCATGCTAACCAGCTAGTCTGGGGCCTAATAGCCCTTTGTCCCAGCTGTCCAAAGTTCCTGTGCTATCAGTGTTAACACCAACACTCCCCTGGTGCTCTGTCTAGCTGCACTGCTAACTGAGCTAACAAGCTAACAGTAGCTTCAGTCATGGATGTACAGTTACTATTTGTTGGGAGTACTAATTCAACAGGTGGTATATTCTTACACATTGCACTTTTATGAGTACAGTATAATTGAGCTGTTGTACTCATCCATTCAGATGACTCATTAAATTGGATTCCTGGAACAGACTCTACATCGTCACACCACTGTTTGCCATCAGACACAGTCATAATTGTAGCCTACAGTGACAGTATCAATGCATTCTGTGTTGAACCCAGGTGAAGGAGGTGGGCCTGTCAGTGGAGGACTGCAGCTGCCTGGCTCAGGATGCCTTTCGGATCTTCGGGGTGTACTGGAGCCTCGGTGGGGCAAACAACGGCTCCCTGCCGCCGTACTGGCCTAATCGTCTCTCTGCCCTGTCCAGCTCCCAGAATCCCCTGCACCTCAAGTTCAATGGAGTGCCTGCTCAAGTCTACCTGTCTGTAAGTCCAGAACTACTATCTAACTAAGTTTCAAGAGGCGTGCTTCAAAAATGTGCTTTTTGAATGAGACTGTTTGTTTATTAAATTTAATTGCTACGTGTTTACAAAGGCTGATACAGATATTTTTATACAAAATGATTCAATAACTGACTAACTGAATAAATTGTGCATTCATGTTTGAGTGGAAGAGGATATCAAACAGCATTTAGATAATAATTTGACAAAAGTCAGTTAAAGAAAAAAATAATGAGACAGTCCTATTTAAAAGTCAATGTCTTTAGAAATTATGTTGAGATAAGAGTATATCTGACATTCTGGACACGATGAAGAGTGTATCCAGCTGTGTCTAAGCCTTTGTCCTCTCTCTGGTTGCTCCCATGGTTCTTACCTCTTGTGTTGCGTCTGTTTCCTGCAGAGTGCCCCTCCACAGATCTCCGCCCGTGGCCGCTCAGACGATCTCTCCACCATCCTGTCTGTTATCAACGATGCCCAGAAATTCATTTACATCTCTGTCATGGACTATCTCCCTCTGTCTCAATACACAGAGCCACTCAGGTGACGAGCCAACTCAACTCACTGATAACCATCAGTACTTACTGTTTACATCAAAGGCATATACATCATCACACAAGTTGATTCCCCATGGTACTAGTGCACTAAATCTGTCTTATGTTGCTCAAGTTACTTGATTATAGAGTTTACAGTAACAAATAATGGAATGTATGATGTCTTGCGATAAATGGACTATTTCAAAAGGTATTTCTTGAATCAGCAGTCACAACACTGTAGTCTGATTGGCTGACGAAGCAGCTTCACTAAGTGAGATGATGTTCACCTGCTCTAAACACATTACAGGACTGCCTGTCTTTATGAAATTTGTCCCGTTTGCTCTCTGAGACCACAGATAATATCAATTCTCATATTGACAGATCTTCTGGAAGTCTTTCCCTGCTGAAGATTTCAAACTATGCATTGTTGTCCCTCTCTCTCTCTCTCTCAATCAGGTTCTGGCCCGCCATCGACACAGCCCTGCGTGCTGCAGCCTGCACCAGAGACGTCCAGGTTAAACTCCTGGTGAGCTGCTGGAATCACTCACCTGCCGCCATGTTCACCTTCCTGCAGTCCCTGCAGGTGCTCAACAGGCCTCCACTGAATTGTGACATTGATGTGGTACGTTGACAATGAATAAGACATAGTGGTCTGAACAGAATTGTGATGGATCCTAAACTCCTGTTATTTTTTGGTTTCTGTGCAGAAAATCTTTACGGTGCCTTCAACAGCGGAGCAGATGAAAATTCCCTTTGCTCGTGTCAATCATGCCAAGTACATGGTTACAGACAGAGTGGCGTATATAGGTATGTTATTACCATTTACTTTGTTTCAAGCATGCTCTGATCATTCAAGCAAAAAAATACATTACAATGTACAAAAGTACATTTACTCAACTAATGTACTCGGGCACAATTTAAGATATTTTTAGGGGTTTTCATTTTATGTTATGTCGTACTTTACTGCACTACATTTCAGGAGGAAATATTGTACTTTTTACTCCTCTTCAATTACTTGTAGAATTGCATATTGTGTGGATTAATTTTTATTAAAAAAATTCTACAACTAGAAAAAATGTATGTTTTTTACAGAAGAAAAATGTCCTCTTGTGAAGTAATTTTAGGCTAAAACTTAGTCCTTTTTAAACCTGTATTTTGATATGAAAGGTAAAAGAAATTCCAGCTGGAGATTGTCTTGTCCCCTTTCAAACAAGTTGATTTAAATAGGTTTAAATAAATATAAAAACTCTTAATGCACCCCAAAACACTCTTCTTTAGGACTCAATTATAGACAGAAATGTCTTTACAAACACTTTTAAGTAGCTGAAATCAGCTCCATCTCGACTAACTGCAACAACAATTCATCAACATTCAAGTTAATTCATCAAATTCATCAGTGATAATCTCATACTATACATGGTAACGCTTACAGAAGCTGTTTGGCATTATCAGTGATTTCACTGTTGTGTCTTCAAGAACATTTAGCTGATAATGTTTCTGTATGTTTACCTGGTAGGGGTTTTATTGTAGACAGGACACTGTTTTTTGTTATTTGCTATGAATACTCACGTAAAGGCCTTGAATACTTTATTCCTCCAGGACATGCTGTAACAACATTTTTCTTTGGTCTGCATTTGACAGTTGAGGGTTTTGTGTTATTGAATTAAAACCCATAACATAACACCAAACACTGATAAAGAAAACAACCCTTTACTGCATAGCGTAGGAAACAATCATATCCATTGTTACACACAGCTAACAACATTGCTTTCTGTCTTTTTAGCATGTTGTAGATACCGTCTTTAATTGAACTTATGTGTTGGTGAGACTAGAAATCATACCCATATGTTAGATGTTGGTCTCAGTTGTTGCTGTGCCTGTCATGCCATCTAACTGATGGGACTGTTTCTGTCTTCACAGGCACGTCCAACTGGTCAGAGAACTACTTCACCCAGACAGCTGGTGTGGGACTGGTGGTGAACCAGACTGGCTCTGAGGTTAAAGAAGGCCAGGAGACTCTTCAGAGCCAAGCAGAGCAGCTCTTCCTCAGAGACTGGACGTCTCAGTATGCCGGGACACTCTCTCTTGTTGACGAGAACGTCTGCCCTCGTGGTCCACACTGAGAGTTTGTTGTTCAGTAAAGCGCATTGCATTGTACATGAGCATCTTGCTTTTCCTGCCACTTGAACTTTATTTTACTTATGCAGAATCCACTTGCTGTACTGTGCAAATGAACATGGTTAATTTTATTGCTGTTTGCTGACTGGCTGCCTGTTTTTGTACATAAGTTCTTTGTTATATTTTGTTTCAAAACGTGTTATTTTTATATTCTGTATCATTCCAACAATTGCCTTACATTAGTTAAGGTGAGAGGAAAGTTGCTGTGTACAATTTTATTTTATGCCTGGTGCATTTTGTATATTTTCCTGGTGCCAAGCTTTAATCTCATGCAGGAAATAAAACATTTCCAAAGAGGTGCATGCACCATGGCCTTGTTTACACTGCTGAAGTTATCAACTGTTAAAAGCATCAGATGGGAGATCAAGATTCTTGTAAATACAATCAACATTCAATTCATAACTGATCTCTGGCTCACAAAGGAATATAATTTGAATGTGTAGCCCTACAGCCAGAAAACAACTCTTTCAAATCAGAGGGAGCATGCTTTGCTTTAATGCCTCCACACTGACAACAGCCAGGAGGTGATATGTTTTTGGGTAGTCTGTCTGAGGCTGATGGGAATGTCAGTTATGCAAGTATCTGCTCAGAAACCAAAGTACTGGACACTTATACCACTACAGATACCACCAGACGTCTCTCAAAACAAATAAAAATGTTTGTGCTTGGAATAATAACTTGTGTCTGAAATGTTTTTTTGACCACAAAGAAGTTCAGTTACCTCGTGAGGAAGTCTTTAAACTGCATCTTCTCTGTCCTCACTGAAGTTAATCACCAAAAAGTTAACTGAGACTTAAAGTGAGCACAGAGGAACTTTCCTCGAACGGTGCAATAGGTAAGTATTGGCCAATCATTCTGTATGTACTCTGCTGGACTGGGAGCTCGATCCACTGAGGGAGTGTTGGTATTGAAGGCAAAATTGTTATTTCTTCACATTCTGTTCATTTTGCTTAATTTTTGAATGTTTTGAACTAAAATTCTTACATATTGCTCCTTTAAGTACGAGTTGGTTGTTTTTTTGCAGTCAAATAAAAACCCAGATGAAGCTCACATTAACTCAGCTCTGATCATTGAGACGTGCTACCTTTCGGTTGCTTTAGCTTTATGAGCCTTTATTTTCACATTTAAGAATAATTAATTTTACTACCCAGCACACAAAAAACATTTAACACACAAGTAAAAAAACAAACTAGAGCCTGTGTTACATTTAAAAGGATCCTCTGTGATGTGCAAGAAATTCATTTTAAAAAATCTCACCATACTGTAATTATCTCAGTGACATCTGCTGTAATAACATGTTTATCCTTCTTCAATTTAAAGAGTCACTGCTAGATGCTTTACAGCAAACCTGCGAGATCCAGTCTCCCCTTTGCTCTTGGCTTCTCCATCCATCCAGCCTTACCTACTCCATGCCTAACAGACGACGAAGGGACAACAGAAAGTGAATGGAGACGCTTCTCATTCGGGGAACCAAACAGAAACGACCAGGATAGGAGTGGTGGCCTTTGACCGATCTCTGATCATGGTAGCCATCCAAGTCCTTTCCTATCCATGTGCTGAGGGCTTGAAGACGCAGGAGTGTTTGCGGCTCTGACAGAAAAAGGATGTGTTCCCTCCTGCTCTCATTCCATGGACAGTTGCACACTGTCTGTCTGGCCCTGCTGCTGCTCAAATTTCCTGGCTGGAAGACATGACAGAAGACATGATCATGATTTAGGTGATCACACTAAAACAATGGAAGCATTTGTCAGGTATGAGGTGTTAACATGCGTGCACTGCCTGATGTTTAACGTGTGAGTGTCTGCACAATCGCACACAGCTCAGATCCAGGCTGCTCTTTGTGTGTCGTGTCCTGTGCAGAGCTCCACTAACGCTCACCCAGAGAGTACATCTCCAGCTGCTGTCTCAGGCGGACCTTCTGCAGGCTGTCGTAGAAGTTGGGCTCCGGGCTGCTTCCAACAGCGGGAGGCAAAGCGAAGATACGCATGATCTTCCTCTTGTTTCTAGATGATGAGAGGAGAGAGAGATTTTAAAGACAGACAACGAGAGTGCACAGGCCCCAATGCCAATATTTCTTATTGGAATATCACCAGTCATTTCTGACGGTGGATAACATCACCTGACATTAAAGCTAAAGTACATTACGTTTGGGATATTATATAAATGCCGAATTAGCCAGAATACCCTGAAATCGTTTCAGTAATAAATTAATGCCACATAATATACAGTCAGTTCCATGTAACTCGGCATATATAAAAAATAGGAAAATTTTAAATGGAGTGTGGCGTACATTTGTACATTTATGAGGGCGAGGAAGGGACCGCTCTCTGACTGAACCGCACGCCTGTGTTGCACCTGTACATATTATAAGCCGAGAGATGTAGTGAATTTTTGAATGTAAGAGCAAACTGCGCTTACTTTCTGGCGTACATCAGCAGGCCGAAGCTGACCAGGATAACCAGCAGGTACACATTGGTAGCCTCATTCCAGGCTTCGTGCACCGAGTAGTCGATCGACTCGTGCTCGTTCCCCAGGACCCCGTGAGCACCCATCGAAACACGACTGTAACCAAACTCTGAGAGCGAAGCTGTGAAGACAGAGGAATGCTATTAGATCCGCTTTCTAAGCTGCCGTTTAATGGCAATTTAACCTGACGGTGTAAACACCATGACGTCACAACCGCCTTCTTCTTCTTCTACTATTTTTCTATTTCCGGGCAGCCTGACACGCTCGGGTCGTGTTGTTGCCTCCTGCTGGCCTGAATTTGAACTAAAGCATTAAAGTGAAAGGTTTCAAAATAGTCTTAACAAATAGTTTTGTTTTTTTTTAAATCAGATTGTCCAGTAATTTATTTTAAAGAAAGCGAGGGAATATCGTGCATATGTATATCTTTCAATTTAGCATATTTTTGCACAGCAGACAAACCATCATGTTATTTTCCTTTCACTTTAATTCATATATATATATATATATATATATATATATATATATATATATATATATATATATATATATATATATATATATATAGCACAAATGACCTTAACCTCAACTAGTTCATTCAGTCTGCTGTGCTGATCCAGTCTCATAACTAGTTACAAGGGTGTGTTTCACGATACATTAGTAAAAGCTGCATTTACTAGAGCAATTATCAGCCTTGGCCGACTATCGGGGCCAATATTCATAATTTTTGCAATTGTCGGTATCTGTGTTTTTTGTGTCCAATTGCTGATAGCATAAACTTATTTAAAAATGCCCTACTCTGGCTCTGATGCAGCATGCTTTCTCTGTTAGTGATCACCACTCCGTGCCCACAACACAATCTGATTGGTTACATGACACAAGTAATAGTCTATCAACACTCAATAATCTGAATTCGCAAAGTAACTAGTGACTAAAGTTTTCAAATAAATGTAGTGGAGAGGAAGTATAAAGTAGCAGTAAAGGGAAATACTCAGTATTTGAGTGAATTGTACTCAGTTCCATTTCATCACTGGTTATTCTCAACTTTGACACTAAGATTTTTATTTTTTTTACTGTAAACGTAAATCTGTTCCAATTGTTGTTTATCGGTCTCCTTGATAACTGATAATAATTGGCAGAGCAGATACAGTGGATTGTGAGCTGTAGTTTCCCCGGTAAAGACACCATCACTTTGGCTGTCGCAGCTGCAGAGTCTCTGCTGCTATCTACTGAAGTTAGCGTGCCAACCAGCTAGTTCCAGCCCATCCTGTCCCGTAATACCACGTTGTTATGGATCCCTCCCACATTTCTCGCAAGACCAAGAACTTGGCTTCGTTGGTTGCATTCTCTTCTTTGGCCTCTCCCCCGGTCTTCTGCTGAGTGAAGAGTGATGTTGGTGAAGTAATGCAAAGGGTGTGTGCCACTGGAAAACCAGGACTCGATGGAATTATTGTTTTTAAGGATGAATGCATTGTGTGCCATCATCTCCTGCCTGCAAGCACCAGGTCAGTGGAAATCTGTGCAATGCATTGTGTTGTTTAAGTTTGGTGAGCACAGGAAGAGCTCTTTGTTTCCTTGTGATTTTTAGGTCTCTGTGTCAAATGTGATAGCCTTGTCTATGACTCTTTGATTATACATTCTTTAACTGCGCATTCAGATACCCAGTTAAAGTCCAATTTTGATTATATTACAGAAACATGGCAGCAGAAAGAGTGTCGACTGATTGGGCATTCTTACCACCATTTGTCATCAACTGCTTCTAGATAGTATAAAGCTCTTTCTGCTCACTTGATTGATTCGTCACAGCAAAATCAAGGGGTCAGGACAAGCAGAGTGTGTTTTCTCCTTCTGCACTTTCAAATCTGAGGTAAAGTTTAGCATTACTTGAGGTTATACAGTTTACAGTCAAGGGCACCACTATATTGCTGCATAAATACAAAAAAAAAAAAGCTTTTAGGACTAGGACTTAGACATGTAGACAGAAAATGACAGTCACACTGATCCTGACAGACATAGGGGAGACATGTAAATCAGACTCAGAGAAGCCTCAGACAGACAGAGTTAAACCTAAGCTGTTCCTGTTATGATGTGACAGTATTAAACACTCAGTCAGCTGGACACAATTGAAATCCTTGTTACAACTTTCATTTATTCTTCATTGGTATAGATGATTCACATCTAGATTCACATGTAATATCAATGCATTCATAATTCATAAAAGCTTACAGCTGAATTGAGGACACAGTTAACGTCATGTTAGGATTAAACTACCATGAGAGGTATGTGTGTTTAAATGCAGTTAAAGCCCCTATGTGCAGAATGTATCTTTGATAAACAATAAACGTCCACTTTGTCATGTCGCTAGCTGTATGAAACATGATACAACAGCAGTTTTTACCCGTACAAAACATTAATTTCTCAAAGGACTACTGGAGAAATGTCATGAATACAATTATTATCGACAATCAATTAAATCAAAAAAGTAGTATGATGTAGTTAATCATTACACAGCATGTAACTACATTAGATTTTTTTTTAATGCTGAAATAATCATGATAGTCACTTCAGAGGTGACACAATCTGATGATACAGTAAAACTGGATTAACTACTAAAACTGTGGTGGCAGCAAGAGTAGGATTGTTGCCTTCGTGTGCTGACTCATTAAAGAGTAACTAGGGTGGCTACCACTTTACATACATTACAGTATCTTACAGTTTCTTTACATTCCTTTAAGATATTTGACATAAAAGATAAATAGACCGACTAATCACAACACAAACACAATGCCACCGTCAAATGGTTGGTTTGAACCAAGGTCTCACATCTGGCCAGACAGATATCCAATCATAGTTTAGGATAATGAGGTGGCACCTGTGGAGGCCAATCAATTTAAGGTTTGGCCTGTGGCGCTGCAGGCCATTCCTCAGACATGCCCAGGCTGCTATCAAAGCAGTGGACTGCAGCCATTAAGGAGATAATGGAGGAGGAGATGCAGGCTGCGTCAGTTAGAAGAAAGAAAGTTGAGCCATGGCAGTGCAAGGCATGTGGCATACCAGTCTGTGTCACTATGAACTGTAACATTTTGCAGGTGTGGCATCAGTAGAGACAATATTTACATGACAGTTGATCCATCAGAAACTGAAACATATCACTGATGAGTAAGATTAGTCTTTTGCAAGACTTCGAATAGATTCATTTTGTGCCTGGACTTTT
Organism: Pagrus major; assembly: GCF_040436345.1. Lineage (NCBI taxonomy): Eukaryota > Metazoa > Chordata > Actinopteri > Spariformes > Sparidae > Pagrus > Pagrus major. Next base: position 17,486,422 of record NC_133232.1, on the reverse strand, counting down.
TTTTAAAGTGAATCCTAATTCTACATGTATATAATTCATCAGAAATCTTTAATGTGACTAGTTTAATGTAACTAAGTTCTATCTTATCTTACCTTATCTTATGTCACCTAAGAGAGCCAGAAGCGACACCCACAGGAGTTGCTCAATGTAACTTCTGGTTAACATTCATTCCATATGTTGCCATTCCAACTCTCTCTCATCCTCAAGAAAAGGGACGTCTGACATCACAGCTTTGAGCTCATCCAAAACTTCCTGCAGCTCTGTTGCAGCACTCCTGATGGACTGGACAAATTTCATGATCTCAGAGCTTGTTGTACCATCTCCCTGTGTTTGTCTAATGTGGTGTATCTCTTTAGCATCCAAGGCAATAAAGAAGATATCTGCTGCCACAAATAGACCAGAAAGTACACCGGTTGCTACCTCTGCCACGCGTACCGCCCTGGTTGCTTGTGCTGCGATTTTGCCAATATTTGCCACTCGAACAAGTCGAAACAATTCAGCGAGGCCTCCTAAGCCCCGGCCTACCCTTGCGCCAAACTTCGCCCAGTTTTCTCGATTGAAACCGCCTCCTTCATCATCAGGTATATCACCTTCGGAACATGTTCCGATTGTCTGTAAGCTGCAGCTAATCTCCTGAAGCCAGAGGGCTACAGCATTAATTTTCTCATCAAACTCTTTAATGATGCTTTCAACTGCTTTGCGATCAGAGGACTGGTTGACCATGTTTGTGATATTTGAGGCACCTGCAGTGACCCCACCAGCCACACCCACCCCGACTCCCACCCCAGTGACAATAAGTGAGGCTCCCAGAGTGAAGGGGGCGAGAACAAGTCCCACTATGGATGTAATCCCTCCCACCGCTCCTATCACTCCTCCTGTCAGACTGCCGATGGTGGCGCCCTGGTGCACCCGTTCCAAACTGTCTGCCACAGCTGTCAGTTTGCCCAACTGAGTCTGAAGGTGCTCTGTAGTTGTTTTGCTCTATGAATAAAAGCATAGTGTCAGAGACAGATACAGGAGGTATTTGATGAGAAGATATACAACTATTAGAGGAGGCAACATGCCTACTCTGCAGGATTTTTGTTATATAGTAAAGTATTATACTATTAATATTTCTTATTATTATTTCTGAAAGTGCCAAACCTTTTTGAAGAGACATTTCAAAGTGATGGGACGCCCCAAAATCTCACAGGCTGTAGGTCTTGAGTCAGGGTCTCTTGTCCATATGTCACTCAAGAGTTCACAGAACTCTGGTGACCGCTGGCCTTCGAGACTTGGGTAAGGACCAGAAATTATCTTGGGGATGAGATTGACTGTGGTGTCTGCAGAGAACTGAAGGAGCATTGGTGTTAGAAAAGACCCAACACAATTTTAATCAGATTATTAAAATTCATTAAGTAATAAAGGAAGTAATTGCAAACATTGTCGAGAGTAATATTACTTATACTGTATTACTATTTGTAATAAAGTCACATTATCTCTCCCCATGTTACTTTGCACACGTGGCAAGAAGTGCATCGGAGCAGGCATAAGTAGCCTGTTTGGCTGCTAACAACTGTCTTTGATTGGATAGCCTTTTAGTATGGACGATTACTGTGGCGAAAGTTTCTACATCACAATACTGCACACAGTAATGTGGTTATGGTGAATACGTTGGTGACCCCACTGACTCAAATCAACCTAAGCTTTAGTTTGCGTGTGTTGTTCTAATTGGTATATGTTAGCATGATGACATGCTAGACTAAGATGCACAACATAGTAAACATCGGCATGTTAGCATTATTAAGAACATGTCAGGATGTTAGCATGCATGATCAATGTAACAGTGTACCTAGTAAATTGAATGCATTTATGTGATACATTCTATGTAAAGAAGCACACAATATGCAGGAGAAACCTGGGGGTTCAGAGTCTTGCCCAAGGACACTTCAACATGACTGGAGGAGCTTGGGATCGAAGCAATGAGCTTCTGATTAGTAGACCACCAGCTCTACCTCCTGAGCCACAGCTGCCCCTACAGTACAGCCTACTGGGTAGAGCCTCTCAGAGCTGCTGGTGTGGCAGTAGATTTTTCTGTAGTCGTATTTCCATTGTTATTACTTTGTTGGATTTCATTCATTTTTAATAACATGCACATTTGTGGGTAACTCACCGCTAATTGTTGAGCACAGAGCTCGTAGAGTATGCATCCCACTGACCAAATGTCACTACGAATGAAAGATGTATTATTATTACAGAAGAAATGTTTCAAATGTACTTCTAAGGTGTCTATAACTGTAAAAGATAATACATTATATGATTTTCGGCTACTAAAGGGCAGAAAATATCAAAACGTGAAAGATACAGAGCAACATCATATCACTGACTTATTATACGACCTATATTTTAGCAAACAATTAAGCTACATAGCAACATTAGCATTCATTTGAAAATGTTTCAATGGCCAGCAGAATAAATAACTGTTGTTAATCACATTGCACAGAAGTGTTGCTGCTGTGTGACAATACATTTTCAAGAGTTGAAAAAATAGTGTGAAGTGTGAAGACTACAGTACGTAACAAATACTGGGCTCAAAGATTATGTAAATGTACTTTTCTGGTATGAAGGTCCATACCTCTTTGTTTCATACGTTGCCTGTGTGAAGACCTCTGGTGCCAGATAATTGATTGCTTCATCCCCCGCAGTACTCACGTTAGTGTTGCTGCGTAACAACAAATATAATACAACATTTATCCATGCACATATTGCATTTATACTTTGTAGGCTTTCATTTGTAATTAAATAGGACAATGCCGTACTTTGCCTGGGTTTCCCCAAATCCACTCAAGCACAGAGTTCCAAATTCTGTGAAGAATATGTTCTGGAAATGAAAAATATAGATAGACATAGATAAAAATGTAACTCTGCCTTTTTTGACATTCACTCAATTAAAAATAGTACAAACACAATATATTTAATGTTTTACCTCATCAATGTCTTTAATTTTTGTAAATATATGTTAATTTAATTTTAATTTAATTTTGATTTGAATTTGATGCCACAAACACATTTAAAACAAGTTGGGACAGGGCAACACAGACTGGGTAAGCTGTGAAATGCTCAAAACACCTGTTTAAGAACGATCCACAGGTAAGGGGCATCCTCGAAAGGCTCAGATGACACAAGCAAGGATGTGGAAAGGCTCACCTCTTTGTGATTGTATAAAGGATATTACACATGAGCTCAGGAATACTTTGTAAAATCATTGTCTGTAAAAACAGTTCATTTGCAAATGATTGCGTCCTAACTTTTTTGGAATGGGAGTATATGAAATACAGATGATCAAAAATCTGGTGGGGCACACAACATCTGTCTGTCTATAATATTAGCCTGCTTCAAATAAAGGCCTGGTACCCCCTAAGGGTGGCTATTTGTGACTACATATTTTGTATGCTTTTGCTGTAAAAATGTTAATGTGTAAATTCTGTGGAAACACATTGACCCTTTCAACAGATCTGATGTGTGCTGTACCTGTGGCATCAGATTTTTGTGAAGCAAGCCTTTTTCATGTAGGGCTTTCAGAGCCATGCAGATTTCAACAATCCAGCTCAGTACCTAGAAAAGAAATCATGACACTTGGATATGTTAGTAGATACTTATCTTGATTTGATTAAAATCTCTCTCTCTCTCTCTCTCTCTCACACACACAGACACACACACACACACAAACACACACACACACACACACACACACACACACGCACACACACACGTACATATATGTATGAAGATGTGAAATATCTTTTTCAAGAGTACCTCAAACTCTTGTACAGAGTCCCTCTTCCCTTTGATCGTTTCTGCAAGGCTCACTCCCTGACAGTACTCAGTCACTACATAATAGGTGTTTTGATCTTCATCTTTGTGCCAAAGGAAAAGAGAATATGTTAGCATTTTTAAAGAAGTAATGAAGAGATTAGCATCTGCAAATGGGATTGTGATGTATTGACTGGCTCCAAACACTGACGTTATTCTGTCCATTTATTCAGATTTGCAACATTAATAAACACTACACAATACCGATACTAAACACATTTATACTCCACTTTTAGTATCACAACTTTGTTACTTGCAACTAATATTTTTGGCTGAATCATATTACATTTTGCAACAATTTCAGAAGACTATTACATTTAAACAGACTTTTGAACACTTACCTTTAAAGGAGTTCTTGGTGCTCATCACATGGGGATGACTTGTTGTCTTGAGGGTTTCTATCTGTGAGATTAATTCTTCATTTGTGGAAATCTGTTAAAACAAAACAACACCGCGTAAGAATGGTTTGGCGGAGGCACTTGGCAATCCAGGTAACCTCCAACTAGCTTGTCAAAGCTCTAGTAGTAGTCAGCAAGCTACTGATCCAACACCAGCAGATTAATCTTATCAAATTTAGGTCACCCTTGCACTCCCTCCACCAACCACAGGCAACAATCAAAGTTCAGATGCTGTCATACAAGGAAGCAGCTTCAATACATAATCAGTGAGCTGCTATTACAATATAATAGTTTTTTTCCCCCTCAGCTCTTTTTTTAATAACACTTTACAATTATAGAGAACAGATTTTTAAAGCTGGACATACTCATGTTCAATGACTTCACTTACCTTGATCTTTCTAATGAAAAATTTGCCACCGTCCTTGGTGGCTATAGCAAGACTTTCAGTTTCCTTTTCAATTTTGTAGCCATTCTTCTTAAGGGTGCTCTGTTTCTGTCCCATCTTTTAGCAATCACCTAATGACACAGTAGATCAAATCAACACACACAGACAGACAGACACATCCACAATGGAACTGTATAATGTATGAAGAGTATCACTGTGACAATGGTAATATCAAATGTGAGAAAGAAAAGCTGGAAAAGTTGCCAAGTCAGATTAGATCTTGGCTGAATAAAGCACCGATGAAATTATTTAACCTGTAGTTTAGGAGGAACTTGTCACGGTGCTACTGTGGCAGTCCTGTTGTTTTTCTGTGTTCAGTTCTCCCTACCTGCTTTTCCCCCCTCCTTTTCTCCCTACCCGCTCCTTCTCCTGTGTGTGCGTGTGTCTGTGGGCGTGGCAGCAGTCAGATTAGATGAAAAAAGCACCAATGAAATTATTAAGTAGTATGATAGAAATAAAGATATAATGGTAACAATCAGGCATACCATATACTGTACATCATTCATACAGTAATTAATCAGTGGTGGGACAGTAAACAATTACATTAAATCACTGGATATTACAAGGTAAACTATTTACTTGGCATATCAACCTGTTGCAGTTTGTCAGACCAGTCGTCACCTGAATAGCTGCATCCAGACATGTTTACTTAACACCTGGTTAGCAGCCTGCGTCAATGAACAATCCCTTTAAAGATTATAAAATGTTTGCTCAAGTTAGCTCAAGTTAACAGCGCATGTCATATGGTCACCTGTCACTTGAACTTCAAGGAAAGAGTCAGACGGTGAGAAAGGAAGTTGGTGAACGAGACTAAATGTAACGTGAATGAAATGAAAACATGACCTTGTCCATGAACATTTATAACGTCAGATAGATTTTCTCCAGCAGGTGATTGTTAAATGGTGTTAATCTACGCAAGGCGCAAAATTGGTGCAGACCACATGATCATCCGTATTTATTAACGTTACTCGATCAAGTGTTCTTTGACCCCAAACAGCCAGATTAGTGTACTGTACATTAAATATGCCATAAGATAGTGTGATAGTGTGTGTGTTTGAATTCAGGTCAACCTTTCACTAAACCCAGCACTCACCAGAGACTCTTCTCTTCCCCTCTATTCTCTGAAATGTCTTCATGAAGTAAAATCCATTTCACCTCCAGCTCCAGTCAGCAGTCAGCATTACTGTACATACACACCCGGAAAATCAACGTCACCTTCCAGGATCCCTTTACTTTATTTACATAAGGGCTGTAAATGACTGTCATGTACGCCTGTGACTGTGGCAGTTGTGATATAAGGAAGTGTGTTTAATATTTAAACCGTTGAGGTCTGAGGTGAAGAGAAAGACCTTCATTGACTGATTTTTTATGCTTAAACAAACTAAACATGACTGAATAAACAAAGTGACCTTTAGGGACAACACAATTTCATACTGTTTTACTTTGTTTATATGTGGCGGACCCTGCCACCTTTCTAGTTTCAAACAGTGTTCTGGAGACTGAATTGTGCATCTTTATAAAAGTTGTGACTCTCAAATGAATGTCGTTTGAACCAATATTAGTATTCAGATGTAGTTTACTGCAGCTGTGAGAAGAGGTATCTTATTTTAAAGTGTTTTTAAAGTTTTAGAAGACTGATCTTTGTTTCTGTTTCTGTTTGTTGGTGTAGCAGTGTCTTAGTGTGTGTCACCAGGGGCATCCACCTCACAGGCAGCTGTGATGGAGGCCTCAACCTCACAGAGAGCTGTGGAGGAGCCTCGTCCCCCTCAGACAGTCCCAGTCCTGTTGCAGACCACATCAGCGGACAGCCAGGGTGCAGCTGCTGCACACACAGACTCCAGTGACCGTGCATGTGAGTGACATGTATCACCTGCCACAGGAGTACAATCTAAGCCCCGCCTCCTGGCTGCATGTTCAACAAACAGCAGTCACATCTCCGTCCTCCTCTGCAGGACTCACAGAGTCCAGCCAATCAGAGGATGTGGAGTATCACCCGGTGATGGAGCAGCTTGATCCTCCACCAAGTTCATCCAGTGCAGAGCATCAGCTGCCCTCCTCTCTTCACTGTGGACTTCTGTGATGTCATACAGATGGATGTATAGATAGATAAGATAGTTGACCTAATTTGCAATAAAACAATTTAAATCATATTTAATCAGCTCAAGATCATTCATTTTCTGCAATTACATGGTGAATACACAAATTACAATACACACTTTGTTGCATCACACTGGCTTATTTTTTATTTTTTCAAAATTATCTTATTTTTTCAAAATAGAGTTTTACTAATTCGAAACTACAGAATACATAAAGCTGCGTTTAACATAATTGCTGTAATTAATAACTTGATACATGAGACAGAGACAAGAGCCAGAGCTCAGTACACATTAAGTATCAGAAAGGACAGCAGGCTTTTAAGCCAATAACTGCAGAGGTTCATCAGTGGGAAAATGTTTCATATACAAGGTAAACAAACAAAACAAAAACACAAAAAAATAATGTCAGGGTGCTATACTTCTAGCAAATATGAATAGGGCGTGGTAGCTACAACTCCACAAAAAGCCGTTAATGAGGTGTTAGTGCTTCGTCAACACTTGCTGTAGATCATAAATATGTAATATAACAGAGCAAAATGAACACACTTCTGAAAGTTGAGTCAATGGCTCGATGTTAGTAGCACATCCTTAAGAAACCAGCTCAAGTTTAGCGCCAAAGCAAGCCCAGCCATACAGTACGTGATCAGACACTGTGATCTGTAAAACATTTACCAATGCTCAAATGCCTGAAATCTATCACGGTGGTCAAGTCATACAGAAATGTAATCGACACTAAATGATGGTGAATCTGATGATTTAGGTCAGTCTCAGGCTAAATACACAATAGGACTGCTGGCAAAGAAACAAAATGGATAGACGAAGTTCTAAAGATATCTGAGACAATGACCAAACTCAAGTACTTGTGACAAAACAGCTAAATGCTTCAAAATAAGACTTAAATATAGAAAATAACCAGTGGTAACTGACAGCATTTTTAAGCTATGATAACCAATTAGTTCACTACCTTGTTATGATATATATACAGAGGAAAAAAAACTTTATATCAAACCTTTATCACCGAGGAAAACTTTAAAGCAAGCAGTAAATATGCTGTTATTTATCATTATTTACAACACAAAAGCATCTCTAAACAGGTGTAAGCAGTTAATGATGCACGTTGTTAGTTATTGGACCACACAGGGACTCCGTGTGGGTGATGATTTAAACATGCACTGTTTCAGTGCTCCCTCTAAGCCTTAAGAGTGAAATGGGACCACAACACTCAGCAGAGAGAAAGACAGACCAGCTTACTTCATTTCACATCAGTTTCCACATCAGGACTCTCAGATGTATCTGCTAGTTTTGGAGGATGATTTTTCTCCTGAAATGAATCTTAAACTCTGAATTAGAAATTGCTTATCAATGCCATGTTTAAAGTTCAAGATCTTGTGTTGTTTCCCCAAGTGTTTCCCTGAGGGCACTCATATTCACAGTAAATGTGCTTTCAAGTTAAAACAGATACTTAACACTTAAACCACCTTCACTGTAGGCCTTTATGTATATACCTATGCTGTAACATCACCTGCAGCAGTTTAAATAGAGCTGCAGATGAACAGAGTTTGACCAGTGCAGATAAGGCCTGGTAGACTCTGAATATATGTGTACGCTGCCAACCTACATATAGTTCCTCCTGTATATTATGTAGAAATAAACTTGCTGCTATCACCTGTTTTTTCACAGAGCAGCATCTGTGTAATGTGGCCAAACTCTGCTTCTCTTGCCTGATCTGTCCTTCTGCCAGTGGTGGCTGCGTTAGTAGCAGTGGATATATGCTGTTACAGCATCTATAAGCAACCCTCTTGTTACGTGTATTAAGATGAAATAACTTGTAGCGTATATTTATGTGTAGCACTAGCTAAAAGCAGGCTAGACTATCAAATCAAAGCATTAGCAGTATTATTGCTGTAGCTAGCTTATTAGTGTTTGCAGCAGCTATCATTTTTAGCACTAGCGGTATTGCACTAGTATTAGCAAGCAATATAACAAGCTATGTTAGAGGCTTCTACAAGCTTTTACTGCCTATCAAAAACGCATTATGAGCACTTTAGTCTACTCAAAGCTAATGCATGCAGTGATCTGGATCAGCGTGGTCTATAAGCTCTATGGTGGTGGCTGAGGTGTGACAGAGCAGGCATAGAGGGAGCACTGATTGATTCACTGGTGTCACATCAGTATATCCAGGTCGTCGCCGTGGTCGTCCTCCTCCGTCACCCGTAGTGACAGCACCTCCTCATTCAGAAACAGTCCACTCAGACGCTCCTTGCGGGCCTGTCGCTGCTCTTTCAGCTGACGCTTCCGGAGGGCTTTCTGCTGAAGCTTGCGCTGCTTTGAGCGTTTCTAAAAGATGGAGTGGCAAGACAGAGCAACAGAGAGGTTAGAAATGATACCTAGACGAGGACCAAGGACATCTAATGTCACATGCTCTGTATGATGGCGAGGTGAAAGAAATCAAAATAAAAGTACAAAGTCAAAAATGCTTGCAGTAACATCAGGCAACAAAAAATTACATTATAATGGATTTGTTACTGTTAAATAAAATGTATGCAGCAGCCAGGATCAGAAATAGTAGTGCTGAGAGGCAAACATACTCTTCAAAGTTCAAAAGTTTAAAAAACAAAACAAAAACCTGTAAAAAACTCCTGTACCCCTTAGAATTCTTTCCAGTGTGTTCCCAGTAATGTAAAATAAGTGGTATTTGTCTAGCACAATAATAGCATTACAAGAAAAATGGAGACGTGCTCACACGTTCCTGTTTCTTACTTTAGAGTCTCGTATACGTTCTGCAGCACTGGAGAGGTTGCCGTCACTGTGAGCTCTGCTGATGTTGGCAACGCTGCTTCCACTACAGGCTGATGCTGTACCACCTGAACAAAAGGAAATATTAACAGTATTACAACCAGGAAGACCTTAAAATGACTCGAAATGAGCTGGAAACTGAACTGGACAACAATAGTGGCAGTGGCACTACTATAATTACTGCTAGCCACCATCTTACCTGCGATGGAGTTGGAGGCTGTAGAGCCCGTGGAGGAACTGCCGGAGCTGACCATGCTGGCATTGCTGCTGCTGGCTCCGCTGACGCCACCGGTGCTGGCGCTGCTGTGGCTGCTCCTCTTCCAGCCCTCTCTGGTGCTGCTGGCCCGCTGCCTGGGACTGTGCTCTCTGATGTAGTTACGTACCTGATGACATCACACAGGTCAAAGGAATGTACTTTTCACACTCTGCAACTTAAATATTGCCATGGAGTGATTCTCTCCGATACACAACAATGACCAACAGCTGATTAAAAAAGGCAACTGAGTAGAAATGAAATCCCTGAAAGATGGATACACAGTGATATGAGATTGTTATTGTCTAATTAACAAGTGAAACAGTTAATATTATAATCACAACATTTTACTCAGTAGCTTCTTCAGGTGTAAAATAAACTAAACTACAAAACTACAAAACATAGTCAGACTTTTATGTTCATTGACAACTATTATTTTATCTTCTCTGTATCATCCTGGTGACAGGCTGCTCACACATTGGTGTAAGTGTGAATCATTATGTGTGACAGAACACTAGCCTTGTTAACTGGTTTGGTATCAGAGCCACTACTCACCTGCTTGAGTTTCTCGTCGGTGAGACAGTTGAGCTCTATGATGAACTCGCTGTCGGTGGGAGAGATTTGAGCGCAGGGGTCGATAATCTTGATGATGTCCAGCTGCTCCCTCAGGCCCATCTCTGTACTGACCTTTCGACTCAGGTACTCAATGTACTCCACCTGGAAGTGGAAACACATTTTTTTAACGTTTTTTTTTTTTTTTTTTTTACCTTTTGTCTAGGCATACCTGCCTACACTGAAGACTCAAGGTGGATGTGTGTTCAAGTGTTTAACTGAGAGAAATAGGTTGTTTTTGACTGCTGGGGTAATTGAGGCAAACCAGCAATGGACTGGGAATGGCTTGCTAAAAATGCTTAATACTGCTAGAAGTTAAGCTGAGATCTTATATTTTACCTGTTTTAACTGTTGAAAGGGGACAGTGTGTTAGTCTGGAATTTGCTCAATGCGCTGTTTGACTGATATAGATTATTTCTTTTATTTTTTTTCACTGGGAACTGTAGTACTTTGTAAATATGACTGATGCAAAACTTTACTTGACATGTGAAACATTTAGCTCTAGTTCCTCGGAGAAAACCTGTGAGAAAAAGCTCTCCATCAGGATAAACTGCACTGTACAGTTTATTTGAAATGTAATCCAAATATGTTATTTGAAAGAATTACAGTAGAAGTTTAAAAATGTGGACATTTTTGTTTGCTCTTTTGTTGTTGCTCATATAACTAATTGGTGTTAAACAAACAATTTATGGTATATGTCTGCAATCAAGTTATCTCAGGGTTCAATACAAATCATGTAATTTGCTGAAAATTCAGTCATAATAAAATGACTGAACTGAACTGAAAATCTAGACCGATTCACAATGGTTCACTCAACATTCAGACAGGAAAAATGACTTCCCTAATAAGATGTTAGCTTATAAATACAATGCCATTGTGTAGCTGACCCACATTTTTTAATCTGCAATAAGATGGCTTTTTATTTTTCCTATTTAGTTTTGAAATACATTAGTGTCACCAAAATGAATACAAAATCATTATCTTTGTTTTGACACCTCAGCTCCAACAAAATGAAGATTACATAGAAACATATTCATTTGAAATGCAAGCCATGCCACAATCTACTTGTTGCCAGCCCCTGACATTAACAGACCTAAACAAAAAACATGAACCGGGAGCTGAGTCAGCAAGCTTGTCAGTGTCACTGCTGTTGATTCTGACAGCACAGAGCGGTTTCTCATTTAAGACACTGTAAAACAGAAAAGGTGTGTTGGCTGTTTACTTGTTCATCGTTGGTCATGGCACTCCATGGTAACTCATCCAGGTTGCGGTGAGGGTGGGGCTTTGGCTTCCTCTTGGAAAATAGACAGGGTGAACTTGGCACACTCGGGATGATGTCAGAAAGGACATCGCTGCCGCTGGCAATGTCACTTCCTGGCAGCTGGTGGGACAGCAGTGAGACAGACGAGCAATGAGAAGTTGAAGAAGAAATTATTTTGAAAAAGACAAAAGAGACGTTCTATTCACTAAAACATCCACATCCTCTGTGTTTGATGGAAGCGAAAGTTAGAAAACCAGCTGGCCAACAACCAACCTGCCACTCAAACTCGCTGTCGGACCAGTCCCAGTAGGTGCTGATGGAGGAGGAGACATCACTGCAAACACTACCCTCTGGAAACAGGTCCAGAGACGTTAGTTCCTGGTCATCCAGAAGGGAGTAACAGTCGTCCTGATCCCCAACAGACACAGAGGAGAAGAGCTCCTCGCTGCACTCTGAGCTGGCAACACTGGTCCCACAGGAAGTAAGGTTCCACCTAGGAAGGACAATGAACTGTCAAAGTATAGCCTATGATTCATTTCTGGAAATTGCTCAGATCATTTTTCTGAGACAAGGTTGTGTGCACACAAGATGATGATGTTTAATTTAACTATGTTAATGTATTTCCCTGTGAAACACACTCCAAATGTCAACTAAGTACATCTGAACGAGGGATATACAAAAATATAGATGCATTAGTTATTGAGGAGAATGTTTTAGAGAGAATAAACTGCTACTCTTTTGGCCATTGGCAAAAAGTGTCATGCCACAATATAATTATTGTGCACACCTTCAGGCTATAATTGGTAACTTTACACACACCTTTGACCATTTTACACTGGCAGGAGACATGATGGAGATGTTGGTGTATGTGGAATCCTGTTGTTTTCTATTTTATTTGATTAGCAATTGCAAAACGTGTGTTTCTATTGGCCTTGGGCGTAGGTTTGGATGTGTGACAATGCAAACACGGTCAATCAATAGTAGTGCACTGACACACTTGTTGACAGACTTTACTGGCACTGGCAACCAGGCCATGTGCAACTTGATAAGCACATTAACATTTGTCAATAACTGTGGTGAATGCTGCAATGACACATCCTTGATGCTCTAGTATAACCTAGACACTTAGGATACTCTACCATAATGGTGCATAACTTGAAAACAAATTTTGAAAGTCAGTTTACTTCACTGGCAGGTGACCTACACATGAAAACAAACACACACTCTGCTTGCCTGTTACTGTGGAAGCGGTGCAGAGGATCTGTTCTGTGACAAGATGAGAGCTGACACCCAAAATCACTGACGTCCAGGGTTCCCACATCGCTGAGGTTGGCTCTTTGGGAGAGCAGAGGGAACGGCTCCTCCGGGGCCAAGAACTTCTCATACAGAGATTCAGACATGGCCGGATGTACCTGACACAGAAACAGAGGCAAACACAACAGGTCACCTTTCAGTACAGTCTCAATAAGAACCACCAAATTTAATTAACACATCTGGCACACTCTAATTATTGACTCTATTAGTACTATGATACTGAGGGTACTGTTCTGGACTGTACACAACTCTGTCCACACAGGTATATAGTTTTCATTTAATAAGGTTTGTTTGCATACAAACTTTTTGATGTCAAGTCTAGACAACAGACAAACTGCTGATGTTTTTCAGCAGCTAATGCACCCATGTCTAGGAATGGGACAGTAATTGATTTTATCATTGATGCTGATAGAAACACTCACAATAAATTGATCATTTTGATCAGTTCACTGTCAGTTTCCTGATTTATTTTGAAGTGCCTAAGCCCGTCACCATGGCTGAACACATGGCTTGCACAATGTATTTCCCACAAAAACAGGTCAAATCTGATGTGTGTAAATACAACGGATTCCAAACTAAAGAACGATGAGAGATGAGGTTACCACCATTCCTTTATCCTTTATTTGTGTAGGAGGATCACTTTATGATCAATAATTTAGAATGTTTGTTTAGTTTTCTTTCTTTTGTTTTTAAAAAGATGTGTGTCATATATGTGATGCAATAAAAAAGTACTTTTTTCAGAGTTTTAAGAATACTTTATATATATAAATGGGGATAATATTGCAAATCACAGTTATGTTGGCCAGGATAATTGTGACATGAAATTTTTTCTATACATTATACAAATTACGACACAACAAAAAAATGCAGAAAAATCCATTTGGTCTTCTATATTACTAAAGCTTGCTGTACTCAACAACAATACATCAACACTATGTTCACAATTAAGTTGAAGAAGTATCCTACGTTGCTTTTTTACCTTAAAAGTAAACTTTGGAAAGCCAATTACAGACAATGTTTGCCATTTTTGTAATTAGGAGATGTGTTTTTCACTGCTTAAACCCGTTTATGATTAGGAAGGATAGGTTTAAGGACATTTATCAACAGGGAAATGTGCAGATTAAAGGGGCACTATGTCCTGATGGAGAAGAAATTCAAAATCAGTATTTTAATATTTACAATATTAATGAGATAAAAAATACAAACTCAGAATATGTATCTTTTCCATATCTGAATAAACAAGCTGTTCTCAGAGGAAAATAAGGTCCCCAGAACACTGTCTGAAGCTAGAAAGGTGGCAGGGTCCGCCAATATAAACAAAGTAAAACAGAATGAAACTGTGTTGTCCTTTAAGGTCAGATTGTTTTTTTCAGTTTAAGTCATGAAACAAACTGTTAAAAGAGTTTGTCAATGAAGATCTTTTTCTCCTGATTAAAATTTCTTCCCGTAAACTACATTGTGCATCTTTAATGTATGCAATGTGTGTACCTTGTGTTCTGTGTGGTGATGATCAGTTTCTGATCATTTGGGGTAAACTTCGTATTCAGATCTAAATATACTCCTTAAATGTTTTTGTTATCATACTTTAATTCACAGATATTGCCAGTGAAGGAAAAGGCTGAGGTGTGGTTCAATATTTCAGAGATATTTAGCTCAATCTGAACTTCAACACCTGGTCTTCATTGGACAAATGATTGTAGGAATGTTCACTCATGGTAGTAAATAAAGACAGTTTGGGGGGAAAAGATACGAAAAAATGTTTCGCACACAGTCACTGACCAAAGCAAAATTTTAATTGATACAAATACTAGCAAGCAGTAACGTCACTGATTTACATTTGGTTAATCGCGTTTTGAGGATTTGCTGAAAACATCAGTGACGGTGGTGGGCAAAGGTATTGAGGCTACCAAACGTTACTGATCACATTTTCACTGTTTCTTCTTTTCTTTACCTCACATGAACGTTTAAGAACTTGGTCGTGTTAAATGTTGACACCAGATGTAATTCACTCCGGTAATTATTGTTTTTCTTGACAACAGACTGAAATGTTTCACTGTAGAAGATACCGTCGTCCACAGAAAGGCAAGACAAAGATTGCCCAAAATTAAAAAAGGGTGTCTACAAAATGTAGCTGAATTAGTTTGGGTAAACTTTACATAACACGTTACGGTCTTTGGTAAATGCGAACAGCCGGAATCACAACACAAGCATGCTAACGCTGTTAGCTTGCTGCTAATGCTCCGAATGTCCACGTAGCGTTTACAAAGCCACAAAATGACACCTAACTAAACTTTCCCCTACACTGACGATTCTGGACGGTTTATGAGCATGGTAAAGTTGTTACTAAGAGGCTATCTACTTTAAAACACCAACCTTTTGTCGTTCAAAGAATGATCATTTCTGCCACCTCCATTTGCAAATCCTTTCTTTTCCAGCGATGATCTAACTAAGCTGTCACCGCGAGACTGTCGGCAGCGAGGCCGCGTCACGTCACGTCACGTGACGTGAAGGCGGAAGTGTCACATAAACAGAAAACTAGCATAAAAGCACAAACGTCTCTGCTTAAGTTTGTCTTTTAGGCTGTCTTTTATCTGCACATACAGCATATTAGTGCATGGTGAACGATGTCTTCAAGCCATGCAAAGGACTCCAGCTTTTTGGGAGGCAGGATACCACCTGAAATCGAGTCAATGTCGAAAAACCTCAAGGATGTGGACCAAGAGATGTTCAGAAAAATACTGAAAGGTAAATTCTAGCTAGTTAAGATGTAGCTGTTGTTGTCTTTCTAAACAGGTATCAGTCATTTCAGACCTGTTTCTTCTGTCGGTAATAACATATCTATCTCAATGTTTATTCAAAGTTTAGTGTTGCTTATTGAATAATAATATTAAATAGAGATTTTGATATAAAGTAGTGTGAAAACAGCTCAAATCTGCAGCAGACCTGCCCAATGTCCTTGCTCTGATAAGATCCGAGATGATAAGGTGGTGATTATTTTATTCATTAGTCAAATAGTTGTTTGGTCTATAAAGTGTCATAATATGATAAAAACAAATGTCTCATTTTGTCCACACCCCAAACATAATCAGTTTACTGTAAAATAACCAGTCACCAGAGAATTTTGACTCAGACTGATGAATCGATTATCAGAATAGTTAAACTATGAATGTAATAGTTGACAACTAATCAATGATTTGCTGCAGCTCTCCCATCACTATCAGTTGAAGCCATTTAATAAGTGAATTAAAGGTGGCTGTGATTGATTGTGTGTGCAGCGGTGGTCAGTGCCCTGGAGGGGAAGGACTGCAGGGAGGTGATGAAGTCGATAGCAGAGAGCAGTACCATCCCTCAGGAGAGGCTCAGTTACATCGTGGCTGGGATGTACAGAATTCTGTCTGAGGCCATCCGCATCCCCACGCTTAAACAGGAGGTAAGATGTAGTTAAACACTTGAAAACATATGTTGGAAAATGTACGCTTAAAAGACTAAATCAGTCTGTGTCAGTGACTTGGCCATATTGTGACATGTCATAGCAGGAAGAGCACAACTGCGTTTGATTCAGGTGTTTCAGTCTTGGGGGGCCTGGTATTGTGCTTACTCACACACTATCATGGCTAACCAATACACTTGGAAGAAACAAAGTGGTTATTAATGTTATTGGTTTCATGTCCTTTTCTTGCTATTACAGTACATGAAGTGCGTTAATTGCATACTGCATACTACATCTAAGCGAGGATGGAGGGTTCACCCCAGAAAAGTGTCAAAATGAAATGAATTCAAAAATGTTGCTCTGCTCACCCAAAAGTAGAAGAAGGAAAAAAAGTGCGCAGGTTTAAATAATAAATTTAATGATGGCTGACTTTCATTTAGCTGAGTGTACAAATTCTCACTGTGTAATTTAGGCACCATATAGTGTCTTAAAAAGTCTCACAAGGGATTCAAAAAAGTGCATTAAGCTACATTGTATATGTTCAAAAATATTTTTTGTTTTGTATCTCTATAGGCGTCAGTAATGACCCCAGCAAAATTATAATTTATAATGTAAGTGCTTAAAATCTCAATTTACTGCTCACTACAGAGCACTGTATTGAATTTGTAGTTATTATATAGTGTGTAGTGAATAAGTCAACTCTGTTTTTTCCTGCTGCGGCATGCCAAAACGTCTGCTCTGAAAAGGCCTGTTGTGCCACAGTGCTTTTCATGGAGGAAGCTAGAATGGCACTCAGTAGAGCGCACACCTCCACCAAGGCCCAACAGTCCCCTTTTGTACTCACCCATAGACACCATCAGGATCCATGCACTATTTCCTGAGACATTAACAACAATGTTGCGCTATCTCACAATGTTAAAGAGAGTGAGGAAAAATGTCTGGATCCGTCCCTTTATCTGGATCTGCACCAATAGTCAATGGGGTCTGTTCTGGGCAGAGACCCATCCTCCATCAAAGTTTCATTAAAATCTGTTCAATAGTTTATTTGGGTGAGGTAAGGTAATGATTAAATGAACTGGTGGTGGTAGAACAGCTACTTAAAGATCTCAGAAAACAATTTATTTTTTATAATTTTTTAATAAACCTTTCGCTTCCTCTTTGTGAAGTCTGATAGACAGTTTGATTGATAATTGTTGGTGCACATATGGTGTGATTTCCTGTTAGTATGTGTAAGTTGTGTAAAGAAGGAGTCGGGATGCCATGGAGTACACTTAACAAGAACGCTTTCCTCCGCAACCAGGAAGTCACATACAATGCTTCATGGGTACTGTAGTCCTAACCACTACATTAGTGTTACATACTGCATATAGCATAATGTGTATACATGTATTGATAATATTTATATCTTTGATCTCATTTTAATCTCTTTATCTTATTTTTCTTAATAGTCTTTAATGTAACCAAACAAGCTAATCTTGGAGGGCCTAAAATGCATTTCACTGTCAGCTGAACCTCGAGAGGCAATTTGTGGTACAGCACAGAGGAAACAGAGACATTTAAAAACACATCAGAATCAGTAGCCTCTGATGTGTCGTCACAGTCCAGACAGACATTGTTTTGTATTTTCTGTGTATTTGACATTAAACCTTTACTGTATGTTGTTGATGAAGGTTCTCAGTCATCCAGGTGATGGTAATTCTAAGTGCTTTATCACAGACAACTGGATGTGTTTCAGTTTCTTGAAGACGTTTCACCTCTCATCCAAGAGGCTTCTTCAGTTCTAGCTAACTGGAGAGGTGTTGGCTGGCTTTTAAACACTGTGTTGGAGTGTCATTACAGAGTCGTTAAGGACACGTGTGAGCTCTGAGTTTCAGAGTCATCAGGGCCACTTGTGGGTCGTTGACTTAAACGGCCTTCATGTGTGTTGTTAGGGCTAGGCGAGCCCAGGTGTGAATGGTTGTTAAGCTGTCTGTCTAAGCACTTAGAATTTACTGTATGTAAATATTTTTTATATTCTCACTCAGTATATTATAACAATAAGTATATAATACATAATGTGTACTATTAGTATGCAGTATGGAATTGGCACGCTGCTAGAATGTCTGTTTATAAAAACCCAACAGGTGTTTTCACTAAATTTGCCTTATTAAGTTCCAACCTCAGATACACACACCTGTGTTTGTATCTAGGGCAACAAATGCTAAAAAAAATACTCTTTGTTTGTGTCCCTGTTAAGGCCTTCAAAGAAGATCTCAAAGAACTGAGGTAAGGCTCATCCTTATTATCTCATCCTCTGTTTGTTGGTGCATTACCACTTATACACAACACAATTTCAACCTCTAATGCTGAGTTTGTTGTTTCTGTTATGTTTGTCAATCAGGGTACCTGAAGACTTTATCACAGATTTCTCCAGTGTTGTTTTTGGCAGTCGGTATGTTGAAATTTCATCCTCTAAATTTAGACCATCATGCATTTAGTCTCTGTTTTTGCATGTTCTCCTGAAGGAGGAGAAGAGCTCTATTTACCATGAATAAATAGTGAAGAATACATGCCTATTACATATTGTAACCTACATTTGATAATATTTTTATATAATTTATTTAGATCATGGAAACATTATTATTGCTGTGTCCCACCTCTCTCTTTGTATGTGCAGGCGTGCAGCTCTAGAAGCAGCGGCCTCCCAAAAGGATCCCAACCTCCCAACAGTAGAAGACTTTAAATGGAGAGTGGATGTGGCCATTTCTACAAGGTGATGAAGAAATGTCTTTGTTTTTCAACCTGTCACCAGTTAATTGAAGCTTTTCTGTTGATTGTTTGGCGTTGGGTTTGTCTTTCCAGGAAGAATCTCTCTCAGAGAATGTGAGATAGTTGGACTGAGCAGTAATGGTCAAAATCCAAAAGAAAACATGGGACATATTTCTTTAAAAAAATTAATTTCCAACTTTTTGTAATGGGGTCCATGTTGTTGTGTGTCTCTTCTGTCTCCACAGCTCTTTAGCAAGATCCCTGCAGCCTTCTGTTCTGATGCAGATGAAACTGTCAGACGGGAGCTTTCACCGTTTTGAGGTACTTAAACAATTTATTTGTTGTTCATTGTACAGGCAGTTTAAATTTCTCCCCAATTCAACTTATTTTCATCCTAAATATTTATACAAATGTGCTCATAGGAAATAAATGCAATTAGTCTTGAATGATTCAGAAAGCTCATGACACAAAGGTGAGCAGACAAAGTGAGAAACTCAACAGCAAAATGAATCAAATCTTCAACAAGTCAGTAAGACGCTTTACTCAACAGGGGGCGCCATACTCCATACCTGCACTATATTTGCAGGATGCTTTCAAAGTAGGCTATACTAGTGGAGACAGAGGCAGGAAGAGGACTTCCACTGTGGCTGTTGGCGTACCTAGTGCAGCAGTTATGTAATCAGATTACAGCAGAATTAGAAGATAAGTGGCGACAACATCCGATGGGCAGATTCTATTAACGGACACACCTGATCTCCACCTGATATGTGCCTCTCAGGATCTCTTCCGGAGTATCACTGAGGATAATCTGCTGCTGCTCTCACAGTAAACAAACAAACAGAAGAGCTGGCTGCTTGAGCCTTGAACAGAAATTATTGTAGCTATAAATAAAAGCCCCCACTTTTGAATTTATGTGGAGGACACTGAATTGGGAGAAGCCCACCATTTACTTGTAGGGAGGTTAGAGGTCAAACTCAGGCATAAATCATTGAATGTGAATGTCTCTCAAGACTTTCAAGAGCTTTTTCAGTGACTATTGTCCTACACCTGACCAAAAAGACAGGTGTAGGAAAATGTAATCATTGAAAGAAAGTTGAATATTACCACGCACGCATTTTCTGGCAGAACACAGTGCTGACTGTGTGCAGGAACATGAATTTACATTTTTCCCACACTTTTAACAGTGTCCTATCTTAGCCTCTACTTACAAATATTTAAGTAATGGCCACCATCTTATTGCTGTCATGGCATCATGGTAATATTGTGCTGTATCCACATTTTAGCTCCACCTTTGCTGTGCAGTTTTTTTCATACTGGACACATTGTCGGTGCTGCATTGTCAGTTACTTGTTGTCTTCTTCTTCAGGTGCCTGTGTCTAAATTCCAGGAGCTCCGGTACAACGTGGCTCTGATCCTCAAAGAGATGAACGATCTGGAGAAGAGGAGCATCCTCCAAATCCAAGATTGATCCACCGCGCGGAGCTGTTGTCTACTCTGTTTTTGAGAAATTGCACAAAATGCATTTTAATACTTTCAAATATGATAAAATGAATGATGCTGATAATCTGCCTGTCATGATGTTATAATATCAAGATGTTGGCATCCAACATACTTGACTGTTTTGATAGAGTGCAACATGATAAGAATAGTTACCTAATGACCATACAGAAGAAAAAAAGACTCAAGACTGTCACAGTCTATATTTTTAAACAAATCTATAGACTCAAACCGTCTCACTCTTTTTGTTGCTGTGTTATAAACTGTACATATTAGTATTATCCATTTAAGTGGTTGTTTTGAGACAGCTGCAAGGCCTCCACTGTGCCAAAATATAAATGCAGTCAAGCGAGCACCCAGTCTCTTAATAAGTGGCCACTCTAACTGGTGTCATGTGATCTGGTGAGTTTGGGCCTGAACATTTTGTTCACATGCTTCTGAAACACGAGGATGTGCGAGTCAAAGATTATCAAGGTATTTTTTTCTACACGTGATTATACATGTAATTCAAACCAGTGACAGTACAAAAGATTGGGTTGTAGCACTATTGTATAACAGGTAAAATGTTGAATTTTCTGTTATTTTGTATGTGTTTTCTATAATGGCATCAAGAATGTTTACCGCCTGAACCACATTCCCTAATAAAATCTGTCCATTCCTGTATTTTCAAAAGAACAGCTGATCTGCTCCGAAGTGTCGGAGAGTTTATAATTCATATAGCATTTTTTAAAGGCGTAATGCTTCTTAACAATACAACACTACCATAAACACACTATGGAAATGAGTCCAAACATTGACAGAAGCCTTAACAGAAGTGACAGCTGAAAAAAAAAATATACTATGAAGTTGTTTTAAAAGCTCTTAATTAACAAAATAGGTTTGTAATGCTTCTACAATTTATTGTGCAAGTAATGAACTGGAACAGAATATAATTTTTGAAACAGCTGCCACTGATCAGTTTTATTTGGAAGCCCATATCTGCGGGTTAAAGAAAAAATATAAAAACTTAGTCTCATTATCATAGTCTTAAACTCACTTTTTAACATCATATTAATGGCTTCTTAACTCATGATTTGAACTTCTTTATTGATTAATTTTGTCTTTCTATTACATAATTATGACTTACCATGGCAATATTTTTTTCATCAAGCTTATTTTTCATCCTTTTTTTCCTTTAACTGGCAGAAATGGGCTTCCATAGTTTTATGATTGAACCAACAACTCTTTAATCTTTGATTCAATCACATGTTATCTCTGGAAGACTTGCTCTGCAATCATCACATTTCCCCATTCAACATTTTAAATCTCAATTAATATTGTTTAAACATGTTGTTTCTTAACTTGTGGGATTGCTTTAAAATAAAGCTTGAAACCACATCACCTTCCAAGTAGCATGACACTAGGAAAGACTCAGTCCATCCACCTATTTGGTCCAGACTGAAATATCTCAACTACGGTTGGATGGATTGACATGAAATTGTGTGTAGACATTCATGATCCCAAGAGGATGAATTCTGATTTTAGTGATGCCCTGACATCCTCAAGTGCCACCATGAGCTTCAGCTGTGGTTTTGTGTCACTTGTCTCAAAACTAATATACACATTCGGTGGTTTGTCATGAATTTGTTGCACACATTCAAGTTCTCTTCAGGATGAATTGTAATTAACTCTCCATGTAGCTCCATCATGTTGAAATTAGAATTTATCCAGAACTTGATAAAATAATGATGCTAAAATACCTGCGTAACCAATGACAGCTGTATTTAATGTGATACTGTATTAACTCAGGAAAAAAAAAGTTTTTGAATCAAAAGCTTCGTACTGTGTCAAAGTTTTGTTTTTTTAACTTTTGCAATAGCATTTAAAATCTTGCTAGCTGTTCAGCTCTGATGTAAGACCTGTGTCGCATGTAACCTCGATTCTGTCATGCTTTTTTATTCTTGTTTGTTTGTGCATTCTTTCCTAAAGGAATGCACTAAAATCTGAGGTTTGCCCTGAAATTTGAAGGATTGACTGTATAATGAGATACCTCCGGCGTCAAGCCAAATGAGCCCTTGTATAATCGTCTGTGATGTGACTTTGAGGATAACTGCTGGTCCCAGCCCAGTATAAAATGTCTAGACAATCTGCGCTAGAAGAACTGGCTAGACTGCATTGGTGGCCTACTTAGAAACACACATAACATCTGAAGGTATGAGGGGGCCCAAGCATTTCTGATAATTGTGTGTGTGTGTGTGGTCAGTGTGTGTCCGTGCGCTTGCATAATACTCTGCGCGTGTCCTCATTTGCATATATGTCAGTCCATCTGTTTCCACATGTGTGTCACCCCGTCTCTGTCTCCTGCAGAGTATATGTCACTCACAAGGTTTGTGTCTGTGTGTGGGATTGAGTTCACGGGCCAGACCGGGCGACCTATATTACCAGCACCGCTACTACTGACATGGACACTGATCGACTGACTAGCCTATAATCCCCGCTCACTCACTCACACACACAGCAAACCCCTTTAGCAAATAGGTTTTATTTGGAGGCTGCAGGATATACTACTCCAGGTAATGCTAATAATACCACGTAGTCTAGTATCAGAGCTATTTTACCCAATCCCTTAACCAGAGCCATTAAACCCCAACCTTAACCTACTTCTACATCTGGTCTTGTAGCGAGTAACACCAGCCACTGTGCGTGAAAGTCTCAAGTGCAGGAAAAGGCTAAATGTAGCATAACATTCCAACAATTAGAGAAGAAGTTTGATATCTACAAAGCTGACTCAGTAATGTCAGTTATTCAGCAATATATCATTGGGGAAACAGACATTTACAAACGGCACTACACTGACGCTCTCCATCAAGTGAATGTCCGTCTGTTCACTCTTGTTCTACCTCGGTTTCTATCACACTCCCTCTTCACTTCCTTTGACTCCTCCAACAGTGGGGTTCTTCTTCTTTTGCAGTTTAGAGTTTCCACACTTATTTCATCGTTACCCGGGGATAGCGACCAGGGGAAACAATGACTCTTCCTGTTTTGGTTGTGCAATGGCAGATGCGCTTTAATTGTGCCGTAAAATCGGCCTTCATTTTTTTTTGGGAAACATCCAGCTCGGTTGCAGAATAAATAGCATAGTGAAAGCGACTTTTACAGGGAGTCCATCTATACATGGATGGTGTCATTTATCTACAGCCATTACACTGTGCAATCAGTATTTATTTAAGTTAAAGCAGTAAAGTGGTCTATTGCAAGTTGAGCTACTGGAACTACAAACAAATTTGGGCCATAAGTGGTAAATGGACTGTACTGAGCGCTTTTCTAGTCTTTGCAACCACTCAAAGCACTTTACCACACAAGTCAGCATTCATACACTGTACAATGCAAGGCACCACCTGCTCATCAGAAGCAACCATTCATACATACTCACACACCAATAGAAGAGCAACTGGGAGCAATATGGTGTAATACCCACCTGGCATTTCTTTTTTTTACTGGCGTGTGACTTTTTAAAATTATATTTTGTTATAATGTCATATCACATGTACATTGTCAATTTGATCATTTCTCCCAAGGGTAGCTTTTCTGTAGTTCAACTTCATCCAGAGTGAAGTAATTGGTATCTTTCAAAGCTGTGCTTCCCTGACCCGGATATTATGATAACCACTTATAGTTTTATTCTAAAATACTCATTACTGATAATTTTGTCTTTGTATTTGTACATATTGCATATGTATGCTATGATACAGTCTGTTCAGTGAGATGTCACCTTCCACTATTCTTTTTCATTATGCAAACTCTTTTATGCAACAATGGCTTTCAAAACCTCAAAGCTCTGGTTGCCTTACAGTTATCAAATCCTGAGCTCTGAGTCACAGTTCAAAAAGTCATCCTCTGTTGGTTTATGTGATCAAATGATCCCTCGATAGACATTACATGACATTACAGTTTGTGTAAGAGCTGAACAGGTTTACCTGCGCTTCACCTGCGTCAGATAAGGTGAAGTAAGTTGGTGGTAAACTGTTGATTTAGTTCCAAGTATTTAGGCAGACTCTAACTCAGTGCCAGCAGTCAGTTTTAGAGTGAGTTGCAGTGCATGCAGAGATTTGCTCAGGTGCCCCTGAGCAAAAGCATTCACCAAACCCAAACTTCCCCCAGGGTGTTGCATGCAACCCATGTAAACTGTCCTCAAAACTAACATTACACGCAAACAGCTGCCTGTGTGCCCATATATTCAGTGTAGCCTTTCTAAAGATCGTTGCACGACTATTCATACAAGAAGTAATGATTCAGTCCCGTTTCTGGTGCAAAAAACCTTATGTAAATACTTATATAAAGCCGTTTTGAGACTGTCACATAACTGCTTCACTTGACACATAACAGGTAACTGCAGCATTTCATAGCAGGACAGATATTTGTAATTAGATAAACAGAACCAGAGAGGGAAGGCCTTTAAAAGTCCACGCCCACGGGTCAATTACTGTGCCACAATACTTACTACAGCTGGCCTAGTTTAATAACTAAACCAAGAAACGGCACTAAAACTGCAGTTACCTAATCACCCAATGATGGTGATAGAAATTCACTTCATACGATTAATACAGTTTGATCCTTGGATAATGGTTTGTCAATTAGTGGGACTGTCTTAAAATATTTTGCCCAATGAAAACTTGTGGAGTAAATGCTGTACAATTACTCCAGTGTACTACACCATTTATACTGTAAATTTCAACTACTTCTTGTCACAGTGTTACAGTATAGTGTTAGGCACATATCTTTGCACATTTCTAGCTCTTATCTCTGTTTTCTTTCTCTAAAATTCAGCAGTTTATTTTTCAGTAATTGAGGTTGTCGTCATTTTTTTCTTTGCAAGAGCTGTAATTCAAGAAAAACATGTATTTTCACTTTTATTCATGTTTGCAATCATTTACATAATTTGTTAGGAAATTAATTCAAATGTATCATTAGGTGCATCAAAATGATGTGCTGGTTCATCTAAATGAAGAAGTCAGGCTCACCAATGCAACCAGTATGAAACGTTAGTCTGCAGCCCTGAGAGATCAGTTATCAAAGTAATGCACATATTTTTTTTTTACAATTTTATTTTTTACATTTTGTAAATTCTTACTCTTATTTTCTTTGTATTGATTCTCTGTTTTAGATTTTTCTTATAATTCCTCTATGCTGACATTTTTATTCTTTGTGGTAGCCCCATTTACCCTCCTGTAGATCAGTAAAGTATTTCTTATTCTTATATCACCACTATTGACCTTCTTTACTGACTTTAAATACACTTAAAACAGTCTGAACCGTTCTTATCTTACTGATGTTAACAGTGCTGATAGATCACAGATTTTTTGGATTTTTTTCATATGTAAACTAGGTCATTGGTTCTCAACCTGAGGGTTGGGGCCCCGAAGGCGGTCATAAGATTATTTCCAGGGGTCGCCAGATAGTGGCGGAGAAAAAAAAATGAAATAACATATTTTAAACTGGGGAATAGTTTTCACATTACACTGCCTGTACCGGTAATATGATTTTACATGATTTACTAGGAATATTTTTTTGAAATGTAAAAATGTAAAACTCCTTATTGTGTGTGTGTGTCCATGGTCCCACCTGGGCCTCCATACACTGACCCGCCTGTGTTATGTGGCTCGTGGATGCAGCTCAGACAGGCTCCGGCCCTCTGCCCCGGCACTCCAACTGTTACATGGCAGCTTGTTTTATAACAGTTTTCCTCAACTCGTCCAATCAGAACAGCTGGTGGGCGTCACATGACAAAACTTTTACATAACAGTTTTTTTTCCCTGCGCTGCTCCATTGAGAATTATATAGGTACTTCCTGGTCCACAGCATCAGTGTGCAGTGTAGTCACAGCCTCCCAGCAGCGAGCATGAATGGCAGTGGAGGTATTGACCACATTCACAGGTGAGGGGACAGACTTCACACAACCGCGGGACATGGGGACTGAGACTGAGAGCATGCTGCAGCTTGCAGCAGAGGCTTTCCAATCGAAAAACTTCGACCTGGCGGCGGATATTTACCAGTGTCAGCTGGCGGGTCCGGGGGATGCAGGGAGCCGGCAGGAGCTGATGGTCAAGCGGGCTGACGCGCTGGCCTTCGGGGGCAAACTGACCGAAGCTTTCGAGGTTTACCGACAAGCCTCGGAGA
Organism: Pagrus major; assembly: GCF_040436345.1. Classification (NCBI taxonomy): domain Eukaryota; kingdom Metazoa; phylum Chordata; class Actinopteri; order Spariformes; family Sparidae; genus Pagrus; species Pagrus major. The sequence goes on along the minus strand of NC_133232.1, from coordinate 17,459,564 downwards.
CAGAGAGACTGAGAGCTGTCCACCTGTCCAACCTCATAGAGTACCTGTCGGACAGTATCAGGAGGCAGGACGGGGGTGACGGTCAGAACAGGAGCCCGAGGAGAGGAGAGGAGGCAGCCGGATGCCCGGTAGGGTACGAAGACCTCTCCTGTCGGATATGCCTGAGCTTTCTGTACGAGCCTGTGACTCTGCCGTGCGGACACTGCTTCTGCAAGAAGTGTCTGGAGAGGGAGAGGAAGGAGAAGGAGAAGCCGGTGATGTGTAAGGAGTGCAGGGACAGCTCCAGGGTGGCCGACGTCCAGAGCTACAGGGTCAACGTGGTCCTCAGCAACCTGCTGGCCAAGTGGTTCCCGACCCAGCACCAGGCCGGCCAGCTGAGGCGGGAGGGCAACGGACTGTACTCCGAGAAGAAGATGGAGGCAGCGCTGGAGAAATACAACCAAGCCATAACGATAGGTAGGACACTGAACGACACCGTGATATTTGTGTTGAAACTTTACACAACATGCCTGTAGCTGCTGTGACACACTTCACAGTTATGTGAGGGGGCGCTGACTACATGTCTGTGCTACTTTATCTGCATGTTTTTCTCATTACCCTTCGCTAAGACGAGCCTTTTGCCTCACAACACCAGGTCAGCTCACTTGTCATGAGGCCATAAAGAGCTAAATAGTCAGTAATAACACATGACTGAGTTTCATAAGTGTGCTACATACTGCGTGTGGCTGTGGCACAGTTCGCAGGAGCGACGTGCCTCTGCTGGCACGTCACAGTACTCCCTCTCCAGCCATGTGTTGGATAACAGCGTTATGTAGGCTGGGCCAGTGGACCAAACATTGCGTAAGCACGTAACCCGCCTCATTGTGTAACGTCAACCAATGATTCAGGCAAATGTGGGTCAAGGGTATTATTGCAGGTCACCAGGAGGGGGACATCTATGCTCTCTCACAGACAGGTTTTATACAGGCAGAGCTGGTGGTGAAGAGGTGAACTGTAACCTACATAACCTGATTATTTGTAGTCATATAACAACCTCCTATATTGTTCAGGCAGATATTTGTTAGGCCCCTCTCAGGCTGGATGGTCACCTATGTGCTATTCACATACATTGCATGCTGTTTTCTTTAATTGATACAGCAATTGAAATGTATTCTTGAAAAACAGTTGCAGTAGTGTGGACTGCTGAACTGAAAAGTCTCCTCTGGTGCAGGCAGACGTCTTTTATGGCTGGGATAGCTGACCTGACCTCATTTGGCCTCAGTGCGCTACTCTACTGCAGCTCACAGTCACTCCACATCAGAGCCAGACTGATATCTACGGCCGATATCGGCCTATTACAGTGTTGGCATATATGTTGTCCATAGGCGTCATTGACCACTTTTTTAAATGACCAATTTGTCCCCATCACTTTTTATAAAGCATAATTAGTTAAAAGTGCACTTGGTAGTTTTGGGTGAAGAAATTTTAATCAGAAGAGAAAGATCTTCATTGACTGATTTTTTTTAAACTTATTTCTAAACAAACTAAATATGTTTATATGTGGCAGACCCTGCCACCTTTCTATCTTCAAACAGTGTTCTGAGGACCTTATTTTCCTCTGAGAACAGCTTGTTTATTCAGTTATGGAAAAAATGAATCTTTCTGAGTTTGTATTGTTACCTCATGAATATTGTAAATATTAAACTTCTTAGTTTGAATTTCTTGCCCCTTTAAAATCGTGCCAAAAATAGCTTGCACTAGGAAATGTTAGCTAACTAATGACAATGAATGAATTTTGATGTGCTATCATGCCAATTTTTTCACTGTAATTACAGCCTAATGTCCCCACCACTTTTCAACAGAAAGTGACGCCCTTGACATTGTCAGATAGGCCCCAGATAAGAAATGTTTTGTTTTACAGAACATAATGTAGAAAAGTAGCTTGAGGTAATTTATAATCATTAAATTCCCAGGAAATTTACTGTTTCAGTGCACTGATGTCCTTTTGGATTATAAAGTTTAATGTCAAACTGTAAAATATCCTGCCTCCATCACATTATCTTTGTTAAAAGGGTTTGAGGGATCATTTTATGCTGATATCTTGATTCTGGAATTTTCTTTACTCACTTATATCAGTATCAGCATCGGCCCTGAAGACTGAGCAATGCTCTACTTTACAGGCGGGTTGTGTAAGTTTATAGTTACTTGTTTCCCTGACAGTTGAGAGTTTCTCGAGCCAATCAGTAGACAGCAGATAGAATCACCGGATTGATCAGTCAGGATTATTCACCCACACCCACGTCTCTGTACACCGGCTGACCCACCAGCAGAGCGTTTATCTGCCGGCTGCTGCAGTGGAGCTGCTCAGACAACAATGACAGTCATAGGACAGGATTGTCCTGTGCTGTTTTTGTGCGCCACAGTGTTATTCAAAGTGATTCTGCATGGTTAGCGAAATGTTTTGATAAATGATGACGAAGAGTGACATAACTGTCTAATTTTGAGTAAACCAGCTCTAAACTGCAGTGAATCACAGAAGCGGCCGGTAGCCGATGATGATCTCTGATCCAGGTGGAGGATTTAAAGTCTGCCTCATTAACTGCATCGCTCTGACTCATACGTAGTTATTCAATAATGGCGTCCGATTCATAATGGAATGACCCAAATAAAAAATTTGTTTGTCACAAATAAGTTTGTGAGCAAAGCAAAAATGTGTTTTATGAAAATATATTTTATGCTCTTAAAAAATGTGCTTGAATAATGTTGGTACTGGACTGCTTAGGTTAAGATTTTGCTTGGGTTGTGTAAGGTAAGGTAAGGGTTAGCCTCCATGGAATTAATGCATGTCAGTACAATGTCCTCAGAGTTATAATTAGCTTAGGTGTGTGTGTGTGTGTGTGTGTGTGTGTGTGTGTGTGTGTGTGTGTGTGTGTGTGTGTGTATGTGTGTGTGTATGTTTGTGTGTATGTGAAACAAAGCAGCATTGTTGACAGTAAGCACTGTGCAGTGATTACTGTGATAATTTAAAATAACACTTTTCACTCGAGGCGTCTCCCAAACGGCATTTCTCTTTTTATTGGTTTATTGATTATACTGCTCGTTCCTGTGCAGAATCATGGTGTGTATCTCGCTCTGGTTCCCATAGGGCTAACTGTGACATTTGCATAAGTTTTTATAGTTATGAAACCTGGAATGTGGGTGACCTTGATAGTGCTGCATGGTTTTGTAAGGCAGCCAGTTTTTTCACAACATGTTTTGTAATGTGGAATCTGAGCCATTTTAAACATTTGCTCGGTCATATAACTCAAAACCTTATATCACCAGTGAATTTAGCTTTTAAAGACAAGGAAATAAAAAAGTGACTGATGCAGTATGTTGTGAAATAGTTGTCTTAGAATAGAGGTCATGCATCTTATAGAGAATGTAAAGGTTTTAATCTGTAGGAAAGAGGGTGGACACTTGAATTTATTAACAATATATAACTATATATGGTTCCATGCTTTTCTTGCTTTTTTCTCTGAAACACAATACATATTCACATTCTGTTGATAATTGTTATTAATTTTTTACAATTTCAACTAAAATTCTTACATATTGTTCCTTTAACATTGCAAGATAGGGTGTTTTTTTGTCGATTTCTCAGGGGAAAATGCATGGATCTTAATGAAAAAAATAGGTGTATTTAGGTAGCTTGTGTCTATGAGTGAGTATAAAAGGGAACTATTGGGCCTTGGCGGAGGTATGCCAATTCGAGTTCAAGCTGTGCTTTGTGTTAGATCATTGTTAATTGAATTTCTTTGGGTTTAAGACTTGGTCAGACAAACACAAGCAGAGCAACTTTTTTCACTGTTAATCAATAATGAATGAAATTTGCAACAAACTAACTATGGTCATAACTAACTAACTGGCTGTCCCTTCTCTCCTCCTCAGCACCCATGGACCACATACTGTTCAGTAATCGCTCCCAGATCCACTCCAGTCTCAAACACTATGAGAGCGCTCTGAGAGACGCTGAGATGGCCTGCAGACTAATGCCTCTCTGGTCCAAGGTATTGCACACAACTACGTTTTCTCTTTCAGCCTTATACACAAATATATAATTATTAGTTTCCTCTCCAAATGTGCAAAGCTGCCATGTGGATGTTAGATAAGTGATATATCTTCCTCTTGCCTGCAGGGTCATGTTCGTAAGGCCCAGGCCCTGGTGTCGCTGGGCAGGACGGAGGAAGCTCTGAGAGAGTACCTGGTGTGTCTGTCCATAGAGCCCGACTGTAGACTGGCCAAGACTGAGATCAACAAGGTAAATCCAACATCAGAACTGCAGTCATTTCCTTGTGAATCCAGTTGTGTGCAGCCCATTTTAAAGAAAACACGACACATTGCATCAACAGTTTAGATTCTTATTTTATAATGAATGCATGCAGAATTGTTAGAATAAAGAATAATGATGTCATTGTCTGTTATCTCCTCTCAGCTCCTCAGTGATCTCCTGGCTCCAGTTATGGATCAGGTACCTGAACACATCTCAGACTGCAATACAGTGTGTTTCAGAGCACACATCAAAAACAGCATTAACACTCCCTCCCAGGTAAGGGCTGCTCTACCTCTGTTAGTCAGCATGACACTGAAGAGAAATTAGGTTTCATTGTCCTCTCCTTCCATCCTTTCCTCAGAGCTTTAGTTCCAGCTTGTTGTCGTCAGAGTTCGGCCTCACCCTCACCCCTCCTGTGCCTGAGAGGTCGGAGGGATGCGAGGTCAAAGGTCAGGGAGAGCCTAAGGTCGGGAGGCTGGACCAGTGTTTACTGCTAAAGCGGAAACGGAGGAACACAGAGGAGGAGGAGGAGCTGGAGAAGGAAGGACGGGAGAGGGGCGACGATCACAAGAGAGCCAAGTGTGGTGAGCTTTTGAAATTTGTGCACAAACACACGCACACTTTCTGTTAGCCGGCTTTGTGTCTTATCATGTGTTTGATAATCTCTCTATCAGAGCCAGCAGAGGGGAATGAATCTTCGAGGTCTTCGGTCGGTGACGTCTTGGACCCGACAGATCTGGAGTGTTCTCTTTGCATGAGGTGAGATTAGCTTTACAGCTTGATTCAGAACTCTAACTTTAGTATACACCATGCAATAAATCAGTTAGCATTGAGCTGTGCTGTGCTAAATTGCCACTTAGGGTTATATAGTCTGTAATAAAACAATGTGACATACAGTAGCTTTTAGGGCATCAGTATCTGCTGTAAGAGTGTTTGTTTTGACTAGTAGCTTGTGTGGGACCAGACTGCCAGACATTAACATCCAAGCTTCTCAAATATGAGGATTTGCTGCTTTTTTTAACGTCTTATATCTTGATTATCTTTGGACTTTTGGTCAAACGTGAAAGAAAATGTCACCTTGTTTCCCACCCAGAATTTTCTACGAGCCGGTGACGACGCCGTGCGGTCACACCTTCTGTCTTCAGTGTCTGGAGAGATGTCTGGACCACAACCCAATGTGTCCACTCTGTAAAGAGGAGCTGTCGGAGGTACGAAGGGTCTTAAAATTTGTTCCTCAATGTGGAACTGATTTGGGTCATCTTTATGTAAGGTAACATAACGCCAGGGGTTGATATGGAACTAAAAACAGAGCTGGTGACCTGCCATGACTGTACTGAATGTAACTGATAGAGGAAAGCACTGAATGTTATAACAGCATTGATGCAGAAACTAACTTTTATTTGGATCGGTTATGTCATGGCTGATACCCACTAGGAATTGGGCGTATCTGATTGGTGCTAGAGTGAGAAAAATTTTAAATAAGTGTGACAAATATAGAGCAGGCCTTAATGTGGATGTTGTTGAAAAAATGCCCAAACTCTGTCTCTTCATGTTTCTGCCACTGTTAACATGTATGTGATGAAGTCTCTATGTGTGTCTCTCTCCAGTACCTGGTCCAGAGGCAGTACTGTAAGACAGTATTAATGGAGAGCCTGATATCTAAGTATCTCCCCTCTGAGCTCATGGAAAGACAGAAAATCCACCAGGACGAGATAGCTGAGCTCTCAAAGTAAGTCTGCTCTCTCCCCAACTGTCTCTTTATCAGTGCCGTATGTAGTCTGTTTTCTCTTCTCACGTAGAATCTGATTTTATGTGTGTGAGTATGTGTGGCAGACATGAACACTCACATGTGAATATCCCCCTCTGCTGTTTGACCTACTGACCCACTGTAGAAAACACACGTCTGACACACTGACCTCTTAGTGTACGTCACATGAGGTATCAAGTATCACTCCCTGGAGGCTGCAACAAACTTGGCTGTCTCCAATAAATAACCTCTCTTAAACTGGGTTCAGTCTCACTCAACCCAGTTTGGGTTTTTTATGCATTTGTCCTAGAGGTCAGTTGAGATTAATGCTGCAGATGGAGTTTTATTTACATTTTTTAAATCATTTTAAAGATTGATGTTGAGACAGAAAGTTCATTTTTGCCCTTACAAACACACACCTTTATTCTTGTCTCCCTTCAGTCTTAACAATAATGTGCCTATATTCGTGTGCACCATGGCCTTCCCCACTGTGCCGTGTCCTCTCCATATCTTCGAGCCCTGCTACAGGCTGATGATTCGCCGATGCATGGAGACGGGAACCAACTGCTTTGGCATGTGTCTGGCAGACAACCTCAAAGGGTCAGTGCAAGGATGTGCTTTCTTCTGCGCTTCAGTTTCAGAGTATGTAACCATGATCTCTATAACATCACGTCCTCTTCCTCCTCCTGTCTCCAGGTTTGCAGACTATGGATGCCTATTAGAGATCCGCGATGTGAAGTTCTTCTCCGACGGCCGTTCGGTTGTGGACACCGTCGGCAGACGGAGGTTTAAAGTCATTCAACACCGTGAGAGGGATGGATACAACACAGCTGATATAGAGTACCTGGAAGATGTTAAGGTATGTGGGGAGGTGTGGCTGGAGGGAGAGGGTATGAAAACAAAAGACGAGAGAATTACGAGAAGATGCTATAGCTCAAACGTGTGTGTGTGTGCAGGTGGAGGGCGTGGCAGAGCGGGAGCTGCAGTCTCTACATGACACGGTGTACGACCAGGCCCTGGTGTGGGTCGACTCCCTGAAGGCAGAGCAGAAGGAACGCATTGAAGGACACTTTGGACCCATGCCTCGGAAAGACTCTGTACTTCAGGTACACACAACGCACAATTTGCAAAGTCACATTTTTCATTTGATAGTTTTAGAAATCAATCATGAGTCTATATGTTGCTGTTGATGTTGCTGTATACTTAATGTGATGCAGCATCCACTGAAAACATGTTTTTGTATGTACAAAACGATAGTAGCATGGAGATCAACTATCAATTTATCTTTATATAAGACGGAGAAAAAACAATTTTTTATGTCAGACTGAAGTTTATTCAGAATTTGTCCTTAATGATAATAATAATACATTTTATTTATGTAGCGCATTTCATGATACACTAAGACAATTTATAAAATGACATTAGAAAAGGAAACCAAAGCATTAAAAACATGTATATGACAAACAACGTCAACGGAGAATAAAAGCAGTTCTCCTTCATTTTGTCTTTAATACCCTCTCACTGTGACCCCTCTTTCTCTTCCTCCCTTCAGACCACTCCCAACGGTCCCTCGTGGTGTTGGTGGCTACTAGCGGTTTTCCCGTTAGAAGGCCGAGCCCAGCTGCCGTTCCTGGCCCTCACCTCTCTGAAAGATCGCCTCAGCGGCATCCGCAAGGTGCTACTCTTCATGGCCCACAGCAGGCCCCGGTGACATGCTCTCGACAAGCGTGCGTCCACCTGGAAAAATGCAGTAAACCACCTGCCCCCTTCCTCTGCAGCAGCAGTTGACCTGTTGCTCGTACTTTTGATGCACAAAGAACTGACGTTGATGTCGCTGCGCCTTCCCTGTTGTAGCAAGGTCCCATTTGGAAAGTAGCAATGGACTTCACCCAGACATTGACAGAAAACTTTAACCTTCAAAAAAAGCAGCAACAAGGATAACATAGATATCTTCCATGCATAATGCAGACATAAGCTACGTTCAGACAGGAGGGAACTCTTCTTTATGTGACTCATTTGGGTTTGAACAGAATCATTACCTCCCATTTAACATTGGATGTCACTGTATCAACGCTAATGCGCACATGCTAAGTGTATGTTTATGTCTTCATGTGAACAGCAACAAGCCATTGTGCTGATATGTCTTCATATGTCCAGGGTGCATTGTTGCCTTTCTGGCCCTCTTCCATTTTTATAGTTGTTCCTCTTGACACACCGAAAAAAAACCTGATATGTGTGATTGAACTGAGCTGCCTGTCTGAACATAGCTTTAAAGCAAAGACAAAGCAAATTGTCCAGTTCACAATCAAACAATGGCTGCAAGTGCCATCAATTCAACCAATCAGTGTCCCCAAACTGTCTGTCTTTAAATGTCCTCATAAATTCCGCAAGAGACCAAATAATGAATTTGCCTTTTTGAGTATATAATTATATAATACCGATTAGATATGACTATTTGTAGTGATTGAAAACTCATTTGCTGATTGAAATCTCTGTAAATGGTGTGACCATTAATAAGTTAGACATTTACAGATAAACCTCTGTGTTTACTAGTTTCCACCTACACCATAACTTTAACAATAATCAGCTATTCTGTCTTCCTTAACTTCCTTCATTGCTTCTCTTCCTGTCTGACATCCTGCAGCTGAATAACTATGGACTGAACCTTTACATTGGCGTGCTTTAAGGCTCTTGTTCTTGTGTTTTACTCATCCATTTTTTTTTATTTGTTGGATATTTTTTTCTCCATTATTTATTTTGTCATTATTTATGCATGCAGTGACATTGTTTACATTTCACAGAAAGAGATGTTGAGCTGCTCACTTTCCAAAGGCTGTTTTCAACGTAGTATTTGACCCCAAACGTCAAACTTTGTTAACTCTTGGAAAATACGTAAAAACACCATTTACACTATCAAGAGGGGGTAATGACTCTGAGCCAAAATGGCTGCTGGTGAAAACTCTTGGAACTGGAGTTGAGGGAAGTTTCTCTTCCAAACCACCTATTTTTAGGTCACTGGTGACCCAAATCCGTGTAGTATTTTTATTGGCCTGCAACAATCCGAGCTATGTTGACTTAAACATATTTGGCTGTCAGCAGCCTCTCTATACGGGCGTAAAGAGAGCCTGACAGTGATACAGGAAGCAACATCTGGATTTCTGATACCATTATGTCGTACGTGTATTTATTCAGTATTTATTCTGACTTATTTTGCACTTCCACTTTAAGTAAGGGAAAGAAACAGGCCTCAGGATATAACTAAAATCAGGATTTGGATTACCACAGAATTAAGTTAAATCTTCTGGTGGATAAATTGGAAAACAGTCTCTAAGTGTGAGCCTATTCTCATTATCTAGCAGGCCAAGGCTCCTGCAAAATAACTCCTTCCATGTGAGTTTGATTGATGTATGCTCTGAGTAAAGGCCAGTGCCTTAATAATAAGGTTCATTTTTTTCCCCTTTATGGAGATTTGTCCATTCATCAAACATGATTTTGACGGAAAGGAAATAAGTAAAAAAAATAGATATAAAACACATTTTGAGAAGATCCACGAGCGAATTTCTGAGGAAGAAAAATGTTGTTTGATAAATATAGAGGCCTTCACGATGTCTGTGACATGACTGTTTTTACACGGCAATAAGCTCATCTCTGGAAAATACGAGATGTTGTTGAGCTTTGCCTTCAGAATCTTTTATTTTATATACATGTGTTTGATTTTACATGTTTCTATGTCAATCGAGTTCTTTGTATTTTATAATTTTCTTCACTTACTAGCGTGTTTGTCTCCTCATTTCATGTGTAATAGAACAGAGTGTCATGTCAAATTATCCATATGTATTATTTTGTATTGAAAGGGCCAAAGCCATGTCAGATGAAGAAACTGATGAAGTGCAAGACCACAATCTTTTAATATTTCCCCCTTAATGATATTCTAGTGATGCGCGATTAGAGTTTTTCAGCACAATTGTTAAATACTTGAGACGATGTTTGTCATTAGAGGCATTTGTAAGTACTTTTCGAATTTGGAAAGTACTGACAAAACAAAAACAACTGGTTTCAACTCGGGTTGCAACGATATGAGATTTTCATGGTACAAAAACCAATGAGAAAATATCACATTAAACGCTATGTCACAATTATTATAATCATTGTTATCACTGACAATAATTATAGAGATTTATTGGTGAACAAAAGCTTTCACTAAATATTATGTCCTGACAGACAATATTGTTTTGTAATAACTAATATGACAGAAGTCAATACTGCAATTTTTGGACCACGATATACCTTGAAAATGGAACACCGCTGCAACTCTACCTCTTCACCTTGAATAAAATCATCGCCCCAGTAAATGTTTGCTGATAGCCACACTGGTAACCACTTAGAAGCTACGATGAGTTAGCTCAAACTGGGCGGGAAAGGGAAAAGCCGTAATAAAAAAACAATCACCTCCAGTGTAAAAGCATATCACAGACTGTAGATATTACAGACGCAGAGTCGAATGTACCTCCTGAAAGAGGTAAAGGGAAAATCCACCTAAAATGTAATCACGTCTGCTTTTGCTATTATATTTTCTGTTTGTGAGTAAAAGCTCCAGACAAAAATGTAAAAACTCCCACTGCCCTATGTAGTCATATGACAAAGAGCCAGTGTTTTGTCATTTGTAAATGTTGAGAGTTCCCATCCAGAAAGTTGAACAATGACGCCGAAATGGATTTTGGTTTAAAACTGATTATCTGTGAACTATTGGTCATGTGTGACAGCAGTTCTAGTGCCTTAAGTTTGACTTCTTCCATTTCTACTTTGATGTATGAACTACTATGGTGATGTTTTGAATTTTGACTTTAAAGGTACAAGCATATTAAAATTAACTAAAATTATCAACAGAATGTGAATAATAAGATATCTACTGAAGTTAGCTTGCTAGCCAGCCAGTTCAGCTGGCCGATACTGCTAGGGACTATTTCTACTTAAAGGAATAGTTCGACATTTTGGGAAATAAGCTTATTAGCTCTCTTGCTTATAGTTGGATGAGAAGATCAATACCACCCTCATGTCCAATTAGCCTAGTTCCCAGGAGGTCAATCTATGCTTTAATTAGACTGACTGGACATGTAGGAGTTCCAAGAATCAGATTACATAACAGCCTGGGTGGTTAAAATGAATTTGCTAATCATTCATCTCCCCACAAACATCACCATTGTAGGATTGAATTGACGTAACATCAACAGTAACTAAAGCAACTTCAATGGTAACTATTTATATATTTTTTTAAATAAATGGAAATGGCTTTTGTCACTGATGAGATTCAACATGTTTGGATTATCACAGAGTTGAGCTCAGAGGAGAAGGTGTTAATTAGGAAACAGCACAGGTTATAAGCTACGACCCAGTTGGGACATGAACACAGTGACATTCAAGTATGGAATTCTTAAAGTTCAGGATGGGTTTAGCTTGATGGCACCATTTTGACATCTTGTAGCACTCCTAACTCGTGATAACTTTGATCGTGCCGACACCGACCTCTCCTTTGTGCTTTTTCATGCAAAAATTTAAAACAATGCAGATGTTGGTGAAGTTGGATCTTTTCAATCTCTTGTTATCAAGCTATGCAAAAACAGCAGGATGGTGGATTATTGCCCGTTGATATCTTGAACTTTTCAGAATTCAGTCTCTGACATTTTGTCGAAGTGTAACTACCTCTGGCGTCCTCCTAGAGCACTTCCACAAAGAGAGAGAGGGAAAATATGCTTGGTTGTGGTGTTTTCCTGTCATTGTTGTTTAATCTGTGTTGAAAGTGTCATTTGAGAGTCTAAACAAATTGTGTAGGACATCTGTGGTCCAAAATGTCTTTTGCCCATGTTAATGTGCAACATTTTCACTTCGCACCTGAGATGAGAGATTACTGTTATTGTTGTCTACTAAAACGGCAAAGCTGTCAATTCAAAGGTTTCTGTGTAATGTGATACTGAGCTCAGATATTTGAACTGTGTGAAGGTGAGCTTGATTTATCCTACGTGGCAAATTGAACATCTTGTTGAAGTGTGTTGACTACAAAACATCTGATATACAACACTGGTGTGGAAGAACAGGGCTACAACTGACAATATATCACATTCTTGCTTAGCTAACTATAAAATCTTCATCTCTTTACGCTGCCAAGCGCTCCTCATGTTTTCAAATATTTGCACTGACTTCAGTGACTACACTGCCTGCTTATTTCAAAGGTTGTTATTCTCCTGTAGAACTTCATGGCCTCTAAATGTGTCTGGGTGAATTCACACAAGATGAATGTATGTGTGTGTCGACATCTCTCTGATATTTCCTGTACATGTCTGTTTTTGATAGTAAAACTTTATTAGGTCTGACATTAGGTCTGCAAAGTACAGTCTGCAGTTTGTGAATAAACCAAAAGGTTTGTGTTCTCCTGAACACAGTGGACTGTAAGAGAGTCTGACATGTCCTTTGTTTGTGTTCTGCAGGGCTGGCTGAATTTATTAGATAGTCGGGGTTAGATTACTGAGTTTCTGTTCAATAATTCACAAGATGAATCAAACCCTCAGTGTGAGCAGAATTGTTTCAAAGCACAATTGTCCATGAAGTGATTGATTACTTAGTTCAGTAACAGTCCTTGTTAAAACCTTCAATCTCTTTTGAGATTTGATTAAATCATATATAAATAAATATATATTTTAAAAAATAAATGAATAAATGAATTTCTTAAAAAACAAAAACAGTAGGCTTTGCAAGGGACAATGAAGGAAAAAAGGTTAGCCTAGCTTAGCATAAAGCATAAAGACTGGAAATTGGTAAACAGCTCTGTCCACAGTATCAATATCCACTGTTGTAATTTTGTCTAGGTTTGAGGTTTAAATTAATTTCATTGCACTTTTACTGTTATAGTAAGGAGGACTGAAACTGCCAATATCTAAAATCAATAAAGAAATGAATAAATGACTCAGGTATTAATGAATGAATAAAAAGTGACATTGATATTTCTGTTTAATTTGCTTCTGTTTTCATTTACCCTTCGTATTTATTCCCCTTAAATTTACATTCCCATTTAATTTTCCATTTTATTGATTCATTTATTTCTATTTAAAGTTTACTAACCAGGCAATGGGCGAAAAAGTCGACGCCATGACTTACTGTGAATAACAGCCCATGACTCAGATAAGGAAAATGTAAAAAGACAATACAGAAAAAAAATAATAAATAGGGGAAATAAGTAGGGTGAAAGGCAAACGGTAACTAACACATTAATTAATTCATAAATATATTTAAAAATGAATATATAAAATGGAAAATTAACTGGAAAATAAATAAATAGGGGAGTTAATACAAAGGGAAATACAGATGCAAATAAAAACAGAAATGTCAATTCACGATAGATTTTATAAACAAATTAATTTAAAATATTTTCTTGTTAATTTAATGGCATATTTATATATCTGTTTAGTCAATTATTCATTTCTTGGCAGTTTTGGTCCTCCATATCATAGCTCTTCACTGAAGCTGTATTATGTTTATACTAAGTAAAATGGGCCTCCTCAAACATAAGACGTTATGTTATTTACTGTATGGCTGCACTATTGACTGTTTTGCGGTGTGGACAGTGGGAGTGAAGAGGTTAAAAAATGTGGCTGCAGAGTGAGGGAGGAATGAAGCCACTGGTTTATATGTTCACGTGTTGGCAAGCTGACCAGAGTTTTTGCGTTTCATAAGTAACCTAAATCCTGTTATATACCAGTTAGCTAACAACTCACACTGAGAGTTAGTGGAGGTACCACTCAACAACATTTGGGTCATGAAAACATTCCTCTGAAGGAGAGGGTCCCTGGAGACAAGTCTGCAAACCACTGGTGGACAGATTCAAACAGAGTAGTTTATAGAGAAAGAAGTGGGCGGTGGTGGTGTGTGTGTGTATGTGTGGCCTTGTGTGTGTGTGTGTGTGTGTGTGTGGTGGGATAAACAAGTGTGAGAAGCCAAGAAAAGACAGTTGAAGAAAACAAATTTGACACTTCGAGGGAGAAAAACAAGCAAGACAGAGAAAGCGTGAAGGAAATCTTGCATGTGGATGTGGAGTCGTGTTCAAGCGTTTTGATTTTGGGACCAGAACCAGGCAAAGTGACAGCTTGTTTTCACACATACATATGTCTCCAATATGTTTGAGCTGCACACACACACACACACACACACACTGTTAATGTGCAGCTGAATGACGGAGAGGGAGCTGGACAGACAGGAAGACAGTTTATGCAAGCGATGTAAATGTAGGTCACTTAGTCAGGAAAGTTACGAAGAGACAGAAAGCACGTCAGAAGAAGAAATATGAAAGGTCGATGTTATGATATATGCACAGTGTCTCCTTCCCTTCCTGGCTCGCACGTTATTTGTTGCTCTTCAGTGTAATCAGACTGCAGATTAACAAGTCTGCCTCGCTGTGGTTGTATAAGGACTCTTAAAGGTTTGAAGGCCTACTTATGCCAATCCATGGCCTCTAAATATAGAGGTATAGAAGAGGTATAATGAGACCAGCATATTGCATACAGTAAACACCCGTCATCAAACCCTCAGACTTAGTGTCTAGGATCTATCCTGTTTATGCAAATCAGCACTCACTGTGGACTAGAGTCATTCAGGCGCTCTGGCGGGTCTTCATAAATAGCCTCGTCGTCACAGACATGCTGTTGAATAATCACTCAACCTCAAAACAATATGAATTGAGACCTTGAGTGAAATGGCCATTGTGTGTTAAGCATCAGAGTGAAGAAGAGCAGCAATCACCCTCAGCACAATGTGAAGAGTTACTTTCATATTCAGAATGTGACCTCACAATAACGGTCATGGAGCATTCATATCAGTCACTATAGCAGCGTGGCTCCAATCGGATGGTGGGTCCACGTCTATACTTAAATATCTCAGCAACTGTTGGATAGATTGACATTAAGTTTGGTTCAGACATTCATGTTCCCCAGAGGATGAATCCTAATGACTTCAATGATCCCTTTACTTTTCATCTAGCGCCACCAGCTGGATTAGATTTTTGGGTTTGAGTGAACGGACTTCGTAATTTGTCATTATGGAGGTCATAATTTGTCCAATCCTTTGTTTGTTTTTTTGTTTTTCTATAAAATACCTGCAAAACTAGTGAGCCTTAGTGTTGTTTAAATAAAAAGCGTGAAAAAATATACCATATGTTGGTATGATGTTGGCGAGTGATAAAAGGCCTGTGATCCAATAATTGGCTTCAGTTTTGCTCGAAATTTGCAGGTACAAATAAAGAACTGATCATCCTTAAAAATGTAAAATATTATTAAACAGTATACTCATAAAATAATTGATGGACAAATCACATTAGGATCTGTCTGCAAGGAACCCAGAGGACCACGTTTCATGTTAAAGGCTATTCTATGGAAGATTTACAATGCCTAAATTAAAACAAATAAAGAAATATAGTGAAATACAACACACATTGTCATATCTGCCATTCCTGTATGCATTTACTGTGTCATCATAATAAAATAAAAAGGACTGATGTTTCCATGCCACATTAAAATCTAAGCAACTTGTGCGACGGTTCTGTTCTTTGCTGATGGTACAACAACTACTCACTTAACCTCACCGAGGAGTCTCACAGAGGATTGAATGTGTGGGAGAATTAAGCCTATTTCATTGCTATTCTTAACTTTTATTATTAGCTCTTCTGGGCAGAGGAGTATGGCAGTGCATTACTACAAGAAAAAGAATAATGGATTGGTATCATGTTATAACATGGGAAGTTTTTCATGTTTAAATAAAATATGTTCAGATTATATATTGACGATAACCATGATTTAAAAAAATCAAATATTGATATTGTGTTACTGATGCACATAAAAAAGGAGACAACAACACATTAAACAAAGTAAAAGATGAATTTGACTGATAGCATTTTTTAATACTTAATTTGTAGATATCGCAATAATATCGTTTTACAAATTACTATTATACAGTATATTCAGTTAAATACAATAATTTATGCATAAATCAAATTTGTAGCTGTCTGCAAGGAAACCTGACAACTACATTTCATGCTTAAGGTAATTTTCTATGGAAATATATTTAAATGCCCGAATTAAAACAAATCAAAGAAACAAACATACTGAAAAACAGCACACTTTGTAACATGTGTCCCTTTGAATGTGTGCATTTAAAGTGTCGTAATTAGATAAGTCAACTGAAGTTTCCATGCCACATTAAAATCTCAACACACACACACACACACACACACACACACACACACACACACAATAAGAGGTGTCTTTGTAAAACAGCATAGATTTGCCATAATTAAATGCAAAAACAAAACAACAACAATCAAATCAACAAACTGCCCAATCACATCCTGGATGCTGAACCATGGGCCAACAATGACATGAAATACATATAACAATGTGTACAGCATTTTGTGTTATTTGGTTGTTGGATTTGTTTTTATTTAGGCATTTTAAATCTTCCGTAATTTTTAACATGGTAAGTGTAACACTTGGATGGCATTAACTGATATGTCAACAGTCCTGTTATGTCTTGATGTACAATATATAGTAAAGCAGTTTGTACAAACAGCAGCCATTGCCAGAAAATGTGACTGGGAAATTGTTGTAGTTTTATTTGTAATTAAATCCTGTGAGGAGGACCCGTCATCTACCTCCAGCTGCAGTGTCCTCCTGGACTGCACAGGTCAGGGCAGGTCACTTTTCCCTGCCAGTATAAACCAGCCAGTGTTGCTGTTGTCGTGTTAATTGAAATTCATTGTCACAGTGGCGATCAAATGGTCAGCTATAATGTCACTGGAGACAATGACAGTTTGAGAATACGACCTCGCCCGGTGCAGGGTCAGTCCAGTTCGTACACACGGGTCAGTGAGGTCGCGCGGGTCTGACCAAACCTCAAAGCATGCAGGCTGTGTGGCTAATCTGCTGCCGTGTTTCCTGTGGGAGTCCAGCTCATCCTCCGCTCCCAGAGAAATGTTGTGCTGTCTCATGTCCAAAAATAAAAAACAGCTCAGTGAAACTTTAGCAACCTGACAACAAATAAGACAGCATTGTGACTCTAAGGCTGCTTTCACCTAACCTGTTTGGTTCGGCTATAACGGACCCTGTTTTACTACGTGTGTGAAGACACCCTAAACGTCCACTTCAAACTGCAAACAGCTTACAGCTACTTTGCTGTAAACTTGTTTGTATCAGGTTGCTACACCTTAATGACTAAATACGTCGATCACCGCTCCCAAAACAACATGACCACTACAGCGTAACAGCATCCCATGACTGGACCTTCGTCATACGGTCGCAGTTTGGTTATGTTTAGGCACTAAAACTACTTGGTTAGGTTTAAGCATTCAAACTACTTGGTTAGGCTTAGACACTAATATCACATGGTCAGGTTAAGGTTAAAATCACTATGTTACGTCTGTAGCTTTGATTATAAACGTACCTTTATAGCCAAAGTAACTAACTTTACGTTTTGTTTTTGGATCTTCACTAACTTAGTAAGTTTGTAGAACTCAACGCTGACTTCTGGTTTCACACTGGACACAAACGGTGGTCTCCTGAATGAAAGTCCTGTGCTTGATTAACCCAACCTACCGACTTTTCTCTCTTATAATAAGCTGCTTACATTTTTGACCTGTATGTTTGTTTTTCTGATGAGGACAAGCTCATTTTTGATACAAGCAATGGATCACATGAGTACTTGTAAGTGCTTGTAGTAATGAACGCACAGAGAATCATCACTGTTTCACCCTTCAGCTCTACAGAGCTTTA